>NC_083223.1:258028001-260428001 GCF_032191835.1 Heteronotia binoei
GACGCCAGGCCCCGAACCTCCTGATGAGGTCGGCTGGCAGAAGCTGGCAGCAGTCGGCTAGCGGGAGCGGGGTGTGTAGCGGGCAGCTAGGGGGAGGGGAGTGAAAGCGTGAGCGAATGGAATCCCGAAGGCCCGTCGCTTGAGACGGCGAGAGCCCCGGGTGCATTGGGGTCCATTAGGTCCGTGGAGCGAGGATGCCCATCCCTTCAAAGGGACAGGGCGGGTGCTCAGATGCCCAGACCTTCAAGGGGACAGGGCTGGGCTGCCCATTCCGTTCCTACCGATGGACCGCGCGTGTGTAGGGGTGGGCACGACGCGGCTCCAGACTCGGCTTCATGGCTAATTTTAGCGGGTTCCTGCTTGACGAGCCGAAGTTGGTGGCAGCCTGCCGTCACCAGCTTTCAGGAACTTTCCAGAGTCTGTGGCGGTTTGTCTTTAGAGCAGAAAGCAGGGGTTTAATGCAACTCAGAGGCTCTTCAGTCTGCTCCCTGCCCTTCGGCTTTGGCAGGGACCAGAAGGCACGGCGTGAAAAGTACTCCGAGTCGGAGAGCCAGTTTGGTGTAGCGATGAGTGCGCGGACTCTTCTCTGGGAAAACCGGGTTTGATTCCCCACTCTTGCACACGCACCTGCTGATGTGACCTTGAGTCAGTCACAAGTTCTCGCAGAGCTGTTCCTCTCAAGAGCAGTTCCTGTTAGAGCTCTCTCAGCTCCACCTACCTCACAGGGTGTCTGATGTGGGGAGGAGAAGGAGATTGTGAGCCGCTCGGAGACTCCTTCGGGTAGTGAATCCAATCTCCTTCTCCTTGTCCTCCTCCTCTTTCTACTTCTCCCCCTTACTTCACCTTCTCCTCTTTCTTCTCCTCCCTCTCCCCTTCCTCTATTAAAACCCTGCCTTCTGCTCCCGACGGACCATTCTATCTGTGGTTGAGTTCATAGGTCAGCCACAGACAGGGCCACGTTTCCCTGGTTCGTGCCCATCTGTAGGGGGTGGGCTGAATGGAGCAGTGAATGCGTGTGTGAATGCGATGGGTCGAATCGGGAACTAGTGGAGGTTCATAGATCGAAGCAGGTGGATGCGGGCTGACAGCCGCCGGTTGATGTTGGCCGACTGAAGGCAGCGGAGGAGCCTGGAGGCTGCCGGCGGAGGGAGGCTCAGGAACCGTCCCTGCTTACCCGGTGTTTACCTTGCAGGTTTGCCTCCCAGGGTGGATTTTGGGTGAGGTGCGCATGCAAGCCATCGAGAGAGTCACGACGTTTCAGGCAGGTGAGCAAAGTCCCGCCCTCCTTCCCTTCTTTCTCTCCTGCTCCCCATTCTGCCACTCAGCCAAGGAGGCCTCGTGACCTGCCGGCTGGAGAGGATGGCCGCATCAGGGGCATTCCGGCAAGCTGGACTGGTCAGACAAAGAGAAGGAGGAGGAAGGAACAAGCCTCATTAGAGAGCTGCGAATGCTTCCCCTGATCCAGGGAGCAGGAGGTGTATTAAGTGGTCCGCCAAACGGTAGCCCAGTAGGCCCCTAGCTTTCCCCCTTCAAAACAGTTCATCTTCTCTTGATCTCGCACCGGCAGCACCAATCCATGGACCTTCTCCTTAGGAGTCTCTTCTTTGGCTATTTCCTTCTAGTCAGATGCCATCCTGTGTCCTTGCGCCTTCCTCCGGCTGGGCTAAATTTGGGGTTCAATTCCAAAGATTCTTTCGGGATTCCTGGGTTCTTTAGCAATTAGTTCCTTTGAAACCCTGGCCCTTGCCTTCAAAATCCGCTCAGACTAGAATGGAAGCGGTTGGACCCTCTGAAGTTCCAATGAAAATGGATCTCTCCTCTCCCCCTCACTCGCACACCGCTCCCCGGGAACCGTTTGGGGTTGCATTTGGTGGGCATGCCAAGCCTTGAAGATCTGCCTGTGTACAAATGGGCATATTATTTGAAAACAGCCAGCCACAAGACTGACTTTGGACTGTCCCTCTAAGCAAGCAACTTCATCCGCTGGGAACTCTAGAGAGGACCTTTCGGGCAGCAGCCCCCAAGGTTAGGGAATGTCCTCTCCACGAAGGTGTGTCTCGCCCCCTCGTTTTCAACTTTTAAGAGGCAGCTGGAAGAGGTTTTTTTGAGGACTGCGTTTGCCTAATCTGGCTTCTTATTCATTGCCAACCCTACGCGCAAGCACCCTTCTCCTCCTCCTCCTTCTGAGGGGTGGGTTTCTATTTGCAAAAGGGGGGGGGAGGGGTTTGCGACCGTGATCAAGTTTGATTCCGCTTTTTGAGGGGAGTCTTCCGTTCATAAAACAAGAAGAAGAGGAGGAAGACTCTTGATGCATTTTGCAAAAAAGGGGGAGGAGAGAGCTGCAATCCACTGGACTAGGAAGTTTTCTGTGGATTTAGGAGATCTCTCCCTATCCCTACGCTCTACTCTTCCAGGGCGTGGGAATGGGAGCGAAGGAGTCCCCCGGTGGGCTGAGGGAAAAAGGGCCCAGAGTTCTCCGTGTGGCCTTGAAGTCCTCCTTTTCGTTTCTCCACCAGACTGAGGCAAGGTGGCAGAAAAAAGGCCCAGGAGAGAGGAGGAGGAGAGCTGATCCAAAGGCTTGCGGAAGGACGGGAGAGGCTCCAGCAGGCAAGTTCTTCCGCGAAAGCGGGAGGGCTTGCAGTGTAAGCAGGGGGTACCTGGCTTCTTGAAGCCTGGCAGGACGCCAGGCCCCGAACCTCCTGATGAGGTCGGCTGGCAGAAGCTGGCAGCAGTCGGCTAGCGGGAGCGGGGTGTGTAGCGGGCAGCTAGGGGGAGGGGAGTGAAAGCGTGAGCGAATGGAATCCCGAAGGCCCGTCGCTTGAGACGGCGAGAGCCCCGGGTGCATTGGGGTCCATTAGGTCCGTGGAGCGAGGATGCCCATCCCTTCAAAGGGACAGGGCGGGTGCTCAGATGCCCAGACCTTCAAGGGGACAGGGCTGGGCTGCCCATTCCGTTCCTACCGATGGACCGCGCGTGTGTAGGGGTGGGCACGACGCGGCTCCAGACTCGGCTTCATGGCTAATTTTAGCGGGTTCCTGCTTGACGAGCCGAAGTTGGTGGCAGCCTGCCGTCACCAGCTTTCAGGAACTTTCCAGAGTCTGTGGCGGTTTGTCTTTAGAGCAGAAAGCAGGGGTTTAATGCAACTCAGAGGCTCTTCAGTCTGCTCCCTGCCCTTCGGCTTTGGCAGGGACCAGAAGGCACGGCGTGAAAAGTACTCCGAGTCGGAGAGCCAGTTTGGTGTAGCGATGAGTGCGCGGACTCTTCTCTGGGAAAACCGGGTTTGATTCCCCACTCTTGCACACGCACCTGCTGATGTGACCTTGAGTCAGTCACAAGTTCTCGCAGAGCTGTTCCTCTCAAGAGCAGTTCCTGTTAGAGCTCTCTCAGCTCCACCTACCTCACAGGGTGTCTGATGTGGGGAGGAGAAGGAGATTGTGAGCCGCTCGGAGACTCCTTCGGGTAGTGAATCCAATCTCCTTCTCCTTGTCCTCCTCCTCTTTCTACTTCTCCCCCTTACTTCACCTTCTCCTCTTTCTTCTCCTCCCTCTCCCCTTCCTCTATTAAAACCCTGCCTTCTGCTCCCGACGGACCATTCTATCTGTGGTTGAGTTCATAGGTCAGCCACAGACAGGGCCACGTTTCCCTGGTTCGTGCCCATCTGTAGGGGGTGGGCTGAATGGAGCAGTGAATGCGTGTGTGAATGCGATGGGTCGAATCGGGAACTAGTGGAGGTTCATAGATCGAAGCAGGTGGATGCGGGCTGACAGCCGCCGGTTGATGTTGGCCGACTGAAGGCAGCGGAGGAGCCTGGAGGCTGCCGGCGGAGGGAGGCTCAGGAACCGTCCCTGCTTACCCGGTGTTTACCTTGCAGGTTTGCCTCCCAGGGTGGATTTTGGGTGAGGTGCGCATGCAAGCCATCGAGAGAGTCACGACGTTTCAGGCAGGTGAGCAAAGTCCCGCCCTCCTTCCCTTCTTTCTCTCCTGCTCCCCATTCTGCCACTCAGCCAAGGAGGCCTCGTGACCTGCCGGCTGGAGAGGATGGCCGCATCAGGGGCATTCCGGCAAGCTGGACTGGTCAGACAAAGAGAAGGAGGAGGAAGGAACAAGCCTCATTAGAGAGCTGCGAATGCTTCCCCTGATCCAGGGAGCAGGAGGTGTATTAAGTGGTCCGCCAAACGGTAGCCCAGTAGGCCCCTAGCTTTCCCCCTTCAAAACAGTTCATCTTCTCTTGATCTCGCACCGGCAGCACCAATCCATGGACCTTCTCCTTAGGAGTCTCTTCTTTGGCTATTTCCTTCTAGTCAGATGCCATCCTGTGTCCTTGCGCCTTCCTCCGGCTGGGCTAAATTTGGGGTTCAATTCCAAAGATTCTTTCGGGATTCCTGGGTTCTTTAGCAATTAGTTCCTTTGAAACCCTGGCCCTTGCCTTCAAAATCCGCTCAGACTAGAATGGAAGCGGTTGGACCCTCTGAAGTTCCAATGAAAATGGATCTCTCCTCTCCCCCTCACTCGCACACCGCTCCCCGGGAACCGTTTGGGGTTGCATTTGGTGGGCATGCCAAGCCTTGAAGATCTGCCTGTGTACAAATGGGCATATTATTTGAAAACAGCCAGCCACAAGACTGACTTTGGACTGTCCCTCTAAGCAAGCAACTTCATCCGCTGGGAACTCTAGAGAGGACCTTTCGGGCAGCAGCCCCCAAGGTTAGGGAATGTCCTCTCCACGAAGGTGTGTCTCGCCCCCTCGTTTTCAACTTTTAAGAGGCAGCTGGAAGAGGTTTTTTTGAGGACTGCGTTTGCCTAATCTGGCTTCTTATTCATTGCCAACCCTACGCGCAAGCACCCTTCTCCTCCTCCTCCTTCTGAGGGGTGGGTTTCTATTTGCAAAAGGGGGGGGGAGGGGTTTGCGACCGTGATCAAGTTTGATTCCGCTTTTTGAGGGGAGTCTTCCGTTCATAAAACAAGAAGAAGAGGAGGAAGACTCTTGATGCATTTTGCAAAAAAGGGGGAGGAGAGAGCTGCAATCCACTGGACTAGGAAGTTTTCTGTGGATTTAGGAGATCTCTCCCTATCCCTACGCTCTACTCTTCCAGGGCGTGGGAATGGGAGCGAAGGAGTCCCCCGGTGGGCTGAGGGAAAAAGGGCCCAGAGTTCTCCGTGTGGCCTTGAAGTCCTCCTTTTCGTTTCTCCACCAGACTGAGGCAAGGTGGCAGAAAAAAGGCCCAGGAGAGAGGAGGAGGAGAGCTGATCCAAAGGCTTGCGGAAGGACGGGAGAGGCTCCAGCAGGCAAGTTCTTCCGCGAAAGCGGGAGGGCTTGCAGTGTAAGCAGGGGGTACCTGGCTTCTTGAAGCCTGGCAGGACGCCAGGCCCCGAACCTCCTGATGAGGTCGGCTGGCAGAAGCTGGCAGCAGTCGGCTAGCGGGAGCGGGGTGTGTAGCGGGCAGCTAGGGGGAGGGGAGTGAAAGCGTGAGCGAATGGAATCCCGAAGGCCCGTCGCTTGAGACGGCGAGAGCCCCGGGTGCATTGGGGTCCATTAGGTCCGTGGAGCGAGGATGCCCATCCCTTCAAAGGGACAGGGCGGGTGCTCAGATGCCCAGACCTTCAAGGGGACAGGGCTGGGCTGCCCATTCCGTTCCTACCGATGGACCGCGCGTGTGTAGGGGTGGGCACGACGCGGCTCCAGACTCGGCTTCATGGCTAATTTTAGCGGGTTCCTGCTTGACGAGCCGAAGTTGGTGGCAGCCTGCCGTCACCAGCTTTCAGGAACTTTCCAGAGTCTGTGGCGGTTTGTCTTTAGAGCAGAAAGCAGGGGTTTAATGCAACTCAGAGGCTCTTCAGTCTGCTCCCTGCCCTTCGGCTTTGGCAGGGACCAGAAGGCACGGCGTGAAAAGTACTCCGAGTCGGAGAGCCAGTTTGGTGTAGCGATGAGTGCGCGGACTCTTCTCTGGGAAAACCGGGTTTGATTCCCCACTCTTGCACACGCACCTGCTGATGTGACCTTGAGTCAGTCACAAGTTCTCGCAGAGCTGTTCCTCTCAAGAGCAGTTCCTGTTAGAGCTCTCTCAGCTCCACCTACCTCACAGGGTGTCTGATGTGGGGAGGAGAAGGAGATTGTGAGCCGCTCGGAGACTCCTTCGGGTAGTGAATCCAATCTCCTTCTCCTTGTCCTCCTCCTCTTTCTACTTCTCCCCCTTACTTCACCTTCTCCTCTTTCTTCTCCTCCCTCTCCCCTTCCTCTATTAAAACCCTGCCTTCTGCTCCCGACGGACCATTCTATCTGTGGTTGAGTTCATAGGTCAGCCACAGACAGGGCCACGTTTCCCTGGTTCGTGCCCATCTGTAGGGGGTGGGCTGAATGGAGCAGTGAATGCGTGTGTGAATGCGATGGGTCGAATCGGGAACTAGTGGAGGTTCATAGATCGAAGCAGGTGGATGCGGGCTGACAGCCGCCGGTTGATGTTGGCCGACTGAAGGCAGCGGAGGAGCCTGGAGGCTGCCGGCGGAGGGAGGCTCAGGAACCGTCCCTGCTTACCCGGTGTTTACCTTGCAGGTTTGCCTCCCAGGGTGGATTTTGGGTGAGGTGCGCATGCAAGCCATCGAGAGAGTCACGACGTTTCAGGCAGGTGAGCAAAGTCCCGCCCTCCTTCCCTTCTTTCTCTCCTGCTCCCCATTCTGCCACTCAGCCAAGGAGGCCTCGTGACCTGCCGGCTGGAGAGGATGGCCGCATCAGGGGCATTCCGGCAAGCTGGACTGGTCAGACAAAGAGAAGGAGGAGGAAGGAACAAGCCTCATTAGAGAGCTGCGAATGCTTCCCCTGATCCAGGGAGCAGGAGGTGTATTAAGTGGTCCGCCAAACGGTAGCCCAGTAGGCCCCTAGCTTTCCCCCTTCAAAACAGTTCATCTTCTCTTGATCTCGCACCGGCAGCACCAATCCATGGACCTTCTCCTTAGGAGTCTCTTCTTTGGCTATTTCCTTCTAGTCAGATGCCATCCTGTGTCCTTGCGCCTTCCTCCGGCTGGGCTAAATTTGGGGTTCAATTCCAAAGATTCTTTCGGGATTCCTGGGTTCTTTAGCAATTAGTTCCTTTGAAACCCTGGCCCTTGCCTTCAAAATCCGCTCAGACTAGAATGGAAGCGGTTGGACCCTCTGAAGTTCCAATGAAAATGGATCTCTCCTCTCCCCCTCACTCGCACACCGCTCCCCGGGAACCGTTTGGGGTTGCATTTGGTGGGCATGCCAAGCCTTGAAGATCTGCCTGTGTACAAATGGGCATATTATTTGAAAACAGCCAGCCACAAGACTGACTTTGGACTGTCCCTCTAAGCAAGCAACTTCATCCGCTGGGAACTCTAGAGAGGACCTTTCGGGCAGCAGCCCCCAAGGTTAGGGAATGTCCTCTCCACGAAGGTGTGTCTCGCCCCCTCGTTTTCAACTTTTAAGAGGCAGCTGGAAGAGGTTTTTTTGAGGACTGCGTTTGCCTAATCTGGCTTCTTATTCATTGCCAACCCTACGCGCAAGCACCCTTCTCCTCCTCCTCCTTCTGAGGGGTGGGTTTCTATTTGCAAAAGGGGGGGGGAGGGGTTTGCGACCGTGATCAAGTTTGATTCCGCTTTTTGAGGGGAGTCTTCCGTTCATAAAACAAGAAGAAGAGGAGGAAGACTCTTGATGCATTTTGCAAAAAAGGGGGAGGAGAGAGCTGCAATCCACTGGACTAGGAAGTTTTCTGTGGATTTAGGAGATCTCTCCCTATCCCTACGCTCTACTCTTCCAGGGCGTGGGAATGGGAGCGAAGGAGTCCCCCGGTGGGCTGAGGGAAAAAGGGCCCAGAGTTCTCCGTGTGGCCTTGAAGTCCTCCTTTTCGTTTCTCCACCAGACTGAGGCAAGGTGGCAGAAAAAAGGCCCAGGAGAGAGGAGGAGGAGAGCTGATCCAAAGGCTTGCGGAAGGACGGGAGAGGCTCCAGCAGGCAAGTTCTTCCGCGAAAGCGGGAGGGCTTGCAGTGTAAGCAGGGGGTACCTGGCTTCTTGAAGCCTGGCAGGACGCCAGGCCCCGAACCTCCTGATGAGGTCGGCTGGCAGAAGCTGGCAGCAGTCGGCTAGCGGGAGCGGGGTGTGTAGCGGGCAGCTAGGGGGAGGGGAGTGAAAGCGTGAGCGAATGGAATCCCGAAGGCCCGTCGCTTGAGACGGCGAGAGCCCCGGGTGCATTGGGGTCCATTAGGTCCGTGGAGCGAGGATGCCCATCCCTTCAAAGGGACAGGGCGGGTGCTCAGATGCCCAGACCTTCAAGGGGACAGGGCTGGGCTGCCCATTCCGTTCCTACCGATGGACCGCGCGTGTGTAGGGGTGGGCACGACGCGGCTCCAGACTCGGCTTCATGGCTAATTTTAGCGGGTTCCTGCTTGACGAGCCGAAGTTGGTGGCAGCCTGCCGTCACCAGCTTTCAGGAACTTTCCAGAGTCTGTGGCGGTTTGTCTTTAGAGCAGAAAGCAGGGGTTTAATGCAACTCAGAGGCTCTTCAGTCTGCTCCCTGCCCTTCGGCTTTGGCAGGGACCAGAAGGCACGGCGTGAAAAGTACTCCGAGTCGGAGAGCCAGTTTGGTGTAGCGATGAGTGCGCGGACTCTTCTCTGGGAAAACCGGGTTTGATTCCCCACTCTTGCACACGCACCTGCTGATGTGACCTTGAGTCAGTCACAAGTTCTCGCAGAGCTGTTCCTCTCAAGAGCAGTTCCTGTTAGAGCTCTCTCAGCTCCACCTACCTCACAGGGTGTCTGATGTGGGGAGGAGAAGGAGATTGTGAGCCGCTCGGAGACTCCTTCGGGTAGTGAATCCAATCTCCTTCTCCTTGTCCTCCTCCTCTTTCTACTTCTCCCCCTTACTTCACCTTCTCCTCTTTCTTCTCCTCCCTCTCCCCTTCCTCTATTAAAACCCTGCCTTCTGCTCCCGACGGACCATTCTATCTGTGGTTGAGTTCATAGGTCAGCCACAGACAGGGCCACGTTTCCCTGGTTCGTGCCCATCTGTAGGGGGTGGGCTGAATGGAGCAGTGAATGCGTGTGTGAATGCGATGGGTCGAATCGGGAACTAGTGGAGGTTCATAGATCGAAGCAGGTGGATGCGGGCTGACAGCCGCCGGTTGATGTTGGCCGACTGAAGGCAGCGGAGGAGCCTGGAGGCTGCCGGCGGAGGGAGGCTCAGGAACCGTCCCTGCTTACCCGGTGTTTACCTTGCAGGTTTGCCTCCCAGGGTGGATTTTGGGTGAGGTGCGCATGCAAGCCATCGAGAGAGTCACGACGTTTCAGGCAGGTGAGCAAAGTCCCGCCCTCCTTCCCTTCTTTCTCTCCTGCTCCCCATTCTGCCACTCAGCCAAGGAGGCCTCGTGACCTGCCGGCTGGAGAGGATGGCCGCATCAGGGGCATTCCGGCAAGCTGGACTGGTCAGACAAAGAGAAGGAGGAGGAAGGAACAAGCCTCATTAGAGAGCTGCGAATGCTTCCCCTGATCCAGGGAGCAGGAGGTGTATTAAGTGGTCCGCCAAACGGTAGCCCAGTAGGCCCCTAGCTTTCCCCCTTCAAAACAGTTCATCTTCTCTTGATCTCGCACCGGCAGCACCAATCCATGGACCTTCTCCTTAGGAGTCTCTTCTTTGGCTATTTCCTTCTAGTCAGATGCCATCCTGTGTCCTTGCGCCTTCCTCCGGCTGGGCTAAATTTGGGGTTCAATTCCAAAGATTCTTTCGGGATTCCTGGGTTCTTTAGCAATTAGTTCCTTTGAAACCCTGGCCCTTGCCTTCAAAATCCGCTCAGACTAGAATGGAAGCGGTTGGACCCTCTGAAGTTCCAATGAAAATGGATCTCTCCTCTCCCCCTCACTCGCACACCGCTCCCCGGGAACCGTTTGGGGTTGCATTTGGTGGGCATGCCAAGCCTTGAAGAGCTGCCTGTGTACAAATGGGCATATTATTTGAAAACAGCCAGCCACAAGACTGACTTTGGACTGTCCCTCTAAGCAAGCAACTTCATCCGCTGGGAACTCTAGAGAGGACCTTTCGGGCAGCAGCCCCCAAGGTTAGGGAATGTCCTCTCCACGAAGGTGTGTCTCGCCCCCTCGTTTTCAACTTTTAAGAGGCAGCTGGAAGAGGTTTTTTTGAGGACTGCGTTTGCCTAATCTGGCTTCTTATTCATTGCCAACCCTACGCGCAAGCACCCTTCTCCTCCTCCTCCTTCTGAGGGGTGGGTTTCTATTTGCAAAAGGGGGGGGGAGGGGTTTGCGACCGTGATCAAGTTTGATTCCGCTTTTTGAGGGGAGTCTTCCGTTCATAAAACAAGAAGAAGAGGAGGAAGACTCTTGATGCATTTTGCAAAAAAGGGGGAGGAGAGAGCTGCAATCCACTGGACTAGGAAGTTTTCTGTGGATTTAGGAGATCTCTCCCTATCCCTACGCTCTACTCTTCCAGGGCGTGGGAATGGGAGCGAAGGAGTCCCCCGGTGGGCTGAGGGAAAAAGGGCCCAGAGTTCTCCGTGTGGCCTTGAAGTCCTCCTTTTCGTTTCTCCACCAGACTGAGGCAAGGTGGCAGAAAAAAGGCCCAGGAGAGAGGAGGAGGAGAGCTGATCCAAAGGCTTGCGGAAGGACGGGAGAGGCTCCAGCAGGCAAGTTCTTCCGCGAAAGCGGGAGGGCTTGCAGTGTAAGCAAGGGGTACCTGGCTTCTTGAAGCCTGGCAGGACGCCAGGCCCCGAACCTCCTGATGAGGTCGGCTGGCAGAAGCTGGCAGCAGTCGGCTAGCGGGAGCGGGGTGTGTAGCGGGCAGCTAGGGGGAGGGGAGTGAAAGCGTGAGCGAATGGAATCCCGAAGGCCCGTCGCTTGAGACGGCGAGAGCCCCGGGTGCATTGGGGTCCATTAGGTCCGTGGAGCGAGGATGCCCATCCCTTCAAAGGGACAGGGCGGGTGCTCAGATGCCCAGACCTTCAAGGGGACAGGGCTGGGCTGCCCATTCCGTTCCTACCGATGGACCGCGCGTGTGTAGGGGTGGGCACGACGCGGCTCCAGACTCGGCTTCATGGCTAATTTTAGCGGGTTCCTGCTTGACGAGCCGAAGTTGGTGGCAGCCTGCCGTCACCAGCTTTCAGGAACTTTCCAGAGTCTGTGGCGGTTTGTCTTTAGAGCAGAAAGCAGGGGTTTAATGCAACTCAGAGGCTCTTCAGTCTGCTCCCTGCCCTTCGGCTTTGGCAGGGACCAGAAGGCACGGCGTGAAAAGTACTCCGAGTCGGAGAGCCAGTTTGGTGTAGCGATGAGTGCGCGGACTCTTCTCTGGGAAAACCGGGTTTGATTCCCCACACGCACCTGCTGATGTGACCTTGAGTCAGTCACAAGTTCTCGCAGAGCTGTTCCTCTCAAGAGCAGTTCCTGTTAGAGCTCTCTCAGCTCCACCTACCTCACAGGGTGTCTGATGTGGAGAGGAGAAGGAGATTGTGAGCCGCTCGGAGACTCCTTCGGGTAGTGAATCCAATCTCCTTCTCCTTGTCCTCCTCCTCTTTCTACTTCTCCCCCTTACTTCACCTTCTCCTCTTTCTTCTCCTCCCTCTCCCCTTCCTCTATTAAAACCCTGCCTTCTGCTCCCGACGGACCATTCTATCTGTGGTTGAGTTCATAGGTCAGCCACAGACAGGGCCACGTTTCCCTGGTTCGTGCCCATCTGTAGGGGGTGGGCTGAATGGAGCAGTGAATGCGTGTGTGAATGCGATGGGTCGAATCGGGAACTAGTGGAGGTTCATAGATCGAAGCAGGTGGATGCGGGCTGACAGCCGCCGGTTGATGTTGGCCGACTGAAGGCAGCGGAGGAGCCTGGAGGCTGCCGGCGGAGGGAGGCTCAGGAACCGTCCCTGCTTACCCGGTGTTTACCTTGCAGGTTTGCCTCCCAGGGTGGATTTTGGGTGAGGTGCGCATGCAAGCCATCGAGAGAGTCACGACGTTTCAGGCAGGTGAGCAAAGTCCCGCCCTCCTTCCCTTCTTTCTCTCCTGCTCCCCATTCTGCCACTCAGCCAAGGAGGCCTCGTGACCTGCCGGCTGGAGAGGATGGCCGCATCAGGGGCATTCCGGCAAGCTGGACTGGTCAGACAAAGAGAAGGAGGAGGAAGGAACAAGCCTCATTAGAGAGCTGCGAATGCTTCCCCTGATCCAGGGAGCAGGAGGTGTATTAAGTGGTCCGCCAAACGGTAGCCCAGTAGGCCCCTAGCTTTCCCCCTTCAAAACAGTTCATCTTCTCTTGATCTCGCACCGGCAGCACCAATCCATGGACCTTCTCCTTAGGAGTCTCTTCTTTGGCTATTTCCTTCTAGTCAGATGCCATCCTGTGTCCTTGCGCCTTCCTCCGGCTGGGCTAAATTTGGGGTTCAATTCCAAAGATTCTTTCGGGATTCCTGGGTTCTTTAGCAATTAGTTCCTTTGAAACCCTGGCCCTTGCCTTCAAAATCCGCTCAGACTAGAATGGAAGCGGTTGGACCCTCTGAAGTTCCAATGAAAATGGATCTCTCCTCTCCCCCTCACTCGCACACCGCTCCCCGGGAACCGTTTGGGGTTGCATTTGGTGGGCATGCCAAGCCTTGAAGATCTGCCTGTGTACAAATGGGCATATTATTTGAAAACAGCCAGCCACAAGACTGACTTTGGACTGTCCCTCTAAGCAAGCAACTTCATCCGCTGGGAACTCTAGAGAGGACCTTTCGGGCAGCAGCCCCCAAGGTTAGGGAATGTCCTCTCCACGAAGGTGTGTCTCGCCCCCTCGTTTTCAACTTTTAAGAGGCAGCTGGAAGAGGTTTTTTTGAGGACTGCGTTTGCCTAATCTGGCTTCTTATTCATTGCCAACCCTACGCGCAAGCACCCTTCTCCTCCTCCTCCTTCTGAGGGGTGGGTTTCTATTTGCAAAAGGGGGGGGGAGGGGTTTGCGACCGTGATCAAGTTTGATTCCGCTTTTTGAGGGGAGTCTTCCGTTCATAAAACAAGAAGAAGAGGAGGAAGACTCTTGATGCATTTTGCAAAAAAGGGGGAGGAGAGAGCTGCAATCCACTGGACTAGGAAGTTTTCTGTGGATTTAGGAGATCTCTCCCTATCCCTACGCTCTACTCTTCCAGGGCGTGGGAATGGGAGCGAAGGAGTCCCCCGGTGGGCTGAGGGAAAAAGGGCCCAGAGTTCTCCGTGTGGCCTTGAAGTCCTCCTTTTCGTTTCTCCACCAGACTGAGGCAAGGTGGCAGAAAAAAGGCCCAGGAGAGAGGAGGAGGAGAGCTGATCCAAAGGCTTGCGGAAGGACGGGAGAGGCTCCAGCAGGCAAGTTCTTCCGCGAAAGCGGGAGGGCTTGCAGTGTAAGCAGGGGGTACCTGGCTTCTTGAAGCCTGGCAGGACGCCAGGCCCCGAACCTCCTGATGAGGTCGGCTGGCAGAAGCTGGCAGCAGTCGGCTAGCGGGAGCGGGGTGTGTAGCGGGCAGCTAGGGGGAGGGGAGTGAAAGCGTGAGCGAATGGAATCCCGAAGGCCCGTCGCTTGAGACGGCGAGAGCCCCGGGTGCATTGGGGTCCATTAGGTCCGTGGAGCGAGGATGCCCATCCCTTCAAAGGGACAGGGCGGGTGCTCAGATGCCCAGACCTTCAAGGGGACAGGGCTGGGCTGCCCATTCCGTTCCTACCGATGGACCGCGCGTGTGTAGGGGTGGGCACGACGCGGCTCCAGACTCGGCTTCATGGCTAATTTTAGCGGGTTCCTGCTTGACGAGCCGAAGTTGGTGGCAGCCTGCCGTCACCAGCTTTCAGGAACTTTCCAGAGTCTGTGGCGGTTTGTCTTTAGAGCAGAAAGCAGGGGTTTAATGCAACTCAGAGGCTCTTCAGTCTGCTCCCTGCCCTTCGGCTTTGGCAGGGACCAGAAGGCACGGCGTGAAAAGTACTCCGAGTCGGAGAGCCAGTTTGGTGTAGCGATGAGTGCGCGGACTCTTCTCTGGGAAAACCGGGTTTGATTCCCCACTCTTGCACACGCACCTGCTGATGTGACCTTGAGTCAGTCACAAGTTCTCGCAGAGCTGTTCCTCTCAAGAGCAGTTCCTGTTAGAGCTCTCTCAGCTCCACCTACCTCACAGGGTGTCTGATGTGGGGAGGAGAAGGAGATTGTGAGCCGCTCGGAGACTCCTTCGGGTAGTGAATCCAATCTCCTTCTCCTTGTCCTCCTCCTCTTTCTACTTCTCCCCCTTACTTCACCTTCTCCTCTTTCTTCTCCTCCCTCTCCCCTTCCTCTATTAAAACCCTGCCTTCTGCTCCCGACGGACCATTCTATCTGTGGTTGAGTTCATAGGTCAGCCACAGACAGGGCCACGTTTCCCTGGTTCGTGCCCATCTGTAGGGGGTGGGCTGAATGGAGCAGTGAATGCGTGTGTGAATGCGATGGGTCGAATCGGGAACTAGTGGAGGTTCATAGATCGAAGCAGGTGGATGCGGGCTGACAGCCGCCGGTTGATGTTGGCCGACTGAAGGCAGCGGAGGAGCCTGGAGGCTGCCGGCGGAGGGAGGCTCAGGAACCGTCCCTGCTTACCCGGTGTTTACCTTGCAGGTTTGCCTCCCAGGGTGGATTTTGGGTGAGGTGCGCATGCAAGCCATCGAGAGAGTCACGACGTTTCAGGCAGGTGAGCAAAGTCCCGCCCTTCTTTCTCTCCTGCTCCCCATTCTGCCACTCAGCCAAGGAGGCCTCGTGACCTGCCGGCTGGAGAGGATGGCCGCATCAGGGGCATTCCGGCAAGCTGGACTGGTCAGACAAAGAGAAGGAGGAGGAAGGAACAAGCCTCATTAGAGAGCTGCGAATGCTTCCCCTGATCCAGGGAGCAGGAGGTGTATTAAGTGGTCCGCCAAACGGTAGCCCAGTAGGCCCCTAGCTTTCCCCCTTCAAAACAGTTCATCTTCTCTTGATCTCGCACCGGCAGCACCAATCCATGGACCTTCTCCTTAGGAGTCTCTTCTTTGGCTATTTCCTTCTAGTCAGATGCCATCCTGTGTCCTTGCGCCTTCCTCCGGCTGGGCTAAATTTGGGGTTCAATTCCAAAGATTCTTTCGGGATTCCTGGGTTCTTTAGCAATTAGTTCCTTTGAAACCCTGGCCCTTGCCTTCAAAATCCGCTCAGACTAGAATGGAAGCGGTTGGACCCTCTGAAGTTCCAATGAAAATGGATCTCTCCTCTCCCCCTCACTCGCACACCGCTCCCCGGGAACCGTTTGGGGTTGCATTTGGTGGGCATGCCAAGCCTTGAAGATCTGCCTGTGTACAAATGGGCATATTATTTGAAAACAGCCAGCCACAAGACTGACTTTGGACTGTCCCTCTAAGCAAGCAACTTCATCCGCTGGGAACTCTAGAGAGGACCTTTCGGGCAGCAGCCCCCAAGGTTAGGGAATGTCCTCTCCACGAAGGTGTGTCTCGCCCCCTCGTTTTCAACTTTTAAGAGGCAGCTGGAAGAGGTTTTTTTGAGGACTGCGTTTGCCTAATCTGGCTTCTTATTCATTGCCAACCCTACGCGCAAGCACCCTTCTCCTCCTCCTCCTTCTGAGGGGTGGGTTTCTATTTGCAAAAGGGGGGGGGAGGGGTTTGCGACCGTGATCAAGTTTGATTCCGCTTTTTGAGGGGAGTCTTCCGTTCATAAAACAAGAAGAAGAGGAGGAAGACTCTTGATGCATTTTGCAAAAAAGGGGGAGGAGAGAGCTGCAATCCACTGGACTAGGAAGTTTTCTGTGGATTTAGGAGATCTCTCCCTATCCCTACGCTCTACTCTTCCAGGGCGTGGGAATGGGAGCGAAGGAGTCCCCCGGTGGGCTGAGGGAAAAAGGGCCCAGAGTTCTCCGTGTGGCCTTGAAGTCCTCCTTTTCGTTTCTCCACCAGACTGAGGCAAGGTGGCAGAAAAAAGGCCCAGGAGAGAGGAGGAGGAGAGCTGATCCAAAGGCTTGCGGAAGGACGGGAGAGGCTCCAGCAGGCAAGTTCTTCCGCGAAAGCGGGAGGGCTTGCAGTGTAAGCAGGGGGTACCTGGCTTCTTGAAGCCTGGCAGGACGCCAGGCCCCGAACCTCCTGATGAGGTCGGCTGGCAGAAGCTGGCAGCAGTCGGCTAGCGGGAGCGGGGTGTGTAGCGGGCAGCTAGGGGGAGGGGAGTGAAAGCGTGAGCGAATGGAATCCCGAAGGCCCGTCGCTTGAGACGGCGAGAGCCCCGGGTGCATTGGGGTCCATTAGGTCCGTGGAGCGAGGATGCCCATCCCTTCAAAGGGACAGGGCGGGTGCTCAGATGCCCAGACCTTCAAAGGGACAGGGCTGGGCTGCCCATTCCGTTCCTACCGATGGACCGCGCGTGTGTAGGGGTGGGCACGACGCGGCTCCAGACTCGGCTTCATGGCTAATTTTAGCGGGTTCCTGCTTGACGAGCCGAAGTTGGTGGCAGCCTGCCGTCACCAGCTTTCAGGAACTTTCCAGAGTCTGTGGCGGTTTGTCTTTAGAGCAGAAAGCAGGGGTTTAATGCAACTCAGAGGCTCTTCAGTCTGCTCCCTGCCCTTCGGCTTTGGCAGGGACCAGAAGGCACGGCGTGAAAAGTACTCCGAGTCGGAGAGCCAGTTTGGTGTAGCGATGAGTGCGCGGACTCTTCTCTGGGAAAACCGGGTTTGATTCCCCACTCTTGCACACGCACCTGCTGATGTGACCTTGAGTCAGTCACAAGTTCTCGCAGAGCTGTTCCTCTCAAGAGCAGTTCCTGTTAGAGCTCTCTCAGCTCCACCTACCTCACAGGGTGTCTGATGTGGGGAGGAGAAGGAGATTGTGAGCCGCTCGGAGACTCCTTCGGGTAGTGAATCCAATCTCCTTCTCCTTGTCCTCCTCCTCTTTCTACTTCTCCCCCTTACTTCACCTTCTCCTCTTTCTTCTCCTCCCTCTCCCCTTCCTCTATTAAAACCCTGCCTTCTGCTCCCGACGGACCATTCTATCTGTGGTTGAGTTCATAGGTCAGCCACAGACAGGGCCACGTTTCCCTGGTTCGTGCCCATCTGTAGGGGGTGGGCTGAATGGAGCAGTGAATGCGTGTGTGAATGCGATGGGTCGAATCGGGAACTAGTGGAGGTTCATAGATCGAAGCAGGTGGATGCGGGCTGACAGCCGCCGGTTGATGTTGGCCGACTGAAGGCAGCGGAGGAGCCTGGAGGCTGCCGGCGGAGGGAGGCTCAGGAACCGTCCCTGCTTACCCGGTGTTTACCTTGCAGGTTTGCCTCCCAGGGTGGATTTTGGGTGAGGTGCGCATGCAAGCCATCGAGAGAGTCACGACGTTTCAGGCAGGTGAGCAAAGTCCCGCCCTCCTTCCCTTCTTTCTCTCCTGCTCCCCATTCTGCCACTCAGCCAAGGAGGCCTCGTGACCTGCCGGCTGGAGAGGATGGCCGCATCAGGGGCATTCCGGCAAGCTGGACTGGTCAGACAAAGAGAAGGAGGAGGAAGGAACAAGCCTCATTAGAGAGCTGCGAATGCTTCCCCTGATCCAGGGAGCAGGAGGTGTATTAAGTGGTCCGCCAAACGGTAGCCCAGTAGGCCCCTAGCTTTCCCCCTTCAAAACAGTTCATCTTCTCTTGATCTCGCACCGGCAGCACCAATCCATGGACCTTCTCCTTAGGAGTCTCTTCTTTGGCTATTTCCTTCTAGTCAGATGCCATCCTGTGTCCTTGCGCCTTCCTCCGGCTGGGCTAAATTTGGGGTTCAATTCCAAAGATTCTTTCGGGATTCCTGGGTTCTTTAGCAATTAGTTCCTTTGAAACCCTGGCCCTTGCCTTCAAAATCCGCTCAGACTAGAATGGAAGCGGTTGGACCCTCTGAAGTTCCAATGAAAATGGATCTCTCCTCTCCCCCTCACTCGCACACCGCTCCCCGGGAACCGTTTGGGGTTGCATTTGGTGGGCATGCCAAGCCTTGAAGATCTGCCTGTGTACAAATGGGCATATTATTTGAAAACAGCCAGCCACAAGACTGACTTTGGACTGTCCCTCTAAGCAAGCAACTTCATCCGCTGGGAACTCTAGAGAGGACCTTTCGGGCAGCAGCCCCCAAGGTTAGGGAATGTCCTCTCCACGAAGGTGTGTCTCGCCCCCTCGTTTTCAACTTTTAAGAGGCAGCTGGAAGAGGTTTTTTTGAGGACTGCGTTTGCCTAATCTGGCTTCTTATTCATTGCCAACCCTACGCGCAAGCACCCTTCTCCTCCTCCTCCTTCTGAGGGGTGGGTTTCTATTTGCAAAAGGGGGGGGGAGGGGTTTGCGACCGTGATCAAGTTTGATTCCGCTTTTTGAGGGGAGTCTTCCGTTCATAAAACAAGAAGAAGAGGAGGAAGACTCTTGATGCATTTTGCAAAAAAGGGGGAGGAGAGAGCTGCAATCCACTGGACTAGGAAGTTTTCTGTGGATTTAGGAGATCTCTCCCTATCCCTACGCTCTACTCTTCCAGGGCGTGGGAATGGGAGCGAAGGAGTCCCCCGGTGGGCTGAGGGAAAAAGGGCCCAGAGTTCTCCGTGTGGCCTTGAAGTCCTCCTTTTCGTTTCTCCACCAGACTGAGGCAAGGTGGCAGAAAAAAGGCCCAGGAGAGAGGAGGAGGAGAGCTGATCCAAAGGCTTGCGGAAGGACGGGAGAGGCTCCAGCAGGCAAGTTCTTCCGCGAAAGCGGGAGGGCTTGCAGTGTAAGCAGGGGGTACCTGGCTTCTTGAAGCCTGGCAGGACGCCAGGCCCCGAACCTCCTGATGAGGTCGGCTGGCAGAAGCTGGCAGCAGTCGGCTAGCGGGAGCGGGGTGTGTAGCGGGCAGCTAGGGGGAGGGGAGTGAAAGCGTGAGCGAATGGAATCCCGAAGGCCCGTCGCTTGAGACGGCGAGAGCCCCGGGTGCATTGGGGCCCATTAGGTCCGTGGAGCGAGGATGCCCATCCCTTCAAAGGGACAGGGCGGGTGCTCAGATGCCCAGACCTTCAAGGGGACAGGGCTGGGCTGCCCATTCCGTTCCTACCGATGGACCGCGCGTGTGTAGGGGTGGGCACGACGCGGCTCCAGACTCGGCTTCATGGCTAATTTTAGCGGGTTCCTGCTTGACGAGCCGAAGTTGGTGGCAGCCTGCCGTCACCAGCTTTCAGGAACTTTCCAGAGTCTGTGGCGGTTTGTCTTTAGAGCAGAAAGCAGGGGTTTAATGCAACTCAGAGGCTCTTCAGTCTGCTCCCTGCCCTTCGGCTTTGGCAGGGACCAGAAGGCACGGCGTGAAAAGTACTCCGAGTCGGAGAGCCAGTTTGGTGTAGCGATGAGTGCGCGGACTCTTCTCTGGGAAAACCGGGTTTGATTCCCCACTCTTGCACACGCACCTGCTGATGTGACCTTGAGTCAGTCACAAGTTCTCGCAGAGCTGTTCCTCTCAAGAGCAGTTCCTGTTAGAGCTCTCTCAGCTCCACCTACCTCACAGGGTGTCTGATGTGGGGAGGAGAAGGAGATTGTGAGCCGCTCGGAGACTCCTTCGGGTAGTGAATCCAATCTCCTTCTCCTTGTCCTCCTCCTCTTTCTACTTCTCCCCCTTACTTCACCTTCTCCTCTTTCTTCTCCTCCCTCTCCCCTTCCTCTATTAAAACCCTGCCTTCTGCTCCCGACGGACCATTCTATCTGTGGTTGAGTTCATAGGTCAGCCACAGACAGGGCCACGTTTCCCTGGTTCGTGCCCATCTGTAGGGGGTGGGCTGAATGGAGCAGTGAATGCGTGTGTGAATGCGATGGGTCGAATCGGGAACTAGTGGAGGTTCATAGATCGAAGCAGGTGGGTGCGGGCTGACAGCCGCCGGTTGATGTTGGCCGACTGAAGGCAGCGGAGGAGCCTGGAGGCTGCCGGCGGAGGGAGGCTCAGGAACCGTCCCTGCTTACCCGGTGTTTACCTTGCAGGTTTGCCTCCCAGGGTGGATTTTGGGTGAGGTGCGCATGCAAGCCATCGAGAGAGTCACGACGTTTCAGGCAGGTGAGCAAAGTCCCGCCCTCCTTCCCTTCTTTCTCTCCTGCTCCCCATTCTGCCACTCAGCCAAGGAGGCCTCGTGACCTGCCGGCTGGAGAGGATGGCCGCATCAGGGGCATTCCGGCAAGCTGGACTGGTCAGACAAAGAGAAGGAGGAGGAAGGAACAAGCCTCATTAGAGAGCTGCGAATGCTTCCCCTGATCCAGGGAGCAGGAGGTGTATTAAGTGGTCCGCCAAACGGTAGCCCAGTAGGCCCCTAGCTTTCCCCCTTCAAAACAGTTCATCTTCTCTTGATCTCGCACCGGCAGCACCAATCCATGGACCTTCTCCTTAGGAGTCTCTTCTTTGGCTATTTCCTTCTAGTCAGATGCCATCCTGTGTCCTTGCGCCTTCCTCCGGCTGGGCTAAATTTGGGGTTCAATTCCAAAGATTCTTTCGGGATTCCTGGGTTCTTTAGCAATTAGTTCCTTTGAAACCCTGGCCCTTGCCTTCAAAATCCGCTCAGACTAGAATGGAAGCGGTTGGACCCTCTGAAGTTCCAATGAAAATGGATCTCTCCTCTCCCCCTCACTCGCACACCGCTCCCCGGGAACCGTTTGGGGTTGCATTTGGTGGGCATGCCAAGCCTTGAAGATCTGCCTGTGTACAAATGGGCATATTATTTGAAAACAGCCAGCCACAAGACTGACTTTGGACTGTCCCTCTAAGCAAGCAACTTCATCCGCTGGGAACTCTAGAGAGGACCTTTCGGGCAGCAGCCCCCAAGGTTAGGGAATGTCCTCTCCACGAAGGTGTGTCTCGCCCCCTCGTTTTCAACTTTTAAGAGGCAGCTGGAAGAGGTTTTTTTGAGGACTGCGTTTGCCTAATCTGGCTTCTTATTCATTGCCAACCCTACGCGCAAGCACCCTTCTCCTCCTCCTCCTTCTGAGGGGTGGGTTTCTATTTGCAAAAGGGGGGGGAGGGGTTTGCGACCGTGATCAAGTTTGATTCCGCTTTTTGAGGGGAGTCTTCCGTTCATAAAACAAGAAGAAGAGGAGGAAGACTCTTGATGCATTTTGCAAAAAAGGGGGAGGAGAGAGCTGCAATCCACTGGACTAGGAAGTTTTCTGTGGATTTAGGAGATCTCTCCCTATCCCTACGCTCTACTCTTCCAGGGCGTGGGAATGGGAGCGAAGGAGTCCCCCGGTGGGCTGAGGGAAAAAGGGCCCAGAGTTCTCCGTGTGGCCTTGAAGTCCTCCTTTTCGTTTCTCCACCAGACTGAGGCAAGGTGGCAGAAAAAAGGCCCAGGAGAGAGGAGGAGGAGAGCTGATCCAAAGGCTTGCGGAAGGACGGGAGAGGCTCCAGCAGGCAAGTTCTTCCGCGAAAGCGGGAGGGCTTGCAGTGTAAGCAGGGGGTACCTGGCTTCTTGAAGCCTGGCAGGACGCCAGGCCCCGAACCTCCTGATGAGGTCGGCTGGCAGAAGCTGGCAGCAGTCGGCTAGCGGGAGCGGGGTGTGTAGCGGGCAGCTAGGGGGAGGGGAGTGAAAGCGTGAGCGAATGGAATCCCGAAGGCCCGTCGCTTGAGACGGCGAGAGCCCCGGGTGCATTGGGGTCCATTAGGTCCGTGGAGCGAGGATGCCCATCCCTTCAAAGGGACAGGGCGGGTGCTCAGATGCCCAGACCTTCAAGGGGACAGGGCTGGGCTGCCCATTCCGTTCCTACCGATGGACCGCGCGTGTGTAGGGGTGGGCACGACGCGGCTCCAGACTCGGCTTCATGGCTAATTTTAGCGGGTTCCTGCTTGACGAGCCGAAGTTGGTGGCAGCCTGCCGTCACCAGCTTTCAGGAACTTTCCAGAGTCTGTGGCGGTTTGTCTTTAGAGCAGAAAGCAGGGGTTTAATGCAACTCAGAGGCTCTTCAGTCTGCTCCCTGCCCTTCGGCTTTGGCAGGGACCAGAAGGCACGGCGTGAAAAGTACTCCGAGTCGGAGAGCCAGTTTGGTGTAGCGATGAGTGCGCGGACTCTTCTCTGGGAAAACCGGGTTTGATTCCCCACTCTTGCACACGCACCTGCTGATGTGACCTTGAGTCAGTCACAAGTTCTCGCAGAGCTGTTCCTCTCAAGAGCAGTTCCTGTTAGAGCTCTCTCAGCTCCACCTACCTCACAGGGTGTCTGATGTGGGGAGGAGAAGGAGATTGTGAGCCGCTCGGAGACTCCTTCGGGTAGTGAATCCAATCTCCTTCTCCTTGTCCTCCTCCTCTTTCTACTTCTCCCCCTTACTTCACCTTCTCCTCTTTCTTCTCCTCCCTCTCCCCTTCCTCTATTAAAACCCTGCCTTCTGCTCCCGACGGACCATTCTATCTGTGGTTGAGTTCATAGGTCAGCCACAGACAGGGCCACGTTTCCCTGGTTCGTGCCCATCTGTAGGGGGTGGGCTGAATGGAGCAGTGAATGCGTGTGTGAATGCGATGGGTCGAATCGGGAACTAGTGGAGGTTCATAGATCGAAGCAGGTGGATGCGGGCTGACAGCCGCCGGTTGATGTTGGCCGACTGAAGGCAGCGGAGGAGCCTGGAGGCTGCCGGCGGAGGGAGGCTCAGGAACCGTCCCTGCTTACCCGGTGTTTACCTTGCAGGTTTGCCTCCCAGGGTGGATTTTGGGTGAGGTGCGCATGCAAGCCATCGAGAGAGTCACGACGTTTCAGGCAGGTGAGCAAAGTCCCGCCCTCCTTCCCTTCTTTCTCTCCTGCTCCCCATTCTGCCACTCAGCCAAGGAGGCCTCGTGACCTGCCGGCTGGAGAGGATGGCCGCATCAGGGGCATTCCGGCAAGCTGGACTGGTCAGACAAAGAGAAGGAGGAGGAAGGAACAAGCCTCATTAGAGAGCTGCGAATGCTTCCCCTGATCCAGGGAGCAGGAGGTGTATTAAGTGGTCCGCCAAACGGTAGCCCAGTAGGCCCCTAGCTTTCCCCCTTCAAAACAGTTCATCTTCTCTTGATCTCGCACCGGCAGCACCAATCCATGGACCTTCTCCTTAGGAGTCTCTTCTTTGGCTATTTCCTTCTAGTCAGATGCCATCCTGTGTCCTTGCGCCTTCCTCCGGCTGGGCTAAATTTGGGGTTCAATTCCAAAGATTCTTTCGGGATTCCTGGGTTCTTTAGCAATTAGTTCCTTTGAAACCCTGGCCCTTGCCTTCAAAATCCGCTCAGACTAGAATGGAAGCGGTTGGACCCTCTGAAGTTCCAATGAAAATGGATCTCTCCTCTCCCCCTCACTCGCACACCGCTCCCCGGGAACCGTTTGGGGTTGCATTTGGTGGGCATGCCAAGCCTTGAAGAGCTGCCTGTGTACAAATGGGCATATTATTTGAAAACAGCCAGCCACAAGACTGACTTTGGACTGTCCCTCTAAGCAAGCAACTTCATCCGCTGGGAACTCTAGAGAGGACCTTTCGGGCAGCAGCCCCCAAGGTTAGGGAATGTCCTCTCCACGAAGGTGTGTCTCGCCCCCTCGTTTTCAACTTTTAAGAGGCAGCTGGAAGAGGTTTTTTTGAGGACTGCGTTTGCCTAATCTGGCTTCTTATTCATTGCCAACCCTACGCGCAAGCACCCTTCTCCTCCTCCTCCTTCTGAGGGGTGGGTTTCTATTTGCAAAAGGGGGGGGGAGGGGTTTGCGACCGTGATCAAGTTTGATTCCGCTTTTTGAGGGGAGTCTTCCGTTCATAAAACAAGAAGAAGAGGAGGAAGACTCTTGATGCATTTTGCAAAAAAGGGGGAGGAGAGAGCTGCAATCCACTGGACTAGGAAGTTTTCTGTGGATTTAGGAGATCTCTCCCTATCCCTACGCTCTACTCTTCCAGGGCGTGGGAATGGGAGCGAAGGAGTCCCCCGGTGGGCTGAGGGAAAAAGGGCCCAGAGTTCTCCGTGTGGCCTTGAAGTCCTCCTTTTCGTTTCTCCACCAGACTGAGGCAAGGTGGCAGAAAAAAGGCCCAGGAGAGAGGAGGAGGAGAGCTGATCCAAAGGCTTGCGGAAGGACGGGAGAGGCTCCAGCAGGCAAGTTCTTCCGCGAAAGCGGGAGGGCTTGCAGTGTAAGCAGGGGGTACCTGGCTTCTTGAAGCCTGGCAGGACGCCAGGCCCCGAACCTCCTGATGAGGTCGGCTGGCAGAAGCTGGCAGCAGTCGGCTAGCGGGAGCGGGGTGTGTAGCGGGCAGCTAGGGGGAGGGGAGTGAAAGCGTGAGCGAATGGAATCCCGAAGGCCCGTCGCTTGAGACGGCGAGAGCCCCGGGTGCATTGGGGTCCATTAGGTCCGTGGAGCGAGGATGCCCATCCCTTCAAAGGGACAGGGCGGGTGCTCAGATGCCCAGACCTTCAAGGGGACAGGGCTGGGCTGCCCATTCCGTTCCTACCGATGGACCGCGCGTGTGTAGGGGTGGGCACGACGCGGCTCCAGACTCGGCTTCATGGCTAATTTTAGCGGGTTCCTGCTTGACGAGCCGAAGTTGGTGGCAGCCTGCCGTCACCAGCTTTCAGGAACTTTCCAGAGTCTGT
Organism: Heteronotia binoei; assembly: GCF_032191835.1. Lineage (NCBI taxonomy): Eukaryota > Metazoa > Chordata > Lepidosauria > Squamata > Gekkonidae > Heteronotia > Heteronotia binoei. Next base: position 258,052,519 of record NC_083223.1, read on the forward strand.
GGCGGTTTGTCTTTAGAGCAGAAAGCAGGGGTTTAATGCAACTCAGAGGCTCTTCAGTCTGCTCCCTGCCCTTCGGCTTTGGCAGGGACCAGAAGGCACGGCGTGAAAAGTACTCCGAGTCGGAGAGCCAGTTTGGTGTAGCGATGAGTGCGCGGACTCTTCTCTGGGAAAACCGGGTTTGATTCCCCACTCTTGCACACGCACCTGCTGATGTGACCTTGAGTCAGTCACAAGTTCTCGCAGAGCTGTTCCTCTCAAGAGCAGTTCCTGTTAGAGCTCTCTCAGCTCCACCTACCTCACAGGGTGTCTGATGTGGGGAGGAGAAGGAGATTGTGAGCCGCTCGGAGACTCCTTCGGGTAGTGAATCCAATCTCCTTCTCCTTGTCCTCCTCCTCTTTCTACTTCTCCCCCTTACTTCACCTTCTCCTCTTTCTTCTCCTCCCTCTCCCCTTCCTCTATTAAAACCCTGCCTTCTGCTCCCGACGGACCATTCTATCTGTGGTTGAGTTCATAGGTCAGCCACAGACAGGGCCACGTTTCCCTGGTTCGTGCCCATCTGTAGGGGGTGGGCTGAATGGAGCAGTGAATGCGTGTGTGAATGCGATGGGTCGAATCGGGAACTAGTGGAGGTTCATAGATGGAAGCAGGTGGATGCGGGCTGACAGCCGCCGGTTGATGTTGGCCGACTGAAGGCAGCGGAGGAGCCTGGAGGCTGCCGGCGGAGGGAGGCTCAGGAACCGTCCCTGCTTACCCGGTGTTTACCTTGCAGGTTTGCCTCCCAGGGTGGATTTTGGGTGAGGTGCGCATGCAAGCCATCGAGAGAGTCACGACGTTTCAGGCAGGTGAGCAAAGTCCCGCCCTCCTTCCCTTCTTTCTCTCCTGCTCCCCATTCTGCCACTCAGCCAAGGAGGCCTCGTGACCTGCCGGCTGGAGAGGATGGCCGCATCAGGGGCATTCCGGCAAGCTGGACTGGTCAGACAAAGAGAAGGAGGAGGAAGGAACAAGCCTCATTAGAGAGCTGCGAATGCTTCCCCTGATCCAGGGAGCAGGAGGTGTATTAAGTGGTCCGCCAAACGGTAGCCCAGTAGGCCCCTAGCTTTCCCCCTTCAAAACAGTTCATCTTCTCTTGATCTCGCACCGGCAGCACCAATCCATGGACCTTCTCCTTAGGAGTCTCTTCTTTGGCTATTTCCTTCTAGTCAGATGCCATCCTGTGTCCTTGCGCCTTCCTCCGGCTGGGCTAAATTTGGGGTTCAATTCCAAAGATTCTTTCGGGATTCCTGGGTTCTTTAGCAATTAGTTCCTTTGAAACCCTGGCCCTTGCCTTCAAAATCCGCTCAGACTAGAATGGAAGCGGTTGGACCCTCTGAAGTTCCAATGAAAATGGATCTCTCCTCTCCCCCTCATTCGCACACCGCTCCCCGGGAACCGTTTGGGGTTGCATTTGGTGGGCATGCCAAGCCTTGAAGAGCTGCCTGTGTACAAATGGGCATATTATTTGAAAACAGCCAGCCACAAGACTGACTTTGGACTGTCCCTCTAAGCAAGCAACTTCATCCGCTGGGAACTCTAGAGAGGACCTTTCGGGCAGCAGCCCCCAAGGTTAGGGAATGTCCTCTCCACGAAGGTGTGTCTCGCCCCCTCGTTTTCAACTTTTAAGAGGCAGCTGGAAGAGGTTTTTTTGAGGACTGCGTTTGCCTAATCTGGCTTCTTATTCATTGCCAACCCTACGCGCAAGCACCCTTCTCCTCCTCCTCCTTCTGAGGGGTGGGTTTCTATTTGCAAAAGGGGGGGGGAGGGGTTTGCGACCGTGATCAAGTTTGATTCCGCTTTTTGAGGGGAGTCTTCCGTTCATAAAACAAGAAGAAGAGGAGGAAGACTCTTGATGCATTTTGCAAAAAAGGGGGAGGAGAGAGCTGCAATCCACTGGACTAGGAAGTTTTCTGTGGATTTAGGAGATCTCTCCCTATCCCTACGCTCTACTCTTCCAGGGCGTGGGAATGGGAGCGAAGGAGTCCCCCGGTGGGCTGAGGGAAAAAGGGCCCAGAGTTCTCCGTGTGGCCTTGAAGTCCTCCTTTTCGTTTCTCCACCAGACTGAGGCAAGGTGGCAGAAAAAAGGCCCAGGAGAGAGGAGGAGGAGAGCTGATCCAAAGGCTTGCGGAAGGACGGGAGAGGCTCCAGCAGGCAAGTTCTTCCGCGAAAGCGGGAGGGCTTGCAGTGTAAGCAGGGGGTACCTGGCTTCTTGAAGCCTGGCAGGACGCCAGGCCCCGAACCTCCTGATGAGGTCGGCTGGCAGAAGCTGGCAGCAGTCGGCTAGCGGGAGCGGGGTGTGTAGCGGGCAGCTAGGGGGAGGGGAGTGAAAGCGTGAGCGAATGGAATCCCGAAGGCCCGTCGCTTGAGACGGCGAGAGCCCCGGGTGCATTGGGGCCCATTAGGTCCGTGGAGCGAGGATGCCCATCCCTTCAAAGGGACAGGGCGGGTGCTCAGATGCCCAGACCTTCAAGGGGACAGGGCTGGGCTGCCCATTCCGTTCCTACCGATGGACCGCGCGTGTGTAGGGGTGGGCACGACGCGGCTCCAGACTCGGCTTCATGGCTAATTTTAGCGGGTTCCTGCTTGACGAGCCGAAGTTGGTGGCAGCCTGCCGTCACCAGCTTTCAGGAACTTTCCAGAGTCTGTGGCGGTTTGTCTTTAGAGCAGAAAGCAGGGGTTTAATGCAACTCAGAGGCTCTTCAGTCTGCTCCCTGCCCTTCGGCTTTGGCAGGGACCAGAAGGCACGGCGTGAAAAGTACTCCGAGTCGGAGAGCCAGTTTGGTGTAGCGATGAGTGCGCGGACTCTTCTCTGGGAAAACCGGGTTTGATTCCCCACTCTTGCACACGCACCTCCTGATGTGACCTTGAGTCAGTCACAAGTTCTCGCAGAGCTGTTCCTCTCAAGAGCAGTTCCTGTTAGAGCTCTCTCAGCTCCACCTACCTCACAGGGTGTCTGATGTGGGGAGGAGAAGGAGATTGTGAGCCGCTCGGAGACTCCTTCGGGTAGTGAATCCAATCTCCTTCTCCTTGTCCTCCTCCTCTTTCTACTTCTCCCCCTTACTTCACCTTCTCCTCTTTCTTCTCCTCCCTCTCCCCTTCCTCTATTAAAACCCTGCCTTCTGCTCCCGACGGACCATTCTATCTGTGGTTGAGTTCATAGGTCAGCCACAGACAGGGCCACGTTTCCCTGGTTCGTGCCCATCTGTAGGGGGTGGGCTGAATGGAGCAGTGAATGCGTGTGTGAATGCGATGGGTCGAATCGGGAACTAGTGGAGGTTCATAGATGGAAGCAGGTGGATGCGGGCTGACAGCCGCCGGTTGATGTTGGCCGACTGAAGGCAGCGGAGGAGCCTGGAGGCTGCCGGCGGAGGGAGGCTCAGGAACCGTCCCTGCTTACCCGGTGTTTACCTTGCAGGTTTGCCTCCCAGGGTGGATTTTGGGTGAGGTGCGCATGCAAGCCATCGAGAGAGTCACGACGTTTCAGGCAGGTGAGCAAAGTCCCGCCCTCCTTCCCTTCTTTCTCTCCTGCTCCCCATTCTGCCACTCAGCCAAGGAGGCCTCGTGACCTGCCGGCTGGAGAGGATGGCCGCATCAGGGGCATTCCGGCAAGCTGGACTGGTCAGACAAAGAGAAGGAGGAGGAAGGAACAAGCCTCATTAGAGAGCTGCGAATGCTTCCCCTGATCCAGGGAGCAGGAGGTGTATTAAGTGGTCCGCCAAACGGTAGCCCAGTAGGCCCCTAGCTTTCCCCCTTCAAAACAGTTCATCTTCTCTTGATCTCGCACCGGCAGCACCAATCCATGGACCTTCTCCTTAGGAGTCTCTTCTTTGGCTATTTCCTTCTAGTCAGATGCCATCCTGTGTCCTTGCGCCTTCCTCCGGCTGGGCTAAATTTGGGGTTCAATTCCAAAGATTCTTTCGGGATTCCTGGGTTCTTTAGCAATTAGTTCCTTTGAAACCCTGGCCCTTGCCTTCAAAATCCGCTCAGACTAGAATGGAAGCGGTTGGACCCTCTGAAGTTCCAATGAAAATGGATCTCTCCTCTCCCCCTCACTCGCACACCGCTCCCCGGGAACCGTTTGGGGTTGCATTTGGTGGGCATGCCAAGCCTTGAAGATCTGCCTGTGTACAAATGGGCATATTATTTGAAAACAGCCAGCCACAAGACTGACTTTGGACTGTCCCTCTAAGCAAGCAACTTCATCCGCTGGGAACTCTAGAGAGGACCTTTCGGGCAGCAGCCCCCAAGGTTAGGGAATGTCCTCTCCACGAAGGTGTGTCTCGCCCCCTCGTTTTCAACTTTTAAGAGGCAGCTGGAAGAGGTTTTTTTGAGGACTGCGTTTGCCTAATCTGGCTTCTTATTCATTGCCAACCCTACGCGCAAGCACCCTTCTCCTCCTCCTCCTTCTGAGGGGTGGGTTTCTATTTGCAAAAGGGGTGGGGGAGGGGTTTGCGACCGTGATCAAGTTTGATTCCGCTTTTTGAGGGGAGTCTTCCGTTCATAAAACAAGAAGAAGAGGAGGAAGACTCTTGATGCATTTTGCAAAAAAGGGGGAGGAGAGAGCTGCAATCCACTGGACTAGGAAGTTTTCTGTGGATTTAGGAGATCTCTCCCTATCCCTACGCTCTACTCTTCCAGGGCGTGGGAATGGGAGCGAAGGAGTCCCCCGGTGGGCTGAGGGAAAAAGGGCCCAGAGTTCTCCGTGTGGCCTTGAAGTCCTCCTTTTCGTTTCTCCACCAGACTGAGGCAAGGTGGCAGAAAAAAGGCCCAGGAGAGAGGAGGAGGAGAGCTGATCCAAAGGCTTGCGGAAGGACGGGAGAGGCTCCAGCAGGCAAGTTCTTCCGCGAAAGCGGGAGGGCTTGCAGTGTAAGCAGGGGGTACCTGGCTTCTTGAAGCCTGGCAGGACGCCAGGCCCCGAACCTCCTGATGAGGTCGGCTGGCAGAAGCTGGCAGCAGTCGGCTAGCGGGAGCGGGGTGTGTAGCGGGCAGCTATGGGGAGGGGAGTGAAAGCGTGAGCGAATGGAATCCCGAAGGCCCGTCGCTTGAGACGGCGAGAGCCCCGGGTGCATTGGGGTCCATTAGGTCCGTGGAGCGAGGATGCCCATCCCTTCAAAGGGACAGGGCGGGTGCTCAGATGCCCAGACCTTCAAGGGGACAGGGCTGGGCTGCCCATTCCATTCCTACCGATGGACCGCGCATGTGTAGGGGTGGGCACGACGCGGCTCCAGACTCGGCTTCATGGCTAATTTTAGCGGGTTCCTGCTTGACGAGCCGAAGTTGGTGGCAGCCTGCCGTCACCAGCTTTCAGGAACTTTCCAGAGTCTGTGGCGGTTTGTCTTTAGAGCAGAAAGCAGGGGTTTAATGCAACTCAGAGGCTCTTCAGTCTGCTCCCTGCCCTTCGGCTTTGGCAGGGACCAGAAGGCACGGCGTGAAAAGTACTCCGAGTCGGAGAGCCAGTTTGGTGTAGCGATGAGTGCGCGGACTCTTCTCTGGGAAAACCGGGTTTGATTCCCCACTCTTGCACACGCACCTGCTGATGTGACCTTGAGTCAGTCACAAGTTCTCGCAGAGCTGTTCCTCTCAAGAGCAGTTCCTGTTAGAGCTCTCTCAGCTCCACCTACCTCACAGGGTGTCTGATGTGGGGAGGAGAAGGAGATTGTGAGCCGCTCGGAGACTCCTTCGGGTAGTGAATCCAATCTCCTTCTCCTTGTCCTCCTCCTCTTTCTACTTCTCCCCCTTACTTCACCTTCTCCTCTTTCTTCTCCTCCCTCTCCCCTTCCTCTATTAAAACCCTGCCTTCTGCTCCCGACGGACCATTCTATCTGTGGTTGAGTTCATAGGTCAGCCACAGACAGGGCCACGTTTCCCTGGTTCGTGCCCATCTGTAGGGGGTGGGCTGAATGGAGCAGTGAATGCGTGTGTGAATGCGATGGGTCGAATCGGGAACTAGTGGAGGTTCATAGATCGAAGCAGGTGGATGCGGGCTGACAGCCGCCGGTTGATGTTGGCCGACTGAAGGCAGCGGAGGAGCCTGGAGGCTGCCGGCGGAGGGAGGCTCAGGAACCGTCCCTGCTTACCCGGTGTTTACCTTGCAGGTTTGCCTCCCAGGGTGGATTTTGGGTGAGGTGCGCATGCAAGCCATCGAGAGAGTCACGACGTTTCAGGCAGGTGAGCAAAGTCCCGCCCTCCTTCCCTTCTTTCTCTCCTGCTCCCCATTCTGCCACTCAGCCAAGGAGGCCTCGTGACCTGCCGGCTGGAGAGGATGGCCGCATCAGGGGCATTCCGGCAAGCTGGACTGGTCAGACAAAGAGAAGGAGGAGGAAGGAACAAGCCTCATTAGAGAGCTGCGAATGCTTCCCCTGATCCAGGGAGCAGGAGGTGTATTAAGTGGTCCGCCAAACGGTAGCCCAGTAGGCCCCTAGCTTTCCCCCTTCAAAACAGTTCATCTTCTCTTGATCTCGCACCGGCAGCACCAATCCATGGACCTTCTCCTTAGGAGTCTCTTCTTTGGCTATTTCCTTCTAGTCAGATGCCATCCTGTGTCCTTGCGCCTTCCTCCGGCTGGGCTAAATTTGGGGTTCAATTCCAAAGATTCTTTCGGGATTCCTGGGTTCTTTAGCAATTAGTTCCTTTGAAACCCTGGCCCTTGCCTTCAAAATCCGCTCAGACTAGAATGGAAGCGGTTGGACCCTCTGAAGTTCCAATGAAAATGGATCTCTCCTCTCCCCCTCACTCGCACACCGCTCCCCGGGAACCGTTTGGGGTTGCATTTGGTGGGCATGCCAAGCCTTGAAGATCTGCCTGTGTACAAATGGGCATATTATTTGAAAACAGCCAGCCACAAGACTGACTTTGGACTGTCCCTCTAAGCAAGCAACTTCATCCGCTGGGAACTCTAGAGAGGACCTTTCGGGCAGCAGCCCCCAAGGTTAGGGAATGTCCTCTCCACGAAGGTGTGTCTCGCCCCCTCGTTTTCAACTTTTAAGAGGCAGCTGGAAGAGGTTTTTTTTGAGGACTGCGTTTGCCTAATCTGGCTTCTTATTCATTGCCAACCCTACGCGCAAGCACCCTTCTCCTCCTCCTCCTTCTGAGGGGTGGGTTTCTATTTGCAAAAGGGGGGGGAGGGGTTTGCGACCGTGATCAAGTTTGATTCCGCTTTTTGAGGGGAGTCTTCCGTTCATAAAACAAGAAGAAGAGGAGGAAGACTCTTGATGCATTTTGCAAAAAAGGGGGAGGAGAGAGCTGCAATCCACTGGACTAGGAAGTTTTCTGTGGATTTAGGAGATCTCTCCCTATCCCTACGCTCTACTCTTCCAGGGCGTGGGAATGGGAGCGAAGGAGTCCCCCGGTGGGCTGAGGGAAAAAGGGCCCAGAGTTCTCCGTGTGGCCTTGAAGTCCTCCTTTTCGTTTCTCCACCAGACTGAGGCAAGGTGGCAGAAAAAAGGCCCAGGAGAGAGGAGGAGGAGAGCTGATCCAAAGGCTTGCGGAAGGACGGGAGAGGCTCCAGCAGGCAAGTTCTTCCGCGAAAGCGGGAGGGCTTGCAGTGTAAGCAGGGGGTACCTGGCTTCTTGAAGCCTGGCAGGACGCCAGGCCCCGAACCTCCTGATGAGGTCGGCTGGCAGAAGCTGGCAGCAGTCGGCTAGCGGGAGCGGGGTGTGTAGCGGGCAGCTAGGGGGAGGGGAGTGAAAGCGTGAGCGAATGGAATCCCGAAGGCCCGTCGCTTGAGACGGCGAGAGCCCCGGGTGCATTGGGGTCCATTAGGTCCGTGGAGCGAGGATGCCCATCCCTTCAAAGGGACAGGGCGGGTGCTCAGATGCCCAGACCTTCAAGGGGACAGGGCTGGGCTGCCCATTCCGTTCCTACCGATGGACCGCGCGTGTGTAGGGGTGGGCACGACGCGGCTCCAGACTCGGCTTCATGGCTAATTTTAGCGGGTTCCTGCTTGACGAGCCGAAGTTGGTGGCAGCCTGCCGTCACCAGCTTTCAGGAACTTTCCAGAGTCTGTGGCGGTTTGTCTTTAGAGCAGAAAGCAGGGGTTTAATGCAACTCAGAGGCTCTTCAGTCTGCTCCCTGCCCTTCGGCTTTGGCAGGGACCAGAAGGCACGGCGTGAAAAGTACTCCGAGTCGGAGAGCCAGTTTGGTGTAGCGATGAGTGCGCGGACTCTTCTCTGGGAAAACCGGGTTTGATTCCCCTCTCTTGCACACGCACCTGCTGATGTGACCTTGAGTCAGTCACAAGTTCTCGCAGAGCTGTTCCTCTCAAGAGCAGTTCCTGTTAGAGCTCTCTCAGCTCCACCTACCTCACAGGGTGTCTGATGTGGGGAGGAGAAGGAGATTGTGAGCCGCTCGGAGACTCCTTCGGGTAGTGAATCCAATCTCCTTCTCCTTGTCCTCCTCCTCTTTCTACTTCTCCCCCTTACTTCACCTTCTCCTCTTTCTTCTCCTCCCTCTCCCCTTCCTCTATTAAAACCCTGCCTTCTGCTCCCGACGGACCATTCTATCTGTGGTTGAGTTCATAGGTCAGCCACAGACAGGGCCACGTTTCCCTGGTTCGTGCCCATCTGTAGGGGGTGGGCTGAATGGAGCAGTGAATGCGTGTGTGAATGCGATGGGTCGAATCGGGAACTAGTGGAGGTTCATAGATCGAAGCAGGTGGATGCGGGCTGACAGCCGCCGGTTGATGTTGGCCGACTGAAGGCAGCGGAGGAGCCTGGAGGCTGCCGGCGGAGGGAGGCTCAGGAACCGTCCCTGCTTACCCGGTGTTTACCTTGCAGGTTTGCCTCCCAGGGTGGATTTTGGGTGAGGTGCGCATGCAAGCCATCGAGAGAGTCACGACGTTTCAGGCAGGTGAGCAAAGTCCCGCCCTCCTTCCCTTCTTTCTCTCCTGCTCCCCATTCTGCCACTCAGCCAAGGAGGCCTCGTGACCTGCCGGCTGGAGAGGATGGCCGCATCAGGGGCATTCCGGCAAGCTGGACTGGTCAGACAAAGAGAAGGAGGAGGAAGGAACAAGCCTCATTAGAGAGCTGCGAATGCTTCCCCTGATCCAGGGAGCAGGAGGTGTATTAAGTGGTCCGCCAAACGGTAGCCCAGTAGGCCCCTAGCTTTCCCCCTTCAAACAGTTCATCTTCTCTTGATCTCGCACCGGCAGCACCAATCCATGGACCTTCTCCTTAGGAGTCTCTTCTTTGGCTATTTCCTTCTAGTCAGATGCCATCCTGTGTCCTTGCGCCTTCCTCCGGCTGGGCTAAATTTGGGGTTCAATTCAAAGATTCTTTCGGGATTCCTGGGTTCTTTAGCAATTAGTTCCTTTGAAACCCTGGCCCTTGCCTTCAAAATCCGCTCAGACTAGAATGGAAGCGGTTGGACCCTCTGAAGTTCCAATGAAAATGGATCTCTCCTCTCCCCCTCACTCGCACACCGCTCCCCGGGAACCGTTTGGGGTTGCATTTGGTGGGCATGCCAAGCCTTGAAGATCTGCCTGTGTACAAATGGGCATATTATTTGAAAACAGCCAGCCACAAGACTGACTTTGGACTGTCCCTCTAAGCAAGCAACTTCATCCGCTGGGAACTCTAGAGAGGACCTTTCGGGCAGCAGCCCCCAAGGTTAGGGAATGTCCTCTCCACGAAGGTGTGTCTCGCCCCCTCGTTTTCAACTTTTAAGAGGCAGCTGGAAGAGGTTTTTTTGAGGACTGCGTTTGCCTAATCTGGCTTCTTATTCATTGCCAACCCTACGCGCAAGCACCCTTCTCCTCCTCCTCCTTCTGAGGGGTGGGTTTCTATTTGCAAAAGGGGGGGGGAGGGGGTTTGCGACCGTGATCAAGTTTGATTCCGCTTTTTGAGGGGAGTCTTCCGTTCATAAAACAAGAAGAAGAGGAGGAAGACTCTTGATGCATTTTGCAAAAAAGGGGGAGGAGAGAGCTGCAATCCACTGGACTAGGAAGTTTTCTGTGGATTTAGGAGATCTCTTCCCCTATCCCTACGCTCTACTCTTCCAGGGCGTGGGAATGGGAGCGAAGGAGTCCCCCGGTGGGCTGAGGGAAAAAGGGCCCAGAGTTCTCCGTGTGGCCTTGAAGTCCTCCTTTTCGTTTCTCCACCAGACTGAGGCAAGGTGGCAGAAAAAAGGCCCAGGAGAGAGGAGGAGGAGAGCTGATCCAAAGGCTTGCGGAAGGACGGGAGAGGCTCCAGCAGGCAAGTTCTTCCGCGAAAGCGGGAGGGCTTGCAGTGTAAGCAGGGGGTACCTGGCTTCTTGAAGCCTGGCAGGACGCCAGGCCCCGAACCTCCTGATGAGGTCGGCTGGCAGAAGCTGGCAGCAGTCGGCTAGCGGGAGCGGGGTGTGTAGCGGGCAGCTAGGGGGAGGGGAGTGAAAGCGTGAGCGAATGGAATCCCGAAGGCCCGTCGCTTGAGACGGCGAGAGCCCCGGGTGCATTGGGGTCCATTAGGTCCGTGGAGCGAGGATGCCCATCCCTTCAAAGGGACAGGGCGGGTGCTCAGATGCCCAGACCTTCAAGGGGACAGGGCTGGGCTGCCCATTCCGTTCCTACCGATGGACCGCGCGTGTGTAGGGGTGGGCACGACGCGGCTCCAGACTCGGCTTCATGGCTAATTTTAGCGGGTTCCTGCTTGACGAGCCGAAGTTGGTGGCAGCCTGCCGTCACCAGCTTTCAGGAACTTTCCAGAGTCTGTGGCGGTTTGTCTTTAGAGCAGAAAGCAGGGGTTTAATGCAACTCAGAGGCTCTTCAGTCTGCTCCCTGCCCTTCGGCTTTGGCAGGGACCAGAAGGCACGGCGTGAAAAGTACTCCGAGTCGGAGAGCCAGTTTGGTGTAGCGATGAGTGCGCGGACTCTTCTCTGGGAAAACCGGGTTTGATTCCCCACTCTTGCACACGCACCTGCTGATGTGACCTTGAGTCAGTCACAAGTTCTCGCAGAGCTGTTCCTCTCAAGAGCAGTTCCTGTTAGAGCTCTCTCAGCTCCACCTACCTCACAGGGTGTCTGATGTGGGGAGGAGAAGGAGATTGTGAGCCGCTCGGAGACTCCTTCGGGTAGTGAATCCAATCTCCTTCTCCTTGTCCTCCTCCTCTTTCTACTTCTCCCCCTTACTTCACCTTCTCCTCTTTCTTCTCCTCCCTCTCCCCTTCCTCTATTAAAACCCTGCCTTCTGCTCCCGACGGACCATTCTATCTGTGGTTGAGTTCATAGGTCAGCCACAGACAGGGCCACGTTTCCCTGGTTCGTGCCCATCTGTAGGGGGTGGGCTGAATGGAGCAGTGAATGCGTGTGTGAATGCGATGGGTCGAATCGGGAACTAGTGGAGGTTCATAGATCGAAGCAGGTGGATGCGGGCTGACAGCCGCCGGTTGATGTTGGCCGACTGAAGGCAGCGGAGGAGCCTGGAGGCTGCCGGCGGAGGGAGGCTCAGGAACCGTCCCTGCTTACCCGGTGTTTACCTTGCAGGTTTGCCTCCCAGGGTGGATTTTGGGTGAGGTGCGCATGCAAGCCATCGAGAGAGTCACGACGTTTCAGGCAGGTGAGCAAAGTCCCGCCCTCCTTCCCTTCTTTCTCTCCTGCTCCCCATTCTGCCACTCAGCCAAGGAGGCCTCGTGACCTGCCGGCTGGAGAGGATGGCCGCATCAGGGGCATTCCGGCAAGCTGGACTGGTCAGACAAAGAGAAGGAGGAGGAAGGAACAAGCCTCATTAGAGAGCTGCGAATGCTTCCCCTGATCCAGGGAGCAGGAGGTGTATTAAGTGGTCCGCCAAACGGTAGCCCAGTAGGCCCCTAGCTTTCCCCCTTCAAAACAGTTCATCTTCTCTTGATCTCGCACCGGCAGCACCAATCCATGGACCTTCTCCTTAGGAGTCTCTTCTTTGGCTATTTCCTTCTAGTCAGATGCCATCCTGTGTCCTTGCGCCTTCCTCCGGCTGGGCTAAATTTGGGGTTCAATTCCAAAGATTCTTTCGGGATTCCTGGGTTCTTTAGCAATTAGTTCCTTTGAAACCCTGGCCCTTGCCTTCAAAATCCGCTCAGACTAGAATGGAAGCGGTTGGACCCTCTGAAGTTCCAATGAAAATGGATCTCTCCTCTCCCCCTCACTCGCACACCGCTCCCCGGGAACCGTTTGGGGTTGCATTTGGTGGGCATGCCAAGCCTTGAAGATCTGCCTGTGTACAAATGGGCATATTATTTGAAAACAGCCAGCCACAAGACTGACTTTGGACTGTCCCTCTAAGCAAGCAACTTCATCCGCTGGGAACTCTAGAGAGGACCTTTCGGGCAGCAGCCCCCAAGGTTAGGGAATGTCCTCTCCACGAAGGTGTGTCTCGCCCCCTCGTTTTCAACTTTTAAGAGGCAGCTGGAAGAGGTTTTTTTGAGGACTGCGTTTGCCTAATCTGGCTTCTTATTCATTGCCAACCCTACGCGCAAGCACCCTTCTCCTCCTCCTCCTTCTGAGGGGTGGGTTTCTATTTGCAAAAGGGGGGGGGAGGGGTTTGCGACCGTGATCAAGTTTGATTCCGCTTTTTGAGGGGAGTCTTCCGTTCATAAAACAAGAAGAAGAGGAGGAAGACTCTTGATGCATTTTGCAAAAAAGGGGGAGGAGAGAGCTGCAATCCACTGGACTAGGAAGTTTTCTGTGGATTTAGGAGATCTCTCCCTATCCCTACGCTCTACTCTTCCAGGGCGTGGGAATGGGAGCGAAGGAGTCCCCCGGTGGGCTGAGGGAAAAAGGGCCCAGAGTTCTCCGTGTGGCCTTGAAGTCCTCCTTTTCGTTTCTCCACCAGACTGAGGCAAGGTGGCAGAAAAAAGGCCCAGGAGAGAGGAGGAGGAGAGCTGATCCAAAGGCTTGCGGAAGGACGGGAGAGGCTCCAGCAGGCAAGTTCTTCCGCGAAAGCGGGAGGGCTTGCAGTGTAAGCAGGGGGTACCTGGCTTCTTGAAGCCTGGCAGGACGCCAGGCCCCGAACCTCCTGATGAGGTCGGCTGGCAGCAGTCGGCTAGCGGGAGCGGGGTGTGTAGCGGGCAGCTAGGGGGAGGGGAGTGAAAGCGTGAGCGAATGGAATCCCGAAGGCCCGTCGCTTGAGACGGCGAGAGCCCCGGGTGCATTGGGGTCCATTAGGTCCGTGGAGCGAGGATGCCCATCCCTTCAAAGGGACAGGGCGGGTGCTCAGATGCCCAGACCTTCAAGGGGACAGGGCTGGGCTGCCCATTCCGTTCCTACCGATGGACCGCGCGTGTGTAGGGGTGGGCACGACGCGGCTCCAGACTCGGCTTCATGGCTAATTTTAGCGGGTTCCTGCTTGACGAGCCGAAGTTGGTGGCAGCCTGCCGTCACCAGCTTTCAGGAACTTTCCAGAGTCTGTGGCGGTTTGTCTTTAGAGCAGAAAGCAGGGGTTTAATGCAACTCAGAGGCTCTTCAGTCTGCTCCCTGCCCTTCGGCTTTGGCAGGGACCAGAAGGCACGGCGTGAAAAGTACTCCGAGTCGGAGAGCCAGTTTGGTGTAGCGATGAGTGCGCGGACTCTTCTCTGGGAAAACCGGGTTTGATTCCCCACTCTTGCACACGCACCTGCTGATGTGACCTTGAGTCAGTCACAAGTTCTCGCAGAGCTGTTCCTCTCAAGAGCAGTTCCTGTTAGAGCTCTCTCAGCTCCACCTACCTCACAGGGTGTCTGATGTGGGGAGGAGAAGGAGATTGTGAGCCGCTCGGAGACTCCTTCGGGTAGTGAATCCAATCTCCTTCTCCTTGTCCTCCTCCTCTTTCTACTTCTCCCCCTTACTTCACCTTCTCCTCTTTCTTCTCCTCCCTCTCCCCTTCCTCTATTAAAACCCTGCCTTCTGCTCCCGACGGACCATTCTATCTGTGGTTGAGTTCATAGGTCAGCCACAGACAGGGCCACGTTTCCCTGGTTCGTGCCCATCTGTAGGGGGTGGGCTGAATGGAGCAGTGAATGCGTGTGTGAATGCGATGGGTCGAATCGGGAACTAGTGGAGGTTCATAGATCGAAGCAGGTGGATGCGGGCTGACAGCCGCCGGTTGATGTTGGCCGACTGAAGGCAGCGGAGGAGCCTGGAGGCTGCCGGCGGAGGGAGGCTCAGGAACCGTCCCTGCTTACCCGGTGTTTACCTTGCAGGTTTGCCTCCCAGGGTGGATTTTGGGTGAGGTGCGCATGCAAGCCATCGAGAGAGTCACGACGTTTCAGGCAGGTGAGCAAAGTCCCGCCCTCCTTCCCTTCTTTCTCTCCTGCTCCCCATTCTGCCACTCAGCCAAGGAGGCCTCGTGACCTGCCGGCTGGAGAGGATGGCCGCATCAGGGGCATTCCGGCAAGCTGGACTGGTCAGACAAAGAGAAGGAGGAGGAAGGAACAAGCCTCATTAGAGAGCTGCGAATGCTTCCCCTGATCCAGGGAGCAGGAGGTGTATTAAGTGGTCCGCCAAACGGTAGCCCAGTAGGCCCCTAGCTTTCCCCCTTCAAAACAGTTCATCTTCTCTTGATCTCGCACCGGCAGCACCAATCCATGGACCTTCTCCTTAGGAGTCTCTTCTTTGGCTATTTCCTTCTAGTCAGATGCCATCCTGTGTCCTTGCGCCTTCCTCCGGCTGGGCTAAATTTGGGGTTCAATTCCAAAGATTCTTTCGGGATTCCTGGGTTCTTTAGCAATTAGTTCCTTTGAAACCCTGGCCCTTGCCTTCAAAATCCGCTCAGACTAGAATGGAAGCGGTTGGACCCTCTGAAGTTCCAATGAAAATGGATCTCTCCTCTCCCCCTCACTCGCACACCGCTCCCCGGGAACCGTTTGGGGTTGCATTTGGTGGGCATGCCAAGCCTTGAAGATCTGCCTGTGTACAAATGGGCATATTATTTGAAAACAGCCAGCCACAAGACTGACTTTGGACTGTCCCTCTAAGCAAGCAACTTCATCCGCTGGGAACTCTAGAGAGGACCTTTCGGGCAGCAGCCCCCAAGGTTAGGGAATGTCCTCTCCACGAAGGTGTGTCTCGCCCCCTCGTTTTCAACTTTTAAGAGGCAGCTGGAAGAGGTTTTTTTGAGGACTGCGTTTGCCTAATCTGGCTTCTTATTCATTGCCAACCCTACGCGCAAGCACCCTTCTCCTCCTCCTCCTTCTGAGGGGTGGGTTTCTATTTGCAAAAGGGGGGGGGAGGGGTTTGCGACCGTGATCAAGTTTGATTCCGCTTTTTGAGGGGAGTCTTCCGTTCATAAAACAAGAAGAAGAGGAGGAAGACTCTTGATGCATTTTGCAAAAAAGGGGGAGGAGAGAGCTGCAATCCACTGGACTAGGAAGTTTTCTGTGGATTTAGGAGATCTCTCCCTATCCCTACGCTCTACTCTTCCAGGGCGTGGGAATGGGAGCGAAGGAGTCCCCCGGTGGGCTGAGGGAAAAAGGGCCCAGAGTTCTCCGTGTGGCCTTGAAGTCCTCCTTTTCATTTCTCCACCAGACTGAGGCAAGGTGGCAGAAAAAAGGCCCAGGAGAGAGGAGGAGGAGAGCTGATCCAAAGGCTTGCGGAAGGACGGGAGAGGCTCCAGCAGGCAAGTTCTTCCGCGAAAGCGGGAGGGCTTGCAGTGTAAGCAGGGGGTACCTGGCTTCTTGAAGCCTGGCAGGACGCCAGGCCCCGAACCTCCTGATGAGGTCGGCTGGCAGAAGCTGGCAGCAGTCGGCTAGCGGGAGCGGGGTGTGTAGCGGGCAGCTAGGGGGAGGGGAGTGAAAGCGTGAGCGAATGGAATCCCGAAGGCCCGTCGCTTGAGACGGCGAGAGCCCCGGGTGCATTGGGGTCCATTAGGTCCGTGGAGCGAGGATGCCCATCCCTTCAAAGGGACAGGGCGGGTGCTCAGATGCCCAGACCTTCAAGGGGACAGGGCTGGGCTGCCCATTCCGTTCCTACCGATGGACCGCGCGTGTGTAGGGGTGGGCACGACGCGGCTCCAGACTCGGCTTCATGGCTAATTTTAGCGGGTTCCTGCTTGACGAGCCGAAGTTGGTGGCAGCCTGCCGTCACCAGCTTTCAGGAACTTTCCAGAGTCTGTGGCGGTTTGTCTTTAGAGCAGAAAGCAGGGGTTTAATGCAACTCAGAGGCTCTTCAGTCTGCTCCCTGCCCTTCGGCTTTGGCAGGGACCAGAAGGCACGGCGTGAAAAGTACTCCGAGTCGGAGAGCCAGTTTGGTGTAGCGATGAGTGCGCGGACTCTTCTCTGGGAAAACCGGGTTTGATTCCCCACTCTTGCACACGCACCTGCTGATGTGACCTTGAGTCAGTCACAAGTTCTCGCAGAGCTGTTCCTCTCAAGAGCAGTTCCTGTTAGAGCTCTCTCAGCTCCACCTACCTCACAGGGTGTCTGATGTGGGGAGGAGAAGGAGATTGTGAGCCGCTCGGAGACTCCTTCGGGTAGTGAATCCAATCTCCTTCTCCTTGTCCTCCTCCTCTTTCTACTTCTCCCCCTTACTTCACCTTCTCCTCTTTCTTCTCCTCCCTCTCCCCTTCCTCTATTAAAACCCTGCCTTCTGCTCCCGACGGACCATTCTATCTGTGGTTGAGTTCATAGGTCAGCCACAGACAGGGCCACGTTTCCCTGGTTCGTGCCCATCTGTAGGGGGTGGGCTGAATGGAGCAGTGAATGCGTGTGTGAATGCGATGGGTCGAATCGGGAACTAGTGGAGGTTCATAGATCGAAGCAGGTGGATGCGGGCTGACAGCCGCCGGTTGATGTTGGCCGACTGAAGGCAGCGGAGGAGCCTGGAGGCTGCCGGCGGAGGGAGGCTCAGGAACCGTCCCTGCTTACCCGGTGTTTACCTTGCAGGTTTGCCTCCCAGGGTGGATTTTGGGTGAGGTGCGCATGCAAGCCATCGAGAGAGTCACGACGTTTCAGGCAGGTGAGCAAAGTCCCGCCCTCCTTCCCTTCTTTCTCTCCTGCTCCCCATTCTGCCACTCAGCCAAGGAGGCCTCGTGACCTGCCGGCTGGAGAGGATGGCCGCATCAGGGGCATTCCGGCAAGCTGGACTGGTCAGACAAAGAGAAGGAGGAGGAAGGAACAAGCCTCATTAGAGAGCTGCGAATGCTTCCCCTGATCCAGGGAGCAGGAGGTGTATTAAGTGGTCCGCCAAACGGTAGCCCAGTAGGCCCCTAGCTTTCCCCCTTCAAAACAGTTCATCTTCTCTTGATCTCGCACCGGCAGCACCAATCCATGGACCTTCTCCTTAGGAGTCTCTTCTTTGGCTATTTCCTTCTAGTCAGATGCCATCCTGTGTCCTTGCGCCTTCCTCCGGCTGGGCTAAATTTGGGGTTCAATTCCAAAGATTCTTTCGGGATTCCTGGGTTCTTTAGCAATTAGTTCCTTTGAAACCCTGGCCCTTGCCTTCAAAATCCGCTCAGACTAGAATGGAAGCGGTTGGACCCTCTGAAGTTCCAATGAAAATGGATCTCTCCTCTCCCCCTCACTCGCACACCGCTCCCCGGGAACCGTTTGGGGTTGCATTTGGTGGGCATGCCAAGCCTTGAAGATCTGCCTGTGTACAAATGGGCATATTATTTGAAAACAGCCAGCCACAAGACTGACTTTGGACTGTCCCTCTAAGCAAGCAACTTCATCCGCTGGGAACTCTAGAGAGGACCTTTCGGGCAGCAGCCCCCAAGGTTAGGGAATGTCCTCTCCACGAAGGTGTGTCTCGCCCCCTCGTTTTCAACTTTTAAGAGGCAGCTGGAAGAGGTTTTTTTGAGGACTGCGTTTGCCTAATCTGGCTTCTTATTCATTGCCAACCCTACGCGCAAGCACCCTTCTCCTCCTCCTCCTTCTGAGGGGTGGGTTTCTATTTGCAAAAGGGGGGGGGAGGGGTTTGCGACCGTGATCAAGTTTGATTCCGCTTTTTGAGGGGAGTCTTCCGTTCATAAAACAAGAAGAAGAGGAGGAAGACTCTTGATGCATTTTGCAAAAAAGGGGGAGGAGAGAGCTGCAATCCACTGGACTAGGAAGTTTTCTGTGGATTTAGGAGATCTCTCCCTATCCCTACGCTCTACTCTTCCAGGGCGTGGGAATGGGAGCGAAGGAGTCCCCCGGTGGGCTGAGGGAAAAAGGGCCCAGAGTTCTCCGTGTGGCCTTGAAGTCCTCCTTTTCGTTTCTCCACCAGACTGAGGCAAGGTGGCAGAAAAAAGGCCCAGGAGAGAGGAGGAGGAGAGCTGATCCAAAGGCTTGCGGAAGGACGGGAGAGGCTCCAGCAGGCAAGTTCTTCCGCGAAAGCGGGAGGGCTTGCAGTGTAAGCAGGGGGTACCTGGCTTCTTGAAGCCTGGCAGGACGCCAGGCCCCGAACCTCCTGATGAGGTCGGCTGGCAGAAGCTGGCAGCAGTCGGCTAGCGGGAGCGGGGTGTGTAGCGGGCAGCTAGGGGGAGGGGAGTGAAAGCGTGAGCGAATGGAATCCCGAAGGCCCGTCGCTTGAGACGGCGAGAGCCCCGGGTGCATTGGGGTCCATTAGGTCCGTGGAGCGAGGATGCCCATCCCTTCAAAGGGACAGGGCGGGTGCTCAGATGCCCAGACCTTCAAGGGGACAGGGCTGGGCTGCCCATTCCGTTCCTACCGATGGACCGCGCGTGTGTAGGGGTGGGCACGACGCGGCTCCAGACTCGGCTTCATGGCTAATTTTAGCGGGTTCCTGCTTGACGAGCCGAAGTTGGTGGCAGCCTGCCGTCACCAGCTTTCAGGAACTTTCCAGAGTCTGTGGCGGTTTGTCTTTAGAGCAGAAAGCAGGGGTTTAATGCAACTCAGAGGCTCTTCAGTCTGCTCCCTGCCCTTCGGCTTTGGCAGGGACCAGAAGGCACGGCGTGAAAAGTACTCCGAGTCGGAGAGCCAGTTTGGTGTAGCGATGAGTGCGCGGACTCTTCTCTGGGAAAACCGGGTTTGATTCCCCACTCTTGCACACGCACCTGCTGATGTGACCTTGAGTCAGTCACAAGTTCTCGCAGAGCTGTTCCTCTCAAGAGCAGTTCCTGTTAGAGCTCTCTCAGCTCCACCTACCTCACAGGGTGTCTGATGTGGGGAGGAGAAGGAGATTGTGAGCCGCTCGGAGACTCCTTCGGGTAGTGAATCCAATCTCCTTCTCCTTGTCCTCCTCCTCTTTCTACTTCTCCCCCTTACTTCACCTTCTCCTCTTTCTTCTCCTCCCTCTCCCCTTCCTCTATTAAAACCCTGCCTTCTGCTCCCGACGGACCATTCTATCTGTGGTTGAGTTCATAGGTCAGCCACAGACAGGGCCACGTTTCCCTGGTTCGTGCCCATCTGTAGGGGGTGGGCTGAATGGAGCAGTGAATGCGTGTGTGAATGCGATGGGTCGAATCGGGAACTAGTGGAGGTTCATAGATCGAAGCAGGTGGATGCGGGCTGACAGCCGCCGGTTGATGTTGGCCGACTGAAGGCAGCGGAGGAGCCTGGAGGCTGCCGGCGGAGGGAGGCTCAGGAACCGTCCCTGCTTACCCGGTGTTTACCTTGCAGGTTTGCCTCCCAGGGTGGATTTTGGGTGAGGTGCGCATGCAAGCCATCGAGAGAGTCACGACGTTTCAGGCAGGTGAGCAAAGTCCCGCCCTCCTTCCCTTCTTTCTCTCCTGCTCCCCATTCTGCCACTCAGCCAAGGAGGCCTCGTGACCTGCCGGCTGGAGAGGATGGCCGCATCAGGGGCATTCCGGCAAGCTGGACTGGTCAGACAAAGAGAAGGAGGAGGAAGGAACAAGCCTCATTAGAGAGCTGCGAATGCTTCCCCTGATCCAGGGAGCAGGAGGTGTATTAAGTGGTCCGCCAAACGGTAGCCCAGTAGGCCCCTAGCTTTCCCCCTTCAAAACAGTTCATCTTCTCTTGATCTCGCACCGGCAGCACCAATCCATGGACCTTCTCCTTAGGAGTCTCTTCTTTGGCTATTTCCTTCTAGTCAGATGCCATCCTGTGTCCTTGCGCCTTCCTCCGGCTGGGCTAAATTTGGGGTTCAATTCCAAAGATTCTTTCGGGATTCCTGGGTTCTTTAGCAATTAGTTCCTTTGAAACCCTGGCCCTTGCCTTCAAAATCCGCTCAGACTAGAATGGAAGCGGTTGGACCCTCTGAAGTTCCAATGAAAATGGATCTCTCCTCTCCCCCTCACTCGCACACCGCTCCCCGGGAACCGTTTGGGGTTGCATTTGGTGGGCATGCCAAGCCTTGAAGAGCTGCCTGTGTACAAATGGGCATATTATTTGAAAACAGCCAGCCACAAGACTGACTTTGGACTGTCCCTCTAAGCAAGCAACTTCATCCGCTGGGAACTCTAGAGAGGACCTTTCGGGCAGCAGCCCCCAAGGTTAGGGAATGTCCTCTCCACGAAGGTGTGTCTCGCCCCCTCGTTTTCAACTTTTAAGAGGCAGCTGGAAGAGGTTTTTTTGAGGACTGCGTTTGCCTAATCTGGCTTCTTATTCATTGCCAACCCTACGCGCAAGCACCCTTCTCCTCCTCCTCCTTCTGAGGGGTGGGTTTCTATTTGCAAAAGGGGGGGGGAGGGGTTTGCGACCGTGATCAAGTTTGATTCCGCTTTTTGAGGGGAGTCTTCCGTTCATAAAACAAGAAGAAGAGGAGGAAGACTCTTGATGCATTTTGCAAAAAAGGGGGAGTAGAGAGCTGCAATCCACTGGACTAGGAAGTTTTCTGTGGATTTAGGAGATCTCTCCCTATCCCTACGCTCTACTCTTCCAGGGCGTGGGAATGGGAGCGAAGGAGTCCCCCGGTGGGCTGAGGGGAAAAGGGCCCAGAGTTCTCCGTGTGGCCTTGAAGTCCTCCTTTTCGTTTCTCCACCAGACTGAGGCAAGGTGGCAGAAAAAAGGCCCAGGAGAGAGGAGGAGGAGAGCTGATCCAAAGGCTTGCGGAAGGACGGGAGAGGCTCCAGCAGGCAAGTTCTTCCGCGAAAGCGGGAGGGCTTGCAGTGTAAGCAGGGGGTACCTGGCTTCTTGAAGCCTGGCAGGACGCCAGGCCCCGAACCTCCTGATGAGGTCGGCTGGCAGAAGCTGGCAGCAGTCGGCTAGCGGGAGCGGGGTGTGTAGCGGGCAGCTAGGGGGAGGGGAGTGAAAGCGTGAGCGAATGGAATCCCGAAGGCCCGTCGCTTGAGACGGCGAGAGCCCCGGGTGCATTGGGGCCCATTAGGTCCGTGGAGCGAGGATGCCCATCCCTTCAAAGGGACAGGGCGGGTGCTCAGATGCCCAGACCTTCAAGGGGACAGGGCTGGGCTGCCCATTCCGTTCCTACCGATGGACCGCGCGTGTGTAGGGGTGGGCACGACGCGGCTCCAGACTCGGCTTCATGGCTAATTTTAGCGGGTTCCTGCTTGACGAGCCGAAGTTGGTGGCAGCCTGCCGTCACCAGCTTTCAGGAACTTTCCAGAGTCTGTGGCGGTTTGTCTTTAGAGCAGAAAGCAGGGGTTTAATGCAACTCAGAGGCTCTTCAGTCTGCTCCCTGCCCTTCGGCTTTGGCAGGGACCAGAAGGCACGGCGTGAAAAGTACTCCGAGTCGGAGAGCCAGTTTGGTGTAGCGATGAGTGCGCGGACTCTTCTCTGGGAAAACCGGGTTTGATTCCCCACTCTTGCACACGCACCTGCTGATGTGACCTTGAGTCAGTCACAAGTTCTCGCAGAGCTGTTCCTCTCAAGAGCAGTTCCTGTTAGAGCTCTCTCAGCTCCACCTACCTCACAGGGTGTCTGATGTGGGGAGGAGAAGGAGATTGTGAGCCGCTCGGAGACTCCTTCGGGTAGTGAATCCAATCTCCTTCTCCTTGTCCTCCTCCTCTTTCTACTTCTCCCCCTTACTTCACCTTCTCCTCTTTCTTCTCCTCCCTCTCCCCTTCCTCTATTAAAACCCTGCCTTCTGCTCCCGACGGACCATTCTATCTGTGGTTGAGTTCATAGGTCAGCCACAGACAGGGCCACGTTTCCCTGGTTCATGCCCATCTGTAGGGGGTGGGCTGAATGGAGCAGTGAATGCGTGTGTGAATGCGATGGGTCGAATCGGGAACTAGTGGAGGTTCATAGATCGAAGCAGGTGGATGCGGGCTGACAGCCGCCGGTTGATGTTGGCCGACTGAAGGCAGCGGAGGAGCCTGGAGGCTGCCGGCGGAGGGAGGCTCAGGAACCGTCCCTGCTTACCCGGTGTTTACCTTGCAGGTTTGCCTCCCAGGGTGGATTTTGGGTGAGGTGCGCATGCAAGCCATCGAGAGAGTCACGACGTTTCAGGCAGGTGAGCAAAGTCCCGCCCTCCTTCCCTTCTTTCTCTCCTGCTCCCCATTCTGCCACTCAGCCAAGGAGGCCTCGTGACCTGCCGGCTGGAGAGGATGGCCGCATCAGGGGCATTCCGGCAAGCTGGACTGGTCAGACAAAGAGAAGGAGGAGGAAGGAACAAGCCTCATTAGAGAGCTGCGAATGCTTCCCCTGATCCAGGGAGCAGGAGGTGTATTAAGTGGTCCGCCAAACGGTAGCCCAGTAGGCCCCTAGCTTTCCCCCTTCAAAACAGTTCATCTTCTCTTGATCTCGCACCGGCAGCACCAATCCATGGACCTTCTCCTTAGGAGTCTCTTCTTTGGCTATTTCCTTCTAGTCAGATGCCATCCTGTGTCCTTGCGCCTTCCTCCGGCTGGGCTAAATTTGGGGTTCAATTCCAAAGATTCTTTCGGGATTCCTGGGTTCTTTAGCAATTAGTTCCTTTGAAACCCTGGCCCTTGCCTTCAAAATCCGCTCAGACTAGAATGGAAGCGGTTGGACCCTCTGAAGTTCCAATGAAAATGGATCTCTCCTCTCCCCCTCACTCGCACACCGCTCCCCGGGAACCGTTTGGGGTTGCATTTGGTGGGCATGCCAAGCCTTGAAGAGCTGCCTGTGTACAAATGGGCATATTATTTGAAAACAGCCAGCCACAAGACTGACTTTGGACTGTCCCTCTAAGCAAGCAACTTCATCCGCTGGGAACTCTAGAGAGGACCTTTCGGGCAGCAGCCCCCAAGGTTAGGGAATGTCCTCTCCACGAAGGTGTGTCTCGCCCCCTCGTTTTCAACTTTTAAGAGGCAGCTGGAAGAGGTTTTTTTGAGGACTGCGTTTGCCTAATCTGGCTTCTTATTCATTGCCAACCCTACGCGCAAGCACCCTTCTCCTCCTCCTCCTTCTGAGGGGTGGGTTTCTATTTGCAAAAGGGGGGGGGAGGGGTTTGCGACCGTGATCAAGTTTGATTCCGCTTTTTGAGGGGAGTCTTCCGTTCATAAAACAAGAAGAAGAGGAGGAAGACTCTTGATGCATTTTGCAAAAAAGGGGGAGTAGAGAGCTGCAATCCACTGGACTAGGAAGTTTTCTGTGGATTTAGGAGATCTCTCCCTATCCCTACGCTCTACTCTTCCAGGGCGTGGGAATGGGAGCGAAGGAGTCCCCCGGTGGGCTGAGGGGAAAAGGGCCCAGAGTTCTCCGTGTGGCCTTGAAGTCCTCCTTTTCGTTTCTCCACCAGACTGAGGCAAGGTGGCAGAAAAAAGGCCCAGGAGAGAGGAGGAGGAGAGCTGATCCAAAGGCTTGCGGAAGGACGGGAGAGGCTCCAGCAGGCAAGTTCTTCCGCGAAAGCGGGAGGGCTTGCAGTGTAAGCAGGGGGTACCTGGCTTCTTGAAGCCTGGCAGGACGCCAGGCCCCGAACCTCCTGATGAGGTCGGCTGGCAGAAGCTGGCAGCAGTCGGCTAGCGGGAGCGGGGTGTGTAGCGGGCAGCTAGGGGGAGGGGAGTGAAAGCGTGAGCGAATGGAATCCCGAAGGCCCGTCGCTTGAGACGGCGAGAGCCCCGGGTGCATTGGGGCCCATTAGGTCCGTGGAGCGAGGATGCCCATCCCTTCAAAGGGACAGGGCGGGTGCTCAGATGCCCAGACCTTCAAGGGGACAGGGCTGGGCTGCCCATTCCGTTCCTACCGATGGACCGCGCGTGTGTAGGGGTGGGCACGACGCGGCTCCAGACTCGGCTTCATGGCTAATTTTAGCGGGTTCCTGCTTGACGAGCCGAAGTTGGTGGCAGCCTGCCGTCACCAGCTTTCAGGAACTTTCCAGAGTCTGTGGCGGTTTGTCTTTAGAGCAGAAAGCAGGGGTTTAATGCAACTCAGAGGCTCTTCAGTCTGCTCCCTGCCCTTCGGCTTTGGCAGGGACCAGAAGGCACGGCGTGAAAAGTACTCCGAGTCGGAGAGCCAGTTTGGTGTAGCGATGAGTGCGCGGACTCTTCTCTGGGAAAACCGGGTTTGATTCCCCACTCTTGCACACGCACCTGCTGATGTGACCTTGAGTCAGTCACAAGTTCTCGCAGAGCTGTTCCTCTCAAGAGCAGTTCCTGTTAGAGCTCTCTCAGCTCCACCTACCTCACAGGGTGTCTGATGTGGGGAGGAGAAGGAGATTGTGAGCCGCTCGGAGACTCCTTCGGGTAGTGAATCCAATCTCCTTCTCCTTGTCCTCCTCCTCTTTCTACTTCTCCCCCTTACTTCACCTTCTCCTCTTTCTTCTCCTCCCTCTCCCCTTCCTCTATTAAAACCCTGCCTTCTGCTCCCGACGGACCATTCTATCTGTGGTTGAGTTCATAGGTCAGCCACAGACAGGGCCACGTTTCCCTGGTTCGTGCCCATCTGTAGGGGGTGGGCTGAATGGAGCAGTGAATGCGTGTGTGAATGCGATGGGTCGAATCGGGAACTAGTGGAGGTTCATAGATCGAAGCAGGTGGATGCGGGCTGACAGCCGCCGGTTGATGTTGGCCGACTGAAGGCAGCGGAGGAGCCTGGAGGCTGCCGGCGGAGGGAGGCTCAGGAACCGTCCCTGCTTACCCGGTGTTTACCTTGCAGGTTTGCCTCCCAGGGTGGATTTTGGGTGAGGTGCGCATGCAAGCCATCGAGAGAGTCACGACGTTTCAGGCAGGTGAGCAAAGTCCCGCCCTCCTTCCCTTCTTTCTCTCCTGCTCCCCATTCTGCCACTCAGCCAAGGAGGCCTCGTGACCTGCCGGCTGGAGAGGATGGCCGCATCAGGGGCATTCCGGCAAGCTGGACTGGTCAGACAAAGAGAAGGAGGAGGAAGGAACAAGCCTCATTAGAGAGCTGCGAATGCTTCCCCTGATCCAGGGAGCAGGAGGTGTATTAAGTGGTCCGCCAAACGGTAGCCCAGTAGGCCCCTAGCTTTCCCCCTTCAAAACAGTTCATCTTCTCTTGATCTCGCACCGGCAGCACCAATCCATGGACCTTCTCCTTAGGAGTCTCTTCTTTGGCTATTTCCTTCTAGTCAGATGCCATCCTGTGTCCTTGCGCCTTCCTCCGGCTGGGCTAAATTTGGGGTTCAATTCCAAAGATTCTTTCGGGATTCCTGGGTTCTTTAGCAATTAGTTCCTTTGAAACCCTGGCCCTTGCCTTCAAAATCCGCTCAGACTAGAATGGAAGCGGTTGGACCCTCTGAAGTTCCAATGAAAATGGATCTCTCCTCTCCCCCTCACTCGCACACCGCTCCCCGGGAACCGTTTGGGGTTGCATTTGGTGGGCATGCCAAGCCTTGAAGAGCTGCCTGTGTACAAATGGGCATATTATTTGAAAACAGCCAGCCACAAGACTGACTTTGGACTGTCCCTCTAAGCAAGCAACTTCATCCGCTGGGAACTCTAGAGAGGACCTTTCGGGCAGCAGCCCCCAAGGTTAGGGAATGTCCTCTCCACGAAGGTGTGTCTCGCCCCCTCGTTTTCAACTTTTAAGAGGCAGCTGGAAGAGGTTTTTTTGAGGACTGCGTTTGCCTAATCTGGCTTCTTATTCATTGCCAACCCTACGCGCAAGCACCCTTCTCCTCCTCCTCCTTCTGAGGGGTGGGTTTCTATTTGCAAAAGGGGGGGGGAGGGGTTTGCGACCGTGATCAAGTTTGATTCCGCTTTTTGAGGGGAGTCTTCCGTTCATAAAACAAGAAGAAGAGGAGGAAGACTCTTGATGCATTTTGCAAAAAAGGGGGAGTAGAGAGCTGCAATCCACTGGACTAGGAAGTTTTCTGTGGATTTAGGAGATCTCTCCCTATCCCTACGCTCTACTCTTCCAGGGCGTGGGAATGGGAGCGAAGGAGTCCCCCGGTGGGCTGAGGGGAAAAGGGCCCAGAGTTCTCCGTGTGGCCTTGAAGTCCTCCTTTTCGTTTCTCCACCAGACTGAGGCAAGGTGGCAGAAAAAAGGCCCAGGAGAGAGGAGGAGGAGAGCTGATCCAAAGGCTTGCGGAAGGACGGGAGAGGCTCCAGCAGGCAAGTTCTTCCGCGAAAGCGGGAGGGCTTGCAGTGTAAGCAGGGGGTACCTGGCTTCTTGAAGCCTGGCAGGACGCCAGGCCCCGAACCTCCTGATGAGGTCGGCTGGCAGAAGCTGGCAGCAGTCGGCTAGCGGGAGCGGGGTGTGTAGCGGGCAGCTAGGGGGAGGGGAGTGAAAGCGTGAGCGAATGGAATCCCGAAGGCCCGTCGCTTGAGACGGCGAGAGCCCCGGGTGCATTGGGGCCCATTAGGTCCGTGGAGCGAGGATGCCCATCCCTTCAAAGGGACAGGGCGGGTGCTCAGATGCCCAGACCTTCAAGGGGACAGGGCTGGGCTGCCCATTCCGTTCCTACCGATGGACCGCGCGTGTGTAGGGGTGGGCACGACGCGGCTCCAGACTCGGCTTCATGGCTAATTTTAGCGGGTTCCTGCTTGACGAGCCGAAGTTGGTGGCAGCCTGCCGTCACCAGCTTTCAGGAACTTTCCAGAGTCTGTGGCGGTTTGTCTTTAGAGCAGAAAGCAGGGGTTTAATGCAACTCAGAGGCTCTTCAGTCTGCTCCCTGCCCTTCGGCTTTGGCAGGGACCAGAAGGCACGGCGTGAAAAGTACTCCGAGTCGGAGAGCCAGTTTGGTGTAGCGATGAGTGCGCGGACTCTTCTCTGGGAAAACCGGGTTTGATTCCCCACTCTTGCACACGCACCTGCTGATGTGACCTTGAGTCAGTCACAAGTTCTCGCAGAGCTGTTCCTCTCAAGAGCAGTTCCTGTTAGAGCTCTCTCAGCTCCACCTACCTCACAGGGTGTCTGATGTGGGGAGGAGAAGGAGATTGTGAGCCGCTCGGAGACTCCTTCGGGTAGTGAATCCAATCTCCTTCTCCTTGTCCTCCTCCTCTTTCTACTTCTCCCCCTTACTTCACCTTCTCCTCTTTCTTCTCCTCCCTCTCCCCTTCCTCTATTAAAACCCTGCCTTCTGCTCCCGACGGACCATTCTATCTGTGGTTGAGTTCATAGGTCAGCCACAGACAGGGCCACGTTTCCCTGGTTCGTGCCCATCTGTAGGGGGTGGGCTGAATGGAGCAGTGAATGCGTGTGTGAATGCGATGGGTCGAATCGGGAACTAGTGGAGGTTCATAGATGGAAGCAGGTGGATGCGGGCTGACAGCCGCCGGTTGATGTTGGCCGACTGAAGGCAGCGGAGGAGCCTGGAGGCTGCCGGCGGAGGGAGGCTCAGGAACCGTCCCTGCTTACCCGGTGTTTACCTTGCAGGTTTGCCTCCCAGGGTGGATTTTGGGTGAGGTGCGCATGCAAGCCATCGAGAGAGTCACGACGTTTCAGGCAGGTGAGCAAAGTCCCGCCCTCCTTCCCTTCTTTCTCTCCTGCTCCCCATTCTGCCACTCAGCCAAGGAGGCCTCGTGACCTGCCGGCTGGAGAGGATGGCCGCATTAGGGGCATTCCGGCAAGCTGGACTGGTCAGACAAAGAGAAGGAGGAGGAAGGAACAAGCCTCATTAGAGAGCTGCGAATGCTTCCCCTGATCCAGGGAGCAGGAGGTGTATTAAGTGGTCCGCCAAACGGTAGCCCAGTAGGCCCCTAGCTTTCCCCCTTCAAAACAGTTCATCTTCTCTTGATCTCGCACCGGCAGCACCAATCCATGGACCTTCTCCTTAGGAGTCTCTTCTTTGGCTATTTCCTTCTAGTCAGATGCCATCCTGTGTCCTTGCGCCTTCCTCCGGCTGGGCTAAATTTGGGGTTCAATTCCAAAGATTCTTTCGGGATTCCTGGGTTCTTTAGCAATTAGTTCCTTTGAAACCCTGGCCCTTGCCTTCAAAATCCGCTCAGACTAGAATGGAAGCGGTTGGACCCTCTGAAGTTCCAATGAAAATGGATCTCTCCTCTCCCCCTCACTCGCACACCGCTCCCCGGGAACCGTTTGGGGTTGCATTTGGTGGGCATGCCAAGCCTTGAAGAGCTGCCTGTGTACAAATGGGCATATTATTTGAAAACAGCCAGCCACAAGACTGACTTTGGACTGTCCCTCTAAGCAAGCAACTTCATCCGCTGGGAACTCTAGAGAGGACCTTTCGGGCAGCAGCCCCCAAGGTTAGGGAATGTCCTCTCCACGAAGGTGTGTCTCGCCCCCTCGTTTTCAACTTTTAAGAGGCAGCTGGAAGAGGTTTTTTTGAGGACTGCGTTTGCCTAATCTGGCTTCTTATTCATTGCCAACCCTACGCGCAAGCACCCTTCTCCTCCTCCTCCTTCTGAGGGGTGGGTTTCTATTTGCAAAAGGGGGGGGGAGGGGTTTGCGACCGTGATCAAGTTTGATTCCGCTTTTTGAGGGGAGTCTTCCGTTCATAAAACAAGAAGAAGAGGAGGAAGACTCTTGATGCATTTTGCAAAAAAGGGGGAGTAGAGAGCTGCAATCCACTGGACTAGGAAGTTTTCTGTGGATTTAGGAGATCTCTCCCTATCCCTACGCTCTACTCTTCCAGGGCGTGGGAATGGGAGCGAAGGAGTCCCCCGGTGGGCTGAGGGGAAAAGGGCCCAGAGTTCTCCGTGTGGCCTTGAAGTCCTCCTTTTCGTTTCTCCACCAGACTGAGGCAAGGTGGCAGAAAAAAGGCCCAGGAGAGAGGAGGAGGAGAGCTGATCCAAAGGCTTGCGGAAGGACGGGAGAGGCTCCAGCAGGCAAGTTCTTCCGCGAAAGCGGGAGGGCTTGCAGTGTAAGCAGGGGGTACCTGGCTTCTTGAAGCCTGGCAGGACGCCAGGCCCCGAACCTCCTGATGAGGTCGGCTGGCAGAAGCTGGCAGCAGTCGGCTAGCGGGAGCGGGGTGTGTAGCGGGCAGCTAGGGGGAGGGGAGTGAAAGCGTGAGCGAATGGAATCCCGAAGGCCTGTCGCTTGAGACGGCGAGAGCCCCGGGTGCATTGGGGCCCATTAGGTCCGTGGAGCGAGGATGCCCATCCCTTCAAAGGGACAGGGCGGGTGCTCAGATGCCCAGACCTTCAAGGGGACAGGGCTGGGCTGCCCATTCCGTTCCTACCGATGGACCGCGCGTGTGTAGGGGTGGGCACGACGCGGCTCCAGACTCGGCTTCATGGCTAATTTTAGCGGGTTCCTGCTTGACGAGCCGAAGTTGGTGGCAGCCTGCCGTCACCAGCTTTCAGGAACTTTCCAGAGTCTGTGGCGGTTTGTCTTTAGAGCAGAAAGCAGGGGTTTAATGCAACTCAGAGGCTCTTCAGTCTGCTCCCTGCCCTTCGGCTTTGGCAGGGACCAGAAGGCACGGCGTGAAAAGTACTCCGAGTCGGAGAGCCAGTTTGGTGTAGCGATGAGTGCGCGGACTCTTCTCTGGGAAAACCGGGTTTGATTCCCCACTCTTGCACACGCACCTGCTGATGTGACCTTGAGTCAGTCACAAGTTCTCGCAGAGCTGTTCCTCTCAAGAGCAGTTCCTGTTAGAGCTCTCTCAGCTCCACCTACCTCACAGGGTGTCTGATGTGGGGAGGAGAAGGAGATTGTGAGCCGCTCGGAGACTCCTTCGGGTAGTGAATCCAATCTCCTTCTCCTTGTCCTCCTCCTCTTTCTACTTCTCCCCCTTACTTCACCTTCTCCTCTTTCTTCTCCTCCCTCTCCCCTTCCTCTATTAAAACCCTGCCTTCTGCTCCCGACGGACCATTCTATCTGTGGTTGAGTTCATAGGTCAGCCACAGACAGGGCCACGTTTCCCTGGTTCGTGCCCATCTGTAGGGGGTGGGCTGAATGGAGCAGTGAATGCGTGTGTGAATGCGATGGGTCGAATCGGGAACTAGTGGAGGTTCATAGATCGAAGCAGGTGGATGCGGGCTGACAGCCGCCGGTTGATGTTGGCCGACTGAAGGCAGCGGAGGAGCCTGGAGGCTGCCGGCGGAGGGAGGCTCAGGAACCGTCCCTGCTTACCCGGTGTTTACCTTGCAGGTTTGCCTCCCAGGGTGGATTTTGGGTGAGGTGCGCATGCAAGCCATCGAGAGAGTCACGACGTTTCAGGCAGGTGAGCAAAGTCCCGCCCTCCTTCCCTTCTTTCTCTCCTGCTCCCCATTCTGCCACTCAGCCAAGGAGGCCTCGTGACCTGCCGGCTGGAGAGGATGGCCGCATCAGGGGCATTCCGGCAAGCTGGACTGGTCAGACAAAGAGAAGGAGGAGGAAGGAACAAGCCTCATTAGAGAGCTGCGAATGCTTCCCCTGATCCAGGGAGCAGGAGGTGTATTAAGTGGTCCGCCAAACGGTAGCCCAGTAGGCCCCTAGCTTTCCCCCTTCAAAACAGTTCATCTTCTCTTGATCTCGCACCGGCAGCACCAATCCATGGACCTTCTCCTTAGGAGTCTCTTCTTTGGCTATTTCCTTCTAGTCAGATGCCATCCTGTGTCCTTGCGCCTTCCTCCGGCTGGGCTAAATTTGGGGTTCAATTCCAAAGATTCTTTCGGGATTCCTGGGTTCTTTAGCAATTAGTTCCTTTGAAACCCTGGCCCTTGCCTTCAAAATCCGCTCAGACTAGAATGGAAGCGGTTGGACCCTCTGAAGTTCCAATGAAAATGGATCTCTCCTCTCCCCCTCACTCGCACACCGCTCCCCGGGAACCGTTTGGGGTTGCATTTGGTGGGCATGCCAAGCCTTGAAGAGCTGCCTGTGTACAAATGGGCATATTATTTGAAAACAGCCAGCCACAAGACTGACTTTGGACTGTCCCTCTAAGCAAGCAACTTCATCCGCTGGGAACTCTAGAGAGGACCTTTCGGGCAGCAGCCCCCAAGGTTAGGGAATGTCCTCTCCACGAAGGTGTGTCTCGCCCCCTCGTTTTCAACTTTTAAGAGGCAGCTGGAAGAGGTTTTTTTGAGGACTGCGTTTGCCTAATCTGGCTTCTTATTCATTGCCAACCCTACGCGCAAGCACCCTTCTCCTCCTCCTCCTTCTGAGGGGTGGGTTTCTATTTGCAAAAGGGGGGGGGAGGGGTTTGCGACCGTGATCAAGTTTGATTCCGCTTTTTGAGGGGAGTCTTCCGTTCATAAAACAAGAAGAAGAGGAGGAAGACTCTTGATGCATTTTGCAAAAAAGGGGGAGGAGAGAGCTGCAATCCACTGGACTAGGAAGTTTTCTGTGGATTTAGGAGATCTCTCCCTATCCCTACGCTCTACTCTTCCAGGGCGTGGGAATGGGAGCGAAGGAGTCCCCCGGTGGGCTGAGGGGAAAAGGGCCCAGAGTTCTCCGTGTGGCCTTGAAGTCCTCCTTTTCGTTTCTCCACCAGACTGAGGCAAGGTGGCAGAAAAAAGGCCCAGGAGAGAGGAGGAGGAGAGCTGATCCAAAGGCTTGCGGAAGGACGGGAGAGGCTCCAGCAGGCAAGTTCTTCCGCGAAAGCGGGAGGGCTTGCAGTGTAAGCAGGGGGTACCTGGCTTCTTGAAGCCTGGCAGGACGCCAGGCCCCGAACCTCCTGATGAGGTCGGCTGGCAGAAGCTGGCAGCAGTCGGCTAGCGGGAGCGGGGTGTGTAGCGGGCAGCTAGGGGTAGGGGAGTGAAA
Source organism: Heteronotia binoei (assembly GCF_032191835.1). Taxonomy (NCBI): domain Eukaryota; kingdom Metazoa; phylum Chordata; class Lepidosauria; order Squamata; family Gekkonidae; genus Heteronotia; species Heteronotia binoei. The sequence goes on from NC_083223.1 coordinate 258,084,342, forward strand.
GCGTGAGCGAATGGAATCCCGAAGGCCCGTCGCTTGAGACGGCGAGAGCCCCGGGTGCATTGGGGTCCATTAGGTCCGTGGAGCGAGGATGCCCATCCCTTCAAAGGGACAGGGCGGGTGCTCAGATGCCCAGACCTTCACGGGGACAGGGCTGGGCTGCCCATTCCGTTCCTACCGATGGACCGCGCGTGTGTAGGGGTGGGCACGACGCGGCTCCAGACTCGGCTTCATGGCTAATTTTAGCGGGTTCCTGCTTGACGAGCCGAAGTTGGTGGCAGCCTGCCGTCACCAGCTTTCAGGAACTTTCCAGAGTCTGTGGCGGTTTGTCTTTAGAGCAGAAAGCAGGGGTTTAATGCAACTCAGAGGCTCTTCAGTCTGCTCCCTGCCCTTCGGCTTTGGCAGGGACCAGAAGGCACGGCGTGAAAAGTACTCCGAGTCGGAGAGCCAGTTTGGTGTAGCGATGAGTGCGCGGACTCTTCTCTGGGAAAACCGGGTTTGATTCCCCACTCTTGCACACGCACCTGCTGATGTGACCTTGAGTCAGTCACAAGTTCTCGCAGAGCTGTTCCTCTCAAGAGCAGTTCCTGTTAGAGCTCTCTCAGCTCCACCTACCTCACAGGGTGTCTGATGTGGGGAGGAGAAGGAGATTGTGAGCCGCTCGGAGACTCCTTCGGGTAGTGAATCCAATCTCCTTCTCCTTGTCCTCCTCCTCTTTCTACTTCTCCCCCTTACTTCACCTTCTCCTCTTTCTTCTCCTCCCTCTCCCCTTCCTCTATTAAAACCCTGCCTTCTGCTCCCGACGGACCATTCTATCTGTGGTTGAGTTCATAGGTCAGCCACAGACAGGGCCACGTTTCCCTGGTTCGTGCCCATCTGTAGGGGGTGGGCTGAATGGAGCAGTGAATGCGTGTGTGAATGCGATGGGTCGAATCGGGAACTAGTGGAGGTTCATAGATCGAAGCAGGTGGATGCGGGCTGACAGCCGCCGGTTGATGTTGGCCGACTGAAGGCAGCGGAGGAGCCTGGAGGCTGCCGGCGGAGGGAGGCTCAGGAACCGTCCCTGCTTACCCGGTGTTTACCTTGCAGGTTTGCCTCCCAGGGTGGATTTTGGGTGAGGTGCGCATGCAAGCCATCGAGAGAGTCACGACGTTTCAGGCAGGTGAGCAAAGTCCCGCCCTCCTTCCCTTCTTTCTCTCCTGCTCCCCATTCTGCCACTCAGCCAAGGAGGCCTCGTGACCTGCCGGCTGGAGAGGATGGCCGCATCAGGGGCATTCCGGCAAGCTGGACTGGTCAGACAAAGAGAAGGAGGAGGAAGGAACAAGCCTCATTAGAGAGCTGCGAATGCTTCCCCTGATCCAGGGAGCAGGAGGTGTATTAAGTGGTCCGCCAAACGGTAGCCCAGTAGGCCCCTAGCTTTCCCCCTTCAAAACAGTTCATCTTCTCTTGATCTCGCACCGGCAGCACCAATCCATGGACCTTCTCCTTAGGAGTCTCTTCTTTGGCTATTTCCTTCTAGTCAGATGCCATCCTGTGTCCTTGCGCCTTCCTCCGGCTGGGCTAAATTTGGGGTTCAATTCCAAAGATTCTTTCGGGATTCCTGGGTTCTTTAGCAATTAGTTCCTTTGAAACCCTGGCCCTTGCCTTCAAAATCCGCTCAGACTAGAATGGAAGCGGTTGGACCCTCTGAAGTTCCAATGAAAATGGATCTCTCCTCTCCCCCTCACTCGCACACCGCTCCCCGGGAACCGTTTGGGGTTGCATTTGGTGGGCATGCCAAGCCTTGAAGAGCTGCCTGTGTACAAATGGGCATATTATTTGAAAACAGCCAGCCACAAGACTGACTTTGGACTGTCCCTCTAAGCAAGCAACTTCATCCGCTGGGAACTCTAGAGAGGGCCTTTCGGGCAGCAGCCCCCAAGGTTAGGGAATGTCCTCTCCACGAAGGTGTGTCTCGCCCCCTCGTTTTCAACTTTTAAGAGGCAGCTGGAAGAGGTTTTTTTGAGGACTGCGTTTGCCTAATCTGGCTTCTTATTCATTGCCAACCCTACGCGCAAGCACCCTTCTCCTCCTCCTCCTTCTGAGGGGTGGGTTTCTATTTGCAAAAGGGGGGGGGAGGGGTTTGCGACCGTGATCAAGTTTGATTCCGCTTTTTGAGGGGAGTCTTCCGTTCATAAAACAAGAAGAAGAGGAGGAAGACTCTTGATGCATTTTGCAAAAAAGGGGGAGGAGAGAGCTGCAATCCACTGGACTAGGAAGTTTTCTGTGGATTTAGGAGATCTCTCCCTATCCCTACGCTCTACTCTTCCAGGGCGTGGGAATGGGAGCGAAGGAGTCCCCCGGTGGGCTGAGGGGAAAAGGGCCCAGAGTTCTCCGTGTGGCCTTGAAGTCCTCCTTTTCGTTTCTCCACCAGACTGAGGCAAGGTGGCAGAAAAAAGGCCCAGGAGAGAGGAGGAGGAGAGCTGATCCAAAGGCTTGCGGAAGGACGGGAGAGGCTCCAGCAGGCAAGTTCTTCCGCGAAAGCGGGAGGGCTTGCAGTGTAAGCAGGGGGTACCTGGCTTCTTGAAGCCTGGCAGGACGCCAGGCCCCGAACCTCCTGATGAGGTCGGCTGGCAGAAGCTGGCAGCAGTCGGCTAGCGGGAGCGGGGTGTGTAGCGGGCAGCTAGGGGGAGGGGAGTGAAAGCGTGAGCGAATGGAATCCCGAAGGCCCGTCGCTTGAGACGGCGAGAGCCCCGGGTGCATTGGGGTCCATTAGGTCCGTGGAGCGAGGATGCCCATCCCTTCAAAGGGACAGGGCGGGTGCTCAGATGCCCAGACCTTCAAGGGGACAGGGCTGGGCTGCCCATTCCGTTCCTACCGATGGACCGCGCGTGTGTAGGGGTGGGCACGACGCGGCTCCAGACTCGGCTTCATGGCTAATTTTAGCGGGTTCCTGCTTGACGAGCCGAAGTTGGTGGCAGCCTGCCGTCACCAGCTTTCAGGAACTTTCCAGAGTCTGTGGCGGTTTGTCTTTAGAGCAGAAAGCAGGGGTTTAATGCAACTCAGAGGCTCTTCAGTCTGCTCCCTGCCCTTCGGCTTTGGCAGGGACCAGAAGGCACGGCGTGAAAAGTACTCCGAGTCGGAGAGCCAGTTTGGTGTAGCGATGAGTGCGCGGACTCTTCTCTGGGAAAACCGGGTTTGATTCCCCACTCTTGCACACGCACCTCCTGATGTGACCTTGAGTCAGTCACAAGTTCTCGCAGAGCTGTTCCTCTCAAGAGCAGTTCCTGTTAGAGCTCTCTCAGCTCCACCTACCTCACAGGGTGTCTGATGTGGGGAGGAGAAGGAGATTGTGAGCCGCTCGGAGACTCCTTCGGGTAGTGAATCCAATCTCCTTCTCCTTGTCCTCCTCCTCTTTCTACTTCTCCCCCTTACTTCACCTTCTCCTCTTTCTTCTCCTCCCTCTCCCCTTCCTCTATTAAAACCCTGCCTTCTGCTCCCGACGGACCATTCTATCTGTGGTTGAGTTCATAGGTCAGCCACAGACAGGGCCACGTTTCCCTGGTTCGTGCCCATCTGTAGGGGGTGGGCTGAATGGAGCAGTGAATGCGTGTGTGAATGCGATGGGTCGAATCGGGAACTAGTGGAGGTTCATAGATGGAAGCAGGTGGATGCGGGCTGACAGCCGCCGGTTGATGTTGGCCGACTGAAGGCAGCGGAGGAGCCTGGAGGCTGCCGGCGGAGGGAGGCTCAGGAACCGTCCCTGCTTACCCGGTGTTTACCTTGCAGGTTTGCCTCCCAGGGTGGATTTTGGGTGAGGTGCGCATGCAAGCCATCGAGAGAGTCACGACGTTTCAGGCAGGTGAGCAAAGTCCCGCCCTCCTTCCCTTCTTTCTCTCCTGCTCCCCATTCTGCCACTCAGCCAAGGAGGCCTCGTGACCTGCCGGCTGGAGAGGATGGCCGCATCAGGGGCATTCCGGCAAGCTGGACTGGTCAGACAAAGAGAAGGAGGAGGAAGGAACAAGCCTCATTAGAGAGCTGCGAATGCTTCCCCTGATCCAGGGAGCAGGAGGTGTATTAAGTGGTCCGCCAAACGGTAGCCCAGTAGGCCCCTAGCTTTCCCCCTTCAAAACAGTTCATCTTCTCTTGATCTCGCACCGGCAGCACCAATCCATGGACCTTCTCCTTAGGAGTCTCTTCTTTGGCTATTTCCTTCTAGTCAGATGCCATCCTGTGTCCTTGCGCCTTCCTCCGGCTGGGCTAAATTTGGGGTTCAATTCCAAAGATTCTTTCGGGATTCCTGGGTTCTTTAGCAATTAGTTCCTTTGAAACCCTGGCCCTTGCCTTCAAAATCCGCTCAGACTAGAATGGAAGCGGTTGGACCCTCTGAAGTTCCAATGAAAATGGATCTCTCCTCTCCCCCTCATTCGCACACCGCTCCCCGGGAACCGTTTGGGGTTGCATTTGGTGGGCATGCCAAGCCTTGAAGAGCTGCCTGTGTACAAATGGGCATATTATTTGAAAACAGCCAGCCACAAGACTGACTTTGGACTGTCCCTCTAAGCAAGCAACTTCATCCGCTGGGAACTCTAGAGAGGGCCTTTCGGGCAGCAGCCCCCAAGGTTAGGGAATGTCCTCTCCACGAAGGTGTGTCTCGCCCCCTCGTTTTCAACTTTTAAGAGGCAGCTGGAAGAGGTTTTTTTGAGGACTGCGTTTGCCTAATCTGGCTTCTTATTCATTGCCAACCCTACGCGCAAGCACCCTTCTCCTCCTCCTCCTTCTGAGGGGTGGGTTTCTATTTGCAAAAGGGGGGGGGAGGGGTTTGCGACCGTGATCAAGTTTGATTCCGCTTTTTGAGGGGAGTCTTCCGTTCATAAAACAAGAAGAAGAGGAGGAAGACTCTTGATGCATTTTGCAAAAAAGGGGGAGGAGAGAGCTGCAATCCACTGGACTAGGAAGTTTTCTGTGGATTTAGGAGATCTCTCCCTATCCCTACGCTCTACTCTTCCAGGGCGTGGGAATGGGAGCGAAGGAGTCCCCCGGTGGGCTGAGGGGAAAAGGGCCCAGAGTTCTCCGTGTGGCCTTGAAGTCCTCCTTTTCGTTTCTCCACCAGACTGAGGCAAGGTGGCAGAAAAAAGGCCCAGGAGAGAGGAGGAGGAGAGCTGATCCAAAGGCTTGCGGAAGGACGGGAGAGGCTCCAGCAGGCAAGTTCTTCCGCGAAAGCGGGAGGGCTTGCAGTGTAAGCAGGGGGTACCTGGCTTCTTGAAGCCTGGCAGGACGCCAGGCCCCGAACCTCCTGATGAGGTCGGCTGGCAGAAGCTGGCAGCAGTCGGCTAGCGGGAGCGGGGTGTGTAGCGGGCAGCTAGGGGGAGGGGAGTGAAAGCGTGAGCGAATGGAATCCCGAAGGCCCGTCGCTTGAGACGGCGAGAGCCCCGGGTGCATTGGGGTCCATTAGGTCCGTGGAGCGAGGATGCCCATCCCTTCAAAGGGACAGGGCGGGTGCTCAGATGCCCAGACCTTCAAGGGGACAGGGCTGGGCTGCCCATTCCGTTCCTACCGATGGACCGCGCGTGTGTAGGGGTGGGCACGACGCGGCTCCAGACTCGGCTTCATGGCTAATTTTAGCGGGTTCCTGCTTGACGAGCCGAAGTTGGTGGCAGCCTGCCGTCACCAGCTTTCAGGAACTTTCCAGAGTCTGTGGCGGTTTGTCTTTAGAGCAGAAAGCAGGGGTTTAATGCAACTCAGAGGCTCTTCAGTCTGCTCCCTGCCCTTCGGCTTTGGCAGGGACCAGAAGGCACGGCGTGAAAAGTACTCCGAGTCGGAGAGCCAGTTTGGTGTAGCGATGAGTGCGCGGACTCTTCTCTGGGAAAACCTGGTTTGATTCCCCACTCTTGCACACGCACCTCCTGATGTGACCTTGAGTCAGTCACAAGTTCTCGCAGAGCTGTTCCTCTCAAGAGCAGTTCCTGTTAGAGCTCTCTCAGCTCCACCTACCTCACAGGGTGTCTGATGTGGGGAGGAGAAGGAGATTGTGAGCCGCTCGGAGACTCCTTCGGGTAGTGAATCCAATCTCCTTCTCCTTGTCCTCCTCCTCTTTCTACTTCTCCCCCTTACTTCACCTTCTCCTCTTTCTTCTCCTCCCTCTCCCCTTCCTCTATTAAAACCCTGCCTTCTGCTCCCGACGGACCATTCTATCTGTGGTTGAGTTCATAGGTCAGCCACAGACAGGGCCACGTTTCCCTGGTTCGTGCCCATCTGTAGGGGGTGGGCTGAATGGAGCAGTGAATGCGTGTGTGAATGCGATGGGTCGAATCGGGAACTAGTGGAGGTTCATAGATCGAAGCAGGTGGATGCGGGCTGACAGCCGCCGGTTGATGTTGGCCGACTGAAGGCAGCGGAGGAGCCTGGAGGCTGCCGGCGGAGGGAGGCTCAGGAACCGTCCCTGCTTACCCGGTGTTTACCTTGTTTTTTTTTTTTTTTATTTTTTTTTTTATTGTGTCTCAAATATTACATTACATAGAATACATTTCCAATTCTCTTATGACACCATTTTTACCCCTATTTATATCCCTCCCCCCCACCAAGTGACCATACTAAAGTTACAATTGAATTTTTAACCATGAGCACACTTTTCCCAATTTTTCAAATATAGCTTTGTTGGCTTCCCCCTTAAATACCCATGAGAAGTATATATCCCATTTCTCTTTTATCTCTTCAATTTTTCTATCCCATATCTTATCTTGTTTTAAACATTCTAATATGTCTGATTGTATATATTCATACAAATAATTGTTCCATCTTTCCAGGGTCCATTTTAAGCTCTCCTTCCAACCATATGCTATCACTGCATGTGCTGCTAATATCATTGCTTTGAAAATGCTCTGGTTTTGTTTCTCAATGTTATTGTTTCCCAGTACCCCCATAAATAACAACTCCCCATCTATATCAATATTAAACTTACATGCCCCCACTATTTTTCCCCGAATTTTCCCCCAAAACTCTATAACCTTGGGGCACTCCCACCATAAGTGGGAGTACCACCCTTCTTTTGCATTACAGTGCCAACAATTTGGTTTCATCCCTTTAATCATATATGCCAATTGAGCCGGCGTCCTATACCATTTCAAGATTATCTTCCTTTCAAGTTCTCTATATTTCTCTATCTTAATTTTCTTCAAATTCATCATTAACTTATTCACCTCCTCATCAGTTATTTGTTTTTCTTTATTCCATTTGTTCTTTAAGGTTCTATACATGAACTCCTTATCTTTTACCAATTCAAGGTAAATAATCCCTGACAGTCCTTTCTTCCTTTCATCCACATATAGTGCCTTTTCTATAAAATTGTCATCTCTTTTAATAGCATCTTTATACTTTTCTTGTCGGATTGTTTGATATAATCCCATTAGATTTAACCAATATTGTTTCCCTATCTTACAGTTCAACTCCTGAAGTGGTAATAAGGCCCCTTGGCTATTATACAAATCCTTAACTCTTATTATGTCTTCCCTTTGCAGCTCTTCATAGAATTTTGGGTTCATCTCTTTTTCCCAGATATCCTTAAGTGGGGTCCATTTCGAGGTTAAAGGCATTAAAATCTTTTTCCACCTCTTCCACACAATTAAAGCTATTTTTCTTGGACCTTCGGTTTGTATCATTACCTTTTTTATCTCTCTCGTGTAAATTCCACTACTGCCTGCTCCCTTATTGACTGCAGATTCAAGCCTTACCCATTTATCCCCTTTCCTCCATTCTAACTCCATCAGTGCTTTCAACTGAACTGCATCATAATAAGCTTGTAAATATGGAACTCCCCATCCTAATTCATCTTGGGGCATATATATCAACTTTTTTTGTATTCTTGCTTTTTTCCGACCAAAGACCCAATTTTTAATATGTTCATCCCATTTCCTTATCGTTTCCTGATCTAATCTTATAGGAAGTACTTGAAATAAATATAGCAGCTTTGGGAGTATAAACATTTTTATTGCTCTAATTTTCCCTAGGATACTCAGATTTTTGTTCTTCCATTCCTTCAATTTCTTTAAAATCTTTAACCACACCTTATTATAATTCATTTTTTGTAGCCTCTCTATATTTTTATTAAGATAAACTCCTAAATATTTAATTTTGCTAACTCCTGATTTCATCCCCGTTAAGGCTAATATTGCCTTCTTGGTTTCCCCACCTACATTAATAAACATTATTTCTGATTTCTTAATGTTTATTCCAAGTCCCGAACATAACTTAAAATCTTCTAAAATAACTAACAATTCTCGTATTGCCTGCAGTGGATTACTTATTGTCAACAAAATATCATCCGCAAAAAGGTTTAATTTCAATTCTTCCTTACCTATTTGAAATCCCTGAATTCTACCACTATTTCGTATCCTATCTGCTAGGGGTTCAATTGCTAATGCAAATAACAAAGGAGATAATGGGCAACCTTGCTTTACTCCTCTCTGTATCGAAATTTCTCTAGAGTGCCCATCATTTATTCTAATTACTGCTTTACCCCCCCTATAGATTTCCCTTACAACATTTAAAAAGGGCCCATCAAAACCAAAGTTTTCCAATACCTGCATTAAATAATTATGATTTACCGTATCAAACGCCTTATACACATCTAATTTTAACAAGGCCAAAGTTTTCTTATCCTTACAGAACAAAACATTCAATATATTTCTCAATGGGTCTGCAATAAATCTACCTCTAACAAAACCATATTGATCTTCCTTAATCAAGTTTGGTAAATATTTTTCTAGTCTATTAGCTAGAATTTTTGTAAATATTTTATAGTCTTGATTCATCAGGCTAATTGGCCTATATGAATTTATTTCTAAGGGATCCTTCTGAGGCTTCAAAATTGGTAAAATTTCAGCTTTTTTCCATGAATCTGGTATTTTCCCCCCTTTTAAAATATAATTAAATAAACTTTGCATTTCTGGTATTATTAACTCTGCCATTTCTTTATAATATTCTGCCGTAAAACCATCCAAACCAGGGGATTTCCTGTTTTTTAACCTTTTTAATACCTCTATTATTTCCTGCCGGGTAATTTCTTTATTCAGGCTCTCTCTCTGTTCTATCGTTAATTTATTATCTAGCTGTTCCTCGAATCTTTGGTTTTCTCCCGAATTGAATAGTTGTTGATAAAATGTAGCAAATTCCTCTCTTATCCGAGCATTTTTAAAAAATTGTTTATCCCCATTTCCCTTAATACATCCAATTTTTTGTTTTTCCTTTTTCATCTTTAAATAATTCGCCATTCTTCTCATTGTATTTATATTAATTCTATGGTACTCATTCTTAACTAATATATCCTTTTTCCACATAGATAATGAATCCAAGTTCTCTAAATCTTTTTTAAGTTTTTTGAATAATTCATATGACTGCCTATTATAATTTCCCTGTAGGTCTTTCTGTATTCGTTTAATCTCATTTACTATCCTACTTCTTTCCTTATTATTTTCCTTTCTAATTCTAATTTCCTTAGCTATATAAGCTCCTCTTATAACTGCCTTAGCCGCATCCCAAACTACTTCTTCTGTGGCTGAATTCCTATTTTCTCTAAAATAGCATTCTATATCCCTTCTTAAGTCCATCCGATCTTTTTCTGTCAAGGGCAGATATGCCTTATATTTCCAAGTAAACTCTTTTCTCTCTTCACTTATTCTAAATTGCACCCTTAAAGGAGCGTGGTCCGAAATCCATAATGGCTCAGTTACTGCCTTCATCACCTCTAACTCATTTGATTCCTTTACTAAAATATAATCTATATATGAAAAAGTCTTAAATCTATTAGAGAAATATGTAGGTTGAGAATTGTTCCCTTCATATGTGAACACATCTTTCAATTTCCATTTCTTAAGTTTCAAGGTTTTACTTTTCTTAAAATCATAATTCATATCCCCTGCCACTACCACATCCCCTTCATAAAAGTTCTGCAATTTCTGGAATACCTTATTTAAGAAGCTTACCTGACCCATATTTGGGGCATAGATAGATGCTATTGTAAACTTCCTACTATTCAACTTAAATTTCAAAAAAACATATCTTCCCTCTAAATCAGATATTTGATCCAGTACTTCTAACTTCAAGCTAGAATGTGTAAGTATCGCTACCCCTCTTGCCTTCCTAGTTCCTCTTGCTTCCACCCTTGTTTCCCATAGTGTAGAGTTTAGTAGGGGTTTTTTATCTTTTTTACCTTTATGGGTCTCCTGGAGACACACTATATCTATTCCCTGTTTTTTTAGCATATTCTTCAATCTATACCTTTTTAAATCTGAAGCCAACCCATTTATATTTAAAGATAATATTTTAATTGTCTCAACCATTTTCCTTTGTAAATTTCATACATATGTGCTCATTTCTATCCTCTCTTACTTTGATGGTCACTACCTTTCCCCTTCCCCCTCCCCGAAGAAGAACCCTCAAAGGGTGTACAGGTGGCATAACCTCCTGACCTCTTCGTTACTAAGTTGGGGTCCACGTTCCTTTCCCTTCCTCCCTATCTAATTAATATAACTCATTTCAATATTTCTCTATAAGCCATCTTATTCCAAAAAAAAAATTTTTTTTTTTTTTTAAAGTAAATTGAAAGCAATATTAAATTTCCTTGGAGACTCTCATTACTAAGAGCCCCCAGTGTCTTTTCTCAAACGCTTTGGCTTGCTTTGCAGTGTCTGACTCGACTCTCCTTCTTCTTCACTGCTACTTGAAATGTTCTCACAAGGTTCCTGTTGCTCGTCTTCTTGCTCCTCCACATTTCCTGGTTCTAACGGCCTCATGTTGATTCCCAATCTCTCCAACATTTTTCTTGCCTCTTCTGGATTTTTAGCTCGCAGCAGCTTGCCTTCTTTAAAAACCAAAATCACTGCCGGGTAGCCCCATGAAAATAATATTCCATTTTCAACAAGACGTTGCGTATAAGGTCTTAGTATTGCTCTTTGCTGGAGTGTCTCTGGAGAGAGGTCCTGTCTTACTATAACTTTATTATCATCAAACTGTAAATCCTTCTGAAGTTTCAAACATTTATAAATATTGTCCCTTATTTTCTCTCTTGCAAAAGCCATAATAACATCCCTTGGCTTTGCTCCCAGGCTTGGCTTGGGGCGGAGAGATCTGTGTACTCTTTCTATATCTTCCGTTTGTATCCTTAAATCATAACGCTCAAGCCATTCCAGTAGTTTTGATTCAAGGTCTTTCTGTGTAATCTCTTCAGGGATGCCTGATAAGCGAATGTTTCTTCTCCTTTGACGATCGCTTACAAACGCTAATTTGCTCGTTAGCTCTTTAATTTTGTCTTCATTGACTTGAGCTTTTTTGGCTGCCTTATCAGCCACCTTTTTTATGTTCTTAATTTCTATGGCCATCTGTCTCAGGTCTGTTTTAAGAGCTTTAATATCGCCCCTTACATTCTGTTCTGAAGAAGCAATGAGCTGTGTTAAATCCTTCAGCTCCTTTTTAGTCGCCATGTTCTCTTCTCGCTTTCTGGTCTCCTCCCAGGGAGCGGAGAGTAAAGAGATGATAAGAAATCACACTTCCAAGGACTCACTCTGATTGATGCCCTCCAGGTCTTGCTTCCTTTCACAAATATTTCAAGCTGTATTCAGAAGTTTATCTCTCTTCTTCGATGGCTTAATAACAAATTTCTCCGGGAGTACGTTCTGGGAGCGTCTTAACCGATTTGACGCATGCGTGGTTCCCCCCCGGTGTTTACCTTGCAGGTTTGCCTCCCAGGGTGGATTTTGGGTGAGGTGCGCATGCAAGCCATCGAGAGAGTCACGACGTTTCAGGCAGGTGAGCAAAGTCCCGCCCTCCTTCCCTTCTTTCTCTCCTGCTCCCCATTCTGCCACTCAGCCAAGGAGGCCTCGTGACCTGCCGGCTGGAGAGGATGGCCGCATCAGGGGCATTCCGGCAAGCTGGACTGGTCAGACAAAGAGAAGGAGGAGGAAGGAACAAGCCTCATTAGAGAGCTGCGAATGCTTCCCCTGATCCAGGGAGCAGGAGGTGTATTAAGTGGTCCGCCAAACGGTAGCCCAGTAGGCCCCTAGCTTTCCCCCTTCAAAACAGTTCATCTTCTCTTGATCTCGCACCGGCAGCACCAATCCATGGACCTTCTCCTTAGGAGTCTCTTCTTTGGCTATTTCCTTCTAGTCAGATGCCATCCTGTGTCCTTGCGCCTTCCTCCGGCTGGGCTAAATTTGGGGTTCAATTCCAAAGATTCTTTCGGGATTCCTGGGTTCTTTAGCAATTAGTTCCTTTGAAACCCTGGCCCTTGCCTTCAAAATCCGCTCAGACTAGAATGGAAGCGGTTGGACCCTCTGAAGTTCCAATGAAAATGGATCTCTCCTCTCCCCCTCACTCGCACACCGCTCCCCGGGAACCGTTTGGGGTTGCATTTGGTGGGCATGCCAAGCCTTGAAGAGCTGCCTGTGTACAAATGGGCATATTATTTGAAAACAGCCAGCCACAAGACTGACTTTGGACTGTCCCTCTAAGCAAGCAACTTCATCCGCTGGGAACTCTAGAGAGGACCTTTCGGGCAGCAGCCCCCAAGGTTAGGGAATGTCCTCTCCACGAAGGTGTGTCTCGCCCCCTCGTTTTCAACTTTTAAGAGGCAGCTGGAAGAGGTTTTTTTGAGGACTGCGTTTGCCTAATCTGGCTTCTTATTCATTGCCAACCCTACGCGCAAGCACCCTTCTCCTCCTCCTCCTTCTGAGGGGTGGGTTTCTATTTGCAAAAGGGGGGGGGAGGGGTTTGCGACCGTGATCAAGTTTGATTCCGCTTTTTGAGGGGAGTCTTCCGTTCATAAAACAAGAAGAAGAGGAGGAAGACTCTTGATGCATTTTGCAAAAAAGGGGGAGGAGAGAGCTGCAATCCACTGGACTAGGAAGTTTTCTGTGGATTTAGGAGATCTCTCCCTATCCCTACGCTCTACTCTTCCAGGGCGTGGGAATGGGAGCGAAGGAGTCCCCCGGTGGGCTGAGGGGAAAAGGGCCCAGAGTTCTCCGTGTGGCCTTGAAGTCCTCCTTTTCGTTTCTCCACCAGACTGAGGCAAGGTGGCAGAAAAAAGGCCCAGGAGAGAGGAGGAGGAGAGCTGATCCAAAGGCTTGCGGAAGGACGGGAGAGGCTCCAGCAGGCAAGTTCTTCCGCGAAAGCGGGAGGGCTTGCAGTGTAAGCAGGGGGTACCTGGCTTCTTGAAGCCTGGCAGGACGCCAGGCCCCGAACCTCCTGATGAGGTCGGCTGGCAGAAGCTGGCAGCAGTCGGCTAGCGGGAGCGGGGTGTGTAGCGGGCAGCTAGGGGGAGGGGAGTGAAAGCGTGAGCGAATGGAATCCCGAAGGCCCGTCGCTTGAGACGGCGAGAGCCCCGGGTGCATTGGGGTCCATTAGGTCCGTGGAGCGAGGATGCCCATCCCTTCAAAGGGACAGGGCGGGTGCTCAGATGCCCAGACCTTCAAGGGGACAGGGCTGGGCTGCCCATTCCGTTCCTACCGATGGACCGCGCGTGTGTAGGGGTGGGCACGACGCGGCTCCAGACTCGGCTTCATGGCTAATTTTAGCGGGTTCCTGCTTGACGAGCCGAAGTTGGTGGCAGCCTGCCGTCACCAGCTTTCAGGAACTTTCCAGAGTCTGTGGCGGTTTGTCTTTAGAGCAGAAAGCAGGGGTTTAATGCAACTCAGAGGCTCTTCAGTCTGCTCCCTGCCCTTCGGCTTTGGCAGGGACCAGAAGGCACGGCGTGAAAAGTACTCCGAGTCGGAGAGCCAGTTTGGTGTAGCGATGAGTGCGCGGACTCTTCTCTGGGAAAACCGGGTTTGATTCCCCACTCTTGCACACGCACCTCCTGATGTGACCTTGAGTCAGTCACAAGTTCTCGCAGAGCTGTTCCTCTCAAGAGCAGTTCCTGTTAGAGCTCTCTCAGCTCCACCTACCTCACAGGGTGTCTGATGTGGGGAGGAGAAGGAGATTGTGAGCCGCTCGGAGACTCCTTCGGGTAGTGAATCCAATCTCCTTCTCCTTGTCCTCCTCCTCTTTCTACTTCTCCCCCTTACTTCACCTTCTCCTCTTTCTTCTCCTCCCTCTCCCCTTCCTCTATTAAAACCCTGCCTTCTGCTCCCGACGGACCATTCTATCTGTGGTTGAGTTCATAGGTCAGCCACAGACAGGGCCACGTTTCCCTGGTTCGTGCCCATCTGTAGGGGGTGGGCTGAATGGAGCAGTGAATGCGTGTGTGAATGCGATGGGTCGAATCGGGAACTAGTGGAGGTTCATAGATCGAAGCAGGTGGATGCGGGCTGACAGCCGCCGGTTGATGTTGGCCGACTGAAGGCAGCGGAGGAGCCTGGAGGCTGCCGGCGGAGGGAGGCTCAGGAACCGTCCCTGCTTACCCGGTGTTTACCTTGCAGGTTTGCCTCCCAGGGTGGATTTTGGGTGAGGTGCGCATGCAAGCCATCGAGAGAGTCACGACGTTTCAGGCAGGTGAGCAAAGTCCCGCCCTCCTTCCCTTCTTTCTCTCCTGCTCCCCATTCTGCCACTCAGCCAAGGAGGCCTCGTGACCTGCCGGCTGGAGAGGATGGCCGCATCAGGGGCATTCCGGCAAGCTGGACTGGTCAGACAAAGAGAAGGAGGAGGAAGGAACAAGCCTCATTAGAGAGCTGCGAATGCTTCCCCTGATCCAGGGAGCAGGAGGTGTATTAAGTGGTCCGCCAAACGGTAGCCCAGTAGGCCCCTAGCTTTCCCCCTTCAAAACAGTTCATCTTCTCTTGATCTCGCACCGGCAGCACCAATCCATGGACCTTCTCCTTAGGAGTCTCTTCTTTGGCTATTTCCTTCTAGTCAGATGCCATCCTGTGACCTTGCGCCTTCCTCCGGCTGGGCTAAATTTGGGGTTCAATTCCAAAGATTCTTTCGGGATTCCTGGGTTCTTTAGCAATTAGTTCCTTTGAAACCCTGGCCCTTGCCTTCAAAATCCGCTCAGACTAGAATGGAAGCGGTTGGACCCTCTGAAGTTCCAATGAAAATGGATCTCTCCTCTCCCCCTCACTCGCACACCGCTCCCCGGGAACCGTTTGGGGTTGCATTTGGTGGGCATGCCAAGCCTTGAAGAGCTGCCTGTGTACAAATGGGCATATTATTTGAAAACAGCCAGCCACAAGACTGACTTTGGACTGTCCCTCTAAGCAAGCAACTTCATCCGCTGGGAACTCTAGAGAGGACCTTTCGGGCAGCAGCCCCCAAGGTTAGGGAATGTCCTCTCCACGAAGGTGTGTCTCGCCCCCTCGTTTTCAACTTTTAAGAGGCAGCTGGAAGAGGTTTTTTTGAGGACTGCGTTTGCCTAATCTGGCTTCTTATTCATTGCCAACCCTACGCGCAAGCACCCTTCTCCTCCTCCTCCTTCTGAGGGGTGGGTTTCTATTTGCAAAAGGGGGGGGGAGGGGTTTGCGACCGTGATCAAGTTTGATTCCGCTTTTTGAGGGGAGTCTTCCGTTCATAAAACAAGAAGAAGAGGAGGAAGACTCTTGATGCATTTTGCAAAAAAGGGGGAGTAGAGAGCTGCAATCCACTGGACTAGGAAGTTTTCTGTGGATTTAGGAGATCTCTCCCTATCCCTACGCTCTACTCTTCCAGGGCGTGGGAATGGGAGCGAAGGAGTCCCCCGGTGGGCTGAGGGGAAAAGGGCCCAGAGTTCTCCGTGTGGCCTTGAAGTCCTCCTTTTCGTTTCTCCACCAGACTGAGGCAAGGTGGCAGAAAAAAGGCCCAGGAGAGAGGAGGAGGAGAGCTGATCCAAAGGCTTGCGGAAGGACGGGAGAGGCTCCAGCAGGCAAGTTCTTCCGCGAAAGCGGGAGGGCTTGCAGTGTAAGCAGGGGGTACCTGGCTTCTTGAAGCCTGGCAGGACGCCAGGCCCCGAACCTCCTGATGAGGTCGGCTGGCAGAAGCTGGCAGCAGTCGGCTAGCGGGAGCGGGGTGTGTAGCGGGCAGCTAGGGGGAGGGGAGTGAAAGCGTGAGCGAATGGAATCCCGAAGGCCCGTCGCTTGAGACGGCGAGAGCCCCGGGTGCATTGGGGCCCATTAGGTCCGTGGAGCGAGGATGCCCATCCCTTCAAAGGGACAGGGCGGGTGCTCAGATGCCCAGACCTTCAAGGGGACAGGGCTGGGCTGCCCATTCCGTTCCTACCGATGGACCGCGCGTGTGTAGGGGTGGGCACGACGCGGCTCCAGACTCGGCTTCATGGCTAATTTTAGCGGGTTCCTGCTTGACGAGCCGAAGTTGGTGGCAGCCTGCCGTCACCAGCTTTCAGGAACTTTCCAGAGTCTGTGGCGGTTTGTCTTTAGAGCAGAAAGCAGGGGTTTAATGCAACTCAGAGGCTCTTCAGTCTGCTCCCTGCCCTTCGGCTTTGGCAGGGACCAGAAGGCACGGCGTGAAAAGTACTCCGAGTCGGAGAGCCAGTTTGGTGTAGCGATGAGTGCGCGGACTCTTCTCTGGGAAAACCGGGTTTGATTCCCCACTCTTGCACACGCACCTGCTGATGTGACCTTGAGTCAGTCACAAGTTCTCGCAGAGCTGTTCCTCTCAAGAGCAGTTCCTGTTAGAGCTCTCTCAGCTCCACCTACCTCACAGGGTGTCTGATGTGGGGAGGAGAAGGAGATTGTGAGCCGCTCGGAGACTCCTTCGGGTAGTGAATCCAATCTCCTTCTCCTTGTCCTCCTCCTCTTTCTACTTCTCCCCCTTACTTCACCTTCTCCTCTTTCTTCTCCTCCCTCTCCCCTTCCTCTATTAAAACCCTGCCTTCTGCTCCCGACGGACCATTCTATCTGTGGTTGAGTTCATAGGTCAGCCACAGACAGGGCCACGTTTCCCTGGTTCGTGCCCATCTGTAGGGGGTGGGCTGAATGGAGCAGTGAATGCGTGTGTGAATGCGATGGGTCGAATCGGGAACTAGTGGAGGTTCATAGATGGAAGCAGGTGGATGCGGGCTGACAGCCGCCGGTTGATGTTGGCCGACTGAAGGCAGCGGAGGAGCCTGGAGGCTGCCGGCGGAGGGAGGCTCAGGAACCGTCCCTGCTTACCCGGTGTTTACCTTGCAGGTTTGCCTCCCAGGGTGGATTTTGGGTGAGGTGCGCATGCAAGCCATCGAGAGAGTCACGACGTTTCAGGCAGGTGAGCAAAGTCCCGCCCTTCTTTCTCTCCTGCTCCCCATTCTGCCACTCAGCCAAGGAGGCCTCGTGACCTGCCGGCTGGAGAGGATGGCCGCATCAGGGGCATTCCGGCAAGCTGGACTGGTCAGACAAAGAGAAGGAGGAGGAAGGAACAAGCCTCATTAGAGAGCTGCGAATGCTTCCCCTGATCCAGGGAGCAGGAGGTGTATTAAGTGGTCCGCCAAACGGTAGCCCAGTAGGCCCCTAGCTTTCCCCCTTCAAAACAGTTCATCTTCTCTTGATCTCGCACCGGCAGCACCAATCCATGGACCTTCTCCTTAGGAGTCTCTTCTTTGGCTATTTCCTTCTAGTCAGATGCCATCCTGTGTCCTTGCGCCTTCCTCCGGCTGGGCTAAATTTGGGGTTCAATTCCAAAGATTCTTTCGGGATTCCTGGGTTCTTTAGCAATTAGTTCCTTTGAAACCCTGGCCCTTGCCTTCAAAATCCGCTCAGACTAGAATGGAAGCGGTTGGACCCTCTGAAGTTCCAATGAAAATGGATCTCTCCTCTCCCCCTCACTCGCACACCGCTCCCCGGGAACCGTTTGGGGTTGCATTTGGTGGGCATGCCAAGCCTTGAAGAGCTGCCTGTGTACAAATGGGCATATTATTTGAAAACAGCCAGCCACAAGACTGACTTTGGACTGTCCCTCTAAGCAAGCAACTTCATCCGCTGGGAACTCTAGAGAGGACCTTTCGGGCAGCAGCCCCCAAGGTTAGGGAATGTCCTCTCCACGAAGGTGTGTCTCGCCCCCTCGTTTTCAACTTTTAAGAGGCAGCTGGAAGAGGTTTTTTTGAGGACTGCGTTTGCCTAATCTGGCTTCTTATTCATTGCCAACCCTACGCGCAAGCACCCTTCTCCTCCTCCTCCTTCTGAGGGGTGGGTTTCTATTTGCAAAAGGGGGGGGGAGGGGTTTGCGACCGTGATCAAGTTTGATTCCGCTTTTTGAGGGGAGTCTTCCGTTCATAAAACAAGAAGAAGAGGAGGAAGACTCTTGATGCATTTTGCAAAAAAGGGGGAGTAGAGAGCTGCAATCCACTGGACTAGGAAGTTTTCTGTGGATTTAGGAGATCTCTCCCTATCCCTACGCTCTACTCTTCCAGGGCGTGGGAATGGGAGCGAAGGAGTCCCCCGGTGGGCTGAGGGGAAAAGGGCCCAGAGTTCTCCGTGTGGCCTTGAAGTCCTCCTTTTCGTTTCTCCACCAGACTGAGGCAAGGTGGCAGAAAAAAGGCCCAGGAGAGAGGAGGAGGAGAGCTGATCCAAAGGCTTGCGGAAGGACGGGAGAGGCTCCAGCAGGCAAGTTCTTCCGCGAAAGCGGGAGGGCTTGCAGTGTAAGCAGGGGGTACCTGGCTTCTTGAAGCCTGGCAGGACGCCAGGCCCCGAACCTCCTGATGAGGTCGGCTGGCAGAAGCTGGCAGCAGTCGGCTAGCGGGAGCGGGGTGTGTAGCGGGCAGCTAGGGGGAGGGGAGTGAAAGCGTGAGCGAATGGAATCCCGAAGGCCCGTCGCTTGAGACGGCGAGAGCCCCGGGTGCATTGGGGCCCATTAGGTCCGTGGAGCGAGGATGCCCATCCCTTCAAAGGGACAGGGCGGGTGCTCAGATGCCCAGACCTTCAAGGGGACAGGGCTGGGCTGCCCATTCCGTTCCTACCGATGGACCGCGCGTGTGTAGGGGTGGGCACGACGCGGCTCCAGACTCGGCTTCATGGCTAATTTTAGCGGGTTCCTGCTTGACGAGCCGAAGTTGGTGGCAGCCTGCCGTCACCAGCTTTCAGGAACTTTCCAGAGTCTGTGGCGGTTTGTCTTTAGAGCAGAAAGCAGGGGTTTAATGCAACTCAGAGGCTCTTCAGTCTGCTCCCTGCCCTTCGGCTTTGGCAGGGACCAGAAGGCACGGCGTGAAAAGTACTCCGAGTCGGAGAGCCAGTTTGGTGTAGCGATGAGTGCGCGGACTCTTCTCTGGGAAAACCGGGTTTGATTCCCCACTCTTGCACACGCACCTGCTGATGTGACCTTGAGTCAGTCACAAGTTCTCGCAGAGCTGTTCCTCTCAAGAGCAGTTCCTGTTAGAGCTCTCTCAGCTCCACCTACCTCACAGGGTGTCTGATGTGGGGAGGAGAAGGAGATTGTGAGCCGCTCGGAGACTCCTTCGGGTAGTGAATCCAATCTCCTTCTCCTTGTCCTCCTCCTCTTTCTACTTCTCCCCCTTACTTCACCTTCTCCTCTTTCTTCTCCTCCCTCTCCCCTTCCTCTATTAAAACCCTGCCTTCTGCTCCCGACGGACCATTCTATCTGTGGTTGAGTTCATAGGTCAGCCACAGACAGGGCCACGTTTCCCTGGTTCGTGCCCATCTGTAGGGGGTGGGCTGAATGGAGCAGTGAATGCGTGTGTGAATGCGATGGGTCGAATCGGGAACTAGTGGAGGTTCATAGATCGAAGCAGGTGGATGCGGGCTGACAGCCGCCGGTTGATGTTGGCCGACTGAAGGCAGCGGAGGAGCCTGGAGGCTGCCGGCGGAGGGAGGCTCAGGAACCGTCCCTGCTTACCCGGTGTTTACCTTGCAGGTTTGCCTCCCAGGGTGGATTTTGGGTGAGGTGCGCATGCAAGCCATCGAGAGAGTCACGACGTTTCAGGCAGGTGAGCAAAGTCCCGCCCTCCTTCCCTTCTTTCTCTCCTGCTCCCCATTCTGCCACTCAGCCAAGGAGGCCTCGTGACCTGCCGGCTGGAGAGGATGGCCGCATCAGGGGCATTCCGGCAAGCTGGACTGGTCAGACAAAGAGAAGGAGGAGGAAGGAACAAGCCTCATTAGAGAGCTGCGAATGCTTCCCCTGATCCAGGGAGCAGGAGGTGTATTAAGTGGTCCGCCAAACGGTAGCCCAGTAGGCCCCTAGCTTTCCCCCTTCAAAACAGTTCATCTTCTCTTGATCTCGCACCGGCAGCACCAATCCATGGACCTTCTCCTTAGGAGTCTCTTCTTTGGCTATTTCCTTCTAGTCAGATGCCATCCTGTGTCCTTGCGCCTTCCTCCGGCTGGGCTAAATTTGGGGTTCAATTCCAAAGATTCTTTCGGGATTCCTGGGTTCTTTAGCAATTAGTTCCTTTGAAACCCTGGCCCTTGCCTTCAAAATCCGCTCAGACTAGAATGGAAGCGGTTGGACCCTCTGAAGTTCCAATGAAAATGGATCTCTCCTCTCCCCCTCACTCGCACACCGCTCCCCGGGAACCGTTTGGGGTTGCATTTGGTGGGCATGCCAAGCCTTGAAGAGCTGCCTGTGTACAAATGGGCATATTATTTGAAAACAGCCAGCCACAAGACTGACTTTGGACTGTCCCTCTAAGCAAGCAACTTCATCCGCTGGGAACTCTAGAGAGGACCTTTCGGGCAGCAGCCCCCAAGGTTAGGGAATGTCCTCTCCACGAAGGTGTGTCTCGCCCCCTCGTTTTCAACTTTTAAGAGGCAGCTGGAAGAGGTTTTTTTGAGGACTGCGTTTGCCTAATCTGGCTTCTTATTCATTGCCAACCCTACGCGCAAGCACCCTTCTCCTCCTCCTCCTTCTGAGGGGTGGGTTTCTATTTGCAAAAGGGGGGGGGAGGGGTTTGCGACCGTGATCAAGTTTGATTCCGCTTTTTGAGGGGAGTCTTCCGTTCATAAAACAAGAAGAAGAGGAGGAAGACTCTTGATGCATTTTGCAAAAAAGGGGGAGGAGAGAGCTGCAATCCACTGGACTAGGAAGTTTTCTGTGGATTTAGGAGATCTCTCCCTATCCCTACGCTCTACTCTTCCAGGGCGTGGGAATGGGAGCGAAGGAGTCCCCCGGTGGGCTGAGGGGGAAAGGGCCCAGAGTTCTCCGTGTGGCCTTGAAGTCCTCCTTTTCGTTTCTCCACCAGACTGAGGCAAGGTGGCAGAAAAAAGGCCCAGGAGAGAGGAGGAGGAGAGCTGATCCAAAGGCTTGCGGAAGGACGGGAGAGGCTCCAGCAGGCAAGTTCTTCCGCGAAAGCGGGAGGGCTTGCAGTGTAAGCAGGGGGTACCTGGCTTCTTGAAGCCTGGCAGGACGCCAGGCCCCGAACCTCCTGATGAGGTCGGCTGGCAGAAGCTGGCAGCAGTCGGCTAGCAGGAGCGGGGTGTGTAGCGGGCAGCTAGGGGGAGGGGAGTGAAAGCGTGAGCGAATGGAATCCCGAAGGCCCGTCGCTTGAGACGGCGAGAGCCCCGGGTGCATTGGGGCCCATTAGGTCCGTGGAGCGAGGATGCCCATCCCTTCAAAGGGACAGGGCGGGTGCTCAGATGCCCAGACCTTCAAGGGGACAGGGCTGGGCTGCCCATTCCGTTCCTACCGATGGACCGCGCGTGTGTAGGGGTGGGCACGACGCGGCTCCAGACTCGGCTTCATGGCTAATTTTAGCGGGTTCCTGCTTGACGAGCCGAAGTTGGTGGCAGCCTGCCGTCACCAGCTTTCAGGAACTTTCCAGAGTCTGTGGCGGTTTGTCTTTAGAGCAGAAAGCAGGGGTTTAATGCAACTCAGAGGCTCTTCAGTCTGCTCCCTGCCCTTCGGCTTTGGCAGGGACCAGAAGGCACGGCGTGAAAAGTACTCCGAGTCGGAGAGCCAGTTTGGTGTAGCGATGAGTGCGCGGACTCTTCTCTGGGAAAACCGGGTTTGATTCCCCACTCTTGCACACGCACCTCCTGATGTGACCTTGAGTCAGTCACAAGTTCTCGCAGAGCTGTTCCTCTCAAGAGCAGTTCCTGTTAGAGCTCTCTCAGCTCCACCTACCTCACAGGGTGTCTGATGTGGGGAGGAGAAGGAGATTGTGAGCCGCTCGGAGACTCCTTCGGGTAGTGAATCCAATCTCCTTCTCCTTGTCCTCCTCCTCTTTCTACTTCTCCCCCTTACTTCACCTTCTCCTCTTTCTTCTCCTCCCTCTCCCCTTCCTCTATTAAAACCCTGCCTTCTGCTCCCGACGGACCATTCTATCTGTGGTTGAGTTCATAGGTCAGCCACAGACAGGGCCACGTTTCCCTGGTTCGTGCCCATCTGTAGGGGGTGGGCTGAATGGAGCAGTGAATGCGTGTGTGAATGCGATGGGTCGAATCGGGAACTAGTGGAGGTTCATAGATCGAAGCAGGTGGATGCGGGCTGACAGCCGCCGGTTGATGTTGGCCGACTGAAGGCAGCGGAGGAGCCTGGAGGCTGCCGGCGGAGGGAGGCTCAGGAACCGTCCCTGCTTACCCGGTGTTTACCTTGCAGGTTTGCCTCCCAGGGTGGATTTTGGGTGAGGTGCGCATGCAAGCCATCGAGAGAGTCACGACGTTTCAGGCAGGTGAGCAAAGTCCCGCCCTCCTTCCCTTCTTTCTCTCCTGCTCCCCATTCTGCCACTCAGCCAAGGAGGCCTCGTGACCTGCCGGCTGGAGAGGATGGCCGCATCAGGGGCATTCCGGCAAGCTGGACTGGTCAGACAAAGAGAAGGAGGAGGAAGGAACAAGCCTCATTAGAGAGCTGCGAATGCTTCCCCTGATCCAGGGAGCAGGAGGTGTATTAAGTGGTCCGCCAAACGGTAGCCCAGTAGGCCCCTAGCTTTCCCCCTTCAAAACAGTTCATCTTCTCTTGATCTCGCACCGGCAGCACCAATCCATGGACCTTCTCCTTAGGAGTCTCTTCTTTGGCTATTTCCTTCTAGTCAGATGCCATCCTGTGTCCTTGCGCCTTCCTCCGGCTGGGCTAAATTTGGGGTTCAATTCCAAAGATTCTTTCGGGATTCCTGGGTTCTTTAGCCATTAGTTCCTTTGAAACCCTGGCCCTTGCCTTCAAAATCCGCTCAGACTAGAATGGAAGCGGTTGGACCCTCTGAAGTTCCAATGAAAATGGATCTCTCCTCTCCCCCTCACTCGCACACCGCTCCCCGGGAACCGTTTGGGGTTGCATTTGGTGGGCATGCCAAGCCTTGAAGAGCTGCCTGTGTACAAATGGGCATATTATTTGAAAACAGCCAGCCACAAGACTGACTTTGGACTGTCCCTCTAAGCAAGCAACTTCATCCGCTGGGAACTCTAGAGAGGACCTTTCGGGCAGCAGCCCCCAAGGTTAGGGAATGTCCTCTCCACGAAGGTGTGTCTCGCCCCCTCGTTTTCAACTTTTAAGAGGCAGCTGGAAGAGGTTTTTTTGAGGACTGCGTTTGCCTAATCTGGCTTCTTATTCATTGCCAACCCTACGCGCAAGCACCCTTCTCCTCCTCCTCCTTCTGAGGGGTGGGTTTCTATTTGCAAAAGGGGGGGGGAGGGGTTTGCGACCGTGATCAAGTTTGATTCCGCTTTTTGAGGGGAGTCTTCCGTTCATAAAACAAGAAGAAGAGGAGGAAGACTCTTGATGCATTTTGCAAAAAAGGGGGAGGAGAGAGCTGCAATCCACTGGACTAGGAAGTTTTCTGTGGATTTAGGAGATCTCTCCCTATCCCTACGCTCTACTCTTCCAGGGCGTGGGAATGGGAGCGAAGGAGTCCCCCGGTGGGCTGAGGGGAAAAGGGCCCAGAGTTCTCCGTGTGGCCTTGAAGTCCTCCTTTTCGTTTCTCCACCAGACTGAGGCAAGGTGGCAGAAAAAAGGCCCAGGAGAGAGGAGGAGGAGAGCTGATCCAAAGGCTTGCGGAAGGACGGGAGAGGCTCCAGCAGGCAAGTTCTTCCGCGAAAGCGGGAGGGCTTGCAGTGTAAGCAGGGGGTACCTGGCTTCTTGAAGCCTGGCAGGACGCCAGGCCCCGAACCTCCTGATGAGGTCGGCTGGCAGAAGCTGGCAGCAGTCGGCTAGCGGGAGCGGGGTGTGTAGCGGGCAGCTAGGGGGAGGGGAGTGAAAGCGTGAGCGAATGGAATCCCGAAGGCCCGTCGCTTGAGACGGCGAGAGCCCCGGGTGCATTGGGGTCCATTAGGTCCGTGGAGCGAGGATGCCCATCCCTTCAAAGGGACAGGGCGGGTGCTCAGATGCCCAGACCTTCAAGGGGACAGGGCTGGGCTGCCCATTCCGTTCCTACCGATGGACCGCGCGTGTGTAGGGGTGGGCACGACGCGGCTCCAGACTCGGCTTCATGGCTAATTTTAGCGGGTTCCTGCTTGACGAGCCGAAGTTGGTGGCAGCCTGCCGTCACCAGCTTTCAGGAACTTTCCAGAGTCTGTGGCGGTTTGTCTTTAGAGCAGAAAGCAGGGGTTTAATGCAACTCAGAGGCTCTTCAGTCTGCTCCCTGCCCTTCGGCTTTGGCAGGGACCAGAAGGCACGGCGTGAAAAGTACTCCGAGTCGGAGAGCCAGTTTGGTGTAGCGATGAGTGCGCGGACTCTTCTCTGGGAAAACCGGGTTTGATTCCCCACTCTTGCACACGCACCTGCTGATGTGACCTTGAGTCAGTCACAAGTTCTCGCAGAGCTGTTCCTCTCAAGAGCAGTTCCTGTTAGAGCTCTCTCAGCTCCACCTACCTCACAGGGTGTCTGATGTGGGGAGGAGAAGGAGATTGTGAGCCGCTCGGAGACTCCTTCGGGTAGTGAATCCAATCTCCTTCTCCTTGTCCTCCTCCTCTTTCTACTTCTCCCCCTTACTTCACCTTCTCCTCTTTCTTCTCCTCCCTCTCCCCTTCCTCTATTAAAACCCTGCCTTCTGCTCCCGACGGACCATTCTATCTGTGGTTGAGTTCATAGGTCAGCCACAGACAGGGCCACGTTTCCCTGGTTCGTGCCCATCTGTAGGGGGTGGGCTGAATGGAGCAGTGAATGCGTGTGTGAATGCGATGGGTCGAATCGGGAACTAGTGGAGGTTCATAGATCGAAGCAGGTGGATGCGGGCTGACAGCCGCCGGTTGATGTTGGCCGACTGAAGGCAGCGGAGGAGCCTGGAGGCTGCCGGCGGAGGGAGGCTCAGGAACCGTCCCTGCTTACCCGGTGTTTACCTTGCAGGTTTGCCTCCCAGGGTGGATTTTGGGTGAGGTGCGCATGCAAGCCATCGAGAGAGTCACGACGTTTCAGGCAGGTGAGCAAAGTCCCGCCCTCCTTCCCTTCTTTCTCTCCTGCTCCCCATTCTGCCACTCAGCCAAGGAGGCCTCGTGACCTGCCGGCTGGAGAGGATGGCCGCATCAGGGGCATTCCGGCAAGCTGGACTGGTCAGACAAAGAGAAGGAGGAGGAAGGAACAAGCCTCATTAGAGAGCTGCGAATGCTTCCCCTGATCCAGGGAGCAGGAGGTGTATTAAGTGGTCCGCCAAACGGTAGCCCAGTAGGCCCCTAGCTTTCCCCCTTCAAAACAGTTCATCTTCTCTTGATCTCGCACCGGCAGCACCAATCCATGGACCTTCTCCTTAGGAGTCTCTTCTTTGGCTATTTCCTTCTAGTCAGATGCCATCCTGTGTCCTTGCGCCTTCCTCCGGCTGGGCTAAATTTGGGGTTCAATTCCAAAGATTCTTTCGGGATTCCTGGGTTCTTTAGCAATTAGTTCCTTTGAAACCCTGGCCCTTGCCTTCAAAATCCGCTCAGACTAGAATGGAAGCGGTTGGACCCTCTGAAGTTCCAATGAAAATGGATCTCTCCTCTCCCCCTCACTCGCACACCGCTCCCCGGGAACCGTTTGGGGTTGCATTTGGTGGGCATGCCAAGCCTTGAAGAGCTGCCTGTGTACAAATGGGCATATTATTTGAAAACAGCCAGCCACAAGACTGACTTTGGACTGTCCCTCTAAGCAAGCAACTTCATCCGCTGGGAACTCTAGAGAGGACCTTTCGGGCAGCAGCCCCCAAGGTTAGGGAATGTCCTCTCCACGAAGGTGTGTCTCGCCCCCTCGTTTTCAACTTTTAAGAGGCAGCTGGAAGAGGTTTTTTTGAGGACTGCGTTTGCCTAATCTGGCTTCTTATTCATTGCCAACCCTACGCGCAAGCACCCTTCTCCTCCTCCTCCTTCTGAGGGGTGGGTTTCTATTTGCAAAAGGGGGGGGGAGGGGTTTGCGACCGTGATCAAGTTTGATTCCGCTTTTTGAGGGGAGTCTTCCGTTCATAAAACAAGAAGAAGAGGAGGAAGACTCTTGATGCATTTTGCAAAAAAGGGGGAGGAGAGAGCTGCAATCCACTGGACTAGGAAGTTTTCTGTGGATTTAGGAGATCTCTCCCTATCCCTACGCTCTACTCTTCCAGGGCGTGGGAATGGGAGCGAAGGAGTCCCCCGGTGGGCTGAGGGGAAAAGGGCCCAGAGTTCTCCGTGTGGCCTTGAAGTCCTCCTTTTCGTTTCTCCACCAGACTGAGGCAAGGTGGCAGAAAAAAGGCCCAGGAGAGAGGAGGAGGAGAGCTGATCCAAAGGCTTGCGGAAGGACGGGAGAGGCTCCAGCAGGCAAGTTCTTCCGCGAAAGCGGGAGGGCTTGCAGTGTAAGCAGGGGGTACCTGGCTTCTTGAAGCCTGGCAGGACGCCAGGCCCCGAACCTCCTGATGAGGTCGGCTGGCAGAAGCTGGCAGCAGTCGGCTAGCGGGAGCGGGGTGTGTAGCGGGCAGCTAGGGGGAGGGGAGTGAAAGCGTGAGCGAATGGAATCCCGAAGGCCCGTCGCTTGAGACGGCGAGAGCCCCGGGTGCATTGGGGTCCTTAGGTCCGTGGAGCGAGGATGCCCATCCCTTCAAAGGGACAGGGCGGGTGCTCAGATGCCCAGACCTTCAAGGGGACAGGGCTGGGCTGCCCATTCCGTTCCTACCGATGGACCGCGCGTGTGTAGGGGTGGGCACGACGCGGCTCCAGACTCGGCTTCATGGCTAATTTTAGCGGGTTCCTGCTTGACGAGCCGAAGTTGGTGGCAGCCTGCCGTCACCAGCTTTCAGGAACTTTCCAGAGTCTGTGGCGGTTTGTCTTTAGAGCAGAAAGCAGGGGTTTAATGCAACTCAGAGGCTCTTCAGTCTGCTCCCTGCCCTTCGGCTTTGGCAGGGACCAGAAGGCACGGCGTGAAAAGTACTCCGAGTCGGAGAGCCAGTTTGGTGTAGCGATGAGTGCGCGGACTCTTCTCTGGGAAAACCGGGTTTGATTCCCCACTCTTGCACACGCACCTGCTGATGTGACCTTGAGTCAGTCACAAGTTCTCGCAGAGCTGTTCCTCTCAAGAGCAGTTCCTGTTAGAGCTCTCTCAGCTCCACCTACCTCACAGGGTGTCTGATGTGGGGAGGAGAAGGAGATTGTGAGCCGCTCGGAGACTCCTTCGGGTAGTGAATCCAATCTCCTTCTCCTTGTCCTCCTCCTCTTTCTACTTCTCCCCCTTACTTCACCTTCTCCTCTTTCTTCTCCTCCCTCTCCCCTTCCTCTATTAAAACCCTGCCTTCTGCTCCCGACGGACCATTCTATCTGTGGTTGAGTTCATAGGTCAGCCACAGACAGGGCCACGTTTCCCTGGTTCGTGCCCATCTGTAGGGGGTGGGCTGAATGGAGCAGTGAATGCGTGTGTGAATGCGATGGGTCGAATCGGGAACTAGTGGAGGTTCATAGATCGAAGCAGGTGGATGCGGGCTGACAGCCGCCGGTTGATGTTGGCCGACTGAAGGCAGCGGAGGAGCCTGGAGGCTGCCGGCGGAGGGAGGCTCAGGAACCGTCCCTGCTTACCCGGTGTTTACCTTGCAGGTTTGCCTCCCAGGGTGGATTTTGGGTGAGGTGCGCATGCAAGCCATCGAGAGAGTCACGACGTTTCAGGCAGGTGAGCAAAGTCCCGCCCTCCTTCCCTTCTTTCTCTCCTGCTCCCCATTCTGCCACTCAGCCAAGGAGGCCTCGTGACCTGCCGGCTGGAGAGGATGGCCGCATCAGGGGCATTCCGGCAAGCTGGACTGGTCAGACAAAGAGAAGGAGGAGGAAGGAACAAGCCTCATTAGAGAGCTGCGAATGCTTCCCCTGATCCAGGGAGCAGGAGGTGTATTAAGTGGTCCGCCAAACGGTAGCCCAGTAGGCCCCTAGCTTTCCCCCTTCAAAACAGTTCATCTTCTCTTGATCTCGCACCGGCAGCACCAATCCATGGACCTTCTCCTTAGGAGTCTCTTCTTTGGCTATTTCCTTCTAGTCAGATGCCATCCTGTGTCCTTGCGCCTTCCTCCGGCTGGGCTAAATTTGGGGTTCAATTCCAAAGATTCTTTCGGGATTCCTGGGTTCTTTAGCAATTAGTTCCTTTGAAACCCTGGCCCTTGCCTTCAAAATCCGCTCAGACTAGAATGGAAGCGGTTGGACCCTCTGAAGTTCCAATGAAAATGGATCTCTCCTCTCCCCCTCACTCGCACACCGCTCCCCGGGAACCGTTTGGGGTTGCATTTGGTGGGCATGCCAAGCCTTGAAGAGCTGCCTGTGTACAAATGGGCATATTATTTGAAAACAGCCAGCCACAAGACTGACTTTGGACTGTCCCTCTAAGCAAGCAACTTCATCCGCTGGGAACTCTAGAGAGGACCTTTCGGGCAGCAGCCCCCAAGGTTAGGGAATGTCCTCTCCACGAAGGTGTGTCTCGCCCCCTCGTTTTCAACTTTTAAGAGGCAGCTGGAAGAGGTTTTTTTGAGGACTGCGTTTGCCTAATCTGGCTTCTTATTCATTGCCAACCCTACGCGCAAGCACCCTTCTCCTCCTCCTCCTTCTGAGGGGTGGGTTTCTATTTGCAAAAGGGGGGGGGAGGGGTTTGCGACCGTGATCAAGTTTGATTCCGCTTTTTGAGGGGAGTCTTCCGTTCATAAAACAAGAAGAAGAGGAGGAAGACTCTTGATGCATTTTGCAAAAAAGGGGGAGTAGAGAGCTGCAATCCACTGGACTAGGAAGTTTTCTGTGGATTTAGGAGATCTCTCCCTATCCCTACGCTCTACTCTTCCAGGGCGTGGGAATGGGAGCGAAGGAGTCCCCCGGTGGGCTGAGGGGAAAAGGGCCCAGAGTTCTCCGTGTGGCCTTGAAGTCCTCCTTTTCGTTTCTCCACCAGACTGAGGCAAGGTGGCAGAAAAAAGGCCCAGGAGAGAGGAGGAGGAGAGCTGATCCAAAGGCTTGCGGAAGGACGGGAGAGGCTCCAGCAGGCAAGTTCTTCCGCGAAAGCGGGAGGGCTTGCAGTGTAAGCAGGGGGTACCTGGCTTCTTGAAGCCTGGCAGGACGCCAGGCCCCGAACCTCCTGATGAGGCCGGCTGGCAGAAGCTGGCAGCAGTCGGCTAGCGGGAGCGGGGTGTGTAGCGGGCAGCTAGGGGGAGGGGAGTGAAAGCGTGAGCGAATGGAATCCCGAAGGCCCGTCGCTTGAGACGGCGAGAGCCCCGGGTGCATTGGGGCCCATTAGGTCCGTGGAGCGAGGATGCCCATCCCTTCAAAGGGACAGGGCGGGTGCTCAGATGCCCAGACCTTCAAGGGGACAGGGCTGGGCTGCCCATTCCGTTCCTACCGATGGACCGCGCGTGTGTAGGGGTGGGCACGACGCGGCTCCAGACTCGGCTTCATGGCTAATTTTAGTGGGTTCCTGCTTGACGAGCCGAAGTTGGTGGCAGCCTGCCGTCACCAGCTTTCAGGAACTTTCCAGAGTCTGTGGCGGTTTGTCTTTAGAGCAGAAAGCAAGGGTTTAATGCAACTCAGAGGCTCTTCAGTCTGCTCCCTGCCCTTCGGCTTTGGCAGGGACCAGAAGGCACGGCGTGAAAAGTACTCCGAGTCGGAGAGCCAGTTTGGTGTAGCGATGAGTGCGCGGACTCTTCTCTGGGAAAACCGGGTTTGATTCCCCACTCTTGCACACGCACCTGCTGATGTGACCTTGAGTCAGTCACAAGTTCTCGCAGAGCTGTTCCTCTCAAGAGCAGTTCCTGTTAGAGCTCTCTCAGCTCCACCTACCTCACAGGGTGTCTGATGTGGGGAGGAGAAGGAGATTGTGAGCCGCTCGGAGACTCCTTCGGGTAGTGAATCCAATCTCCTTCTCCTTGTCCTCCTCCTCTTTCTACTTCTCCCCCTTACTTCACCTTCTCCTCTTTCTTCTCCTCCCTCTCCCCTTCCTCTATTAAAACCCTGCCTTCTGCTCCCGACGGACCATTCTATCTGTGGTTGAGTTCATAGGTCAGCCACAGACAGGGCCACGTTTCCCTGGTTCGTGCCCATCTGTAGGGGGTGGGCTGAATGGAGCAGTGAATGCGTGTGTGAATGCGATGGGTCGAATCGGGAACTAGTGGAGGTTCATAGATCGAAGCAGGTGGATGCGGGCTGACAGCCGCCGGTTGATGTTGGCCGACTGAAGGCAGCGGAGGAGCCTGGAGGCTGCCGGCGGAGGGAGGCTCAGGAACCGTCCCTGCTTACCCGGTGTTTACCTTGCAGGTTTGCCTCCCAGGGTGGATTTTGGGTGAGGTGCGCATGCAAGCCATCGAGAGAGTCACGACGTTTCAGGCAGGTGAGCAAAGTCCCGCCCTCCTTCCCTTCTTTCTCTCCTGCTCCCCATTCTGCCACTCAGCCAAGGAGGCCTCGTGACCTGCCGGCTGGAGAGGATGGCCGCATCAGGGGCATTCCGGCAAGCTGGACTGGTCAGACAAAGAGAAGGAGGAGGAAGGAACAAGCCTCATTAAAGAGCTGCGAATGCTTCCCCTGATCCAGGGAGCAGGAGGTGTATTAAGTGGTCCGCCAAACGGTAGCCCAGTAGGCCCCTAGCTTTCCCCCTTCAAAACAGTTCATCTTCTCTTGATCTCGCACCGGCAGCACCAATCCATGGACCTTCTCCTTAGGAGTCTCTTCTTTGGCTATTTCCTTCTAGTCAGATGCCATCCTGTGTCCTTGCGCCTTCCTCCGGCTGGGCTAAATTTGGGGTTCAATTCCAAAGATTCTTTCGGGATTCCTGGGTTCTTTAGCAATTAGTTCCTTTGAAACCCTGGCCCTTGCCTTCAAAATCCGCTCAGACTAGAATGGAAGCGGTTGGACCCTCTGAAGTTCCAATGAAAATGGATCTCTCCTCTCCCCCTCACTCGCACACCGCTCCCCGGGAACCGTTTGGGGTTGCATTTGGTGGGCATGCCAAGCCTTGAAGAGCTGCCTGTGTACAAATGGGCATATTATTTGAAAACAGCCAGCCACAAGACTGACTTTGGACTGTCCCTCTAAGCAAGCAACTTCATCCGCTGGGAACTCTAGAGAGGACCTTTCGGGCAGCAGCCCCCAAGGTTAGGGAATGTCCTCTCCACGAAGGTGTGTCTCGCCCCCTCGTTTTCAACTTTTAAGAGGCAGCTGGAAGAGGTTTTTTTGAGGACTGCGTTTGCCTAATCTGGCTTCTTATTCATTGCCAACCCTACGCGCAAGCACCCTTCTCCTCCTCCTCCTTCTGAGGGGTGGGTTTCTATTTGCAAAAGGGGGGGGGAGGGGTTTGCGACCGTGATCAAGTTTGATTCCGCTTTTTGAGGGGAGTCTTCCGTTCATAAAACAAGAAGAAGAGGAGGAAGACTCTTGATGCATTTTGCAAAAAAGGGGGAGTAGAGAGCTGCAATCCACTGGACTAGGAAGTTTTCTGTGGATTTAGGAGATCTCTCCCTATCCCTACGCTCTACTCTTCCAGGGCGTGGGAATGGGAGCGAAGGAGTCCCCCGGTGGGCTGAGGGGAAAAGGGCCCAGAGTTCTCCGTGTGGCCTTGAAGTCCTCCTTTTCGTTTCTCCACCAGACTGAGGCAAGGTGGCAGAAAAAAGGCCCAGGAGAGAGGAGGAGGAGAGCTGATCCAAAGGCTTGCGGAAGGACGGGAGAGGCTCCAGCAGGCAAGTTCTTCCGCGAAAGCGGGAGGGCTTGCAGTGTAAGCAGGGGGTACCTGGCTTCTTGAAGCCTGGCAGGACGCCAGGCCCCGAACCTCCTGATGAGGTCGGCTGGCAGAAGCTGGCAGCAGTCGGCTAGCGGGAGCGGGGTGTGTAGCGGGCAGCTAGGGGGAGGGGAGTGAAAGCGTGAGCGAATGGAATCCCGAAGGCCCGTCGCTTGAGACGGCGAGAGCCCCGGGTGCATTGGGGCCCATTAGGTCCGTGGAGCGAGGATGCCCATCCCTTCAAAGGGACAGGGCGGGTGCTCAGATGCCCAGACCTTCAAGGGGACAGGGCTGGGCTGCCCATTCCGTTCCTACCGATGGACCGCGCGTGTGTAGGGGTGGGCACGACGCGGCTCCAGACTCGGCTTCATGGCTAATTTTAGCGGGTTCCTGCTTGACGAGCCGAAGTTGGTGGCAGCCTGCCGTCACCAGCTTTCAGGAACTTTCCAGAGTCTGTGGCGGTTTGTCTTTAGAGCAGAAAGCAGGGGTTTAATGCAACTCAGAGGCTCTTCAGTCTGCTCCCTGCCCTTCGGCTTTGGCAGGGACCAGAAGGCACGGCGTGAAAAGTACTCCGAGTCGGAGAGCCAGTTTGGTGTAGCGATGAGTGCGCGGACTCTTCTCTGGGAAAACCGGGTTTGATTCCCCACTCTTGCACACGCACCTGCTGATGTGACCTTGAGTCAGTCACAAGTTCTCGCAGAGCTGTTCCTCTCAAGAGCAGTTCCTGTTAGAGCTCTCTCAGCTCCACCTACCTCACAGGGTGTCTGATGTGGGGAGGAGAAGGAGATTGTGAGCCGCTCGGAGACTCCTTCGGGTAGTGAATCCAATCTCCTTCTCCTTGTCCTCCTCCTCTTTCTACTTCTCCCCCTTACTTCACCTTCTCCTCTTTCTTCTCCTCCCTCTCCCCTTCCTCTATTAAAACCCTGCCTTCTGCTCCCGACGGACCATTCTATCTGTGGTTGAGTTCATAGGTCAGCCACAGACAGGGCCACGTTTCCCTGGTTCGTGCCCATCTGTAGGGGGTGGGCTGAATGGAGCAGTGAATGCGTGTGTGAATGCGATGGGTCGAATCGGGAACTAGTGGAGGTTCATAGATCGAAGCAGGTGGATGCGGGCTGACAGCCGCCGGTTGATGTTGGCCGACTGAAGGCAGCGGAGGAGCCTGGAGGCTGCCGGCGGAGGGAGGCTCAGGAACCGTCCCTGCTTACCCGGTGTTTACCTTGCAGGTTTGCCTCCCAGGGTGGATTTTGGGTGAGGTGCGCATGCAAGCCATCGAGAGAGTCACGACGTTTCAGGCAGGTGAGCAAAGTCCCGCCCTCCTTCCCTTCTTTCTCTCCTGCTCCCCATTCTGCCACTCAGCCAAGGAGGCCTCGTGACCTGCCGGCTGGAGAGGATGGCCGCATCAGGGGCATTCCGGCAAGCTGGACTGGTCAGACAAAGAGAAGGAGGAGGAAGGAACAAGCCTCATTAGAGAGCTGCGAATGCTTCCCCTGATCCAGGGAGCAGGAGGTGTATTAAGTGGTCCGCCAAACGGTAGCCCAGTAGGCCCCTAGCTTTCCCCCTTCAAAACAGTTCATCTTCTCTTGATCTCGCACCGGCAGCACCAATCCATGGACCTTCTCCTTAGGAGTCTCTTCTTTGGCTATTTCCTTCTAGTCAGATGCCATCCTGTGTCCTTGCGCCTTCCTCCGGCTGGGCTAAATTTGGGGTTCAATTCCAAAGATTCTTTCGGGATTCCTGGGTTCTTTAGCAATTAGTTCCTTTGAAACCCTGGCCCTTGCCTTCAAAATCCGCTCAGACTAGAATGGAAGCGGTTGGACCCTCTGAAGTTCCAATGAAAATGGATCTCTCCTCTCCCCCTCACTCGCACACCGCTCCCCGGGAACCGTTTGGGGTTGCATTTGGTGGGCATGCCAAGCCTTGAAGAGCTGCCTGTGTACAAATGGGCATATTATTTGAAAACAGCCAGCCACAAGACTGACTTTGGACTGTCCCTCTAAGCAAGCAACTTCATCCGCTGGGAACTCTAGAGAGGACCTTTCGGGCAGCAGCCCCCAAGGTTAGGGAATGTCCTCTCCACGAAGGTGTGTCTCGCCCCCTCGTTTTCAACTTTTAAGAGGCAGCTGGAAGAGGTTTTTTTGAGGACTGCGTTTGCCTAATCTGGCTTCTTATTCATTGCCAACCCTACGCGCAAGCACCCTTCTCCTCCTCCTCCTTCTGAGGGGTGGGTTTCTATTTGCAAAAGGGGGGGGGAGGGGTTTGCGACCGTGATCAAGTTTGATTCCGCTTTTTGAGGGGAGTCTTCCGTTCATAAAACAAGAAGAAGAGGAGGAAGACTCTTGATGCATTTTGCAAAAAAGGGGGAGTAGAGAGCTGCAATCCACTGGACTAGGAAGTTTTCTGTGGATTTAGGAGATCTCTCCCTATCCCTACGCTCTACTCTTCCAGGGCGTGGGAATGGGAGCGAAGGAGTCCCCCGGTGGGCTGAGGGGAAAAGGGCCCAGAGTTCTCCGTGTGGCCTTGAAGTCCTCCTTTTCGTTTCTCCACCAGACTGAGGCAAGGTGGCAGAAAAAAGGCCCAGGAGAGAGGAGGAGGAGAGCTGATCCAAAGGCTTGCGGAAGGACGGGAGAGGCTCCAGCAGGCAAGTTCTTCCGCGAAAGCGGGAGGGCTTGCAGTGTAAGCAGGGGGTACCTGGCTTCTTGAAGCCTGGCAGGACGCCAGGCCCCGAACCTCCTGATGAGGTCGGCTGGCAGAAGCTGGCAGCAGTCGGCTAGCGGGAGCGGGGTGTGTAGCGGGCAGCTAGGGGGAGGGGAGTGAAAGCGTGAGCGAATGGAATCCCGAAGGCCCGTCGCTTGAGACGGCGAGAGCCCCGGGTGCATTGGGGCCCATTAGGTCCGTGGAGCGAGGATGCCCATCCCTTCAAAGGGACAGGGCGGGTGCTCAGATGCCCAGACCTTCAAGGGGACAGGGCTGGGCTGCCCATTCCGTTCCTACCGATGGACCGCGCGTGTGTAGGGGTGGGCACGACGCGGCTCCAGACTCGGCTTCATGGCTAATTTTAGCGGGTTCCTGCTTGACGAGCCGAAGTTGGTGGCAGCCTGCCGTCACCAGCTTTCAGGAACTTTCCAGAGTCTGTGGCGGTTTGTCTTTAGAGCAGAAAGCAGGGGTTTAATGCAACTCAGAGGCTCTTCAGTCTGCTCCCTGCCCTTCGGCTTTGGCAGGGACCAGAAGGCACGGCGTGAAAAGTACTCCGAGTCGGAGAGCCAGTTTGGTGTAGCGATGAGTGCGCGGACTCTTCTCTGGGAAAACCGGGTTTGATTCCCCACTCTTGCACACGCACCTGCTGATGTGACCTTGAGTCAGTCACAAGTTCTCGCAGAGCTGTTCCTCTCAAGAGCAGTTCCTGTTAGAGCTCTCTCAGCTCCACCTACCTCACAGGGTGTCTGATGTGGGGAGGAGAAGGAGATTGTGAGCCGCTCGGAGACTCCTTCGGGTAGTGAATCCAATCTCCTTCTCCTTGTCCTCCTCCTCTTTCTACTTCTCCCCCTTACTTCACCTTCTCCTCTTTCTTCTCCTCCCTCTCCCCTTCCTCTATTAAAACCCTGCCTTCTGCTCCCGACGGACCATTCTATCTGTGGTTGAGTTCATAGGTCAGCCACAGACAGGGCCACGTTTCCCTGGTTCGTGCCCATCTGTAGGGGGTGGGCTGAATGGAGCAGTGAATGCGTGTGTGAATGCGATGGGTCGAATCGGGAACTAGTGGAGGTTCATAGATCGAAGCAGGTGGATGCGGGCTGACAGCCGCCGGTTGATGTTGGCCGACTGAAGGCAGCGGAGGAGCCTGGAGGCTGCCGGCGGAGGGAGGCTCAGGAACCGTCCCTGCTTACCCGGTGTTTACCTTGCAGGTTTGCCTCCCAGGGTGGATTTTGGGTGAGGTGCGCATGCAAGCCATCGAGAGAGTCACGACGTTTCAGGCAGGTGAGCAAAGTCCCGCCCTCCTTCCCTTCTTTCTCTCCTGCTCCCCATTCTGCCACTCAGCCAAGGAGGCCTCGTGACCTGCCGGCTGGAGAGGATGGCCGCATCAGGGGCATTCCGGCAAGCTGGACTGGTCAGACAAAGAGAAGGAGGAGGAAGGAACAAGCCTCATTAGAGAGCTGCGAATGCTTCCCCTGATCCAGGGAGCAGGAGGTGTATTAAGTGGTCCGCCAAACGGTAGCCCAGTAGGCCCCTAGCTTTCCCCCTTCAAAACAGTTCATCTTCTCTTGATCTCGCACCGGCAGCACCAATCCATGGACCTTCTCCTTAGGAGTCTCTTCTTTGGCTATTTCCTTCTAGTCAGATGCCATCCTGTGTCCTTGCGCCTTCCTCCGGCTGGGCTAAATTTGGGGTTCAATTCCAAAGATTCTTTCGGGATTCCTGGGTTCTTTAGCAATTAGTTCCTTTGAAACCCTGGCCCTTGCCTTCAAAATCCGCTCAGACTAGAATGGAAGCGGTTGGACCCTCTGAAGTTCCAATGAAAATGGATCTCTCCTCTCCCCCTCACTCGCACACCGCTCCCCGGGAACCGTTTGGGGTTGCATTTGGTGGGCATGCCAAGCCTTGAAGAGCTGCCTGTGTACAAATGGGCATATTATTTGAAAACAGCCAGCCACAAGACTGACTTTGGACTGTCCCTCTAAGCAAGCAACTTCATCCGCTGGGAACTCTAGAGAGGACCTTTCGGGCAGCAGCCCCCAAGGTTAGGGAATGTCCTCTCCACGAAGGTGTGTCTCGCCCCCTCGTTTTCAACTTTTAAGAGGCAGCTGGAAGAGGTTTTTTTGAGGACTGCGTTTGCCTAATCTGGCTTCTTATTCATTGCCAACCCTACGCGCAAGCACCCTTCTCCTCCTCCTCCTTCTGAGGGGTGGGTTTCTATTTGCAAAAGGGGGGGGGAGGGGTTTGCGACCGTGATCAAGTTTGATTCCGCTTTTTGAGGGGAGTCTTCCGTTCATAAAACAAGAAGAAGAGGAGGAAGACTCTTGATGCATTTTGCAAAAAAGGGGGAGTAGAGAGCTGCAATCCACTGGACTAGGAAGTTTTCTGTGGATTTAGGAGATCTCTCCCTATCCCTACGCTCTACTCTTCCAGGGCGTGGGAATGGGAGCGAAGGAGTCCCCCGGTGGGCTGAGGGGAAAAGGGCCCAGAGTTCTCCGTGTGGCCTTGAAGTCCTCCTTTTCGTTTCTCCACCAGACTGAGGCAAGGTGGCAGAAAAAAGGCCCAGGAGAGAGGAGGAGGAGAGCTGATCCAAAGGCTTGCGGAAGGACGGGAGAGGCTCCAGCAGGCAAGTTCTTCCGCGAAAGCGGGAGGGCTTGCAGTGTAAGCAGGGGGTACCTGGCTTCTTGAAGCCTGGCAGGACGCCAGGCCCCGAACCTCCTGATGAGGTCGGCTGGCAGAAGCTGGCAGCAGTCGGCTAGCGGGAGCGGGGTGTGTAGCGGGCAGCTAGGGGGAGGGGAGTGAAAGCGTGAGCGAATGGAATCCCGAAGGCCCGTCGCTTGAGACGGCGAGAGCCCCGGGTGCATTGGGGCCCATTAGGTCCGTGGAGCGAGGATGCCCATCCCTTCAAAGGGACAGGGCGGGTGCTCAGATGCCCAGACCTTCAAGGGGACAGGGCTGGGCTGCCCATTCCGTTCCTACCGATGGACCGCGCGTGTGTAGGGGTGGGCACGACGCGGCTCCAGACTCGGCTTCATGGCTAATTTTAGCGGGTTCCTGCTTGACGAGCCGAAGTTGGTGGCAGCCTGCCGTCACCAGCTTTCAGGAACTTTCCAGAGTCTGTGGCGGTTTGTCTTTAGAGCAGAAAGCAGGGGTTTAATGCAACTCAGAGGCTCTTCAGTCTGCTCCCTGCCCTTCGGCTTTGGCAGGGACCAGAAGGCACGGCGTGAAAAGTACTCCGAGTCGGAGAGCCAGTTTGGTGTAGCGATGAGTGCGCGGACTCTTCTCTGGGAAAACCGGGTTTGATTCCCCACTCTTGCACACGCACCTGCTGATGTGACCTTGAGTCAGTCACAAGTTCTCGCAGAGCTGTTCCTCTCAAGAGCAGTTCCTGTTAGAGCTCTCTCAGCTCCACCTACCTCACAGGGTGTCTGATGTGGGGAGGAGAAGGAGATTGTGAGCCGCTCGGAGACTCCTTCGGGTAGTGAATCCAATCTCCTTCTCCTTGTCCTCCTCCTCTTTCTACTTCTCCCCCTTACTTCACCTTCTCCTCTTTCTTCTCCTCCCTCTCCCCTTCCTCTATTAAAACCCTGCCTTCTGCTCCCGACGGACCATTCTATCTGTGGTTGAGTTCATAGGTCAGCCACAGACAGGGCCACGTTTCCCTGGTTCGTGCCCATCTGTAGGGGGTGGGCTGAATGGAGCAGTGAATGCGTGTGTGAATGCGATGGGTCGAATCGGGAACTAGTGGAGGTTCATAGATCGAAGCAGGTGGATGCGGGCTGACAGCCGCCGGTTGATGTTGGCCGACTGAAGGCAGCGGAGGAGCCTGGAGGCTGCCGGCGGAGGGAGGCTCAGGAACCGTCCCTGCTTACCCGGTGTTTACCTTGCAGGTTTGCCTCCCAGGGTGGATTTTGGGTGAGGTGCGCATGCAAGCCATCGAGAGAGTCACGACGTTTCAGGCAGGTGAGCAAAGTCCCGCCCTCCTTCCCTTCTTTCTCTCCTGCTCCCCATTCTGCCACTCAGCCAAGGAGGCCTCGTGACCTGCCGGCTGGAGAGGATGGCCGCATCAGGGGCATTCCGGCAAGCTGGACTGGTCAGACAAAGAGAAGGAGGAGGAAGGAACAAGCCTCATTAGAGAGCTGCGAATGCTTCCCCTGATCCAGGGAGCAGGAGGTGTATTAAGTGGTCCGCCAAACGGTAGCCCAGTAGGCCCCTAGCTTTCCCCCTTCAAAACAGTTCATCTTCTCTTGATCTCGCACCGGCAGCACCAATCCATGGACCTTCTCCTTAGGAGTCTCTTCTTTGGCTATTTCCTTCTAGTCAGATGCCATCCTGTGTCCTTGCGCCTTCCTCCGGCTGGGCTAAATTTGGGGTTCAATTCCAAAGATTCTTTCGGGATTCCTGGGTTCTTTAGCAATTAGTTCCTTTGAAACCCTGGCCCTTGCCTTCAAAATCCGCTCAGACTAGAATGGAAGCGGTTGGACCCTCTGAAGTTCCAATGAAAATGGATCTCTCCTCTCCCCCTCACTCGCACACCGCTCCCCGGGAACCGTTTGGGGTTGCATTTGGTGGGCATGCCAAGCCTTGAAGAGCTGCCTGTGTACAAATGGGCATATTATTTGAAAACAGCCAGCCACAAGACTGACTTTGGACTGTCCCTCTAAGCAAGCAACTTCATCCGCTGGGAACTCTAGAGAGGACCTTTCGGGCAGCAGCCCCCAAGGTTAGGGAATGTCCTCTCCACGAAGGTGTGTCTCGCCCCCTCGTTTTCAACTTTTAAGAGGCAGCTGGAAGAGGTTTTTTTGAGGACTGCGTTTGCCTAATCTGGCTTCTTATTCATTGCCAACCCTACGCGCAAGCACCCTTCTCCTCCTCCTCCTTCTGAGGGGTGGGTTTCTATTTGCAAAAGGGGGGGGGAGGGGTTTGCGACCGTGATCAAGTTTGATTCCGCTTTTTGAGGGGAGTCTTCCGTTCATAAAACAAGAAGAAGAGGAGGAAGACTCTTGATGCATTTTGCAAAAAAGGGGGAGTAGAGAGCTGCAATCCACTGGACTAGGAAGTTTTCTGTGGATTTAGGAGATCTCTCCCTATCCCTACGCTCTACTCTTCCAGGGCGTGGGAATGGGAGCGAAGGAGTCCCCCGGTGGGCTGAGGGAAAAAGGGCCCAGAGTTCTCCGTGTGGCCTTGAAGTCCTCCTTTTCGTTTCTCCACCAGACTGAGGCAAGGTGGCAGAAAAAAGGCCCAGGAGAGAGGAGGAGGAGAGCTGATCCAAAGGCTTGCGGAAGGACGGGAGAGGCTCCAGCAGGCAAGTTCTTCCGCGAAAGCGGGAGGGCTTGCAGTGTAAGCAGGGGGTACCTGGCTTCTTGAAGCCTGGCAGGACGCCAGGCCCCGAACCTCCTGATGAGGTCGGCTGGCAGAAGCTGGCAGCAGTCGGCTAGCGGGAGCGGGGTGTGTAGCGGGCAGCTAGGGGGAGGGGAGTGAAAGCGTGAGCGAATGGAATCCCGAAGGCCCGTCGCTTGAGACGGCGAGAGCCCCGGGTGCATTGGGGTCCATTAGGTCCGTGGAGCGAGGATGCCCATCCCTTCAAAGGGACAGGGCGGGTGCTCAGATGCCCAGACCTTCAAGGGGAAAAGATGATGCCCACTGCCTCATATAAAAACCTGGTGGAAGAACTCCATCTTGCAGGCCCTGCAGAACTGCAAAAGGTCCCACCCACAGGGCCCTGACCTCTAAGAGAAACTTGTTCTAGCAGGCTGGAGCCAGGGCCGAAAACACCCTGACCTTGGTTGAGGCTAGTCCGACGTCTTTTGGGACAGGGATCAACATAAGATGTTGGTCAGGCTCAAAGGGGCGTATATGGGGAAAGGCAGTCCCAAAGTTATGTTAGCCCCTAGCTGCTCAGGGCTTTGAAGGTTGGTAGCAGTCCAGAACCTTGAAAAGGATTTGTATTGGCAGTCTGCCTTTGAAGACTAGTGGCAGTGAGGCATTGGCAGGGTGGATATATTTCCCCCTTCAGCTTCAAGGGAAGGATAATATACAAGTACCATTAATTGAGGAATTCCTTCCTTCCTTCCTTCCTTCCTTCCTTCCTTGTAGACTTCAGCTACTTAGCCACTCTGAAAAATGGGATGCTGGATTCCAGATGTTCTTCATGTGTTTTTATCACTACTCCAAAAATCGTTACATTATTGACAACAAATTGCTTCTGCTAGTGTTCAGGGTATCTGGGGCTCTGGGGGGGCTGTTTTTTGGGGTAGAGGCACCAAATTTTCAGTATAGCATCTAGTGCCTCTCCCCAAAATATTCCCCCAAGTTTCAAAAAGATTGGACCAGGGGGTCCAATTCTATGAGCCCCAAAAGAAGGTGCCCCTATCCTTCATTATTTTCTATGGAAGGAAGGAATTGAAAAGGTGTGCCGTCCCTTTAAATGTGATGGCCAGCACTCCCTTTGGAGTTCAATTATGCTTGTCACAGCCTTGATCTTGGCTCCACCCCAATGTCTCCTGGCTCCACCCCCAAAGTCCCCAGATATTTCTTGAATTGGACTTGGCAACCCTACTATGAGGGGGCCTGTGGGGACACAGCCCCCTGACTTCTGGAAGAGGCCCACTGACTCTGGGGCCCCAACCAGCCCCTGGGGCCTCTGCCATGGCTCCAGGACAGTGGAGAGGTCGCTTCTGGGGCGGGGGGCATAAGCACTCCCAGCCTCTGGCCTGAGTTAAAGGCCCGCCAATCAACTGAGCTGCGGGCCCTTTAACTGGCAGGGGCTGCTTCTGCTGCCGGCCCGCACGTTATTTTACTGGTGGGGAAAAGACAGCGGCGGTGAGCTTGCCACAGCCCTCCGTTCCCTACCATTAAAACAGCGTGCGGGCTAGCAGAAGTCACTGCGAGCGGGGAGAGGAGGGGCAACAAGCAGGAGACCGCTGCGGCAGCAGGCGAGCAGAGCACGGTAGCTGGGGGTGGGGGGTGGCAGTGGT
The DNA here is from genome assembly GCF_032191835.1 of Heteronotia binoei. Lineage (NCBI taxonomy): Eukaryota > Metazoa > Chordata > Lepidosauria > Squamata > Gekkonidae > Heteronotia > Heteronotia binoei. Next base: position 258,125,915 of record NC_083223.1, read on the forward strand.
GGGTGGGGGCAAGTGGAGCGTGGTGGCTTGACGGTGCGGGGGGGGGGGTTGCCTGCCTAGGGCCTGTTCACCCTAGAGCTGCTTCTGGCAGCAGAAACAGCCCCAGTCCCCGCTACTTAAAGGGCCCATGGATCAGCTGTTTTGCGAGCCCTTAGCTCATGCGGGGCCTGCTTCTGCTGCCGGCCTGCACATTACTTTACTGGTGGAGAAGAGAGTGAGGTGGTGAGCTCGCCACAGCCCTCCGTTCCCTGCCACTAAAACAGCATGTGGGCTGGCAGCAGTCATGGCGAATGGGGGGAGGAGGGTCGGCGAGCGATGGAACGCTGCAGCTGTGGGTGAGCAGAGCACGGCAGGGGGGTGGCAGCAGGGGGCAAGAGCACCACGGCAGCAGGTGGGGGTGAGCGGAGCACCTTGGCTGCGGGGGCGGGGAGGGTTGCCTGCATAGGGTCTATTCACCCTAGAGCCACTCCTGGCAGCAGAAGCAGCCTGCAGCCCCCCCCCCCCCCCGCGGGCCCTTAACTCACGCAGGGGCCTGTTTCTGGCATGCTGCCAGCCCATGTGTTATTTTACTGGTGAGGAAAAGAGGGTGCTGATGACCTCGCCACAGCCCTCCATTCCCTGCCACTAAAACAGCACGTGGGCCGGCAGCAGAAGCAGTCCCCACCCCCCACCCCTGTGCAAGTTAAAGGACCTGTGAAATAGCTGATCCTCGGGCCCTTTAACTCACCAGGGGGCTGGAGGCTGCTTCTGCCCCCAGCCCAGAAGCAAGTTGGTTGGGGGGAGGGGAAGGGTTGCCAATTCCCAGGTGGGGGCAGGGGATCCCCCGGTTTGGAGGCCCTCCCCCCCCCCCCCGCTTCAGGGTCGTCAGAAAGCGGGGGGGGGGGGGAGAGGAGGGAAATGTCTGCTGGGAACTCTGTTATTCCCTAGGGAGATTTATTTCCATAGAAAATCATAGAGAATTGATCTGCGGGTATCTGGGGCTCTGGGGGGGCTGTTGTTTGGGGTAGAGGCACCAAATTGTCAGTATACCATCTAGTGCCTCTCCCCAAAATACCCCCCAAGTTTCAAAAAGATTGGACCAGGGGGTTCAATTCTATGAGCCCCAAAAGAAGGTGCCCCTATCCTTCATGATTTCCTATGGAAGGAAGGAATTGAAAAGGTCCATTTCAATGTGAGGACCAGAGCTCCCTTTGGAGTTCAATTATGCTTGATCTTGGCTCCACCCCTAATGTCTCCTGGCTCCACCCCCAAAGTCTCCTGGCTCCACCCCCAAAGTCCCCAGATATTTCTTGAATTGGACTTGGCAACCCTAGGGAGGGGAGGGCGGTGGCAAGAGAGAGAGGCAGGCAGGGAGGGAGCCACTAGAGGGAAGGTCATTTGGGGCACTGGGCAGGGCATCAGTGCCCCCCAAAAAATTTAAATGCCCCCCCCCCACCTTCCAAATTCTGACTACGGTCCTGTAATCCACACTGCTCTGAATGTATAGAAAGGGTGGAAACTAATTTTCCTTGAGCAGATTTCTGGTGACAACTCATGACTTTTTGGTAGGAATAGTCTAATGTAGGGGTGGCCAAACGGTGGCTTGGGAGCCACATGTGGTTCTTTCACACATATGGTGTGGCTCTCAAAGCCCCCACTATCCTGTCAACCAACTTGGAGAAGGCATTTGTCTCTTTAAATCACTTCTTCAAGCCAAGTCAGCTGGCGGCTTGGAGAATGTGTTTAAAGTTGTTTTCTTTCCACCTATCCCTCCCCCACCCATCTATTTTCCTTCCTTCCTTCCTTGTCTCAAACATCTGACATTCATGTCTTATAGCTCTCAAACATCTGACGTTTATTCTATGTGGCTCTTATGTTAAGCAAGTTTGGCTACATAAGAACATAAGAGAAGCCATGTTGGATCAGGCCAATGGCCCATCCAGTCCAACACTCTGTGTCACACAGTGGCCAAAAATTTTTTTTCCATGCTTGTGGCCGCCACCACCTCTTGTGGCAGTGAATTCCACATGTTAATCACCCTTTGGGTGAAGAAGTACTTCCTTTTATCCGTTTTTACCTGTCTGCTCAGCAATTTCATCGAATGCCCACGAGTTCTTGTATTTGTCAGAACTTAAGAACTTCAAACAGACCCCATGCTTGATTTCAAAGCTAGGATTTTATTGGAGAGAACTAAGTCCTGGTAGAGACGAGATAACAGTGATGGCCAGGGCCGGTACCAGCACAGTTTTATACACTAACACAAACATTTCACAAAGCTGCAATTCACACCCGTGAGAGCACATCTGTCTTCTCACCATCCATTATCAGTAAGGAGTTCGCCTCCTTACTTCTGAAGGCCACACGATTTGGCTTCAAAGGGCACCAGGGTGAGAAAGTACAGAGACAACACATAATTCAGTCTATAGCCCCAAATAACTTGAATACCAGTGGGGCAGGGTTAATTACTACATAATAAAACAGGGTTAGTAAAAGGTTACAAAATGGAGTCAGTTTGGTTCAGTCACATTTTGATTCCACTATAGATTCAGTACAAACTTTAAAGCAACAAGGCAATAGCAAAAGTTACAAGTTCTGACATACTGCCCCCCCTAAGCGCCCCCTCCACCACGAGGGGCTGGTTTGGGCTTGTGTGGGTACAGCAGGTGAAACTTTTTCAGCAATTGCGGTGCAGAGATATCTTGAAATTTAACCCATTCATCACAGCTAGGAGGGAAATGCTTCCACCTAATCAGATAGTACAATTGGCCCCGTTTGGTTTTGGAGTCCAGAATTTCCTGGACCTCATGGTGAGGTTGACCCCTCACTGTCGTCGGAGGGGGCGGTGGGGCCCTGGGATGAAAAGACGTGGGTCCAGGGTCCTTCCGGAGTAAGCTGCAATGAAAAACAGGATGAATCTTACTCAGAGACTTAGGCAAGTCAAGCTCTACTGTCACCTTATTGATAACTCTCTTGATCTTAAAGGGTCCCAGGAACTTGAAAGCTAATTTGCGACAGGGTTGCGAAGGAGGAAGGTTTTTAGTAGACAAAAAGACTGTATCCCCCACTTTGAAATCCCACGCCGGGGCATGCTTTTTGTCAAAGTGCTTTTTGTATGCTTGTTTAGCTTCCTCTAGGTTTTCCTGAACCACTTTCCAGCTGCTACGGAGCCCCTCCCACCACTGTTGACAAGACGTCGGCTCGGAGGGGCTAGCGGGGAGGCTGAGCGTGGGAAACGGTTTACCTTCGTAGCCGTTTATGATTTGGAAGGGGGAAGTTTTGGTGGAGCTGTGTAGGCTGTTGTTATAGCCATATTCAGCAAAGGGCAGGATGTCAACCCAGTTGGTTTGTTGGAAATTCACAAAACATCTTAAGTATTGTTCGAGAAGCCCATTAACCCTCTCAGTCTGCCCGTCGGATTGCGGGTGGTAGGCAGAGCTGAGGCCCTGTTCGATGCCAGCTAGTTTACAGAACTCCCGCCAGAAGTTGGCAACGAACTGTGGCCCGCGGTCACTAATGACCTTGTCCGGGAATGAGTGTAGGCGTACAATGTGGGTAAAGAAAAGCTGGGCTAGTTTTTTGGCTGTGGGGAGTTGCTTGCAAGGAACAAAATGGGCTTGTTTGGAGAAAGTGTCTACGACAACCAGAATCACCGTTTTTCCCTTGGAAGGGGGCAGCTCGACAATGAAGTCCATAGAAACTACTGACCAGGGTCTGGTGGCCGTGGGGAGGGGAACGAGGTGACCAGGAGTTTTACCTCCTCTCCGTTTTGCCATGAGGCAGGTTGGGCAGGCGAGGACAAATTCGGAGACATCCTTTTTGATTTTTGGCCACCAAAATTGCCGAATTAATAGATTGAGCGTTTTGACGTAACCAAAATGACCAGCCAGGCGGCTGGAATGACAGAGTTCCAGGACTTCCCTCCTGAGGGGCGGGGGCACGTAGATTTTATCGTTGTGCAACCACAGTCCGTTTTCCCCCTTTGTGAGACTGGGAGGTCGGTCAGTATCCAAATTCGCTTCGTTGAGTAATCGTGACACTAAATCTGCATCGGGGGGGTCGGTTTGCTTGCCGGAGCGGGTGGTGACCCCCCCTGATATGGCGGAAGAAGGAATGAGTGAGTCTACAATCTCCTCTCGGAGGCTTTCATGTTGGGGCATGCGTGAGAGGGCGTCTGCCAAAAAGTTTTTAGAACCAGGGATGTGTTTCAATACGAAATCAAATTTTGCAAAGAATCCCGCCCATCTGATTTGCTTTGCAGTCAGTTTGCGGCGGCCGGTGAGGGCCTCCAAGTTTTTGTGATCGGTCCAAATTTCAAAGGGGACCCGCGCCCCCTCCAGCCAGGATCTCCAGGTTTTTAGGGCAAACATGACTGCAAATGCTTCCTTGTCCCAAACTGACCAATTTCTTTGTTCGTTTGAAAACTTTTTTGAAATGTAGGCACAAGGCCGGAGGGTTCCGTCTCCCCCCTTTTGCATTAATATTGCCCCCACAGCGGCGTCGGAAGCGTCGCATTGCACCACGAAGGGCTTTAGCTCGTCAGGGTGGGCTAACACGGGTTCGGAGGTGAACAGACGCTTCAGTTCATCAAATGCTCTCTGGCAGTCGGGCGTCCACGTTAAGTGTGCGCCTGGCTTTTTGGCTTCCTCCCCCTTTCCCTTGGTTTTTAATAGTTCGGTCAGGGGGAGCATTACAGTAGCGAACCCTTGTATGAATTCTCTGTAAAAATTTGCGAACCCGATGAAACTTTGAAGCTGTTTGCGGGTTCGAGGGGGTTCCCAATCTAACACCGCTTGGACCTTGGCTGGGTCCATTGACAGTCCCTCCCCCGACACCCGGAACCCCAGGTAGTCGAGCTCTGTTTTATGGAATTCACATTTAGACAGCTTGGCATACAACTTGTGTTTACAGAGGGTTGTCAACACTTTCCTGACAAGAGGTACATGAGATTGGAGATCTTGCGAATAGATAATGATGTCATCAAGGTAGACCACCACCCCCTTAAAGAGGAAGTCCCGTAGCACCTCATTGATAAAGTTCATAAACACCCCTGGCGCTCCTTGTAACCCAAAAGGCATAACTAGGTATTCAAACTGTCCGAGAGGGGTGTTGAACGCGGTTTTCCATTCGTCCCCCTCCTTGATGCGGACACGGAAGTACGCGTCCCGGAGATCAAGTTTGGTGAAAATTTTCCCTTTTGCTACAGTGTTTAATAAGTCTTTTATTAGCGGGATCGGGTATGCGTTGGACATGGAAATCCCATTTATCGCCCGAAAGTCAGTGCAAAGTCTCAGGGTCCCGTCCTTCTTTTTTCGGAACAGGACGGGTGCGGCGTGGGGGGCTGTAGCCGGACGTATAAACCCACGCTTTAGGTTCTTATCCAAAAATTTCCGGAGTTCCTCCTTTTCCGCCCACCCCATAGAGTAGAGCTTTGCTTTAGGGAGCTGTTGCCCCGGGATCAGTTCAATGGCACAGTCCGTAGGGCGGTGGGGCGGCAGCTCGTCTGCCTCCTTTTCACTAAAGGCTAGTTTGAGGTCTCGGTATTCCCGGGGGATCGAAGCCACTTCCTCAAGGGTGAGGCAAGCTCGCTCGTTCTGGGGGGGAGCATGTGGCCCCCATTCGGGGCGCCAGTGGTGGTGCTCGCATCGCCAGTCGGGGAACCGGACGATTTGTTCCGCCCACCGTATGTCCGGCTGGTGTCGGGCGAGCCAACCTGAGCCCATCACCACGTCAAAAGAGCAGGACGGGGCAATTACGAAAGTCTCAATCCCCCAGTGTTCTTTAGTCCCTAGTGGAACTGCTTGGGTCTCAAGGGTACAAGGTTCCCCTCTCATGGGCCCCCCGTCCATCTGCTGGAACTGTATCGGCTGCGGTAGGGGCGAGGTGGTTAATCCTAGCGCCTCCACCAAGTGGGGGGTGATTAGATCTCGGTTACACCCGGAGTCAATCAGGGCTCGGGCATGCATGAAACGTTTCAGGTTGGGATTTAAGAGGGTAACGGCCATAAACACTAAACCCCCGGAAGTTCTCACCGTGAGGAGTGCCGGCTGCTTTTGGACCTGCTTTGCGGCACTCATTAAAGCAGGTCGCTGTCGTTTCCCGCCGACTCGGGGCCATCTGATTCCTCCGTCGACTCTTCCACTACGGTCGGCTCGGTGGTAAACTCCTCGTCAGTCGCCGCGGACGTGGCGGCGGAGCCTCGACCAGGCTCTTTTGGACGGCTGCTCTTCTTCTTCTTTGTCCCCGAAGTGGTGGGTTTCGCCGAGGGCGACGGAACCCCCCCCTTCACCGGGCAGTTGGAGGCGAGGTGGTTCGGGTCGCCGCACCTGAAGCACTTACGGGCAGTGGAGGGGGTTGAGGTCGGTGTGGCCTTTCTCCCCTCCGATTTCGTCGGGGTGAGCTTGGCGGCTTTCTTGGCCAGCTGCTGCCTTCGCATTCCCACGTGTTGGAGGTTAGATTCCACCTCTCCTGCCAGTTGGATCCACCCGACCAACGTGTCGGGTCTTCCCTGGCTGTAGCACCGATCTAGGATGTTGGGGTTCAACCCGTCGCGGAACGCGGTGTACTTCATGACCTCGTTCCACCCCCGCGCGGCCGCGCAGTACCCCATGAACTCGGTTGCGTACTCCCGAGTGGTGCGGTTGCCTTGCTCTATATTTCTGAGGGCAATCACAGCCTTCTCTTCCCGGAGTGGGTCGCCGTACTGGCGAAGCATCGCGTGCAGGAACCCGTTGACGGTGGCTATTTCGGGCTTCCTCCCCACGACGAGCCCCACATACCATTTGCGGGCTGGACCCCTCAGCCGGGAGGCGATGTGGTCTACCCGGCTGGCTTCCGTCGGGTAGCCCGCACCCCAATGGGTGAAAAATGTGTCGCACTGGATCGTAAAGTACTCCACATCTTCCCCGTTCCCATCGAACGTAATCTTCAGCTCTCTGGATGGGCCGTCGCCCCCCCCTGGGGCGGCGGGGCCGGGAGCTTGAGGTCCCACCGGCGGCGGGGCCGGGAGGATTGGGGCGGGCGGCCCCGCTGGTACCGGAGCTGGTGCTGCCGGCGGCGCCGGTACTGGTGGAGCCGGCGGGGCCGGTGGGGCTGGGGCCGCTGGGGCCAGCGGCGCCGGGAGTGGCGGGGCCGGCGGGGCCGGTGGAGCCGGGGCCACTGGGGCCGGGGGCGCCGGTGGTGCCGGTGCTGGCGGTGCCGCGGGTTGCCCGGGGGCCGGAAGAGCCGGCGGGGCCGGTGGGCCTCCTGGTAGCAGCTGCAGGACCGCCGTCTGCAGGGTGCGAAGTTGGTCGTGGATGGCGCCGATGTTCTGTTGCATCTCTTCGGCCATCGACATGCGGGACATGTGCACTTCTCCTTGTATCTCTCGCACCCAGTCGAACAACTCGTTGCGGAGGGTGCGGACCGGATCGCTCCCTTCTTGCGATCCCTGGCCTTCTTCTTGGCCTCCGTCGCCGTCTCCGGCCCCTCCGCCGCCCAGCATGTCTCGGTAGCGCTGCTCCGCGGCGTCGATGGCTGCGGTGGACTTCCGCGGGCTCCAGGATCGGGGCGACGGGAACGCGTCAACCGAAAACGGTGCTGGGACTTTGATTTTGCGCCGAGCCCCAGTCACTTTTGGGTCGAGTGGCGGGTCCTCGGGAGGGGTAGTGGGCTGTCCGTTGTCTGGAACTTTTGCCGCCATCGGACCAAGTTTCCAGCTTCGATAAGCCTCTAAACAATGGGATCACTGTTATAATGTCAGAACTTAAGAACTTCAAACAGACCCCATGCTTGATTTCAAAGCTAGGATTTTATTGGAGAGAACTAAGTCCTGGTAGAGACGAGATAACAGTGATGGCCAGGGCCGGTACCAGCACAGTTTTATACACTAACACAAACATTTCACAAAGCTGCAATTCACACCCGTGAGAGCACATCTGTCTTCTCACCATCCATTATCAGTAAGGAGTTCGCCTCCTTACTTCTGAAGGCCACACGATTTGGCTTCAAAGGGCACCAGGGTGAGAAAGTACAGAGACAACACATAATTCAGTCTATAGCCCCAAATAACTTGAATACCAGTGGGGCAGGGTTAATTACTACATAATAAAACAGGGTTAGTAAAAGGTTACAAAATGGAGTCAGTTTGGTTCAGTCACATTTTGATTCCACTATAGATTCAGTACAAACTTTAAAGCAACAAGGCAATAGCAAAAGTTACAAGTTCTGACAGTATTGTGAGAAAGGGAGAAAAATACCTCTTTCTCTACTTTCTCCACTCCTGCTATACCCACTACATAACACTACTTCTTACAGCTTCCCTATTTGAAAGCTGGTGTTTGTTCATCTGAGTTGTTTCAAGACAGATCAGACAAAGTTTGCCTTAGGTGGGGCCCACTGATACAGTCAGCAGCATGAAGTGGGAAAGCTTTTTCTGTACTCTGCCAGCCAGATGAAACATGATGGCTCCCCCAAGGCTAAATTCTTTCTAAAGCTAGGAGGGTGGGAAGCATGCAAACGTGGAAACAAGCACAGCATTTGGCCTGAAGTGGGCACAGGCTAGGAAAAAGGACTTGACTGTGCCACTTGTGTTGTAAAAGAAATGCTTTTCAGTGCATTTCTCATTCAACCTCACGTTGCATCCGCCGCCTCTTGAGGCTGCTGGCCTTGAGTGGGGCCTACTGTAGTTTTGTCGCCCACTCGCCTCCATTTGGGCAGGGCTGCTCACTTCATCTGGAAGCAGGGATGACTCACACATGAACCTTCCCCTCTTTATTGGGTAAACTTGGAGAGCATCAACAAGTTCCCCTTGTGTGTCCTTGAAATCCTTGTGCCTCATTCAGAGCAAACATTCCATCCTGCCCGGTCTAGAAATGAAAGATGGAAGGGAACAAGTCCCAGCTACATCCTGTTTGCTACCAGGGAAGAGAACAGAAGGTTTTTGACACCTAAAAGAGGAACAGATTTGTTAAGCTTTCAAGCCTAGCCTGTCATCTAAGAGGTTGAAGGACAGAAAACCTGGAAAAGATTTCAAACACTGGAATGAATAAAATGAAAGACTCACCTAAAGTATCAAAGCAGGTGATGGTTGTATAATACACAAAGATCGAATAATGCACAAAGCTGTTAAGAATAGTTTGAATACAAGGTCACAAAACATGCCCAGGAAAAAATCTCGGTTGTTTTGATGCCTCCCAAATTTTGGCTGCGATTGCCTGATGGGTGGTGGGTGTTTCCACAAAATCTTCACATTTGAAAGAATTTGACAGTCTTAAAATTTTTTAACAAAGATTCCTTAGACGTAGGGTGAACTAGCCTAGTAACAATCTGGTGGAGCTCCTCCCCTGTGCAAGTGTTCACAAGTGTAGCAGGGGTGGAATTCTAGCAGGAGCTCCTTTGCATATTAGGCCACATACCCCTGATGTAGCCAACCCTTCAAGAGCTTACAAAAAAGAGCCTTGTAAGCTCTTGGAGGATTGGCTACATCAGGAGGGTGTGGCCTAATATGCAAAGCAGCTCCTGCTAGAATTCTACCCCTGCCTGGTTGTGTTTCAGGTCAAGGAAAAAAAACATCTGGGGAAGCCTGAAGTCCCTCTGCTATCTGTGCCACCACGGTCCGCACCTGAATTGGGGCCCCGCGATTCTTCAGAATTTAGTTTCCATAGGGAACTCACAGATTCTATCTGACTGGTAGTCCCCACAGCAACCACATGTTACATGTAATGTCTAGTCTGGGGATAACTTGATTTCTGATTAAATAAGCAAGAGCTTTACACCACTTAACAAGACTTCATTCTGGAGTCAATTTCATCAGATGCGTGAAGTGCATCCTCATTACACGGAGTCACAGGTGTGAGGGCAGAAAAACAAACATTACAAACAGTAGGGACGAAATCCCAGGAAAATGCAGGCTGAAATTTTATTATGTAAGAATCAAATTTAGAGATGCCAGTCTCCAAGTGGAGCCTGGGAATCTCCTGGAATTTACAGCTGATCTCCAGCATACAGGGATCAGTTCTGTTGGAGAAAATGGATGCTTTGGAGGATGGACTGTATGGCAGGGGTGGCCAAACTGTGGCTTTGGAGCCACATGTGGCACTTTCACACATATTGTGTGGCTCTCAAAGCCCCCACCACCCCATTGGCCAGCTTGGAGAAGGCATTTGTCTCCTTAAATCACTTCTCTAAGCCAGCTGGCAGCTTGGAGAATGCATTTAAAATTAGAACTGCTTTCTTTCCACCTCCTCCCTCATCTATTTGCCTGCCCGCCTGCCTGTCTGCCTTCCTTCCTTCGTTCCCTCAAACATCTGATGTTCATGTCTTGCGGCTTTCAAACATCTGATGTTTTTTCTATGTGGCTGTTACGTTAAGCAAGTTTGGCCACCCCTGCTCTATAGTATTGTACCTCACTGAGGTCCTTGTCCTCCAGTCCCCAGACTCTACCCCCAAATCTCCAGGAGTTTCCCAACCTGGAAATGGCAACTTTACTCCCTGTCCCCCACTGGGGGCCAGGGAAGGAACTGGTAACCCTAAATATAATCAACCAAGGGACCACGTACCAATACTATTCCCAACAATGGTAACTGGCATTCAGCCAGTGACTTTATCAAAAGTACAGAGGAGCGTGTCCTTATTTTCATCTGTGAAATATTGGAGGGCCTGGCCTATAATATGTTTAAAACGGGAAGGAGAACTCCCCAAAGTGCTCTGAGGCTGCTTATTATGTCCAAACGCTGAGATCCAAAATATTTTCAGTCGGAGACCTGCTCACAGTGTCCTAGCTGAATTTAAGCATGGATGAAGTCCCAGTTAAATCATTGGCTGTTTATAGTGTCTCCCCCTGCCCCCGCAACCACACACAACGTTTCTTAATTTCTCTGCGCCAGGGATATAAAAGTGAATCATATGTTGTTTCTAAGAACTTGGATTAAGCGATTCCCTCCACCCCAAACACTGGAAGGCGGTGACAGATAGGAAGTGTTTATGAACTCTGGGGAGGGAGGGAGGAGGCAAGAAGTGGACTTCTCTCACAAGTTGGACATAAACAGCCCAGACCTCAAAATACAGCTTCAGTTTTTGCATGCTCACAGATATATGGACCACACTCATGCACAAACCCATGTAGTCAGGTTTGGGAGATAAACATATGATAGGGTTTCCAATCTTCAGGTGCTGGCTGGAGACTGGCAGAGATCAATTCCCCTACAGGAGATTGGCAGGTGGCAGAGATCTATTCCTCTACAGGAAATAGCTGCTTTGAAAGGAGGACTGTATGGCCCCTCCCCAAACCTTCAACTCCACCCCGCAAATCCCCAGGAATTTCCCAACCTGGAGCTGGCAACTTTATGTGTGAGCCATTTGCGCTGTCTCTCTCTCTCACACACACACACACACACACAAACAAAGCCACACCTCTCTCAATACGTGAGGACACATCCAGCGGAATCTTATTTGAGTAAATGCTCACCAGGTTGTTGAAGGTCATCATCACTAGAACATAAATATCGTTGCACACTCTGGGATCCATTTCCTTGAGATGAGAGCTCACCCGAGGCTTCTCTGCTTTATTTTCAAATACTCAAATAGAAGGATGTCAAAGGACAAGTCGAGGGCAAGAAGCATTCCTGTAAAGAAAGGAGATCTGCAATCCCACATCAGTAGGGGTTCTAATTACTGATACTTTCCTGGAAATAGACACCTCAGCTTCCGGTCTAGACAGATCAGGGCCCAGGAGAAAAAAACTGAATGTGCTGGTGGTGGTGGATGCTTGTCCTAAGCTACCAAGGATGGATGCGCTAGACCAAAGGTGTCAAACATATGGCCCATGGGGTCAGAGCCAGCCCATCCAACACACTTATCTGGCCCACAAGCAACTGGTCACTACCTAAATTGCCAGATGACAGAGACTATGCATTATATCCCTGTATACCAGGGGTGGCCAACGGTAGCTCTCCGGATGTTTTTTGCCTACAACTTCCATCAGCCCCAGCCATTGGCCATGCTGGCTGGGGCTGATGGGAGTTGTAGGCAAAAAAAAAATCTGGAGAGCTACCGTTGGCCACCCCTGCTTACTGTTCCCATGCTAATGCGTAATGGGTGGTGGAAGTGGGAGGGTGGGCATCAGGAAGATACTGTAAGGAAATACCGCAAGAGTGTGAATGTGTAAACATGTTTGTATTTTGAATAAAAATAATATAGTTAATTGGGTTTGCCTGTGTCCTTTTATAAATTTAATATCTCCCATACCTGGCATTACTTTTTATGTTACGCCTAACCCAGCTTAACAAAGTGACATTTATGTCAGCTCCAGCTCTTGTAACAAATGAATAATAGAATCATGGTGTTGGAAGGGACCTCCAGGGTCATCTAGTCCAACCCTCTGCACAATGCAGTAAACTCACAGCACCTCTCCCCCACCACACACACAATGATACTTACTCCACACCCAGAGGATAGCAAAAAATCTCTCCAGGATCCCTGGTCAAACTGGCCTGGAGAAAAACTGCTGCCTGATCCCAAGGTGGTGAACAGCAACCCTAATGCCCTCTCAGCCCCACCCACCTCGCAGGGTGTCTGTTGTGGGGGGAGAAGATATAGGAGATTGTAAGCCGCTCTGAGTCTCTGATTCAGAGAGAAGGGTGGGGTATAAATCTGTAGTCGTCTTCTTCTTCTTCCCTGGGAAGCCAGAAATTCCAGGGCCACCTTTACCCTTTTCCTTTCCTTTGGATGGGAGCAGAACAGGGGTTTTGGATAAAGGTCACACTGGATGTTTTTGCGTTAACTGCTTTACTTACTACTCTCGACTGGCAGCCAAGCAGTTCTCCAACTGAGCAGTAGATCCCTCTGAAAGCAATCTCATGATCCAAGGATGGAAGCATATTGGAGGACAATTATGAGTTTCCAAGGGATTCAATGACCCCCCCCCCCAAAAAAAATAGATTTTTAAATTAGTGGAAAACAAAGTAAATTAATACAGACTGCAGCAGCAGGCATATTTCAATGATGTGTAATAGCTGGGGAGGGGGCTTGGGCAGTGATCCTTGTGGAACATTATAAGTTCATCCCTTTTTGCATAATGGAGGGGACTTTAGAGAAAGGACTCCGTAAACATCTTGCTTTGGGCATGCAAAGAGCAGCCCATCCTCCATATGTGGGGTTTGCTGTTTCGGTGAATTCCTATGCGGTCTGCATCCCTTTCTTTTTCTCTCTTTCCAAGCTTATTTTAGCCTGGTAACGTTGGCATGGGATGGGGGAGAGGGAGGTTAAGGAATGCAGAAGGAGTTGCCAATTGGGCAAACCGCAAACAGGTGGCAGACAAAGCTCCTTTGATTCTTTCCTACAGCAGCCTTCCCCTCTTTCCAAGCATAAAAACAACTCTGCTGACAGGCATTCCCTCCATGTGACAGAGAACATAGGGTTGCCAGGTCAGGCTAGGAAACTCCTGGAGATTTGGGGATGGAGCCTGGAGGGGGAGGGACATCAGTGGGGTACAATGGCATAGAATCCACAAACTCCCAAAAGCACACATGAACATGGCAATGTTCATCTCTGTCTGTCTCGACGACGAAGAAGAAGAAGAAGAAGAAGAAGAAGAAGAAGGTTTTATACCCTGCCCTTTACTACCTGAGAGAGCTCTGAGAGAACTGTGACTGACCCAGATCACCCAGCTGGCTTCACATGGAGAAGGCGTGGGAAATCAAGCCTGTTAATTAAATTAAGGCAGTTGGGAAGGGAGTAGGGTTGCCAGGTCTGTGTTGGAAAATACCAGGAGACTTTGGGGGTTGATCCAGGAGATAGTGGGGTTTGGGAGGGGAGAAGCCTCAGCATGGTATAATGCCATAGACTCCACCCTTCAAAGCAGCCATTTTTTCCAAAGGAGCTGATCTCTGCCAGCTGGAGATCAGTTGTAAAAGCAGGAGATCTCCAGGCCCCACCTGGATATTGGCAACCCTAGGCCTGGGTAAAAGGGGAGGCTTTGCCGGCTTCAGCACCTGGCTTCCTAGTTTGTAAAGACATGTCCAGGCAAAGAGGGTGGGCAGAGCTGCATAAATTGTAATACTGGGGGTGGGGGCAGAATTGCACATAGTATTCCCAATGAGGCCACACCTTAGATCTATACGGGGCATTACAGTATCAGCTGTTTTATTCTCAGTCCTTTTCCTAATAATCCCTAACATAGTGTTTGCCTTTTTCACTGCTGCAACACACTTTTATTGACACTTTCATTGAGCCATCCATTATGACTTCAAGATCTTTTCCCCTCTCAGTTCAGTTAGAGGAAATGGCTGCTTTGGAAGATGGACTCTATGGCATTAACCCCATGGAACTCCCTCTTTTCCCCAAACCCTGCCCTCCTCAGGCCCCACACACCCCTGCCCCCTAAATTTCCACATGTTTCCCAACCTGGAGCTGGCAACCCTAGTTACCCGGGAGTTAAAGGCTAATGTTCTTTGTGTGGACCTAGAGAGAATTTTCCAGTAGTTGCATAGCAACAATGAATTCTGAGGCCTAGCCTGTCACCTGGAGTGGGGGCCAAAGCTGCATTTTCTGAATCCCTCTTGTACCCAGACCCTGTTTTACCCTCTCAGAGGCATCTAGGAGAGGACACCCGGTTTGGGGTTGGATCTCTGATCCCAACTAAGTGGACAAAACTCTGGCCGTCCCTGCTTCCACTCCCAAAGGCTCTACGCAGGACACTCCAACCTAGAGGCTGCTGCTGACCCCACAACCCTTGCCATGGCTAGTCAAGATGTGCTTCACATCAAGATCTTGTTCTGGTGAGGTGGGAATAGGTTGATCATTTGGGTCCCTCTGTCCCAAATACTCATCCACACAGGGTTGCCATTCCCCAGGTGGGGCCTAGAGATCTCCAGGAATTGCAACTGATGTCCAAATGAAAGAGATCAGTTCCCCTGGAGAAAATGGCTGCTTTGGAGGGTGGACTCTATGGCATTGTATCCTGCTGAGGTCTCCCCCCTCCCCAAACCCTGCCCTTCCCATAGGGTTGCCAATCCCCAGGTGAGGGCAGGGGATCCCCCGGTTTGGAGGCCCTCCCCCCACTTCAGGGTCATCAGAAAGCAGAGGGGGGGAGGGAAATGTCTGCTTGGCACTTCAGTATTCCCTATGGAGATTTATTCCCATAGAGAATAATGGAGAATTGATCCGTGGGTATCTGGGGGAGCTGTTTTTTGAGGTAGATGCACCAGATTTTCAGTATAGCATCTAGTGCCTCTCCCCAAAGTACCCTCCAAGTTTCAAAAAGATTGGATCAGGGGGTCCAATTCTATGAGCCCCCAAAGAAGGTGTCCCTATCCTTCATGATTTCCTATGGAAAGAAGGCATTTAAAAAAGGTGTGCTGTCCCTTTAAATGTGATGGCCAGAACTCCCTTTGGAGTTCAATTGTGCTTGTCTCAACCTTGCTCCTGGCTCCCACCCCAATGTCTCCTGGCTCCACCCCCAAAGTCCCCAGATATTTCTTGAATTGGACTTGGCAACCCTACCTCCCCAGTCTTGCTGCCATAGCCATATATGAAGGAATGCAAATACGAGCCAACATCCTTCCGACACTGACACTTCTGTAATAGGGCCATAATCAGGCTGTGACCAGCAGCTGTACCACCCATTTAGAACCCTGACACAATACCTAGGAGTCATTTTGAGGGGGCTCTTCCATTTGTGACATGAGAGTTTCCATTGGGAGAAAAAAACAAGCTGTGCTCTGAATTCTGACTTGACTCTACACCTCAATGGATTTCCAAGGAATGAGAAATGGTTTCCTCTCCCCTTCCCATACCCCTAACATTTTAGGTTGCGTTCTAAAGCACCAGAATGTTTTTAACTGTTTCAATGGTTTTAATAATGTAATGTCAACTGTTCTGTTTTACATGTTCTGAGCTGCCCTGAGCCTGCTCCGGTGGGGAGGGCGGGATATAAATCCAATAAATCTAAATCTAATCTCTGTCATTTGGGCCAGAGACAAGATTTTGGGTGGCATGTCTTGATGCCCCATTCCAATTTCAATTGTTAAATCTGTTTCTGGGCTTCCAAAATAGTTTCCAGGTCAGAGCCCATTATGTGTATGTCCATTTGTGGGGCATTTGGTTTTGGTTTCTCCTGTAGCATGAGGCTAGGCTTACTGGCTCGATTCAGTTACTTGAAGTTCAGGTGGAATAAATCAAGTAACGGGCAATTTGGACTTTGAGGGAAAAACAGGTCTTATCCAGGCTAAAGGTGAACTATTCAAACTAGGCTTACTGCCAACCTCCCAGTAGGGCCTGGCAGTTTCCCCAGAATTATACTTTTAGGGTTGCTGGGTCTGTATTGGAAAATACCTGGAGACTTTGGGGGTTGATCCAGGAGAGGATGAGGTTTGGGAGGAAGGTGCCTCAGCATGGTACAATACTATAAAGCCCACCCTTCAAAGCAGCCATTTTCTTCAGGAGAGCTGATCTTTGCCAGCTGGAGATCAGTTGTCAAAGCAGGAGATCTTTAGGCCCCACCTGGAGGATGGCAACCCTCCATCTAATCTCAGACTACAGAGATCAATTTATCTGGAGAAAACAGCTGCTTTTGAGGGTGGACCCAATGGCCTTATACCTTGCTGAGGCCCAGCCCTTCCCCAAATCCTACTTTCCCCCTAAAACTTCAAGAATTTCTCAACCTATACTTGGCAAACTTTATGCAAATCTATTTGAATGGCAAGATCCAAGCTGCTTGAACCAAGCCTCGAATGTGTGGAGTCCTAACAAATGAAAATGGCCTTTGTCCAATAGGGTTGCATGTCCAATAGGGTCGCCATCTTCCAGGTGAGGCCTGGAAATCTCCTGCTTTTACAACTGATCTCCAGACAGCAGAGATCAGCTCCCCTGAAGAAAATGGCTTTGAAGGGTGGACTCTATGGCATTATACTATACTGAGGCCCCTCCCCAAACCCCTCCATCTCCTGGAATCCCCGCCCCCCCCCCAAAAAAAAGTGGCCAGGTATTTTCCAACACAGACCTAGCAACCATAGTCCAATGTGCCTTTCTTCACCAGCTTGCCCCCATTAGTCTGGGATTCTTGGGCTCCAAGTCTTCCTGGCAAGAAGATTCCAGATAGACTCAGGTATAGCTGCTGAACAGAAAATGGGACAGTTTTGCCAAGCATGGCTTTCCATGGCAGTTTGGCATGATGACTTCATAGAAACATAGAATCATAGAGTTGGAAGGGACCTCCAGGGTCATCTAGTCCAACCCCCTGCACAATGCAGGAAATTCACAAATCCCCCCCCCCCCCCAATTCACAGGATCCACATTGCTGTCAGGTGGCCATCCCGCCTCTGTTTAAAAACCTCCAAAGAAGGAGAGCCCATCACCTCCTGAGGAAGAATGTTTCACTGAAGAACTATTGGAACTGTCAGGAAGTTCATCCTAATGTTGAGCCGGAAACTCTTTTGATTTCATTTTAACCCGTTGGTTCTGATCCTACCTTCTGGGGCCACAGAAAACAATTCCACACCATCCTCTATAGGACAGCCCTTCAAGTACTTGAGGATGGTGATCATATCACCTCTCAGCTGCCTCCTCTCCAGGCTAAACATGCCCAACTCCTTCAACCTTTCCTCATAGGACTTGGTTTCCAGACCCCTCACCATTTTCGTCGCCCTCCTCTGGCCCCGTTCCAGCTTGCCTATATCCTTCTTAAAATGTGGTGCCCAAAACTGAACACAATACTCCAGGTGAGGTCTTACCAGAGCAGAGTAAAGCAATACCATCACTTCACATGATCCGGACACTATATTTCTGTTAATACAGACCAGTATTGCATTTGCCTTTTTAGCCACCGCATCGCACTGGAAAAGCTGTCCCTGGAGAAACATTGCCTTTTCTTAAAGGTATACAACAATGAACTGAATCTATTCATGATCTCATACTGATAAACCGTAGGTAACTTTGAAAGCAGAGTTCGCCCAAATCATGGTAAAAGCCACATAAAACACACATGTATCCTTTATTTTTGCCTATTTACCCCCAAAACTATACCAAAATAATGCCTGAAAAGTTCCAGAGTTGCAAACTTACAGGAGAAAAAACATCCTCTCCCTTTAATAAAGGCTCAATAGAACTTTATTGAGCTTCATGTCATGAAAAGCTTCAGCTGCCCCTACACTACATCTTTATTAACATGACAGGACATTTTTCACCAGGCCAGTTAGCAATTGTAGATTATTTCTCCCATCATTTCCCCAAAATAAATGCTTAAAACAGCTTATGAAATGCAATCATAATAAAACAGTAGTTAGTCCAAATGTTGGTTTGTACCTCATATGGTTGCCAGCTGGCTAGAAACAAAACCCACTCAGCTTTTCTCCTGTGCTTTTACTAGCTGCTTAATCTACAGTGATCAGCACATGAACCTTTTCATGACATTGCCATGGCTTTTTGCTAATATCTGCTGTTAAAGACAGAGAGGACCTGTTTTATAGGGATGCCAACTTCCAGGTGTGCCCTAAGGGTCTCCAGATGGGATTACACCTAATCTCCAGATGGCAGTGATCAGTGCCCCTGGAGAAAGTGGCTGCTTCGGAGGGTGGCCTCTAGGGCATTGTAGCCCACTGAGGTCCCTGTCCTCCCCAGACTCCCTCCCTAAATCTCCAGGAGTTTCCCAGCCTGGGTCTGACAACCCTACTCCCCCTCCTCTGCCAGTACCCAGGGGTGACTGGGCAACCCTAGTTGGCAATCCTACTCACAAAATTTTCATTTCTGCTTTACAGAGGCGGATGAGGATACAAAAGCCGAGTAAGTAACCCTATTCCTATCCTGCGGCAACCCCTTTAGTCCCTCCATTACAGCCTTTAACCCTTAAACCTTCTTTAATGTTTTGTGTCTTAGAGCTCCTCTCCCCAAGCATTGTGATGCCCTGTTTTTATTTTCCCCTATGCTTTTGCTGCCACCTCAATGCTGAGTTGAGCAGCACATCTCTTTCTGTTCCCCACATCTTTCTGTTACTTCTCTGGTTCAAAAATGAGCTGACTTCGCACCCCTGTGATCCTCTCTCCAGTACATGCAGTTGAAGCAACTCCTGGAAAAATGCTTCCCGACGCAACTAGACATTGTAAGTGACTGGGGAAGGGTGGGAGGGATGCAGCAAGACATTGAGGTGGTGGGTGGAAGGAAAGTACCCTCAGTACTGGGGAAGGACCAGGAGTGATTTGACTGGCCCTGCTCATGTGAACGTCAGCAGAGCTCCGCTGAATCATTGCAAAGGTCAGTCTGGTTCAGCACCCTGTTTGTTTCATAGCAGCCAGTCAGCTTGTGCCCCTGGGATGTCCACAAGCAGAGCAGGAAGGCAATAGGCCTCTTTTGACCTTGGCTACCTAATGGATAGCATAAGGAGGTATACTGCTTTTGAACCTGGAGGTTCCATTTAATTATCAAGAATAACAGGAGCAGCCTTGATGGATGAGGCCCAAGGTCCATTTACGTCCACCATTCTGTTTCCTACAGTGGCTAACAACCCTGTGAGTGGGGTTGCCAGGTCTGGGTTGGGAAATATCTGGAGATTTTTTGGGGGGTGGAGCCTGCGGAGGATGGAGATTGGAAAAGGAGCAGGGTACAATGCCATAGAGTCCATCCTTCAGAGTCGTCATTTTCTCCAGGGGAACTGATCTTGGTTGTCTGGAGATCAATTGCAGTAGCAGGAGATCTCCAGGTGGCAACCTTACCTATGAACTAGGTGAAGCTGGAAGAGAGTGATCAGCTGAAGGTCATCCAGCAGGCTTCACAGCTGAGTGAGGATTTGGTGCTTCCCTGCTGCTAGACTGACTCAGTAACTCCTACAGCATACTGTGTATTAAACAGCTATGGCTTTACCTGGACTGGAGAGTGTTTCAGTGGAAATTCACCTGATGAATTTATTTCTTTATGATCTTTGTCAATCTCCTCTTACCATGCAGCTCACATTTCTGTGTGTCTAGCTGCTCGTAACAGCACGGGCCCGTGAAAAACATAAGGCAGGTGCCCAGGAGCTCTACAGTGCCCACCCACACTTTTTCTGGCTCCTGCCAGGTGTGTTTAGGAAGTGTGTGGGGGCAGGTAGGGCTTCTGGTTTACTATTAGAGATTTGATTAGCTGTGCAGATTTTTTCAAGCGTTGCTTTGGCGGCAGCCGCCCCACAGCACAAGGATCTGCACTGCGTTAAGTTGCAGAAATAATTCTGTGGCTGGCTCCACCTCCTGCGGGAGACATTTTGTAGCAGCCGTTTTGTTGCTGTGTCCGCCATGCATGCCCCAGAATTCCAAATGTACCTACAGGCTCGAAAAAGTTGGGGACCTCTGACATAAGGTGCTGTTATCACCTCCCTGTATGTCCAAGGGACTCAAGTAGGGAAATCTGCTCACCTGGAAAGGGCTGTCACTCATCCTAAATGGATAAACCTGTTCAGATCAACCTTAATATGTCCCCACTTGCAGCTGCCATGTTCAGTTGTCCCCAGTTAGAAGCAAAGAAACTACCAGGTTCCTGTGATGTCTATCAGTTTTGTCCTGTTCAAACAAGACAGATTGTGTCTCAGTTTTTTCTTGCCTCCTCTTCAGAGTGGTGACGTTGCCCCAGAACGAGGAGCCTTTGAGGTGATCCTTCTAGAGACTGGAGAGTTATTGCACTCTAAGAAAGTGAGTATCCAGTAGATCCTTTGACCTGGCACTCACCTGACTTTTGGAGCTCCTGGCAGGAGCGTGCTGGAGATGCATTTAGTTATACTTTGCGGCATGTTAAGGAGATACCATACTGGGGAACCATGGCTCCATGGGTACAGCACATGCTTCTCGGTAGGGGTTGTTTTGTAGAAAAATAGGTGGTGGGGCTCATTAGCATAACTCATTAGCATATGCTGCCCCCCCCAACAGCCAAAAGCAACCTGATGCAAGAAAGGAGAGCCCCAGGTAAGCAAGGCCTGCTTGGGCTGGCTAGAGATCCAGCCCAAGCAGGTCTCGCTTGCCTGGGGCTTTCCTGGGCCGCCCCTCCCCCCCATTCAGAGGCCAGCAAGCCACCCGCCACCCAAAATCACATAAGAAGTGGAGAAAGGATGGTGCAGGCTTCTCCAGGGGTTAATGAGGGCTGCTGGAGGTATGGCAAAGTCCCTGGTGGCTGGCTGGCTACCCTCTCTCCTAATCCAGGGATTGTTATGCAGCTGCATCTACAATTCAATGGACAATGTAGGTGGAGAGGAAGAGGGGGAACTCTCAGAAAGGTTCAGGAGCTATGCTCTTGTGAGCTCCTTCTGAATCCAAGGCCTGCTTCTCGGGCAGAAGTTCCCTCAATCAGTTCCTTGGCATCTCAAGTGTCAGAAAAGACCCGTCTCTGTATAGTTGCCACAAGTCAAAGTAGACCACTGCAAGTTAGATAGTCTAAAGGTCTTGCTTAACAGCAGGTAGGTGATTATGTTCCAGAGCAAAAAAAATCCTTCTGCTTCGTTTTGTCTGCTTTGACGGGCCCTAACTCTGGGGCAGAGTACCTGCTTTGAAAGTGCTGAGGTTCACTCCAGAAAGGGTCTGAGCTAGCTGGACTGGAAAGGACTTGCTCTGCTGTAGGAATGAGCTGTGGCTCAGTAGCAGGGCATCTGCTTGGCATGCAGAAGGGTCCCAGGTTCAATCCCCAGCATACCCAGTTGGAAGGACCAGGAACTAGGTGGCGTGAAAGATCTCCAACTGAGACCCTAGAGAGCCGCTGCCTATCTGAGTTGACAATCCTGCTTTTGATGGACCACACATCTAATTCAGTACACAGCAGTCTCATGTGCTCAAAAGCAGCCTATGCTGAAAGGTCCAATTCATTCATGACTTTCACAGTCTAGGGCGGGGGTCCCCAACCCCTGGGCCGCAGGCCAGTACCGGTCCATGACCTGTTAGCAACCGGTCTCTGAGTTGTATAATTATTTCATTATATATTACAATGTAATAATAGAAATAAAGTTCACCATTGCATCATCCCGAAACTATCCCTCCCCCACTAGTCAATGGGAAAATTGCCTTCCGTAAAACCGGTCCCCGGTGCTGGGGACCACTGGTCTAGGGCACAAGTAATAGGGCCTGTAAAGATCAGATGGAGTTAAGATTCTGGAATGCCTACAGACAATTACTGTGTCAAGCCAAGCTGGGACATCCCTGTTCAACAGAGACCCAGTATAACAAAGCATGAGCCCCCTGACATCTTTTAAATTTAATTCTGGGTATAAGCTTTTGTGTGCCGTTGTATAGCTGAACTAATGCAGTGATGCCACCTAGTGGGCAAAAGTCATGTCTCCCAATTTTGAAAGACACTGAATGGCAAAAAAATTCCCTCTACTTGAGAAGTGCAGCCCCCCCAAAAAGAATAGTTTTTTAAAAATGCATTAATTAAATGCAGAAACTATTACAATGCTTAATAATATATATAGTAAGTTTAATCTTTATTTTGTTCCAAAATAGCTGCTCTGTCTGTGTGCTAGCAAGTGAAAAAGTTTCTATATCCACTAGAAAAAAAACTCCTCAGATTAGAGCTACCTGGCTGCCTATCTTAAATGCAGGTTGCAAAGGAACTAAAATCCTGAGAGCCACTTTTCTGGGCTTTTGTAGTACATGTTTTGTGAGTATTAGCTTGATTAGCTCAGAAGAAGAAGAATTGCAAATTTATACCCCGCCCTTCTCTCTGAATCAGAGACTCAGAGTGGTTTACAATCTCCTATATCTTTTTCAGGACCTAATGAGTTTCATTTAATTTGCAAAACTGATTGCATAGGCCAGGGGTCCCCAAACGTGGCGCCTGTGGGTGCCATGGTGTCTGCCAACACCTCTTCTGGCACCTGACAAGTGTTTTTAGGAAGCGGGGTGAGGCCAGGTAAGGCTTTTGCCCGGCAAGGCTTCTGATTGGCTATTGGAGACCTGATTGGCTATGCAAGGTTTTTAAATATTGCTTTGGCAGCAACTGCCACCACAGCACAAGGATCCTAGGTTAGGGTTGCCGATCCCCAGGTGGGGCAGGAGGAGAGAGCCACACAGGCGTTCACGTTAAATCAACCTCAAATCCTTAGAAATTCAATTATTTATATAACAAATTATTCATAGAAAATACAGTGTAGCACAAAGTGCAAAGAAAAACTACTCCCGAAACAACCAGTCCTATATTGATGTCCAAAAGTTTGTTCCTTGAGATTGGAGTCCGGAAGTAGTGTGCAATGCCGTGAAAACAGAGTTCAGTGCTCCAATTCTTCTCTGTTAGCCAATATCTGGATGGAATGCAGCAAGGCAGTAAGACGCAGCAGGGATGTGCTAAATGCAGTGTTTCACGTGAGGCTTCAACGAGCTTCAGCAATGACTAAAACCATTCATATCGGAGACCAACGCTCCTACATTCGACAGACAATTGACAGACCCATTCCCATATGGAGAACTGATTCACAGGTATCTGAGGCTCAGCGGGGGCTGTTTTTTGAGATAGTCAACAATTTTTCAGCATAGCATCCAGTGTCTCTCTCCAAACTACCCTCCAAGTTTCAAAAGGAATGGACCAAGGGGACCAATTCTATGAGCTCCCAAAGAAGGTGCCCCTATCCTTCATTATTTCCAACAGAGGGAAGGTATTTAAAAGGTGTGTGGTCCTTTTAAATGTGATGGCCAGAACTCCCTTTGGAGTTCAGTTATCCTTGTCACAACCTTACTCCCAGCTCCACCCCAAAGTCTCCTGGCTCCATTGCCAAAGTCCCCAGATATTTCTTGAATTGGACTTAGCAACCTTATCCTACACTGTGTTAAATCAAGTGAAGCTGTGGGCGTGGCAACTGTTTTGTGGCTGGCTCCGCTTTCTGAGGCAGCCGTTTTGTTGCTGCTCCCACCAATCCTGTGTTAGAATTCCAAATAGGCCTGCAGGTTAAAAAATGTTGGGTACCCCTGCCACAGGAAATGTCAACCAGAGGTGGAAGGGCTTTGGTTTTAAAGATGCTGCCTTCTTTGGAGGGGCCGGTGAGCAACCTGAAGAGTCTGGGGCAGAGCGGCCATAAAAGCTGGCAGTTCAGGATGGAACCAGGGCAAGAATCTAGCAATACGAAGACCAAAACAGGCCGTATTGCCAACAGGCCTGGGGGGGGGGGGGAAATGTCATGTTGCTGTGCTACAGGCATCACGTGTACAAATGGGCGGCTGAGGCTCTCATGGCTAAGGTTGCCAACTTCAGGTTGGAAATACCTGGAGATTTTGGGGGTGGGGCCTGGGGAGGGGAGGGGAGAGGCTTCTACAGGGTATAATGCCATAGCGTCGTCCACCTTCCAAAGCGACCATTTTGTCCAGGTGAACTGCTCTCTGTTATAAATGATTTAGAGTTGGGAGTGAGCAGTGAAGTGGCCAAGTTTGCAGATGACACTAAATTGTTCAGAGTGGTGAGAACCAGAGAGGATTGTGAGGCACTCCAAAGGGATCTGTTGAGGCTGGGTGAGTGGGCGTCAACGTGGCAGATGCGGTTCAATGTGGCCAAGTGCAAAGTAATGCACATTGGGGCCAAGAATCCCAGCCACAAATACAAGTTGATGGGGTGTGAACTGGCAGAGACTGACCAAGAGAGAGATCTTGGGGTCATGATAGACAACTCACTGAAAGTGTCAAGACAGTGTGCGTTTGCAATAAAAAAGGCCAACGCCATGCTGGGAATTATTAGGAAGGGAATTGAAAACAAATCAGCCAGTATCATAATGCCCCTGTATAAATCGATGGTGCGGTCTCATTTGGAGTACTGTGTGCAGTTCTGGTCGCCGCACCTCAAAAAGGATATTATAGCATTAGAGAAGGTGCAGAGAAGGGCAACTAGAATGATTAAAGGGCTGGAGCACTTTCCCTATGAAGAAAGGTTGAAACGCTTGGGACTCTTTAGCTTGGAGAAACGTCGACTGCGGGGTGACATGATAGAGGTTTACAAGATAATGCATGGAATGGAGAAAGTAGAGAAAGAAGTACTTTTCTCCCTTTCTCACAATACAAGAACTCGTGGGCATTCGATGAAATTGCTGAGCAGACAGGTTAAAACGGATAAAAGGAAGTACTTCTTCACCCAAAGGGTGATTAACATGTGGAATTCACTGCCACAGGAGGTGGTGGCGGCCACAAGTATAGCCACCTTCAAGAGGGGTTTAGATAAAAATATGGAGCACAGGTCCATCAGTGGCTATTAGCCACAGTGTATGTGTGTATATAAAATTTTTGCCACTGTGTGACACAGAGTGTTGGACTTGATGGGCCGTTGGCCTGATCCAACATGGCTTCTCTTATGTTCTTATGTTGCCTGGAGATCAGTTGTAATCCCAGGGGATCTCCAGCCACCATTCGGAAACCGGAAACCTTATGAGGGAGGTAAATAACATCCCACTAAGCCTCTATTAAAGGAACTAGATTTTCTTTTTCTCCAGGCAGTAGGCAACGGTGACCCCAGAAGGTCTCTTCTACTCCTGATTGACATTTCCCATGCAGTCAGCTTTGCAAATTAAATTAAACGCTCAAAATCCTGAGCCAAACAAAAGATGCCCTGACCTGGAGAGCCCAGGCAGGCCTGATGTTGCCAGATCTAGGAAGCTACGCAGGGCTGACTCTGGCAAGAACTTGGATGGGAGACCTCCTTGGAATCAGTGCTGGGTTAACAATTAGGCCAAGTAGGCATTGGCCTATGGGCCCCCACACCTTTAGGGGCCCCAGGTTGGCTTTCCCCCCCTGCTTGCAGTCCTCCCAGCCTGCACACACAGGCAGCAACTGAGCTGCTCTTTGCCCAGCTTGCCTGGTGCGGCTGCTGCTGGCATAGTCACCAAGTTTGCCTCTCTCTGCCTCTTCCCTGCAGCTTTGTCAAAGGGGCTGTTGAGAAGGTGCCTGCAGGCTGCAGCGGGGGCCCTGGGCAACCAGGCAGGCCCTCTGATTCTGAGATAATTTGTGAGGGGGCCCCAAGATTTGGGCTGCCTAGGGGCCTCCACAAGGTTTAATCCGGCACTGCTTGGAATAACAGCAGTTAGGAGAACAGGGGTAGGCTTTATCCAGCCACCTCTTTGAATATCCTCCAGGCCCCGATTAGGGGTCAGTAGGGTTGCCAATTCAAGAAATACCTGGAGACTTTGGGGGTGGAGCCAGGAGGCATTGGGGGTGGAACTAGAAGCAAGGTTGTGACAAGTATAACTGAACTCCAAAGGGAGTTCTGGTCATCACATTTAAAGGAACTGCACACCTTTTAAATGCCTTCCCTCCACTGGAAATAATAGATAGGGGCACCTTTGGAGGCTCATAGAATTGGACCCCCTGGTCTAATCTTTTTGAATCTTGGAAGGTGTTTTGAGGAGAGGAACCAGATGCTATGCTGAAAAGTTGGTGCCTCTACCTGAAAAAAAAACAGCCCTTCTGGAGCCCCAGATACCCACATATCAAGTCTCCAATATACCCTATGGGAATCGATCTCCATAGGGTATAATGCCCAGCAGACATTTCCCTCCCAACCCCAACCCTGCTTTCTGATGACCCTGAAGCAGGGGAAGCCGGGGAGGGCCTCCAAACCAGGGGATCCCCTGTCCCCAACTGGGGATTGGCAACCCTTGGTCAGTCACCAGAAGTCACCATGACTTCCAGCTGTGCATATGCACACAAACACACTCACAATTAAAAATTGCTTTGTAAAACCTGTGCTGCTAGAGCAGAGGTTACACGTGACTTTGGCCTCTCTTTTGGCGAATGGGCAAAGCTGGGGGTGGTTGTCTCTCATGGCAGTGAATCGTTCCTCTTCCTCCCTCCAAGAATGGCGATGGGTATGTGGACTCCAACGAGAAGGTCAAACGGATCTGCAACATCATCAAGACCAAGCTGAGGCCACCGAGGTCCATGTCTGATCGGAAGCAACCAGCCGGGGCCTTCTCGCAAAAGAGCTCAGTGTTGGGCGATGCAGCAAGAATTAAGGCGACAACCTCAACAATAGGCAGTGCAGCAAGAACTAAAGGGGCTGCCGAACAGACCTTGGAAACGAAGCCCGAGGTGGAAGGGAGTTTGGGACAGGAGGATGCAATGAATGCTGGACTGCAAACAAAAAGTAACCTAGCGTCATAAGCAGCAAGGTAGTGGGAAAGGACTCCAGCAAAGGACGCTTGATGCTTGCATTAGAAAAAAGCAAGAGTCCAGGCAGGGCCGGCCCTAGACTGCCAGGCACCCTAGGCAAGGCTAACTTCTGACACCACCTCTGCACTGATAACATCACTGTCACATGGGGGTGCTCACTGAGTCCCATGGGGGCACTCAATTTCATGCACCCAGAAGGTTGGCGCCCTAGGCGATTGCCTGGTTTGCCTAGTGGCAGAGCCAGCCCTGAGTCCAGGAGCACCTTCAAGACTAACAAAATTCACGGCAGGGTATGAGCTTTCGTGAGTTGTATCTGAAGAAGTGAGCAGTGACTCATGAACACTCATATCCTGCCACAAATTTTGTAAGCCTTTAAGGTGTTACTGGACTCTTGCTCTTTTCTGCTGCTAAAAAGGTAAAGGTGGTCCCCCGTGCAAGCACCACTGGTTTCCGACTCTGGGATGACATCGCATCATGATGTTTTCACGGCAGATTTTTTTTTGCGGGGTGGTTTGCCATTGCCTTCCCCAGTCATCTACACTTTTCCCCCAGCAAGCTGGGTGCTCATTTTACCTTGAGACAGACTAACATGGTTACCCATCTTGAGGCTTATATATGGGGGATACATGTGGGGTGGCTGGAGAGGGGAGGGATGTGGCTCAGCAGAAGAGCCTCTGCTTTGCATACGGAAGGTCTGTGGTTCCATCTCATATGACAACATAAGAGAAGCCATATTGGATCAGGCCAATGGCCCATCCAGTGCAACACTCTGTCACACAGTGGTCAAAAAAACAGGTGCCACTAGTGGGGCCAGGACACTAGAAATCCTCCCACTGTTGCCCCCCCAAGCACCAAGAATACAGAGCAAAACTGTCCCAGACATAGTGTTCCACATGCACTGGGGCTAATAGCCACTGATGGACCTCTGCTCCATATGTTTATCCAGTCCCCTCTTGAAGTTGTCTATGCTTGTAGCTGCCACCACCTCCTGTGGCAGTATCTCCAGCACCTGCATTTAAAAGGATCAGGCTGTGGGGGATTTGAAAGACCTCCACCTGGGACCCTGGAGAGCCGCTGCCAGTCTGAGTACACCTTAATGGTCCAAAGGTCTGATTCAGTTTTCCGTATTACGTAGCTTCATGTGGGTTCATGTAGGAACAGCTATAAAAAGAGAAAAGGAACCAGAATGGGGTCCCCTCTCTGTTAAGAATCTTCCAAGTCATTGGGCCGTAGCTCAGTGACAGAACACCTGCTTTGCATGCATAAGGTTCAATCCTATGTGAGAGAGCAATACAGAGAAAGACTGTGCTTGAGAGCTGGTATTATATCCTATTGAAGTCCCTTCCCTTCCCAAACCCCAACCCTGGCTCCATCCCCCCCAGTTTCCAGGGATTTCCCAAGCCAGATCTGGCAACTGTATGTAGGAGAGAAGAGCCTTCAAAGAATCCTCCTTTGCCCTACATCCCAGGGCAGATTGGTCTGTTAACTGACCAGAAAGGTCCTGATGGGCTGCTGCTATGGTTGCCGGCTCTGGGTTGGGAAATACCTGGAGATCTAGGGGGGAGAGTGGATCCTGAGAAGGGTGGGGTTTGGGGAGAGAAGGGAGAGGTATGATGCCACCAATGGGGTATGATGCCACTGCGTCCACCTTCCAAAGACGCCATTTTCTCCAGGTGAGCTGATCTTTCCACCTCTCCCTCCTCCCTCTTGCGGCTCTCCGACATCTGACATCCAAGTCTTGTGGCTCTCAAATGTCTGAAGTTTATTCTATGAGGCTCTTACATTAAGCAGGTTTTGCCACCCCTGCCCTAGAGCCTGTCTACAACAACAGAACATGAACAGCCTCCCTCCTGGAACCAACTCTGCAACTGAAGCTGTAGACGACAGCCTCTCCCAGCAAACACATTGATCTTGTCTGTCTTCTTGCAGGATGTGAATATACCATGAGGGGCAGACTGATGACGGAATCGTCCGAAAAGGAGCAGCAGCCTTGGGCGATCCTTGATTTCCTCCTCTGCCCTTTGCAGGTCCAGTCACACACTTGCCTCTAATTGTGGCGGGCAAACAATAAAAGACTTTAAAAAAACTGATTTCCTAGGTTGTTTATTCTCAGGTTTTCTTGGAGAGGGGGGAGAGCTGGTGGGGGTGGGGAAGAGGAGCAAGAAGGAATATTTCCTTTTTTAATTCTGGCCTTCAGGGTCGACTGTTATGCTTTTACTTTCCCAGTCTGCTTCCTGGCTGCTATCTACATTGCAGGGCCATAGCTCAGTGAGAGAGCCTCTGCTCGACCTGCAGAAGGTCCCAGGTTCAATCCCTGCCATCAACAGCTGAAAGGACCAGGCAGTAGGTGATGTGAAAAACCTCTGCCTGAGACCCTGGAGTCCCACTGCAAGTCTGAATAGAATACTGATTTTGATGGACCATGGGTCTGATTCAGTACAAGGCAGCTTCATGTGTACCTCATGTGCAGCAAAAGTTACAGGATTAGAACTCGGAACAAACGCATCTAAGAATTACATTTCTGCAAAGTCTTTCGGTCAGGTCTTCTGCAGCATTGCCTACCTGGTATCCAGGACCAGGGCTTTTTTTGAGCAGGAACGCAAAGGAACACAGTTCCAGTCGGCTTGGTGTCAGGGGATATCGTCTAATATGCAAATGAGTTCCTGTTGGACTTTTGAAGAAAAAGGACTATATGCACATATATATTACACTTTTATCGGTCTCTTTAAAAATGCACAGTGTGGAATAAGTGGATAAAGATCATTGTCTCTGTGCTGTGGTAACAGGTCACCCAGTGAAGCTAGTGACAGGAAAAAGGGGATACTTCTTCACATAGCACACAATTAACTTACGGAACTCATGACCACATGATGGCTTTAAAAGCTAATTTGTGAAGGAGAGAACAATCAGTAGCTAAATGTTCAGAGCCTGTGTACTTCTAAATACCAATTATTGGGTGGGGCGGGAGAGGGGTGCAATAATTGGGAGATTGAAGTCTTAGTGGTCTGTTTATACGTCTCCTGTAGCATTTATTCCAGTGCTGATCTTGAGGAAAGACAAGATGTTATTCAGGCTCCTTCCTGACCTCAGGCTTCTAAGATTTCCTGAGATTCTGAAGGCTTCCTCGGGTGTTATGCACTCTGAAGTCCATTTTCAGTTTCAGTTATAAACTTCATGGCCGAGACTTGAATCTCTGCTTTTTGTCCTCACACAGAATTGTAGCATCCATACAGAATTAAGTATATTGTGGGCGTATGCACCTTTCACTAGATACCTGTGGGCTATTCTTCCCAGCCATAAAGGTCACTCAGCTCACTGTAGGGTGGACGGGTCTCCTCTTCTGGCAACTCTCTTGTGGCCCACGGCAGCGTCCAGCTGGGAAGTGGGGCCTCCGTGGCAGATCTTTGGAGGCAGGGATGCAAGAAGTCGGGGTGCCAACTCCAGCTTGGCGAAATCTGAGGAGATTTGGGGGTAATGCTGGGGCGGCTCAGCAGGAATGTGCCATCTCACCAGGACTTCCGTTTCTCCTGGACTCTGTGGTATCAGAAGCTGCCATTTCTCTCTGGTCCAAATCACTGTCCGGATCACTGTAGGACAGAGATCAGTTGTGCTTCTAGACAAACTCCAGGCTCCAGCTTGAAGTTGGCAACCCCATCTAAAAGGCAGGTGACGGTGGCATTGTAGAATGGTCCACATCACATTCCTGCTGATCCCACTCAGACTGTGGTCTCATACTCCATCATGAGCTTGGGGCTGGGGGCCAGGTATCCGTTGTGTGGGGCTGGGCTGCCCCCTCTGTGGCATTCCCTGCCCTGGCAAGTGCCGAGCTCAGGCTGCACTGTGGCCATGTGGATGCCGTGCTCACAGAAGACCTGCCGGACTCGCTCCATCACAGCCTCAAAGGTGGCAGTGTTGAAGCAGGAGACCTCCACCATGGCCACCAAACTGCCCAGGCCGTCCAGCTGCCAAACGTGGAGCTCCCGCACAGCTGCCACGCCTTCCGTGGCATGCAGCCGCAACTCCAGCAGCTGTAAATCCAGGTCCTCTGGAACGGCCTGCAGGAGCACCAGGGCGGAGCCACGGAAGGCTGGCCACAGCAAGAGCATCAGGGCTACAGCTACCACCACAGCAAGCCCAGGGTCCAGGTAGAGCAGCCAGCAAGGGACTGGTGTGTGTGGCAATGGCTCAGAGACGGGCCAGGCCCAACATGGGCGTCCGGTGCAGTGCCAGAAGCAGGATGTGTGACGCAGACACGGACTCCACAGGATGTGAAGAGTGAGTGAATACAAAAGGACAGCGGCAGGTCCCAAACAGGGCACCATCCAGCCAAAGCAAAGGGCTTGCCACGGTCCAGACTTGTCCGTAGGTGACGCGAGGTTGGAGTCTGAGGGTTCCTCTAGCCAGAACAAGCTCTTGGGTGAGGATTCATTCCCCAGGAGATCTGTAGAGAACAAAGAGAGAACAAGGAAACTGAAATGGAGAGGACATTTATTTTTCATTACAAATATTTCCCAGCTGCCATTCTTACACAGGGAGCTCAAGGGGGCTTACGATATTTATTAAGTACATAAAATATATTATGTAAAAAAAATTAAAAATAGATTATGGAAAAACATTACTAAAAAACCTTTAGGATCACAGCTTCGGATTGCTTTAATTAAATGCAGTCCTAAATAAAACTGTTTTCAGCTGCCTCCTGAAGACCGTACAAAGCAACTTTTAAAGAAAGCAACTTTACCTCCCTTTCTGCTTTGTTCCCCAGCATCTTGTACTCAGAGAGATGCTGCCCCTGAGCATGGAAGTTCCATTGAACTGTCATGGTTCTCCATAGACCCATTCTCCAGCTAACTGGTTACCATCAAAACTTGTGGTGGTGAATTTTGTGAGTTACTTAGTAGTAGCATTCATTGTATGCAGCCAAAGTTTGTTAATAATCAATTACAAAGATACAGAGTATAAAACATGAACCACAGATAACATTTTATATATAAATAAAACATATATATCCTTGTTGACAAGTTGGTAAAATGTGGTTTGGATGCTGTTACCGTTAGGTGGATCTGTAACTGGCTGACAGATCGCACCCAAAGAGTGCTTGTGAATGGTTCCTCATCCTCTTGGAAATGAGTGACAAGTGGAGTGCCTCAGAGATCTGTCCTGGGACCTGTTTTGTTCAACATCTTTATCAATGATTTGGATGAAGGAATAGAGGGAATGCTTATTAAATTTGCAGATGATACTAAATTGTGAGGGGTTGCAAACACAGAAGAAGACAGAAACAGGACACAGGATGACCTTGACAGGCTGGAAAACTGGGCTAAAACCAATAAAATGAATTTTAACAGGGATAAATGTAAAGTTCTGGATTTAGGTAGGAAAAATCCAATGCATGGTTATAGAATGGGGGAGACTTGTCTTAGCAGTAGTATGTGTGAAAAGGATCTAGGGGGTCTTAGTGGATCATACACTGAACATGAGTCAACAGTGTGATGAGGTGGCTAAAAAGGCAAATGCAATTTTGGGCTGTATCAACAGAAATATAGTGTCCAGATCATGTGATGTGATGGTATCACTTTACTCTGCTCTGATAAGACCTCAACTGGAGTATTGTGTTCAGTTTTGGGCACCACAATTTAAGAAGGATATAGACAAGCTGGAACGGGTCCAGAGGAGGGTGATGAAGATGGTGAGGGGTCTGGAGACAAGTCCTATGAGGAAAGGTTGAAGGAGCTGGGGATGTTTAGCCTGGAGAGGAGGTGGCTAAGAGGTGATATGATCACCATCTTCAAGTACTTGAAGGGCTGTCATATAGAGGATGGTGTGGAATTGTTTTCTATGGCCCCGGAAGGTAGGACCAGAACCAATGGGTTGAAATTAAATCAAAAGAGTTTCCGGCTCAACATTAGGAAGAACTTCCTGACCGTTAGAGCGATTCCTCAGTGAAACAGGCTTTCTCGGGAGGTGGTGGGCTCTCCTTCCTTGGAGGTTTTTAAACGGAGGCTAGATGGCCATCTGACAGCAATGAAGATCCTGTGAATTTAGGGGGAGGTGTTTGTGAGATTCCTGCATTGTGCAGGGGGTTGGACTAGATGACCCTAGAGGTCCCTTCCAACTCTATGATTATATATATATATATATTATATATATATATATACACACACACACACACACACATATATATGTACACACAAATAAAATAAAATGTTATCTGTGATTCATGCCCAGGAGCGCTGCCCAGTTCACAAAATTAGAGAGCAAAGCTCTACACAGATGTTCCAAGACGTGCTGAAAATTTCCTTCGACAAGCAATGGTTGTATAATTTCAACAGTAATAGTCATGACACACTTCTGGAATCTCCGTGTGTTTTGGACAACCTTCGTCTGACACTGTTTATTTTAATATCTGGAACCAATGCTCAAATGAGTGCATGTGTCAAGTTCCAGAAAACTGCTAATGCCATTGATGAAATTGACAAAATTGACAAGCAGACTTACGCGTTGCGTCCCTTTTCCTGCCCACAAAAAAATCCCAGACCAGAGAGGGCCACATAGAATAAACGCCAGATATTTGGGAGTCACATAGAATAAATGCCAAATATTTGAAAGCCACAAGACACAAATGTCAGATGTTTAAGAGCCGCAAGGGAGGGAGGGAGGCAAATAGATGGCGGGGAGGTGGAGGTGGAAAGAAAGCAACTTTAAATACATTCTCCAAGCTGCCAGCTGGCTTGGCTTGGAAAAGTGGTTTAAAGGGAGAAATGCCTTCTGCAAGCTGGCCAAAAGAGCGGGGGGGGGGGGCTTCTAGAGACAGACAATATGTACGAAAGAGCCACATGTGGCTCCTGAGCTGCAGTTTTGCCACCCCTGCCCCAGACTCACCTTCTGTCTCCTGGGCAGAGCTGTCAGTCCGTGTGGCTTTTCCACTACAGCAGGGTCTTGGGCCAGGGGCCACGTGCTGTTTTTCATGCAACCCTGTCCTGGCTAGGTGAATGGGGATCCCCACAGCCCCGATGCCCATCAGCACCAGTGTGTGCTCGGTGACTTGAGGGTCAGCTACCCTGCGGAATGCCTCAGGCAAAACGGTCAAGCTCAGGGCACTCAAGAACACAGTACTGACCAGGGTGCCTGCCACCCTTGCCCGCGCCCACCCAAAGGTGTTCCTCTCACTGGGTCGGTCTTCGGTGGCCAGCCAGACATCTGCCAAGGCCACTCCTAAGGCCAAGGCACCAGCCAGGGTATGGAAGGAGCAGGAAAGCAAGAGGAGAGACCCGGTGGCCCGACTGGCAACCACCTCCACCACAAAGAGGGAGATGGAAAGACAGAACTGGCCAGCTGGCCAACCTGTTGAGCCCCCAGTCCACAGGGACCCCATGCTGGTCCAGAATCCCATCTGCTCCTTCCTCTTCTGCCCACCCAGCTTCCAGTCCTGGCTGCCACTTCTACTCTGCTCTGCTTTCATCCTGGTCTGTTTCCTTCCTACACTGGGTGGCACTTCAGGGCACCTGCTTGAAGCCCAGTCTCCCTCCTGTCGTCTCCCAATTTCCAACTGCCTCTTCTCCCTGCCCGTGCCCACTTTCAGGCTGGACTCTGCCCACTCCTGCCCTTGCAAGTTGCTGGCTTTCTTGTCTGCTAGCCCTCCTCGGTGGCCTGTGCTCTGCTGCCTCTTTCAAGTTTCAGCTCTTGGATAGAAGTTTTGCACTCCAAATAGCTGGTGCACACAGCCCCACAGACTCCAGGGATCCTTTAAAGAGGCAGTTCTTTCTCTCTTGCTCTCTCTGGCACCCTGCCCGGGCTTCTACCAGCTGCAGAAGCAAGTCATAACCATGCATGTGATTCTCTATTACAAAACAGAAGTGTGCAGGGGGAGTGGGGGGAGAAATCCCTCCAGTAGGGTACAACATTGTTCTTGTGGATCCAGGGCGAGAAGAGTGTTTGCACATTTATGACTCATGCAGCTGCCCTCCCCTTCCTCCAAACTGTCCAGCAGCCAACAAGCTTAGTGAATGCCTGTACCAGCTTAATTGGGGGACATGAGTTGGGCACAGAAATGCCACAGACTGCAACTAGTGCATTTATTCGCCCAGGGTAGCTAAGCGGGGTCAGCCATGGTTAGGACTGGGATGGAAGGCTGCCAAAGAAGACTGACAGTTGCTACATAGAGGAATACAATGGCAAACTGTCTCTGAACATCTCTTACTTTGAAAACACACAGCCCCAGGGTTGCCATCAGTCTGTTATGACTTGACAGTACACTATTGTTGTTGTTGTTGTTACACCAGTTTGGTGTAGTGGTTGTGCACAATTTGTATTTGTATTTATTTGTATTTGTAGCTGGGATTCTTGCCCCCAATGTGTATTACTTTGCACTTGGCCACATTGAACCTCTTCAAACTCTGGGAGCCACAGAATATGTGTGAAAGAGCCACATGTGGCTCCTGAGCTGCAGTTTGGCCACCCCTGTTCCAGTTTGTCTATATCCTTCATAAATTGTGGTGCCCAAAACCGAACACAATACTCTAGGTGAGGCCTAACCAGAGCAGAGTAAAGCGATACCATCACTTTGTGTGATCTGGACACTATACTTCTGTTGATACAGCCCAAAATCTCATTGGCCTTTTTAGCTACTGCATCACACTGTTGACTCATGTTCACTGTATGGTCCACTAAGACCCCTAGATCTTTTTCACACATACTACTGCCAAGACAAGTCTCCCCCATCCTATAAAATTATACATGCGGTTTTTCCTACCTAAATGCAGAACTTACATTTATCCCTGTTAAAATTCATTTTATTTGTTTTAGTCTAGTTTTCCAGCCTGTCAATATCATCTTGTTTCTTGACTCCTACTGTATTTGCTACCCATCCCAATTTAGTATAATCAGCAAATTTAATAAGCATTCCCTCTATTTCTTTATTCAAATCATTTATAAAGATATTAAACAAAACAGGTCCCAGGACAGATCCTTAAGGCACATCCAAGAGGATGAGGAACCATTCACAAGCACTCTTTGGGTGCAATCTGTCAACCAGTTACAGATCCACCTGACAGTAATAGAATCCAAACCACATTTTACTGATTTGTCAACAAGAATATTACATGGAACTTTATCAAAAGCCTTGCTGAAATTAAGATAAACTATGGTCCCTGATAAGATAAGCATTCCCCTGATCCAGCAAGGTAGTAGCTTTCCCAAAAAAGAGATGTTAGTCTGACATGACTTGGTCTTGAGAAACTTTGATGGCTCTTAGTAATCACAGTCATCTTTTCTAAATGATCAAGGACTGATTATTTGTTCTAAAACTTTTCCAGGAATAGACATCAAGCTGACAGGTTAGTATTACCTAGATACCCCTTTCTTGAAGATGGAGACATTTGCCTGTCTCCAATCTTCTGGCATTTCACCTGTTCTCCAAGAATTCTCAAAACTAATGGGCAGAAACTCAGAACTTGCACCCACAAGTTCTTTTAGTACCCCTGGATGCAATTAATCTGGCCCTGAGGACTTAGTTTCATTTCAAGAAACTATGTGTTTATGTACTACCTCTGTCTGCTCTGGTGCAACTAGAATTAGTCTTTCTGTTTCTTTCTTCAAGTGCCCATTTTGGAGTCACAACCAAGTGTGTTTGTTATCAACTTTATTCTCTGTGTCTTTCAAATATTGTCCCTGCAAGTGTCTTTTCCTTCCAGTTGTCAAAGTGAGTTTTCGTTGCAATCCTGTTTTAAGCTTTGGTTTTCTGTTACCTTTAATAACTGTGCCTTGTACACTTCAACTAGAAACTTCTCTTTGGTTTTCTTGGTTTAGTCATTATCATCATCAATCATCATCATCCCCACTATTCCCTATTATTAAGAATATTTATAAGATACTTTCCTCTTGAAACTCAAGACTCAAAGCAGCGTACAAAACATATGGCCAATCTAAAATCAAAAGACACCAACGCATTCAGCAGTATTAAGTCTATTTACTACAAAGCACAAAGTAACCCACACTCCTTTCTTGATATCACTCACACTTCAACACCTTATTTCAATAATTGCAAAAAAAGCTCTGCAGGGACAACTGGTCTGCTGCTAAAATACTGCACAACAAACAAAGACTCTGCTGAGACAAAAATTTGAATAGGTGGCAATCTGTAGGCGAAGGTTATGATTGCAAGTCAGGCTCAAAAGGGCGGGTCATTTTTTTCTCCAGAACAAACAAATCAGGAGAGCAAAGACTGAATGACCGGATGAATGAACGAAAAAAAAATCTACTTCGAATACAAAGAGCGAGCAGATTCGTTCCTATGCCTTTAAGGCGAAGCTCCCGCCTCTCCGCTCACGTATCTTTCTGTCCCTCAACGGCCACCGTCGACTCTTCCGGCAACTTCCTCAGGTGACCCAAACAGCGGCCGCGAGACAGAATCGTCGCTTCCGGTGCTGCCGCCGCCTGTAGGAGGGAGTCTCCGGAGCCGAGCCCAGCGGGGGGTGAGGGGTGCCCTTCTCTTCCCCCCTCCCTCAGTAGCCATGGGAAAGGCGGGAGGGGGTCTCCCCCACGTGACCAGGCCTCTCCTTCCCTTGGTTTCCTTGACGGCAGTGCCCTGCAGAGGGGGGGAGGAGCCTCCTAGGGGATCCCCCTTCAGCCCCTCCCCCTTTCCAGATGACTTGCTTTAATACGGGGGGGCCCCCTCTGTTTTTATTCTTTAAAGTCTGCCTGGGGGAGCTGTAGGGGGGCTGATGTGGGGAGAAATCTGGGGGTAGTTATGGGGGGTGGAAATTGGCCCCATCCCTGACTGGTTCAATTGGACTTATTGTGGGGATGGGGCAGGGAGGAAGGGAGTTTGTGTTTGGGCTGATCTCCCAGGGGATGGAGCTGGACGTTGCTGAAGGACTTTTCGGGAATGAGACAGCAGTTATCTAAGAACCAGACATCTCCATAGGGAGTGGTCAGGGCTCAGTGGCAGAGCCTTTGCTTTTTGCATAGGTTGTCCCAGGCTCAGGCCCGGTATCTCTGGTTAAGGGAGTCAGGTGAGGCAAAACAGCTCTGCTGTCAGTTGGAGTAGACAAGACCAGTGTTCCCTCTAAGCTGAATTAGCTTGAGCTAGCTCACAGTTTTTTAGCCTTCAACTCACACATTTCTGTCTTAGCTCAGGAAGAATAACCCAGAGCACGATAATTTATGCAGTAGCTCACAACCTTAATACAGTAGCTCACAAAGTAGAATTTTTGCTCACAAGACTCTGCAGCTTAGATGGAACATTGGACAGGAAAGAAAAGGTCCCATGTGCAAGCACCAGTCGTTTCCGACTCTGGGGTGACGTCACATCATGACGTTTTCACAGCAGACTTTTTACGGGGTGGTTTGCCATTGCCTTCCCCAGTCATCTACACTTTCCCCCCAGCAAGCTGGGTACTCATTTTACTAACCTTGGAAGGATGGAAGGCTGAGTCAATCTTGAACCGGCTATCTGAATCCAGCTTCCGCCAGAATCGAACTCAGTTCATGAGCAGAGAGTTCAGACTGCAGTACTGCAGCTTAACCACTCTGCGGCACAAGACTTGCTTTAATAGACAAATGGCCGTACTCAGAATTATACATCTTTGTGTGGAAAGTTGGGTTTGTTCCTTGTAAAAATTGGACCTCCCCCAAAATGGGCAGGGACTTTCCTTTTTATTTTATTATCCTTGCTCCTGTAACAGTATTCTGGCATGCAGAAATGAGGAAGGTGAGGGTACTTTACCTTCACGAACTTGGCAGGGCTGGATCAGATCTATGGTCTGTCTAGGTCAACATCTATTTTCACTCAGCAGCTAACTAGATGTGCCCAGAAGGACTACAACAGGGTATGAAAACCATACCTCACCAGTCAAAGCACCCTCTGTTGTTGCCCCCTCCAGCATATTGATATTCAGAGAGTTACTGCCTCTGAATGTGAAAGTTTTATTATTATTTATTGACTTTATTGATTTATTAAGGTCACCCAGCATGCTTCTATGGTGGAGTGGGGATTCAAACCCAGTCCTTCCAGATCCTAGTCTGACATTCTAACCACTTCATCATTCTGTCTCTCTGTTTAGGTTTCATGTAGTCATCACGGCTAAAGTCATTCATTCTATGGCACCAAATTCCAGTTGCTGGTCATTTTTTTTTTTTGAGCGAAGAAATGCTTCCTCATGTCTATCCTTAGTATTCCTCTTATCAGCCTCAGTGAGTGCCCCTGAGCTCTAGTATTACAGGAAAGGGAGGAAGAGTTATCTTTATCTGTCCTTTCTACTTTATGTATGTTATGGAAGAGCTTTCCAAGAACACGTCTAGGGGAGAAACCAGAGTTTTGGCTAGCAGAGCATACAGTCTTTATTAAGGATGAACAGCCATATTGATGCTTGCAAGAACAGATCATTAAAGCATCCTGAACAAGATACTGAGTCCTTTTGTTATAGGATATAGTAGGGAAAGGTCAGGGTCTAGCATTTGAAAGAGAATTCAGTAATTCTGTTCCCAATCTCTCTAACCTCTGTTCAGAATACATTCTACATTCCAAAAAGAAAAACAAACCGTGAAACTCTTCCCTCAGAGATAACATGGCACCAACCATGCGGGAGCAGAGGTCAAAAAAGAACAGATCCACAGTGGGAGGATGCAGGCAGGAACACAACGTTTCTAAAATTTGGCAAACCAACATAGGCGTATAATTTTAAAGACTATTATAAGACATGTGAAATTCCTTAACAGCGTAAAACAGTACTGAATCTGCAAGGGGTACAAGGGACGGGTGGGCAGTGCTTTGTGGCTGAGACCTGCAGTCAATCCCGGGGCTTCTGCTGTTTTCTTTTGACAGAGTTTCCTGCAACAGTTAATGATGGAGTGCACGGCACTGGAGAGCCTCATCGAGATGGGCTTCCCCCAGAACAGAGCGTACGTCTCTATGTCTGCGAAGGGTGGGATACAAATTTGATAGATTAAATAAGAATATGGGAGGGGGGAAAACACAAGGCAGAGAAAGGGCAGCCCTTCTGGAAATGCGTCTGTGATCATTGGGGGGGCAGGGGGACTGGAAGTGAAGCACAGCATCCAGAGCTTAATTCAGCAAGGCAAATGGGAGAGAGTTAGTGTGTGTGTGTATGTGTGTGTGTGTGCAGGAAGGTTTCCCTGCTGTCTCTTTGTGCTTGAGCACACAGCTGGATCTGCAGAAAACAGTGAAGGAAGTAGAAGGGGAGATTCTGCAGCTTTTTAATGGGCATGGGCTGCTTTCTACATCTGTCTTTGGAAAAGCGGAGAGGTGGGGCAGGCTTGCACATGTACATTGACAGCTTTTCTCAAGGGAACCATGAACCCTAGTCCAAAAGTGTTTTTGCTCTCTTTCAGAGAGAAGGCGCTGGCCCTGACAGGAAATCAGGGCATTGAACCAGCAATGGATTGGTGAGTGTTATCTGGGTGTGGTTTTTCTGTTTTGCAAATTCCTGCTCCTTTTTCTTTCCCTGACCAGTGTGCCTCTGTTCCCTCCAGGCTAATGGAACACGAGAACGACCCTGACCTAGATGATCCCTATGTAGCACCCCAGGGCCATGTCCTGAGCACTGAGGAGCCTCCTGAGGGAAGGACGCCTGAAGTGGTGGAAGGCGGAACAGGTCAGAGCAAACCGGGATGTGCTGAGGTGGGAAGACTGGTCTGTGGTAACGTCAGTAGAGAATCACCTTTATCCCAGCTTGGTTGTTGCCAGCATCTGCTGTGGGCAGAGGGTGCAGAAGAGCTAGATTTGGTTTCCGTTCATGGTTGCTTTTTCAAACTAGGCTAAGACAGTCATGGGCTCCTCTTCCAGTGACTTGCGCAACCAGAAAATGTTGCTTGTACAATTGGACAGTCTGTTTTTTAAAAACGCGTGCATAATTAATTTTCTCACCTCTCTTTAAATCTCAGTATTGTAAATAAAACACCCCTCTATTTAAACTGCCCTGACCTGGATAACCAAGGCTAGTCAGAGCTCAGAAGTGAAGCAGGGTCAGCCCTGGCTACTGTATGGTTGGGAGACTTCCAAAGAATACCAGAATCATGACACGAGGCAGGCAATGGCGAGGCCACCTCTAGATATTTCTTGCCTTGAAAACACTGTGAGGTTGCCATTAGTCAACTGTGACTTGATGACCAAAAAAGAATTTAAAGCAAATTAAAATGGTTTTACGTTCCAATGCTGATATGGTTAAAATTTACTCCTAATGGTGTCAAAGAAGAGATCTTCAAGCTGACTAAGGAAGACCTGGTGTGCAATTGCGAGAAACTCTAGTGGCACTGCCCACAGTCAGGCAGCAAGATTCCAAAGATTATAAACATTCAGACTTTCACTACTACAGGTAGTTCTTGGAAAATTTTCTGCCTGTTAAAATAAAATGCAGAGGCTCACGAAATTTTGTGAGAGGAAGACAGTACTATGCCAGACTTCATAAATCCATCTTATTACTGCTTCCATTTCTTTCTGAATCTTCTCTTCTCCCTCACCATCTCAGGCATGGTTAATCTTAAAGAAAAATCTCACTACCCTTAATATATGTTACTTACTGTTTTAGCTAAACACTATACAAAACAGAGATAAGCTCTGCTTAGAGGTCCCAAATCTTTTTGAGCCTGTGGACACCTTGGGAGTTCAGACACTGGGTGGTGGGCACAACCACGAAACAGCCACTGTGGGAGGTAGAGCCAGCCACAAAATGGCCACTGCAGGAGGCAGGAGAGAGAGAGATACAAAGGAAACCCAAATGCATGGAACAAGAAGAGTAATTTTTAAAAATACACTGTAAAAGAGGAGAGAGACAATAAAACAAATACTATAGCAACAGCTTGTGCTGAAGCAATGTTATTTTAATCTGCACAGCCTGTCAGACTCCCAATATTAACTAGATCCCCTGCTGGGCTGTAGCCCCAGCTGGTCATACACTTTCTAAAAATACTTGATGGGCAAAAAAAAAGGTGTCTGTGGGTGCCATGTTGCCCACAGGTACTATTTTGGGGACCGAGAAAGAAAGAAAAGAAAAGAGAGGCAGGAGAAACTTAATCCAAAAGAACTGAATCCAGAACCAAAAAGATTAGTTGTGAACTAATATAGGACCAGTTACTGAAAACTATATATGGAACCTAAATATTATCAAAAATACATTATCAAATGGTTAAAACATTTATGGGCCCAGTTGTAGCCTCATTACAGCATAAAAATTCAATGTATACATGAGGGAACTATTGCGACCTGATGCATTTCGGCCCAAATAGGCCTTCTTTAATAGTCAAACGATGTCTGTATGTAAAGGCTTATGATACAACAGTAAATACCATATAAAAAACAATATACAAGTTGATATAAGACCAAGAAAGGAGTTTAAAAATCAAGAATAGATTACAAAAGGCAAAAGAATGTTCTGAGGCCTCCTTGAGGCAACTGTGCCTTGACTTTGTGCCTTGGTCAACTGCATACATGCCAAGTGATGTTTCTTATTGTTTGCCTTCCAATTTTGGTCCAGAGAGTATAGGTGCGGTCTACTGATGAGAGCCATGTACCATAGATAGTGTTAATTCAGGGAAGGAGAGGCAGAAGTTAAAGGTCAAAGTCTTGAGAGGAGAGGTACAGTTTTCAAGCACAGTTTCAAACAACATCCTTGAGGTGTTTGATGAGGGGTGGACCCTCAAGTTAAAAAAAAGTTAGTTCCTTGATCTCTCTCCTCAAACACTCAGCTTTCCTCCTCCATGGGTCAGAGGATAATAGGAAACTTTTCTCCCCACAGATCCCATGTTAGAGGAGTTAGCCGAGGCAGATAACCGGCGCCCCCTGAGTGAAGAAGAGAAACGGGAGCAGACAAAGAGGTAATCATCCAGGGGTGTGTGTGTGCATGCAAGTGTGTTTGTTACACTACGATGTATAGTTCTGTGCATGGTAATCTAAAGGGCCCTAGCAAGGTTTGTTGCATTCTGAAACCTTTTTATATTACAGTCTACTTAAGCAGATGTCATAAGAACATAAGAGAAGCCATGTTGGATCAGGCCAATGGCCCATCCAGTCCAACACTCTGTGTCACACAGTGGCAAAAAATTTTATATATACACACACTGTGGCTAATAGCCACTGATGGACCTGTGCTCCATATTTTTATCTAAACCCCTCTTGAAGATGGCTATACTTGTGGCCGCCACCACCTCCTGTGGCAGTGAATTCCACATGTTAATCACCCTTTGGGTGAAGAAGTACTTCCTTTTATCCGTTTTAACCTGTCTGCTCAGCAATTTCATCGAATGCCCACGAGTTCTTGTATTGTGAGAAAGGGAGAAAAGTACTTCTTTCTCTACTTTCTCCATCCCATGCATAATCTTGTAAACCTCTATCATGTCACCCCGCAGTCGACGTTTCTCCAAGCTAAAGAGTCCCAAGCGTTTCAACCTTTCTTCATAGGGAAAGTGTTCCAGCCCTTTAATCATTCTAGTTGCCCTTTTCTGTCCATGAGGTTTTTTTTAATCTTTGGTGTAATTCTGGGGAGAACTGTTCAAAGTGCCTGAAGCTTTCCTCTCTGCAGAAGATCTTATCCAGAAACCCCTGCAGTTTTAAGGATCCTACCAGAAATGTACTGCACTTTTACATACATAAGCCAGTGTGGTATAGTGGTTAGGATCTGGGGGACATCTGCACAAATAATCCCAATCCTTACATGAATCTTGCGGTATAACTCTGGTCCAGTTGTTCTCCCTCAGCCTAACCCAC
This sequence comes from Heteronotia binoei, assembly GCF_032191835.1. Taxonomy (NCBI): domain Eukaryota; kingdom Metazoa; phylum Chordata; class Lepidosauria; order Squamata; family Gekkonidae; genus Heteronotia; species Heteronotia binoei. Next base: position 258,169,670 of record NC_083223.1, read on the forward strand.
CTTGTTCTCCCTCAGCCTAACTCACCTTGTTCTCCCTCAGCCTAACCCACTTTGTTCTCCCTCAACCTAACCCTCTTCAGCCCAAAATGCTGCTCTTGGGGGAAAGGCCTCAGGGACAGCTGGGTGTGAGGCGAATGTTCACAATTGGACATGAGGATCAGCAAAATTCATGCCCCCCCCCCCCCCAAAAATCCTATGTGTGTTTCAATCCAATCAGTGCAAGAGCATCTGTTTCGCATACTTAAAGTCCTGGTTTCAGTCATCAGCATCTCCAGGTTAGGGAAAGCCTCAGCATGATATTTGGGAGAGCTGCTGTCAAGCAAAGTAGACAGTACAAGGCTCAGTGTAACAATGGAGCTGACTGAGTACAAGGCAATTTCACTTGCTTAGGGATTATGTGTAGAACATGGCCAGAGGGAACCATACTAAACTAGATGGACCACTCTTAGGGTGCATTTCAGATATCTTTAGTGCTTTCTGTATCTTTAGTGCTTTCTATAACGTCGACTGCGGGGTGACATGATAGAGGTTTACAAGATTATGCATGGGATAGAGAAGGTAGAGAAAGAAGTGCTTTTCTCCCTTTCTCACAATACAAGAACTTGTGGGCACTCAATGAAATTGCTGAGCAGTTGGGTTAGAACAGATAAAAGAAAGTACTTCTTCACCCAAAGGGTGATTAACACGTGGAATTCAATAATAATAATAATAATAATAAATTTATTTTGTATCCCGCCCTCCCCCGCCAAAGGCGGGCTCAGGGCGGCTCACAGACATTCACTGTCACAGGAGTTGGTGACAGCTACAAGCATGGACAGCTTCAAGAGAGGATTGGATAAACATGGAGCAGAGGTCCATCAGTGGCTATTAGCCACAGCATATTGATGGAACTCTCTGTCTGGGGCAGTGAAGCTCTGTAATATTGGTGATGGGGGGGGGGGCAACAATGGGAGGGCTCCTAGTGTCCTGGCCCCACTGATGGACCTCCTGATGACACTTTGTTTTTTTGGCCACTGTGTGACACAGTGTTGGACTGGATGGGCCTGATCCAACATGGATTCTGTTACGTTCTTATGTTACATTATCTTGGAAAAGGGAGATTCTTTGTAAAGGGAGATTCTGTGAAATGACAGGCTTGAAGCAGGGATTTTGGGAAAGCTCAAGGGTGCAAAGTAGCACTGTGACCCGCCCCTTCTCTGACTATTCAGGATGATGGAGCTGATCTCCCAAAAGCAGCGGGAGCGAGAGGAGCGGGAGAAACGGGAGAGCATTGAGCGGGAGAAGCAGCGCCGGAAGCAGGGCCAGGAGCTCTCCCTCATCCGCCAGAAGCTGCAAGAGGACGAAATGAAGAAGCTGGCGGAAGAGAGGCGCAGGGAGAAGATGGAGGAAAAGCTGGCTAAGTGAGAGCCCTGCGGTCAGGGAAAAGGGAAAGGTTCCCCAAGCCAGGGAGGTTGCCTCTACGGGCTGGATGGCAGGAAGCCTAGCTGTGGGGTTAGGCAAAGGAACTGGCCACAGGGGCCGTGGCTCAGTGGAAGAGCAGCTGCTTTGCATGCAGAATGTTCCGGGTTCAGTTCCTGGCATCTCCAGTGAAAAAGGATCAGGTAATGGGTGACGTGAAAGACCTCTGCTTGAGACCTTGGAGAGAGACTGCTAGGCTGAGTAGACAGTCCTGACTAGGGATGGGCACAAACCGGGAGAACAGAGGTTCATTGCGATTTGTGGGACCACAGGCCTCACCAGTGACCAAACTGGTTCGTTTCATTAGGTTTGAAACTGAGTGAACTCGCCCCTTGGACTTCACTCATGCACGGCACACCTTGCAAAAGCTATTTAAAAGGGAACGTCCCTTTAAATGGCTGTTGCAAGGCATGCTGCTGCAGCCTCAGCTGGGGTTTTGCTGGGCAGCCGGACTGCCCAACAGAGCCTGCAAAGGAGCTGATCCTTAGAGGAGAACTCTCCCCACGGAGTCAGCTGGGGCTCTGCTGGGCAGCCTGGTTCAAACCAGATTGCCTGACAGAGCCTGCAAGTTGTTTCAGTGATCCCTTGGAAGCAGGGGGTGGGGGAAGTGAAAGGAATCTCTGAAACAGCTTGTGTCTATTTCAGCCTAACAGCTGACAGGCACAACAGCCCCACTGTTAGGTGGAAAGAGAGACTAGCCATTTCAGTGATCCAGTGAGAGCCAGTTTGGTGTAGTGGTTAAGTGCATGGACTCTTGGAATCCAGACTTGGGCAGAAATGTTTCCTCCCTCCCAAAATCCTAGAACTCAAGGGCATCCAATGAAGCTGATGGGCAGTAGGTTCAGGATGGACAAAAGGAACTCTTACTTTACACAGAGTGACTAAAATGTGGAATTTGCTGCCAGAGGATGTAGCGATGGCCACAGGAATAAACAGTTTTTAAAAGGGATTAAATAGATCCATGGAGTATGTCTGCAAATAGCTACTAGCCACGATGGCTGAGGGGACCTCCACAATCAGAGGCACTAAGCCTCTGAATCCCAGAGCCAAGAGGCAATGTTAGGGGAAAGCCTCAGCCTCTGTGTCCTGTTGTTGGATATCCAGAGGAACTGGTTGAGACCACTGTATGATACTGGATGCTGGACTAGATGGACTATTGGTCTGATCCAGCATTGTTACGCTCAAAAGACCGAGCCTGTGCGTGGGTAGCATCCTTGTTTTTACACCGACCTCCGTTAAACTGCTCTTTTTATCCCCAGGCAGCGTGTGCGAGAGAAGATTGAACGTGACAAGGCCGAGAGAGCCCAGAAGGTGGGTGTGCACAGGAAGGGGATGTTTCTGCTGCTGTTCTTCAGTGGGAGGAAGAGATCAGAGTCTCGGTGGCTTTATGGGTCACTCAGTGTGAGACACAACAGGATCGGATTCAAAGGTTGTTTCCCACTAGCGGGAGGAAGGGGAGTTTCTGCTGATTCCACCCCACACACACACACACACACACATGCTGCCCTGAGTGCCCCTTGTCCCCAAGGCAAAGCATGTCAGGAACCAGCCAACCCTCCTGCCTTGCAGATGTGAGTTAAGAGTTACACCAGTGGAGGATAGTCTCAGCCCTGTTGGTCTGCAGTGGAAGAGCAAGATTCGAGTCCAGCTGCAACTTGGAGACAAAGAAAATTCCCTGTGCATATCTGACAAATGGAGCTTTGACTCTCAGAAGCTAATACCCTGGAAATCTTGTTCGCCTATAAGGTGCTATTGGGGTCAAATCTTGCTTTACCAGTGGAATGACATTTGGGTTCAGCAGAAGCTGGATTCATGACAGCTGAATCTTTCAGTACAAGCTGTTGGAATGTCCTAGTGTTGCTTTCTGTCTGCTTTCTGTCTTTGTGTGTGTTGCATTGCAGCTTTGCAAAGAACCCAGTACAGGTTGATTTCCTTGCAGGCGAGTGCTCCAGCCTGCTTGCAAGTAGACCTATGCCTGGAGAAGTGTGCTGCAGCTTCCCATGTCAGGTGTTGGGTGACTGTATCTCGATGGACCGATTTGCATGTTAATTGGGGGCGGGAGGAGAGCCTCCTTCCGGTAACTTGTCACGATGCAAAAATACAACAACCCAAGACATTTCTGCTGCCCAGAGCAGCTCTCAGAAGCAAGTCCCTCTTCACCCAAAGGGTGATTAACATGTGGAATTCACTGCCACAGGAGGTGGTGGCAGCTGCAAGCATAGACAGCTTCAAGAGGGGATTGGATAAGCATATGGAGCAGAGGCCCATCAGTGGCTAATAGCCACAGCATATTGTTGGAGCTCTCTGTCTGGGGCAGTGATGCTCTGTATTATGCTTGGGGAGTGGCACAGTGGGATGGCTTCTAGCCTCACTGGTGGACCTCCTGATGGCACTTGGGTTTTTTGGCCACTGTGTGACACAGAGTGTTGGACTGTATGTGCCATTGGCCTGATCCAACATGGCTTCTCTTATGTTCTTATGATTGTCCCTCGGCAGTCCTGTCAAACGCTCTATGAGATCATTTACTATTGCAGTGGATTGTCAAAATGGTTTCAGCATCTTCTGTGGAACTGGGCTGTTCTCAGCCATCTGATCAATGCTGCTGGATTGTCCTTCTGGGCTCTACTGTGGCCTCTAGTGCCTGGCAGTGATATCAGGTGTCACTTCCATCCTCAAATCAAATGTTTTCTGCGAGGCACTTCTTCAGTAAAACCAAGGTGTCCGACTTGGAAATTAATACAGTGTTGAGAGCTTTATGTAAACCTCCTTTTGAGACTGTGGCTTCATGTGGTCTGAAAGGGTTAACCTTTAAAACTTTGTTTTTAGTGGGAATAACTTTGGAAAGAAACTTCCTTCTTCATGCTTGGGGGGAGCACAGTGGGAGGGTTTTTAGTGTTCTGGCCCCACTGGTGGCCCTCTTGATGGCACCTGGGTTTTTTGGCCACTGCATGACACAGAGTGTTGGACTGGATGGGCCACTGGCCTGATCCAACATGGCTTCTCTTATGTTCTTATGTGACACAGAGTGTTGGACTGGATGGGCCACTGGCCTGATCCAACAGGGCTTCTTTTATGTTCTTATGTGACACAGAGTGTTGGACTGGATGGGCCACTGGCCTGATCCAACAGGGCTTCTCTTATGTTCTTATGTGACACAGAGTGTTGGACTGGATGGGCCACTGGCCTGATCCAACAGGGCTTCTCTTATGTTCTTATGTGACGCAGAGTGTTGGACTGGATGGGCCACTGGCATGATCCAACATGGCTTCTCTTATGTTCTTATGTGACACAGAGTGTTGGACTGGATGGGCCACTGGCCTGATCCAACAGGGCTTCTCTTATGTTCTTATGTGACACAGAGTGTTGGACTGGATGGGCCACTGGCCTGATCCAACATGGCTTCTCTTATGTTCTTATGTGACACAGAGTGTTGGACTGGATGGGCCACTGGCCTGATCCAACATGGCTTCTCTTATGTTCTTATGTGACACAGAGTGTTGGACTGGATGGGCCACTGGCCTGATCCAACATGGCTTCTCTTATGTTCTTATGTGACACAGAGTGTTGGACTGGATGGGCCACTGGCCTGATCCAACATGGCTTCTCTTATGTTCTTATGTGACACAGAGTGTTGGACTGGATGGGCCATTGGCCTTATCCAACATGGCTTCTCTTATGTTTTTATGTGACACAGAGTGTTGGACTGGATGGGCCACTGGCCTGATCCAACATGGCTTCTCTTATGTTCTTATGTGACACAGAGTGTTGGACTGGATGGGCCACTGGCCTGATCAAACATGGCTTCTCTTATGTTCTTATGTGACACAGAGTGTTGGACTGGATGGGCCACTGGCCTGATCCAACATGGCTTCTCTTATGTTCTTATGTGACACAGAGTGTTGGACTGGATGGGCCATTGGCCTGATCCAACAGGGCTTCTCTTATGTTCTTATGTGACACAGAGTGTTGGACTGGATGGGCCACTGGCCTGATCCAACAGGGCTTCTCTTATGTTCTTATGTGACACAGAGTGTTGGACTGGATGGGCCACTGGCCTGATCCAACATGGCTTCTCTTATGTTCTTATGTGACACAGAGTGTTGGACTGGATGGGCCACTGGCCTGATCCAACATGGCTTCTCTTATGTTCTTATGTGACACAGAGTGTTGGACTGGATGGGCCATTGGCCTGATCCAACATGGCTTCTCTTATGTTCTTATGTGACACAGAGTGTTGGACTGGATGGGCCATTGGCCTGATCCAACAGGGCTTCTCTTGTGTTCTTATGTGACACAGAGTGTTGGACTGGATGGGCCATTGGCCTGATCCAACAGGGCTTCTCTTGTGTTCTTATGTGACACAGAGTGTTGGACTGGATGGGCCATTGGCCTGATCCAACAGGGCTTCTCTTATGTTCTTATGTGACACAGAGTGTTGGACTGGATGGGCCACTGGCCTGATCCAACATGGCTTCTCTTATGTTCTCATGTGACACAGAGTGTTGGACTGGATGGGCCATTGGCCTGATCCAACATGGCTTCTCTTATGTTCTTATGTGACACAGAGTGTTGGACTGGATGGGCCATTGGCCTGATCCAACAGGGCTTCTCTTATGTTCTTAAGATGAGCACCTGAGTTACATGCTCTGTTGGTAGATAAAGAGCTTTGCATTTTACATAACAGACTGGTGTGAGACCTGCAAGGAAGTCCAGGGTCACTAAGCAGAGGCAGTTAATGGCAAACCGTATGGGGCTACCATGCCAGCTGCAACTTGACAACACTTTACATACACACACAACTGATAACTAAGGGATGCACAGAATAAACTGAATGGCAAGTGGGAACTCTAACTTTGGTTGTTGGCCTTAACTTCGTGCTCCTGTCTGAGCGCAACATGGTGGTATCTTCTTGTTTTAAAATGCTTTGTCATCCCTCCTGAAAATCACAACTGGAGGCTGGTGCTTTATTCTTGGGGCTGTGTTAGTCCTCCTAGTGGCAGATGTCCTTAGCTCAGGCACTGAAGATGCTTGACTCTGGGCTCTAGAGAACAGTTTTCCCTGGAAAAAGGGGGCCCCTCCAGGGAGCCCTAAATGTACTAATTGGCGCTCTGGAAATAGCATTACCAGGGACAGCAGCCTGGGTTGCTTATGCTATCAAACCAGGCCTAACAGAATGAATGCAGACCGTCGCGATCGCTGATGGCTTTGTGGCGGGGTCTGCTGTGCACATAGCATTGAAAGGGAAATGCCCTGCAAGCTCCGGACCCAGGGGCTTCCATCCTTCTGCAGCAACCCTGGTCTGGCAGCATAGCATATGGCAGCTTGAATCGTTTTCTCTTTTCTCCTTTCTCCAGTTTGGCGGCTGCAGCAGTTCTTCCCAAGCATCCAGCCCACCTGAGCCAATTGCCCCAGCACCGGTTCCCTCCTCACCTAGCCAGGAACCCCCTGTCAAGCGAGAGTACGATCAGTGCAGGATACAGGTAATGGATCAGAGGGGGGCAGGAGGGCAAAGGCCTCATGATTTCTCTTGGGCTCTACTAAAGACAAATGCGTTTGTCAAGGAGACTGGAGAGATGAGGCTTCGCTGATTGTGGTTTTCCCTGGTTAGAAAAGTAGGTTTTAGCTGTGGGTTATACTTTGTGTGCACTCTTGCTTTTTGGTCCAGGTAGGCTCCCAGAATCACTTGCAATCAATGCTAGCCTCATGAAACTGCTGTAGCAGCTGCATTATATTGAGAGCAGTTGACCAAAGATGATTGTGCAGACAGAAGAACTGAGAGCAGCAAAGGAGGAAAGTGGGAGGTGGAATTGGCTCCGGGCCACATTGTGGTTAGCAGCATTGTAAGCTCTCACTTTGGTTCTCACAGCATTCCAGTTGCTGCTGCTGCAGTTAATTTCTGAAGACCACAACAGCCACAAGGGGAAGCGCGCGCACACACACACACACACACTCTGGCATCACACACAGAGCTGATCATGCTGGCTGTAGGGTGGAGCTTCCCTTACCTGGGACCAAACTGGAAGGGCCATGGCTCAGTAGACGAATTACAGAGTTGGAAGGGGCCAACCGCCTGTTCATTGTAGGATCAGCCTAGAGCAGGGGTGGCCAAACTGTGGCTTGGGAGCCACATGTGGCTCTTTCACACACACATTGTGTGGCTCTCAAAGCCTCCACTGCCCCATTGGCCAGCTTGGAGAAGGCATTTCGCTATTTAAATCACTGCCAAGCCAGTCAGAATCTTGGAGAAAGCATTTGAAGCTAAAGTTGCTTTCTTTCTACCTCTGCTTCCCTCCCCCATCTATTTCCCTCCTTCGAACATCTAATGTTCATGTCTTGTGGCTCTCAAACATCTGGTGTTTATTCTACGTGGCTCTTTCATTAAACAAGTTTGGCCACCCCTGGCCTAGAACATCGTCCAGCCTGCTGCCAGTGAGAGGAAGCTCACCACCTTCTTAGGCAGCTGATTTCACTGCTGAGCTATTCTTACGGTAAACATTTTCCCTTATATCCAGCTGGTATCTTTCCATGCTTCATTGAAATCCATTGTTGCAAGTCCAATCCTCTGGTGACCTCAGGAGCTCCCTCCCCTCCTCTAAGTGACAGCCCTTCAGATACTTCAGGAGAGCCATCGTGTCACCCCTCAACCTCCTCTTCTGCAGACTGACCATTCCCAAGTCCCTCAGCCTTTCCTCACAGGGCTGGGTCTCCAGGCCCGAGCATCCTCGCTTCTCTCCTCTATACCTGCTCCTTTCCGTCTGCATCCTTTTTTGAAGTGCCTCCTGAACTGCACATAGTTCTCTAGGTGTGGCCTGACCAATGCAGCATACAGTGGGATTGCGATGTCTAACGATTTCGACGTTATGCCTTTGTCGATACACCAGAAGACCCAATTCTCTTTTTTCCCCTGCTGCATCACACTGATCTCAGGGAGGGACATACGCAGAGGCATTTCTTCCACACGTTTGCACCGTGCAAACAATTGGCCAGTTGTATGGAGTTGAGGGCAGCATCTTTGTAAGAGAGCGACAGTTGGTTTTGTAGGTGTTGAAGCCACTCTCCCCTTTTCCTCCAGCACACAAAGCCTCCTCAGTTGGCCTGACCTCTCTCCTTCAACAGGTGAGGCTGCTGGATGGGACGTCACTCACACAGACCTTCAGAGCCAAAGAGCAGCTAGCGGCCGTTCGGCTCTACGTGGAGCTGAATCGCAAAGACGGTGGCGAAGAGCCCTTCATCCTCCTCACGAGCTTCCCCCGGCGCGTCTTCACCGAGGAAGACATGGAGAAGCCCTTGCAGGAGCTGGGTGAGTTTGGGACAACTGGCTTGCAGGGTTCCCTCTCCCAATGCTCCAGGCATGACTAGAATCATAGAATAGGCAGGGTCATCCAACCACTAGCTCACTATGAGTCTCATATGGAATTGGTGGAGCGCACAATCATGGAGTTGGAAGGGGCGCAGAGGCCATCAAGCCGCTTCTCTGTACAGGAAATCCAAAGCTATAGCACCCCTGGCAGACTGGCTGGTCCAGACTTTGCTTGAAGAGGTGCAGCCCTCCCTAAAAATATAATGTAAGAGGTAGTATGGTGTAGTGGTTAAAGTGTTAGACTTGCTCTGGGAAGCCCACCTTCAAATCCCCACCTTGCCATGGAAGCTTGCTGAGTGACCAATCACAGGCTCTCAGCCTAAGTTACCGCACAGGGTTGTTGTGAGGATGAAACAGCAGAGAGGAAAATGACATAAGCTGCTTTGGGTAAGGGAGGAGGTAGATAAAATAATTCGTTCTGGGCAGAATCATGTGACGAGAAATCCACCTTCCCCTGCTAGCTGGATCCAAAGCATACCTCAAGAATAACATCAGTTTGCTGGGGACGCCTTTAAGCCCAAAAGTGGAGGTTTAAACACACTCTTAAATGTTTTCGTGCATAGGGAAGTTACCCACTAAGTCAAGTTATTTCTTTCTAACGCTGCAAGTTCTGGTCTTTCAGAGAACGGGTAGCTTGGTTTGTGGAGAATTCTAGTCTCCGTTGTCTTTGCTTCTGCATTTAACATCAGACTCTGTCATGTCATATAATACAAAGCTGAACTAACAGCAACATAGAGCCTTATTTTTTACATAAACTGCAACTCACTGAAGGTCAGTGAAAATCAACTGTTTGGCAGGGTTCTGGGAATCCTTGACTGCTGGTATTTGGATTCTCTGATTTTGGATTCTGTGATGGGAAACGAACAACTAATCTTTGCTCCTCCTCCCTCTCCCCAAGTGTTCTTGCTGAGCTCTCCCTTCAGCTTCTTTCTTTCCTCGCTGCAGGTCTGGTGCCTTCAGCCGTGCTGATCGTTGCCAAGAAAGGGAACAGCTGAAAAGGGACCCTCTTTGCACTCTCAACCTTGGTCTCAGCCCTCCTTCCTCTGCAGCTGCTGGAGGTGAATCTCTCCTTCCCTTTGGGGGCTGCCTCACAGCCCTCCTCCCTTTGGTTTTCCAACCAGCTCTGCCTGCAGAGACTCCAAAAGCAGCGATCTCATTCGGGCTGGGATTCAGAATCAACGATGCTTGGAGGCAGGAGGGGGGGTGGTAGAGGTGTTCGGGCTCCCTCCCGGCCACTTGGTGAGGAGGGGCAGCGTTGCAACTTGGCTGCCCTCTGGGGCCCCCCGAACCATGAATAAAAAACCCTGTTTCTCTTCTGCGTCTTGTTGTGGCTGTTCTTTACCTGCAGAGAGGCAGAGCAAGAGTCGGGGCTTGAGGTAGTGCCGTTTCTGCTCATCTGACTGGTCTAGGGCTTATATCAATATCAAATGTGAGAAACACAATTTGAATATAACGGGCTATCAGAAAAAAATGTGGCCACCAATTACATATAAACACTGTATTACAGCAGCAACTCCATGTATATAACGTTAACGAAGTATAAGGTATCATCATACATGCAGGGCTTTTTTTGTAGCAGGAGTTCCTTTGCATATTAGGCCACACACCCCTGATGTAGCCAATCCTCCTGGAGCTTACAGTAGACCCTGTATGAAGAGCCCTGTAAGCTCTTGGAAGATTGGCTACATTGGGGGTGGGGGGGTGTGTGGCATATGCAAAGGAGTTCCTGCTGCAAAAAAACCCCTGCATACATGTATCCTCATCATACAAGAGAAGCGATAATAGCCGCAAAGAAAATGGTGGAACTAAGGTCTGAATGATTGGAGAAGTGCTTCAATTAGAAAATTATAGGTGTTTTGCATGTGAAGCCTCAGGTTGAGGAAGGTGAATGCACCGAAACTAGTCCCCTACTAGTGCTTCTGACCATGTCGGAGCAAACAACGGAGGACTTCCTTGAAAGAATTTCTAGTTTTGTTTTGAGACGCTTGAAGTGAAGGACGTTCAACTGTGAACAAACCAGAGAGACTATACATGAGCTGACTGTGTATTGCTGTTTGTTTGATGATACATGATACTTTGTGAACACTGTAAAGAGACTATACATGAGCTGATACATGATACTAATGTTGCTATGTACATGGAGTTGTTGCTATAATACAGTTTATATGTAATTGGTGGCCACAGTTCTTTCTGATTGTCTAGGGTTTACGCAACTTTATGCACTTCCTGTTGGGGCCAGGGGTTCATGTATCGCTACAAAGATGTGAATGTGGTCATGCTGTGGCAATGATTCCATAACAGATGAAGCCGCCTTCTACTGAATCAGTCCATCAAGATCAGTATTGTCTGGCAGCAGCTCTTCAGAGTCTCAGGCTGAGGTCTTTCACATCACCTGCTTCCTGCTTCTCTACCTGGAGATGCCAAGGATTGAACCTGGGACCTTCATGCCAAGCAGACGTTCTACCGCTGAGCCATGCCTCCCCCCCAAGCACCCTGGCGCTCATTGGAGTGTGTGTGAGCCCTCTGGCCTGCTCACAGTCTTGTGTATGGCTTCCTGCGGAGTGGTGAGGGCTGAGATGTTTGGCTGGAGTTGTTCAGTAATATGCCCTCTGGGAAACTTCTGTAGCCCATCCCACAAATGAGCGACACACAGGGGGAGAGCACTTCCATTCCAGCCAAAGAACTGATGAAAGGATTGCTTTGCTGCAACTCAGCCCTGACTTGGATAGCCCAGACTAGCCCAATCTCTGAAGCTAAGCAGGGTCGGCCTGCTTGGAGGGGAGACCACCAAGGAAGTCCAGGGTCGCTATGCAGAAGCAGGCATTGGCAAAACCACCTCTGAACTTCTCTTGCCTTGAAAACCCCATGGGGTCACTGTAAGGCAAGCTGTGACTTGAACACAGCACTGTCCACCACCACCACTACCAGTTCAGTGTGACTAATGATGAATCCTGGGGACAGTGAATTAAAACAGGAGGGCACCTCATCTACCTTTTTAAAGTTGTTGTCTTTCTGGTTAAGAGGGAAGGGAGAGATTGTGGATGGAATCACACAAGGAATCTGGCCCAGCAGTATCCCGGTATTCTTTGATGCATACAGGGGCATTCACACAGCTTCTGTCCTGCTACCAGGAGAGGCACTGGCCACACACGCATAAGAGGAGCATTCAGACTGCTCTTGCACATGTGGGGTGGGTGCATCACACCCCCAGCCATTCAGAGAAATAAGCCTTACATATGGTTTAGAGATTTGCTACTGGGAAGTTCCTGGTAGCTATTTAATCCAATCCCAGCCCATCCTAAAATGCAGGTATGGGTGGGACTCGGGTGGCAGATGTGCACGTGTGATTGCGCACATTAGATGGGAGGCATGGCTAGGTCAGGCCAAATCTCTCGTGTGATCGCACCCTGTCTATCCCCTCCCTTTTATGTGGCTGAAGTCATTGGAGCTGATTTCCTAAACATCCCTAATATATAATTTCGTTCTGAGAGCATGTTGCAGTGTTTCTGATGCAGCTCAGGATCATTCAATACAACTGTGGGGTGGCTGATCCAAGGGCAGATGCTGCATAATCCATGGAATTCACTGCTCAAGATGAATTCCAACTTAAATGATTTTAAAATCAAGATAGATTCATAGAGGATGGGGCTTTCTTACTGGCCCCGAGCACACAAAAGAGACCAGGGCTCTGCATTTTTTGCAATTGGGGCCAAACTATTAAAAGACCAACAAAGAGCTAGTATAATATGACCTATTGGCATAAATGATATATATAAATAGTAAGCAGTGGTTGTGAATTCTTTATTAGGCAGTGGTGTACATGAGAATGCATAAATAATGAATACATACAGGAGCACCCTGGCTAATCATTTCTGTAAAGTACCTTCTAGAAGCTCTTCAGGACCATGCAGTCTTTGCCTGCTGTCCCTCCTTCACAGCCAGTTATTTTAACACTGCAGACATCTGAAATAGATCAACCACCTTCAGAGGCAATCTACCACTAAATATTGGAGGTGTGGGAAGAAGGCGGCTATTGCGTTTCTGCCAGTTTGGTCTAGTGGTTAAGTGCATGGACTCTTATCTGGGAGAACCGGGTTTGATTCCCCACTCCTCCACTTGCACCTGCTGGAATGATCTTGGGTCAGCCATAGCTCTGGCAGGGTTGTCCTTGAAAGGGCAGGTGCTGTGAGAACGCTCTCAGCCCCACCCACCTCCCAGGGTGTTTGTTGTGGGGGGAGAAGATATGGGAGATTGTAAGCCGCTCCGAGTCTCTGATTCAGGGAGAAGGGCGGGATATAAATCTGCAATTCTTCTTCTGCCCTGCAGCATTATGGAAAAACTTTATGCCGGACTATGTGGGCCTGATCCACAGTGCTGCTCCTATTAAATCACACAGTCCCAGAATATTAAAAAAGGGGAAACAAACAGTGCTTGTTAAAGGCACAGAGCTGATGGGGTATGGGACAGCATCAACCTATAACTGGGGTCCCCAACCCCCAGTCCGTGGCCTGTTAGCAACCGGGCTGTGAGTTGTATAATTATTTCATTATATATTACAATGTAGTAGTAATAATAAGACAACATTGGATTTATATCCTGCCCTTCACTTCAAATCTCTTGAGTCTCATAGCAGTTCACAATCTCCTTTACCTTCCTCCCCCACAACAGACACCCTGTGAGGTGGGTGGATTTGAGAGAGCTCTCCTCAGAAGCTGCCATTTCAAGGACAACTCTGTGAGAGCTATGGCTGACTCGAGGCCATTCCAGCAGCTGCAAGTGGAGGAGAGGGGAATCAAACTCAGTTCTCCCAGATAAGAGTCCACACACTTAACCACCACACCAAACTAAGAGAAATAAAGTGCACAACTGTATCATCCAGAAAACACCGTCCCCCCAAGTCTGTGGAAAAACTGTCTTCCACAAAACCAGTCCCTAGTGCCAAAAAGGTTGGGGACCACTGACCTATAAAACCTAAAGACCCCCTTGTCTGTAGCCTCCGACACTACATGCTGCTTACGCCTCCTAATTGAGGTTGATTTCTTTTGAACAAAGTTTGTGGTTGTACAAAATAGTTTATTAGTATAAATATTCAGAACACAAAAACTCTCCAGGTGGGTTAAAGCAGCCTAAGAGTGGCTGTATGGAAACAGAAAAGCAAAACAGTCCTTTTAAAGTGAGAGGAAGATGCCAGCAGGCCTGCTGCTCTTCAGGTACGCTGCAACCATCAGCACTGCCCTCTGGAGCTTCTTCTTTCCAACATGTTACAGTTTTCCTGGAGGTAGCATAAAGCAGTACTGTGTGGAGAGATGGGTGGGTAACTTCTGCCAGCTGCTTATTCCCCTTTCTGCTTCTGTTTCTCAAATGGGTCAGCAATCAGTAGAACACCGCAGTAGGCAAGACCTAGGAGGACGGGACGGATGTCAGCGGCAGACAAGTACATTTGTTTAATGGCATTCACCCTGCCTCTCCATCCAAAGACCACTAAAGTACCAAAACCCCAACAGCATAATTTTTAAAATTAACATTGCACAGTAAAACAAGGTGCCGTGACCTGGATAGCCCAGCCTAGCCCAATCTCGCCAGATCTCATAAGCTAAGCAGAGCTTAGTATTTCCACGGAATACCAGGGTTGTTAGGTGGAGGCAAGCAATAGTAAACCACTGCTGAATGTCTCTTGCCTTGAAAAACCTACAGGGTCTCCATAAGTCAGCTGTCATTTGACAGCAAAAAAACCAACCCAAAAAAGCAAAGTGAGGTGCCTTTCTCATAAACAACAAACCTCCCCAGAAGGAGAGGGAGTACTTGGATATTCTTATCCAATGGAACACAAGCTGAAAGGAGGCTTTGCAGGGAGTTCCAAAGGTTCGGGGCAATGTGGTGAGTAGTGTTCCCTCTAAGCTGAGTTAGTGTGAGAGATGTTTAGCCTCCAGCTCACACATATTTATCTTAGCTCAGGAAGGACAACACCAGAGCACACTAATTTATACAGTAGCTCACAACTTTAATGTCAGTAAGTAGAATTTTTGCTCACAAGAGTCTGCAGTTTAGAGGTAACACTGGTGGAGAGAAGTGTGGAAGAGCTTCCTGTGACATCTAAGGCAGAAGCCGAACTCCCTTAAAATTCACAGGCTCAGATTATGATTGGAGGGAACATCATCCAGACATTCTATTGAAGCACGGAAGGGCTGAGTCTGACCATTGTGTGGATAAGAAAAATCCAGCTTAAATTCCACACAAGAAAGGCAGGATGTAAATCCCCCTTCCCAAGGTTATCGTGCCTTTCAGGGCACAAAACCAGTAGAAGAGACACACCAGGGAAGCGGCAGATATATAGTCAGCAGTGTTCCCTCTAAGCTGTGTCAGTGTGAGCTAGCTCACAGATTTTTAGCTTCCAGCTCACACATTTTTGTCTTAGCTCAGGAAAAATGGCCCGAGAGTAAATTAATTTATGCAATAGCTCACAACTTTAATGCCAGTGGCTCACAAAGTAGAATTTTTGCTCACAAGACCGCAGCTTAGAGGGAATATTGATAGTCAGCAAATTCCATTACTTAATAAAAGATAATGATGGAGGGGAGAAAGAATTAGTATGCAGGCTAGGCTAATCAGCCACTTCAACAGAGCTCTTAATGATAACACTGGCAATCTTGCAACAGACAGGGCAGCTGTTGCCTCTCGGAACTGTGGCCACTCTTGCTATTTCCTGGAAGGGTCTCACTGGCAAAGCACCGCTCTGCAAGCAGGAGGTCCAAGGTTTCAGCCTTGGCATCTCCACTTCAAGGATCTCGCACAGCAGATGCTGGGGGAGACGCTGGAGAGCTGCTGTCATTCAGAGGAAAGAATACTGAGCTTGAGGGATGAATGGACTGACTGACTCATTGGGTGCATTCACAGTACACTAAATACGGTAATCCATTTTGCAACTGGATTTTTACTATTCTTACATAGTAAAAATCCAGTTGCAAAACACATTATTGTTAGTATGAATGCACTCATATTGAAGCAAGGCAGTCCAGTTCTGAGCTGTCGTTTTATTCAGGATCATACAGGAAGGAAGGAAGCCCTGGCCATCTGGATCCATGCCATGGTGACACTGAGACTAGACTATTGTAATGTACTGTACATTGGTCTCTCAAAATCAATTTGGAAACTCCAGTTGATGCAGACTTGCACAACTCTGTTACTAGCAGGAGGTAAATGGAGCATGCATATTATTTCCATTCTACCATCACTCCACTGGCTGCCATCAGTTATCAGTTTCAATTTAAAGTATTTGCTATTACATATAAAGCCTCCATGGTGTTGGGCTCTCATGCCTGCAAGACTGTCTCTTACTGTATGATCCGTCACAACAGCTTCACTCATCTGAGTCAGGCCTTCTGAAAATGGACAAAATCAACAACTGCCTGTTCCTGTACAATTGCCTGTTGTGGTCCCCCACCTTGTGGAATGGCCTGCCTGAGGTGGTCAGGAAGGATCCCCATGCACCTGGCTTTCTGCAAAACTTTCTGCAGAATTATTCCAGGAGCCTTTTTCTATGCGGTCAGTCGGGTAGCACAAAAAAAAGCAAGGGCCCAGTAGCACCTCAAAGAAGAAGAAGACTGCAGATTTATACCCCACCCTTCTCTCTGAATCAGAGACTCAGAGCAGCTTACAATCTCCTTTATCTTCCTCCCCCACAAAAGACCCCCTGTGAGAATATCAAGAAGGCGCCAGACATTTTTCTGTTGGGATTACAAATGGAAAAATTTCCAAAACAAGATAGAACGATAATTTGGTATATGCTTTCAGCTGCTCGGACATTATTTGCGCAGATGTGGAAGGAAGATAAAATACCAGAAAAGTGGGAATGGACTTTTAAAAGTTATGTATTGGAGTGAAATGGACAAACTTACAAGAATCTTAAAAGAACATGATTTAGAGAAGTTTAAAAATGAGTGGGGAAAATTTCAAAAATATGTTGAAAAACAATGGAATGTTAAGGGATATTTGGCGATCTTTGACAATGATTAAATTTTAAAGGAACGTTAAATGGATTATAGTAAAAAAGTAAGATTATTGGAATATATCTTTTTTCGTTCTTTTGACAATGACTAAAGGACTAATATGAAGATGGACTACAATTATATAACATATGGTTTTGTTTTTCCTTTCCTTTTTTTGTTTTATGATGCTTTCTTTTTTATGAAGATTCTTTAATAATAATAATAATAATAAGTTTTTATTTATATCCCGCCCTCCCCGCCGAGGCAGGCTCAGGGCAGCTTACAAAGACATGATGTGATATCATGAAATAACAATACAGGTAAAATCAATTCACAATATAAATACAAATATAAATATAAATTAATGTTAAACCTGTTAATTTAACAGGTTAAATTGATTACCTTTTTTTTCAGCAAATTAATTAAAATACACTGCCGGGGGTCACCGAAAGGGGGGGGGGGGAGGGGGGAGAAAATGCATAACTTTTAAAAGTCCATTCCCACTTTTCTGGTATTTTATCTTGCTTCCACATCTGCGCAAATAATGTCTGAGCAGCTGAAAGCATATACCAAATTATCTTTCTATCTTGTTTTGGAAATTTTTCCATTTGTAATCTCAACAGAAAAATGTCTGGTGCCTTCTTGATATTCTCACAGGGGGGGTCTTTTGTGGGGGGAGAAGATACAGGAGATTGTAAGCTGCTCTGAGTCTCTGATTCAGAGAGAAGGGTGGGGTATAAATGTTTTAAATGTATTAATTTTTAATAACAAATGGTAAGTATTATTATATATTACAGTATAATAAACTGTTTTAACTGGAAAAGACCCCCTGTGAGGTAGCTCAACCAACAGTTCTTTGTTATAGCAAACCAGGCATACCTCTCAGTACTAGAGACTGGGAAACAAATGATAACTGGAAAGTTTTGTGTTCTGCATGAGGGCTTCCCGGAATCATCCGGCTGCAGCGGAAATAAGACTACCCTGGACCTGACCCAGCAGGGTTCTTCTCCTGTCCCCCCACCACCACCGAAAACGGAAATCTTCGCACTTTAGGGCTGTAGGTCCAATTCAAAAAATATCTGGGGACTTTGAAGTGCTATACAATGTTGTAACAGTATGGCGTTCTTACCCAGCGCATGAAAATGTTATGAGAAGCTGGAGGAAGCCAACGCGAAACAAGGGTTCCAGTACGACCTTGTTCTTTTCTGGACTGCTGGCTGCACGTATTAAGAGACGGTGAACAGTCTTTATATCAAATTTATGTCACCTGGAGTTTCTTGGATGTATTTGGCATTAATTTGCGGAAAATATTGAACTGGTTTCCGGTGAACACGTTCCTTATTTTACATAAAGGACTAATTGTATGTTCTATTGTAAATCAATATATGCATATTTAGTCACTGTTTATACAGTTCTTTTTTTTTTGCGGAGGCTGGTTTTCACGGAAGCTTATTGTTTTGGATTCCTCTGCCCAACTGGGGACTGGTAACCCTCTCGCGCTGGGCCCCCCGCACTCCCGCACTCACCGAGGGCGAAAGTCATCTGGGCGACGTGCAACACGTTAGGGGGGGCCCTCTGCTGCCTGACCTTGCGAGAGCCCAGATACACCCAGATGCCGGAGCCGATCAGCGCCAAGCCGCTCAGAAGGCGGCAGCTCCAGCAGGACTCGAAAAGGGGCGTGTGGGGGGCTGGAGGAGCCACCTCCGTGCTGTTGGACGACATCGTTCTCCCCCTTGGAAGAAAAATGGCGGCGCCCACAAATCCAGGAAGCTGCTCGTGTGCAGGGCAACGGGGTCGCGTTTATTTTCGTCCATCTCTCGGGAAGGGACGGTGTGCATCATAATTACAGTCCGGGCAGCCGATGCCGCAGCAGTTATTAGTTCCGCTTTATTAAATTACTCTGGCTCCCGGTCAACGTTGGGGGACTAAAGGAAATTTCAAAGGGCGGGGCGGGGCGGGGACGGCGGGGCAAGTTTATAACCAAAAAGGTGGATGGCGAAACCAGGAGAAAAGAGGTGTTTGGACCCCCCTCCCGGTAGGATTGCCAAGTCCAAGAAATATCTGGAGACTTTGGAGGTGGAGCCAGGAGACATGGGGGTGGAGCCAGGAGAAAGGTTGTAACAAGCATGAGTTCTGGCCATCACATTTAAAGGGATCTCACACCTTTTAAATGCATTCCCTCCATTGGAATTAATGGATAGGGGCACCTTCTTTTGGGGCTCATTAGAATTTGACCCCTCAGATCAATCTTTTTGAAACGTGGAGCGTCTTTTGAGAAGAGGCATTGGATGCTATGCTGCAAATTTGGTGCCTTTAACTCAAAAAACAGAGGCAGAGCAAGAGCTGGGGCTTGAGATAATGCAGTTTCTGTTCATATGGCTTGTCCAGGGTTTACACATCTTTATGCACTGGAGAAGGAAAAATCTTGATTCTGCCCGTTGGGGCAGGGGTTTATGTATTGCTACAAAGATGTGAATGTGGTCATGTGTTCTGACAAATAAAAAACAGTAACATACCTCATACTGGAGTGTGTGCCGGAAAGAGATGTCAAACAGACTGGATGAAGTTTTAATTTGTGAGTGAGTGAATGGAAACTGTCAGAGATCGCTGAGGATCTACTCTTGAGGAAGCCTGCTTTGTGAAACACTGTCTATGAGCTAGTGGGAGTGTTAAGCCAGGGGTGTCAAACATGCAGCCGGGGGGCCGAATCAGGCCTCAGAGGGCTCCTATTAGGCTCTGGAGTAATTGGCTGTCTTCTGCTTCCTTCTCCCTCTCTCTTGCTTCCTTCTGCATAACAGTTTGCTTTGCAAGGCTTGCTCAATTGCACAGGAGCTACAGGGCAAAACCTATATTTTCTCCATTGGCTGAGGCTTCTCCCTTGAGGAGGAAGCGGGGGGGGGGGGGGAGCAGAACTTGCTTTGTCAGGATCTCTCAATTGTGCAGAAGAGCTACTAAGCCAAGACTCCCTTCTATTGTCTGAGGCTCCTCCCCCTCCTGGTCCCCTGGGGAAGGAAGAGCCAGAGCTTCCTTGGCCCAGTTCCCTAGATCAGGGGTGGCCAACAGTAGCTCTCCAGATGTTTTTTTGCCTACAACTCCCATCAACATTTTGCCTACAACTTGACAATGTTGGCTGGGGCTGATGGGAGTTGTAGGCAAAAAACATCTGGAGAGCTACCGTTGGCCACCCCTGCTCTAGATCGTACATCAGAGATACAAAGAAAGCACATTTAAGACCAAGGAGTGCTAATATAAGCATGTTTTATTTTAAGGTTAACAAACAAACCTTTAAATGTGTTTTGTCTGTGTCCTTTCTAAAGTTTATATTTCTGCTACCTAACCTTAAATAGGAACACACATGGCCCGGCCCAACAGGGTCTCATTTATGTCAAATCCAGCCCTCATAACAAATGCGTTCAACATCCCTGTGTTAAGCGGTTTGTTGGAGTGGCTTGCAGAGCTGAAATTGCACTGAGATTCCACCATGAACATCAATGAGAACTCTTGAATTTTGGATTTTTATTCTTAGACTTATTGAGAGAATCCTGGAATCCCTGGAAAATTACACAGAGTACACAGCATCCTAGCTTACAATTGTGCTAATCTTTTTGATGAATTATATGGAACCTTGTATATGAATTGTAAATGATGAGCATGATTTGTATCTTATTAATCCATTTTGTACTTGGAATATAGCACATATATAGATTTGTGTCTAGTTGTTCTGCACAGTTGTTTTGTTCTTTGCCATTGTTTTCACTGTGTTCCTTGCCCAGGCCCAAAGTGGTGATCAGCGTTTCCCTGGGCATGTAAGAAACAACCACTGGAACTAAACAATGATGCAACCCTTTCTGCTGTCCTTCTCATTACCTGCTTAAGTTCACAGAATCAGCATTGCTGTCAGATGGCCACCTAGTCTCCGTTCAAAAACCTCCAAAGGAGAGCGGAAGCCTGTTCCAGTGAGGAACCACTCCGTCAGGAAATTCTTCCTAACGTTTAGCTGAACACTCTGGATTTAATTTCAGTCTGCTGGTTCTGATCCGACCTTCTGGGGTGACAGAAAACAACTTGGCACCATTCTCTATGTGACAGCCCTTCAAATACTTGAAGATGGTGATCATATCACCTCTCAGTCATTGAGAGCCAGTTTGGTGTAGTGGTTAAGTGTGCGGACTCTTATCTGCGACAAACGGGTTTGATTCCCCACTCCTCCACTTGCAGCTGCTGGAATGGCCTTGGGTTAGCCACAGCTATCGCAGGAGTTGTCCTTGAAAAGGCAGCTGCTGTGAGAGCCTTCTCAGCCCCACCCACCTCACAGGGTGTCTATTGCGGGGGGAGAAGCTATAGGAGATTGTAAGCCGCTCTGAGTCTCTGATTCAGAGAGAAGGGTGGGGTATAAATCTATAGTCTTCTTCCCCTCCTGGCTAAACATTCCCAGCTCCTTCAACTTTTCCGTGTAGGACTTCATCTCCAGACCCCTCACCATATTTATTTCTCTCCTCTGGACACATTTCAGCTTGTCTATATCCTTCTTAAATTGTGGTGCCCAAAACTGAACACAGTACTCTAGGTAAGATGTAACCAGGGCATAATCAAGCAATACCATCACTTCACAAGATCTGGATACTATACTTCTGTTGATACACCCCAAAATCACATTTGCCATTTCAGCGGCTGCTTCACACTGCTGATTCATGTTCAGTGTATGAGAACACATAAGAGATTTATACACAAGGAGGACCCTGGCTGATCATTTCCCTATCTTTAAAGCACCTTCAAGAAGCACTTCAGGTCCATAAAAAAGTTTTTGCCTGCCATTTCCCCTTCACAACTGATTAACACTGCAGACCTCTAAAAGAGAGCATCCACCTTCAGAGGCAATTTTCCACTAAATATTATTGTGTGGGGGTGGGGGCGTGGGGATGAACATATGGAGCTGCCTTATACTGAATCAGACCTTTGGTCCATCAAAGTCAGTATTGTCTTCTCAGACTGGCAGCGGCTCTCCAGGGTCTCAAGCTGAGGTTTTTTCACACCTATTTGCCTGGACCCCTTTTTGGAGATGCCAGGGATTGAACCTGGGACCTTCTGCTTCCCAAGCAGATGCTCTACCACTGAGCCACCGTTCCTCCTGTCTATTGTTTTTTGCCCTACAGCATCATGGGAAAATTTTATGCTGGACTACATGGGCCTGATCCACAGGACTGCTCCTATTGAATCACATAGTTCCAAAATGTTTTAAAAGGAGGGAACAAACAGAGCTTGTTAAAGGTACAGAGTTGATAGGATGTGGACAAAGACGTAACGCCAAAATAAGAGATTCTCCCATCTCAGTTTGTAGCCTCTGATACTACACACTATCAATGCCTACTAAATTTAGCCTGGTTTACTTTGAACAAAGTTGGGGGTCTTTTTTGTACGTGAGAGTTTTTATTATTATTATTCAGAAGAACACAAACTCTGTACTTTCCAAGTAGGACAACACAGCCTAACACTGGTTGTATGGAAACAGAAAAGCAAAACAGTCCATTTAAAGTGAGAGGAAGATGCCAGCAGGCCTGATGCTCTTCAGGTACGCTGCAACCATCAGCACTGCCCTTCGGAGCTCCTTCTTTCCAACTTCTTACTGATTTCCTGGAGGCAGCATAAAGCAGTGCTGAATGGAGAGATGGGTGTGTGACGCTCCTCAATCCTCTTTCGGTTTCAGTTTCCCAACTGGGTTTGTAATCAAAACAATACCCCAAACAGCAACACCTAGGAAGACAGAGAGCGGATGTCAGCGGCAGACAAGTACATTTGTTTAATGGCATCCACCCTGCCTCTCCATCCAAAGACCGCTAAAGTACCAAAACCCAAACAGCTTAAAATTACGTAGACAGATAGCCCAGCTAGCCCAATCTCATCAGATCTCAGAAGCGAAGCAGGATCAGTATTTGGATGGAATACCAGGGTTGTTACGTGGAGGCAAGCAATAGTAAACCACTGCTGAATGTCTCTTGCTTTGAAAAACCTACAGGGTCTTCGTAACTCATTTGACAGTGGAAGAAAAGGTAAAACAAGGTGCCTATTTTATAAACAACAAACCTCCCTGGAAGGGGAGGGAGGTTATTCTTATCCAATGGAATATCAGCTGAAAAGAGGCTCTGCAGGGAGTTCCAAAGGTTCGGGGCAATGTGGAGAGAAGCATGGAAGAGCTTCCTGCAACATCTAAGGCACAAGCTGAACTCCCTTAAAATTCACAGGCTCAGACTATGGTTGGAGGGAACAGCATCCAGCCATTCTATTGAAGCACAGAAGGGCTGAGTCTGACCAGTGCGTGGATAAGAAACCTCCGAAAATCCCAGCTTAAATTCCACAGAGGAAAGGCAGGTTGTGAATCCCCCTCCCCAAGGTAAGCATGCCTTTTGGGGCACAAAACCAGAAGAGACACACCAGGGAAGAGACAGATATATAGTTGGCAAATTCCATTACTTAATAAAAAGATAATGATGGAGGGGAGAAAGAATTAGTATGCAGGCTAAGCTAATCAGCCACTTCAACAGAGCTCTTAATGATAACACTGGCGATCTCGCAACAGACAGGGCAGCCGTTGCCTCTCAGAACTGTGGCCACTCTTGCTATTTCCTGGAAGGGGCTCACTGGCAAAGCACCGCTCTGCAAGCAGGAGGTCCAAGGTTTCAGCCTTGGCATCTCCACTTCAAGGATCTCAAAGAGCAGATGCTGGGGAAGACACTAGAGCACTGCTTTCATTCAGGGGAAATACTGAGCTTGAGGAATGGATGGACTGGCTCGTTAGAAGGCAACTTTATACTGAAGCAGGGCAGTCCACTTCTGAGCTGTCCTTTAATTCAGGATCATACAGGAACGAAGGAAGCCCCTTACCTTAATACAGCTTGTCTGGCCACCTGGATCCATGCCACGGTGACATTGAGACTAGACTACTGTGATGCACTGTACATCGGTCTGCTCTCAAAATCAATGTGGAAACTCCAGTTGGTGCGGATTAGCACAACTCAGCTATCAGCGGGAGCTAGATGAAGCATGCGTGTTATTCCCATTCTACAATCACTCCAAAGGCTGCCATCAGTTACTAGATCCAATGGCTGCCATCAGTTATTTGGTATCACATATAAAGACCTTCATGGCTCTGGACCCTCATATCTGCGAGACTGTCTCTCCCCGTATGCTCCATCACAACAGCTTCACTCATCTGAATAAGGCCTTCTGAAAGTGCCAACCTGCAAATGGACCAAATCAACAATTGCCCTTAACCTGTGCCTTCTCTGTGATGGCCCCACCTTGTGGAACAGCCTGCCTGAGGAGGTCAGGAGGGCTCCCCGCTCACCTGGCTTTCTGCAAACTATGCAAAACTGAATTATTCCAGAGGGCTTTTCTCTGTAAACAACGGGGTTGCATGAGAAAAGGGCAAGGGTGCAGTAGCAGCCTGAAAACTAAGAAAAATTGTGGCAAGGTAGCACTGTGACTGTCACAAAGTTGCCTGGATAAATTACTGGGGGACTGTGGTCTGTACTACTGTGTATGGTTTGGACCCCATCATGTAATTTTGCATCACTGAATGTGTCATGTCAACACTTCTGCTTTGCTTCTGCTGTTTTTCTTTTAGATTCTGCCTGGCTCTACAACCTAAATTCTATTTCATTGTTTCCTGAATGTCTCAACCTGTCAATAGTATTGCCTCACTCCATATAATCTGCTTTGAGTCCAGGTAAGAAAGGCAGACTATAAATAAAGTGAATAAATAAACCCTCTGACCACACATACTTACAGATTAATACCTTGAGAGGAATAATTGACCTCAAATCAACACTAACTTCAAAGAACTGGCA
Organism: Heteronotia binoei; assembly: GCF_032191835.1. Lineage (NCBI taxonomy): Eukaryota > Metazoa > Chordata > Lepidosauria > Squamata > Gekkonidae > Heteronotia > Heteronotia binoei. The sequence continues at coordinate 258,194,317 of NC_083223.1, forward strand.
AGTCTAGACAATCAAGCTAATGGTTCATATTTATTGTTCAGGGGCTGGATAGAAAATAGATTCTTGATACACCAAACATGATAAATCTCTGTATAAGGCAGGCAGGCAGACAGGCAAGGAAGGAAGGAAGGCAGACCAGTGCTGGTAGCAGAACTGAATGCAAAAAAGATGCCATTAAGTGACTCAAGAAATTGAGCTCAGGGGAAAAAACAAGCCTGACACTAAAGCCAATTTACTAGCATAGACAGCTTCAAGAGGGGATTGGATAAACATATGGAGCAGAGGTCATCAGTGGCTATTAGCCACAGGGTATAGATGGAACTCTCTATCTGGGGCAAGTGATGCTCTGTATTCTTGGTGCTGGGGGGGCACAGTGGGAGGGCTTCTAGTGTCCTGGCCCCACTTATGGATCTCTTGATGGCACCTGGATTTTGGGGCCACTGTGTGACACAAAGTGTTAGACTGGATGAGCCATTGGCCTGATCTAACATGGCTTCTCTTACGTTCTCATAGATCCAAGTGGGCAGCTGTGTTGGTTGGAAGCAGTAAAACAAAGTAAGAGTCAAGGAGTCTTATTCCGAACATAAGCTTATGTTAAAACTTTGTTAGTCTTAAAGGTGAACTTGACTCCTACTTTGTTCTTATGATTCTGTTTATGGTTTGGAAATGGTAATCACGATCCAGTAAACCAACATTTGATGCAGCTCAACCAACAGTTATTTGTTACAGCAAACCAGGGGTACCTCTCAGTACTAAAGGCTGCGAACAAATGGTAACTGCTTTGCGTTCTGCTTGCAGGTTTCCCCGAATCATTCGGCTGGAGTAGAAATAAGACGACCCTGGACCTGACCCAGCAGGTCTCTACTGTCCCCCGCCCTCTCCCTCCCACCCCCCTTTTTAACTTGGAGGTTCAAATGTGACCTAAGTTGTACGACCAGAATAAAATGCAGATTCGCACATGGTTACAGACTTACGGGCACTCTTTACCATTTTGCCTGAATGCCACGCCTCTGATACTGGGAGGCCAGTGAGTGAAGATCCCTTTCCGAGCTGAGAGGCACTTAGCCCACCGCCCTCCCGCACTTACTGATGGCGACGAACATCTGGGTGATGTGCCACATGTTGGGAGGGATTCTCTGCTGCATGACCCTGCGAGGGCCCAGATAGATCCAGAAGCCGGAGCCGATCAGCGCCATCCCGCTCAGGACGCGGCAGCCCCAGCAGGACCCGAAAAGCGGCTTGGGGGCAGCTGGAGAAGCCACGTCCGTGGAGTTGGACGACATTGTTTGCCCCCCCCCCCTCCCTTGGAAGAAAATGGCGGCGCCCACTAACACTTACAAGAGCCACCTAAATCTTACAGGAAGCTGCTCGTGTAGGACAACGGAAGCGCGTTGATTTATTGGACTAGCGTTCCATCTCTATGGAAAGAAGTCAGCCCTGTGTTAGTATAATTAAAGTCCGGACAGCCGATGCTGCCGCAGTCGTTAGTTCCGCTTTATTACATTGCTCTGTACCGTAGTCAAAGTTGACGGACCAAAGGAAATTTAAAGGGGGAGTGGCGGGGCAAGTTTATAACCAAAAAGTGGGGAGGGCGGTAGGGTTGCCAGCTCTAATTCAAGACATATCTGTGGACTTTGGGGGTGGACCCAGGAGCAAGATTGTGACAAGCATAATTTTAGTTAATATTTTACTGGAGCTGTATAATCTTTTAATTTTTAACTGTATTTTTATATCATGTGTTTTACCTTTTTAGGTCCCTCTAGATTTTTACAATTTTTTCTGGGGGTGTTGTTGGTCTGCATTGTACTGTGTATTTGGTCATGGACCGTAATAAAGCAAATTGAATTGAACTCCAAAAGGAGTTCTGACCACATTTAAAGAGACCACATGCCTTCCCTCCATTGGAAATAATGGGTAGGGGCAGGGGTCGTTTTGTAGAAAAATAGGTGGTGGAGCTCATCCAGGGATTGTTATGCAGCTGCACCTACTATTCAATGGACAAGGAGGTGGAACTTTCAGAAAGGTTCAGGAGCTGCGCTCCTGTGAGCTCCCACTGAATCCAAGGCCTGGATAGGGGCATCTTCTTTTGAGGCTCATAGAATTGGATCCCCTGGTCCAATCTTTTTTTAAACTTGGAGGGTGTTTTAAGGTGAGTCACTGGATACTATGCTGCAAATTTTGTTCCTCTACTTCAAAAAACAGCCCTCCCCCTTTACCCTCAGATCAATTCTTCATTATACCCTATGGGAACTGGTCTCTATAGGGAATAATGGAGTACCCCGCAGACATTTCCCTCCCCCCCCCCCCTCCTGCTTTCTGATGACCCTGAATGTTGTAAAAAAAAAATGTTGGATTTGGATTTTATTGTTTTCGTTATTGTATCACGGCTTTTTCCCTGTCCTTAACCTCTCAGTGATTCTCCCTCTTAATACTGGATTTCCCATCTGGGGATTGGCAACCCAAGAAGGCGGGCAGGTTTGTAACGAAAAAGCAAGTGGCAAGGCCAGGACAGAAGGGATGATTCAGTGTCAAACTTGGAAGAGTCTGGTAGAACCTTAAAAACTAACATTTGTGGTAGGGGATGAGCTTTCCCGAGTCACTGCTCACTTCCGCAGATAACCTCACAAAAGTTCATCTCCTGCCACAAATCATGTTAATCTTTCAGGTGCTACTGGACTCTTGCTCTTTTCTACAGCTACAAATAGACGAACATGGCTGCCCATCTTGAACTTTCAAATTTGGGTTTGCCTCTCTGCATAGTGTGCAAAGTGGCCATGAGAAACAGCCAGTTAGGTATATAGGTATGTATAAATTATTGTCGCACAGTCAAGTCCAGCTCTTTGCGACCCCATGGACCAAGTCATAGCAGGCCCTCCTGTTCCACCATCCTCCGAAGTCTGCTCAAATTCATGTTAGTTACATCAGTAACACTGTCCAGCCATCTCATCTTCTACCGACCCTTCTTCTTTTGCCTTCTGTCTTTCCCAGCATCAGGATCTTCTCCAGGGAGTGCTCCCTTCTCATTTGGTGGCCAAAGTATTTGAGCTTCAGCATCTGACCTTCCAGGGAACAGTCAGGGTTGATTTCCTTAGGACTGACTGATTTGATCTTCTTGCAGTCCAAGGGACTCTCAAGAGTCTTCTCCAGGACCGCAACTTGAAAGCATCCATTCTCCTGCACTCAGCCTTCTTTATGGTCCAGCTCTCACAGCCATACATTACTACTGAGAATACCATCACTTTGACTATATGGATGTCTCTACTTTTTATTATACTGCCTAGGTTTGCCATAGCTGCCCTCCCAAGGAGTAAACATCTTTTAATTTCATGGCTATAATCGCCATCTGCAGTGCATAAATACTTTTATAAAACACTGTATGCTTGTTCACAGAAGTAACAGAAAATGCCTGTGATCTTCGAGACCGAGTGCAACCCCCCAACAGAGTCAGAATGACTGGTGGGCTTACCAGTTGACATCAGCGTTCCCTCTAAGCTGAGTTAGTATGAGCTAGCTCACCATTTTTTAGCCTCCAGGTCACACATTCTTGTCTTAGCTCAGGAAGGATGGCCCCAGAGCCAACTAATTTATGCAGTAGCCAAATTGCTTGCTCACAACTTTAATGCCAGGAGCTCATGAAGTAGGTTTTTTGCTCACAAGACTCCACAGCTTAGAAGGAGCATTGGTTGGCATGGGCTAACAACTGCAAATGCAGACCGAGGCTTTCTCCTGATAAGAACATCCAAAGAGCCCTGTTGGATCAGACCAGCAGTCCTTCTAGTCGCACACAGTGGCCAACCAGTTCCTCTGCAGGGCCAGCAACTGCGCATACAGATCAAGGCCTTCCCCTGATAAGAATATCAGAAGTGCCCTGCTAGATCAGACCAGTGGTCCTTCTAATCTCACACAGTGGCCAACCAGTTCCTCTGCAAGGCCAACAGCAGGGCATAGAGGCCAAGGCCTTTCCCTGATGTTGACTCCTAGTAAGTGTATTCAAAGGTTTGCTGCCTGTGTATATAAAGATGAGAATAAGGGCACTGAATATGGACACCCAACAGTGTCTCTGTTTTTCCTTGTGGGAAACAGGCACGTGCATAATTCCAGGTGGATCACCACGTCTGGTCTGCAGTAGGAGAGCAAGATTCAAGTCTAATAACACCTTAAATACCAACAAGAAGTCCAGCATATCTGCTTCTGAGAGCCAAAGCTCCCTTTTATAAGACTCGCATAGGAATGGAGATTCCCGAGCCCTTCTGTCTCAGTCACAGGGCTTTTCTTGGCTTGGTATCAAGAGGCGTGGCCTAATATGCAAATGAATTCCTGCTGAGCTGTTTCTATTTTTAAAAGGCCCTGCTCAGTCATAAGGTGGGAGAGGGGTTGCCAAGAAGGAAGTCTGGATGCAAAAGTACAATGCAAAATATAGATCCAGGTGGGCAGCCGTGTTGGTCTGAAGCAATACAACAAAGTCAGAGTCCAGTGGCACCTTCAAGACCAACAAAGTTTTATTCAGGGTGTGAGCTTTCATGCGCACACACACTTCTGTCTGTGTGCACACCATTTATTTTATTAGATTTATATCCCACCCTCCCCTTAACGGGCTCAGGGCAGCTCACAAAAGCTCACACCCTAAATAGAACTTTGTTGGTCTTAAAGGTGCCACTGTACTCTAACTTTGTTCTAATGCAAAATATTATCCACTTGATCAGAGGAGGGGAGAAAGGCTTTGTCAGTGTGTATGCAAAGCCTAGCAGTTTCTAGCACATGCTGGGAAAGTGAAAGTAACAGAACTGACAGGTAGATCATCTAAGTGACAGAAGGTGGCTGGTTGCCAGATTGCATCAGCCTGGGCAATGTCAGCATGACTCAGCAGCAAGCTGATTGGTTACCTGGCTGGACCTGATGTATAAATGTACAAAGACACTTTACTGTGTGTGGGATATGTATGGTGGAGGTGCAGCGGAGCATTCTGTCGGATTGGAGAGTGGAGGTGTAAATAAATTGTATATAGTGGTTTTAACACTGCTGTGTGCAAGCCTTCATTCTTTGCGTCACTAAAACCACCCTCACTAAGCACAGGCGCATCAACAGGCTTAGGGGTAGGAAGGGCTTAGGAACACGAAAAGCTATTCTTGTACGCCCTCATATGACCAAGAAACAGAACCAGGGTTTGGCAGGAAAGCACCTGATGCAGTAACCTTGCTGAAATGTTGCATGTCTGGGTCTTCCTAGTGCAGGGATGGACAAACTTGCTTAACATAAGAGCCACATAGAATAAACATCAGATGTTTGAGAGCTGCAAGACATGAAAATCAGATGTTGGAGGGAGGGAGGGAGGAAAATAGATGGGGAGGGAGAGAGGTGGAATAAAAGCAATTTTAACTTTAAATGCATTCTGCAAGCCATCAGCTGGTTTGGCTTGGGGAAGTGATTTAAAGAGACAAATAGATGGAGCAGGTCGATGGAGCGGTGGGGGCTTCATGAACCACACAATATGTGTGAAAGAGCCACGTATGGCTCCTGAGCCACAGTTTGGCCACCCCTGCCCTAGTGTCTGCACAGGAGACCTCGTGCAAACACCCAACATAAGCTGCCTTGAAGCAGAACACAACTATGACAAAACAGAGATCCCCAGGATGGCACTGCAGGTGGAGGGGGGGTGGTCTGCTTGATTTGGTGAAGCTTCTACTCTGCAAGCCCCCCTGAACCTCCTCCTCTATTTTCTCCTGGAGGGTTGCTGCTGTCCTGACTGGGATGGCCCAGGCAGGCCCCTTCTCATCAGCTCTCAGAAGCTAAGCAGGCTCAGCCCTGGTCAGTATTTGGATGGGAGACCACCAAGGAAGACCAGGGTCGCTACGTAGAGACAAGGCAATGACAAACCATCTCTGACGTCTCTTGCCTTGAAAACCCTCCAGGGTTACCGTAAGTCAGCAACAACTTGACAATAGAAAGGAGGAGGAAGAGACTGGATTTATATCCTGTCCTTTACTTGGGAGTCTCAGAGCGGCCTACAATCTCCTTTCTGCTCTTGAGACTCTCCTTTCTGCAAGAACTGTGACTGGCCCTAGGTCATACCATCAGGTGCATGTGGAAGAGTGGGGAATCAAACCTGGTACTTCCAGATTAGGGTTCACACTCTTAACTGCTACATCAAACAATCTGCTCTTGAGAGAGCAGCTCTGCCAGAACTGTGACTGGCCCAAGGTCACACCAGCAGGTGCAAGTGGAAGAGTGGGGAATTAAACCCGGTACTCCCAGATTAGGGTCCGCACTCTTAACTACTACACCAAACTGGCTCTGAATAAAAATGCATGCTATGTCCTGGGCAGGGGGACGATCATGGGGACACAGTTGTAAAAGAAGGTCCCCCACACCTTACACGGGGTAGCCTGAACCACAGCGATGGGGATCCTGCACAGTATGTACATGCACGCAATGCACAGAGACCTCTCTTCCACTCTCATGGTCCTTGCAATATATAATAATAAGAAGATATTGGATTTATATCCCGCCCTCCACTCCGAAGAGTCTCAGAGCGGCTCACAATCTCCTTTACCTTCCTCCCCCACAACAGACACCCTGTGAGGTGGGTGGGGCTGACTCACAGCAGCTGCTCTTTCAAGGACAACCTCTACCAGAGCTATGGCTGACCCAAGGCCATGCTAGCAGGTGCAAGTGGAGGAGTGGGGAATCAAGCCCGGTTCTCCCAGATAAGAGTCCACACACTTAACCACTACACCAAACTGGCTCTCCCTCCCCATTCATCATCACAACATCACCCCATTCATCATCACAACTGCTCAAGAAACTAGCCAGCCAATGAACAGATGAGCCCAGAATGCTGTTCCAAGGTGCTGTTGCCATTTTTGAAGGCCCTTTAATCTCCCACTGCTTCCGGAGCAGCAAATCGTACACCACAGCAGGGAAAGCAGGCGGCTGCGGTTGAAAACCAGATGATGTCCTTAGCAGGCAGATGGCAAAACTCCTCCAAGCTCCATCATGCGATTACCAGCCGGTTCCAAGCATCATCAGCAACAAACAGTCTCTCTCCATTGGGTCTCTGGAGCACAACTGAGCTGATCGGAGTGCCTATGGGGCAGGCCATTTCCACCACCAGCTGCCGCTACTTTTCCCAGGGCCACGACGGTCTCTGGGCCACGTTCTTCTTGGTTTCAGCTGCCTCTTTGAGCACAGCCATCACTGCAGCGTTCAGCTTTCGCTGCTCAGACAGCTGCTGAGGGCTGGTACGAGCAAGTTCCTGGAGGGAGAAAGAGCACATAAGGAGAGCTCTGCTGGATCAGATCTTCTAGTTTCCCACAGAAGCCAAGCAGTTGCTCTGGAGAACCAGACAGACAGGACATAAAGGCCAAGGTCTTTTGCAGAAAAAGCCCAGCAGGAACTCATTTGCATATTAGGCCGCACCCCCTGACCACCATTGTTTCACAAGGCTTTTTTGTAGAAAAGCCCAGCATAAACTCATTTGCATATTAGGCCACACACCCTGACATCACCATTGTTTCACACAGGGCTTTTTTGTTGGAAAAGTCCAGTAGGAACTCGTTTGCCAAGCCAGCCGGAACTGTGTTCCTGCTCAGAAAAAGCCCTGCTCTTAGCACTGGTATTCAGAGGTTCTGCTGCCTCTACATAAGAAAGTTGAACATATGAACATATGAAGCTGCCTTACACTGAATCAGACCCTTGGTCCATCAAAGTCAGTATTGTCTTCTCAGACTGCCAGCGGCTCTCCAGGGTCTCAAGCTGAGGTTTTTCACACCTATTTGCCTGGACCCTTTTTTGGAGATGCCAGGGATTGAACCTGGGACCTTCTGCTTCCCAAGCAGATGCTCTACCACTGAGCCACCTTCCCTCCCCATGTTCCCTTTAGCCACTGCAGCTAGTGGCCACTAACAGATCTCTCCTCCATGAATCTGTCAAACTGTCTTTCAAAACCGTCTGTGCTCACAGCTGTCACCATGTCCTCTGACAAGAATTTCCACAAATGAGTTATTTGTGGTGTAAAGAAAAGGAGGAGATCCACGGGGAAAGGGGAGAAGGGGTTTGGCAACCTTACGATGGGACTAATAAGGACAAAATTCTTGGGAACTTACAATAAAAAAAATATGAGCTGCAAATCTCATCCTCCTTTAATTCTTGTTCCACCACAATCTTCCATTGCTCCACATCCTCTGTTCAGAGGATCCAACTAGTCACTGGACTGGCAGTGTTGCCAGGAAAACCAGCGCCAGTCCTGTAGGGCCACACTGTTCAAGTATTCGTAGATCAGAACCAAACCTTGCGTACCATCTTCCTCCTATTCTCCATGGCTACAGCACTTGATTGAATTCAGCCAGGCCTTCTGATCACTTGAGAGTTCTGTTGTTCACTTTCCTGGGCCAGGTCAACTTCCAGTCCGTGTTTTTTAGGCCTCTTGTAAATCATAGACAGTTTCATGAGGGGACTGAATAAACATATGGAGCAGAGGTCCATCAGTGTCTATTAGCCACAGAGTATAGATGGAACTCTCTGTCTGGGGCAGTGATCCTCTGTATTCTTGGTGCTGGAGGGGTCCACAGTGGGAGGGCTTCTAATGTCCTGGCCCTATTAGTGAACCTCCTGATGACACCTGGTTTTTTGGCCACCGTGTGACAGAGTGTTGGACTGGATGGGCCATTGGCCTGATCCAACATGGCTTTTCTTATGTAACCCTTATCAGCTGAAACAGCTCAGCTGGGAGAGTCATAAGAACATAAGAGAAGCCATGTTGGATCAGGCCAATGGCCCATCCAATCCAACACTCTGTATCATACAGTGGCCAATACACACACACTATGGCTAATAGTCTAAGATCTAATCACAGGTAGCATCATCTGTACCTGTACTGGCCTGCTCCTTGCCTTTCAAGAGAATGGATCCTAAGCCAATAATCTCTGCTGACCTGTTATTCAACAGTAGGACACAAGCCCTGCATACCAAAAGGTCCTAAGTTCATTATCTTGCTTCTGTAGTTACGTCAGATAAAAGAACAATTTTCAGTCACTTGATATTTACATATACTTACGTATATGAAATTGCCTTCCCTCTAAATAAGCTAGTTTCCTGACACATGGAGTCTCTGTAATACACCTTCAAAAAATTGTAGGCCCCTAAATGGTCAAATGTGATACGCCACCATTTTCAATAAAATCATTCATAATATTCAGACATGCTGATTTAGAAAGCAAAATTAATTAACTACACCCAGTTTAATGGATTGAGCATATTTTAATAGATATCAATGTTGCCAGAACATCAATACTTTCAGAGATACAAAGTTTTAAAAACAAAGTTTTCTACTTTCTGTTCATCCTTATCTCTTATGTAAATGATGACTAAGGCAGTCATATAAGAATTCTTTCCTGGAAGTAAACTCCATTTAATAAAATAGGACTTACTTCTAATTAAATGGATACTCTGTTTCCGTCACTCCATTCATGCATGGTCATCGCCTGCTTATTTTGCCTGTCTCTTCATCTTTGTGTTTTATTTCTCTCACTGTCAGAATTTAGATAGCACGCTCCTTGGGGCACAGCCCTTCTCTTTTGAATATTTTGCTTAATAAAAATTATGTATGTTAATGGTACTATAACGTTATACAACAACAAAGAATAGTTTTTTGAATCTTTAATATTTTTCACTGCCTGTTCAAAAAAATGATACAAACCAAAATCATTTAACAAAGTAAACCACAGCTTCATTACAGAATGAGACCGCTAGTCCAGTACATCACGCCTCTTTAGCAACCAAGACTGTCTGGGAGAGTCAGAATTCAAATCCTCACTCTGTCATGTTTACTGTATAGAAATGAGCGGGTCATTCTCAGCCTAATCTACCTCACAGGGTTGTTGTAAAAATAAAATGATGTATGCCACCCTGAGCTTTTCAGAGAACAGTGGGATTAAAAAAGTAAGAACAAATAAACTACATAAACAAAAACCAGTTTCAGCACGATTTTAGCTACTACGCCAGCATACCTCCCTTGACACCACTTTAACTGTTTTACATGTCACGTTGTACTATTAGTCCATTTCACTTGGTACACTGTATTCAGATTTGCAACAACTTTCTAAAGGATGTTTCTCAGCCCCGAGTTGGCACAAACTAAACTCGGGATCCTCAATCTTGCAAAGCAAGTGTGCTGTTCCCCCCTCCCAACATACTAGGATTGTCAACCTCCAAGCAGAGCCTGGAGATCTGGAATAACAACTCTTTTCCAGACCCACCCCTCTGGGGAAAACTGGCTGCTTTGGCAGGTGCCCTCTATGCCACTAATCCCCTGCGGAGCTCCCTCTCCAAACCGTGTCCTCTCCAGACTCCGGCCCCAGTCCCCAAAAACCGTCTGACCCAGAACTGGCAATGGCAACCTTAACAATTCTAGCCCTTTGGAGTGAGACGCTCTGCGAGCATCCAGCGCTCTGCAGCTCCGCCTTTGCTTGCTCCGACCTCGCAGCCGCTCCGCAGGACCTGCCCACCTTTGCTCGCTCCTTCATCTGCGTATCGTCGGGCGTCATCCCCGCCCAGAGCACAACCCCGGCTCCCATGACCCCCACCATGCCCAGGACCGTCTTCACCGCACGCGCTATGGACACCATGGAAGCAGCGGCGAAGATGCCCAACCTCCTTGAGCCGGAGCGCTGTGGGGAAGGGAAGGAGCGGCGCACATCCATAGAGAACAGGAAGCCTGTCCAGACCAGAGTGTCCTGATCCATGAAATAAAGAGAGCAAACCTTGAGTTCAGTGGCACCTTTAAGACCAACAGTGTTTTTCACGGTATAAACTTTCGTGTGCAAGCACAGTTGGAATACTGTGTACAATTCTGGTCAATGCACCTCAAAAAAGATATAATAGCACTGGGAAAAGTGCAGAAAAGGGCAACTAGAATGATTAAAGAATTGGAAGTCTTTCCCTATGAAGAAAGGTTAAAACACTTGGAGCTCTTTAGCTTGGAGAAACGTCGACTGCGGGGTGACATGATAGAGGTTTACAAGATTATGTATGGGATAGAGAAGGTAGAGAAAGAAGTACTTTCAATGAAATTGCTGAGCGGTCGGGTTAGAAGAGGAAGTCCTTCTTCACCCAAAGGGTGATTAACACATAGAATTCACTGCCACAGGAGGTGATGGCATCTACAAGCATAGACAGCTTCAAGAGGAGATTGGATAAGCATACGGAGCAGAGGTCCATCAGCGGCTATTAGCCACAGCATATGTTGGAGCTCTGTCTGGGGCAGTGATGCTCTGTATCTTGGTGCTTGGGGAGGGGCACTGTGGGAGGGCTTCTAGTGTTCTGGCCCCACTGATTGACCTCCTGATGGCACTTAGTTTTTTTGGCCACTGTGTGACACAGAGTGTTGGACTGGGTGGGACATTGGCCTGATCCAACATGGCTTCTCTTATGTTCTTCAATATGCCCATGAAAGCTTATACCTTAAATAAAACTTTGTGGGTCTTTAATGGTGCCACTGGACTTGAACTTTGTCCTGCTGGGTATTAGGATTTTTTTTTTTTACAGTAAGACAGTTCAGCAGTGGAACTGGCTGCCTAGGAAGGTGATGACCTTCCCTTCACTGGCAGTATACAAGCAGCAGCTGGATGAACACTTGTCAGTTTAGTTTAGTTTATTTGATTTATATCCTGCCCTCCCCAACAAGTGGGCTCAGGGCAGCTTACAACATATCAGGGATGCTTTAGGGCGGCTGATCCTCCATTGAGCAGGGGGTTGGGTTAGATGGCCTTTATGGCCCCTTCCAGCTCTATGATTCTATATGAGAGCCAGTTTGGTGTAGTGGTTAGGAGCACAAACTCTAATCTGGGAGAAAGGGAGTTTATTCCCCACTCATCCACATGCATCTGCTGGGTGACCTTGGTTCAGTCACAGTTCTCTCAGAGCTCTCAGCCCCACCTACCTCACAGGGTGTCTGTTGTGAGGAGAGGAAGGGAAGGAGATTGTAAGCAGTCCTGAGACTCCAAGCGAAGAAGAGGTATAAATCCAATCTCCTCCTCCTTTTTCTCCTCCCCCTCCTCTCTCTCTCTTTTTTTGCTTTTTCACCCTTTTGGGTTTACCCAGGCCAGCAAGCTTTAATAACATTGTTCATCCTTAATTCAAAGTAGAAGTTTCAATATTAACTCTTATAAATAATACTAAAAATTAAACTAGGGTTACTAGATGTCCTCTTTTTAGAGAACGTAATGTCCTCTTTTTTGTGTGTTTGTCCTCTTTTTGGTTCTTTTAAAAAAAAACTGATGAAAATGTCCTCTTTCTGGGTGGGAAGGATACAAATATTTCTAGTTAGTAGCACAGCTTAAATAGTAGGGTCATTTAAAATGAGATGTGTCACAATGATCACTTGTATGAAGTAGTCCATCCAGAAATATGGGTTTTTTTTGCTTTTAAACATACAGTAAAAGGTAAGGGTAAGTCATTAGGGTTTGTAGGATCTTTCGGGCTCAAGTGCCGTGTTCTACTGGAGAAAGTTTTTCTTCCAGACGTTTCGTTCTCAGCTGCGGAGAACATCCTCAGTGGCGTTGCAGCCGGAGCAGGCGCTCTGACCTTCTTGGCTGCTGTGCGTTGAGTGGGGCCAGAGCTGCTGGAGAGCTGCTATTTCTAGGCTGGAGGGGGTGTGATGAAAGGGCAATTGGTTTGTGGATGGGCCCATTGTTTGGTGGGGCTTCCTGGAAGGGTAGTGATAAGGAAACCCCACCAAACAATGGGCCCATCCACAAACCAATTGCCCTTTCATCACACCCCCTCCAGCCTAGAAATAGCAGCTCTCCAGCAGCTCTGGCCCCACTCAAACGCACAGCAGCCAAGAAGGTCAGAGCGCCTGCTCCGGCTGCAACGCCACTGAGGATGTTCTCCGCAGCTGAGAACGAAACGTCTGGAAGAAAAACTTTCTCCAGTAGAACACGGCACTTGAGCCCGAAAGATCCTACAAACCCTAATGATGTTACCAGCCGTGAAAACCTGAAATCTTTGATAAGGGTAAGTCCCTTTGCAAGCACCAGTCATTTCCGACTCTGGGGTGACTTTGCATCACGACATTTTCACGGCAGACTTTTTTACGGGGTGGTTTGCCATTGCCTTCCCCAGTCATCTACACTTTCTCCCCAGCAAGCTGGGTACTCATTTACTGACCTCAGAAGGATGGAAGGCTGAGTAAGCCTTGAGTCAGTTACCTAAACGCAGCTTCTGCCGGATTGGACTCAGCTTGTGAGCAGAGCTTGGACTACAGTACTGCAGCTTTTACCACTCTGCATCATGGAGCTCGTAATACAGTAACCCTAATTAAACTCATATGATGATACTGGCAACCTGCCAGTCAATCAGGATGGACAGGAGACTCTTGGAATAGCTACAGAGCAACTATGCCTTAAACAGCAGACTGATGTGCAGGAATTCGACAGGTGAAGCTTTTCCAGCATGTCGAAAAAGTGTCGAAGAAGCTGCAGCCCTGCTAAAGTTTCTGTCCAAGGTCCTGGGGCATGCCAGAAAAAACAGAAAGGTGGCAACTTGAGATCTCATTAAGGAGAGCCTTGTCACATAATACCAAGGGATTATCCCCAGGGAGTGGTCTGCAGGCTGGGAGGGACCAGGCTGCTACGTGGGGGGAAGTGAGGCCTTGGCGCTGGGTAAGTAAGCAATGGTTATTTGAAGGTTTTTCGGTGGGTTGCCAACCTGTTTAATTTGCAGGGTTGCCACCTCCACATTGGGAAATTCCTGGAGATTTGGGGGTGGAATCTGGGGGTAGGCGGGATTTTGGCGGGGGAGGGATCTCAGCAGGGTATAACATCAAAGTTAGAGATGCCACAGCCTCCAGGTAGGACCTGAGGATCCCCCCAGAATTACAGCTCATCTCCAGACTACAGAGTTCAGTTGCCCTGGAGAAAACGGATGCTTTGGAGGGTGGACTTTGTGGCCTTGTACCCCAGGCTCCATCCCCAAATCTCCAGGAGTTTCCCAACCTTGATCTGCAACCCTACCCCATCCCCTTCCGGTGGTCAGGGGGGAACCTGACAACCCTACCTACAGTCTACCATCTGAATCAGTCATCTCACCTCCCAGGAAATGCATCTACAGTATGTAATCGGGAGAGCAGTTGTAATACCAGGCAATGTTCCCTCTAAGCTGCAGAGTCTTGTGAGCAACAATTCTACTTTGTTAGCTACTAGCATTAAAGATGTGAGCTACTGCTTAAATTAGTGTGCTCTAGGGTCATCCTTCCTGAGCTAAGACAAAAATGTGTGAGCTGGAAGCTAAAAATCTGTGAGCTAGCTCACGCTAACTCAGCTTAGAGGGAACACTGATACCAGGAGATCTCCAGGCCCTACCTGGAAGTTGGCAATCATTAACAATAATTAGGCCCTGCTCTTGTGCCTTTTAGGAGCCCTGTGGTGCAGAGTGGTAAAGCTGCAGTACTGCAGTCCAAGCTCTGCTCACAACCTGAGTTCGAGTCCGGCAGAAGCTGGGTTCAGGTAGCCGGCTCAAGGTTGACTCAGTCTTCCATCCTTCTGAGGTCGATAAAATGAGTCCCCAGCTTGCTGGGGGGAAAGTGTAGATGACTGGGGAAGGCGATGTCAAACCACCCCATTAAAAAGTCTGTCAAGAAAACATCATGATATGACGTCACCCCAGGGTTGGAAACAACTGGTGCTTACACTTAACCTTTTACTTGTGCTTTTAACACTGACTGGTTGTGAAGGCATAAGTGACAGTATTGTATAGTGGGCTCTATGCATTGATGAGTCCCTGGATGGGTGAGAACAAGCTCTTTATTAAGAGTAGCATAGTAGATGGCGCCAGCACAAGACTGAGAACTGGGCCAACGGGGCCAAACTTATATACATCTCTGGGTTCCCGCGCAAGCATGTTATTGGGTCATTCAAACCAGTGGGGGCTAGTGATTGGTCCAGGGCTACAGAGATTTGGATCCTGCAGCCCATTGTTCCCCAGTCCCCAAGCTCAGTCCGTATGGCTCCAATGAGCCAGGCAGGAACACCCAAACTCTTCCCTGGAGTCCACATACATAACAGTGTATGTGGCCATGTCCTAAAAACCTTCCCCTCCTGAAAATCTGCACATCCAGACAGGGGCACAGGAGCAGAGGACTCCTCCCCCCCACACACACACACACCCTGCAACTGTCTCCCCCACACACACAGACGCCACCCTTGTCTCCTTCACCAAGGCATCTCCCTCTGCTCCCCACCCTTTGTGCCAGTTCCTGTGACAATCTCCTTCTTTCACCCTGAGCTCATTAGCCGTGCTCTGAGTTTCCATGAGCTCAGAGGGTGATTAATACCCAGGGAGTAGATGGCTGATCACTCTGCCCCACGTCCTGGGCTAACCTCTTCCCTGCTCTCCTGGTCCCCCTTACGCTTTCTTCTCTCGTCCAGCCTAGAGCACGTATACCCTCTTCCGAGTGGCACACAGAGAGGGGTCCTTCTTGTCTGTTGGAAGAGAGAGAGGGTGCTGAGAGGCAGAAGAGGATCCACCTGAAAATTTGGGAGGAGGACTAGATCAGGAAAAAAAGGTGAGAAAGGAAGGGGGGACAGTGAATCTTTCTGGTGAACTTCCAACGATGTGCATCTGTGCCCCCTGGACAGCTGCTCCCCCATGTTCTCTGTGTGAAGGAATCTGGGGTGTGCCCCAGGCCTAATCCAGAGGTTGGCAAAGTTTGACATTTCCTGGAGCTCCCAAATTGGCAGAGCCCGCCCCCCCCCCCCCCCGCCCTGTCCTAACTTGGCAAAATGGACCAGAAGCAGAGCCATAGCCAGGATTTCATGTTTGGTGGGGCCCACAGCAGGATTTATTGTTTGGTGGGGCCAAAGGGCTGCCTTGTTTGGCGACCCTGGGTTCTTGGAACTATAAGTTGCCTTGAGTTCTACAAAGTAACTCCCCCCTGTCACTCTGCTCCCCTACCCCCTTTCTTATGTGCCCCTCTCTCAGAGAGACAGAGACCTGTTGACTCTCCCCCCCCCCCCCACTTTGCTCTGCACGCTGTGTTAGGGAAAGGGAGACAAAAAAGCAAAAAGACCAGCAGCAATGATGCTACTTGTTCAGAGTGGCAGTGAGCAAAGGGGACAGATTGGGGGCCTTCTAATGCAGGGGCCATACAGTTGGAAGGGAGGTTTGGCCTGGCCAGAAGTGGCTTCAGAGCATTCTCAATGTCCCATCCCATCTCTCCCAGCTGATGAGCCCCCCAGGGTGGTCTCCTTGAGCCTCCCCACTCCTAGAGTTGGCACTGGGCGTGCCCCTTGTGTTGTGTCTTAGAGATATTGGTGGGCTGGCATGGCATTTCCAGCCAGCCTGGCAGGGACAGAAACATTTTGCTTGTTGCTAACTTAGTTTTCCAGCTAGAGAAGCTGATAACTCAAGACCAGTGTTCCCTCAAAGCTGAGTTAGTGTGAGCTAGCTCACAGATTTTTAGCCTTCAGCTCACACATTTTTGTCTTAGGAAGGATGACCCCAGAGCACACTGATTTATCAGTAGCTCACAACTTTAATGCCAAGAGCTCACAAAGTAGAATTTTTGCTCACAAGACTCTGCAGCTTAGAGGGAACGTTGCTCAAGACCTCAAAAGACAAAACCACAATTACTAAGGCAATTGCTGCTTTCATCCCCAGCTGGCACTATGGTTGCCCATTTCTAAACTTGTTCCTCTGGTTGTCCCTTTAATATCAGTTTAGGCTGCACCAGTAGACTGGTGATATTATTTAAATCCTGCCTGTTTCTGCAGACTGGTGGTGGAAAGTGCCATCAAGTCCCAGGCGACCCCAGAGGGTTTTTCAAGGCAAGAGGCGTTTGGAGGTGGTTGGCCGTTGCCTGCCTCTGCACAGTGACCCAGGACTTCCCTGGGTGGTCTTCCCATCCGAGCACTAACCAGGGCTGACCCTGCTTAGCTTCCAAGATCTGACAAAATCCGGCAAGCCTGATTAAACCTCTATTAAGGAAACAGAACTCTTTTTTTTTTTTTTTACCAATTGATAACAGAACTCAAGTGGCAGCTCGAGTATTTGGAGCTGAAGCTTTTCCTTGGTATTAAGAACGTTTCAGCTTCTTAATTTCTGGGCACCCAAAACTATTAGGATCTCTAACCCTGGAGCAATCTAAAATCCAGGGCGCCTTAAATTCTAGGTAAGGGCTGGAGGTCCCCTGGAATTACAACTGAATTCCAGGCTACAGAGATCAATTCCCCTCGAGAAAATGGCTGCTTTGGAGGGTGGACTCTTTATGACATTATAGCTTACTGAGTCCATGCCCTCCCCAGCCTCCCTCCTTAAATCTCCAGGAATTTTCCAACCTTGAGTTGACAAATGAGTCTCTTCACTTCTTTTTTCAACCAGTGTGTGTAGTCAAAGATTTCAGGTTTTCACGGCTGGTAACATCATTAGGGTTTGTAGAATCTTTCGGGATCAAGTGCCGTGTTCTACTGGAGAAAGTTTCCAGACGTTTCGTTCTCAGCTGCGGAGAACATCCTCAGTGGCGTTGCAGCCGGAGCAGGCGCTCTGACCTTCTTGGCTGCTGTGCTGGAAGGAAAACTTTCTCCAGTAGAACACGGCACTTGATCCCGAAAGATTCTACAAACCCTAAAGTGTGTGTAGTGCTTAGAGTGCCAGACTAGGATCTGGGAGACCCAGGTTCGAATCCCCACTATGCTATGGAAACTTGTCGGGTGAACTTGGGCAGTCACAAACTCCCAGCCTGACCTACCTCACAGGGTTGTTATGCAGATCAAACGGAGGAAAGAACCATATAAGCTAATTTGGGTTCCAACAGGGGAGAACAGCAGGATATCAGTAAATAAGACCAAATAATAAAGAGATCTACTGCCAAGACCCCCAGTTGAGATGATCATAGGCAGGGGCAGGCCTTATTTGTTTAAAGAGCCAATTATAGAAGACCCCCCCCAAGGGCCCTATGCCCTCCCATGCAGCTTCAAGCATGAGGTAAATTCCTGTGAGTCTTATGTTCTTCTGTTTTAACAGCCCCTGCTTAGGAGTGCAGCTAGTAATGCTTTGGGGGTCACTCCAGGCCTTTGCCCCTATGATGTGGATGTGGGGAAATATCTTGTGGTTCCTGGTGTTTTCCCCCCTGCAGTGAGGGATTATCTGGCACAACGCAAGGCAAATCTCTTTAAAACACCTCAGGCCTCTGTGAGCTCCCAGGCCAGGGTGGGGGCACTCCTCCGGCCCTAATCCGCCTTGAGCTTCCCCACTTTCGGCTCTCTGCTGCTAGTGAGGAACTGGGGCAGTGATTCTGAATACCCCGCCCCCAAGGTGAAGACCACAGGACAGAAGAGACACGTATGAACACACTGGATCGGCCCATCAAGGTCAATCTTGTTGCCTTGTCTACTCAGACTGGCAGCAGTTCTCCGGAGTCTCAGGCTAAGGTCTTTCCCATCACATAAGAACGTAAGTGAAGCCATGTTGGTTCAGGCCAATGGCTCATCCAGTCCAACACTCTGTGTCACACAGTGGCCAAAAAAAAACCAACCAGGTGCCATCAGGAGATCCATCAATGGGGCCAGGACACTAGAAGCCCTCCCACTGTGCCCCCCCAAGCACCAAGAATACAGCGCTTCAGTGCCCCAGACAGAGAGTTCCAACAATGCTCTGTGGCTAATAGTCACTGATGGACCTCTGCTCCATATGTTTATCCAATCCCCTCTTGAAGTTGGCTATGCTTGCAACTGCCACCACCTTCTGTGGCAGTGAATTCGTTTGTTAATCACCCAAAGGAAGAAGTACTTCCTTTTATCCATTCTAACCTGGCTGCTCAGCAATTTCATGGAGTGCCCATAAGATCTCGTATTGTGAGGAATGGAGAAAAGTAACTCTACCTTCTCTATCCCATGCATAGTCTTGTAAATCTCTATCATGTCACCCCTCAGTGGGAGGGCTTCTAATATCTGCCTGGTCCTTTTAACTGGAGTTGCTGGGGTTTGAACAGGGGACCTTCTGTGTGAGGAGCAGATGATCTGTCACTGACCCACAGTCCTCCCCAGGAGGCTAGGCCAAATTCTGCTTGGCTCCAGACCTGAGGTGTATATCTGCCTCAACAGGCCCCTCCCTCCTACATCAGTTAAGAAGCAGGTCAAGGGGGTCGTGCTAAGCAGGTCCTCCCACGATGGACTCTCCATGGTCCAACTATTGGGGCAGTTTTTGAACCATACTTGGAAAGGCTGAAACAAGCCTCCAAAAGCATAATTGGTACTTCAGCAATAGACCATGCGTGCAGTTATGTGCGATGGGGCCTACTGGGCAGTGCCAGTGACAATATGCCCTCCTAGGGCTGCCAACTTCCAGGTGGCATCAAGAGATCTCCCATTATTACAGTTGATCTCCAGATGACCAAGATCAGTTTCTCTGAGGAAAATGGCTATTTTGGAGGGTGGACTCTATGGCATTATACCCTGAAGAGGTTCCCTTCCTTCCCTCCCCCAAACCATGCCATACTCAAACTCCAGCCTCAAAATCTCCAGGTATTTCTCACACCCAGACTGGGCAACATTAGACCTCTCCCCAGCTTCCTATACCCAAAGCAGTTTAGAATAATTTCTGATTTTAAATATTCTTTTTTTCTGTAGTTGTATGTTTACAGAGACATTGGTTACTTATTTCATTTATACCCTGCATTTTCTCAGTTCAAACCCAAAGTTTTCTCCTTTCTTCCCAACAACAACCCTGTGAGGTAGGGTAAGCTGTGTGACTGGCCCAAGGCCAACCATCAAGCTTCCATGGCGGAGTGAGGATTCGAACCTGGGTCTCCCCAAGTCTGACTGGCTCTCACAATAGCTCTTTAAACACAGCCAAGTGGCAGATTAGCTTCTAAAGCTCTAAGTCAGGGGTCTCCAACCTTTTTGAGCCTGTAGGCAGCTTTGAAATTCTGGCACAGCATGGCAGACACAGACACACAATGGCTGCCGTGGAGGAGGAGCCAGCCACAAAATGGCTACCACACCTTTCCTTCAGTCACCACAATGAAAATCCTTGGGCTGTGGTGGCAGCTGCTGCCAAAGCAACAGTTTAAAAAAAACAACAACACCTGCACAGCCAATCAAATCCCCAATGGCCAACCAAAAGACTTGCTGGTCAAAAGCGCCACCTGGCCCTGCCCATCTTTAAATGGTGAGCACCTGGGAAAAAGAAGAGAATAAGAGATTGGATTTATACCCCGCCCTTCACTCGGAGTCTCAGAGCGGCTTACAATCTCCTTTCCCCTTCTCTACCCCAACAGGCAGCCTGTGAGGTAGATGATGCTGAGAGAACTCTGAAAGAGCTGTGACTGGTCCAAGGTCACCCAGCTGGCTGCATGTGGAGTAGTCAGGAATCAAACCTGGTTCTCCCAGATTAGAGTCCACGCACTTAACCACTACACCAAGCTGGCTCTGAAAAGGTGCTGACGGGCATCATGTTGGGGACCCCTACTCTAAGGCATTCCAGGAAAAGATTAGGGAGCCTTAAATTACCCAGATTTATCCTTATACCATGGAGCACTGCAATTAAGTACAATCCTTCAGGAAGTAGAAAACACAAAAGAGTACAATTCAAACAAACTATGTTCACCGAATGACTTTGGAAGAGATTGTCTGGACCAACCCAACTCCCAGACGATATTGTAGAGCCCCCTTCCCCCACCGACTGTTAGGTTGGTTCTGCAACGCTGTGGGACTAATGAAGAAAATTTTTAATGCCGGGCATGTCAGCTACTTCCAGTTTCTTTGGACAATTATCCAGTCCCGCCGCCCCTTCCAACAAGAAATCAGAACTCTTTCAATAACCAGAATGGGAGAAAAGGCTAAAAAAAGATTAAAGGGCTTATCTGAACATGGAACATCACAAACAAAAACCCGACTGCAAGCCGCTTCACAAACCTAAAAATACATTGGTTTTAATACTGGCAAATTCATCTTTCATTGCAGACTCCAGATGTAAAGAGCTGTGGAAAAAATTGGATTCAGGCCAAGATGACATATTGTAAAGGTTATTATTTCAACTGTCTGTAAATGGTTAGGAAGAAATGCTATACAAAAATAGGACAGAATAGTAACTGTATTCAGTGATGACCGGTCGTCAGTCAGGGAGGCCAACAATGAAACCCTATTTGTAGTTACTCCGTTCCAAAGCCACTGATTTCCATGGGCTTAGACTGGAGTTAATGTTTATTTTATTTATTTATTTATTTTAGTCAATTTATATTCCACCTTTTCCCAGGAACAGGCTCAGGATAGATAACAATATAAGATAATTTAAAACCAGAACAATATAAAACAATACAATGAACTATAAACAGGTTATAAATAAGCTATAGTTATAGATGGCGGCTCAGTTAGGCGCATTTCATAACATACTGAAGGTCTAAAACACTAACTGAAAATAATAGATGGTATCGCAGCGCAGATGGTATCACAGCAAAGAGGCCAGCCAACAGGATAGGACACCCGCTGCCCCAACCAAAGGCCTGGCAGAATAGCTCCATTTTACAGGCCCTAAGAAAAGTGGTAATTCAGTGAGGGCCTGGATCTCTGTGGAGAGCTGATTCCACCAGGCTGGGGCCAAGGCCAAAAAGGCCCTGGCCCTGGTTGAGGCAAGTCAGATGTCCTTCAGGCCAGGGACTGTCAGTAGGTGTTGTGGACTGTATCGTAATGATCTTCAGGGCACATATGTGGAGAGCAGTCTTGTAGATATGTCAGTCCCAGGCCACATAAGGCTTTAAATGTCAAAACCAAGACCTTAAAACAGATCCAGTACTCAACTGGTAGCCCGTGGAGTTGGCGCATAGGATTATCACAAATCATTTAGATCAGGGTTTCCCAAACTTTTCTTTCCCATGACCCGGTTATTTTTACGCTTCTCCTTTGTGACCCACTAAAATTTGAGGGTGGAGCCAGGCGGCTTTGGGGGTGGAGATAGGAATTATGTCATTTCCTGTGGTGTCACTTCCATGTCAAGGGCCAAGTGATGTCACTTCCAGGGCACACTGAACCAAAACTCCACCTTTTCCTGTGATGTCATTTCCAGCAGGCACTCCCCCAAACCTGCCTTTTCTTCTGAAATAACATTGTTTTAAGAAAAATCTCTCTGAAACTCATGCTGATCCAAAATGGCGGTGGAAAGTGGGTGGTCTGCAACTTTTTCATACATTCTCAGGGTCCTCTCTCTCCACCCCCACACCAGCATGCACCTATCTGTTTGTATGTTCTTCCCCAGTTTGCAAGCACTCCTAATGCCCATGTTCAATTGCCTGCACCACCTACACATCCCTTCCTCAACAGCACTGGCCAGTGTATGTAGTTGGGAGTGCTGTTGCCATTGCCATCAGGAATGCCAGCACTGTGTACCACCCACACTGGGCCCTGGCAGCTGCTGTACCTCAAAATATGCTGACACATTTAGTAGGCCCTTCCTTCAGCTGCTGCTACTGGAACCCTGCCTCAAGCTTAGGGTTCCCAAATCCCCCGCTAGGCCTGGAGACTCCCGATTTGGAGCCTCCTCCCCCCGCTGGCCATAAAAGGTAAAGCGGGGGGGAGGGGAGGGGGGAAAACGGCAGCCCTTCCCACCCAGCCCCCGATCGCAGCAGCCAGAGCTCTTCCGATTTCTCAGGCTGCTTCCCGTCCCCAGTCAGCTGGCCGGTGAAGGGAGGGGAGCCCAGCCACGCCCCCAAAGGACCATGTGCCTTTGCACCTCCGGAGGTGAGTTCTGCCAGCTTCCTATTCCATGCCATAAAGTGCCCAGCTGGTGTGCCTGTGTTGCTGTGAGAAGCTGGCAGCAACTCGTGAGTACAGAGTCCCCTGCATCAGATTTGCCAGAAACGGGGGGGGGGGGGGGCGGGGGGGAGTGGGAGGGGGGTGGAGAGGGAAACGTCTTCTCATAGGGTATAATGGGGAATTGATCTGGAGGTTTCGGGGGCTCTGGGGGAGCTGTTTTTTGAGGTAGAGGCACCAAATTTTCAATATAGTATCTAGTGCCTCTCCCCAAAGTATCCCCCAAATTTCAAAACGATTGGACCAGGGGGTCCAATTTATGAGCCCCAAAAGAAGGTGCCCTTATCCTTCATTATTTCCTATGGAAGGAAGACATTTAAAAAGGTGTGCTGTCCCTTTAAATGTGATGGCCAGAACTCTCTTGGAGTTCAATTATGCTTGTCACACTCTTGTTCCTGGCTCCGCCCCAATGTCTCCTGGCTCCACCCCCAAAGTCTCCTGGCTCCACCCCCAAAGTCCCCAGATATTTCTTGAATTGGACTTGGCAACCCTACTCAAGCTACAACCAAGCTTGCTTGGTTTCAAGAAAATCTGTTGACAGCTATTTTTCATACTTTTCCTTGGCTGGAACACTGGAAAATTGCTGTGAAAGATAGCAGAGAATTGTACTGCAATTAATGAATTAATTTCAAGTTATATGAAGTTCATACAAGCTTTTCTGCAGTTATTTAAAAAAGGATATTTACGGGGCTTGCAGCTTTTTACTGGCTGTGTTTCCCATGCCTTTAAAAGCAACCTGTCATGCCTTTAAAAGCAACCTGTTGTGCAGATATTTAGCCAGTGAACTTCTTTCATCCTTTTTAATATCTACAGAAGGAGTTTAATTTTGGTGTCAAACAGCTGGTAAAAGCAGGACCAGTAAAATGGTGCCTCTTTCATAGTATCATCCCTTCCAGTGCTGTTGAGATATACAGCAGCAATCTCCAATATTCTCTTTCTACCCCACATCTCTCACTCTCACTCACTCACACAGAAATGTCATAGAAAGGCCAGCTGGCTACAACTGGGGGTGCCAATCTTTCATTGGCTGAGCTCCTATGTCTGCAACAACAGCATAAAAGAAGCCATGTTGGATCAGGCCAATGGACCATCCAGTCAAAAATTCTCTCACACAATGCCCCCAAAGCACCAGAATGTCCATCAGTGGGGCCAGGGCACTAGAAGCCCACCACTGTTGCTCCCCCCCCCCCCCCGAACCAAGAATACAGACAGAGCATCACTAGGAAAGGAAAGGAAAGGAAAGGAAAGGAAAGGAAAGGAAAGGAAAGGAAAGGAAAGGAAAGGAAAGGAAAGGAAAGGAAAGGAAAGGAAAGGAAAGGGCCTTACCATCAGTAACAATTCTGCCAGGGGTCATTTGGTAAAAAAAAAAATAGCTACTGGAATGCCCACTCCCTGCCCCTCCCAGCTGAACCCCCCCCCCTTCTTTGTCGCCCAGGCCTCCCGGTGAGATCTCCCGAACAGAACATACTGCAAGGCACATGAAAGCTCATACCTTGAAGAACACTTCATGGGTCTAAAGTGCCAGTGGACTCCAGATTTTCTCTCAAACACTGGGAGGGGGGAGAAGGAAGGAGAGGCAGCCCAGCTCCTCTCTGCACAACACAGAGACAGGGGAAGGAAGCCAAATGGAGCTCAGGCTTTCCAGTCTGTGTCAGTCTTCAAGGCTAGCTTTTCTCTGCACAACACAGAGATGGGGGAAGGAAGGAAGCAAAATGGAGCTCAGGCTTTGCAGCCTAGTCAGTCTTCAAGCCTATCTTTTCTCTGCACAACAGAGAGACGGGGGGGGGGGGAAGCAAGCAGAAGAGCTCAGGCTTTGCTGGGGGCGGGGCTAGCTTTGACTTTTCTTGTGACCCAGTATTGAGGCTTCTGTGGCCCGGTACCGGGTCACGACCCTGCAAACGGGAAACATTTTCTCTACCATTCTTGAGAACCAAGTAAATTGCCTCTCAATGTGATCTCACTTTACTCAAAATTCATCGTAAAATTTATCCACAATGTCAGACGCTATGCTAGAAAGGATGAGGCGATGTGGGAGATTTTATACATTCTAGAAACGGTGTGCCCTGACCTGGATAGCCCAGTATCATCAGATCTTGGAAGCTAAACTGGGTCAGCCCTGCCTATTACTTGGATGGAAGACCTCTAAGGAAGTCCAGGGTTGCTTTGCAGTCAGGCAATGGCAAACCACTTCTGTTTGTCTCTTGCCTTAAAAACCCTTTAGGGTTGCTGTAGGTCAGCCGTGACTTGAGGGCAGAAAAAAGAAACCATGTGCCAAAAAACAACAACAACCCCACCCACAGATGACAAAAGATTACAGTATTGCTCTAGAATTCTCAGTTTTTCTAGAGTATTTTTATCCTAGTGTCATCCCACAGATGAGCTCGTCTCTTGATTGCAGGGAAATTCCTTATTTCTGTGTGGAGGAAAAGGAAATATCCCTAGCATTAGACAATGGTGCGAGACAGGAAAAGAACCCCTCCCCATAGTTAAAGGCGACAAACAGTCCTGGCACTTTCACAGCTTTCTTATATACACACATACACTCAGTCTTAAATCTTGGAAGGGGGGAAAGGCAGCTACCTATGCTCTGTCTCCCCGCCACCCCCTACTTCCTTACCAGGATTTAAAGCAACATCGAGAACTGCATGTTCAACTGGAGGACCTTAACCAAGATGGCCCAGGCTAGCCTGATCCTGTCAGATCATGGAAGCTAAGCAGGATCAGCCCTTGTTAGCATTTGTATGAGAGCCTATCAAGGAAGTCCCAGGTTGCTATGCAGAGAAGAAGAAGAAGAGATTGGATTTATACCCTGCTCTTCATTACCTGTAGGAGTCTCAGAGCAGCTTACAATCTTATTTCCTTCCCTCTCCCCACAACAGACTCCCTGTGAGAGTAGGTGGAGCTGAGAGAGCTCTAGCAGAAACTGCTCTTGAGAGAACAGCTCTGAGAGAACTGTGACTGACCCAAGGTCACATCAGCAGGTGCATGTGGAGGAGTGGCGAATCAAACCTGGTTCTCCCAGATAAGAGTCTGCACTTAACCACTACACCGAACTGACTCTCAGGGAATGGGAAACCACCTCCGATTGTTTCTTGCCTTGAGAATCCCACAGAGTGGCCATAAGTCAACTGTGACTTGACAGTACTTCCCACCAGAACCTTTACCTTCCTCCCCCACAACAGACACCTTGTGAGGTGGGTGGGGCTGAGAGAGCTTTCCCAGAAGCTGCCCTTTCAGGGAAAGCTCTGTGAGAGCTATCGCTGACCCACAGCCATTCCAGCAGCTGCAAGTGGAGAATCAAACCCGGTTCTCCCAGATAAGGCACTTTACACATGCCCAGCAGCACACTTCTCTTTATTCTGACTTCTCAAACCTTCGGACAAGCAAAATCTGGGACTTAATTATTATTGAGGTTAATTATTTTAATTGAAGTTAAACCTCAGATATTCAACTAGCTTGATTTGTTGTCAGTATTATAGATTCAGTGTAGGCAGCCCAATCCTATGCTTGTTTATTTGTATGTAAGTTCAATGGAACTTCCTTTCAGGTGGGTAAACACTGGGTTGTAACCTTAATCAGCTAAAATGGCAGATTGAAATTTTTTTAAATACAATTGATTATAAAAACTATAGATAGCAATTGTCATTCATAGAATAATAGAAACATAGGGTTGGAAGGGGCCTCTAGTCCAACACCCTGCAGAATGCAGGAAATTTAAAAATACCTCCCACAACACATTGTCAGTGACACTTGCTCCATACCCAAGAAGGCAAACATTCCCCCTTATCTTTCACACCTGAGGTAGTAACTTCTTTTGATGTCTTCTGTGATGTGTGTGACCATTATCTCAGAAGAGGCATTCCCTAATCTCTTGAACACAGAAGTGCATGCCTCTTTTGATGCTGGCTGTGATATGTGTGATAAGAAGAGCTACTCTCCTTTCCCTTTCGCACAGGAGGGGATGCCTCTTTTGAAGCTTGCTGCGATTTGTGTGACCATTCCTTCTCCTTTACACAGGAAGCCTCTTTTGATGCTCACTGTGAGATGCATGACCAGAAGAGGATTCCCCTTTCTCTTTCACACAAGAAGAGATGCCCCCTTCTGGTGCTCATTGTGATATGTAACCAGAAGAGGCATTTCCCCTTTCTCTTTCACACAGGAGGGGGTGCCTTTTTTAATGCTTGCTGTGATGTTTGTGACCAGAAGAGGCATTCCCCTATCTCATTCACACAGGAAGGAATGCCTCTTTTTATGCCTGTTGTGATTTGTGCGACCATTATCTAATAAGAGGCATTTTCTTTCACACAGGGATGCCTTTTTAATGTTTGCTGTGGTATGTGTGACCAGAAGAGGCATTCCCCTTTCTCTTTCACACAGGAAGGGGTGCCTCTTTTGATGCTTGCTGCGATCCTTGTCTCAGAAGAGCCATTTTCCCTTCTCCTTCACACAGGAGGGAATGCCTCTTCCTAGACAGCTGCTACTGCATGTGAGTATGTCAACAAGCCGCACATCAAGCTATTATTTAATGGTTTAATGAAACTATTATTGCAAAACAAATAAAAATGTGACTTTTCCCTCCCAAGCAGATGTGTGCAAGATAGATTTAAAAATATGCAAAGAGAGTCCAGTGGCACTTTTAAGACTACCAAAGTTATGAGCTTTCATGTGCATGCGTGTTTCTTTAGACCAACACAGCTACCCACCTGACCAAAATTTATGCTGTTAACCTACTGAGATTTCGTTTGTTGGGAGACAGCCCTTTTCATTCTTCTTCTCTCCTCCTTCTGCCCAGGCAGCTGGACCTCATAATTTCGGTTTAGAGCCTTGCCTCACAAATGAGGTCATGACAGAAATGATGAGGGGCTGCGATGGCCCCGAGACGACCACCGAGGCCTGCGCTCCGTGCCAGACACCAGCAGGGAATCTGGAGTGCTGCAATCGACCCGTACCTGATGGAACAGGGCTCAGCACCGATCAAGAGATGCAGTGGATCTCGGCCAGGGGGGACAGCCCCCTAAGAGCATCATCTTTAAATAGTCAGGTGAGACTAGAACAATCCTTAGAAATTGTAGATCAGGAATAAGCGTCCACCCACACGTTATGATAGTGGCACACTGGACTGTTTTGCTCAGCCCTCAGGGCCAGACCTCTGCTCAAGCAAGCAGGGCACAGGCAGAGCTGCAGGTGGGAAGCAGTATGGGAGAAAGCAACGGGCCTGGCTTTTGCCCTTTACTGCTTCCCAGACCTGCATAACCAACAGTCTTGTCCAACAGAATTCCTGAGATGTTCGCAACTCTGCTGGGGAAGGGAGGGGGTTGGTTTGCTACAAGTGGGTAAGGCCGAGTACAACCCTTTTCTCTTCCACCTCCATTTTGTTTGCTGGTACACCAACATCTTCACAGCCAGACACTCCCTATTTCAAGGCACTGGGTCTAAAAAGGCTGCCTGACCTCTGCATAGATACTTTCATCTTTAGCTGGTAGATTACCTCAAAAGGAGTTACGTGGCTTCTCCTGTGTAAGATCCATTCAGTTTTATGGGATGTACTTCCAAATATATATATGCCCAAAATGGGGCTGGGAGAGGGAAGGCAGCATGGTGTAGTCCGATCTCGTCAGATGCAGAAGCTACATAGGGTTGGTACTTGGAAGGGAGACTGTCGCGGAAGACTTGGTGGAGGAAGGCAACGGCAAACCATCTCTGCTCCTCATTTGCCTTGAACATCTTTTGCTGGGGTTGCCATAAGTCAGCCGTTACTTCACAGCAGTTTACATACAATATGAAGCTGTGGTGTCTTGGGATATTTTTCTAACAATACACAAGAACATAAGACAAGCATGTTAAATCAGGCCAATGGCCCATCGAGTCCAATACTCTTTGTCACACAGTGGCCCAAGCCCAGATGCCATCAGAAGATCCACCAGCATGGCCAGAACTCCAGAAGCCCTCCCACTGCTGCCCCCCAAGCACCAAGATAGACAGCATCACTGCCCCAGACGATGGCTGGTTCAACACTTAGGGTTGATCCTGATTTTATGAGCACTAAATCTGCCTGCAAAAAACTCCTGTTCAAAAGTACTCTTGTAAAGTGAGGAGCAACTTTGGGGTGAAACCGCTTTCAGTGCCAATTCAAGAAAATGAGTGTAGACAACTTAAGATAATGCAAAGCAAGACAGAAGCAGGCCTCAGATTCAGCAGCAGCTCACAGGAGCGCAGCTCTTGAACCTTTCTGACAGTTCCCTCTCTTCCTCACAGGAGCGCAGCTCTTGAACCTTTCTGACAGTTCCCTCTCTTCCTCCCCACCTACCTTGGCCATTGAATATTAGGTGCAGCTGCATAACAATCCCTGGATTAGGAGAGTGGGCAGCCCGCCAGCCAGCCACGCCCCCAGCAGCAATCATTAACCCCTGGAGAAGCCTGTGCCACCCTTTCTCCACTTCTTATGTGATTTTGGGTGGTGGGTGGCTTGCTGGCCTTTTGACTTGGTGGGGGAGGGGTGGTCCAGGAGAGCCCCAGGC
Organism: Heteronotia binoei; assembly: GCF_032191835.1. Lineage (NCBI taxonomy): Eukaryota > Metazoa > Chordata > Lepidosauria > Squamata > Gekkonidae > Heteronotia > Heteronotia binoei. The sequence continues at coordinate 258,223,631 of NC_083223.1, forward strand.
AAGCAAGGCCTGCTTGGGCTGACTGGATCTCTAGCCAACCCAAGCAGACCTTGCTCACCCAGGGCTCTCCTTTCTTGCATCGGGTTGCTTTTAGCTGGGGGGGGGATATGCTAATGTGTTATGCTAATGAGCTTCACCACCTATTTTTCTACAAAGTGACCCCTGGACAAAAGTGATGGTGGTATGCAATGTAGATGAACATTTTAAATGCGCACCAAGAGAGGATCTTCTATCAAGTTTAGAAACAGCAGATAATGTTACAGGGTTTTTGTAGCAGGAATCCTTTGCATATTAGGGCACACACCCCTGATGTAGCCAGTCCTCCAAGAGCTGACAGGGCTTTTAGTTCAGGGCCTACTGTAAGCTCTTAGAGGATTGGCTACACCAGGGGGTGTGACCTAATGTGCAAATGAGTTCCAAAAAAGCCCTGGTGTTCTAGCCACCATAATGGTTTGCAACTGCATATCAGTTGTACACATACTGTATGCCTCCCAACTTCTCAGGTGTGAATCAGCCCTCATACCTTGCAGTTCAGGCTGATCCTGCTCTGGTTTGTCCCCAGCTCTTCCTAAGCCCTCCGCAGGGTCTGGGCGCTGATCCCTTCAGGGGCCCTCCCTTGGAGCTGTGTGAGAGCCTCCCTGGGGAACCATGTGATGAGATGTGCCGAGAGTCTGGTGAGCTGGCGTGCGAGGAGATGTGTGGCCGAGGGCCCTCGTGCAAAGGGAGTTGCCGGGAGTTGCGGTGTGAGGAACTGCATGACGACATATGCAAGGGATCCAGCCAGTGTCTTTACGAAGACCCCTACGATGAGTCAGATCCGGGGAGCCCAGCTGGCCGGAAGAATCGCCTGCCCTCCATCATAGTGGAACCCATCGAAGTGGGTGACGTGGAAAGCGGGGAGCTACGGTGGCCCCCGGAAGATCTCTCACTGCTGGAGGATTCCGAGCAAGATGAGCTCTTTGCAGAAGGCGAAGAAGCACCAGGGGCTGGTGAGTCAGGCAGGGCGGAGGCAACAGGGACGGGACCCTAATTCTTTATACTCGAGGGCTTCTGTTTTCGAGCATTGTTCTCTGTGGTTTTTGTTCTGATTGCCAACTGTCACTCCCTTCATTGTTACACACTGGTGACAGCTTCCTGGTGGCTTGGTTGCATCCTGTGTTCCTTCACTCTTCACTGGATTCCTGATGGAAAAGCCAAAACAGTGAAGTTTCCTGCAGTACATTATCAAAATTTCACAATATATGTAAGCAACAGGGTGCAAAATGGTATACCTGAAGCTGCCATATACTGAATCATGGTCAGAATTCACTCCAGGGGTAGGGAACATTGGCTCTCCAGATGTTTTTTGCCTATAACTCCCATCAGCCCCAGCCAGCATGGCCAATGGCTGGGGCTGATGGGAGTTGTAGCCAAAAAACATCTGGAGAGCCAACATTCCCTACCCCTGGCTGGCAGCAGCTTTCCAGGGTCTTAGGTAGAGGTCTTTCATAGCACTTCCTACTGGAGATGCTGGGAACTACACCTGGGATATGCATACAAAGCAGAGGCTCTTCCACTGAGCCACAGACCCTCCCCTGGATATTTCCTAGTGCTTTAGTGTTCATATACAGGCCTGGGAAAATATGCGGAATTTGAACAAGATGGATCCATTGAAGAAATATGTCCACCTTTAGAGAGATCGGGGGGATGGGTAAATCCATCTTTTAGGCCAGGGGTGGCCAACGGTAGCTCTCCAGATGTTTTTTGCCTACAACTACAGCCTACGTGCTGGCTGGGGCTGATGTGAGTTGTGGGCAAAAAACATCTGGGGAGCTACCGTTGGCCACCCCTGTTTTAGGCAAATCCATGGGTAAATCCTGCTTTTTTGTAGGAGAAACTTCTTTGCATATTAGATCACACCCCCTATGTAGCCAGTCCTCCAAGAGCTAACAGGACTCTTATAACAGGGCCCACTGTAAGCTCCTGAAGAATTGGCTACATCAGGGGTGTGTGGCCTAATATGCAAAGGAGTTCCTGCTACAAACCCCCCCCCAGGTTAATCTATCAAGATGAGCAAAACATACGTTTTGACAGGGTGTCCCCCAAACACAAAAACAGGGACCACGATTTACCAGGGACAATGACCCCAAAACATCTGCTAATATTCTACCTTAGTTGGTGCCAACTGGATAAAGGGAGCTTCACCAATGGCCTCTGTGTAACTGTTCCAGGGACAAGTTACAGCTCCTGCTGCTTTACCATTTGCCTAGCTTACTGGCTGAACAAACAGAGGACCAGGTGATCTCAGAAACTGGTGTTGACAATCCCAAGGATGGCTGTCCCAGAAGCCTCTTTTCACTGCTCTTGTCTCTTGGTCAGGAGTTCTCAACATGGCGCTCTTGGGTTCTCTAAGTATTTTTAGAAAGTGGGTGGGGTCAGTTGGGGCATTTGCCCAGAAGTGATTCTGATTGGCCCATTGAAGACTTGATTGTTTGTCGCAGATATTTAAAAATATTGTTTTGGCAGCAGCTGCCACCACAGCACAAGAATCTTCAATGTGTGACTGAAGGTAAGCCATGGTGGCAGCCATTTTGTAGCTGCCTTAGCCTCCTGTGGCAGCCATTTTGTGGCAGCTATGTTGTGCCTGCGCCCACCATGCTGTGTCAGAATTCCAAAGTCGCCTGTGGGCTGAAAAAGGTTGAGAACCCCTGTGCTAGGTGAAATGGCTTCAGGAAGAGGGCTACCACACTGCAGATGTTTAGAAAGAAGCACAAGGCTGCTTTGTTTGCAAGGGTTTTCGATGGTGGTTCGTTTCCGTAGGCAGGGCTTTTTTTTGAGCAGAAATGCACAGGAACACAGTTCCGGCTGGCTTGGTGTCAGGGTGTGTGTGGCCTGATATGCAAATGAGTTCCTGCTGGGCTTTTGCTACAAAGAAGCCCTGTGTGAAACAATGGCGACATCATTTGCTCCAATTGTCATTTGCTTCAGGGGAACAGATCTCTGGAGATTGTATTCCAGGAGAGCTTCAGGCCTCACCAAGCAACCCTAGGCCTAACAGGCCCAGCCTGGGTGCACACGGTCATCCCACAATCCTTTGCAACAGCTCAGCAGCTTATTCAGATTTGTGGCTTCTCTTTAATTTCCCCCACTGTTCTGTGTTTTCAGGGCTGCCCTCTTTCGAAAGCGACTTAGAGGAGGTGCTTCTGTAAGACCATCTGAGGCATTCGTGGGATGGATGGAGACCAGGGACCATGGAAAGCAGGGGGCAGTGGGGCAAAAGGACTTTTTATGATTCCAGACATTTCCTTGAACTCTCAACTGGAGGATCAGAACTCCTGGGCTTCGAAGTAGGGAAAGACCCAGAAGGCAGGAGGGCCGAAGAAATGGCAGCCAGCAGGAAGGGTTCCAGCAAGATTACAGTAACGTCATTTTGGCAAATGAAAATGAGAGGCTTTCAAGGTGGAGGCCATGCCTGATTTTGCCCCTGGAACACCTATATTCTTTTCCTCCAGATCACTTTTTTTCCCATGGGGACTTTAGCATCAGCTTTTACTTCTCGCCCCAGTTACACCAAAGCCCATGTAGCTGTAACTCTGTGTTGTGTCATTCCCTATTGCAACTACCTCCAGTTCCCTCCCTTTGCCATATCAAAATTTAGTGTGGTGTAGGGGTTAGAGTACTGGACTAGGACTGAGGGAAACCCGGGTTTGATTCCCCACTCTGCCACGCAGCTTGTTGGCTCACCTCAGACCAGTCACCTTCTCAGCCTAACCTACCTCACAGGGTTGTTCTGAGGATAAAATGGAGAAGAGACAAGATCCTGAGCTGCCTGAAGGAAGGGCGGGATACAGTTGCAATAGACAGACCGATTGTAAACTCCTCAGGGCAGGGATTTTAAACAATTGGCTTAAAGCTGCTTGGTAAGTCCCCCAATGTTGGTAGCACTGTATATTGAAAATAAACTTTTCTCAATTGCACAAGAGATTCTCCCATTATCTTTTTTCCGGTTACATTTTTGAGTTACATTCCACCACCATGCTCATTCTGGCAACTGTCTTTGGAATTTGTTAGGAACTTTTGCTGAGAGAATGAGGACACACCCTTGTTTAAAAAAATCTGGAGAAAAAAGGGAATGGTAAATACCAATGTTGTATGCTGCAGAAAAACTCTACAGGTGAAGGGAGGTAGATTTTAGCTAATTCACTCCATCAAACAGCAGACATATGATTCCTAAACAAAGTAGGAGTTCAGTAGCTCCTTTAAGACCAACCAAGTTTTATTCAGAATGTAAGCTTTCGTATGCATGCTTACTTCATCAGACAATGGAATGGGGTACAGTGAGCAGAGCTACATATAGCTGGTGGGCAGTGGTTAAGAATGCAAAACACTACAAAGTTAGAATCCAATGGCAAAATAGTGAAATTAACAAATTGAAAGGACATTTGGTCTGGATAGCATTTGCGTGGGAAACCAATAAAATAGTAACATGTCAGAATGGGAGAATGATGGTGAGAATGTCATAAGGCAATAAATGGAGTCTGTTAATTAAATGGAGTCTGTTAATTGCTCTATTCTTGCTTTCAATTCTGGGTTAAACTGAGGTCATGTCTTTCCCAAAGATGTTCCTGTCCACCTAATTTACTTTTTATCATGTGACATACATTATAAACATCATTCTAGTTTGTCATTAGAAAAAAAGAATACCATTGGATTCTAACTTTGTACCACTTTGCATTCTTAAGCACTGGCCACCAGCTATATGTAGCTCTACTCACTGCATCTCATTCTGCTGTCTGAAGAAGTATGCATGCATACAAAAGCTTACATTCTGAATAAAACTGTGTTGGCCTTAAAGGTGCTACTGGACTCCTACTTTGTTCTATTGCTTCAGACCAACACAGCTGCCCACCTGGATCATCCTATTCTAAACAGTTCCTGGTGGGAATCTCTTATTGCCCAGGGGAGCAGCATTTTGGAGGGAATTTTGGCTGCAGGAGTAGCAGGGAGGCGTATCAGTCACTCCCCACAAACAAACCCCCCTCCCTCGTCTGCTCAAATTTTAGGCAGGATCCAAGCAGTTCTTACTTCCTTAGCAAGATTCCAAAATAGTTCCCAGCTGAAGATTGCAAGTTATCTCTTAATAAGGATTCCTTATTAAGGAAGCATATCTTCAAAACAATCCTTCATGAAGGCCACAGGGCCTGCAGCAATTCGGGCTTCTTGTGCAAATATGGCCACCTCCATGTTCACTGAGTATCCAGTGCTGGGGGCAAGCCAGAGAAGTCATCACGTCCTGATTGTGGGCTTCCTGGAGGCAGTGGACTGGCTGGCATTCAAAACAGAATGCTGTTTTGTATTCAGCACCACTCAAAGCACCCTAATCAGAAGTAGGGTTGCCAGGTCTGTGTTGGAAAATACCTGGAGACTTTGGAGGTGGATCCAGGAGAGGTTGGGGTTTGGGGAGGGAAGGGAAGGGAAGGGAAGGGAAGGGGCCTCAGCATGGTACAAGGCCATAGAGCCCACCCGTAGAGAGCCAGTTTGGTGTAGTAGTTAAGTGTATGGACTCTTAACTGGGAGAACCAGGTTTGACTCCCCACTCCTCCACTTGCAGTGGCTGGAACGGCCTTGGGTTAGCCATAGCTATCGCAGTTGTCCTTGAAAGGGCAGCTGCTGTGAGAGCCCTCTCAGCCCCACCCACCTCACAAGGTATCTGTTGTAGGGGGAGAAGATATAGGGGATTGTAAGCCGCTCTGAGTCTGATTCAGAGAGAAGGGCGGGGTATAAATCTGCAGTCTTCTTCTAAGCAGCCGTTTTCTCCAGGGGAGTTGTTCTCTGCCAGCTGGAGATCAGTTGTAAAAGTAGGAGATCTCCAGAGCCCACCTGGAGGCTGGCAACCCTAAATTTAGAAGCCTATTCAGATCTATTCAGTGAGGCTTGCTCCCAGGACAGTGTTCTTAGGAGCACGCTGTGATGCTCGGATGGCTATTAGATCGACAACCATGACAGCTAAATTCATGTTTTTCTTTTCCAAAATGTATAGGCCATCTTTCTGCCCTCCTAAAAGCCACCAAGGCAGCTAACAAATTAAAATAATTATGTTTAGGGGCAGTCTGTCTCTGATAATTAGTTGCTAGGGAGTGTTGTTGCCTGCTTGGGTTAGATGGACCTTCAGTTGGAGCTAGCGGAGCTCTTCTTATGTACTTATTGGTGGTGGGAGTGAGGTGGGGAATGGCAATAGCTTTTTGTGTTTCCGGAAACTATAGCAGGCCTTGTAGTGTCTGTTCCTCAGAAGTATCTAGAGAACAAACACAGCATAGTAGTTGTGGTGTGCACACATCAAGTTCCCAGAGCTACTTGACGTTCAAACACTTCTGTACAAATAAAATGGTTTCTGTTGCATTCTTGATGTGGTTATTTCCTTGCAAAGCCACGGTTTGCGGAAGAGAAAGCAGTGGTTACCCAGGAGAGGTAAGGTTCTTCCCTGTTCCTTTCAGTGTATTTACTGGGCTCATTGGAGCTCAGGCCAACAGAGAGAAAAAAGGCTGTGGTATAATCAGGCACAGAATTCAGCTTCCTGAAGCTCTGTGCTTTCATGTGAAATGAAAGCAAGTTATTCTAGTTTAGAGGGCTAGGTCCTTGTTTTAACTTTAAGTAAAAAGTGTATTCAGAGACAGCTAAATATTTCCACAGAGATGTCTGAAAGCTCATGGACACTGCCTGATGGAACTGTGGAAAGAAAAGGTGAGCTAAAGCTGCCTTAGAGTAAGTTGGACCCCACCCAGTTTATCACTGTCTCTTCTGGCCAGCAGTGCCTCCCCAGGCAAGGTCTTGGGGCAAAAAGGGTCCTTCCCAATCCCCAATAGCTAAAGACCCATTTTAACTGGAGGTGCTAGTTTGGCAATGCAGGCCTGAACCACTGGACCAGGGGTGGCCAAACTTGCTTAACATAAGAGCCACATCGAATAAATGTCAGATGTTTGGGAGCTGCAAGACATGAATGTCAGAAGTTTGAGAGAAGGAAAGGGAGGAAGATGGGGAGAGGAAGAGAGGAACTTTAACTGCATTGATTTAAAGAGATTTAAAGAGACAAATTCCTTCTCCAAGCTGGCCAGCAGGGGAGGTGGGGGCTCCGAGAGCCAAACAATATGTGTGAAAGAGCCACATGTGGTTCTCAAGCCACATTTGGCCATCCCTGCACAGGACCATCCTCACTCAGAAGTTGCAAGATATCATCCAAGAAGTTGCAAGATATGATCCAACATGGCTTCTCTTATGTTCTTATGTTATCATCTTCACAGCAAGCAGACTGGAGTGTCAATGCCTGATCTAGATCCTTGCCTTTCCTCATAAGGACCACAACCAGAATAGTGCAAAGTCAGCTAAATCATGCCAATCTGGAAAATTTCTACAGGAGTCAAAATCTAGCTTCCCTTTGCACAGATGCTTTATCTGTCGTAGCCCAAAGTGCATGGAGCTTTACCTTTATCCTGTGTTTATTGCATTAATGTGGAATTAATGGGGACTCAGGTCCACTTTTAAGTCCTTTGACTTAAAGCCTTTGAACAAGCGTGTAGACATAATAGCAAACACCATTAATTTGTCCGACTTCTGTTACGGTTACATTCACGCCCCCAGCTTGTTCCAGGAATTGTACTCTGGCATCTGGGTCCTCATCAGAGAACTGAAGCAGCCGGCCCCCAGGCCTCAGGACCCTCAGGCACTCTGCCACTAACTGCTTGGCTCGGCCTGGCCCTTGAGGACACCGGAGGAGCGTATCACAAGTCCCCTTGTCAAGTACAAGGTGAAAAGAGCCTGATTCGAAAGTGTCCCTCAAGTTGGTGGCGTCAGCTAGATGGCAACATAGCTGGGAAAGTGGATGCCGTGGTGGGGGACTGTCCGAGAGCAGCTGGCGCAGGGAGTTGAGGGCCAGAGGGGAAAAATCCACACAGGAAATGTGGAGCTGGCAGGGTGAGTTTTGGTACAGCCCCAGGCCCAAGGCTGAAGTGCCGCAGCCGACATCCAGGATTCGGGCCTCGCCAGAGGACAGACTCTGAAGTGTGGACAGCAGCAATCCTGAGATGTCTCTGTAGCCGAAGAACCAATCAAAATGTTGAGGGCCACTAGCTCCTTTCTCAGAGTAGAAACGGTCCCAGGTGTCACGCTGGTCCATGTGCCGAAGCAGGTCCTCTGTGAGGTGGCCAATGGAAGGAGATATCAAGAAAGTATGACCAATAAGTTTGGGAACCTGACACCACGCTGCCACCTCCTTTCTCTCTAGCCCCCTGAAATGTATCGTCCCAATGACGCATCCTTTGTGAGGAAAAGCTGGTTGTTAAACCTCATTAAGGGTACTTCACACACCTCACTTTCCTCACCTCACCTTCCTCAGCAGGTCCTGGAGCACTCTTTTATGGGGCCCATTTATTTAAAACGAGAACTGGAGCCAGAAATACACAATTCATAATCAGATTTCCTGGCCACTTTCTGCCTCTGAACATGGAGGCTCCCTTTAGTCACCAATCCGGGGTGGGGTGGGGATCTCACTCTTAAATAGAAGCCATTGGATCGCAAATATGCCATCCCTATGTTTTAATCAGAAATGTTCCTCTTCTTGAGGGACAAAAAAGAGTTCACTCTCCACTTCACTTGGAGACAATGGCTGTTTTGGAAGGTAGACTGTATGCATTATACCAGGGGTGGCCAAACTTGCTTAACATAAGAGCCACATAGAATAAACGTCAGATGGGAGGGAGGTAGGGAGGGAAGGAAGGAAGATGGGGTGAGAGAGGTGGAAAGAAAGTAACTTTAAATGCATTCTCCAGCTGCTGCCTGGCTTGAAGAAGTGATTTAAAGACAGAAATGCCTTCTCCGAGCTAGCCAATGGGGGAGTGGGGGCGTCAAGAGCCACACAATATGTTAGTTTGGAAGAGCCACAGTTTGAACACCCCTGCATTATACCCTCCTCCTTAAACCCCACCCTCCCAGGTTCCACTCTCAAATCTCCAAGTATCTCGGGACCCAGAGTTGGCAACCCGAATCGCTGGGTTCATGAAATCCAGCAGAAAATCGCCCGTTCTCCCCTGCCTTGCCCTTCCTACCTGAGATTCCGGACCTTTCCACAAACGCCTTGAGAAGGAAGCTAATGAACCCCTTTAAACTTCTGCTCAGACCTTGAGATCTAGCGGCTTGATGGATGTCTATGTGGTTAAGAAAAAAGAAACGCCCTCCCTTCCGCGCACGCCAGAGGTGCCCGCTCTCCAAGCCCCAAAAGACCATTAGCACTCACCTGCCCACGCCGAAGAGGAGGCAGAACGATGCCAGGAGCGGAGCATCAGCGTCCTCCAAGCACCCCAGCGGGCTGCCAAGGAAGAAGCTACCGCAGCCATCTTCGAAGAGAGCGGGAAGGAGGAGCCAAGAAGGCAAGAATCCTGCTAGAAGGAAGCCGCTGAGCTTCGCCAGGGGACGTCTGCAAAGTGCCAAACGGGGTTGTCGGCCTGCAGGGATTTCCTTAGGGGTTGTGATCGCTTCCCTAGCCCCTTGTGTTGCATGGGTCTCAGGCTCAGCTCTGGCTATTCTCATTGCAAGTGTATAAATCCGCAGGAGCACAAGCGCTCCTGAGCTTTTAATAGTAGCAAAGGGAATTTGAGCCGCTGCATCCAGTCCTTCCTGCGAGAGAACAGCCAACATTCCCTCGTGGGTTGCAAATCCTGGAGATTGGCGGGGGTGGAGCAGAGTTGAACGAGGGAAGAGATTTTAGAAGGAAATAATTTCATAGAATCCACCCTCCAAAGCAGCCATTTTCCACCTAGGGCGCTGATCTCTAGATCAATTGCAATTCTAGGAGATCCCCAGGTCCCACCTGGAGGTTGGCAACCCTAGCTCAGACAAACTCCTTCTGGATATGGATTGCCACCTTTAATTCCTGGCCCTACTCTGGTGCCTGCTTAACAGATGCACTGCTTGTAGAAACGTAGCAGGTAAAATCCCACCCCCCACCCCACATCCCCTCTCTGCAGTTTATTTCTATGTCAGGCAGCAGTTATTACAAAGCAGCACAGGTTTGCCCTGCTGCCTAAGAGGCTGCAGTTTCTGTAGAAGTAATATGTATTAAATCTACAAACAGCTTGGGAATATGGATCAAGAGATTGGTGGGAAGGCGTTAATGTAATTTCAGTGATGCCCTGATCCCTTGCCAGAAATATTGTTCTGATATCACTCTCATGCTAGGCCTCTCTTTTTTGCAGTTTATTGCAAAAGAAAAAGAAAAGAATTGTTCATTTAAAAAAAAGCCCTCTTTGGGTGCATCCAGGGAAGAGGTTAACAACACAATATTGCAGTGTTTTAATTTCTAATGTAGTCTTCCAAACACACTGCTTTTTTTTGCATTACTTTAATTCTATTCTGCCCTGACCTGGATAACTCAGGCTAGCTCAATTTTGTCTCATCTTGAGGATCAGTCCTGACTAATGTTCAAATAGGAGACATCCAAGGAATACCAGGGTTGCTATGCAGAGGTAGACAATGGTAAGCTACTGGACTGGATGGGCCATTGGCCTGATCCAACATGCCTTCTCTTATGTTCTCTAAACATCCCTTGTCTTGAAAACTCTATGGGAGTCACCATAAGTCACTTTCCACCAATTCCTTTGTGGCTTTTCCACTGTCCTTGTTATTTCCGAACACAGAAGGAACAGAGGGAGATTCCTGCTGAGTTGGACCAAAGGCCCCTTTAGTCCAACATACTGTTTCCAGCAGAGCCCAGTTTGCCACTTCCAAGAAACCCACCACAAGGAGGTCAGGAAGATCAGAGCCCTGCTCCAAACAACCTTGATCCAGTTCGAGAGCCAGGGAGGAGCAAATCCTCTCAATCTTAGAGATGCCAGCTCCAAGTGGAACCTGGGGATCCTGTGGGATTACAGCTTATCTCCAGATCACAGAGATCAGTTACCTGGATCTGTGGAGGGTGGACTCGATGTGCTGTGGAGGGTGGACTCGATGGCAGTGTACTCCACTGAGGGCCCTGTCACCCCCAGGCTCCACCCCCAAATTTCCAGGAGTTTCCCATCCTGGAGCTTCAGCTCCTGCTGCTGGCCAGGGAGGACCTGGCAACCTTACACAATCTTTGCAGCCAGTTAAGGGGCTGAAGCCAGTAAGTTCTTTGCAGCCAGCAAGGGGCCCTGACCTGGCTAGCCTGGATGCTAAGCAGGGTCAGCCCTGGCTAGTACTTGGATGGGAGACCACAATGGGATACCAGGGATGTGATGATGTAGAGGCAGGCAATGGCAAACCACCCCTGAACGTCTCTTGCCTTGAAAACCCTATAAGTCAGCCGTGACTTGACAGCAGCAACACCACCATATGGTAGGGAGAAGGGACCTTCAATGTTTCTCATTGTCTTCTTTTGCATAGTGACCCTGAACTTCTTTGATGGTCTCCCATCAGCTGTTTGGGCCATTTAAACCTAAACAGCACAGGTCCACCCACTAGCTATTAGGTTTAAATTGCTGCAGGTCATTTCACTGATCAATTTTACTCCCCCCTTTGAAGCGCAGGGTGGAGGAGCAAAACAGGCCAGTGAAAGGGGTGTGAGCCATTTAAACCTAACAGCGTGGTGGGTCCGCTTGTCAGCTGTTAGTTTTAAATGACTGTGAGCCATTAAACCTGTTAGTTTTGCTCCCCATGCTTAGAAGTAGGGAGGAAGAAGCGAAACCATCTGATGAAACAGCTAGTAGCCATTTCAGCCTAACAGCAGGGAAGGTCTGCCCATCAACTGTTAAGTTTAAATGGCTGCCGGCCATTAAACCAATCATTTTTGTTCTCCAGTTGCCAGCCAGTTAACCCTCCCCAAAAAATTCACATGCCCCCCTTTGACTTTATATGTTTCATATTGTTTTGTTTGAAATTTTAGCCATAAATAAACAAAAATGAATAAACTAAATAAGGCAATGAATAAACGAAATAACTTTCAAATTGGCAGAGGGTTTTTACTGAACAATTAATAACTTAATCATAATTGACAAGCTGGAAAGAAGGAGGAGGAGACTGGATTTATACCCCACCCTTCACTGGAGCGGTTTATACCCTCCTTTCCCTTCCCACAACACACATCCCATGAGGTAGGTGGAGCTGAGAGAACTCTGAGAGAACAGCTCTGAAAGAACTTGTGATCGACTCAAGATCACATCAGGAGGTGCATGTGAAGAAGTAGGGAATCAAACCTGGTTCTCCCAGTTTAGAGTCCAGGCTCCTAGCCGCTGCACCAAACTGGCTCTCAAGTAGGGTTGCCAAGTCCAATTCAAGAAATATCTGGGGACTTTGGGGGTGGAGCCAGGAGACATTAGGGGTGGAGCCAAGATCAAGGTTGCAACAAGCATAATTGAACTCCAAAGGGAGTTCTGGCCATCATATTTAAAGGGATGGCACATCTTTTCAATTCCTTCCTTCCATAGGAAATCATGAAGGATAGGGGCACCTTCTTTTGGGGCTCATAGAATTCGACCCCCTGGTCCAATCTTTTTGAAACTTGGAAGGTATTTTGGGGAGAGGCACTAGATGCTATACTGAAAATTTGGTGCCTCTACCCCAAAAAACAGCTCCCCCAGAGCCCCAGATACCCACGGATCAATTCTCCATTATTTTCTATGGGAATAAATCTCCATAGGGAATAACAGAGTTCCCAGCAGACATTTCCCACCCCTCCCCCCACTTTCTGATGACCCTGAAGCAGGGGGAGGGCCTCCAAACCGGGGGATCCCCTGCCCCCACCTGGGGATTGGCAACCCTATTTGCTGGCAAAGTACAATCTTTTTTAGTATTTATTTCTAACCGTGGCAATGTGGAAGTTCAGTCAGTAATGTGGATGGTGGACTTTGTGCAGTAATAAAACTGAATTCATATTTGGTTTTTTAAAATAATCTTTATTTAAACTTGTACTTCACATAAACTACCCAGCCAATATATGTCAATGCGCTGAAACAAGATACAAAATGACAAGTGAAGTACAAAAATTAATAACAGAATGCAGAAAATCATATCTGATACAAATTAGGAGTGACATGTATTAGAAAAATAGCGAGTCATGATAGACTACCTTGTTAGGAATCACATTATGCTGAGTTAAATAAGATACTACTGGAAACCATACTGCTGTAAATTTTTCTTGATAATTTTGCAAGTTTGGCATGTAAAATAGTTTGTAATTTTGCAATGGAGAAAACATTCCCACACCTTATTTTGCCAGGATAATAAAGGTGGTGAGCTTTTATCCCCCCCCCCATTTTGTAACAATAACAAACCTAGCAACAGCTAACAGTTGTAATCAAAATTAGTTTCTAAAATTGTGTTTAGAACATAATAGAGATCTCCGACAAAACTGACAGCTTTGTGGCTACATGTCACATGAACACAGGAAGCTGCCTTATGCTGAGTCAGACCCTCAGTCCATCAAGGACAGTATTGAGAGTCTCAAGAGAAACTATGGATCTCAGTGGTTATTGTTAGGGAATTTTAGGAGTGCAGGACTCTTTACCTATGACTCTCATTCCCACCAGGTTCTGAAAAGAGAGGCGGATGACTGCCAATGACCCAGTAGTTTCAGGAAGAGAGAGAAACCATTTAAAACCATTTATTAAAATTGAATCCATAATGCAAAACCTTCCAAACATATAAGAATCTAGTATGCAGCATACAACGTTAATTCAATTAATCAACTATCCAATTAGAGTGCATTATAATTCTATAGATGGTATATATTCTGGGTGTTCTGTCAACACCCAAAAGGAGGGCACTCGCCCAGAACAGCAAGGAACAAGAACAAAATCACACATTAAGTACCTTTTCCCATCATAGGAGCTAATGTAATCAGGTGCTTGCAGCCCTCAGTGCAGCAGCTGGGCTGCAGAGGCATGCGTTTGCCTCCCTGGATGGGGAGAGACAGAGGGCGCCCATTTAGGCGCGCAGGCTGGAGGGCGAGGTCTGGCTGATTGACAGCCAGACCTGCGCTCCTCTCAGTCTGTGTCGGGCGCTGCTTCGGCCCCTCCCACCCGCCCTGTATGTTATGTAGGCATTTGCTGGTTGCTTCTTTGAGGAGCCGGGTAGGAATTTTTTCTCACCCTGGCTGATTGGCGTTGCCCAGGTTGTGTTTTTCGCCTACCCTACATAGCATTGCAGTGGATTGTGGATTTGGCTATTGGGAGGTGCTGTTAAATAGGCAGTCACTTTAGTGGCAGGTTTTTGGGGTTGAGGGCACTATGCGGCCAGGGGAGGACTGTGAAGCATCCCCCTTTTGGGGAATTTGGGGTCTGGCATGATCAACCCTGGGGTTTGAAGACCCGGGTGGAGATTGCAGACATTTTTGCACCACAAGCTGTATTGGGACCACACCATCATTTCATACACATTGGTGCTCAGGACACCCCACTTTGGAAAAATTAGAACAAAAACAAGGCTGTGGACCAGGAAACAGCATATGTCCTTTCAATAAAGACACAATTAATCAAAACGGACTACTAGGATTGGCATTTGTTCAGATTAAGAATTCTTATGAATTGTTTATATTCTGGAAACTTTCTCAAAGGAAGGCAGAAAGTTGTATTTTCCGCTTTTATAGACTGAAGTGAGTCACTGAAGTGAGTGACATGTCTCCAGCTGATATAGTACAGGCACATCTGAGCACCAATTTATAATAAAGCAGGAAAAAGTAAATTATGCAGAGAAATTTCCCAGCAGCCCTTGAAAATTACAGTGGTTTAGACTCATGATGAGCTGCACAAGAATCAAAGAAGGGCTTAGAAATTAAGATCTGAAAGAGAGAAGAGACCATGGCTGACAAAAGAAGAGGGAATAGAGCAATATAATCTACAGGGGAAGAAAGATAGCAAATATCTCTAAACAAAGCAATCCCCTAGAAATTGCTATATGTGGGGCTCTAACCACAAAGATGAATGTGTGAAGTGATTTTTGCAGAAAAAAAGCCTGGGATAAGAAGCTTGTAGATGTTTAGACCCACCCACTGACGTAAGGAGTTACAACCTAAAAGGGTAGTGGAACAAAGTAGTGCTTCAGACCAACACAGCTGCTCACCTGAAGCTAAAAGGTGTAATCATTAAGACCAAGATTATGGTATATCAAAGAAGGGGGGGGGTAGCAATTATTCTGCCTTTGGTTCAGTTTCCAGCAAAAGCTCTCTTCATCTCTTGTTTCAGCGGTCACTCATTTTGATGTTTTCGAACAAATGATTTGTTTATCATACTTGCCACGGCGACAATGCCGATAACGGCTAGGGAAGCACCTATGGTCTTCATTACACCATCCCTGACCTGCAGGAAAAAAACAGAAGATTGGGTTTTCGTGGTAGGTGCTTATTCATTCCCACACTGATAAAAAAAATGAACACCAAAAAACCCCAATGTTTGTTAATAAAAAGGATGGGAATAAACAGGAAACAAATATACTCTTTCTCTACACTTTCCTTTGAATGGCCATGTGGTCTGCGTATAAAACTTGGACTTTTCAGAGTTTTGTCTGTCTGAAATAAGGCAGAGGATCTGTCGAATGAGGGGCATAGCCCCTGATAAAGTGACCTACCCTGGATGGAAAACAAAGACTACTACAGGATTCAATGTTTCTCACTGAATCCCTTAGAACCAATAGTAATGAATACATAACAACAAATATGATAAACAAAATAAGAATCTAAAACTGTTGTGTATGAAGACTCGAGTGATGACTTATATGGGTGTTCCTGCCTGACTCATTGGAGCCATTAGAACAGAGCTTGGGGATTTGGGAATAATTGGCAGCAGGATCCAAATCCCTGCTGCCCTGCTCCAATCACGGGTTCCCTGCTGGTTTGAATGACCCAGTAACGTGCTTGCATGGGAATCCAGAGTTGTATATAGTTGGCCTCTTTGGCCCAGTTCTTCAGTCTTTTAGTGCAGCCCTATACTACGCTGTACCTAATAATGAGCTGATGATCACTACCACCTTGCCTCTTCATTGTGTTGAACCCACTATATTATAAAAACAAAAATAACAACATTAAATAATGCACATGCAGAATGGAGGAGATTGGATTTGTACCCTGCTTTTCACTCCAAGTGGCTTACAATCTCTTTCCCTTCCCACAACAGATATCCTGTGAGATAGGTGGGGCTGGCAGAGCTCTGAGAGAACGGTGACTGACCCAAGGTCACATCAGCAGGTGCATGTGAAGGAGTGGGGAATCAAACCTGGGTCTCCCAGATTAGAGTCTGCGCTCATAACCACTACACCACACTGGCTATGCATATTATGCATAGAGTCTCCAGAGCACAGGGCAATGAACACAAAGGGAGGTCCCTGCTTTTCAGAGTTTACAATCTAAAATGTGAGACAGGGAAGCCACAGAAAATGAGTAATTTTGGATGGGGAGTCATGATAATCTGTGTTGCCAACTGGAGACTGGGAAATTCCTGGATATTTGGAGGTAAAGCCTAGGGAGGGACTTCAGCTGGGCATCATTCCATACAGTCCACTCTTCAAAGCAATCATTTTCTCCAGGGGAACTGATCTCCGTCAGTCTGTTAATCACATGTTCAGGAACACATGGGAGAAATCCCAGACTCTGAAAACTAAGCAATTTTATTATGATTCAACTTGAAGAATTACTGTGTGTGTTAAGTGTCATCAAGCTGCTTCTGACTTATGGTGACCCTACAAATTAATGTTCTCCAAAATGTCTTATCATTAGCACCAGTCCTCAGGTCTCGCAAACTGAGGGACAGGACTTCTGAGTACATCCTTCTCATGTTGAGTCTTCCTCTTTTCCTGGTTCCCTCAACTTTTCATAACATTACTGTCTTTTCCTGAAGAACTACTAGCATATCCTAATTTAACATTGTTCAGGATAGAGATACAGTTCAGAGGACTGCATTTTTACACCATTTCTTTTTATCCTTGCTTAGCCTGACATTTGTACTAATTATGTATGTGGTTTTTATTTATTAAACCTGCTTATATTCTAGCTGTCCAAAGCCTGGTCTGTGTATCCACACTTCCCTATTTCAGTCCTGCATTTAAAGAGAGGTAAGGGGAGGAGCAGCAGTTGAGCTCACCTTCTCTAAAGTGCAAAAACATGAGGGCACCAAAGATGGTTGCCACGCTCGTGAGTATGAGTGAAGCGGGAGATGTAGCAACCAGGCCAGAGGTGGCCAAAGTGTGGCTCAGGAGCCACATGAGGCTCTTTTCACATGTATTATGCAGATCTTGAAGCCCCAGCCACCATGTTGGCTGGCTTGGGGGATCATTTGTCTATTTAAATCCTTTAACTTGCAGCTGCTGGAATGGCCTTAGGTTAGCCATAGCTCTCATAGGAGTTGTCCTTGAAAGGGCAGCTGCTGTAAGAGCTCTCTCAGTCCCACCCACCTCACAGGGTGTCTGTTGTGTGGGGGGGGCATAAAGGAGATTGTGACTGCTCTGAGACTCTGATTCAGAGAGAAAGGCGGGGTATAAATCTTCCTCCTCCTCCTCCTCCGCCAAGCCTGCCAATGTAGGGGGCTTGGAGAATGCATTTAAAGTTGCTTTATTCCCACCTCTCTTCATCTCTTCCTCCCTCCCTTTCTCTCTCCCCCCTACCCCTCTAAAGTTAAATGTGTTTTTCAAGCCCAATCTCACTGCTACACCAGCTAGCTGGCTTGGCTCAGAGGATGCATTTCTCTCTTTAAATCCCTTCTCCAAGCCAAGACTGCTGGCATGGGTGCAGGGGAGGGGGTTTGGAGAACACACTGAAACCACACATACTTTCCACCTTTCTTTCTCTTTCATTCCCCTTTCTTCCCTCCTATTTGCTTTCTTTCTACTTTTCTTTCCCTTCCTTCCTTCCTTCCTTCCTTCCTTCCTTCCTTCCTTCCTTCCTTCCTTCCTTCCTTCCTTCCTTCCTTCCTCCCCCTCCCGCCATTTGCTTTGTTTCTCTTTCTCTCTCTCTTCCCCCATTCTTCCTCCACCCACCCATCTATTTGCTTTCTTTCCAGCTCTTTCTTTTTTTCACCTTTCTTTCTCTCTCCACCTTTCTTCCTCCCCTTCTTTCACCCATCTATTTGCTTTCTCTCTCCTTCTCTCCACCTCTTTCATTCTTTCCTTACATGTCTCTCTCTCTCATTTGTTTCCAATTGAGGGAGCTAGAGAATGTTTGCCAAAATATATCACTTAAAAAAAAAAGTCAGGAAACAAATAGTTCTCGTTACCTAGCAGTTCAGTTGATTACCATCAAAGATCACTTGAAGATTAAAATAAATAAGATATTATGCCAGCAGCTCAAGGCTGCTTTTATTCTTGCCTAATGCCCTCTCTCTCTCTCTCTCTCTCTGTATGTTTAATAATATATAATTGGACACTGAATTGGACAGGGGAGTGGTCAGCATTTTGGAAGCTGGTGGGCCAGAGTGAGTCCGCTGTGTTCATGACTTTCAGCTCTCAAACATCTCACATTTATTCTGTGTGGCTCTTACATTAAGCAAGTTTGGCCACCCCTGAACTAGGAAGAGTATTTTGATAGAAAGACAGTCAAGAGTGCTGTAAGTACAAATACTTTTAGCAGGAGACATTCTTCCAGATTTGTTGGTGTCATCAGTCACAACTCAGAGGAAAAACTGAGAAGCCCAGGAAAGAGTTTCTGGTGGGCAAATACTTGAGACAGAAGTAGGACTTTTCTGAGCTTCTGGACACACAGGAGACCATTTTCTTAGTAATAGTGTCCCCCACAATTAACATTAACATAGAGGACTGAAATTTCCCACCATGTGTGTGGCACTTGTATACCTCCAATTCTTTAAATCATGCAAGGAGGCTGACAGCTGCCCCTGTCACCTCTCCCACACAATTTGGATCATGGGGTGGTGGAAGAGAGTGAATGCCACTAGTTGGGGGCCACAAGTCAGGGGGCCCGGCCCAGAAGTTGGGGGACAGGGCCCCCACAGGCCCCCAACGGCTATGGCCTGCTCCAGGTGTTTATCTGTTTGTCACTAGAAGTTCCAAAGAATCTTTGTTTCATCATTCTCCATGAATTTGTCTGGTTTGTGCTCCCATGAGTTTCTGGCTGATGGTAAGCCATACTTCTTGCAAAAATTCCAATGCAACATAGCTGCAACTATTACACTACTACTACTACTTTAAAATTATGCCACCTTTTCGCCCAATCGTGATCCCCAAGGTTACAAACATTAAAAACACATTAAAATGATAAAATAATTAAGTAAAACATACAAACACCACCAGAACCAGATAAAACAAAGTATCTTCTGCTGGCAGAAGACACCAATGGAGGGAGATGGAAAAATCTCCCTAAAGACAGAGTTCCAGAATCTTGGTACCATGACAGAGAAGGCCCTTTCTTTAGTTGCCACCTGTATAGCTTCAAATGGCAGGGACAACCGAAGCAGGGCCTCCGAATATGGTTCTAACCATACAGGGCTTTAAAAGTCAATGCCAGCACCCAGGGGTCATTTAGTAGAAAAAGAGGTGCCAGAGCTCATTAGCACAACTCCTTTGCATATGCCACACAACCCTGACATCATCGGAAGGTGTACTAAATTATATCCGCTCAGCAGTTACCTTAAAATGCTTCTTGAGTTATAATTGTCATAATAAAACCTTACTGCATTCATACTTCTTAAATTACTTTCTCCTATGTGGCTGCAGTGCATGATTATTTCCATCTGTCTGCTTATATGTTTTGGTTACTTTCCCATATTTTTAGTGGGGGAAAATATTAGAAAGTTTTGTCAGATCTCAGACTTCAGCAAAATTCTCACATGGGGTTTGAACAATGAAGTCCACAAGTAAGTTTGGGGGGTGGGGCTTAGAAAGAGCACAATAAAATTTAGAGGTTCTGGAGATCCACTCCTGTGGGCTCCTGCTCAAAATGAGGCCTGCCAGCACCTCAAATTGAGCCCAGAAGCCACCTGGAAGTCAATATGGATGGAACAAGGCTGGAGTTTTATGGTCCCTCCCTACAACCCACTCCAGTCAACACTCCAGCCACAAAAGAGTGGTATGTGCAAGCCGAGAAGAAGATAACATCTTGTCTGGTCAGGCCAGACCAGAAGACTATACCCCAGAGTACAATATCACTGCATAGATTATCAATATTCACAGAAAAAGAGATCTACATACCTGGTCACTGACAGGGTTGCCATAACGCAGATTAGTGACGAAATGCTCGCAGTTCTCACTGAGCACATTGTAAGGCATCACTCTTCCCACCTCTGCCTTTGCCCTGGAGATGATCTCATACACAGGGAGTGGTAGGTATCTGCCATCGTATTTGTTATTGATTTTGTACTTGTCATTCCCCACCACTTTCAAAAGAGGATCCTTCCTCACCACTGCACGGTCAGTTGTAATAGAAAGAAGACTACCAAAGCCAGCTCCTGCGACCTCACCTTGAGAGCAGGGGGGGGGGGGAACACACAAAGCAACTTTCAGTCTAAGTAATCTGCAGTGCATCAATAAATTCCTCTATACATTTTTGTCTTCCGAGTAATTACACAAAAAGGATTTTTCTAGTGGGTAATTTGGAAAGATTACAGCATATATTTGTAAGCATTTTTAGAAACATTTTGATGCAATTAATATTTTTTTGCAATTTGAAGTTACACTGTTTTTTGAGCCAAATTTTCAGTGAAATTATTTGCATTTTAAAAAAACCCTAGCAAGTCAGGAAGAAAAGTTTTAACTAGTTCTCAGCACTGGGAGAGTCCATACAGGCCATCCAGTCCAACCCCCTGCCTAATACAGGATCAGCCTATAGCATCCCTGACAAGTGTTTGTCCAGCTGATGCTTAAAGATGGCCCTGAGGGGAGGTGTTTAGGGGGAGGTGTTTGTGAGTTTCCTGCATTGTGCAGGGGGTTGGACTAGATGACCGTGGAGGTCCCTTCCAACTCTATGATTCTTTGATGGGGAATTTGTCACCTCCCTAGTGTCAAGCAATTGGATCTCAAAGTAATCAGTCTTTGATTTGAAACAAAGTATGATCTATTTGATAGTCCAGGATTGAGCTAAGGATTGGAACTGATACACAGTAACAGTGAAAGGCATACTTAAAGGTGGCACATCAAAGAGTTTCTAAACAAAGCTACATTCTCTAAACAATGCTATATTCACGTGTGAAGATTCACACAGTAATCCCTTATCTCTCTGTGGTTTCCTTCCTTGGGGTCAGGCCTGGGAACCTGTCCCTGGAGGCGCTTTATCTTCAAAGAGGAAATTCCTGCATTTGTTAGTAAAAGCGAGAGGCGCAAACTACCCCCTAAATGTTACCTGCTTTGATGTGCCCAGCTTGGCTCTGGTTAGTAACATTTATGAAGTTTTACAGATAAATTCAATTGCATTATTTCATTAGCATTAGATTATTGAAAGAAAGATTCACATTGCTTGACACCTAGGTAGCTGATTCCACTATTGAACAACTTTCTGTAAAAAGATTTTCCTAAGATCCAGCTGCTATATTTATTTATTTAGGGAATGGGAAAGAATCCTGGCTCCACCCTCAAAGTCTCCAGATATTTCCTGAGTAGGACCTGGCAACCCTACACTAAGATGATCCTATTGGGTTCTTCTCGTGGTCTTTTGTTTTTATGAGGGGGAATCGGGAAAGACCAACTCCACAAAGACCATGGATCACTGGATATACAATATCTCTAATAAACCTTATAATTATAGGAAAATAAATCAAAAGTCATCACTCTGAAAGAGGATATATCAGTCTGCACATCAATATGTAATACTGTGAATTCACATGCAGGTCAAGGTGTGCAGTGTCAAAGTAATTTGATCAGCTGGCCAGTGGAGGGACTTACCAGGAGAAAGAGGAAGGTCCAGTCCATGATGCCGGTGCTGTGCAGGAAGTAACAAAATCACCAGCGGCATCCAGGCAATGCTCTGATATTTGGGAAAAAACTCTACAGTAGAAGTCATTTTTACCACAAAGTTTTTGCCCAAATGCTAGGGTCACAGTAAAGTCACAACATGATGACATCACTTCCTGTGAGATGCCAGCAATGTTGCCTGCTTCTTTCTCCTGGTAAGTTCCCCTCATCTCCCACCAATTGCCAAGAGAGTCTTGGCAACCCTAAGCACGCTCCATGATTATACTGTGTTTCTTAGCTGAGGAAAGTGTATATAATTTGCCTTTTGTAAAGACCTCCTCTGCCCAACCCAGTGACTCAGGAGAAGAGACGGATGACCAGAGGAACCAGGGAGGGTCCAGCTCTGCAGACTAAGCTGCTGCTAACATTCTGGCAGTCACAAGCCCCCTGCTAGAGCCTGCAAAGGAAACCTCACCACTGATCCCTGAAAAAACCACCAGACCTCCACCAGGCAGGATGTAAATATGGACCCAGGAGATGCTATCACTGCAGGAACAGCAGCAGCAAATGATCCAGCCCAAGGTGGCCCAAAGGAGGTGAGTGCTAAGTTGCCACCCCAGGCTTACGCAGTGAGAGCAATAATTCTTTGCAGAATCCCAGACAAAGCTCAGTGCTGCCACAAGAGCTTAACACCTGCTAGCAGGGCAGCTTAGCCTGATTTCTTCCCAGCCTGTTTAGGCAGAGGTTTGGGAAAGCTGACTCTGGATCAACTGGCCCATTAGATACAAGCCTGTGTTCCAGTTGGCACTCTCAAGCCATGCTAGCTGAAGCTGAGGGGACTGGAGTGGATTGTCTTGAAGAGTGAAGGACACTACAAGTGCTACACTGGAATACTAGTGCTAGCATGGAATTCACTGAAGATATTGAAGAAGATATTGGATTTATATCCCGCCCTCCACTCCGAAGAGTCTCAGAGAGGCTCACAATCTCCTTTACCTTCCTCCCCCACAACAAACACCCTGTGAGGTGGGTGGGGCTGGAGAAGACTCTCACAGCAGCTGTCCTTTCAAGGACAACCTCTGCCAGAGCTATGGCTAACCCAAGGCCATTCCAGCAGGTGCAAGTGGAGGAGTGGGGAATCAAACCCAGTTCTCCCAGATAAGAGTCCACACACTTAACCACTACACCAAACTGGCTCTCACTCGGGGAGGGGATGGTATCTGGAAAGGTCCTTAGCCATTTTCTCCATAAATGTTGCTTTCTGCTCTTTAGTAGAGAAGCCCTTACTTTCTGGAGCCAAGTGGACCACATATCCATCGCCTATGTAGATAGCCCAATGTTGATAACAAGACCGTTCAATCTCAATCAGATCTCCAGGTTTTGGCTTCATCTGCAAGAATTAACAGAAGGGTAAGTCTTTTTCAACAGCAGCTATAGAGACTCAACTGGAGGGGCTGCTTGTGAAAGTTCCTACAGGGCCTGTCTTCATTGTGCCTTTGAGTGGGGGTGTCAAACATGCGGCCCCAGGAGCAAAATCAGGCCCCCAGAGAGGTCCTACCAGGCCCGCAAACAGATCAAAAGCAGGTTTGCAACTTACAGATACATCTGAACAACACCTGAACAGCATACACAAGATTTCTACAGAACAGACCTTGTTTCCAGATTTTGATGTAATAATTCAGACCACGAGGTGTCAGTTATCAAAGACTGTTAAATAAACAAAACATTGCAAGAGTGGTAATGCTTTAAGCATGTTTTAAGTCTTTTTTAAAATTAATTGTGTTTATAGATCCAGATAGGCAGCCATGTTGGTCTGAAGCAGTAGAACATGAAAAAGGTGATATTGGATTTATATCCCGCCCTTCACTCCGAATTTCAGAGTCTCAAAGAGGCTCACAATCTCCTTTATCCTCCTCCCCCACAACAGACACCCTATGAGGTGAGTGGGGCTGAGAGGACTCTCACAGCAGCTGCCCTTTCAAGGACAACCTTGTCGGAGCGGGAGTAGCAGAGTGAGGGAGATGACTTGCCCGACACAGGGCTTCAGGAAAGAAAATCAGGCAGACGCGTGCAACTAGTGCCAAAAGGTGTATTAACATATATACACGACAAGTGCTCTCTTGTGCAGTCTATACAATATCACCTCCACGGACAAAGTGCTTCGCCTAACCACCATCTCACAGGGAGAGACCTGTGTGATGCACACACAGATCATATATAGTCCAAGCAGCCAATCCTGGCCATGCTGACTCAGCAGATTGCATCACTTGGCTTCTGCCGGCTCAAGCCGGTCTGCTGATCAGGTCACTGTGACCTAGCCTGGCAGCTAGATCACCAGCTGTCATACTGTAGCTGTCAGACTGGGTTTATGTAGATTCTTGCTCCAACACACCTCCTAATCTATTTAAACCCAGTATACCCAAACACTTTACACAGTTTTCATGTTCACTTGCAGTTAAACATTTCGTGAATATATCAGCGGCATTCTCATCCGATGTACACTTTATTATTTTTATGAGGTTTTTAGCCGCTGCTTCCTTCACATTTTGGTACCTGATAAGTATATGCTTGCTTTTCCCTCGAGCAGCTTGGTTCTCCGTCAGTTCTTTGGCTGCTGAGTTGTCAGTATATACTGAAACTGGCAAATTTACAGGTATGCTAAAGTCCCTCATCAGTTGTACTGCCCACTCTAGGTTAAGTACACATTCGTTTATGGCACCGTACTCTGCCTCACACGTGCTACATGCCACCAGGGTCTGCTTGGTGGCTTTCCATACTACTAGGGCATCTCCCAGAAATATTCCAATTCCTGTGGTTGATTTTGCCTTGGGCCGGTCCCCCCAGCTTGCGTCAGCATAGGCGCGTAGTTCAGGTTTTTCTCCTACTCTGAGGGATAGCTTACGTTCTATTGTGCCGCTGAGGTAACGTAGTACTCTTTTAGCCGCCACCCAATCTTTGTGGTGGGGTTCAGCATTTTTCTGGCACAATATATGTACCGCATAGCTGATATCTGGCCTGGTCCAGCACGCTAGGTGCAATAAGGACCCGATCAGGGACTGGTATAATGGTACATTCTTGAATATCTCACCTTCAGGTTCCTTGCTATAACCTGTGGTCATGGGTGTTTGCACACTGCTAGCTTCGTTCATACCATACTGAGCTAGCAGCGCTCTCACTTTGTTGCTCTGGGACAGTTCAAAACAACCATCGGCCCTCCTCGCTATTTCCACCCCTAGGTAGTAGCTCACTGGCCCCAGGTGCTTGATAGTGAACAGCTTACTGGCTGTTTCTTGAAACCATGCTAATTGTTGGTTGGAGTCCACTAAGACAATCAGATCGTCCACAAAGATGAGGACTATCATTCTGGACTCTCCCACCACCCTGCTAAACATGCAAGGGTCTGCCAGATGCTGGTTGAATCCTACTTTCATTAATGCTGACTTCAAACACTTGTACCATGCGTGTCCGGCTTGTTTCAAACCATACAAGGCTTTGTTCAGTTTTAACACACCACTCCCACCATCAAAACCGGGGATTTGTTCCATAAACAGCTCCTGGTCTAAGGGGGAGTTCAAATAGGCTGTCTCGAAGTCAAAGTGATGGGCTTGTTGCCCCGTACTTCCAGCCTTACACAATGCTGCCCTGAGGGTTTCAGCTTTTAAAGTGGGGGCAAACACTTGCTGATAATCCAATCCCTTCCTTTGGCTGAACCCTCTGGCCACTAACCTGGCCTTTCGTTGCACGGCTCCATTTGCGTCTTTCTTTAACCGGTAGGTCCACCTACAGGAGATAATGTTCCGGTTGCCCGGCCTTAGCACCTCAGTAAACACTCTGTTTTTCAGCAAGGAATCATATTCCTTCTGCATTGCGGCAAACCATGCTAGCCTTTCTTTACTATCTAGCTTCAGCACCTCCTCGTATGTTTCAGGTTCAGGGGTGCTGACTTGGTTTGCACTTGGGAACCCGTATCTAGCAGGAGGGATGCCTTTTGTGGCTCTAGCCGACACCCGTGGCCCTGTGCCAGGATTCGGCTCACCTTCTCCAGCCCCACTGGGTGCCACCTCCTGGGCTGGTCGTGAGCAGAGAGTTCAGATCACAGTACTGCAGTACTGCTGCTTTACCACTCTGCAGTCCCACCTAAACTATAGTTGCACCTAACCTATAGAGCAGAGGTGTCAAACTAATTTGTTACAAGAGCCGGACCTGACATAAATGTCAGTTTGTCACGCTGGGCCATGTTTGCCATAAAATTTAAAGACAGGTGTGGGAGTTATACACTTTATAAAGGACACAGACAAACCCAATTAAACAATCTTATTTTTAAACATGCTTAAAACATTTAACACTCTTATAGTATTTCCTTAAAGTATCTCCCTGATGCCCCTCTCTCATTTGAATTGACTCTATAAAGGAAGCCATGGCTCTCAGTTTGTAAGACTGAGCAAGGCTATTGACAAAAGGATGTTTTGGACGTCAATAATTCACAGGATCACGGTAAATTGAAACCCCTATCCTCTTCAGCCAAAGTCAGGAAAGTTAATTTCTAGATCTTTTATACTTACTTCTGGCCTCCAAGACATGATGACTTGTGTTCAGATTTGTTGTCTTTTGTTGCTTTTATTTTCCTTTCAGTCCTCAGATTTTCAACTTTCACAGTCTTCAGGTTGGTTGAACTTTCCTGTCCTACTGTAATGTAATGGCAGGTGAGAGAAACATCAATTGTACTAACTTCCTTCCCATTGAGCTTCTGCTACTGCTACAGAATGTCATATCAGAAGCGTGTGACTCAAGCAATATACTCATTGCAAATCTAGGAACTGCTCAAAATGCTTATTTAAAGAAAAGATTCTAGCTCTATGTGTAACAAAGTATTTTTGTGTGGCTCAAACAATATATTCACTACCAGTGCTTCTTTAAAAAATAGCAGGAACACACAGGAACGCAGTCCTGGCTGACTTGGTGTCAGGGGTGTGGCCTAATATGCAAATGAGTCCCTGCTGGGCTTTTTCTGCACATGTGCCGCCCAGCTGCATTTGTGTTCTCTGGGTGTGTGCTTCCGAAGCACCTGGGGAACGTGAAAGTGGTTGGGTGATGCATGTGCTCCACAGAGCCTGCCTTCCCCAGTGGTGTGTGCACTCCTCAAAGCTTTCTCATGGGGAAAGCAGGCTCTAAGGAGTGCATGTGCCGCTGGGGCTTGGAGGTGCATTGTGGGAGGGGGCCCCTGTAGGCCAGGTGGTGCCCTAGGCAGCCACCTACCTGGCCTACTCCTAAACACCTGCCATGATCACTAGGTCCCATTGGCTCCATATACTGAGGAGGGAATCATAGAATCATTGGAAGGGACCCCCAAGGCCATCTAGTCCAAACCCCCTGCACAATGCAGGAAATTCACAAATACTTCCCCCTAAATTCATAGCATCAGCATTGCTGTCAGATGGCCATCTAGCCTCTGTTTAAAAACCTCCAAGGAAGGAGAGCCCACCGCCTCTGGAGGAAGCCTGTTTCCCTGAGGCTGTTTGTGAGCACTGTGGCACTCGTCAATATATTTCCCGGTGTGATAAGGAAAATCATACAAAAATATTAAGGAACAAGTAAATACATAAATAATCTAACAATATGTCTGAAAAATCCATCACATGGAGGCACTGTTGATGCTATTAGAATCTCTTGATTCTTCTGTGAGGGGTTTTTCAGATGTATTGTTAGATTATTTATGTATTTACTTGTTCCTTAATATTTTTGTATGATTTTCCTTATCACAAAGACCAACAAAGTTTTGGCCTTAACGGTATAAGGTTTTGGGTGCGTGTACACTTCTTCAGATAACAGTAGAAAAAAAGACTTGTTCAACCATTACATGTAGATAGAAAGAGGGTGTGCGGGTGTTAGTTGCCAGGAAGGACTAGTTAGAGTCAAGATGCATAAGTAACTGGGTGATTATAGCTGAGATTGGATTAAAGCGTTCAGTAAGATCTCTGAGCAGCATTAATTAGCACACAAATATAAGAGTTAACTAACAAATGCAAGAATTAAGTTTGAGTTTCCCGGTGTCTTGAATAAAACTTTGTTGGTCTTAAAGGTGCCACTGGACTCAAAACTTTTTTTTTATTTTCTCACCTGTGGGGAAAAAAACATTGCTTCCTCTTTGATCCAAAGCAACCTACTAATCACTAAACCACAGAGCTGTACTGAGATGACAATTATCTCCAATAGTCAATCTGTTACAGGAAAACAACCCTCTGACTGAAGAAGCTTGGAATTCCCCTGAACTATGTTTCTTTTCTGAGAACATCATTATATATAAATTGTAATGTACTGAGTGACGAGATGTGTTGAAGGCAACATGCTTTATTAGCGAGTACATCACAAGGCAAGGCAACGCGGGCCGGGTCCCGATTATATACATACCCTGGAACAACCCTCAGTTTGGCCAGGTCCAATCATGGCCAGTTAAACTTCCCGCCACAGATCATGATTGGTGGAGCATATTTGCGGCGCTACATCCGGGGACCAGTGGACTTCCACTGGTCACCTCCGTAGCGTACGCTATGTTGTAATTTCGGGACAGAAATGCAAGACACAACATACGGTAAATGTTATTTATTTGGAAGAACCCAGTAAAACATCTACTGTCATTTAAACAATTTATTAATGGCCTACATGAAACCATTGAATTTGAAATAAATGACTAGAGAGATAATTTTGGGATGTTAATATTAAAAGAGTAGGAAACAAAATTGAGACTAGCACCTACAGAAAACCCACAGATGCTAATTCCTTTTTGGTTAGTGATAGTTTCCACCCACAGAATTTAATAAAGAACCTGCTTTATTCTCTGATGTTGAGAATCAGGAGGAACTGTAGCATTTTCTCTGACTTTGTAAAACAACCTAAATTACTTAGGAGTCCATTCAGAGAGAGGGGCTGCTACTTTTCCAGAATTGTCAAACAGGCTTTTTATTAGATAACCCCCCCACAGCAGATCCTTCCTTCTGGAGCCAAAAAATAGACAAGATAAATTTAAACGAATTATTCCACTGACATACAATGAGAGATTGATTCAAGTAAAAAATGTTGTTAGAAAACCTTGGCACTTACTTGTTAATATTCCTAGATGTGAGGCTTGCCGCTCTTTTTGCCTACTGTCGATCTAAGAACTTGAGAGATATACTTGTTATAAGTAGTTTAAAATCTTCCCCTGCAACACAGAGAAGAGTAGGCGTATACCAGTTGGCAACTTTCCCCGTGGGAGATGTTTGGTCTGTAGTTAATGTTTCTGTTTCTGTTATAATACTACTAAGCAAAGAAAGTACTCCATTAGAACTTTTTTCAGTTGTAATTTAAAAAAAAACATTATTTCTGCAATTATTTTCAAAATATGAACATATGTGGGATGTACGTCAAGTCAGATTTATGAAGAGGAAGAATGTTCCACATTGATAATTTTACAGCTGCTGGCCATAGCAACAGAGACTTTCGTTTCTTGGCACTGGAACAAGTCCAGGCTTGAAATCTAAGCTGACTGAGTATTTGAGGGCCTGTGAGACATTTTGGATCCATGCCCTTATGTATTTAACTCTGTATGGGTTAAATCAACAGGTCGACTGCCTTACTGTATAAATATATGCTACTTTAATATTGAAGCTCAAATACTTTGGCCACCAAATGAGAAGGGAGCACTCACTGGAGAAGATCCTGATGCTGGGAAAGGAAGAAGGGGACAGCAACAGATGAGATGGCTGGACAGCATTACTGATGTAACAAACATGAATTTGAGCAGACTTCGGAGGATGGTGGAAGACAGGAGGGCCTGACATGACTTTGCCCATGGGGTCGCAAAGAGTCGGACTCGACTGTGCGACTGAACAACAAAAATATTTATTCTGTAGTTCTTTTGTTCAACTGATTTAATGTTGGAATATATATGCATTTGTCACATTGGTACTGTGTGGTCATGTGACCACTGCTATGCATTGCATTAGAATAATAGAATCAGATTCTACTATTCTAATGCAGTGCATAGCAATGGTCACATGATCCTAGGATAGCCAGTTCTAATAGATCCAAACCTGCGGGGCTTCAGGTGTCTGTGTACCAATGCCCAAAGCTTAGGCAATAAGAAGAAAGAGCTTGAGCTTCTAATGCAGACAGAAAGATATGATTTAGTAGGCATTACAGATACTTGGTGGGAAGATTCGCATGACTGGAATGTAACAGTGGATTGATATGTGTTGTTCAAGAAAAAATCAAAAGCGTCAAACTGTTTGTGAGGAGAGGGTTTGTTTGCCAGTAAATACTGGAGGAGGAGGGTGACAGCCTAGTATCTTGGGGAGGATAAGGAAAGGAAGGACAAACAGTATTGTGTCTGGAGTCTGCTACAGATCTCCTGACCAGGATGAGGAGATGGATGCTGCCCTCCTTGAACAGTTTGACAAACATCATGACCCGCTTCCCTGATATGTGCTGGAAGACAAACTCTGCAGTGTCCACAATTACATACGTTCCTGACCTGTATGACTGACAGCTTCCTTCATCAAATAGTGGGGGAAGCTATGAGGGGCTTGATCATACTCAACTTGATATTGATCAACAGTCAAGAGGCTGTGGAGGTCAGAGGCACCACCCTGGGGATTCCAGATGGCAGTCTGAGACTACAGAGTATTGTTTTGAGAGTGCGGAAAAGAGGGAGACAGAGAAACACCAACACATTAACTTTATCCTTGTTAATTAACACCAACTTTAAAAACAAGCCCACCCCTTATTCCCACTTAGGAAAAGTTATGTTCTATAAGATCCCTCATATTTACCTCTGACATCTGTGCCACCTGCTCCAAGACGTGACTTGTGGCGACGTCTCTTGTCTTTTATTGTTTATCTTCCTTCTGTTGCTCCTGGAAACAGTTTGCCTTCCCAAGCCACTCCCAGTAAAGCTTATTTTATTAAGAGGTCTGTTTGTTGAGGCGATAAAGCAGGCAACCCCCAAGCTCAGTGCTTACTGGAAAATGAAACGAAGCAAAAAAAGAACTGTGGAATTTGCATCCCATGATTGTGCAATGAGGTAATCGCCTATTCCTTTTGGTTCCCTATATCCATTTCTCTTTCATGGGTCTCTCAGCTTGGCTTCACGAACGAAGATTTAAGAAGGGTGCAATAGTCCACGTCTGCTGCAGGCTCGCTGGTGGCTGACAAGACCAATGCGGGACAGGCAGGTCCGGCCACAGTGGCTGCAGGGAAAAGTCTGATTTAGGGTTGGTGCTGTAGCAGGGCAATTCTTCCTCAATCTCCTTTTGTCCTCAAGACCAGCTATGCGTGTGTTCTCAAAGGAAGAGACAGCCTGGTGGATGGTGTGCTTCCATGCTTTGCGATCTGAGGCTAGGTCAGACCACTGGTGATGGTTGATGTGACAGCTGCCAAGGGATTTCTTCAAGGAGTCCTTGTACCTCTTCTTTGGTGCCCCTCTATCTCGATGGCCGGTGGAGAGTTCGCCATACAGGGTAATCTTGGGAAGGCGGTGGTTTTCCGTCCTAGAAATATGCCCTGCCCAGCGCAGCTGCGTCTTCAACAGCAGTGCCTCGATGCTGGTAACCTCCGCCCGCTTGAGGACTTCAGTGTTGGTCACAAAGTCACTCCAGTGGATGTTGAGGATGGTCCGAAGGCAGCGCTGATGAAAGCGCTCAAGGAGTCGCAGGTGATGACGGTATAAAACCCACGATTCGGAGCCGTAGATGAGGGTTGTCATCACAACCGCTTTGTAAACATTGATCTTTGTGCCTTTTTTCAGATGCTTGTTGCTCCACACTCTTTTGTGCAGTCGGCCAAATGCACGGTTTGTCTTTGCCAGCCTGTTGTCAATCTCCTTGTCGATCTTGGCATCTGAGGAGATGATGCACCCCAGGTAGCTGAACTGCTGGACTGCCTTCAGAACTGATTCACCCACAGTGATGCAGGGAGGGTGATAATCTTCCTGGGGTGCAGGCTGGTGGAGAACTTCTGTCTTCTTCAGACTAACTTCTAGGCCGAATAGCTTGGCAGCCTCTGCAAAGCAGGACGTCATATGCTGCAGAGCTGATATCGAGTGGGAGATGAGTGCAGCAGCATCGGCAAACAGTAGCTCTCGGATGAGTTTTTCCATTGTCTTGGAGTGGGCCTTTAGTCGCCTCAGGTTGAACAGGCTGCCATCGGTGCGATAGCGGATGTAGACACCATCGTCATCATCTAGATCTACTGCGGCTCTTTGAAGCATCATGCTAAAGAAGATCGTAAAGAGAGTTGGCGTGAGAACGCAGCCTTGCTTTACACCTGTGCCTATTGGGAAGGGCTCCGAGAGGTCGTCGCAGTGTCTGACTTGGCCTCGTTGGTCTTCGTGTAGCTGGATGATCATGCTGAGGAACCTTGGGGGACATCCTAAACGTTCCAAGATTTGCCACAGGCCTTTCCTGCTAACGGTATCGAAAGCTTTGGTAAGGTCGACAAAAGTCACATACAGAGCCTTGTTCTGTTCCCTGCATTTCTCTTGGAGCTGCCTGAGAACAAATACCATGTTGGTGGTGCTCCTGTTAGCTCTGAAGCCGCACTGGCTCTCTGGGAGGAGTTCTTCTGCAATGGTGGGCACCAGTCTGTTCAGGAGTATTCTGGCAAGGATTTTGCCTGCGATGGAGAACAGGGTTATTCCCCGGTAGTTGGAGCAGTCTGACTTTTCCCCTTTGTTCTTGTATAGGGTGATGATGATTGCATCGCGAAAGTCCTGTGGTAATTTGCCTTGTTCCCAGCAGGTGACAAGTACTTTGTGAAGTGAGCTATGTAGTACTGTGCCCCCATGCTTCCAGATCTCTGGTGGAATTCCATCAACACCTGCTGCCTTGCCACTTTTCAGTTGCTTGATGGCTTTAACAGTCTCTTCTAGGGTGGGGATCTCATCCAACTCTGTTTTCACTGGTTGAAGTGGGGTGAGGTGGATTGCTGAATCTTGAACTACGCGGTTGGCACTGAAGAGAACCTGAAAATACTCCGACCACCGGTTCAGTATGGATGCCTTGTCTGTGAGGAGCACTTGGCCGTCTGCACTACGCAAGGGACTCTGAGCCTGATATGATGGACCATATACTGCCTTCAGGGCTTCGTAGAAACCTCTTAAATCACCAGTGTCTGCACACAGCTGGGTTCTCTCTGCAAGTTTGGTCCACCACTCGTTCTGAATGTCTCGAAGCTTGCGCTGGAGGTTGCTACATGCAGCGTGAAAGGTTGCTTTTTTCCCAGGACAGGAGGGCTGAGCAAGATGTGCTTGGTAGGCAGATCTCTTTTTCGCCAGTAATTCTTGGATCTCTTGATTGTTCTCATCAAACCAGTCCTTGTTCTTCCTTGTGGAGAACCCGAGGACTTTTTCAGAGATCTGCAGGACGGTAGTTTTTAGGTGTTCCCAGAGAGCTTCTGGAGAAGGGTCTGTGGGGCAACTGGGGTCCTCAATTCTTGACTGGAGTTTTGCCTGGAAGGCAGCTTTAACTTCGGCTGACTGGAGACTGCCAACCTGAAACTTCCTCCGAGGGATACCTCCTCTCCTGGGTGCGGGTTTAAAGTGAAGACGGAGATTGCAGCGTACAAGACGATGATCCGTATGACATTCTGCACTGGGCATTACTCGGGTGTGTAAGACATCTCGAAGGTCTCTCTGGCGCACCAGAATGTAGTCGATAAGATGCCAGTGCTTGGACCATGGGTGCATCCAGGTTGTCTTCAGACTGTTCTTCTGCTGGAAGATAGTGTTGGTGATGGTGAGCTGGTGCTCCATGCAGAATTCTAGCAGGAGGCGCCCGTTGTCATTGCAGTTGCCAATGCCGTGTTTGCCAAGAACTCCTTTCCAGGCTTCCGAGTCTTTACCTACTCTGGCATTGAAGTCGCCAAGGATGATCACCTTGTCCTCTGTAGGGGTCTTCCGTACGAGGTTGCGTAGGTCAGCATAGAACTTGTTCTTTTCTGCAGGATCTGCTTGAAGGGTTGGGGCATACACACTGAAGAGTGTTGCATGCTGCTTGTTTTGAAGTGGGAGGCGCATGGACATGATGCGATCTGAGTGACCTGTTGGCAGGTTTTCGAGTTTGGAGGCAATGGAGTTCCTGACCATGAAGCCAACGCCAGAAAGGCGGCTCTCAGTCTTTGACTTACCTGACCAGTAGAGGGTATAGCCAGCACCGTGTTCTTGAAGACTACCTTCCTCAGGGAAACGGACCTCACTGAGAGCTGCTATGTCGATATTCAACCTGAGAAGTTCGGGGCAACTAGAGCAGAGCGTCGTTCAGGGCGACCACTGTCTACTGTGTCAAGCATGGTTCTGATGTTCCAACACGCAAGCTTTAGTCTTTGCACACTTTGTGAGGCAGGTGCATGCCTTTTCTTTGTTGTTATTTTTTGACCGCAAGTAAGGATGCCCGTTGATCGCGGCTAGCCAACTGGAGGGGAGGAGACGAGCTTTGTTTTTTTTTTTTTTTTTTGCTTTTTACCATTTTATTGTGTTTACACAGAACATTTTACATAGATACGTTATACAAATTGAGGTTGCTTGTGGTCTCTCTCTCTCTCTCTCGGCTTGGCTTCGCGAACGAAGATTTAAGAAGGGTGCAATAGTCCACGTTTGCTGCAGGCTCGCTGGTGGCTGACAAGACCAATGTGGGACAGGCAGGTCCGGCCACAGCGGCTGCAGGGAAAAGTCTGATTTAGGGTTGGTCCTGTAACACTGCGATTCTTCCTCAATCTCCTTTTGTCCTCAAGACCAGCTATGCGTGCGTTCTCAAAGGAAGAGACAGCCTGGTGGATGGTGTGCCTCCATGCTTTGCAATCTGAGGCTAGGTCAGACCACTGGTGATGGTTGATGTGACAGGTGCTAAAGGATTTCTTCAAGGAGTCCTTGTACCTCTTCTTTGGTGCCCCTCTATTTCGATGGCCGGTGGAGAGTTCGCCATACAGGGCAATCTTGGGAAGGCGGTGGTTTTCCATCCTAGAAATATGCCCTGCCCAGCGCAGCTGCGTCTTCAACAGCAGTGCCTCGATGCTGGTAACCTCCGCCCGCTTGAGGACTTCAGTGTTGGTCACAAAGTCACTCCAGTGGATGTTGAGGATGGTGCGAAGGCAGCGCTGATGAAAGCGCTCAAGGAGTCGCAGGTGATGACGGTATAAAACCCACGATTCGGAGCCATAGATGAGGGTTGTCATCACAACCGCTTTGTAAACATTGATCTTTGTGCCTTTTTTCAGATGCTTGTTGCTCCACACTCTTTTGTGCAGTCGGCCAAATGCACGGTTTGCCTTTGCCAGCCTGTTGTCAATCTCCTTGTCGATCTTGGCATCTGAGGAGATGATGCACCCCAGGTAGCTGAACTGCTGGACTGTCTTCAGAACTGATTCACCCACAGTGATGCAGGGAGGGTGATAATCTTCCTGGGGTGCAGGCTGGTGGAGAACTTCTGTCTTCTTCAGACTAACTTCTAGGCCGAATAGCTTGGCAGCCTCTGCAAAGCAGGACGTCATATGCTGCAGAGCTGATACCGAGTGGGAGACGAGTGCAGCATCATCAGCAAACAGTAGCTCTCGGATGAGTTTTTCCATTGTCTTGGAGTGGGCCTTTAGTCGCCTCAGGTTGAACAGGCTGCCATCGGTGCGATAGCGGATGTAGACACCATCGTCCTCATCTAGATCTACTGCGGCTCTTTGAAGCATCATGCTAAAGAAGATCGTAAAGAGAGTTGGCGCGAGAACGCAGCCTTGCTTTACACCTGTGCCTATTGGGAAGGGCTCCGAGAGGTCGTTGCAGTGTCTGACTTGGCCTCGCTGGTCTTCGTGTAGCTGGATGATCATGCTGAGGAACCTTGGGGGACATCCTAAACGTTCCAAGATTTGCCACAGGCCTTTCCTGCTAACGGTATCGAAAGCTTTGGTAAGGTCGACAAAAGTCACATACAGAGCCTTGTTCTGTTCCCTGCATTTCTCTTGGAGCTGCCTGAGAACAAATACCATGTCGGTGGTGCTCCTGTTAGCTCTGAAGCCGCACTGGCTCTCTGGGAGGAGTTCTTCTGCAATGGTGGGCACCAGTCTGTTCAGGAGTATTCTGGCAAGGATTTTGCCTGCGATGGAGAGCAGGGTTATTCCCCGGTAGTTGGAGCAGTCTGACTTTTCCCCTTTGTTCTTGTATAGGGTGATGATGATTGCATCGCGAAAGTCCTGTGGTAATTTGCCTTGTTCCCAGCAGGTGACAAGTACTTTGTGAAGTGAGCTATGTAGTACTGTGCCCCCATGCTTCCAGATCTCTGGTGGAATTCCATCAACTCCTGCTGCCTTGCCACTTTTCAGTTGCTTGATGGCTTTAACAGTCTCTTCTAGGGTGGGGATCTCATCCAACTCTGTTTTCACCGGTCGAAGTGGGGTGAGGTGGATTGCTGAATCTTGAACTACGCGGTTGGCACTGAAGAGAACCTGAAAATACTCCGACCACCGGTTCAATATGGATGCCTTGTCTGTGAGGAGCACTTGGCCGTCTGCACTATGCAAGGGACTCTGAGCCTGATATGATGGACCATATACTGCCTTCAGGGCTTCGTAGAACCCTCTTAAATCACCAGTGTCTGCACACAGCTGGGTTCTCTCTGCAAGCTTGGTCCACAACTCGTTCTGAATGTCTCGAAGCTTGCGCTGGAGGTTGCTACATGCAGCGCGAAAGGTTGCTTTTTTCCCAGGACAGGAGGGCTGAGCAAGATGTGCTTGGTAGGCAGATCTCTTTTTTGCCAGTAATTCTTGGATCTCTTGATTGTTCTCATCAAACAAGTCCTTGTTCTTCCTTGTGGAGAACCCGAGGACTTCTTCAGAGATCTGCAGGACGGTAGTTTTTAGGTGTTCCCAGAGTGCTTCTGGAGAAGGGTCTGTGGGGCAATTGAGGTCCTCAATTCTTGACTGGAGTTTTGCCTGGAAGGCAGCTTTAACTTCGGCTGACTGGAGGCTGCCAACCTGAAACTTCCTCCGAGGGATACCTCCTCTCCTGGGTGTGGGTTTAAAGTGAAGACGGAGATTGCAGCGTACAAGACGATGATCCGTATGACATTCTGCGCTGGGCATTACTCGGGTGTGTAAGACATCTCGAAGGTCTCTCTGGCGCACCAGAATGTAGTCGATAAGGTGCCAATGCTTGGACCGTGGGTGCATCCAGGTTGTCTTCAGACTGTTCTTCTGCTGGAAGATAGTGTTGGTGATGGTGAGCTGGTGCTCCATGCAGAATTCTAGCAGGAGGCGCCCGTTGTCATTGCAGTTGCCAATGCCGTGTTTGCCAAGTACTCCTTTCCAGGCTTCCGAGTCTTTACCTACTCTGGCATTGAAGTCGCCAAGGATGATCACCTTGTCCTCTGTAGGGGTCTTCCGTATGAGGTTGCGTAGATCAGCATAGAACTTGTTCTTTTCTGCAGGATCTGCTTGAAGGGTTGGGGCATACACACTGAAGAGTGTTGCATGCTGCTTGTTTTGAAGTGGGAGGCGCATGGACATGATGCGATCTGAGTGACCTGTTGGAAGGTTTTCGAGTTTGGAGGCAATGGAGTTCCTGACCATGAAGCCAACGCCAGAAAGGCGGTTCTCAGCCTTTGACTTACCCGACCAGTAGAGGGTATAGCCAGCACCGTGTTCTTGAAGACTACCTTCCTCAGGGAAACGGACCTCACTGAGAGCTGCTATGTCGATATTCAACCTGAGAAGTTCGTGGGCAACTAGAGCAGAGCGTCGTTCAGGGCGACCACTGCCTACTGTGTCAAGCATGGTTCTGATGTTCCAACACGCAAGCTTTAGTCTTTGCACACTTTGTGAGGCAGGTGCATGCCTTTTCTTTGTTGTTATTTTTCGACCGCAAGTAAGGATGCCCGTTGACCGCGGCTAGCCAACTGGGGTGGGGGAGACGAGCTTTGTTTAGGCCGCCTTTTCTAGGCCCCTCTCCGTGTGGAGCAAGCAGTGCTGTCCCTAGATAAGGCTGCTTGGTCGTTCAGGGTGCTGCCGAAAGATGCTTTCGTCTCCAGGTTAGCATCAGGCGACCAATATCCTGAACCGCCTACATGCAGGATCGGGACTGCGGCTTCCAGTGGCACCTTCCACCTGCCGTTTAGCCCCTTGCCTATCGCTGCAGGACTTGATGCGTTGTGGGTTGTGTGTGTGGATATGCCCTTCAGGCCTGCGCAGAGGAATTTTTTAGGTGAAGCGCAGTGTGCGCGGTACTGGCTCCACCCTTTCACCTGGGGGTCATCTGCCATGGCCCAGTAAGCCGGGACGCCGGCAGTGAGTCCTCCAGGTGGTAGGTGTTACATTAACGAGCTCTATCTGCCCGGGTTTGATTTTAGAGTTTTCCTTCTCTTAGGCTGACGAGGTTGGTGGGCCCAGCCTGCCCATCCGGTTATACCGCCGGACACTTCGGTCGCACCATGACGTAGCAAACTCTGTGAAAACGGGGGGGACCAGCGAGAAGAAGCTTGTGGTATATACTATCATTAAACATTCATTCATCCTTATTACAATACCTAAGTATTTTATTTCATAACTTTATAATCTTATAAACTCTTCCCTCAATTATCTCTTTTTATTAAACCAATCATAAAATTTTCCCCATTTCTTAATTGCATCAGTTCTAGATAAACCTCTTATCATGTTAGACAAGATATCCATTTCGGCGACATTTAGAATTTTTTGTATTAAATCATCCCTTTGAGGTATATCTTTCTGTCTCCAGACTTTAGCGAATAAAATTCGCTAGGGAATATTAGGAAGGGAATTGAAAACAAATCAGCCAGTATCATAATGCCTCTGTATAAATCGATGGTGCGGTCTCATTTGGAGTACTGTGTGCAGTTCTGGTCGCCGCACCTCAAAAAGGATATTATAGCATTGGAGAAAGTTCAGAAAAGGGCGACTAAAATGATTAAAGGGCTGGAACACCTTCCCTATGAAGAAAGGTTGAAACGCTTAGGGCTCTTTAGCTTGGAGAAACGTCGACTGAGGGGTGACATGATAGAAGTTTACAAGATAATGCATGGGATGGAGAAAGTAGAGAAAGAAGTACTTTTCTCCCTTTCTCACAATACAAGAACTCGTGGGCATTCGATGAAATTGCTGAGCAGACAGGTTAAAACGGATAAAAGGAAGTACTTCTTCACCCAAAGGGTGATTAACATGTGGAATTCACTGCCACAGGAGGTGGTGGCGTCCACAAGCATAGCCACCTTCAAGAAGGGGTTAGATAAAAATATGGAGCAGAGGTCCATCAGTGGCTATTAGCCACAGTGTGTGTGTGTGTGTGTGTATATATATATATATATATATATATATATATATATATTTGGCCGCTGTGTGACACAGAATGTTGGACTGGATGGGCCATTGGCCTGATCTAACATGGCTTCTCTTATGTTCTTATGTTCTTAAATTCTAGCAGCCGTTAGCATATAGACTGTGATATATTCGTCTTCTCGCGGAATATTATCTCTAACCAGAGATAAAAGCATTATCTCTGCTTTCAAATGTAAATTTACATTTAATATCTCTCTTAATAGATTATAAACCATAACCCAATACTTTTTTGCAGAGTCACATGTCCACCAACAGTGAAAAAACGTACCTATCTTTACCTCACATTTCCAGCACTTCGGTGCCAACGCAGACTTTATTTTACATAACTGAGACGGGGTGAGGTACCACCTGTGGAACATTTTAAAATAATTCTCTCTAAAACTAACCGGTTTGATTATTTTATAGTTATTTTTCCATAAAGTGGCCCATTGGTCTAACATAATATTTTTCTCCAAGTTCTTAGCCCACCTTGTCATTGTCTCCTTGACCACTTCGTCTTCTAACTCCATTTGCAACAGATAATTATATACCCTTTTGATTACTTTATATGGGCCTGACAGTAGTAATTTATCAAAATCAAAATTCTGCCTTGTAAATCCTGAAATTTTATCTTTATTATATTTTGCAGTAATCGACACCATTATCCACCAATCTATCTTTACTCCCTGAGTTTCTAACTCCTCCTTATTTTTTAGTTTATCCCTGTCGTCAAGGAGATCACTATATCTGATTGGATTTATAGTCTTCCACAATTGAGGCTGCACAGAGGCTTCTTCGGGAGAAATCCATCTGGGAGTCTTCCCCCCGTATATCTTATTTTTAATCTTGAACCAGCCTTCCAAAAGAGACTTCCGAATCAAATGGCTTTTAAAATAAGTCTGAGGTTTCCCTAGGTACCATAGATTTGCGTGCCAGCCGGCTTGGAGGTCAAAGCCTTCCAACGCTAATATACGTTTATTCTCTAAAAGTATCCATTCTTTTAGCCATAGAGTCGTACATGCTAGATGATATGTTTCTAAATCTGGAAGAGCTAAGCCCCCATTTTGCTTCTTATCCAATAAAATTTTCCATCTGATTCTAGGTTTCCTACCCTGCCAGATAAAAGATCTAAACTGCTGATTAATTTTAACAAAAAACGGCTTTCTGACAGCGAAGCATACCATTTGTAGCAAAAACAAAATCTTAGGCAGTATACACATCTTGATCAAAGCGGCCCTACCCATAAATGATAATCCTAAGTTACTCCATTTTTTAAACATTATCTCCGTATCTTTTAGAAGCGGTGTGAAATTATTTTCGTATATAGTACTACATCTATTTGATAGGAAGACACCTAAGTATTTTATTTTTGATTCTAATTTGCAGCCCATCTTATTCTCAAGTTCATTAGATGCTAAAACCGACATATTTTTCGTAAGAATTTTCGATTTCTGTTTGTTTACCTTTAAGCCTGCTACCTCACCATACTCGATTAGTTCTTTTAGGGCCTCCTCAGCTGACTCTAAAGGATCTTGAAGAATTAGAGCCATATCGTCTGCGTATGCCAAAACTTTATATTCTTCTCCTTTCACTTTAACTCCTTTAATTTTAACATTTGTCCGAATCGTATTATTTAGGACCTCCAAAGACAATATGAATAAAAGAGGGGATAGCGGACAACCCTGTCTCGTGCCTTTCTCAAGTATTATCTCATCCGTTAAATCTCCATTAACCACTATCCTAGCTGATTGTTTATCGTAAATCGCTTGAATATTTCTCAGAAAATCCCCTCCGCAGTCCAGTTTCTTAAAAATTTCAAACATAAAATTCCAATCAAGATTATCGAACGCTTTTTCCGCGTCAATAAAAATAAAAGCAGCCTGTTTGTCCCTACATAAATCCAAATATTCCATAATGTTCGTAAGAATACAGATGTTTGTTCGTATATATCTAGAAGGTAGAAAACCTGTTTGATCCGGATGAATTATCCTATTTAAAATCTTTTTCAACCTATTTGCCAGAATTAAAGAGTAGATTTTATAATCTACGTTCAATAAAGATATTGGACGATAACATCTAATATCGTCTGGTTGTCCATCCAGTTTAGGTATGAGCGTCACATTACTATATCTCCAGGAATCAGGTAATTTTGCAGAATGCCACACCTCCTGAATTAAATTTTTAAATTGATTAATTAACAGATCTTTAAAGGTAATATAATATTCTGCGGGAATACCGTCAGGACCTGCCGCTTTGTTTTTCTTTAGCTTAGACCAGGCTTCTTCTATTTCGAACATAACAATTGGTTCGTTTAAATTTTTTATTTTGTCTTCCGGTATCTTCATTAAAGGTTTTTTAGCTAAATAAGCCTCCTGATCTTCCTTAGATATATCAACCTTTTTATACAAGTCTGTATAAAAATCTTTTATTATTGTCTTTAAATCCTCCTGTCGAGAATTGTGTCTTCCTTCTTTATCTTTTAACATTTTAATTATTTTTTTTTCCTTTTCCTTCCTAATTCTATAAGCTAGCCACTTTCCTGGCTTATTTGCGTTATCAAAATATTGTTGCTTAGAATACGCTATTTTCTTTTCCATTTCCTCCAGCATGGCTAGATGGAGTTTATGTTTTAATTTCCTAACTTCCTCTTTAACTTCCTTTTGTGAGGGATTTGCCTTTAGCTGAGATTCCTTTTGTTTAATTAAGTCAGTCAGTTCTGTCCTTACTCTAGCATCTTCCCGTCTCTTATTCGCTAGAAAGTTAATGACCAGTCCTCTGAAAAACGCCTTGCTTGTTTCCCACACTATCGTATGCGACAGCTCATCATGTGTATTCACTTGAAAAAAAAAAGTCATTTCTTTCTGTATGAATTCAACAAACTTCTTATTTTTAGTCAGGTTATGGTACATTCTCCATCCAAATTTCCTCTCATTACTTTTCATTTCGCACACTACAGGACAGTGGTCCGCAA
Source organism: Heteronotia binoei (assembly GCF_032191835.1). NCBI lineage: Eukaryota > Metazoa > Chordata > Lepidosauria > Squamata > Gekkonidae > Heteronotia > Heteronotia binoei. The sequence continues at coordinate 258,265,764 of NC_083223.1, forward strand.
TAGTTGAGGGGAGGATTTCTGCCTCCTGTACTGTTTTAATCATACCCACTGAGATCCACATCATGTCTATCCTTGACCAAGAGTTGTGCCTGTTTGAGAAGTACGTGTAATCCCGTCTATTTGGATTTAAAGTGCGCCAAATATCTACCAAACCATAGTCTTCAACCAATTTAACAAAGTTTTGGGGAAAAGTGTTGCTTCCTTTCCTTTTACTCTTCTTTTTGCCACTACTTCGTGGGCTTCTATCCAGATGTGGGTCGTTTACTGCGTTAAAATCACCTGTTATGCATATGTTTTCATATTCACAATTTCGCACCTTGTAACATAAATCTCTATAGAAAGTACCCTGTAAGTCATTGGGTGCATAAACATTTATTAGAAGAAATTTTTCTTGTTGGTTGACAATTTCTATGCCCTGAAAACGCGCATCCTTCCCTTCAAATATTAACTCCGCTTGTATATCACCCCGAATGAATGTTACTAGTCCTCTTTTTTTTCCCCTCCTCAGAGGTACATATAGCTTTCCCTAATCCTTTATTGACTAACAGATGTTCATCCTTCTTTTTAATGTGGGTTTCTTGTAAACAAATGACATCTGCCCTAAATTTTTTAAGTTGGTGGAAGACACATTTCCTTTTCTGGGGAGAGTTTAGGCCGTTTATATTTGCTGAAATGATCTTCATTTAATTTATTTGAATTTATTTTAATATTCTTATCACTCTGTCCACTGAGATTTTTTCTTTTTCTGTAACCTGGTTTCTCTATATAAACTTTCCTCTTCTTGGCCTACTTCTCCCTCCTCCCATTCCTTTAAATGTTGGGCAGCCTCATTCTGAATAGTTCTGTCCTCCCTTTCTTTAGAGTTTTTTGACCATATCTTTCTCTGCCAGTCTTTCGTGTATTTACTAATGAATTCCTCTAGTTTAAAAACGGAGTCTATTTTAAATCTGGAGTTGGCATAGGTGAATAACAGTCCTTCCGGAGTTAAACATCTATACTTATGCCCTTCCCCTGCAGTAATTCAGCTAACTTTGAGTATTCTCTTCTTCTACTCCATATTGACCAGGGCACTTCTTTCATGATTTTAATCTTAACTCCTTTTATCATTAACTGCTGGACTTTAACTTCCCTCCAACACGCAAGCTTTAGTCTTTGCACACTTTGTGAGGCAGGTGCATGCCTTTTCTTTGTTGTTATTTTTGACCGCAAGTAAGAATACCCGTTGACCACAGCTAGCCAACTGGGGTGGGGGGAGACGAGCTTTGTTTAGGCCACCTTTTCTAGGCCCCTCTCCGTGTGGAGCAAGCAGTGCTGTCCCTAGATAAGGCTGCTTGGTCGTTCAGGGTGCTGCCGAAAAATGCTTTCGTCTCCGGGTTAGCATCAGGCGACCAATACCCTGAACCTCCTACATGCAGGATCGGGACTGCGGCTTCCAGTGGCACCTTCCACCTGCCGTTTCGCCCCTTGCCCATCGCTGCAGGACTTGATGCATTGTGGGTTGTGTATGTGGATATGCCCTTCAGGCCTGCGCAGAGGAATTTTTTAGGTGAAGCCCAGTGTGCGCGGTACTGGCTCCACCCTTTCACCTGGGGGTCATCTGCCATGGCCCAGTAAGCCGGGACGCCGGCAGCGAGTCTTCCAGGTGGTAGGTGTTACATTAACGAGCTCTATCTGCCCGGGTTTGATGTTAGAGTTTTCCTTCTCTTAGGCTGGCGAGGTTGGTGGGCCCAGCCTGCCCATCCGGTTATACCACCGGACAGTTCGGTCGCACCATGACGTAGCAAACTCTGTGAAAAACGGGGGGGACCAGCGAGAAGGTGTTGCTACGGATGCAGTAATGCAGGAGAGGCCATTGCAGTGACCATCTGCCAGGCATAGCCAGACAGTGACCACGCGGCGTTCACTACACCGGGAGAGGAGAGGCTATGTATTGCGCATACACTTTCCCTGGGGGGGTAGGATACCCAGAAGGAGCCAAACCCCCCCCCACCCACCCCTTCATGGGTCAGCCTCTAAAAAAAAATCATAGCTGCACAGATGTGATAGGAGTCAAATTCCATCTAGGCAAGGCAAAGGGGAGGGCATGGTGTTTTCTCAAATTCTATTCACATTATTTAGTCTGCCTTTCTCATTGGGAAGCAGATTACACAGAAGGAGTCAATATAATCAACATAGGGTTGCCAGGTCCGACTCAGAAAATATCTGGGAACTTTGGGGGTGGAGCCAGGAACAAGGTTGTGGCAAGCATGATTGAACTCTGAAGGAAGTTCTACCCATCGCATATAAAAAGGGCCATGTTCCTTTTAAATGCCTTCCCTCCATTTGGAAATAATGGACAATAGGAACACCTTTTGGGGCTCATAGAATTAGACCCACTAATCCAATCTTTTTGAAACTTGGGAGGGGGGGGTTGAGGAGAGGCACCAGATGTTATCTGAAAATTTGGTGCCTCTACCTCAAAAAACAGGGGGCCCCAGAGCCCCAGGTTCCCGTGGATTGATTTTTCATTATACCCTATGAGGACCAGTCTCTATAGGATATAATGGAGAGCCCAGCAGATATTCAACACCCCTCACTTTCTGATAACCCTGAAAGGGGGAAGAGCTTCCAAACTGTGGGATCTCCTGCTCTCAGCTGGGGATTATGACAAAAAAAGACTAAGCCTTCATGTATAATAGTCTAAACACAATAATCTATTCCAATTTACAGTTCTTCAACACTCTTTATATTAAATTTCAATACACATTTGTAAAAAGCCCATACAGATTTCTTCAGAAATACACAGAACAAACACAGTGCAACCAAACGATCAACATTAAAATATGGGCTAGTCACCTTTCTCTTATTTCTCCACTAGGACAGTAGTCCAGCTTGATTCTAAGCTTAGAACCATTTGGGAAGATTACGGGGTTGAAAGTTTCTGATTAATGAGATGTTTCCATGTGAATATGAAGCTTAGATGAAACATACAGCAAAAATGAGTTCCTAATATCCTGGAGGTGCGCTTTTGAACACATGAACACATGAACCTGCCTTATACTGAATCAGACCCTTGGTCCATCAAAGTCAGTATTGGCTACTCAGACTTGCAGCGGCTCTCCGGGGGTCTCAAGCTGAGGTTTTTCATGCCTATTTGCCTGGACCCTTTTCAGTTGGAGATCCAAGGTATCTGTGTATTGGGATCAAGATGGACTATTCTCCGAAGTGGAGTTGATTAAGATAATGGTTGGAACAGTAGACGGCCTCCAGAGATAACACATGAAATGATGCAGAATTACATAGCAGAATCCTACTTACAGCAACCTATATAGTACATTAGCATAGATCACAGTCTCTAATTATCTAAGTAACTTTGGGAATCATTTTGTACTGTGCAACCCTGTTGCCTGTGTAGGAAAGCCCTCTTGAGTAATTTCACTTTTGCATGGTTTGTAGAAAGCCAGGAGACTACCAAAACAGCAGAGCTGAATACCAGATGGCAATAGTCGAAGTGTCTGTGCTGTGGTTCAAGCAGGAGATGGGAGGAGGGTTCAGATTCCCATTTGCCAGGCTGTTCACTATTACGTGACCTTAAGCCAGTGTCAGTCACCTCAAAGCTGGATTTACATCTCAAGAGTTCAACCATTCAAAAGAGTCTGATTGCAGAAATCTAAAAATATATATTTGGAAACATGGATATGGGTTGGAATGGAAATACAGTGGTTTGGATCCCACAATCCGTCAGTGGAAACAGAAAGTACTGATGGCAACGCCTATGGGTCTTTCTGGCTCTTCCCACCTCACAGCAGCCATTCCCAACTCATGGAATGTTTATTCCCAGAGCCACATGGGTTGGGATTGCAGTGGAAGAAGGGGGTAAAATGGGTCCTTTTGGTCTTTCTGGAACCCCACCGGTGGAAGCAGCAGAAGGCAGTGATTTCCCCCCTTTCTCTTCCCCATGGCAGCCTCCTAACTTGCCTGGCCATGATTCTCTGCAGCTCCTACCCTCCATTCCGCCCTCCCCCTCTTTCACACCAGCCGTAATTTATTTATTTATTTATTTATTTATATTTATTTATTTATATATAGATTTATATCCCGCCCTTCTCACCGAAGTGTCTCAGGGCGGCTTACAACATAATAATTTACATTCAATTTAAAACATTTACAATACAATTAAAACCATAGTAATAAAACAGTATAAAAATAAAACCAGCGGTCTGTAGGTGCCTTTTTTGTTCCATCCAGAGGATTTTCACATTGTCAGTTAGATGTTGTAGGCCTGCCGGAAGAGGGCTGTCTTACAGGCCCTGCGGAACTGCCCTAGGTCCCGCAGGGCCCGCACCTCCTCCGGCAGCTGGTTCCACCAGTAAGGTGCCGTTATTGAGAAGGCCCGATCTCTGGTGGATTTTAGACGGGCCTCCTTTGGCCCGGGGATTACCAGCAGGTTTTGTGAACCCGATCGTAGTACTCTCTGGGGAACGTGTGGGGAGAGACGGTCCCTAAGGTAGGCAGGTCCTAGGCCATATAGGGCTTTAAAGGTAATGACCAACACCTTGTACTGGACTCGGAATATTACTGGCAGCCAGTGCAGGTCCCGGAGCCCCGACCGTATGTGCTCCCATCTTGGGAGCCCTAATAGCAGCCGGGCAGCGGCGTTCTGCACCAACTGCAGTTTCCGGGTCCGGCACAAGGGTAGCCCCATGTAGAGGGCATTACAGTAGTCCAACCTCGAGGTGACCGTAGCATGGATCACTGTTGCTAATGTGCTTTCACCATCCCTGGGAGAAGAGGAGGAGAGGAAGGGGGAGCAGCATTCCCATAGGTAGCCCCCCTTCAACCCATCTTATTGATTCCTACCCTGTAAATCTTGTCTACACTCTCTCCTTTAATTTTCATTGTGCCACCCCTCAGCCCTTTATATTTTGGGCTTATATAGTACAGGGTTTTTCTTTGTTATTGACTCTTTATGTACACAAAGAGATTTCTCCTAGGTGGGCAAGAGATCTAGGGTCAGTCCCACCCCCCTCCTTGAATGGATGAATTTTTGTAAAAATCTATCTATAAATGGATCTATTTTTATCACCTTGTTTACAGGATCAGGAACTCCCACTTTCTTTCTTCCATAGTAGTGTGATAGAAATCTCTTTTTTTCCTCTCCCCTCTCCTTTTGCGGTATCTTTTTCTTTGGTTGAAATTGGGGGCCTTGGGATTTAGGAGAGTTGCATGTGGTAGAGGTTACATTAGTCTGTTAGTTCATTTTTGTTATTTTGTTACAGAGACAGCATGAAGGAGATGCGCTGAAAATTTTATATATATATATTATATATATATATATATATATATATATATATATATATAGAATATATATATTCTAAAGGGGAGAGACCCACGATGGCTGGAGGTGGCTGTGAGGAGCATGTATTTTTTGAGCTGATGATGAACTGTGTCCAGAGGAGGGCAACAAAGATGCTGAGGTGTCTGGAAACCAAGTCCTATGAGAAAGGGTTGAAGGAGCTGGGTATGTTTAATCTGGAGAGGAAATGACTGAGAGGTGATATGATCACCATCTTCAAGTACCTGAAGGGCTATCATACAGAAGATGGTGCAGAATTGTTTTCTGTTGACCCACAAGGTTGGACCAGAACCAATGGGATGAAATTAAATCAAAAAAGTTTCCAACTCAACATTAGGAAGAACTTCCTGACTGTTAGAGTGGTTCCTCAGTGGAACAGGCTTTCTCAGGAGGTGGTAGGTTCTCCTTCCTTGGAGGCTTTTAAGCAGAGGCTAGATGGCCATCTGACAGCAATGCTGATTCTGTGAAATAGGCAGATTATGAAGAAGAAAGGCGGGAAGGGTTGTATCTGTGCTTAGTTCTTGTGGCCCTTTCTTACATGTCTGGCAAAATGCTGATTGCCACTTTGGGGTCAGTGAACAATTTTTCTCTAGGCCAGTTTGGCGGTTTGGCTGATTTCCAGCCTCAAATAACACAATTTCAAAGGAGATTTACAAAAAATATCAAGAATAATCATACACTCTCATAAACAACACCCTTGTAATGTGGAACAATTAATACAAAAGGATCTTAATGTAAATTTAAAAAAACCAAATTAATGTAAGTCTTCGTTGCACAGAGGTCCAAAGAGTCCGTTCATTCCCATAAAAATCTCTGTGGTTTCAAATGACTCCAATTGTGGAATTCCAGTACTCCATGTTAATAGTACTCCATGTTCTATTAACAGCTTGACAGCGTCACTCAGTAGCTCAACAGCAGCAACCAGGCAGTACTTTTTAATCCCTCATTTCACTTTTGCTTTATCCAAAAGCCACTTTGTTTGGAATAATCCAGATAGACTCCTTTCTGGTCAGGCTCCCATTCGACTGCTTTGGATACTGAAGAAACCATCATTGCTTCTAAAACCAGTTATTTCTTCCCCCACCCCTGAATTTCAGGTTAATGTTGTCTGAAGGCACTAGAACTGAAGACTTGTTTCCTCAGCTGACCATCCTCTTACCACCAGTAGCCATTCTTTAGTTCGCCCTTCTAAGAGCAATGCTACTGGGGGTTTTGTACGCATGCGTTAACCAAGCCGGCTGTGTGCTCGTCCTCCCCTTCGGACTGGAATTTTAAATAGCTCAAAAGAATGTAAATAGCTCTTTGGCAAGTCTATTTGAAGAACGAGCTTACTTACGAAGGTCTGAAGATCATAAGAATTCCTTTCTGGGGTCCCAGAGGGTAAGATAACAACTTTTACTATCAAATTAACGAGGCAACGCCCAGGTTAATTACTCAGCGTCGTGTGTAACTCCGGAAAAGTAATCATCATGGCTAAGACAATTAAAGAGTTATCTGAGCAGATAACAGCTTTCCAGGCTTTAATAATGTCGTCCCAGGACCAGATAAGATCTGAAATTAAATCACTCAGAGATGCTGTTACAGAGTTGAATGCAGAGCTCAAGGACACACGGAACATTGCAATTACTGCTAATGAGCTTGCCTTATCTAACAAACAAAAAATACTCCAGCTGAATTCGCAACTTACAGAGCTCTCTGATCGTAACAGAAGAGCGAATCTGATCCTGGGTGGAATTTCAGAGGAAATAAATAATAAACTCCTGGAAGGAACTCTTATAGACTGGATGGGTGAGCAGGGAGTCACTCTGCAATCTCAGGATATTGAGAGAGCTCATAGACTGCAAAGGAGACAAGATGGGGGTGCCCCAAGGGAAGTCATAATTAAATTTTCAAGGGAAAAGACCCAGCAGATAGTTTTCAAGACTTTGAAAAAAAGGAAAGACCGTTCTTTTAGAGGAAGGAAAGTTTGGGTGAGAGAAGACTTCTGCCAGGAAACCATCAGAAAGAGAAGGCTAATGAGACCCTTTGGGCAAAAATTATATGACAATAAGATTAAATTCTCTTGGGGGTACCCCTCCTCAATAATTATTTTTAAAGACGAAAAAAGGCTGGTGGCGCGCAACCCTAAGGAAGCAAGAGATCTCCTCACTCGCCTGGGCATCGCCACAGACGACCTGAGAGACCCGAGAGAGGAAGAAGAAGAAGAAGAAGAAACAGTGGAGCTCGGTGTGGACCCGGGAGAAGGAAGCTCAAGTAGACAAGAGAAAAGGCCAAGAACGGACTACTAAAGGGAAGTATAAAATATTTTGAGCTAAATTTAGCTTTAAACTAGAAGGGGAGGGCGGGATGCGTGCCCCCTGGAAGGTGGAAGACAGGATGATGGTCTCATCCAGAAAGTTGTCTGTGCCACAGGGGAAGGGAATGGGGGGGGCGTTCAGTAAGAAGTATAGAAAAATACCCTCAGCCATTAGGGCCCAAGTCTGTTACATATAAAGAGAATGGATAGATCTTTAAGAGTCCTTTCACTGAATGTGAATGGTCTAACATCAAATCTTAAGAGATTCAGAGTAATTAAAATGGCTAAAGAACAAAGAATAGATCTGTTGTGCCTACAGGAAACTCACAAAAAAATAAATGATAGAAAACCATTGATAAAAGATCTGAGGTGGCAGGTTTTAGCAGAAGCAAGAGGGTCTTCCAAAGCTAGAGGCGTGGCTACATTGATTCGTAAGGATATTAAGGTGGAGAACATGGAAAAATTAGTAGATAAGGAAGGTAGATACCTCTTAGTTAAGTTTAAGCTGGAAGCCATAAAAATCACTATAGTAAATCTTTATGCACCAAATAAAAGACAAAGGAAATTCTTAAACTTGGTTTTTAAGAAGATACAACAGTTTTCAGAGGGCGAACTTATTGTAGTGGGCGATTTAAATATGGACATAACCAAGAACAATAGTATTAAGCTAAGAGATTGGGGCTTGAAGGACGCTCATGAGTTCATCAATACGAGACCCAGCCCGACACATATTTCTTGTAGACATAAAACAGCTTCCCGCTTAGATTATATAATTTTGGAAAAAAGTAATAATATGGTGGTTAAAGAGATCAAGACCCATCCAATTTTGATTTCTGACCATGCCCCTCTAAGTATTGAATTAGAATTAAATCTTCCCTCGAAAAATAGACCTTGGAGGTATAACAACCTGGTAATGGCAAAAGAAGAGGATAGGGAATACTTAATGACACAGTTAAAATTATATTTAAGGAAAATAGAGGAACTGTGTCAACTAATATATTATGGGACGCTGCTAAAGCGGTAATAAGGGGCCATTTGGTTAGGAAGGAAAAAGACATTAAAAGTGAATGGTATAAAAAAAGGCAAACAAAACTTAATGAATTGGAGGAGTTACAAAGAGAAATAATGGGAAAGTGTAATCCTAGTTTACAGATTAGAATTAAAGAGATCCAAAAACAGTTGGAGGCCCTAGATATGGCAACAATGTGGAAAAAGGAAATAATGGTTAGGAACGACTTCCAGAGGAACAGCATTAATACAGCAAAAAGGTTAGCTAATTATTTGAAAGTTAAAAAGGCAAAACAATCAATTAGAACTATTAAAATTAATAATAGTACAACTCAAAACTCTAAGGAAATCACTAAGGCATTTGAAGACTTCTATAAAAAATTATATATGAAAAAGAATATAACGGAGGTGTGGGACGCACCTAAGCTAATCATAGAGGAGGAAGCAAAAGCCTCACTGGGTGCTGAGATTACACTCAAAGAGATAAAGGAAGTAATAAAAGCGCTCAAAAAGGGTAAATCACCAGGTCTGGATGGCTTTACTTCTGACTTTTATAAAGAAATGGTAGAAATTATAGCACCTGAATTGCAGGTAGTTTTTAACGAAGTCTTGGAAGGAAAGAAAGCCCCGGACTCATGGAAGGAAACAGAAATAATTTTGATATTAAAGCCCCAGAAACATCCGGAAGAAGTAGGTTCGTATAGGCCCATTAGTTTACTAAATCAAGATTATAAGATTTTTGCTAAGGTTTTAGCAAATAGACTTAAGAGAGTTATCCCGTCAATCATAAAAGGGGACCAATACGGTTTTATCGAGGGTAGATCCATTGCCCATCCTATTAGAAATATCTTAAATGTATTGCACCATGCCCAAAAGAAAAAAATAGCTCTGTTAAAGTTGGATGTTTATAAAGCCTTTGATACTCTCTCACATGAATTCTTGTGGCAAATATTAAAGAAGATAGGTTTAGAGGAACGGTTCTTACACGCTATACAGGAAATATACAACGGAGGTAAGGCCAAAGTTAGAGTCAACACTGACCACTCACAAGCGTTCCCAATTCAAGGGGGGGTAAGACAAGGCTGTCCACTATCCCCGCTCATATTTATAATAGCTATAGAGCAACTAGCAGAGCGAATTAGGAATGCGGGGAGAATAGAGGGGTATAAGTCAGGTAATGAAGAAATGAAAATTAATTTATTTGCGGATGATATCATAGTAATTATGTCTAACCCAAAAGACGGAGTTAAAGAGATTAAGATAATTTTAGATGATTTTGAAAAGTGTTCAGGGCTCGGAGTGAATATGGCAAAATCAGAAATTCTATATCTTAATGTTAATAGAGAGGAAAAACAGGAAATAAATAGGATTACGAATATAGGAATGGGAGCCAAGAGATTTAAATATCTAGGGATAGTCCTGCAAAAAAATGGACAAAATGATAAAGGAGAACTATGGTAAAATATGGAAGAAAATAGAGAGAGATATGAATAAATGGAATCATAAAATACTACGGATATCATCTAGAATAAGATCTCTTAAAATGTTCATGATACCAAAGTTAATGTATTTATTCCAAACGTTGCCCTTAGGTTTGAGGAAAAATCAAATTGAACAATGGAATAAAGCAATCAAAGTGTGGATTTTTAATAATAAAAACTGTAGGTTTCATAAGAGAATTCTATACAACCTTAAATCAGAATTAGGTTGGGGAATCCCAGATTTAAGTAAATATTATGAGGCCTTCCAACTAAGAGCGTTACTAGATTTGAGTGAGGATAAGGTACAGAAGTGGATTAATTTCGAGAATGCAGTCAACAGTGGTATTGGAAGATTTGGAATTTTTTCCACAGTGTCGACAAAAGATCTAAAATTAGCTATAGGGCCCAGAAGAGCAGCATTAGAAACCTGGATGAAATGGTACCCACAGTGGCTAGGGAAGGTTTCAAGGTGGAGCCCCCTAGAAGCTATTGTTAAGGAGGTGCATGCTATAAAATGGTGGGAAAGGCTATTTTAGAGTGGACGATATGTTTAGGGGTGGTAAACTAAAACCCTTACAGGAAATTATAGAAGATTTAGGTAATCAATACTGATTAAACATAGCAGGCTTGCATAAGAGAGTTAAGAAGATCAGTGAAAAGGGAGAGCTTTGGTTAGACACTCCAATGGAAGAGATATATAAAGTAATGGCCAAACAAAGGAAGGGTCTAGTGGGGTTACTATACAGGAAAATGATTTCAAATAAAGATAAAATAATAGTACATTTACAAAAGATTTGGAGTCATGAAGGTCAGTTAACAGAGGGGTTGGCTAGGAAAATCTTGAAAGGTTTAGAAAGGATTAAAGTAATCAAATTTAAAGAACTGGAATATAAATTTTTCACAAAATGGTACAAAACTCCCGCACAAATAGCCAATATATTCCCAGGAATGAGTTCCAAGTGCTGGCATTGCAAACAATTTAAGGGTTGGTTTGCACATATGTGGTGGGAGTGTGAAGAGGTTAAACCCTTTTGGGGGGAAATTATTCAATTTATTAGAAAAGTCTGCAATGTACCATTAACCATTGGCTTTAATATGATGTTGTTAAGCACAATAGGAAGTCCGGCACTAAGTAGACCCACTCAAAACCTTGTCAAGGCAATGATACTAGCGGGGAAGGCGGTCATCGCTTAGGGGTGGAAAGATAAAAGTAAATGGTGAATAGAAATCTGGCACAGCTATTTGTTTGATTACATACAGTCTGACATCGTGGCAACAATCAACAAGGATTCCACGTGGGAAGATAAAGTCAAGGAAATCGAGACCAGATGGAACCCTTATTTAGAGTGGATCTCAGGAGAAACAAGGAAGGACATTCAGTGGAAGATCAGGACTTTGTGCCCTTGGCTGAGGGGAAAAGACTAAGAGAAGATGGGGAGGGTTGGGGGGGGGAGGGTTATTTGTAATTCCAACATTCATATGCTGTAATGGCCAATTGTACAAAAGTCAATAAAACATAAAAATATTTATTAAAAAAAAAAAAAGAGCAATGCTACTGAGCAATGCTGCCAAGCTGTTAATACAATGTGGAGTACTACACAACTGGAGTAACTTGGAACCAAAAAGATTTTTATGGAAATGAACTGACGCTTTGAACCTCTGTGCGATGAAGACTTACATTAATTTGTTTTTGATTTATTTACACTAAGGTCCTTTTGTTTGAATTGTTCCATATGATATGGGTGTTGTTTATGAGAGCATATGATTATACTTTATATTTTTGTAAATCTCATTTGAAAGTCTGTTATTTGATTGAGGCTGGTAATCACAGAAACCCTTGGGTTCTTCTCCAGTCACTTACTAACGTGATTCTCTGTTGTAGTTGCTCAACCTCCAGGTGAGGCCTGGAGATCTCCCGCTTTTACAACTGATCTCCAGCTGGCAGAGATCAGCTCCCTGGAGAAAAAGGCTGCTTGGAAGCGTGGACTGGATGGCATTGTACCATACTGAGGCCACACCCCTCCCCAAACCCTGCCCTTTTCTGGCTTCACCCCCAAAGTCTCTAGGTATTTTCCAACACAGACTTGGCAACCCTAATAATTGCCCCCAGAGCTGGCATTGAAATGTTCTGCAGGTCCCTTGGTCTCTTAGTAGTAAGCTGCAGAGATGACATGCTTGACCTCCCTCTCAATGGTCCCAAAGAATGTGGTCCCTAAGGCTGTGAGGACCTCCTTCAGCATCCCTAGCCTGACAAATACGGGAACGAGGGAGTCTGCCAGAGTTTGCATCAATCCTGTACAAAGGCTGGGCTTCAGGAAAACAAGTTGCCTGACCCACCAAAACCAGAATGAAACAGTCCACCCACAGTGGTCCACCCACAGTGGACCCACAGTGTCTATGCCCACCTAATGTCTCCTGGCTCCACCCCCGAAGTCCCCAGATATTTCTTGAATGGGACTTGGCAACCCTAATGCTCACCCATTCTCATGGTGCTCCTATGCTAGGCAGGTTTTGTGGTGGGACTTTCACCCCGTCCTGGGGCTTCCCTACCTTCTGGCAAACCAAGCAGGAGAGGCAGAAATGCTTGGTGTCTTTCCCCTTCTATGCCAGCTGGGCCTTGGTCTTGCGTATTCCTAAGCGTCGCAGTTGCAGAGCTTTCTGGATGACGCTTCCATCCTAGACCCTTGCCAGTCCGGCTTTCGCCCGGGCTATGGGACGGAGACAGTACTGGTCGCCCTGGTAGATGATCTCCAACGGCACCTGGATCGGGGCGGTGTGGTGGTGCTGATGTTGCTAGATCTGTCGGCCGCGTTCGACACGGTCGACCATCGGCTACTGACCCGCCGCCTCACTGATATAGGGGTGAGGGGGTCTGTCTTACAATGGCTCTCCTCCTTCCTCAAGGATCGGGGACAAAGGGTGGCTATTGGGGGCGAGCGGTCCCGGAGGCGCACACTGGACTGTGGAGTGCCACAGGGGGCAGTTCTCTCACCAATGTTATTCAATATCTATATGCGCCCTCTTGCCCATCTCCTCTCTCTATCATCATCATAATCATCTCTCTATCATCTCTCTCTCTCTCATCATCATCATCATCATCATCTCCTCTCTCTCTATCATCTCTCTCTCTCTCTATCATCATCATCATCATCATCATCTCTCTATCATCTCTCTCTCTCTCTATCATCTATCTATCTATCATCATCATCATCTCCTCTCTCTCTCTCCTCTCTCTCTCTCTATCATCATCATCATCTATCATCTCTCTATCTATCTCTCTATCTATCTATCTCTCTATCTATCTATCTAAATGACCGCCCAGAACTGCTCTGTATGCTAAACTGAAAAGTTTCTCTCAGTGTGTTTTTGGCAGGGGAAGTGGAGGCTACAGTTGCTCCTCCTCTGGCTGCTTCCTGGAAATAATGTCTGTATACAGCTGTTTATTCCTGATCACAAACCAGGCTGAATTCTGTTTGGAAACGAGGGCTTCATCCCAAGCCTCAGTTAAACTAGGGAGGGGGCAGGAAGAGTTTGCTGACCGTCAAGCTCCCTTGGGATCACCCCTCCCTGCAGTTCCTCAGCTCTGTTCAAAACACCGTCTTCCCTTCCAGGAGAGGACACCTAGGGTTGCCAGCCTCCAGGTGGGGCCTGGAGATCTCCCGCTTTTACAGCTGATTTCCAGCTGGCAGAGATCAGCTCCCCTGGAGAAAATGGCTGCTTTGGAGGGTGAACTCTATGGCATTGTACCATGCTGAGGCCCCTCTCCTCCCCAAACCCCACCTTCTCCCAGCTCCCCCCTGCCCCAAAGTCTCCAGGTATTTTCCAATACAGACCTAGCAACCCTGACCACTGCCAACTCAGCTAAGCAATCATGCTTGTGCTGGGATGTGTCAAGAAACTGGTCTCTTTAAGCAGTTTCTTGTTCAGTTCAAAGAATGGCTCAGGCTGAGGCCAAAAAGTTTTGTTTTTTGAAAACTTAGGTCAAGCTCCTTGTAGCTTCACAGACTCTGATAAGGGAGATGGGAGGTAACCCAGGCACTGGACACACCAGTAGGCCTGGTAGCTTCAAGGACACATGAATCTAGGAGGGTACATCCTCTCGTTCGCACCTGAGGTAATGGGTGGGAGAAGGTGTTTGTTTAATTGGACCAAATGCAACTTTGGAGCATTTGGTCTGACATTTAGTCTGATTGGCAAACTCGACTGGCCAAAATAGTTGCTGAACAACATACCCTTATTGGTATGTTTGTTGGTCTTAAAGGTGCTACTGGACTCCTACTTTGATCTGTTGCTTCAGACCGACAGAACTGCTCACTTGGATCTACCTTATTGGTCAAGTTATATTATTCACGATACATTTGATTGGTTAACTAGGAGCAGGGCTTTTTTGGTAGAAATAGCCTAGCAGGAACTCATTTGCCTATTAGGCCACACCCCTGATATCACCACTGCTTTGCACAGGGCTTTTTTGATAGCAATAGCCAGCAGGAATTAATTTGCATATTAGGCCACACCCCGACACCAAGCCAGCTGGAACTGCGTTCCTGTTCAAAATGGGGGGGGGGGACCCTGGCTAGTATCAGTCACTAATAGGGTTGCCAGCCTCAAGGTGGACTTTGGCAAAAAACAAGAAACCATAGTGTACAAGTTGAGCTACCACAACATTTAAACACCGAATAGTTCACATATTAGCTTGAGATTTAACAATCTCCAAAAAGGTAGTATGCTCTTTGAACCAATACTGAAAGTCCATGAGTAACCTCAAGGCAATTTCAATGGTGATTTCTCAGTGCTATTTTGTAGACTGGTGACTCTCAGCACTATTTTGTCGATTGGTGATGACAAGCCTCCCATGTTTTATTGCAGCATGTTTCAAGAGGCTATCTCCCTTCTTCAAATCACCCTCATTGAATCTGGAATTGTAAAATAATCATTCATAACAATACTGATTCCAGAAACTAGTGCAAAACATCCATAAATCCCAAAGACACACAACATAGCACATACCCACTGCTCAAGAATTTCTGACGCACAAGTCCAAAAGTAATGCTGGCAGTCTAGGTTCCCAGCGAATGGAACCAAAACTGCATAATTAAATGGAGCAGAGGTCCATCAGTGGCTATTAGTGACAGCATATTGTTGGAACTCTCTGTCTGGGGCAGTGATGATGCTCTGTATTTTTGGTGCTTGTGGGGGCACAGTGGGAGGGCTTCTAGTGTCCTGGCCCCACTGATGGACCTCCTGATGGCACTTGGGTTTTTGGGACACTGTGTAACACAGAGTGTTGGACTGGATGGGCCATTGGCCTGATCCAACATGGCTTCTCTTTGTGTTCTTAGCAGTGTTGAATACAAGTAGTTTATCTTTAAGATGTTTTGGAGATTGTAACATCTTGAATATACAGGAATGTTCTATGCACCTAAGTGTGGGGAGGGGGGGAGGGGGAGAGAGAGAGAGAGAAAACTATTGGACTCAGTTTTATGGGTGACATATGAGTTTTATTGCTGTGCTGCAAAGAATGATTAGTAGAAAGCTGCAATCATAAGACAAAAAATGTGGACTGTCAGGGGGTGCGGGGAGAATGAGTGGCGGTACAAATTTGATTGCAGGAGCCTCTTGTTGGGTACCAAAATAAAAATTGTCCTTTGCTTCTTGGTGTGGATGTCCCTCATATTCATGCTATCTTCTTATCAGATATGAACCAATGGTTACAGCTACGGCTGTTATTGCATCTATTCCTTTGCCTATGGTAGGTCCTGTCTGTACATCAGCAACAGCATCTGTGACCTGCAAGAAAAGACAGAGAGGTTTTCATTGGGGAGGTACACTTATTTTCAGAATGGCACCATCAATTAAAGCAATGTGCCTCCCATACCTCCCCCCCCAGCATCGTGGTACATTCATGCACATCTGGGATTTCCTTGGCTTTTTTCTGATCTTTCTTTAACCTGATTTGCTCTGAAATTCTGGGAAAAGACTGTAGTAAAGTCTGGATGGCTGCGGAGGGGGGAGGGGCTTCTGGTTTTCTGGCTGAAATGGCAGCCATTTGCTCATTTTGTTGATTTTACTATTCTGTCATTGAATCTTAAATTTTTCTACCATTTTGCATTCTAAACCACTCCCTACCAGATAATTTTACTATACTGTCATTGGTTCATAAATTTGTACCAGTTTGCATTCTGAGCCACTGACTACCAGCTATGTGTGGCTTTGCTCTCTGTACCGGATTCCTCGTTTGAGGGTGTGCTTAAGCAGGTCCTCTGTGAGGTGGCCAATGGAAGGAGATATCAAGAAAGTATGACCAATAAGTTTGGGAACCTGACACCACGCTGCCACCTCCTTTCTCTCTAGCCCCCTGAAATGTATTGTCCCAATGACGCATCCTTTGTGAGGAAAAGCTGGTTGTTAAACCGCATTAAGGGTACTTCACACACCTCACTTTCCTCAGCAGTAGAAGGGGTCCTGGGGCACTCTTTTATGGGGCCCATTTATTTAAAACGAGAACTGGAGCCAGAAATACACAATTCATAATCAGATTTCCTGAACACATTTCTGCCTCTGAACATGGAGGCTCCCGTTAGTCACCAATGGGGGGGGGGGGATCGCAAATATGCCATCCCTGTGTTTTAATCAGAAATATTCCTCTTCTTGAGGGACAAAAAAGAGTTCACTCTCCACTTCACTTGGAGAAAACGGCTGTTTTGGAAGGTAGACTGTATGCATTATACCAGAGGTGGCCAAACTTGCTTAACATAAGAGCCACATAGAATAAACGTCAGATGGGAGGGAGGGAGGGAGGGAGGGAGGGAGGGAGGAAGGAAGGAAGGAAGGGCGAGAGAGGTGGAAAGAAAGCAACTTTAAATGCATTCTCCAGCTGCTGCCTGGCTTGAAGAAGTGATTTAAAGACAGAAATGCCTTCTCCGAGCTGGCCAATGGGGAAGTGGGGGCGTCAAGAGCCACAGAATATGTTAGTTTGGAAGGGCCACATGTGGCTCCCGAACCACAGCTTGAACACCCCTGCATTATACCCTCCTCCTTAAACCCCACCCTCCCAGGTTCCACTCTCAAATCTCCAAGTATCTCGGGACCCAGAGTTGGCAACCCGAATCGCTGGGTTCCTGAAATCCAGCAGAAAATCGCCCGTTCTCCCCTGCCTTGCCCTTCCTACCTGAGATTCCGGACCTTTCCACAAACGCCTTGAGAAGGAAGCTAATAAACCCCTTTAAACTTCTGCTCAGACCTTGAGATCTAGCGGCTTGATGGATGTCTATGTGGTTAAGAAAAAAGAAACGCCCTCCCTTCCGCGCACGCCAGAGGTGCCCGCTCTCCAAGCCCCAAAAGACCACTAGCACTCACCTGCCCACGCCGAAGAGGAGGCAGAACGATGCCAGGAGCGGAGCATCAGCGTCCTCCAAGCGCCCCAGCGGGCTGCCAAGGAAGAAGCTACTGCAGCCATCTTCGAAAAGAGCGGGAAGGAGGAGCCAAGAAGGCAAGAATCGTGCCAGAAGGAAGCCGCTGAGCTTCGCCAGGGGACGTCTACAAAGTGCCAAACGGGATTGTCGGCCTGCAGGGATTTCCTTAGGGGTTGTGATCGCTTCCCTAGCCGCTTGTGTTGCATGGGTCTCAGGCTCAGCTCTGGCTATTCTCTTTGCAAGTGTATAAATCCGCAGGAGCACAAGCGCTCCTGAGCTTTTAATAGTAGCAAAGGGAATTTGAGCCGCTGCATCCAGTCCTTCCTGCGAGAGAACAGGCAACATTCCCTCGTGAGTTGCAAATCCTGGAGATTGGCGGGGGTGGAGCAGAGTTGAGCGAGGGAAGGGATTTTAGAAGGAAATAATTTCATAGAATCCACCCTCCAAAGCAGCCGTTTTCCACCTAGGGCGCTGATTTCTAGTCTGGAGATCAATTGCAATTCTAGGAGATCCCCAGGTCCCATCTGGAGGTTGGCAACCCCCAGCTCAGACAAACTCCTGGATATGGATTGCCACCTTTAATTCCTGGCCCTACTCTGGTGGCTGTTTAACAGATGCACTGCTTGTAGAAACGTAGCAGGTAAAATCCCCCCCATCCCCTCTCTGCAGTTTATTTCTATGTCAGGCAGCAGTTATTACAAAGCAGCAGAGGTTTGCCCTGCTGCCTGCGAGGCTGCAGTTTCTGTAGAAGTAATATGTATCACATCTACAAACAGCTTGGGAATATGGATCAAGAGTTTGGTGGGAAGGAGTTAATGTAATTTAAGTGATGCCCAGATCCCTTGCCAGAAATATTGTTCTGATAACACTCTCATGCTAGGCCTCTCTTTTTTGCAGTTTATTGCAAAAGAAAAAGAAAATAATTGTTCATTTAAAAAAACCTCTTTGGGTGCATCCAGGGAAGAGATTAACAGCACAATATTGCAGTGTTTTAATTTCTAATGTAGTCTTCCAAACACACTGCTGTTTTTTTGCATTACTTTAATTCTATTCTGCCCTGACCTGGATAACTCAGGCTAGCTCAATTTTGTCTGATCTTGAGGATCAGTCCTGACTAATGTTCAGATGGGAGACATCCAAGGAATACCAGGGTTGCTATGCAGAGGTAGACAATGGTAAACTACCGGACTGGATGGGCCATTGGCCTGATCCAACATGCCTTCTCTTATGTTCTCTAAACATCCCTTGTCTTGAAAACTCTATGGGAGTCACCATAAGTCACTTTCCACCAATTCCTTTGTGGCTTTTCCACTGTCCTTGTTATTTCTGAACACAGAAGAACAGAGGGAGATTCCTGCTGAGTTGGACCAAAGGCTCCTTTAGTCCAACATCCTGTTTCCAGCAAAGCCCGGTTTGCCACTTCCAAGAAACCCACCACAAGGAGGTCAGGAAGATCAGAGCCCTGCTCCAAACAACCTTGATCCAGTTCGAGAGGCAGGGAGGAGCAAATCCTCTCAATCTTAGAGATGCCAGCTCCAAGTGGAACCTGGGGATCCTGTGGGATTACAGTTTATCTCCAGATTACAGAGATCAGTTACCTGGAGAACGTGGATGCTGTGGAGGGTGGACTCGATGGCAGTGTACCCCACTGAGGGCCCTGTCACCCCCAGGCTCCACCCCCAAATTTCCAGGAGTTTCCCAGCCTGGAGCTTCAGCTTCAGGGAAGACCTGGCAACCTTACACAATCTTTGCAGCCAGTAAGTCCTTTGCAGCCAGCAAGGGGCCCTGACCTGGCTAGCCTGGATGCTAAGCAGGGTCAGCCCTGGCTAGTACTTGGATGGGAGACCACAATGGGATACCAGGGTTGTGATGATGTAGAGGCAGGCAATGGCAAACCACCCCTGAACGTCTCTTGCCTTGAAAACCCTCTTAAGTCAGCCGTGACTTGACAGCAGCAACAACACCATATGGTAGGGAGAAGGGACCTTCAATGTTTCTCATTGTCTTCTTTTGCATAGTGACCCTGAACTTCTTTGATGGTCTCCCATCAGCTGTTTGGGCCATTTAAACCTAAACAGCACAGGTCCACCCACTAGCTATTAGGTTTAAATTGCTGCAAGTCATTTCATTGATCAATTTTACTCCCCCCTTTGAAGTGCAGGGTGGAGGAGCAAAACAGGCCAGTGAAATGGGTGTGAGCCATTTAAACCTAACAGTGTGGTGGGTCCGCTTGTCAGCTGTTAGTTTAAAATGACTGTGAGCCATTAAACCTGTTAGTTTTGCTCCCCATGCTTAGAAGTAGGGAGGAAGAAGCGAAACCATCTGATGAAATAACTGGTAGCCATTTCAGCCTAACAGCAGGGAAGGTCTGCCCATCAGCTGTTAAGTTTAAATGGCTGCCGGCCATTAAACCAATCATTTTTGTTCTCCAGCTGCCAGCCAGTTAACCCTCCCCGGAAAATTCACATGCACCCCTTTGACTTTATATGTTTTGTATTGTTTTATTTGAAATTTTAGCCATGAATAAACAAAATGAATAAACTAAATAAGGCAATGAATAAACTAAATAACTTTCAAATTGGCAGAGGTTTTTTACTGAAAAATAAATAACTTAATCATAATTGACAAGCTGGAAAGAAGGAGGAGAAGACTGGATTTATACCCCACCCTTCACTGGAGCGGTTTATACTCTCCTTTCCCTTCCCACAACAGACATCCCATGAGGTAGATGGAGCTGAGAGAACTCTGAGAGAACTGCTCTTGAGAGAACAGCTCTGAAAGAACTTGTGACTGACTCAAGGTTGCATCAGGAGGTGCATGTGAAGAAGCGGGGAATCAAACCTGGTTCTCCCAGTTTAGAGTCCATGCTCCTAGCCGCTGCACCAAGTAGGGTTGGTAAGTCCAATTCAAGTAGGGTTGCCAAGTCTAATTCAAGAAATATCTGGGGACTTTGGGAGTGGAGCCAAGAGACTTTGGGGGTGGAGCCAGGAGACATTAGGGGTGGAGCCAAGATCAAGGTTGCAACAAGCATAATTGAACTCCAAAGGGAGTTCTGGCCATCATATATGAACATATGAAGCTGCCTTATACTGAATCAGACCCTTGGTCCATCAAAGTCAGTATTGTCTTCTCAGACTGGCAGCGGCTCTCCAGGTCTCAAGCTGAGGTCTTTCACACCTATTTGCCTGGACCCTTTTTTAGAGATGCCAGGGATTGAACCTGGGACCTTCTGCTTCCCAAGCAGATGCTCTACCACTGAGCCACCGTCCCTCCCCATATTTAAAGGGATGGCACATCTTTTCAATTCCTTCCTTCCATAGGAAATCATGAAGGATAGGGGCACCTTCTTTTGGGGCTCATAGAATTGGACCCCCTGGTCCAATCTTTTTGAAACTTGGGAGATATTTTGGGGAGAGGCACTAGATGCTATACTGAAAATTTGGTGCCTCTACCCCAAAAAACAGCCCCCCCAGAGCCCCAGATACCCACGGATCAACTCTCCATTATTTTCTATGGGAATAAATCTCCATAGGGAATAACAGTTCCCAGCAGACATTTCCCTCCCCTCCCCCCACTTTCTGATGACCCTGAAGCGGGGGGAGGGCCTCCAAACCGGGGGATCCCCTGCCCCCACCTGGGGATTGGCAACCCTATTCGCTGGCAAAGTACAATCTTTTTTAGTATTTATTTCTAACCGTGGCAATGTGGAAGTTCAGTCAGTAATGTGGATGGTGGACTTTGTGCAGTAATAAAACTGAATTCATATTTGGTTTTTTAAAATAATCTTTATTTAAACTTATACTTCACATAAACTACCCAGCCAATATATGTCAATGCGCTGAAACAAGTTACAAAATGACAAGTGAAGTACAAAAATTAATAACAGAATGCAGAAAATCATATCTGATACAAATTAGGAGTGACATGTATTAGAAAAATAGCGAGTCATGATAGACTACCTTGTTAGGAATCACATTATGCTGAGTTAAATCAGATACTACTGGAAACCATACTGCTGTAAATTTTTCTTGATAATTTTGCAAGTTTGGCATGTAAAATAGTTTGTAATTTTGCAATGGAGAAAACATTCCCACACCTTATTTTGCCAGGATAATAAAGGTGGTGAGCTTTTATCCCCCCCCCCCCATTTTGTAACAATAACAAACCTAGCAACAGCTAACAGTTGTAATCAAAATTAGTTTCTAAAATTGTGTTTAGAACATAATAGAGATCTCCGACAAAACTGACAGCTTTGTGGCTACATGTCACATGAACACAGGAAGCTGCCTTATGCTGAGTCAGACCCTCAGTCCATCAAGGACAGTATTGAGAGTCTCAAGAGAAACTATGGATCTCAGTGGTTATTGTTAGGGAATTTTAGGAGTGCAGGACTCTTTACCTATGACTCTCATTCCCACCAGGTTCTGAAAAGAGAGGCGGATGACTGCCAATGACCCAGTAGTTTCAGGAAGAGAGAGAAACCATTTAAAACCATTTATTAAAATTGAATCCATAATGCAAAACCTTCCAAACATATAAGAATCTAGTATGCAGCATACAACGTTAATTCAATTAATCAACTATCCAATTAGAGTGCATTATAATTCTATAGATGGTATATATTCTGGGTGTTCTGTCAACACCCAAAAGGAGGGCACTCGCCCAGAACAGCAAGGAACAAGAACAAAATCACACATTAAGTACCTTTTCCCATCATAGGAGCTAATGTAATCAGGTGCTTGCAGCCCTCAGCGCAGCAGCTGGGCTGCAGAGGCATGCGTTTGCCTCCCTGGATGGGGAGAGACAGAGGGCGCCCATTTAGGCGCGCAGGCTGGAGGGCGAGGTCTGGCTGATTGACAGCCAGACCTGCGCTCCTCTCAGTCTGTGTCGGGCGCTGCTTCGGCCCCTCCCACCTGCCCTGTATGTTATGTAGGCATTTGCTGGTTGCTTCTTTGAGGAGCCGGGTAGGAATTTTTTCTCACCCTGGCTGATTGGCGTTGCCCAGGTTGTGTTTTTCGCCTACCCTACATAGCATTGCAGTGGATTGTGGATTTGGCTATTGGGAGGTGCTGTTAAATAGGCAGTCACTTTAGTGGCAGGTTTTTGGGGTTGAGGGCACTATGCGGCCAGGGGAGGACTGTGAAGCATCCCCCTTTTGGGGAATTTGGGGTCTGGCATGATCAACCCTGGGGTTTGAAGACCCGGGTGGAGATTGCAGACTGCTGGGAGACTTGGCTAGAGGGTGCTTTCTGGCGAGACATGCGTCTGGGTTTGGGCCCTCTGGTGTGGGCCTCCCTGCTGGGCCTGCCCGGAGGGAGCTGAGGCGCTCAGCTCTGGCCGGGGGGCTGGGTCTCTCGCCCGTTATGGCAGGGGAGCGGTCATGGTGACCCCTAGCCCTGGCCAGGCCGCTGGTGGGGTACCCTTGCTGTTTGTGAGGTTAATTAATAAAGTGGCCCAATTTTATTCCAATCACTTGTTCTGTCTCGTTATTTTGTCCTTGGGGGGCAACTATCAGTCAGGTCTGTGATGAACATCTGATGTATCTGACAGAACCCAGCCCTATCATACAGTAAGCATAAACTTTTACTTAGTTAAGGCAATACTATGAGGGCAAGAAGCCCCTTCTCTTCAAATAACAATCTGTATACAATCAGTAGTACTCTCTGTGTCAAGGAGGAACCATGGAGATGCATAGACGTTATTACTTCAAGGCTGAAACTAAAAGAAGTCAACAATTATTCTAGAGCAAAGTGTACTGACAGAACAGGCCAGGTTTGAGAGAGATGCAAAGCCTTAGGGGGAAAAGAACCAAACAGAAATGGCTACCAGACAGGAATTGGCCCAGTCTCACTTGGAATTCCGGCACAGTTATACTTTGACATTTTTGCACCACAAGCTGTATTGGGACCACACCATCATTTCATACACATTGGTGCTCAGGACACCCCACTTTGGAAAAATTAGAACAAAAACAAGGCTGTGGACCAGGAAACAGCATATGTCCTTTCAATAAAGACACAATTAATCGCCGGTAAACGGCGGAGCAAGGCGGCGGTGTCTTTCAGCTGCAGCTGAAGTCCGCTGAATTTCTGCCTCATAGGGGGGCTGTTCCAGTCCATACTATCTTCGTGGTGGAGAAATAGTATTTAGAAGGGGCGAGGGGCGAGGGAAAGGGGTGAGTGTGCCCAGCTCCCCCAAGCAGCCGCCCCCAGTCCTTATTTCCCGGAGGCAGTCGGCGTCTCAGACGCATTAGCTCCAGCCATCGGACCACAGGGGGTGGTGAGTCGAAGAGGACGACGCAAGTTCTCTGTTTTTTTTTTTTTTTTCAATCCAGTTTCTGGGCACTTGGGACGGAGACGCGGCAAGCCTGGCAAGTTTTTTTTTTTTTTTATTCTGTTTTGTTTTTGGGGACGTTTGTATCATCCCCGTTTGTATCGAAGCTAGTTTATAAAGAGGAAGGCTTCCCCCTCCTAATTGAGGGTGGGGACGGAAGCGAGAACATTTGAATATTCGAACGGCATTTGTGGCGGAGCTGAGTATGGTAATTTGATCAATCTCTGCTACGTTTGTTATTCATGAGCCGCCGTCGGAGAACTGAGAAGCTGACGGGGGACGGTGGCCGGGAAGCCTAAAATCAGGTCGACAGAAGTGGAGCGGCAGGGCAAGCGGAGGTGAGAGAGCTGGAAAGACAGAGAGCGTTTGAGTGACGGCTTTTCAGTGCTGAGAGACTGAGAGACTGTTGCTGTTGCTGCTGCTGTTGCTGTTGCTACTGGTGGTATAACTGAAAGGAGCGGAAAGACGCTGCAGTGAAAACACGGATGGTTAACAAACTGTGAAGAGGACAAAGAAACTCTGGAAGTTAATATATTGGTGGAAATTTAAGGTCATAAGCCTGAGCTGTGAAGGTTTAATGGCTTTAATGGTTGTATAGTTGTATGGTCTCAGAGCTGTATGAGAAGGTGTATTTTCCTTTTGGATGGGAAGATCTGTTTAGATCTGTTGAGATCTGTTGTCAGTCTCCTGGAGAAATCCCGTTAGGGATAGAGTTGAGTTTTTACTTGGTAGGATTACTAACCCATTATAATTTAATTTTTGATTGTTGATCATGTCTCAACAAGCGAAATTCAGGGCATCTCCTGGACAACCTAAAACTGTGGCGGCTGCCATCTCTCAAGAGAGTATGAAAGAAATGCAATTGAGTTTTATGGAGCTATTAAATGAAATGAAGGATTCGTTATCTAAGCAGATGGAAGGTCTGGCTGATAAATTAGAAGGTTTAGATAGTAAATTTAAAGACACTAAAAAAGATTTATCTGAAGTTGTTAAAATTACTAAGTCTATAGAGAGCAAACTGAAATTAACTGAAGGTAAGGTGGAAGAGATAGAACAAAAACAGGCTCAACAAAATGATAAAATAATACAAATGGAAATGGACCAGGCAGAATATATACTTAGATTTCTCAATATTCCTGAGCAAAAAAATGAGTTTTTAATAAAAATAATGGCGGAGGCTTTGAGGGATATATTGGGATTGGAGGTTGAGGAAACAGAAAAAGAAATTGATGCTATCTATAGAGTTAATACGTTATACGCAAAAAAGAATGAACTCCCTCGGGAGGTACATGTAAAATTTGCACGTAAAATAGTTAGACAAAGGGTGTGGACCGAATCTAGAGAGAAACAAATAATGATTGGAGGCAATAGAGTTAAGATTCTAAAAGAGATCCCTTGGTCAATAAGAAACAGAAGAAGAGAATATTTTAAACTAGCAGAGAAATTACAGGAGAAAGGTATAAGGTATAAATGGGTAATTCCAGAAGGATTGCTATTTACATATAGGGACAACAGATATAGGATTGATTCAGTTTTTAAGCTGAATGATTTTATGAGGACTCATATGAACAGTTGGCAAAGAAAAGAGAAACTAAAGAAGACAGATCAGATGGGAGATAGTCCCCCACAGGGGTTAAGTGAACAAGAGGAGGGGGAGACCTCGCAAGGTGAAGAAAATTTATATAGAGAAACTAGACTACAGAAAAAAAAGAAAGCACAGCTGACAGAGCGATAGATAGACGAATAATTCAGGATGGTTAATAATTGGAAGATAGTTTCGGTTAATATCAACGGAATGAATTCACCTCAGAAGAGAAAGCGGGCATTTCTCCAACTGAAAAAGCTAAAGGCAGATGTTATCTGCCTACAGGAAACTCATATAAGAAAAAAGGATGAACACTTTTTAGTTAATAATAGGTTAGGATCGGCGATAATAACTTCTGAAAAAAGAAAAAAGAAAAGAGGATTAGTAACATACACGAGAACTGATATCCAAGCCAAGTTAATTTTTGAAGCAAATGATGCTCGATTCCAAGGGATAGAAATTCAGAAGGACCAACAGAAAATTCTCTTAGTTAATGTTTACGCCCCTAATGTTAATCAGCGAGCCTTCTACCAGGATTTATACTCAAAGGTCACAAGTTATCAATATGAAAATTTTTGTATTATGGGGGATTTTAATGCTGTAAGTGTCACTGATATTGATAGAACGGTAGGAACTGGGAATAAAAAGAAGAGTAAGAAGGTCACAGGAAGCAATGTTTTACCGAAGATTTTTGTTGAGATGGTAGAAGAATTGGCTTTGGTGGATATATGGCGTACATTAAACCCAAATTGCAAAGATTATACTTTTTTTTCTAATCGGCATCAATCTTGGTCTAGGATTGATATGATGTGGGTATCGAATACTTTATTGAAATCAGTGCAAGTGGCTGAGATTTTGCCATCCACTATAGCGGATCACGCACCTATTTCTTTAGTTTTGAAGCATAATAAGAGGAAATTAAGTTGGAGAATGTACCCTGGGTTAACAAAAAATAAGAAGTTTGTAGAATATATAAATAAAGAGATGGTTTTTTTCTTCCAGTCTAATTTGCAAAAGGATATCTCGATTGCTACAGTATGGGATACAAGTAAGGCCTTTTTTAGAGGTTTAGTTATTAATTTTTTAGCAAATAAAAGACGAGAGGATTCCAAAAAGATGATGGAATTAACGGACCTAATAAAACAAAAGGAAGATCAACTAAAAAGCAACCCTCATCAAAAAGGAATTAAGGAAGAGATTAGGAATGCACAACATAAGTTACATCTGCTTGCATTAGAGGAGATGGATAAGAAAATAGCTTATTCCAAGCAATATTATTTTGAGCACGCAAATAAATCAGGGAAATGGCTAGCGTACAAAATAAGGAAAGAAAAAGAAAAAAAATTTATTAAAACATTGAAAGATAAAGATGGAAATTATAAGTCAAGAACGGAAGACTTAAAAATTATAATTAAAGATTTTTATTTAAATCTGTATAAGAAGGGGCAGATATCAAAAGAGGTACAAGAGGGATACCTAGCCGACAAAGTGTGGACAAAATTAACAGAAGATAGGAAAAAGATATTAAATGACCCAATTTCAATGTATGAGATTGAAGAAGCTTGGGTAAAACTAAAGAAAAATAAAGCGGCGGGCCCTGATGGTATTCCGGCAGAATACTATATTACTTTTAAGGATAATCTGATTAACCACTTTAAAAGTTTAGTTGAAGAAGTCTGGCAATCTGCTACCTTACCAGACTCCTGGAGATATAGTAATATTAGCCTTATCCCGAAAGCTGGTGCAGATCCGGATGATATTAGATCTTACCGCCCAATATCTTTGCTAAACGTAGACTATAAAATATACTCGCTTATTCTTTCTAATAGGTTAAAAAGAATTTTAACTACGTTAATATATACTGACCAAACGGGGTTTCTACCCAAAAGATTTATGCGGACAAATATTCGGATACTTACTAACGCTATGGAATATTATGAAAATAACCGGGATAAGTCAGTAGCCTTTTTATTTATAGATGCAGAAAAGGCATTTGACAACTTAGATTGGGATTTTATGTTTGGGGTTCTTGAAAAAATGGATTTTGGAAGGGAATTTGTCGCAAATATTCGAGCAATTTATGATAAGCAAATCGCTAAAATAATTGTCAATGGAGAACAAACTGAAGATATAATTTTGGCAAAAGGTACCAGACAGGGCTGCCCACTCTCACCCTTATTATTTATCCTATCGCTAGAACTCCTGAATAACGCAATACGCAAAAATAAAAAAATAACTGGTTTGAGGACAAAAGGAGAAGATTATAAAATTCTATCCTATGCGGACGATATGGTATTAATACTACAGGAGCCGTTGGAAGCAATAGAAATGGTATTAAAGGAGTTAAAGGATTATGGTGAATCAGCAGGCCTAAGGGTGAATAGACAGAAGACAAAAATCTTGACAAAAAATATGACCCAACAAGAAATTCAGAATCTAGAAAGTAAATCAGGTTTTAGAGTTGAGAAAAAAGTAAAATACCTAGGTATAATAATGACTAACAGATGTAGTACCATTTATAAAAATAATTATATACCATTACTTAAGGAGACGGAGCAGATGATAAAAAAATGGAATAACTTAGGTTTGTCTTTTATGGGGAGAGCAGCACTAATTAAAATGGGTTTACTGCCGAAAGTTTTATTTTTGTTGCAAATGATTACTTTTGCGGTAACAAAACCTTTTTTTGTTAAACTTAATCAACAATATAGAAGGTTTATTTGGCAGGGGAAAAAACCCAGAATTAAATGGAGACTGTTAACTGATTCAAAGCAAAATGGTGGTCTAGCCTTACCTGATTTAGAAATTTACCATTTAGCGTGTCAAACTTTATGGTTGAAGGATTGGGTGGCTTTAGAAGATAAGAGGATATTAGCATTAGAGGGATATGATTTGCAAACAGGATGGCACTCTAATCTTTGGTATACAAAAAAACCACAGACTTATTTTAAAAATCATCTGATTAGGAAATCTCTATACGAAGCCTGGATTAAGATTAAGATTAAGATATATGGAGACAAAACCCCAAGATGGATCTCACCTCATGAAGCGGCGGTTTTACCACAACTCTGGGAAGCACCAATAGTGATTAGGTACAATGACCTACTGGACGAAAAAGATAATTTGAGGAAAAAAGAGTATTTAGAATCTCAGGGAGTCAAGATAGATTGGTGGAGTATGTCGCAGATTATATCAAAGTACAATAAGGATAAACTTATGGGTTTCACGAAACAAAATTTTGACTTTGATAAAATATTACTGGTGGAAAAACAAAAGATAATTAAGAAGGTTTATAATTATTTTTTGCAAATTAATTTGGAGGATGAAGTAATTAAAGAAACAATGTTGAAATGGGCAAATAATTTGAAAAAATCTATTACGTTAGACCAATGGGCTCAATTTTGGAAAAATAATTATAAGGTGATTAAACCGATTAATTTTAGAGAGAATGCTTTTAAACTTTTCCACAGGTGGTATGTTACCCCTGTGCAACTGAATAAAATAAACTCAAAGTTCTCCCCCAACTGTTGGAAGTGTAAGACTCGGATAGGATCGTTTTTTCATTTATGGTGGTGTTGTGAGCAGGCCAGAAGGTATTGGATAATGGTACATAAACTAATAACTGAGGTACTAAGAGTTAATTTTATTTTGAAACCAGAAGTAATGTTACTCTCGATGGTTCGAGATGAGCTCCCACGGGAAGATGAGTATATAACGATATATATTGTGACGGCGGCTAGAATCCTTTATGCCTCGGTCTGGAGACAGGACAATGTGCCACAAAGGGAAGATTTAATCCAAAAAATAAGGAGCGTAGCAGAAATGGACATTCTTTCAAATATGGTGAAAGGCTTATCGAAATGTGATGCTGCAAAAAAATGGGAGAAATTTTATTTTTGGGTTGAAAATAATTGTTTATCTAAGTGAGGTGTGATAATTATTGGTTTTGTATAAATAAAATATATTGATAGATTAATATAAGTTAATATTCAATTTATTATTTGAATGTAACTTTAATGTGCTCAATCACTCTCTATTGGATATGTTTTTCTATTTTATGTCTCTTGTAGTGGTGGTGGTTTGTTGATGTTCTTATTTTGTTTGTTAAAAGAGATTTTTTTTTCTATGTGCTGAAATAATAAAAACAATTAAAATGTAAAAAAAAAAAAAAAAAGACACAATTAATCAAAACGGACTACTAGGATTGGCATTTGTTCAGATTAAGAATTCTTATGAATTGTTTATATTCTGGAAACTTTCTCAAAGGAAGGCAGAAAGTTGTATTTTCCGCTTTTATAGACTGAAGTGAGTCACTGAAGTGAGTGACATGTCTCCAGCTGATATAGTACAGGCACATCTGAGCACCAATTTATAATAAAGCAGGAAAAAGTAAATTATGCAGAGAAATTTCCCAGCAGCCCTTGAAAATTACAGTGGTTTAGACTCATGATGAGCTGCACAAGAATCAAAGAAGGGCTTAGAAATTAAGATCTGAAAGAGAGAAGAGACCATGGCTGACAAAAGAAGAGGGAATAGAGCAATATAATCTACAGGGGAAGAAAGATAGCAAATATCTCTAAACAAAGCAATCCCCTAGAAATTGCTATATGTGGGGCACTAACCACAAAGATGAATGTGTGAAGTGATTTTTGCAGAAAAAAAGCCTGGGATAAGAAGCTTGTAGATGTTTAGACCCACCCACTGACGTAAGGAGTTACAACCTAAAAGGGTAGTGGAACAAAGTAGTGCTTCAGACCAACACAGCTGCTCACCTGAAGCTAAAAGGTGTAATCATTAAGACCAAGATTATGGTATATCAAAGAAGGGGGGGGGGTAGCAATTATTCTGCCTTTGGTTCAGTTTCCAGCAAAAGCTCTCTTCATCTCTTGTTTCAGCGGTCACTCATTTTGATGTTTTCGAACAAATGATTTGTTTATCATACTTGCCACGGCGACAATGCCGATAACGGCTAGGGAAGCACCTATGGTCTTCATTACACCATCCCTGACCTGCAGGAAAAAAACAGAAGATTGGGTTTTCGTGGTAGGTGCTTATTCATTCCCACACTGATAAAAAAAATGAACACCAAAAAACCCCAATGTTTGTTAATAAAAAGGATGGGAATAAACAGGAAACAAATATACTCTTTCTCTACACTTTCCTTTGAATGGCCATGTTGTCTGCGTATAAAACTTGGACTTTTCAGAGTTTTGTCTGTCTGAAATAAGGCAGAGGATCTGTCGAATGAGGGGCATAGCCCCTGATAAAGTGACCTACCCTGGATGGAAAACAAAGACTACTACAGGATTCAATGTTTCTCACTGAATCCCTTAGAACCAATAGTAATGAATACATAACAACAAATATGATAAACAAAATAAGAATCTAAAACTGTTGTGTATGAAGACTCGAGTGATGACTTATATGGGTGTTCCTGCCTGACTCATTGGAGCCATTAGAACAGAGCTTGGGGATTTGGGAATAATTGGCAGCAGGATCCAAATCCCTGCTGCCCTGCTCCAATCACGGGTCCCCTGCTGGTTTAAATTACCCAGTAACGTGCTTGCATGGGAATCCAGAGTTGTATATAGTTGGCCTCTTTGGCCCAGTTCTTCAGTCTTTTAGTGCAGCCCTATACTACGCTGTACCTAATAATGAGCTGATGATCACTACCACCTTGCCTCTTCATTGTGTTGAACCCACTATATTATAAAAACAAAAATAACAACATTAAATAATGCACATGCAGAATGGAGGAGATTGGATTTGTACCCTGCTTTTCACTCCAAGTGGCTTACAATCTCTTTCCCTTCCCACAACAGATATCCTGTGAGATAGGTGGGGCTGGCAGAGCTCTGAGAGAACGGTGACTGACCCAAGGTCACATCAGCAGGTGCATGTGAAGGAGTGGGGAATCAAACCTGGGTCTCCCAGATTAGAGTCTGCGCTCATAACCACTACACCACACTGGCTATGCATATTATGCATAGAGTCTCCAGAGCACAGGGCAATGAACACAAAGGGAGGTCCCTGCTTTTCAGAGTTTACAATCTAAAATGTGAGACAGGGAAGCCACAGAAAATGAGTAATTTTGGATGGGGAGTCATGATAATCTGTGTTGCCAACTGGAGACTGGGAAATTCCTGGATATTTGGAGGTAAAGCCTAGGGAGGGACTTCAGCTGGGCATCATTCCATACAGTCCACTCTTCAAAGCAATCATTTTCTCCAGGGGAACTGATCTCCGTCAGTCTGTTAATCACATGTTCAGGAACACATGGGAGAAATCCCAGACTCTGAAAACTAAGCAATTTTATTATGATTCAACTTGAAGAATTACTGTGTGTGTTAAGTGTCATCAAGCTGCTTCTGACTTATGGTGACCCTACAAATTAATGTTCTCCAAAATGTCTTATCATTAGCACCAGTCCTCAGGTCTCGCAAACTGAGGGACAGGACTTCTGAGTACATCCTTCTCATGTTGAGTCTTCCTCTTTTCCTGGTTCCCTCAACTTTTCATAACATTACTGTCTTTTCCTGAAGAACTACTAGCATATCCTAATTTAACATTGTTCAGGATAGAGATACAGTTCAGAGGACTGCATTTTTACACCATTTCTTTTTATCCTTGCTTAGCCTGACATTTGTACTAATTATGTATGTGGTTTTTATTTATTAAACCTGCTTATATTCTAGCTGTCCAAAGCCTGGTCTGTGTATCCACACTTCCCTATTTCAGTCCTGCATTTAAAGAGAGGTAAGGGGAGGAGCAGCAGTTGAGCTCACCTTCTCTAAAGTGCAAAAACATGAGGGCACCAAAGATGGTTGCCACGCTCGTGAGTATGAGTGAAGCGGGAGATGTAGCAACCAGGCCAGAGGTGGCCAAAGTGTGGCTCAGGAGCCACATGAGGCTCTTTTCACATGTATTATGCAGATCTTGAAGCCCCAGCCACCATGTTGGCTGGCTTGGGGAATCATTTGTCTATTTAAATCCTTTAACTTGCAGCTGCTGGAATGGCCTTAGGTTAGCCATAGCTCTCATAGGAGTTGTCCTTGAAAGGGCAGCTGCTGTAAGAGCTCTCTCAGTCCCACCCACCTCACAGGGTGTCTGTTGTGTGGGGGGGGCATAAAGGAGATTGTGACTGCTCTGAGACTCTGATTCAGAGAGAAAGGCGGGGTATAAATCTTCCTCCTCCTCCTCCTCCTCCTCCGCCAAGCCTGCCAATGTAGGGGGCTTGGAGAATGCATTTAAAGTTGCTTTATTTCTACCTCTCTTCATCTCTTCCTCCCTCCCTTTCTCTCTCCCCCCTACCCCTCTAAAGTTAAATGTGTTTTTCAAGCCCAATCTCACTGCTACACCAGCTAGCTGGCTTGGCTCAGAGGATGCATTTCTCTCTTTAAATCCCTTCTCCAAGCCAAGACTGCTGGCATGGGTGCAGGGGAGGGGGTTTGGAGAACACACTGAAACCACACATACTTTCCACCTTTCTTTCTCTTTCATTCCCCTTTCTTCCCTCCTATTTGCTTTCTTTCTACTTTTCTTTCCCTTCCTTCCTTCCTTCCTTCCTTCCTTCCTCCCCCTCCCGCCATTTGCTTTGTTTCTCTTTCTCTCTCTCTTCCCCCATTCTTCCTCCACCCACCCATCTATTTGCTTTCTTTCCAGCTCTTTCTTTTTTTCACCTTTCTTTCTCTCTCCACCTTTCTTCCTCCCCTTCTTTCACCCATCTATTTGCTTTCTCTCTCCTTCTCTCCACCTCTTTCATTCTTTCCTTACATGTCTCTCTCTCTCATTTGTTTCCAATTGAGGGAGCTAGAGAATGTTTGCCAAAATATATCACTTAAAAAAAAAAGTCAGGAAACAAATAGTTCTCGTTACCTAGCAGTTCAGTTGATTACCATCAAAGATCACTTGAAGATTAAAATAAATAAGATATTATGCCAGCAGCTCAAGGCTGCTTTTATTCTTGCCTAATGCCCTCTCTCTCTCTCTCTGTATGTTTAATAATATATAATTGGACACTGAATTGGACAGGGGAGTGGTCAGCATTTTGGAAGCTGGTGGGCCAGAGTGAGTCCGCTGTGTTCATGACTTTCAGCTCTCAAACATCTCACATTTATTCTGTGTGGCTCTTACATTAAGCAAGTTTGGCCACCCCTGAACTAGGAAGAGTATTTTGATAGAAAGACAGTCAAGAGTGCTGTAAGTACAAATACTTTTAGCAGGAGACATTCTTCCAGATTTGTTGGTGTCATCAGTCACAACTCAGAGGAAAAACTGAGAAGCCCAGGAAAGAGTTTCTGGTGGGCAAATACTTGAGACAGAAGTAGGACTTTTCTGAGCTTCTGGACACACAGGAGACCATTTTCTTAGTAATAGTGTCCCCCACAATTAACATTAACATAGAGGACTGAAATTTCCCACCATGTGTGTGGCACTTGTATACCTCCAATTCTTTAAATCATGCAAGGAGGCTGACAGCTGCCCCTGTCACCTCTCCCACACAATTTGGATCATGGGGTGGTGGAAGAGAGTGAATGCCACTAGTTGGGGGCCACAAGTCAGGGGGCCCGGCCCAGAAGTTGGGGGACAGGGCCCCCACAGGCCCCCAACGGCTATGGCCTGCTCCAGGTGTTTATCTGTTTGTCACTAGAAGTTCCAAAGAATCTTTGTTTCATCATTCTCCATGAATTTGTCTGGTTTGTGCTCCCATGAGTTTCTGGCTGATGGTAAGCCATACTTCTTGCAAAGATTCCAATGCAACATAGCTGCAACTATTACACTACTACTACTACTTTAAAATTATGCCACCTTTTCGCCCAATCGTGATCCCCAAGGTTACAAACATTAAAAACACATTAAAATGATAAAATAATTAAGTAAAACATACAAACACCACCAGAACCAGATAAAACAAAGTATCTTCTGCTGGCAGAAGACACCAATGGAGGGAGATGGAAAAATCTCCCTAAAGACAGAGTTCCAGAATCTTGGTACCATGACAGAGAAGGCCCTTTCTTTAGTTGCCACCTGTATAGCTTCAAATGGCAGGGACAACCGAAGCAGGGCCTCCGAATATGGTTCTAACCATACAGGGCTTTAAAAGTCAATGCCAGCACCCAGGGGTCATTTAGTAGAAAAAGAGGTGCCAGAGCTCATTAGCACAACTCCTTTGCATATGCCACACAACCCTGACATCATCGGAAGGTGTACTAAATTATATCCGCTCAGCAGTTACCTTAAAATGCTTCTTGAGTTATAATTGTCATAATAAAACCTTACTGCATTCATACTTCTTAAATTACTTTCTCCTATGTGGCTGCAGTGCATGATTATTTCCATCTGTCTGCTTATATGTTTTGGTTACTTTCCCATATTTTTAGTGGGGGAAAATATTAGAAAGTTTTGTCAGATCTCAGACTTCAGCAAAATTCTCACATGGGGTTTGAACAATGAAGTCCACAAGTAAGTTTGGGGGGTGGGGCTTAGAAAGAGCACAATAAAATTTAGAGGTTCTGGAGATCCACTCCTGTGGGCTCCTGCTCAAAATGAGGCCTGCCAGCACCTCAAATTGAGCCCAGAAGCCACCTGGAAGTCAATATGGATGGAACAAGGCTGGAGTTTTATGGTCCCTCCCTACAACCCACTCCAGTCAACACTCCAGCCACAAAAGAGTGGTATGTGCAAGCCGAGAAGAAGATAACATCTTGTCTGGTCAGGCCAGACCAGAAGACTATACCCCAGAGTACAATATCACTGCATAGATTATCAATATTCACAGAAAAAGAGATCTACATACCTGGTCACTGACAGGGTTGCCATAACGCAGATTAGTGACGAAATGCTCGCAGTTCTCACTGAGCACATTGTAAGGCATCACTCTTCCCACCTCTGCCTTTGCCCTGGAGATGATCTCATACACAGGGAGTGGTAGGTATCTGCCATCGTATTTGTTATTGATTTTGTACTTGTCATTCCCCACCACTTTCAAAAGAGGATCCTTCCTCACCACTGCACGGTCAGTTGTAATAGAAAGAAGACTACCAAAGCCAGCTCCTGCGACCTCACCTTGAGAGCAGGGGGGGGGGGGAACACACAAAGCAACTTTCAGTCTAAGTAATCTGCAGTGCATCAATAAATTCCTCTATACATTTTTGTCTTCCGAGTAATTACACAAAAAGGATTTTTCTAGTGGGTAATTTGGAAAGATTACAGCATATATTTGTAAGCATTTTTAGAAACATTTTGATGCAATTAATATTTTTTTGCAATTTGAAGTTACACTGTTTTTTGAGCCAAATTTTCACTGAAATTATTTGCATTTTAAAAAAACCCTAGCAAGTCAGGAAGAAAAGTTTTAACTAGTTCTCAGCACTGGGAGAGTCCATACAGGCCATCCAGTCCAACCCCCTGCCTAATACAGGATCAGCCTATAGCATCCCTGACAAGTGTTTGTCCAGCTGATGCTTAAAGATGGCCCTGAGGGGAGGTGTTTAGGGGGAGGTGTTTGTGAGTTTCCTGCATTGTGCAGGGGGTTGGACTAGATGACCGTGGAGGTCCCTTCCAACTCTATGATTCTTTGATGGGGAATTTGTCACCTCCCTAGTGTCAAGCAATTGGATCTCAAAGTAATCAGTCTTTGATTTGAAACAAAGTATGATCTATTTGATAGTCCAGGATTGAGCTAAGGATTGGAACTGATACACAGTAACAGTGAAAGGCATACTTAAAGGTGGCACATCAAAGAGTTTCTAAACAAAGCTACATTCTCTAAACAATGCTATATTCACGTGTGAAGATTCACACAGTAATCCCTTATCTCTCTGTGGTTTCCTTCCTTGGGGTCAGGCCTGGGAACCTGTCCCTGGAGGCGCTTTATCTTCAAAGAGGAAATTCCTGCATTTGTTAGTAAAAGCGAGAGGCGCAAACTACCCCCTAAATGTTACCTGCTTTGATGTGCCCAGCTTGGCTCTGGTTAGTAACATTTATGAAGTTTTACAGATAAATTCAATTGCATTATTTCATTAGCATTAGATTATTGAAAGAAAGATTCATATTGCTTGACACCTAGGTAGCTGATTCCACTATTGAACAACTTTCTGTAAAAAGATTTTCCTAAGATCCAGCTGCTATATTTATTTATTTAGGGAATGGGAAAGAATCCTGGCTCCACCCTCAAAGTCTCCAGATATTTCCTGAGTAGGACCTGGCAACCCTACACTAAGATGATCCTACTGGGTTCTTCTCGTGGTCTTTTGTTTTTATGAGGGGGAATCGGGAAAGACCAACTCCACAAAGACCATGGATCACTGGATATACAATATCTCTAATAACCCTTGAAATAATTATAGGAAAATAAATCAAAAGTCATCACTCTGAAAGAGGATATATCAGTCTGCACATCAATATGTAATACTGTGAATTCACATGCAGGTCAAGGTGTGCAGTGTCAAAGTAATCTGATCAGCTGGCCAGTGGAGGGACTTACCAGGAGAAAGAGGAAGGTCCAGTCCATGATGCTGGTGCTGTGCAGGAAGTAACAAAATCGCCAGCTGCATCCAGGCAATGCTGTGGTATTTGGGAAAAAACTCTACAGTAGAAGTAATATTTACCACAGAGTTTTTGCCCAAATGCTAGGGTCACAGTAAAGTCACAACATCATGACATCACTTCCTGTGAGATGCCAGCAATGTTGCCTGCTTCTTTCTTCTGGTAAGTTCCCCTCATCTCCCACCAATTGCCAAGAGAGACTTGGCAACCCTAAGCACGCTCCATGATTATACTGTGTTTCTTAGCTGAGGAAAGTATATATAATTTGCCTTTTGTCAAGACCTCCTCTGCCCAACCCAGTGACTCAGGAGAAGAGACGGATGACCAGAGGAATCAGGGAGGGCCTAGCTCTGCAGACTAAGCTGCTGCTAACATTCTGGCAGTCACAAGCCCCCTGCTAGAGCCTGCAAAGGAAACCTCACCACTGATCCCTGAAAAAACCACCAGACCTCCACCAGGCAGGATGTAAATATGGGCCCAGGAGATGCTATCACTGCAGGAACAGCAGCAGCAAATGATCCAGCCCAAGGTGGCCCAAAGGAGGTGAATGCTAAGTTGCCACCCCAGGCTTACGCAGTGAGAGCAATAATTCTTTGCAGAATCCCAGACAAAGCTCAGTGCTGCCACAAGAGCTTAACACCTGCTAGCAGGGCAGCTTAGCCTGATTTCTTCCCAGCCTGTTTAGGCAGAGGTTTGGGAAAGCTGACGCTGGATCAACTGGCCCATTAGATACAAGCCTGTGTTCCAGTTGGCACTCTCAAGCCATGCTAGCTGAAGCTGAGGGGACTGGAGTGGATTGTCTTGAAGAGTGAAGGACACTACAAGTGCTACACTGGAATACTAGTGCTAGCATGGAATTCACTGAAGATATTGAAGAAGATATTGGATTTATATCCCGCCCTCCACTCCGAAGAGTCTCAGAGAGGCTCACAATCTCCTTTACCTTCCTCCCCCACAACAAACACCCTGTGAGGTGGGTGGGGCTGGAGAAGACTCTCACAGCAGCTGTCCTTTCAAGGACAACCTCTGCCAGAGCTATGGCTGACCCAAGGCCATTCCAGCAGGTGCAAGTGGAGGAGTGGGGAATCAAACCCAGTTCTCCCAGATAAGAGTCCACACACTTAACCACTACACCAAACTGGCTCTCACTCGGGGAGGGGGTGGTATCTGGAAAGGTCCTTAGCCATTTTCTCCATAAATGTTGCTTTCTGCTCTTTAGTAGAGAAGCCCTTACTTTCTGGAGCCAAGTGGACCACATATCCATCGCCTATGTAGATAGCCCAATGTTGATAACAAGGCCGTTCAATCTCAATCAGATCTCCAGGTTTTGGCTTCATCTGCAAGAATTAACAGAAGGGTAAGTCTTTTTCAACAGCAGCTATAGAGACTCAACTGGAGGGGCTGCTTGTGAAAGTTCCTACAGGGCCTGTCTTCATTGTGCCTTAGAGTGGGGGTGTCAAACATGCGGCCCCAGGAGCAAAATCAGGCCCCCAGAGAGGTCCTACCAGGCCCGCAAACAGATCAAAAGCAGGTTTGCAACTTACAGATACATCTGAACAACACCTGAACAGCATACACAAGAATGCTACAGCACAGACATTGTTTCCAGATTTTGATGTAATAATTCAGACCACGAGGTGTCAGTTATCAAAGACTGTTAAATAAACAAAACATTGCAAGAGTGGTAATGCTTTAAGCATGTTTTAAGTCTTTTTTTAAATTAATTGTGTTTATAGATCCAGATAGGCAGCCATGTTGGTCTGAAGCAGTAGAACAAGAAAAAGATGATATTGGATTTATATCCCGCCCTTCACTCCGAATTTCAGAGTCTCAAAGAGGCTCACAATCTCCTTTATCCTCCTCCCCACAACAGACACCCTATGAGGTGAGTGGGGCTGAGAGGACTCTCACAGCAGCTGCCCTTTCAAGGACAACCTCTGCCAGAGCTGTGGCTGACCCAGGGCCATTCCAGCAGGTGCAAGTGGAGGAGTAGGGAGTCAAACCTGGTTCTCCCAGATAAGAGACCACACAGTTAACCACTACACCAAACTGGCAGGAGTCAAGTAGCACCTCTAAAACCAATAAACTTTTATTCAGACTATAAGCTTTTGTGTGCATACACACTTCTTCAGATGAGGATTATGCTACCTGGCATCACATTTTATGGCACACATTTTATGACATACATGGCCTTACTCGACAAAGTCTCATTTATGTCAGATCCGGCCCTCATAACTAATGAGTTTGACACCCCTGCCTTAGAGAGTAAGTGAGAGACAGAGGAGGAGGAGACAGACAATCCTTTTGGGGGAGGCACAGAGACATAGCATAGTATGTTAGTTGGCTGACATCTCTAGAACACAAGTTGGCTGACATCTCTAGAACACAAGTGTAAGGGACCAAGCGGAGACCAACCTTTTTGCTGTGTGCAGTTTATTCACCAAGCGCTCAACCACAACCTGACACAGTGCCGTAGCCAGGATTTAATGTTTGGTGGGACCCACAGCAGGATTTGTTCTTTGGGGAGGCCAGGGGGCCACCCAGTTTGGTGGCCTCTCAGCACTGTAAGTTGCCTTGAGTTCCACAAGCTTAACCCCCCTTCACCTGGACAGTCACAGCAGCTCTGCTCCCCCCCACCCTTTTTTTATGTGCCCCTCTCTGAGAGAGACAGAGACCTCTTGACACCACCCCCCTTTGCTCTGCATGCTGTGTTAGGGAAGGAGAGAGAGAAAAGCAAAAACACCAGGAGCAATGCTACTACTTGTTTAGAGTGGCGGTGCGCAAAGGGGACAGGTTGGGGGCCTCCAATGGAGGAGCCATACAGTTAGATGGGGGGTTGAAAGGATGGGCCTGGTCCCTCCTGGGCCCCACTGTAGCTACGGGCCTGACCTGACATAGTCTAGGGTTGCCAATCCCCAGGTGGGAGCAGGGGATCCCCCGGTTTGGAGATCCTCCCCCCGCTTCAGGGTCATCAGAAAGCGGGGGGAGGGGAGTGAAATGTCTGCTGGGAATTCTGTTATTCCCTGTGGAGATTTATTCCCATAGAAAATCATGGAGAATTGATCTGCGGGTATCTGGGGCTCTGGGGAGGCTGTTTTTTAGGGTAGAGGCACCAAATTTTCAGTATAGCATCTAGTGCCTCTCCTCAAAATACCCACCAAGTTTCAAAATGATTGGACCAGGGGGTCCAGTACTATGAGCCCCAAAAGAAGGTGCCCTTATCCTTCATTACTTCCTATGGAAGGAAGGCACTGAAAAGGTGTGCTGTCCCTTTAAATGTGATGGCCAGAACTCCCTTTGGAGTTCAGTTATGCTTGTCACAGCCTTGGTCTTGGCTCCACCCCCCCCCCCCCCCCAAAGTTTCCTGGCTCCACTCCCAAAGTCCCCAGATATTTCTTGAATTGGACTTGGCAACCCTAACATAGTCCCAAACTGTGTTACAAAGAAAAGCCTTATAATCAGTGCTGTTGCAGGCCAAGTCTGACCACCCATGCTTGGAGGGTTGTGGAGAGGGGGGGTCAGTGGGCTCCCCAGGCTCTGTTCTGAGTGACTGGGGTCATCTCTCTACACTCTGTGGTCTTCAGAAACCTCCTGCTTTGCTTCCAGCCTAAAGCTCCTGGCAGCTTCCTCCCTTGGGTTGCCTCTCCTGCTTAAATCCCTCCTTTCCTCACCTGCTGCCTTCAGGGACTTACTCTCCCATAGGCTCACTGCCTCTTTACAACGAAATAAAGCTCTGTCCTCTATCAACAAGCCAGGAAAGGGATACAGGGCTGTGGCAAATTCCTTACATCCCAGGATTAATGATGAAATTTGTAACCTAGAAGGGTAATTTTGGGGTTTGCACTCTATAGAGGTACAAAGACTATGAAGGACTCCTTGTTGACTAGCAGGAGGAAAGCAGAGGGACATGTTGGGAGAGCGAGCCAGTGCCATAGAAATGCAGATGATGGCCTGGCCAGGAGAAACACAATAGGCAGCCAGGAAAGGAAAGGTCCCCTGTGCAAGCACCAGTCGTTTCCGACTTTGGGGTGACGTTGCTTTCACAACGTTTTCATGGCAGACTTTTTATGGGGTGGTTTACCATTGCCTTCCCCAGTCTTTTACACTTTCCCCCCAGCAAGCTGGGTACTCATTTTACTGACCTCAGAAGGATGGAAGGCTGAGTCTACCTTGGGCCGGCTACCTGAACCAGCTTTTGCTGGGATAGAACTCAGGTCGTGAGCAGAGAGTTCAGATCACAGTACTGCAGTACTGCTGCTTTACCACTCTGCAGTCCCACCTAAACTATAGTTGCGCCTAACCTATAGAGCAGAGGTGTCAAACTAATTTGTTACAAGAGCCGGACCTGACATGAATGTCGGTTTGTCACACTGGGCCATGTTTGCCATAAAATTTAAAGCCAGGTGTGGGAGTTATACACTTTATAAAGGACACAGGCAAACCCAATTAAACAATCTTATTTTTAAACATGCTTAAAACATTTAACACTCTTATAGTATTTCCTTAAAGTATCTCGCTGATGCCCCTCTCCCATTTGAATTGTCTCTATAAAGGAAGCCATGGCTCTCAGTTTGTAAGACTTAGCAAGGCTATCGACGAAAGGATGTTTTGGAGGTCAATAATTCACAGGATCACGGTAAATTGAAACCCCTTCCCTCTTCAGCCAAAGTCAGGAAAGTTAATTTCTAGATCTTTTATACTTACTTCTGGCCTCCAAGACATGATGACTTGTGTTCAGATTTGTTGTCTTTTGTTGCTTTTATTTTCCTTTCAGTCCTCAGATTTTCAACTTTCACAGTCTTCACGTCGGTTGAACTCTCCTGTCTTACTGTAATGTAATGGCAGGTGAGAGAAACATCAATTGTACTAACTTCCTTCCCATTGAGCTTCTGCTACTGCTACAGAATGTCATATCAGAAGCGTGTGACTCAAGCAATATACTCATTGCAAATCTAGAAACTGCTCAAAATGCTTATTTAAAGAAAAGATTAAGAACATAAGAGAAGCCATGTTACATCAGGCCAATGCCCCATCCAGTCCAACATTCTGTGTCACACAGCGGCCAAATATATATATATATATATATATACACACACACACACACACACACACACACACACTGTGGCTAATAGCCACTGATGGACCTCTGCTCCATATTTTTATCTAACCCCCTCTTGAAGGTGGCCATGCTTGTGGCCGCCACCACCTCCTGTGGCAGTGAATTCCACATGTTAATCACCCTTTGGGTGACGAAGTACTTCCTTTTATCCGTTTTAACCTGTCTGTCTGCTCAGCAATTTCATCGAATGCCCACGAGTTCTTGTATTGTGAGAAAGGGAGAAAAGTACTTATTTCTCTACTTTCTCCATCCCATGCATTATCTTGTAAACCTCTATCATGTCACCCCTCAGTCGACGTTTCTCCAAGCTAAAGAGCCCTAAGCGTTTCAACCTTTCTTCATAAGGAAGGTGTTCCAGCCCTTTAATCATTCTAGTTGCCCTTTTCTGAACTTTCTCCAATGCTATAATATCCTTTTTGAGGTGTGGCGACCAGAACTGCACACAGTACTCCAAATGAGACCGCACCGTCGATTTATACAGGGGCATTATGATACTGGCTGATTTGTTTTCAATTCCCTTCCTAATAATTCCCAGCATGGCGTTGGCCTTTTTTATTGCAAACGCACACTGTCTTGACATTTTCAGTGAATTATCTACCATGACCCCAAGATCTCTCTCTTGGTCAGTCTCTGCCAGTTCACACCCCATCAACTTGTATTTGTAGCTGGGATTCTTGGCCCCAATGTGCATTACTTTGCACTTGGCCACATTGAACCGCATCTGCCACGTTGACGCCCACTCACCCAGCCTCAACAGATCCCTTTGGAGTTCCTCACAATCCTCTCTGGTTCTCACCACCCTGAACAATTTAGTGTCATCCGCAAACTTGGCCACTTCACTGCTCACTCCCAACTCCAAATCATTTATGAACAAGTTAAAGAGCATGGGACCCAGTACCGAGCCCTGCGGCACCCCACTGCTTACCGTCCTCCACTGCGAAGACTGCCCATTTATACTCACTCTCTGCTTCCTATTACAGCCAATTTTTGATCCACAAGAGGACCTGTCCTTTTACTCTATGACTCTCAAGCTTTCTAAGGAGCCTTTGATGAGGAACTTTATCAAAAGCTTTCTGGAAGTCAAGGTAAACAACATCTATCGGGTCTCCTTTGTCCACAAGTTTGTTCACCCCCTCAAAGAAATGTAACAGGTTAGTGAGGCAAGAGACTGATCAAGAGAGAGATCTTGGGGTCATGATAGATAACTCACTGAAAGTGTCAAGACAGTGTGCGTTTGCAATAAAAAAGGCCAATGCCATGCTGGGAATTATTAGGAAGGGAATTGAAAACAAATCAGCCAGTATCATAATGCCCCTGTATAAATCGATGGTGCGGTCTCATTTGGAGTACTGTGTGCAGTTCTGGTCGCCGCACCTCAAAAAGGATATTATAGCATTGGAGAAAGTTCAGAAAAGGGCAACTAGAATGATTAAAGGGCTGGAGCACTTTCCCTATGAAGAAAGGTTGAAACGCTTGGGACTCTTTAGCTTGGAGAAACGTCGACTGCGGGGTGACATGATAGAGGTTTACAAGATAATGCATGGAATGGAGAAAGTAGAGAAAGAAGTACTTTTCTCCCTTTCTCACAATACAAGAACTCGTGGGCATTCGATGAAATTGCTGAGCAGACAGGTTAAGACAGATAAAAGGAAGTACTTCTTCACCCAAAGGGTGATTAACATGTGGAATTCACTGCCACAGGAGGTGGTGGCGGCCACAAGTATAGCCACCTTCAAGAGGGGTTTAGATAAAAATATGGAGCACAGGTCCATCAGTGGCTATTAGCCACAGTGTATGTGTGTATATAACATTTTTTGCCACTGTGTGACACAGAGTGTTGGACTTGATGGGCCGTTGGCCTGATCCAACATGGCTTCTCTTATGTTCTTATGTTCTTATCTTCCCCTACAGAACCCATGCTGAGTCTTCCTCAATAACCCGTGTTCATCAATGTGCCTACTCATTCTGTCCTTGATAATGGTTTCTACCAACTTTCCCGGTATTGAAGTCAGACTGACTGGCCTGTAATTTCCCGGATCTCCTCTGGAACCCTTTTTAAAGATGGGGGTGACATTTGCTACCTTCCAGTCCTCAGGAACAGAGGCAGATTTCAATGAAAGATTACAGATTTTTGTTAGAAGATCCACAAGTTCAACTTTGAGTTCTTTCAGAACTCTCGGATGTATGCCATCCGGACCCAGTGACTTATTAGTTTTTAATTTGTCTATTAGTTGTAGGACCTCCTCTTTTGTCACCTCAATCTTACTCAGGTCTTTCAACACCCCTTCCAATATTAGTGGTTCTGGGGCAGGCAAACACTTCTCATCTTCCACGGTGAAGACGGAGGCAAAAAATGCATTCAGTTTCTCAGCCATTTCCCCATCCTCCTTCAGTAATCCTTTTACC
Source organism: Heteronotia binoei (assembly GCF_032191835.1). Taxonomy (NCBI): domain Eukaryota; kingdom Metazoa; phylum Chordata; class Lepidosauria; order Squamata; family Gekkonidae; genus Heteronotia; species Heteronotia binoei. Next base: position 258,310,286 of record NC_083223.1, read on the forward strand.
TCATGGTCATCCAAGGGCCCCACTGCTTCCCTGGCTGGTTTCCTACTTCTAATATATTTGAAGAAATTTTTATTGTTGGTCTTTATGTTTTTTGCAATATGCTCCTCATAGTCCATTTTTGCCTGCCTGATCACAGTCTTGCATTTGATTTGCCACTGCCTGTGTTCCCTTTTATTAATCTCACTTGGACTGGTTTTCCACCGCTTAAAGGAGTCCTTCTTACCTTTTACAGCTTCCATTACTTTGTTTGTTAACCATGCTGGCCTCTTCTTATACCTGTTTGTGCCTTTCCTAAGTATGTATTTTATCTGAGCTTCTAGGATTATAGTTTTAAATAGTCTCCAAGCTTCCCCAAGGGTTTTGACCGTATTTACCTTTCCTTTCAGTTTCCTCCTCACATGCCTCCTCATCTCAGAGAATTTACCCCTTTTAAAGTTAAATGTGGTTGTGGCGGTCTTTTGGGGCAACTCCCTATTTATACAAACGGTGAAATCAATAACATTATGGTCACTGTTCCCAAGCGGCGCAATCACTTTTACGTCTCTCACCAAGTCTTGGGCATTACTTAGGACCAGATCCAGGATCGCCCCACCCCTGGTAGGTTCTGAGACCATCTGCTCCATAGCACAGTCATTGAGAGCATCAAGAAACTCAATCTCTTTCTCTCGACCACAACACATATTGACTCTAGATTCTAGCTCTATGTGTAACAAACTATTTTTGTGTGGCTCAAACAATATATTCACTACCAGTGCTTTTTTAAAAAATAGCAGGAACACACAGGAATGCAGTCCTGGCTGACTTAGTGTCAAGGGTGTGGCCTAATATGCAAATGAGTCCCTGCTGGGCTTTTTCTACACAAAGCCCTGCTCATTACATATCTAGAAACTATTCAAAATGTTTATCTGAAAAAGGTTGTTGCTGTACCTGTTACAGACTATTTTCTCACCCAGCAGAAGAACGTTTGAGTCCAGTGGCACCTATAAGACCAACAAAGTTTTGGCCTTAATGGTATAAGGTTTTGGGTGCGTGTACATTTCTTCAGATAACAGTAGAAAAAAAGACTTGTTCAACCATTACATGTAGATAGAAAGAGGGTGTGCGGATGTTAGTTGCCAGGAAGGACTAGTTAGAGTCAAGATGCATAAGTAACTGGGTGATTATAGCTGAGATTGGATTAAAGCGTTCGGTAAGATCTCTGAGCAGCATTAATTAGCACACAAATATAAGAGTTAACTAACAAATGCAAGAATTAAGTTTGAGTTTCCCGGTGCCTTGAATAAAACTTTGTTGGTCTTAAAGGTGCCACTGGACTCAAAACTTTTTTTTATTTTCTCACCTGTGGGAAAAAACATTGCTTACTCTTTGATCCAAAGCAACCTACTAACCACTAAACCACAGAGCTGTACTGAGATGACAATTATCTCTAATAGTCAATCTGTTACAGGAAAACAACCCTCTGACTGAAGAAGCTTGGAATTCCCCTGAACTATGTTTCTTTTCTGAGAACATCATTATATATAAATTGTAATGTACTGAGTGACGAGATGTGTTGAAGGCAACATGCTTTATTAGCGAGTACATCACAAGGCAAGGCAACGCGGCCGGGTCCCGATTATATACATACCCTGGAACAACCCTCAGTTTGGCCAGGTCCAATCCTGGCCAGTTAAACTTCCCGCCACAGATCTTGATTGGTGGAGCATATTTTCGGCGCTACATTCGGGGACCAGTGGACTTCCACTGGTCACCTCCGTAGCGTCCGCTGTGTTGTAATTTTGGGACAGAAATGCAAGACACAACATAAAAGTTATTTATTTGGAAGAATCCAGTAAAACATCTACTGTCATTTAAACAATTTATTAATGGCCTACATGAAACCATCGGATTTGAAATAAATGACTAGAGAGATAATTTTGGGATGTTAATATTAAAAGAGTAGGAAACAAAATTGAGACTAGCACCTACAGAAAACCCACAGATGCTAATTCCTTTTTGGTTAGTGATAGTTTCCACCCACAGAATTTAATAAAGAACCTGCTTTATTCTCCGATGTTGAGAATCAGGAGGAACTGTAGCATTTTCTCTGACTTTGTAAAACAACCTAAATTACTTAGGTTTCTATTCAGAGAGAGGGGCTGCTACTTTTCCAGAATTGTCAAACAGGCTTTTTATGAGATAACACACACACACACCCCCGGCAGCAGATCCTTCCTTCTGGAGCCAAAAAATAGACAAGATAAATCTAAACGAATTATTCCACTGACATACAATGAGAGATTGATTCAAGTCAAAAATGTTGTTAGAAAACCTTGGCACTTACTTGCTAATATTCCTAGATGTGAGGCTTGCTGCTCTTTCTGCCTACTGTAGATCTAAGAACTTGAGAGATATACTTGTTATAAGTAGTTTAAAATCTTCCCCTGCAACACAGAGAAGAGTAGGCGTATACCAGTTGGCAACTTTCCCCGTGGGAGGTGTTTGGTGTGTAATTAATGTTTCTGTTTCTGTTATAATTCTACTAAGCAAAGAAAGTACTCCATTAGAACTTTTTTCAGTTGTAATTAAAAAAACATGATTTCTGCAATTATTTTCAAAATATGAACATATGTGGGATGTACGTCAAGTCAGATTTATGAAGAGGAAGAATGTTCCACATTGATAATTTTACAGCTGCTGGCCATAGCAACAGAGACTTTCGTTTCCTGGCTCTGGAACAAGTCCAGGATTGAAATCTAAGCTGACTGAGTATTTGAGGGCCTGTGAGACATTTTGGATCCATGCCCTTATGTATTTAACTCTGTATGGGTTAAATCAACAGGTCGACTGCCTTACTGTATAAATATATGATAGTGTAATATCTGAAGCTCAAATGCTTTGACCACCAAATGAGAAGGGAGCACTCACTGGAGAAGATCCTGATGCTGGGAAAGGAAGAAGGGGACAGCAACAGATGAGATGGCTGGACAGCATTACTGATGTAACAAACATGAATTTGAGCAGACTTCGGAGGATGGTGGAAGACAGGAGGGCCTGGCATGACTTTGCCCATGGGGTCGCAAAGAGTCGGACTCGACTGTGCGACTGAACAACAAAAATATTTATTCTGTAGTTCCTTTGTTCAACTGATTTAATGTTAGAATATATATGCATTTGTCACATTGGTACTGTGTGGTCATGTGACCACTGCTATGCATTGCATTAGAATAATAGAATCAGATTCTACTATTCTAATGCAATGCATAGCAATGTTCACATGATCCTAGGATAGCCAGTTCTAATAGATCCAAACCTGTGGGGCTTCAGGTGTCTGTGTACCAATGCCCAAAGCTTAGGCAATAAGAAGAAAGAGCTTGAGCTTCTAATGCAGACAGAAAGATATGATTTAGTAGGCATTACAGATACTTGGTGGGAAGATTTGCATGACTGGAATGTAGCAGTGGATTGATATGTGTTGTTCAAGAAAAAAACAAAAGCGTCACACAGTTTGTGAGGAGAGGGTTTGTTTGCCAGTAAATACTGGAGGAGGAGGGTGACAGCCTAGTATCTGGGGGAGGATAAGGAAAGGAAGGACAGACAGTATTGTGGCTGGAGTCTGCTACAGATCTCCTGACCAGGATGAGGAGATGGATGCTGCTCTCCTTGAACAGTTTGACAAACATCATGACCTGGTAGTGACTTCCGCTTCCCTGATATGTGCTGGGAGACAAACTCTGCAGTGTCCACAATTACATACGTTCCTGACCTGTATGACTGTGTAGTGTATGGCGTTCGCAGAACGCAACCAATTCATAATGACCACAACAGCAGAATGTCATCAGTCCACCCCAGCCGCAGAGGCAACTGAGAAACATCCAGGTGCCTCCGCGCGGGGCGCCACGATCCGCCAATCACAGCTAGTGGCGGGAAATACGACTGGTCGGCATTGGACCGGCCAGCAGGGAGAATAGTCCGGCAACTGTATATAAGCGGGATCCGGCCCGCGTGCTCTCTCTCTCCATCTTGTATAGTACCATGGAATAAACTATGTTGCCCTACGCTCGTCTCCAAGTCTGGTACTTTACAGTGGCGACGAAGGTGGGATTCTAGCCTCATCGGCTACGACGGAGATCTTGGGCAACGGACAACCGGACACGACCGCCGCCGCCACCATGGCCAACCAGGGCGGGATCACCGGCTACCTCGAGCCCTTCGACCCTGCAAATCCAGAGGGCTGGGAGTCCTACTCGGAACGGGTCGAGTTCTACCTCCGGGCCAACAAGATCACCGACGCCGGAGCAAAGAGGGATGTTCTCCTGAGCGTTTGCGGGCCAGCCACGTTCGAGATCGCGAAGGGTCTCTCGGCGCCCGCCCGCCTGGCGGAGAAATCCTACGAGGAGATCATCCGGATCCTCACGGGCCATTTCTTGCCGCAGCCCTCACGGGTGGCCCGCAGATTCCTGTTCCACAGAAGGGACCAGACCGCAGGAGAGTCAGCAGCGGACTACTTGGCGGCCCTCCGCAAACTCGCCGGGAACTGCAACTTTCCCCAGCTGGAGGAAACCCTGGCCGACCGATTCACGTGGGGCCTCCGCGATGAAAGGCTCCAGCAGAAGCTCTTCGCCAAAGAAGAGCTCACCCTCCAGGGCGCCTTCAGCGAGGCGGTAGCGTGGGAGAGGACCGCCAGGACGTTTCCCCGGGCCAAGACCGAGACCGCCCACCACGAGGAGCTGGACCCTGAGCACCAGGACGAGGGAGAAGCCTACCAGACGCGGCGCGCCGCAGGACCCGCCGCCCGAGCTCCACAGCGCCCCTGAGCCCATGAACGGCCGAGTCAGCGCACCAGCGAAAGGGCGAAATGCGCCAGCTGCGGCGACCCCCACGATCGGCGGGACTGCCAGTACCGGACCTGGGACTGCAGGAGCTGCGGGAAGACCGGCCACATCGCGCGAGCTTGCCGAGCCAAGCCCAACCGCCCGCGGCCGACCGCACACCACGAGACCGCCGAGTCCCACTCCACAGCCTCCACCTCACTTCAGGTACTGAATTTGCCCCTGACCACCCCCAACAAGATAACGATGGCGGTCCTCATAGACGGGGCCCCCTGCACCATGGAAGTGGACTCAGGCTCCTCCATCTCCATAATTGCGGAGGAGACCCTGAGAAGGCTACGCCCCGGCCAGGGGCTGCAGCTGCGACCGGCAAATTTCATATTGCGGGACTTCCAGCAAAACCCGGTCCAAATAGCGGGGTGGGCACGGGTGATGGTGGAGCGGGGGTCTTTCAGAGGGCCCCTAGACATCCTGGTGGTCAAGCGGCCGCTTACCACCCTGTTGGGTCTCGCATGGTTTGGCCCCTTGGGGATCCAAGTAGAGGTGGCGCGCACAGCCACAGCAGGAGGGTTCGGGGAGGTGTGCGGAGAGTTCCCCGACGTATTTGATGGGTCACTGGGTAGTTACAAGGGCCCGGCCATCTCCCTACCGCTCGACCCGACGGTCAGACCGATCCGGCTCAAGGCAAGGAGGGTCCCCTTCGCCTTGAAGCCCAAGATCGAGGCAGAGTTGGACCGCCTAGTAGCGCAAGGGGTCCTGGAGCCAGTCGATTACGCCATGTGGGAGACCCCCATAGTGACCCCGGTCAAACCAAATGGGGACATGCGGATATGTGCAGATTACAAGTGCACAATTAACAAAGCGCTCCAAGACAACCCATACCCGGTGCCAGTCGTCAGCCACGTCCTGGCAGCCCTGGCGGGGTCAAAGATTTTTGGGAAGCTGGACCTGGCACAAGCCTACCAGCAGCTCCCAGTGGACGCCAAAACGGCCGAGGCACAGACGATAGTTACCCACAGGGGGGCGTTCAGGGTTAACCGGTTGCAGTTTGGGGTCAGCGTGGCTCCGGGGATCTTCCAGAGTATAATGGATGCTCTCCTTAAAGGGATCCCCGGAGTCCAGCCGTTTTTCGACGATGTTTTAATCGCCGCCCCAGACCCTGATGAATTCCGAAACCGCCTGCGAGAGGTGCTCCGCCGTTTTCAAGCAGCTGGACTAAAAGTTAAGAGGGAGAAGTGCTTGCTGGGGGTGCCACGGGTGGAGTTCCTGGGTTTCGCAGTGGACGCGGAGGGAATCCACCCGACCGAGGAAAAGACCAGGGCCATTGTTCAAGCCCCAGCCCCCACGTGTAAAGCGGAGCTACAGAGCTTCCTGGGGGTCCTCAATTTCTACCACACGTTCATACCCCACAAGGCGGCTCTCGCCGAACCCCTACACCGATTGCTGGACAAAAAAGCTCCATGGGTGTGGGGGAAGAAGCAAGCCGCCGCCTTCCAGACAGTTAAAGACGTTCTGGTTTCCAACGGGGTGCTGCACCACTTCGACGAGCGCCTTCCGGTCATCCTGGCTTGCGATGCATCGCCGTACGGGGTGGGCGCAGTCCTGGGGCACCAGTTACCGGATGGCCGGGAGGTTCCGGTCGCATACTACTCACGCACCCGGACTTCGGCGGAACGGAACTATGCACAAATCGACAAGGAGGCCCTGGCCATAGTAGCGGGGGTCCATAAATTCAACGATTACTTGTATGGGCGCCGTTTCACAATAGCGACGGACCATAAGCCGCTTTTGGGTTTGTTGGCCCCAGACCGACAAACTCCCCAAATCCTGTCCCAGAGGGTGTTGAGGTGGAATCAATTCCTCAACTCGTACACCTACACGCTGGTACACAGGGCGGGTAAGGCAATGGGTCACGCGGACGCTCTCAGCCGGTTGCCGCTCCCCGACACGGGCCCCGATCCAGCCCCAGCACACCAGGTCATGTCGATCGAGTCGCTTCCGGAGCAGCCCCTCCACGCGGTGGAGGTGGCTAGAGCCACCGGAAAAAACAAAACCCTAGCACGGGTACTCGACTGGGTGGTGAGGGGGTGGCCAGAGGGGAACATGGGGGAAGAGTTCAAACCCTACAAAATGCGAAGGGAGGAACTCACAGCCCACAAAGGGTGCCTACTATGGGGGAGCAGGGTAGTGGTCCCCCCCCCTCTACAGAAACGGGTCTTGGAATCACTCCACGAAACACACCCAGGCATAGTGAGAATGAAGGCCCTGGCCAGGAGCTACGTATGGTGGCCGGGGATGGACGGGGAGATAGAGAACTGGGTCCGGAGATGTAGCACATGCCAGGAGTCGCGGCCAGATCCACCCAGCGCCCCGGCTACACGGTGGGAGACCACAAGGAAACCGTGGTCCCGGCTCCACATTGATTTTGCCGAACCGTTCCAGGGACAGATCTTCCTAATCATTGTAGATGCATACACAAAATGGTTAGAGGTCATCCCCGTAGGGTCTACCTCGGCCGCAGCAGCCATTAGAGCATTACGCAGGGTCCTGTGCACCCACGGTATTCCGGACACCATAGTCTCGGACAACGGGGCAGCGTTCACCTCGGGGGACTTCCAGGCGTTCCTCCAGAGGTACCTCATTAGACACATCCGGTCAGCCCCCTTCCACCCGGCCACCAACGGCCAGGCCGAGCGGATGGTCCGAACAACAAAAGAGGCCCTAGGAAGGATAGTGCAAGGGGATTGGGACCACCGGCTAGCCGCGTTCCTCTTCGACAACCGGGTCATTCCAAACCCAGTCACCGGGGTCAGCCCAGCCGAGCTCCTCATGGGACGCAAACTCACCACTAGGCTAGATAGGCTAAACCCCGACAGAGCCCCCGACGTGCGAGGGTCCCCGGAAGTCAGAGACGCGGCCAGGGGGTTCTTCGCGGGGGACCCAGTGTTCGCCCGCAACTACGCTTCAGGCCCCGAGTGGGTAGCTGGGCGGGTACTACAGGTCGTGGGTTCCCGCCACTATGAGGTATCCACCGAGGGGGGCCAGATCCTACACCGGCACATCGACCAGTTACGCCGCCGGACTCTCCCAGAGGTACCCACGGAAATGAGGGAGGGGGCGGGGTCCGAGGGGCACCCAATGACACCAGCACCGGCACCACGGCCACACACACCGGCAGAGGCGGACCAACCCTCGGACCCCGACCCACAACCCAACAACGCTCAAACCCCCGGCGAAACCCCAGAGGCGGAAGCAGCCCCGGCACCACAACCAACTCCCAGGCGTTCAACACGGGAGCGCCGACCTCCCGCCTACCTCCAGGACTATGTCACTAACTAAGGGGGGAGGAGTGTAGTGTATGGCGTTCGCAGAACGCAACCAATTCATAATGACCACAACAGCGGAATGTCATCAGTCCACCCCAGCCGCAGAGGCAACTGAGAAACATCCAGGTGCCTCCGCGCGGGGCGCCACGATCCGCCAATCACAGCTAGTGGCGGGAAATACGACTGGTCGGCATTGGACCGGCCAGCAGGGAGAATAGTCCGGCAACTGTATATAAGCGGGATCTGGCCCGCGTGCTCTCTCTCTCCATCTTGTATAGTACCATGGAATAAACTATGTTGCCCTACGCTCGTCTCCAAGTCTGGTACTTTACAACTGACAGCTTCCTTCATCAAATAGTGGAGGAAGCTATGAGGGGCTTGGTCATACTCAACTTGATATTGATCAACAGTCAAGAGGCTGTGGAGGTCAGAGGCACCACCCTGGGGATTCCAGGTGGCAGTCTGGGACTACAGAGTATTGTTTTGAGAGTGCAGAAAAGAGGGAGACAGAGGAACACCGACACATTAACTTTATCCTTGTTAATTAACACCAACTTTAAAAACAAGCCAACCCTTTATCCCCACTTGGGAAAAGTTATGTTCTATAAGATCCCTCATATTTACCTCTGACATCTGTGCCACCTGCTCCAAGACTTGACTTGTGGCGGGGTCTCTTGTCTTTTATTGATTATCTTCCTTCTGTTGCTCCTGGAAACAATTTGCCTTCCCAAGCCACTCCCAGTAAAGCAAAAGCTTCCCAGTCAACGAAGCAAAAAAAGAACTGTGGAATTTGCATCCCATGATTGTGCAATGAGGTAATCGCCTATTCCTTTCGGTTCTCTATATCCATTTCTCTTTCATGGGTCAGCCTCTAAAATAAAATCATAGCTGCACAGATGTGATAGGAGTCAAATTCCATCTAGGCAAGGTAAAGGGGAGGGCATGGTATTTTCTCAAATTCTATTCACATTATTTAGTCTGCCTTTCTCATTGGGAAGCAGATTACACAGAAGGAGTCAATATAATCAACATAGGGTTGCCAGGTCCGACTCAGAAAATATCTGGGAACTTTGGGGTGGAGCCAGGAACAAGGTTGTGGCAAGTATGATTGAAGGAAGTTCTACCCATCGCATTTTAAAAAGGCCATGTTCCTTTTAAATGCCTTCCCTCCATTTCGAAATAATGGACAATAGGAACACCTTTTGGGGCTCATAGAATTAGACCCACTAATCCAATCTTTTTGAAACTTGGGAGGGGGGCGTTGAGGAGAGGCACCAGATGTTATCTGAAAATTTGGTGCCTCTGCCTCAAAAAACAGGGGCCCCCAGAGTCCCAGGTTCCCGTGGACTGATTTTTCATTATACCCTATGAGGACCAGTCTCTATAGGATATAATGGAGAGCCCAGCAGATATTCAACACCCCTCACTTTCTGATAACCCTGAAAGGGGGAAGAGCTTCCAAACTGTGGGATCTCCTGCTCTCAACTGGGGATTATGACAAAAAAAGACTAAGCCTTCATGTATAATAGACTAAACACAATAATCTATTCCAATTTACAGTTCTTTAAGACTCTTTATATTAAATTTCAATACACATTTGTAAAAAGCCCATACAGATTTCTTCAGAAATACACAGAACAAACACAGTGAGGAACAGACAATGCAACCAAACAATCCACCAGGTAAAATATTAAAATATGGGCTAGTCACCCTTCTCTTATTTCTCCACGAGGACAGTAGTCCAGCTTGATTCTAAGCTTAGAACCTTTTGGGAAGATTATGGGGTTGAAAGTTTCTGATTAATGAGATGTTTCCATGTGAATATGAAGCTTAGATGAAACATACAGCAAAAATGAGTTCCTAATATTCTGGAGATGCGCTTTTGAACACATGAAGCTGCCTTATACTGAATCAGACCCTTGGTCCATCAAAGTCAGTATTGTCTACTCAGACTGGCAGCGGCTCTCCCGGGGTCTCAAGCTGAGGTTTTTCACGCCTATTTGCCTGGACCCTTTTCAGTTGGAGATCCAGGGTATCTGTGTATTGGGATCAAGCTGGACTATTCTCCTAAGTGGAGTTGATTATGACAATGGTTGGAACAGTAGACGGCCTCCAGAGATAACACATGAAATGATGCAGAATTACATAGCAGAATCCTACTTACAGCAACCTATATAGTACATTAGCATAGATCACAGTCTCTAATTACGTATCTAAGTAACTTTGGGAATCATTTTGTACTGTGCAACCCTGTTGCCTGTGTAGGAAAGCCCTCTTGAGTAATTTCACTTTTGCATGGTTTGTAGAAAGCCAGGAGACTACCAAAATAGCAGAGCTGAATACCAGATGGCAATAGCCAGTGTCTGTGCTGTGATTCAAGCAGGAGATGGGAGGAGGGTTCAGATTCCCATTTGCCAGGCTGTTCACTATTACGTGACCTTAAGCCAGTGTCAGTCACCTCAAAGCTGGATTTACATCTCAAGAGTTCAACCATTCAAAAGAGTCTCCTGACTGCAGAGATCTAAAAATATATATTTGGAAACATGGATATGGGTTGGAATGGAAATACAGTGGTTTGGATCCCACAATCCGTCAGTGGAAACAGAAAGTACTGATGGCTACGCCTATGGGTCTTTCTGGCTCTTCCCACCTCACAGCAGCCAATCCCAACTCATGGAATGTTTATTCCCAGAGCTACATGGGTTGGGATTGCAGTGGAAGAAGGGGGTAAAATGGGTCCTTTTGGTCTTTCTGGAACCCCACCGGTGGAAGCAGCAGAAGGCAGTGATTTCCCCCCTTTCTCTTCCCCATGACAGCCTCCTAACTTGCCTGGCCATGATTCTCTGTAGCTCCTACCCTCCATTCCGCCCTCCCCCTCTTTCACACCAGCCGTAATGTGCTTTCACCATCCCTGGGAGAAGAGGAAGAGGGAGCAGCATTCCCATAGGTAGCCCCCCTTCAACCCATCTTATTGATTCCTACCTGTAAATCTTGTCTACACTCTCTCCTTTAATTTTCATTGTGCCACCCCTCAGCCCTTTATATTTTGGGCTTATATGGTACAGGGTTTTTCTTTGTTATTGACTCTTTATGTACACAAAGAGATTTCTCCTAGGTGGGCAAGAGATCTAGGGTCAGCCCCACCCCCCTCCTTGAATGAATTTTTTTTTTTAAATCGATCTATAAATGGATCTATTTTTATCACCTTGTTTACAGGATCAGGAACTCCCACTTTCTTTCTTCCATAGTAGTGTGATAGAAATCTCTTTTTTTCCTCTCCCCTCTCCTTTTGCGGTATCTTTTTCTTTGGTTGAAATTGGGGGCCTTGGGATTTAGGAGAGTTGCATGTGGTAGAGGTTACATTAGTCTGTTAGTTCATTTTTGTTATTTTGTTACATTTGTTAGTTCATTTTTGTATACATTGTTAGTTCATTTTTGTTATTTTGTTTTTGAGCTGATGATGAACTGTGTCCAGAGGAGGGCAACAAAGATGCTGAGGTGTCCGGAAACCAAGTCCTATGAGGAAGGGTTGAAGGAGCTGGGTATGTTTAATCTGGAGAGGAAATGACTGAGAGGTGATAATGATCACCATCTTCAAGTACCTGAAGGGCTATCATACAGAAGATGGTGCAGAATTGTTTTCTGTTGACCCACAAGGTTGGACCAGAACCAATGGGATGAAATTAAATCAAAAAAGTTTCCAACTCAGCAGTAGGAAGAACTTCCTGACTGTTAGAGTGGTTCCTCAGTGGAACAGGCTTTCTCAGGAGGTGGTGGGTTCTCCTTCCTTGGAGGCTTTTAAGCAGAGGCTAGATGGCCATCTGACAGCAATGCTGATTCTGTGAAATAGGCAGATTATGAGGAGGAAAGGCGGGAAGGGTTGTATCTGTGCTTAGTTCTTGTGGCCCTTTCTTACATGTCTGGCAAAATGCTGATTGCCACTTTGGGGTCAGTGAACAATTTTTCTCTAGGCCAGTTTGGCTGTTTGGCTGATTTCCAGCCTCAATCAAATAACACAATTTCAAAGGAGATTTACAAAAAATATCAAGAATAATCATACACTCTCATAAACAACACCCTTGTAATGTGGAACAATTAATACAAAAGGATCTTAATGTAAATTTTAAAAAACCAAATTAATGTAAGTCTTCATTGCACAGAGGTCCAAAGAGTCCATTCATTCCCATAAAAATCTCTGTGGTTTCAAATTACTCCTATTGTGGAATTCCAGTACTCCACGTTAATAGTACTCCATGTTCTATTAACAGCTTGACAGCGTCGCTCAGTAGCTCAACAGCAGCAACCAGGCAGTACTTTTTAATCCCTCATTTCACTTTTGCTTTATCCAAAAGCCACTTTGTTTGGAATAATCCAGATAGACTCCTTTCTGGTCAGGCTCCCATTCGACTGCTTTGGATACTGAAGAAACCATTGTTGCTTCTAAAACCAGTTATTTCTTCCCCCACCCCTGAATTTCAGGTTAATGTTGTCTGAAGGCACTAGAACTGAAGACTTGTTTCCTCAGCTGACCATCCTCTTACCACCAGTAGCCTTTCTTTAGTTTGCCCTTCTAAGAGCAATGCTACTGAGCAATGCTGCCAAGCTGTTAATACAATGTGGAGTACTACACAATTGGAGTAACTTGGAACCAAAAAGATTTTTATGGAAATGAACTGACGCTTTGAACCTCTGTGCGATGAAGACTTACATTAATTTGTTTTTGATTTATTTACACTAAGGTCCTTTTGTTTGAATTGTTCCATATGATATGGGTGTTGTTTATGAGAGCATATGATTATACTTTATATTTTTGTAAATCTCATTTGAAAGTGTGTTATTTGATTGAGGCTGGTAATCACAGAAACCCTTGGGTTCTTCTCCAGTCACTTACTAACGTGATTCTCTGTTGTAGTTGCTCAACCTCCAGGTGAGGCCTGGAGATCTCCCGCCTTTACAACTGATCTCCAGCTGGCAGAGATCAGCTCCCTGGAGAAAAAGGCTGCTTGGAAGCGTGGACTGGATGGAATTGTACCATACTGAGGCCACACCCCTCCCCAAACCCTGCCCTTTTCTGGCTTCACCCCCAAAGTCTCTAGGTATTTTCCAACACAGACTTGGCAACCCTAATAATTACCCCCAGAGCTGGCATTGAAATGTTCTGCAGGTCCATTGGTCTCTTAGTAGTAAGCTGCAGGGATGACATGCTTGACCTCCCTCTCAATGGTCCCAAAGAATGTGGTCCCTAAGGCTGTGAGGACCTCCTTCAGCATCCCTAGCCTGACAAATACGGGAACGAGGGAGTCTGCCAGAGTTTGCATCAATCCTGTACAAAGGCTGGGCTTCAGGAAAACAAGTTGCCTGACCCACCAAAACCAGAATGAAACAGTCCACCCACAGTGGACCCACAGTGTCTATGCCCACCTAATGTCTCCTGGCTCCACCCCCGAAGTCCCCAGATATTTCTTGAATGGGACTTGGCAACCCTAATGCTCACCCATTCTCATGGTGCTCCTATGCTAGGCAGGTTTTGTGGTGGGACTTTCACCCCGTCCTGGGGCTTCCCTACCTTCTGGCAAACCAAGCAGGAGAGGCAGAAATGCTTGGTGTCTTTCCCCTTCTATGCCAGCTGGGCCTTGGTCTTGCGTATTCCTAAGCGTCGCAGTTGCAGAGCTTTCTGGATGACGCTTCCATCCTAGACCCTTGCCAGTCCGGCTTTCGCCCGGGCTATGGGACGGAGACAGTACTGGTCGCCCTGGTAGATGATCTCCAACGGCACCTGGATCGGGGCGGTGTGGTGGTGCTGATGTTGCTAGATCTGTCGGCCGCGTTCGACACGGTCGACCATCGGCTACTGACCCGCCGCCTCACTGATATAGGGGTGAGGGGGTCTGTCTTACAATGGCTCTCCTCCTTCCTCAAGGATCGGGGACAAAGGGTGGCTATTGGGGGCGAGCGGTCCCGGAGGCGCACACTGGACTGTGGAGTGCCCCAGGGGGCAGTTCTCTCACCAATGTTATTCAATATCTATATGCACCCTCTTGCCCAGATTGCCAGGAGATATGGACTTGGGTGCCATCAATATGCAGATGACACCCAACTCTATCTGCTGATGGACGGATGGCCTGACTGCGTCCCTGAGAATTTAGACCGGGCCTTGCAGGATATGGCAACTTGGTTGAGGGGGAGCTGGCTGAAACTGAATCCAGCGAAGACAGAAGTCCTTTGTCTGGGTCGGGGCGCTCGGGAAGGGGAAGTACCTCTTCCGGTCTTTGACGGGGCGCCGCTGAAAGCGGCGCACCAGGTTAGGAGTCTGGGAGTTTTACTGGAGCCTTCATTATCAATGGAGGCCCAAATTGCAGTCACTGCCAAGTCAGCCTTTTTCCACCTAAGGCGGGCAAGGCAGTTGGCTCCCTTCCTAGAGCGCCAAGATCTGGCAACGGTACTTCACGCAACTGTCACCTCGAGACTGGATTACTGTAATGCCCTCTACATGGGGCTGCCTCTGTACCGAACCTGGAATCTGCAGCTGGTGCAGAATGCAGCGGCTAGACTGTTGCTGGGGCTTCCTAAATGGGAGCACATACAGCCTGGACTGCGCGAGCTGCACTGGCTGCCAGTTATATATCGGGTTCGTTACAAAGTGCTGGTTATTACCTTTAAAGCCCTATATGGTCGAGGACCTGTCTACCTTAGGGACCGTCTCTCCCCATATGAACCCCTGAGAGCACTGAGGTCAGCCGGAAAAAACTTGTTGACTACTCTCGGACCGAGAGAGGTGAAGCTGCAATGCACCCATAACCGGGCCTTCTCCTCTGTAGCCCCGAGCCTATGGAACCAACTTCCAGAGGAAATGCGGGCCCTGCGGGATCTTGAACAATTCCGCAGAGCCTGCAAGACCTTCCTCTT
This sequence comes from Heteronotia binoei, assembly GCF_032191835.1. Lineage (NCBI taxonomy): Eukaryota > Metazoa > Chordata > Lepidosauria > Squamata > Gekkonidae > Heteronotia > Heteronotia binoei. Next base: position 258,325,329 of record NC_083223.1, read on the forward strand.
CCGACTGGCTTTCGCTGACAAAGAAAGAAATTGCTAATGATAACCGCCATCATAAAAGAACAAATAGTATTAGCACTTTTACTAATTTAATTAACTAATTTTAAAACTTAATCGGAATTTTAATGTTTAAATGTAATTTTGTTTTCTTTTGCTTTCCTTGTATAATTGAAATTTGTATGATGTTGTTAGCCGCCCTGAGCCTGCTCCGGCGGGGAGGGCGGGATACAAATAAAATATCTATCTATCTATCTATCTATCTATCTATCTATCTATCTATCTATCTATCTATCTATCATCATCATCATCATCATCTCCTCTCTCTATCATCTCTCTCTCTCTATCATCATCATCATAATCATCTCTCTATCATCTCTCTCTCTATCTATCATCATCATCATCTCTCTCTCTATCATCATCATCATAATCATCTCTCTATCATCTCTCTATCTATCATCATCATCTCCTCTCTCTATCATCTCTCTCTCTATCATCATCATCATAATCATCTCTCTATCATCTCTCTATCTATCATCATCATCTCCTCTCTCTATCATCTCTCTCTCTCTATCATCATCATCATAATCATCTCTCTATCATCTCTCTCTCTATCTATCTATCTATCATCATCATCTCCTCTCTCTATCATCTCTCTATCTATCTATCTATCTATCTATCATCATCATCATCATCATCATCATCTCTCTATCATCTCTCTCTATCATCTCTCTATCTATCTATCTATCTATCTATCTATCTATCTATCTATCTATCTATCTATCTATCATCTATCTATCATCATCATCATCATCATCTCCTCTCTCTCTCTCCTCTATCATCATCATCTCTCTATCATCTCTCTCTCTCTCTCTCTCTCTCTCTCTCTCTATCATCTATCTATCTATCTATCTATCTATCTATCTATCTATCTATCTATCTATCATCATCATCATCATCTCCTCTCTCTCTCTCTCCTCTCTCTCTCTCGATCTATCATCATCATCATCATCATCATCATCATCATCATCATCATCATCATCATCATCATCATCATCATCATCATCTCTCTATCTCTCTATCTATCTCTCTATCTCTCTATCTATCTAAATGACCGCCCAGAACTGCTCTGTATGCTAAACTGAAAAGTTTCTCTCAGTGTGTTTTTGGCAGGGGAAGTGGAGGCTACAGTTGCTCCTCCTCTGGCTGCTTCCTGGAAATAATGTCTGTATACAGCTGTTTATTCCTGATCACAAACCAGGCTGGATTCTGTTTGGAAACGAGGGCTTCATCCCAAGCCTCAGTTAAACTAGGGAGGGGGCAGGAAGAGTTTGCTGACCGTCAAGTTCCCTTGGGATCACCCCTCCCTGCAGTTCCTCAGCTCTGTTCAAAACACCGTCTTCCCTTCCAGGAGAGGACACCTAGGGTTGCCAGCCTCCAGGTGGGGCCTGGAGATCTCCCGCTTTTACAGCTGATTTCCAGCTGGCAGAGATCAGCTCCCCTGGAGAAAATGGCTGCTTTAGAGGGTGAACTCTATGGCATTGTACCATGCTGAGGCCCCTCTCCTCCCCAAACCCCACCTTCTCCCAGCTCCCCCCTGCCCCAAAGTCTCCAGGTTGTTTCCAATACAGACCTAGCAACCCTGACCACTGCCAACTCAGCTAAGCAATCATGCTTGTGCTGGGATGTGTCAAGAAACTGGTCTCTTTAAGCAGTTTCTTGTTCAGTTCAAAGAATGGCTCAGGCTGAGGCCAAAAAGTTTTGTTCTTTGAAAACTTAGGTCAAGCTCCTTGTAGCTTCACAGACTCTGATAAGGGAGATGGGAGGTAACCCAGGCACTGGACACACCAGTAGGCCTGGTAGCTTCAAGGACACATGAATCTAGGAGGGTACATCCTCTCGTTCGCACCTGAGGTAATGGGTGGGAGAAGGTGTTTGTTTAATTGGACCAAATGCAACTTTGGAGCATTTGGTCTGACATTTAGTCTGATTGGCAAACTCGACTGGCCAAACTAGTTGCTGAACAACATACCCTTATCGGTATGTTTGTTGGTCTTAAAGGTGCTACTGGACTCCTACTTTGTTCTGTTGCTTCAGACCGACAGAACTGCCCACTTGGATCTACCTTATTGGTCAAGTTATATTATTCACAATAAATTTGATTGGTTAACTAGGAGCAGGGCTTTTTTGGTAGAAATAGCCTAGCAGGAACTCATTTGCATATTAGGCCACACCCCTGATATCACCACTGCTTTGCACAGGGTTTTTGATAGCAATAGCCAGCAGGAATTAATTTGCATATTAGGCCACACCCCCTGACACCAAGCCAGCCGGAACTGCGTTCCTGTTCAAAATGGGGGGGGGGACCCTGGCTAGAATCAGTCACTAGTAGGGTTGCCAGCCTCCAGGTGGACTTTGGCAAAAAACAAGAAACCATCGTGTACAAGTTGAGCTACCACAACATTTAAACACCGAATAGTTCACATATTAGCTTGAGATTTAGCAATCTCCAAAAAGGTAGTATGCTTTTTGAACCGATACCGAAAGTCCATGAGTAACCTCAAGGCAATTTCAATGGTGATTTCTCAGTGCTATTTTGTAGACTGTTGACTCTCAGCACTATTTTGTCGATTGGTGATGACACGCCTCCCACGTTTTATTGCAGCATGTTTCAAGAGGCTATCTCCCTTCTTCAAATCACCCTCATTGAATCTGGAATTGTAAAATAATCATTCATAACAATACTGATTCCAGAAACTAGTGCAAAACATCCATAAATCCCAAAGACACACAACATAGCACATACCCACTGCTCAAGAATTTCTGACGCACAAGTCCAAAAGTAATGCTGGCAGTCTAGGTTCCCAGTGAATGGAACCAAAACTGCATAATTAAATGGAGCAGAGGTCCATCAGTGGCTATTAGTGACAGCATATTGTTGGAACTCTCTGTCTGGGGCAGTGATGATGCTCTGTATTTTTGGTGCTTGTGGGGGCACAGTGGGAGGGCTTCTAGTGTCCTGGCCCCACTGATGGACCTCCTGATGGCACTTGGGTTTTTGGGACACTGTGTAACACAGAGTGTTGGACTGGATGGGCCATTGGCCTGATCCAACATGGCTTCTCTTTGTGTTCTTAGCAGTGCTGAATACAAGTAGTTTATCTTTAAGATGTTTTGGAGATTGTAACATCTTGAATATACAGGAATGTTCTATGCACCTAAGTGTGGGGAGGGGGGGAGGGGGAGAGAGAGAGAGAAAACTATTGGACTCAGTTTTATGGGTGACATATGAGTTTTATTGCTGTGCTGCAAAGAATGATTAGTAGAAAGCTGCAATCATAAGACAAAAAATGTGGACTGTCAGGGGGTGCGGGGAGAATGAGTGGCGGTACAAATTTGATTGCAGGAGCCTCTTGTTGGGTACCAAAATAAAAATTGTCCTTTGCTTCTTGGTGTGGATGTCCCTCATATTCATGCTATCTTCTTATCAGATATGAACCAATGGTTACAGCTATGGCTGTTATTGCATCTATTCCTTTGCCTATGGTAGGTCCTGTCTGTACATCAGCAACAGCATCTGTGACCTGCAAGAAAAGACAGAGGTTTTCATTGGGGAGGTACACTTATTTTCAGAATGGCACCATCAATTAAAGCAATGTGCCTCCCATACCTCCCCCCCAGCATCGTGGTACATTCATGCACATCTGGGATTTCCTTGGCTTTTTTCTGATCTTTCTTTAACCTGATTTGCTCTGAAATTCTGGGAAAAGACTGTAGTAAAGTCTGGATGGCTGCGGAGGGGGGAGGGTGGGGGGGGGGCTTCTGGTTTTCTGGCTGAAATGGCAGCCATTTGCTCATTTTGTTGATTTTACTATTCTGTCATTGAATCTTAAATTTTTCTACCATTTTGCATTCTAAACCACTCCCTACCAGATAATTTTACTATACTGTCATTGGTTCTTAAATTTGTACCAGTTTGCATTCTGAGCCACTGACTACCAGCTATGTGTGGCTTTGCTCTCTGTACCGGATTCCTCGTCTGAGGGTGTGCTTAAGCAGGTCCTCTGTGAGGTGGCCAATGGAAGGAGATATCAAGAAAGTATGACTAATAAGTTTGGGAACCTGACACCACGCTACCACCTCCTTTCTCTCTAGCCCCCTGAAATGTATTGTCCCAATGACGCATCCTTTGTGAGGAAAAGCTGGTTGTTAAACTGCATTAAGGGTACTTCACACACCTCACTTTCCTCAGCAGTAGAAGGGGTCCTGGGGCACTCTTTTATGGGGCCCATTTATTTAAAACGAGAACTGGAGCCAGAAATACACAATTCATAATCAGATTTCCTGAACACATTTCTGCCTCTGAACATGGAGGCTCCCTTTAGTCACCAATCCGGGGAGGAGAGGGGGATCTCACTCTTAAATAGAAGCCATTGGATCCCAAATATGCCATCCCTGTGTTTTAATCAGAAATGTTCCTCTTCTTGAGGGACAAAAAAGAGTTCACTCTCCACTTCACTTGGAGAAAACGGCTGTTTTGGAAGGTAGACTGTACGCATTATACCAGGGGTGGCCAAACTTGCTTAACATAAGAGCCACATAGAATAAACGTCAGATGGGAGGGAGGGAGGGAGGGAGGAAGGAAGGAAGATGGAGTGAGAGAGGTGGAAAGAAAGCAACTTTAAATGCATTCTCCAGCTGCTGCCTGTCTTGAAGAAGTGATTTAAAGACAGAAATGCCTTCTCCGAGCTGGCCAATGGGGGAGTGGGGGCGTCAAGAGCCACACAATATGTTAGTTTGGAAGAGCCACATGTGGCTCCCGAACCACAGTTTGAACACCCCTGCATTATACCCTCCTCCTTAAACCCCACCCTCCCAGGTTCCACTCTCAAATCTCCAAGTATCTCGGGACCCAGAGTTGGCAACCCGAATCGCTGGGTTCCTGAAATCCAGCAGAAAATCGCCCGTTCTCCCCTGCCTTGCCCTTCCGACCTGAGATTCCGGACCTTTCCACAAACGCCTTGAGAAGGAAGCTAATAAACCCCTTTAAACTTCTGCTCAGACCTTGAGATCTAGCGGCTTGATGGATGTCTATGTGGTTAAGAAAAAAGAAACGCCCTCCCTTCCGCGCACGCCAGAGGTGCCCGCTCTCCAAGCCCCAAAAGACCACTAGCACTCACCTGCCCACGCCGAAGAGGAGGCAGAACTATGCCAGGAGCGGAGCATCAGCGTCCTCCAAGCGCCCCAGCGGGCTGCCAAGGAAGAAGCTACTGCAGCCATCTTCGAAGAGAGCGGGAAGGAGGAGCCAAGAAGGCAAGAATCCTGCCAGAAGGAAGCCGCTGAGCTTCGCCAGGGGACGTCTGCAAAGTGCCAAACGGGGTTGTCGGCCTGCAGGGATTTCCTTAGGGGTTGTGATCGCTTCCCTAGCCGCTTGTGTTGCATGGGTCTCAGGCTCAGCTCTGGCTATTCTCTTTGCAAGTGTATAAATCCGCAGGAGCACAAGCGCTCCTGAGCTTTTAATAGTAGCAAAGGGAATTTGAGCCGCTGCATCCAGTCCTTCCTGCGAGAGAACAGGCAACATTCCCTCGTGAGTTGCAAATCCTGGAGATTGGCGGGGGTGGAGCAGAGTTGAGCGAGGGAAGGGATTTTAGAAGGAAATAATTTCATAGAATCCACCCTCCAAAGCAGCCGTTTTCCACCTAGGGCGCTGATCTCTAGTCTGGAGATCAATTGCAATTCTAGGAGATCCCCAGGTCCCATCTGGAGGTTGGCAACCCCCTGCTCAGACAAACTCCTGGATATGGATTGTCACCTTTAATTCCTGGCCCTACTCTGGTGCCTGTTTAACAGATGCACTGCTTGTGGAAACGTAGCAGGTAAAATCCCCCCCATCCCCTCTCTGCAGTTTATTTCTATGTCAGGCAGCAGTTATTACAAAGCAGCAGAGGTTTGCCCTGCTGCCTGCGAGGCTGCAGTTTCTGTAGAAGTAATATGTATTACATCTACAAACAGCTTGGGAATATGGATCAAGAGTTTGGTGGGAAGGAGTTAATGTAATTTCAGTGATGCCCTGATCCCTTGCCAGAAATATTGTTCTGATAACACTCTCATGCTAGGCCTCTCTTTTTTGCAGTTTATTGCAAAAGAAAAAGAAAAGAATTGTTCATTAAAAAAAAAGCCCTCTTTGGGTGCATCCAGGGAAGAGATTAACAGCACAATATTGCAGTGTTTTAATTTCTAATGTAGTCTTCCAAACACACTGCTGTTTTTTTGCATTACTTTAATTCTATTCTGCCCTGACCTGGATAACTCAGGCTAGCTCAATTTTGTCTGATCTTGAGGATCAGTCCTGACTAATGTTCAGATGGGAGACATCCAAGGAATACCAGGGTTGCTATGCAGAGGTAGACAATGGTAAACTGCCGGACTGGATGGGCCATTGGCCTGATCCAACATGCCTTCTCTTATGTTCTCTAAACATCCCTTGTCTTGAAAACTCTATGGGAGTCACCATAAGTCACTTTCCACCAATTCCTTTGTGGCTTTTCCACTGTCCTTGTTATTTCTGAACACAGAAGAACAGAGGAAGATTCCTGCTGAGTTGGACCAAAGGCTCCTTTAGTCCAACATCCTGTTTCCAGCAAAGCCCGGTTTGCCACTTCCAAGAAACCCACCACAAGGAGGTCAGGAAGATCAGAGCCCTGCTCCAAACAACCTTGATCCAGTTCGAGAGCCAGGGAGGAGCAAATCCTCTCAATCTTAGAGATGCCAGCTCCAAGTGGAACCTGGGGATCCTGTGGGATTACAGTTTATCTCCAGATTACAGAGATCAGTTACCTGGAGAACGTGGATGCTGTGGAGGGTCGACTCGATGGCACTGTACCCCACTGAGGGGCCTCTCACCCCCAGGCTCCACCCCCAAATTTCCAGGAGTTTCCCAGCCTGGAGCTTCAGCTCCTGCTGCTGGCCAGGGAGGACCTGGCAACCTTACACAATCTTTGCAGCCAGTAAGTTCTTTGCAGCCAGCAAGGGGCCCTGACCTGGCTAGCCTGGATGCTAAGCAGGGTCAGCCCTGGCTAGTACTTGGATGGGAGACCACAATGGGATACCAGGGTTGTGATGATGTAGAGGCAGGCAATGGCAAACCACCCCTGAACGTCTCTTGCCTTGAAAACCCTCTTAAGTCAGCCGTGACTTGACAGCAGCAACAACACCATATGGTAGGGAGAAGGGACCTTCAATGTTTCTCATTGTCTTCTTTTGCATAGTGACCCTGAACTTCTTTGATGGTCTCCCATCAGCTGTTTGGGCCATTTAAACCTAAACAGCACAGGTCCACCCACTAGCTATTAGGTTTTAATTGCTGCAAGTCATTTCATTGATCAATTTTACTCCCCCCTTTGAAGTGCAGGGTGGAGGAGCAAAACAGGCCAGTGAAATGGGTGTGAGCCATTTAAACCTAACAGTGTGGTGGGTCCGCTTGTCAGCTGTTAGTTTAAAATGACTGTGAGCCATTAAACCTGTTAGTTTTGCTCCCCATGCTTAGAAGTAGGGAGGAAGAAGCGAAACCATCTGATGAAATAACTGGTAGCCATTTCAGCCTAACAGCAGGGAAGGTCTGCCCACCAGCTGTTAAGTTTAAATGGCTGCCGGCCATTAAACCAATCATTTTTGTTCTCCAGCTGCCAGCCAGTTAACCCTCCCCGGAAAATTCACATGCACCCCTTTGACTTTATATGTTTTGTATTGTTTTATTTGAAATTTTAGCCATGAATAAACAAAATGAATAAACTAAATAAGGCAATGAATAAACTAAATAACTTTCAAATTGGCAGAGGTTTTTTACTGAACAATAAATAACTTAATCATAATTGACAAGCTGGAAAGAAGGAGGAGGAGACTGGATTTATACCCCACCCTTCACTGGAGCGGTTTATACTCTCCTTTCCCTTCCCACAACAGACATCCCATGAGGTAGATGGAGCTGAGAGAACTCTGAGAGAACTGCTCTTGAGAGAACAGCTCTGAAAGAACTTGTGACTGACTCAAGGTCGCATCAGGAGGTGCATGTGAAGAAGCGGGGAATCAAACCTGGTTCTCCCAGTTTAGAGTCCATGCTCCTAGCCGCTGCACCAAGTAGGGTTGGTAAGTCCAATTCAAGTAGGGTTGCCAAGTCTAATTCAAGAAATATCTGGGGACTTTGGGGGTGGAGCCAAGAGACTTTGGGGGTGGAGCCAGGAGACATTAGGGGTGGAGCCAAGATCAAGGTTGCAACAAGCATAATTGTTGGGAACTCCAAAGGGAGTTCTGGCCATCATATTTAAAGGGATGGCACATCTTTTCAATTCCTTCCTTCCATAGGAAATCATGAAGGATAGGGGCACCTTCTTTTGGGGCTCATAGAATTGGACCCCCTGGTCCAATCTTTTTGAAACTTGGGAGATATTTTGGGGAGAGGCACTAGATGCTATACTGAAAATTTGGTGCCTCTACCCCAAAAAACAGCCCCCCCAGAGCCCCAGATACCCACGGATCAACTCTCCATTATTTTCTATGGGAATAAATCTCCATAGGGAATAACAGTTCCCAGCAGACATTTCCCTCCCCTCCCCCCACTTTCTGATGACCCTGAAGCGGGGGGAGGGCCTCCAAACCGGGGGATCCCCTGCCCCCACCTGGGGATTGGCAACCCTATTCGCTGGCAAAGTACAATCTTTTTTAGTATTTATTTCTAACCGTGGCAATGTGGAAGTTCAGTCAGTAATGTGGATGGTGGACTTTGTGCAGTAATAAAACTGAATTCATATTTGGTTTTTTAAAATAATCTTTATTTAAACTTATACTTCACATAAACTACCCAGCCAATATATGTCAATGCGCTGAAACAAGTTACAAAATGACAAGTGAAGTACAAAAATTAATAACAGAATGCAGAAAATCATATCTGATACAAATTAGGAGTGACATGTATTAGAAAAATAGCGAGTCATGATAGACTACCTTGTTAGGAATCACATTATGCTGAGTTAAATAAGATACTACTGGAAACCATACTGCTGTAAATTTTTCTTGATAATTTTGCAAGTTTGGCATGTAAAATAGTTTGTAATTTTGCAATGGAGAAAACATTCCCACACCTTATTTTGCCAGGATAATAAAGGTGGTGAGCTTTTATCCCCCCCCCCATTTTGTAACAATAACAAACCTAGCAACAGCTAACAGTTGTAATCAAAATTAGTTTCTAAAATTGTGTTTAGAACATAATAGAGATCTCCGACAAAACTGACAGCTTTGTGGCTACATGTCACATGAACACAGGAAGCTGCCTTATGCTGAGTCAGACCCTCAGTCCATCAAGGACAGTATTGAGAGTCTCAAGAGAAACTATGGATCTCAGTGGTTATTGTTAGGGAATTTTAGGAGTGCAGGACTCTTTACCTATGACTCTCATTCCCACCAGGTTCTGAAAAGAGAGGCGGATGACTGCCAATGACCCAGTAGTTTCAGGAAGAGAGAGAAACCATTTAAAACCATTTATTAAAATTGAATCCATAATGCAAAACCTTCCAAACATATAAGAATCTAGTATGCAGCATACAACGTTAATTCAATTAATCAACTATCCAATTAGAGTGCATTATAATTCTATAGATGGTATATATTCTGGGTGTTCTGTCAACACCCAAAAGGAGGGCACTCGCCCAGAACAGCAAGGAACAAGAACAAAATCACACATTAAGTACCTTTTCCCATCATAGGAGCTAATGTAATCAGGTGCTTGCAGCCCTCAGTGCAGCAGCTGGGCTGCAGAGGCATGCGTTTGCCTCCCTGGATGGGGAGAGACAGAGGGCGCCCATTTAGGCGCGCAGGCTGGAGGGCGAGGTCTGGCTGATTGACAGCCAGACCTGCGCTCCTCTCAGTCTGTGTCGGGCGCTGCTTCGGCCCCTCCCACCCGCCCTGTATGTTATGTAGGCATTTGCTGGTTGCTTCTTTGAGGAGCCGGGTAGGAATTTTTTCTCACCCTGGCTGATTGGCGTTGCCCAGGTTGTGTTTTTCGCCTACCCTACATAGCATTGCAGTGGATTGTGGATTTGGCTATTGGGAGGTGCTGTTAAATAGGCAGTCACTTTAGTGGCAGGTTTTTGGGGTTGAGGGCACTATGCGGCCAGGGGAGGACTGTGAAGCATCCCCCTTTTGGGGAATTTGGGGTCTGGCATGATCAACCCTGGGGTTTGAAGACCCGGGTGGAGATTGCAGACTGCTGGGAGACTTGGCTAGAGGGTGCTTTCTGGCGAGGCTTGCGTCTGGGTTTGGGCCCTCTGGTGTGGGCCTCCCTGCTGGGCCTGCCCGGAGGGAGCTGAGGCGCTCAGCTCTGGCCGGGGGGCTGGGTCTCTCGCCCGTTATGGCAGGGGAGCGGTCATGGTGACCCCTAGCCCTGGCCAGGCCGCTGGTGGGGTACCCTTGCTGTTTGTGAGGTTAATTAATAAAGTGGCCCAATTTTATTCCAATCACTTGTTCTGTCTCGTTATTTTGTCCTTGGGGGGCAACTATCAGTCAGGTCTGTGATGAACATCTGATGTATCTGACAGAACCCAGCCCTATCATACAGTAAGCATAAACTTTTACTTAGTTAAGGCAATACTATGAGGGCAAGAAGCCCCTTCTCTTCAAATAACAATCTGTATACAATCAGTAGTACTCTCTGTGTCAAGGAGGAACCATGGAGATGCATAGACGTTATTACTTCAAGGCTGAAACTAAAAGAAGTCAACAATTATTCTAGAGCAAAGTGTACTGACAGAACAGGCCAGGTCTGAGAGAGATGCGAAGCCTTAGGGGGAAAAGAACCAAACAGAAATGGCTACCAGACAGGAATTGGCCCAGGCTCACTTGGAATTCCGGCACAGTTATACTTTGACATTTTTGCACCACAAGCTGTATTGGGACCACACCATCATTTCATACACATTGGTGCTCAGGACACCCCACTTTGGAAAAATTAGAACAAAAACAAGGCTGTGGACCAGGAAACAGCATATGTCCTTTCAATAAAGACACAATTAATCAAAACGGACTACTAGGATTGGCATTTGTTCAGATTAAGAATTCTTATGAATTGTTTATATTCTGGAAACTTTCTCAAAGGAAGGCAGAAAGTTGTATTTTCCGCTTTTATAGACTGAAGTGAGTCACTGAAGTGAGTGACATGTCTCCAGCTGATATAGTACAGGCACATCTGAGCACCAATTTATAATAAAGCAGGAAAAAGTAAATTATGCAGAGAAATTTCCCAGCAGCCCTTGAAAATTACAGTGGTTTAGACTCATGATGAGCTGCACAAGAATCAAAGAAGGGCTTAGAAATTAAGATCTGAAAGAGAGAAGAGACCATGGCTGACAAAAGAAGAGGGAATAGAGCAATATAATCTACAGGGGAAGAAAGATAGCAAATATCTCTAAACAAAGCAATCCCCTAGAAATTGCTATATGTGGGGCTCTAACCACAAAGATGAATGTGTGAAGTGATTTTTGCAGAAAAAAAGCCTGGGATAAGAAGCTTGTAGATGTTTAGACCCACCCACTGACGTAAGGAGTTACAACCTAAAAGGGTAGTGGAACAAAGTAGTGCTTCAGACCAACACAGCTGCTCACCTGAAGCTAAAAGGTGTAATCATTAAGACCAAGATTATGGTATATCAAAGAAGGGGGGGGGTAGCAATTATTCTGCCTTTGGTTCAGTTTCCAGCAAAAGCTCTCTTCATCTCTTGTTTCAGCGGTCACTCATTTTGATGTTTTCGAACAAATGATTTGTTTATCATACTTGCCACGGCGACAATGCCGATAACGGCTAGGGAAGCACCTATGGTCTTCATTACACCATCCCTGACCTGCAGGAAAAAAACAGAAGATTGGGTTTTCGTGGTAGGTGCTTATTCATTCCCACACTGATAAAAAAAATGAACACCAAAAAACCCCAATGTTTGTTAATAAAAAGGATGGGAATAAACAGGAAACAAATATACTCTTTCTCTACACTTTCCTTTGAATGGCCATGTGGTCTGCGTATAAAACTTGGACTTTTCAGAGTTTTGTCTGTCTGAAATAAGGCAGAGGATCTGTCGAATGAGGGGCATAGCCCCTGATAAAGTGACCTACCCTGGATGGAAAACAAAGACTACTACAGGATTCAATGTTTCTCACTGAATCCCTTAGAACCAATAGTAATGAATACATAACAACAAATATGATAAACAAAATAAGAATCTAAAACTGTTGTGTATGAAGACTCGAGTGATGACTTATATGGGTGTTCCTGCCTGACTCATTGGAGCCATTAGAACAGAGCTTGGGGATTTGGGAATAATTGGCAGCAGGATCCAAATCCCTGCTGCCCTGCTCCAATCACGGGTTCCCTGCTGGTTTGAATGACCCAGTAACGTGCTTGCATGGGAATCCAGAGTTGTATATAGTTGGCCTCTTTGGCCCAGTTCTTCAGTCTTTTAGTGCAGCCCTATACTACGCTGTACCTAATAATGAGCTGATGATCACTACCACCTTGCCTCTTCATTGTGTTGAACCCACTATATTATAAAAACAAAAATAACAACATTAAATAATGCACATGCAGAATGGAGGAGATTGGATTTGTACCCTGCTTTTCACTCCAAGTGGCTTACAATCTCTTTCCCTTCCCACAACAGATATCCTGTGAGATAGGTGGGGCTGGCAGAGCTCTGAGAGAACGGTGACTGACCCAAGGTCACATCAGCAGGTGCATGTGAAGGAGTGGGGAATCAAACCTGGGTCTCCCAGATTAGAGTCTGCGCTCATAACCACTACACCACACTGGCTATGCATATTATGCATAGAGTCTCCAGAGCACAGGGCAATGAACACAAAGGGAGGTCCCTGCTTTTCAGAGTTTACAATCTAAAATGTGAGACAGGGAAGCCACAGAAAATGAGTAATTTTGGATGGGGAGTCATGATAATCTGTGTTGCCAACTGGAGACTGGGAAATTCCTGGATATTTGGAGGTAAAGCCTAGGGAGGGACTTCAGCTGGGCATCATTCCATACAGTCCACTCTTCAAAGCAATCATTTTCTCCAGGGGAACTGATCTCCGTCAGTCTGTTAATCACATGTTCAGGAACACATGGGAGAAATCCCAGACTCTGAAAACTAAGCAATTTTATTATGATTCAACTTGAAGAATTACTGTGTGTGTTAAGTGTCATCAAGCTGCTTCTGACTTATGGTGACCCTACAAATTAATGTTCTCCAAAATGTCTTATCATTAGCACCAGTCCTCAGGTCTCGCAAACTGAGGGACAGGACTTCTGAGTACATCCTTCTCATGTTGAGTCTTCCTCTTTTCCTGGTTCCCTCAACTTTTCATAACATTACTGTCTTTTCCTGAAGAACTACTAGCATATCCTAATTTAACATTGTTCAGGATAGAGATACAGTTCAGAGGACTGCATTTTTACACCATTTCTTTTTATCCTTGCTTAGCCTGACATTTGTACTAATTATGTATGTGGTTTTTATTTATTAAACCTGCTTATATTCTAGCTGTCCAAAGCCTGGTCTGTGTATCCACACTTCCCTATTTCAGTCCTGCATTTAAAGAGAGGTAAGGGGAGGAGCAGCAGTTGAGCTCACCTTCTCTAAAGTGCAAAAACATGAGGGCACCAAAGATGGTTGCCACGCTCGTGAGTATGAGTGAAGCGGGAGATGTAGCAACCAGGCCAGAGGTGGCCAAAGTGTGGCTCAGGAGCCACATGAGGCTCTTTTCACATGTATTATGCAGATCTTGAAGCCCCAGCCACCATGTTGGCTGGCTTGGGGGATCATTTGTCTATTTAAATCCTTTAACTTGCAGCTGCTGGAATGGCCTTAGGTTAGCCATAGCTCTCATAGGAGTTGTCCTTGAAAGGGCAGCTGCTGTAAGAGCTCTCTCAGTCCCACCCACCTCACAGGGTGTCTGTTGTGTGGGGGGGGCATAAAGGAGATTGTGACTGCTCTGAGACTCTGATTCAGAGAGAAAGGCGGGGTATAAATCTTCCTCCTCCTCCTCCTCCGCCAAGCCTGCCAATGTAGGGGGCTTGGAGAATGCATTTAAAGTTGCTTTATTCCCACCTCTCTTCATCTCTTCCTCCCTCCCTTTCTCTCTCCCCCCTACCCCTCTAAAGTTAAATGTGTTTTTCAAGCCCAATCTCACTGCTACACCAGCTAGCTGGCTTGGCTCAGAGGATGCATTTCTCTCTTTAAATCCCTTCTCCAAGCCAAGACTGCTGGCATGGGTGCAGGGGAGGGGGTTTGGAGAACACACTGAAACCACACATACTTTCCACCTTTCTTTCTCTTTCATTCCCCTTTCTTCCCTCCTATTTGCTTTCTTTCTACTTTTCTTTCCCTTCCTTCCTTCCTTCCTTCCTTCCTTCCTTCCTTCCTTCCTTCCTTCCTTCCTTCCTTCCTCCCCCTCCCGCCATTTGCTTTGTTTCTCTTTCTCTCTCTCTTCCCCCATTCTTCCTCCACCCACCCATCTATTTGCTTTCTTTCCAGCTCTTTCTTTTTTTCACCTTTCTTTCTCTCTCCACCTTTCTTCCTCCCCTTCTTTCACCCATCTATTTGCTTTCTCTCTCCTTCTCTCCACCTCTTTCATTCTTTCCTTACATGTCTCTCTCTCTCATTTGTTTCCAATTGAGGGAGCTAGAGAATGTTTGCCAAAATATATCACTTAAAAAAAAAAGTCAGGAAACAAATAGTTCTCGTTACCTAGCAGTTCAGTTGATTACCATCAAAGATCACTTGAAGATTAAAATAAATAAGATATTATGCCAGCAGCTCAAGGCTGCTTTTATTCTTGCCTAATGCCCTCTCTCTCTCTCTCTCTCTCTGTATGTTTAATAATATATAATTGGACACTGAATTGGACAGGGGAGTGGTCAGCATTTTGGAAGCTGGTGGGCCAGAGTGAGTCCGCTGTGTTCATGACTTTCAGCTCTCAAACATCTCACATTTATTCTGTGTGGCTCTTACATTAAGCAAGTTTGGCCACCCCTGAACTAGGAAGAGTATTTTGATAGAAAGACAGTCAAGAGTGCTGTAAGTACAAATACTTTTAGCAGGAGACATTCTTCCAGATTTGTTGGTGTCATCAGTCACAACTCAGAGGAAAAACTGAGAAGCCCAGGAAAGAGTTTCTGGTGGGCAAATACTTGAGACAGAAGTAGGACTTTTCTGAGCTTCTGGACACACAGGAGACCATTTTCTTAGTAATAGTGTCCCCCACAATTAACATTAACATAGAGGACTGAAATTTCCCACCATGTGTGTGGCACTTGTATACCTCCAATTCTTTAAATCATGCAAGGAGGCTGACAGCTGCCCCTGTCACCTCTCCCACACAATTTGGATCATGGGGTGGTGGAAGAGAGTGAATGCCACTAGTTGGGGGCCACAAGTCAGGGGGCCCGGCCCAGAAGTTGGGGGACAGGGCCCCCACAGGCCCCCAACGGCTATGGCCTGCTCCAGGTGTTTATCTGTTTGTCACTAGAAGTTCCAAAGAATCTTTGTTTCATCATTCTCCATGAATTTGTCTGGTTTGTGCTCCCATGAGTTTCTGGCTGATGGTAAGCCATACTTCTTGCAAAAATTCCAATGCAACATAGCTGCAACTATTACACTACTACTACTACTTTAAAATTATGCCACCTTTTCGCCCAATCGTGATCCCCAAGGTTACAAACATTAAAAACACATTAAAATGATAAAATAATTAAGTAAAACATACAAACACCACCAGAACCAGATAAAACAAAGTATCTTCTGCTGGCAGAAGACACCAATGGAGGGAGATGGAAAAATCTCCCTAAAGACAGAGTTCCAGAATCTTGGTACCATGACAGAGAAGGCCCTTTCTTTAGTTGCCACCTGTATAGCTTCAAATGGCAGGGACAACCGAAGCAGGGCCTCCGAATATGGTTCTAACCATACAGGGCTTTAAAAGTCAATGCCAGCACCCAGGGGTCATTTAGTAGAAAAAGAGGTGCCAGAGCTCATTAGCACAACTCCTTTGCATATGCCACACAACCCTGACATCATCGGAAGGTGTACTAAATTATATCCGCTCAGCAGTTACCTTAAAATGCTTCTTGAGTTATAATTGTCATAATAAAACCTTACTGCATTCATACTTCTTAAATTACTTTCTCCTATGTGGCTGCAGTGCATGATTATTTCCATCTGTCTGCTTATATGTTTTGGTTACTTTCCCATATTTTTAGTGGGGGAAAATATTAGAAAGTTTTGTCAGATCTCAGACTTCAGCAAAATTCTCACATGGGGTTTGAACAATGAAGTCCACAAGTAAGTTTGGGGGGTGGGGCTTAGAAAGAGCACAATAAAATTTAGAGGTTCTGGAGATCCACTCCTGTGGGCTCCTGCTCAAAATGAGGCCTGCCAGCACCTCAAATTGAGCCCAGAAGCCACCTGGAAGTCAATATGGATGGAACAAGGCTGGAGTTTTATGGTCCCTCCCTACAACCCACTCCAGTCAACACTCCAGCCACAAAAGAGTGGTATGTGCAAGCCGAGAAGAAGATAACATCTTGTCTGGTCAGGCCAGACCAGAAGACTATACCCCAGAGTACAATATCACTGCATAGATTATCAATATTCACAGAAAAAGAGATCTACATACCTGGTCACTGACAGGGTTGCCATAACGCAGATTAGTGACGAAATGCTCGCAGTTCTCACTGAGCACATTGTAAGGCATCACTCTTCCCACCTCTGCCTTTGCCCTGGAGATGATCTCATACACAGGGAGTGGTAGGTATCTGCCATCGTATTTGTTATTGATTTTGTACTTGTCATTCCCCACCACTTTCAAAAGAGGATCCTTCCTCACCACTGCACGGTCAGTTGTAATAGAAAGAAGACTACCAAAGCCAGCTCCTGCGACCTCACCTTGAGAGCAGGGGGGGGGGGGGAACACACAAAGCAACTTTCAGTCTAAGTAATCTGCAGTGCATCAATAAATTCCTCTATACATTTTTGTCTTCCGAGTAATTACACAAAAAGGATTTTTCTAGTGGGTAATTTGGAAAGATTACAGCATATATTTGTAAGCATTTTTAGAAACATTTTGATGCAATTAATATTTTTTTGCAATTTGAAGTTACACTGTTTTTTGAGCCAAATTTTCAGTGAAATTATTTGCATTTTAAAAAAACCCTAGCAAGTCAGGAAGAAAAGTTTTAACTAGTTCTCAGCACTGGGAGAGTCCATACAGGCCATCCAGTCCAACCCCCTGCCTAATACAGGATCAGCCTATAGCATCCCTGACAAGTGTTTGTCCAGCTGATGCTTAAAGATGGCCCTGAGGGGAGGTGTTTAGGGGGAGGTGTTTGTGAGTTTCCTGCATTGTGCAGGGGGTTGGACTAGATGACCGTGGAGGTCCCTTCCAACTCTATGATTCTTTGATGGGGAATTTGTCACCTCCCTAGTGTCAAGCAATTGGATCTCAAAGTAATCAGTCTTTGATTTGAAACAAAGTATGATCTATTTGATAGTCCAGGATTGAGCTAAGGATTGGAACTGATACACAGTAACAGTGAAAGGCATACTTAAAGGTGGCACATCAAAGAGTTTCTAAACAAAGCTACATTCTCTAAACAATGCTATATTCACGTGTGAAGATTCACACAGTAATCCCTTATCTCTCTGTGGTTTCCTTCCTTGGGGTCAGGCCTGGGAACCTGTCCCTGGAGGCGCTTTATCTTCAAAGAGGAAATTCCTGCATTTGTTAGTAAAAGCGAGAGGCGCAAACTACCCCCTAAATGTTACCTGCTTTGATGTGCCCAGCTTGGCTCTGGTTAGTAACATTTATGAAGTTTTACAGATAAATTCAATTGCATTATTTCATTAGCATTAGATTATTGAAAGAAAGATTCACATTGCTTGACACCTAGGTAGCTGATTCCACTATTGAACAACTTTCTGTAAAAAGATTTTCCTAAGATCCAGCTGCTATATTTATTTATTTAGGGAATGGGAAAGAATCCTGGCTCCACCCTCAAAGTCTCCAGATATTTCCTGAGTAGGACCTGGCAACCCTACACTAAGATGATCCTATTGGGTTCTTCTCGTGGTCTTTTGTTTTTATGAGGGGGAATCGGGAAAGACCAACTCCACAAAGACCATGGATCACTGGATATACAATATCTCTAATAACCCTTGAAATAATTATAGGAAAATAAATCAAAAGTCATCACTCTGAAAGAGGATATATCAGTCTGCACATCAATATGTAATACTGTGAATTCACATGCAGGTCAAGGTGTGCAGTGTCAAAGTCATTTGATCAGCTGGCCAGTGGAGGGACTTACCAGGAGAAAGAGGAAGGTCCAGTCCATGATGCCGGTGCTGTGCAGGAAGTAACAAAATCGCCAGCGGCATCCAGGCAATGCTCTGATATTTGGGAAAAAACTCTACAGTAGAAGTCATTTTTACCACAAAGTTTTTGCCCAAATGCTAGGGTCACAGTAAAGTCACAACATGATGACATCACTTCCTGTGAGATGCCAGCAATGTTGCCTGCTTCTTTCTTCTGGTAAGTTCCCCTCATCTCCCACCAATTGCCAAGAAAGACTTGGCAACCCTAAGCACACTCCATGATTATACTGTGTTTCTTAGCTGAGGAAAGTGTATATAATTTGCCTTTTGTCAAGACCTCCTCTGCCCAACCCAGTGACTCAGGAGAAGAGACGGATGACCAGAGGAATCAGGGAGGGCCCAGCTC
This sequence comes from Heteronotia binoei, assembly GCF_032191835.1. Lineage (NCBI taxonomy): Eukaryota > Metazoa > Chordata > Lepidosauria > Squamata > Gekkonidae > Heteronotia > Heteronotia binoei. Next base: position 258,344,132 of record NC_083223.1, read on the forward strand.
TGCAGACTAAGCTGCTGCTAACATTCTGGCAGTCACAAGCCCCCTGCTAGAGCCTGCAAAGGAAACCTCACCACTGATCCCTGAAAAAACCACCAGACCTCCACCAGGCAGGATGTAAATATGGGCCCAGGAGATGCTATCACTGCAGGAACAGCAGCAGCAAATGATCCAGCCCAAGGTGGCCCAAAGGAGGTGAATGCTAAGTTGCCACCCCAGGCTTACGCAGTGAGAGCAATAATTCTTTGCAGAATCCCAGACAAAGCTCAGCCACAGGAGCTTAACATCTGCTAGCAGAGCAGCTTAGCCTGATTACTTCCCAGCCAGTTTAGGCAGAGGCTTGGGAAAGCTGACACTGGATCAACTGGCCCATTAGATGCAAGCCTGTGTTCCAGTTGGCACTCTCAAGCCATGCTGGCTGAAGCTGAGGGGACTGGAATGGATTGTCTTGAAGAGTGAAGGACACTATAAGTGCTACACTGGAATACTAGTGCTAGCATGGAATTCACTGGCAGAGGGAGTGGTATCTGGAAAGGTCCTTAGCTATTTTCTCCATAAATGTTGCTTTCTGCCCTTTAGTAGAGAAGCCCTTACTTTCTGGAGCCAAGTGGACCACATATCCATCGCCTATGTAGATAGCCCAATGTTGATAAAAAGGCCGTTCAATCTCAATCAGATCTCCAGGTTTTGGCTTCATCTGCAAGAATTAACAGAAGGGTAAGTCTTTTTCAACAGCAGCTACAGAGACTCAACTGGGGGGGCTGCTTGTGAAAGTTTCTACAGGGCCTGTCTTCATTGTGCCTTAGAGCGGGGGTGTCAAACATGCAGCCCCGTGAGCAAAATCAGGCCCCCAGAGAGGTCCTACCAGGCCCGCAAACAAATCAAAAGCAGGTTTGCAACTTACAGATACAACACCTGAACAGCATACACAAGATTGCTACAGCACAGACATTGTCTCCAGATTTTGATGTAATAATTCAGACCACAAGGTGTCAGTTATCAAAGACTGTTAAATAAACAAAGCATTGCAAGAGTGGTAATGCTTTAAGCATGTTTTAAGTCTTTTTTTTAAAATTAATTGTGTTTGTAGATCCAGATAGGCAGCCATGTTGGTCTGAAGCAGTAGAACAAGAAAAAGATGATATTGGATTTATATCCCGCCCTTCACTCCGAATTTCAGAGTCTCAAAGAGGCTCATAATCTCCTTTATCTTTCTTCCCCACAACAGACACCCTGTGAGGTGGCTGGGGCTGAGAGGACTCTCACAGCAGCTGCCCTTTCAAGGACAACCTCTGCCAGAGCTATGACTGACCTAAGGTCATTCCAGCAGGTGCAAGTGGAGGAGTAGGGAGTCAAACCTGGTTCTCCCAGATAAGAGACTGTAGTATATCGCCATTGCGATACAACGCAATAACGCAATTACACTCAACCAAGCCAAACGCGCCCATGCGCAGAGGCGACTGGGCTGTCCCCAGGCGCCCCAGCACAGGGCGCGTAACCCCCGCCAATCACCAACTGCGGCGGGAAGTTTAACAGGCCAGGATTGGGCTGGCCTGTCCAGAAGGTTGTACCGGGAGTTGTATATAAGCGGGACCCGGCCCGCGTGTTCCTTCTTCTTGTAACGTGCCTTCATTAAAGCATGTTGCCCGACCAACGTCTCCTGTCTCAGTACGTTACAGTGGCGACGAAGGTGGGATCCGGCTACACCGGAGACCGGGCAACCCACAGGCCACGATCGCCGCCGCCATCAGCATGACTCACCAGAGCGGCACCACCGGCCACATCGAGACATTCAACCCCGCGAATCCCGAGGCCTGGGAGTCGTACTCGGAACGGGTTGAGTGCTACCTGAGGGCCAACCGGATCACAGAAGACAGCATGAAGAGGGACGTTCTCCTGAGTGTCTGCGGGGCGGCCACATTCGAGATCGCCAAAGGTCTCTCGGCCCCCGCACGGCTCACAGAGAAGTCCTACGAGGTCGTCAGGCTCCTCACGGGCCACTTCTTGCCTCAACCGTCGCGAGTGGCCCGCCGGTTCCTCTTCCATAGGAGGGATCAGGCCTCAGGGGAATTGGCCGCCGACTACCTGGCGGCCCTATGCCAGATCGCAGGCAACTGCAACTTCCCTCACCTGGAAGAGACCCTGGCCGATCGGTTCACGTGGGGCCTTCGTGATGAGAGGCTAAAGCAGAAGCTCTTTGCGAAGGAAGAGCTCACCCTCCAGAGCGCCTTCAGCGAGGCCGTGGCGTTCGAGAGAACCTCGAGGACCTTCCCCAAGGCGAGGACGGACGCGGTCCACTACGAGGAGCTGGACCCCGACCATCAGGACGAGGGAGAAGTGTTCCAGCCGCGCCGCCCAGCAGGGGCCACCAACCGCACACCACAGCGACCCCGAGCCACCGATCGACCCCCGGCGACGGAGAGACCTCCAGCCACGAAGTGCGCCAGCTGCGGCGACCCCCACGACAGAAGGGACTGCCAGTACCGGACCTGGGACTGCTGGAGCTGCGGGAAGACCGGCCACATAGCGAGGGCTTGCCGGGCCAAGTCCAACCGCCGGAGGCCGACCACTCACCACGAGTCAGCGGAGTTCCACTCCACGGCCTCCACCACCCTCCAGGTACTGAACTTGCCCCTTACCATCCCCAACAAGATCTAAATGGCGGTCCTCATTGAAGGAGCCCCATGCCAAATGGAGGTGGACTCAGGCTCCTCCATTTCCATTATTGTGGAGGAGACCCTGAGGAAACTGTGCCCCCGCCAGCGGCTCCAACTAAGGCCGGCGGACTTCATACTGCGGGACTTTCAGAAGAACCCGGTTCAAATCGCGGGGTGGGCCCGGGTGCAAGTTGAGAGGGGGTCCTTCTACGGCCCGCTGGACATCCTGGTGGTAAAGCGCCAGCTTACCACCCTGCTAGGACTGGCGTGGTTCATACCCTTGGGGATCCGCTTGGAGGGGGTGGGGCAAATCCTAACACCCAGGGGGTTCGGGGAGGTATGCCTAGAGTTCCCCGACGTGTTTGACGGTTCCCTGGGAAGTTACAAAGGGCCGGCCATCTCCCTACCGCTTGACCCGACGGTCAGGCCGATCCGGCTCAAGGCTAGGCGGGTCCCGTTCGCCTTGAAACCAAAAATAGAGGCCGAACTAGACCGCCTCACTGCCCAAGGGGTCCTGGAACCGGTGGACTACGCCACCTGGGAGACTCCCATCGTAACCCCGCTCAAGCCAAACGGGGAGGTGCGGATCTGTGCCGATTATAAGTACACAATAAATAAGGCACTGCAGGACAACCCCTACCCCGTGCCGGTGGTGAGCCACGTCCTGGCAGCCCTAGCGGGGTCTAAGATCTTCGGGAAGCTGGATCTGGCACAAGCCTACCAACAGCTCCCGGTAGATGCTAAAACGGCGGAGGCCCAAACTATCGTGACACACCGGGGGGCCTTCCGAGTGCGGAGGCTACAGTTCGGGGTCAGCATCGCGCCGGGGATCTTCCAAAGTATAATGGACGTTCTCCTTAAAGGGATCCCCGGAGTCCAGCCGTTCTTCGATGATGTTTTAATCGCCACCCCGGACTCTGAAGAATTCGGCAACCGCCTAAGAGAAGTGCTCCGCCGGTTCCAGGCAGCGGGGCTCAAGGTCAAGAGGGAGAAATGCTTGCTGGGGGTGCCACGGGTGGAGTTCCTGGGTTTCGCTGTAGACGCAGCGGGAATCCACCCAACGGAGGAAAAGACCCGAGCCATCGTGCAAGCCCCGGCCCCCACCTGCAAAGCGGAGCTACAAAGCTTCTTGGGGGTGCTCAATTTTTACCATTCGTTCCTCCCCCACAAGGCAGCCCTAGCAGAAGCCCTACACCGGCTGCTGGACAAAAAAGCCCCTTGGGTTTGGGGCAAACGACAAGCCGCCGCGTTTCAGGCGGTCAAGGACATCCTGGTGTCCAATGCGGTGCTCCACCATTTTGACGAGGGCCTCCCCATCATCCTGGCTTGCGATGCGTCGCCTTATGGGGTGGGCGCAGTCCTGGGGCACCAACTCCCAGACAAGAGGGAGGTACCGGTAGCGTACTACTCCCGTACACTCACACCAGCCGAGCGCAACTATGCGCAGATAGATAAGGAGGCTCTGGCAATCGTGGCGGGGGTCCGCAAGTTCCATGAATATCTGTACGGGCGGCGGTTCACAATAGCCACTGACCACAAGCCGCTCCTGCGTCTGCTGGCCCCGGACCGCCAAACCCCCCCAAATACTTTCACAGCGCGTGTTGAGGTGGAACCAATTCCTCAACTCTTACATGTACACACTAGTCCACCGGGCCGGCAAGGCTATGGGCCACGCGGACACGCTCAGCCGTTTGCCACTACCCGACACAGAACCAGCCCCAGCCCCCGCACACCATGTCATGTTGGTCGAATCCCTCCTGGAGCAGCCCCTCCACGCTGCGGAGGTGGCAAAGGCGACAGGGAAGAACAAAACGCTGGCAAGGGTTCTTGACTGGGTGGGGGGTGGCCGGAAGGGAACATGGGGGAAGAGTTTAAGCCCTACAAAATGAGGAGAGAGGAGCTAGCAGCCCACAAAGGGTGCATCTTATGGGGAAGCAGGGTGGTGCGCCCCCCCCGCTGCAGAAGCGAGTTCTGGAGTCGCTTCACGAGACCCACCCCGGCATAGTCCGGATGAAGGCTCTAGCCAGGAGCTACGTCTGGTGGCCGGGGATGGATGAGGAGATCGAGAACTGGGTGTGGAGGTGCAGCATATGTCAGGAGTCACGCCCCGAACCACCAAGCGCCCCGGTCACACGGTGGGAAACCACTAGGAAGCCTTGGTCCAGGCTCCACTTAGACTTCGCGGGGCCCTTCCAGGGACAGATCTTTCTGATCATGGTGGACGCCTACACCAAATGGCTGGAGGTCATTCCAGTAGCGTCCACTTCATCAGCAGCCGCAATACGGGCACTGCGCCGGGCCCTGAGCACCCACGGTATCCCGGACGCTATCGTCACAGACAACGGGGCGGCCTTCACCTCTGGGGAATTTCAGGCATTCCTGCAGAGGTACCTGATTAGGCACATAAGGTCTGCCCCGTTCCACCCGGCCACCAACGGACAGGCAGAGCGGATGGTCCGAACGACCAAGGAAGCCCTGGGCCGGATAGTGCAAGGCGACTGAGACCACAGGCTAGCTGCCTTCTTGTTTGACAACAGGGTAACCCCCAACCCCGTCACAGGGGTTAGCCCGGCAGAACTCCTCATGGGGCGAAAGCTTATAACCAGACTAGACAGGCTACACCCCGACCGAGCGTCAGACATTCGCGGGTCCCCAGAGGTCAGGGACACCGCCAGGAGGTTCTTTGCAGGAGATCCAGTATACGCCCGAAACTACGCCAGGGGACCTGAGTGGTGGCGGGTCGGGTGCTGCGGGTAACAGGGTCCCGCCACTACGAGGTATCCACAGAGGGGGGCCAGGTCTTACGGCGGCACATCGACCAACTGCGCCACCGCACTCTCCCGGAAGTGCCTACAGAAGCGGAGGTGGCAAGACCCGGAGGAGAGCCAGCCGGGGCCCAACCAGAGGACGCTGCACCCGCACCGATCCTACCGACCGGTGAGTCCCCAGGGCCAGCAGAGCCCGAGAGATCAGCAGAGCCGGACCAACAGCCCGCTGCCGCACCGCTTCCCGCAGAAGCCCCCGCCGCAGAAGCCGTGCCTACACCACACGCCGCCCCGAGACGATCAACCAGGGAACGCCGGCCTCCCGCCTACCTAAAGGACTATGTACAATAACTAGGGGGGGAGGAGTGTAGTGTATCGCCATTGCGATACAACGCAATAACGCAATTACACTCAACCAAGCCAAACGCACCCATGCGCAGAGGCGACTGGGCTGTCCCCAGGCGCCCCAGCACAGGGCGCGTAAACCCCGCCAATCACCAACTGCGGCGGGAAGTTTAACAGGCCAGGATTGGGCTGGCCTGTCCAGAAGGTTGTACCGGGAGTTGTATATAAGCGGGACCCGGCCCGCGTGTTCCTTCTTCTTGTAACGTGCCTTCATTAAAGCATGTTGCCCGACCAACATCTCCTGTCTCAGTACGTTACAGAGACCACACAGTTAACCACTACACCAAACTGGCAGGAGTCAAGTAGCACCTCTAAAACCAACAAACTTTTATTCAGACTATAAGCTTTTGTGTGCATGCACACTTCTTCAGATGAGGATTATGCTACCTGGCATCACATTTTATGGCACACATTTTATGACATACATGGCCTTACCCGACAAAGTCTCATTTATGTCAGATCCGGCCCTCATAACAAATGAGTTTGACATCCCCTGCCTTAGAGAGTAAGTGAGAGACAGAGGAGGAGGAGACAGACAATCCTTTTGGGGGAGGCACACAGACACAGCATAGTATGTTAGTTGGCTGACATCTCTTGCACTCTAGAACACAAGTGTAAGGGACCAAGTGGAGTCCAACCTCTTTGCTGTGTGCAGTTTATTCACCAAGCGCTCAACCACAACCTGACACAGTGCCGTAGCCAGGATTTAATGTTTGGTGGGGCCCACAGCAGGATTTGTTCTTTGGGGAGGCCGGGGGGGCCACCCAGTTTGGTGGCCTTGGACTCTCAGCACTGTAAGCTGCCTTGAGTTCCACAAGCTTAACCCCCCTTCGCCTGGACAGTCACAGCAGCTCTGCTCCACCCCACCCCGACGGAATTCTCTCCTCTGCACGCCCAACAACTTGTGATTTGGACCCCTGCCCCTCTTGGCTGATTAAACCTTGCCTGAGGGAGCTTGGATGCCCTTTACGGGACATCATAAATAGATCCCTCCTGGAGGGGCGCTTTCCAACGCCCCTAAAAGAGGCCCTGGTCCGTCCCCTCCTGAAAAAGACTACAGCAGACCCGGCCGAATTGGCAAATTACCGGCCGGTCTCGAATTTACCGTTTTTAGGAAAAATGATAGAGAGGGCAGTGGCGTTGCAGTTGCAGGGCTTTCTGGATGACGCTTCCGTCCTGGACCCTTGCCAATCCGGCTTTCACCCAGGTCATGGGACGGAGACAGTGCTGGTCGCCTTAGCGGATGACCTCCAGCGGCATCTGGATCGAGGCGGTGTGGCGGTGCTGATGTTGCTAGACCTGTCGGCTGCGTTCGACACGGTCGACCATCAGCTACTGACCCGCCGCCTCGCCGATGTTGGGGTTGAGGGGTTGGCCTTACAATGGCTTTCCTCCTTCCTCAAGGATCGGGGACAAAGGGTGGCAATCGGGGGAGAGCTCTCCCAGAGACGCACACTACATTGTGGGGTGCCTCAGGGAGCAGTTCTATCCCCGATGCTATTTAATATCTATATGCGCCCCCTTGCCCAGATTGCCAGGAGGTATGGGCTTGGGTGTCACCAATATGCAGATGACACCCAGCTCTATTTGCTAATGGACGGCCGGCCTGGATGCGTCCCAGAGAATCTGGACCTGGCACTGCAGGCTGTGGCAACTTGGTTAAGACTGAGTGGGCTGAAATTGAATCCAGCGAAGACAGAGGTCCTCTGCTTGGGTCGGGGTGCTCTGGGAGGAGAAATATCTCTCCCGGTCTTTGACGGGGCGCCGTTGAAGGCGGCGCACCGGGTCAAAAGCCTGGGAGTTCTACTGGAGCCTTCATTATCAATGGAGGCCCAGATAGCAGCCACAGCCAAGTCAGCCTTTTTTCATCTGAGGCGGGCGAGGCAGTTGGCTCCCTTCCTAGAGCGTCGGGACCTGGCAACAGTGATCTATGCAACGGTCACCTCGAGATTAGATTACTGTAATGCCCTCTACATGGGGCTGCCTCTGTGCCGAACCCGGAAGCTGCAGCTAGTGCAGAACGCGGCCGCTAGATTATTGCTGGGGCTCCCAAAGTGGGAGCACATACGGCCGGGACTGCGTGAACTGCACTGGCTGCCAGTTATTTACCGGATTTGTTACAAAGTGCTGGTCATTACCTTTAAAGCCCTATATGGCCGAGGACCTGCCTACCTTAGGGACCGTCTCTCCCCACATGAACCCCAGAGAGCACTGAGGTCGGCAGGGAAGAACCTGCTGACTATCCCCGGGCCAAAAGAGGTAAAACTTCAAAGTACCCGTAACCGGGCTTGTTCCGTTATGGCCCCACAGTTATGGAACCAACTTTCAGAAGAAATGAGAGCCCTGCGGGACCTGGAGCAGTTCCGCAGGGCCTGCAAGACTACTCTGTTCCAAATGGCCTTCACAGACTAGAACTGTTAACTAAGTTCGCCATCTAGATAATAGCACAACTTATTTTTACTGTTTTAAAATTTTTAATAGTTTTAATTTATTATGGCTGAATGTTTTGTACTATGTATACTGAATTCTGTTGTTAGCCGCCCTGAGCCTGCTTCGGCGGGGAGGGCGGGATATAAATAAAAGGTATTATTATTATTATTATTATTATTATTATTATTATTATTATTATTATTATTATTATTATTTATGTGCCCCTCTCTGAGAGAGACAGAGACCTCTTGACCCCCCCCCCCCCTTTGCTCTGCATGCTGTGTTAGGGAAGGAGAGAGAGAAAAGCAAAAACACCAGGAGCAATGCTACTACTTGTTTAGAGTGGCGGTGCGCAAAGGGGACAGGTTGGGGGCCTCCAATGGAGGAGCCATACAGTTAGATGGGGGGTTGAAAGGATGGGCCTGGTCCCTCCTGGGCCCCACTGTAGCTATGGGCCTGACCTGACATAGTCCCAGACTGTGTTACAAAGAAAAGCTTTATAATCAGTGCTGTTGCAGGCCAGGTCTGACCACCCATGATTGAAGGGTAGTGGGGAGGGGGGGGTCAGTGGGCTCCCCAGGTCCTGTTCTGAGTGGCTGGGGTCATCTCTCCACACTCTGTGGTCTTCAGGAACCTCCTGCTCTGCTTCCAGCCTCAAGCTCCTGGCAGCTTCCTCCCTTGGCTTGCCTCTCTTGCTTAAATCACTCCTTTCCCCACCTGCTGCCTTCAGGGACTTACTCTCCCATAGGCTCACTGCCCCTTTACAACGAAATAAAGCTCTGTCCTCTATCAACAAGCCAGGAAAGGGATACAGGGCTGTGGCAAATTCCTTACATCCCAGGATTAATGATGAAATTTGTATCCTAGAAGGGTAATTTTGGGGTTTGCACTCTATAGAGGTACAAAGGCTATGAAGGACTCCTTGTTGACTGGCAGGAGGAAAGCGGAGGGACATGTCGGGAGGAGTGGCTACAGAGCAAGCCAGTGCCATAGAAATGCAGATGATGGCCTAGCCAGGAGGAACACAAAAGGCAGCCAGGAAAGGAAAGGTCCCCTGTGCAAGCACCAATCGTTTCCGACTTTGGGGTGACGTTGCTTTCACAACGTTTTCATGGCAGACTTTTTACGGGGTGGTTTACCATTGCCTTCCCCAGTCTTTTACACTTTTCCCCCAGCAAGCTGGGTACTCATTTTACTGACCTCAGAAGGATGGAAGGCTGAGTCAACCTTGGGCCGGCTACCTGAACCAGCTTTTGCTGGGATAGAACTCAGGTCATGAGCAGAGAGTTCAGACCACAGTACTGCAGTACTGCTGCTTTACCACTCTGCAGTCCCACCTAAACTATAGTTGCACCTAACCTATAGAGCAGAGGTGTCAAACTAATTTGTTACAAGAGCCGGACCTGACATAAATGTCAGTTTGTCACGCTGGGCCATGTTTGCCATAAAATTTAAAGCCGGGTGTGGGAGTTATACACTTTATAAAGGACACAGGCAAACCCAATTAAACAATCTTATTTTTAAACATGCTTAAAACATTTAACACTCTTATAGTATTTCCTTAAAGTATCTCCCTGATGCCCCTCTCTCATTTGAATTGTCTCTATAAAGGAAGCCATGGCTCTCAGTTTGTAAGACTGAGCAAGGCTATTGACGAAAGGATGTTTTGGAGGTCAATAATTCACAGGATCACGGTAAATTGAAACCCCTATCCTCTTCAGCCAAAGTCAGGAAAGTTAATTTCTAGATCTTTTAAACTTACTTCTGGCCTCCAAGACATGATGACTTGTGTTCAGATTTGTTGTCTTTTGTTGCTTTTATTTTCCTTTCAGTCCTCAGATTTTCAACTTTCACAGTCTTCAGGTCGGTTGAACTTTCCTGTCCTACTGTAATGTAATGGCAGGTGAGAGAAACATCAATTGTACTAACTTCCTTCCTGTTGAACTTCTGCTACTGCTACAGAATGTCATATCAGAAGCGTGTGACTCAAGCAATATACTCATTGCAAATCTAGAAACTGCTCAAAATGCTTATTTAAAGAAAAGATTCTAGCTCTATGTGTAACAAACTATTTTTGTGTGGCTCAAACAATATATTCACTACCAGTGCTTTTTTTAAAAATAGCAGGAACACACAGGAACGCAGTCCTGGCTGACTTGGTGTCAGGGGTGTGGCCTAATATGCAAATGAGTCCCTGCTGGGCTTTTTCTACACAAAGCCCTGCTCATTACATATCTAGAAATTATTCAAAATGCTTATCTGAAAAAGGTTGTTGCTGTACCTGTTACAGACTATTTTCTCACCCAGCAGAAGAAAGTTTGAGTCCAGTGGCACCTATAAGACCAACAAAGTTTTGGCCTTAGCGGTATAGGTTTTGGGTGCGTGTACACTTCTTCAGATAACAGTAGAAAAAAAGACTTGTTCAACCATTACATGTAGACAGAAAGAGGGTGTGCGGATGTTAGTTGCCAGGAAGGACTAGTTAGAGTCAAGATGCATAAGTAACTGGGAGACTATAGCTGAGATTGGATTAAAGCGCTCGGTAAGATCTCTGAGCAGCATTAATTAGCACGCAAATATAAGAGTTAACTAACAAATGCAAGAATTAAGTTTGAGTTTCCCGGTGCCTTGAATAAAACTTTGTTGGTCTTAAAGGTGCCACTGGACTCAAAACTTTTTCTTTTATTTTCTCACCTGTGGGAAAAAACATTGCTTACTCTTTGATCCAAAGCAACCTACTAACCACTAAACCACAGAGCTGTACTGAGATGACAATTATCTCTAATAGTCAATCTGTTACAGGAAAACAACCCTCTGACTGAAGAAGCTTGGAATTCCCCTGAACTATGTTTCGTTTCTGATTTATATATAAATACTGAAAGCCAACCCTCCCTCTGAAGAAGTTTCTACTTAACTTGTACAAACTTGAGGGAGCTATATTGTTGATGGTTAACTACTGTTCTAAGTTGTTGCGTCATTAGGAAAAACTGGTAGCGGACTTCTTTACTTCAATAGACCACAGGATCCCTTCTTCCCTGGAAGATACACCTTTTATATTTTCCTGAGAGAAGGAAATGACTTATCCAACAACGTTTTTCTGAATATCTGTTTGATTTCCCCTTTTTTATATCTTTTTCCCTTAGTTTTTCCCCGTCGATCGCCGTTACGTCTGATGGAAAACTTTTGGCTGGCTCCTGTTCCTTTAAAAAACGCCACAAGCCTCCTGAACGTTGCGGAGCCTTGCTCTTTTGTATATCTTTTTTGCACCATTTTCTAATAGATTGGGATGTTTTGTTATAAATGACTGGTGGATATGCTAATGACTGGTTGAAAGGTGACTGGTGAATGCTTGATCTCTCTCTTTTTTTCCGCCTTGTGGGTTTTTTTTTGGGGGGGGGGAAGTTATCTGTCGTATGATGTAACCGATCCGCCGCTGCAAAGCCGCGCAAAGCAGTTCGAGAAGAGATCAAGGGGGGGGGGGGGGCGGGGAAGCCGCATAATTATTTCTCTGCCTGAAATTTAGGGCTCGCAAAGAACAGTCCTCCCTGATCCCGTTGCCTTTCCCTCTTTTATTTGGGGGGGAAGGGTAACCTCCGCAGTAACCTTTTTATGCTAGGGTCGTTCTTGCCTACCCTTCGATTACAGATCTCTCCACCCCTGCTGCCAATCTTTTGGTGTCTTTTTTACTGGATTTTCGGGACGTTTCTAATCTCTAGCTTTCTGAATCCCACTGCTAGCGAAATTCCAGAACTTCGGAAGGTGCTGTTCTTTTTTCTTTTTTTCACCCCCCCTCCCCCCCCCCCCCACTTCAGTGAAGAAGAAGAAGAAGATATTGGATTTATATCCCGCCCTCCACTCCAAAGAGTCTCAGAGCGGCTCACAATCTCCTTTACCTTCCTCCCCCACAACAGACACCCTGTGAGGTGGGTGGGGCTGGAGAGGGCTCTCCCAGCAGCTGCCCTTTCAAGGACAACCTCTGCCAGAGCTATGGCTGACCCAAGGCCATGCTAGCAGGTGCAAGTGGAGGAGTGGGGAATCAAACCTGGTTCTCCCAGATAAGAGTCCGCACGCTTAACCACTACACCAAACTGGCTCTCCTAGTGAAGATACACTAGAGCAGGGGTCCTCAAACTTTTTAAATAGGGGGCCAGTTCACTATCCCTCAGACTGCTGGAGGGCCAGACTGCCGTTACTGTACAAGGCCGCGGGCCGTCACTTCTCCATCTTCTGCATCTCTCTCCCTTCCCCACACCACACACCCCGGCCTGGGAACTCACCTCACCTCGGTATCACCTCACACTCTGGGCGTTTTCGCACTAGCGTTTACTCCGGCGTAGCACCCCATTTACCTCCGGATCTTTTCCTGGTTTTCGCACCTGTTGCTCCAGCGCTGTGGTTTGCTCCAGCGCTTCAGGGGTGCGAAAACGAGGAAAATGAGCCGGACATAATTGCGCCGTGGAATAAGGGGAGCAAACGCTAAGTGCGAAAACGACCTCTGTCTCCGCTGTAAGGAAAAGCCCCCTACTTTTCATACACATGGACATCGTGATCACCAGTATGGTTGCCAGGGTGCCTGGAGTGTCAGCTTGTGTTCTATTGATACTAACCATATTGCCTATACTGTTTATTTGCTTGTGACTAACCTCATTGATCCTCTGTAGAATCTTAGGTATGCCTGAGGGGGAAAAGGGAGGTGGGAGTGACTTGGGCGCCAGAGGCAATAAACGGCTTTGGAGTGCAGAGAAGCGCAGCCGCTTCCCAGGCGCCGGCAAGGACATCGGCCGGGAGGGGGAGTGGAGATGGCCCAACTAGAGAGATAACAGGCGTGTGAATCAAACACCTCTGAAAGCAGAATGCAACTTTATTATGAGAATGATTTAAACCCCCAGGCTTTGATGTATCCCCATAAATGCTAGTGCTTGTTCTCTATGTGTTATCACTCTCAAAGACCTTCTGCAAGAGTAACATTGTTGTATTCAATAAATGAAACTTATTTTCAAAAGAAAAGAGTCCTATCATTGTTGAAGCCTCGATGAACCCTGCGCTGACACTCTGAGAGTGATAACACATAGAGAATAAAACATCTACTGTCATTTAAACATCTACTGTCATTTAAAAAAATTATTAATAGCCTACATGAAACCATCGAATTTGAAATAAATGACTAGAGAGATAATTTTGGGATGTTAATATTAAAAGAGTAGGAGACAAAATTGAGACTAGCACCTACAGAAAACCCACAGATGCTAATTCCTTTTTGGTTAGTGATAGTTTCCACCCACAGAATTTAATAAAGAACCTGCTTTATTCTCCGATGTTGAGAATCAGGAGGAACTGTAGCATTTTCTCTGACTTTGTAAAACAACCTAAATTACTTAGGAGTCCATTCAGAGAGAGGGGCTGCTACTTTTCCAGAATTGTCAAACAGGCTTTTTATGAGATAACCGCCCCACAGCAGATCCTTCCTTCTGGAGCCAAAAAATAGACAAGATAAATCTAAACGAATTATTCCACTGACATACAATGAGAGATTGATTCAAGTCAAAAATGTTGTTAGAAAACCTTGGCACTTACTTGCTAATATTCCTAGATGTGAGGCTTGCTGCTCTTTTTGCCCTCTGTAGATCTAAGAACTTGAGAGATATACTTGTTATAAGTAGTAGTTTAAAATCTTCCCCTGCAACACAGAGAAGAGTAGGCGTATACCAGTTGGCAACTTTCCCCGTGGGAGGTGTTTGGTCTGTAGTTAATGTTTCTGTTATAATTCTACTAAGCAAAGAAAGTACTCCATTAGAACTTTTTTCAGTTGTAATGATTTCTGCAATTATTTTCAAAATATGAACATATGTGGGATGTACGTCAAGTCAGATTTATGAAGAGGAAAAATGTTCCACATTGATAATTTTACAGCTGCTGGCCATAGCAACAGAGACTTTCGTTTCTTGGCTCTGGAACAAGTCCAGGCTTGAAATCTAAGCTGACTGAGTATTTGAGGGCCTGTGAGACATTTTGGATCCATGCCCTTATGTATTTAACTCTGTATGGGTTAAATCAACAGGTCGACTGCCTTACTGTATAAATATATGATAGTGTAATATCTGAAGCTCAAATGCTTTGACCACCAAATTAGAAGGGAGCACTCACTGGAGAAGATCCTGATGCTGTGAAGGGAAGAAGGGGACAGCAAAAGATGAGATGGCTGGACAGCATTACTGATGTAACAAACATGAATTTGAGCAGACTTCGGAGGTTGGTGGAAGACAGGAGGGCCTGGCATGACTTTGCCCATGGGGTCGCAAAGAGTCGGACTCGACTGTGCGACTGAACAACAAAAATATTTATTCTGTAGTTCCTTTGTTCAACTGATTTAATGTTAGAATATATATGCATTTGTCACATTGGTACTGTGTGGTCATATGACCACTGCTATGCATTGCATTAGAATAATAGAATCAGATTCTACTATTCTAATGCAATGCATAGCAATGTTTACATGACCCTAGGATAGCCAGTTCTAATAGATCCAAACCTGCAGGGCTTCAGGTGTCTGTGTACCAATGCCCAAAGCTTAGGCAATAAGAAGAAAGAGCTTGAGCTTCTAATGCAGACAGAAAGATATGATTTAGTAGGCATTACAGATACTTGGTGGGAAGATTCTCATGACTGGAATGTAGCAGTGGATTGATATGTGCTGTTCAAGAAAAAAACAAAAGCGTCACACAGTTTGTGAGGAGAGGGTTTGTTTGCCAGTAAATACTGGAGGAGGAGGGTGACAGCCTAGTATCTGGGGGAGGATAAGGAAAGGAAGGACAGACAGTATTGTGGCTGGAGTCTGCTACAGATCTCCTGACCAGGATGAGGAGATGGATGCTGCCCTCCTTGAACAGTTTGACAAACATCATGACCTGGTAGTGACTTCCGCTTCCCTGATATGTGCTGGGAGACAAACTCTGCAGTGTCCACAATTACATACGTTCCTGACCTGTATGACTGACAGCTTCCTTCATCAAATAGTGGGGGAAGCTATGAGGGGCTTGGTCATACTCAACTTGATATTGATCAACAGTCAAGAGGCTGTGGAGGTCAGAGGCACCACCCTGGGGATTCCAGGTGGCAGTCTGGGACTACAGAGTATTGTTTTGAGAGTGCGGAAAAGAGGGAGACAGAGAAACACTGACACATTAACTTTATCCTTGTTAATTAACACCAACTTTAAAAACAAGCCAACCCTTTATCCCCACTTGGGAAAAGTTATGTTCTATAAGATCCCTCATGTTTACCTCTGACATCTGTGCCACCTGCTCCAAGACAAGACGTGACTTGTGGCGAGGTCTCTTGTCTTTTATCGATTATCTTCCTTCTATTGCTCCTGGAAACAGTTTGCCTTCCCAAGCCACTCCCAGTAAAGCTTATTTTATTAAGAGGTCTGTTTGTTGAGGCGATAAAGCAGGCAACCCCCAAGCTCAGTGCTTACTGGAAAATGAAACGAAGCAAAAAAAGAACTGTGGAATTTGCATCCCATGATTGTGCAATGAGGTAATCGCCTATTCCTTTCGGTTCTCTATATCCATTTCTCTTTCATGGGTCAGCCTCTAAAATAAAATCATAGCTGCACAGATGTGATAGGAGTCAAATTCCATGTAGGCAAGGTAAAGGGGAGGGCATGGTATTTTCCCAAATTCTATTCACATTATTTAGTCTGCCTTTCTCATTGGGAAGCAGATTACACAGAAGGAGTCAATATAATCAACATAGGGTTGCCAGGTCCGACTCAGAAAATATCTGGGAACTTTGGGGTGGAGCCAGGAACAAGGTTGTGCCAAGCATGATTGAACTCTGAAGGAAGTTCTACCCATCGCATTTAAAAAGGGCCATGTTCCTTTTAAATGCCTTCCCTCCATTTGGAAATAATGGACAATTAGAACACCTTTTGGGGGTCATAGAATTAGACCCACTAATCCAATCTTTTTGAAACTTGGGAGGGGGGGGTTGAGGAGAGGCACCAGATGTTATCTGAAAATTTGGTGCCTCTGCCTCAAAACACAGGGGCCCCCAGAGCCCCAGGTTCCCATGGATTGATTTTTCATTATACCCTATAGGATATAATGGAGAGCCCAGCAGATATTCAACACCCCTCACTTTCTGATAACCCTGAAGGAGGGAAGAGCTTCCAAACTGTGGGATCTCCTGCTCTCAGCTGGGGATTATGACAAAAAAAGACTAATCCTTCATGTATAATAGTCTAAACACAATAATCTATTCCAATTTACAGTTCTTCAACACTCTTTATATTAAATTTCAATACACATTTGTAAAAAGCCCATACAGGTTTCTTCAGAAATACACAGAACAAACACAGTGAGAAACAGACAATGCAACCAAACAATCCAACAGGTAAAATATTAAAATATGGGCTAGTCACCCTTCTCTTATTTTTCCACTAAGACAGTAGTCCAGCTTGATTCTAAGCTTAGAACCTTTTGGGAAGATTACGGGGTTGAAAGTTTCTGATTAATGAGATGTTTCCATGTGAATATGAAGCTTAGATGAAACATACAGCAAAAATGAGCTCCTAATATTCTGGAGATGCGCTTTTGAACACATGAAGCTGCCTTATACTGAATCAGACCCTTGGTCCATCAAAGTCAGTATTGTCTACTCAGACTGGCAGCGGCTCTCCCGGGGTCTCAAGCTGAGGTTTTTCACGCCTATTTGCCTGGACCCTTTTCAGTTGGAGATCCAGGGTATCTGTGTATTGGGATCAAGCTGGACTATTCTCCTAAGTGGAGTTGATTATGACAATGGTTGGAACAGTAGACGGCCTCCAGAGATAACACATGAAATGATGCAGAATTACATAGCAAAATCCTACTTACAGCAACCTATATAGTACATTAGCATAGATCAAAGTCTCTAATTATCTAAGTAACTTTGGGAATCATTTTGTACTGTGCAACCCTGTTGCCTGTGTAGGAAAGCCCTCTTGAGTAATTTCACTTTTGCATGGTTTGTAGAAAGCCAGGAGACTACCAAAATAGCAGAGCTGAATACCAGAAGGCAATAGCCGAAGTTTCTGTGCTGTGGTTCAAGCAGGAGATAGGAGGAGGTTCAGATTCCCATTTGCCAGGCTGTTCACTATTACGTGACCTTAAGCCAGTGTCAGTCACCTCAAAGCTGGATTTACATCTCAAGAGTTCAACCATTCAAAAGAGTCTCCTGACTGCAGAGATCTAAAAATATATATTTGGAAACATGGATATGGGTTGGAATGGAAATACAGTGGTTTGGATCCCACAATCCGTCAGTGGAAACAGAAAGTACTGATGGCTACGCCTATGGGTCTTTCTGGCTCTTCCCACCTCACAGCAGCCAATCCCAACTCATGGAATGTTTATTCCCAGAGCCACATGGGTTGGGATTGCAGTGGAAGAAGGGGGTAAAATGGGTTCTTTTGGTCTTTCTGGAACCCCACCGGTGGAAGCAGCAGAAGGCAGTGATTTCCCCCCTTTCTCTTCCCCATGACAGCCTCCTAACTTGCCTGGCCATGATTCTCTGTAGCTCCTACCCTCCATTCCGCCCTCCCCCTCTTTCACACCAGCCGTAATGTGCTTTCACCATCCCTGGGAGAAGAGGAAGAGGGAGCAGCATTCCCATAGGTAGCCCCCCTTCAACCCATCTTATTGATTCCTACCTGTAAATCTTGTCTACACTCTCTCCTTTAATTTTCATTGTGCCATCCCCCAGCCCTTTATATTTTGGACTTATATGGTACAGGGTTTTTCTTTGTTATTGACTCTTTATGTACACAAAGAGATTTCTTCTAGGTGGGCAAGAGATCTAGGGTCAGCCCCACCCCCCTCCTTGAATGGATGTATTTTTTTTAATCTATCTATAAATGGGTCTATTTTTATCACCTTGTTTACAGGATCAGGAACTCCCACTTTCTTTCTTCCATAGTAGTGTGATAGAAATCTCTTTTTTTCCTCTCCCCTCTCCTTTTGCGGTATCTTTTTCTTTGGTTGAAATTGGGGGCCTTGGGATTCAGGGGAGTTGCATGTGGTAGAGGTTGCATTAGTCTGTTAGTTCATTTTTGTTATTTTGTTACAGAGACAGCTTGAAGGAGATGCGCTGAAAATATATATATTCTAAAGGGGAGAGACCCACGATGGCTGGAGGTGGCTGAGAGGAGCATGTATTTTTTGAGCTGATGATGAACTGTGTCCAGAGGAGGGCAACAAAGATGCTGAGGTGTCTGGAAACCAAGTCCTATGAGAAAGGGTGGAAGGAGCTGTGTATGTTTAATCTGGAGAGGAAATGACTGAGAGGTGATATGATCACCATCTTCAAGTACCTGAAGGGCTATCATACAGAAGATGGTGCAGAATTGTTTTCTGTTGACCCAGAAGGTTGGACCAGAACCAATGGGATGAAATTAAATCAAAAAAGTTTCCAACTCAACAGTAGGAAGAACTTCCTGACTGTTAGAGTGGTTCCTCAGTGGAACAGGCTTTCTCAGGAGGTGGTGGGCTCTCCTTCCTTGGAGGCTTTTAAGCAGAGGCTAGATGGCCATCTGACAGCAATGCTGATTCTGTGAAATGGGCAGATTATGAGGAAGAAAGGCGGGAAGGGTTGTATCCAGTGGCGTCACTGGGGTGGGTTGCACCCTGGGGCCAAGTGCGTGGGTTGCACCCTGGGGCCAAGTCGGTTGCACCCTGGGGCCAAGTGTGCCGGACTCGGAGGGAAGAGCAGCAGTCCTCGTGCGCTGCCCAGAGGTGCTAAATCCCTCGCGTTCGAACAAAGGAAGCCTCCGCCTGGAGAAGCCGAAAGATTTGGGGACGGTAACCGTCCCGAAACTTGAGGAGAGGCGCTGCTCGTCCTGCAAACTACTTCTTCCATCAGTCCGTCCCTCCCAAGGCGCTGGCGGCGGCGCGGGCTTGTGCAAGACCAGTTGCTAGCCGAGAGCGGCGGCTGGGGGAGCTCAGCGCACCTGGCGAGAACCAGCGAGAAAGAAGCCCGCTTCGGGTCCTCGTCGCCTGCCCCCTCCTCCCCCGCCGCCAGCAGCAGCGCCTGCGGTGCGGAGTCTTCAGCACTGGCGCTCATGCGCACTGCCGGCAATGCTCCTGCGCTACCCCTCACCCGCTCCTCCTCTTGCTGCTGCGAGCGCGGCCGATGCCGCCTGTTTTCCTCCTGCGTGAGGGACTCCCTCGCTCTCTGCCTGCCTGCCCCCTTCCCTTCTGCGCCCCGCGCGTCTAAAGCCTCCTTTCCCTCGCTGGTTGGCTCGCAACGTCCTCCCTTCCCTGGTTTGCCTGCTCGCCCTCTGATGCCTGCCTGCGGAGAGCTGCGCTTTCCTCTTCCCTCCCGGCCTTCTCTCGCTTCGCCACTGCCTTGAAAGAGCCTCCCCGCGTCTCCCGCCAATAAAGACTGTGATTGCTTGCCGCCTGCTGCCTTCAAAGAGCCCTAGGGGGCCAATGAGAATGCTCTAGGGGGGGGCCAATGGCCCCCTTGGCCCTGCCCTAGTGACGCCTCTGGTTGTATCTGTGCTTAGTTCTTGTGGCCCTTTCTTACATGTCTGGCAAAATGCTGATTGCCACTTTGGGGTCAGTGAACAATTTTCCTCTAGGCCAGTTTGGCAGTTTGGCTGATTTCCAGCCTCAATCAAATAACAATTTCAAAGGAGACTTACAAAAAATATCAAGAATAATCATACACTCTCATAAACAACACCCTTGTAATGTGGAACAATTAATGCAAAAGGATCTTAATGTAAATTTAAAAAAAACAAATCAATGTAAGTCTTCATTGCACAGAGGTCCAAAGAGTCCGTTCATTCCCATAAAAATCTCTGTGGTTTCAAATAACTCCAGTTGTGAAATTCCAGTACTCCATGTTAATAGTACTCCATGTTCTATTAACAGCTTGACAGCGTCGCTCAGTAGCTCAACAGCAGCAGCCAGGCAGTACTTTTTAATCCCTCATCTCACTTTTGCTTTATCCAAAAGACACTTTGTTTGGAATAATCCAGATAGACTCCTTTCTGGTCAGGCTCCCATTCGACTGCTTTGGATACTGAAGAAACCATCATTGCTTCTAAAACCAGTTATTTCTTCCCCCACCCCCGAATTTCAGGTTAATGTTGTCTGAAGACACTAGAACTGAAGACTTGTTTCCTCAGCTGACCATCCTCTTACCACCAGTAGCCATTCTTTAGTTCGCCCTTCTAAGAGCAATGCTACTGAGCAATGCTGCCAAGCTGTTAATACAATGTGGAGTGCTACACAATCGGAGTAACTTGGAACTGAAAAGATTTTTATGGGAATGAACTGACTCTTTGGACCTCTGTGCGATGAAGACTTACATTAATTTGTTTTTGATTTATTTACACTAAGGTCCTTTTGTTTGAATTGTTCCGTATGATATGGGTTTTGTTTATGAGAGCATATGATTATACTTTATATTTTTGCAAATCTCATTTGAAAGTGTGTTATTTGATTGAGGCTGGTAATCACAGAAACCCTTGGGTTCTTCTCCAATCACTTACTAACGTGATTCTCTGTTGTAGTTGCTCAGCCTCCAGGTGAGGCCTGGAGATCTCCTGCTTTTACAACTGATCTCCAGCTGGCAGAGATTAGCTCCCTGGAGAAAAAGGCTGCTTGGAAGCGTGGACTGGATGGCATTGTACCATACTGAGGCCACACCCCTCCCCAAACTCTGCCCTCTTCTGGCTTCACCCCCAAAGTCTCCAGGTATTTTTCAACACAGACTTGGCAACCCTAATAATTGCCCCCAGAGCTGGCATTGAAATGTTCTGCAGGTCCATTGGTCTCTTAGTAGTAAGCTGCAGAGATGACATGCTTGACCTCCCTCTCAATGGTCCCAAAGAATGTGGTCCCTAAGGCTGTGAGGACCTCCTTCAGCATCCCTAGCCTGACAAATACGGGAACGAGGGAGTCTGCCAGAGTTTGCATCAATCCTGTACAAAGGCTGGGCTTCAGGAAAACAAGTTGCCTGACCCACCAAAACCAGAATGAAACAGTCCACCCACAGTGGACCCACAGTGTCTATGCCCACCAGGGTTGCCAATCCCCAGGTGGGGGCAGAGGATCCCCCGGTTTGGAGGCCCTCCCCCTGCTTCAGGTTCGTCAGAAAGCGGGGGGAGGGGAGGGAAATGTCTGCTGGGAACTCTGTTATTCCCTATGGTGATTTATTCCCATAGAAAATCATGGAGAATTGATCCGCTGGTATCTGGGGCTCTGGGGGGCTGTTGTTTTGGGTAAAGGCACCAAATTTTCAGTATAGCATCTAGTGCCTCTCCCCAAAATACCCCCCAGGTTTCAAAACTATTGGACCAGGGGGGCCAATTCTATAAGCCCCAAAAGAAGGTGCCCCTATCCTTCATTATTTCCTATGAAAGGAATTGAAAAGGTGGGCCGTCCCTTTAAATGTGATGGCCAGAACTCCCTTTGGAGTTTAATTATGCTTGTCACAGCCTTGATCTTGGCTCTACCCCTAATGTCTCCTGGCTCCACCCCCAAAGTCCCCAGATATTTCTTGAATGGGACTTGGCAACCCTAATGCCCACCCATTCTCATGGTGCTCCTATGCTAGGCAGGTTTTGTGGTGGGACTTTCACCCCGTCCTGGGGCTTCCCTACCTTCTGGCAAACCAAGCAGGAGCGGCAGAAATGCTTCGTGTATTTCCCCTTCTATGCCAGCTGGGCCTTGGTCTTGCGTATTCCTAAATGACCGCCCAGAACTGCTCTGTATGCTAAACTGAAAAGTTTCTCTCAGTGTGTTTTTGGCATGGGAAGTGGAGGCTACAGTTGCTGCTCCTCTGGCTGCTTCCTGGAAATAATGTCTGTATACAGCTGTTTATTCCTGATCACAAACCAGGCTGGATTCTGTTTGGAAACGAGGGCTTCATCCCAAGCCTCATTTAAACTAGGGAGGGGGCAGGAAGAGTTTGCTGACCGTCAAGTTCCCTTGGGATCACCCCTCCCTGCAGTTCCTCAGCTCTGTTCAAAACACTGTCTTCCCTTCCAGGAGAGGACACCTAGGGTTGCCAGCCTCCAGGTGGGGCCTGGGGATCTCTCGCTTTTACAGCTGATTTCCAGCTGGCAGAGATCAGCTCCCCTGGAGAAAATGGCTGCTTTGGAGGGCGAACTCTATGGCATTGTACCATGCTGAGGCCCCTCTCCTCCCCAAACCCCACCATCTCCCAGCTCCCCCCTGCCCCAAAGTCTCCAGGTATTTTCCAATACAGACCTAGCAACCCTGACCACTGCCAACTCAGCTACGCAATCATGCTTGTGCTGGGATGTGTCAAGAAACTGGTCTCTTTAAGCAGTTTCTTGTTCAGTTCAAAGAATGGCTCAGGCTGAGGCCAAAAAGTTTTGTTTTTTGAAAACTTAGGTCAAGCTCCTTGTAGCTTCACAGACTCTGATAAGGGAGATGGGAGGTAACCCAGGCACTGGATACACCAGTAGGCCTGGTAGCTTCAAGGACACATGAATCTAGGAGGGTACATCCTCTCGTTCGCACCTGAGGTAATGGGTGGGAGAAGGTGTTTGTTTAATTGGACCAAATGCAACTTTGGAGCATTTGGTCTGACATTTAGTCTGATTGGCAAACTCGACTGGCCAAACTAGTTGCTGAACAACATACCCTTATCGGTATGTTTGTTGGTCTTAAAGGTGCTACTGGACTCCAACTTTGTTCTGTTGCTTCAGACCGACAGAACTGCCCACTTGGATCTACCTTATTGGTCACGTTATATTATTCACTATACATTTGATTGGTTAACTAGGAACAGGGCTTTTTTGGTAGAAATAACCTAGCAGGAACTCATTTGCATATTAGGCCACACCCCTGATATCACCATTGCTTCACACAGGGCTTTTTTGATAGAAATAGCCAGCAGGAATTAATTTGCATATTAGGCCACACCCCGACATCAAGCCAGCCGGAACTGCATTCCGGTGCGTTCCTGTTCGAAAAGGAGGGGGGGAACCCTGGCTAGAATCAGTCACTAATAGGGTTGCCAGCCTCCAGGTGGACTTTGGCAAAAAACAAGAAACCATAGTGCACAAGTTGAGCTACCACAAAATTTAAACACCGTATAGTTCACATATTAGCGTGATATATAACAATCTCCAAAAAGGTAGTATGCGCTTTGAACCAATACCGAAAGTCCATGAGTAACCTCAAGGCAATTTCAATGGTGATTTCTCAGTGCTATTTTGTAGACTGGTGACTCTCAGCACTATTTTGTCGATTGGTGAAGACACACCTCCCACGTTTTATTGCAGCATGTTTCAAGAGGCTATCTCCCTTCTTCAAATCACCCTCATTGAATCTGGAATTGTAAAATAATCATTCATAATAATACTGATTCCAGAAACTAGTGCAAAACATCCATAAATCCCAAAGACACACAACATAGCACATACCCACTGCTCAAGAATTTCTGACGCACAAGTCCAAAAGTAATGCTGGCAGTCTAGGTTCCCAGCGAATGGAACCAAAACTGCATAATTAAATGGAGCAGAGGTCCATCAGTGGCTATTAGTGACAGCATATTGTTGGAACTCTCTGTCTGGGGCAGTGATGATGCTCTGTATTTTTGGTGCTTGTGGGGGCACAGTGGGAGGGCTTCTAGTGTCCTGGCCCCACTGATGGACCTCCTGATGGCACTTGGGTTTTTTGGACACTGTGTAACACAGTGTTGGACTGGATGGGCCATTGGCCTGATCCAACATGGCTTCTCTTTGTGTTCTTAGCAGTGTTGAATACAAGTAGTTTATCTTTAAGATGTTTTGGAGATTGTAACATCTTGAATATTTAGGAATGTTCTATGCACCTAAGTGTGGGGAGGCGGGGTAGAGAGAGAGAGAGAACTATTGGACTCAGTTTTATGGGTGACATATGAGTTTTATTGCTGTGCTGCAAAGAATGATTAGTAGAAAGCTGCAATCATAAGACAAAAAATGTGAACTGTCAGGGGGTGCGGGGAGAATGAGTGGTGGCACAAATTTGATTGCAGGAGCCTCTTGTTGGGTACCAAAATAGAAATTGTCCTTTGCTTCTTGGTGTGGATGTCCCTCATATTCATGCTATCTTCTTATCAGATATGAACCAACGGTTACAGCTACGGCTGTTATTGCATCTATTCCTTTGCCTATGGTAGGTCCTGTCTGCACATCAGCAACAGCATCTGTGACCTGCAAGAAAAGACAAAGAGGTTTTCATTGGGGAGGTACACTTATTTTCAGAATGGCACCATCAATTAAAGCAATGTGCCTCCCATACCTTCCCCCCAGCATCGTGGTACATTCATGCACTTCTGGGATTTCCTTGGCTTTTTTCTGATCTTTCTTTAACCTGATTTGCTCTGAAGTTCTGGGAAAGACTGTAGTAAAGTCTGGATGGCTGCAGAGGAGGGGGGGGGGGCGGGCTTCCGGTTTTCTGGCTGAAATGGCAGCCATTTGCTCAATTTGTTGATTTTACTATTCTGTCATTGAATCTTAAATTTTTTTACCATTTTGCATTCTAAATCACTCCCTACCAGGTAATTTTACTATACTGTCATTGGTTCTTAAATTTGTACCAGTTTGCATTCTGAGCCACTGTGGCTTTGCTCACTGTACCGGATTCCTCGTCTGAGGGTGTGCTTAGAGAGCACACGAAAGCTTATGTTCTGAATAAAACTAAATTGGTCTTAAAGGTGCCACTTGACTATTTTGTTCAGCCATTTTCTCTAACCCTGCTTCTGCAGTAGCAATTTCTACCACCAGCCACCAGGTGGCTTATTTCTTTAAAAAAACAGCATCTAGTCTGCCGTCTGCCTAAAAGAAGTAGCCCATTTCTGCACAAGTGCAAAACTCCACATCAGCGTTCTTAAATAATCAACATTTGTAAAACTTCCAACACAACATTTTGCCTCCACAGGAGCAGATCCAAATTTAGTGCTCCGTTAGCCTATGCTTTCCAAATCCGCTTTTCCAGCAATTTTTCCCTTTAGAACTGAATTTGCAGTTTTCCAGTGAGTAATCTCCCATTTTGGAAAGAGCCCCTTGGTGCAGAGTGGTAAAGCTGCAGTACTGCAGTCCGAAGCTCTGCTCATGACATGAGTTTGATTCCAGTGGAAGCTGGGTTCGGGTAGCTGGCTCGAGGTTGACTCAGCCTTCCAGCCTTCCGAGGACGGTAAAATGAGTACCCAGCTTGCTGGGGGGACAGTGTAGATGACTGGGGAAGGCAATGGCAAACCACCCCGTTAAAAAGACTGCCGTGAAAATGTTGTGAAAGCAACGTCACCCCAGAGTCGGAAATGACTGGTGCTTGCACAGGGAACTGTCGATGTATAAGTTAGCAGATTTGTGACTGCCTATATCTGCCACTGCCCCTCCACTCCGATGAGCAATAGTTTAACACAGCCAACACCACACTGTGTTGTTAAACTATATACAAGGTTTTATTTTACATATATACAAACTCTCCATCATAATGCTCCGCCAATCAGTCATAGAATAGTAAGAGGGTAATATGTACAGCATAGCTTCATTAATATATTTTTGCTCCTAAGTACTGTACCAATTAGGAGGCAGTGCTGAGTCATTGGGCGTTTTCGCACTGACCTTAATCGGCAGCGACGTCCCTCTTCACCGCGCAGGATCTGCGCGGATTTCGCACCAATTGCTGCGGAGCACCCGGAAGAGCCGCAAAGTCCCGCGGCTTTTGCGGCGCAAATGGAAACCGCCAAAAACCAGTTTCCATTTGCGCCGCAAAAGCTGCGGGACTTTGCGGCTCTTCCGGGTGCTCCGCAGCAATTGGTGCGAAATCCGCGCAGATTCTGCGCGGTGAAGAGGGATGTCGCTGCCGATTAAGGTCAGTGCGAAAACGCCCATTCAGTACTCCTCACCCGATTACATCATTCTACCGGCTAGAACCAGTTTTCCTCTGACAGATCTTTCTGAGTCATCTACCTGACAGTAGCTGTCAGATCAGTAGCAGTGCCTCATGCCTTACTGGCATTATTTTCTATGCCAACAGGAACTACCTTTACCTTTTACCTTTAATCTCCCATTTCCGATTTTGCTTTTCACTGCCCTTTTGTGTCATCATTGTGTCACACATGCATCCCACCTCCTGCATGCCCTCAGGTTGTTCTCTGGAAAGGAAAGGTCCCCTGTGCAAGCACCAGTCGTTTCCGACTCTGGGGTGACGTTGCTTTCACGTTTTCACGGCAGACTTTTTACGGGGTGATTTGCCATTGCCTTCCCCAGTCATCTACGCTTTCCCCCCAGCAAGCTGGGTACTCATTTTACCGACCTTGGAAGGATGGAAGGCTGAGTCAACCTCGAGCCAGCTACCTGAAAATCCAGCTTCCGCCGGGAATCGACATCAGGTTGTGAGCAGAGCTTAGGACTGCAGTGCTGCAGCTTTAACACTCTGCGCCACAGGACTCATTTAACTCATTGTTCTCTGAGTGACCCCCTAATTTTTAAAAGAGTAATGTTGATTGCATTAGGATGCAGGCTTTTTTTCATTATAATGCAGCAGGGGTGGGCCAAACAAAATGTAAGAGCCACATAGACTAAATGTCAGATGTTGAAGAGCTGCAAGACAAACGTCAGATGTCGGAAGGAAGGAAGAGGAGGAGGAGAGATAAGATGGTAAGGTAAGGTTAGGATAGGATGGATGGCGGTCTCGGCACCTCAGTGTTAACAGCAGCCGTGGACTTGCTCTCGATGGCCGCTCTTGAATCTGGCAGCTGGGAGACCCAATTCCAAGATCCGGGAAGGGTCTTGGAAGGCAAGCAGCTCGACAGAAGGCTCAGGAGATCGGCGGCAGTTGACTCTGAGTCACTGTTGCTGCAATGCCCCGCTGCTCTGATCGCCATTTTAAAATGGTATCAGAGGTGACTGCTAGCTTCTTTTCTCTTCTATCCCTAATGATTTTTCAATGCATTTTTTTTCCTACTGCAATTATGGAAACTGTACTTTGCACTCTCCAGTCAGTAATTTTGTTGCTTCTTGCAGGTGTCTGGCCCCAATTGCCCACTTATCTTCAGCCAGGTCCAGGGCCTTCTCGGTTGTTGCTCCAGCTCTTTTGGGCCAGCTTCCTGGCGAGGCCCCTGGTCTGCAAGATCTCACTGCATTGCACATGTAAGGGCCACTCCATTTCACCAGGCCTTTGGCTAATTTTTGTGCAACTACTATGGCCTGTACCTTGTAATTGTTTCTTGGATTACATTTTAACCACTACACCAAACTGGCTCTCAAATTGATACAGAGAAAGCGATACAGAAATTGACAGACAAGATCCAAAAGGACTAGGGCATTACCTTATCGTAGAGATAGTGGGTATACATTCAAACACCCAGTTATTGTATTGCTTGGTTCTAATATCCCAGATGAACTGAGTTTGGCAGCTGCCTATTTTGTTCCTTAAATAAATATGCTGCAATGTGAGCCGTTTGGGAAGGTCAGTGTTCCCAGAAACAATAAAAGGAAACAAGACCGGGCTCTGTGATCAGGAAACTCTTGAATGCATGAACTCTTGAGATATCAACCCAACTTTGAGGTGGCTAGCACTGGCTCACGGTCGGTGAATTTCATGGCTGACGAGAAACTTGAACCTGTGCTCCTCCCCCTCCACCATCTGCCTCTTGAACCACGGTGATCAATTTCACTTTGACCACCAGCCACCTGGGATTCAGCTCTGCTCTTCTGGCCCTGTGCTTTATCTTCCCTAGATTGAATTTGTTTCGTGTCACATCTGTGGTTTATTTTATTTTGCAGGCTGGAAAGTAAAGACTGATATGGAAAACTGAAAGGACTAGGGGATTACCCAATTACATACGTTTCTGACCTGTATGACTGACAGCTTCCTTCATCAAATAGTGGGGGAAGCTATGAGGGGCTTGGTCATACTCAACTTGATATTGATCAACAGTCAAGAGGCTGTGGAGGTCAGAGGCACCACCCTGGGGATTCCAGGTGGCAGTCTGGGACTACAGAGTATTGTTTTGAGAGTGCGGAAAAGAGGGAGACAGAGAAATACCAACACATTAACTTTATCCTTGTTAATTAACACCAACTTTAAAAACAAGCCAACCCTTTATCCCCACTTGGGAAAAGTTATGTTCTATAAGTTCCCTCATGTTTACCTCTGACATCTGTGCCACCTGCTCCAAGACAAGACGTGACTTGTGGCGAGGTCTCTTGTCTTTTATCGATTATCTTCCTTCTGTTGCTCCTGGAAACAGTTTGCCTTCCCAAGCCATTCCCAGTAAAGCTTATTTTATTAAGAGGTCTGTTTGTTGAGGCGATAAAGCAGGCAACCCCCAAGCTCAGTGCTTACTGGAAAATGAAAGGAAGCAAAAAAAGAACTGTGGAATTTGCATCCCATGATTGTGCAATGAGGTAATCGCCTAGTCCTTTCGGTTCCCTATATCCATTTCTCTTTCATGGGTCAGCCTCTAAAATAAAATCATAGCTGCACAGATGTGATAGGAGTCAAATTCCATCTTGGCAAGGCAAAGGGGAGGGCATGGTGTTTTCTCAAATTCTATTCACATTATTTAGTCTGCCTTTCTCATTGGGAAGCAGATTACACAGAAGGAGTCAATATAATCAACATAGGGTTGCCAGGTCCGACTCAGAAAATATCTGGGAACTTTGGGGGTGGAGCCAGGAACAAGGTTGTGGCAAGCATGATTGAACTCTGAAGGAAGTTCTACCCATCGCATTTAAAAAGGGCCATGTTCCTTTTAAATGCCTTCCCTCCATTTGGAAATAATGGACAATAGGAACACTATTTGGGGCTCATAGAATTAGACCCACTAATCCAATCTTTTTGAAACTTGGGAGGGGGGGTTGAGGAGAGGCACCAGATGTTATCTGAAAATTTGGTGCCTCTGCCTCAAAACACAGGCCCCCAGAGCCCCAGGTTCCCATGGATTGATTTTTCATTATACCCTATAGGATATAATGGAGAGCCCAGCAGATATTCAACACCCCTCACTTTCTGATAACCCTGAAAGGGGGAAGAGCTTCCAAACTGTGGGATCTCCTGCTCTCAGCTGGGGATTATGACAAAAAAAGACTAAGCCTTCATGTATAATAGTCTAAACACAATAATCTATTCCAATTTACAGTTCTTCAACACTCTTTATATTAAATTTCAATACACATTTGTTAAAAGCCCATACAGATTTCTTCAGAAATACACAGAACAAACACAGTGAGAAACAGACAATGCAACCAAACGATCCAACAGGTAAAATATTAAAATATGGGCTAGTCACCCTTCTCTTATTTTTCCACTAAGACAGTAGTCCAGCTTGATTCTAAGCTTAGAACCTTTTGGGAAGATTACGGGGTTGAAAGTTTCTGATTAATGAGATGTTTCCATGTGAATATGAAGCTTAGATGAAACATACAGCAAAAATGAGTTCCTAATATTCTGGAGGTGCGCTTTTGAACACATGAATACATGAAGCTGCCTTATACTGAATCAGAAGGCAGTGATTTCCCCCCTTTCTCTTCCCCATGACAGCCTCCTAACTTGCCTGGCCATGATTCTCTGTAGCTCCTACCCTCCATTCCGCCCTCCCCCTATTCACACCAGCCAATGTGCTTTCACCATCCCTGGGAGAAGAGGAAGAGGGAGCAGCATTCCCATAGGTAGCCCCCCTTCAACCCATCTTATTGATTCCTACCCTGTAAATCTTGTCTACACTCTCTCCTTTAATTTTCATTGTGCCACCCCCCAGCCCTTTATATTTTGGGCTTATATGGTACAGGGTTTTTCTTTGTTATTGACTCTATGTACACAAAGAGATTTCTCCTAGGTGGGCAAGAGATCTAGGGTCAGCCCCACCCCCCTCCTTGAATGGATGCATTTTTAAAAAATCTATCTATAAATGGGTCTATTTTTATCACCTTGTTTACAGGATCAGGAACTCCCACTTTCTTTCTTCCACAGTAGTGTGATAGAAATCTCTTTTTTTCCTCTCCCCTCTGCTTTTGCGGTATCTTTTTCTTTGGCTGAAATTGGGGGCCTTGGGATTTAGGAGAGTTGCATGTGGTAGAGGTTACATTAGTCTGTTAGTTCATTTTTGTTATTTTGTTACAGAGACAGCTTGAAGGAGATGCGCTGAAAATTTTATAGATATATATATATATTCTAAAGGGGAGAGACCCACGATGGCTGGAGGTGGCTGTGAGGAGCATGTATTTTTTGAGCTGATGATGAACTGTGTCCAGAGGAGGGCAACAAAGATGCTGAGGTGTCCGGAAACCAAGTCCTATGAGGAAGGGTTGAAGGAGCTGGGTATGTTTAATCTGGAGAGGAAATGACTGAGAGGTGATATGATCACCATCTTCAAGTACCTGAAGGGCTATCATACAGAAGATGGTGCAGAATTGTTTTCTGTTGACCCACAAGGTTGGACCAGAACCAATGGGATGAAATTAAATCAAAAAAGTTTCCAACTCAGCAGTAGGAAGAACTTCCTGACTGTTAGAGTGGTTCCTCAGTGGAACAGGCTTTCTCAGGAGGTGGTGGGTTCTCCTTCCTTGGAGGCTTTTAAGCAGAGGCTAGATGGCCATCTGACAGCAATGCTGATTCTGTGAAATAGGCAGATTATGAGGAAGAAAGGCGGGAAGGGTTGTATCTGTGCTTAGTTCTTGTGGCCCTTTCTTACATGTCTGGCTAAATGCTAATTGCCACTTTGGGGTCAGTGAATAATTTTTCTCTAGGCCAGTTTGGCACTTTGGCTGATTTGCAGCCTCAATCAAATAACACAATTTCAAAGGAGACTTACAAAAAATATAAAGAATCATCATAAACTCTCATAAACAGCACCCTTGTAATGTGGAACAATTAATACAAAAGGATCTTAATGTAAATTTTAAAAAACCAAATTAATGTAAGTCTTCATTGCACAGAGGTCCAAAGAGTCCGTTCATTCCCATAAAAATCTCTGTGGTTTCAAATGACTCCAATTGTGGAATTCCAGTACTCCACATTAATAGTACTCCATGTTCTATTAACAGCATTGCTCAGTAGCTCAACAGCAGGCAGTACTTTTTAATCCCTCATTTCACTTTTGCTTTATCCAAAAGACACTATGTTTGGAATAATCCAGATAGACTCCTTTCTGGTCAGGCTCCCATTTGACTGCTTTGGATATTGAAGAAACCATCATTGCTTCTAAAACCAGTTATTTCTTCCCCTACCCCTGAATTTCAGGTTAATGTTGTCTGAAGACACTAGAACTGAAGACTTGTTTCCTCAGCTGACCATCCTCTTACCACCAGTAGCCATTCTTTAGTTCGCCCTTCTAAGAGCAATGCTACTGAGCAATGCTGCCAAGCTGTTAATACAATGTGGAGTACTACACAATTGGAGTAACTTGGAACCGAAAAGATTTTTATGGGAATGAACTGACTCTTTGGACCTCTGTGCGATGAAGACTTACATTAATTTGTGTTTGATTTATTTACACTAAGGTCCTTTTGTTTGAATTGTTCCGTATGATATGGGTGTTGTTTATGAGAGCATATGATTATACTTTATATTTTTGTAAATCTCATTTGAAAGTGTGTTATTTGATTGAGGCTGGTAATCACAGAAACCCTTGGGTTCTTCTCCAGTCACTTACTAATGTGATTCTCTGTTGTAGTTGCTTAGCCTCCAGGTGAGGCTTGGAGATCTCCTGCTTTTACAACTGATCTCCAGCTGGCAGAGGTCAGCTCCCTGGAGAAAAAGGCTGCTTGCAAGCGTAGACTGGATGGCATTGTACCATACTGAGGCCACACCCCTCCCCAAACCCTGCCCTCTTCTGGCTTCACCCCCAAAGTCTCCAGGTATTTTCCAACACAGACCTGGCAACCCTAATAATTGCCCCCAGAGCTGGCATTGAAATGTTCTGCAGGTCCATTGGTCTCTTAGTAGTAAACTGCAGAGATGACATGCTTGACCTCCCTCTCAATGGTCCCAAAGAATGTGGTCCCTAAGGCTGTGAGGACCTCCTTCAGCATCCCTAGCCTGACAAATACGGGAACGAGGGAGTCTGCCAGAGTTTGCATCAATCCTGTACAAAGGCTGGGCTTCAGGAAAACAAGTTGCCTGACCCACCAAAACCAGAATGAAACAGTCCACCCACAGTGGACCCACAGTGTCTATGCCCACCAGGGTTGCCAATCCCCAGGTGGGGGCAGAGGATCCCCCGGTTTGGAGGCCCTCCCCCTGCTTCAGGTTCGTCAGAAAGCGGGGGGAGGGGAGGGAAATGTCTGCTGGGAACTCTGTTATTCCCTATGGTGATTTATTCCCATAGAAAATCATGGAGAATTGATCCGCTGGTATCTGGGGCTCTGGGGGGCTGTTGTTTTGGGTAAAGGCACCAAATTTTCAGTATAGCATCTAGTGCCTCTCTCCAAAATACCCCCCAGGTTTCAAAACTATTGGACCAGGGGGGCCAATTCTATAAGCCCCAAAAGAAGGTGCCCCTATCCTTCATTATTTCCTATGAAAGGAATTGAAAAGGTGGGCCGTCCCTTTAAATGTGATGGCCAGAACTCCCTTTGGAGTTTAATTATGCTTGTCACAGCCTTGATCTTGGCTCTACCCCTAATGTCTCCTGGCTCCACCCCCAAAGTCCCCAGATATTTCTTGAATGGGACTTGGCAACCCTAATGCCCACCCATTCTCATGGTGCTCCTATGCTAGGCAGGTTTTGTGGTGGGACTTTCACCCCGTCCTGGGGCTTCCCTACCTTCTGGCAAACCAAGCAGGAGCGGCAGAAATGCTTCGTGTATTTCCCCTTCTATGCCAGCTGGGCCTTGGTCTTGCGTATTCCTAAATGACCGCCCAGAACTGCTCTGTATGCTAAACTGAAAAGTTTCTCTCAGTGTGTTTTTGGCATGGGAAGTGGAGGCTACAGTTGCTGCTCCTCTGGCTGCTTCCTGGAAATAATGTCTGTATACAGCTGTTTATTCCTGATCACAAACTAGGCTGGATTCTGTTTGGAAACGAGGGCTTCATCCCTAGTCTCATTTAAACTAGGGAGGGGGCAGGAAGAGTTTGCTGACCGTCAAGTTCCCTTGGGATCACCCCTCCCTGCAGTTCCTCAGCTCTGTTCAAAACACCGTCTTCCCTTCCAGGAGAGGACACCTAGGGTTGCCAGCCTCCAGGTGGGGCCTGGAGATCTCTCGCTTTTACAGCTGATTTCCAGCTGGCAGAGATCAGCTCCCCTGGAGAAAATGGCTGCTTTGGAGGGCGAACTCTATGGCATTGTACCATGCTGAGGCCCCTCTCCTCCCCAAACCCCACCATCTCCCAGCTCCCCCCTGCCCCAAAGTCTCCAGGTATTTTCCAATACAGACCTAGCAACCCTGACCACTGCCAACTCAGCTACGCAATCATGCTTGTGCTGGGATGTGTCAAGAAACTGGTCTCTTTAAGCAGTTTCTTGTTCAGTTCAAAGAATGGCTCAGGCTGAGGCCAAAAAGTTTTGTTTTTTGAAAACTTAGGTCAAGCTCCTTGTAGCTTCACAGACTCTGATAAGGGAGATGGGAGGTAACCCAGGCACTGGACACACCAGTAGGCCTGGTAGCTTCAAGGACACATGAATCTAGGAGGGTACATCCTCTCGTTCGCACCTGAGGTAATGGGTGGGAGAAGGTGTTTGTTTAATTGGACCAAATGCAACTTTGGAGCATTTGGTCTGACATTTAGTCTGATTGGCAAACTCGACTGGCCAAACTAGTTGCTGAACAACATACCCTTATCGGTATGTTTGTTGGTCTTAAAGGTGCTACTGGACTCCAACTTTGTTCTGTTGCTTCAGACCGACAGAACTGCCCACTTGGATCTACCTTATTGGTCACGTTATATTATTCACTATACATTTGATTGGTTAACTAGGAACAGGGCTTTTTTGGTAGAAATAACCTAGCAGGAACTCATTTGCATATTAGGCCACACCCCTGATATCACCATTGCTTCACACAGGGCTTTTTTTATAGAAATAGCCAGCAGGAATTAATTTGCATATTAGGCCACACCCCGACATCAAGCCAGCCGGAACTGCATTCCCGTGCGTTCCTGTTCGAAAAGGAGGGGGGGAACCCTGGCTAGAATCAGTCACTAATAGGGTTGCCAGCCTCCAGGTGGACTTTGGCAAAAAACAAGAAACCACAGTGCACAAGTTGAGCTACCACAAAATTTAAACACCGTATAGTTCACATATTAGCGTGATATATAACAATCTCCAAAAAGGTAGTATGCGCTTTGAACCAATACCGAAAGTCCATGAGTAACCTCAAGGCAATTTCAATGGTGATTTCTCAGTGCTATTTTGTAGACTGGTGACTCTCAGCACTATTTTGTCGATTGGTGAAGACACGCCTCCCACGTTTTATTGCAGCATGTTTCAAGAGGCTATCTCCCTTCTTCAAATCACCCTCATTGAATCTGGAATTGTAAAATAATCATTCATAATAATACTGATTCCAGAAACTAGTGCAAAACATCCATAAATCCCAAAGACACACAACATAGCACATACCCACTGCTCAAGAATTTCTGACGCACAAGTCCAAAAGTAATGCTGGCAGTCTAGGTTCCCAGCGAATGGAACCAAAACTGCATAATTAAATGGAGCAGAGGTCCATCAGTGGCTATTAGTGACAGCATATTGTTGGAACTCTCTGTCTGGGGCAGTGATGATGCTCTGTATTTTTGGTGCTTGTGGGGGCACAGTGGGAGGGCTTCTAGTGTCCTGGCCCCACTGATGGACCTCCTGATGGCACTTGGGTTTTTTGGACACTGTGTAACACAGTGTTGGACTGGATGGGCCATTGGCCTGATCCAACATGGCTTCTCTTTGTGTTCTTAGCAGTGTTGAATACAAGTAGTTTATCTTTAAGATGTTTTGGAGATTGTAACATCTTGAATATTTAGGAATGTTCTATGCACCTAAGTGTGGGGAGGGGGGGTAGAGAGAGAGAGAGAACTATTGGACTCAGTTTTATGGGTGACATATGAGTTTTATTGCTGTGCTGCAAAGAATGATTAGTAGAAAGCTGCAATCATAAGACAAAAAATGTGAACTGTCAGGGGGTGCGGGGAGAATGAGTGGTGGCAAAAATTTGATTGCAGGAGCCTCTTGTTGGGTACCAAAATAGAAATTGTCCTTTGCTTCTTGGTGTGGATGTCCCTCATATTCATGCTATCTTCTTATCAGATATGAACCAACGGTTACAGCTACGGCTGTTATTGCATCTATTCCTTTGCCTATGGTAGGTCCTGTCTGTACATCAGCAACAGCATCTGTGACCTGCAAGAAAAGACAAAGAGGTTTTCATTGGGGAGGTACACTTATTTTCAGAATGGCACCATCAATTAAAGCAATGTGCCTCCCATACCTTCCCCCCAGCATCGTGGTACATTCATGCACTTCTGGGATTTCCTTGGCTTTTTTCTGATCTTTCTTTAACCTGATTTGCTCTGAAGTTCTGGGAAAGACTGTAGTAAAGTCTGGATGGCTGCAGAGGAGGGGGGGGGGGGGCTTCCGGTTTTCTGGCTGAAATGGCAGCCATTTGCTCAATTTGTTGATTTTACTATTCTGTCATTGAATCTTAAATTTTTTTACCATTTTGCATTCTAAATCACTCCCTACCAGGTAATTTTACTATACTGTCATTGGTTCTTAAATTTGTACCAGTTTGCATTCTGAGCCACTATGGCTTTAGTCACTGTACCGGATTCCTCGTCTGAGGGTGTGCTTAGAGAGCACACGAAAGCTTATGTTCTGAATAAAACTAAATTGGTCTTAAAGGTGCCACTTGACTATTTTGTTCAGCCATTTTCTCTAACCCTGCTTCTGCTTATTTCTTTAAAAAAACCGCATCTAGTCTGCCGTCTGCCTAAAAGAAGTAGCCCATTTCTGCACAAGTGCAAAACTCCACATCAGCGTTCTTAAATAATCAACATTTGTAAAACTTCCAACACAACATTTTGCCTCCACAGGAGCAGATCCAAATTTAGTGCTCCGTTAGCCTATGCTTTCCAAATCCGCTTTTCCAGCGATTTTTCCCTTTAGAACTGAATTTGCAGTTTTCCAGTGAGTAATCTCCCATTTTGGAAAGAGCCCCTTGGTGCAGAGTGGTAAAGCTGCAGTACTGCAGTCCGAAGCTCTGCTCATGACATGAGTTTGATTCCAGCGGAAGCTGGGTTCGGGTAGCTGGCTCGAGGTTGACTCAGCCTTCCGAGGACGGTAAAATGAGTACCCAGCTTGCTGGGGGGACAGTGTAGATGACTGGGGAAGGCAATGGCAAACCACCCCGTTAAAAAGACTGCCGTGAAAATGTTGTGAAAGCAACGTCACCCCAGAGTCGGAAATGACTGGTGCTTGCACAGGGAACTGTCGATGTATAAGTTAGCAGATTTGTGACTGCCTATATCTGCCACTGCCCCTCCACTCCGATGAGCAATAGTTTAACACAGCCAACACCACACTGTGTTGTTAAACTATATACAAGGTTTTATTTTACATATATACAAACTCTCCATCATAATGCTCCGCCAATCAGTCATAGAATAGTAAGAGGGTAATATGTACAGCATAGCTTCATTAATATATTTTTGCTCCTAAGTACTGTACCAATTAGGAGGCAGTGCTGAGTCATTGGGCGTTTTCGCACTGACCTTAATCGGCAGCGACGTCCCTCTTCACCGCGCAGGATCTGCGCGGATTTCGCACCATTTGCTGCGGAGCACCCGGAAGAGCCGCAAAGTCCCGCGGCTTTTGCGGCGCAAATGGAAACCGCCAAAAACCAGTTTTCATTTGCGCCGCAAAAGCTGCGGGACTTTGCGGCTCTTCCGGGTGCTCCGCAGCAATTGGTGCGAAATCCGCGCAGATTCTGCGCGGTGAAGAGGGACGTCGCTGCCGATTAAGGTCAGTGCGAAAACGCCCATTCAGTACTCCTCACCCGATTACATCATTCTACCGGCTAGAACCAGTTTTCCTCTGACAGATCTTTCTGAGTCATCTACCTGACAGCAGCTGTCAGATCAGTAGCAGTGCCTCATGCCTTACTGGCATTATTTTCTATGCCAACAGGAACTACCTTTACCTTTTACCTTTAATCTCCCATTTCCGATTTTGCTTTTCACTGCCCTTTTGTGTCATCAGTGTGTCACACATGCATCCCACCTCCTGCATGCCCTCAGGTTGTTCTCTGGAAAGGAAAGGTCCCCTGTGCAAGCACCAGTAGTTTCCGACTCTGGGGTGACGTTGCTTTCACGTTTTCACGGCAGACTTTTTACGGGGTGATTTGCCATTGCCTTCCCCAGTCATCTACGCTTTCCCCCCAGCAAGCTGGGTACTCATTTTACCGACCTTGGAAGGATGGAAGGCTGAGTCAACCTCGAGCCGGCTACCTGAAAATCCAGCTTCCGCCGGGAATCGACATCAGGTTGTGAGCAGAGCTTAGGACTGCAGTACTGCAGCTTTAACACTCTGCGCCACAGGACTCATTTAACTCATTGTTCTCTGAGTGACCCCCTAATTTTTAAAAGAGTAATGTTGATTGCATTAGGATGCAGGCTTTTTTTCATTATAATACAGCAGGGGTGGGCCAAACAAAATGTAAGAGCCACATAGACTAAATGTCAGATGTTGAAGAGCTGCAAGACAAACGTCAGATGTCGGAAGGAAGAGGAGGAGGAGAGATAAGATGGTAAGGTAAGGTTAGGATAGGATGGATGGCGGTCTCGGCACCTCAGTGTTAACAGCAGCCGTGGACTTGCTCTCGATGGCCGCTCTTGAATCTGGCAGCTGGGGGATCTCTCAGCTGGGAGACCCAATTCCAAGATCCGGGAAGGGTCTTGGAAGGCAAGCAGCTCGACAGAAGGCTCAGGAGATCGGCGGCAGTTGACTCTGAGTCACTGTTGCTGCAATGCCCCGCTGCTCTGATCGCCATTTTAAAATGGTATCAGAGGTGACTGCTGGCTTCTTTTCTCTTCTATCCCTAATGATTTTTCAATGCATTTTTTTTCCTACTGCAATTATGGAAACTGTACTTTGCACTCTCCAGTCAGTAATTTTGTTGCTTCTTGCAGGTGTCTGGCCCCAATTGCCCACTTATCTTCAGCCAGGTCCAGGGCCTTCTCGGTTGTTGCTCCAGCTCTTTTGGGCCAGCTTCCTGGCGAGGCCCCTGGTCTGCAAGATCTCACTGCATTGCACATGTAAGGGCCACTCCATTTCACCAGGCCTTTGGCTAATTTTTGTGCAACTACTATGGCCTGTACCTTGTAATTGTTTCTTGGATTACATTTTAACCACTACACCAAACTGGCTCTCAAATTGATACAGAGAAAGCGATACAGAAATTGACAGACAAGATCCAAAAGGACTAGGGCATTACCTTATCGTAGAGATAGTGGGTATACATTCAAACACCCAGTTATTGTATTGCTTGGTTCTAATATCCCAGATGAACTGAGTTTGGCAGCTGCCTATTTTGTTCCTTAAATAAATATGCTGCAATGTGAGCCGTTTGGGAAGGTCAGTGTTCCCAGAAACAATAAAAGGAAACAAGACCGGGCTCTGTGATCAGGAAACTCTTGAATGCATGAACTCTTGAGATATCAACCCAACTTTGAGGTGGCTAGCACTGGCTCACGGTCGGTGAATTTCATGGCTGACGAGAAACTTGAACCTGTGCTCCTCCCCCTCCACCATCTGCCTCTTGAACCACGGTGATCAATTTCACTTTGACCACCAGCCACCTGGGATTCAGCTCTGCTCTTCTGGCCCTGTGCTTTATCTTCCCTAGATTGAATTTGTTTCGTGTCACATCTGTGGTTTATTTTATTTTGCAGGCTGGAAAGTAAAGACTGATATGGAAAACTGAAAGGACTAGGGGATTACCCAATTGTGTAATGATGGGTGTACATTCAAACATCCAGTTCTTTTATAGCTATTTCCTGGAAGACCAGAGTTTGGCAGCTGCCTGCTTTGTTCCTTAAAAAAATAAGCTGTGATGTGAGCAGCATGGGAGGTCTGTGTTCCCAGGAACAATAAAAGGAAACAAGACCATTCAAAGCTGCAGGGACTGGGGGGAGTCTTAAAGTGGAACTCAAGTTGGTTGCTTCCAGGTCAGATGACATACCCCCCGTTTTCCTTGCCAAGAACAGCAGCAGCAAACAGGTGTGACAAAGGAACAAGACATCTAGAACTCTTAGGGGTTTCAGTTAAATAAGGATAACCCATAGCCAACTGACTACTGAAGTTCCTCCAAATGTGGATCAAAAACTGGCTAATTAATAGCAATCTTCACAGTGGAGGATGGTAAGCAGTGAGGTGCCACAGGGCTCAGTACTGGGTCCCATGCTCTAACTTGTGCATTAATGATTTGGAGTTGGAAGTAAGCAGTGAAGTGGCCAAGTTTGCAGATGACACTAAATTGTTCAGGGTGGTGAGAACCAGAGAGGATTGTGAGGCACTCCAAAGGGATCTGTTGAGGCTGGGTGGGCGTCAATGTGGCAGATGAGGTTCAATGTGGCCAAGTGCAAAGCAATACACATTGGGGCCAAAAATCCCAGCTACAAATACAAGTTGATGGAGTGTGAACTGGAAGACTGACCAAGAGAGATAACTCACTGAAAATGTCAAGACAGTGTGCGGTTGCAATAAAAAAGGCCACCTCCATGCTGGGAATTATTAGGAAGGGAATTGAAAACAAATCAGCCAGTATCATAATGCCCCTGTATAAATTGATGGTTCAGTCTCATTTGGAATACTGTGTACAATTTTGGTCACCACACCTCAAAAAGGATATTATAGCACTGGAAAAAGTCCAGAAAGGCCACTGGAATTATTAAAGGTTTGGAACACTTTCCCTATGAAGAAAGGTTAAAACACCTGGGGCTATTTAGCTTGGAGAAACATTGACTGTGAGATGACATGATAGAAGTTTACAAGATTATGCATGGGATGGAGAAAGTACTTTTCTCCCTTTCTCACAATACAAGAACTCGTGGGCATTCAATGAAATTGCTGAGCAGTCGGGTTAGAACAGATAAAAGTACGTACTTCTTCACCCAAAGGGTGATTAACATGTGGAATTCACTGCCACAGGAGGTGGTAGCGGCTACAAGCATAGACAGCTTCAAGAAGGGATTGGATAAAAATATGGAGCAGAGGTCCATCAGTGGCTATTAGCCACCGTATATTATTGGAAATGTCTGGGGCAGTGATGCTCTGTATTCTTGGTGCTTGGCAGGGGGGCAAAGTGGAAGGGCTTCTAGCCTCACTTGTGAACCTTCTGATGGCACTTGGGGTTTTTTTTTTTTGGCCACTGTGTGACAGTGTTGGACTGGATGGACCATTGGCCTGATCCAACATGGCTTCTCTTTATGTACCGTATACCTCCTCCAAAGGGACTAGCAGCGTTTCCTTCTTTGGTCTTTCTCAGGGACATACTAGAAACAGACCCATCTGGAACTTTGACTCTCCAAGCAATTATTTTTATTGCTGGGCCAGGCTACCATGAAGTTAATATATGTCTTATGGCTTCTATTTACACTTGCAGGTGAATCTAAAACCCAGAGACCTGACTGAGATTGACTGGGCTGTTTACCAGCATTGGGCTATCTACCAGGTAATGGATGTGATATGTGAGGGGTGATATGATCAGCATCTTCAAGTACTTGAAAGGCTGTCATATAGAGGATGGTGTTGTTTTCTGCAGTAGCAGAAAGTCTCACCAGAACCAATGGGTTGAAATTAAATCAAGAGGCTTTGCCTAAACATTAGGAAGAACTTCCTGACAGAGCAATTCCTCAGTGGAACAGGCTTCCTCTGCAATTTGCCACCTGACAGCGATGAGGATTCTGTAAACTTATGGAGAGGTATCTGTGAATTTCCAGCCTTGTGCAGGAGTTTGGACTAGATAATTCTGGGTCCCCTCCAACTCTATAATTCTATGCCACCCCACTGGTAGCTGGAATGACCACTCAGCCAGTGGTTCAGGGACAAGCTACGGAACACAAATCCATATTTTCCTTAAAAATGTACACAATTAACAGTTGTATAAATATTATATTTTTTTAATAAATACATACATTCAGTCACACCAACCCAGAAGCCCCTTGCCAGCACCATGACTTAAAAGCACACACAAAAAAGCCCCCCAAAAATGTTTAGGGCCAACTGTGCATGTTTTACTTACATGTGAGCTCCTGGAGAGAATTATGCTATGGAATGGCAACCCCCCCCCCCCCAAAAAAAAACCAAGTAGATGGGCTCAGCATGTAAACTGTATTTAGCATAGGGAAGGCAGGACAAAGAAAGGGAGGGGGCATGGAGCAGAGTGGAAGAGGTCTGGAAACTAGCAAGAGCTCACCACCGTAACAATTAGCTTCCCGCACTAAAAATCCTTCCACAAAGCTTTACCTGCATCCGTTGGTATTATTACCATTTTCTTTTTTTTTAAACCGTGTTTAAAGAGGAAGAAAAACAAGAGACAAAACAGCCAAATACTAAATGGCCCCATATTGCTCAAAGAGGTTAACAGTGGGTTGGTCTCCATGCAGGTTTCATGTGAAGCCCAACACGGAAGTGTCTTCAGAGTAGATTCAAATGGGTGGCAAAGCTCTGCATGGGAAGGAGCCAATCTTGTCTATCTGCTTGGCCATCTCAACATCATACAGCAGCTTTTCAGTGCAGGATTCCAGTTTGAAGTGCAATGTGCTAAAATTCACAAAAAGTACTGCTGCAGGCAATCTGACCTCTTAATTGTTACAAATAAGCAATGAAACCAGGTAAGAGAGCTGAGATGGGATTGGGACTCAGGGAATGTAAAAGGCCTTTACAGAAATTTAAGAAAACGGGTGATCTGAAGATGGATCCGCAGGGCCTCTAGCTCAGGAGTGTCATTTCTTATGAGGGCCAAATCTGACTAAGATTAGGTAGCAGAGATATAAACAAACATTCTTATAACATTAGCACTTGGTCTTAAAGGTGCTTTCTTTGCATTTCTCCCATGGGATACAGGAAACTGGACAAAAAGCTCTGATTCTTTCCTTCCTTCCCCAGGGAGGAAGGAAAGAGCCTGAGCCAAGAGGAAGAGAGACTTGGCTCAATAGCTCTGCTGACCGAGAGAGCCTGGCAAAGCCTTCCCTCCTTCCTCCCCAAGGGAGGAGCCTCAGCCAATAGAGAAAACAGAGGTTTTGCTCTGTAGCTCCTGTGCAATTGAGCAAGCCTGGCAAAGCAACCTGTGATGTAGAAGGAAGCGAGAGAGGGAGAAGGAAGCAGATGACAGACAGTTACTCGGGGGCCTGATGGGGGCCCCGATTTGGCCCCCAGACCACATGTTTGCCACCCCTGCCCTAGCTGATCCCAAGGACAACATGAGTTTCAAATATCCTGGGCTGGGCTGGGACCCATTCTGGGCTAATTGGCAGTGGTAAACCTGCATTGGTATTCAGCCAGATTCTTTCTCCTCCAC
This sequence comes from Heteronotia binoei, assembly GCF_032191835.1. Taxonomy (NCBI): domain Eukaryota; kingdom Metazoa; phylum Chordata; class Lepidosauria; order Squamata; family Gekkonidae; genus Heteronotia; species Heteronotia binoei. The sequence goes on from NC_083223.1 coordinate 258,386,905, forward strand.
TTTTCCTTTCCCAAAACAACTCAGCCCAAGTCTTTAAGGCAATCCTGGGTTTCATTCCTGAATTCTTTAACGGCCTTTTCAGCTTGTTTAGGGTGCTGCATTCTTTGTTGCTTGAGAAGTCTAAATGTTTACAGAATCCGGGGGAAGAACTGGGTCAGACCAAAACCTGTGGGGAAACGAAATCGATAAGATGCACCATATCTGTACACACCTTCTCCCAAAATCAACTGTTCTTTTGTACACATCAAGCCCTTTAACAGCTTGCAAACAGAGCCCTATCACACCTCCTGTCCCCACAACCTCATCCTATGCAGAATGACTGGGCCATGAAGCCCTTTTGTCCCAGTGCTTGAGGATAGAACCAGCAGATGGAAATGCCACTGGCACCGAAGACAGAACACTGGGGGACATTTCTTTACCTCCGGACATAACAGAGCCGGGCACTGAGCCACCCGGGCCTGCCAAGAAAAGGAGGCCTCTTCTCACTGGCATTACAAAATAATCTTTTCTAGGTCTAGGTACTAAAAAACCCTTAAGCAGATTACAGCTGCTCTCAGAAGACACACAGAGCAGAAACACAGGCCAGCAGACCAGGCTAAAAGACCTTGTGGTTGCAGGCAAGATCTAATACAGAAAACACACAAAGGGGAGTACCACAGAAAGCAAGGCTCAGGGAGGGAGTTCAAGAAGTTCCCAGTTCAGCCCTGACCTGGATAGCTCAGGCAAGCCCAATCTCGTCAGATCTTAGAAGTCAAACAGGGTTGACTCTGGTCAATACTTTGATGGGAGACCTCCTTGGAATACCAGAAGTTGGGAGGCAGGGTCAAGCTTTAGTCAGCCATCTTCCTGAATATCCTCCATGCTCCCACTAGGGGTCAGTCACTAGAGGTCATCAACAAAATAAAAAAAAAAGTCCCCAGCATTCTTGTCTAAGTACGACAAGGCTGGGAAGGCTTTTCTCTGCCAGAAGCAAAGAAAAGCTGCTGGGGCTCAGACAAGTAGATCAAACTGAGCCAATGGGCTGAATCAGTAGAGCAACAATATGGAAACAGGTTTTCCCTCTTCAACTCTAGCTTCTGGAACAGGGCTGCCAACCACCAGGTGGGGCCTGGACTTACCCCAGAATTAAAACTGATGACAGAGATTTGTCCTCCTGGAGAAAACGGCAGCTTCACTGGGTGAACTCTACGGCCTCACTTCCCTGCTGAGCATCCTTTCTTCTCAAAACTCCACCCTCCCCAGGCATTTCCCAACCCGGATCCTTTTGGTGCTTTGGTGACCAAGAAAACCCACTATAACATCCACTTTGCAAATCCTCAGAATACTCCGTTTCTAACAGCCTTTCTTTAACTAGTAAACTTAATTCCTAGCAAATGCCTTCTTTGCCGCCTAGATGGCCTTCCTTTCAATACCTCTTTCCATTCCATGACCTTCTGTAGTGTTTTTGCTGTCAAGTCCCAGGTGACTTCAGGTGACCCCGTAGGGTTTTCAAGATAAGAGACCTCCAGAGGTTGTTTGTCATTGCCTGCCTCTGCATAGCTACTCTGGTATTCCTTGGAGATCTTTCATCCTAATTGTGGCAGACTGGTCCTGCGTCTGCTAGCTGGACCTGATCCTGCCCAGCCCTTCCCGGTATACCAACCTGAAAGGGCCATTCCCCTTTGCTGCCTCAAGGTATTCGCTGCCACCACTGTCCCTATCTGGCCTCTGGTTAGGTGGGACAGCCTCTTAACCTCCCTCTGGACTCGTTAAGAACCCTTCTTGGAGCTTCCTAGGGAATCTCTGGGGCTCCCCTGGAGAGTTGGCAACCAGCCGATGTGCCACTTCTCTCCACCCTAGGGATTCCCCAACCCACTCCCAGCGTTCCAAGCAGTTGGGGGGAACTAGATGGTACAGAGGGGCTCTACTTTAAACAAACATAACATTTATTTACAACATACAACTATTTACAGGCATTTTTTAAAAAGTGCACAGAAGCAACAAATTATAGCAGGGGAAAAACGCTCCTTCTCTCCCTCTTATACTACTTGCCCTCACTAGCTGACCTACAGGGCAGGCACCTTACTTGGACTGTTGCAAGCCTGACCATACCTTCTCAACTAACTGATGTCAAAGACTGAACTCAAACTGACTGTCAGCTTCCTCTGACAACTTTTAACTGTCTACCCGCCCAAAATCTTCAATATAAATTGCAGTTCCCGTCCAGGAACTGGTTTACCCTCCTGCAGCCTTCTGGGAGACCAGCCTCAAAGACTTCCTGTCTGTCTAGGAGGCCTCCTCAGAACTGCTGTTTCCAGACAGAGGGAGGGGAAAGACTAGGCCCCGAAGCCTGCTTCCAGAGTTTAATAGACTTCTCCAGCCAGCTCCCAGTAAAAGACCAGCCAAAATGGCATTTCCCTACACCAAAACTAGCCAGGGCCAATCCTACTCAGCTTCTGAAATCTGACGAGATCAGGCCAGCCTGGAGCTATCCAGATCAGCGTTAAGTACTCCTAAGTCAAGTAGGGTTGCCAGCCTCCAGGTGCGCCCTGGAGATCTCCCATTTTGCAACTGATCTCCAGCTTGCAGAGATCAGCTCCCCCGGAGAAAATGGCTGCTTTGAAGGGTGGACTCTATGGCATTGTACTATGTTGAGGCACCACCCTCTCCTGGATCCATCCCCAAAGTCACCAGGTTATTTTCCAAAACAGATCTGGCAACCTTAAGGTAAATTCTTAAGATTTACAGAGCAATCATAAAAAGAGGTACTCCAATCTAAACTGGATTTCAATGGGCTTGGATTGCATCGTTAGCCCCGTGGTTAAGGCGCACGGGGTCGGGTTTGTGAATCCCTCCGGACAGAGCTGGTCGGGGCAAGCGCCTACACAGACAAGATACCCCAGAGTTTCCACCAAAGTCGCTGCCTTTATCCGTGTGTATATTCAGGGGCAGGGCGGCCTGCAAATTTAAATTATAAATAGCAAAAATAAAAAAGCGGAAAGGCACGCACACGCCTTTCTCAGGGCCACGATGCCTCCACGTGGCCGAACCCCTTCCTTCCAAGGACGCAGGCTGCATTCAGGCTACAAGAAGCTGCGCCCCACAAAAGCCATTCCAGAACCCCTCCGCTTTGCTCCCTTCCCTCCAGGCTACCAGCGAGCACTCAAGAACCACTTCGACCCATGACTCACCTTCCGCGCACACTTAAAAAATGGGAAAGAAAGAGCAACGGCCGCGACCTCGCAATTTATATCTCTGCCGGCGCCTCTCCGGCGCCACCAGGTGGCCATTTCAGAAAATAAGGGGGAAGCGAGAGCGGGAGAACCGCTCAAATCCCACTCTGGTTGGTCCTGAGCCTTTTGGCCAATCGGAAGAGGGCAGGAAAGAACGCTCATTGGGTAGGAAGTCACATGATGCCGCTGCTCTCCGGAAATCCTGGAGCGGCGTCATTGGGACTTGGCGTGGCGTGGGAGCAGCATGGGGGCTCCTGGAGGGAAAATCAACCGGCCGAAGACGGTACTGGAGTGTTCTTTTTGTGGAGTGGGGGAAGGTTTAGTATTTCTTGCACGGCTTTTAGAATGATAACAGTGCTTCTCCTACTATCGTTTAGTAGCTCTTACACTAACCCTGTAAGGTAGGCCAGTGTTACAGCTACATAGTTACGTGAGAAGCCATGTTGGAGCAGGCCAATGTCCCACCCAGTCAAACACTCTGTCATGCAGTGGCCAAAAAAAATGTCATCAGGAGGTCCACCAGTGGGGCCAGAACACTAGAAGCCCTCCCACTGTCCCCCCCCCCCCCCACAATCACGAAGAATACAGAGCATCACTGCCCCTGACAGAGAGTTCTAACAATACACTGTGGCTAATAGCCACTGATGGCCCTCTGCTCCAGATGTTTATCCAGTTCCCTCTTGAAACTTGCTATGCTTGTAGCCACCACCACCTCCTGTGGCACTGAATTCCATGTATTAATCACTCTTTGGGTGAAGAAGTACTTCCTTTTATCCGTTCTAACCCAATAGCTCAGCAATTTCATTTAATGCCCATGAGTTCTTGTATTGTGAGGAAGGGAGAAAAGTACTTCTCTCTACCTTCTTTATCCTATGCATAATCTTGTAAATCTATCATGTCACCCCTCAGTCAACATTTCTCCAAGCTAAAGAGCCCCAAGTGCTTTAACCATTCTTCATAGGGAAAGTGTTCCAACCCTTTAATCATTCTAGTTGCCCTTTTCTGCTAAAGAGTTATGGAGATAAAGAGGTTTATCATGATAAACTTTCTGAGCAAGCTCGCTTTTGAAGGACATTCAGTGAGGCAGAGAAAAGATGGGAAGAGGTACTACAGGACTGTTTCTTGAAGTCTGCTGGACTGAGTTTAGGTGTGTATGCCTTGGAGTGCTGGAACCCTTTGAGATTTTCGTTTGAAGAGCTGCCAATAGCGTAGTTCATTTAGACTCTTACTGAAACTCTTTGGGCAGCAAATTCTGGACAGAATGAAAAAAAAAGGTCCTTCGTGTGACTTTGTGGTACTTACTGCCAGAAGATGTGGTGAAGGTGGCAAATTTAGAACAGAAATCTAAACTTGTTTCAGCAATTGAGGGGGGAGCTGTGGCTCAGTGGCAGAGCATCTGCTTTTCAGGTCAAAGATCCCATGATCAGTCCCCTTCATCTCCCATTAAAAGGATCAGGTAGCGGGTTGATTAGAAAGACCTCTTATCTAAGATCCTGGAGAGCCACTGCCAGCTTGAGTAGACAGTAGAAGAAGAAGATGATGATATTGGATTTATATCCCGCCCTCCACTCCGAAGAGTCTCAGAGCGGCTCACAATCTCCTTTATCTTCCTCCCCCACAACAGACACCCTGTGAGGTGGGTGGGGCTGGAGAGGGCTCTCACAGCAGCTGCCCTTTCAAGGACAACCTCTGCCAGAGCTATGGCTGACCCAAGGCCATGCTAGCAGGTGCAAGTGGAGGAGTGGGGAATCAAACCTGGTTCTCCCAGATAAGAGTCCTCACACTTAACCACTACATCAAACTGGCTCAGTACTGATCTTGATGGACCCAGGGTCTGATTCAGAATGAGGCCGCTTCATGTGTTGCAGTTATTAACCATGGAGGCTAAATGCCTTCTTATGCCCCCAGTGAATTTGTGTCAGAGGTAAGATTTGAACTGGGGGCCCTGCCTTACATTTTCACAATCGCTGTATGAAAATTTCTAAATCCAGATTTAGGCCCTCTCTTTGCAAGCAGCAGCCCTTGCTTTTGAGCGCATTCCACCCATTAGGATTTGACTTGCTGGTTCAGAGGGTTTGTGTCTGATGTTCACATAATCTGTCTGTCGGACTTAGGAGCTGCAGAAGAAACTTTTCAAAAGACGCCGCGTTTTGAGCAAGCAGAAGAGAAAGAAACACCGGATTGTGGGCGCCGTGGTGGATGAGGGGCTCATCACCGTCCACCACTTGAAGAAACGCTGGTGAGTTGTGCTTAGCCTGGGATCCTGGCTCTGTGGAAGTTCTCTGCTGGAAAGCTTGGGAAGGACTAGGGATCAAGTTGCAAGGGCAGGGTGACTGCAGCTTGGATTTTATCCTGAGCCCCTGGGGATAGCTCTGCTGGTGTGTGAAGCAGGATGAGACCTTGGATATTCATTGCCTCCTCTCACTGAAGAGTTTCCTTGCACGATGTCTTCCTGGCCTCTCTTCTAGCTCCAGCTCTCGATCTAACATCACTCTTTCGGGGAAGAAGAGGAGGAAACTGCTGAAGCAGCTCCGCCATACTGCGAAGGAGATGGTTGCCATGCAAGGTAAGCCTCACTCCCTTGGGAGGAGCCTGGGAAGAGGACCCCAGTCCCTTGGGCACAGGGATTTGGCTGGTCCCAGGGAGGGGAAACTCTGTCCTAGAAGTCCTCATTGAGTGCTAAGGATGGTGAGACCTGGAGGGAACAGTCCTTTCTAGGGGTTTTTTTTTTAGCAGGAACGCACAGGAACACTGGCCTGGCACCAGGGGGTGTGGCCTAATATGCAAATGAGTTCCTGCTGGGTGAAACAATGGTGATGTCAGAGGGGGGCCTAACATGCAAATGAGTTCCTACTGGGCTTTTTCTACAAAAAAAGCCCTGGTCCTTTCTCTTTTTTTGAGAGCCAGTTTGGTGTAGTGGTAAAATGCGTGGACTCTTATTTGGGAGAACGGGGTTTGATCCCCCACTCCTCCACTTGCAGCTGCTGTAATGGCTTTGGGTCAGCCATAGCTCTCGTAGGAGCAGTCCTTGAAAGGGCAGCTTCTGGGAGAGCTCTCTCAGTCTTACCCACCTCACAGGGTGTCTGCTGTGGGGGAAGAAGGTAAAGGAGATTGTGAGCTGCTCTGAGACTCTGAGATTCAGAGTATAGGGTGGGATATAAATCCAATATCATCTTCTACCCAGTACATAGTTCCAGCCCCAGTTTCTGCAACTTCAGCTGTGGTAGAATCATTTATTTATTTATTTTAATTTATATCCGCCCTACCCCGCCGAATCATAAAATCACAGAGTTGGAAGGGGCCATACCGGTTATCTAGTCCAACTCTCTGCTGCACAGAATCAGCCTAAAGCATCCCTGACAAGCATTGCTTGAGCCGCAGGGGACACTTCTTACCTTTCTGTCCTGTTATTTAAACCCATTATTGCGAGTTCTATCCTCTGCCGCCAAAAGAACAGAGAACATAAGAGAAGCCATGTTGGATCAGGCCAATGGCCCATCCAGTCCAACATTCTGTTTCACATGGTGGTCCAAAAACCACAGGTGCCATCAGGAGGTCCACCAGTGGGGCCAGGACGCTAAAAGGAATAGCTTCCTGCTCTCCTCAAAGTGACAGCCTCTCAAATACTGAAAGAGGCTGAACATGCAAAGCTTCACCATAGTTCTTCTGTATATTTTGGATTGCAGTCAGATTAGTCGTGAATGCTTGAAGTTGCCTTACCCACTGGGCCAGCCAGCCCTTTAATGACTGCTCTGCCTGGTGCTGGCTCTTTGGCGACTGGGGCAGAGAAAAGCTATTTGCTGTGATTGATCCCTGAGATACTTCTGGCTGGAGGCACCAAGGATTCCACCTGGGCCTTTCTCAGTACGGCAGATGCTCTTAGGAAGGTGAACTGATGTGATGATGAACTAGTCCTTATCCAAGTGCATTTTGCAACATTCGTTTATCGTTACCTTGTGTGCTATACATGGGCTTGTAAAGATCTACATTTAGCAGAGAGAGCCGGATAGAAAGAGAGGTCAGGAATTATGAAGATAGGGGAAATGGATAAGGCTGTTAGTTTGTACTGAAAGGGGAACTAAACTGGGGATGGGACAATTAGAGGGAAGCTCCCAGTTCCCTTGTGATGGAGAGGGGACATAAGAGAAGCCAAGTTGGATCAGGCCAGTGGCCCATCCAGTCCAATACTCGTGTCACACAGTGGCCAAAAAACCAGGCGCCATCAAGAGGTCCATCAGTGGGGCCAGGACACCAGAAGCCTTCCCACTGTTGCCCCCTCCAAGCACCAAGAATACAGAGCATCACTGCCCCAGACAGAGAGTTTCAACAATAAGCTGTGGCTAATAGCCACTGATACACCTCTGCTCCATGTGTTTATCCAATCCCCTCTTGGAAGCTGGCTATGCTTGTAGCTGCCGCCACCTTCTTTGGCAGTGAATTCCATGTGTTAATCACCCTTTGGAAGCCAGTTTGGGTTGAGAGCCAGTTTGGTGTAGTGGTTAAGCGTGAAAACTCTTATCTAGGAGAAGGGTTTGATTCCCCACTCCTCCACTTGCACCTGCTGGAATGGCCTTGGGTCAGCCATAGCTTTCACAGGAGTTGTCCTTGAAAGGGCAGTTTCTGGGAGAGCTCTCTCAGCCCCACCCGCCTCACAGGGTGTCCATTGTGCGGGGGAAGGTAGAGGAGATTGTGAGCTGCTCTGAGACTCTGAGATTCAAAGTATAGGGTAGGATATAAATCCAATATATTCTTTTTTAATCTGTTCTTATATCAGAACCAGTTTGATGGATCACCAAAGCTCAAAGGTCGCCATCTGGGTCTGCTAGGGAAAACTTCCTAAGCTGCGAGGGCACATTGTCTTTTATTAAGAGCCGTGAAACATCTTTAAGTAGTGAGCAGATTTCTGAGTTTCTCAGAGCCTCGTGGAACTCAGACGCTTTAGGCATTTTAGCGGAATGGCACTTCCGCTGTTTGGGAAATGCAGAGGAGGGCTGGGCCTAGCTTGAAGGGTGAGTTGGGTTTGAGGCACAGAGGGGGACCTGCCTGTTCCTAATTCCTTCTCTACATCCTCGTTGCAGTTGATGTGTCTCCTGGTCCAAGTAAAAAACCCCGGCGCAGGAAGGGGAAAAGAGAAAGAATGCAAGAAAAGTTTGCAGCCAGCCTGGATATAGAGATGGTAGAAGTGGCGCCAATCGCAGAGAGCGTGGAGCCGGTTGTGGAAAGCGTGGAGCCGGTCGCGGAGAGCATGGAGCCGGTCGCGGAGAGCGTGGAGCCGGTCGCGGAGAGCGTGGAGCCGGTCGCGGAGAGCGTGGAGCCGGTCGCGGAGAGCGTGGAGCCGGTCGCGGAGAGCGTGGAGCCGGTTGCGGAGAGCGTGGAGCCGGTTGCGGAGAGCGTGAAGCCGGTTGCGGAGAGCTTGGAGCTAGTCACAGAAAGTGTGGAGCCAGTCACAGAGAGCTGAAATCTCCCCCCAAAGTCTTGCAGTCAGTTTCCATGGCCCCTTTCTTGTGACTGCAGCTGCTGGCAGGAATCTGGGGGCTGGAGGAAATGGATCATGGCCCAGCTCAGTGCCAGAAACTTTAGAGTGACTTGGAGTCTTTGTGGAGACGCGTTTTCCCACTTGAGAGAGCTGCAACTTTGCAGCCTTGCTTCCTTGCATGGCCACCTCTGCTCCTGTTGCCACCCCAAGCAGGGAGAACACAGTGCAGAAGGAAGCATTCCCCCACATGCAACAGCGCAAGGGGGGAGGCCTCCTATGTCTCTGTGTTCCCATTAGCTCCGGCCCGCAGCAGCGCTTCCTTCTCTGAAGCCCATTGGAACTGGGGTGGTTGAGGGGAGATGAGGGGTGCACCGTGTGGCATTCCTGCCGATTTGGTGCCTCAAATGACCCCATTGGTGATCTGTCCCTGGCTGCTCCTTCCTTCCTGTTGTGCCAGGGAAGGACTGTGGGTTCTCCACGCTTCAAAGTACCGGTAATACGTCTTGGAATGGCAGGAATCAGCATAGTCCTTAGTACAAAGAGTGTGCATGAAACAGAATAACTGAGGGCTGAACTGACCTTGCCTGACTCTCCAAATATCCTGGCTGCATGGAGAAGACTGGAATGGGATGTAGAATGGGAAGGGGGGAACCAAACCTGTCCTCCCAATAAACATCCTTCCTCTTTTCATACCTTCAGCCTGTATGTCCTCAAGACCCTGGATGTTTTGTCAGTAAAATGGCCAGGATCCACAGGGGTGTGTGTTGGCTTCTCTTTATCCCTGATAGTGGAAAAAAAAACAATGGGTATTGGGAGGGTGGGGGAAGGTGGGGCTGGTTCTGGATTCAAAAGGAAGAAATCAAACATTGGGCTGGAAATCAAACATTGCTACAGAGGATGCTAAGACAAAAAGAAGCAGGATGATTCTGCAAATTTTTCCTATTTATTTAAAATGTTTATTACCCACCTGTCTGCCTTATAGTTCAAGGTGGTTTATAATAAATTAGACTGGTGCTTTGGGAATCCAGATTCAGATTAAAGCTAGCAGGAACTCCTTTGCATATTAGGCCAAACACCCCTGACATAGCCAATTCTCCAAGAGCTTATAGGGCTCTTACAGGGCCTACTATAAGCTCCAAGAGGATTGGCTACATTGGGGTGTGTGGTGTAATATGCAAAGTTGCTCCTGCTACGAAAACCTGCAGTTAGGTTTTTGCCAGCTGCCTGGAGGAAGAATTGTTCTTCTCCTTTAACAGGGATGTTGTTTAGCAGCTGATGTTTACTTCCATACCATGAAAAGCATTGGGTGCCCCATTTCCACATATAATATACTCTCATACCCCCATTTCCACATATTAAGACTCTATTATACTCTCCAGGCTTGTTAGCAACCCCTAGATATTTAGCTTCGTGCCATAAAAATTATCAGCATCCCATTTCAACATACTAAGCTATCTAAAGAAGAGGGGGTTTCGTGGCTCATTAAGAGCCTTTCTCTTACAGTAAATGCACACATTAAAAAAGACTTCTAACAGCTACAATTGCCAGCATCCTGGAGAAAGTGTCCTATCCCTTTAGCAGAAGGGTGTTACAAATTCATAAGGGGATGTTATCTACCTCCAGGCCACGAAAAGCTTTAGCTGGCCATTTCCACACCTTAAGCCTATTAAAGGAGCGAGACCTTTTGCATTCTTCTACAATCAACTTGTATTGACCATTGCAAAAACAATTACAATCATTTTTTCCCTTCCAGGCAATTGGCACCCCTGTCAATATCAGCGGCGGGGAAAGTGGGGCTTGCCAGAGCAGCGGCAGAGAGAGTGGGGGCTGCCAGAGCGGGGGGGGGGGCTCTATCGAAAATTTTATTCCGTGGGCCCCCCACCTAAAATTTTCTGGCTATGGGCCTGCTTGATAACTACTGCAGATTAAAATGATGTTAAAGTAACAGATAAGAGGGACCAGTTTAAAAGCTGGTAATCCCATACAAGAGACTGGTATGTCTTCTACTGATCTAGGGAGACTTCTGGGTCATTGATCCTTTGGGGTGCAGAAATTCCCTTACCTGGCCAAAAAACCTAGGTGCCATCAGGAGGTCCATCAGTGGGGCCAGGACACTAGAAGCCCTCCCACTGTTGCCCCCCAAAGCACCAAGAATAAGCATCACTGCCCAAGGAGAGTTCCATCAACAGCCTGTAGTTAATAGCCACTGATGGACCTCTGCTCCAGAAGTAGCTCCAGTCCCCTCTTGAAGCTGGCTATGCTTGTAGCTGCCACCAACGTTTTAGTCCAATGGCACCTTTGAGATCAACAAAGATGTTTTCCAGGTATAAGCTTTCATTTGCACACATGCTTTAGCAGATACACTGAAATATCCACTTCAATGTATCTGAAAAAGTGCATGCACAAGAAAGCTTAGTTCTTCAGTTTGGAACTGAAGCAAGAGCTGAGAACTTGGGAGTTCTCCAAGCTTGGAGGTGCCGCCTTGGAGGGAGCAGCGCCGCTTTGGAGGAAATTTACCTGGTGCAGGATTTGCAGACATGCTGTTCACAGGAGTACTGGCTTCTATGCTAAATACAACAAATATTACAAACAGCACCAGTCGTTCTTTACAGCTGTCTTATTTGAAGGAAATTCCAACTGCTAGTGCGGCCAGTGAAGCAAAAAAGTGAACACACGATAAGGATACAGCAAAAACCAAAACAAACTGCAACCAATTTATCTTATACAACTGAAAGTCTCTTATGATGCAATTCATATAAACCAATAAATGGATATAGGTATATAAAATATCATTACACCTCAATACCAAATATTTATGAATTGTACAGAAATATCGTCATAGTGCTGAATATATGTGTCAGAATCAAAATGAAACTCGAAGATGGACTTCCCATTTCAAAATATAAAGACTTGCTTTCAATACTGATATATTATGAAAACACCTTAAAGATGAAGAAGATGATGATGAAGATATTGGATTTATATCCCGCCCTCCACTCCGAAGAGTCTCAGAGCGGCTCACAATCTTCTTTACCTTCCTCCCCCACAACAAACACCCTGTGAGGTGGGTGGGGCTGGAGAGGGCTCTCACAGCAGCTGCCTTTTCAAGGACAACTTCTGCCAGAGCTATGGCTGACCCAAGGCCATGCTAGCAGGTGCAAGTGGAGGAGTGGGGAATCAAACCCGGTTCTCCCAGATAAGAGTCTGCACACTTAACCACTACACCAAACTGGCTCTCCTGAACAAAGGGTCATACACAGATTTTATAGGGAACTGGAAGAGAATTAGCTCCATACCAAAAGCAATTATCCATCCTTCTATATGGGGTTTAAGTACTCTATTCAGAGTCATCCTAGTTTGGCCATTCAGTAATTCTCCCCCTGGGTGGATCCTTCCTCTTCTGACCAGAGCCTATGCGAATCCCCTTTCTGCAAAGTAGGCTCAGGCTCCCACACCTTGTCCTGGGAAAGCGGAGGTAACTTCCCCCACCCATCAACAGCTCTGGGTTCCGGGTATTCCTGTGATCTGCAAGAGGCACTTCAGAACAGGAGGAGCCTTGCAGGGTTGGACCTTCCTCTCCACTCCCCTTTTCAGCAAAGGCCAGCTAGATTCCTTCAGGATACCCACAAGCTGAATATGCCCTCCTGCAGATGGGTAGACTGCCTCAGAATTGGGAGGATGTCTGGCTCCTGGCTTTATTCATTTTTAGGAATTGTGGGGTGGGGTGTGTGTTCCTTTTCTATAGGGCAGACTGCTGCTATTTGAATGTTCTGCAGCTTTTATCCAGGTAGATATTACCTTTATTAAGGCAAAAGGGAACTTTCCTGCTTCCCCCTTCCAATTGCAGCTCACTGATCTTGGAGATGCTGCTGGGGGGAGGGGCGGGAATTCACCAGAGGAATAACTTGGAAGGGGAGGATCTGCAGTGGGAAAGGGAAACCGGTGGAAACTGCCAGTCTAGTCTGGATCTAACCCTTTGTGATTGCCTCAAGTGTTTTTAAATGGAGTATGAAGATCACAAAGCTACTTAAAAGCTGCATTTCCCAATGCCCCATCCCAACTGGTAAGGGTGGAAATATGCCTTTGCTTAGGCTAGCCATGTTGCCCTTTTTCGGTCGTTTTGGGATTAGAGACAATGACTTTCTTTCTTCAGGTCCCCTAGAGGGACTAGTTATTATGGGCTATCCTTTCCTAGGAATTTGGCTGGCACGATTTCACTTTAACTGGCTGATCTGCTTTTTGTAAAAACAAACAAACAAAAAAACCTAGTGAACTTGATTTTCTTGTTGGGAAATCTGGCACTGCTGCACTCCTCCCGGTTAACCGAGATGCATAAAATTTGGATTGCGGACAGCCAAGGACTGCCAGTGCTGGAGAAACAAAGGGAGAGGAAGAAAATACGAGTCTGGAGGAGGAGGCGGGAATCCTCGCTCCTTTTCTCGCGCCATTTCTCCTTTGCGGTTCCTGAGCTGCCGGGAACGTCCCACCCCTTTGAAAAACGGCTCCAGGAGGAAACACGGAGACAGAAACGCCCCGGAAACAGCCGAGAATCGAAAGGGGTTAACGGAAGTGCCGTGCATCATGGGAAAGGGGGCGGACGTATGCAGATCACCGAGCCCGGCATTCCAAGCGGTGAAATTGACAAAACCGCCTTTCAGGAGGCGGCTGACCGGGAAGGCGGGAAGAGCGGCGGCTTCGGAATGCAGCGGGCGGCCTCCTGGCCCCGGCTGAGCTGGCTGCGGCCTTCGGCACGCGAGGCTGGGGGTGGCTCGCTTAACCTGGAAGCCTATCGGGTCGCTAGGGAAGGCACTTTCGGGGAGCTTTGCGGTATCGCTTCTCGGCCTTTTGGCTAAGATCAAGTGTAGTATCTGTTCTTATCAGTTTAATATCTGATACGTCCTCTATCTGAGGACTATATATTAAATGGATTTTTGGGACTGGGAGATGGAATAGGGGCTTGCTCCGTCCACTCCACGCATCGACCTGGTATTGCAGTACCTCCAGGAACGGTGCACCTCCCCCCGGGGAGAATATTGATGGTTCAAAAACAGACTGGAAAAAATCAATTTTATCTCTTTAACCTTTTTATCTTTTGCATTTTTCTTCCTATTAATAAGTACACAGAGGGTTGGACTAGATGACCATAGAGGTCCCTTCCTGTATTATTCTGAAGATCCTTCCTATGTAGAGTGCTGAAATAACTCTTGCTGAAATCAGTTTTTCTCTGAAGCGATCACTTTCTGCCCAGGGTTGGGCTGGAGACAGAGAGGCTTCTTCTACAGAGGAGACCAGGAGCGGGGGCTGGCTGTGGAGGAGGGGGCGCTCACAGCATGGGCTTCTTGCCTGCCCCGCGGGCCGGAGAACCGGCACTCTGCTTCCCCGAAGAGTCTCAGAGCGGCTCACAATCTCCTTTACCTTCCTCCGCCACAACAGACACCCTGTGAGGTGGGTGGGGCTGGAGAGGGCTCTCACAGCAGCTGCCCTTTCAAGGACAACCTCTGCCAGAGCTATGGCAGACCCAAGGCCATTCCAGCAGGTGCAAGTGGAGGAGTGGGGAATCAAACCCGGTTCTCCCAGATAAGAGTCCGCACACTTAACCACTACACCAAACTGGCTCTCCAGCCAGTTTGAAGGCTCCAGCCCAGCGCTCCCCCCACCCCGCCCCCCATCAACCATCAGCTCTGGCTGGGGCTGCTGCAGCGGCTCTCTCTTATTTTCATGGCCTCATTTTGGGCCCCGCGGCCCCACCACTTTTCCCATGCCCCCCTAACATTTTCCAGCTAGGAGCCTGAGGGTCCCACGAATGTTTGGGAGGGTAAGGAAGCTATTTCAGTTTAAATCTATTTAGATTTAAGGACACCACACCTCAAATCAACTAAACGCTTCTATGTCCGGCTCAGTTAAGGCCTCAAGAGGCAGACCTCAGGGACTTAGTCCTGAATCCCACCATTCTATTGCACCACCACCTCGTGCCTATTATGAAAAAGAGTCGGGAGTCCCTTTTCTGTTGGAGCAAATAAGTTTATAACAGTTAAGACAAAACCACTTGAGTGTGAAAAGTTAAGAGGAAACGGGGAGAAATGAAAATAACCAGTAAGTGGGGGGGGGGGGGGGGGACGAAAGAGAGAGAAAAGTAACTTACAACAGAGAAATTTCTCAGTCTGTTTTTGAACCATCGATATTCTCCCCGGGGGGAGGTGCACCGTTCCTGGAGGTACTGCAATACCAGGTCGATGCGTGGAGTGGACGGAGCAAGCCCCTATTCCATCTCCCAGTCCCAAAAATCCATTTAATATATAGTCCTCAGATAGAGGACGTATCAGATATTAAACTGATAAGAACAGATACTACACTTGATCTTAGCCAAAAGGCCGAGAAGCGATACCGCAAAGCTCCCCGAAAGTGCCCTCCCTAGCGACCCGATAGGCTTCCAGGTTAAGCGAGCCACCTGCCAGCCTCGCGTGCCGAAGGCCGCAGCCAGCTCAGCCGGGGCCAGGAGGCCGCCCGCTGCATTCCGAAGCCGCCGCTCTTCCCGCCTTCCCGGTCAGCCGCCTCCTGAAAGGCGGTTTTGTCAATTTCACCGCTTGGAATGCCGGGCTCGGTGATCTGCATACGTCCGCCCCCTTTCCCATGATGGACGGCACTTTCCCGTCTTTTACAATAAGGGAGAACTGTTAGGAGGTCGCCTCCACCTTCAGACTCGTATTTTCTCTGCAGTTCGAATTTTATGCATCTCGGTTAACTTGGAGGAATGGATCAGATTTCCCAACAAGAAAATGGAGTTCACTGTTTTAACTTTTACAAAAAGCAGATCAGCCAGTTAAAGTGAAATCGTGCCAGCCAGATTCCCTAGAAAAGGATAGCCCGTAATAACCAGCCCCTCCAGGGTACCTGGAGAAAGAAAGTCATTGTCTCTAATCCCAAACTAGCCGAAAAGGGGGCAACATGTCCAGCCCAACCAAAGGCATATTTCTACCCTGACCAATGTGGTAGGGACATTGGGAAAAGCAGCTTATTAAGTAGCTTCGTGATCTTCATACTCCACTTAAAAACACTCGAGGCAAATCACAAAGGGTTAGTTCCAGACTAGACTAGCAGTTTCCACCTATTTCCCCTTCCCACTGCAGACCCTCCCCCTCCCAAGTTATTCCTCTGGTCTCCCCCCCCCCCCCCCAAGAGTAGCATCTCCAAGATCAGTGAACTGCAATTGAAGGGGAAGCAGGAAAGTTCCTTTTTGCCTTAATAAAGGTAATATCTACCTGGATAAAAGCTGCAGAACATTCAAATAGCAGTCTGTCCTAAAGAAAATTACCCCCCCCCCCCCAATCCCCTTCCCATGGAGAAAGAAAGTGATTGTATCTAATCCCAAACCAACCGAAAAAGGGCAACATGTCCAGCCCAAGCAAAGGCATATTTCTATCCTGACCAATGCGGTACGGATGTCAGGAAAGGCACTGCAGACCTCTCCCCACCCTAGTTATTCCCCGCTCCCCCCGCCCCACAGAGCAGCATCTCCAAGATCAGTGAGCTGCAGTGGGAGAGGCAAGAAAGTTCCATTCTTCCTTAATTACATCTACCTGGATAAAAGCTGCAGAACATTCAAACAGCAGCAGTCTGTCCTAAAGAAAATGACCCCCCCCCCAAAAAAAAGAACCCCATCCCCCTGCAATCCCTAAAAACGAATAGAGCCAGGAGCCAGACATGAATAATAGGACCTCCTAATTCAGAAGCATTCTGCCAGTCTGCAGGAGGGCTGTTACCTTCATGTCCAGCTTGTGGGTGTCCTGGAGAGATCTAGCTGGCCTTTGCTGGGAAGAGGGAAGTGGAAAGAGGTCTCTTTGGTCCAACCCTGCAGGGCTCCTCGTGTTCTGAGGTGCCTGCTGCAAATCACAGGAATACTCTGGCTCGAACCAAGAGCTGTTGATTAGCGGGGGGGGGGGGGAGTTATTACAACCACAGACTAGAAGCCCCCCCTTTCCAGGACAAGGTGTTGTGGGAGGGTGACTGTTACTTTGCAGAGAAGGATCCACCCACCCAGAGGGAAGGCTGGTGAATGGGAAATCTAGGATGAGTCTGAATAGGATACTTAAACCCCAGGTAAAAGGAGGGACAATTACTTTAGTATGACTTTTTTTTTAAAGGTAAAGGCAATCCCCTGTGCAAGCACCAGTCGTTTCTGAGTCTGAGGTGACGTTGCTTTCACAATGTTTTCACGGCAGACTTTTTACGGGGTGGTTTGCCATTTCCTTCCCAGTCATCTACACTTTACCTCCAGCAAGCTGAGTACTCATTTTACCGACCTTGGAAGGATGGAAAGCTGAGCCAACCTGGAGCCGGCTACCTGAAACCAGCTTCCACTGGGATTGAACTCAGGTCGTGAGCAGAAAGTTCAGACTGCAGTACTGCAGCTTTACCACTCTGCGCCACAGGGCTAACTCTCCCCCACCACCCCTATTAAATCTGCGTATGACCCTTCCTTTGTCTTTCATGGCGCCACAAGAGTCTCTGATTCGACTGCAGCAGGCTCACAGGGCATTTCCAGTAGCCGACATTAACAGTGGAGGTGGAAAGAGGGAGTCGATATCAGAATAGCAGCTGTCTTACAAGACCTATTTCCTTCAGGCTTTAACTGTGGGCTTCTGGGAGGAATACAGCTATTGCTCACATTGGCACTTTTATGAGCTTGTTTAGCCTGAAATGTACTTTAAAATACCTTTTCCCAGATGCTTTATCTTTTTAAACACCTGCCCAACAGACAGTGGGTTTCCCCTCCCTCTGTGTCTGGTGTTTCCTGCTCTTTCACATCTATCCCTTTCCCCACATCTGTTCCTTCCTCAGAAAAATATCAGTACTTTAAAACCAGTACAAAAAGATGTGTGTTCTATCAATCGCTTCTAGATTTTTTTTAATAACCTCACAAAGCAAAATAAAACCATGAGGAAAATTTCCCTTTCATTTACATTTGATGGCGTTTTTCCTCTGACTGGGCTCAGTAGTGGTCAGTGGGGTTTATAGGGTTGCCATCTCTGGGTTAGGAAATACCTGGAGATTTTGGGATGGAGCCTGAGGACAGTGGGATTTTAGGAGGGGGAGTCCTCAGTGGGGTATAATGCCATAGAGTTCATCTCTGAAGCAACCATTTTCTTCAGGTGATGATGTTATTGGATTTATATACCACCCTCCACTCCAAATCTCAGAGTCTCAGAGCGGTTCACAATCTCCTTTATCTTCCTCCCCAACAACAGACACCCTGTGAGAGGGCTCTCACAGCAGCTGCCCTTTCAAGGCAGCCTCTGCCAAAGCTATGGCTGACCCAAGGCCATTCCAGCAGGTGCATGTGGAGGAGTGGGGAATCAAACCCGGTTCTCCCAGATAAGAGTTCACACACTTAACCACTACACCAAACTGGCTCTGATCTCTCAAACTGATCTCTATCATATGGAGATTTGGTGTAATTCCAGGAGTTCTCCAGGCCACACCTGGAGGAGGGCTTTGAATGACACTCACCTGCAGAAGCATTACAGAGTATGAACTAAATGGTTTAATTGACCAGGTGGACTGGTACAAAAGTCAGTAGGTTTGCAAAAACCTTTGAGCTGGTGTGGTAAAGTGTATTTTGTAAGCCCCAAGTTCCCAAGTAAGTCAGCCTTAGCTTTGAAAGACATCCATTTGCAGATAGATCCAAAAGCATAGCCATGTTGGTATGAAGCAGCAGCAGAACGTTTGAGTCCAGTGGCACCTTTAAGACAACAACGTTTTATTTATTATTATTTATTTATTATGTTAGACTTATATCCCGCCCATTCTACAAAGACTCAAGGCGGCTAACAACATTAGATAACTATGTTAAAACAATAAAACAGTCAGATAAAATCACAATGGTGCTACTTTGTCTATTCAGGCAAGATCATATAGTATTTTCCTTTCTCCAAAGCGGTCAGATCCTAGGCAGATGGTACTAATGCAAGATATATCCGGGTGAGGTGGCAGCCCTTTCCCATTTAAATGTCATATGCCATCCAAAACAATTCAGTAAGTCCCACAGGGGCCTGATGGCTTCTGGGAGGAAGTTTCAGATTGTTGGGGCTGCCACCGAGAAGGCTGTTGCTCTGGTGGAATTTAGCCTAGCCTCCTTTAGCCCAGGGACAGCCAAAAGATTTTGAGGACTTGATCGAAATGCTCTCTGGGGAACATGTGGGGCAAGGCGGTCTCACAGATATATAAGTCCTAGGCCATATAGGGCTAGGTAGAAGCAAGCATTGCAGGGGATGAGTGAAATTATTTCATTGACATGAGACAGAGAAGATCCTGGCATAAAAATTCACCCCATAAGTGGCATGGTAAAGACTGCTACCATAAGTAGCATGGTAAAGACTGCTACCTTTACCTTTAAGAGCCCCATGGCGCAGAGTGGTAAAGCTGCAGTACTGCAGTCGGAGCCCTCTGCTCATGACCTGAGTTCGATCCTGATGGAAGCTGGGTTCAGGTAGCCAGCTCCAGGTTGACTCAGCCTTCCATCCTTCCGAGGTCAGTAAAATGAGTACCCAGCTTCACCCACATCTGATCTCCAAGTTGTGAATGAGAGGCAAGTCTGGCAAAGTCTGGGAGAAGTTCCACTGAGCCCCCAGTTTTGGGTTTACAACCCAGTGGGATGTCTTTTATGTGTAAACATCTCTCAGTTGGCTGCCCTGGCAGGCTCTGGGTCTCACAAATTGACATCCAGTTTGGTTAATGGGCTCTGAGCTCATGTGGCGGGGTGGGGAGACTGAAAAGGAACTGTTCCTTTGTGTTTTTGGAGTGAATGGGAGATGGCTGGGAGCTGAGAAGGGAGGTCATCTGTTCCTTAGTGCATGCTGTTGCTTGTTGTGGTTCGCTGTGTGCACCCACGCAGCCAGCCTCCCGATGACATTGGGACAAATGTTCCAAGTTTGTCAAGTCACCCAACTAGTATCTTATTATTTTTTGGGGGTGTAGTAGCTGTGTCCTAGAACTGTCCTGCAGTCACTCTTTTGAGCTGTGAACTTAAGAACGTAAGAGAAGCCATGTTGGTTCAGGCCAGTGGTCCATCCAGTCCAACACTTTGTATCACACAGTGGCCAAAACCCAGTTGCCATCAGGAGGTCCACCAGCAGGGCCGGAATTCCAGAAATCCTCCCACTGTGGCCCCTCCAAGCACCAAGAATAGAGAGTAGGGGTGGCCAAACTGTGGCTCGGGAGCCACATGTGGCTCTTGCACATATATTCCATGGCTCTCAAAGCCCCACTACCCAATCAGCTGGCTTGGAGAAGGCATTTCTCCCTTTAAATCACTTCTTCAAGCCAAGCCAGCTGGCAGCTTGGAGAATGCATTAAAGTTGTTTTGATGCCACCGCTCCCTCCCTCAATATCTATTTCCCTCCCTCCCTTCCATCTTGTGGCTCTCAAACATCTGATGTTTATTCTATGTGGCTCTTACATTAAGCACGTTTGGCCACCCCTGAGATACAGCATAGTTACCCCAGACAGAGTGTTCTATCTATAGGAAAGGAAAGGTCCCCTGTGCAAGCACCAGTCATTTCCGACTCTGGGTGATGTTGCTCTCACAATGTTTTCACGGCAGATTTTTTACCTGGTGGTTTGCCATTGCCTTCCCCCGTCATCTACACTTTCCCCCCAGCAAGCTGAGTAGTCATTTTACCGACCTCAAAAGGATGGAAGGCTGAGTCAACCTCAAGCCAGCTACCTGAAAACCCAGCTTCCACCGGGGATCGAACTCAGGTCGTGAGCAGAGCTTAGGACCACAGTACTGCAGCTTTAACACTCTGCGCCACGGCGCTATACAACTATACATCATGGCTAATAGCCACTGATGGACTTCTGCTCCATATGTTTATCTAATCCCCTCTTGAAGCTGTCTGTGCTTGTAGCTGCCACCACTTCCTGTGGCAGTGAATTCCACATGTTAATTACTCTTTGGGTGAAGGACTTCTTTTTATCTGTTCTAAACCTCCTGGCTTAGCCCAGGAGCCAAACATTATTTGTGGCTGCCACTGAACCTGCCCCTTCAGAGAAGCTGGATAAATTTGGCATACTGCTTCTTCTTCTGACAACAAAGCTCAGCAACACACAAGAGCCTCCCACCCATCCTAAGTCTATTGCAGGGTGGGAAGGAGAGAGGATCTCTTTTCACATCTCACTGGGCTTTGGAGAAGGCAGGAACAGCGTCAAACAGAGTCAAAGGACTTTACACTTTCTGTTTAAAGAAAGAAACAAACAAAGATATGGGAAAACCAGGTTTGATTCCCCACTCTCTACCTGCAGCTGCTGGAATAGCCTTGGGTCAGCCATAACTCTGGCAGAGGTTGTCCTTGAAAGGGCAGCTGCTGTGAGAGCCCTCTCAGCCCCACCTACCTCACAGGGTGTTTGTTGTGGGGGAAGAAGATAAAGGAGATTAAGAACAGAAGAACGGAAGAGAAGCCGTGTTGGATCAGGCCAATGGCCCATCCAGTCCAACACTGTGTGTCACACAGTGGCCAAAAAACCCAGGCACCATCTAGAGGTCCATCAGTGGGGTACTTCTTTTTATCTTTGAGCTGCTCTGAGACTCTGAGATTCAGAGTGAAGGGCGGGATATAAATCCAATATCATCATCTTCTAAAGAAAAAAAGATTTCCCAAAGATCAGGATTATATTAGCCCCTTCCCAGACCTTTTCACAACATCAATTATACTGTAAACAAAGGAAAACCTTTCAAAAAACACTGCAAAAGTAAAAAGTTATTACCTGGTCCCCATTTAATTCTGAAAACAGCCTAAAGAATGTCACTGGTGTAGCAAAGGCAGGCTTACTGTAGTTTAATTTTCCTAGTCATCTGGCCAGTGCAATAGTGAGCGATAATCTGAATAAGAATCAAAGAGTTGGCAAAAAGAAAGAATAAGCCTGCTAGCCATATCAGCAAGAAAGTGTTCTGCCCCTCGAATTCCAAAAAGTAAGCAGGTGCTAGCCACAGAGCTTGCCCCACCAGCCACAGCAAGAAGAGGAGCGTAGCCTGCTGCCAGGACATCCTCAGGCAGGGGATTACAGGGGGCAGAAGGCAAAGGTACCACAGAAAATATTGGGAGGTGCACACCTTGTTAAAACTCACAAACACAGCAGTGTGCAGGAAGGAGCAGAAGACAAGGTCTTTGTAGTAAGCGAAAGAAATACCCAAAAGCAGCAGGAGCTGTGGCAAGAAAGCTGCAAGTCCGAGGGAAAAACTCCACTCGCTTTCTGCAGTCAAGTACAGCATGTAGAAATAGGGCGAGAAGTTGTGGCAGATATCTCTCCGGGTCACGTGGTAGAAATAGGTCTGCTCTAGAAATTCCCGGCCGTAAGAGAAATAAAAAAGGAGGCTGAGGGCAGCAAAGGTGCCTCCGGCCACAGCTGCAAAAAGCAGAACGTCCCGACTGAAGAGTCTTAAGAAAAACCTCCAGAAGTTGTCCACTTTTTGTTTCTTCGGAACATCTGCATTTCCTTTTTCATGGCTTTGACCACTTTGCAAATGGAGAACTATTGGCAGCGCGTAGGTCACCGGGTAAATTTTCATATGTACAGACAGGCCATACAGAACAGCAGCCTTGGCTAGATGCTTCTTTTCCATATAATACATGGTGCCCAGGACCAGGCTAGCTACCAGGGACTCGGCGTTTCCTCGGCTGGATACTGTCATGGGCAGAGGGTTGAGGAGCCAGAATGAGCAGCACCCGCAGGCCTTCCTGCTCTCCAGTCCTCTGAGCAGCAGAATCCGGTACATGAGGTATGCAGCGACCAGATCCCCAGCAATAAAGAGGAGCTTTCCATACAGATCAGAAATGTAGATGTTTGGGGTTAAGATCCAGGCCAGCAGCGGAGTGTAACGGTACGTGGCTCTTAGGTAAGGGGACTTCCCCTCTGTGATATACTTGGCAGCGTCAGTGAATACTTGATAATCGATGTCTGTATACTTCACCAACATTGTTCTGTCCTGATAAACTCCATAGAAGACGAGCAGGAGCCTGATTATGAAAGCGCTGGCGAATAAAACATCTTTCCTGAGACACCCTGTAACGATTGGCTTCCCAAATATCTGATGGGGCATCATATTTGGTTCTCTTTAACAGAAATCAGAATGAGAAATAAAACCCATTACTGGGCCAGGCTTGAACCATCCTCTGGTTATGCCACAATTTGAATAAGAAGGTGAAGTTAGTCTTCTGTGTGAAGTTAGTCTTCCTCTTCTGTGTGGGATCCAAAGAGCAACTCTGTTTAGATCACAAGCAGTCCTGTTGAAAAGATAAAAAGCTGTTTAGAACAAGGAAAATGGTTTTTGCTTGGAGATCACAGTAACGTAGCAAAGTGATTTGTTTGGCTTTCTCGTGTGCAGAGGCCTGTTTAAAGGTTAGGGATCAATTACATGCTGGCTGCAGTTCAGCAAATGTTTCATGCAGGGGTCGTTTTGTAGAAAAATAGGTGGTAGAGCTCATTAGCATAACATTCATTGGCATATGCCACCCCCCGCCCAACCAGGCAAAAGCAACCTGACACAAGAAAGGAGAGCCCCGGACAAACAAGGCCTGCTTAGGCTTGCTAGCGATCCAGCCAGCCCAAGCAGGCCTTGCTCACCTGGGGTTCTCCTTGGCCGCCCACCCCACCCCCACCTCCGCCTGCACAGTCAAAAGGCTAGCAAGCCACCTGCCGCTCAAAATCAGATAAGAAGTGGAGAAAGGGTGGTGTGGGCTTCTCCGGGGGTTAATGAGGGCTGCTGGGGGTGTAGCAAAGCTCCTGGTGGCTGGCTGGCTTTCCTAATCCAGGGATTGTTATGCAGCTGCACCTACTATTCAATGGACAAGGTAGGTGGAGAGGAGGGGGAGTTGTCAGAAAGGTTCAGGAGCTGTGCTCCTGTGGGCTCCTGCTGAATTCCAGGCCTGGTTTCATGGAACCATTTGAGAGTTCCTGCCCTTAAGAGACAACAGGTGCACACAGTCCAAAGGCACCAGATGTATTCCAGCATTCAGATTGTACCCATATTGTAAGGGAAGTCACTGTAACAGTAGATTTAGAGTTCAAACTGATTCACTGCTACTGTACAAAGATGCTCACCCAGTTTTTTTTATGCAAGCCTCTTTGGAGGTATTTGGTGAGAAGGATGGGATGTACCTATTTTTAAAACAATTAGGATAGCAGGAAAGATAGATGCTGAGGGAAAAAATCAGGCTGATCACACCACTGTAGTGTGGTGACAGATGTAGTTCAAATCCCAGTAGTCATTAGCATTCCAATCTGAACACATAAGAGGATGAGAAGAAAAACAAAGGAACAACTTTCCCTTGGATTAATAAGAGCAAAATATTTCAAAGGTATATGATGTCATTCTTCTACTGAAGCTAAAATAATCCGGTCCTTTAAGGCAGGGGTATCAAACTTCATTTGTTATGAGGGTCAGATGTGACATAAATGAGACCTTGTTGGGCTGGGCCATGTGTGTCATGAAATGTAAGGCCAGGTAGTGGAGAAATAAACTTTACAAAGGACACTGGCAAACTCAATTAAAAGGTGTGTTTTTCAGGAAGAGAGCAACAGCAACTTTGTCCATCGCCTCTTGCAGTAGTAGAAAAGAGCAAGAGGCCAGTAGCACCTTAAAGACTAACAAAATTTGTGGCAGGGGATGAGCTTTTATGCATCACTGCTGCAGCTGTATCTGAAGAAGTGACCAGTGACTTAGGGAAGTTCATCCTCTGCCACAAATGTTAGTCTTTAAGGCACTACTTGACCGTTACTCTTTTCTACTGCTACAGACAGATTAACACGGCTACCCACCTTGATCCATCTCTTGCAGTAGGTCACTAGGTCCTCTAGGACTATGTAAAGGGCTGCAACCTTTTGTGCATGTGCAGGACACACATATTGTGTCTCATGAAAAGTCTTGAAATAGACCAGCTCTGTTCCCCCGCCCTCCCCCGCAATCATTTTACTAATGGAGAAATATCTTAGTTGAGGATGTCCCATCCTATGGAAGCAGAGCCACCTAATGAAAGCAGTGAATGGAAGTGAACAGAGAGAAGCCACCATTGGTGAACATTTGAAATTATTAAAAGGTCAAGGAAGTCCCCTGTGCAAGCACCAGTCATTTCTGACTCTGGGGTGACATTGCTTTCACAACGTTTTCACAGCAGACTTTTTACGGGGTAGTTTGCCATTGCCTTCCCCAGTCATCTACACTTTTCCCCCAGCAAGGTGGGTACTCATTTTACTGACCTCGGAAGGATGGAAGGTTGAGTCAACCTCGAGCCAGTTACCTAAACCCAGCTTCCGCTGGGATTGAACTCAGGTCATAAACAGAGTTTAGGACTACAGTACTGCAGCTTTACCACTCTGCTCCACGGGGCTCTTTTGAAATTATTAAAAAGGTAAAGGTAGTCCCCTGTGCAAGCACCAGTCATTTCCGACTCTGGGGTGACATTGCTTTCGCAACGTTTTCACAGGGTGGTTTGCCATTGCCTTCCCCAGTCATCTACACTTTCCCCCCAGCAAGCTGGGTACTCATTTTACTGATCTCAGAAGGATGGAAGGCTGAGTCAACCTTGAGCCGGCTACCTAAACCCAGTTTCCACCAGGACTGAACTCAGGTCATAAACAGAGTTTAGGACTGCAGCTTTACCACTCTGCACCATGGGGCTCTTTCGAAATTATTACTAGGCCCTTAAAAGGGAAAAGTATCTAGCAGGAGTAAAATTCTCCTTGGTTCAGTTTTAAGGGATGGCAGCTGAAGGGGGGGTGATGGTGGGGAGAAGAGCTGGCTGTTTTGGTCTGCTTGAGAAGGATTCCTTGAAAGGGCATGGCATATCGGGGAGGGTCAGTGGTCCTCCTTTTCTGTGCAAACCACAAGCTCATTCTTGGGATGTAAATGACCTGACTGTGATCTTGCTCCTTCCTAATTCTGGAAAGAAGGGAGCCAATCAGATAAGCAATTTAGCATTTCCCAGTTCTCTTCCCCTCTAGTGGCAGAAAGGCACTCCAAGCTATGCGTTCAGGGACTGGAGGGAAAGGAGAAAATTGAAACACTAGTAAAGAAGTCAAGTATGCTTGGTAGCGTTGGGCAGGACTGCTACATGACTCCTCTTCTAGTACTCAGCCCCTGGTATTGGAAACAGATGCTGGGAGGTCCGGAAAAATCGAAGCCCTGGAAGGTGGAGTCAATGATAGAAATGACGGTTAAGGTAGCCCTTGTGAGTCTGTGTTGCAATTCAAGAGCCAGCGAAGCAAAAAGTGACATTCAAAAAAGGGAAACAACAGCACTAGGCAGAGAAAAGAGCTTGTCACTACCGGAGAGGAAAGGGGAAGATGGAGCATTTTCTGCTTCTATAAAGATCTTACCTTGTAGTGAGGAAGCAGCTTTATCTATCTGAGCATGCTCAGTGCGGCACTTGGAAGGTATCGCCCTCAATCGCATTGCCCTTCCTTTGTGATTCTACTTCCTCTTTTTTCCAAAAGTGTATTTGGGAGAAGCAGCTCGGAACAAAGGTGTCTGAGTGGCACTACAGAGCCTAAAAGCCAGGTGTGAGGAAGAGAGGTGATGGATATCTAGAGGATTACATATTAGGGCATGCATAACAAATTTATTTATTTATTATTTATTACATTAAGCTTATATCCTGCCCTCTCCGCAAGCCGACTCAGGGAGGCTCTCAAAATTTGAGTCCAGTGGCACCTTTAAGAGCAACAAAGTTTAATTCTCGGTATAACCTTTAGTGTGCATGCACTCTTCTTCAGATACCTGATTCTGTTCTCTGGCACATTTCCCCATGAAGATTAATGCATAATGATGATGTGTAGGAAGAAGGTAGTTGTGAGTTTCCTGCATTGTGCAGGGGATTGAACTAGGTGAACTCTGGGTATATATACTGTTGGGTGGAGCAATGAAATTACTTAATTTGCATATTGAGAGGAATGTGTATGGGGGTGTTTGGAAGGGGGAAAAACTGGTGAGGGTATGGAGGATAAGGCCTAGATGTTTGTCTCTCCATGGCCTGGAGTGCTGGAAGGACTTCGCATGTGTGGCGACTTCTAGTTGACCCCTACTGGGGGCCTGGAGGATATTCAGAGAGATGGCTGATTAAAGCCTACCCTGTCCCCCTGACTGCTGGTATTTCAGGAACTTGGCAGAGTCTACCCTGCTTAGCTTCTGAGATCTGATGAGATCAGGCTTGCCTGGGTTAGCCAGGCTGGGGCTGCTGAAGACATTTTTGTCTGGTGCGGGCCCTCCCTTTATGGAAATCACTTTTTCTGGAGGAGGTTAGCCCCAGACCATCTATCTTTGAACTGGAGCTAATTTCTTCTCTGAGATGGTGAGGAAGGAGGCCCTGAGGACCTTCCTTCCCACTGGAAGTCAGCTTCTGAGGGACTGAAGCTGGACCAGCTTCAATAAGAAAACAGTACTTCCAGGACACCTTTGGTTTGGGAAGGGAAAGGAGTATGGGGGTGGGGAGTACCATACCCTGTCTGTAAAATTGTATTTTCCCTGTTGTAATAGTTACTTTGCTTATGCCAAGGTGTGTGAGTGGGAGGGAGTGCTTTAAGAAAGGATGCCCTAAGCCTTGAACTTGCCCTTATTTTCAGCACCTGGGTTACATGGTTCTATGAACACTTCCTCCCCCATTACAGAGACAACTGAGTAGGCAGTACTTAGATTTCTAAAAAGGGAGATGCTGAACTTATAAGCATCGACATTTGCTTTGCTTCATTGGGGCTGGGCGGAGAAGAGGCTGGTGATCCAAATGGGAGAAGTTGATTTTGGTATCCTGAGATCTGATTTAGAGAAAGCAAAATGGGGAAGGTAATATTTATGTCTTCAGCTAATTTTGTTTGTGTGTTTGTACTGGGAATGAGGGCAAATACGGCTGGTTCTAAAATATGGTCAGTGAAGTGATTCTGCTGTCCTGGACCCTATTTTAACCAAACAAATGTTCCCATTTTTTTCAGGCCTGGGTATCTGAAAAGCCAGTATTTATTCTATGAATTTTTAGGACAAACAATGGATAAGAATTGGAAAAAGAATCAGTAGGGTTAAAAGATATGGTTAGCAAGAACAGAATATTATTATGAAGAAATAAAGCAAAAAAAGGAGAATAAATAGGTATCACAGTTTCAGTTATATGCAAATAAGAAAGTGGGGGATTATGTGTTACAAGGGAGACAGCAGTGCAAAGAAAACACATTCAAGAATATATACATATATTTTTGCTGATAATGGAAGTCAGCATTCCAGGAGGATGTAGAAAGGGGAATCCTCACACAACTGGTTGCCCGCAAGAGCCAAAATAAAGTTGACATCTATTATTACATTTCCATGTACTAATACATGGAATTTTAGCCCTTCCTCCAAAAAAACCCAATACATTCTCTGGTGCAATCCCCAATTTTATCCATCCACAACTTTGTAGAGGAGAATGATAGAGGACCCTCAGCTACCCAAAGAACTTCATGGTGGCCGTGAGGATTTGCACTTGGCTCTCCGTGTTGAATCCCAGTGAGAAAGGCAGACTATAAATAACGTCAATGAATAATTCCAGTGCCAGCTGATGGACTAACACGGCAGCTACCCATCTTGTTTGGTACTGTGCAGCAACAGAAAAGAGCAAGAGTCCAGTAGCACCTTAAAAGCAAACAACATTGGTGGCAGCAGTGAGGTCTGAAGAAATGAGCAGTGACTCACGAAAACTCGGACGCCACCACAAATTTTGCTAAGTCTTTAAGGTGCTGGTGGTCTCTTGCTCTTTTCAAGTACCAAACAGAGATTTTACTTACTATCTTATCTTTTGTAACAATAAATCCTGGGATTTTTGAGGTACCACAAAGCTATTATTTTACATTGCGCGCACACATCCAGTATTTGGTGCAAGAGCTCTTCAAGGGAAAGAGAGAATCCATACCTTCCTATGAAAAAACGGCATCGCAAGCATCCATACCTATACCCTCCTTTCAGGGTACGCCATGAGCCTTGGTTGCAGCAAGAAACGGAACGTTAGTGCCCCCGACTGCAGAGCCCGCGGTAGTCATTTTTAAAGGACGCCGTGCGCGTGCTGTTTTATGCTCCTCCGCTATACAACTTTAGCCTGCGCAGGCGCAGAACGAAAAAGAAACGGGGGATTTGGTTCCTTCCCAGTTTTTCTCCCCCGGGCCAGGATGTCTGCTCTGTGCGACCCCGCTGGGGTTGTTGGTCCTCCGGGGTCCGCCCCCAGCCCGAAACCGGCAGTCGCCCCGCCGTCGCTCAGGTATTCTCGCCACTGGGACCCACATGCCAAGTTTAGGTCTGGAGATGGTCTGCAGGCTGGAACCTGTGGCTACGTATCGGAGCTGGGGTGATTGGTGTGGGGAGAGATGAAACTAGACTTTATTGTTGTTGCTTAATTCCAGCAATGTGGGTTATTCTTAACAGTATAGTATTTATTTGGAACATTTTTATGCTGCTTTTCCAGGAACTTGCCCAGTTATTATTAATGCAATTTGTGTTGTATTAATCATTTCAGCTACGGATCCCTTTCTTGAAGAATATGTTTGCATTTTTAAACCTCGTTTGGATCGGCTTTTGTTCCTGTAGGATCCAGGTTTTTCTGGATGGAAAATAGGATAAAAGATACAACAAAATGTTAATCCATATGTGGGGAGCCCAGTCTTGTCGTATCTCAGAAGCTAAGCAGGGTCAGCCCTGGTTAGTGTTTGGATGGGAGACCTCCAAGGAATACCAGGGTCGTGATGCAGAGGCAGGCAATGCCAACCACCTCTGAATGTCTCTTGCCTTGAAAACCCTACAGGGTTGGCATGTCAGCTGTGAGTTGACTGAACTTTCCGCCACCATCATGTATGGAGGCTTTGTGGACTAACATAAACCAAAGGAATAGATCCCTGCCCCAAGGAGCTTGCAGTCTGAAAAGTGAAATACAAAAACAGTGATTCAACACAAACAGTGGAGTGAGGTAGTAGAATTCTGATAGAATGGACTGTGCCACTTCAGGTAGCAGGTGGAAGATGTTGGTTTTTAAATGCTTATCACATGCAAGTTTCAGGAAAAATAGGAATTCAAACCATGGCCTCCCTGAACCTAGTCCAGCACTACACCAGGTAACCACTATGATAGCTGTAAGGAACCTCCATGTTCACAAGTAGTACACCACTGAATATCATAGGCTGACTACTTCTGGAAACCATGTTGGTCCATTATGATCAGCTCTGGAGAAACATTTTCTTTGTTCATA
This sequence comes from Heteronotia binoei, assembly GCF_032191835.1. Classification (NCBI taxonomy): domain Eukaryota; kingdom Metazoa; phylum Chordata; class Lepidosauria; order Squamata; family Gekkonidae; genus Heteronotia; species Heteronotia binoei. Next base: position 258,416,841 of record NC_083223.1, read on the forward strand.
TGCTAGTGGGGTAAAAAAAGGTAGGTAAAGGTAGTCCCCTGTGCAAGCACCGAGTCGTTACCAACCCATGGGGTGATGTTACATCATGGCGTTTTCTTGGCAGACTTTGGTTTGCCATTGCCAGTCATCTACACTTTACGCCCAGCAAGCTGGGTACTCATTTTACCAACTTCAGAAGAATGGAAGGCCCGTGTCAACCTTGAAACAGCTACCTGAACCCGGCTTCCACTGGGATCAAACTCAGATCGTGAGCAGAGCTTGAACTGCAGTACTGCAGCTTACCACTCTGTGCCATGGTGTTCTGTAGCAACTGAGGTAGGGTGCATAAATCTTGATTTGATCTTCTCATCATTGTATGATGTTGGGTCAGGGAATGGATGATGCTGGAGATTCCACAAATTTGGAGTGAGGAATGGCTAGCAACATATCTTCCTGAGTCTCTGGTAGAGACAGGCAAGACCCAGACACAGGGGATGTGGTGCTGTTATTATTGTTGTTGTTTTGGTAGGGTGACAGATTTTGAGTTCCACAGAATGCTTTGTACGGAGGTCAAAAGAGAACAATCCAAGATCTCCTTGTACAGTATTCTACCTGTGAAGCTATCTCAACACGTCATTTGCTGGAGGTTTCTCCCCTTCTCTTTCAGTGTTATAGGGTGATTCTTGTGCAGGATAACATTGGCACTTATGGACTTTCCCCTATTGTTCTGTTATGACCAAGGTTTCTTGTGAAGATACCTCTATATAGTTGGATTATAGATTACCATTTTAGCCTCATCAGATCTCAGAAGCTAAACAGGATTAGCCAGGTTAGTACATGGATGGGAGCTTGCAAGCAAGTGTAGCCTCACTTGCTATGTAGGGGCAGGTGGTGGCAAACCACCTCTTTTCATCTCTTGCCTTGAAAACTGCAACTTGATTGCACTTTCCACATACGAGGAAGCAGATTTATTATTTTTTTAAAAAAAGTCATAATAAAGGAATGCATTAAGAATAAATTACCGTTTACAGAGTTGGTGTGCAGACTTTAGAGCTGCACATAATTAATTCTTAGACTACATTTGCATTTTAAAAAATGAAAACTGGGAAAGGCCCAAAATATTTGTATGTGAGTTCATGGCATTTCGTCCCATCTACAACTCCCCGCTCCTCAGTTTTAAGATGTGGGTTATTCTTAATGTGGGTTATTCTTAACAGTATAGCATTTATTTGGAACATTTTTATGCTGCTTTCCCAGGAACTAACATAAACCAAAGTACTCTCACCCAATGAGTTCAGCACACTTAGTTCAGTTTATTCCAAGACTGTCTGAACAAGCTCATGTCTGTCTGAGACTTAGCTTTAGCCCCTTTCCACTCTGTTTTTCACATTCCATTTTGGCTTTTGTATAGAAATGGGAAGGCAATACAGATGACTGTGCTAGTCCCATTTGGCTGGTTTGAGTTATTGCAGGGCCTGAGAAAGATTTCATCCTGAGACCCCAGAGAGCTGCTCTAGTCAGAGTAGAGTTATTGCATGGCCTGAGAAAGATTTCAACCTGAGACCCCAGAGAGCTGCTTCTCTAGTCAGAGTAGAGAATAATCCCTGGGATGGACCAAGGGTCTGATTCAGTATAAGGCAGCTTCGTGTGTTCGGGTGTATTGTTCCTGGGAGTAAGCCTCATTGAATGATATGGGACATCTGATTAGGCTTGCTCCCTCTTGGGGCACCTTTGCAAGGGAACTTAACTATGGGGTGAAAACGGGAGTGACCTTTCCCTCTCAGGAAGTACTGGTTTATACCCACGGTCCTCTCTGTCAGCTCAAGATGATGTTGTTTCCTTCTGTTTCCACAGTTCCCAAGAACTGTCTCAGGAGATCAAAGCCTTCCTTAGCGGTGTAGACCCGGTACATGGTAACAAGCTGACCATCAAGGAGCATGCCCGATGTGCCATTCTGCTGCTGCGCAGCCTCCCACCCGCCCGCAGCGCCGTTCTGGACCACCTTCGGGGTGTCTTTGATGAGTATGTGTGCACCTACTTGCTGGACCTTGAAAACAGTGAAGGCAGGCCCGGCTGTGTCCGCTCCCAGGGCCCCAACCTGGATGACGTGGTCCAAGAGATCCAAGCTGTGCTGTCCGAATTTGTCCACATGAACCCCAAAGCATGGGCAGGCTTGGTCTCAGCTTGGTCCATCGACCTGATGGGGCAGCTGAGCAGCAAATACGCCGGCCGCCACGGCGTGCCCCATGCCAGCAGCCTCAACGAGTTGCTGCAGCTGTGGATGTCTTGCAAAGCCACGCGGATGCTGATGGAGATCTACACGCAGTGCCTCTCCTCTATGATCAGCACCTGCCCAGATGCTTGCGTGGATGCCCTCCTGGACACGTCCGTTGAGCACTCACCACATTTCGACTGGGTCGTGGCTCACATAGGCTCCTCTTTCCCCAACACGATCATTAATCGGGTGCTCTCCTGCGGCCTCAAGGACTTCTGCATGCACGGGACAGCCTCAGCCGACCTCCTTCTCTTCCCCAGCACCACTGCCGCTGACAAGAGGGTCCCCAAGATTGCCTCCGTGGTGGGCATCCTGGGGCACTTGGCCTCTCGCCACTCGGAGAGCATCAAGCAGGAGCTGCTGAGGATGTTTCATGGGAGCCTGGGCCCCGCCCGGGACCAGCAGCAGAAGGCCACTGTGCCCTTTTTGCTGCAGCTGGCCGTCATGTCCCCCACTCTGCTGGGCACCATCTCAGCGGAACTCGTGGACTCCCTCAAGCCGGGCGTGCTTAACCAACTCCACCAACACTTCGCATCCCTGCCTCGGGAGGATCTGGAGAACATGGTGAGCATCGTGGTCCACCTCATCTGCCAGACGTCAGGAGGCGCCTACCGTACCCTCCAATTCCTCATCAACACAGCGATGCCGGCTTCCGTCATCACCACCCCAGGCTTGGCCGTCCACGACAGTGTGCGAGAAGCTTGCGACCGTGTCATCCAGCTGCTGCTCCTCAACCTTCAGAAGCTGGTGTACAACCGAGGGACAGCCAGCTTGGTGGAGGCTCCGCCCCGGGCCGTACCTTTCTTGGACGAACTGAAGGGCCACGTGCAAGAGCTTTGCGTGGAGACGCTGCGGCTGGAGAGGAAGCGCTTCCTTTGGCAGCACCAGCTGCTCGTCCTGCTGTCAGTCTACTGTACCCCGAGCTGCGGTAGCGAGGCCCTCTTTTATTTACTGACTCTGGCCAAGAGTCAGGAGGAACTGAGTCTAGCAACACAACTCTACGCCGTGCTGAGCTCTTGCATGAGCGACCTTTTACCTGCCACAGTCAAAAAGTGTGTGTGCCAGATCCATGCCGGCAGCCTGTCTGAGCAGCAGACGGCTCAGCTGTTCCAAAACCTGGCCTTGATCATGCAATGGGAGGACGAGGGTCCTGCCTCCATGGGCCACCAGCTGGGCCAGGTGGTCTCATCGTACCTCTATGACTTTGGCCAGCTCCTGCTGCACGGCAACCCCGAAGTTGCCCGGGCGGCTTCCTTGCTGCTTTCTGTTTGCCCCATGCCCAAAGCGATCCAGCCAGCTCACCTCCTGTTCCTTATCCGGTCCGCCGCACACCACTTTTTCCTGGTGTTGTGCCACAAGTGCCCCACGGGCATCAGTTACGGGAGCCGCCTTCTCTGTTGCCTGAGCGGGGTCTCGCCCACAGCCAGCAAAGCCATCCTCCAGTACTTGGTAGAAGGAGCTTTGCATCCAGGCAACGCCGAGCTCTTTGGCGGAGTGGCCGAGCCACCTGCCATCAGGAGCGACGCCAGCTTGGAAGGTGCCAGGGTCTCCCTGCTGGACATCAACCGGCGCTTTATGGCCACCGTGAACTTCTCGGGCAGCGTGTGGTCAGTGTTCCACGCTGGGGTGATCGGGAGGGGACTGAAACCACCCCACACTCCGTATCAGCGGGAACCGGAAGAGATCGCCCACAACCTCCAGACCTTTTTGAGCTTGCTGCTGCGGTGCTGTGGAGCAGGGCGGTGCAGCTCGGAGCATGCCCAGCGCACGGTAGCAGCTGTCAGCCCTGAAGCAGCCAAGACGGTGGCGGTGGTCCTGGTGGAGAGCGTCTGCCCTGACGTCACGAACAGCGAGCTGGCATGGCCTCCCGAAGAGCATACCCGCAACACCGTGGAGCGGGACATCCAGATTGGGCGGTGCTTCCGCGACAACCCCCTTCTTTTTCAGCTTCTGAACTTGGTTGCAGCAGGGAGGCCGGCTCTGTGTTACTGCTCGGTCCTGCTCCGGGGCCTCATGGCGACGCTTATGGCACACTGGGAGGCTTCGCGGGAGAACGACACCGTCAGCTCCCCATGGCACTTGCAGGCCTCCTGTGCCCTGGTGGCCTGCATGGGGGAAGGCCACCTCCTCCCCCCGGTTCTCAGCAACATGCACGAGATCTTTGACCAGCTGGCCCCTTTTGAGGTCCACCTCTTGCTCCTCAGCGTCTGGGACTACATGCGTGATAACAGTCCGCTGCCCCAGAAGTTCACCTTCGATGCTGGGACAGGGCTGTTCTTCCGGGACTTTTCTAGAGACAACGATGTCGGCAAATACCTCTGCGTTTTACACAGTGTCCTGCATAAGAACATTGATCGGCTGGGCCTGCTGTCTGGGCGATTCCAGACTTAGCTGCTTCCTTAAGACTCTGCCTTAGCTTGGCATGCTATTAAGTTTTGATGGTTGGTGAGGAAAGCTTTCCAGTGTTGTTTAAAACCCTGAATGAAGGGCTATAGTGAAATTGTTACTGGGGCATCAGATGGAGGGATAATTTTTTGGGGTGGTGTAGCAGGCGCTGCTGGCACTTTTTGCCCCCAACCCTGTTAAATCCAACATTGCTTGAAAAGTTACCCCAGCTGTCTGTCTGGTTTAGTTCATGGAAGACGGCTTCTCCTTAAATAATAGCTGAGTGGGATGAACTTACACAAAACAATGCTCATGTATTGGCAGTAGCCAGATAGTGATAAGCCAGGCCTGGTCCGTGTTGCTGTATGCCGTGTGATGTGGGCATCAGCTGCATCTCTGTAGCCTGATGTAATTCAAGCTGAAAAGTCTGAGGTTTTCCCCTCCTCTCTCAATTGGTTCAGGTCACAAAGCAGGGGACATCTGTTGTTTCTACTGACTGGTCTTGCCTTCAAATCCAGAACACAGCAATTTGGTGGAAGATCTAAGAAGGCTTACGAGGGTTGTGCAGAAATGTGTTTCCCAGGGTACAAAAGGGGACCCAATGCGTGTGCAGTATCGTGATCCATTTACCTGCATTCTCAAAAAAAAATCCTCAGGAAAGAGGTCTGTGTAGTTTAATTGGAAAGAAAATGAGGTGGCGTAATAGCTGCTTATTTGCACTGATCTGTGTTGGTGTGGATACGCCCATAACTTTCTAGCTCTTTGTAAACAGATGATGTTTGTTCTGCTAAAGTGATGTGTGACTTGGGAAGTTTGCATATCTGCGGATTATACATATCTCATGAAGGAAGCACAAGCTACATCAGCTCACCCTTCTGCTGTAGTGAGAAGCTTCCCAACAGATGTTGCCTTGCCTGCTGTGGCTTACTTTTCTGGGACCAATTCCTTTCTTGGACTAAAGATTTGCTAATAGATTCTGCTCCAGAAGCAAGAGGCCAGATAAGCAGGATAGTGGCTCTCTCTTTGGTGCTTCTTAGAGTACATCTAAGCAAATCACCTCCCAGTAGCACTCGTGAACATGTGGTGTTCTAATTTGGAATTACAGGAGCAGAGTTAGTTAACTGCTTCCCCTCTCCTGAATTGGTGCACCCACAGCTGGGGGTTAGCACTGGGGTCACACCTGATTGGAGCCACCTGTCTTTGTCATTGGCTCATCATTGCTGCTGTACGTCCCCAAGAGGGCTCTTTGTGAGACTGATTCTGCTGAATTTGAGTCTAGATTTGAGTCTAGCGGCACTTTAGAGGCCAAGATTTTGGGGATGTAGCCAGAGTTAGTCTGGCTACATCAGACAGGGCTTTTTTTGTAGCAGGAACTCCTTTGCATATTAGGCCACACTCTCCTGATGTAGCCAAGGATTGTGGCCTAATATGCGAAGGAGTTCCTGCTATAAAAAAGCCATCTGACAAAGGGAGCTTTGATTCCTGAAAGCTCAGACCTTTAAAATCTTGTTTATCTCTAAAGTGCTCCTGGACCCAAACCTAGCTGTTTTATTATGGACCGACATGGCTACCCTCTGAAACTGATTCTGCTGAGCATCCTATAGGCCAGATGGCCTCTGGACCACTCCTGTTTTTCTTTCAGGGCTGGACCAAGCACTCAAAATAATACTCAGAGAAAGCAGCAATGCATGCACTGGCCTGCAGGTCCTCAGCCCCAGCTGGTCTGAGTGATGCTGGACAGTTGCCAGCATGTCTTCTTCCTTTTTTACATTGTTGAAGTCCACTGTAGTTGTTGGGGAGGGGGGGTAGGTTTGTTTTTTAAATAAAAACATACAGAAAGGAAGAACTTTTGCAACATGTGGGTTTCATTTACAAATACAGGTCTACTGCTAAGACAAGTCTCCCCCATTCTATACCATGCATTGGATTTTTCCTACCTAAATGCAGAACTTTACATTTATCCCTGTTAAAATTCATTTTATTGGTTTTAGCCCAGTTTTCCAGCCTGTCAAGGTCATCCTGTATCCTGTTTCTGTCTTCTTCTGTGTTTGCAACCCCTCCCAATTTAGTATCATCTGCAAATTTAATAAGCATTCCCTCTGTTCCTTCATCCAAATCATTGATAAAGATGTTGATTACAAAAATATGTAATCTTTCATTGAAATCTTCCTCTGTTCCTGAGGACTGGAAGGTAGCAAATGTCACCCCCTTCTTTAAAAAGGGTTACAGAGGAGATCCGGGAAACTACAGGCCAGTCAGTCTGACTTCACTACCGGGAAAGTTGATAGAAACCATTATCAAGGACAGAATGAGTAGGCACATTGATGAACACGGGTTATTGAGAAAGACTCAGCATGGGTTCTGTAAGGGAAGATCTTGCCTCACTAACCTGTTACATTTCTTTGAGAAGGTGAACAAACATGGACAAAGGAGACCCGATATATAACATTCCTCATCAAAGGCTCCTTAGTAGGCTCGAGAGTCATGGAGTAAAAGGACAGGTCCTCTTGTGGATCAAAAACTGGCTAATTAATAGGAAGCAGAGAGTGAGTATAAATGGAGCAGTGGAGGATGGTAAGCAGTGGAGTGCCGCAGGGCTCAGTACTGGGTCCCATGCTCTTTAACTTGTTCATAAATGATTTGAAGTTGAGAGTAAGCAGTGAAGTGGCCAAGTTTGCGGATGACACTAAATTGTTCAGGGTGGTGAGAACCAGAGAGGATTGTGAGGAACTCCAAAGGGATCTGTTGAGGCTGGGTAAGTGGGCATCAACGTGGCAGATGAGGTTCAATGTGGCCAAGTGCAAAGTAATGCACATTGGGGCCAAAAATCCCAGCTACAAATACAAGTTGATGGGGTGTGAACTGGCAGAGACTGACCAAGAGAGAGATCTTGGGGTCGTGGTAGATAACTCACTGAAAATGTCAAGACAGTGTGCAATTGCAATAAAAAAGGCCAACACCATGCTGGGAATTATTAGGAAGGGAATTGAAAACAAATCAGCCAGTATCATAATGCCCCTGTATAAATCGATGGTGCGGTCTCATTTGGAGTACTGTGTGCAGTTCTGGTCGCCGCACCTCAAAAAGGATATTATAGCATTGGAGAAAGTCCAGAAAAGGGCAACTAGAATGATTAAAGGGCTGGAACACTTTCCCTATGAAGAAAGTTTGAAACGCTTGGGACTCTTTAGCTTGGAGAAACGTCGACTGCGGGGTGACATGATAGAGGTTTACAAGATAATGCATGGGATGGAGAAAGTAGAGAAAGAAGTACTTTTCTCCCTTTCTCACAATACAAGAACTCGTGGGCATTCGATGAAATTGCTGAGCAGACAGGTTAAAACGGATAAAAGGAAGTACTTCTTCACCCAAAGGGTGATTAACATGTGGAATTCACTGCCACAGGAGGTGGTGGCGGCCACAAGCATAGCCACCTTCAAGAGGGGTTTAGATAAAAATATGGAGCAGAGGTCCATCAGTAGCTATTAGCCACATTGTGTGTGTGTCTCTGTGTGTGTATATAAAAAAAAATTGCCACTGTGTGACACAGAGTGTTGGACTGGATGGGCCATTGACCTGATCTAACATGGCTTCTCTTATGTTCTTATGCCATTAAATGCCAACAATGCCCCTCAGTCCTCTACATAGGGCAAACAGGACAAACCCTATGCCAAAGGATAAATCTGACATCAGGAATTACAGAACTGAGAAACCTGTTGAAGAACACTTTAATCTTCCTGAGCATGCAATGGGTGACCTCAAAGTAGCTGTTTTACTACAAAGGAACTTCAAGAACAGAAGGAGAGAGAAATTGCTGAATTACAAATTATCATGAAACTTGGAGCAAACACCTCCGCAGGACAGAACAGGGATATTGGTTTTTTTATCTCACTACATATGCTAAACCAACTCTCACTGAGTATAGCTGTGCATCCACAGTGTTCCAATGTATTTCTCTTTTAGAACAGTGTATCAGAATAATGTTGTGTGTGTGTGTGTGTTGACATGCTCAAATGAGGGATGTGGGCTGTTTGTTTCATTACATATATGAACCCACCTTCCACCATACTTTAATGCACTCTGTTTTTCTAAGGGCTAACATATTATTTCTCTTTTCGAACAGTGTCAGAATATTTGGGTTATTTTTTTTTTATTGACATAGTCAAATGGGGGATATTGGCTGTTTGTCTTATTGCATTACCAACCCATCCTATGGCAAACTATATGGATGTTATAATCTCTTGAAAAACCATGCCCTCTATTTAAACTAACAAAGCCAGAATGTTACCTAGATTTATGGCACTTCGCACCTACGACAGCAGTCTGCTTTTTATCACCCTCCAGTGTTTATTCAGCCCTGTTTTGTCCTAACATTAATAAACACAGATCCCTATTTGTGATTCTTTTAATCTGCTAAAAACATTCCCATGATTCCACACTGCCCACTTATATTAAGAATTGCTGCTTCCATTCCCATTTGTCTGATGAAGTCTGCTTAAGAGCATACGAAAGCTTACATTCTAAATAAAACTTAGTTGGTCTTAAAGGTACACTTGTCTACTGCTTTGTTCTAAAGAAATTTAAGATGTTGCATCCTAGCTAAGGGTTGCCAGATCCAGGCTGGGAAGCTCCTGGAGATTTGGGGTTGAAGTCTGGGGAGAACAGGGACCACAGTAGGTACAATGCTACAGAGGCTCCCTCCCTCTGCCCTGGCATCTGTTTTCTCCAGGGTAGAGGTGGCCAGGGCTTTTTTGGTGGAAAAAGTCCAGCAGGAACTCATTTGCATATCAGGCCACACCTGATAGCACCATTGCTTCACACTGCTTTGTTGTAGAAAAACTCCAGCAGGAACTCATTTGCATATCAGGCCACACCCCCTGACACCAAGCCAGGGGTGCGTTCCTGTGTGTTCCTGCTCAAAAAAAGCCCTGGAGGTGGCCAAACTGCAGCTCGGGAGCCACATGTGGTTCTTTCACACATATTGTGGGGCTCTTGAAGCCCCCATTGCCCTGTCGGCCAGCTTGGAGAAACCATTTTTCTCTTTAAATCACTTCTAGAAGCCAAGCCAGCTGGCGGCTTGGAGAATCTGTTTAAAATTAAAGTTGCTTTGCTTTCCACCTCTCCCTCCATCTACTTGCCTTCCTCCCTTCCTTGTGGCTCTCAAGCACCTGACGTTTATTCTGTTTGGCTCTTACTTCAAGCAAGTTTGGCCACTCCTGCTCCAGGGAAACTGACATCTGTAGTCTGGAGATCTGTAATTCCTGGGGATCCCCAGATCCCATCTGGAGGCTGGCAACCCTACCCTCCCTTCATCAGAAAAAGGTACTACTGGACTCCAACTTTGTTCTATTGCTTCACCAGGGGTGGCCAAACTTGCTTAATGTAAGAGCCACACAGAATAAATATCAAGATGTCGGAGAGCCACAAGGCATGAATGTCAGGTTTTTAGAGCTGCAAGACAGGGAGGGAGAAAAGCAAATAGGAGGAGGAGAGGTGGAAAGAAAGCAACTTTAAATGCATTCTGCAAGCTGCCAACTGGCTTGGCTTGAAGTGATTTAAAGAGACAAATGGGACAGTAATGCTTTCAAGAGCCACACAATATGTGTGAATGAACCACATGCGGCTCCCGAGCCACAGTTTGGCCACCCCTGCTTCAGACCAACACGGCTGCCCACCTGGATCTATATACCCCAACCTCTTTCTCTGAGCTGGTCGTCCCCGACCCGCGCCAGGAGAATCCGCTCATGAATCAATAAGCAGCCCGGCGGGTTGCGTGACGTCTCGCCCCGCGGTTGGTGGAGCAGGACAGGCGGAGCCAAGCCGAGGGAGCCAATGAAATCGCCGCGCTTTGGGCGGGGAGGTGCCGAGCCGGATCCAAGATGGCGGCAGCGGGAGGGCGGTGAGTTCGGGGCCCACCTGGGACGTTCACCGGCTCCGGGGGGTGGGAAGGAAGTGGCGGCACCGTCTCCTTGCCCAAGATCACGAATGGCCTTCTCTTTTTTCTTGCCGTCCGTGCCTAAGCCTCGCGACGCCCCGCAGGAGATCCCTACTGATCCCCCCCCTAAGCCCCACATGGCCTCCACCCACAAGATTCCCTGTCTGGACTGGTCCGCAGCCTATCCTGACATCCCCACCCCCCTCGCCACGTGTTCCTTTCTGTCTCCTTGTAGCTGCTGGTGCTTCTCCCACGTTCGCAAGCCACGCTTCTTCCTCTCCACTTCCTTCCCCACAGCCTGCCGTTCTAGCTCAGGGATGGCCAAACTTGCTTAATGCAAGAGCCACATAGAATAAACATCAGACGTTTGAGAGCCATAAGGCATGAATGTCATTTGATTGAGAGCCAGAAGGCAGGCAGACAGGCAAATAGTTTGGGGGAGGAAGGAAGAGATGGAAAGAAAGCAACTTTAAATGCATTCTCCAAGCTGCTGGCTGGTTTGGCGACGTGTTTTAAAGAGAGAAATGCCTTTTCCAGACTGAATGATGGGGTGGGGGCTTTGAGAGCCACACAATACCTGAGAAAGAGCTACGTGTGGCTCCTGAGCCATCCCGGTTCTAGCTCCTTCCCAGCTCTGTTTCTTCCTACCCCACAAGCTTAAGGCCCTCCCTGCCCCCTCCCCTGGGTGCTTCCTCTGATCCCCAGGCTCCTTTCTTGAATTCCCGGATCCTTAGCACTTTTCTTCCTCAGTTGCTTGATTCCCATCGCTTCCGTTTGCTTGGCCAGAGTATTTGTTTTTCTTCCCCAACGCACCAAGTCTCATCAGTCTTGTTGCCTGCAGAATTCGTTGTCTTATTCTCGTTCATCTTTGCAATGCTGCTGGGAATCCGAGGTTGAGAAGCTTGTAGGCTACTCGAATAGATTTCCTTCCATTGGGATTTAGAACCTGGGCTTTTGCTCACTGTTTTGTCTGCTGGTTTGTTTTTCAAAATCTCCATTATATTCATGTTTTAAATTATTTGTTTGCATTCCTTGAGGAGTAGGTTTTCTCAGCAGCAGTTGAGATCCATACAGACTGTGTGTCAGGTGCTGTTGGTGTTGTATTTTGAAGCATGGTTATTCATTGGAGTGGATGTACAGGTTTCTTCTATTGTTATTCCTTCAATGAAAGGATCTCACAGTTTGGCAAAACAGTGATCACCTCTTGCCTTGACTACTACAGTTGTTATAATGGTGGACAGACCACTGTTTTTTTTGTTTTGTTTTATATTTTGTTAGTCCTTAGTTTTCTGCTCTGTCTACTTTGGTGTTGAAACAGCATCCTGTGTACTTCATAAAATAAGTGAAAAAATCCCACCCATAAGAGCTTTCTGTTGGCATTACAGTGGGTGGGAGACAACAGAAAGAAGAGCCTTCTCAGTTAAGAACATAAGAGAAGCCATGTTGGATCAGGCCAATGGCCCATCCAGTCCAACATTCTGTGTCACACAGTGGCCAAAATTTTTATATATATATATATATATATATATATATATATATATATATATATATATATATATACACACACACACACACACTGCGGCTAATAGCCACTGATGGACCTCTGCTCCATATTTTTATCTAAACCCCTCTTGAAGGTGGCCATGCTTGTGGCTGCCACCACCTCCTGTGGCAGTGAATTCCACATGTTAATCACCCTTTGGGTGAAGAAGTACTTCCTTTTATCCGTTTTAACCTGTCTGCTCAGCAATTTCATCGAATGCCCACGAGTTCTTGTATTGTGAGAAAGGGAGAAAAGTACCTCTTTCTCTACTTTCTCCATCCCATGCATTATCTTGTAAACCTCTATCATGTCACCCTGCAGTCGACGTTTCTCCAAGCTAAAGAGTCCCAAGCGTTTCAACCTTTCTTCATAGGGAAAGTGTTCCAGCCCTTTAATCATTCTAGTTGCCCTTTTCTGGACTTTCTCCAATGCTATAATATCCTTTTTGAGGTGCGGCAACCAGAACTGCACACAGTACTCCAAATGAGACCGCACCATCGATTTACACAGGGGCATTATAATACTGGCTGATTGTTTTCAATTCCCTTCCTAATAATTCCCAGCATGGCATTGGCCTTTTTTATTGCAAACGCACACTGTCTTGACATTTTCAGTGAGTTATCTACCACGACCCCAAGATCTTTCTCTTGGTCAGTCTCTGCCAGTTCACACCCCATCAACTTGTATTTGTAGCTGGGATTCTTGGCCCCAATGTGCATTACTTTGCACTTGGCCACATTGAACTGCATCTGCCACGTTGACGCCCACTCACCCAGCCTCAACAGTTCCCTTTGGAGTTCCTCACAATCCTCTCTGGTTCTCACCACCCTGAACAATTTAGTGTCATCCGCAAACTTGGCCACTTCACTGCTCACTCCCAACTCTAAATCATTTATGAACAAGTTAAAGAGCATGGGACCCTGTACCGAGCCCTGCGGCACCCCACTGCTTACCGTCCTCCATTGCGAAGACTGCCCATTTATACTCACTCTCTGCTTCATATTACTCAGCCAGTTTTTGATCCACAAGAGGACCTGTCCTTTTACTCCATGACTCTCAAGCTTTCCAAGGAGCCTTTGATGAGGAACTTTCTGTCCTTGATAATGCTTTCTACCAACTTTCCCGGTATTGAAGTCAGACTGACTGGCCTGTAAGTTCCTGGATCTCCTCTGGAACCCTTTTTAAAGATGGGGGTGACATTTGCTACCTTCCAGTCCTCAGGAACGGAGGCAGATTTCAATGAAAGATTACAGATTTTTGTCAAAAGATCCACAAGTTCAACTTTGAGTTCTTTCAGAACTCTCGGATGTATGCCATCCGGACCCGGTGACTTATTAGTTTTTAATTTAATTTTAATCAGTTGTAGGACCTCCTCTTTTGTCACCTCAATCTGACTCAGGTGTTTCAACACCCCTTCCAAAATTAGTGGTTCTGGGGTGGGCAAAAAGTTCTCATCTTCCACAGTGAAGATGGAGGCAAAAAATGCATTCAGTTTCTCAGCCATTTCCCTGTCCTTCAGTAATCCTTTTAGTTGTTTAGTATCATAAATGTGCCCAGTGTTTTACAGCATAGTGGTAAGACAACAGGTCTTTCCCCACCAAAGCACTCACACACTTGTACTAATAAATACATGGGAAGCAACAGTAGGAGGAGAAGATGAGGGCCAATGGTATATGTGGAGTGAACATGGTTAATTTCAGGAGAGTTGTGCCAAATGTTTTGCAAAAAACCCATGATTTTTCAGGAAGAGTTTGAAGGAAGGAAGTGGGGAGGGGTTGTGGCTCATTGGCAGAGCATCTGTTTGGCAGGCAAAAGGTCCCAGGTTCAATCCCTGGCATCTCCAGTTAAAAGGATCAGCTAGGAGGTGATGTTAAACGCTTCCGCCTGAGTCCCTGGAGAGCTGCTGCTGGTCTGAGTAGGCAATACTGACCTTGATGGAACAAGGGTCTGATTCAGTATAAGGCAACTTAATGTGTTCATTATGCAAGGGTCCCAAGAGGTCATTGGAGGAATTATACAGCAGCAAGCATGGAGCTGTTTGAAGGAACAGAAGGGGGGTGGAACTGAAGGAGAGACGGTCGCAGACTGGGGTTTGTGGGGACATGTGCATGGATTAGGAAATGCTGTATGGTTCTTAAAAGGTAAAGATACTACTTCTAGGAGCAAGCAGGAAGCTTCTTGTGTGCTTTATGTCAATAGCTTTGTGGCTGGAGCACAGGGTGGAGATGAGAGGCTGACATGGGAACAAAAAAGCAGAAAGGTCGTGGTCTTATTTGCCATGTTCTCATTAGGGAAGTGACAAGAACAAAGGGGAGGGGGACCCTAACATGAGGCCAAAGCTTCATATCCATTCTTCAGTGCACATGGTGGCACTATAGATAGGTATGGAAGAGTACATGAGGAGAGGGGCATTTAGGAGGAAAGGTGGGGAGCTTGGTCTTGGAAATACTGGTTTTTGAGGAAGCAGAAATCTGAGACATGTGAGGGGAGGGGGAAACCTGATGAGTCAAGAGGCAGAGCTTGATGGAATGGTTTTTAGAACTTCGCATTTCCAAGTGACAAGGCCCTGGGCAGGCTTCTATCCCTGACACGTGCTGCCCACTTTCTGTCTTCAATCTGTTGGTGTAGCCTGTGTGGAGATTGGAGCCGACCTTTACACTTTCAGCAGGGGGAGATGCCTGCCCTTTGTTCCTTGGCGCTTTGGTAGTTCTGCCTTGGGCTAGAAGCAGTGCTGTACTTCTGAACTTTAGAAGCCATGCTGGACATTACAATAAAGGAGATGGCTTTAATGCGGCCTGAAGCACTTAAAATACCAGACTGCATTCTTCAGAGATGAAAGGAGTTGCCTCAGAAGCTGACTTTTGGCTCTGAGCTAATGAATTGGCTCTGTCTTTAAAATCCTGGCCTGGAATAATGTTTGGCCCAGTAGAATCATTGAGTTGGAAGGGACTTCCAGGGTCATCTAGTCCAACTCCCTGCACAATACAGGAAATTCACAAATACCTCCCCACCCCAGGCTCCCTTCCTGACCTTCTTCTCATGATCTGCCTAATCTACAGAATCAGCATTGCTGTCAAATGGCCATCTAGCCTCTGTTTAAAAACCTCCAAGGAAGGAGAGCCCACTACCTCCTGAGGAAGCCTGTTCCACTGAGGAACTGCTGTAACTGCCAGGAAATGTTTCCTAATGTTCAATCAAAAAGTTATTTGATTTAATTTCAACATTCTGATTGTGGTCCACCCTTCTTGGGAAACCAACTCTGCACCATCCTCTATATGTTAGCCCTTCAAGTACTTCAAGATGGTGATCATATCACCTCTCAGTCGTCTCCTCTTCAGGCTAAACATATCTAGCTCCTTCAGCCTTTCCTCATAAGACTTGGTCTCCAGACCCCTCAGCATCTTCATTGCCCTCCTCTGGACATGTTCCAGCTTGTCTATATCCTTCTTAAATTGTGGTGCCCCAAACTGAACACAATACTCAAAACCAGAGCAGAGTAAAGTGATACCATTACTTCATGTGATCTGGACACTATATTTGTTGATACAGCCCAAAATCGCATTGGCCTTTTTAGCCACCGCATCACACTGCTGACTCATGTTCACTGTACCATCCACTAAGACCCCTAGATCCTTTTCATACATACTACAAGTTTCCCCCATCCTATAATGATGCATTGGATTTTTCCTACCTAAAAGCAGAACTTTACGTTTATCCCTGTTGAAATTCATGTTGTTGGTTTCAGGCCAGTTTTACAGCCTGTCAAAATCATCCTATATCCTTAAGCTAAGGGCTTGTGAGGTAGGTGGGGTTGAGAGGGGCCTCTTGGTAGCTCTGGTTAAGCAATGTTGCTGTGGTGCAATGGTCAAAGGAGCAAGCCTTAGTGGACCCTGGTTTGAAACCCTTGTAATCCTCATAAACCCCCAAGAAAGAGTCATTGCGGATCCATTTCCGTCTGCTGCAAGGAGGGAAACAAGCTATGGAAAGCTTTTTCCCCTTCCATCTGCAGAAACGTATTGTTGGATGTACCCTGTTCTCTTCCACAAGTGAGGATTCATAAGAGAGGGAAGTAAACAATTGGGAAATCCTCCCTGTGCTGAAATAATGTGAGGCTCCTGGGATCTGTGTCGATAGCTGTCTCTTCTGCTAGCCATGACCCTTGGCCATGTCAGTTTCCCTGCATGCTGAGGGTTGGACCTGAGTGAACAGGAAAGTACTTACATAATTGCAAAGCTGAGAGGTAGCATGCTGGGGGGGGGGAGGGGTTTCATCTTTTCCTGGTGATTCCTTGCAGGCCTCCAACTTTTGCCCCATTACCAAACTATTGCCCCTGAGTGACACTATTTATTTCTTTAATCTACATAAAGAAATTTACTTCTCCCCAGCGGGGAGCTAAAGTGGCTGACATTTGTTGCCTTCACCTCCCCTTTTCTTTTCACAACGACCCTGTGAGGTAGGTTAAGTTGAGAATATGTTACTGGCCTAAGATCAGTCAGTGGCAGAGTGGATGTTCTAACCTAAGAGAATTATTATTATTTTACTTTCTCCTGTTTTATTTTTAACAGGTAAATAAAGAAGTGGTGGTGTAAAGTGCCATCAGCTTCCAGCTGACTTAGCGGCGATCCCTCATGGGGTTTTCAGGGCAAAAGATGTCCATATATGAACACATATGAAGCTGCCTTATACTGAATCAGACCCTCGGTCCATCAAAGTATTGTCTACTCAGATTGGCAGCTGCTCTCCAGGGTCTCATGCTGAGGTTTTTCACACCTACTTGCCTGGACCTTCTGCTTACCAAGCAGGTGCTCTACCACTGAGCCACCATCCAGAGGTGGTTTGCCATTGCCTGCCTCTGCATAGCAACCCTGGACTTCCTTGGTGGACTCCCATCCAAGTACTGACTGGGGCAGATTTGGCTTAGCTTCCTAGATCTGACTAAACTGGGCTGGCCGGGACCATTCACATCAGGGCTTCCCTTAACATAAAGGTAAAGGTAGTCCCCTGTCCAAGCACCAGTGGTTTCTGACTCTGGGGTGACGTCGCATCACAACGTTTTCCTGGCAGACTTTTTATGGGGTGGTTTGCCATTGCCTTCCCCAGTCTTCTATACTTTTCCCCCAGCTAGCTCGGTACTCATTTTACCGACCTCGGAAGGATGGAAGGCTGAGTCAGCCTTGAGCCAGCTACCTGAACCCAGCTTCTGCCAGGATCGAACTCAGGTTGTGAGCAGAGAGCTCGGACTGCAGTACTGCAGCTTTACCACTCTGCACCATGGGGCTCCCTTATCATACTGCATTGGAAAATTCAGTATAGGGAGAATTGGGATTTAGAAATGGATGGTTCATGTCATTGAGCCGCCCACGCCACCCCATCTTACCTCTCCAGGATGCTGTAAAGGGCTCAGTCAGACCAATTTCCCATCCCCTTTGTTTCCCCCCCTCACTCGTAATTGATGTTCAGTTGCTATCAGCATGCCCGCAACAAGCAAGGTCAATTCTCATTCTGGTGGGCTTGTTGTTGAGAGGCTGGATCATCTTTGTTAAATGTACAAACTGATATTTCCCCATGCCAAGGGAGATCCTACGCAGAAATTCCTTCTTTGTGGGTGGACCTGTTTCACAGTTCTGTTGATAAGATGGCTGCACTACATTCGTTGATGAGAGAAACTTCCCTTTTGGTGAACCAATGGCGGAGCTGATAATCAGATTGGAGATTTTGTTATTTGCCACTCGGTTTCTAAATTACCATATTCTACACTAGTTGGTCTGTATTAAAAAGTAGTTGTAAGGATTGAAAGGGGGGGTTGTATGCAATACTCCCTCTAAGCTGTGGTGCAAGAATTGCAAAAATTCTACTTTCTGAGGTAAATTAGCTTGCTCTGGGGCCATTTTTCCTGAGCTAAGACAAAAATGTGTGAGCTGGAGGCCAAAAATCTGTGAGCTAACTTTCTCTATAACCCTATAACTCTCTCTATAATAAAATAAAATAAAATGTATTATTATTATAACCCTATAACTCAGCTTAGAGGGAACACTGGTTGTATGTAATGAACTTTGCACACTTGAAACATGTTTTAGAAATGCTGATGGTTTTATCATTTAATCTGGGCTTGTAGAGCTCACCAGCAGCCCCAGGGTATCTCTTTATCTTTAAAAAAAATACGCCCTCCGTTTCCATCTGTGCTTTGCAAATACAAAGACTTAGTCTCCATATCTTTTAAACACGTGGGCACCATTTTTTAAAGAGTATTTTTATTTATTTGCCTTTTTTATAGTCCACCTTTCTCTCAGGGACTCAAGGCACATTACACAGAGGGAGTCAGCACAATCAACCAAATGTGACATTCAATAAACAGTGCCCTGGGCTTGTAGAAGCCTGGAATTCACTGCCACAGGAGGTGGTGGCGGCCACAAGTATAGCCACCTTCAAGAGGGGTTTAGATAAAAATATAGAGCACAGGTCCATTAGTGGCTATTAGCCACAGTGTATGTGTGTATATAAAATTTTTTGCCACTGTGTGACACAGAGTGTTGGACTTGATGGGCCGTTGGCCTGATCCAACATGGCTTCTCTTATGTTCTTATGTTCTTAATCAGCCAGAAAGAACTGAAACATAGCATGAAGATCCACATGACATAATAAGTGGTGCAAGAATTGCATAATATGATCCTGCTTGCAATAAGTGATATACAGCAGTATAGACCACAGTCCGTAATCATTCACCCAAGTAAGTTTGTAAGTGCAACCCTGTTACCCAGATAAAAAGGCCCTCTTGAATAATTCAGTTTTGCATAGTTTATCAAAAGCCAGGAAAGTGGAATGCTTCCTAACCTACACGGGCAGGCTGTTCTGTAAGGTGGGAGCCACACCAGAGAAACCTTGTGTGTGGGCAGTTGTTGATTTTTCCCATTTGCAGGTTGGCACCTGCAGAAGGCCCTGCTCAGATGAATGAAGCTGTCTTGGCAGGGCATTGGGGTAAGGTGCTTCTGCAGATAAGAGAGACCAAAGGCACGAATAATAATAATAATAAGTCTGCAGATTTATACCCCACCCTTCTCTGTGAATTAGAGACTCAGAGCGGCTTACAGTCTCCTATATCTTCTCCCCCCCACAATAGATACCCTGTGAGGTGGGTGGGGCTGAGAGGGCTCTCACAGCAGCTGCCCTTTCAAGGACAGCTCTGCGAGAACTATGGCTGACCCTAGGCCATTCCAGCAGGTGCAAGTGGAGGAGTGGGGAATCAAACCCAGTTCTCCCAGATAAGAGTCCGCACACATAACCACTATTCCAAACTGGCTCTGTATGTGGTAGCCAATACCTTAAGCTGAGTCTGGTTGCAAATGGGCAGCCAGTGGAGCATCTGCAGAATGCGAGTAATATGCATGCTCCTTCTAGTTCCTGATCATAGCTGAGCCATGCCATTGTGCACCAGCTTGAGTTTCTAAGTTGATTTTGAGGGAAGACCAGCGTACAGTGGATTCCACATGTACTTATGTGGGATTTTTCCAGCCTAGCTTGTGGCACTTTTGGTGGTAAAATGTGTAAACAGCCCCAAATCCAAACATATTAACTGGGGAGGGGGAGCAGTATCTCCCGCCTTAATTTTGTCCTCATGCCTGCTTCGGGGAATGAGTTGTCAAGCAAAGTTCAGTTGTGTGTGTGTCTGTTAATGATATGGGACTTGATGCCATATTATAAGTCCTCCTGTCCTTTTCCTTCCAAAGCACATGAGAATTGCTTTGCTGGATTGTAGCAAAGTGAGGCCTAACCCAGCAAAGCCCAGCCAGATGCCATAGACATTCTGTGAAGATGGTGATCCTCCTTTCCTGCCAGCATCTTCTACACATGGGAGAGTCCACAGCTGTCAGTAGACCCCTCCCTGACCTTGCCCCACCCTTTCCTAAGAGCCCCTTCAGATAGTGCCTCTTGCCTCTTCTTGTGACTGTGCAGTCCATAAAGCACTGATGCATAAAGAAGTGCTTCCTTCCTGCAGGAGAGTCAGCACGGTGCAGTGGTTAGAGCAGGAGTGGCCAAACTTGCTTATCTAAGAGCCACGTAGAATAAACATCAGATGTTTGAGAGCCGCAAGACTTGAATATCAGATGTCTGAGAGCAGGATTCTGAGTGTAAGCTTTCCTGTGTTCAGAAGCATGCATGGACATTAAAGATTATAAAAGTAGTCCCCTGTGCAAGCACCAGTCGTTTCCAACTCTGGGGTGACGTTGCTTTCACAATGTTTTCACGGAAGGCTTTTTACGGGGTGGTTTGCCATTGCCTTCCCCAGTCATCTACACTCCCCCCCCAGCAAGCTGGGTACTCATTTTACCGACCTCGGAAGGATGGAAGGCTGAGTCAACCTGGAGCTGGCTACCTGAACCCAGCTTCCACCAGGATCGAACTCAGGTCATGAGCAGAGGGCTCCGACTGCAGTACTGCAGCTTTAACACTGCACCACGGGGCTCTTTCTGAGAGCAGGAAGGAAGGAAATGGGGAGGAAGGGGAGCGGCGGAAAGAAAACAACTTTAACTTTACATGCATTCTTCAAGGTGTTGTGATTTAAAGAGTGAAATGCCTTCTCTGAGCCAGCTGACAGGGCAGTGAGGTTTTTGAGAGCCACACAATATGTGTGAAAGAGCCACTTGTGGCTCCCAATCTGCAGTTTGGCTACCCCTGGTTTAGAGTGTCGAACTAGCAGCTGTGGGAGGCCCTCATTCGAATCCCTGCTCTATCCATGGGAGCTTGCTAGGGCATGTCACTCTCTCTCGGCCTGGCCTGCCCTACAGGGTTGTTATTGGGATAAAATGGAAGAGGGGAGAAAGATGTTGCAAGTGGGTTTGAATCCCCATTGGGGAGAAAGGTGGGGTAGAATTGAAGCAAATGGATTTTTATAAAGGGGTTTGTTTCATTGTCCTTTTTCCCAGCAGCTTCACGATGGCGGCTGCGGCTTGCTTAGCTCTTTTGTTGGGGGCCGTCTGTGCCGTGGACAGAAGCAACTTCAAGACCTGTGACCAGAGCTCCTTTTGCAAGTAAGTTGGGGCCTTTATTAACATTCCCTCTCATTCCCCCCACTCCAAGCAGAGTAGTTCCCATCCTGAGCAGAATAGAACTGCTGTAATCTTTAATGTTCATAAATGAACACAACCTTAAGGTTATAGTGACACAATAACTAATGTATTGACACAGTAGCTAATATAACAAATATCAGTGTGATGCACAATAAAGAGAAACAAGTCCCTAATGAAAGTCTTTAGCAGCGTGCATCTGTCACTAATTCGGGGATATAAATCCAATATCTTCATGCTTCCGGCTGCCGAAGCGTGGGAGGCAAACGTGCGGCTCTACGGCTCTGCAACGATAAGTCTATGACAAGCCTCTTTTAACTTTATTTTTTTTAACTCTGAGGCTTTTACCTTTCTCTGTCACTAATTCCACTGATGACTCAGTGAAGATGTCTTCTTTACATAAAACATTCCTTCAACATATACAGAGCAGAACTCCTTGGAAATTCCTGGACAAGTCGTCGATGTCTACTGCACCTGTTTCAAAGTCTTTGGCAACAGGGATAGTCCAAAAGAGTTTCCGGCTCAGCATTAGGAAGAACTTCCTGACCGTTAGATCGGTTCCTCAGTGGAACAGGCTTCCTCGGGAGGTGGTGGGCTCTCCTTCCTTGGAGGTTTTTAAATAGACGCTAGATGGCCATCTGACAGCAATGAAGATCCTGTGAATTTAGGGGGAGGTATTTGTGGGTTTCCTGCATTGTGCAGGGGGTTGGACTAGATGACCCTGGAGGTCCCTTCCAACTCTGATTCTATGACTCTGTGAAATAATAATCAATATGAATACTTATAAATCAACTCATAGGGACCTGAAGTCTCTAGAACAGTCATGTACGGCTCTCACTCCAAAACGGCTCAAAGCAACCTTAAGATTGTGTTCATTTATGCACGTCTAGAGTGACTTCTCTCATTTTTATATTCTGTAATCTTGAACCGGGCAATGGGCAGTGCAAGGTCTTGTGTGGCTCCAGATTCCTGCTGAGCAGGGCTTCCTGTGTTCATGAGTAGCCGCTCTCACATGCACAGCTTAGAGGGAACACTGATCTCTTAACCAGTTCTCATTTCCTGCGCAAGGTTCCTAATTCCTCTTATTAAAAAAATTGATATAGAACGACCATGTGTTTCTTTACTACTGCTTCCTGCCTTGCAAGAGACCTGTGTTCCAGTTAGCACTAGAAGGAACCTGGAATTACTGCTAGCTTTTATATTCTCCAAGGCAGAGCCTCACTACTGCTTGCTTTTCTGTCTCGTCATTTCTGGGTGCAGTTTGATATCAGTCTTTATCCTTTGCCCCAATCTAATCTGATTAAGGCTGCAGTACCTTCCATATTCCATTTTGAGACCATTAACAAGAGTTTTCAGGTGCTTCCATCGTGCCCTGAAACATTGCCTGCTCCCCTTTTGTATACAAAACAATCCTTCATGAAGAAAACTTCTGTGGAAGTAAAAAAATATGGGTACATTTGTGCAGCAGAGCTCTGAGTGGCTGTTAGTGTCAAGGTATAGAGGGAACTCTCTGTCTGGGGTAGTGATGCTTTGTATTCTTGGTGCTTGGGGGGCCACAGTGGGAGGGCTTCTAGTGTCCTGGCCCCACTGGTGGACCTCTTGAGGGCACCTGGGTTTTGGCCACTGTGTGACACAGTGTTGGGCTGGATGGGCCATTGGCCTGATCCAACATGGCTTCTCTTATGTTCTTGCTTGCACACAACTATTTGGTTGTTTAACTCAGGGGTCCCCAATGTGGTACTTGTTGGGACCATGGCACCCACTGAAACCTTATCTGGTGCCCGCCAAGGGTTTTTACGAAGTGGGTGGGGCCACGTAGGGCTTATGCTCAGCCAGGCTTCTGAGTGACTACTGGAGATTTGATTGGTCATGCAGGTTTTTTAAAAAATTGCTTTGGCAGCAGCTGCTACCAGAGCACATAATCTGCACTCTGTTACTGAAATGAAGTGATCATTTTGTGGCTGGCTCTGCCTCCTGTGGTAGTTGTTTTGTGGTAGCCATCTTGTTGATATGCCCACCAGGGAGGGACGGTGCAGAAGGTCCCAGGTTCAGTCCCCGGCATCTCCAGCTAAAAAGGTCCAGGCAAGTAAATGTGAAAAACCTCAGCTTGAGACCTTGGAGAGCCACTGCCAGTCTGAGTAGACAATACTGACTTTGATGGACCGAGGGTCTGATTCAGTATAAGGCAGTTTCATATGTTCACCATGCCCTGTCAGAATTCCAAATGTGCCCGCAGGCTTAAAAAGGTTGGGAACCCTGATTTTAGCTGGTACTAATTAAAGGTATTGCATTGCCACTTTGGGATATATATATTTTTAATTCTAATGAACCCACACAGGCATCCTGCAGCTTTTTGACTCCTCCCTGAGGAAAGGATGAAAGAAAATTGTCCTCTGGTACAAAGGTAGCCTGGAAGATTTCCCTGGGGGCTAATGGAGTCAAGACAAAAAAGCTGATGCTCTCCTGAGGCAGGGAGAATGGTGCTGAGAGGCAGTTTGGTGTAGTTGTTAAGTGCGCGGATTCTTATCTGGGAGAACCGGGTTTGATTCCCCACTTCTTCACTTGCACCTGCTGGAATGGGTCAGCCATAGTGCTCGCAAGAGTTGTCCTTGAAAGGGCAGCTTCTGTGAGAGCTCTCTCAGCCCCACCCACCTCACGGTGTCGATTGTGGGGGAGGAAGATAAAGGAGATTGTGAGCTACTCTGAGATTCGAAGTGGAGGGCGGGATATAAATCCAATATCTTCTTCATCTTCTTCTGTTTCTTTCCTCCTCCTCTAGGGGGAGGTATTTGTGAATTTCCTGCGTTGTGTAGGGGGTTGAGCTAGATGACCCTGGAGATCCCTTCCAGCTCTATGATTTCTGCTGCTGCTGCTGCTGTTTTTTGGTGCCTAATCTTTATTTGACTTCTCAGGCGCCAGAGGAATGTGAAGGCCGGAAACTCGCCTTACAGGGCCCTGCTGGATTCGTTGCAGCTCAGCCAAGATTCCATGAAGATCCAGCTTGTCAATGAAGCCAACAAGGTAAACCAAAGGGCAGAGCTCATGGGGGGAAGCAAACTAATCACATACGTATGCGTGAGCTCACAGCCTAGCTTGCCTCACAAGGTTGTTGTGAGGATGAAATGAGAGAGCGCCTCCATATCCTTCCACCCTGAGCTTTTTGGAAGACGGGTGAGATAAACCCGTAATAATAAAAATATTAATGGCACTGGAGTTAAATGAATCTTAGGCCTGGCTCAGAAAAGGAGCAGATCAGGTGGTGAATACTGGGTGTGAATTGTATTGCTTCAAATTGCAAGGGGGTTTCTCATGAGGTGGAAAGCTTCCTCATACAAAGTGGCCTGCAGAGAGAGAACTAGATATCAAGGAGAAGGGTTTGAGTGCAGCTTTATTCCTGATATGCTAATTTTCCCGATGCATGAAATTTCTCCCTACACATAAATGCATTCACCCTATGCAATTTCCCCAACGTAAAACATTTACCACCTCTTCCTGTGAGCAAGGTCTTGGCACTTTGCTGGATCATATTCTTTGAATTGTGTGGAAAGCCCAATTTATAACCAGTTGTTTCCAATAATCATTTCTCAGATTCTGACAAAATAGGGGAGGGCGGTGTTTGAACAATAAAACTGACCACCGAGTGCTTGGTAAAACAAAGATTTTCCTTATTCTCCATCTCTAGGTGCCTCTCCTGCTTGAAATCTATGGCTTGAAGGGGAACATGACCCGCATCCGGATCAACGAGCTGAACCCACTCAAGCCCCGCTACGAGGTACCGGATGTGTTAGTTGGGGACCCGCCTACTACCAGGTATGCCCATGAAGAGGAGTATGTGCATCCCCGTGCAGTAAGGCCCACTCATTAAACAGGATGGTGGTAGAAGGAAGGCTTGCAGGACAGCTGCTGGATTTTGCGGGTGGGATTTTTATTCTGCTTTTTGGCTGAGGATGAGCGCCCAAAGCAACTGTCAGCAGGGCTTTTTTTGTAGAAAAAGCCCAGCAGGAACTCGTTTGCATATTAGGACACCCCCTGATGCCAAGCCAGCTGGAACTACATTCTTGTGTGTTCCTGCTCCAAAAAAAGCCCTGGCAGTCAGCACTTCAATGCAAATTAAAATGCAGTAGAAAATGCCACCTACAGCTGGATCCAGGCATGACAAAAAGGACGGCAGGCTGCTGTGTGCCGCTTTGCAACTGAGAGTCTCAGCTCACAGCGGGATCTGGCACACTCTCCCTTACTTTTTTCCTGTGCTAAGTGGCTCAGCTGATTGGGGGAAAAAGTCATTACTCTGGGGGTGCTGAGCCAAGCAATCACACATTGGTACATCACAGATTGAACATTGCTATAGAAAGGGATAACCAATGCCAGGCAGGTATTTCTGATCGCTGTAGAGATCCATTGCTTTTCCCCCAATCTGTGTCTTGGTCCTGATTTGCAAGAGGTGGCTGTTTGGGTACTGGGAGATAGAACAGTGTTGTGTGCTGCTGTGGTCTCATCTTATCCCTCTGTTCAAAATGAGTGCTCTGCAAAACAAGGAAACCACAGTGTGGGTAGTTATCAAGCAAATGAAAAACAGTGTGTAGCAAGACCATTAAATAAAGTCAGATCTGCTTAAAAACTACTGCAACCCCTTTGATTCTTAATCTTCACAATGTCAGCATCCAAATAACATTACTCAGCTCGCTACAACTCAGGTGTCGATTGCAGCAAAGCTGTCAATTTCAAAGCAGTGCGGTGATGATATCTACAAAGCGTTGTCAAGTTCCTTTCTCATGCACAACCTCCTTCACCAGCAATTGCATGCACATGTTTAAGAACGTAAGAGAAGTCATGTTGGATCAGGCCAATGGCCCATCCAGTCCAACACTCTGTGTCACACAGGGGCCAAACCGCCCCCCCCCCCCGAGTGCCATCAGAATTTCACAAGTGGGGCTAGAAGCCCTTCCACTTTGCCCCACCCCCACCCCCAAGCACCAAGAATACAGAGCATCACTGCCCCAGACAGTTCCAATAATATACTGTGGCTAATAGCCACTGACGGACCTCTTCTCCATATTTTGAAGCTGGCTATGCTAATAGCTGCCGCCACCTCCTGTGGCAGTGAATTCCACATGTTAATCACCCTTTGGGTGAAGAAGTACTTCCTGTTATCCGTTTTAACCCGACTGCTCAGCAATTTCATTGAATGCCCATGAGTTCTTGTATTGTGAGAAAGGGAGAAAAGTACTTCTTTCTCAATCCCATGCATAACCTTGTAAATGTCTATCATGTCACCCCTCAGTCGACGTTTCTCCAAGCTAAAGAGCCCCAAGCGTTTTAACCTTTCTTCATAGGGAAAGTGTTCCAACCCTTTAATCATTCTAGTTGCCCTTTTCTGGACTTTTCCAATGCTATAATACAATGCTATTCTTCCCCTTTCAGTCTCTAGCATCCCTCCCTTTCTTCATAGGAAAAGTGTTCCAACCCTTTAATCATTCTAGTTGCCCTTTTCTGCACTTTTTCCAATGCTCATTCTAGTTGCCCTTTTCTGCACTTTTTCCAATGCTGTAGTCCTATCTTCTTCCAGTCGCAAATGAATACGCAAGAGAACCAACACTCATAATAATTATTTATACAGGCAAAGCTGTGCAAAATTTTACGGGCCCCTCAGGGTAGACTGTATTTAGAGAGAGGGGAAGCGGTTGGGACGACTGCTTTTGTAACTGGAGATGGAAGCTAGGAAATCGTCTTGTCTTACCTGCAGACTTCATAAGCTATCTGATGCAGAATCAAATCATTAGTCAAAGTCAATTTTATATATTCTGACTGGTAGTAGCTCTCCAGGGTCTCAAGCTCCGGGCCTAACATGCTACCTGATCATGGGCCTAACATGCTACCTGCAGACCTAACATGCTACACTGGAGACGCTGGGGATTGAATAGGGGGCCTCTGCATGGAAAATCAATGCTCTCCCACCAAGCCACAGCCCCTCAGATCAAACCCAGCAGGTGGACTTCAATTACTGATGGATTAATGGGGATACGGGGAGTGAAAGACCGCTCTTTCAAGCCGTGGAGAAGTTGAAGACTTGAGTGAGAAAAGGTCTTCTCCAAGGAAGAAATGGGCACTTGTCCACAAATGTTCCTTCCGCCATAAATCGAGTAGTCTTTAAGGCCGCACAGGTCTCTTTGTTATCTCCCCTACCCACAGAACTTCTATCTACTCATCCCTGCCTTGCTGTTCTTTCTCCTGCTCCCAAGGTTATCGGTCATGGGTCGGGACGACAACAGCGTGGAGCTGTCCTTGGGCGAGGGGACCCACAAGCTCATCCTGACGGCCAAGCCATTCCGCATGGACTTGCTGGAGGGGCGGGAGCTCGTCCTGAGCGTCAACTCCCGGGGGCTGCTGGTCTTTGAGCACCTGCGCCTAAAGAAGGACTCGTGAGTACCTGGGCAGCTTGCTTCAGGATGGGACAGCTCTTCCTGGTCATAGCTAGTTACCTGTCTTTTTCCAAGCTGAACGTAGGGGGAGTGAGGCCGGTGATGGTTGTTCACCTTCCTTTCTGAAGTTGGGAGGGGAGCCTGCTGCTAATGTGGAGTAGGCGGTGGGGGGTGGGTGGGTCTTAAGACAATCATTAGCAATCATGCTGGTCCCCCTTCTAGAGGAGGTGGCTGAGCCAGCCTCTGTAATCCACTTCCTGTCCCCTCAGAGGTCAGCCTTGCTGTTCCGGAAGATATTTTATGTAAGGCTGGAACATCAGCTTTTTGGGAAGGGGAGGATGACCTTTCATTTCAGTTGCAATCCTTTTCCTTCGGCAAAGAGCACTGTTGTCAATGACACACTCGCTACTTTGTTCTTTGCAAAGGGAGAGTGCTGAAAAGTTCCTGCTCGTGGGAGTATCAGTGAACCCTTGAAGCCAGGATTGGGGTTTGGGGGAGTCCAGTACCAGTCTCCCACCAACAAGAGATGTCATAGTATCAGTCTAAATTGAACTGGCTGAAAGTCCCCTCTAAGCTTTCTCCTTTGGGTGTGGGGCTGAGTTTAATTTTCCAGGGCTGAGAGCTTTAGGTCATAGGGGAAGGAATCACTTTAGGAAGGCAGCAGGCTATCCACATAGGAACAGCGGGAGGGGAAGGGTATTGGTCTGCCCGTCCTGCCATCCTTCTGCCCTATCTCCCTCCATCCCGAGACCACCTGGTGCCAGACAGGAACGGGGCCGGCGGGGGTCGCGGTGTCGCTACGATTCCGTGCACTGACTCTCGTTGTTTTCTGTTTTTGTTGGTTCGTGCCTCCCCTACCCGCTCGCCCCCTCAGTTTCTCGGATAAAGTTAGTAGCACGGTCGTTAGCATGTGGGATAGGATCAAGAACCTTTTCTCTAGGTAAATCTGCAGCTTCTGCTACTGTTTCTGAATCCTTCCCTCTCCCTTTTCCTCCCGCCTAGATAGTGGTTCCACCCTCCCCTGCTTACTCAAACGGCTTGGGAGTTTTTTTCTTTCTCTCCCTGTGCCTGGATTGAGGCATCCCAGGGTTATGTTTTGGTTTGGCTTTACTGCCCGAATCCCTGAGGGTGGGTGTTTAAGATGGTTGCTGGGTTATTCCATTATTTGCGGGTCAATTTGTATCAGCTTACGGGGGAGGGGGGGGAAATCCATTCCTTGAGGCCCAGCACTGCAAATAGAGCTCTGGGAAGCAGCCAAGTGAAAACGGTATTTGTTTAAAAAGGTTTGGACATGATCCAGCCACAGGGAAGAGGTTTGTGCATCACGCTGATGTCAGAAGAGCAGGCAAACACTTAACGAACTCTCTTAGATGAAAAACCTGGCACATGCTTAGCATGGGCTGGATCATGTCTGTTGTCAGCTTGACCTGCACCTCTGTGGTGGAGGGTTTGGGAATTTGCTTGGCTGTGATCCATTGTACAAAGTGGATTGGATCCTGTGGATCTGTTCTTCTAACAGTGGTTCCTTTCCACCACCATTAAGAGACGTGTCTCGCACTGGCGGAAGGCACCGCTGATAGAGCAAATTAGCTGCAAAATTCAACTCATTCTATATTTCTTGGTGAACATTTAAGTGTGTTTTTGTGATTTTTTTGACGTATATACTGAAAATGTGTGAATTCAAATAAACAAAGCGTGTTATACTCTCAAGAGAATCAGGGTTGGCGCCAACTCCACAGGGCATTTATTTGTTTGTTTGTTTATTGCTCAAATTTATATCCCGCCCTCCCTGCAGAAGGCTCAGGGCAGATCACAACACACAATAGAAACATAAAAATTAATTCCCAGTGATACAAACATATCTGTTGGTGCATACTGTGTAACCTTAAGAACCTTGACACTGGCACAGTTCTGGCAGTGCAGCTAACCATGGTTTGCATTACTGATGGGACTGGTTCAAACCACGGTTTGCTGCTTCATGAATAAGCCTGGGGAATTCTTGAGCTTGCGTGCTACTCTGTTGCACATGGCCAGTTAGTAAATAACAGTTCTCAGCTAGTCCACTTGCAAATCTGGCAGAGTTTTGATCCTGGTGTCTTTATTTGCATGAAAAACATAAAGCATATTTGGATTCAATATGGAAATGATGCGTCATACATGAAAGCAGGGCTTTTTTTGTAGAAAAACCTAGCAGGAATTCATTTACATATTAGGCCACACCCCTTTACACCAAGCTAGCTGGAACTGCATTCCTGCTCAAAAAAAGCCCTGCATGAAAGTATTGTATTAACTGGCCATGCTGGGGTGGGGAGACAGACCATGCAATCCCAAGGACGTCCCTTGTTGATTTGCTTAATTTCAGTGGTCGTTCAGAGCCCAAATCGTGGTTTGAACTTCCAGATATAGACCAGGCAAACCCTGGTCTGCTTCTTTGCCCTCAGCCTTTCCCATTTCTGTGGTGCCACAGCCTTTAGAGGCAGAGCAGTATCCATAACTGCAGCTTGCTAATGTGGGCATTGTGTCAAGCCGCAGTTAGCACGTGATTCCTGGACTCTAAAGACCGGCTTCTTGTTTCGGATTAGTCGCACCAAGCAGCCAAGGTTAAGTTGACTTAAAGCCATGCTTTGATGCAATGTATAACCTGAGCCTTCAGAAGGCATTTAGAGCCAGAACCAAAGCCTGCACATGTAGCAGGCAAAAGCTTAACCAGGCATCTTGCTTGCATGAAGCATTTCCGGGTTTAAAACGTTGAGAGTTCTCTGTGCAGCTTTTTATGGAAGCACCCAATGCCAGTGGGTATTAAGAAGCTGGTGTAGAATATTTCTTAACCAAGAGCTTGCAAGGCCTAGTGGATATCAGCTTGGTGGTGGAAGCTTGGGTGAGGGCTGTGCGGGAGTAGCATGCCCCAAGCAGGAGGGTAGAGGACACGAGCTCACCTTTCAGCCTCTTGCAAGAAAAGTGCGAGCTGGTAGGTTACTTGCTATGGTTTCCGCTTTCTCTTTCACCCAGCCCTAGGGCCAGAGGAGAGCTGGTGTCCTGTGAAAGGCCACCTAGCACAGCTGCTTTCTCCAGTTGTCCTAATTCTAGCCAGAACCCTGTAAGTTCTCTGCAAGTAAAGTGTCAGGATTCAGCATTCCTGAGAATGTATTAACAATTGCACACTTCCAGCCCATTAGGACTGCAAAGAGAAGCTTTAAAGGTGTACTGTGTAGTGCCTGGTAAAGTCTCTGAAGCCACAAGCTGGGCTCAGAAGAGCTTTGCTGCCCTTCATGATACCTTGCCACAAGCAGCAGAAGCAAAATGAATTGCACAAATTTGCTGGCCGTGAGTAATAGGCACTGACGACAGATGTGGATTTCTCTCAACTGGGAATATGCATTTCTATGGTTCATATTTTAGGTCCACAGAAAGGTTGTAGCAGGGGGATAGGCACCACTAAGATTCCCTGCCTGCCAGAGTTTGATGCTCAAAGCCCGATAGTTTCCAGACTGTCTTCCAAGGACCTTCATGGTTCTCAGGGATGGAATTCTAGCAGAAGCACCTTTGGATGTTAGGCCACACACCCCTGATGTAACCAATCCTCCAAGAGCTTGCAAGGCTCTTTTTTGTAAGATCTTGGAGAATTGGCTACATCAGGGTGTGTGGCCTAATATGTGAAGGAGCTCCTACTAGAATTCCACCCCTGATGGTTCTGGACTAAGAAGTTGGCTTCTTACCAGGGGCTGCAACGCGGAGTCAGCAAGCTGGTTTCTTTAGATTGACTCTGGTAATGGCGGCACCTTCTCTGGAGCAAGGAGACTTTGCTGGGCACAAGAAGATCTTCACCCAGAGAAAATGCTACTGTTAGTGAAACAGACCTGCAGAATCTAGTTAAAGACATTTTAAAATATAGGTTTGGCTCTGTTTGTTTTTTTTAACCAAACAGGTCACAAATACAGATTGTAACAGTATAGTGAGGCCCAATTAATTCATTATGAAGTTAATGTCCAAACCTAATGTTTACAGGGTTCACTGTGATTTAATTAAAAGACCTTATCAGATGTAATATCGTTTAAATGGTGTGGAACAAGAAATAATTGCTATTTCGAATCCACATAGCAAGTCACCTCATTTCATAAAAGGCCTTTCAAGTCATTCTCACACACACACACACAAAATGGAGGGCTGGCCTCATCAGAAGAGACATTTCTCCCTCCTTTCTCTCACAAGAGGGAATGAATGCTTCTTCTGAGAAACTGGATTTGTCCCATGGCGCATATTGTCGGTGTTGGGCTCCCTGTATGAACTGAGCACTTGTTCCCAGAATCCTTTGGAACACCACATGGATTTTGTGGTGGATACACAGCAGGTTCCTCCACAGGCCTTTGTTGCAACAGTGGTCCCTGCGTTGAGCCTATATAGGGAGCTTAAAAAAAAGTTTCCATCCGGAGGCAGCAAGAAGGTATGCGGCCACCTCTTATGTAAGAGAATGCCTGGTCAAGATTTCCTTTCTGTTCGCAGAGGCCCAGCTGGGGTCCCTCCCTCCCTCTTTTTGGGGCCCAAGAAGCAGCAGTGGCCATTTTGTATGGCCATTCGCTTCCCTATGATGAAAACACAGTGGCGTTTCCAGATTAAAAAATCAATCCTCTGAAGCACACACCCCCTCTGCACACACGTGACTGGGGCCTGCCCCTGCTGGGCCTGGTGCTGTTCTTCGGCCCCGCAGCTGCCCCTCCCCTTCCCCTTGTGCTGCTAACTGGCTGGCCGGTGAGCTGGTGTGTGCCGCTTGTAGTGACTAATGGGCGCTGCAGTTGGTTGGTGGTTTTGGGGGCTGGTGGATGAAGGAGAAGGCCTAGGTTCCCTTTTGTGTGTGAATGGGGAAAGGGGCGAGGGGTATGGGGCTGAGTCTTCCTTTTCTCCCTCCTTTTGTTTCAGAGCGGGGTCAAAGGAGCCGGCATCTGAAGCCGAAGGGGCTGCCGAGGCCTCAGAATCTTCTTTGCCTACGGAGCAAGAATCTGCTGAGAGCGAAAAGGTGAGGGTAAAGGATCCCCTGCAAGGATTAAACCAGGGGGTAAATCCAGTGTGGAGCCAGCATGGTGCAGTAGTTAAGAGTGGCGGACTCAGTGGCAGTCTTTAAGCAGCATCTGGACAAACACTTGTCAGGGATGCTGTAGGCTTGATCCTGCATTGAGCAGGGGGTTAGACTTGATGGCCTGTGTGGCACCTTCCAGCTTTGTGATTGTAGGATTCTGCTTTAGAGAACTGTGCCACTGCTCCTCCAGCTGAAGCCAGCTGGGATGCCTTGGGCCAGCCACAGTTCTGTTAGAGCTCTCTTAGCCCCACCTACCTCACAAAGTGCATGTTGTGGGGAGAGGAAGGGAAAGGTGATTGTACGCTGCTTTGAGAGTAGAGAAAAGCAGGGTGTATAAACCAAGAGCCCCGTGGCGCAGAGTGGTAAAGCTGCAGTGCTGCAGTCTGAACTCTCTGCTCATGACCTGAGTTCGATCCCAGAGGAAGCTGGTTTCAGGTAGCCGGCTCAGGTTGACTCAGGCTTCCATCCTTCCGAGGTCGGTAAAATGAGTACCCAGCTTGCTGGGGGGGAAGTGTAGATGACTGGGGAAGGAAATGGCAAACCACCCCATAAAAAGTCTGCCGTGAAAACGTTGTGAAAGCAATGTCACCCCAGAGTCGGAAACGACTGGTGCTTGCACAGGGGAATACCTTTACCTTTATAAACCAAATGTTCTTCTAAACGAAGGCAAGCATACAGGCCTAACCTGCTGTTCCCATCTAGGGATGCGCTGATGCATAGGGGTTCTCGGCATTTGTGCAATGTGTGTTTTTTCAAGAGCTCAAAATCAGCTTGGCGAAGCAAGGTGGCTGAAAGAATGATCTGCGATGAGATGTTCTCTGGATCACATCACTCCTCTGCTGCAGGCTCTGAATGACCTTGGGCAAGCTGCTGTTGCTCAGTCTCTCAGTACCTGTAATGTGAGGATAACACCAACTGGTATTATAGGGCTGTTACAAAGGTTCCAGCACGATAATGTTATATGAAACGTTGATTACTGCCAGAACTTTTATTTTTGTAGCAGCAACTCTTTTGCCTATCAGGCCACGCCCCCTGATGTAGCCAATCCTCCAAGAGCTTACAGAGCTCTTAGTACAGGACCTCCTGTAAGCTCCAGGAGGACTGGCTACATCAGAGGTGTGTGGCCTAATATGCAAAGGAGTTCCTGCTACAAAAAAAGCCCTGATTACTGCTGTCCCAAGTGAACCTCGCAGTGTCCATTAATGCTCCCTTTAAGCTGTGGAGTCTGGTGAGCAAAAATTCTACTTTGAACTACCAACATTAAAGATGTGAGTGAGCGATTTGACTCCTGCATAGTTTCCTCTGGGGCCATCCTTCCTGAGTGAAGACAAAAATGTGTGAGCCAAAGGCTAAAAAACTGTGAGCTAGCTCACACTAACTCAGCTTAGAGGGAACACTGGTATCCATGTAGGACAGGTAGTAGAAACAGGCTAAGGCCTGGAGACCAGCCTTCTGTTGAGTCATAATGTACTTATCCAGATAAGTACATTACAGAAGTATTTGAGTAATTTTAATTAATAAAGTGCTATAATATAATTCTGTGTTTTATATCGGGGTGGCCAACGGTAGCTCTCCAGATGTTTTTTTGCCTACAACTCCCATCAGCCCCAGCCATTGACCATGCTTGCTGAGGCTTATGGGAGTTGTAGGCCAAAAACATCTGGAGAGCTACCATTGACCACCCCTGTTTTATACAGTTGTTTTCAAATTATTCACATATCAAATATCACAATAATATATCCTTGTATAATTCCAAAACCAAGTCCCACTAAATATATATATATATATATATATATATATAGCTGTGGAGTCCTCTGCAGTTCTCACAATCATATTCATGTCCAGCAGGATGACATAATACAAAACATAAAGTGCATGTTTTTCACCAAAGCCCACCTCCTGGAGCTTGCAAAGCAGCTGTAAGAGGACGCCTTACATAAGAACATAAGAGAAGCCATGTTGGATCAGGCCAACGGCCCATCCAGTCCAACACTCTGTGTCACACAGTGGCAAAAAATTTTATATATATACATGAAAGTTCCAAATCATCAGTAAAATCACATCAAAGGACATCTGAGAGGATCCATTTCGAGTTGTCTCTTTTTTTTCAAGAGCTGATGATCCTTGTATATGAGTGGGCAGACACCCCAAGTTACAGAATATTTCATCTCCTCATTTACCATAAAGCATTAATAAATTTCCAAGTGGGTGTTGTAGTCTTGTATTATTTTACATCGTGGCCTACCATGAGCTCCATTTATTTATTGCTGAGTCATAGTATCTAGCTTGGTATTTATCTGTTCAGATTGGCAGTGGCTTTACCAGCATCTTGGGCAGAGAAAGGTCTTTTTCTGGCACTTGAACGCAGTTTCCCAGGTCAGTCTCTGATCATCTCTAGCTAAAGAATGTCAGGCAACCACTGCTGGGGAAAGACCTTTCTCTGCCTGAGACCCCAGAGGGCCACTGCCAGTCAGAGGGGAGATAATGAAGGACTCAGTGGTCTGACTTGACATAAGGCAGTTTCACATGTTTACCCAGTCAGTAAAAAGCTGACCTGTGGTTGGAAGGGCATCATAGGTAAGATTTCTCTGACCTGGCAATTTTTTGTCCTTGAAGTCTGAGGAAGGTTCCAAAGAGGCAGACGAGGATGAGGAGGAACCGGGATCATGGGAAGAAACATTCAAGACCCACACGGATAGCAAGCCTAATGGTAAGACCCTTGAAAGGATCAGATGTCCTTTGATCAGATAACAGAAGCTTTTTCAAAAGCAGTGCCAAAACATCAATACAAATGCCTTTCTGAGACCCTGAAGAAAAGACAGAAGTTCTCTAAAGCAGGGGTGTCAAACATGTGGCCCGGGAGCCGAATCAGGCCTCTGGAGGGCTCCTATCAGATCCCCACGCAACTGGCTCTTGTCTGCTTCCTTCTCCCTCTCTCTTGCTTCCTTCTGCATCTCAGCTTGCTTTACAAGGCTTGCTCAATTGCTCAGGAGCTACAGAGCAAAACCTCAATTTTTTTCATTGCTTGAGGCTCCTCCCCACCCCCTGCTAGTCCTCTGGGGAAGGAAGGAAAGAGGCCAGTGCTTCCTTTACCCAGTTCACTGGATCCCATGGGAGAAATACAAAGAAAGCACCATTAAGACCAACAAGCGCTAATGTTTTAAGTTTTGGGGTTTTTTTTAACCTTTAGTTGAATTTGTCTGTGTCCTTTCAAAAGTTTATATCTCTGCTACCTAATCGTAAATAGGTACACACATGGCCCAGCCCAGCATAGCCCGGCCTGACAAGGTCTCATTTAGGTCAGATCCTGCCCGCATAACAAATGAGTTTGACACCCCTGCTCTAAAGTATGTGTATTTAAAATTTAATAAACCAAATGTCAAGCCCCGAGATTGCAATAATGAATTCCTTTGTTTCTTTCAAATAAACTTGTTTGTTCAGGAATTCAAAGGGGCTCCACTAACAGCGTTAGTGGAAATAATGAGATGCAAAAGGTTACATGCTTACTGTATAGGGTATCATAAAACATTACTAAAGGCGCTTCATTTGAATTTTAGGTTCATAGGTTAAGGCAACAAACTGTCTGCAACAAAAGCATTCTCACACTACCTTGTGAAAAGATAAGCAAACTTGTGAATTGGGGAGTTATACTTTCACATTCTTTGGACACAACAGGCCCTCTTAGTATCATAAACATTCTGCTGCCAGGTGGTGATGCCTACGTGTTCTCTAGGTTGTAAATAATGGAGAGTGGTCAGGGTCTTGAGCTGCCATCCAGCATGCTGAGGATAGGTGTCACAATGGGGCTTGACACCAAAACTCATGGTAAAAAAGCAGTGGCGATCTTGATAGGTTTTCATCATTTTGAAAAGTTCAGTGAAGGAACACTTGTATTACAATAATGCTACTAAACGAAATTGTGATGCGAACAAGTTCAGTGTCCATCAGTATAATGGAGGATCTGGCTTTTGCTACAGCTGGCTTCAGCAGGCAATAGATGAAAGAGGAATGGATGCTTGTGGGGGGTGCATTGGGGATAGGTATCGCAAGCAGTGATTTAGCCATGAAGGCTTGGTACTTGATGTTGAAACTTCCCCATTCCCATAGCTAATGTTCTGTCTTTTCTCATCCCACCCAGGTCCAACGTCTGTAGGTCTAGACTTCTCACTCCCAGGTGTAGAGAACGTGTACGGCATCCCAGAGCATGCAGAAAACCTCCGGCTACGGACGACTGAGTAAGTTGGCTGCAGTTGGGACTGTCTTACTGTCTTACAGTGGAACTTTAGCTGTTGGTGTTAGAAGGTGTGTGTGAATCTTCTCCTTGCACCCCTCAATCATAGCTGGATCATATATCCCAGTATGAACCCCTTTCTCTAATGACATTCCTTTGGTCCGCTGCCATCCCCAGTGCCTTCAGAGGAAGTTACATGAGTCCCTTCTGCTCGCTCTAGAACTTTCTATGAGTTGGCTTACCCTGGAGAAGCACCATTTCTGCCTGTTTTTACAAAAGCATGTAAAGCTCCCACTTCCCTTTTTTCAAAGAGGGTTTTTGGTTGAGATGGCTTTGCCTGATACACTATGCAAAGGTTCTTCGTAAGGCTGAAAAGAATCTGTTAATCCAGGCTGTCTTTCTGAATTTGTCGTTTGGCTTGTATTTTTTTTGCATTTTGTTGGCTGCCTTGAAATTTATATTGAAGGGTCTTGAATCATGAAATAAGCAGGGGTCCTCAGCCATTTTCCACCTGTGCGCATCCTGAGACGGTGATGGGCGCAGTCACAAAATGGCTGCTGTGGGAGGTAGAGCCAATCACAAAATGGCTACCTCAGGAGGTGGAGTTGCACACATACAAGAAGCTCACATTTAAGGGAGAAAAGGGGTAATTAAATAAAATAATATTAGAGCATAAAACCAACACTGTGTGGCAGCTGTTGCCAAAACAACTTTATTTTAATCTGCACAGCAATCAGATCTCCAGTGACCCATTAGAAGCTCTGCTGGCCTAGACTCCCAAGGAGGCTCACCCACTTTCTAAAAACATTAGGCGGGACACCAGGAAAGATGTTGGTTGGAGCCTTGGCACCCCTGAGTTATGGGATGTATGGTGTAGAAGGTGTCACTGATACAAGAAAGGGAGGGCTTCTAGTGTCCTGGCCCCACTGGTAGACCTCCTGATGGCATTTGGGTTTTTTGGCCACTGTGTGACACAGAATGTTGGACTGGATGGGCCATTAGCCTGATCCAACATGGTTTCTCTTATGTTCTTATGATGTATTATTTTCTGGCATTCCTAACTTGCTAAAACCTTTGTCAGGGGAGGAGACCCATACAGGCTGTATAACTTGGACGTCTTCCAATACGAGCTTTATAATCCCATGGCCCTCTACGGCTCTGTTCCCGTCCTCCTGGCTCACAACACCCAGCGCACCCTGGGAATCTTTTGGCTGAATGCGGCAGAGACTTGGGTGGATATCACTTCCAACACAGCTGGCAAGGTACTGGTGTGGATCAGATGTGGTTAGAGTGGAGCTAGGTGAGCATGGTGCCCAAAAAGAATAGAGATGTGAGTTTCTCCTTTTCCTCTCTCATGCTTTGTTGAGGAGAAGGTCTTATGGGTGTCTCAGGAGCACCTTTGAAAGAAGGGGCATCACATTTTTCCACAGTAACGGTGCAATAGTCTGTAATGGAGGAGAGCTCATTGAGATGGGGGTTGTTTTTAGAGGATTTCTTAGTGCAAAATTGATGGGAATTATTTATTTATTTTTATAGATTTGTATTCTGCCCTCCAATTTGGGCTCAGGGCGGATTATGAAATTATCAGTTTCATATTCACCCTGTACGGCCAAGAGACTGAGCTACAGATCAGGAAGTGCTGATTTCAAACTCAAATTCTGTATGGTGTTATCATCTCAGTGTTCCCTGATCTAATTATATAATAGTCCGAGCTTTCTGCTCATGACCTGAGTTTACCCTTAGCGAAAGCTGGGTTCAGGTAGGCGACTCGAGGTTGACTCAGCCTTCCATTCTTTCGAGATCGGTAAAATGAGTACCCAGCTTGCTGGGGAGAAAGTGTAGATGACTGGGGAAGGCAATGGCAAACCACCCCGTAAAAAGTCTGCCATGAAAACGTTGTGAAAGCAACATCACCCCAGAGTCGGAAACGACTGGTGCTTGCACAGGGGACTACCTTTACGGAGCTCTTACTCTAACCTGGATGGCCCCTGCTACCCCAATCTTGTCAGATCTCAGAAGCTAAGGAGGGTCAGTCCTGATTAGTATTTTGATGGGAGACCACTAAGAAGGTCTAGGGTCTCAGTGTTGTCAGGCAGTGGCGAAACAACCTCTCAACGCCTCTTGTTTTGAAAACCCCGCAGGGCCACCATAAGTCAGTGGTGAATCGATGGCAGAAAAGTGGAACTTCAGCTGTTGCTGTTTCTTTGTTGCTTTTTTTTAGATGGTTTCTTGTTCTTTTTAGAAGGCAGCAGAACCTCAAGATTCAAGTCCGGTAGCACCTTAAAGACCGTCGAGTTTTCCAAGGTTTCAAGAGTAATTACTCTGCTAAAAAGGAGATTCGACTTTTGAAAACTCGTACCCTGAAAATCTTGCTGGATTCTTAAAGTGCTACTGGATTTGAATCTAGGTGTTTATTGCTGAGTAACTGCTTCATTCATTGGGGAGGGACGGTGGCTCAGTGGTAGAGCATCTGCTTGGGAAGCAGAAGGTCCCAGGTTCAATCCCTGGCATCTCCAAAAAAGGGTCCAGGCAAATAGGTGTGAAAAACCTCAGCTTGAGACCCTGGAGAGCTGCTGCCAGTCTGAGTAGACAATACTGACTTCGATGGACCAAGGGTCTGATTCAGTATAAGGCAGCTTCATATGTTCATTCATGTGCTTTTGTATATGTTCATAACATGTTGTTGCTGCCATTATTACTTGTTTTGTGGAGATCTCACTTTTCTTCTTCCAAGCCATCTTTTATGGATAAATGGCTTCCCTTTATTGGCAAAAGGCTCACTTTGGATATAGTTTTGCTTTTGGCTTTACACTGACAATATCTGTTATCTTATGGATATTACATTTTTTCTTTGTTACAAAATGCCTGTAACTTTATTATAATAAAAAGTCACAGAGCTGATAGGAAACAGTTATAAAATCTCATCTCTGCCATAAACTCATTAGGCAGCATTATTAGGCAATAATGCTTAGTCTCGAAAATCGAAATGCTGTAACCAGGGCATTTTTTGTAGCAGGAACTCCTTTTCATATTAGGCCACACACCTCTGATGTAGCCAATCCTCCAAGAGCTTACAGGGCTCTTATTACAGGGCCTGCTGTAAGTTCCCGGAGGATTGGGTGTGTGGCCTAATATGCAAAAGTTCCTGCTACAGAAAAAGCCCTGACTGCAGGCCTGTAGTCATGGGGGGCCTGGGGGGGCATGGCCGCTCCATTCAACCCCCCTTAAAGCTCTGTGGCCCCTCCGTTGGTTTGAGACCTCAGGCAGATGCTGCTGATCCCCCCTGCCAATTAATCTGATGCTGCAGCTGCCACCTCCCTCCCCTCCTGCGGCTCCACGGCCTGTCACCACCCCACCTCGCAGCGCCTCCTCCTCCCTCCCTTCATACTTTTAAGGCCCAGGGAAGGGGCAGTGAAACTCTGCTCTGGGCTCTTTAAAAGGTGATACCCCCCCCCCGCCAATCAGCTGATTGGTGGAAAAACCAGTGTTGATCGGCACTTTTTCCACAGGTCGCTTGCTGCTGCTGGCCCCAGCATTGATGGAGCACTGGAGCAGAGCGGCCAGCCTTCTACACTGGTTTTCTCACTGATCAGCTGATTGGCGGGGGGGTGTCGCCTTTTAAAGAGCCTGGAGCAGCGCTTCACTGCCCCTTCCCTGGGTCTTAAAAGTGTGAAGGAAGGAGGGAGGGGTGGGGGGACACGGAGCCGCAGAAGAGGAGGGAGGGTGGCAGCCGCTGCAGCAGCATTTTACAGCCCCCCACCTAAAAATTTATCCACTGGGCCCCCCCACCAAATTTTTTCTGGCTATGAGCCTGCCTGGCTGTAACAGAATGGTCCCAGAAATACTGTGCAAACACGCCCCTATCCTGTTTCCACCCTTCTGCAGACGCTGTTTGGGAAGATGTTGGACTACATGCAAGGTGGAGGCGAGACCCCTCAGACGGACGTCCGCTGGATGTCAGAGAGCGGGATCATTGACACGTTTCTCTTGCTGGGGCCGTCCCCCAAGGACGTTTTCAGGCAGTATGCATCCCTCACGGGTGAGTGCGGGGAGAGGTTTGCATTACTTTGCTTCCGAAGGAATTAACAGCGCCAGTGTTTGTGATGCCCACTTGGGGGTGTGAGTGTTAAGTGACATCGCTTGTGACTTACGGCGACCCTATGAATTAATGACCGCCTGTCATTAACAGCCTTGTTCAGGTCTTGCAAACAGGAGGGCCTGTGGCTTCATTAAGATTGAGTCAGTCCTTCTCATGTTGGGTCTTCCTTTTTTTCTGCTGCCTTCGACTTTTTCCTTTAGGTTATGCAACAACAAATAAATGAACACAGTGTAAGAATGTGTACAAAACAAAGAACTACTGGTGCAAGGTCCATGCTGAGTTGGGGAAGAATGCAGCTTTTGAAGTGTGCACAGGAACTGAGTAGGTGTTTCAGCTGGCCAAGGCGGTAGGGCTTCAGGGCCATCTCCGGGGACCGGGTCCTGTGAATCGTTTCCTTTACTGGTGGCCCTTTGCCCCCAATGCAAATGAGAAAGCTCTCTTGGATCAGGAAAAAGCAGCTTGTGCACTGGGGTGAAAGTGTTGCAATTTATTTGTTCGGCACACCTTTAACTCGCTTCTTTCCATACAGTATGGCTCCAGAGCAGCTTTCAGTGTACAGAAAATACAAAAGACAGTCAGATTCCAGAGACACACAGAATGAGGCAATTTCACAATAAATTATTTGCCGTAACTTACTAACTAACTTAGGAACAGGGCTTTTTTTGGTAGAAAAGGCCCAGCGAGAACTCATTTGCATATTAGGTCACACCCCATGACACCAAGCCAGGCCCCCCCCCCCCAAGACCTGATTATGAACTAGTTCAGAAGGCAGAGCAGGTGGTGGTAACAGCTCTGCCCTGGATGGCGCAGCCTCTCCCCAGGCAGAAGGCAGCTACCTTTGCAATCCCCTGCTGCTTGAAGGGTACTTGGTGTAATTGGTCAGCTGAGCAAAGCCACCAAGTATTCAGTGAAAGAGCCCGATGTTCACACTGAAATGAGAAGCTTAATGCTGTGATTAGAGAATGTAGAACAGGGTTCCTAAATAATTAAGCTGTCAAACTGAAGAAAGAATTGAAGCGTCATCAAAATCTAGAGACGTCTTTTTAAGAAAGCGGCTGCGTTGAAGCTACGCTCCTCAAGAGCACCCACCT
This sequence comes from Heteronotia binoei, assembly GCF_032191835.1. Lineage (NCBI taxonomy): Eukaryota > Metazoa > Chordata > Lepidosauria > Squamata > Gekkonidae > Heteronotia > Heteronotia binoei. Next base: position 258,458,931 of record NC_083223.1, read on the forward strand.
TGTGAATTTCAGTTGGACTATTTTCAAGTTTGGACTTGTATCTTTTCATTTGGAGATGGGGTTTTTTGGTCCCATGGGATTTTCTGTTACTTTAAAAGACCCTAGCACTGCCGGCCTCTATCATTATTGTATTGTCTATTATGTGTAGTACACAATCCTTATAATATGTTTTTGCAAACTGAAAGATGGTGTAATACTTGGTGGCTTTGATCCTTTGCAGTCCCAGCTGCTGAAGAGGGGGAGCAGAGGAAAAAAGCTCAATCCTTATGGAACACTCCCTTCCCGGGCAGCTTGCAGAATAAACCCTGCAGGATCTGCCCATCTTGTTCCCCGTCTTCATGAGCAGCTGTAGAAAAACAGCTTGTGCAATCTAAGACAAAGCAAGCAAACTCTCTGTTACAGTGCAGAATTTGGAAACGTGTTAAGCCCAGAGCACAATTGCTGGCTGAGGCAGATACCGACTGAGGTCTGATCCGGTCCCCTCTTGTTCAGGCACCCAGGCCCTCCCTCCGCTCTTTGCCCTGGCCTATCACCAGAGCCGCTGGAACTACAACGACGAGGATGACGTGAGCGCCGTGGACAGCGGCTTTGACGAGCACGACATCCCCTATGACGTCATCTGGCTTGACATCGAGCATGCTGACGGCAAGCGCTACTTCACGTGGGATCCCAACAAGTTCCCCCATCCCCGGGAAATGCTGCAGCGGCTGGCAGACAGAAGGCGCAAGGTAGGACTGTGAGAACCTGCTGTATGTCAAGTCAGCCCATCGAGAACCAGCACTGTTTCCTTTTCACTGTCAGGAGGCCCCCCCAAACATCTTGGTCTTTCCCCCAGTACCTGAGATCCTTCAGTGATATTTCTAACATGTTGTACAACCTCTTCCCAAAATGCTTTGATTATTGGGCAATAAATGCAGCAGTGTGAAGAGCAATATATACTTTGGGAGCTTTTCCAACAATATGGTTAGATATCTTTTGAGATAGTTGTGAGGTAGTGATACCCATTGGTATACTGATTGGCATTGCTTTTTTCATAGGAAATGTTTTAAATAAATATAAAGGCAACTTCTGTTAAAATCGGGGTGGGGGGTGAGGAGGGGGCTGTGATTGGAAGCCAGGGCTTCTTTGCTCTACATAGCCTATAGGTCTCCCTGCTTGCTTACCAGAACCAGAATGAATTAGGCACAGTGAGAAGTTTAAGTTTATACTCCTTTGCATATTAGGCCACACTTCCCTGATGCAGCCAATCCTCCAAGAGCTTACAGTAGGCCCTGCACTAAGAGGGGTGTGGCCTAATAGGCAAAGGAGTTCCTGCTACAAAAAAAAGCGCCCTGATTTGCTCAGTTGGTCAGAGGCATGCCTCTGCATTACTTCACTGTTTCCTAACCCCACACATTTTGTGCTCCCTTCCTCGGCTCAGATGGTGAGCATCGTGGACCCTCACATCAAGGTGGACAGCGGCTTCCGAGTCCACAACGAGATCCGCTCCCGCGATTTTTACATCAAAACCAAGGACGGCAATGACTATGAAGGCTGGTGCTGGCCAGGTGAGGGGAAAGGGCTGCAGTAGGCTGGGGTTGGGGTGGCGGGGAGGGGAGGGTAGGGGGGAGATTTGTGGTCATTGGGTTTGATGGCCAGGGCCAACCTTGCCATAAACACGTGAAGTTGCCTTAGATCATTGGTCCTTCTAGCTCAAAATGGGCTGCCTTATCTTCCCCCATAACTCCTATTTGAGATCCTTTAACCAGAGGTGGCAGGGACTGAATGTGAGAGCCAGTCCCAGTGTTCTTAGTTTCTTAAGAAATGTCTGTCCTACCTTACCAGCAATGCATATCTCCAAGGCAGCCTTTGAAAGCTAGTTTGGCATGGTGGCTAGAGTGGGGTTCAAATCTCCAGTCAGCTAGGCTCAGATCTCCAGTTAACCATGAAACTCAACTTTGGTAGCAGAGTGGGGATGTGCAGCAAGCTTTGGTGGCAGAGTGGGGATGTGAACCCAGAACTCCTCTTGCCATCACAGTCTGACATGGTAACCAACACTACACCAGTGTTTCCAAACCAATGGGTCAGAGGCCAGCCCTCACTAATGACTACCCCTGCCCTTTGCAATTGCTCTCTTTTGTGTTTTGGAAACCAACTTCTAACCTTGGAAACAATATCTTTCATGTCAAACATTAGGTGGTATTTTTTTCCTTCATATACATGCCGATCAAATAAAACGTGTCCTGATGGTCACTAGAGCGAGTTTCTTAGAATCATTGGGGGATTAGTGGGAGTTATGGGGGGGGGAGGTTATTGGATTTATATCCTGCCCTATACTTTGAATCTCAGAGCGGTCACAATCTCCTTTACCCTCCCCCCCCCAACAGGCACCCTGTCAGGTAGGTGGGGCAGAGAGAGCTCTCACAGCAGCTGCCCTTTCAAGGACGACAACTATGAGAGCTATGGCTAACCCAAGGCCATTCCAGCAGCTGCAATTGGGGGATTGGAGAATCAAACCCAGTTCTCCCAGATAAGAGTCCGTGTACTTAGCCGCTACACCAAACTGGCAGAGGGTGGGCAGAGGCTGGAATGTAACTTCCATGTGCAAAGGATGTGTATGTCAGAATGCCACTTGCATGGGGTTTATAGTGAGGGCACCTGTGCCCTTTGTGTGATGGTTGGTGGTTTCTCAAAAACATCTGGGTAGCCACTGTAGAAAATAGAATACTTAACTAGACGAGTACCAAGGGCACAAAAAAAAAACTTGGTTAAGCCTAGAATGGGTCACAATACCAAGTAAATTTGAACTTGTGGGCCACCATACCGTAAAGCCTCCCAAGCTACAAAAGACAAGCAAGAAAAGGAGGCGAGAGGTGCATGCTAGCAAATGTGATTACTCTCACCCAATAACAACTGTTTATGTGACAATTTCTGATGTAAGAAAAGCCAAAGATATTTGCCTCAAGGAGCCTTTCTAGCCTGAGACTTTGAACCATAGAGAGTTAGAATGGACCTTCAGGGTGATCTAGTCCAACCCCCTGCAGGAAATTCACAAATACCTTCCCTCCCACACACACCTCCAGTGACCCCTGCTCCATGTCCAGAAGATGGCAAAAAATAACAACAACCCTCCAGGATCCCTGGCCAAACTTGCCTGGAGAATAAGAACATAAGAGAAGCCATGTTGGATCAGGCCAGTGGCCCATCCATTCCAACACTCTGTGACACACAGTGGCCAAAAAACCCAGGTGCCATCAGGAGGTCCACTAGTGGGGCTAGGACACTAGAAGCCCTCACACCGTTGCCCCCCCCCAATCACCAAGAATACAGAGCATCACTTGCCCTTGACAGAGAGTTCCAACAATATGCTGTGGCTAATAGCCACTGATGGACCTCTGCCCCATATATTTGTCCAGTCCCCTCTTGAAGCTGTCTGTTTGTAGCCACCACCACCTTCTGTGGCAGTGAATTCCATGTGTTAATTACCCTTTGGGTGAAGAAGGACTTTCTAGGCTTAACCATCCTAGGCTTAACCAAGTTTTTTTGATGCCCTAGGCAAACTGTGACCTTGGCACTCATCTAGTTCAGAAATATTGCTTCCTGACCCCAAAGTGGCGATCGGCATTTCCCTGGGTGTGTAAGAAAGGGCCATGAGAACTGAGCACTAATGCAACCTTCCTGCCCTCCTTCCCATGATCTGCCTGAGTTCACAGAATCTGCATTGCTGTCAGCCGGCCTTCTTGAACAAATGCAGAAACTCATTGGCAATGAGGATGAAGAGGATGAGCCCAAGATTTCACGAAAGGGTCTTCCCACACGTCTAATCTGTGCTTCACCTTCCTTCCACCCAGGCTCGGCAGGATACCCCGACTTCACCAACCCTGAGATGCGTGCCTGGTGGTCCAGCATGTTTGCCTATGACCAGTATGAGGTAGGGCGACCCCTTGTCCCATTGGGGGAACTACTCTCTTGGGCTGTGGCGTGACTTTCGCCCCCTGCCCTCTGCTCTACTCATGTGAGTGTCTTCCTTCCTTCCTTCCAGGGCTCCATGGAGAACCTCTATACCTGGAACGACATGAATGAGCCCTCTGTATTCAATGGCCCAGAGGTGACCATGCACAAGGACGCCGTGCACAAGGGGGGCTGGGAGCACCGTGATGTCCACAACCTTTATGGGTTATACGTGGTGAGTGTGGCTTGCTTTCTTCTTCCGGGTGCTGGGGCCCCTAATCACGACTCTAAATACTCTATGAAGTCTAGATGCTGCAGCTTTGGTTGAACTTGGAGCTGGCGGACAGCTTGAACTGGATGGAAGATTACTGAGGGCAGAACAAAATCCAGTTTTTTTCCCAAAGTGTGCAAACGGAGCAGATGCCCATAAACTTCTCATTATTCCTCATGCTTCTGAAATGTGTATAGCTTTTTAAAATATACTGAGGTTTTGTTAAAACAAAGTAGGAGTCCTTTAAGACCTCTAAAACCAACGAAGTTTTATTCAGATTGTAAGCTTTTGTATGCATGCACTCTTCATCAGAAAATGGAATGGGGTGCAGTGAGCAGAACTACATATAGCTGGTGGGCAGTGGTTAAGAATGCGCAGTGGTACAAAGTCAGAATCCAGTGGCAAAATGGTGACATTAACAGATTGAAAGAACATTTGGTCTAGATAGCGTTTGCGTGGGAAACCAATAAAACTGTAACATGTCAGAATGGGAGAATGATGGTGAGAGTGTCATAAGGCAGTAATTACTATCTGTTAATTGCTTTACTGCTTGCAAGTCTGGGTTTTGTTCATCACGGAGGGACGATGGAACCATTTAGGCCAGGGAGAGATTGAGATTCCCATCCCAGATTGGCCACAAAGTTTACTAGGTGACTTTGGACCAGACACCTGCACTCAGTCTATTGATGTGTGAATTGAGACTGGATGAGAGAGAGAGGTTCGTTCTCTCTCTCTCTCTTTTGCCATCAAATCAAGCTAACTTCTGGCGACCCCTAGTGGTGCTTGAAGGCAAGGGATGTTCAGAGATGGCTTTCCATCACCTGCTTCTGTGTCACGACCCTGGTATTCCTTGGAGGTCTCCCATCCAAATACTAGACAGGGCCAGCCCTGCTTAGCTTCTAAGATCTGGTGAGATTGGGCTTGCCTGGGAGGAGAGAGGCTCCATTTACGGTGCTCCTTGAGGGAAAAGCTCTGCCAGGTGTCAAAGTTCCATCCCTTAGCTTTTAGAAATAACTATTTGCTGATCCTTTCAGCTCCTGAGATTTCCACAGTCGCAGCTCGCCTGCATCCAAGTCTACCTTGAGGGCTAGAAACTTGCTCATTAAAAAAAAATTATGAAAGCTAATTATGAAAGCTAATTATGTGACCCTCTGAAATGGCAGCCTGAACCCAGCCCTGTTAACATTCTCTGTTCAGGGAGAAGAAAGGAACGGGAATAGTACGAAGAAGGGGGCTGCTGCTGATACAGACTCTCAACTAGTGTTCCCTCTAAGCTGAGTTAGCGTGAGCTAGCTCACAGTTTTTTAGCCTCCATCTCACATGTTTTTGTCTTAGGAAAAAATGGCCCCAGAGCAAATTAATTCATGCAGGAGCTCACAACTTTAATGCCAGTAGCTCACAAAGTAGAATTTTTGCTCACAAGACTCCGCAGCTTAGAAGGGAAGATTGCTCTCAATAAGATCTCTTTTCTCCCTCCCTCCATCAGCAAATGGCAACAGCACTCGGGCAGGTGCAGCGATCGGGCGGCGTGGAGCGGCCTTTCGTGTTGACTCGAGCTTTCTTTGCCGGCTCACAGCGTTACGGTTAGTGGTTGGGAACACATTGGCCCCTGGGAGACCAGGGAGACTTTTCAGGGGAAGGAGAAGGGAGGGCTAGATAAGAGCTAGAGTGAAGTCCACTGGCACTTTAGGGACTCAACAAGATTTTCGGAGTGCAGGCTTTCAAAAATCAAAGCCCCTTTTGCCAGATTCCCTGACTCCCTTTGTCACAGCTTTGACTCTTGAAAGCACATACCCCAAAAACCTTGCTGGTCTCTAAAGACTTAGATTTAAATCCAATAAATCTAAATCTAATCTAAATCTAAAGTGCTGTTGAAACAGGCTCTTCTCCTTCAGACCAACACGGCTTCCCTGTGAAACTTTGTGTACAACAGTCAGAAACACATTCATAGATTAGAAAGCAATTTAAAAGAGTAAAGAAATACAGCCATTAAAATATTTTTGAAACTACAGAGTGCACCATTGCCTGGTGGGGTTTTGGGGGGAGGGAGGCAAGAAATAGACGTGCCAGATGAGATGGGAACCATTGCTGTCCTCAACCAAAAGTCTGACGGAACATCTCTGCCTTTTAGAGCTGTTTGTTCCTGTGGCCATCACTAGTTTTAGTTTAGTTTATTTGATTTATATCCCACCCTCCCCACCAAAGCAGGCTCAGGGTGGCTCACGGTACACAGTAAATCACAATAAAACTGTTTAGAGAAACATTAAGTTAAAACAATTTAAACAACTTGGTGCTAATTTCCGTTTAGTTACAGGTGGCATTCTATGTTCTTAGACATCCTATTAGATCTTATATCTTGGCAGGTTCAGTTAAAAGCTAATTGGAACAGTATTGTCTTGCAGGCCTTGCGGAACTGGGCAAGGTCCCGCAAGGCTCTGATGTGATGAAATGGCATTTCTGCCTACAGTTCCTTCCCTACCACACTCTCTTCCTCTTCTGCAGGTGCTGTATGGACAGGGGACAACGCAGCTGAGTGGGACCATCTGAAGATCTCCATTCCCATGTGTCTAAGCCTCGGTCTTGTGGGCATCTCTTTCTGTGGAGGTGAGCATTGCCGTGCAACAGCCTGCTCCAAACAGGGCAAGCCCCTGCGTTTGTGGGTGTGAGACTAGGAAAGGAATTGAGCACCAAAGGAATATTAAAGTGTTTGCCATCTTTCCCTCTCTCAACCCGTCCCCAGCCGATGTGGGTGGCTTCTTCAAAAGCCCTGAGCCAGAGATGCTGGTGCGCTGGTACCAAGTGGGAGCTTACCAGCCCTTCTTCCGGGCACATGCCCATGTGGACACCATCCGCCGGGAGCCCTGGCTGTTTGGTGAGGAGAATAAAGCGCTGATCCGGGATGCCATCCGCGAGCGATACACCCTTCTGCCCTTTTGGTACACGATTTTCTATCACAGTTACCGGACAGGCCAGCCTGTCATGAGGTGAGCAAACTACATTCTTTCACATAAGGGTGAGAAGGTACTGGCTGGATATTAGGAAAAACTGTTTTACAGTAAGAGTTGTTCAAGAGTGGAACCAGCTACCGAGGGGGATGGTGAGCGCCCCCTCACTGGCAGTCTTTAAACAGCGGCTGGACAAAGGCTGATCGTGCATTGAGCAGGGGGATTGGGCTAGATGGCCTGTATGACCCCTTCCCTCTCTGTGATTCTAGAATTCCAGGTACGAAAGGGTAGAACTTGAAAGGAAATCTGATGGGTCCAATTGGCAAGTAAATGTAGGCGGAAGAGATGAAGCGTTTTGTCAAACCGCTCAGGTTTTTGTTTTGTTTTGTTTGGTAGCCATAAGGCCTAGAAACTTCCCTCAGGGGAATCTGTTCGTCTTGTAGCAATTTTGAAGAATTACTGCAAGATGAACAGATTCCCTCTGATGAAGCCTGTCAGAGAAATGCGTAGAGAATTTTTGGGGAATTTTAATTGTGTAATAAAATACATTTCTGTCTCATTTGCACCATCATTTTTGACCTTTTTTTTTTTTTGTTATTTCTTGCCCTTGCCCTTATTTTTTATCTCCTGACTTGATTTCAAACCATGCTCTGTAGTTAACCATAATTTAGAACCCAAATCATTATTTGAGCTTCAAAATGTACAGAAAAGAAGCCAAGGTTTATTTAATGTATTTATACCCTGTCTCTCTCCCCAATGGGGACTCAACATTCACCTGAGAGCCAGCATGGTGTAGTGGTTAAGAGTGGCGGGGCTGTAACCTGGAGAATCGGGTTTGATTCCCCACTCCTCTTCCTTCTCCTCCTTTCCTCCATTTTATCCCTACAACAACCCTGTAAGGTAGATTCGGCTGAGAGAGAATGTGACTGGTCCAAAGTCAACACCAGTTAAGCTTCCATGGCATGGGATTCGAACCTGGGTCTTCCTGATTCTAATCCTACACTCTCAACTACTATAGTACACTGCTTTATAGTTGCTTGTTTCATTCTTTTTAGAATGTGTTCATGTCTGTTCAGAATTACATGTGAGCCAGCCCACTGTGTGGGGAATTACTTTCCTATCTATCTCCCTCTTATCGACACCCCCTCTTTTTTCCCTGCAGACCCCTCTGGGTGGAATATCCCCAGGATGCTACTACATTCAGCATTGATGACCAATATCTTCTTGGTGAGTTCAGTCTATCCCAGTGGTAGAGAGGCTGAAAGATCACTGTCCTGCTCACTGCCCTCCTTGATCTTCCATCACCCACTCTCTGTCTTGGTTCCAGAGCTTTTTGGCTGAGAACTTAATAGCATACTTAAATTCTAAAGCTGTTTTGGTTGTGGCTTGTAACACAGGAATGAAATGGCAGCGCCAGTGCTGCAAAAATTATAGATCGGGGTAGCCAAACTGTGGCTTGGGAGCCACATGTGGTTCTTTCTCACATATTGTGTGGCTCTTGAAGCCCCCACCACCCCGTTGGCCTGCTTGGAGAAGGCATTTCTCTCTTTAATTCATTTCTTGAAGCCAAGCCAGCTGGTGGCTTGGAGAATGCAGTTAAAGTTGCTTTCTTTCTACCACTTCCTCCCTCCCCCATCTATTTTCCTCCCTCCCTCCCTCATGGCTCTCAAACATCTGCAATTCATGGGGAGAGATGGTGCAATTCATTGGGGAGGGACGGTGGCTCAGTGGTAGAGCATCTGCTTGGGAAGCAGAAGGTCCCAGGTTCAATCCCTGGCATCTTAAAAAAAAAGGGTCCAGGCAAGTAGGTGTGAAAATCCTCAGCTTGAGACCCTGGAGAGCCGCTGCCAGTCTGAGAAGACAATACTGACTTTGATGGACCAAGGGTCTGATTCCAGTATAAGGCAGCTTCATATGTTCATATGTTCATGCCTTGCGGCTCTCAAACATCTGATGTTTATTCTTTGTGGCTCTTGCTTTAAGCAAGTGTGCCATGTAGAAGTTAACTTCCATCTCTACAAATTAACTGAGGGATAAAACTTTTTTTTTTTAAAGCTTTTTCACCCTGCCCTGGTGTTGAGCCAGGTTCAGGGTCTCCTGTTCATATGCTTGTTTTCTTCTTGTAGGTGATGCATTGTTGGTTCACCCAGTAACGGCCCAAGGGGCCCGGGGCGTGCAGGTCTACTTGCCTGGCAAAGGAGAGGTGAGCAGGGCAGGGAGGGTGTGAATGAGGCACAAACAGAGATGGGCTTATGGGGTTTTGAATGCAAAGTGGTACAAAGTTAAAATCCAGTAGCAGAATAGTAAAATTGACAATTTTGCTATTATTTGTTAACTTCACTGTTCTGCTCTTGGATTTTAACTTTGTACCACTTTGCATTCTAAACCTCACAAGCTATATGTAGCTCTACTTACTGTACCCCATTCCTTGTCTGAAGAAGTATGCATGCAAACAAAAGCTTCCATTCTGAATAAAAGTTTGCTGGTCTTAAAGGTGCTACTTGACACCTGCTTTGTTCTACTGCTTCAGACCAACACGGTTGCCCACCTGGATCTATAGAGAATGGCTTGTTTCAGGCAGTGCCCCCCCCCCAAAAAAAATCATTTGCACTGACTGTAACTTAGAATCTGAGCTGTGGTTCGTGCTTCCAGATGTACAAGAAAACCATGGCATAGGGTTGATGTGCTTGATGTCTGAATGGAGTCACAGAGACACCCCAGCCTGGGCACAGAGAATGATAAAAATGTGGAGTTTGCTGCCAGAGTATGTTGTGATGGCCACAGGTGTAGACGACTTTAAAAGGGATTGGATAGATTCGTGGAGGAGAGGTCTATCAGTGGCTAGTGACTGATAGGGAACCTTCACATTCAGAGGCATTAAGCCTCCAGGGCCAGGAGGTAACATCAGGGGAAGGGCTCAGCCTCTGGGCTCTAGTGTTGGCTCTCTAGAGGAGCTGGCTGGCCGCTGTGTGAGGCAAAATGCTGGACTAGATTCGTCCAATCCGGCAGGGCTCTTATGACATTCTTAGGTCCAATAGCAGCCTCAAGAGTATGTGGCTTCCTGCAATGTGCTAAGGGAATGAATTCAGTCTTAGGCTGAAGGTTGCAATTCCATACAAAGCATGCTGTGTTTGTCGGCATACACAGGGCTTTCCTTAGCAGGAAGACCTTTGTGGATGAAGGGAGTGATGTCCATGTCTCTGTGTGGGGTAGGAATGGGAAGCAGGGGGAGAGAAGGAAAGGATGGAGGCTGTGAAGGGAGATCACCAGTGCAGGAAAGCAAATTATTTATTTATTTTTAATCGATTTTTAGGCTCAGGGCGGATTACATCATAAAAGACAATCAACAGTTAAAACCAATTAAAATATATAAAATCTAAAATTACGGACTGCTAAAATGGCAAATTGGGGAGCCCATTGCAGTCTAATGCTGATTGATTCTCTCCCCCCACCCCCTCGCAATGTTTATCATTACAGCTAGGAACTTGAGTTACTTTAACTGAAAGAAGGATAGCAGTCCACATTTTTTAGTCCAGTGGCACCTTTAAGACCAACAAAGCTACATTCTGGGCATAAGCTTTTGTGTACATGCGCACTTCAGCACATGAAAACTTATGCCCCAAATTAAACCTTTGTTGGTCTTAAAGATGCCACTAGACTCAAAAGTTCTTTCGGTTGCTTCAGACCAGAGATCCCAAACCCCCAGGCCATGGACCAGTACCGGGCCGTGGCCTGTTAGCAACTGGGCCGTGAGTTGTATAATTATTTCATTATATATTGTAATGTAATAATAGCAATAAGGTGCACAGTTGTATCATCCTGAAACCATCCCCTTCCCCCTGATCCATGGAAAAATTGTCTTCCACGAAACCGGTCCCTGGTGCCAAAAAGGTTGGGGACCGCTGAACAAGCCTACCCACCTGAAGCAGTCCAAATTGTGTGCCTGCTGTGAGATTGTGTTTGTATAACCAAAATACCCTGCTGTATAAAGTCCTTGTCTTTCACCTCTCCCCTGTTAATTTTTTTTAATGGAAAACTTCTTGCTAATGCTTCCCTTTTCCCCTTCAGGTCTGGTATGATGCCCGCACCCACCAGAAGCTTCATGCTCCTCAGACCCTCTATTTAACAGTCACCATGAACAGCGTAAGTCAGAGAAGGGACTGTTTCGTCAGGGAGGGACTGCAGCTTGGGGTAGAGCATAGACAGCTTCAAGAGGGGATTGGATAAACATCTGGGGCTATTAGTCACAGCATATTGATGGAACTCTCTGTCTGGGGCAGTGATGCTCTGTATTCTTGGTGCTTGGGAGGGGCAACAGTGGGAGGACTTCTAGTGTCCTGGCCTCACTGATGGACCTCCTGATGGCACATGGTTTTTTTGGCCACTGTGTGACACAGAGTGTTGGACTGGATGGGCCATTGACCTGATCCAACATCGCTTCTTTTATGTTCTTATCTGCTTTGCATTCAGAAAGTTGTATATCGTATCGTATACCTTTATGAGCATATCAGCAATCACAAAATAAATAATAATCCAATCCATAAAATATAGAATCGATAAAATGTATAACTTTGCACAGAAAATTCATGGGAAAAGAAAAGAAAGGGAAAAACAGAAACAGAGTTTTCTTTAACTTTCTTTAACTTCCACAAGAAATTTAGCAGCTACATCAGTTATTTCAGGACTCCAATCACTCAAAGGGAATTCACATTTGAGATGGTTGTTCCAGTGACTTTTGGAATATATCAAGATAGAGAGCAGCCTTTTCCTGAGCATTCATAAAAAGGGCAGTCCAAAACTATGGGATCAATTGTGTCTAAAGAATTGAGGCCGTACGGACATAAATGCTCGTGCCTCAGGATCTGGAGAGATCTACCAGAAAGCATCCTGGAGGGGAATTCAGAAAGTCCCATGGTTCTTCAGTCCCTAGCATCTCCAGTTAAAAGGACCAGTTAGTAGGACATGTGGAAGATCTCTGCCTGTGACCCTAGAGAGCTGCTGCCAGTCTGAGTAGGCAGTACTGACCTTGATGGACCAAGGGTCTGATTCAGTATAAGGTGGCTTCCTGTGCACATGAGGGTGGAGGAGAGCGGGATCTTCCTGCTCCCTGATAGTTTTAACAATTCTTTAGATCTCACCCCGAGTGCTGACTCTAGCCTCCCTCTGCAGATCCCCGTGTACCAACGTGGCGGCAGCATCGTGGCCCGGAAGGAGCGAGTCCGGCGGTCTTCGGACTGCATGCAGAACGACCCTTACACCCTCTATGTGGCCTTGGGCCCCCAGGTAAGTGTGGCATCAGCTGAGTTTGGAGGTTTGCAGCCTACAGTTCAATCGACAGTGTTTTCCAATTTCCCCCCTACATTTCCCACCCCAGGGCACAGCGAAAGGGGACCTCTTCGTTGACGATGGGCACACGTTTAATTTTGAGACGAAGGGGCAGTACCTGCATCGCCGCTTCAGTTTCTCGGGCAACACCTTGACAGCCAGGTATGTCTCTGCTCCCCCCATCATTATAGCACTTGAAATGGTTTAATTTTTATGTTTTTATATCGTAATGTAATTTTATATTCTGTGTATTTACATGAACATGTAAGCTGCCCTGAACCTGCTTTCGCAGGGAGAGCAGGATATAAATTGAACAAAATAAATAAAAACGAACCTTTTGGGCACGCTGAGGTGGTAAACCTGCCTCCAGGCTGTGCTGCTTCAAACTTGCATGGGTGAATAACAAGCTGTACGCTGCATGGGAGATATACAGAGAGTCCCAATTGGTTTCCTAGCATGGGGCTTGGGGCACCTTCTCTATGAGGAAAGGTGAAAGAGCCTGGGACTTTTCAGTTTAGAAAAGAAGCGACCAAGGGGGCGACATGATCAATGTTCCCTCTAAGCTGCAGAGTCTTGTGAGCAAAAATTCTGCTTTGTGGGCTACTGGCATTCAAGTTGTGAGCTACGTCATAAATTAGTGTGCTCTGGGGTCATCTTTCCTGAGCCAAGACAAAAATGTGTGAGTTGGAGGCTACAAAATCTGTGAGCTAGCTCACACTAACTCAACTTAGAGGGAACACTGGACATGATAGAGATTTATAAAATTATTCACAGAGTGGAGAGAAGTGACAAGGAGCACTCTTTCTCCCTCTCCCAAATACTAGAACTTAAGGGCATCCAATGAAACTGGTGGGTAATAGATTCAGGACGGACAAAAGAAAATACAACTTCACGCAGAAAGTGATAAAAATGTGGAATTCACTGCCAGAGGATGTAGTGATGGTTGCAGGAATAAACAGCTGTAAAAGGGGATCAGACAGATTCATGGAGGATGAGTCTGTGAATGGCTACTAGCCAGCTGAGGGGAACCTCCACATTCAGAGGCCCAAAGCCTCTGAATCCCAGAGCCAGGAGGCAACATAAGGGAAAGGCCTTGGCCTCCAGGTCCTGTTGATGTCCATGCAGAGGAACTGGTTGACAACTATGTAAGACAGGATGCTGGACTAGATGGATGATGGGTCTGATCCAGATCTCTTATGTTCATGTGCAGCTGATGGCTCCATGGCTGCAAGTATAGGGAATGGTATTTTCTCTGCCTGAGCATTGCTGCCCGCCATAGGGACAATGCGAAGCTTAGAAGTACCAGTGGTCTGACTTCTGTATAAGACAGCTTTGTAGGGCTTGTGCCTTTAGCAGTCTGTCACTCCCATTCCAGGTAATGACCACATCATTGCTAATCTCTTACCCTTTTTCTATCTTCTCCCTCCTTCCAGTTCTGCAGATCCTAAGGGCAGCTATGAAACTTCAGCATGGATCGAAAGGGTGGTAATCCTGGGAGCTGGGAAACCAGCAGCCGTGTTCCTCAAACAAGCTGGTGAGTGGCTTACTGTGGACATAAAGCAACCAAATTTCCTGATACCATGGCCTTTTTCTTTTTTTTTAGACAGATCATGAGAAGGAGGGCAGGAAGGGTTGCATCAGTGCTTAGTTCTTGTGGCCCTTTCTTACACACCCACTTTCGGGTCAGTCGGCAGTTTTTCTCAACACTTTCGGGTCAGTCGGCAGTTTTTCTCGACCAATTTTTCCAGGGATTCTGGAGGGGGTTTTGCCATCTTCTGGGCATGGAGCAAGGGTCACTGGGGATGTATGTAGTGGGGGGGGGGAGGTAATTGTGAAGTTTCTGCATTGTGCAGGGGGTTGGACTAGATGACCCTGGAGGTCCTTTCCAGCTCTATGGTTCTACAAATAAGACTAGGTTAGCCTGGTTCAAAGAGTGGCACTGTGCCGGAACCACTGTGCATATTTCAGGCATGAGGTTATATCTTCCCAGTCCTGGGAAGTCACCTTTGAGATCACATATGAAAATGACATACTTTTGGCTTTCAGGAAGCAAGTCCACTTTGAGGACAGTGATTAATGTGTAGACTCAGATACTTGGCACACTGTTGAGGAAGTTGCCTGAATATCCCACATCAAGCAAATCATCTACAATAAGCCACAGTTCTAAAGCTGAAGGAAGCAGCTTTCGTGTCACTAGCAACTTCAGTGGTTTTACAAGAAGCATCCTGTGTTCTCTCACCCAGCCGTTGCACCGCCTCCACCGAGGGTGGATGCTTTTTGCACAGATCAACCCTCTTCGACAGATTAAAGATCACCTATTGGGCACTGCTTCCAATTTAAGTGGATTTTCTACCAGACAGTAGACTTTGTTTGTTGGAAACTCCAAATCTGGCATTGCAGAGGACCTTTTTGACAGGCAGGCCAGAAATGGCTGACTTCGGATCAGATTCAAGTGAGCCAGGCAGGGCTGGCCCTGCCAGTAGGCAAACTAGGTGATTGCCTAGGGCGCCAGCCTTCTTGGGGTGCCAAATTAGGCACCCCCATGTGACTCAGTGATGTTATCAGTGGGGGTGCGGGGAAGCTCCAGAAGTTATCCTTGCCTAGGGTGCCAGACAGTTTAGGGCGAGCCCTGGAGCTAGGTCAGGAGATGTACATCTTAAAGATCAAATGTGAATAAGAATATATAGCAAAAAAAGTGTAAATCCAGATCCATACTTCATGACTCCTCCTCTCAGTGGGCTCAGATCACTATTTGGAGAGTTTATTTACTTCATTGTACCTTTTTCTCCAATAAGGACCCAAAGCAGCTTAGCGTTATTCCGTCCCCTTCAGTTTAAACCTAATAGCAGCCCTGTGAGGTGAGTCAGACGGAGTGTGAGATGGGGCCCAAGGTCACTCAAAGGGCACATGTGGAGATTTAAAACTGGGTCTTCCAGATCCTCTAACCACAGTGCCACATTGGTTCTCAGGTTTGTCTCCCATTCAGACAAATTCCTGAGGAGTTGCCATCTTCTTCCGTTTCAGCAAGACCAAAGAAGAGTTTTGTAGCACCTGAAAGAATTACCGTGGCAGAAAGTTGCATGGGCTGGAGCACACTTAATCAGATGCATGAACCTGTACCATGAGTTGGCAGATGAGCACTTGTGTGCCTGGGTAGTTATTGGTTACATGCGTGTAGAATTGGTGTCACAGCTGACTTAAGGTGACTCTGGAGAGTTTTCAAGACAAGAGACACTCAGAATAGGGTTGCCACTTGTGTAGCAACCTCAAACTTCCTTGGTTGTTTCTTCTCCAAATACTAACTAGCACCGACCCTGCTAAGCTTCCAAGATCCAACGAGATCAGGCTAGCCTGGCACATCCTGGTTGGGGCTATAACAGTTATAAATAAGCATAATTGTAAAATGTGAGATCATAAGCAATGCTTTCTCTAAGCCAGGGGTGGCCAAACTTGCTTAAGGTAAGAGCCACATAGAATAAACATCAGATGTTTGAGAGCCACAAGACATGAACGTCAGATGTTTGAGAGCTGCAAGAGATGGAAGGAAGGAAGGCAGGCAAACAGATGAAGATGATATTGGATTTATATCCCGCCCTCCACTCCGAATTTCAGAGTCTCAAAGTGGCTCATAATCTCCTTTTTCTTCCTCCCCCACAATAGACACCCTGTGAGGTGGGTGGGGCTTAGAGGGTGGGTGGGGCTGAGAGGACCCAAGGCCATTCCAGCAGGTGCAAGTGGAGGAGTGAGACATCAAACCTGGTTCTCTCAGATAAGAGTCTGCACACTTAACCACTACACCAAACTGGCTGGAGGGAAGAGAGGAGGGAGAGGTGGAAATTAAGCAACTTTAACTTTAAATACATTCTCCAAGCCAGCCAACGGGGCAGAGGGGGCTTGGAGAGCCACACAATATGTGTGAAAGAGCCACATGTGGCTCCCGAGCCACAGTTTGGCCACCCTGCGCTGAGCTGTGGAGTTTTGTGAGCAAAAATTCTACTTTTTGAGCTACTAGCATTAAAGTTGTGAGCTACTGCATAAATTAGTTTGTTCTGGAGCCATTTTTCATGAGCTAAGACAAAAATGTGTGAGCCGGGGGCTAAAAACCTGTGAGCTAGCTCACAGTAACTCAGCTTGAAGGGAACACTGATCATAAGACATGAGATGCAAAATGCAGCGACATTTCTATGCCATATGCATTTAGTTGCCTCCCCCCCACCCCCATTTACATATTCCCCTCTGTCCCTGTGTATCTGTCTGCCAGCTGAGGACACACTTCCAACATCTGGTGAAGTATGTTCATCTGTCAAAACTGTGCAGCAATAAATCCTTGTAAGATGCCACAAGATTCTTTTTCATGTGTGCCTGTTCAAATGGTTCAAATAAGGCCCAGGAGGCAGAACCAGTCCGTCCAGGGCTCTTATGTGGCCTGTGAGCGACTGATGCAAGGGAGGGGGGAACGGGGGGAGTCACTCCATAGCGGCTTCAGCACATCAGAACAAACTTGTCTGCAGCAGTCAAGCATCGTGGGAGCATCTGCCTAGCGCTGCACTGCTGCCTCTCCAGTCCACCGATGTGGGTTTTCCTCCGCACTCCCCTCCCAGACTATGATGCCTTGCAGTAAGGATACACCAACTCAGAGCTTACCAGCCTGCTGTCCTTTAGGCAGTTTCTACATGCAGTACTTGGCATAATGTTTTATGGCACACATGGCCCAGCCCAACAAAGTCATTTCTATGTCAGATCCGGCCCTCATAACAAATGAGTTTGACACCTCTGGTGTGGGTGAAATACAAGCTTAGAACAGTATCGTGTGTTTTGTCAGCTCATTCTCTGCGGGAGCATTATTCTGCCGGCTGTCACTTTCTCCTCTTCCCCTCTCCCCAGGTGCTGAGACCCGCCTGGACTTCACGCACGAGGCCGAAACCTCTGTCTTAACCCTCCGCAAGCCTGCAGTCAACATCGGGGCAGATTGGAGCATTTCTTTGCGATAATGCTACGAGGCGGGGGTGGGGGGGGATTGGACAGAAGAGGGGAGGGAGAGAGACACCAGCAGCGTTGGGGGAACTTTAGGCTGGCACCTTTCACTGGAGAAGGGTGCAGGAAGCTCAGCTGGTAGCTCCCCTCCTGCAGTGTCTTGGGTCCAAAGTCTCATAGCAGGCGGGCACGTTTGAGGAGGGGGTGATCCAGTCGCTCCCTCCCCCTTGCCCCCTTCAACCTTAGCTCAGACTCGGATTTTCGGGTGGTTCCCATAGGTTAATTTTTAGCAATATTTGCTGTAGAATGAGGAATCTCCGGGTCGAAGTTAGGTTGGTCTTGTTTTCCTTCTGCCTGTTTGGGGGGTGATAGTGGTGGTGAAGGAAGGAGCTCCTTTCTCTTCCCCTTTCCTTGACATGCAATACTGGGACCAGCTTTTTGAGTGGCTCAGCCTTTCCGAGGGGGGGGGGGGAGGGGGAATAGCTTATTCAAACTGCTTTTTTCCTGCCCATCTCTCCTTTTTCCTTGACCTCCACTCCCCCCCCCCCCATTCTGGCTGGAGTTCCAGACCAGTGTGTGGATTGATTTTAAAAAAAGAAAAGATGATTTACCTAGGCAAGGCTGCCTTTAAACTCCTTTCCTTGCCAACAGGTGAATGTATAGGGAGTCCTTCTTTGATTGTTTCCCTTTTGCCTCCTTTGCAGCCATGCGCCGTAACCCAAGGGGCAATGGATACGGCTTGATCATGACCTGTCTTATCCTCCCTAGCCCAAGTCCCCAAAGGTTCTTAATCCTCTCTCTAACACACACACACACACTCACACACCACTTCTTCCCAATCCTTTATCGTGTAGGGGAGGAGCAATCGTCTTTGTTTTTTTGGCGGAGGGAGGGGACAGGTATCTCTAGGTGTCAGTGAATCACTGTCGCTTCTATTTATATTGGGAGAGGAATGGAAGATGGATCATGAAAAATGGAATGGATGTTGCAGGTCGGCTACAAAACTGCACCCCGGATTGGGGGAGAAGCGGGAGGAAGGGAAATCGTAATATTTTTTTTTCCCCTGCACCAAAACTTAAGAAAAGGGGGGAGAAAAAGTGGGTGTACACAAGCTGCTAACAAAACGGGCCCCTCCCCTGCTGGAAAGAGAGACGAGGGGCCATCCTTGACAGGGGACCGGCAGGGATCTTTCCTCGGTTGCTACAGCACCTCTCGTCCCCTGCTTCTGGCTGTCAGCTCTGCTGCCCTCAGACCAGGCCGTATGGATTTCTTTGGTTGTCTTTGTGTGTGTGTGTGTGTACGTGGATCTAACATTCCTGGTTCTGGCCAGTTCTCCCATGTTGTATGTTTGCAGGCAAAGACTCAGAGCAAGGCTTTTAAAATTCTCAAAACTGTCGTCTTTATTGTACACACCCACACAACTCCCTCCCCCCGCCCCGCCCCTCTTGATTGTGATTTCATCTGCAAGTAGTGCTTTTACTGACTGGGTGTTTTGATAAAAGATGGGCGATTAAAACAAAATGAAAAAAACTCTGAAGGATTTTGTTGCCTTTTCTTCATTCAAATCACATAAACCTAGCTCCGGGCGTCTGATGCCTTTCATTCAAGTCACATCCAGGAGGTCACAAGTGGCCACTGGTGCAAAGGGTGCATTATTGTCATGCTGCATGGGCTGGCTTGCAGGAGCAGTGTGAGGAAGCAAATTAGTAGAAATGGCCAGTGTAAAGAAGAAGATATTGGGTTTATATCCCGCCCTCCACTCCAAATCTCAGAGCGGCTCCTCTACCTTCCTCCGCCACAACAGACACCCTGTGAGGGCTGAGAGGACTCTCACAATAGCTGCCCTTTCAAGGACAACCTCTGCCAGAGCTATGACTGACCCAAGACCATTCCATCAGGTTCAAGTGGAGGAGTGGGGAATCAAGCCCGGTTCTCTCAGATAAGAGTCCACACACTTACCCACTACACCAAACTGAGAATTCCTGGGTTAACCTGTATGGCTTGGCCTTCAGCAGTCACTCTGGAAGTCCTGTCTTTCCGCTTGACGTAGGCATAATTGCCACCAGATAATCTTCCAAGAGGTTTTTCCGTACCCCAAATATATTGTAGATATCCAAAAGATCTGTCCGGCCTGTCTAATATCATCTTGTTGATTTTCTCCTTTGGAAGGAGTGGCCCAGTATTTGAAGCACTACTGGCTTTGAATATACAGGTCCACAGGGCTTTTTTTGACCAGGAACACAGGTACTGCTGGCTGGGTGTACAAAAAAAGCCCTGCAGGTCCACATTCCACCTAGTTGCATGCATTACAGTTTGTTTGTGAAGGGGGATGCTTTGTGCATACTGCTGTCTGTCAGAAGGGAAAGCAAGGCACTAAGTTGGACCCCAGACATATTCTTGCCCCTTCAGTTTGGTTTTTTTAAGAGGTCATGGTTGGCAAAAAGAAGCATTCAGCTGAAAATTAGTTGTCTTGAAATTACAGTGTTTGGTCTGAGGGCGTGGAAATAAACTTTAAAGCACAGATCAACCCTTGGCACTTACCGTGGGGGTCATTCTCCTCTGAGGACAGGAGGACATCTTGGGTGTTTCCCACCATCTACCCAGGGAGGCAGGAAATAAAATTTCTTCTTCCTGTGGTGGGAATGTCCATCTCCTCAGTGCGAGGAACTCCGAGAAGCAGTCCCATATAACAGCCTTACTCTTAATTAAGAAAATAAACATTAAACTTGAACCATGTAGTACAACAATAGGAATAACTGTCAAGTGACAGATTAAACCATAGAGTAAAGTCAAAGAAAGCAAAGCAGAATAGGAATAACTGTCAAGTGACAGATTAAACCATAGAGTAAAGTCAAAGAAAGCAAAGCAGAAGAGACAAAATGGAAGATAGGAAGCAATGTGAATGGGAGGGCAAGATATCCTCCTGTCCTCAGAGGAAAATTACCCCTTACGGTAAGTGCCAAGGGTCATTCTCCCTCAGAGGCAGAGGACATCTTGGGTATCCCAGAGCAGTCATCTACGTCTTGGGTGGGACATCGCTGTCTTCCAGGACTACATATTGCAACACTTCTGCCAAATACTGCATCTGCAGAGTTATAAACATTCAATTTGTAGTGGCATACAAAGGTAGACACCACAGACCAAGTCGTAGCCTTGCACACATTGAGGCATGTTTGTTGAATGCTGCATTAGGAGCTGCGCTTCTGTGTTATGCCTGAAGATACCTCTCGTTTCAGAGATCAATACGCCACAGTAATGCACTGTTTGATCGTGTAGCTGATAACGGACAAACATCTTCCACCCCAGGTTGGGAGGAGTGATGTTGATAAACATGCAATCAGTCTTGAAGATGTTCTGTTCTTGTCAAAAAGGTCTTGCGAGACCTACAGTCCAGGGTGTGCCATAATTTTTCCTTAGCGTGCTCCAGATCTAGACAGAAGAAAGGCAGGTAGATTTCTTGTGATCTATAGAATCTAGAAGTGACCTTAGGTATAAACATAGGATCAGTGTGAACATATGAACATATGTGTTCATATGGTGTGGTGCACCATTGTGTCCTTGTAAAAAAACACAAAAGTCCCTCTTAACTGAAAATGACTGCAGATTTATATCCCACCCTGCTCTCTGAATTAGAGACTCAGAACAGCTTACAATCTCCTATATCTTCTCCCCCCACAACAGACACCCTGTGAAGTGGGTGGGGCTGAGAGGGCTCTCACAGCAGCTGCCCTTTCAAGGAAGAGGGAGTGAGAGAGTTCTGTGCTAAGCACTGTGTTCTAAGCACTGACAGAACAGGGAGCTCTTGGATAGGTGGATGAGAAACCCAGGTAGTTGGAGGAACTGGGTGGTTTTCTGGCTGTCGGACATCGACTTCTTGGAAACATTTTGTATCAGAAGGTCATGCATGTACATGGATACTCTGCTGTCTCAGGAAGACTATGATTTCAACCAGTACCTTCATGAATACCTTCAGGGTTAGAGCAAGGCCTAATATGAGTGCTCTGGACTGGAAAAGAACGTGCCCTACACAAAAATCTCCAATGAGATTGTAGAAGCAGGTAGACTCTGGTGAGGTCCAGAGAGGCAAAAAACTCTCTGGGCCAGGTATGGCCAAACTTGCTTAATGTAAAGCCACGTAGAATAAATGTCAGCTGTTAGACTCCAAGGATCTTATTTCTCTTCCAAACAATCCCAATCACCTTACCCAAACTATTACTTACTAAACTATTTTTCCAGAAACTTAACTCTATGATCAAGTTGTTTATCTGGCAAGGGAAAAAGGCCAGAATAAAATTGAAAATTTTACAAGACAGCAAATCAAGAGGTGGTCTTGCTCTCCCAGATTGGAATCTGTACTATAAGGCTTGTTGTATTGCATGGTTAAGGGAATGGTGTAAGCTAGATAATAAGAGATTAATGACTATTGAAGGCGTAGGTTTGGGAGAAGGCTGGCACAATTATATGTGGTATCACACTCCTGTAAAAACTGGACGCTTTTTCAGACACGAAATAAGATCCTTGTATAAGATTTGGGATGAAATTAAGCTGATGTATACTTATACTCCAAAGTGGTTATCTCCGATAGAAGCTCTGACTCACCCCAACTTGTATAATTGGGATAACCCACAAGATTATGCCTATTTGTTGAATAGCCAAAATGATTTGATTGAGGAAGAACTATCTAAGTTAAATTGGTGGCTTCAGTGTCAACTCAAATCAAGATTTCAGAAAGACAAAGAAAGGGGCTTTTCGAATAAACCAATTGAATTAGATCTTATCTTAGAGTCCAAGCAGAAGATAATTTCTAAAACGTATGATTGGCTACTTCAAGTTAAGATGCAGGATGAAGTTGTAAAAGAAGCTTGGATCCGCTGGCTTAAGGATTTTGGCTATAATATTGATCTGGATGAATGGGAAAAATTATGGAAACAGAATTTAAAACTAATAAAGCCAACTGATCTCAAAGAAAATCTATATAAAATGGTATATAGATGGTATCTTACACCAAATAGACTGGCCAAAATTTACCCCACATACTCTAATAAATGTTGGAAGTGCCGAGAAGTTGAAGGATCGTTGTTCCATATATGGTGGCAATGCAAAGAAGCCAGAAAATATTGGGCTCAAGTTAATATTTGGATTCAAAAAATCTTGAAAATACAAGTTAAGCATGTGCCAGAATTGTATCTTCTGAATATCTGTAGGCAAAATTTGCCTACGACCAAACTGAAAGTGTTACTGTATATAGTTACCATTGCTAGAACTTTGTATGCCAAGTATTGGAAAAACGATAGACTCCCGAACAGAGACGAATTCATTAATAAGCTGTTGGAAGTCGCTGAATATGATCTAATGTCCACAAGATTAAGAGAGGGTAATGTGCAAAAATGTCAGGAGGAATGGGACCCCATTTATAAATGGGTCAAAAGTAGAGGCTTCGACATGGAATAGCTAGAATTTTCTTTTTTCCTTTCAAATCCTCTCCATCCCCCAGTGTGTATGATTGGGATGTAGTGGTAGAAGTTAGACATAGATGTGTTTTTGACTGTATGGCGCGCCCAAGCGTCTAAGATGTTTGGAATGTATCTTTTTCGTATGATTAATGTTGATTGTATTTGTTCGTTCTTTATTCTTTCTTTTCTTTGTATGTCCTTCTTTTCTTAATAAAATTTCATATATTCTTTAAAAAAAAAGAAGAAGAAATGTCAGATGTTGAGAGCCGCAAGTCAGGAAATAAGGCAGGCAAATAGGGAGAGAGAGGTGGAAAGAAAGTTACTTTAATTTAAAATGCACTCTCCAAGCTACCATCTGGCTTGGAGAAGTGATTTAAAGAGACAAATGCCTTCTCCAAGCTGGCCAACAGGGCAGTGGGGGCTTTGAGAGCCACGCAATATGTCTGAGAGAGCCACATGTAGGGTTGCCAAGTCCAATTTAAGAAATATCTGGGGACTTTGGGGATGGAGCCAAGATCAAGGCTGTGACAAGCATAACTGAATTCCAAAGGGAGTTCTGGCAATCACATTTAAAGGGACAGCATGCCTTTTCAATTCCTTCCTTACATAGGAAATAATGAAGGATAGGGGTACCTTCTTTTGAGGCTCATAGAATTGGACCACCTGGTCCAATCTTTTTGAAACTTGGGGGATATTTTGGGGAGAGGCACTAGATGCTATACTGAAAATTTGGTGCATCTATCCCCCAAAACAGGCCTCCCAGAGCTTCAGATACCCGCAGATCAATTCTCCATGATTTTCTATGGGAATAAATCTCCCTAGGGAATAAAAGAGTTCCCAGCAAACATTTCCCTCTCCTCCCCCCGCTTTCTGATGTCCCTGAAGCGGGGGGAGGGTCCCCAAACCGGGGATCCCCTGCCCCCACCTGGGGATTGGCAACCCTAGCCACATGTGGCTCCCAAGCCACAGTTTGGCCACTCCTGCTCTGGGCTGTAGGGCCCCTATGATCAGCCTTAGCGTCTTTATACAGAAATGATGAAGGTCACATCATACCATATATTATTTATACAGCACCAAGTAAATCATAAAAGCATAATAATAATGAAGGTGAATGAATTTGTTCAGAAATTTTAAGTCCAGTGTGACCCTCAAATCCTTATTTTTCTTGGGTGTGGTGAAGAATATGGAATGAGTGCCCTGTTCACTTTGATGTTGGAATTGGTTCTATTCTACAATTCTATAAAAGATGACTGATTGCCTTGTGTGTCATTTCTCTTCTGGCTGCATTTTTGCAATGGGATGCAAGGAAGCGTTCTGGTGGAGTCTTTTGAACTCTATGGAATAAACTTGTGACATGATTTCTAAGGTTGGTGCCAGTTTGGTGTAGTGCTTAAGTGCATGGACTCTAATCTGGGAGAACCAGGCTTGATTCCCCACTCTTCCATTTGCAGCTGCTGGAATGGCCTTGGGTCAGCCATAGCTCTCATAGGAATTGTCCTTGAAAGGGCAGCTTCTGTGAGAGCTCTCTCAGCCTCACCTATCTCACAGGGTGTCTTTTGTGGAGGGGGGGAAGGTAAAGGAGATTGTGACCACTCTGAGATTCAGAGTATAGGGCGGGATATAAATCCAATATCATCGTCTTCTGCTAAGTTCAAAGAGTCTGCTTGAGAGGTTATCCGTGCTGCTGCCTCACCATCACTGGTATGCAGTTCCAGACACGCCTTATTGGGCTTGGGGTCACAGTCCTCCTTATCTGCCCTGTCAGATGATTCCTGGAGAACTGGGGGTTGGAAAAGTCCTTTCTGAAGGACTGCCTGGGCTGGTACCAGGAGGAATGTCTATTGTCAGGTCTGGAGCATGCCAAGGTGCTGGATGTATGAAAGGGCTGTGAGGAAAAACCTTTTTTGTTAGACCTCATGAGTGTTTGGGGCATAGTTTCTTTTTTTTTTGTCTCTAGTCTCCACCAATACTTTCTCTCCAAGGCGTTGCTGTAAGATTTCCCCCCCCTTGAAATGGGCAGAAGAACCACAATGCTCTTTGAATGAAGATCCACCTGCCAGACCCTAAGCCAGAGTCCCCTCCTGGCCACTGTACTGGGGGAAAGGCTCTGGAGCAGAAGGTGAGGACTGTTGTATACGGCAGAATCCCCTTTTTCTTCCAATCAAGAGACTCAGCAACAGAGGGGTAAAGAGATACATATTCAGGTCTTTTATTATTTTAACATTAATGTGGGAAGGAAAACAATCTTTCACCCTTCCTTCATCCTTTCTCCGTTTTCCTTTGAACTCATTCAACATAGTCATAACATTTTATACCTTCCTCATAACAAAGGCCAACCTACAGATTGGCTTCACAGTTCCCTGCTTCTGATATCTTGATTACATTCATTGGTCAAATAAATCCCATTTCCCAACTTGGAAGTGAAAGATGAATTGATATCACCTGGGGTCTCTAATCAGGACTTCCAAGTCGCATTTCTCCACACCTCACATCTGCGGTTTCCCCCTTCCCTGTTCGCCTCCAGTGTAGGCCCCCTGGCCCAGTTCCAGAATGTATACAGCAGAGCTTCTACTCTGACCTTCTCAGAGAGATAGACTCCCAGAGGTTGGAAAGATAGCTAACTCTTCACTGAAAGATGTTTACAGAACATCTGGTGATAAAGTTCTGCTAAACAAAAGGCTTCTTCTCTTATCTAATATGCTCAGCAAAGAATCTAATAGAAGCCATTGTTCTTTGTTCCTCCAGACCACTTTAGGCCTCAAAAATTCATAGAAGAGGGCACAATATACTTTAAGGCCAGTAATGCAAATATAATACTTCGAATGTAATGGCTTAGTTATAACTGTTTAGGCAGGTTAGTGCAAATGAGTTATATGATCAGGATTAGTGCAATTCTATTTGACACTCTGTCCATGCTCAAGTGCAAATCTGAATCTATGTCCTACAACGAGAGGCATCTGTGGAGGACTCAGCCATTTTCATCAGCCTGTTGATACCTTCCAGCATCTTACTGGAATCAGTCGGATGAGTCTGGATACAATCAAAATTGTGGCTGAAGCCTTAATAACCATGGCGACTGCCGCGTGCCCTCTTGAAAGCGCAGTCCAATTTCTGTCCCAGTTGTCTCGGACTGAACCATGTCCGTCTTCAGACAGAAAGCCCAAGGTTGAAAGCTGCCACAGGAGCGTCCAAGAAGAGTACCTGTAATATCTCATTGGCAAAGTCAGGTAAGTCACACAATTCCTTAGAAAGACTGGAAACCGTCAGTTAGAATTAGATTTGACCCACTCAACTTTGAGTTGTGTCTCAAAAAAATTGAGGAAAGGAGAAAACCTTTGCAAATGTATTGCATCTCAGGAACAATTCTTTACCCCCTGAAGATTTGTTCCTGGGGTTAGTATCCATACTAACTTCAGGAGCACTAACATCCTCAACTCATTCATCAGAAATAAATCCCCCCTCCTCCTTTTCATCCACCTCTAACTCAGAGCCAACATCTGGATTAGAATCTATGTTCCTAGGGTGACTACCCCCAGGACCTGTTTTCTTGCTGCCTTAGTTGGCCATATTCTCTCTCTGGGGTTGATGCGTGGGGTAGCATTGGTGGGAAGTGGAAGGAGAAGTGGACCTGGACCTTGGAGCGTTAGCTCCTATAAAATGTACTGGGTTCGAAGCATGAGGATGCCAGGAGATAGTGAATTCAGCTCTTTTTTCAGTGATTCAGCATAGTAAGGTAAAAACAGAACTGGCTTGCAGGGCCAATGGCCCTGCTTATATGCATGCAAATAACCCCACCAAACCCATCACAAACAACTAGAGGTTAACAGCTGGCCCAATGATCCCTGATAGGCCTCCTTTCCGCATCCAGGTGGCTATTGTTCTGGGGTCTCAAGCTCAGACAAGTCTCTGCTAGCTCTAAGGCCAAACTCCAGTCCCAATACATAACATCCTACATTCCCAAATCATCATGCATTAAAAATTTCTGCCCTCTCTGCTTCAGCATTTTCATAATTCCATAGGAAAGAAACTCCCAAAATTGGGTACATTACCATTCTGTTGGATGAAGTTGGTTGCTGAAGCAGAGGCCAGCCCAGACTGGAGCCGCCCTGTGGAAAAATCTCCTGCTTGGAGATTGGCAACCAGCATGTCTGACATGTGAGCTAGTCCCTGCTCATTTCACCCCCAAAAGTAGCTTCCAGGATGGCTGCTAATCCCAGCTGACCAGCAGGGGTGAGGTGAGTTTTCTACTGGAATCAGGAAGCTTTCCCCTGTGTTTTATGTTGTCCTGAGAGGACTCGTTGCCAAAGGCTGCAGCAAGCTGAGAGAACGTGGTAGCCCAGGAGATTTGTTGCAGCAAGCCAAGACATGCTAGCCCGGGTCCGTAGCTACGGAGGGGGAGGCCTGGGAAGGGCCAGACCCCACTAATCTTCCCCCTGCTTTACCTTTCTGGCCCCTCAACTGCTCACCGGCCGCCTTCCTCGCTCGCCCACAGCCTTCCTCACCTGCCCACTGTCTTCCTCACCCACCCGCCGCATTCCTCATCTGCCTTCCTCACCCACCCACCACTTTTCTCGACTGCCTTTCTCCACTGCCCATTACCTTTCTCAGTAACCAGCCGCCTTTCTCGGTTGCCTTCCTTGGTCGCCCGCCGTCTTTCTTGCTCACCCACCCCGCTTCCCAAATTTTTATCCCTTGGACCCCTCATCTAAAATTTTATGGCTACGGGACTGTTCCAGCCTCAGATATGTCTTCCATAGTCCTGGTTTGGAAGCCAGAGTCAGAGTCGTCTGTTAAGAAGTCCTCCCTCTGGCTCTCCTTGAAGTGGAAAATAGTGGCAGAGCAATTCCTCAAGACAGAAAGGGAGTGTGGAGAGAAATGAGGACTGGAAGGAAGGGCTGGAGACCAGGAATGACAAACAATAAGGAAAAGACAGAGTAGATTTAACCAATAGTAAGGCAAAGGAGGAGTAAGGCTGGAAGGAATAAAGTAAAAGATACAGAGAAATAAAGAAAAAAGCTTGGAGCTAATCTCCCAAATTGTTGTAGATGATGATGATATTGGATTTATATCCTGCCCTCCACTCCGAATCTCAGAGTGGCTTACAATCTCCTTTATCTTTCTTCCCCACAACAGACACCCTGTGTGGTGGGTGAGGCTGAGAGGACTCTCACAGCAACTGCCCTTTCAAGGACAACCTCTGCCAGAGCTATGACTGACCCAAGGCCATTCCAGTAGGTGCAAGTGGAAGAGTGAGGAATCAAACCCGGTTCTCCCAGATAAGAGTCCGCATACTTAACCACTCTCCTTAAGTTGCTCTCCCTATCGAGGCAGGAAAGGAACTGAGGAGATGGGCGTTCCCACCGCAGGAAGAGGAAGAAGAAATGTTATTTCCTGCCTCCATGGGTAGATTGTGGGAAACACTCAAGATGTCCGCCTCTGAGGTAGAATTCCATATTCTCACACAAAGGCCTTACGGATTATTACAGTGGTATCAAGGTAATATCTGCCTCTATTCTCACTGTGAAAGGCAGCGTTGTGGCAAGGTGGATGAGCAGCAGTCGGGAAGGTTGCTGAGCCCAATCTCAATCCCGCCATAAATGCAGAGGGTGCTTTCAGACAAGCCTCTCCAGCTCAGTCCTGCATCTGCAATATGACCATAATTCTGGCCTATCTTGCTGCAGGAGAGTAAGCATTACTGTAACTGTGCTAAAGTGGGTTCGTGTGAGTAGCCATGTTGGTCTGAAGCAGCAGAATAAAGTTTGACTCTAGTGGCACTAAGGGCCGGCTCGCCCACTAGGCAAACTAGGCAGTTGCCTAGGGTGCTGGGGGGTAGGGGGTGCCGAATTGAACTCCCCCCCCCCGGTGCCCATGGCAAACGCCTAATTTGCCTCCCTCCCTGTCACCGCCCCAAGCCTGCCGCCGCTGCCGCCCTCCTTTCCTTCACAGCACTGCCAGGCAGCGCTGTACTCTGTCACTGCCCCCCTCCCCGCTGCAAATCCCCCACTGCCACAGGCCTCCTTCCCACTCCATTGCCCCCCCCCGCATGCTGCACTGCGCCAAGGCTGGTCCTTACTGGCTTTGATGCGGCTGGCATGGCTTCTATTTCTTTGAACTGCCCGCAATGCAAGAGGAGACTTCGCTCCCCCTCACTTTTGGTTTCGGGAAGGAGGGGGAGCGAAGTCTCTTCTCGCATCGTGGGCTGTTCAAAGAAGTAGAAGCCGTGCCAGCTGCATCAAAGCCAGTAAGGACCAGCCTCAGTGCAGTGTGGCGGGAGGGGGGGCGGCGACAGAGTGCGGTGCTGCCTGGCAGTGCCATGAAGGGAGGGGGCAGTGGCGGGCGGCAAGCAGGGAGCCTGCCTGGGGCACCACGCGGCCATGGGCCAGCACTAGTGGCACCTTTAAAACCAATTTTGGTTTTATTCTGGGTAATGCTCACCAGCCATTTATAGGTAGCAGGCAAGGAGGATGTAGCCAGGAAAGGCAAATTAGAGCCAAGGTTGGTTTAAGGTGATTGATGAAATCTGTGAATAGCTGAAGATTAGCAAAAAAGTATAATAAAGGAGTTTGCAACAGATGTAAGAACTGAATGATGTTAGCTTGTACAGTGAGATAAGGAAAAGATGTTAAGCTCTGGGGGTTCCTGAGCTTCTTATGTAGCAGGAACTCCTTTGCATATTAGGCCACACACCCCTGATGTACTCAATCCTCCTGGAGCGTACAGTAGGCCCTATACTAAGAACCCTGTAAGCTTTTGGAGGATTGGCTACATCAGGGTGTGTGGCCTAATATGCAAAGGAGTTCCTGTTGTAATAACTTATAACTCAGCGATCTCCCATTCTAGTCTGTTCCTGAAGTTCCTTTGCAATAAAGCGGCTACTTCGAGGTTCCCCATTGAGTGCCCTGGGAGGCTGAAATGTTTTCCTACAGGTTTCTCAGTCTTTTGATTCTTGATGTCAGATTTGTGCCCATTTATCATTTGGCATAGGATTTGATCTGTTTGAAGTACTTTTGGACCACTGAAACAGCTCATCCTGCAATAGCTTGCTCCTGTGTACTGACTTCTGAAGCAGTCAGCTAACAAAACAAAAAAAGAAACCCTCACCTGCAGCAAAAATGCTTTTGCTATACATATAGCTGGTGGGGGAAAGCCAAAGAGCATTAGAGCAGGGGTGTTTAACCCATTTGTTATGAGGGCCAGATCTGACATAAATGACACTATGTCAGGTCAAGCCATGTATGTCATAAAATATAACAGAGATAGAAATTTTATAAAGGACACACAAACACAAAGATTTTGTGATCAAGGGAACTGGGCAAAGGAAGCTCTGGCTCTTTCCCTCCCTCCCCAGGGGAGGAGGAGGGGGCAGAGCCTCAGCCAGTATAAGGAAAAGAGGCTTGGTTGAGTAGCTGTGTTGCACAATTGGGAGAACCTCACAAAGCAAGCTATCCCTTCCCCCCCTTCCTCCCCAAGGGAGGAGCCTCAGCCAATGGAGAAAACAGAGGCTTTGCTCTGTAACTCCTGTGCAATTGAGCAAGCTGTGACACAGGAGGAAGCAAGAGAGAGGGAGATGAAGACAGACTTGCTCAAGGGTGTGATAGGAACCCCCCGGGGGCCTAATTTGTCCCCTGGGCCGCATGTTTGCCACTCCTGCATTAGAGCAATATCCTCAAAAGGAATAGGGAAAACGCATTAGCAGGGGCAGGGACAAGAAACACGACCTGACCCTGGTAATGGAGTGTATATAGCTTTTAATAATCGTATCTTTGCTTATTGCCTGGCCTGGTGACAGGGCTAGTAAAGATCAAAAGAGGGGATCGGAATATGTCAAAATAAAAACGAGGAACTTAAAAAAAAACAACAGATCGGAGGTCGCTGCTTTGGAGGACCCAAAGCGGTGAAGGCCCGGGGCGCTGGAGGACCACAAAAGCGGTGGGACCGGAAGTGGTGTGATGGCAGGGATAGGGTGGGCGGACAGAGTGTGGGGTACCGGCTGCGATGGAGGGGCTCTGAGAAGAAGCTGAGGATCCCCCCGGTCACCGGTAGCAGACACGCGGTGAGCTTGGGCCTTCGCTCCGTCGCCATGGTAACGGTGTCACACCGTTTCCCAGCCGCCGTCCTTCCTAGTGCAGAGCCGGCTCGGTGGCAAAGGGAGGAATCGCTGCTGCTGCTGCGATTGAATGAAAGGGGACGGGATTCCGAGATGCTGCATTGCTGAGAGTTGGGTAGGATCTTGCAATACTAGGGAGGAGGAGGAGGAGAGAGAGGCATGGCACAGCTTAAGAGCGCGACCCTATGCATGGTCAGAAGTAACCCGTAGTGTATTCAATGAAACTTATTTCCAGGGAAACCTGTACAGGGTTGCAGCCTAAATGTCTTCAAATGACAGGTGCTGCCCGGCTGTAGTCCGTGCTTTGCAAGCTAACAAGCCTGGCCTTCTAATGGTTAGGAGAACTTTTCTGTGCATGCACAGGAACAACATCTAATAGAACAAAGTGACGAATAGATGTTGTGGGCTGTGTCACTCCTTGGATCAAACTAAGTCAGGGATGGATGGGAATGTGGGGCAGGGCATACGTTGTGGTACTGGGGAAAGGGGATGTTGGGAGGGATAACAAAAAGTCATAGGGTGTAGATGAGACTTTGTCACTGCAAACAACAGTTCTGAAATATGAACTTTTCAGTATCCATGAATGAAACAGGGGGCAATACAGTTTGAACATAAGAGAAGTCATGTTGGATCAGACCAATGACCCATCCAGTCCAACACTCTGTGTCACACAGTGGCCAAAAATAAAGTAAAATTGGGCAGCAGTGGCTTTTATACTTTGCGCATTTGGGATCACTGATTTTATTTATGGTTATTTGGAAAGAAATCTCCTATTTAACAGCTTACATAGAAATTGTTCTGTGCAGTCTGCATGTGATAACATAAGTGTGCAAAGTCTGTGAGAACTCATGCTGTGAGTCATCGAAGAAAATGCATTAGCAGGTGATGGGGGTATGTAGTTCTTACAGTGGATCTGGGCAGGAGACAACCCGTTTGAGGGGTAGAGAGAGCTTCCCTGCTATGCAGGGAGGCAGGGGGATGTTATCCTTTGACGTCAGAAGCTGCACAGAGAATTCTGTGTTGTTGACAGGGAGCAGAAAGAGTTAGTGAAGAGCACTGCAGCACAGCAAATTAAAGCTTAGTTATGGGATATGCATCCCAAAACTAAGCTTTAATTTGCTGTGCTGCAGTGCTCTCCCTAGCACTCCAACATACCAGACTATCTCCACCCAATCCCTTGTGTTCCCAGTTGGTACACTGATGGTTGTCAAATACAATGTAGGAGAAAGAATGGTACATTTGGGGCATGCTTAGCTTCAGATTATACTAGTACAAAGCCCTGCAACTTGCCTTTGGCTGAAATGCATCTCCTGGACAGAAGGTAGTCGACTGCCGTTGAGGCCCCTGGTGCTTCGGACAACAAGAAGACAAGAGAGCAGCTTTCCCCCTTCAGAATATTGCTGTCATCAAAGCTTCACAGTTCAGCTATCTTCTGTAGAAGCCTAACTGTGACCAGCTGCATGTCCCCTTCTCTCCATCCCTATAGGCTCTGCCATGAAGGTGAAATTGAAGAACGTTTTTGTCGTCTACTTCCTGGTTTCTCTCATTGGCCTGATGTACGCACTGCTCCAGCTGGGTGAGTGGCAAACAGAGGACAGAAACTGGGTAGTGCTAGAATGCTGAGAACATGAGAATTCCTTGTTGGATCAGGTCATGATATGTCCAGATCAGTATTCTGTTTCCCACAGTGGATAACTGGATGCTTGTGAAGTTTATATCACGATAGTGATAGACGTCCCTGTTGTTGGTCCCCCTGCATCTGATACTTGGGTATAAACTGCCTCTGACCATGGAGGTGCCATTTAGCTATATTAACCAATCTGTTCTTCATAGGCCCTATGGAGTGGTATGGTATAGCTTGATTTTATTATATCTTGGAAGCTAAACAGGGTTGGATGAGAGACCACCAAGCAACCCTCCGCGGAGCAAGGCAATGGCGAACCACCACCACTTCTCACTTTTCTTGAAAGTCCCTTGCTGCAGTCACCATAAGTCAGTTACTGCTTGGTGGAAGAGGCACATATTCTCCATGGGTTTTTGTAATCTTTTTTTTTTTTAATCTGTGCTGAATTGCAACCATGGTTCTCATTCCTCAGCCAAAATGAACCTTTATAGAATCATAGAGTTGAAGAATTGGAAGGGGTCATACAGGCCATCTAGTCCATCCCCCTGCTCAATGCAGGACCAGCCGAGAGCATCCCTGACAAGTGTTTGTCCAGGCATTGCTTACAGATTGTCAGCGAGGGGGAGATTACCACCTCCCTGGGTACCTGATTCCACGGTTGAACAACTCTTACTGTAAAAAAAGTTTTCCTAATATCCAGCTGTTACCTTCCCACCCTTAATTTAGACCCATTGTTACGAGTCCTCTCCTCTGCTGCCAACAGGAACAGCTCCCTGCCCTTCACTAAGTGACAGCCCTTCTGAAAGAGAAGTACTGAAAGAGAGCACTCATGTCCCCACCCCCCTCAGCCTGTTCTTCTCCAGACTGAACATTCCCAAGACCCTCAGCCTTTCCTCATACGGCTTGGTCTCCAGGCCCCTGTCCATCCTTGTCACTCTCCTCTGCACCCACTCTATTCTGTCCACATCCTTTATGAAGCAAGGCCTCCAGAACTGCACACAATACTCCAGGTGCAGTCTGACCAATGCAGTGTATATCAGGAGTAGGACATCTTGCGATTTGGATGTTATGCCTCTGTTGATACACCCCAAGATTGTGTGTGTGTATATATAATTGTGTGTATATATATAATTGTGTATATATGTGTGTGTAAAATATAGATATATTTTACAATTACATATATATATATATATATATATATATATATATATATATATATATATATATATATATATATATATATATATATATATATAAAATTGTAAAATAATTGTATTATATATATTTATATATATAGTTGTAAAATATATCTATATTTGCTGCATCACACTGGCTGATTATATTATATTCATTTATTAATGTTCATTCTTTCGTACTCTTTGGGTCCAAAATTTAATATGAACATATGAAGCTGCCTTATACTAAATCAGACCCTCAGTCCATCAAAATCAGTATTGTCTACTCAGACTGGCAGCGGCTCTGCAGGGTCTCAAGCTGAGGTTTTTCACGTCTACTTGCCTGGACCCTTTTAAGTTGGAGATGCCAGGGATTGAACCTAGGACCTTCTGCTTACCAAGCAGATGCTCTACTGCTGAGCCAGCGCCCCTCCCTGAATATGTAAGCTCCCCTCTGGGAATGGACCTCTCTCTGTTCTTAAATTGCTTGATATGGTGCTATATACAACAGCCATTTTCTGAGGTTCCTTCTTTTGATCTCAGGGCAACCCTGCGACTGCACCCACCATCTAAAGTCGGCCAGTGACCTCATCCATGCCAAGGAGAAAAAGCTCTCCCAGTTGCAGAATGAACTGAAGAGGCTGCAGGGACGAGAAAAAGCACCAGAGCCAGCAGCACCAGCACTGCCCATCATCTACGTCATCACACCCACCTATGCTAGGTAAGCAGCCAGATCCCTGTCATGGTGCCGCTGCTCTAGAAGGTGGTGTTATCACCATTTGTGCGACAGGCTGAGACTTGATGCTCGTGCATCTGCTTTGCTTGCAGAAGGTCCAAGTTCAACAAGTGGCATCTCCAGTTAAAAGAATCTCAGGAAAGTGTTGGAAATTTCCTTTTCCTTCCCAAGATCCTGAAGAGCCACGCAAAGTAGATAGTATCAAGTTAGATGGTCTGGGTTTTGTGTAAGGCATGACTTTTGGGAGAGCCAGTTTGGTGTAGTGGTTAAGTGTGCGGACTCTTATCTGGGAGAACCGGGTTTGATTCCCCACTCCTCCACTTGCACCTGCTGGAATGGCCTTGGGTCAGCCATAGCTCTGGCAGAGGTTGTCCTTGAAAGGGCAGCTGCTGTGAGAGCCCTCTCCAGCCTCACCCACCTCACAGGATGTCTGTTGTGGGGGAGGAAGGTAAAGGAGATTGTGAGCCGCTCTGAGACTCTTCGGAGTGGAGGGCGGCATATAAATCCAATATCTTCTTCTTTTGTGAGAGCAGGGGGTTAAACTCAGTGAGAAAGCACTTGCCATGCAAGCCTAAGGTCCCAGGTTCTGTCTGCTGCTAAACGGACCACAGCTAGCCAAACTGGGAATGAACAATCGATGCGCAAGACTTCAGAGAGACAGTCAGAGCTGAAGAATTGCCACCCCCCCCCCCGTCATCTGATTCCAGCATGGGACAGCTTCATATACTCTCATTTGCTCCCTGCCAGTTCGCCAGTCCCGCTTTCTCTCCCCTCTCCTCTGTAGGCTGGTGCAGAAGGCAGAGTTAGTACGCCTATCCCAGACCTTGATGCACGTGAAGAACCTCCACTGGATCGTAGTGGAGGACTCACCAGCGAAGACCCAGCTGGTCTCGGAGCTGTTGGCCCAGAGCAATCTGCGCTTCACGCACCTCCACACCGAGACCCCCAAGGAATACAAGCGCAAGGAGACTGACCCCATCTGGCTGAAACCGCGGGGGGTGGAGCAGCGCAACTTGGCCCTGCAGTGGCTGAGGGAGAACCGCGAGCTCAGCGATGAAGGGGTGGTGTATTTTGCTGATGATGACAACACTTACAGCCTTCGCCTCTTCGATGAAGTCAGTATGGGGAGGGGAGCAAAACCTGTTGCAGGGCACCCAAAGCAGACTCTGAGCAGAAAGCCTTAGGTTCACATGGGAGGGGCTGCGGCTCAGTGGCAGAGCCTTTGCTTTACAGGCAGAAGGCCTCGGGTTCAATCCTGGACATCTCCAGTTGGAATGACCAGGTAGTGGGTGATATACACAACCTCTGCCTCAGGTCTGGGGGAGCAGCTGCCTGTTCAAGTAAATAGTGCTGACCTTGACAGACTGGTGATTTGATGGAACTCTCTGTCTGGGGCAGTGATGCTCTGTATTCTTGGTGCTTGGTGGGGGAAACAGTGGGAGGGTTTCTAGTGTCCTGGCCCCAGTGATGGACCTCCTGATGGCAGCTGGTTTTTTAGCCACTGTGTGACACGGAGTGTTGGATTGGATGGGCCATTGGCCTGATCCAGCATGTCTTCTCTTATGTTCTTATGAGTATAAGGCTTATCTTGTATTCCTGTGGCCTGCATGGTTTGCTGTTGGTAGGTCGAAACTAGAACTGTGTACAGTAACAAACCGGAAGCCTGCTAAATTCTTAAAATACAGACGAAATCCATGACATGGATTACTGATGCATACCAAGAGCTTTGAACCCTTGAAAGGCCCAGGCTGAATGCTGAATGTTAACGCAATCACTGTCTTGTCTAGTAGCAATTGTGAGCTATGCTGGGGAGGCAGAGCCTGTCTTACAACCACATCTTGTTTTAGCTTCTGTTCTGCACACTTGGCCCTATTTGCTCTGGGACTATGAGAGCTAGAAACTTCCTTTATTTAAACCAATCATAAAGGATTGGGGGAAAGGAGTCAGTGGATTTCTAGAGACCATATTCTGCCTTGTGTGTAAATTTCAGCAAATATAGGCCCCTTAAGTAGCAAGCCCCAGAGTTCTCACCAGACGTTAACAGATGGGGAAAACTACTATTTACATAATGAATAATAATAATACATGTGTGTTCCTGGGGATTATTATGGTGTTTGACATCTGGGGTGGGGCCCCTGGCAGCCACAAGAGTAGGAGGATAGGAAAGATGCCAGCTTGGAAGCTGGTTCCAGGCAAAGCTAGGTGTGCAGCATAGGGTGGCCAGCTCTGAGGTGGGAAATACCTGGAGATTTGGGGGAGGGGGGGCTAGAGCTTGAGGAGGGCAGAATTTGGGAAGCGGAGGAACCTCAGTGGGGTACAGTGCCATTGAGCCCGCCTTATCCAAAGTGGCCATTTTCTCCAGGCGAACTGATCTCTGTTGCCTGGAGATCAGTTGTAATCAGTGTTCCCTCTAAACTGAGTTAGTGTGAGCTCACAGTTTTTTAGCCTCCAGCTCACACATCTTGGTCTTAGCTCAGGAAAAAAAGGGCCCAGAACAAACTAATTGATGCCCCAGAGCACAATAATTTATGCAGTAGCTCACAACTTTAATGTCAGTAACTTACAATTTTAATACCAGTAGCTCACAAAGTAGGATTTTTGCTCACAAGACTCTGCAGCTTAGAGGGAGTATTGGTTGTAATCTCAGGCGATCTCCAGCCACCACCTGGAGGCTGGCAACCCCACTGCAGCACATTCCCTGGTGTGCCTTCTCAGGTTCTCTCCCCTCTCTCTTCCAACTAGATCCGCTCCACCAAGCGCGTTTCTGTGTGGCCCGTCGGCCTGGTGGGAGGCCTTCGTTTTGAACGACCCCTCGTCGAGGGGGGCAAAGTCGTGGGATTCTACACTGCCTGGAAGCCCAACCGGCCCTTCCCCATGGACATGGCTGGCTTTGCCGTGGCCCTCCAGCTGCTGCTGGCCAATCGGGAGGCTCGCTTTGACTTGCTGGCTGAGCGTGGCTACCTGGAGAGCAACCTGCTGCATTCGCTGGTGTCGATTGAGGAGCTGGAGCCCAAAGCAGACAACTGCACCAAGGTGAAGGAGGCAGGAGCTGCGCAGGGGTGGGAAGGGACAAATAAGCCTTGCAAGACTGGTTTGTTGCTCTGTGGGTAATGACCACAAACAGCGTGGGATGTTCGTATTCAGTAAGACGTTGCTTTTCACTTCCTCAAACAGGAGGAAATTCAAGACAAGTTATTTTGGCAGCCTTGCTGCATGCGAGCCATTGGGAAACTCGGGTTGAGAAACAATGAGCTGGACCTCATGGATCTGTCCTGCTCACAGCAGAACTTTCTCCGTGAGCCTCTTGCATCAGGAGAAGGCCCCTTAGCGAAACAGATTTTTAGCAGCCAAGCCCAGATTGGCAGCCAGTCAAGTGTAAATCTGATGTACTTTGGCTGGTGATATCTCACTAAGGTAACATCTGGATAGTTCTAGCTGTGGATTCTTAGCCATTGTTGTTGGTGTTTTAATGGTGGAGCCTTAAAGGTCGTTGATGACTCTGGGAGGAGTCTTGGCTCAGCGGTAGAACATCTGCTTGGCATGCAGAAGGTCCCAGGTTCAATCTACAGTTCAAAGGATTCTGCAGTAGGTGATGGGGGAGACCTGCCTCAGATGCTGGAGAGCAGCTGCCAGTGAGAGTAGATAATACTGGCCTTGATAGACTAATGGTCTGATTCAGTAGAAGGCAG
Source organism: Heteronotia binoei (assembly GCF_032191835.1). Lineage (NCBI taxonomy): Eukaryota > Metazoa > Chordata > Lepidosauria > Squamata > Gekkonidae > Heteronotia > Heteronotia binoei. Next base: position 258,497,160 of record NC_083223.1, read on the forward strand.
ATTCATGTTCAAGCAGCTCTCTGGGGTGGGGAGCACCAGGGCTGCGTAAACAGGGGTGGCCATACTGTGGCTCGGGAGCCATGTGTGGCTCTTTCACACATATTGTGTGGCTCTCGAAGCCTTCCCCTGCCCTGTTGGCTGACTTGAAGGCATTTATCTCTTTAAATGCTCTACTTTCTTTGCTTTCTTTCCACCTCTCTCTCTCTCCCTCCCTCCATTTATTTTCCTTCCTTCCTTCTTCTTTCCCTCCCTCCCTCCCTCCCTGTCTTGTGGCTCCCAAACATCTGATGTTCATGTATTGCAGCTCTCAAGTATTCTCTGTGGCTCTTACGTTAAGCAAGTTTGGCCACCCCTGCCGTAGCCCCTCAGGTCTCTGATGCTCCCCTCCTGTTGTTCACTTGCAGGTGCTCGTTTGGCACACCCGGACAGAGAAGCCCAAGTTGAAACAAGAGGAGCTGCTTCAGAAGCAGGGCCTGGGCTCCGATCCCAACATCGAGATCTGATCAGGTCCCCACTCAGTTGCAGCGATGGAGCCGGCACCACTGTCGGGTGCAGGGTAGCAGAAAGGTTAGACCCTGCAGAACTTGATGGACCACGGATGCTGGGACTCTTCCCCCTGCCCCATTCGTCCATGGAGACGATACACTGGAACTTTTTTTATTTATTGAGGATGGCTTACCCCTCCTCCCACCCGCAACAGCAGGGCACAAGCTCTGCTTCCAGTAAGAAGAGACCTTTCATAAAACACCGCAACCCCTTCGCTGGGGGAACTTCTCCATTTCAGCCCTCCCCTCCTTGATGCATTTCTTCCTTGAATGCTGCTTTCTGCTAGGAAAAGAACCCTAATCCTCTCCATCTCCTAAAAATTGGCTCCTGCTACCCAGAAATCTCCCTGCTTTGCTTCAAAACAGATCCCCACTGCCCAGTATTGTGCTTTTGACTTTATTACTCTGAGTGCCGTCTCCTAGAACAGTTCTGGAGTTTTCCATTTCTCTGATGCCCAGGAGCCTGGCCTTGACCTGCAGTCAGGATAGCCAAGGCTACAAGGGGTGGTGGAAGCAGAACCGAGAACCATCGAAAGCAGCAAAAAAAAAAAAAAAGGGACTCCTACCTTCTCCTTTGCTGATCCGCCTCCAGGTCATGGTATCCTCTTTTCTCCATATGAAGGAAAGTGGCCCTCACCAAGCTGAGGGTCCAATCATGGGGAGGGGCTGGTTCCTGTTCCCCCGTGCTACGAGTATTTGTGTCACTCCTGCCCCAGTCGCATGTAGCAGGGTGCGGGTTACAGCAACATGCATGTGAAATACTCATTAAACATATAAAACCCCGTGCTTTTGAACTCGCGTCTTCCTTGCACACAAAGTGCGGTCAAGTCACAGCTGACTCGTGGCAACTCCCAATGCCATGTTGTTTTCTCAAGGGCAGGGATGAATAGTGGTGTTTTGCTATTGCCTGCCTCTGCATAGCACCCGTGGTTTTCCTTTGTGGGGTCTTCCATCCATGTTCTAACCAGGACTGGTCATGCTTAACTTCCAACAGCTGAGGAGATCAAGCTAGCTTAGCCAATTCAGGTCAGGGCAGTTTTGACTGGTGGTGGAAAGTAGAAAAACCAACAACCTGGGATCACAGTTCGTATAACAGGCAATGCAGAAGACAAAACACTGTGATATACCGGCTAACAACATTTAGTAAAACCTTTTAAAGAGTCATGTAATCTTTTATACACATTATAAAGAAGTACAATATTCCAAGAAAGAAGAAGAATTGCAGATTTATACCCCGCCCTTCTCCCTGAATTAGAGACTCAGAGCGGCTTACAATCTCCCATATCTTCTCCCCCCACAACAGACACCCTGTGAGGTGGGTGGGGCTGAGAGGGCTCTCACAGCAGCTGCCCTTTCAAGGACAACCTCTGCCAGAGCTATGGCTGACCCAAGGCCATTCCAGCAGGTGCAAGTGGAGGAGTGGGGAATCAAACCCGGTTCGCCCAGATAACAGAAAGTTTGATAGATTAACAGAAAGAAAGATAACAGAAAGGCCCATCCAATGAGCAATTTCGACAAAAAATCTTCCTCAGGAGCAGTGTTCCCTCTAAGCTGAGTAAGCGTGAGCTAGCTCACAGATTTTTAGCCTCCAGCTCACACATTTTTGTCTTGGCTCAGGAAGGATGAACATAAGAACACAAGAGAAGCCATGTTGGATCAAGCCAATGGCCCATCCAGTCCAACACTCTGTGTCACACAGTGGCATCAGGAGGTCCACCAGTGGGGCTAGAAGTTCTCCCACTGTGCCCCCCCCAAGCACCAAGAATACAGAGCATCACTCCCCCAGACAGAGAGCTCCAACAATACGCTGTGGCTAATAGCCACTGATGGACCTCTACTCCATATGCTTATCCAATCCCCTCTTGAAGCTGATCCCAGAGCACACTAATTTATGCAGCAGCTCACAATTTTAATGCCAGAAGCTCACAACCTTAATACTAAGCCTGTTTCAGCGGGGAGGGCAGGATATAAATCCAATAAAATAAATAAATAAATACCAGCAGCTCACAAAGTATATTTTTGCTCACAAGACTCTTCAGCTTAGAGGGAACATTGCTCAGGAGTATCCCTGTTTCCTTCAGGGTTATCAGCCTCTTGTTACAATTCAGTGTTAATGCTCTCTGCAACATCTTTTGTTTTCTTCAAAATCTCATTTGCCAGCATAATTCAGAAGGCTTTTGCATCTGGTTAGAGAAGAGGTACAGGACTGGCTTGCGCCTAAACTATACACTTAAGTGGCCTTGAGAGCATTTTGTTATCAATCAGGAATGGCTCCTAATGAAAATTGCAGAGAGCATTTTGCCAGCAAAATCCCAGAAGGCTTTTGCATCTGGTTAGAGAAGAACTTCAGGACTGGCTTGCTTCTAATATAAATATAAACACTTAAGTGGTACTGAGAGGATGAGAGATTTTGAAGAAAACAAAGATGTTGCAGAGAGCATTAACATTGAATTGTAATAAGAAGCTGATTCCCTGAAGGAAATACGAATATTCCTGAGGAAGTCTTTTGACAAAATGAGCCTATATCCGGGTGCTCATTGGATGGACCTTTCTTGTAATGTTGTACTTCTTTATAAGGTATACAAAAGAGTATATGACTCTTTAAAAGGATTTACTAAACGTTGTTAGCCAGTGTATCACAGTGTTTGTTCTCTGTATAGTCTGGTGGTGGAAAATGCCATCATGTTGCAGATGACTTCTGGTGATGACACCATTTGGTTTTCCAGGCAAGAAACAGACATTGAGAGGTGGTTCACTCTTGCCTGCTTCCATGTAGCTATCCCGATCTTCCTTGGTGGTCTCGCACCCAAATACTAACAGAGCCAACCCTGCTTAGCTTCCAAGATGGATGAGATCATGCCAGCCTGGGCCATCCAGGTTGAGGTATCTTCCTTAGGCTAAGTAGCAGAGCACCTGCTTTGTGCTTTGCTTGCACAAGGTCCCTGGTGCAGGCCTTGGCATCTTCACTTAAGGGACCACTCACGGAGCAATAGCAGGCGCAGAGTGGTAAAGCTGCACTGCTTTCTGCTCATGACCTGAGTTCGATCCCGGTGGAAGCTGGGTTCAGGTAGCCAGCTCAAGGTTGACTCCGCCTTCCATCCTTCCAAGGTCAGTAAAATGAGTACCCAGCTTGCTGGGAGCAAAGTGTAGATGACTGGGGAAGGGAAGGGCAAACCACCCCTTAAAAGTCTGTCATGAAAACATCATGATGTGACATCACCCCAGAGTTGGAAACGACTGGTGCTTGCACAGGGGACTACCTTTACCATAGAGGAGGTGCTGGGAAAGACCTTTCTCTGCCTAAGACCCCCGACAACTGCCGGTTAGAAGAGACCTGAGCTAGCTGAAGAAGAGGAGATTGGATTTATACCTTGCCCTTCACTCGGAGTCTCAGAATGGCTCACAAGCTCCTTTTCTTTCCCCTCCCCACAACAGACACCCTGTGAGGTAGGTAGGGCTGAGAGAACTGCTCTTGAGAGAACAGCTCTGAGAGAACCATAACTGACCCAAGGTCGCCCAGCTGGCTTCAGGTGGAGGAGCGGGCAATCAAACAACGTCTCCAGATTAGAGTCCACTGCTCTTTACGCTACCCTGGCCAATGGTCTGATGTGCTGTAAGATGAGTTTCCTATTTACTTATAGAATGTTTACACCACCTCTCCAGGGAACTCGCCCAAGGCAGCTCACAAAATAAAACTTTAATAGTTCATAATTAAAAAACATAAAACAACCTACCAGAGTATAAAAACATAGATAATTAAGCAGCTTAAGATACTAGCTTTCAAGCTCAAAACTCACTATTAAAATGATGGTAAAACATCAAACCCTTATTGAAACCCTGGTTAAACCAAAAAAAAAAATTGGCCTGTCACCTAAACCACAGTAAAGTAGGTGCTAGGTGAGCTTCAAACAGGAGGGCATTCCACAAGCAAGGTGCCACAATTGAAAAGCCCCCTGCCTTACCTTTGGAGGTACAGAGAGCAAAGCTTTTGAGGAAGATCATAATGGATAGGACGGGCAATATGGGAGAAAGCAGTTGTTCAGGTAAACTGGCCAAGCTATTTAGGGCTTTAAAAGTAAGAACCTGCACTTTGAATTGTGCTGGGAAACAAATGAGACAGCCAGTGCCAATCTTTCAGCACTGGAGTAATATGAACTGTATCCAGCCCCTGACTGTAAGCCCTTTGCTGCATTTTGGACCAAGTTTCTGTACTGTTTTCAAAGACATCCCCATTTCAAAGGCAGTACATTACAATAGTCTAACCTGGATGTAATCAGAGCACGGATCGCTATGGCAAGATCATGTATGCTCACAGCAGAAACTGACCAACCAGCCGCTTCATCTTGGGCCTCTGTTGCTTCCTGCTTTGCTGGCCCTACATCCAGGGAAATCTGCCAGCAAAGAGGGTGTGGCTTTCAGACAGGTTTAAGGCATTTAATCCTTTTCAGCCTCAGATCCTCCAACCAATGTCTCAGGAACTGGATTTCTGGTGATTTAAGAACCAGTTGCCTAAGCCCACAGAATAGCGGAGTGCAGCCCTTCCTGAACATACTACTTGTCCCACTCCAGCCTGAATAGGTGGGGATCAGGAACCCCATTGTGGAAGAGGTTAAGAAGAAGAAGATATTGGATTTATATCCCGCCCTCCACTCCGAATCTCAGAGTCTCAGAGCGGCTCACAATCTCCTTTATCTTCCTCCACCACAACAGACACCCTGTGAGGTGGGTAAGGCTGTGAGGTGGGTGGGGCTTTCAAGGACAACTCCTACGAGAGCTATAGGTGACCCAAGGCCATTCCAGCAGGTGCAAGTGGAGGAGTGGGGAATCAAACCCGGTTCTCCCAGATAAGAGTCCTCACACTTAAGCACTACACCAAACTGGCTCTCAAAGAAAAATAAAGGAACAAAGAATCATCAGTCACCTGCTAGGCTTTTTGTGACATAAAGTCTCAGGCCTGGAGGCCACAGAAGCTGGTGACATTGTTATTTTCACAGGTGCCACAAGATGCTTTGCTGTAACCACCTGATACAACAATTTCTCCCCCCCCCCTTTCCCCTGGAATTAAAAAGATAGCCTCCCTTGTTTACAGTGTCATCCTAAGCAGAGTTATACTTTTCTAAACCCATTGGTTTCAATTGATTTAGAAAGGTATATCTCTGGCTAGGATTGCACCATTAGCATCTCAAACCAGACCTTTTTATTTTGTCTGGCATTCCCCCTGGTTTTAATGAAGTGTTGGTTGGATGGCTTTTAAGATGATATTTTATTATGCATGTGTTAGCTGCCTTGGTGGCCTTTATGACAGCAGAAAGGCTTGGGTCAAATTTCTGTAAAATAAAATAAATCTTTGATTTCATCCAGACCTCTAGCATGGAGCAGGGCAGGGGAAGGACAGGCCAGAGTTAAACAGGGTTATAGCCTTGCTGTGATAGTGAGGAGTATTAAATCCATGCTTGGATGGGAGGAAATGCAGTTCTCCATTCTAATTCTGCACAGAGTTACTCTGGTTGAAACCCACTGTTTTTTTTTTTTTTGTAAAGGCCTGGAATACAGTAAGTCTGTGCAGGATTGTCCTATTAATTTCCCAGCTTCCAAAGCTATTAGCTGTAGCTGCCAGGGCCAGAAGCCAACAGAAGCAGCTTATCAGAATGAAATGTTCCACAGACTTCCTCCCTTGGTACCCGCTTGGGAATTCACGATTCCCAAGCTCTGTGTTCTCCATCCAAGAGAAAGTAGCTGGGGAAAGGAGGCCAAGGCTTCTCATCTTTGTTCTGAATACGGCAGGCCTGCTGCAAAGGGCCAAGGATCCATCAAGTCCAGCATCCTGTTTTCCACTGTGGCCGACCAGGTGCCCCTGGAAAGCCCATCAGAAAGGCATGGAGGCAAGAGCCCTGCCCCGTTGTTTATCCTCAGCACCTGGTATTTGGAAGTAGACTGCTCCTGGATGTGGAGGTTCCATTTAGCTCACGCGGCTAAGAGATGGTTGCTAAGTCCTCTCCTCCATTCACTGGCCAGGGACCATCACAAGATTGTGTGCTAGCAAATGTCATAACTTATTTAATTACTTAAAATATTTTCCTATGCCACCTTTCCACCCAATTAGGTCCCCAAGGCGGCAAATATAAAAACATTTGAACATTAAGACAGCATGATGTATAAAATAGCTCAATAGAAAAACACATACACATATAACACCAAAAACAAGGCAGATGGCCAATAACAGTTATTGGGGGTATGCCAAATGACACAAAAAAAAAAGTCTTCCCATTCTGGAGGAAGAAATGGATAGGGGGAGAGAGACAGATCTCTTCGGAGGGGGAGGACTATGGACTGTAGGAAGCTTTTTTCCCCTTTTCTGATCTGTCCTTGGCCAATTTGCTGGTCAATTTAACAAAGTGACCACAAGCTGTAATGTTACTGGAGTGGGAGAAAAAGTGATGGAGGTATTTTAGTCGTTAGCAAAGGAGCCAAAAGACATGAGTTATGACTAGTGATCTGTTTTATGGGAAGTTAATGGAGAAGGTGAGTGGCAGAGTTGAGTCTTGTTTTATAGGAGAAAGGAAGGAGTTGTAAGTAGTCATTTGCAAGTTATTCACATAACTTCAGGAAATCCTAGGTACTTGCATTTTATGTTTTTGGGAGTGATGAAGGAGACCATCGTGCCCAGATTCTGTCTCATGTCTGCAATAACTCTTCCTCTAGCTCAGTCATAACAGAGGAAGCTGACCACAACAGCTCGTCAACAGCAGCTTGGGATCTTGTAACTGGGTCCAATAACTCCAGCCATCAGACACACACTTGCTGTTGAAAGAAGCTGGATTTGGAGGTCATCTCAGGACTCATTTGGAGCTGCTGAACTGAAGCCACAGGCAGTGCCTCTGAGCATGTGCAGAATGCCCTTCCTCACCCAAAACACTGGGTTTGGAGGTAAAGCAATTACAGGCCCAAAGGCTTGTGGCTATAGGAAGCAGGAAATCCCCTGTTCAAACTGCACCTCCACCATGAGCTCCCTTGGATAGCCTTAGGCAAACTCCGCTCTCACTGTGTGTTCAACCCTGCATTTGCAAGAAGAGGATAATAGCCCTGATCTAGTTTACAGGGTTGTTGTAAAAGATTTCTGAGACAATGAATGAGACATGCTTTGAATGCTAGAAATGCACTGTGTAAATGCCATGTTTTATTTTTATTGCTTTATGCTACCTAAAGATGCAAAACTGACCTTTCTTTTCCAGCACTAGAAGCCATACAGCTGCAAACCCCCTCCCCCCAACTCCACCCATAGAGGTAATAATACTGGCCTGCCCTACAGGGCTGCTGTAAGAATACAGAGACTTGTGTGTCATGCCAATAAAGGCTTGTGTTTGTTGGTTGACTTGTGTGTCAAACATTGAAGAAAAGGAAGGCTGGGTTAGAATACTGAAGTCTAGCTTGAATGTGCAGCCAAGCTATACATTCACTAGCGCGGGGGGGGGGGGCTCTTAGTGCAGCCAACTTCCAGGTGGTGCCTGGAGATCTGGTAATTGCAGCTGATCTCCCCCTTGAGAAAATGGCTGCTGGGGGGAGGGTTCTATGGCATACCCCGCTGAAGTCCCTCCACAGGCCCCACCCCCAAATCTCCAGGAATTTCAGATGGGAGGCCCACTTCGCTGCCAAACGGGGAGAAAGCGTCCTACCGTGCAGGACTGTTGCAGCGATTGGTGAGAGAAGGCAAGCGAAGCGGTGGCTACGTTATTAGGCAGACGCAGAAGAGCCCCGGGGGCCTCTCCAAAACCGGGGAAGTCAGGTGCCCTCCTTCCAGTCCTCCCCCAGCTTGCCCTCCTCCTCCCCCCCCCCCCCGCGCCACTGGAGAACTCCCCACTGAACTTGATCCACTACCTCCTTCGCCCCCCAAAACATTCGAGCGCCCGATAGGGGCGCTTCCCCTCTCCGCCCGCGTTTTCTATTTGGGGCCGGCCCCAGGAGTTGGAGAGCTAACTTTTAAACAACAACACCACCACCCAAGCGAGGAGCGAGCACCGCGCAATGCAATGCTCGGGAGTGTGTCTGTGTGTGTGTGTGTGTTTTTTTTTTTTTGCAAGGGAAATGACATACAGCGCTCCTGCTTCCTGGGGGTGGGGGGAGCCCGGCCCCAGCAGCACAATCTGGACAGGGCGGGCACTGCAGCCTCCTCCCGCAAAATCCCCGGGACCTCTTCTGCCGGCTCCATCTCCTGTCAAGCAGCTTGGAGGAGCGGAGGGAAGCCCGGGCGAGGGCCGGGGCGCATGGAAGCTAGAGGCGCCGCCGCTCGGCCACCATGGACGGCTACCCAGAGCGCAGCCCCGAGGGTGAGCCTCGTCCGACGGAATTTCTTTTTCCCACGCCGGCCCGACGGAGCTGTCTCCTCCCCTCGCGGCTGAGCTGGGTTTGGGAGCGCGGCGAGGGGCTCCGCGAGCGCAGGGGGCGCTGGAGAGAAGCGCGGGGTAGCTACCCCGGGGCGAGGTGGCCCAAGCTGGGTTCGATCAGGGCTGCGCGATCTCGGGCTCCCAGACTCAAGAGGCTGTCCCGCCTTGCGACACAGCGGTCAGGTTTCCCAGCCAGTTGCCTTGGCTTCAAAATCCTGAGCCACAGCCTTGATCCTGGGGACATGTCAGTGCCGGATTCAACCCCGTGGAGGCCCCTAGGCAATCAACATCTTGGGGGGCCCCTTGCAAATTTATCTCAGGGTCAGAGCACCTGCCCTGCCGCCCATGGCCCCTGCTGCAGCCTGCAGGCGCCTTCTCAAAAGCCCCTTTGACAAAGCGGCGGGGGAGAGGCAGAGAGGGGCAAACTTGGCAACATCAGCAACAGCCGCAACGCCAGGCAAGTTGGGCAAAGAGCGGCTCAGTTGCTGGCTGCAAGCAGGGTGAAAACTGGAGGGAAAGCCAGCCTGGGCAGTGCCAGATTAAACCCTGTAGAGGCCCTTAGGCAGTAGAAATCTAGGGGGGGGGGGGGCTCAGAGTCTGAACGCCTGCGCCACCTCCCATGGCCCCTGCTGCAGTCTGCAGGCACCTTCTTAAAAGGCCCTTCTACTAAACTGTGGGAGAGAGGCAAACTTGGCGACAACGCCAGCAGCACCCACACCAGGCAAGACAGGCAAAGAGCAGCTCAGTTGCTGGCTGCAAGCAGGGGAAAAGGGGGGGGGGAGCCAGCCAGCCCAGGGCCCGGAAGGGCATGGGAGTCCATAGGCCAGTGCCTACTTTGCCTAATTGTTAATCTGGCTCTGAGCCTGGGGCCCCGAAAGGCATGGGGGCCCATAGGCCAGTGCCTGCTTGGCCTAATTGTTAATCCAGCCCTGGTATATGTTGACTCTGAGGTTTGCTCGAGGTGTCTTAAACCTGGAGAGCCCAGGCTAACCCAGTCTGGTTAGATCTTGGAAGCTAAGCAGGATCAGCCCTGGGAAGTGTTTGGAAGGGAAACCTCCAAGGAATACCAGGGTCCTCCCATGGAGGCAGGCAAAGACAAAATCATCTTTGAACCTCTCTTGTCTTGAAGACCCAGGTGGGGTCACCATAAGTCAGCTACGACTTGACAGCAAAAAAAATAAATGTTTGTGGTACACCTTGTATTTAAATTATTGAAAATGGACCATTCTCTGTCCCCAAGGAGTCTACAGTCTAAAAGAGAAAATGGAGGAAACAGCTGAGTGGACAGGAAAGGGAAGACAGTGATGCAATCTATTCTTGGTGCTTGGGGGGGAGGTAACAGTGGGGGCTTCTGGAGTTCTGGCCCCACTAGTGAACCTCCTGATGGCATCTGGGCTTTTGCCTCAGTTTGACACAGAATGTCGGACCAGATGGGACATTGAGCGGATCCAACATGGCTTCCCTTATGTTCTTACCTTCAGAGTTTTATTTGTTTTTAAATCTTTGTTGTGGTGGGGAGAGGGAGACTGGAAGGACTACCTTGTGTATTTTTATTATTATTGAATTTAGAATACTCCTTCTAAGCTCCTTAGGATACTCCTTCTAAGCTGTGGAGTCTTGTGAGCAAAAATTCTACTTTGTGGACTACTGGCATTAAAGTTGTGAGCTACTGCATAAATTAGTTCGCTCTGGGGCCATTTTTCCTGAGCTAAGACAAAAACGTGCAAACTGGAGGCTAAAAAACTGTGAGCTAGCTCACACTAACTCAGCTTAACGGGAACACTGCCTGGGATGTGTGGGTTTGCAGAGATCGAGGGAGTGCTTTGCTGCGTATAGCAGCTGTTGTTATTGATGTTGTTAAGGAGCACTCTGGTATAATACAGAGGTGTGTATGTAGTATATGGTTGATGGTTTTATGGATAAGGAGGGGGGTAGCTTCATGAGGAAGGGGGAGGAAAGCTTGGTGTGAAAAGCATAGGAAAATTGTGTGCTTGTGTACTATTAATAGACTAGGAGAGCAGTTGTATGTGTGGTTGTCTGGAGTGTATCTTCCATTGACATTTGTGCAAGCAAGTATTTCCATACAGGTGGTTGGTGTGCAACCTGTGTCTGGAGTAGAACAGTGTGTGGAACAATTTGCACACATGGGTTTGCATATGCACAATGAGAAACTTTCCATTTCCTGTTGCACATAGCTAACACACCGGGGTAAGCTTTTCACCAATGACTACCTACCAGATCAATTGTAGGATGTGTTGTTGTTTTCTTTCTGTTTGGAACCTTTGTTCCTACAGGGCTCTCTTCTTTGCAGTCCCTGTGTCTCGCACTCCCTTTGCTCTTTATCAGGCAGCAACAGGCAGAATTATAACCTTCCCTGTTTTATAGATGTGAAGCCTCCAGATTTTTATCTAAAAGGTAATTCAGTTTTATCAGTGTAATACCCACAGCGGGTGTTCTCCATCCCTTTCTGGATAAAGAATCATCAAGGCCTTGTTCCTTCCCTGGGATATGCTCTGCATGCAAACATTCACACCCATAGTTCTTATCTTTCCTAAGGCTTTCTGGAAGCCAAAAATTATATCAGAAGCCAAAGTCAATAGGCCAGAGTGCAACTAGAGCAGATGTGGGGCAGGAGCTCCCAAATTCTTTGCATTTGTATATTTGGCCCTTAATCAAGTTCTCATTTTGTTTCCCCTTTATTTGTACAAGCCCATCCTGCCTGTCAGGCTCGGAGTGGGCAACTTTTTATCTTTCTTTTTCAGTCTCACAACAATCCTATGAGGTAGGGACACTTTTTATTCCCGTTTAACAATGGGAACTTTGTTCACTCACTCAGTTGATCACTTTTGTGTCCTGCCCTTCCTCCCAGGAGCTACTGCCCCCTGAAGAAGGGTTTATCCCACACAATTCCATGAGGAAACTATGGCCAAGCCTTGTCCAAGACCACCCAGTCTGCTTCAGGGCCCAGCAAAGGTTTGAATCCTGTATTTTCAACCAGTCTTTCATCACCCCAAATTATGAATGCAGCAGGTTTACAAAGGCCAATTCAGATGCATTAAAGAGAGCTTGCAGATGTGCTTTTAATTAGAGCAATGGTTTTCCATCTGGATCCTTTAGGCAGCCCAGGGGTTTCTCAGAAGTTCAGCGGTGAGAGTAATAATTGTGCATGAGATTCCTTGACAGATGTCTTGTCTGCAATCCACCACTTTCGACTTCCTCTGAAATACTCAGTCACTGAGGAGCATTGTGCGTGTCTAGGGTGTGCTCTCTACTCATATGAGGCAAGAGTGAGGCCCAATAATCTTGACACAAATGTGAACATTCCCCAGAATCCTATGCAACATTCTGTGACAGAAAACTAAATATAGCAATAGGAATGGGAATAGGCGGAAAGTGTTGTTGTTTAGGCAAAAGCAAAAATGTCTCCTCTGCCCCAAAAAAGCATTATGTTCCACAGACTAACATCTACTGGTGATCCTCAGCCTGAAGGAAGTCTGCTTCGCCTCAAGCAGGGACGGAACATTTTTGGCTCTGGCCCTGGCCTGGTAGAACAACCTCCTGAGGGAGATCCGGGCCCTGTGGGACTTAATACAGTTCCACAGGGCCTGTACAACAGGGATGTTCTGTTAGGCCTATGGTTGAGGTGGCAGCAGTCCATCTACATTGGTCTCCCCTGCTCTGCTTTGCTCCATCTGCATTGGTTCCATCTGGCACTGCAATATCAGTGCCATTGATAGTGGACTACTGGTGTAGTGTAAATTGTGGTGTTGTATTTTAAATTGTTCATTATGTTTTAATTGGCCAATATCTTGTTGTATATATTCTGTTGTAACCCTCCCTGAAAACTTCTTGTGGGGAAGGGAGGGCTAGAAGCTGGATAAAATAAAACAAAGTAGCTAACAGTGGGATTTATACTCTGGAAGGTCTTGGACTTGGATTTCACCTCAGACATTGCCTCATGAGGTCACCTTAAACTAGCCACTGTTCTCTCAGCTTGGCCCACCCTTGGCTGCCATAATGGAAGCCTACCTTACAAGCTCATTGAAATGATTATGAAAATAACTTGAAGGAAGTGCTTCAGATGTAAATACTAAGTATAATTAGTATTATTTAGCCTCACCAGAGTATCAAAACTGAACAATCTTTCACTGATGCCACAAGGCAAGAGTTCTAGTTGTGAGCTCGTCTGCAGTGTTAACACAATGCCAACTATGTGGTGGCTCCCATCAGCCTTTTCAGTGATTGGCATTTGACAGGCTCAAAGATCACTGCTTTTCTAGATGGGCTCCAGCCTCAGGTTCAAAGGTGTTGTGTGAAGCACTTGGGTCCTTTTTCAGTTTTCTGCTCGGAAAAGAGGAAGTGTGTTTGGCTGTCTGGTGTTTGTTGTTTCTGCTTATTTCCATATCTGAGACTTTGAGTCACAGATTTTGAATCCCTCGCTCTTTCTCATAGCCATATTTCAGACATGTGAGCAATATCAAAAGGAGAAGAGGATTGGGGGCGGTGTAAAAACGCAAGTTTGATCGTCAAGGGTGCTTGACTAGCCCTTACATGTTAGTGTCTTGCAAGCAGGGTTGTGAAATCTGAGGGGCTTGGCCTCTTGATAGCATTGTCCTTCACCCTGCTGCATTTTTCTTCCTCGGCCTACTCTGTTGAACACAGTTTGCAAAATCACATTCTTTATTAACAAATCTAGATTTACAAATCTAGTATTGCTTTCCTGCCTGGATTAACAAATCTAGTATGGCTTTCCTGCCTTGTGACTCTTTCCTCACAGTTACAAGTCTAGATTTGTATTGTCAATTTGCAGGTAAACTTACCTTGAAAAGGAGGATCTTTACCTTTTTAAACACTAATAAGTAGCCCACCTCATATGAATGGACTAAATAATTGTGTTAGTTTGTGCATATTTCAATATTTCTATCCCACCCTTCTGATGGCCTTATGGAGGTAAAGGTATGAGGTTTATAGGGAGGTAAAGAGATAGCATAAGAGGTTTAAAAAAACCCCAAGTCTCCTCCTATATGGAGGTTTTTCTCCTCTTTGACTTCCAAACTGGAGTGCTTTTTGTGAGGGAGTTTCACACTGTTACTGTCCTAGAACATAAGATCATAAGAAGAGTTCTGCTGGATCAGACCAGTGGTTCTTCTTGTCCAGCATCCCGTCTAACTGGATGCTGGACAAGCCTCTGGAGGGCCAAAACAAGGCACAGAGACTGAGACCTTCCTCTGATGTTGCCTCTTGGAACTGTGATTCAGAGGCTAAGTGCTTCTGAATTGAGGTTCCCTTTAGTCACAATGGCTAGTAGCCACTGGTAGACCTATCTTCCATTAATCTAATTCAGTTAAAGCTTGTTGCACTCCATTTGGAACCAGTGCTGTACATTTCCCTGTCCAATTCAGTGCCGTTTCCATTCCCCACCATTGGTCCCCTCCCAGACACCATTTTCACTGTACTCTAATATGTGGCTATTCCATCACCAACTCACATGCCTCTTCATTTGCAGCAGCAATGAAAACAATGTGGAGAACCCCAAGATAAAAGAAGAATTTGATAATTGAACTAGTCAACCAGTGGACTTCTCGGAAACTGGGCACCTTGAGAGGAAAGAAAAAACAGATGATGTTCTCTTTTGGGGCCTTACCTCACAATATTCCCACCCTAAGACTCCTTTTGAAATATTACAGTTTTAAAAATAGAAAATGGAGACAAGTTTAACGGGGCCCATTTAGCTCCTCATCCCATATCTCTTCATCCAGGTGTGTTATATGAACACAGAGGGAAATTGTGAGCATCTTCACTCCCCTCTACTTCCTCATTCACAGCCTAGTAGCCGGAAATCACCGAAGCACATGTGGGGAAACTCCAGTCATATCTAACCCAGTTTTCCAGAGGCAAAGTTTCCTGCATGTGAATGAGGCTTTAAAAAAGAAATCAGCATTGTGTTGAGGTGAGGATCATGATGTTTAAAGGCATTGTAAAGTGTAGATATTGAATATGTAGCAATTAACAGCATAACGTGATGAGATGTTTTGGAAACTGGAAGGGGTGATTGGGAAATACCCTATCATAAATTTTTCAAAATATAAGACAGCTGGCAAACATAATCTGTTTTCACTTCTGTTGCATTCACTTTACAGGTAGGGAGAGGCCTGGAAGGCGCCTGTCCCAAAGGGTTTGTTCTTACTATGAACATTTTGCCTATGTCACCTAACGTGTTTAGCGGGGGTGGGGGTGGGGAGTGTGGATATATTCTATGCAAACTGCAAGACGGGAGAGAGGAGTCAAAGGATGCTGTGTAGTGTTTGGTTCTGACCCCCTCCAGTCTCTGCGGAGATCTCTGATTGGCCAATTCAAATCTTTTCTTGTTCTTTCGGGTGTGGAGCAGGGAAGGTGAGGTGTTTAAGTCCCCCAGGCCTTGTCAGAAGTTGAGAAGGTTAGCAAGTACGTGCAAACACCATGTAAGCAGAGGGGAGAAAAAGAAGCAACTGGGCGTGTGAGTCGTTGCACAGAAGCGTGGGCGAATTCAGAATAATCATAGAATCATAGCGTTGGAAGGGATCTCCATCTAGTCCAAGCCCCTGCACAATACAGGAAATTCACAACTACCTCCCTGCCAGTGACCCCTGTTCCATGTAAAAAACCTCCCTGGCCATAGTGGCCTGGAGAAAAATTGCTTACTGACCTCAAAGTGGCAATCCCTGGGGATATAAGAAACGTCGGCCACTAGAACAAAGCACTGATGTAGCCCTTCCCTCCCTCCTTCCCATGATTTGCTTAAGTTCACAGAATCAGCATTGCTGTCAGATGGCCGTCTAGCCTCTGTTTGAAAACCTCCAAGGAAGAAGAGCCCACCACCTCCTGAGGAAGTCTGTTCCACTGAGGAACTGCTCTGTCTTAAACATTAGGAAGAACTTTCTGTCTAAGCTGAAAATTCTTTTTATTTAATTTCAACCCATTGGTTCTGATCTAACCTTCTGGGGCAAGAGAAAACAGCCCTGCACCATCCTCTATATCAGCCCTTGAAGTACTTGAAGATGGTGATCGTATCACCTCTCAGTTGTCTCCTCTAGGCTAAACATACCCAACTCCATCAATCTTTCCTCATAGGACTTGGTCTCCAGACCTCTTACCATTTTTGTTGCGCTCCTCTGGACACATTCCAACTTGTCTGTATCCTTCTTAAATTATTATGCCCAAAACTGAGCACAGTACTCTAGGTAAGGAATGCTGATGACAACAACAGTGTCCTTTACCGTACTAATATATGTTGCCTTGCAATCCTTACAAGCTTGCAAAACAGGTTATTACTTATGGTTGCCAGCCTCCAGGTGTGGCCTAGAGTTCTCACATAATTGTAACTGCTGTCTAGAATACAAAGATAAGTTCCTCTGGAGAAAAATGGCAACTTCAGAGGGCAAACTCTATCATATACCACTGATTCTAATTGAAATGCCTCCCCAAATTTCCCCCTCCAGTTACCTCACAAACTCGCCTGGAATTTCTGAGGCCAGTGTTGGCAACCCTACTTCACATTTATAAGACACTTTATTGTTTACATTTTATGACAGGAGAATTTGAGACAGAAATGGCTTGTTTAAGCCACTGTTAAACTTGGGACTAAGTAGAGATTTGGACTGAGGTCTTCCCATCACATGACTCAGAGTAGAGATAAGACCCTAAAAACTGCTGTTTTGTGAAACAAATACTTGGAAGGACATCGGCAAGGTTAGGGGAGCTGGACCCCCACCATGTAGCATAGTGGTTAGAGTACTGGGCTAGGACCTGGGAGATCTGTGTTCAAATCCTCACACAGGCAAGGATCTCATTGGATGACCTTGGCCACTACCTCACAGGGTTGCCATGATGATCAAATGTGAGGAAAGGGGAGCCCCCACACATACTTAGAAGAAGTGCAAGATAAAAAAAATTTAACAGATATTGGGCAGGAGCACTCAGGGGAACACTAGGGTTGCCAGCTCCAGATATTACCTGGATATATACCTGTAGCTTATGGGGAGGAGCCTGAGGAGGGTGGAATTTGGGGAGGGGAGGGCTATAGTGCCATAAAGTCCACCTTCCAAAGCATCCATTTTCTCCAGGAGAACCGATCTCTGTCACTTGGAGATAAATTCTAATAGCAGAGGATCTCCAGGCACCGCCTGGAGGTTGGTAACTCTAGGTGACACAGCTAAAACTGAGCATTTTAACTGTGGGATTTTTAACATCCCAAGTCAACAAACTCTCTTTTTGGACCGCTTCTGAGTTCCTGAGAGCAAATGGGCTGTCCGGCTGCCTGTTCCTCTGTAACCGGTTGATCCCCTCTTTTCCCCCTTTGCTGACGGAATTAGCTGAGCTGGAGTGTGAGACTGTAAATTGAAAAGGTCACTGAAAAAAATGCCTTTTTGTTCATTTTTGTTGTTGTTGTTGTGCCTTCTGGGATGTGCATGTAAAGGAGGGAGACCCAGACAAGGCAGAGCCTGTTCAGGGGTAGTGCAGGGAGGGGGGGTGTTATAATTTAGTCACAACCTCTGTCGGATTTCAGTGCCTCTTGGCACAGAAAAGCAAGGCAAAGCCCACCCCTGGACCCTTTTCCCCAAGAGCCTTTGTATTGTGTACCAGGCCTTCAGCCCCAGGCCTCTTAAATCCCCCACATCCTCTGCGTGTTGGATGGAGGCCTTCCTCACCACCACCCACTTCCCAGTTTGGCTGACAAGTCCTGGCAGGCTGCGAGTGGGTGAGGGGACAGCAGCCGTGCCCTGTGGTTTCATCATGGGGGAAGAAAACAACCCCAGTGAGGCTGCAGTTTGGCTCGAGCCGAGAATATTTCGGTCAGCTTTGTTGCAGTCAAGATTGCCAGCGTGCTGTTTTCTTTGAGTAATTTCCAGCTATTTTGGTACCTTTTCTTTTTGGATGGCTGCATAATGGGCAGTTGTAGGTATACTTTTAAAAACTGTTTCAAAGGAGAGCTGTGTTCATCTGACAGTGGACAGCTAGATTCAAATCCAGTACCACTTTAGAGACCAATAAGATTTTGGGGTAGGGATGAAAACCGGGAATCTCAAGGTGGAAACTGGGGATCTCCCAGAGCTCATTTCTAGGCTACAGAGATCTGTTTCCCTGGAGAAAACGGATGCTTTGGAGGGTGGACTCTGTGACATTTTATCCCACTGAAGACCCTGCCTTCCTGCAGCTTCACTCCCAAATCTCTAGGCATTTCCTGACCTGGATTTGGCAATCTTACCCTCCATCCCCTGCCAACAGCAGAGGGGGGAAACCTGACAAAGCCTATTTTTGATTTTTGAGAGAGTGAACACTCCTATTGACTCTTGTACCCCAAAAACCTTGTCTCTAAAGTGGGGAGGGGCTGTGGCTCCCTGGCAGAGCATCTGCTTGGCATGCAGAAGGTCCCAGGTTCAATCCCCAACAGCAAAAGTTAAAAGGATCAAGTAGGAGGTGATGTGAAAAATCTCTGCTTCTGACCCTGGTGAGCCGCTGTGGGATTGCATAGGCAACACTGAGGGTTTTTAAAAATGTGTGTGTGTGTGAGAGAGTGCACCTGGAAGTCATGGCGACCTGTAGTGACTGACCCTTGCTGGGGGCCTGGAGGATATTCAGGAAGGTGGCTGAAAAAAGCCTGCGTCCTCCTGATTGCTAGTATTAAGGTCTCCCATCAAAAAAAAAAAGCCTGCCCCTGCCTCCCAACTGCCAGTATTAAGGAGGTTTCCCATCCAAGTACTTGCCACAGTCAGCCCTGCTTAGCTTCTGAGATCTGACAAGATCAGGCTTGTCTGGGCAATACAGGGTGATTTTGATGAACCAAGAGTCTGATTCAGTATGAGGCAGCTTCATGTGTGCTACTGGACTCATATCTAGTGCTTATAAACTGAAATATGCATATGAATAAAGTTGCCTTTCCCCCCTCCAAGTGGAAAGACCTGGGATGCAGGGAAATCTTTACCCACAATTTTCCTTCTGTTTTTGAAGCTTTTACCTGGTGCCAGATTTTCCATCATACAGTTGCCATCATCCACAGGGTGCCTGGAGATCTCTTGCTTTTATAATTGTTCTCTAAGTGAAAGAGATCAGTTCCCTCACAGAAAATGGAACTCCTTCCTCTCTCCAGATCCCGCCAACCCCAAGTTTCACCCCAAAATCTCCAGGAATTTCCCAACTTTGAGTTGGCAACCCTACCCCATGCGCCTTTGGCCTTCCTTTCTTGCACCAGCTTAATAGCGGTTTCTTGTTCTTTCTTTAAAGTGTTTAAGGAGAGCATTAAGGAGGACCTTCAGTGATGTTTTTTTTAAATGTTATTTACAGTCCAACTTTCTCCCCGAGGCTTGATGTGGATTACTCAGTGTAAGCCAATATGATCAACAGGATGGGACATCCAATGAACAATGTAATAGGGTTTGGATTTTAGAAATCTGAAACTGCTGTAACAAAGCATAAGCATTTAAGTGTGACAAGCGATTCAGAAGTTCTATAGTAGGAGCATACTTACAGCAACAGACAGTACAGTCCACAGTTCCCATGCCTTTACAAAACACCTTTCTGAACATTTTGTTATAGTATGGTAATAAAAACATAAGAGAAGCCATGTTGGATCAGGCCAGTGGCCCATCTAGTCCAACACTCTGCCACACAGTGGCCAAAACCCAGGCACCATCTGGAGGTCCACCAATGGGGCCAGTCCTATTACCTGTGTTTTTTAAAAGAAGCCCTCCTGAATAATTTAGTTTTGCATAGTTTTCAGAAAGCCAGAATTGTGGGAGCCTTCCTGACCTCACCTTGACAGGCCATTTCGTAAGGTGGGGGAGGCACAACAGAGAATGCATGCATCAAGGCAGTTGTGGATTTGCCAGTTTGCAGAAGTTTCCCATCCAGGTACCATTCTAGCCCAAATCTGCTTAGCTTCAGAAAAGTTTTGATAAAGTTCCTCATCAAAGGCTCCTAAGTAAACTCAGCAACAATGAGATAAGAGGGCAAGTCCTCTTGTGGATTCAAAGCTGGTTAATTCAGGAAACAGAGAGTGAATATGAATGGGCAGTTTTCACAGTGGAAGGTGGTAAGCAGTGAGGTACTCCAGGGCTCTGTGCTTTTAACTTGTTAATTGATTATTTGGAGTTGGGAGTAAGCAGTGAAGTGGCTAAGTTTGCAGATGACACTAAGTTGTTCAGGGTGGTGAGAACCAGGGAAGAAGAAGAAAAAGAAGATATTGGATTTATATCCCGCCCTCCACTCCGAAGAGTCTCAGAGCAGCTCACAATCTCCTTTACCTTCCTCCCCCACAACAGACACCCTGTGAGGTGAGTGGGGCTGGAGAGGGCTCTCACAACAGCTGCCCTTTCAAGGACAACCTCTGCCAGAGCTATGGCTGACCCAAGGCCATGCTAGCAGGTGCAAGTGGAGGAGTGGGGAATCAAACCCGGTTCTCCCAGATAAGAGTCCTCACACTTAACCACTACACTAAGGTGCTCCAGAGAGATCTCTCGAGGCTGGGTGAATGGGCATCAGTGTAGCAAATGAGGTTAAGTGTGGGCAGGTGCAAAGTAATGCACCCTGGAGCCAAAAAGCCTAACTATAAATATGTGTTGATGGAATCCAAACTGACAGTAACTGACCAGGAGATAGAGATCTTGGAGTCACCTCTTTGGGACTGCGGTAATCAAGGCAAATGCTGTGCAGGGGATGATTAAGAAGGGGATTGAAAACAAATCAGTATCATTATGTCCATGCATAAATCTATAGTTGGCCTCATTTGGAATACTGTGTAGAGTTCTGGTCACTACATCTCAAAAAAGACATTATAGCGGGGGTGGCCAAATGGTAGCTCTTTCACACATATTATCTGGCTCTTGAAGCCCCCACCACCCTATTGGCTGGCTTGGAGAAGGCATTTGTCTCCTTAAATCACTTCTCCAAACCAAGCCAACCAGCGGTTTGGGGAATGTATTTCAAATTAAAGCCGCTTTCTTTCCACATCTACCTCCCCCTCCCCCATCTATTTGCCTCCCTCCCTTCCTTTTCTCAAAGATCTGATGCTCATGTCTTGCAGCTCTCATTTATTCTATGTGGCTCTAATGTTAAGCAAATTTGGCTGCCCCTGTACTGGCAACATCTGGTGACCCCTATTGGGGCATGAAGAACATTCAGTGAAGTGGCTTGATACAGCCTGCCTCTGTCTCCCGATTCTGGTATTCCAAGGAGGTCTCCCATCCAAGTACTTGCCAGGGTCGGCCCTGCTTAGCTTCCGAGATCTGATGAGATTGAGCTTGCCTGGGCTATCCAGGTTAGGGCAGTAATCTAGTTTTCTTGATTCACCCACTGGCATGTGTTGAAAAGGAAGACTTTTTCATCCACTCCTGAACCTCCTTGGTTATGAAATGGTTGTTCAAGGGTTACTAAATCTGTGTGAAGGGATCTTGGATGGGCACAGTCTTCTCTTCCCCCTCAGGTCAAAAGTCCTTGTTGCTGGGCTATTCAGAGCCCCGTGTTCTGCGGCTTACGGTGGTGTCAGGAATGTCTGAGGCGGGAGCTGTTTCCTCCTAACTGCCACTTTTCCTTCTCTGCCAGCACAAACAAGGCTGCTTGGGCATGAGGCAAGACCTGGGCTCTTTGCCCGCAGGATGGGGCCAGAGGTCCTGGCTTGAACCAAGCTGAGTTTCCCCCTCTCTCCCTTTTTCTGGAGCCCTAGGACATGGCCTAAGTGAAAAACTTTACCTCTTCTCTCCTAGTTTTAATTACAGACCATTGTATAGTCCTGCGAAAATAATTTCTAAAAAACCTTAAACCTGCTGTGATGCAGGAACATGCAGGCTTTTAAGTTACAAAGCATGGCTTCTCCTAAGGAGGATTGGAAGAACAGGGATGCATAGGCCCAAGACTGGAAGAGGGCCATAGAATATTTTAAAACACTGTTTTCATTTTGGGATGGCGGTTGTTAGGCCATCCATCAATGTGCACAATGCTTTACACAGTAACATGATCAAGTCCCTGCCCCCAAGAACCATACAGTGTTTGAAATCTGATGAAATCATCCAGTGGAAAATTCAGGACAGACAAAAGGAAGTATTTCCCACATACTAACACAAATGTACAAAATTGGTAAGAGATGACTATGACCGCTAGTATTGAGCATGCTTTAAAAAGGCTCAGTTGTATGTGCAAAATCTACTAGCCATGATAGCCGCAAAAAAGAACTTCCATGTACAGAGGCAGTACATCACGAAACTGCATTTGTCTCTTCATTAGCAGCTGCTGGAGACAGGATGCTAGATCTTTTGCAAAGGTCTGCTCCAGTACCTGTTGATCAGACGTGCATTTGGAGTTCCATGTTGAAGGTTAATTCCTACATGTACAGGATTGGGGACTCTCTACAGGGAGGCTTAAGCCTTCACTCAAGCCTATTTCCTAACCTGAATTAGCTTCAGCAAACTGCAGTTTGTTTGTGCCTGTGGTGGAACAGTCCTACTTTGGCCTGCAGGCCCTGTTCCACCCTGACCTCCAAGGTTTTCCCAGCACTTGGAGAGGCTTTTCTTTCTGGTAACCCACCACCACCACCTGACCTTTGCCTGCTGAGAGGGTCAGGACTCCCAGCTTCCCGTGCAAGTTCTGAGGCCTTGCCTCTGTGTCTCCTTCTGGCCAGCACCCGGTCACCACAGGGACTATTTACTGCCTTATGCACCCCTGGAGGAATAGCCACTTACCAACTGACAGCCAGCATGTCCAAGATGGTGGAAGTCTATGTGGTACAGAGAACTATTGCTAGGATCAAAAGTTACCAAGTGTTTATTGAAAAGAAAATGTTTGCAAGCGTACTCTTAGCACAGTACCAGACTGAGCAAGGGATTTGAAAGAAAAGGGTAAAACACAACTCCTCTGCTCCTCCTTCTATACATGCCCTGTCTGTTGTTAAATATAAGGCAGGCTGCTATGCTTGGAAGGGTATATTCTTGCCTTCTGGCTTCAAACCTGCAACTCATCACAGCACAGGTGTTTCTTCCTTGTTAGGTGGCAACATCTTGGGTACCAACAGTGTCCTGGACCATCCAGACTGGCTCACCCACCTTGATTCCCGGTTGCGGAACCAGGAAGAGGAGCTGACCCTGGTGAAGTCAGCCTTGGCAGATGCGTTGCGGAGACTCAGCTTCTATGACCAGCAGATCCCTCTGCTCAGGAGACAGGTGCTTGAAGGTAAGGCCAGGGAGGAGGGCTACCTAGCCCAATGGAACACACTATAAGGGGCTAAGGAGAAGACCTCTGCAGCTTCCATTCCAGAGGAGAAGGGTCAAACTAGACAATGTGGTCTTCCACTGTTTCAGGTCCCCTGCTAGGAACTCCAGTTCCGAATCAGATTGGGACCATGACATGTGTATAGCGCCCCCCACCCTCATGGGTATAATAGTGCTCCTAGGGCCATAAAACCAGTGCTGGGGGAGTCTGGAACCCTTCTGAGAGCCAGTTTGGTGTAGTGGTTAAGTGTGCAGACTCTTATCTGGGAGAACCGGGTTTGATTCCCCACTCCTCTGCTTGCACCTGCTGGAATGGCCTTGGGTCAGCCATAGCTCTGGCAGAGGTTGTCCTTGAAAGGGCAGCTGCTGTGAGAGTTCTCTCAGCCCCACTCATCTCACAGGGTGCCTGTTGTGGTTTGGGAGGGGGGGAAGATAAAGGAGATTGTGAGCTGCTCTGAGATTCAGAGTGGAGGGTGGAATATAAATCCAATATCTTCTTCTTCTCCCTATCCAATTTTGAACTGATCCAAATTGGTGGGCCCACTTGCTTGGAAATGGTATTCCCAGCAGGGGACTCGCAGCTGGCATGTGCCAGATAAAACAATACTCAGACACAACCCGGGAAAGACTGTAATAAGCCCTTTGATGCTTAGTCTGTTGCAGCAAAACAAACAAAAAGAGTCTCTTGATAAGGAATATACTACCACAGGCTCCTTGTTTCTTAAAGCAATTAGAAGTTCTTGGGACAATCACTTCCTGGGTTGGTTCTCTTTGGAGGAGAAATAACTTGGAGACGTGAGTCATAAAGCAGTATTTTGCTTTGCTTCCAAATTTAAAAGTAGGACACAAGTGGAGATAAGGGAATAATGCCACGTTCCTCTAGCAGACCAGATGCAATATTAACTAGTTTGGCCCTTAGAAATGATTTACGGAAATGATAGAGGTGAGCAGGTGCCAGGAATCCAAATATGAACCATGCACAGACTTATGCCAACTCACTAAAACAATCATGCAGGTGTGCTCTTCTGTATATTTAGTGCTTATTGTGTGTGCCACTTCCTAATTGCGACAACCGTTATTTGGAGCTGCATAAACTTGATCAATGACTGCTTATAGACAGGCAGTTTAAGGCAACCCAGGGACGCCTTAGAAACTGACTAGAAAAACCTGTTTAGAAGCGCACATTTGCCGCCCGCCCGTCCCATACTCACCCCATCTTCCAGCATCTTCCTCAGAGCGGCTCAGAAAGCTATCACTTTCGAAGTGGTAGCAAATTTCTGAGCCGCGTGTCAGTCACCTCTTTGGCGTCTGGACACGGAAACACGCAAACAAGGCAGATGGGTGGTGTGAACCCATCAATCCGCTCTAGGCGCTCACACAAATCACAGCAAAGGAATGGTGCGCTACAGCCATCTGATTGTGCCAAGGTGCCCCACAGGTGAGATAAGGGTGCCTTGTGCTGGAGTATGTGAACGATATGAGGTGCTTATTTTTGAGCCTGCCTGATTTGGGATGCCTCCCATGCACCCCAAACTGCCTGTCTGTAAGCAGCCGATATGTCAATAACAGTAAAGTTGTAAATTTTCAGTTATGCACACAGGCTTTCTGACACTGGCTTTTAAAAAAATAAAATTCTCTGGCTCTAAATGTTGATGTGGTTTGGCTCTATAATCATAGTTGCTGACCACTGGGCTAACAGGTTTCTTGTGGTATAAGCTTTCCTAAACTAGATCCCACGTGTCAAATGCATGAAGTGTTATCATCACTAGAGGATCTGGAAGGTGCAGAGAAAACTGTCCCTTCCTAAATTCTTTATCCTCCCAGCCTAGTTCTGATACCAGCAAGGACAAGCTGGGAGAGAAAGATTGTGGGGAAGTAAAGTGTACAGGATGGAGAGTGATTTCCTCACTCACATTAGAATCAGACCAGCTACACATCATACATATATGGGGCATGATTAAATAAATGTGTCTACTGGCATCAAAGTTGATAGTTTTGTCCTTTGTAAAAACAGCATTAAGGGGCCAAAGATTTGCTCATTGAGACGAATGTTTCATTCAAATTCTTGTTTCTTTGCAGCAAACTCCCTCACTTTAGAAGCCAGCAATGACCCTACAGTCCTTTCACAAGACAATGGTGCCTTCAGGATCCTGCCTCCTGCCCTCTCCAATGATTCCAGGTATTAGTTTGGTGAGGAAAGATCTAGGGCCCAGGCAAAGATGCCACTCATGGGGCCTCCTAACTTCCATTCTACGCTATGGCCTTCTAAATCCTTAATTGGCAACAAGGTCAGGATAAGTTCCCCCCCACACACACACACCAAACCAGTGCAGTATTTCTTCAGGTAATGCTTAAATAGCTTATGGGACTCACTGCCACAAGATGGGACAATGTGACCACTAAGGATTAAATGCATTCAAGGGTAAAGGTAGGTATCTCTTTTCACAGCTAGTAGTTATGCCAGCTAACTTCCAAGTATAGCTCTGAGTCACAAATGCTGGGGTGAGCCATTGCTGTTATGCCCAGTTTTAATGTTTCCAGAAGCATCTGGCTGGTCACTGTTGGAAACAGAAAGCTGGACTTACAGCACCTGTGATCTTGCCTGAGCAAGCAACTTGCCATGTATTGGTTTATTTTGTCCAAGAATTTATACCCCTTCTTTCAGTACAAGAATATTTGTGGTGGTTTCCTGACCATATACAATGTTAATTACTAAAATGGCAACCACTGCAACACAATTTAAACCACAGAGCAGAGACTTGGAAGATGATCTAGGAGTGCAAGTGGGCCCTTTCCTGATATTGGAGATAGATGCCCACCTCACAGATACTGTCCAGTAGGTGCTGCACCATTTACAAATGCAACTGTGATGTCCTAGATAGGAGGGTGATGGCTGGGCTATTGCCTCTTCCCAGGAATTAAATGCTATGACTTAGAGTACTGCCAAAGCGTCACATTCCTGCAGCCACGGTGCTTCCTTAGAGGGAAAAATGACATTTGGAAAGTATTGCTCAGTTATTGTGTGCTAATCCCAATCCTGCCACCTTTACCTTTCAAAAACAATCAATGCTAATGGGGGAGAGGGGGTTTGCAAGGGGTCAGATACATAGGGGGGTGTCACATACACCAGGGGATCAGGAAAGGCCTTCTGCCACCACTCTGGGTAAGGGTCTATATGGGAAGTTGGGTTGCCAAGTCCTCTTCTAGTCCCGGCGGGGGACTTTTGTGTGCATGTCTTGCATGACAAAATGACATCACCCAGAAGTGACATCATCAAAATGGCAGCACGCACATGGGTTGCTCTAGGTGTTTCCTGGAAGACTCTATGGTTTTCCCTGACGCTGTAGCCAATTGGGAGGTTGAAACTCTATGGCACCTATTGTACCATAGAGTTTTACCTCCAAAATGGCTAGAGAATCCGGGAAAGCCATAGAGTTTTCACAGAAATGCCTAGAGTGGCCCGTGTGCACACCACCATTTTGATGATGGCACTTCCGGGTGACGTCATCACATCAGCGACACAGGGGGAGGTTCCCCCCGCCGGCCCATATTGGACCGGCGGGTTGGGAACCTTCTGGGTGGGGGATTCCCCACCTGGACCGGGGACTTGGCAGCCCTAATGGGAGGGCCCAGAGCACCCAAACACCCCTATATATTCCTTTATAGCAAAAGCTTTTAACCTTGACCAAAGAGACATGAAGACCCAAAAAGTTTAGCAATAACAACATGAAATTTATTTTAAGTAATCAATACAATAAGTGGGTTGCAAAACTTCTTAGTACACAGTGAATGTATAAACAGTAAAGGTTGGTATAAATAAATAAACAGCCCTAATGCAGCTAAATAAATATTCCTTTCCTGTGATAACAAAGACTCGCCCTCCTTGAGCGAGGGAACCCTCCTGTTGCTTTCTCTCCTGCAGCCTTTCCCAGAGAGAACTTCCCTCTCTAGCTGGGCCTATTTATGCTTTCCTCCCAGGTCCCACTCCTCTCAGCTAGTTTTATCTTACAGAACTCTGCCGCCCAGTCAGAGGGACAGAAGGGATCCTGGGAAATGTAGGCCCACTAGCAACTCCAACAAGGCTTCCCTGGAGCCTGCAGGCCATACTAGGCCTAAGATCATGACGTGGGGAATTTGTGAGGCACAATGAAGTGAGTCGGTATTCCACAACTAATTTTGTTTTGTTGTGCAGTTCACCTGCCACCCAGCAAACAGGAGGCTGTACAGAGCCGCTTCCTGGAGCCAAAAGGATGCCGGGGTCGAGGGTCACTGTCGGGACACAGACGGAGGAGTCAGCTACGCTGGTGCCGAGACAAGGACAAAGCCTGGTCAATGGGCATGACAGGGGAGAACCAGTCCATGTCCCCACTGATACAAGGGAAAGAGACTGCATCGGTGGCCCAGCTAGCGGTGGTCATCCAGACCTGATTAAGAACTCCTTTGGAATACAAGGTGCTGGTGTGGACCTGGGCTTTGCCTCGGAGGGACAGAGTCTTCCGAAGGAACTCCAGACCCAAAGAGATGGTTGCTCCATCCCCGATGCTTGCTTCGATGAAGCTGAAGACGTTGGAGGGTCTCCCTCCGAAGACAGCACTGATAAAGTGACAAGCGTGGCCCGGTCCCAACCCTTGGCTCAGCCACTGGGGCATGAGACACCATCCCTCGGGTCTCTGTCAGAAGGGAGCAGCAACAGCAGCACCCCTGCCTCCCCAGTGCCAGCTGTTCAGAGCATGATGGTCAGCAAGAAAGAACTGTAAGTTTGCTGAGGCGGGAGATGGGGCCGGGTGAAAAAATATTTGTTAAACATGGAATCATAGTGTTGGAAGGGACCTCCTGGGTCATCTAGTCCAACCCCCTGCACAATGCAGGAAATTCACAAGTACCTCCCCCTCCCAGACCTCCAGTGACTCCTTCTACACACCCAGAAGATGGCCAGACCCCCCAAAAACCTCAACCCTCCAGGATCCTTGGCTGAATTGGCCTGGAGAAAAATTGCTGCCTGACCCAAAAGTGGCGATCAGGTTTTCCCTGGACATGTAAGAAAGGGCCAGGAGAACTAAGCACTGATGCAACCCTTCCTGCCCTCCCTCTCATGATCTACCCAGGGTCACAGAATCGCATTGCTGTCAGATGGCCATCTAGCCTCTGTTTAAAAACCTCCAAGGAAGAAGATCCCACCACCTCCAGAGGAAGCCTGTTCCACTGAGGAACTGCTCTGTCAGGAAGTTCTTCCTAATGTTTAGTCAAAATCTTTTTTGATTTAGTTTCAACCTGTTGGTTCTGACCTACATAAAGCTAGCTCTCAGTGTTCTCTTATTTTGGGGCACTGATCAGAACTACCCGTGTTTATCCTCAACATTGCTTGAAAGTCAGGTGCCCCCAGACCGTTAATTAGGACCACAAAGCAGAAAGGTTTTCCAGAAGCTGAGATTCTACAGGGCTGGTTCCAGCTTAGAGGGGCCCCAGGCAGAGAGTTCCCAAGCCCCCCATCTCTTCTACCTAGGGTTGCCAAGTCCCCTGCGTTCTGGAGTGGGGAACTTTTTCTGTGTTCTGTAGTGGGGGACTATTGTACCATAGTTTTCCCTCCCAAATGGCTAGAGCATCCGGGAAAACCATAGAGTTTTCCTGGAAATGCCCAGAGCGGTTGCGCCTGTCGTCCCCGGTGCAATGATGTAATGTCCGGGTGACATCATCGTGCTGGCGATGTAGGGGGAGGTTCCGCCCGCCGACCCAATATGGGCTGGCAGGTTGGGAAAGTCCGGACCAGGGGCTCGGCAGCCCTACTTCTACCCACTTCCAGGCCTCCACACATGCCCTCCTTCCCTTCCAGTTCTGGGCCTCCTGCCTGCCTCTGTGTCCTTCCACTGTCAAGCTTTCCCACTGCCCACATTCACCAGTGGTTGCAGCCCTTTTCCCAGGGGCACTGGGCGACATATATCTGGGCAGGGCTTTTTTTTTGCATATTACGCCACACCCCCTGATGCCAAGCCAGCTGGAACTATGTTCCTGTGTGTTCTTGCTCAGAAAAAGCCCTATATCTGGGAGTACTGAGGAGCACTTGCAAATAAATGAGTGGGGGGAGAGTCAACAACAGTGGGCCCTGCCAGAAGCCCTGGCAGCTGCTCCACCTCAGGGTATGTTGATGCTGGCCCTGGCTGGGAATATGGGGCATCTGGATTCCTTTGCTGTTCTGAAGAGTGCATGGCATGTAACATCCAGCAAGGCAGGGGAGTTGAACTCTTGGAACTCTCTTCCTGGATCCAAGATCAAGGTGGCCATTTCAGATGTGGAATGTGGGAGTCAAGACTCCTAGGGGGTTTGAAAATCAGGTCTAAGTCAGGGTAAGGGAATGAGGTTTGGCAGGTTGAGCAGAAAGGCAGGATTCCTGGATTCTGTGCCTGGCCCTAGGTAAAGTCTAGAGGACGGGTGCCAGCACTCATGAGATTGAACCCATATCCCGGCAGGGAATTAGTGGGTGGTGAGGTAGAGGCTGGCACCAAGCTGGATTCTTGGGTTTTATCATTGGGTAGGAGCCAAAACTCTTTGGTTCAGCTGCCAACTCTGGCCCATTATTCACCCTGTGTCCACTTTACAAACCATTCTTTTTCCTCCTGCTGTATTTATTCTGCAGCTGCAGTTTTAAAAAATGCACTTTTCTAAGTCGGTTCAGGTTTTCCACATGCATTTTAGTGTTAGTTGGCTGAATGAAAGGGAACAGAAAGGAATGCAGGCAAAGTGTGTGTGTGGTGGGTGGTGGGGGAGACAATGTTGAAATTGGCAAGACTGTGCCCAAGCCTCCCCTCATTTTCTTAGCTCCTTTCCTGCTTCATTTTTCTCCCACTCCTTTCTCGATTGAGGATTAAGTAAAACCAATCTCTATTTGCAGCTTTGGGCAGAGAGTAGCCCCTGCACTGCAATCCAGAAATCTTCCTTGAGTACCGGGAAACAGTCCCTGAGACCAAGGGGGTTGGTTGCTTCTTCTTGGAAGATGCTCCATCCCTATTGCTCAAAACAACCTGGGGAGAAGAGTGCAAAGATGACATGTGACATCCAAAACAGGAACTCTAGACCTGTAATTTGGCCTGAAAAAGCCACTGTGTGTGTATGAGGACAATCAGGATCAAGGAAACAGTGTTGGAGAAGGGGAAGTAATTCTTTTCCAGCCCCACCATGTGCTGTTTCCCCAGCTGGAGATACCTCCAGGTAGAAGAAACCCATATTGTGCTTATTTTCCTCCCTCCCTTTTTCATTTGGGGAAATGACACAGTGACAATTGTTACCCCTCACATAGACACATGTATGAAATTGCCTTGAGTGAGATCACTGGGCCTGTCTGCTCAGATAGGCAGTGGCTCTCCAGGGTCTCTCATCAAGCAGAGGTCTTTCACATCACCTATCTGATATTTTTAGTTGGAGATGCTGGGGTTTGAATCTAGGACATTCTGCATGCAAAGCAGAGACTTTACCACTGAGCCACAGTCCCTCCAGTGCGTGTGTGTTTGGCGGGGGAGAGATGTAAAAACAACCAGGTTGTAGGGGAAGTGAAATATCTTTACCCAAGGCTTTTTTTGTAGTAGGAAATCCTTTGTATATTAGGCCACACACCCCTGATGTAGCCAATCCTCCAAAAGCTTACAGGGCTCTTAGTACAAGGCCAACTGTAAGCTCCAGGAGGATTGACTACATATGCAAAGGAGTTCCTGCTACAAAAAAAGCCCTGTCTTTACCTGAGACTTAGGAAAACTGCAGCCAGACTTGTATTCTCAAGCCCTTTGTGGGTACCCATAGTAAGGAGAAATGTTTCCCCCACTTAATACTCATGCACCACAGGGGAGTCTTGCATATGTGGGGTGAGAATTAGGAGCTGGGCCTGCTGTACGTTATGTCCTATGCGCCAGTAGTCCCCATTGCCACATATTCCCCACTTCCCGTGCTGTCTGGGCAGGCAGCATGACTCAGGTCTAGAAAGCCTGTAATGTTTGCTTTCTTTTAAAATATATAACAGGGACACTCCTTCAAGACAGAGCCATTATCCCGTATCTGAGTCTGGAGATAAAGAGAGCCCCTGCACTCCACAAAAGTTCATGCTTCAGCCAACTCTCAAGACATGATGGTGGGAATTTTGTGGAGCTCTTTGCAGATTTTAAACTAGCACGCAAGGTGATTTATATCAGGACTGTTGTTGTTCAGTCACACAGTTGAGTCTGACTCTTTGCGACCCCATGGACAAAGTCACGCCAGGCCCTCCTGTCTTTCACCATCCTCCGAAGTCTGCCAAAAATTTGTGTTTGTTACATCAGTAATACTGTCCAGCCATCTCATCTTTTGCCGCCCCCTTCTTCTTTTGCCTTCTGTCTTTCCCAGCATCAGGATCTTCTCCAGTGAGTGCTCCCTTCTCATTTGGTGGCCAAAGTATTTGAGCTTCAGCTTCAGCATCTGACCTTCCAGTGACCAGTCTGGGTTTTTTTCCCTTAGGACTGACTGATTAGATCGTCTTGCAGTCCAAGGGACTCTCAAGAGTCTTCTCCAGCACCATAGCTCAAAAGCATCTATTCTTCTGCGCTCGGCCATGACTTCCAGGCACACACACACGCATAAAATACAACTCCTCCCTCCGCCAAATACAAAAAATATATACTTTGCATATTGTTTGTCTGGCCTCCTGCATGCAGGTTTTTTGTGTGCATGTACACCCCCAGCTTTATGTATGCACATGCAAGCTATGGTATATCCTTGGCCTTCCAGGCATGTATTCCATGTTCACTTTGCAGTCACAGGATTAAGTGCTTACTGATTTTTTCTATTCTAATTTTGCTTCTGGAAAGCCCCAAGTTTTTTAGAGTCACAAGATAAACGGATAATAATCAGGACCAGTATGGGTAGCCTTTCCAGATATCAGTTTCCTGTAAGCAGTTTATCTCTTTCTCTTTTTTTCTTAACAAATATACCAGTTGAACCGGAGGGATCACATGCCCTTCCGGACAAACAGTGCTGGTCTACAAAGTGCCATCAGTTTTCCCCAGAAGCAAAAGTTTCAGCCTTAGACTCTCTCTTTCTTAGCAGCCAAATTCAAATATGGGCTGTTACCTTCACTGATTATACTTCAACACCACCCCAAACCATTTTTCTTGGGAGCCCCTTCATGCTAGCCCGTGTCCAATAACAAGTAGCCAGCACCTATTGAGGACCATTGCTCTTCCTGGGAACAAGGATCTGACAGCTCTTGGTGTTTGCAAAAGAAGCATCTTCAGAAAAAAATGCTAGATAAAAGACCATCTCCTTGTTTTTCTACAGCCACAGTATTATTGTGTGATGTGTTCATAAAAACAGAAGAAGTGCCCTGCTGGATGAGACCAGTGGTCAATCTAGTTCAGCTTCCTGCCTCACAGAGAGGCCAACCTGTCACTCTGGAGGGCCAGCAACAGAGCATAGAGGCAAAGTTGCCTCCTGGCACTGGGATTCAGAGAATGACTGTCTCTAAAACGTCAGTCACCATGGCCAGTAGCCACTGATCTGTCCTCCATGAATTTATCTGATCCTCTTTTGAAGCTGTGTATTCCTATGGCCATCATTGCATCTTCTGGCAGTGAAATCTGCATTTTAATTACTCTGTGTAAAGAAGTATCTGTTTTTGTCCATCCTGAATTTACTTCCCATCAGTTTCATTGGATGCCCTCAAGTTCTCATGTTTTGGGAGAGAAAGCAAAATTTCTCTTTGTCAACTTCCTCCACTCTGTTTTAAAACCTCTATCACAGTGGTGTCGAACTCATGAGGGCCAGATCTTACATAAATGAGACCTTGTTGGGCCAAGCCATGTCAGGCTGGGCCATGTGTGTACCTATTTAAGATTAAGTAGCAGAAACATAAACTTTATAAAGGACACAGACAAACACAATTAAAGATTTAAAAAAATATTTAAAATAAAACATGCTTAAAACATTAGCACTTGGTCTTAAAAGTGCTGTCTTTGTATCTCTTCTGTGCGATTCAGGGAACTGGTCAAAGGAAGCTCTGGCTCTTTCCCTACCTACCCAGGGGACTAGGAGAGGGGAGTAGGCTCAGGCAATAGAAGGAAGAGAGGCTTGACTCAGCAGTTCTGCTGTGCTATTGAGAGATCCTGGCAAAGCAAGGTCACCCCCCCTTCCTCCCCAAGGGAGGAGCCTCAGCCAATGGAGAAAATAAAGGTTTTGCTCTGTGGCACCTGTGCAATTGAGCAAGCCTGGCAAAGGAAGCTGTGATGCAGAAGGAAGCAAGAGAGAGGGAGAAGAAAGCAGATGACAGCCAGTTGCTCAGGGGCCTGATAGGAGCCTTTTGAGGGCCTGATTCGGCCCCCAGGCAGCATGTTTGACACCCCTACTCTATCATTTCTCCCTTTAATCATCTTGGTTTCCCTCTCTGTACTTTTTCCAGCTATCACTTGTTACCCTCTCTTTTTAAAAAACAACTCCTTTGCTTTCTAGGCTGCGAAGAAACAGCTCTTCTGACAAGCCCACCAAAGCCAAGCAGCGCCTCACCAAAAAGGCGGCTTCCTCAGCAAACCTCTTGAACCGCTCCAGCAGTCTTGAGAAGTGAGACAAACCCTCCTTTCTCGTTCCTACCCCTGCCACATGTTTTTCTTCAGGGAGATATTGGGAAGTTCTTTGTGCTTAAGGGAGAGGGAGAGAGGAAAAACAGTCTGCATGTGCTCAGAGGTATTTTTGTTGTCGGGAGGAGTTCTGAGGTAAACTCCAAATTTTCCCTGTAAAGTAGCGCTATTAGCTACATATAGCATGTCCTCTCTCTCTCTCTCTGGTCTGCCCCCTTAACATTCTGCTTTATCTTTGCAGCCGAAACAAGGATCCCACTCTGAGTCCAGGTGAGTTCTGAAAAGAAACGATGGTGAAGGGGATTCTGGGAATGTTGTAGGACTGGGGAAGGTTGTAGCTAGATCCCATGGGAGGAAAACTACTCAGGTAGCAGCTTCGGCTAGGTCCAAAGCAGCAGGTTGATTCTCACCTAGAAGGTGCCAAGGAGAGGACCCCTCCTAATTCCTCCTAAGGGAGAAGGCAGCTGGTCACAATGACAGCTGGGATCAGGTGATAACCTGGGGGCCACCTCAAGGGAGAGAACATTCAGAAGGCCAACTCTTGCAAATGTGCTATTCAGGCCCAGAAAGATGGGCAGCCCATTGTTCCTTCTAAGCTGAGTTAGTGTGAGCTAGCTATAGTTTTTTAGCCTCTGGCTCACACATTTTTGTCCTAGCTCAGGAAAAATGGCCCCAGAGCAAACCAATCAATAGAGTACCTCACAACTTTTATGCCAGTAGCTCACAAAGTAGAATTTTTGCTCACAAGGCTCCACAGTTTGGAGGGAACATTAGACAGGTACAGCCTCCTTTCTCCACCATCAAAACATCTAATGCTTCCCTTCTGTCTTTCGTCTCTCTCCTCTTTGTCTCTCTCCAGGGCCACTGAGCACCCGAAGGATGAACTATAATCAAGGTGAGGCTTTGGAAAGGGTAGCCCTGTAGTATCTTAAGTGAGCAGTGATTCACAAAAGCTCATCCCCTGCCACAGATTTTGTTAGTCTTTAAGGTGCTATTTGCTCTTTTCTACTCCTGTGTTGAATTAAGGGTGTTCTGTCTGGCAGGTGAGGTTAGAAGAAATAAAAGTGTGCAAGTGTATGTTTAAGGGATTCAGATGGTAGGTTTTCATGCCTCTGGGGGAAAAGCCCATTGTATGGATGCTAACCTTCAGGTGGGGCCTGGATATTTCCTGAAATTACAGCTTATCTCCAGATGAAAGGGATCCATTTCTCTGGAGAAAATGGATGTTTTAAAGGGTAGACTCTGTGTCATTGTATTCCACTGAGGTCCCTGTCCTCCCCAGGCTCCATCCCCAAATCTCCAGAGGTTTCCCAACCTGGCAAAGGCAACCCTACCCCCATCCCAACTCCTGCCAGTGGCGGGGGGGGGGGGGGTACTGGGTAAGCCTAAACAGAGATTTGTCTGACCCACCCTCTGGCACTGGCCATGGAAAAGCAATCAGCCTATTGCTATGGGAAAGAAAGGGAAACAAGGATGGTGGGGTGGGGGAAACCTCTCTGCACAGAGAAATATAATATGTAAAGGAGAAAAGCCAAGGCTTCATTCTGCTGTTTTACTTACTTGCAAGAGGTGGGTTTTTGCTGTTGTTTTTGCCCACACATCAGAGTGCACAAGGTTGCAACCTTACCTCGCTTCACCCCCCCCCCCCGGCCTGCATGCAAAAGTGCAGTCTCACCCACACACATTTATTTATCCAGGGCTTTTTTTGTAGCAGGAACACCGTTGCATATTAGGCCACACCCCACTGATGTAGCCAATCCTCCAAGAGCTTACAGGGCTCTTATTACAGGGACTTACTGTAAGCTCTTGGAGGACTGGCTACATCAGGGGTATGTGGCCTAATATGCAAAGGAGTTCCTGCTACAAAAAAAGACCTGTACAGTATATCCAAGGCTTTTTTTGTAGAAAAAGCCCAGCAGGAACTCATTTGCATATTAGGCCACACCCCTGCTGCCAAGCCAGCCAGAACCATGTTCTCGCTTTAAAAAAACAAAAACCCTGTGTATATCTTGAACTTTCCCCATCATCAAAGGACTCGAGGCAGCATTTCAATAGTCCTTTCTTTAAATGGTTTATTTTTACAACAAATCCCTCACCCACTCAGCACAATTTTTCTACTAACCCTAAACAGTACAGGCTTAACTTCAGCAGCTTGCTTATGTTTTATGTCCCCTAACCGTAACCAGTGACCTATCAAGCACCGCTAACACATGTTCAAAAACAAAAATGTAACCAGTGTAAATCAGGAGAACAGGACTGACCGTTGCCTGTTGCTTGTCTATCTGAGGGGTTTGGGTTATCCCATTGCTGTGGAGACAGACTTATGTGCAAGCTAACTAAGCTACAGTTTAGGATTTTGGATTATGAGGTCCCTCTAATTCCAAAAAATTTACCATTTCTTGGTAGTTCCTACAAAGCCTCTTAAATTTGACATCATTTAAGGCAGGGGTCCCCAATTTTTTGAGCCTGTGGGCACCTTAGAAATCCTGATATAGCATGGTGGACACAGCCACAAAATGGCTGCCACAGAAGGTGGAGCTAGGCACAAAATGGCTGCCCTAGCTTACCTTTGGTCACATAGTGAAGATTCATGTGCTGTGGTGGCTTACTCCCCAAGCACTGTTTTTAAAAATCTGTATAACCAATCAGATCTTCCACAGTCAATCAGAAGCCTTGCTGGGCAAAAGCCTCACCTGGAACTGTCCACTTTTTAAAAGCATTTGGTGGGTACCAAGAAAGGTGTTAATGGGCACCACATTGAGGACCTTTGGATTAGTCTCAGGGTGGCCTAATCCAGCCCTGCGTTGCCGGCACCTGGCTGCTGTCTCCGCCCATTCATCTCTTCCTCTCTTTAGAAAGACTTTCCGTCAAGATGTTCCTGCGTGGCCGGCCCATCACTATGTACATCCCTTCTGCTTTCTTGAACTATGATGACCTGCGCATGGAGCAGCCATCCGAGAAGCTGCAGTTGGACTGGGTGTATCCTTGAGGGGGCCCTTACTCATTGTTGGCTTCAGAGGGGCTGCATTGTTAGGAAAGACTTAAAGATCTGGTCCCTGTCAAGCGTAGAATGGGCCAGTCATAGTTCTTATGGACTAAAAATAGGTCCCCATTTTTAATGGCCTATTCTTACAGTGTAAATTAACATAGTACGGTGTAGCATTTAGAGCACTGGACTAGTCCAAGGATGGCCAAATTTGCTTAATGTAAGAGCCACATAGAATAAATTTCAGATGTTTGAGAGTCGCAAGACATGAATGTCAGATGTTTGAGAGCCTCAAGGATGGAAGGAAGGTAGGAAGGTAGGGCAATAGATGGGGAGAGGGAAAGGTTTAAAGAAAACAACATTAACTTTAAATGTATTCTCCAAGCCACTGGCTGGCTTGGCTTGGAGAAGTGATTTAAAGAGACAAATGCCTTTTCCAAGCCAGCTGACAGGGCGGTGGGGGCTTCAAGAGCAAGGCAAGAGGGGCTGAGAGAACTGCTCCTGAGAGAACATCTCTGAGAACTATGACTGACCCAAGGTCACCCACCAGTGGAGAAGTGGGGAATCAAACCCAGTTCTCCAGATTAGAGTCTGCTGTCCTTAACCACTACACCAAACCGGCTCTCACAACAATGTTTTACTCAAGGTATGAGCTTTTGTGTGCATGCGAAAGCTCATACCCTGAATAAAATTTTGTTGGTCTTAAAGGTGCCACTGGACTCTAACTTTGTTCTGTTGCTTCCGACCAACATGACTGCCCACCTGGATCTATGCCCCATATGCTTAATTGATTTAATTCACTTGACTGGCTTTCGTGGGTTAACTGTAGTTAATCTTCTGATAAAGGTTAAAGGTTGTAGTCTTATAACATAAAGATTATGATGGCCTAACTCTGAGGAGTGCTGTGTGGTTGGTTCTGTTGCCAGTCATGTCAGATGGGCAGCTCCCAGAAGCCTTTGCTTTCTTTGCTTTGCATTTGGGCTCCTTGACAGCAGTTCCAGCTATGGTTACCGAGGTCGCGATTGCCGTTCCAACCTCTACGTGCTGGCCTCAGGAGAGCTGGTCTACTTCATAGCCTGCGTAGTTGTCCTCTACCATGTGCAGAATCGCACACAACGGCATTATCTAAAGCACACAGACTGTGTACGCTGGTGAGTTCTGGGCAGTAGAGCAATCTGGGTCTTGCATCCCTCCTGCCCCAGGATAGGTGTACATCCAACTCTCCAGGTGAAGAAAGCACATGGATTTCCCCTGAGTTCCTCTTGATTCCTGCAGCCCCTTCTGGCCCACAGCAAGATAATTCCTGGGGTCATGGGATCTGCATGGATGAAGAGCCATGCAGAGTGAGGAGGAACAAAGGGATGTAACTTCCTCAGCAGAGGAAGAGGGAAGAGGAGCTATTTCACACCCTTGTTGTTCCTTTCTCCACCACCACCACTCATGGCTTTTCCTCCAGCAGGTCCTGCAGCTCTCGCAATGACCTTTTTACTGGTCAGTCAGGGCTACAGGAGACCAGAGGAATGCAGACAAATGCGATGTTCCATGCACAGACAGTGAGACACACTGCTCGCCTTTGGCTCCCATTTTCTCATGACACATGAAGCACCCTCTTCCTCCACGAAAATGTGAAGACATGCTCTGTCGGTCTGGTCTAGTTTTTCTCATTGTGGTAGCCAGGCTTTGTCTGTGCCTTTCAGACTGCAGGGGGGATGCTCCTCCGCTTGTTTGTACATGGCATGCAGTAACTAACTTCTTCCTTTGCCCTGTAGTCGCAGCTCTTTGTGTGTATATATAGACTTATGACTCTGTGTTTCCTCCAGCCTAGCTGTGCATCCGGACAAAGTTCGCGTCGCTTCGGGGCAGATGGCTGGTGTGGACAAGGATGGCAAGGTAAACCCCCAACGCTGGAAGGGTCCTGAGGCCTTGATCTCCCATTCCTGATCTGATAATTAAAACTTTGGCCCAGAGGCGAGTTAGGTTGCTTTTCTTTACTTTCAAGTGTTCCATTACCCTTATGTCAAAATGGAATTAGCTTGCCTGGAGCAAAAGATAAAGCACGATGGTAATCTGACTGTCTCCTTCATGCAGCAGGCCGCAAACGAAGCAGTAGCTTTCCAGTCGTCTTAGTGGGGTGCAGACAAAGCAGTGTCCTTTTCACTGTCTCAAC
The DNA here is from genome assembly GCF_032191835.1 of Heteronotia binoei. Classification (NCBI taxonomy): domain Eukaryota; kingdom Metazoa; phylum Chordata; class Lepidosauria; order Squamata; family Gekkonidae; genus Heteronotia; species Heteronotia binoei. Next base: position 258,536,059 of record NC_083223.1, read on the forward strand.
GAGGTGCAAACAACTAATATTTTCGATTAATAGCATCTAGGGTCACGTTATGTACAAGAGTCGCCAGAGAAGACAATAATGTTAGGCAAAGTTGAAGGCAGCAGGAAAAGAGGAAGACACGTAACGGGATGGATTGACTCAGAAAGGGAAGCCACAGCCATCAGATTGCAAGAACTGACCAAGGGTGATAGCGATAAGACAAGGACATTAATTCATAGGGTCACCATAAGTCACTTAACGGCACTTAACACGCACACTCAGTGCAAATTAAAAGAGAAGTCTGGTTTAAAAATAAATTGGTCTACATTCCCTTATTCTCTGTTTGAATGCTGAAAAGGCCTTTGACAAGGTGGAAATACCATATTTAAAATCAGTTCTTTTTATGCAATTTGGCTCACGTTTTTAAAGATCTATGGAAGCAATATGCCAGAGTCCTGAAACTCAAATCACCATAAACCAGTACAGATTTGATGATTTGCAACTGGCCAGGGCTGCCCTTTATCCCCAATTTTGTTTGTGTTATCATTAGAACCTTTGGCACCTATGCAGTATACCAAGACCCTGAAATGGTAGGTATCAGTATCCATAAAGACTCCCACAAACTTAGTTTATTTGCTGATGGTACTGGTTTCTACCTTAGCAACCCGATCATGTCACTAAATAAATTGATGCGAGCAATTGATCAATTTAGTAAATACTCAGGATTCACAAAAATAATTTGGTCTGTAATAGTTTAAATAATTAATTAGAATTATCTGATCCTTGCTGCATGATTTCTGCAGTCTGGCCAGTTTTACACTCTTCCTCTTATCTTTAATGTCTAGGGTTTGCTGACCTTTTTTTGGCTTCTATTTCCCTCCCATTCTCTCTCTCTCTCTGTCTATCTCTTGCAGCCTCTGCAACCCTTTGTTCATATCTGGGACTCATCTACCCTTCTCCTGCTGCAAGAGATTGGGCTGGGAAGCTTTGAGAGAGGAGTTGGATCGCTTGCCTTCTCCACTGCAGTAAGTACCTCATCCTTCCGATGCTTCCAGGAAACAAAGAGAGAAATAAATCCCCCCATTTCCTCCAAAGTTTTATTTGCAGCAATGTTAAATCTTCAACTTCTGTTTTTGACGCTAGGTGCTAACCTTGGAACATATGAAGAGACGGTAGTGCCCCTCAGCAGGTGCAAGGGTATATTTCTCTCACGGCTGAGAGTAGTGCTTAAATAACAGGGGGGCAAGTTACAACCCTGCTTAGCTTTTGAGATCTGATGAGACTGGGCTAGCTGATCTGGACCATCCAGATCAGGGCAAACCCTCCATGAATTTCTCTAATTGCATCTTTAAGCTATCTGAGCTCATTACATCTTGGGCAGTGAGCGCCGTAAGTTAACTGGGCAAAGAATCAGTCTGTTTTGTCTGTCCTGAATTATTACATTCACTGGGGGAACCCCAGTTTTCAAATAAGGGAGAAAATGTTCTCTCTCTTCATGTTCTCCACAATATGGAGAGCCAGTGTAATGGTTAAGTGCGCGGATTCTTATCTGGGAGAACCGGGTTTGATTCCCCACTCCTTCACTTGGACCTGCTGGAATGGCCTTGGGTTACCCATAGCTCTGGCAGAGGTTGTCCTTGAAAGAGCAGCTGCTGTGAGACCCCTCTCAGCCCCACCCACCTCACAGGATGTCTGTTGTGGGGGGAGAAGATATAGTAGATTGTAAGCCACCCTGAGTCTCTGATTCAGAGAGAATAGCGGGGTATAAATCTGCAGTTCTTCTTCTATGTATAATTCTGCAGATTTCTGCCATGTCCTATCTTGATTCATTAATGTAGTCCCATTCCTTTCCCTCCATAATTCAAGCACCAGGAAAGAATCTGCATATGGATTCAGGAGAATGCCCTCCAACTGTTTTTCAGATCTACATGAGCTGTAGCACTCATTTTTCTAAAAATTAAGCAGTAGAACTGGGTATACTCTGTGCTTTAAAAAAAATTAGAAATGCCAAAGCAAAGCAATCCAAAGAATGTATACAGAAGAAAAGGATCTCTTTTTTTTTGCATAATTTATTCTGCTGCTATAGAAGTAAGTGGTTTTGCAGAGCTCTGACTTTCTGAGCAGCAGAAATCTTGCCACGCTCAGAGATTTCAGTAAACATTGCCCCTGTACTTCTCTGAGTGTGTCTTCCATCATAAGGGCTAGAACAGGGGTGGCCAAACTTGCTTAACATAGGAGCCACATAGAATAGATGTCAGATGTTTGAGAGCTGCAAGACATGAACGTCTGATGTTTGAGAGCAGGGAAGGAAGGAAGGAAAATAGACGGGGAGGGAGACGTGAAAAGAAAGCAACTTTAAATGCATTCTCCAAGCTGTCAGCTGACTTGGTTGGAGGAGTGACTGAAAGACACAAATGTTTTCTCCAAGCTGGCCAATGGGGCAGTGGGAGCTTTGAGAGCCACACAAGATGTGTGAAAGAGCCATATGTGGCTCCCGAGACACAGTTTGGCCACTCCTGGGCTAGAATCCTTTTTTAAAATACAGCTGAATTCCACAGCCTGTAGCAAAAAGCCTTAGAATGCTGGGTTTATGTGGGCAAACCTAGTTTTCTTGCTTTGTCCTGTCCTTGCTTTGGATTGTGGAATGCACATGGCCAGACCCTAGTCTATCACTGCATATTTGTCCGTTGTGTCTCCAGGATGAAGGAATGTACCTGTGCGTGGTGGATGAGTCCAACGAACACATGCTGTCCATTTGGGATTGTTCCCGTCCTACCAAGCTAGCTGAAATCAAGGTGAGTGCTACAAAGCCTCAGGATTGGCAGGACTTGGGAGGAACTTGTATTGTTGTCCAGATCTCCAGCCCCAAACCAGCTCCAGAACACCTCAAAAATCTGATACAAATAACAAAGCTGAGTTAGAATAGAAAGAAGGGATGAGAAGTATTCAGGCACAAAGTTGGGGTGCTTGGCTGCTTCCTTCCATCCCTGTGGTAGCCCCATCAGTAGCAGTAGGAAGCTGGAGGGTATGCAGAGCCAGTTCAAGACCCCAGCAGCTACATGGGTGCCAAAGGGGTGGAGTGCAACAAGATGGGAAGAGGCCCTAATTTGTCTAGCCCTGCCAGAAAACTGATGGTGCCTTATCTGCTCTGATAGGAGAGGGAGGGAGAGGAAAACCCCTCTTTTGTAGGTAAAAGCTGTTTTCATTTCCCTGTCTGGAGGTGTGAACTAATCAGGGAGGTCATTAGCATTTCTAAAGTGTTGTTGGACTGAAAAGAATGCACTGTCTGAAGGTGTGAATGGACCATTTAAATGACTGATCAAGGAGGTCATTAGGCTTTCTGAAAGATTGTTGGGTGAGGCTGGAGACTATGAGAAAACTTTTTTTTTAAATGAAGGTGACAATTCTGAACAATCCAAACCTCCAAAGTACCCCATAAGTAAAAGTTAATATGAAGTTTCCTATAAATGAGACACGCATCGACTGCTCAGTCAAAACAAAAAAACCCACCAGCTTCTCCATTTGCTCAGCCTGATCTGCTTAGCAAGTTTCCTTGGCAGTAAGCTCCACTGCGCTGAACTGCCCCTCACCTCACCGTCCCCCACCAAGAGAAAAAATTCCTGGCTATGGCCTTGTTTTCAAGCAGCTGCATGGGACTTCCACAGGGAGGAAAGGAAGCACCCCAAAGCAGCCCACTAGTTATGTATACTGGGGGCTGAATAATCATGCATGTGCTCACCATTTTTCCAAGTTCAGCAAAATCCAAGAGGTTTGGGATAGGCTTGGCAGGCTGCCAGATGTGGCTGTTGTGGTTGACTTCAGTTTAGTAAGTGACAGCGTCTGTGCTACACCCACAAACTGGTTAAGCGGATGGAGATTGCGAAGGTTTGTTTCATTGGGCATCCTTACATAAACCCAGGTCATGTTCCAGAGGATGGAGTGTATACCACTAGGAAGGCAAAGATGACCCCTGGGTGCTGCCTTTAGGTGTGGGGATTTCCACATCACAACACACAACCCTCGTTGTGGCTAAAGTTGCCGGCTCTTGGTTGGGAAGTACCTGAAGATTTGGACAGGGTTGTGGGAAGGGGAGGGCACTTAGCAAGGATGTAATGTCTACTCTCCAAAGCAGCCGTTTTCTACAGAGGACATGATCTTGGTCCTCTGGAGACCAATTGTAATAGCAGGTAGATTTGCCAGATCAGGTGATGATGGGGGTGGGGATTAGATCCAGGTTGGGAAACTTCTGGAGATTTGGGAATGGAGCCTGGAGAAGACAAGGACAATGCCACAGAGTTCACTCTCCAAAACATCTATTTTCTCCAGGGAAACTGATCTCTGGGTATTTTGGAGATGAACTATAAAGTCCCAGGGATCCCCAGGTCCCACCTGGAGGCTGGCATCCCTATTTAGGAGGACATCTCCAGGTGCCACCTGAAGCTTGGCAACCTTATATGATGGCCCCACCTGCCGCTGCCAGTCTGAGAAGACAATACTGACTTTGATGGACCAAGGGTCTGATTCAGTATAAGGCAGCTTCATATGTTCATATGCACAAGGCTTGTAAAACGGGGCTGAACCCTGATTGCTCCAATGGTCTTGATATCTCCTCCCCAACATACACAATTCCACAGAGCACCAACGAATCTGTCCTGACGGTAGAGTTCAACCCACAAGACAGCAGCAACATCATCACCACCGGAAAATCTCACGTCTATTTCTGGACCTGGAGTGGAAGCAGTTTGACGAAGAAACAGGGCATCTTTGGGGTAAGGAGGCCCCGGCGTGAGGTGGGAGGCTTTATCCTGTAGAATTGAGAATGTGGGTGGAAGAGAGCAAGGCTCAGGCCATATGCAAGCTGTGGGTTCAAATCTCAGCTTCTCCCTGGTGTTGGGGAGCCATGAGGATTAAGTCATCAGGACCAGTGTCAGGATTCAGTGTTGTAGGGCACCTGTCAAGGTCCGTGGCCCAGTAGAGGGCAAGGTGGTGTCGCTGAGTCGATTTGATGCCTGGCACCAGTGGCGAAGCAAGAAAATTGCCCTCTCTGCTACCTCCTCAAAACACCCCTCCTGTAGGCTTGCCAGCTTGTTTTGGAGAAAGCCAGGGGGGTGCAGAGGTTAAGAGTGGTGGACTCTAATCTGGGTTGGGTTGGCCGCTCCTCCTCCACATGAAACCTGCTGGGTGATCTTGGGCCAGTCGCGATTTTCTCAGAACTCTCTCAGCCCCTCCTGCCTCACAAAGGTGCCCGTGGTGGGGAGAGGAAGGGGATTGTAAGCCCCTTTGAGACTCCTTAGGGTAGAGAAAAGTGGAGTATAAAAGCCAGCTTTTCTTCTTGGGAGTTTCCTGGGGATTTAGGGCTGTAGGTAGGGGAGAGGAGGGAGCTCAACAGAGATGTAATATCATAAAGGCTGCCGTTTCCTTCAGTGAAACGGATCTCGGTAGTCCAGGGACCAGTGGTAATTCACTCCAGGCCTCACCTTAAATTTGGTAACCTGGCCCTCCCCACTTCTAAGGCAGTCTCCCTCTACAGACCCTCACATTGGCTGCTGACTCCCCAGGAACAATATTTACAGGGGGGCTCAATGGGTTGTGTTGGGATGAGGAAATGGGAAAATCACATACTGTGAGGTCCCACTCCATAAGCAGATCTTGCTGGATCTAGGCCAGCTCCCTGCTCAATGCAGGATCAGCCTAGAGCATCCCTGACCAGTGTTTGTCCAGCCGCTGCTTAAAGAATGCCAGTGAGGGGGAGCTCACCACTTCCCTTGGCAGCCCATTCCACTGCTGAATTATTCTTGCTGTAAAATATTTTTTCTAATATCTAGCTAGTATCTTCCGGCCCATAATTTAAATCAGGGCTTTTTTTTGTAGCAGGAACTGCTTTGCATATTAGGCCACACCCCACCGATGTAGCCAATCCTCTAAGAGCTTACAGGGCTCTTATTACAGGACCTGCTGTAAGCTCTTGGAGGATTGGCTACATCAGGAGAGTGTTGCCTAATATGCAAAGGAGTTCCTGCTACAAAAAGCACTCTGATTTAAACACATTATTGCGAGTCCTATCCTCTGCTGCCCGCAGGGACAGCTCCCTGCCCTCTATGACAACCTTTTGAATACAGAGCAATTTACAGCTTCCTCTTCTGTAACTGAACATTCCCGTGTCCTTCAGCCTTTCCTCTTAGGGCTTGGCTTCAGCCTTTCCTCTTAGGGCTTGGTCTTCAGCCTTTCCTCTTAGGGCTTGGTCTTCAGGCCCTTCATCATCTTTGTGGCTCTCTGAAGTGCCTAGGCAGAGGAGGAGAGTCAACAATGACTCACTTCCTGCAATTCTGAGATTAAAAAACCAAACAAACTTCCTTCTGCCGGTGCTTGTACCAACCTCTCCCCTTTCTGATCTTCCCAGAAATACAAGAAGCCCAAGTTCATCCAGTGCTTTGTGTTCGACACCAACAGTGATGTCCTCACTGGCGACTCTGAGGGCAATATCCTGACGTGGGCCAGGGTGGCAGCTGATGTCCGAACGCTGGGCAAGGGAGCTAAAGGTACACCGAAGCCAGAGACGAGAGATCTGCTATCTGGATGAAAGAGGCAGGAACTGGCCTAGTTGAAATCCACTCCTATTGATTAAGGAAGTGGCATTTAAAGCCTCAGGGAGAAGGTGGAAGAGGGCACCCCACAAGGGATTTAGCTTTCTGCCCCTTGTAACTGAAAAGGGGTAGACTGGACATCAGTCTAATGTAAAGAAAACTGAGAATCTTGTGGGCAGTGTTCCCTCTGAGCTGAGTTAATGTGAGCTACTTCACCGTTTTTTAGCCTCCAGCTCACACATTTTTGTCCTAGCTCAGGAAGGATGGCCCCAGAGCAGACTAATTTATGCAGTAGCCGAGTCATTCGCCTACAACTTTAATGCCAGTAGCTCACGAAGCAGAATTTTTCCTCACAAGACCCCACAGCTTAGAGGAAGCATTGCTTGTGGGCCCCCTTAAAGATTTAAAACGTATATTTTTATGGAAGCTTTTGTGGGCTGCAGCCCATTTAATCTGATGGACAAAGTGCTGCCATTCGTAGATAGAGAGATAAATAGATGATAGTGGGGCTTTTTGCAGAAACAGCCCAGCAGGAATTCATTTGCATATTAGGCCACACACCCTGACACCAAGCCAGCCGGAACTGCGTTCCTTCTCAAAAAAAAGCCCTGGATGATTGATAGATAGATAGATAGATAGATAGATAGATAGATAGATAGATAGATAGATAGATAGATAGATAGATAGATAGATAGATAGATAGGGCGTTTTCGCACTGACCTTCAAGTGGTGCGACCACCCTCTTCACGCCGGCGGATCTGCAGGGATTTCGCACCAGAAGCGCCGGCGCACCCAAAAGAGCCGGCGACTTCCGTCGCGAAACCAGCTCAAACGGAAACCGCCAAGAAGCAGGAAAACGTTTGAGCTGGTTTCGCGACGGAAGTCGCCGGCTGTTTTGGGTGCGCCGGCGCTTCTGGTGCGAAATCCCTGCAGATCCGCCGGCGTGAGGAGGGTGGTCGCACCACTTGAAGGTGAGTGCGAAAACGCCCATAGATAGATAGATAGATAGATAGATAGATAGATAGATAGATAGATAGATAGATAGATAGATATTGGAAAATGGAGTGATTTCAGATGCCGAATGACAGTAGCAGGCAAATGACAATAGAAGGTGTGATTGGACTAGGTGTGATATGCAGAGAGGTAGTGGTCGTGGAGAAGTCAGCATTGGTAATGAGATAGGAAACCTAAAGTCTCTAAGACTACTGGATTCTTACTCTTTTCTGCTGCTACAGACAAACTGCTACTTATCTTGATCTATCTCCATGGAAGAGATAAAACATAGTGAGTATTCAGAACAGTAGTCATTGCTGAAATGTCATCTTAATTTTCCTGTGGTCATATAACCCCTGTAGCGGGAACACAAAACCTTAATCTCAGTTGAGTCCTACATGAATCAAATGAAAACTACAGATAAACTTGTAATTCGGCAAATCTCACGCTGGAGTCTCCCTCTTGGCATTGTTCATCTGGCAATAGAGGCGTTCAGGCCATTAGTCTTGGCCTAAGACCTAAGCTGCCTGCTCATCTGTTCTTGCAGAGACGTACCAAATCAGCAAGCAAACGCGGGCCCATGAAGGCAGCATCTTCTCCCTATGCCTGTGCCAGGATGGCACCGTGCTCAGCGGCGGTGGCAAGGACCGGCGTCTTGTCCAGTGGAGTCCCAGCCTCACCCTGCTCCAAGAAGTGGAGGTAAGGGTGGTGACTGATTCAGGGTAGGAACGTCTCCCATCTTGTCCCTTAATGTGCTTTCCAGGTAAGGTGATTTTCCCAGGGGGAAACACCTGAGCAGGGCTAGGACAGGGTCTCCAATGACAGTGTTTAGCCATGGTCCAGGCTAGCCTGATCTTGTTATTGAAGGTATGCCATACTATAAAAAAAAAAGCCTTCAGCTACTGGCGGAAGACAGCAACAAAATGAGACAGTTGATACTCCCTGTGGAGTTCCAAAGTTTTGGCACTGGATTGTGGTTTTGCAACTTGTGGAGGAATTATAGTTGTGGAGGAATTATAGTTCAGTTCAGTGGCAGGAGCTCCTTTGCATATTAGGCCACACCCCCAATGTAGCCAATCCTTCTGGAGTTTACAGTAGGCCCTGTACTAAGAGCCCTGTAAACTTTTGGAGAATTGGCTACATCAGGGGTATGTGGCCTGCACCTTCATTGCCGCCTGCAGAACATTTGTTTGTACTTGTAAGCCGCTTTGGAGACATTTTTTTTTCTGCACTGAGAATTGGCATATAAATATTCAAAATCCATACATTACTTTCCTCCTGTGCAGATCCCTGAACAATTTGGTGCTGTGCGTACTATCGCCGAGGGCAACGGCGGGGACCTGCTAGTGGGAACAACACGAAACGCCCTGCTGCGAGGGAGCTTTGCAGACGGCTTCCGACCTATTATCCAGGCAAGCTGGGAGTGCTTCCGGCAGGCCCCGCCTTTCCCACCTGGGCCACTCTTGTTCCTCTGAGGGCTGCTCACCACTCTCTCTTTGCAGGGGCACACGGATGAACTGTGGGGGCTGGGCACTCACCCTTCAGGAGACCTTTTTGTCACCTGCGGCTACGACAAGCAGCTCTGCATGTGGGATGGTGGGGAGCACACGCTCGCTTGGAGTGTCACCTTAGAGGTACCGTACACAAGACTAAAGGTGCACACAGCATGGCCTTGGGGCAGAATGGATAGGCAGGTCTGTGTGTATGATGTCATTCTAGAAAAGTGCAGAATACAATACCGGGCATTGGATTCCACTTCCTGAGGAATTTATTTTTAAAAATATGCTGGTTCTTGTGGTTCTGTCTTGGCAGTGCCTGCCAAAATCTCAGACGCTAGAAAGGTAGCCAAATAAGATCTCTAGATATCAGAAGGAAGGAATTTCTCACCTCTTAGAGTTTTAGTTTCATCTCCACATAGCTCTTTGTGGGATAGTCCTGCAGAAATAACACTTCGCTCATCTTTCCCCTTTTTTAAACGATATATTGCTCCCACACTGGCTACATACAGTTATGGTATTCCACTCACATTTGCCGTAACAAGGTCAATCTACATAAACAGCAGCTCCACTGTTCCTGATCAGATCAGATCACATCAGATCTCAGTGCAGAATCTCAGGTTTGGATATTCCTTCATGGGAGGCAAGTGTTAAAGGCTGACCAATCTTGGTCTGAGAGATTTGTTCGCCTGTTTCAAACTGAGACCCTGGAACAAGTCTCCCTGTGATAACGTAACCAAGTTTAATCTGTGTTTGGTCTGGCATAACTCAAAGCACTTAATATAAACCAAAACAAGATTTTACTTAGGGCTTTAAAAGCAGACAATTTCCATGGTAGTTCCAAGTACACAGAAAATAAGAAAACTAACATTAGCAGAGCTTTTTTTTGAGCAGGAATGCACAAGAACACAGTTCCAGCTGGTTTGGTGTCAGGGGGTGTGGCCTTATATGCAAATGAATTCCTGCTGGACTTTTCCTACAAAAAAACCCTTGCTTAGCAGTGTAGGTCTTATTTCCCATAGCTCTGGCAAGTTCAGTGCACAGCAAGCAGCACAGCTCCATACAGATGTAAAAAAGGTTGTCCCCTGAGCAGGCACCAGTAGTTTCCAACTCTGGGGTGACACCTGTCATGGGTGCTGGGGACCCTGCAGAAGAAGCTGAGCCTGCAGAAGAAACTGTGCCCCTGCCACCTGCACCAGTGCCCCTGCCTCCTGCTGGAGAAGATCCAAGCCCCCCTGCCTCGCCCTCTCGGGTGGCTCGTGTGCGTGACCGCCTTCGTCAGGACCTCAGGGATCGGAGGAGGGCGGCACGCTCACGAGCAAGATGCTCCCTGAGCCCTGAGTTTTGAAAGGATTCTGGCCCTTCTAGGAGTGAGGATGCTTGAGTCTCAGCAGGATCCTGGCTGCCTCTCTGAGCCAGCAATTAGCCCAAATGGGCAACAGACAGCAGAGGGCTATATAGCTGTGGGCTTTGGGAAGAGGCTTTGTGGAAGCAACTAGTCACTTACCTGATGTTCTAGCATTCACTTCGGCTTTTGACTTTGGCTTCTGGACCCCCTGACTTTGGCTTTGACTTCTGGACCCCCTGACTTCGGCTTCTGAACCTCTGACCTGCGATACCTGGACTGTGATTCGGTTTTGGCGCCTTGGACCCTCTTTGCTCACCAGCTACAGACCTTGGACTGCCCCTGGACTTTGCCTGACCCGGCCCCAGCCCGTGACAACACCATCACATCACAAAGTTTTCATGGCAGACTTTTTACAGGGTGGTTTGCCATTGCCTTCCCCAGTCATCTACACTTTCCCCCCAGCAAGTTGGGTACTCGTTTTACTGATCTTGGAAGGATGGAAGGCTGAGTCGACCCTGAGCCTGCTACCTGAACCCAGCTTCCACCAGGATCGAACTCAGGCCATGAGCAGAACTTGGACTGCAGTACTGCAGCTTACCACTCTGTGCCACAGGGCTCTTCCCATGCAGATATAGCACAGGGCAAAGCAGATAACACAGACTGAAAAAGGGAATTGGGATAGAGCAGGGGTGGCCAACGGTAGCTCTCCAGATGTTTTTTGCCTACAACTCCCATCAGCCCCAGCCATTGGCCATGCTGGCTGGTGCTGATGGGAGTTGTAGGCAAAAAAACATCTGGAGAGCTACCGTTGGTCACCCCTGGGATGGGGTAATGATGTGGCCTAACGGCAGAGACTATACAGTGGGCCCATAGACCTCCTGTCCCTCTCCAGCCGATATTTGGGCCATCTCTGAGAAAGGTTCTGGAAGAAGCATTGGATTCACACGCACTCTTAACCCAGCTAAAACTGGCGCAGTAATTAGTAGGCCTGAAGAACAATCTTGACTGACTAACCATCCATCTGGGAAGGGAAGCTGACATCTGTTGCTAACAAACCAGAGCAAAAAAATAATAATAATAAATTAAGTAGAACTTTCCTTAGAAAATGGCTTCTCTCTTGACAGGAGGGAAAACCCTACACATTTTTTAAAAACCTAGCATTTCTGGGAGAACAACAGGCTAGGGTTGCCAACTCCATGTAGTAACTGGGAATCTCCTGCTATGACAACTGATCTCCATGTGACGGAGATCAGCTCATCTGGAGAAAAAAAGCCACCTTGGAAAGAAGAAGCTATTGGATTTATATCCCACCCTATTCCCTGAATCTCAGAGTCTAAGAATGGCTCACAATCTCCTTTACCTTTCCACCCCACAACAGACACCCTTTGAGGTAGGTGGGGCTAAGAGAGCTCTTACAGCAGCTGCCCTTTCAAATACAGCCCTGCGAGAGCTAAGGCTGACCCAAGGCCATTCCAACAGCTGTGAGTGGAGGAGTGAGGAATCAAACCCAGTTCTCCCAGATAAGAGTCCACATACTTAACCGCTACACCAAACCGGCTCTCTATGGAAACTGGATTCTATGGCATCATACCCCATTGAAGTCCTTCCCATCCTCTTCCCCTCTGCAGCCTCCACCCCCAAAATCTCCAGGCATTTCCCAACCCATTGCTAGAAACCTTAACATACAGTTTTCTATGCACTGGGGCTTCTTGTTTGAAAATATGGGGGAGTATTCAATCATGAAATATTTGGGGGTCTGATTTTAAAAAGCAAAACAGGCAGGCTAGGAAATATGAGCCCCTCTGCTGTCTCTGGCTTACCACCCTTCAGCCCATCTCGTCATGCATTTTTCTCCCAACCAAAGTTCTGCTTCCAGGAGTCCTGCAAGAAAAAAACACTTGGGGAGAGGGATTAACACATGGAATTCACTGTGACAGGAGGTGGTGGCAGCTTCAAGCATCGACAGCTTCAAGAGGGGATTGGATAAACATATGGAGCAGAGATCCGCCAGTGGCTATTAGCCACTGGAACTCTCTGTCTTGGGCAGTGATGCTCTGTATTCTTGGTGCTTGTGGAGGGGGCAACAGTGGGAGGGCTTCTAGTGTCGTGGCCCCACTGATGGACCTCCTGATGGCACCTGTTTTTTGTTTTGGCCAGGACACAGAGTGTTGGACAGGATGGGCCATTGGCCTGCTCCAACATGGCTTCTCTTATGTTCTTATGATTGTGGGATGGGAAGCTGTAAGGGGGGGGGCAGCTGTTCTCACACACACCCTAGTCTTGGGTATGCCACTGTCACACCTATCATGTCCCTAAATAGTATTATTACCAAAGGAACTAATGGGAGTCTTTCTCTGCTTGTTCTCTAGGAAACAGGGCTCTGTGCTGACTTCCATCCCAGTGGGAAAGTGGTCACTGTGGGGCTGAGCACTGGACGGTAACTGTTTCCCTTCCCCCTCCCCATGTTAGTGCACATGGAAGGGCAGGCCCTGCTCTCAGAGTCTGTAGGCTTGGTCACAACTGCATGACCAACAGAAAATTCAGCAGGGAAACTTTCCCATCCACTCCTGCCCAGCATGGAAGTGCAAGGTGGAGAAGAGCTTTGCCAGTTAAATTTCTGCATGTCGCAAAGCTGTTAAGGCTAGAAAAGAAGCGGGCATCATGACTTTGCTACCTTTTGGCCAGCCCTTAACTAAGAGTCTCTTTTTCAGCAGATGGGTAGTGCTGGACACAGAGACGCAGCAGGTCTTATTGACCAATACTGATGGAAACGAGCAGCTCTCTGTAGTGCGTTATTCACCAGGTAAGGTTCTTGTCGCTTCCTGGGATGGCTTGGTGGGTTTCCCACAGCCAGTTGGCTCACTTGTGTCCCTCATTCCACATCCATCCCCCACACACTTTGTCTCTGGGTTTTGTCTTCCAGATGGGGAGTTCTTGGCCATCGGCTCCCATGACAACTTCATCTATATATACAGCGTGGAAGAAAGTGGGCATAAATACACCCGCTTTGGCCGCTGCACGGTAAGGAGTATATGGAAAGGATGCATATTTTGTAGGAGGGTAGATGTAAGGTTTTGCCAGTTGCTGACCCAAAGTATCGAAGGGCATATAAAAATGGTCAAGGTTTATTGGGAATCAGGTACATAGCAATGACCTTCTGCCGAAAGGCCGTTGCCAGCAATGGATTGAATGGCGATTATTATAGGAAACAAAAAACATGCACAAAAGTTAAGCTCCCCACTGGTGTCAATTATAGTTCTCAGGCTTTGGTGTAGATGCAAGATGTCTTCCCTGGGACTTCAAGGTTATAATGCATCCCCCTTTTGCTATTCTAAGCCATTGCCATAACTACCAGCTAAGCCAGCTCCCCGTGATAGCCATCCTCCTGCACAGCTTGGGAAAATATAGTTACAAGGAATCACGCAAGGCAGACACTACAACACCTGTTGGATAGGTTTGTGAATACATGAAAAATATAACAGATTGTCAGGGAACCTGACAGCAGAGACCTGTTTCGCAGTCAAAATTTCTAAGTGATGTATACTTTTCCTGAATCAGAATTGGAGGTAATTTGCTGTTATTATCAAAAAATGAAATTTTTTAAAAGAGTAAGAACTACCCTGATAAGGCTAGCCCGATCTCCTCAGATTTCAGAAGCAAAGTGTGGGAAGTGGAGGATAGCTGTATGCTATCTCCTGCCTCAAGACTTCAGAGACGGCACTCTAGACTTTGATAGAGCGGTCAGGACTTTGATAGAGCGGTCAGGACGCACAGAGCATCCTTTCCTTCCTGCTATCTGATACTATCTCTTTGATGTAGAATGCTATTCTCAGGGACAAACTTCCTCTCTTCCAGTTTTGACACTCCTCTCTCTCCCCCCTCCCCCCCCCCACATGTTTCTCCTGCATCCCTATCCATCCAGAGCCAGTTTGGTGTAGTGGTTAAGTGTGTGGACTCTTATCTGGGAGAACCGGGTTTGATTCCCCACTCCTTCTCTTGCACCTGCTAGCATGGCCTTGGGTAAGCCATAGCTCTGGAAGAAGTTGTCCTTGAAAGGGCAGCTGCTGTGAGAGCCCTCTCCAGCCCCACCCACCTCACAGGGTGTCTGTTGTGGGGGAGGAAGGTAAAGGAGATTGTGAGCCGCTCTGAGACTCTTCGGAGCGGAGGGCGGGATATAAATCCAATATCTTCTTCTTCTTCTTCTTCTACTTAGATAGAATAGATATATATCCTGTCTCTACTCTTTACTGTCTAGAATAGAAATCCTTAAACAAAAGGGGTTTTATTAGCTTTGAAACATTAAAGAGGCTCTGTGTAAGTTTGTTAGCAGCACATCCCAAACCAGAGAATCTTAACACTAAGCAGGGTCAGCCCTGGTTAGTACTGGGATGGGAGAGCACCAAGGAATTCCGGAATTACTGTGCAAAGGCTGGCAATGGCAAACCACCACTGACTGCCTCTTGCCTTGAAAACCCATGAGGGGTCTCTCTGTCAGTTGTGACTTGATGGCAAAAGAACACTACCCACCAGTTGAAGAGTGCCCCCACCCGAGATGATGGAAGCAACCACAGCCAGGAGTCTTCATGTGGCTCGACTTGTACTGTACAACATGGCGGCGCTGTGGAGGCGGTGCCCATGCTTCCTATATGAGCTTGGGCTGTGCTGTACGGCATGGGCCCTGTCAGGAAAGTATGAGTACAATCTCCTAGTTGTTGCAGGAGGGTTTGCTGGCCTTGCTTGCGCGAAAGAAGCTGCTCAGTTTGGAAATAAGATGGCTGTCTTGGACTACATGGATCCTTCTCCAAAAGGCACCAAATGGGGACATGGTGGTACTTGTGTGAACATTGGCTGCATTCCTAAAAAGTTTATGCACCATGCAGCCCTTTGGGGAGGTGCTCTCAAAGATGCCCAGCGCTATGGCTGGAGCATACCTCAGACCATGACTGGTAAAATATCAGACAGGAAAAAAAAGAGTGCCCCCACCCACATTTCTTCAGGAGCCACTGTTCTGTTTGTGCTTCCTGAATGGAGAAAAATGAATCCAGAATGCTGATTTATGCAGAAAGGCAAAGCTATTGCTGCATCTCTGCAACTGTAGGGACTGAATGATCCCAATGATATCTGCTACATAAACACCCTGCAAGGATGACTGGAAGGAGATGGGACCTGAACAGTAAACCATGCAGAGGCACAACAGGCAGCCTCCTCTGTGGTTGCGTGGTTTAGGTCCCTACAAGTCTTGAATTAATCAATGAATATTAGCACTTGTGTCATGGCACACCAAGAGACGTCACGTAAAATATCAATTTTGATAAAATATCCAAGGAGACTAGAATCCCGCTACCTCCATTTCCCTGGCTCCCAAATAACTAATCTATCAAAAGCATAGATAAACTCAGCAAATTTTATCTGATGCCAAAAAGATAATGAAGATTGTGTCAGGTAAGCATCACTCAGGAAACCCAGAGATGGGGTCCAACCGCATGAGAGGCCGTCTTCGTGATAGATTCCACCTCTGAAGGTGCAGCTCGTCTAGAGGCAGGTATCCAATGATCTCCGATGATAACCAGCTTGAGAACAAGTGGTCCATTAGGCACCCTGGTCTGAGACCATTTCGGTTGTAACCAGGACCTTGAACACAGAACACATGAAGCTGCCTTATACTGAATCAGACCATTAGTCCATCAAGGCACAGAGTGTGAAAGCTGCAGTTCTGCAGTCCTAAGCTCTGCTCACGACCTGAGTTTGATCCCCGGTGGAAGCTGGGTTTTCAGGTAGCCGGCTCGAGGTTGACTCAGCCTTCCATCCTTCCGAGGTCGGTAAAATGAGTACCCAGTTTGCTGGGGGGAAAGTGTAGATGACTGGGGAAGGCAATGGCAAAGCCACCCCGTAAAAAGTCTGCTGTGAAAACGCTGTGAAAGCAACGTCACCCCAGAGTCAGAAACGACTGGTGCTTGCACAGGGGACCTTTCCTTTCCATCAAGGTTAGTATTGTCTACTCAGACTGGCAGCAGCTCCCCAGGGTCTGAGGCAGAGGTCTCTCCCATCACTTTCTACTTGGCCCTTTTAACTGGAGATGCAGGCGATTGAACTTGGGACCTTCTGCATGCAAAGCGGAGGCTCTTCCACTGAGCTCTGGCCCTTCTAAATTGTGTAATGGAGCTGTCTGGAAGGCCGTACAGATCTTTGAACGGAAGGTGTCTGACGTTATTCTGGACCCATGTTTTTTTTTCCTCTCATAGACTTTTCAAAGGCTTCACATTCAGTAAGGTCATAGTAATCTGCCATGTAACTGATCCAGTAAAGCTTTTTTTTTGTATGCCTCCTAACTTGTACACTTTTCTCTTTCCTTCCACAGGGACATTCCAGTTTCATCACGCATCTGGACTGGTCCAAGGATGGAAAATTCATTATGTCCAATTCCGGGGACTACGAAATCCTGTATTGTGAGTAGTGGGGTTTGAGCAGTGATGGATGCTATGAACATCTGAACCTGCCTTCTAGCTGGTCACCCATTTGGTCCATCTGGGACAGTGTTTACATCTTGACTGGCAGTGGCTCTCCAGGGTCTCTGGCAGAAAGCCTTTCACAGTCCTAATTTCAGAGGGCAGCCATGTTGGTCTGCAGTAAATCAGGTCCAGTAGAACCGTAGAGACTTACAAAAGTTTCACAATCCTGTTACCAGAGACAGGCAATTGGAGATGAAACTGGGAGTTTCTAGAGTGTTGGACTGGATAGGCCATGGGCCTGATCCAACATGGCTTCTCTTATGTTCTTATGTACAGACAAAGCATATTATCTGGCACTGAGCCTTGGGGGGTGGGGAGGATGACTCAGCTGCCTGCTTGTTGTCCAAAGCACCCCACAAAAACCTCTCCAGGATTTAGTTTAGTTTAGTTTAGTTTCGATTTATATCCCGCCCTTCCCACCGAAGTGGCTCAGGGCGGCTAACAATTACGGAGCCAGTTTGGTGTGAGAGCCAGTTTGGTGTAGTGGTTAAGTGTGCGGACTCTTATCTGGGAGAACCGGGTTTGATTCCCCACTCCTCCACTTGCACCTGCTGGAATGGCCTTGGGTCAGCCATAGCCCTGGCAGAGGTTGTCCTTGAAAGGGCAGCTGCTGTGAGAGCCCTCTCAGCCCCACCCACCCCACAGGGTGTCTGTTGTGGGGGAGGAAGGTAAAGGAGATTGTGAGCCGCTCTGAGACTCTTTGGAGTGAAGGGCGGGATATAAATCCAATATCATCTTCTTCTTCTTCTTACCTGGGAGAACCAGGTTTGATTCCCCACTGCTCCACTTGCAGCTGCTGGAATGACCTTGGGTCAGCCATAGCTCTCGCAAAGCTGTCCTTGAAAGGGCAGCTTCTGGGAGATCTCTTTCAGCCCCACTACCTCACACAAGGTGCCTGTTGTGGGAGAGGAAGGTAAAGGGGATCGTGAGTCGCTCTGAGACTCTGAGATTCAGAGAGAAGGGCGGGATATAAATCCAATCTTCTCCTCCTCCTCCAAACAAGCAGTCACTGCTTTGAAGCTTTTGATAGGATTTTTTCCTTTCAGCACCAGCAGATGGAGCGGCTGCTTTATGTTCACAATAAGCAACACGTTACTTAAAAGGCAAGAGCCCCATGGCGCAGAGCGATAAAACTGCAGTACTGCAGTCCTAAGCTCTGCTCACGACCTGAGTTCGATCCCTGGTGGAAGCTGGGTTTTCAGGTAGCCGGCTTGAGGTTGACTCATCCTTCCATCCTTCTGAGGTCGGTAAAATGAGTACCCAGCTTGCTGAGGGGAAAGTGTAGGTGTCTGGGGAAGGCAATGGCAAACCACCCTGTAAAAAAGTCTGCTGTGAAAAAGTTGTGAAAGCAACGTCACCCCAGAGTCAGAAACGACTGGTGCTTGCATAGCTTGCTTGGCTTTTAAACCTTTGCCTTTAAACCTAGAATGGCCCAGGTTCACCTGGTGTCACCAAAGCTCAAAAGCTGAACAGGGTGGGCCCTGACTAGTACTTGGATGGGGGATCACCAAGAAAGTCCAGAGTTGCTTTGCAGAGTCCAGATTTGCTATGCAACCCACCCCTGTTCGTCTCTTGCCTTGAAAACCCGACAGGGTCACCATAAATCGGCTGCAACTTGACAGCATTTTTGACCACCAAACCTTAGGGAGTGTCTATGCAATGGAAGAGAAAAAGCAGTGAATTTGGTTAGTCCTAGTCCTAAGAAACGATCGTCACTCTTGCCTGGCAGTCTGGTGTTTCCTTAGGAGTGGCCTGCTGATGACATTCACCTTTGCTCTTGCATTCTCTTTCGCCAGGGGATGTGGCTGGGGGTTGCAAACTGCTGAGGAATCGCTTTGAGAATAAGGATCGTGAATGGGCTTCCTACACCTGCGTGCTTGGCTTTCATGTTTTTGGTGAGTTTCCCAGGCAAGATTGGATAACAACCTCGGTCTCTCAGTATTGGTGAGAAGCTAGTCTGCCTGCAAGTACCAGGGCAGGTAGCTCCAGCCAATGAGCCACCTAGAGAGATTCACCTAAGCTACTGAATTCACTGAATCATTCCTCTCTATCTCTCTCTTTCTCCAATTGCCTGCAGGTGTGTGGCCTGTTGGCTCGGATGGCACCGACATCAACTCACTTTGCCGATCCCACAATGAGCGGGTGGTGGCTGTAGCAGATGATTTTTGCAAGGTCCACCTCTTCCAATACCCCTGTGCTAAGCCCAAGGTACAAAAGGAATGGGGCAAAATGGGGTGCAACAAGGGTCAAATGATGGTCAAATGCAAGATTTAACACAGATGTGGCCTGGGGGAACAAGGATAGGAGCCCTCCCTTCTGATTGCTTCTTACCTCCTTACCTCATTGCACTGTCTTACCTTTTCATATTTTCTTCAGGGCTTTTTTTGTAGCAGGAACTCCTTTGCATATTAGTCTACACCCCCCTTATGTAGCCAATCCTCCAAGAGATTACAGTAGCCCTGTAAGAAGAGTCCTGTAAGCTCTTGGAGGATTGGCTACATCAGGGGGGGGGTGTAGTCTAATATGCCAAGGAGTTCCTGCTGCAAAAAAAGCCCTGTCTGTAGCCAACTAATAAAACATGTTTCTAACATAGAAATTCTAAACGGTGAGGGTAGTGGGAAAGGAGACCTGCATGCTTTGTTTTAAATTGCACACTGGGCATTACAGTTTGCAGAGAAAGGACATTGAGCATTTTGAGTACCCTACACAAAAATATGATGTTGGCGGTCTTGCCTATCCTGTAAGCCTCTTTCTGACGCCCTCCCAAAACCAATCCTTTTATATGTGCTACTATTGCCATTATTGTTTCCCTTGAAAATAGTTTCAGAGAGTAGCCGTATTAGTCTGCAGAAGAAGAGCTCAATTTGAGTCCAGTAGCACCTTAAAGGCCAATTGGAGTTTTTTTGGGGGTGGGTGGGGGGTGGGATAAGCTTTGAGAGTCAAAGCTCCCTTTGTCAGACATCATTACCCTCAAAATTTTGTTGGTCTCTAAGGTGCTCCTGAACTCGATTCTAGCTCTTTTGTTGTTGTCCTGCCTCTGTTTGCGAGGTGTTCCTGTGTCAGAACTATTTAAGAATGCTTCCAGATTACCATACATACATATATACATACATATCTACAACATACATAGGAGCAGGCCTCAGATTCGGCGGGAGCTCACAGGAGCACAGCTCATGAACCTTTCTGAGAGTTCCACCTCCTCCTTCTCATCTTGTCCATTGAATAGTAGGAGCAGCTGCATAACAATCCCTGGTTGAGCTCCACCACCTATTTTTCACAAAACGGCCCTTGCATAGGAGCCTCATGGCGCAGAGTGGTAAGCTGCAGTACTGCAGTCCAAGCTCTGCTCACGATCTGAGTTCAATCCTGGCGGAAGCTGGGTTCAAGTAGGCGGTTAAAAGTTGACTCAGCCTTCCATCCTTCCGAGATCGGTAAAATGAGTACCCAGCTTGCTGGGGGGAAAGTGTAGATGACTGGGAAAGGCAAGTCTGCCATGATGCAACGTCACCCCAGAGTCGGAAATTTTATTTTTATTTATTTATTTATTTATTTATTTATTTATTTATTTATTTATTTATTTATTTATTTATTTATTTTATTCAATTTATATCCCGCCCTACCCCACCGAGGTGGGCTCAGGGCGGCTTACAACACAAAAAAACTAACAAACTCAATTTAAAATATATTAATAATACATTAATAATGATAATTATACAATAAAATACATAAAATACCTGTAAAATACATAAAAACATGTAAAACTCAGTTCGATATGTACTATGCTACCTTCCTTAAATCAATTCTTCGATATTCCAGTATTAAAAATCTGATGTTCGAGATTTGAATATTCAGGCATTCCGATAACAATTAATTGAAAATTAATTGAAAAAAAGCTAGCCAAGAAATGACTGGTGCTTGCACAGGGGACTTACCTTTTAACTTTTACTGGTTACCGTGCTTGGCACTCTTCGAAACCTTCTCTTCCCTTTGTCTCTCACAGGCACCGAGCCACGAATACGGGGGACACGGAAGCCACGTCACCAATGTGCGTTTCACACACAATGACGGCTACCTCATCTCCATGGGTGGCAAGGACACCAGCATCTTCCAGTGGCGCGTGCTAGGAGGGAGCCTTCCTCGCAGCCGTTCCCTCTCTTCTGCCTCCATCTCCTCCCAGGATGCCGGGGCCAGCACCTGAAGCTGCAGGGCGGGGGGACAAGTACAGTGACTTCAGTCTTTGTGTGAAGGGTTCACGGGGGAGCGATCGCCCATTCCATGACTGATTCCTTGGGATTCAGGTTCTGAAATGGATGGAGCCGTGGGACGTCGGGAGTCTCTTTCCCCTCCCAACATGATTTACTCGGGCTAACAATGTGATTCGCTTTATTAACATGGGGGTGGGGAGTAGCCAGAATGATGGGCATTCCTGGGTATGGAAGAACTGGCTTCATGAAGGAAAATGTCTGTGACATTGTGTGTCAGAAGGTGGAGAGTTGTTATCTCTTAAGTGGGAGGTTTTGGACGGAAGGGCTCCTTTGTGGAAGAGGAACCGCAGGCTCAAGGGTTGTTTCAGTGAACCCACCTGTACCCCTTCTTGACTCTGCTGGTATAGCCTTGCCCTTTACACGCCTCAAAGCATCTGCATTCTGAATGATGGGGAAATGCAAGTTGTCTCCATCTCTTGGGCCCTTGTGCTTCCATGGCTGCAGCTGCAACTTTCTGCACCTCGTTTACATTCCTAGTGACTCTGTCAGAGGCCGGAGGGAGTGAGGGGAAGGCCTTAACACTGTGAGAGACGCAGAGAAATAAACCTTTGCATTCCATATCCTACTGCGTGTTGACTTTTTCTCTCTCTCCTGGGCCCATTGCGTGCACATATCTTACTACTGCAGGTTTTCAGAGCAGTAAACCTATAATCTTGACTTCGTATTCCAGGCCCACCTTACTCACAGTTCTTTTTTCTTCGCAGCGACAGTGTATGTATTCTGCAGCTACAATTCGGAAAACACACTTTTCTAAATTGAAAAATGATGGGGGAAATGGGAAAAAAAATGATGGGGGAAATACAATCCAGCAATCCATTCTACACCGGGCTCTTTTTTCACAGGAAAAGCCCAGCAAGAACTCATTTGCATATTAGGCCACACCCCCTGGTGCAAAGCCAGCCAGAATTGCATTCCTGCTCAAGAAAAAGCCCTGATTCTACATCAGGTTGGGTAAGAGTGAGTGGTTCAGGAGACACTGGGAGGATTTCCCAGGAAGAACTCCATCTTCAGTGGAAGAAGAAACAGCAGCTACATGAAGTCTGCTTCTTTCCTCTTCTCAAGTGTTAGTTCACCATGCCATGTCAGGGTGGCCAGGTCTGGGTTGGCAAATACCTGGAGATTTTTTTGGGGGGGGGGTGGATTCTGGGGACCTCAGCAGGGTATAATGCCATAGAGCCCACCCTCCAAAGCAGCCATTTTTCCCCAGGGGAACTATCTAGGTCATCTGGAGATCCACTGACTGTAACAGTGAGAGATCTCCAGGTACCGCCTGGAGGGTGGCAATCCTAGGCTATTTAGATGTGAGAGTAGGGAAGCTGTGGCACTGCTGACTAGACTTTGAGGTGGAAATTATTTTGTTGTTGGCAAGCTGCCTTGAGGCTCATTTCATTGAGGCAAAATCTTTAAAAAGAATAAAACTGTGAAAAGATCCTCAGGCAGATGTAAAAAATAAAACAGGTATTTATATATTAAAGCACCTAATTTGTGCCCTCACTTCCATGGGCCAGGCTAGCCTGATCTTGTCAGATTTCGTGAAGCTAAGATAGGACTGACCCTGGTTCATATTTGTATGGGAAACCACCAAGGAATTCCAGGGTTAAGAACATAGGAAAATCAGGCCAGTGGTCCATCCAGTCCAACACTCTGTGTCACATAGTGGCCAAAAAACAACAACAGATGCCATCAGGAAGTCCATCAGGGTTGTTACACAAAAGGCAGGCAACCTTAAACCACCTCAGTTCATCTTTTGCCATGAAAACCCTACGAAGTCGCCATTTCGTCCACACTTTCTCAGATAAGCATACCTCATGAGGTTGTTGCTGTGAGGATAAAATGAAGAGGAGAATTATGTGAGCCACCTTGAGTCCCTGTTGGGGGAAAAAGTGGGATATAAAGTAGATTAATATGCTGAATCCAGCTGAATCCAAGATGATGCTGGCCACAAATTGCTTTAAATTGGATTAATCTCTCTACCATCAATGAACTGTAACTTTTGTTGAAAGATACTGTTAAGAGCCTAGGAGTCCCTTTGGATGCTGACCTAGGGGACTGTAAAAATAGGGGACTGTGACTGCAGAAAAATGCTTTTTTTTCTGGCTTTACTCAATTAGGAAGCTGGTTCCCTAGTCACAGATGGCCTGTCTGACTATTCTGATCCATGCCTCAGTAAACTCATGGCTAGATTTAACACATTCTCCATGGCACGTCTTTTAATATGATTCAGAAACCGGGACTTTTTTTGAGCAGGAATGCAGTTTCAGGTGGCTTGGTATCAGGGGTTGTGGCCTAATAAATTCCTACTGGGCTTTTTCTAAAAAAAAAAAAGCCCTGTGTGAAATAATGGTGACATCAGGGGATGTGGCCTAATATGCAAATAAGTTCCTGCTGGGCTTTTTCTACCAAAAAAAGCCCTGTTGGAAACTTTAGCCGGCGCAAAATGTGGCAGGCTGACAGCCTATTTGTTATTAGGGATGGGCTATGGGTACCATAGAGGTCTTTCACTGGTTGCTTATGTATTTCCAAGTGCTGGTTCTTACCTTTAAAAGCCCTTCATAACCTGAGGCTCATATACCAGAAAGACTCTTTCCATGTAGCAACTTCACTCCTTCCAGCAAGATATATGGCTCATACCCTCTTTGTCTAGAGCAGTCCTCCAACATGGTGACCATCAAGAGCTTTTCTGGAGCACGCCAAGTGCTTTTAGAAAGTGGATGGGCTACCATAGCGCTTCTAATTGGCTGTGCAGATTCAAGGCATCCTGAAAAACAAAGATCTTCTGCCTGAAATGCTGAAAAGGTGTTGTAAAGGTGTATATATTTCTTCACCCAAAGGGTGATTAACATGTGGAATTCACTGCCACAGGAGGTGGTGGCAGCTACAAGCATAGCCAGCTTTAAGAGGGGATTGGATAAAAATATGGAGTGGAGGTCCATCAGTGGCTACTAGCCACAGTATGTATATATATATGTGTGTGTGTGTGTACGTGTATGTGTGTGTATATATGCACACACACACATATTGGCCACTGTGTGACACAGAGTGTTGGACTGGATGGGCCATTGGCCTGATCCAACATGGCTTCTCTTACGTTCTTATATAACTTCTCTCCCTGACAATTTGTAGTTGGCTCTGCCTCCTGTGGCTGCCATTTTGTGATTGTGCCCAGCATCCTATGTCAGAATTCCAAAGTCGCTCACAGGCTTGAAAAGGTTGGGGACTGTCATGACCCGGATAACCAGACAATCCTGATCTCGTCAGATCTCTGTAATGCCCTCTACATGGGGCTGCCCTTGACTCAACTCCGAAGGCTGCAACTGGTGCAAAATGCAACAGCCAGGTTGTTGTTGGAGGTACTTGTACGGGAGAACATCCAACCTGCGCTGGAAACGTTACACTGGTTGCCTGTGGCATTCCAGATTCATTTCAAGGCGCTGGTTATAACCTTTAAAGCCCTATATGGCCTGGGACCTGTCTACCTTTGGGACTGCTTTTCCCCATATGTGCCCCAGAGAGCACTACGTTCAGGGTCCCGAAATCTCCTCCAGATTCCTGGACTGAAAGAAGTTTGATTGTCCACCACTAAAGCCAGCGCATTCTCAGCAATAGCCCCTGCTCTGTGGAATGACCTCCCCGAAAACATCAGGGCCCTACGGGACCTGCCTTAAAGACCGAACTATTTAAGCTCGCCCTCAATAGTTAAGGGGAGGTCCCACAGCACAGACAGTCCCACTGGACAAATATAGATATTGAGAAACACCATGCAACTTGGATTTTATGGTTAAAATGTGTAGAATTGATTTCATTGTATATTGTTTTTAGTATTTTATGTGGTTTTTAACTGTTGTCAGCCGCCCTGAGCTCGTTAAGGGAGGGCAGGATATAAATCTGATTAAATAAATAAATAAAAATAAAAAACTCAGAAGCTAAGCGGGGTCAACTCTGGCAAGTACTTGGATGGGGGAATCTCCTTGGAATACCAGCAGTTGGGTGGGGCAGGGGCAAGCTTTATTCAGCCACCTCTTTGAATATTCTCCATGCCCCCAGCGGGGGTCACACCATATAAAAGTGGCAGCACAGTCTAAAGCAGAAAACAATTTTGTACAAAACACCACAAAATATATACAAAGTAATTCTTATTGTCTGTTTGTTTTCAATAATACCAAATACACAGTGTATCAAAAAGTTTCACAAAAGAAAAGGATCCACAATATTTCAATGTTCAGAGAATGTCCAGTCCTTTCTCTGGACATTGAAATATTGTGGATCCTTTCCTTTTGTGGAAGTTTTTGATACACTGTGTATTTGGTATTATTGGAAACAAACATAGACAATAAGAATTACTTTGTATATATTTTATTGTGTTTTTTGTACACAGTTCTTGTTGTTTTCTCCCAGTAGGGGTCAGGCACCAGAGGTTGCCATGACTTCCAGGTGCACATACCCCTGCGCACATAAAAATACAAAAGAAAAAATGGCCCAGGCTCAAGCTCTTTTCAGCAGCTTCCCCAGGCTCTTGGAAGGGCCATCTGAACGATATCAGGAAGGCTTCTCCTCTCATTTGCTGGGAAGACTCTAAAATGGAATTATTCTCACCAGCTTGGGAAACAACAGTCAAGGGGAAATATCTTTTTAGCTGTGTAGAAGGCGGTTGCAGAGCTGGAGCCTTTGACTAATTCTGTAGTTTGCTTGTAGTTTATATATTGTTTTACCTGCCTCAGGCCTGCGTTTGGTGTGGGGAAACATATAAATTGGATCTGCCATTCTCCAGGCGGGGCCTGGAGATCTCCTAGAATCACAATTTATCTCAACTACAGAGATTACGGTTCCCTGGAGAAAAATGGCTGCTTTGGAGATCAGATGTTTCAGGTCCCTCTCCTGCACAAACTCCACCCCCTAATCTCCAGGAATTTGCCAACCCAGAATTGGCAACCCTGTCTGGAACAGACCATGTGATCCAAAAGTTAAAGATTTATGTATGCTCTTGAGTTACACAACACAACTGCATTTATTAGCTTAACCAAAAATGTCGGGAAAACATGTAAAAATTTGTCGGCTGTGCGGAATGGAGGACAAAGAGTTAACGGCTGGTTCCGGGAAAAAGCGTTGTTTGTCGAAGGTAGGTGAGAATCGTGGCCGCGTCTGTTTCCCGAAGATTACCGGAAAAACCCGAAGAGGAACGAACTATTCGGGCGCCGCTAAAGAGCTCCCAAGGCCCTCCCCGCGTCCCCCGTCTCAAATTTTAATCGGGAGATTTATTTTCCGGACCGGCACGAAGATAGACGAAGATGTCCGGAAAAACACGAACCCCTTCGTGTATTTCCGATTTGAGGAAAAGGCGGGGGTAATTTTTGAATTAGTCGACGCCGTACTATAGGGGGGAGGGGGAAAGAAAAGCTAGCCAAGAAATCCCGGATTTTCCCGACCAGTTCTCGGTGGGTGGGGGCGGGGAGCCCAGCTGCTTTCGTCGGAGGAGGCAAGAGGAGTGTAGCACCCCTTTTACGAAGCTGACCGGAAAAGGCCGAGCCTTTCCGAAGATTCCCGAGGGGCTTCCGGAAACTCTCGAAGTGGTCGAGGCTTGGCCGGCGCCGGCGCTCGCTGCGTGAGGGGGAGAGACGACAACGGCGGCGGGAGGCGATGAAGAGCTGCCGAGTCCGGAGTTCCTGAGGGGGCCGAGCCGGGCCAGAAGATCCCCGCCGGAGCCATGGCGGCTAATATGTACCGGGTGGGCGGTAAGAAAGGGGAAGGGGTCCTTCTTGGGGGGTGGGGGAGGGGCGAGACACGAGGGGGAGGGGCGCGGTGGGGGTTGGGGGGCTCCGGGGAGGGGAGGGGAGCGAGGGGCGTCATCCAAGGGGGTGGGAATAGGTGAGGGGGCTCAGGAGTTTCGCTCCTGCCGGCGGGACGAAGGTGGGGGGGGGAGTTAAAAGAAGGTTCATCTGGAGGTGGGGCAGGGGAGGGCTACGGAGTAGGTGGAGGGGCCTGGTTGGAATAGGTCTGGGGGCTGAGAGGGTTCAGGAGCTGGGCAGGGGAAACTAATGGGGAAGGGCTAATTCCAGGTTTAAAAAAAAAAGATTGGGATTTGGGGAAGGGACAGATAAGGAAGTGCTGGTGGCGGGGTAAAAATTTGGTGGGAGAAAGAGACTAGGGGGGCTGCCTGCAAGAGGGACGTGTGAATGGTTGGCTTAAGTTAGGGTTGCCAGTTCCAGGTTTGGGGAACTCCTGGAGATTTGGGGGCGGAGCCTGGGGAGGCCAGTGGGGCACAATGCCACAGAGCCCGCCCTCCAGAGCGTCCATTTTCTTCAGGGAAACTGATCTCTGTCCCCTCTGGAGAGGAGCCCTAATTCTGAGGGATCCACAGGCCCGACCTGGAGGTTGGCATCCCCAGAGAGTATTAAAGGGGCAGGCTGGGCTAAGCAGCTTGGGCAGGGTTTTAAAGAATAGGCAGAGGCGCCTGTTCTAAATATGGGAAGGATTGGGGGTAGAAAAGAGCTTTGTTTCTGGTAGTGGGAGAAATAAGGTAAATGGGGGGAATCGCAGTGTGGGGTAGGTGTCTAATAAAGAGCAAGTTTGGCAGTGCTGAGTGGCTTTGTTGGAGCTGAGGGTTTAAGGTGTGGGTAGAAAGGCTTGGTGTAAGGCGTTGAGGTGGTTAAGTAACTGGAGGGGCATTAGGAGAAATTCAGGAAGAGGGAATAAAGAGGGGCCTTGTCTGAGCAGCTAGGTGAGGGAAAAGGTAGGCTATGAATAAGAATGAGATGGGTTGTGGTGTGTGATGAGATGTGACCATGCTGAGGTCCAAAGGATCTGGGAGAGGGATGAGGAGGCAGAACCAGAGCTGTGGAATGGTGTGTGTGTGTGTGTGTGTGTGTGAAGAGTTATAGCTAAAGAGATCAGGATTTGGCTGGCTGTGGAGGAAAATGTGCTTGGTTATGGGTGGAGGGGAGTATTTGAGACATGGGGATATGTGGATAAGAGGCTGGCTGAAGGGCCTTGCTGGGTTTTAGCTTGGGGTAGCTAGATAATCATGCTGTGCAGACAACGGGGTGATCTGTGTAAGAACCTGAGAACACAGTTGGTGACCCCATCTTCTGTTCTGGTGCTTGAAAGGTAAATGGAACCTCTGTGTTTAGAAGCAGTGTACCCCTGACAAGCAGGAGGCGGAGTCCCCAGGAGATAGGGAAATGGCTTCTGTACCCTGCTTGTAGACTTTCCAGTGGGCTACTGCTAGAAGCAGAATGTGAGACTAGGACTGCGGTCTGATCCTGCCACACAGTCTTTATGCTCTTCCTCTTAAATCAGTGCACATTTTCCCATTGTTAAGATCATCTTTTGCTCATGTCACCTGCACCCTACCATCTTGGCTTTTTCTCTCCATCACCTTCAGGTTTCTTCTTATTTAAAAACTCTGTGTCCTTCTTCCCTCCCACTCCCCTTCTCGCAAGCTGTTGAACCCCTTAGTCACCTCCACCCACTTTTATCTGTGTCACTTAAGCCGCATGGCTCCCTAGGCCCAGCCTGTTCATAATTAGCTCCTCCTTTGAGGACAGCCTTCTCTGGCCCACCCCCAAGTTGTTCTCCTGTTGCCAGCTAAATTCTTCAGTCGAGCCCATGACCCTGAACTTTCTCTACTCTTCTGTTTGATCTCTGTTGTAAATTCTCTGGGCTGAGATCGAATCATGTGTCTGTATTGTATGGTGCCCAGCATGCTTTCGGGGGGGGGGGGGGGAGGAGAAAAGAATTGTTAGTAAAAATGGAAGCAGTCCTTATTGGCAGTTCTTAGACTAGCCCTGGTGCTCCATCCTTGCCTATATTACTGACAGAGGGCTGTTCTAGCAGCAGGATAATCTGTAGCTTAACTTCTTCAATGTTTTGCATAGCATAGTTGTTTGAGAGCATGAACTAAAAAGCCTAAGTTTCAAGTCAACACAGCCATGAACTCCCTGGGAGGGTTCATTTGCACAAGTGCCCTCTTTTGGTGGATGTTCCCTCCCAGCCCCATATAAGACAGCAGAGCTAATGTTGCCTTGCTTTATGGGACCTATAATAAAGATTACTGAGAGAATGTGCAGATACTGTAATTCAGGGATAGAACTCCATATGAAGTATATCTGGTCCCAGGTGCCTTCAGTTAAAAGCATCTCAGATAGCTGAACTTGGAAAGACCTTTCTGTGCCTGAAATCCTGGTAAGCTACGGCCAGCCAGAGGAGACAGTACTGAAGAGTACAGTGGACCAATGGCTTGACATTAAAGGCAGTGTTATCAGTGACTCTAAAATGGAGGCAACCTGACTTTTAGCATCAGGAGGACTACCTCTTTCGATGAGCCTTTGTGGGCTGGGGCCATGGCTGTTTATCTGGCACTTTAAGGCAACAAGGTTGTGGCTTATCCCTAGCCTTGTCCACTGATATCTATGTTTGCCCTTTATAAAGAAATTCAGGCCCAAGGACATCTGCCTACCTTGTATATGGTATGCAAATGAGGGATTCCTGCATTTATTATGCTAATTATTGGGAGGGACTCTAGCCTCATCCCCTGATCATCAGAGTCTCTGCCTAGTCCAGTGTGGCATTTGACATTTCAGTAGGTGTTGCCCTGTGTTTTCTAGCTCTGCTTTTTAGGCTTAAAAATAAACTTTTGTTGACAGTATTTAAAAACAAAAGGTTGAGAGACTGTTAAGTTCTGCACCTCAAAACCCAGTTGCAGAAACTTGGGATGCATGCAGCATTTATGTCAGATTTCTGGTTGAATGGAAAGAAGATGAAGAGTGGGGGTAGTGTGTCTTGATTCTGACCCAGAGGGGAGAAACAGTTTTTCCATGTCCTAAATAACAGAGATCATATTGACATAGGTTAGAGATATTGTCATATTTTTGCTGTGGTGGATTGATGGGCTTTGTAGAAAAAGCCCAGCAGGAACTTATTTGCATATTAGGCCACACCCCCGGACACAACCAGTGTTTCACGCAGGGTTTTTGTGGGGAAAGCCCTGCAGGAACTCATTTGCATATTAGGCCACACCCCCTGATGCCAAGCCTCTCGGAACTGCGTTCCTGCTCAAAAAAAGCCCTGACGCTGCATATATGCTGTGGTGTATTTGTGGGAACTAGTGATGCATAGAACGCGTTTCTGATTTGGTAAGTCCAGAGTTCAGGTCCTACGGCTGCTTCTTTCCATCTCTCATTGCCCCTTCATTCGCCCCTTTTGCAGATTATGTCTACTTCGAGAATTCCTCTAGTAACCCCTACCTCGTACGCCGCATTGAGGAGCTCAACAAGGTAAGGATGGCACCAGACGTGGGGAGGCAGCTCAGCTCTGTCTTGTGGGGGTTCCCAGACCCACAGTGGCCTGGGGAGGCAATGTTTGTGGACAGGATGTGGGTTAAGCAGGAAACTGCTGAGTGTAGAAGAGCCAATTTAGATGAGCTCCAGATCTTGGGAGCCATAGCTGCCACCCACTGGCAAGCTTGTCCATCCATCAACAGCATTATCCCTCCTATTCCTCCTGCAGACGGCCAATGGCAACGTGGAGGCCAAGGTGGTCTGTCTGTTTCGACGGCGTGATATTTCCAGTAGCCTCAACAGCCTGGCTGACAGCAATGCCCGTGAGTAGCAAGAGGGATCAGTGTAGACCGAATTCTTTTCTAGGCTGGTGGTTTGAAAAGATGAAATCACGTTTTTTGCCCCTTGTGCTGGTGGGGTGCTGGTTTGGAAGGTGTTCTAATAGGTACAGTTTTTGCAGCATACCTGGGATAGATGGTTTGGCAACCTATCTGGTGACTCCAGCCTGGTGGAGAGAAGGCAGGGAGAAGAGAGCAAGCAGAGGGGGAGGGCAGAACTGAGCTGTTGCCCTCAGGTTATAGGGATGGGAGGAGGGATTCCACCCAGGAAGAAGAGAGCAGCAAAGGAGTGGGTGAAAGGCCACCCCACCCTCCCCCTGGAGCATCACTCTCCTCCTGAGCGGCAACGTTGGCTTTTTTCTACCCAAGCAGAGGCTGAGAGCACCTGGCTCAGGAACAGCCTCACTTCTGAGTTCCATTGGGGTCTTGCTTGTTTTGATGTGCCATTAGTTACTGTCTTCGCACCTCTCCATTGGAGTGACCAGCTTTTCTCTTTCATAGCCAAAGCATAATGGACGAGAGCAATAATGTATGCAAAGAAACAGCTGACTGGTTTTAAAACTTTTGGCAGGTGCTGAATTGTGTATGCAGGGAGGGGGATTCAGGCTAGGGACAGGAAGAAGAGCTGTTAGCTGTGGAAAGTGGCCTGTGCATAATTCAAGCTGGAAGACAGCAACAGTGCTGCTCAGGAACACCTGGTCCCTGGCCTTTGCCAGGCATAGACTTCTCTGACTTTTTAGTACCACAGGCGAGTTCTTGGCTGCTAAAGGGTTAACAGGAAAGGGATAGCAGCTGGAGGAGGGGGAGGGGCATGCGTGACTCTGCATAGGGCTTCCTGGCCTCTTGAGCAGGGGCTGTGACCTTGACTGTGCCCAATCAGACCCAGCCAGTTCTTTAACCCACCCACCCATCCGAGGCAAAGGTTCTCCTGAGCCAAAAAGCAGGGAGGGTGGAGCCAGCGTCCCTCTCATTTCTCTAGTCCCCACCCCCCTGGGACACCGCCAAGTTCTTGAAGCAGATGAGGGGGATGGGAGAACAATGTGCTTCTTGGTGGCCGCTGCTGCTTAGCTGCTTCCGGGATGGTGGATGACTGCGCATGGCAGTCTCTGTTGTTCCGGGGGAAAGGGAGAGCAGAAAGGATGACCCTCGGCAGCAATCAGGCAATTGGAAACAAGCCCCATGCTGCATTCTGGATGGAAAGGGAACGTAAAACAGTCATAGGGTTGGTGCATCTTTCCTCTGAAAAAGGGCTAAAGCATTTAGGGCATTTTATTTCAGGAAAACATAAGTGCCAGCAAGAAAGGGAACATGATAACTGTTATAAATTGGGGGGGGGAGGGGGGAGACACTTTTCCAATCTTGTTTCAATGAAGCTGATGAACGTTTGGCTTAGAAAAAAGGAAGTTGTCTTCCAAAAAAAGTATTAGCAACATGGGTTCCACTACCACATGACCTGATGATCACTACTAGTTTGCAGAAATTTAAAAGAAATTACAAAAATTCATGGAAGATGGTAGCTCTGTTGTAAGCATTAGCCACAGGAACAAAAAAAGAACTTCCATGCCCAAAGGCAGTATACCTTGAATTCCAGATGCTGGGTGGATTGTCACCTTCCCATCCTGCTTGTTTCTGGATGTATCTATCTGTTGTTAGAAATAGTGCTGGACTAGCAGATCAGATCAGGGGTGTGAGTGTGATTGCTGACGGAAGGAGGGGTGAGATCTAGAGGACATGGCATGTCTAGAAATGAGCAGTGGATGGGAGGGGGAGCAAAAATGCTTTACACGCCTTTCCTCTTCTGCCCAGGAGAATTTGAAGAAGAATCCAAACAGCCTTCGGTGTCAGAGCAGCAGCGGCACCAGCTGAAGCACCGGGAGCTTTTCTTGTCTCGGCAGTTTGAATCCCTGCCTGCTACCCACATACGGTAAGAGGAGGCCAGAGGGGGGAATGGGTTCCATCTTACACACCTTTTGTTCTTGTTCAGCTGAGGGGAAGCGAGGCCTGCTCTTTTAGGGCCATCTGAGCCAGCCTGCCTTTGAGCACACCAGCACTTGAGAGGCTAGGCCCAGGAATATGACAGGCTCTTCTTTCCCTTCACCCTTGTAGGGGGAAGTGCAGCGTTACCCTGCTCAATGAAACAGACGTCCTTAGCCAGTACCTGGACAAAGAGGTGAGTCAAGAAGGGAAAGGGTGAGGTAACAAGGATATTTCATGACCACTTCCGGGCGCCTGAAGTTCTGGGCTAGAGATCCAGTGGTTTCCTTTGGGCGTCATAAGCCAAAGCAGTGGGAGAGGCATTACCAGTCCTTGGATCTGGCTTGGTTGCTCCTGACTTGGCAGAATGCTGAAGAAGGGGCTGAAAATATCAGGGCAAATGTTATTAATATTTCTGACTCCACTTTTCCTCTTAGGATTGTTTCTTCTATTCATTGGTCTTTGACCCTGTTCAGAAGACTCTCCTGGCAGACCAGGGCGAGATTCGAGTAGGCTGCAAGTACCAGGCAGAGATTCCTGACCGGCTGGCAGAAGGCGAGTGGGGGGCGCTGGGCCTTGTCACTGTGTGAAGCCTGTTTCCCTTGCCAGGCTTTTCCAGAGGGAGTGTGGCAACCCGGCTGTGCTGATAGCCCCTCTCTGTTCCTCCCCCAGGAGAGTCCGATAACCGGAATCAGCAGAAGATGGAGATGAAGGTTTGGGACCCCGACAACCCCCTAACAGACCGGCAGATCGACCAGTTCCTCGTGGTGGCTCGGTGAGATCCGGCTGGGGGGTGGCCTGGCTTCTCTGCCCAGATTGACTCTGACTCCCAATGGGTCGTTAACCTGCTCTCATCTCTTCTTTTGTGCCAGGGCCGTTGGCACCTTCGCGCGGGCCCTCGACTGCAGCAGCTCCATCCGGCAGCCCAGTCTTCACATGAGTGCGGCTGCTGCCTCCCGGGATATCACACTGGTAAGAGGGTGGACATCAGCCCTGAGGGTTAAGCAGGGCTGAATAAGTAAATAATAGCTGTGTTAAGAGAATAGTGACTGTGAGCAGGGATTTGAACCCAGGCTTCCTCAGTCCAGCACTACATTGGCTGTCATAGTTACCTAATGTCTAAAATAAGAAAAGCGGAATTCTGTGATGGGTGCAAATTCTGCAAAGGAGGAGGAATCCCACAGATGTGCTTAATTAATGTTGCAGCTTCTGCTCTCTGCCATAACTCCATTACTCAGGGAATGTTGAAAGGTATAGTACAGGGCACTGAACCTCTCACCTGGCTATTGGACTCTGTCAGCCATTCTCCTGGCTTCTGAGCTTTTGTTAGGTGTTGCCTTCATGCTTCCAAGCATGTTTTGCAGCCTTAATGACCACAGCTGTGAATCATTTTTATGAAAGGAAAGGCAGACTGTCACATCACTCTGAACTGTGGTTTGCACTGACCGTAGTTTAGAACGTAGACTGTGGCGTGATCTTCCACAAATGGCAGCATCCCGTGGAGGCACAAATATAAGCATAATAATAGTTTGAGAATTCAGACATGATGCCAAAATCATGGTTAGGTTCTTTAACCATAGTTTGGCATGATATCAGCTTGAAGGATGTGGTATTGGACACAGCTCCTGAAACCACAGGTGACATGCGTGCACCCTCCACTGTGAGTGGCTGCTTTGGGCTCCAGCAAGCTTGTGGAGGTTAGCTTTCTCCTTCTCCTTCCTTTTCTCATGCTCTGTCTGTCTGTTCTGGCAGTTCCATGCAATGGATACACTG
The DNA here is from genome assembly GCF_032191835.1 of Heteronotia binoei. Lineage (NCBI taxonomy): Eukaryota > Metazoa > Chordata > Lepidosauria > Squamata > Gekkonidae > Heteronotia > Heteronotia binoei. Next base: position 258,570,590 of record NC_083223.1, read on the forward strand.
CAGCGGAACGGCTATGACCTGGCCAAAGCCATGTCTACGTTGGTGCCTCAGGGAGGCCCTGTGCTGTGCAGGGACGAGATGGAGGAGTGGTCTGCTTCGGAAGCGATGCTGTTCGAGGAGGCCCTGGAGAAATACGGCAAAGACTTCAATGACATCCGGCAGGACTTTGTGAGTGCGGCTGCAGGTTGGGGGTGGAGCTTCGGGCTTGGTGGAGTTTTTTTCTTACTGGAATAGCCTCACTTTGTCCTAGGCTAGTTGGGAATTAGGAGGCAGAACTTCCAGGCTCAAACGTTGTTGTCCCTTCTCATAAGTGGAACTGCTGTGGGGCGGTGGGGTGTGCTTTTGAGGTTCTGCCTTTTTTTTTTTGGCAGTGCTGATTTAGATGGGTTGAAGCTGTGCATGCTCTTGAAGATTTGTATTCCTTGCAGCTGCCTTGGAAATCCCTGGCCAGCATCGTACAGTTCTACTACATGTGGAAAACTACAGACCGATACATCCAGCAGGTAGGTAGGCCAACTTCTGCAGTGAATTGGGAGGGGTCGCAGGGTGAAACGGTAGTTTCCCCTTTCCCTGGAGCCCCTTATGAAGCAGCTTCAGTATCCCAGAGGTTGCTTAGCTCCCTCCCGATAAAACGTTTCTGTGCCTCATACGGTTTGCCTTTCTTTGCAGAAAAGGTTGAAAGCAGCTGAGGCCGACAGCAAGCTGAAGCAGGTGTACATCCCCACCTAGTGAGTATCCCTTCTACTAAGCGTTGCGGGGAGGTAAACAGGTGAGTTCTATGCACAGGCCTTTAAACCCCATTGCCTTCCCTGTCCAGCACGAAACCCAACCCGAACCAAATAATCTCGGTGGGCTCCAAGCCTGGCATGAACGGCGCTGGCTTCCAGAAGGGGCTGACCTGCGAGAGCTGCCACAGTAAGTGTCCTGCCTGGGATTGGGGCAGGGATACTCATCTGCGTGTCTCTGCCCCAGAGAGGGGAGCAAAAGATGGATTGGCCTGGCATCCTGGTTCAGACAGGTTTGCCTTTTCGGTCCTGATGCTGAGATGGCGCTACAGGTTTGGATGGCTGGACCTCCTGAGAACCAACCAGAGCAAGCCGCTCCTAGACCTGGGGGACAGGAGCCCCCGGGGGATGTCGCTAAACTGAGCCCATGACCCTCCACTTCGCTCTCACCCACAGCCACTCAGTCAGCGCAGTGGTATGCCTGGGGTCCCCCCAACATGCAGTGCCGCCTCTGTGCTTCCTGTTGGATCTACTGGAAGAAGTATGGAGGCCTGAAGACCCCGACGCAGCTCGAAGGAGCAGCACGCAGTGTCACGGTAAAGTCCCCTGAGAATATACTACCAGGTGATCCTTGTTCTCATCAAAGTCCCTAGTTTAACTTTAGGGCGGGGGTGGAAGGGGTCATCGTGTTTTTGAGGCTGCCCCAGATTTGCTGCAGAACAGAACTTTTGCTGTAACTGCAGGACTTTCTAGACTACATTAAGGACATAAGCAGGCATCAGCGACAAAGGTCTGCCCGAAAACACCCCCGTTACTTGCTGGGGGCATCATGTCATTTGGCCACCTACCCCACAAAGGTTCTGCATTTGAACTTAGCATGAGCATCAAACACGATGATGATTAAAGTATCTTTTTGGCTGCTCTAATAATGGGGGATTTTTAGAAGATCTGGAGAGTCCACTGAATAAATCCTGTTCTTGCATCCCGCTCAAGCAATATAAGTGCTGATGTCTCTTCTTTCTCTCTGCTTCCCCCCGCCCTGTCACAGGAGCCCCACTCCCGGGGTCACATGTCTCGGCCAGAAGCCCAGAGCCTCTCGCCATACACGACCAGCGCCAACCGGGCCAAGCTTCTGGCCAAGAACCGGCAGACCTTCCTGCTGCAGACCACCAAACTGACCCGTATCGCGCGCCGCATGTGCCGGGATATCCTGCAACCACGCCGCGCCGCTCGGCGCCCATATGCACCCATCAATGCCAACGCCATCAAGGCAGAGTGTACGTGGGGATCAAGAGAAGTGAAGTGGGGAGAACAGAGGGAGATAAACCTGGAATCAGTGGAACGGCTAGCAGATCTCATGCTACTTCTCTATTTCTTCTTTCCAGGCTCCATTCGGCTACCCAAAGCAGCAAAGACCCCCCTCAAGATCCATCCTCTGGTGCGGCTTCCACTGGCTACCATCGTCAAGGAACTGGGTAAGGCTGTGGAGTTTGCATAGCCCCAGTTTGGATATGGCACTGGCTTGCCTGCTAACCTAGAGAGCCAGTCTGGTGTAGTGATTTAAGTGCACGGACTCTTATCTGGGAGAACTGGGCTCAATTCCCCACTCCTCCACTTGCAGTTGCTGGGAGAGCTGTCTCAGCCCCACCCATCTCACAGGGTGTCTGTTGTGGGGGAAGGAGATAAAGGAGATTGTAAGCCGCTCTGAGACTCTGATTCAGAGAGAAGGGTGGGGTATAAATCTGCAGTTGTCTTCTATTACTATGATGCTGTTGGCTCTGGGGCTCTCTCCTTCTCCCTTGCCCAAGGATTCCTCTCCTTCCTCAGAATTTACAATCACCTAAATTTGCAGTGACATCCAAATTTGTAAAACTGTTAGCGTTAACTGGGGCCTGCCTTCGATCTGCGGTTTGGAGACTGGTTGGACCTGTGTGATAACCACAGACTCTGCAGCTTCCCCACTGAAATTTGCAAGAATTGGAACTGAACTTCTTTTCTGAAAGGGATTCTGAAAGCAGTGAGTGTTTTTCTGCATGATCCCCCCCAGCATAATGTTGTTGCTTTTCTAGCTGCGCAGGCCCCCCTGAAGCCAAAAACTCCCCGAGGCACCAAAACACCCATCAACAGAAATCAATTGACCCAGAACAGAGGGTTGGCTGGCATCGTGGGCAAACGAGCATACGAGAGTGTAAGTGCTGGCGGGGCCAAGAAAGAGGGGATCCTGGATGGGGGGGGGGGGGGTTTAACTTTTGCAAGTGTGTCCAAAAGCGGGTTGGAGAGGAAGGTGGGGGGTGGGGACTGTGCCATTTTCAGAAGAAGTGCACAGAAGCTGATATGTGGCAGAGATGCAAGGCTCCTGGTGTACTGGCAAGGGAGGAGGGAGAAGAGACCCACACACTGGACTGCTGTTTGAAATGAAATTTTGAAAGGGGTGGTGGTGCATTACTCTTGTATATTACACCAAATCCTTATAATGTTCACTCTGGACAGGAGTACTTTTATAGCACTTCTCATGCTTTCCCCAAAATTGTTCTGTTCCCCAATTGGCGGAGGTGGGGATAGGCATACATTCCTATGGTTCCTGAAGGCTGCTGGCGTAGGAATTCTCTCTCCGCTCCTTCCTGAATCTTCACATCTCTTAGTCTGAGCTCTCCACAGTCAAAGCCAATAGCTCCCTTTCCTATTTTTAAGGCAAGGCAAGGCTTAGTTCAGGATGGTGGGGGGAGGGAGCCAGCCAGAGGTGGACACTATTTTTGGGGGGGTTCCTCTCGCTGATAGCTCTGTGTGCGACTGGGTGCAGGTGGCAGGGGGCGGGCTCCCCTTCTCGGCCAACGGGCGGCCCATGACTTCCGGAATGAGGTCGAGTGCTCAGCCCGCCATCAAGCGTCAGAAGCTGAACCCGGCCGACGCCCCCAACCCTGTCGTTTTTGTGGCAACCAAGGACACCAGGTACTGGGGAAGGGATTCTTCGCGAGGCAGTGTGGGGTGAGCAGGACGGGGGCGGGGTGGGAAGACACTGTTAGCCTATCCCTTCTCTGGCACAGGGTTGATATCTGACTCTTGTTATCAGCTGTCCTGCCACAGGGATGGAGTTTGTGCCAGTGTCCATGTCGCAGCTTGCAAATTACAGAAGGAAGTCCTCCCTCCTCATGGGGAGTGAGTTGACTGCTGCTGCTTGGATTGCTACCTCCTGACTTAAAAGCTCCTCCTTTTCTAAAAATTCTGGGCTGGAGGGGACTGTTGTACTGCGTTCTGAACTATTGGTGGTTTCTAGGTCAAGAGTTCAGACAGGTTGCTGCCCAGGGGCAGATCCTCCCCGCCCCCCACACACCTTCCTGCTATAAATACAGGGTTCTTTTTGAAGATTTTATTTAATGTGATAGCCACTGAATACTTTGGATCTTCATAAGACTGGGTATTTCTGGCAAGGACTGCAGGGTGGTGTAAAGACTGAGAAAGAAAGGGAGGTGGGAGGTAGGAATGCAGAGGGGAAGAGCAGCCTCACAGGCCACACTGCTGCCGTTTTGCCAGCCCCGTGTCCTTAACGTGACCCCATCCTCCTGACTGGGATGTCGTTTTCCTCAGCCGCTTTTCAGAGCGAGGCCTTCCCTTCATCATAAGGCATACGGAACAGCTTGCTGCTGGTCGTGTCTAGAAATAGGCCAGATATTTGTGGCCAGAAGGGAGAGGCTGGTGTGTGTGTGAGGGAGAGAGAGAGAATGAAATATATCTTGCCGTTTGGGGCCGGCCCACCCTGAAAAAAATCAGGCCCGAGTTTTGGGTTCTTTCTGTTGCCACAGTGCGAGGCTGAGCGCTGCATCTTCCAGCACGATCTCCTGTCCAAGGAGCTGCCATCTGCATTAGGTTCTTTTCTTTTGTTTTTGACTGCCTTTCTTTTCCCTCCCTACACAGGGCACTCCGCAAGGCCCTGAGTCACCTGGAGATGCGCCGTGCTGCCCGCCGGCCCAACTTGCCACTCAAGGTGAAGTCGGTGCTGCCCCTCCGGCCTGTGGTGGCCCCGCTGGTGCCCGTGCCCCCAGCCCATCCTGCCAGCACCAGCGAGCCCATCATCCTGGAAGACTGAGCACTGTCGCTTCTCTGGCATCCCCTCTAGGATCCTTGTAGCCATCTCATCTAACACCCACCCCACCCCTTTATTTCGGTGTCCGAGCCCTGCCTGGCCGGGGGGGGGGGGCGCCTTGAGAGCCCCAGTTTTGCCACGTATTTGCTGGGATCGGGCCAGGCAGGGAGGGGGGCATCTCACCCCCAAGGTGGATTGTGGACACCATTCTCCTTTTTTTATATATATATTTTTTAATTTCCACATTGACTTTTTTTTTTAAACCCTTCCCCCTTGTTGAAAATTCAGACTCGCGCACAAAGTTGGCCTCCCACTTTCCCCCTGGGCAACACCTCGAATACAAGTTGCACCTTCTTCTCAAAGCGGACAGGAGACTGTAGGGGTGGCAGGAAACCGGAGCCATGCAGGAGCCCTTCCGGAGTTCTTCCCGCCTCTCCTCTGCAGCTGTTCTTCCCTCCTTTTGTCCGTCTCTCTCTGCTTCTCAGCGTCTCTCTCTCTTTTTAAGTTGCCCTCTGGACCCATATACTCCCCATGTATCTGGAAAAGAGGGACAACCCCACTGAGACCCTAGATCCCCTATCAACACGCCAACCCTGTTCCCCTTTCCCCCCATTCCATTCCTTTGATGAGCCCATTTTTTGTACATGGTTTGAAAAGAAAGTCAGGTTTTTTTAAGTCAACCTGTAACTGGTTCTTATAGCAACAAAGAAATAAATGCTGTTTTCTTCATACTTTCTTCTGCGCTGCTTCTTTTTTTTGTGGGGTGGGAAGAGGAGGAAAGTGGTATGCGCCACGTTTTGGGAAGGGCCATGTCTCCATGGCAGAGCATCTACTTGGCATGCAGAAGGTGCCAGTTAAGGATGAGGTCAGAGGCAACGTTCCCTCTAAGCTGTGGAGTTTTGTGAGCGAAAAGCCTACTTTGTGAGCTACTGGCATGAAAGTTGTGAGCCACTGCATAAATTAGTTTGCTGTATGGCCATTTTTCCTGAGCTGAGACAAAAATGTGTGAGTCGGAGGCGAAAAAAACTCGGCTTAGAGGGAACACTGGTCAGAGGTGATGTTGAAGGATTGCTACTAGAGCCCTTGGAGAGCCGCTGCCAGTGCAAGGAGGCAACACGGAGTTGGATGGACCCATGCTCTAAGAAGGCAGATTCATGAGGAATTATTTAATTGGCGAGATGTTTGCAGCTGCTCTGGCTTGTTGATGAAATGGCATCCTTGAGTTAATGGGGCTTCTGCAAACCTCTTTGCAAATCTTCCACAACTGGTTGGAGGCGGAGCCCAGTCCACACAATTCCTGATACGTAGGCCAGTGAGCTTTAAGTTTGCAGTTACGATGCCTCAACAACTTAAATCAGCAACCATCTCTGTTGTCACTACTTGCATAACACAGACCATGGCTATGATGCACCAGAGGATTTTCATGTAGCAGAAGGGATTTTCCTTGTCTCTGCCTTGACGTGAGCTTTCCCCTCATGCTGTTTCGAGCACCTTCTGTTTCCCTGAAGCAGCTTCTTGGACTGGGGGGGAGCTGTGCTCTGCAGATGGGTCTGTGCTTAGAAATTAGCAGGGTGGTGCCCTTCACACTTGGTAAATGTCTACTGAATTCCTTATTTTAAACAGCTTACTATGTATAAAACAGTTTAGCATCTCAGCTGCGAGTTCTTGCAGTGGCTCCCACTTCATTGGCCCAGATAATACATTTTTGGGGAGATGGCAAAAAGTCCTCTTGGCTCCTTGCCCAGTGCTCAGGTGGGGATGGCCCAAAGGAGGAAAACTTCAATTACTTTGCCACCAGCAGCAGGTGGAAGGGGAATAAGCCTTATCCTAGGCAGCCTGACAAGGCAAATCCCTGCTCAGTCTACAGTTCTGTGCTAATCTCTCCATCCCTAACCGGAATAAACTACTCTGATTACAGAAATGCATCTTGAGCGAAGCTGCAGTTTTTGTGGCTCGGAAAACAAAAACGTTTTTGGCCAAAATTTGGAACTTTTTCTGTTGGGGAAGGCAGGAGGAGGAACCCGCAGGAAAGATGTGCAGCTGATGTGAGAGGAACAGGAAGCCATGAAGGACAAGGGGGGGGATTCCCACTGCCATGTAGCTTTCGGAGATGCAAAAAAGCCCTCACGTGTTTCCTTCGCTTATTATCACTCCCTAGAGTGGGAGTGAAAAGAACTTTGGGACTATGAACAGAGGAGCAGGTCATAAGAGAGCCAGTTTCGTGTAGTGGTTAAGTGTGCAGACTCTTATCTGGGAGAATCGGGTTTGATTCCCTGCTCCTCCACTTGCACATGCTGGATTGGCCTTGGGTCAGCCATAGCTCTGGCAGAGGTTGTTGAAAGGGCAGCTGCTGTGAGAGCCCTCTCAACCACACCCACCTTACAGGGTGTCTGTTGTGGGGGGAGAAAATATAGGAGTCTCTGATTGAGAAAGAAGGGCGGGATATAAATCTGCAATTCTTCATATGACTTGCAAAGTAGCATGATGAGCCTGCACCCCGCTGCAAGGCATTACCCATCCTTGTCTAGTAGGGGCTTTATAGCTTCTTTAATGCTTCCCTTGGATCCTTTCCGGAAGCCCTGAATAACCTAAAGCAGGGGTGGCCAGCAGTAGCTCTCCAGATATTTTTTTGCCTACAACTCCCATCAGCCCCAGCCAGCATGGCCAATGGCTGGGGTTGATGGGAGTTGTAGGCAAAAAAACATCTGGAGAGCTACCGTTGGCCACCCCGATCTAAAGAGTTGTATTTTTTTTCCAGCCCTAAAAGGACGGAAGACATAGCAGCTGATGGCAGGAGAGCTATCTGTACAACTGGAGCTAGAACCTCCCTGTAGCCTGTGGTACTGGGTGCTGGCAATGATGCAGGGACAGGAGAGACCTTGCCTGGGCTAGAATTGGGACTTCCCCTCAAGGGCTGCATTCAGACTTCTTTTGCCGAAAGGGGGACACAAAGTCAGGTGGAAGGGAACACAAGGTTGGCCAGCTGGTTTGGGGTTGATTTTATGCATGCACAACAGGATTGCATGCATCCAAGACACCTCTGGTTTAAAATAGACAAGGTGCCTCTGGGTGCTGTAGGTTCTTTGTGGCAAGCCTACAATATGGGGGCAGTGTAGGTAAGGCCCTTTCTTTTGTCTTAAACAATTTTATTAATAACATATGGTTACAATATTTAATTATGTCCTTGCTATCTAACCCATATGATATTTTCAAACCCCCCTCCCTCCATTACTAGACTTCCGCCGAAGTTATATACTTAAGTTCAATTAAAAAGGCACCCCTAACTAAGCAAAAATCAATGTCTTTCTTTTCTCCCATTCACATTAAAAAATTGTCCAATGTCTTTTTACATTCCACTCTTGCTCTATGTATTCTCTAAATTTCTTCCACTCCTTTTTTAAACAGATCCAAATCATAGTCTCTTAAAGTTCTTGTTAGCTTGTCCATCTCACTCCACGATAAAACTTAAGGTAAGGCCCTTTCTTGAATGCAGAGAAACGTAGTGGCTGTGATAGAAGCAGGCTGTTTGGGAAACAGGAGCAGATTCTGGAGCTCTGCAGCAAAGCTGTTCTTGCTGGATTCCCAGCTGTTGGGGGGGTTTGTTCCAAAAAGCTTGCGCAAGATAGCTAAACTCTCCCAATCTCGTCAGATGTTGGAAGCTAAGCAGGGTCAACCCTGGCTAGTATTTGGATGGGCAACCTCCAAGGAATATCAGGGGCAGGCAATAGCAAACCACCTCTGAAATGTCTCTTGCCTTAACAACAAGTCTAAAAAAGAGAACTTCTGCCTGCCAGACAATATTAGGATCTACTGGTTATACTGTACGCACTGCCATACGATAATAATTATTGGAAAGGTGCTGAGTAGCAATCTGGCTGTTCCAGCTGCTTTCCATAAATGATTCAGATAATCTTCAGGACAACCCTGCAAGGTAGATCAGTTATCTGTACAATGTAAATGGTAGGGAGCAGGGGAGAGTGAGTGCTAATAGGCTGGGTCCCATGAAGGGTTTCTGTGGACAAAGAAGGCCAGTTTTTGCCAATTCCTGCCTCACTGCAGACGTCTAACTCCCTCTCCAACTGTTCTTAGAGGGAAAGGGTCCTCTGCACCTCAGGGGTAACATTTGGAGTGACATTTGGGCAGCAGGCAGGGCTGGCCCTGGACTGTCTGGCATCCTAGGCAAGGCTAATTTCTGGCACACACACCCTGCACTGATAATGTCACTGAGTCATAAGGTGGGTGCCCAGTTTGACACCCCCGGAAGACCAGCGCCCTAGGCAATCACCTAGTTTGCCTAGTAAGAGGGCCAGACCTGTTCAGCAGGGGAAGGAGGGGGGGGAGATCCCCTCTGTGCACAAGAAGAATTGCAGCTTTATACCCCACCCTTCTCCCTGAATCAGAGACTCAGAGCGGCTTACAATCTCCTATGTCTTCTCCCCGCACAGCAGACACTCTGTGAGGTGGGTGGGGCTGAGAGACAAACGTCCTGTGTGGACTGAAGCTACGGTTGCCAGGTCCCCCCAGCCAAAGGTGGGAGATGGGAGGGTGGAGTAGCCACTCCAGCTTGGGAAGCTCCTGGAAATTTGGGACTGGAGCCTTGGGGGGGAGGATTCCAATGGGGTACAATGCCACAGAGTCCACCCTCCAAAACAGCCATTTTCTCCAGGGGAACCAATCTCTGTAGTCTGGAGATGAGCTGTAATCCCAAGGGATCCCCAGGCCCCACCTGGAGGCTGGCATTAAGGCAGTGACCGATCTAATCTAAAGCTTCTTGAATGAGCTAACAGCAAATCAAGCAGGGCTTCTTTGTTCAGAGCTCTGGCCTCCATCAAGGGGCAAAATGAGCAGCACTTAAATCCCCACTGAAGTCACTCACACAAGGTAGGCAGGATAAACCAGAATCTGGTTGATGTTGAGGGTGTTCAACTTGCCCTGGTTCTGGGCAAAGATCTTTCAGCTGCTAGGCCATACACCCCAAACTCCCTCTGGCGTGTATTAATAAGTGAAATTAAAAGATGTTTGCTCCTTGGGAGGACAGCTATGGCAAACCTAGGCAGTATAGTAAAAAGTAGAGAGATCACCCTGCCAACAAAAGTCCATATAGTCAAAGCTATGGTATTCCCAGTAGTAATGTATGGCTGTGAGAGTTGGACCATAAGGAAGGCTGAGCACAGAAGAATAGATGCTTTCAAGTTGTCGTGCTGGAGAAGACCCTTGAGAGTCTTTTGGACTGCAAGAAGATCCAATCAGTCAGTCCTAAGGGAAATCAACCCTGACTGTTCCCTGGAAGGTCAGATGCTGAAGCTGAAGCTCAAATACTTAGGCCATCAAATAAGAAGGGAGCACTCCCTGGAGAAAACCCTAATGCTGGGAAAGACAGAAGGCAAAAGGAGGGGACGGCAAAAGATGAGATAGCTGGACAGCATTACTGATGTAAATAACATGAATTTGAACAAACTTCGGAGGATGTTGGAAGACAGAAGGGCCTGGCGTGACTTTGTCCATGTTGCGACTGTGTGACTGAACAACAAAAAGGATTGCCAATCCCCAATTGGGGGGGAGGGGATCCCCTGGTTTGGAGGCCCTCCCCCCACTTCAGGGTCATCAAAAAATGGAAGGGGGGAGGGAAATGTCTGCTGGGCATTCCATTATACCCTATGGAGACCAATTCCCATAGGGTATAATAGAAAATTGATCTGGGGCTCTGGGGGGGGGGGCTGCTTTTTGAGCTAGAGGCACCACATTTTCAGTATAGCATCCAGTTTCTCTCCTCAAAACAGCCCCCAACTTTCAAAAAGATTGGACCAGGAGGTCCAATTCTGAAATCCCCCCCAAAAAAGTGCCCCAATCTTTCATTATTCCCAAATGGAGGGAAGGCATTTAAAAGGTGTGTGGTCCCTTTAAATGTGATTGCCAAAACTCCTTTTGGAGTTCAATCATACTTGTCATACCCTTGCTCCTGGCTCCACCCCCAAATCTCCAGATATTTCTTGATTCAGACCTGGCAACCCTTGGGGATTGTGCGGCTCTAAAAGGCGCCATTATGTGATCTTTGGCACCCCAGTTATTGCACTGTGCACCAATGTTCCAGGGAGAAATGGCTGACTGGTGGGCAAGCGCAAGAAAGCGGTAGGCTGCACGGTTCTGGCTCAACCACATTTTTTTTCTTTTTTCTTCTACCTTCAAAGAAGACTTCATAATTGCTTCTGTCCATTCCCCTGGTTTTCAAAAGAGAGAGCCAGTTTGGTGTAGTGGTTAAGTGTCTGGACTCTTATCTGGGAGAACCGAGCTTGATTCCTCACTCCTCCACTTGCACCTGCTGGAATGGCCTTGGGTCAGCCATAGCTGTGGCAAAGGTTGTCCTTGAAAGGGCAGCTGCTGTGAGAGCCCTCTCCAGCCTCACAGGGTGTCTGTTGTGGGAGAGGAAGGTAAAGGAGATTGTGAGCTGCTCTGAGACTCTTCGGAGTGGAGGGCGGGAAATAAATCCAATATCATCTTCTTCTTCTTCAAAAGGTAATAATATTCTCAGAATGCCCTCTGGTGAAGGGAGAAAGACAAAACACATATGTAAAGTTCGCTGCAGAAGCAACAGCAGTAACTGAGATAAGGTGTCTTGGGAAGGCTGCTGTTTCCCACTAGGCCGCTGCAAATGTTGCCTGGCAGCAGATTCTTGATGGAGAATTCCTCCTTCCACACAACGTTTGAGAATCCTGCTTTCACGAAGGAAAGGCCTCTCCTGGAGACAGATGCCCTCGAACCCTCACGGGTTTCACAGGTAAAAACTCCTGCTCTGCTCCTGGCTAACAATGTACCAAGCTCCACAGTCCCAGCCTGCTGCTTTTTTGCTTCACTGAAGGCTCTAGGGGTGACCAAACTTGCTTAACAATAAGAACCACATAGAATAAACATCAGATTTCTGAGAGCCGAAAGACATGAATGTCAGATGTCTGAAAGCCACAAGACATGAACGCCAGATGTTTGAGAGAAGGAATGAAGGGAAATAGATGGGGGAGGGAAAGGGAGGGGAAAGAAAGCAACTTTAAACTTAAATGCATTCTCCAAACCACTGGCTGGCTTGGCTTGGAGAAGTGATTTAAAGAGAGAAACGCCTCTACAAGCTGGCTGACGGGGCAGTGGGAGCTTTGAGAGCCACACAATACGTGTGAAAGAGCCACATGTGGCTCCCGAGCCACAGTTTGGCCACCTCTGCTCTAGTCCATTTGCTCAGTACTACATTCATTATCCTGTATTAACTTGGTCTAACACTCACAGGCCCTGACCTGGATATCCCAGGCTAGTCTGATCGTATTAGATCTCAGAAGCTAAGCAGGGTCAGCCCTGGTTAGTACTTGGATGGGAAAATATCAAGAAGAAGAAGAAGAAGATGAAGAAGATATTGGATTTATATCCCGCCCTCCACTCCGAAGAGTCTCAGAGTGGCTCACAATCTCCTTTACCTTCCTCTCCCACAACAGACACCCTGTGAGGCTGGAGAGGGCTCTCACAGCAGCTGCCCTTTCAAGGACAACCTCTGCCAGAGCTATGGCTGACCCAAGGCCATCCCAGCATCTGCAAGTGGAGGAGTGGGGAATCAAACCCGGTTCTCCCAGATAAGAGTCCGCGCACTTAACCACTACACCAGACTGGCTCCCCAGTCTAGAGTCACTAGGCAAAGGCAGGCAGTGGCCAACCACCTCTGTTTGTCTCTTGCCTTGAAAAACCCTTGAAGTTGCCACACGTTAGCTGTGACTTGAGGCTCACAGAAGAACTGGGTCTAACAAAACACCCCTGTGATCAGTGGCCGATGCTCAAGGGTGAATCCAGACAGGCAATAGTGACACACCTGTATCCAATAAGTCTGCTTTTATCAGAGGGCCCTAAAGGTTGAGGAAGCCTGAGGTGCGAGGGGGTTCCCAGGCAAGCTGAGACAAGCCATCCCAGCCCACAAACAGGAAATTCAGGCCCTGGAGTGGTGACGTAGCGCAGGTTATCTGCCAGAGTACGCCACAGTTTACTGTCTTTGGGTGTTGTCTTAGGGCCGTCTCCTTTACTTGAATTTCCTGCAGGCAGACCTCACTAGAAAAAGCAGGAGCCAGGGACGCCGAGCTATGGTTAAATCAAAGACAGTGTGGTATAGAGGTAAGAGTGTTGGACTAGGATTTGAGAGGCTCAGGTTCAAATCCTCACTGAGGGAGTTGCTACATGATATGCAGCCAGACTCAGTCAGATATACACTGGGGGAACTCTTCTTTAAAAGTGCTGAGTGCTGTGAGGGGTGGAGAAAGAGCTTCTGTTTTCCCTCCCACTCTGCTTTCACCAGTCGAAATGGCTGAGACAGACTTAGGGTTGCCAATCCCCAGGTGGGGGCAGGAGATCCCCCGGTTTGGAGGCCTTTCCCCCACTTCAGGGTCATCAGAAAGCAGGGGGAGGGAGGGAAATGTCTGCCGGGCACTCCATTATTCCCTATGGAGATTGATTCCCATAGGGTATTATGGAGAATTGATTTGCATGTATCTGGGTCGGGGGGGGGGCTGTTTTTTTTAGGTAGAGGCACCAAATTTGCAGCATAGCATCTGATACCTCTCCTAAAAACACCCTCCAAGTTTCAAAAGGACTGCACAATTCAATGAGCCCCAAAAGAAGGTGCCCCTATTCTTTATTATTTCCAGTGGAGGGAAGGCATTTTAAAGGTGTGCGGTCCCTTTAAATGTGATGGCCAGAACTCCCTTTGGAGTTCAGTTATGCTTGTCACAACCTTGCTTCTGGCTCCACCCCCAAAGTCCTCAGATATTTCTTGGATTGGACTCGGCAACCCTAGACAGAGTAAAGGGGCAAAATGTCTCCCCCTCACCACTGTTTCTCTTGGCAAAAACCATATGGGACGGACATCCCTCATCGCAGTACTTCCTTACAGCACTGAGCATATGTTTTAACAATGTCTCCCAATATATGTCTGATTGTGAGTCCCTTCATGCCCCCATGAACCAACTCTCACTGGGTGTAATGTGTAGTCTGGCCCTGAGCCACGAAGCTCCTTTGGGTGACCATGAGACTAGAATAACTTGCAGGGATGTTTTGAGGATAAAATGGAGGAAAAGTACCTTGCACTAGATACAGGAGGGAAATAATGACTAAAAAGGAAAAAGAAAAGCTAAAGGAAGGGTCCACAATTTTGAGATAGGGTAGGGGTGCCATCTGCAGTGTGGAAAGTTTTTGGAGTTTAGCGGGGGGTGAAGTGACACCATAAAGTTCCCTCTCCAAAGCTGCCATTTCCTCCAGGAGAGCTGATATCTGCAATCTGCGGATGAGTTGTAATTCCAGGAGAAAAACAGGTTGCTTACCTGTAACTGATGATCTTTGAGTGGTCATCTGTGCATTCACACCCATGGGATGAAGCTTCAGCGCCGATCCCCAATCAGTAGTACCCAAGACCGGGATTTAACGTGCCAATGCCCCGTGAGCATGCGCAAAGTCCCCACTACACATGCTCCCGGGACGGCGCGGAGATCCCGCCATTTCCTTCTGACTGCAGTCAGTCACAAAAATGACCAACAGCAGAGGGGAAGGAGGGATGGTGGTGTGAATGCACAGATGACCACTCGAAGATCATCAGTTACAGGTAAGCAACCTGTTTATCTTCTTCGTGGTCTCTGTGCTTCACACCCATGGGAGATTAGCAAGCCAGGCTTACCTGGAGGAGGGAGCTGGTGGTCAAGCCGAATGAACAGACTGAAGAACCAGGTTGCCCAGCTGCACTCTATGATACCTCCTGACATCAAGGGCATAGTGTCTCATGAAAACGTGAGGAGACGCCCAGGTAGCTGCCTTACAGATGTCAGCTAAGGAGGCACCCTTGAGGAATGCCATGGAAATAGCCAGCACCCTAGTAGAATGGGCATGGATGGGACCCGGCAAAGGCTGCTTCGCTAACAAGTAGCACAGTCTAATAGCCTCCGAGATCCATTTTGATAGTCTCTGAGCCGAAATCTTATGGCCCAAGTTAGGGGGAGCATAAGAAACAAACAAATGAGGGTCTCTGCGAAAGCTCTTTGTGTGATGCAGATAAAAAAGTAAGGCTCGCTTAACATCTAGCGAGTGCAGCCGCCACTCCTCAGCCGAGGAGGGCGAGGGATAGAACACCAGTAGAGTGACCTCCAAGTTCAGATGGAAACTGGACACCACCTTAGGCAGGAAGGCAACATCCGGCACTAAAGACACCCTGTCAACATGGAAGGTGATGTAAGGAGGGTCAGAGCGCAAAGTCTCCAGTTCACCTGCTCGACTAGCCGAGGTGATAGCAACCAGAAGAGCAGTCTTTCAGGATAATATATGCAAAGGACAAGTGGCTAAGGGCTCAAACGGTTTTCCCGAAAGCCTACCCAAAACCAATGGAAGGTCCCAGGAAGAGGGAGGCACTCTGGAAGGTGGGTGTAACTGCAGTAGACCCTGCAGGAAACGTTTAGTGTGCTCGTGCGTGAACACAGACTTCCCTTCCACCAGGGCATGGTGAGCTGAAATTGCAACCAAGTAAACCCTAACAGAAGAGTGAGTCAGTCCAGCATCCACCAGGGATAAAAGAAACTCAAAAACTAGTTCAAGTCCAGCACTCTAGGCCAACACACCCCTCTCCTGGACAAAGTTTGCAAATCTCGCCCACTTGCTGCTATAACAGCAGCGAGTCGAAGGCTACCTACTATTCAGTAGAACGTGTCTGATCCTGCTGGAGAATGCTGGAAGCTGATCCTCCAAGCAGTTAGCTTGAGATGAGGGCCATTGTGATTAAACAGGGACCCCTCCCAAGCCAGCAGGAGGTCTGGTTCCGGAGGAAGCATGCGGTACTGATCCCCCCCCAAAGACAGGAGGATCGGAAACCAGTTCTGTCTGCGCCACCAGGGAGCGATCATAATGCACTCTGGTGTCTCCCGCAGCAGCTTGTGGAGTACTCTGGTGAGGAAAGATAGGGGGGGGGAAGATGCAGGAACTTGCTCCTCCACGAGAACAGTAGACTGTCCCCCAGGGACCCTGGCCCCTTCCCCCCTCTGGAGAAGTAGCAAGGGCACTTGTGATTCTGCGCAATCGCGAAAGCGTCTATCTATGGATGCCCCCAGAGTTCAAATATGGGAGCCAGAACTCAGCAGTTCAGTTCCCACTCATGGGGAGTCGCTGCCCCTCTGCTCAGAGAGTCCGCCCGCACATTGAGCTCTCCCAGCAAATGTGTGGCCACCACAAAGATGTTTGCTCTGATGCAATCTTCCCACAGGCTCATGGCTAAAGTGCACAGTTTTCTTGAGACCGTGCCTCCCTGTCTGTTGACATAAGCCATAGCAGTAGCATTGTCTGTTAGAACAGCTACAGTCTTGTATTCCAACAGGGGCCTGAAGGAAGTGAGGGCTAACCTGATAGCAGTCAGCTCTAGGTAGTTGATGTGGTGCTGTGCGAAAGAACGGGTCCATGGACCACCGACATTCAGATCGTCCAGATGAGCCCCCCAACCCCATAGAGAGACATCTGTTAATATCGTCACCGATGGGGACAGAAGTTGGAATGGACCTCCCTGGCAAAGGTTGGCTCTCACTTTCCACCAGTCCAGAGAGCAGAGAACTAAAGCAGGGTTGGCTAAGGACCTCCGCCGAGAGTCCAGTAACAGATTGAAGCACCTTAGGAACCACAGCTGTAGTGTCCTCATGTGAAACTTCATGAAGCAGAGAACATTCGTGGTGGCTGCCATCAACCCCAGGAGACACTGGAATTGCAGCAATGTCCCCCTCTTCTGAATCTGCAGTTGAGAGACCAGAGCAATAATGTCTGATGCTCTGCCCTCTGGGAGGATGGCTAAGTGGCGCGTGGTATCCAAAATCGCGCCAAATAAATTGCACCCTTCATGCAGGTGTCAGATGTGACTTCACAAAATTCACCTGGAGACCTAAGACTTGAAGGAGACTGAGGGTCAAATTGAGGTGGACGAGAAGCTGAGGCTTGGAGTTGGCCACAACCAACCAATCGTCTATACAAGGGAAGACGACTACACCCTGCAGACGCAGGTGGGCTGCGACCACCACCATTATCTTTGTAAACACCCTGGGTGCTGTAGAAAAGCCGAATGGAAGAGCCTCGTACTGGTAATGGTCTGGCCCTATGGCGAACCTGAGAAAGGCCCTGTGACTCGGCCGGATGCTGATATGAAAATAGGCATCCTTCAAGTCCAAAGAAGCCATCCAATCCCCTTCCTTGATCAGTGGTAGGATGTTCTGCAATGTTAGCACCCAAAATTTCTCGTAGGATATGAAGATGTTCAAGTCCCGCAAGTCCATAATTGAGCGGAGCCTACCGTTTTTTTTTGGAACCACGAAGTACCTCCAATAGAAACCTTGCCTCCTAAGGGAAGGTGGAACCGGTTCTAATGCTTGCTTGGTCAATAGGTTCTGAAATTCTTCCAGTAGGACCAGCGTAGGGTGAGTGATGACTAATTTTGAACATGGGGGAAGCTGAACAAATTCTATCGCATAACCCTCTTCTATGATCAACAAGACCCATTTGTCGGTGGTAATAAGCCTCCATGCTGGTACAAAGGCCAAAGTCAAAGACCCTGTTTAGGGTTCCGATAACCTTCAGATTTTGCTGGATGCAAGGGTGGCGAAGAAAATTTTGATTTGCCCGCAGAGTAAAGGTTCTTGTTGTCGTGTTGCGGAGTGCGAGGTTTCCATGATCTCTCTGGCGACTTGGGAGGATATGGTTTCTTGGACCATTGCCTAGGATTTGAGCGAGGTCAGTTAGAACGAGAGGTAGATGGAACACCAAGATTTCTAGATGTCTTGATGCTCTTGTCCATCTCTTGGAGGACAGAGTCTGTGGCAGAATGAAAAAGTCCTTCCCCCTCGAATGGCAGATCTTCAACCCACAACCTCGTATCCAGATGTAGTGTCATAGAACGAAGCCAGGAGTGACATCTTAAGGTCACTGCTGACGTCAGCGTTTTGGCTGCTATGTCGACCATATGCTTGGACATTGTCAGCTGTTGTTTTGAGAGGAGCAATCCCTCCTTCAGAAGCTTCCTTCTGTTTTTCATCCGGCAGGGAGGTTAGGAGCAGTGTGAGCTGTTCCCACAGGGAGTAATGGTACCTGGCCATGCATGCTGAATAATTGGATATCTTAATACCCAAGGCACTTGCTGTATAAAAACGCCTGCCAAAATTGTCCAGCCTTTTACCCTCCTTATCAGGAGGTGCAGAGTGGGTTTTCTTGGCCTTGGATGATGTGACCACCACTCAGTTGGGGCGAGGGTGACAGAACAAGTGCTCAGCCCCTTGCTCTTGAACCCAGTACATATGGTCCAACCTCCTGGAAGAGATGGGGGTTGAAGCCGGCTTTGCCCATGGTTCCTTAATAGCCTGCTGTATGACCTTAGTCACAGGTAGCGCTATTGGTGTCGAAGTGTCTTGCTGAATGATGTCAAACACCATGTCATCTATCACAGGCTGGGGCTGTACCATGGGCAGCGATAGAGTCTTTTAATGAGGTCCCCATAGGATTTTAGGTCCTCTGAAGGGGAGATAGGAAGATCCTCCGCTGTTCTCTGCTCTGGGAATTGCTCAGAGTGATGCTCCTCATCCGACTCCGGTGCCGATAGAGAGGAGGAGTTGCTACGGTCCACGCATTCAGTTAGATGCGGCGCCTCTGGGAGATGTTCTGGTGTGCGCGACCTTGGTTGCGGTTCCAGCATCGATGTCGAAGGTTTGACCAGAGCCAAGCGATACGACACCCTAGAGCAATGGGAAGCCTCCAAGCATTGATCCCAGTTGGGGTTCTGCCGAGGGTACCATGGATAAGGCTAGTAGGGAAATCCTCCGAATGGGTACGACCAGGGGTGTGGATCCCAGTTCAGTAGTGGAGCCGGGTGCCGGAAGGAATCGGGCTGTTCCCGCTCGTCGGGTTTGACCACCGGCATCGACGAAATCCTTGATCAAGGGGCATCGGCTTCCAACAGTGAGGTGGAGTCTGTGCCACCGTGAAACGTAGCCCTTGACGAAATTGATCGCTGGGTTAGGTCGATCTTGGGTTCAGAGCCGGAGTAGGATTGTGGATCGTTCAGTCCCGAGGGGCTTTTCGATTGTGCTTGAGAAGCCAGGATATGTTCTGGTGGTGTTGGTTGTACAATTGTCGGGTCCGAGCGCCACTTCGGTGGCGGGAAAGGAGTAAGTCGGTCGACATGTCTTTTCTTCTCCTTCCACTTCTTTGACTCCTGTGAGGAGCACTCCCAGACTCCCTTAGCCTTCTTGGCTGAAGTGGGGGAATTGGAAGTCAACACCAAGCCCGCACGCTTGGGGGGGGGGGCGGTTGGTGTGGAAGATTTGAGTCTGCTAACTCATCGCCGATGACGACGTTGGAATTTTACTCCCGCACTGGCAACAGCGTTTAAAAAATCCCCAACGCTTTTCCATAGAAGCAATAGGAAAAGGAGGGAAGAAACAAGGGGGAGACCCCGAAGGGCCAAAAACCCCAACTAACTACTAATAACAGTTTTTTTTATTTTTTCCCCTAACTATTAACTACTATAACACTAACTATAACTACAAAAAGGGTACCCGGTGAGGGTAGAGAAGAGGTAATTACCGACCGGAGAAGCAGAAATGTGACTGTCCAACATGGTGGTCAAAAAGGAACTGGTAGGATCTCCGCGCCATCCTGGGAGCATGTGTACTGGGGGCTTCGCACATGTTCACGGGGCGTTAGCATGTTAAAATCCTGGTCTTGGGTACTACTGATCGGGGATCGGCGCTGAAGCTTCATCCCATGGGTGTGAAGCACAGAGACCACGAAGAAGATCCCTAGGCCTACTTGGAGACTGGTAACCCTAATCGGCACCATCACGAAATGGGGAGGCTGGGACCAATCACAAAATGTTGGGCAACTCCATAGAATGCAAGGAGGTTTCAAATTAGTGTTCTCCTACAATGGAGGTAGCTGCTGCTGAACAGGTGTTCCATGCAGACATGAAGACAAATGTGCTTTCCCAAAGCACCTTCTCTTCCAAGGGAAGAAAAGATGTTTGGTTTCAGTTTCCAAAACAAAGGGGAGAGTTGGTTGCCTGCTCAGTCAGAGAGAGAGGTAGCCAAGCCCAGAGACACAAAAAAGTCTGTGTCTGTAGCCAAGATGAGAGTACACCGGTGTGATATACCTGTCCTGCATGAACTTAGCCAAGCTGAGAGTACACAGGTGTGATACACCTGCCCTGCATGAACTCAGAACTCTGCAAGTTAAGCTGTTGGCAGTGACCTGAAGCTCCTTGTTTATTTCTGTTCAAGACCTTTTGGATCATGTCTCCAAGATTCAAGAAGCAACCAGGCACTGCATTGGGAATTGTAGAATAAATGCATGAATGTCAAGTTAGACCCAATTCAGTTGTTATGCCAGACTATGGTTTGCACTAACCCTGGTGTAGAACCCAGGGTTCTGATTTGCTCTAATAAATCAAATCAAATCAAATCATAGCCTAAGCTCGAAAGCAAGTGTGGTGTAATGACTAAGAGCAGCGGACGCTAATCTGGAAAAATGGGTTTGATTCCCCACTCCTCCACTTGCACCTGCTGGAATGGCCTTGGGTTAGCCATAGCTGTCGCAGGAATTGTCTTTGAAAGGGCAGCTGCTGTGAGAGCCCTCTCAGCCCCACCCACCTCACAGGGGGGCTGTTTCGGGGGGAGAAGATATAGGGGATTGTAAACCGCTCTGAGTCTCTGATTCAGAGAGAAGGGCGGGGTATAAATTTGCAGTCTTCTTCTTCTTTCTAGACAAGACTCCTTAGCTTAAGTACTTCAGAGATCTAACTGCCAGACTTCTTGTGAGGGAGGAAATGAGAGTCTTCAGCAGGTTTTTAACAAAATTATTTACAGAACATAAACCATGTCACTAGGGAAATGAACAGCTTTCCCAGAGAGGAGGGGGAGAGGGCTGGGTCCTGTGGATCCATTCTGCTAGCAGTAGAAGGCTCCTTGAACCAGGGCAAAACAGAGCCACCAGCATAACAGATACTCAGTGGCTTGAGAGCCACATGTGGCTCTTTGAGATGTCACCTGTGCCTCTTCTGAGCACCATCCCCCAATGTGGCACCTGCCTGATTTTTCAGGACATTGACAAGACCATTGCTCAGTAGGACTTATAGCTGCTTGTTGTAGGGTTGCCAGGTGAAGAAGAAGAAGATGAAGATATTGGATTTATATCCCGCCCTCCACTCCGAAGAGTCTCAGAGCGGCTCACAATCTCCTTTACCTTCCTCCCCCACAACAGACACCCTGTGAGGTGGGTGGGGCTGGAGAGGGCTCTCACAGCAGCTGCCCTTTCAAGGACAACCTCTGCCAGAGCTATGGCTGACCCAAGGCCATTCTAGCAGGTGCAAGTGGAGGAGTGGGGAATCAAACCCGGTTCTCCCAGATAAGAGTCCGCACACTTAACCACTACACCAAACTGGGTCTGTTTTGGGAAATGCCTGGAGACTTTGGGGGTAGAGCCGGGAGAGAGCAGGGTAAGGAGAGGGGCCTCAGCAGGGTCCACGGCCATAGAGCCCACCCTTCAAAGCATCTATTTTATCCAGGGGAGCTGACCTCTGCCGGCTGGAGATCAGCTGTAAAATGGGGGCTCTCCAGGCCTCACCTGGAGGCTGGCAACCCTAGCTTGTTGGTTCAAAGCTTGGAACAGTCACCAGGGGAGGAATGGGTCAGTTGCAAGCCTCACCAAAATGCAAACCTCATACCAAGGATGGGAGGAAACGTGGCTCTTTGGTAACTATGAAAGTGGCTCTCTGCAAGCCACAGAGTAAGCACCACTGCTCTAGAAAATGCAGCTGAAGCAGGAGAACAGCAAGGTTCTCATAGGTCTGGACAGTTCTTCACATGAACCGAGCATGACTTTTAGAATGTGTCCCCAGAATCTCCTGCAACATAGACAAGACCAGCCCTGCTGGACCAGACCCAAGGGCCATCTGCTCCGGCACCCTGGTTTCCTCAGTGGCCAGCCAAACACCTGACATGAGACAAACTCATGAAGCTTTATAGTGAATCAAACTCTTGATCCATCAGAGTCAGTCATTATCTTGTAAACAGAGTCAGTCTTGTCTACTCAGAATGGCAGTGGCTTTCCAGGGACTCCATTGGAGTTCTTTCACATCAACTGCTTAACTTGATCCTTTTAACCAGGGACAGAACCTGTGACCTTCTGCATGCAAAGCAGATGCTCTACCAGTAAACCACCGTCCCACCCTCCAAGGGTGATTTACCGAGTGTTCAGAAGGAGCTTACAC
The DNA here is from genome assembly GCF_032191835.1 of Heteronotia binoei. NCBI lineage: Eukaryota > Metazoa > Chordata > Lepidosauria > Squamata > Gekkonidae > Heteronotia > Heteronotia binoei. The sequence continues at coordinate 258,592,686 of NC_083223.1, forward strand.
AGGTGCTCAGAGGCCAAAGTTTCTCATAATACTGATCTTAAAGCATCTAGTACACCACAGGTAATATGAAGGACATTCCAGTTAGCTTTCTCTCATTCATTTGCTGAGTCTCCATCCTAAGCAGACTTCACTGCATCTGGCAGTAAATTCTATACAATGATTCCTTATGATTGACATAAATTCTTTTTTTGGCATGTCCTGAATCAACTGCCTGTCAATGTGGGGGAGGGGACTCAATTCCTAAGAACATAAGAGAAGGCATGTTAGATCAGGCCAATGGCCCATCCAGTCCAACACTCTGTGTCACACAGTGGCAAATATTTTTATATATATATATATATACGCACACACATACACACACTGTGGCTAATAGCCACTGATGGACCTCTGCTCCATATTTTTATCTAAACCCCTCTCGAAGGTGGCTGTGCTTGTGGCCGCCACCACCTCCTGTGGCAGTGAATTCCACATGTTAATCACCCTTTGGGTGAAGAAGTACTTCCTTTTATCCGTTTTAACCTGTCTGCTCAGCAATTTCATCGAATGCCCACGAGTTCTTGTATTGTGAGAAAGGGAGAAAAGTACTTCTTTCTCTACTTTCTCCATCCCATGCATTATCTTGTAAACCTCTATCATGTCACCCCGCAGTCGATGTTTCTCCAAGCTAAAGAGTCCCTCCTGTTAGTTTACTTTTTCTTTATCCCCTTTCTTCACATCGTGCCTCATTTTATCATCCTTGGACAGAGCCGGATTAACAATTAGGCAAATTAGGCACTTGCCTAGGGCCCTGTGTCTCTGGGGGGCCCAGGGCCAGCTTCCCTCCCCCCACTCTGTTTTCATGGCCAGCATGTTCCTTATGCATCCCTCTGCCATCCTCCACAGCGTGACTCTGAAACTCACTTTCCCAGCAGGCAGCGCTCTTTCCCAGCGTCCTGCTGACATCCTGTGCAGACTGGCTGGTGTTTGGCGGTGGCACAGGGTGGGGGTGGAGCAGGAACGCACAGCGGGCAGCAGCTGTTTTCAAACTGAAGGCCAGCACCGAAAGAACCTCCTTGCAACTGGGAGCAACCATTTCCTGGGCTGGCTCAGTCTGACTGGCTTAGCTGGGAGACTGTGAGGCTCCACTCCCCCTCCCTCCTTCCCTCCCTTTGGCCTTGCTCTTTTACTGCCTCTTTCACTCCCCACTGTGGGGAGAGCAGGGGAGGCAGGGAAGAGCCCCGGGAGAGTGGCAGCAGCAAAAATGGGGCCACAGGGAGAGCGGGGGAGGCAGGGAAGAGCCCGGAGAGAGCGGCAGCAGCAAAAATGGGGTTGCAGGCAGAGCGGGGGAGGCAGGGAAGAGCCCGGGGAGAGCGACAGCGGTGAAAATGGGGCTGCAGAGAAAGTGGGGGAGACAGGGAACAGCCCGGGAGTGGCAGCAGCGAAAATGGGGCTGTGGGGAGAGCGGGGGAGGCAGGAACAGGGTGGGAAGAGCCTGCGAAGAGCGGTGGCATGAAAATGGGGGAATGCCTTTTTAGCCATCGGTGCTTGCAGGCTGCAGCAAGGGACGCAGGCAGCGGGGCGGGTGCTCCAACTCGGAGATAATTTGCGAGGGGGCTCCCAATATTTCAACCACCTAGGGACCTCCATAGGGTTTAATCCAGCCCTGTCTTTGGAAGAGACGTCAATGAAGAAAGAGTTCCCTTGAAGTAGAAAGTCTGAAAGCCACTGTTCTGAAGTACAGACTGCCAGGGGTTGTTTTGTAGAAAAATAGGTGGTGGAGCTCATTAGCATAACTCATTAGCATATGCCTGTGACACACACACACACACACACGCCAAAAGCAACCTGATGCAATAAAGGAAAACCCTGGGTGAGCGAGGCCTGCTTGGGCTGGATAGAGATCCAGCCAGCCCAAGCAGACCTTGCTTGCCTGGGGCTCTCCTGGGCCTCTCCCCCAGTCAAAAGGCCAGCAAACCACCTGCTGCCCAAAATCACATCAGAAGTGGAGAAAGGGTGGTGTGGGCTTCTCCATGGGTTAATGAGGGCTGCTGGGGGCATGGCAAAGCCCCTGGTGGTTGGCTGGCTGCTGGCTCTCCTAATCCAGGGATTGTTGTGCAGCTGCACCTCCTATTCAAAAGGAGAAGGTAGGTGGGGAGGAGGAGGGGGAGCTATGCTCCTGTGAGCTCCTGCTGAATCTGAAGCCTGGATGGCACAGAATGAATAACCACACAGCAAAGGGTAGACAAGGAGCAGATGGTGTGGGAAACCAGAAGTGAGAGAACAGCATGGTCTCTCCACTCCATCTGTGAGCTGGTGCTCAACAAACATCCTTTTTAAACTGAAGCGGTTCAGGGTTAAACGTCGGATACGGCAGCAGGGGATGATGTGAGTGATGCCGCTGCAGCCATCTGCAGGTTCATGGATAGGAAACAGGGCCAACCGGGACAGAGGATCTCAGGGGCCTGGGGAGAATTGGCAAGGGCATGTATTTATTTATTTAGTTTATTTTGGAATTTATATCCCAACCTCTCCGTAAACAGACTCAGGGCGGTTAACAATCAACCAAGAATTACAGATAAATAACAATATTAAAACCAATAAACTTAAACACCGTTAAAAAGTAAAAAAACAACAAAGAATTCAATGAATTAATAGGTGGGATCATGACCTTCTTCATCAGGCAATTTAGTTCATTTTTGGTTTTATAGTTATTTTTTATCTGGTGGTGATGCTTATATAGAGAAGGAGAAGAGATTAGATTTATACCCTGCCCTTCACTTAAGAGTCTCAAGAGTGGCTTACAGTCTCCTTTCACTTGCCTTTCCCCACAACAGACACCCTGTGAGGTAGAAGATGACTGCAGATTTATACCCCACTCTTCTCTCTGAATCAGAGACTCAGAGCGGCTTACAATCTCCTTTATCTTCTTCCCCCACAACAGACACCCTGTGAGGTGGGTGGGGCTCTGGCAGAGGTTGTCCTTGAAAGGGCAGCTGCTGGGAGAATCCTCTCAGCCCCACCCACCTCACAGGGTGTCTGTTGTGGCAGAGGAAGGTAAAGAAGATTGTGAGCCGCTCTGAGATTCGGAGTGGAGGGTGGGATATAAATCCAGTTTCTTCTTCTTTCCTGGCTAGTATTTGAATGGGAGACCCCCCCCCCCCAAAAAAAAAAACCAGGGTGGAGGCTGGCAATGGCCAACCACCTCTGAACATTTCTTGCCTTGAAAACCCCACAGAGTCACCATAAGTCAGCTGTGACGTGATGACACTTTCCACCACCATACAACCTCATGCAGAACACGCAATTTAATCACCAGATGGCCCCAGTGTCGACCAACAGCACCAGTCTTGTCTGGATTGCTCTTCTGGGTATTTTAACTGCATGTCAAGTGAAGGCAGCCAGCACAAGCAGATACACAGATGTGTGGCTCAAGATTAGAGTTGCCAGCTTCAGGTTGGAAAACTCATGGAGATTTTGAGGTTAAAGGCTGGGATTTGGAGAGGGGAAGGACCTCACCAGGGATGGCATGCTGTAGAGTCTACTCTCCAAAGCAGCCATTTTCTTCAGGGGAACTGATCTCTGTTGCCTGGAGATTAGTTGTAATCCCAGAGACTTCCAGTCACCACCTGGAGTTTGGCAACCCAGCATAGTCACCTATCTCTTGGTGACTGTGGTCTACAGAAATGCCTGATGTGCTGAAGCCAGAGGTATCCAGAAGACACGGCCTTGCTCAGTAAAGCCTTGCCTGATTAAAACTTTGTGCCTGCTCAGTCCCAATTCTGCCTCCTATTGTTCCCAATGAAGGGAGTTTTTTACCTCTTGAAAGCTTGTTAGTCTCTAAGGTTTAGAGAGCCAGTTTGGTGTAGTGGTTAAGTGTGCGGACTCTTATCTGGGAGAACCGGGTTTGATTCCCCACTCCTCCACTTGCACCTGCTGGCATGGCCTTGGGTCAGCCATAGCTCTGGCAGAGGTTATCCTTGAAAGGGCAGCTGCTGTGAGAGCCCTCTCCAGCCCCACCCACCTCACAGGGTGTCTGTTGTGGGGGAGGAAGGTAAAGGAGACTGTGAGCCGCTCTGAGACTCTTTGGAGTGGAGGGCGGGATATAAATCCAATATCTTCTATCTTCTTCTTCTAAGGTAGACCAAAGTTTGAGTCCAGTGGCACCTTTGTCCTGCTGCTTCAGACCAACATGGCTACCAACCTGAATATAGTCTCTAAGGTGCTACTGGACTCCGGTAAAACTGTTCTAACGCAGACTTAACGTGACTCCCCACTGAAGCTATCTGTACAAAGCAGCTTCATATCTCATGTAGCTGTTTTGCATGGGTAGAGGTTCAATTTACACAAGATACTCAGTGAGCATCGTAGGGTTGCCAGGTCTGACTCATTTAGGTTGTGACAAGGGAGTTCTGGACATCGCATTTAAAGGGACTGCATTCTTTTTAAATGCTTTCCCTTCCTTGGAAATAATGGAGGATAGGGGCACCTCCTTTTGAGGCTCCTAGAATTGGATCCCCTTGTCCAATCTTTTTGAAACTTGGGGGGGGGGTTTGGAGGAGAGGTACAGAAGCTATGCTGAAAATTTGCTGCCCCTATCTAAAAAAACAGCCCCTCCCCAAAGCCCCAGATACTCACAGATCAATTCTCCATTAAACCCTGTGGGGACCAGTCTCCATATGGTATAATGGCATGCCCAGTGGACATTTCCCCCCACCAGCATTGGTGCTAGGATGCTCCATCATGCCCACTGCCTCAGGCAAGGTGCCCCCTGCCCCCTCCAGGTGCCTGGCCAGCCTCGCCACAGCTGCCTTATCAGCCGTAGTTCCCATGGCGCAACACAACGCAGCCTGGCTGCGGGCGCTGCAATCCGGACATATGCCGCCGCCTCTGCTACCCCCTTCCTCTCATGCAATTTAAAACATGCGGGAGGGTGCTGATTGGCAGAACCTTTATTTGCAAGTGGGAAGGGCAGTAGCTCTCCCTTCCTTACTCGCTCATTCCCTGCAGGAATGATCCCAGGGGATGCCCAATTCAGCGACCCCTCCAGGGCAGGGGTCCCCAACCCCCAGGCCATGGACAGGTACCGATCCATGGCCTGTTAGCAACTGGGCCGTGAATTGTATAATTATTTCATTATATATTACAATGTAGTACTAATAATAAGAAGATGACATTTATATCCTGCCCTCCACTCCGAATTTCAGAGTCTCAGAGTGGCTCACAATCTACTTTATCTTCCTCCCCTACAGCAGACACCCTGTGAGGTAGGTGGGGCTGAGAGAGCTCCCCCAGAAGCTGCCCTGTGAGAGCTATGGCTGACCCAAGGCCATTCCAGAAACTGCAAGTGGAGGAGTGGGGAATCAAACTTGGTTCTTCCAGATAAGAGTCCACGCACCTCACCACATCACACCAAACACTTTAGATATAAAGTGCACAATTATATAATCCCGAAACCATTGCCCCACCCCCTCCATGGAATAATAATAATAATAATAAGTTTTTATTTATACCCCGCCCTCCCCGCCAAAGCAGGCTCAGGGCATGATATAAAATATCATGGTATAACAATAAAACAAAATAATACAGTCAATAAACAGAGCAATATAAATTATACAATATATAAGTTAACATTAAAATCATTAATCTAAAAGCAATATAAAGGTGCTACAGTCGCAGTATATACAAGATGGCTTGATGTCAGTCAGTCAGTTTATTGCGGCTCTAGGCCAATCAACAACAACAACACAACTCATCAATAACAGTACAACACAACACCAAGCTAAAATATAACATAACAATATAAAACTATGTACAACCAACAAAATAGTAATAAAATTATCTGACGTAGGCAACACTTAACTAAGGGCATCTTCTTTCAAATACAAACAGCATTAAATTTCTTCCTGTCAAGGTCGGTAACATATAGAAACTTAGCAAGATCCAGAGAAAGTTGATCACTCCCATCCCCTAAGAGGAAGTAAATGACTTGGGCCTGATTTAAAGATTTAGCTAGCATTAGATGGTTCCGCAGAAGTCTGTACCTTGCCCCTGTATGGAAAAGACAGTTCAGAATGAGATGGGGAACCGTATCGACCTCCTCCAGGCCGCACGGACAGATCCTGTCTTCTAACGGGATCTTGTGGAAATGGCCCCTCAGTACTGCTGTGTCAAGGATGTTCAGGCGTGCCAAGGACAGCATCCGCCTGATCTTAATTGGCTGTATCTTTTCTAGATACCTGGCACATTTAAGATCACTTGTAAAAAAGGTTGGGATATACGTCCCCCCAACTTTGGCCAGAGATTGTTTTAACTCCAATTCCAGTAATCGGTCTCTGATAATTACTTTTGCCCCGTTCTTGAACATGAGGGCTAGGGAATCAATATTCAGATCACATTCCTCTAGTTTGGAATTTAATTTCCTCAACCAATTGCTAACAAATGAGTCATAGAAGATTTGATGTACTATATCATCCGGATTCGCCAGCACCCTTAGAAGGAGACTCAAACCTCTATTCCACATTACTGTGGAGAGGCTTGGAAGCCCCGTTTCCAGCCTATTTGCAATAGATGAGGCATATTTTGGCACCTGTAGGATACATCGTACAAACTTCGATTGAACCATCTCCAATTTAGTTATTTTATTATACAAGAAAATCTCAGCTCCGTACATTAATTGGGGTATAACTTTAGCATTGTAAACCTTAATCGCCGCTAAGGCGTTATAAGCTTGATGATAATTCCAGGTTTATCTTAAAAGGCTAGTTGGAAGAGGGCGGTTTTGCAAGCCCTACGGAACTGGTTAAGATCCCGTAGGGCCCGCACCTCTTCTGGTAGCTGATTCCACCATTGGGGTGCCTTTATAGAGAAGGCCTGCTCCCTGGTTGTTTTTAATTTGGCCTCCTTGGGCCCAGGGATTTCCAAGAGATTTTGTGAGCTGGAACGCAGTGCTCTCTGAGGAACATATGGAGAGGGGCGGTCCCTAAGGTAGGCAGGTCCTCGGCCATTGTCTTTCACTAAACCGCTGGTTGGGGACCGCTGCTCCAGGGCCACGCCTGTAGGCAACTGCCTAATGGACGCGCCAGCCATGCCCACTCCCCACTTTCTGCTAACCTTGAAGTGGGGGGGGGGACAGCTTCCAGACCAGAGAATCCCCTGCCCCCAGATGAGGATGGCAACCCTAGCATAAAGTCCCTCAGGTGCTTTTACTAGCATAAAATTTAAATCCAGCCAAAGCCCTGTTTCTGGGAGTGGCAAAGAAACCAAGCCATCTCTGGGTTCCAGCTGCATCCCCTGGTGCTTTGACATGATCAGGAATTGCATTTGTGGCTTCAGAATTCTACAGCATCCTTTGACAATGTCAGATATGGGCTTCTCTGGAACAAGGGTGGGAGACAGTCATAGATCAACACACCAGCCACAAGGAGAAACCTCACTGGAGGTATGAAGCAGAGACAGCAAGCTGGCTGTGGTGGGGGCAATGTATGGAAAGAAAGCCGCCAGGAAAGAAAGAGCGAGACTTGCGTTCAAGCCTCTGCTCTACCATCATGCTCTCTGGTTAGTGCAATCCACATCACAATGTGGGTGACCTTAGCCAGCCATTTTCTCAGTCTAACCTAATTTATGGAGTCATTCCAAGAATAACCCCACCTATGCCACCAAGAGGCCCTTTAGAGGAAGAACCTAAGTGTTAAGTCAGTGGCAGAGCCTTGGATTTTGTATTATTTAAAATGATACAATGCTCAGCACAACCTTGTCATTATCATTGTGCGGCCAAAAGTGCGAAATTCTGGCTTGGCTTGTAAAACACTGCATCATAGCGGTTAAAGTGTCAGACTAGGATCTGTGAGAGGCCAGGTTTGGAAAGCCAGTTTGATGTAGTGGTTAATTGTGTGGACTCCAATTTGGGAAAACCAGGCTTGATTCCCCACTCCTCCACGTGCACCTGCTGGAGTGACCTTGGGTCAGTCATAACTCTGTCAGAGCAGTTCCTCTCAAGAGCAGTTCTCAGCTTAACCTTCACAGGTGAGAGGGACCACTAAGCTGAGTTAGTGTGAGCTAGCTCACAGTTCTTTAGCCTCTGGCTTACACATTTTTTCTTAGCTCCGGAAAAATACCCCAAACTAATTTCTGCAGTAGCTCACAATTTAATGTGAGTACATATGAAGCTGCCTTTTACTGAATCAGATCCTCAGTCCATCAAAGTCAGTATTGTCTACTCAGACTGGCAGCGGCTTTCCAGGGTGTCAAGCTGAGGATTTTCATGCCTACTTGCCTGGACCCTTTTTAGTTGGAGATGCTGGGGACTGAATCTGGTACCTTCAGTTTACCAAGTAGATGCTCTACCACTGAGCCACCATCCCTTTGAGTAGTTCACAAAGCAGAATTTTTGCACACAAGCTTAGAGGGAGTATTACTCACACAGTGTTTGTTGCAGGGAGAGAAAGCTGCTCTGAGACTCTAAGTGAAGGGTATAAATCAGATCTCTTCTTCAATCCCCACTCTGTCATGGAAACTCACTGGGTGACCTTGGGCTGGCCACACACTCTCAGGCTTACCTACCTTGAAGGATGGGTGTGAGGATAAAATGGAGGAATGGAGAATGATGTAAGCTGCTTTGGCCCCTCATTAGGGAGACAGTGGGGTATACATAAAGTAAATGCATACATACATACAATTCAACGGATGCCTGGACTTTTTGATTTGAGGTGTATTCAATTAACACAAGCATTGTGATATTTGGGTGGCGTGTATTTGCCCATTTTCGTTTGTGGGCTTTTTTATGATGTATTTCTGTTATCTTGCTTCTTCTGTGGAGATTTAGATGGAAACTGGTTTAGAACTTTTAAGTTGTGAGGGCAGGCTGAGGCACAAACATTTTAAAATAAAACCCTGAGGGTTGGACCAGAGAAAGCACTTCCCCACAGACACACATTAGGGAATTGTTCCCCCACCAAAAAAGAGGAGCGAATATGCGTGCGCTTCAGAACAAAAGCCCAAAGGCCTTCCCGTCTCTCTAGGGGGCCAGTTACTGTGGCAACAAGGCTGGGCAAGAAAGGGCCGGTTTGAAGCCTACGAGGGATAGGCGCCAGGTTTACGTTCCTCATTATCGGATATCTGAATCATTGCAACGTCTCACTTTTCCAAGGGCCACCCACCTGAACCTTTCCCAACGGAGTCTAAGAAATTCGCACTACACTTTTGGTTCTGAGTTGACGGAGCATAGATATGTTTCTGCCCCGCACGTGGCACGATTCAAACGGCAACCGGAAGCACCGTCTCCCTCTTTCTCTTGGGGGGGGGGACTAATCCTTACAGCAAAGCGGTCTGCGGGCACGTAGATGAGAGGCGGGGCTCTGGGACTTTTCCGGAGGAAACGATAGAGCTAGCGAAAGCCTAGAGTGGCCCTTTGTCGGGAGAACACTAACAGGGGAGGTTTTCAGAGGACGGACCCATCTCCGGTGTGTGGAGAAGGCGGGAATGGCGGAATCAACGCATGAAGATTTGGAATCTCTGCCCCGTGGGGGCTTTCGGTGTCGCCTCTGTCACGTGACGGTGGCCAATAGTGAGTGGGGTCAGAGGTCAAAAGATGAGGGACCTACTGGGGGGGGTGTGTGATTTTTTTTGTTTAAAGAAAAGCATGTGTGGAAATTGCAGCCAAGAACGCTAATGAAATGAAGGGGATGGCTGCGGAATTTAGGTGCCCTGTGTTGTGATCACAATATGACCGCAGTGGCGCATAAAAGACTTAACATGTTTTTATATATTGTTATTAAGCTTTCATAAAGGAAAGCCGCAGCCTCCAGTTTGCAAGACCTGAGCAAGGCTGTTAATGATGCTTTGGAGGGCGTTAATTTATAGGGTTGCCATAAGTTGTAAGTGATTTGACAGCACAAAACCCAAGCTTTCAGAAACTAGATCCCACGTCAAATTTTCAACAGTGTTTTCACAGATGAAAATAGGCAGACATTTGTGGTATCACTAGTCACATACCAAGGATCATTGTTCAGGACCTACCACCATTGTGCGTTATGTTCTGTATGCAGTGACAGCAGCAATGAAAATGGTATGTGAAATGGCAGGCTCTGCACTTCCTGGCACTTTAGTGTTCATGATTATGCTTTTACAGGGATTCATGCGAGAGAGAAGACGCATTTAGCCACCTGTTCAGAGGGAACCCCAAGTTGTCTGGATGAATGGCCAAGATAATAAGTCACACACAACTCTACAAAGGCAAAAATAGTGACTTACCATTGATGGGGACCAACAATAAAGACAGAGATCGTGTTTACTTTCCCTTGTTGGCATCCTGTGCTTTTAAGAGTTCTTTGTTACAGAGAAGTTCAGCAGGATGAAGGTTTTGATGGCATGAGAAACATTTCACTTGTTGCATTTTCTCTTGTTACCAACACAGAATTCCTGCACTAATCCTAGATCACACAAATCTCAGTATTCTTTCTCTAATTTTTAAGTAGTTTCCTAAGTTTCCCCTCAGCATCCTTGATTTTCACTGCCCTCTGTTCCTAAGCTCATCTGTCCCAACCTTGTTGAGGGTTGGATGAAAGCTACTTGACTTGGGACATTGGTTGAGCAAACAGCTAAAATAGGGAAGATCTTGTCCAGCACAGAAAAAAGCAAATACTACACAATATGTATTTAAACTTATGGAATTCAGTGCTGCCAGATGTAATGGTCAACAGTTTAAATAGCTTTTTAAAAGGATACAGGCCAATTTGGTGCAAGGCTTAAAGTGTTGGACTAGGATCTGCGAGAACCAGGTTCAAATCCCCACTCTGCCGTGGAAGTTTGCTGGGTGATCTTGGCCCATTCACTCTCTCAGCCTAACCTACCTCAAGGTTGAGGCTGCAATGGAGGAGTGGAGACCAATATCCCCCCCCCCCCCCAAGCTCCTTGAAGAAAAGATGGGAGAAAAAAATGATAATGAAATAATGAATAAGATGAGGAAAGTAAGTCTGTTCACTTTTAGCCAAAGCACCTGAATGGAACCTCCATTTACAGAGGCAATATACTTCTAAATACTAAATGCTGAGGACAAATCACAGAATCAAAGGACCGTTGCCTTTGTTTTGTGCCCATGAGCAGCTGATGGTCCATAGAAGTTGGAAATAGAATGCTGAGCTAGACAAGCCTTTGATCTGATCCAGAAGAATTCTTATATTAAGTGGGAACATGTACCTTTCTTGGGCTGAGGCTGTTTTCCTTTCCAGTTGCATTTCCCCAAAGAATGCATATGTTGCAGCAGTATTGTAAAAGTGCCCTCATGCAGGTAAAATTGATTAACTTCCCTTTTACATCCTTTCCAGTTTGTTAATATTGGCCCAGGATTGTTGTACTCAAAACTTCACAAGGCATACCAAGTGCTGCCTTAAATGGTTTGGGGAAAGGTTTTAGCTTTCTTGAATTTGAAAGGTAGTGTGGACTATCAATAGGAAGAGAACGTTTTCAGCCTTGTGCTTCCTGTTCCAAAGCTGCTGCTGAAAAGCCTTGGTTTTATACTGCAGAGCCCAGCCTGGATGATCATCTCCGAGGGAAGAAACACCAGCGTATGGAAAACCTCCGCTCTGTCCGCCAGGCCCAAGAGCTTCGCAGTGTTTTTGTCAGTGGCTTCCACAAAGGGACACCGGCCTCAGAGCTGAGTGACTACTTCCAGACCTATGGGGAGGTCGTCAACGTGGTGATGGACAAGGATAAGGTGAACTGACATATGCCAGTTGATACACAACAACTTTGGGTGACAGGGAAGAGAAGGCATAATGGAATTGGAAGGCTGACATATTCTCAGAGATTGGGGTGAGCTCCATCTCCAAATGCTACTGAGGCTGATTTTTTCCCTTGTGATGGTCCAGGGACAACTGTTACTCCCCTTGGTAAAGCTGAAATATATCCCCAGCTTGTCTCCTTCCAGATGCTACCTTTACAGTGAAGTCGTAAACAGAGTTATACTTTTTAAAATCCACTGAAGGTGAACAGACCCAAGTCAGATGTTGAGTATACCTACTTGGGATTCTGCTGTCCTTACACACTGCAACCACATAACAAACACATACAGGGGATTACATAGATTCATGGAGGAGAGGTCTATCAGTGGCTACTGGCCATGGTGACTGAGGGAAATCTCCACATTCAGAGGCAGTTGACCTCTGAATCCCAGGGCTGGAGGCAACATCATAGGAAGGCCTTAGCCTTTATGGCTATTGTTGGCCCTCCAGAGGAACTGGTTGGCCACTGGGTGAGACAGAATGCTGGACTAGATGGACCACTGGTCTGATCCAGCAGGGCTGTAAGAGGCTACATAGGAGGATTTATATAATTATATATAAAAATCTATATAATGTTGAACAAATCTCAGCCTGAAGGTAGAGTTTTAGCTTAATTTATTTGCTAGTTGTGAGAGCCAGTTTGGTGTAGTGGTTAAGTGAGCAGACTCTTTATCTGGTAGAACCGGGCTCAATTCCCCACTCCTCCACTTGCAGCTGCTGGAATGGCCGTGGGTTAGCCATAGCTCTTGCCAGAGTTGTCCTTGAAAGGGCAGCTTCTGTGAGAGCTCTCTCATCCCCACCCACCTTACAGATGTCTGTTATGGGGGAAGAAGATAAAGGAGATTGTAAGCTGCTCTGAGACTCTGATTCAAAGAGAAGGGTGGGATATAAATCTACAATCTTCTTCTAGTTGACAGTGAGGAATTGAGGTGTGTGTTGGGCGGGTAGATTTTTGAAATCTGGCCCTCCAGGAGTCAATGGAGCTAAACTTTAAACAACCTGCTATTTTACTGGCTCTGTCCAGCATATTGTCAAGATACAAGCCCTGCATGCCATGGAGCAAGTGTTCCCCTGCTCTGCCCTACTCCAGCACTGATAGTAGCAAGAAGGGGTTGGGGTGGTGCAGTCCAGAAGCTGATGCTTTCTTTCCTGCTTTTGTGTCTCGGGCCACCAGGGTGTTTATGCCATTGTGGAGCTGCAGGACAGGGAGGTGCTGGAGAAGGTGTTAGCACAGACCCAGCACAGCCTGGGGGGTCAGAAGCTGCGTGTCAAGCCCCGCGAGAAGAAAGATTTCAAATACACCCCACCCAGGAAGCAGGGGCCTGCCAAACGAGAACAGCTGAGTCCTGAGAAGTTAGCACAGAAACTGTGCCAAGCTGATGACGTGAGTGAATTCTGCTTGATGTGTTTCTAACAACTGTGTGGAAGAACCAATGGGGAGGGACACAGTGGCACAGCATTTACTTTACATGCAGAAAGTCCCAGGTTCAATCCCTGGTGCCTTCTGGCAGCAGATGATGTGAAAGACCTCTGCCTGAGACTCTGGAGAGCCTCTGCCACTCTGAGTAGACAATACTGGCTTCATTAGACCACTGGCCTGAATCAGAATAACCAAATAGAACCAACACAGCTATAATAGCACACAAATAAAGAACAATTTTCATTAATGTAAATGATGACAGAGTCTTGTTATATTTTCACACAATATTATTGCCTCTTAACATGGAGCGTTAAAGCAACAGGCAGAGTACATAAAGTTCAATAAACAAAGAAATTAATTCACAAAGTCCATTATAAGTTCACACTCGTTCGTTCTCAAATGGAAACCATCAAGTCCATGAGAAGTCCAATATGAAGTCCTATTCCACAAGAGGATTCTAGATAATCCCTCGTTCCGATGACTACTTCTTCAGTGAACCCCAGATAGTAATGGCATGTACCAAACTATGCCATCATAGTGGTTTTTATGTCCACCCTGTATATTTTGTAGGTTCAATTAATTAATTGTATGATTAAGTCCAAGTTTTCAAGTAATTATTTTACTCCATTACTAGACTCCTGCCAAAGCTATATACTTAAAGTTAACTTATAAAGGTACCCTTAACTATCAAAATCTAAATTCATATTCTAACTTTCCCTAATACTTACCATTAAAAAATTGTCCAATGTCTTTTTACATTCCATTCTTTCTCTACATAACTTCTAAATTTCTTCCACTCATTTTTAAACACTTCCATATCATAGTCTCTTGTTAATTTATCTTGTTAATTTATCCATCTCACTCCACGATAAAACTTTTAAAATCCAGTCCATTTCTCTGGTATTATTTCTTGCTTCCACAACTGCGCATACAATGTCCTAGCAGCTGAGAGCAAGTGCCAAATTAGAGTTCTATCTTCTTTTGGAAATTTTTCCATTTGTAATCCCAACAGGTAAGTCTCTGCTACTTTTTTGAAGTCATATCCCAGAATCTTAGATATTTCTTGTTGTATCATTTGCCAAAACTTTTTTGCTTTTCCACATGTCCACCACATATGATAAAAAGAACCTTCATGTTTTTTACATTTCCAACATCTATCCGACATCTTCTTACTCATCTTTGCCAACTTTTTAGGAGTCATATACCACCTATACATCATCTTGAAACAATTCTCTTTAATACTCTGACATGTTGATATTCTCATAGAGTTCTTCCAAAGATATTCCCATGTATCCATCTGTATTTCCTTATTTACATTAATTGCCCATTTAATCATTTGAGGTTTTACTATTTCTTCTTCTGTAGACCATTTCAACAATAACTTATATATTTTTGCTATTAATTTTTCGTTGTCTCCGAGGTGAACCTTTTCCATTTCTGTTTGTTCGCGTCTAATTCCTTCAGATTTAATGTCGTTATCCATCAAACTTTTTATTTGTTGCATTTGAAACCAATCATACTTATTACTCAGCTCTTCAGCAGATTTTAATTCAATTTTATCACCTTGAATCTTTAGTAATTGATTATATGACAACCCTCACTCTTCATCAGATTCAGCCGTTATTTTTATTACTTCTGCTGGTACTATCCATAATCCAAAATATCCACTCTTGTTTGATTCTAAAGCACTTAAGGCAAATATTTCTAAGACAAAGTAGCCTTTGACTCTGAATAAGGCAGTTTCATGTGTTTAGCCAGTCGGAAATTGATGGATCAATGGGAGTATCAGCAACTGACAATGAGTTAACACAGGTGGTCTCCCCACAACAGGTGGATGCCCAGATGTCTCTGCTGGTGCAGCTCTTTGAGTTTTCAGAGGGTGAACGGCGTCTTCGGGATTTGCTGGTCACTCTCTTCCAGGAAGTGTTCTTAGAGTTTTTCCCTGGTAAGTTCCTTCCCCACTCTTGAGCTCTTTCCTCCAACCCACAGCCCTGATCTTGAATCAACTTCCAATGACTTATTGTTCTCCCTTTTTTCATCCATCCAGGCTCTGCCATTCTCCCCTTTGGTTCCTCGGTGAACGGCTTTGATGTCTCTGGATGTGACCTGGATTTGTTCCTAGACCTCGAGAAGACCAAAAAATTCCAAGCGTCTGCCAAGAGTCCTACCGAGACCCCGGTGAGAGGGCAGGTGGGGAAGAAGGCTTGGTGGTACATGGCACACATGAAGTTGCTAACATGTCCTTGAACCATTTCTTGGGTTCCTTAGTCTGCGATCCAAAACACACTGACTTGGAGGCAAGTTCCATTCTGCCTATAGGACATACTTCCAAGCAGTTTTCCCCTCTGAGTTAACGTGAACTAGCTCACAGATTTGTAGCCTCCAGCTCACACATTTTTGTCTTCACTCAGGAAGGATGACCCTTGAGCACAACAATTTGTGCAGTAGCTCACAACTTTAATGCCAGTAGCTTACAACTTTAATACCAATAGCTCATAAAGTACAATTTTTGCTCACAAGACTCTGCAGGTTTATTTATTTATTTTTTATTTATTCATGATTTGTATCCCGCCCTTCCCACAAGTGGCTCAGGGCGGCTTCCAGAAATTGGTCAAACATAAAAATTAAACAATTTTAAATATATAAACAATTAAACATTTAAAACAGTTAAAACCGAAAAACCAGTAAACATTCCAATTACATATAAAACAGACGTCTGGCCAAGCTACATTGAGTTCTCATCTTAGCTAGGTGTAGGCTAGCCGGAAGAGGGTCGTCTTACAGGCCCTGCGGAACTGAACAAGGTCCCACAGGGCCCTCACCTCCTCCGGCAGCTGATTCCACCATGTAGGGGCCATAACGGAGAAAGCCCCTTTCTCTGGTGGATTTCAAGCGGGCTTCTTTTGGCCCAGGGATAGTGAGGAGATTTTGTGTTCCCGACCTCAGTACTCTCTGGGGAACATGTGGGGAGAGACGGTCCTTCAGGTAGGCAGGTCCCAGGCCATATAGGGCTTTAAAGGTGATAACCAGCACCTTGTACCGGACTCGGTATATCACTGGAAGCCAGTGCAGAGTCCGAAGACCCGGCCGAATGTGTCCCCACTTTGGGAGACCCAATAACAGCCGGGCCGCGGCATTCTGCACCAGCTGCAATTTCCGAGTTCGGGACAGGGGCAGCCCCATGTAGAGGGCATTGCAGTAGTCTAACCTCGAGGTGACCGTAGCATGGATCACTGTTGCTAGGTCATCGCGCTCCAGGAAGGGGGCCAGCTGCCTTGCCCGCCTAATGAAAAAATGCGGACTTGGCAGCGGCTGCTATTTGAGCCTCCATCTTTAGGGAAGGCTCCAATAGCACCCCCAAGCTCCTGACCCTGTCCGCCGCTGTCAGCGGCGCACCGTCAAAAACTGGTAGGGGGATTCCTCCTCTCAGGCCGCGGCGACCCAAGCAAAGGACCTCTGTCGTCGCAGGATTTAGCTTCAGCCCACTCAGTCTGAGCCACTCAGCCATGGCCTGTAGTGCCCGATCAAGATTTTCCGGGGCGCAGACCGGCTGGCCGTCCATCAGTAGATAGAGCTGGGTGTCATCAGCGTACTGGTGGCACCCTAGCCCGTACCTTCGGGCAATCAGGGCAAGAGGCCGCATGTAGATGTTAAATAACATCGGGGAGAGAACCACCCCTTGGGGCACACCACAATCGAGTGTGCACCTCCGGGATAGCTCCCCCCCCAATTGCGACCCTTTGTCCCTGGCCTTCCAGGAAAGAGGAAAGCCACTGTAAGGCCAACCCCTGAATCCCCGCGTCGGCGAGGCGGCACGTCAGTAGCCGATGGTCGACCGTGTCGAACGCAGCCGACAGGTCTAACAGCATCAGCACCGCCGAGCCACCCCGATCCAGATGCCGTTGAAGGTCATCCACTAGGGCAACCAACACTGTCTCCGTCCCATGTCCCGGGCGAAAGCCGGACTGAGCTAGGTTAGAGGGAACATTGCTTCCAAGGCGTTCTTCTCACAGTTGGAATGTCAGTTTTGTCGTTAGTTCTGGCCACCAATTCAGTTTTTCAGTCCAGTTATTAAACACTTGATCCTATTGACATATTGAGACTCTTCTACAAAGATACACTTGGGAAGAGGTCTTAATAACACCAAAGGAATAACTTAAGCATTACTGTTTGTTTGGCCTTGTCCATTGACTTTTTAAAGCACAAGGGAGGAAAGAAATAGCAAAAGGGGACAGCCAGCATGGAGTAACGGCTGCAGGCTTGGGCTCAGACAGCACAGAACTGGGTTCAAATCTCCGTTCTGCCATGAAGTTCACCTAGTGACTTATGGATCTCTGAGGCTACCTCACATGGTGGTTGAGGGGATAAAATGGGGCAGGGACTGCTGATTGGATCCCTCCGTTAATTTCTGTGTGCACAAGGGGAATTTTCATTCTGCCTGGGGCTGCCCTTGAGAAATATTTGGAAACTTCCGTTGGCGCAGAATGCTGCAGCCAGACTTGACTGGCGTAATATATCACACCCAGACTGGCTCTCAGTCTGTTTCCAGGCACAGTTCAGGATGCTGTTTTTGATCTTTAAAGGCTTCAAACCAGCATACCCTTAGGACCGCCTGCTCCCTTGGGAACATACCTGATTGTGGGTGGCACTTCAGAAGACAGCCTTCTCGGTAGTAGCACCAAAATTCTGGAACTTTACCCTGTCCCCTTCTGTTGCCATCTTCTGCCAGTGTAGGGATGCCAGCCTCCAGGTGGGACCTCCAGATTCCCAAGAATTACAACTCAACTACAGACATCAGTACCTCTGGATAAGATGGATGTTTTGGGCAGACTCTATTCCTTATAACATTGAGGTCCCTGAGAGCCAGTTTGGTGTAGTGGTTAAGCGCACGAACCCTTATCCGAGAGAACCGGGTTTGATTCCCCACTCCTCCACTTGCACCTGCTGGAATGGCCTTGGGTCAGCCATAGCTATTGCAGGAGTTGTCCTTAAAAGGGGAGCTGCTGGGAGAGCTCTCTCAACCCCACCCACCTCGCAGGGTGTCTGTTGTGGGGGAGGAAGTAAAGGAGACTGTAACCCGCTCTGAGACTCTGATTCAGGGAGAAGGGTGGGGTATAAATCTGCGGTCTTCTTCTTCTACTCCCTAGGCTCCACCCCCCAAATCTCTAGGAGTTTCCCAACCTAGAGCTGACAACTCTACACCCCACCCCCCGCTGTTGGCCAGGAGGGACCTGACAATCCTGTGCCAGTGGATGTTGACTCCACCCCCCCTTCATTTTCTCAGTGATTCCTTCTCCTTGTCCTATGTTTTAAGAGTTTTTATGCTTTTATGCCTGTTTTAGCTTTATTTTGATGATGGCTTTACTGGTTTTTAAGATGTTTTGTCATGTCTGTTTTTAATCTCTTAGCTGCCCTGGTGAAGGCAGATGAATACAAAATTTTGCAAATGAACAAATAATTGAGCAAGATGAGCTTGAAGGAGCTTCATGCATTGCACATGTATTCTCCACCCGCCCTTTTTCCTTCAGGCAGAGGATAGGGCCAGCCCGGAGCCAGACACGCGCTCTGAGGATTCGATCTTGAGTGATATCGATCTGGCTTCAGCCACTGTGCCTGAGGTACTAGAGCTGGTTGCCACCGTGCTACGGAAGTGTGTCCCGGGCGTCCATCACGTCCAGGTCGTGCCAAATGCCCGTCGTCCAGTTGTCAAATTCTGCCACAAGGAGTCTGGCCTGCGTGGGGACATCTCCATTGATAACAAGTATGGTGTGTTGCATATCACCTTAGCATTATAGACACAGGGACTTTGCAAGAAGATGACTTGCTATGTTTCCTCCTCATGTGGGTGGTGGGTGGACTGGTGAGAGCCAGTTTGGTGTAGTGGTTAAGTGCGCGGACTCTTATCTGGGAGAACCGGGTTTGATTCCCCACTCCTCCACTTGCACCTGCTGGAATGGCCTTGGTCAGCCATAGCGCTCCCAGAGGTTGTCTTTGAAAGGGCAGCTGCTGTGAGAGCTCTCTCACAGGGTGTCCGTTGTGGGGGGAAGGTCAAGGAGATTGTGACCACTCTTGAGATTCAGAGTGTGGAGCAGAATATAAATCCAATATCTTCTTCTCTCCCCTTCCCTCTCACACCTGTTTTCTAGGCCCTGCCCATTCCCCCCCCCAGTGGGAGACTGGACTTCTTATTCATTAGAAGGTGGACATGATAGCTCCCTTGTAGTATTTGAAGGGTTGTAACTTAGAGGAGGGCAGGGTGCTGTTCCAGTTGGCAGCAGAGGAGAGGACTCACAATAATGGGGTTAATTAAAGGTAGGAAGGTAATGGCTGGATATTAGGAAAACCTTTTTTACAGTAAGCATTGTTCAAGAGTGGAATCAGCTACCAAGGGAGGTGGTGAGCTCCCCCTCACTGGCAGTCTTTAAGCAGCAGCTGGACAAACACTTGTCAGGGTCGCTCTAGGCTGATCCTGCATTGAGCAGGGAGTTGGACTAGATGGCCTGTTTGGCCCCTTTCAGCTCTGTGATTCTATTACTCTAGACTAATTTGCCAGTCCCTAGGTTCCGTGTTGCAGAGGCTTTCTGATAAACAGCCACTCTCCCCCTGCATAAGGAGACTTCTACTGATGCAAGAGGCTTTTGGAGGGGGGGGCGGGGAAACAAAATAGCTAAACCTATAGATGTGCCAGGGAAGGAACGGTGTTCAGTGTGTCAAGCTCTCTAACTGATGACTGAGTTGTCTCCTTGGCAGGCTTGCGCTCCGCAATACACGCTTCCTGCAGCTTTGCACCGAGACAGATGAGCGTGTGAGGCCGTTGGTTTATGCTGTACGCTACTGGGCAAAGCAACAGGCACTGGCAGGTAAAGCAGAGGAGTAAGAGCCAGTTTGGTGTATTCCTTAGGAGTGGCGGACTCCAGTCCAGGAGAACTGGCTGTGATTCCCCACTCCTCCACGTGCAGTCAGCTGGGTGACCTTGGGCCAGTGATAGTTCTCTCCGGGTTGCTCTATCAAGAGTAGTTATCTAAGAGCTCTCTCAGCCCCACCTACCTCATAAGGTGTCTGTTGTGGGGAGGGGAAGGAAAGGATGTAAGCTGCTCTGAGACTCTGAGTGAAGGGTGTGGTATAAATCCAACTCTTCATCATCCAAAGACCCCAGGCAGAAAATCCAAACACAGGCTAAAATGGGGCACCGTTCCTTGGGAAGGTCTCCTGGCAAGGTCCCCTTTGAAATGAATGGGAGGGCAACAAGTCTCAGTCGTAATTTGAATGCTGAACTTTAGCTTGATAAGTTTGGGCATATGAAGCAGCTTCAGATAAGAGTCAGACTTCAGGTCTATGTAGTCCCGTGGTAGATAACTCGCTGAAGATGTCAGCTCATTGTGCAACTGCAATAAAAGGGCAATTGCTATGCTGGGGATTATTAAGAAGGGGATTGAAAACAAATCAGCCAGTCAGAATACCCCTGCATAAATCTATGGTGCAGCCTCATTTAGAATACTGTGCGCAGTTCTGGTCGCCGCACCTCAAAAAAGATATGATGGCATTAGAAAAGGGGCAGGGAAGGGCCACTAAAATGATTAAGGGAACAAAACACCTTTTCTGTGAAGTACGGAAACTAAGCAGGGTTGACTCTGGCAAGCACATGGAAGGGAGACCTCCTTAGAATACCAGCAGTTGGGAGGACAGGGCAGGCTTTATTCAGCCACCTCTCTGAATATCCAGAGAGTAGACAATACTGACTTTGATGGACCAAAGGTCTGATTCAGTATAATGTGTGATACCAACAGGTTAAAAAATCAAGGTAATGGAGGTTACCTTTAGAATCTGCTGGAGCAGACCCAGAGGCAATGGGATACTTGAGGGTGGGTGCTAGAGGAAAGGGGGATTTATTTTGCCAACAACCTCTTCTTTCTCCTTTTCTTATAGGGAACCCATTCGGTGGTGGCCCCCTCCTCAATAACTATGCTCTGACCCTCCTGGTGCTCTTTTTCCTGCAGACCCGCAACCCGCCAGTCCTGCCCACAGTTGCCCGCTTGAAGGAACTATCAGGTAAGCAGAGGTAGGATCCTGCTGCTGTTCTTCCTGCCGCCTCTGAAATCAGTGTCGTCACTATTTCTCTCTCCTCCTTCCTTGCAGAGAATGAGGAGCAGACTGTGGTGGACAGCTGGGACTGCAGCTTCCCCAAGGATTCAACCCGGCTGGAGCCAAGCAGCAACACAGAAAACCTTTGTGAGTTGCTTCCAAGATGCTTGACCTGGATTGCACAGGCTTGTCCCTCTTTTCTGAGGGGCTGATGCCTGGGGGATACTTCCCCCCCCCTCCGATCAATGCAATCTTCTTCCATTTGGAAGAGGTATACTCCAAGAGCAGGGCATGCTTCTTAGACCACGGGGTACCACAGACATAGCAGGGCACTGCCAGAGGGCCTCCTTAGCAGAAAGCCCTGGCAGCCTTCCTTCAGGGTTCTGTGATTTCATACTTAAGAACATAAGAAGAGCCCTGCTAGATCAGAGCAATGGTCTATCTAGTCCAGCATCTGGTCTCACACAGTGACCAACCAGTTCCTCTGGAAGTCTAACTGCATAGAGGCTGAGTGCCTCTGAATGTGGAGGTTCTCCTCAGTCATCCATGGCTAGTAGCCACTGATAGACTTCGATCCTCCATGAATCTGTCTAATCTCCTGTTAAAGCTGTTTATTCCTGTGGCCATCACTACATCCTCTGGCAGAAAATCCCACATTTAATCATATTTTAATCATTCCAGGGATCCTTGAGAGTTTTTTTCACCATCTTCTGGGCATGGAGCAGGGGACACTGGGGGTGGGATGTCACTGACTTTCCTGCGTTGTGCAGGCAGGGGGTTGCACTAGATGACCCTGGAGGTCCCTTCCAGCTGTATGATTCTGTGTAAAGCAGTATTTCCTTTCGCCTGTCCAGAATGATTCCAAGTGCAGAGTTAATACTCAGTGCAAAAGTCAACATCCTTAAAAGCTCTTCTACGGTTTTTTAAAATCAAATTTTCCTAGTCTCCAAGGTTGAAGGAGTACGTGGGATGATGCTTGGAGAAATCTACAGAGCTGCTACTGTTCCAAGTCCTACCCATCTACAAGCACAGCATTAAGCTAAATAAATGAATAAATAAAACCATCCAGAAATTCTTAAAGTGAGAGCCCAGCTAGATCTTGCTTACGTTTCTCTCGCCTGAAAGCTCCTGTGGGACTTGGATTTGAAAGAATAGGATTCTCAGGGTGTGATAGAACCACTGAAATGGCTGATGGGTATGCATTTTCTGCAGATGCACAGTTTATTTTAAAAAAACACATAAGCCTTTTTTTCTCCCAAGCATTTCTGGAGCTACCTCAGGGGAAAGGTGGGCATGTATTTCAGCTTTAAATGCCCAGAACATACACATGCCTGACTTTCTCCTAGGGCAGGTCCTGAGATGTTCCAGGAAATGGTGGACATGTAACTATTTTCCCGTTCTTAGTCTTCATTGCATCCCCGTGACCCTCTGACTCATTGGCCATCCCTCCACCTGCCTTTCTTTCCAGGTGCCCTGCTGGCTGAGTTCTTCCACGTCTTCGAGGACTACAACTTTGCAGGCCACATCATCTCGCTCCGGGAAGGCCAGCCGCTGCCCAGGCCCAGCGTCCTGACGTCCGAAGCAGGCAGCAAACTCAAACTGGGGCCCTTCAACCTCCAGGACCCCTTTGAGCTGAGCCACAACGTGGCCGCCAACGTCAATGAGAAGACGGCACTGCGGTTCCGGCGCTGCTGCCAAGTAGCTGCCAAGTACTGCCGCAGCTTGCAGTACCAGCGCAAATCCAGCAAAGGCAAGATCTGGGGCTTGGTGCGCCTCTTTCAACCGGGCACTGCCGAGGCTGAGGTCCTGGCTGCCACCGGGCTGGTCATCAGTTTCCCCCTGACTCTACCAACGCAGCCTGCCCAAAGTCACGAGCTGCTGTGCCAAGCTGGGGATTTCCATCACCAATGGTTCCAGAAAGTCTACGCTGGCATCGCCTCCGTCTTGCAGAATGTGCTCAAATGTAGCTGCTCAGAGGGGTTAGAGCAGGAACAAGAAGCAGCGACTGACTGTAAACAGGGAGAACAGTTGGCGGGAATGACAACCGAGCAGCCGCCGGCAGGGTGCAAACGCTCCCTGGACGAAGAGGAAGCAGGTTCATCCTCCCCTTCTCCGAAGAGGCCACGAACAGATGCTTTGTTCCCAGAGGGCCGGAGCATGACCTGGAACTGTGCCGTCTGGCACAAGGTGTGGCTGGGCCGCCGCCGGGTTAGGCGACAGCTGCGTGGGCCACAGCCCGACCCCGAGCACACGGCTGGCTCCCTGGAGCTGGAGGCGAAAGTATCTGAGGCCATTTCCCAGCAGGAGGGGGAGGGGAGGCCTGCGGACCCTTTGTTGCAGTTCACCATTCATGCCCGAGCAGGGGCCAGTGCCTCTGGCGAGCGAGAAACGCGCATCAGTTTGCGCTTCGATCCGGTTCCTGAACAGGCGGTCGCCTTCCAGGAGTTCTTCCACTTCTTGCAAGGGTTCTTGCCTCGAGCAGTGGAGCAGCAGCTGGCCAGCGAGGCTTGAGCTCACCGATAGAGGGGCAACTCTCCCACAGGAGAGGGCTTTTGAATGGCAGGTTGATTTATATGCGGTATTTCCCCCCCCCTTTATGAGAATAAAGGAAGCGAATGACAAAACTGAGGCGCGAGAAGATTCCCAGTCTTTTTAGCTGTGTGGAATTCCATCTTTCTGAATCTGTGATTCGTATTGACAGACAGTTTGGTGTAGTGGTTAAGTGTGCAGACTTTTATCTGGGAGAACCGGGTTTGATTCCCCACTCCTCCACTGCTGATGTGACCTTGGGCCAGCCACAAGTTCTCTCAACGCTGTTCCGCTCAAGGGCAGTTCTGGGAGAGCGCGCTCAGCCCCACCTCCCTCACAGGGTGTCTGTTGTGGGGAGGGGAAGGGGAAGGAGATTGTAAGCCATTTTGAGACTCCTTTGCATAGTGAAGGGCCCGAATCTCTTCTGTTAATACCACTATGCCTCATTTAGCGCTTCTTCCCCCTGGTCAGATTTCTGAGACTAAAAAATAGGATGTTGCCAGTGAAGAAACTTACAAGCGTGGTCTGATGGTACTGGCTATTTCCCTGTTAATTGTTCCGAAAATCTTAGGTACACTGCCTCTGTACAAAAAAAAGTTCCTTTAATTTACCATGGCTTATATTTTTGATACACGTCTCCATAAACTTGCCCAGTCTTTTTATTTATTGTGAAATATAATTTAGCTGTGATAATGGCCCTGACCTGGCTAGCCCAGTCTTGTTAGATCTTGGAAGCTAAGAAGGTTGGCCCTGACAAGTATTTAGAGGGGCTACCTACAAGGAATACCAGGTTTGTGATGCAGAGGCAGGCAACAGCAAACCTCTGAACATCTCTCTTGCCTTGAAAACCCTACGGGTATGGCATAAGTCAGCTGTGACTTGACAGCAAACACCCCCCCCCCAACCCTGTGATAAACTGGTTCTGAGTTACATAATCAGGGGTGGCCAACGGTAGCTCTCCAGATGGGTTTTTTTTTGCCTACAACTCCCATCAGCCCCAGCCAGCATGGCCAATGGCTGGGGCTGATGGGAGTTGTAGGCAAAAAACATCTGGAGAGCTACCGTTGGCCACCCCTGAAATCATGGATGCATTGTGTAAGAAGCATCTTCTACCTCTGTCCTGAAACTGATGCCAGTCGCTTCTTAATTGACTCCTGCATCACATAGCAGCTCTCAAGTCCTGCCGTCAGAGACTGTTGATGTATTTCCAAGTTTTTGCAGTTTTGTTCGTTGAGAACAATGAGACCTACTTACTTGCCTCTTCTTTAAGAGGACAGTTTGGTGTAGTTTGGAGAGACAGTTTGGTGTAGTGGTTAAGAGTGCGGACTCTTATCTGGGAGAACCGGGTTTGATTCCCCACTCCTTCACTTGCACCTGCTGGAATGGCCTTGGGTCAGCCATAGCTCTGGCAGAGGTTATCCTTGAAAGGGCAGCTGCTGTGAGAGCCCTCTCAGCCCCACCCACCTCACAGGGTGTCTGTTGTGGGGGAGGAAGGTAAAGGAGATTGTGAGCCGCTCCGAGACTCTTCGGAGTGGAGGGCGGGATATAAATCCAATATCTTCATCATCTTCTTCCTCTTAAAAACACACACCAGATAACTGAAATCCTCAGGTTTCTAATGAAGGCAGCTACATCATGCCAGCAACTGCTACTTGTGTTCTGAAGTGTGCCTTGTGCCGGACTGGGAAATGCAGGATAAGATTTTTTACAGTGGAAAGAGGAGAGTGAACAAAAAGAGCGGAAGTACAATTAAGTACAGTGATTCTGACTAAATTCCAAATGAAATGATGAGGTGTTAAAAGCTTGGTCTCAAATACATCCGGCTTCCTGGAGGAATCGAAATGCAATAAAATGGGTCTTTTCTGTGGCGGTGGATGGGGAGAAGTGTTTGAATTAAGAGTGTATAAAATAAGCACATCTTAGAGCAGGGGTGTCAAACATGTGGCCCGGGTGCCGAATTAGGTCCTCAGAGGGCTCCTATCGCCCCCGAGCAACTGGCTGTCGTCTGCTTCCTTTCCTCTATCTCTTGCTTCCTTCTGCATAACAGCTTGCTTTGCAAGGCTTGCTCAATTGCACAGGAGCTACAGAGCAAAATCTCAATTTTCTCCATTGGCTGAGGCTCTTCTCTTGGGGAGGACAGGGGCAAGGCAGGACTTAACATAAGAGCATAAGAGAAGCCATGTTGGATCAGGCCAATGGCCCATCCAGTCCAACACTCTGTGTCACACGGTGGCCAAAGAAATTATATATATATTCCACATGTTAATCACCCTTTGGGTGAAGAAGTGTCTCCTTTTATCCATTTTAACCCAACTGCTCAGCAATTTCATCGAATGCCCACGAGTTCTTGTATTGTGAGAAAGGGAGAAAAGCACTTCTTTCTCTACTTTCTCCATCCCATGCATAATCTTGTAAACCTCTATCATGTCACCCCGCAGTCGACGTTTCTCCAAGCTAAAGAGCCCCAAGTGTTTTAACCTTTCTTCATAGGGAAAGTGTTCCAACCCTTTAATCATTCTAGTTGCCCTTTTCTGGACTTTCTCCAATGCTATAATATCCTTTTTGAGGTGCGGTGACCAGAATTGTACACAGTATTCCAAATGAGACCGCACCATCGATTTATACAGGGGCATTATGATACTGGCTGATTTGTTTTCAATTCCCTTCCTAATAATTCCCAGCATGGCGACCTTTTTTATTGCAATTGCACAGCAGAGCTACTGAGCCAAGTCCCTTCCTTCTATTGGCTGAGGCTCCCCCCCCCAGCCCCCTGGGGAAGGAAGGAGCCACAGCTTCCTTTGCCCCATTCCCTGGTCCCCATGGGAGAAATACAAAGAAAGCACCTTTAAGACCAAAGAGTGAAAGCGTTTTAAGCATGTTTTAAGTTAAAAAAAAAATCTTTGTGTTTGTGTCCTTTATGTTTATATCTCTGCTACCTAATTTGTGTATACCTAAACTTAAATAGGTATACACAAGGCCTGTCCCAACAAGGTCTCATTTATGTCAGATCTGGCCTTCATAAGAAATGATTTTGACACCCCTGTCTTAGAGCTGCCCAGCTCTCCATTATAAGAGGATATCCAGCAATCCAAGGGACAGCACCCACATTTGGACCAGACCCTGCAGTGATATATCCCTTGTTGCCAGTACTGATACGCCTCTTGTCATTTTGATGTTGCTTCCTACCATTCTGGCACTCGGCCCATCTGCCTTGCCAGATGCAGAACAGCCAGCAAGATTTCCAGAAATCACAATGCAAAATTTGAGGGAGGCGGATGTTGGTGAAAGAAACGGAAGCCTGAGGCTCTCAGAAGCCCACAGTTAAAAGCTTGAGGGAAATAGGTCTTGTGCAACTGCTGCTATTCTGAGTTAAATAGCCTCTGAACTAAGAGGTCCCACTGTTAATGTCTGGCTTCTGGTTTTATTTGTTTTCATGCATTCTTTGTTTGAGGGTGGTTTTTTCTGCTCTTCTTTCTTTAGGGCAGATTGCTGCTCTTTGAGTATTCTAATTCTTTAGCATGTTTGGTTATGGCTGATTCACAGCTTTAAGTATGTTGTCAGCTGCCATGAGTGGTATTTAATTGGAGAATGACTCCAAGGCTCTTAAGAGTCAAGATAAAGAAGTACTGAGATTGGGAAGATCTGTGAATGGCAGCATACAAATGCAAGAGTTGACAAACAGAGGTGAGAATGAAATTTGAGTCCCGTGGCACCCCCAAGAGCAGCAAAGTTCAGTTCTGGGTGCAAGCATGAACTGAGAAACTTAGAAGGGGTACATGCACGCTCCCCTCAGAGCCACTGAAACAGATTTCCTCAAACATCACATACAAGCAGGCAGACGTACTCCAGCCTAAAGGTAAAGGTAGTCCCCTGTGCAAGTCATTTCCGACTCTGTGGTGACGTCGCATCATGACATTCTCATGGCAGACTTTTTACGGGGTGGTTTGCCATTGCCTTCCCCAATCATCTACACTTTCCCCCTCAGCAAGCTGGGGACTAATTTTACCAACTTCGGAAGGATGGAAGGCTGAGTCAACCTTGAGCTGGCTACTTAAACCCAGTTTTCGCAGGGATCAAACTCAGGCTGTGAGCAGAGAGCTTGGATTGCAGTACTGCAGTTTTACCACTCTGCGCTATGGGGCTGCTCCAGCCTAGGTGAATTGAAAACAGTGGGTTTGAACTCGTGTAGCTTTGTCTGGAAATGCACTGTGAGCCTGCTGCAGTGGAAACAGACTTGTGGCACCTTGAAAGACAAAGGAAGGGTCATATGCAGAATAGGGGCTTGGAGGAGAGTTAGCTCAGTACTAAAATAAAACTAGAGTAATTTTTACCTGATGTTTAAGAATCCTATTCAAATTCATCCTAGATTAGGGTTTGTAGAATCTTTCGGGATCAAGTGCCGTGTTCTACTGGAGAAAGTTTTCCTTCCAGTCATTTCATTCTCAGCTGCGGAGAACATCCTCAGTGGCGTTGCAGCCGGAGCAGGCGCTCAGACCTTCTTGGCTGCTGTGCATTGAGATTCAATCATCCTAGATGAGATAGGCAATCCTAGATGCATTGAGATAGGCAATCATCCTAGATTGCCCATTCACCAGCCTTCCCTCTGAGTGCGTGGATCCTTCTCTGCAAAGTAACAGTCACCTTCCCACAACACCTTGTCCTGGGAAAGGAGGGAGGGCTTCTAGCCTGTGGGTTTTTTAAAAAAACAGTTTTTATTGAACTTTTTAAGATAATCAAAAATCTAGCCTGTGGTTGTAATAACTCCCCACTCCCCCCCAGCTCTTGGTTCAGGGTATTCCTGTGTCTGCAGGAGGCGCTTCAGAACAAGAGGAGCCCTGCAGAGTAGGACTAAAGGGCCCTCTTTCCACTTCCCTCTTTCCAACAAAGGCCAGCTAGATCTCTCCAGGATACCCACAAGTTGGACATGAAGAAAACAGCCCTCCTGCAGACTGGTAAACTGCCTCTAAACTGGGAGGTCCCATTATTCATGTCTGGCTGCTGGCTATATCCGTTTTTAAGGACTGCATGGGGGGGGGGTTGGGGGGGGGGAGGAGAAGACTCCTTTTCTTCAGGACAAGCTGCTGCTGTTTGAACGTTCTGCAGCTTTTATCCAGGTAGATATTATCTTTATTAAGGCAGAATGGAACTTTCTTGCCTCTCCCTTCCACTGCAGCTTACTGATCCTGGACCAGCAGAATAAGGGGGGGGGGGGTGTCTGCAGTGGGAAGGGGAAATCAGTGGAAACTGATATTTTACATTTCCCAATGCCCATACACCATTGGTCAGGATAGAAATATGTCTTTGCTTGGCCTGGACATGTTGCCCTTTTTCGGCTGGTTTGAGATTAGATACAATCATTTTCACTTAGGTTCCATGGGAAAAGGAAAGGTCCCCTGTGTAAGCACCGGTCATTTCTGACTCTGGGGTGACGCTTTCACAACGTTTTCACAGCAGACTTTTTATGGGGTGGTTTGCCATTGCCTTCCCCAGTCATCTACACTTTCCCCCCAGCAAGCTGGGCACTCATTTTACCGACCTCGGAAGGACGGAACGCTGAGTCAGCCTTGGGCAGGCTACCTGAATCCAGCTTCCACCATAATCGAACTCAGGTCGTGAGCAGAGAGTTCAGACCACAGTACTGCTGCTTTACCACTCTGTGCCACAGGGCCACATAGGTCCCCTGGAGGGGCTGCTTAATATGGGCTATCCTTTGGCTGGCACGCTTTCACTTTAACAGGCTGATCTGCCTTTAAAAAAAATGAATTTGAATTTCTTATTTAGAAATCTGGCACTGTTTTACTCCTCCAGGTTATGCATAACATTTGCATTGCAGACACCCAAGGACTGGCAGGGCAGGAGAAACCAGCAAGGAAATCAAAGGAAGAGGAAGAAAATACATGTCTGGAGGAGGAGGCGACCTCCTAACAGTTCTCCTTCATCGCAAAAGGCAAGAATGCTCACTCCTTCTCTCGGGCCATTTCTCCTTAAGAGTTTTTGAGCAACCTGGCACGTAACGCTACTTTGAAAAGCCGCCTCTCGGAGGCGGGGAATGAAAACCAAGAACTCATGATGGGAAACGCCCCGGAAGCCGCCAGGAATTAACGGAAGTGCCGTCCATCATGGGAAAGGGGGCGGGCGTATGCAGATCACCGAGCCCGGCATTCCAAGCGGTGAAATTGACAAAACCGCCTTTCAGGAGGCGGCTGACCGGGAAGGCGGGAAGAGCGGCGGCTTCGGAATGCAGCGGGCGGCCTCCTGGCCCCGGCTGAGCTGGCTGCGGCCTTCGGCACGCGAGGCTGGGACGTGGCTCGCTTAACCTGGAAGCCTATCGGGTCGCTAGGGAGGGCACTTTCGGGGAGCTTTGCGGTATCGCTTCTCGGCCTTTTGGCTAAGATCAAGTGTAGTATCTGTTCTTATCAGTTTAATATCTGATACGTCCTCTATCTGAGGACTATATATTAAATGGATTTTTGGGACTGGGAGATGGAATAGGGGCTTGCTCCGTCCACTCCACGCATCGACCTGGTATTGCAGTACCTCCAGGAACGGTGCACCTCCCCCCGGGGAGAATATCGATGGTTCAAAAACAGACTGAAAAATTTCACTCTTGTAAGTTACATTTCTCTCTCTTTTGTTTCTCTTCTCTTCCCCCCCCCCCCCCTTACTGGTTATTTTCATTTCTCCCTGTTTCATCTTAACTTTTCACACTCAAGTGGTTTTGTCTTAACTGTTATAAACTTATTTGCTCCAACAGAAAAGGGACTCCCGACTCTGTTTCATAATAGGCACGAGGTGGTGGTGCAATAGAATGGTGGGATTCAGGACTAAGTCCCTGAGGTCTGTCTCTTGAGGCCTTAACTGAGCCGGACATAGAAGCGTTTAGTTGATTTGAGGTGTGGTGTCCTTAAATCTAAATAGATTTAAACTGAAATAGCTTCCTTACCCTCCCTCAGGCTCCTAGCTGGAAAATTTTAGGGGGCACGGGAAAAGTGGTGGGGCCCAAAATGAGGCCATGAAAATGAGAGCCGCTGCAGCAGCCCCAGCCAGATCTGATTGTTGACGGGGCGGGGGGGGGGGAGAAGCCTGGCTGGCTGGAGCGTGAAAGGAGCGCTGGGCTGGAGCCTTCAGCGATCAGACCCCGGAGAAGCAGAGTGCCGGTTCTCCGGCCCGCGGGGCAGGCAAGAAGCCCATGCTGTGAGCCCCCACCCCTCCACAGCCAGCCTCCCCTCCTGGTCTCCTCTGTAGAAGAAGCCTCTCTGTCTCCAGCCCAACCCTGGGCAGAAAGTGATCGCTTCAGAGAAAAACTGATTTCAGCAAGAATTATTTCAGCACTCGACACAGGAAGGATCTTCAGAATAATACAGGAAGGGACCTCTAGGATCATTAGTCCAATCCTCGGTGTACTTATTAATAGAAAAATGAAAAAGAGAAAAAAGGTTAGAGAGATAAGATTGATTTTTCTCAGTCTGTTCTTGAACCATCGATATTCTCCCCGGGGGGAGGTGCACCGTTCCTGGAGGTACTGCAATACCAGGTCGATGCGTGGAGTGGACGGAGCAAGCCCCTATTCCATCTCCCAGTCCCAAAAATCCATTTAATATATAGTCCTCAGATAGAGGACGTATCAGATATTAAACTGATAAGAACAGATACTACACTTGATCTTAGCCAAAAGGCCGAGAAGCGATACCGCAAAGCTCCCCGAAAGTGCCCTCCCTAGCGACCCGATAGGCTTCCAGGTTAAGCGAGCCACGTCCCAGCCTAGCGTGCCGAAGGCCGCAGCCAGCTCAGCCGGGGCCAGGAGGCCGCCCGCTGCATTCCGAAGCCGCCGCTCTTCCCGCCTTCCCGGTCAGCCGCCTCCTGAAAGGCGGTTTTGTCAATTTCCCCGCTTGGAATGCCGGGCTCGGTGATCTGCATACGCCCGCCCCCTTTCCCATGATGGACGGCACTTTCCTGTCTTTTACAATAAGGGAGAACTGTTAGGAGGACGCCTCCTCCGTCAGACTCGTATTTTCTCTGCAATTCGAATTCTATGCATCTCGGTTAACTTGGAGGAATGGATCAGATTTCCTAACAAGAAAATGAGAGTTCACTGTTTTTACTTTTACAAAAAGCAGATCAGCCAGTTAAAGTGAAATCGTGCCAGCCAGATTCCCTAGAAAAGGATAGCCCGTAATAACCAGCCCCTCCGGGGTACCTGGAGAAAGAAAGTCATTGTCTCTAATCCCAAACTAGCCGAAAAAGGGGCAACATGTCCAGGCCAAGCAAAGGCATATTTCTATCCTGACCAATGCGGTAAGGACGTCAGGAAAGGCACTGCAGACAAACCCCCCCCCCCCCCCAGTTATTCCTCTGGTCTCTTCCCCCGCCCGCTCCCCCCCCCCCCCCGCCCCACAGAGCAGCATCTCCAAGATCAGTGAGCTGCAGTGGGAGAGGCAAGAAAGTTCCATTCTTCCTTAATTACATCTACCTGGATAAAAGCTGCAGAACATTCAAACAGCAGCAGTCTGTCCTAAAGAAAATGACCCCCTCCCCCCCAAAAAAACCCATCCCCATGCAATCCCTAAAAACGAATAAAGCCAGGAGCCAGACATGAATAATAGGACCTCCTAATTCAGAAGCATTCTGCCAGTCTGCAGGAGGGCTGTTACCTTCATGTCCAGCTTGTGGGTGTCCTGGAGAGATCTAGCTGGCCTTTGCTGGGAAGAGGGAAGTGGAAAGAGGTCTCTTTGGTCCAACCCTGCAGGGCTCCTGTGTTCTGAGGTGCCCCCTGCAAATCACAGGAATACTCTGGCCTGAACCAAGAGCTGTTGATTAGCGGGGGGGGGGGGGGGGTGTATTACAACCACAGGCTAGAAGCCCCCCCTCCTTTCCCAGGACAAGGTGTTGTGGGAGGGTGACTGTTACTTTGCAGAGAAGGATCCACCCACCCAGAGGGAAGGCTGGTGAATGGGAAATCTAGGATGAGTCTGAATAGGATACTTAAACCCCAGGTAAAAGGAGGGACAATTACTTTAGTATTACTTTTTTTAAAAAGGTAAAGGTAATCCCCTGTGCAAGCACCAGTCGTTTCTGACTCTGGGGTGACTGCTTTCACAACGTTTTCATGGCAGACTTTTTACGGGGTGGTTTGCCATTTCCTTCCCCAGTCATCTACACTTTACCTCCAGCAAGCTGAGGTAAAGCTTTACCGACCTCAGAAGGATGGAAAGCTGAGCCAACCTGGAGCCGGCTACCTGAAACCAGCTTCCACTGCGATCGAACTCTAGGCCGGGTATAGAAGCATTTATTTGGTTCTTCGTCAAGCGTAGTTTACTCCATTTGCAATGTGTTTTGTAATTGTGTTTTGAATATTCTCTAAATAAAAGTCACATCTGCTTTTAAGTCTGAATAGATCTATGCTGAAATCACTTCCTTCCACCCCACCCGTGGGACCCTGCAGGTCAGGCTCCTAGTCCTAGCTAGGAAGTTTTAAGTGTGTGCGGGGAGGGGGAGGCACGAGGGGAAAGTGAGGGGCGGGGAGTAGCAGGGCCCAAACTGAGGTGGTCACGAAAATAAGAGCGCCAGCAGTCTCCCCAGCCCCTGCCAGAGCTGCTTGTTGAGGATGGGCGGGGAAGCCTGACTGGCTGGAGCCAGAAAGGAGCGCAGAACGTCCTGGCTGCCGCCGCCACTGATTTCAGCGGCCAGACCCCCGGGGGAGGCCTCTCTTTTCTCGCCCAAGCAATAAAGAGCTCCGTTTTTTATTTATGTATTTTTGTAAAAGTATAAACCACTTTTGTCACATGGGAAGAGAAGGGAGGGAAATGAGAATTATATCAAAAACAAAAGAAGAGAAAGACGAGAAAGAAAAGAAGTAGATTTTTCTCAGTCTGTTTTTGAACCATCGATATTCTCCCCGGGGGGAGGTGCACCGTTCCTGGAGGTACTGCAATACCAGGTCGATGCGTGGAGTGGACGGAGCAAGCCCCTATTCCATCTCCCAGTCCCAAAAATCCATTTAATATATAGTCCTCAGATAGAGGACGTATCAGATATTAAACTGATAAGAACAGATACTACACTTGATCTTAGCCAAAAGGCCGAGAAGCGATACCGCAAAGCTCTCCGAAAGTGCCTTCCCTAGCGACCCGATAGGCTTCCAGGTTAAGCGAGCCACCCCCAGCCTCGCGTGCCGAAGGCCGCAGCCAGCTCAGCCGGGGCCAGGAGGCCGCCCGCTGCATTCCGAAGCCGCCGCTCTTCCCGCCTTCCCGGTCAGCCGCCTCCTGAAATGCGGTTTTGTCAATTTCACCGCTTGGAATGCCGGGCTCGGTGATCTGCATACGCCCGCCCCCTTTCCCATGATGCACGGCACTTCTGTTAACCCTTTTCGATTATCGGCTTCCGGGGCCTTTCTGTCTCCGTGTTTTCCGCCTCCTGGAGACGTTTTTCAAAGGGGCGGGACGTTCCCGGCTGCTCAGAAACCGCTAAGGAGAAATGGCGCGAGAGAAGCGGGCATTCCCGCCTCCTCCAGAGTCGTATTTTCTTCTCCCTTTGGTTTCCTTGCTGGTTTCTCCTGCCCTGCCAGTCCTTGGCGGTCTGCAATCCAAATCTTATGCGTCTCGGTTAACCTGGAGGAGTGGAGCAGTGCCAGATTTCCCAACAAGAAAATCAAGTTCACTATTTGTTTCTTCTTACAAAAAGTAGATCAGCCTGTTAAAGTGAAATCGTGCCAGCCAGATTCCCTAGGAAATGATAGCCCATAATAACCAGCCCCTCCAGGATACCTGGAGAAAGAAAGCTATTGTATCTAATCCCAAACCAACCGAAAACGGGTAACATGTCCAGGCTAAGCAAATTTCTATCCTGACCAATGGGGTAGGGGCATTGGGAAATGCAGCTTTTAAGTAGCTTTGCGATCCTCATACTCCATTTAAAAACACTTGAGGCAACTCGCAAAGGGTTAGATCCAGACTAAACTGGCACTTTCCACTGATTTCCCCTTCCCACTGCAGAGCCCCCCTCCCCTCCTCTCCAAGATCAGTGAGGTGCAGTGGAAGGGGGTGGCATGGAAGAAAATTCCATTCTGCTTTAATAAAGATAATATCTATGTGGATAAAAGCTGCAGAACACTCAAAAAGCAGCAGTCTGTCCTGAAGAAAACGACCCCCCCAACCTCCTCCCCATGCAATCCCTAAAAACGAATAAAGCCAGGAGCTAGACATGAATAAGGGGACCTCCCAGTTTAGAGGCGGTCTACCAGTTTGCAGGAGGGCTGTTTCCTTCATGTCCATCTTGTGGGTGTCCTGGAGGGCTCTAGCTGGCCTTTGCTGAAAAGAGGGATGTGGAGAGGAACGTCCAATCCTGCAGGACTCTTCTTGTTCTGAAGCACCTGCAGCTCACAGGAATACCCTGAACCAAGAGCTGTTGACAGAGGGGGGTGGGGGGGTTATTACAACCACAGGCTAGAAGCCCCCCGCTTTCCCAGGACAAGGTGTGGGAGTGTGACTGTTACTTTGCAGAGAAGGATCCACGCACCCATTGGAAAGGCTGGTGGATGGGCAATCTAGGATGAATCTGAATAGGATACTTAAACCCCAGGTAAAAGGAGGGACAATCACTTTTAGTCAGGGCTTTTTTTTTTTAGCAGGAACGTAGTTCTGGCTGGCTTTGTGTCAGAGGGTGTGGCCTAACATGCAAATGAGTTCTTGCTGAGTTTTTTTCCTATAAAAAGCCCAATGTGAAACAATGGTGACATCGGGGGTGTCGCCTAATATGCAAATGAGTACCTACTTTAGTATTGAGCTAATTCTCCCCTCCCCACTATTAAATCTGCATACGACTCTTCGTCTTTCATGGCGCCACAAGGGTCTCTGATTCGACTGCAGCAGACTCACAGTGCATTTCCAGAAGACAGACATTAACAGTGGCCCCTCTTAGTTCTCTGAGTTCGATCCCAGCGGGAGCTGGTTCAGGTAGCCGGCTCCAGGTTGACTCAGCCTTCCATCCTTCCAAGGTCGGTAAAATGAGGAACCAGCTTGCTGGGGGGAAAGTGTAGATGACTGGGGAAGGCAATGGCAAACCACCCCGTAAAAAGTCTGCCGTGAAAACATTGTGAGAGCAACATCATCCCAGAGTCGGAAACGACTGGTGCTTGCGCAGGAGACTACCTTTACCCTTTAGTATTAAATTATTATGAAACTTGGAACAAACACCTCCTCAGGACTGAACAGGGATATTGGTTTTTTATCCCATTACGTATGCTAAACCCACTCTCAGTGAGTATAGCTATACATCCACAGTATTCCAATGTACTTCTCTTTAATAACAGTGTATCAGAATGCTTTGTATTGACATACTCAAATAAGGAATATTGGCTGTTTATCTCATTACATATACTTAACCCATTTTCATTTTATGTATTTTTTTTCTAATGGCAAACTAGAATGATGTTTACAATGTATAGAATGATGCTGAGAAGTAAATTAGGTAGACAAGAACAAGGAAATACATGTCCTTTTGTTTTACCTAGACTTGCCACAACACCAATTGGCAGGCAACTTTTATTACCTGACCAAATGGCCATGTGATCCTAGCTTTGGATCAGTTTGCACTCTTAATCCACCAACATGTATTTCAGCCTACTGTACCTTATCCCCTCGTCTGAAGAAGTATACGTGCATAGGAAATATTACGTTCTGAATAAAACTTTGTTCATCTTAAAGGTGCAACTTGACTCCTGCTTTGTTCTATTTGACTTCCGAGTTGTGAATGAGAGGCAGGTGGGCAGAGGGGGCCCCTGATAGTTATGGAGATGGAGTAGCAAGATGGTGCCCTGAAGTCTGGCAAAGTCTGGGGAAAGTTCCACTGAGCCCCAGGGTTTTGGGCTTACAACCCAGTCGGATGTCTTTGATGTGTAAACATCTCTCAGTTGACTGTCTTAGTTCTGGCAGGCTCTGGGTCTCACAAACTGACATCCAGACTGGTTAATGGGCTCTGAGCTCATGTGGCTGGGTGGGGAGACTAAAAGGAGCTGTCCCTTTGTTGCCAGCAGGAGATCCACCAGCAGGGCTGGAGTTCCAGATGCCCTCCCACTGTGGTCCCCCAAGCACCAAGAATATAGAGCATAGTTGCCCCAGACAGAGTGTTCCATCTATAAAAAACAGTAAAGGTAGTCCCCTGTGCAAGCACCGGTCGTTTTCGACTCTGGGGTGATGTTGCTCTCATAATGTTTTCACAGCAGACTTTTTTATGGGGCAGTTTTGCCACTGCCTTCCCCAGTCATCTACACTTCCCTCCCAGCAAGCTGGGTACTCATTTTACCGACCTCGGAAGGATGGAAGGCTGAGTCAACCTGGAGCCGGCTACCTGATCTAGCTTCCCCTGGGATTGAACTCAGGTCATGAACAGAGGGCTCCGACTGCAGTACTGCAGCTTTACCATTCTGCACCACGGGGATGTGTTCCATCTATACATCATGGCTAATAGCCACTGATGGACTTCTGCTCCATATGTTTATCCTCATTCTCCATTTAAAAAACACTTGAGGCAACTCACAAGGGATTGGATCCAGAGGAAATGGGCAATTTCCGCTGATCCCTTCCCATTGCAACCCCCACCCCCATTTTATTCCTTTGATATGTTCCTCCCCCACAGCAGTATTTTGTAGAGATCAGTGAGCTGCACTAGAAGGGGGTGGCCAGAAAATTCCATTCTGCCTTAATAAAAAATTTAATCTGAATAAAAACTGCAATACACTCAAACAGCAGCAGTCTGTCCTTTAAAAAACAACAAGGGAGGGAGCCATTTAACACTAGTTTGTCAAATTGGATGCAATACTTAGCAAATAGTTTCTCTTCAGATCGCAACAAGGGAGGGAAGCCCTCTGTAAGCATGCAACCCAAACTATGATTCTAGGTCCTCCTGCAGTTCTTTGTTTCAGGGCAGGGAAAGAAAAGAGGGAGCAGGAAAATCAAAAATTGAATCCAAAGCAGAGGAGGAGGACACAGATCATGAGGCAATAGAGACTCCAGGCATGCGCCATCTTTGCCAGGTGGCAATGGGGCAAAAAGAGGGAGGAGGCACACCTCAAATTGGCCTGAGGGGCTGGATAGAGAGCTCACAGTCCCAGGGACGGGCTCATTTTGTAGTCTACAAAAAATGTCAGATTCTTGTCCATGAAAACCCCGTTTTGCTGCATCAGTAGCAATATAGAGAAGGGGAAAAGAAACCATGAAAGAAAAGCAGAAGAGGAGGTGGCGTTCTTACTTATTTATTTTATTTATTTATTTATCTGGGATTTATATCCCGCTCTTCCCACCGAGTGGCTCAGGGCGGCTTACAACATATATAAAACTAACATAAAAGTATAAAATTACACTTTAAATTAACATTTCACAATATATAATTAAAATCAAACATTTGACACTTGCTCTTTCCTCCAAACGCTCCTTGTGGGCTTGGACACCCAGCTTCTTCCACAGTGGACCCTCCACAATCCATAAAATGTAAATGACATGTTTTCCCTCTCTTGATGAGCCCTGTTTAGACACAACCAAATAAATAATAGCTTTCTTTCTCCCCCCCCCCTTATTTCCTCCAAAGAGCTCAGTGCAGTGGTCATCGTTCTTGTTTCTACCCTGACAACAGGCCTGGGAGGTAGGTTACTTGCCCAAGGTCACCCAATAAGTCAGCCATGTCTGAATGGGTATTTCGACCCAGCCTGGCCCTATACCAGCTTCTTAATCTATTCTGTTAGCCCTTGTGATAATTCTATGGCCAATGTCCCTTATTGCAGTTACTGCAGACCAGGAAACTGAGATGATAGCAGCATTTTTTTTCTGGAAGAAGAGGTGCTGGAACTCTTAGGAGGGAAATGAAGGAGAAACACATGAGATTCCTTGAAGAATTGCAGATTTATACCCCACCCTTCTATCTGAATCAGAGACTCAAAGTGGCTTACAATCTCCTTTATCTTCTCCCCCCATAACAGACACCTTGTGAGGTGGGTGGGGCTGAGAGGGCTCTCACATTAGCTGCCCTTTCAAGGACAACTCCTGCCAGAGCTATAGCTGACCCAAGGCCATTCCAGCAGCTGTAAGTAGAGGAGTGGGAATCAAACCCAGTTCTCCCAGATAAGAGTCCAGCACTTAACCACTGCACCAAACTGGTTCTCATGTTATTTCCATGCATTATGGGGTAACCTCTACTTTAAAGCCGTTTCTAAACTTTAGACATATCTTCTCCCCCCATAACAGACACCTTGTGAGGTGGGTGGGGCTGAGAGGGCTCTCACATTAGCTGCCCTTTCAAGGACAACTCCTGCCAGAGCTATAGCTGACCCAAGGCCATTCCAGCAGCTGTAAGTAGAGGAGTGGGGAATCAAACCCAGTTCTCCCAGATAAGAGTCCAGCACTTAACCACTGCACCAAACTGGTTCTCATGTTATTTCCATGCATTATGGGGTAACCTCTACTTTAAAGCCGTTTCTAAACTTTAGACATGTCACCAACTTCCTTAGTTCTTTTTCGGGTCTTGCTTTTGGTGTCAAACGCTGGATGACTTTGAAACATCCCCTCATTTCAATCTTTAATTTTTAAAAATATGTTGGTGACATCAGAAGTGATGTCATTTCCCCCACCCTCGGGTGCCCCTCATGAACTTTTAAACATTTCTTGAGGATTCTGTCTCCACAAAAACATTCTGGAACTCCATTCAAGTGTGTTCCCCCAGAAAAAAAGCCCTGGATGACAAGAGACTCATGTGAAAGCTACAGTTAGCTCTATTGAGGTGGCTTCCCTCAGCCAGGCCCGGTGCTAGGGGTTCCTGCGCCCCTAGGCCGGACTGTGATCCCCCCCACCTATTTTAGCATGCGCCGGTGACGTCAGTGTCACCCCCCAACTTTGCAGAGGATTCCCAAGCCTCTGCAAAGTCTGGAAGGGCAGCGGGCTCCACCCCCCTCCAGTGGGGGAGGGCCCCCAGTGCCGTTTGCAACCCCCCCCCCCAACTTCCTGCACCTCTTTCCTCTGCCTGAGTCTCGGGCAGGGGAAAGAGCCGGTGCGGGGTGTCCTCTTCGCTCTTGGGATGCCTTTCCTGCAGGGAAGCCAGCCCAAGAGCGAAGCCGAGCGGCCTCTTTCCTCTGCCTGAGTCTCAGGTGGGGGAAAGAGCTTGTGCAGGGGCTCGTCCTCGCTCTCGGGCTGTCTTCCCTGTAGGAGAGGCAGCCCGAAAGTGAGGCCGAATTGCCTCTTTCCTCCGCCCGAGTTTCAGGAGGGGGAAAGAGTCAGAGCTGCGCCAGCTGGCGTGTGGGGAGGGGGCACCTTGCGGCGTCCTGGCCATGTGGCGCTCAAGGTAGCCGTCTGCATGACCTACTCCCATGTGCCGGGCCTGCCTCAGCCAGCCAGTTTTGCTGTTAAAGGATGGCAAACTATCAGTTCTTTGGTTTTATACCACAGTGGGGGTTGGCACATTTTGATTTTTAGTTACAGTTCATCTCTGCATTGAGAGAAGAATCAGTTAAAATACTGGATTGAAATTAAATCAAAAGAGTTTCCGGCTCAACGTCAGGAAGAACTTCCTGACCACTAGAGCAGTTCCTCAGTGGAACAGGCTTCCTCAGGAGGTGGTGGGCTCTCCTTCCTTGGAGGTTTTTAAACAGAAGCTAGATGGCCATCTGACAGCAATGAGG
This sequence comes from Heteronotia binoei, assembly GCF_032191835.1. Classification (NCBI taxonomy): domain Eukaryota; kingdom Metazoa; phylum Chordata; class Lepidosauria; order Squamata; family Gekkonidae; genus Heteronotia; species Heteronotia binoei. The sequence goes on from NC_083223.1 coordinate 258,633,133, forward strand.
ATATTGTGAATTTAGGGGGAGGTATTTGTTGTAATTTTCCTGCATTGTGCAGGGGGTTGGACTAGATGACCCTGGAGGTCCCTTCCAACTCTGATTCTACTCTGCATTATATGATGTAATGACATATTCCCCCGCACATCATGCTTTAATCCTTGTAAAACCCTTGTCAAGTAAATCAGTATTATTCCCAGACTGGGTGTGTGTGAGAGAAAAGGGCTTCCCTGAGGCCATCTAATAAGTTCTTGACAGAAGCAAGAGGGCAAGAAGTTGTGAGATTTGAACCCATGCCATCCTAGGGCTGGTTTTGCTGATGGGCTGGCCATAGGTTCAGAACAGACAAAACAAAATTTTTTGCACAAGGTGGTGTTAACGTAAAAGTCTGATATACAGTGCAAGTGATGCTATTGTGGCAATCACTTTGTTGATACACATGGAATTCACTGTTGCAAAATGGAGCTGTTAGCGTGGTCTTCAGCTGGTGGGTCATTGCCCTCAGCTAGGTCATTGAATTGCCACCCATTCTGTTCATGGCTGCCTTTGGGAAGGGCCTGCTTGCTGGGTAAATAGGCCTCCTGCCTTGCTCTGCACACATACAGTGTGAGAAGGTGACAGATGATTCTGTGAAGTTCACTGCAGTGAAGATTTCTTGGCATGTTTCTCACTATCAAGGGGAGGGACGGTGGCTCAGTGGTAGAGCATCTGCTTGGTAAACAGAAGGTCCCAGATTCAATCCCTGGCATCTCCAAAAAAGGGTCCAGGCAAATAGGTATGAAAAACCTCAGCTTGAGACCCTGGAGAGCTGCTGCCAGTCTGAGAAGACAATACTGAGTTTGATGGTTCCAGGGTCTGATTCAGTATAAGGCAGCTTCATATGTTTATATGTTCAAGGGAATGCCATGAATGCCTCTTGAGCCAAATGTGGCCAAATACAGAACCAGATATTGTAGTCTTAATTTAGTTTGGATGTGAGAGAGATCACTGGAGTCTAACAATGCCTTTCTAGTATTTTCATTATTTACAAATATGAAAGTGGTGCACAAAAAGAGGCACATATGCAAGGCAGATGTCCCGCTGTTATGCATCAGATCCTCCCACATTTTGTGTTTTCCACTTTGTCAATTGGCTAGGAGGTCCACCTGCAACAATAGCAGGTGGAATTTCCTTGGGATAAGAGCGCTCCACAGAACATGGAGTTCTCTTATCCCAGCACCCGGTCTCACATAGAGACCAACCAGTTCCTCTGGAGGGCACAGAGGTCAAAGTCTTCCCATGATGTTGCCTCCTGGCTCTGGGATTCAGAGATTATCCATCCACAATCTTGAGCACCCTATTTTCCCTCTCTCATCACTCCTCAGGTATCTAAACACAGCACAGCAAGAAGCAGTGTGTTCCCTGCAGACTTAACAGTGGTATTTCCTGATCTCTGCTGAAGTACCTCGAGTTCAGGATATGGAGCAAAGCCTGAAATGGCTCTTTGCTTTGAGGCACTGTTCTGAAGAAAGGGATTTTGCTGCCTCAACAGTTTTGCCAAGCAGCAAAACTTAACTTCAGGCCTCACAATGCCAAGACCACAGCCATACAACCCGTGCTGTAAGCTGCCCTGAGCCTACTTTCGGAAAAGGGCAGGATATAAATCTAAAAATTAAATTAAAATCTACAACAACTAATTAACGAAGTTTGTTTCAGAGATTAACTGTATTGATCTTGAGTAGAACAGCTCAATTTGAATCCAGTAGCACCTTAGAGACCAACAAGATTTTCAGGGCACAGGCTTTCACAAGTCAAACCTCCCTTTGTCAGATACCAAAGGAAGCCTGCATCTACGACACATTGCTGCAATAAGGGCTGTCAAGTCCAATACAATAAATATCTGGAGACTTTGGGGGTGGGGCCAGGAACAAGGATGTGACAAGCATAATTGAACTCCAAAGGGAGTTCTGGCCATCACATTTAAAGGGACAGCACACCTTTTAAATGCCTTCCCTTCATGGGAAATAATGGATAGGGGCACCATCTTGGGGCTCATAGAATTGATCTCCTGTTCCAATCTTTTTGCAACTTGAGGGTATTTGGGGGGAGAGGACCTGGATGCTATGCTGCAAATTTGGCGCCTCTGCCTCAAAAAACAGCCCTCCCCCACAGCCCAAGATAGCAGCGTATCAATTCTCCATTATACTCTATGGGAATCGGTCTTTATAGGGAATAATGGAGTGCCCAGCAGACATTTCCCTCCCCCCGCCGCTTTATGATGACCCTGAAGTAGGGGAGGGCCTCCAAACCAGAGGATCCCCTGCTCCCACCTGGGAATTGGCAACCGTAGCTGCAATGCACTGTCAGTTGCTATAGTGGAAGAAGTTGGCTAAAGAGTCTCCTAAAGCTTATGCCAGAATAATCTTTTGCTAGACAAGTTGCCAGTACCACACAACTCCGATTGGCAGAACACATTCCAAAGGATCGCGCCCCCCCCCTTTCCTTTTCTATTCAGGACAGTTTGGATTTTTCCCCATGTACCCCAAGGCGCCACACGCTCAGGCTAAGAAAAAGCACTCTGCGCAAGCTCAGAAACTCCTCTCTTAGAACTTGAAGTGCTTTAGGATCGAGATCAGGAAAACCGGATTCTACAATCGCGACTGCCTCAAACTACATGCTACCCGCCGTCATTTCACTGAATTTCCGCGCTGTTCTATTCGCGCTTGCGCAAACGTCTACCCGCTTCTTCTAATTTCTCCCGCGCATTTTGTCAGCATTTCTTAGTCACAACCATAGAGACAAAAAATTAGAAGATGCACAAGTTGAACTTCCGGTAAAAACCGGAAATATGCTTAGGCTATGATTCGTATCGTAGCGAACCCCTTTTTCTGGACGTCGAGTGGAGTTATTGTCTCCCTTGACATCGATATGCAGAACGTCTTATGTGTTTTGTGTGAGAAGCTAATGGTGGAAAATCACTCAGGAAATGCTGAATAACCGTTAGTGGGCTCTCACGCGAGAGTTTTGAATATGCGCATGCGTATTAGCGTCCTTACACCCAATCAGCCGTTAAACTAGAACTTTTTTTTTTGTTCCAATGACTCCGCCCCCAAAGTGGCGTGCGCATTTTGTAATGGGAAAAAAGTTTCTATTGGGCGACCGGGAAGAAATATTTCCCAGCCTGTCCCGCGACCTCGCAGTATTTAACCCTTACGGGGCGGGGGAGTATTTCTTTTCAGCCAAGTCTTCAGATTGGAAGGTAAAGGGAAGGGATGCCTTGTAATCCGGTGCCATCCACGGTCTGCGGGGAGTTGTGGCCTTAGAAGCCTTGTTGGTTTCTTGCTACACTTTCTTTGCCATCTTCCCTTGTGGATATTGGCTAGCTGTAGAAAGACGGACAAGGTTTAGAAGGGATTTGGCAAGCAGGCTGGATGGATGGATGCATGCGGCGGGGGTAGGAGATCTCTAAATGTACCCTAACTTCAAAGAGCTATTGTCTGAAGCCTAATTACTATTTCCTCCTTTTGGGGGGGGGCATTGATATTTTTTTTTATATCAGTCTAGGAAAAAGAGAAAAGGTTGTGCTGATACATTACTGAGAAAGCAAGCGCTGGGGAATCTCAGTCAAACGAAAACATCTTAGCAGCTTTAAGGCACTGGGGTCTTACTATAAATCATATACCTGTGCATAGATTCAAGTGGGTAGTGTGTTGGGCTGAAGCAACAGAACAAAATTCCAAGTGTTGGTATTAAAACTGCCACTGGACTTAAATTTTGTTCATATACCTACCTGTGTGTTTGACTGGGAAACAGCTTTGCTCCTTTTGGTGCTGCTAGAAGCTTCCCATAGTTTGTCTCTTTCTAAAGCATTTTATAGTACACCTCTCAAGTACCATTACTACCCCCTTTCTCCCTCTCCAGAGCAGAGCCTCTCCTTTTAAAAGCTGCGGTATTTAGCACTTAAATATTCCCAGTGTAACTTACATTTACGGTGATAACTGGGATGGCTTGCATCCCTTGGCATTGTGGGTAGGATTTTATTTTTGGTAGTCTTTCAGTGATGAAACTTAACACAGACCTGTTCTGAAAAATATCCTGAAGATGTTATTTTGTTTCTGAGAAGAGACTTGCCTTTGTGTCACCCGCTCCTGCCCGGCTAAGTTGTTTAGTGGTAAAGTTCATGTGGTTCTGTCCCTATAGCTCTAACAGTATTTATTTTTACAGGTCTTGCTTTCCACCATTCTGTGACCCTGCTTTACAGGTGAGGATTCAGCCCAGCTGTTTCTATTGCTTCTTCTCCCAAGTACTGACCAGTTGGATACTAAATGTTGAGTACATGCTAGTCTTTGGATGTAGTGACCTTTTGTGTTTTCTCAGAACTCTTTTATCAGGCAGGAAACTTCCCTTTAGCTGAAGAAAGTTCTGTGCCATGATGAAAGATAGCTATATTGCCCGCTGTGCAAATGGAAAGGTTATAATTTGCTATTTGGTGGTGGAGGGACTACAATGGACAGTTGTAAACTATCTCGCTGTATCCAGATGTTTGAAGGTCATACAATCATAGGCCATACAGGCCATCAATCCCCTGCGCAATGCAGGATCAGCCTAGAGCATCCCTGACAAATGTTTATCCAGCTGTTGCTTGAAGATTGTTAGGGAGGGGGAGCTCACCACCTCCCTAGAGAGCTGATTTCACTGTTGAACAACTGAGAGCCAGTTTGATGTAGTGGAGGTGCGGGCCCTGCAGGATCTTAACCAGTTCTGTAGGGCTTGTAAAACTGCTCTCTTCCAACTTGCCTTCTAAGGTGGAATCTTGTAATGATATCCAGCCATCTTTATTTATATATGTACTGAAACTGTAGCACCATTAATTTATACCGGTTTTAAATTATTTACTTAACTTAAATTCATGAATTTGTTTTTTAACTGTATTTTATTGTATTAATTGTATTTTATTGTTATATCAGGGTATATGTATCATGTCTTGTAAGCCGCCCTGAGCCTGCCTTGGCGGGGAGGGCAGGATATAAACAAAAATTTATTATTATTAAGTGCACAGATTCTTATCTAGGAGAACCGGGTTTGATTCCCCACTCCACTTGCAACTGCTGGAGTGGCCTTGGGTCAGCCATAGCTCTCGTAGAGCTGTCCTTGAAAGGGCAGCTTCTGAGAGAGCTCTCTCAGCCCCACCCACTTCACAGGGTGTCTGTTGTGGGGGAAGAAGATAAAGGAGATTGTAAGCCGCTCAGACTCTGATTCAGCGAGAAGGGCGGGGTATAAATCTATGGGCATTGTCGTCTTACTGTAACGCCCCCCCTTACAGATACAGTTAAACAGTTAAAATGTCTGATGTCAAGCAGATATGTGATGGGGAGTTACTGGCTGCTAGTAGGAAAAGAAGCAGGCTTAATTGGGTAGCTATTTGGCTGCTTGTAGCATTATGCCAATGGCTGACTCTGTATTCAGTATCTTCTTTCATTCCTAAGCAGGCCAGTGATACCCATTTAATAACTAGTTTAAAGCCTTCAGAACTCTGTCCAGTATTTGGTTTGTGGGCATGATGTGCTACAAAGATGAGATTCAGGAACTCTCTCTTTCTGAAGCTTCAGTGGAGAAAACCTTTACCAGATTCTGAGTAGCACGCAAGCCCAGACCAAGGGGTGGGAAAGGACTGTGCAGTAGATGTAACCAAACTACAGCTGCCATTTGGTATTTTTCCACGGCTGAAAAAGAGAATACTGGTTATGCTTCTGCCTTACCTGGGAAATGAGGGCTGTTTTAGGGTGGTTGAAAGTTTATTTCCCCGTTAATGAAGGAAGTATTAACATTCTGTTGTATGTTTTCCTTATTTCCTACCATACAGGTGTTGAGAACAGTTGGCTACGGAATTTGCATTTCGTGTGAGTAACTGACGTGTTTTTGGAACTGGTGGAGGTGGGGGTGAAATTTTCATAGCAACGGTGAGACTGGTAGCAGCTGCCCTTGTTTGTTGAGGCTTTGTCAAATTTACACCCACCCTGTAAGGTAGGATGCAGTTGTTTTGCTGGGCCAGATCAGACATCTAGCTTTTGGTTTCCAGCCTTGATCAGCCTCTTTATGAAGCTTCCAAGCTTGATGTGGCCCACTTGTTTTCCCCATGCATCTAATGTGTTGCACATGAACATAAGGGCCTCCAGTTTTAGTGGTTACCAATACTCCCTCTAAGCTATGGAGTCTTGTGACCAAAAAAAATGTCTACTTTATAAGCTACTGGCATTCAACGTGAGCTGCTTCATACATTAGTTTGCTCTGGGTTCATTTTTCCTGAGCTAAGACAAAAAGGTGTGAGCTGGAAGCTAAAAAACTGAGCTAGCTCACACTGAGTCAGCTTAGAAGGAACACTGGTGGTCACCCTCAGTTTTTGTTTTGGTGGCTACTGAGTGTGAGTGTTTCATCCAAACCTATTTAGCAGTTAGACATGGATGTTAAGCCTGTTCTTTGTACCAGATTTATAATATGTACAACAAAAATAACATGTACAACAAATTGTTTTTGCTGCATATAATGCTTCCCTGCCTGCAGGCTAGCTAGGAAGTAGCATGTCTGGACATATTTCTAGAGTTCTGGCTGTTGTTGTGCTTTGTTCTTACCTCTGCCAAGCTCCTGAAGGCCCATCTCTGCAGATCAAGGGCTTGGCCTGGGTCCTGCTCCTTTCCTCCTGTGTTCAGTGATGTGTAAAAAAACGACAAGCATATATCTGACTGTCTGGTGATGTCACTTGTATGTCTGAGAACACACGGTGGTCCTGAGAGATGCAGCGAGGAATCAAGAAGCAGTGCCTCCCAACACAGACATTTCAACTAAAACTTTTATTTATTCCAGGATGCATGTTCCTGAGCAACAACAGTCTCCTCTGGGCAGCCTTTACAGGTATGTTTGAAATGGTGCATTTGCAGAGGGGCTAATAATAATAAGATCACCCTTCTGGGGTCTTTCTGGCCAAGCCCTTCTGTTCCAGCAACACAGCAGATTAGGCATCTTCCAGCTAGAAGCTGGACTGGTGAAGATGTACTGAATCCCTGCAGTCTGAAATGATGACCTCAGTTGTTGGACGACACAAGTCGCATGGCAATAAAGTTACCAAAGCCCTGATCAGACTGCAGTTCCGTTAGGTAGAGAACCTTTTTGCTCTGGTTGTGCTTTTAACCACTGACATTTGGGTTTCGTCTTTCTTTACAGACATGAAATGCCTCTCATCAAGAATGGTGAATGTTCAGATCATTCTTCAGGTTTCGATTAATTAATATTTGAAATTATTTTTGAAAGAACCCCCTCCCTCCTGGTCCATGGTGTTTTGTTGACTTTTTTAGTTGGTGATTCTGAAATTTTAGTTCACTGCTTCAGTGTGAACAGAAACTTACCTTTGCACTGAATCTTTATGGAGCAGGGATCAGAAGTTCATTGTCTGATATACACAGCTGTTGAAATGATGTACATCTGTTATACTCCACCTTTCTTTCAAGTGAGGATCCTAAGTGATTTGCCTTGCTTTTCCATTTTTATTCTCCCAATACCCCTGTGAGGCAGGTTGGGCCGAATGTGTGGCTGGCTCCAGATCCCCCAGCAAGTTTCTGTGGCAGAGCAGGGATTCAAGCCTGGATCTCCCAGATCTGTCCATACCGCTAACCACCACACTAGTTCTTGTTTGGAAGTATGTCTGAAAGGAGCTGTGACTTACTTGCAAGTTCTGGGGCCAACAGTGGTAGACCAACAGTGCAATCCTGAGGACATTTCCCTGGGAGTAAGCCCTACTGAATAGACCAGGGGTAGCCAAACTTAACGTAAGAGCCACATAGAATAAATGTCAGATGTTTGAGAGCCACAAGACATGAACATCAGATGTGGGAGGAAGGAGGAAAATAGATGGGAGGAGGGAGGGAGAGGTGAAAAGAAAGCAACTTTAAATGCATTCTCCAAGCCAGCCAATGGGGTGGTGGGGGCTTCAAGAGCCACACAGTATGTGTGAAAGAACCACATGTGGTTTCAGAGCCACCGTTTGGCCACCTGGAATAGACCATAGTAGAATTCTGAGTAGACCTGCTTAGGATTGCTCTCCAAGTGGTGCTTTAAGCACCAGTTAGCTGCTCCTGGTCTTCCTTGCAAGCGCATTTTGGAATCAGGAACTTGTGTTATGTTCTCTGCACTGGCAATTAATTCTTGTTCTCCATGAGCAAATGCAGACTCCGCTGAGCCTGAAAACGAGTTTGGTCCTCGGGCTTTTTGGGAAGTATTGTGGTGTGACTTCCCCTCCTCTACCAGCTGTGGCTCTCTAGTGATGAGACTTCCACCGCCCCAGTCTGATCTCTGTGACTGAGTGGTTCCCTCTGAGCCCAAAAGCCCAGCAGGAGTTTTCAAAAGAAGGGACAAGAGGTCGCAGCACCTTGTCTTAACTCCATTGCCTCCTTCAGTTGCAGGGCTTGTCCTCGTTCCAGATTGCAGACCAATGCAGTTAGAGCATCATGCTCTTCATCCGCCAGGTGAGAATTCTTTATACGAAGGGGGATTTTTAGTAGAATAGACAGTGGTGGGGGTGGCCTTAAGCCTTAAAGCATGCATTTGGTCCCAATGAGGAAAAACTGTCACGTCTTACCATCTGTCCTGGCACCAGAACCTGCAAAGGTTGAACCCACTGGGGCCGGCAGAAGGAGAGGAGGAATCTCTGCTCCAGAAGGAACAGTCTGATGGGACATGCAAGGGCATTCTCCAAATGGCTTCATGTGACTGTGCTGACTTTGTGTCCATCTCAGTAAAGGGGGGTCATAGACATCGGGGTATTAAGAGTGTCCTTTACGGCTGCTGTTGGCATGAGAATATCTCTTTTGGGCCAGTTTCTAGAAAGCACCTCTTGGAAATTGTGCTCTTGCAGGCAAAAAGTTGCACAAGGCTTCTAAAGACCTGCTGGCTTGTGTTACATCCCATTCAGATTTTTGACTGCTGCAAAATTCCATGGTTTTTGTTTTTGCCAGTTTTCAGTGTGCTCAGCTGCGGAAGGCCTCTGTCCTAGGAATGAGGAGCACGTTTGGATGGCCACCCTGTCTGTCTGGCCTCAAAGTAGAAGAGTGAGTTTACCCTGTAGATTTAAACCTTCATCTGCTCAAATCTCCAAATCCTGTCCTGGTTTTTCCCACTGACATGATGATCTTCCTTTTGGAATCTCGTTCGGCTGAATGCCCTTGTTGAGAAGCGGAATCTGAGCATCAGTTGGGAGAAATTAAGAAGTGATAAGTGTATGCCTCTCCAGGCTAGGCTTCTTTTAAAAGTACAGAACAGGCCTCTCAAGTGGGTCCCTCACCCCTCTGTATTAGCAGGTTGCCTCCTGCTCGAGTGCATCTCAGGACTTGTTCCAACCGGATGCAGAGCCTCCAGCTTTGCAGCTAGAGTAAAACATGGTTGGGCAGGTGGGGCCCATAGGCATCATTCCAGGTGTGGAAGTGGATTGTGTGCATCCCTCACACACTTGGTGACATTGACTTGAATAGGAGGGGACTTCGTTAATAACTTTTACCCTAATTCTTTTTTTTTTTAATCTTAGCAGTTCTTCCTTGCAGAGTTATGGACTTGGGCTGGAGGAAAAACTTCATAAGGCAGCCCAACAGGTGAGAACAACTTGGAAGGGTGCAGCTGTAGCCCAGTGGGGAGAAAGTCTGTTTTGGATGCAGAAGGTCCCAGTTTTTATCCTTGGCATCTTTGGGGAGGGGGCTGTGTCCTAGTGGTAGAGCATTTGCTTGGTTTGCAGAAGGATCCCAGGTTCAATTTTTTGCCATCTCCAGATAAAGGGATCTGTAAGTAGTAGGGGATCTGTAAGATTTCCCCCTGAGATCCTGGAAAGCTGCTGCCAGTGTGATCTTGACAACTCTGACCTTGATGGACTGATGCTGTGATTTAGCATAAGGTAGCTTTACATGTATGCATGAACAAGGGATTCAGGAAGACCATTACTTAGCGGGAGAGCTGCTATCAGTTCGGGGAGGCACTGGCTTTAGAGAAGTATTCCAATTATGTAAAAGGAACAGTTTATTAGGAGTTGTGTAGTTTTCTAAGAAAGAAGAGTCCACGTGCAGCAGAGCACCTATTCTTTTTAGGAGTGAGTACAGCCCCAGGGCCAGCTCCTTCTTTTCTCTCACCTGATCTTGAGAAGGGTGAGTTGGTAACATGAGCTGTGGCTTCGTAGCTCCAGCACAGAGTGCCTCTTACTAAGACCTTCTGGTATGTCCTCCCTTTTGCATTTTTTTTCTCTTGAGGATTGGGGGGGAAGTGTCAAGCATGCATATTTCTAAGCACAATGGTGGGTTCTTAGACAGAAAGGAGACTGTTAGTATCCACCGCCTCCCTCCTTTTTCCCCAAAGGTTGGGCAAATAGTAAATCCATCTAGCTCAAGGATGTTTACGCTGCAGCCTGGCTGTGAGGTGCCTCTCCTTCACATTCACACAGATAGTTCTTGTTGGGTCTGGAGGGGGTGTGAGAAACGGAGATGTTTTTAATAATCTACATTCCTTAGTAGTAAACTAGATACTATGTACTAACCCTTGAACCCGTGGCTCAAAATGCATCTGTATGTTACCCTTTGAACTAATGCTATGTAGTAACAGTATAATCATGTGTACGTCATTGCTTCCAAGGATTCTGTCCTTGGTAAAGCTTCAGAGTTTCTACAATAAAGCTACTTTTGATTTTACAACAAAAGACTGATTGAGAAATATCGATGCTTGACAGGAAGCATACACTATAGTGGAGGGGCTTTTGAAGAAGGGTTTCCTCAGGCCCTCCTTACCAGGACTGGGAAATCTAGGCTGCATCTTTTGTGCTAAACAGGTTTATTTTGTTCCCCCTTGTACTTGAGAAGAAGCATAACAGTGGATCCTCTCCCAGCATCTTTGGAACTTTCCCTGTGTCACTTGCAGCACTGCAAAGCCTGTCTTGTAGGGAGGCGTTTGGAACACCCAGTGAGTGAGAAGGCTGTCACTAGGGCCTCAGAAGCTTTGCAGCTGCTGGCATACAGCACTAAATGAGTTTACCTGCTGCAGTTTTAATGATGAGACTACCTAGCTCACTTTGATGTTTTTATATTAAAAACAGTGAAAACGCTAGAACAACTGAGAGACTGCACCGAACTATGGATTTGCTTCTCTCTGGCTCAGAATGAATGGCTGATTTCCTGTCCTATTCTCTACTTTCTTGTTGCAGGTGATAGCCTGAAGTTAGCGGGAGAGTCATAGGTGGTGTCTGAAGCAAGGTGAGCGTTTGCCTTGCTGGGGAAGCTGCTGTCAAGAATTCTGTGGTTCCAGTGATGAGATCTTTACCGCCCCAGTCTGATCTCTGTGACTGAGTGGTTCCCTCTGAGTCCCAGGTTTTGGGTGAAGGCAAGGGATCACAGCAGCTGTTTAATGCTATGCTTTAAAATCCTGCTTTGTTGTTTTTCAGAAAGCTCAGATTGACATGGGGCTTGCAGCATTCCTATTCAGATACCGATTATACCTGCAGTGGGGAGGAAGCCCTTGCCATCCCATAAGCAAGAACCTGTCATAAAGGTAACTACAGTCAGGCACGGTTTCTGGTTGGGAGTCTTGAGCTCTTGAATATTAATTTTGATACTCGAAAGTGGGAACAGGAGAAGGGGCGTCCCAATGAAGAAACCTTGTTGTCCTACCATCTGTTCTGGCACCAGAACCTGCGAAGGTTGAACCCACTGGGGCCGGCGGAGGGAGAGGAGGAATCTCTGCTCCAGCAGGAGTAGTCTGATGGGACTTGTTCATATGGTTGTATTTGTTGTACTGGTTTTCTTAACGTACAGGGGGTTCCCAGCCTTTTTGAGCCTGTGGGCACCATTGAAATTCTGGCACAAGGCAGATGCTCTGCCAAAATGCTGCCACAGCTTATCTTCAGTCATGCTGGCAAAATTCTTGTGGCAGTGAAAGGCCCACTTGGCCCTGCCCATTTTATAGAACCGCTTAGTGGGTGCCAGGGGGATGTTGGTGGGTGACGTGATGCTCATGGGCACCAGGACATTGGGGACTTCTGCTATAGTGACTCATCTTTGATTTTCTTTAATTTCTCAGGTCTGCTGGACATGTACAATTTCATTTCGGTGGCTGCAGCTTGGCTTCATTAACACTTGAATGTTCCTTGTTGGGCAGAATGTTGTAATATGAGTGTTTTAATTGGATACAGCCTCAATACAATACTGGATGCAACTTTTAAAAAATGATTAAACCATATCAAACTTGTGCTAGAACGTATGTCTCCTTGCCAGCATTTACCTGGATTGTCTGGCTGTTGGTGGATTAAAGAGATACAACTTGCAAGCAGTGAGATGTCCAACTCCTTATTGAGCACTATGGTCAGGATGGCAAATTGCAGTATGTGTTGCCACATAAATAAGTTCTGGATTTGCTACTCATGCCATAGTTCAGTGGAGGAAATCCAAAGAATGATAGTGCTTGAAAGTTCATGGTCTCCAGAAACACTGCCTTGGAAATGTCAACCCCGACAGCCAGTTTGGTGTGGTTAAGTGTGCGGACTCTTATCTGGGAGAACCGGGTTTGATTCCCCTCTCCTCTGCTTGCAGCTGCTGGAATGGCCTTGGGTCAGCCATAGCTCTTGCAGAGGTGTCCTTGAAAGGGCAGCTCCTGGGAGAGCTCTCAGCCCCACCCACCTCGCAGGGTGTCTGTTGTGGGAGAGGAAGATAAAGGAGATTGTGAGCTGCTCTGAGACTCTTGAGTGGAGGGCGGGATATAAATCCAGTAGCTTAAATCAGAAGTGTAGGAGGAAAGATAACCCTGGCTAGCTTGTGATCATATCTTAGAAGCTAAGCAGGTTTGGCCCTGGTTAGTACTTGAATAGGTGACCAGTAAGGAAATACAAAGTTGCTGTGCAGAGGAGGGCAGTAGCAAACCCCCTCTGTTCCTCTTTTGCTTCTCAAGTCACTCAAGGTCCTCAGGTGCTTTATTTTCAAAAGCTTGGCTAGCAGCTGGCACGAGGACCTGGTAGGAAAACAGGCTCTGTATAAAAACGAAGCTGTCACCTAGCATGTCTTTTCTTTGTTTAGCTTACTGGTACATTCCTTGGTGTAGACGACCTATTTTTCTCTCTGTTGAGATGGAAGAAAACCTTTTTGTAACCTGTGTCCCAGTTAACAGGCTAAAAGCATTTAGAATATTGTTACCCTCAATGAAGTTTCAGAGCACTTGGGTTGGCAAATACCTTTTGAGATTTTGTGGGTGGATCCTGGGGAGGGACTTCATACAACCCACCCTCCAAGGCAGCCATTTTCTCCAGGGAAACTTCTCTGCAGTCTGAAGATTAGTTGTAAAGGCAGGAGATCTCCAAGTACCACCTGGAGGTTGGCAGCTTTACAGAGTACCTGGACAGACATGGTTTGGTTGAAAGAAGCAGGGACTATAAACAAAGTGTTTTGTGATGCCTGCTCCCTAGCAAACCAAGCCAGTTCCGTTGCAGCTTTGCAGACAGGTGTGATGTCATCTGGACCAGCAGAAATTATTTACTGCTCTGGTTGTCGGGATCAGGGCTGGCATCAGCATATCTTAAGGTGAGGCAGTTGCCTGGGCTTGGGTGGGGCTTCCACGGAACTGCCCTGCCACCTGCGTGTACCCATGCTCCCAGCTGTCCATAGTCATTGCAGAAGGGCATGTGGGAGGTGGCACTCCTGGTGGCCAGGGCTTTTTTAAAAACAGGAACGCAGTTCCAGCTGGCTTGGTGGGGTGTGGCTAGTATGCGAATGAGTTCCTGCTGGGCTCTTTCTACAAAAGTCTGCAGGGGTTTTCCAGCCTTCATCTGACAACTCTGCCTCCCATCCTCCACCAGTGTACAGAGGAGACTTGGCAACCCTAGGTCTACCCACGGCTGCCCAAAATCTGGAATGGCCCTAGTGATCACTTAACCGTGGAGTGACAAGCGTGCACTTATGTGGGTGCCTTAGTATTTTGCAGTGTTTTACAAACGTGTAATAGACCTGAGCAGGAGAAAGTTTGGAAAGATTTGTAGAGTTGCAATTTTCAGAGCCAGTCCCCAAAGAACCTACAAAATACCTAGAATAGCTGCCCTGTTCCCCGGAATGTGAGGTGGAATTATAGAGTGGCCTCTTGGCCAAACAAGCCTCAGCTGCCTGCAACCTCTCTCAAAGAATGGGATTCAGATGCCTTTTTTCCTGATGACCAGAGATCCTACGCAGAATGGTAAAGCTGCAGTCCAAGCTCTCTGCTCAAGACCTTGTAGGAACCAGCCTTAACACCTTGAAGTGCTGAAGAAGTATTTATGAGGCAATAAATACTCGGGAGACGTCTGGAAGGATCCAAGTGCACTGGAGATTTGCGTGGAAGGAGTAACTCCTCCCTCGCACCTCAGCAGCGCTTTTATTAGTTCTATTACATCACAACATTCCAGAACGTTAGCCTATAAATCACCATGTCTACTCTGCCCAGTGACAGCAGACGCATGCGTACATGGCACAAACATAGCAGGTTGCTTTGAGACTATAAATCAAACTAGGCTGCAAAACATCCCATCCAAGTTCTTATCTCTCCGTGTCCTCCAGCCTGCATTCCAACACTCTCTGTACTTCAACTGAATGCCCACAAGACCTGAGTTCGATCCCAGCGGAAGCTGGGTTCAGGTAGCTATCTCAAAGTTGACTCAGCCTTCCATCCTTCCAAGGTCGGTAAAATGAGGACTCAGCTTGCTGGGGGGAAAGTGTAGATGACTGGGAAGGCAATGGCAAACCATCCCGTAGCTCATAAAATATATACCACAAGTTAGGAAAGGCACAAACAGGTATAAGAAAAGGCCTGCATGGTTAACAAAGTAATGGAAGCTGTAAAAGGTAAGGATTCCTTTAAGCGGTGGAAAGCTAGTCCAAGTGAGATTAATAAAAGGGAACACAGGCTGTGGCAAATCAAATGCAAGACTGATCAGGCAGGCAAAAGGGGACTATGAGGAGCATATTGCAAAAAAACAAAGACCAACAATAAAAATTTCAAATATATTAGAAGCAGAAAACCAGCTAGGGAGGCAGTGGGGCCCTTGGATGACCAAGTGGTCAAAGAATTACTGAAGGAGGACAGGGAAATGGCTTAGAAGCTGAATGCATTTTTTGCCTCCGTCTTCACTGCAGAAGATAAGTGTTTGCCCACTCCAGAACCACTAATTTTGGAAGGGGTGTTGAATTAATTAACTGATTAATTAATTAACTGATTAATTAAGAATAAGTCACCAGGTCCGGATGGCATACATCCACGAGTTCTGACAACATCTGATAAAAATATGTATTTCATTGAAATCTGCCTCCGTCCCTGAGGACTGGAGGGTAGCAAATGTCACCCCCATCTTTAAAAAGGGTTCTAGAGGAGATTCAGGAAATTACAGGCCAGTCAGTCTGACTTCAATACCGGGAAAGTTGGTAGAAACGGTTATCAAGGACAGAATGAGTAGGCACATTGATGAGCACAAGTTATTGAGGAAGACTCAGCATGGGTTCTGTAAGGGAAGATCTTGCCTCACTAACCTGTTACAGTTCTTTGAGGGGGTGAACAAACGTGGACAAAGGGGACCCAATAGATGTTGTTTACCTTGACTTCCAGAAAGCTTTTGATAAAGTTCCTCATCAAAGGCTCCTTAGTAAGCTCGAGAGTCATGGAGTAAAAGGACAGGTCCTCTTGTGGATCAAAAACTGGCTAATTAATAGGAAGCAGGGAGTGAGTATAAATGGGCAGTCTTCGCAGTGGAGGACGGTAAACAGTGGGGTGCCGCAGGGCTCCGTACTGGGTCTCATGCTCTTTAACTTGTTCATAAATGATTTTCGAGTTGGGAGTAAGCAGTGAAGTGGCCAAGTTTGCAGATGACACTAAATTGTTCAGGGTGGTGAGAACCAGAGAGGATCATGACACTCCAAAGGGATCTGTTGAGGCTGAGTGAGTGGGCGTCAACGTGGCAGATGAGGTTCAATGTGGCCAAGTGCAAAGTAATGCACATTGGGGCCCAGAATCTCAGCTACAAATACAAGTTGATGGGGTGTGAACTGGCAGAGACTGACCAAGAGAGAGATCTTGGGGTCGTGGTAGATAACTCAACTGAAAATGTCAAGACAGTGTGCGATTGCAATAAAAAGGTCAATGCCATGCTGGGAATTATTAGGAAGGGAATTGAAAACAAATCAGCCAGTATCATAATGCCCCTGTATAAATCGATGGTGCAGTCTCATTTGGAATACTGTGTGCAATTCTGCTCACCGCACCTCAAAAAGGATATAGCATTGGAAAAAGTCCAGAAAAGGGCAACTAGAATAATTAAAGGGTTGGAACACTTTTCCTATGAAGAAAGGTTAAAACGCTTGGGGCTCTTTAGCTTGGAGAAACGTCGACTGCGGGGTGACATGACAGAGGTTTACAATATTATGCATGGGATGGAGAAAGTAGAGAAATAAGTACTTTTCTTCCTTTCTCACAATACAAGAATTTGTGGGCGTTAAATGAAATTGCTGAGCAGCCGGGTTACAACAGATAAAAGGAAGTACTTCTTCACTGAAAGGTGGATTAACATGTGGAATTCACTGCCACAGGAGGTGGTGGCGGCTACAAGCATAGCCAGTTTCAAGAGGGGATTGGATAAAAATATGGAGCAGAGGTCCGTCAGTGTCTATTAGCCACAGTATAGTATTGGAACTGTCTGGGGCAGTGATGCTCTGTATTCTTGGTGCTTGGGGAGGGGCAAAGTGGAAGGGCTTCTAGACCCACTTTTGAACCTCCTGATGGCATTGGGGGTTTTTTTGGCCACTGTGTGACACAGAGTGTTGGACTGGATGGGCCTTTGGCCTGATCCAACATGGCTTCTCTTATGCTCTTTTGTAAAAAGTCTGCTGTGAAAACGTGATGAGATGTCACCCCAGAGTCGGAAACAACTGGTGCTTGCACAGGGGACTATCTTTACCTTTTTTAGAGATCCTGCATGTACTCTAGTACACCGAGACATCCAGCATCTTACTTCAAGCGTCGCCCACTGCGCTCCTTCACTTGCTGTAGCGAGCAGGGCTGTATTTTAATCCTGCTGCAGGTGAAGGAAGAATTATAAATTAAAAGACAGGCAAAAGAAGAGGGCAGGGGGCCCAGAGCTTGCAGCCTATCTCTTAGACAGGGGCTCTTCTGTTACAAACTGGAACCTATGGCAGGCTAAGCATAGGAAGGGGTTAAGCATAGGGGGGGAAAAACCTGAGTCAGCTGCCAAGAGGATTTTTTGTGTCTGCCTTTGAAATATCCACCTGATTATCTATTGCGTAACCCCTGTCTCCACGGCCATTGCTTTCCTACCCTGCGCTAGCGCGTGGCGTTTTGAGGCCCAGACTGGGCAAACCTGCTTCTAAAAGCAGCCGTTGTCAGCTGTCCTTCTGGGCATGCACCCAGCAGCTAGCAAGGCAAGGGAATTGGCACAGGCTACGGTAAGCAGCGGCCTGCTGTGGCGGCTTGATGAAGCCCTTGGCTTGCCCCCTTGCTTCCAGCTGCTTCCCGCTGCAAAGACTTGCCTGTGGGTACCCCGACACACCTGCTTCCCCTGGGATTTGTGATGGGTCACCGCTGGCTGCGCCTGGTGTTTGCTCTCGTTGCAGTTGCTACCAACAACATGGGAGGCGACATTCCCGTGACAGAGGCCCCTGGTGCCCGTCGGTGGGCACTGTGTCTGCAGGACGAGAACCCAGAACCACAGGAGATACACCCGGCAGTGTCCAAATTCAGTGCTTGCATGCTGCGTTGCGCCACCCAAGCCATGCTTGGGATAGTCAGCACCAGGCCCAGCACCTCATTGAAGCTCAACGAAGGCAAGGAAGGTAAGGGAGATTATTCCCCACCACCACTGGTGGCTGTGGGGACCTGACCGTCCTAGAGGGGTTCCTGGAAGGGAAGTAGCCATTGCAGCTGACTCCCAACCACATAGCCTATTGGAGGGCAGCAGGGAGCAATCCACAACTCCTCCCTCATATGGCCTACACCTCAACTCTCAAGGCATCATGGGCGGTGGTAGGCCCTTGGCTTACCAATTTGGTGTAGTGGTTAAGTGTGCGGACTCTTATCTGGGAGAACAGGGTTTGATTCCACACTCCTCCACTTGCAGCTGCTGGAATGGCCTTGGGTGAGCCACAGCTCTCACAGACCTGTCCTTCAAAGGGGAGCTTCTGTCAGAGCTCTCTCAGCCTCGCCCACCTCACAGGGTGTCTGTTGTGGAGGAAGAAGATAAAGGAGACTGTAAGCTGCTCTGAGACTCTGATTCAGCGAGAAGGGCGGGGTATAAATCTGCAGTTTTCTTCTTCTGCAGTCTTCCTTGAAAGAGGTTGAGATACAGTCTCTTGTCTCACCGTTAACCCACTATGTACTTTGTGGCAAGGAATTTTCTTGGTCGGGGCTGAAAAACAAATGCCTGAGGAATGCTTTTCGAGGCATGAGAGAATTGTGAGATACTCTTGCTGCTCATTCCTAGACCAAAGGCGTTAATGTATCTGTGCTCAACTAGTTCTGGGAGCATGGGCTATTTAGATGTTGCAGCTTCCAGATATATGGTACAGGGAGAATAATATTAACGTGATACTAAAGATGTAATTGTAGAGTCACCAGATCCAGGTTGGAGAACTCCGGAGGTTAGGAAATGGAGGCTAAGGATGACAGGAGCCTCAGTGGGGCACAATGCCGTAAAGTCCACCCTCCAAAGCATCCATGTTCTGCAGAGGAAATTATTTCTGCATTCTGGAGATGAGCAGTAATTCACGAGGATCCCCAGGTCCCACCTGGAGGCTGGCATCTCTAGATGACAAGGGCTGGGGTAGGGGACAGCAAAACAAAAATCCTGAAGGGAACCTGTTTTTTTCTGAGGCCCCTTTTTCAATTTTTCTGACAGTACTAAAAAAGAAATACTGGGGGAAAAAAATCTTATGAAATATTTTCTCTCTTTGAATGAGTGAAATGCTTACAAAAAACAAGGCTAATAAGGCTGTAGACATAGCTCTTACATCCAAAATGCACTTCTGCTTCTGGAAGGGTACATGATTTTCTTGAGGCCTGCTGTGCTGGGCTGTTCGATGATAAAATGGAGGCAATGAGAGAACTATACCACAGAGGAAAGGTGGGATGAAAATGTGATATAATGGGCAATATTGAGCGAGAAGGACCAATCAATTAATCTAAGCCAGTCTGGTGTCGTGTACAGACTCTTATCTGGGAGAATCGGGTTTGATTCCTCACTCCTCCACTTGCAGCTGTTGGAATGGCCTTGAGTCAGCCATAGCTGTCATAGGAGTTGTCCTTGAAAGGGCAGTTTATGGGAGAGCTCTCTCAGCCCCACCTACCTCACAGAGTAACTGTTGTTGGGGGGTGGGGAGGTAAAGGAGATTGTGACCACTCTGAGATTTAGTGTATAGGGCGGGATATAAATCCAATGTCGTCTTCTAAGGCAGCCTCCTGTACTATTTCTGAGGGCCTTATTAATCTGGTAAATCTCTCCTCTTCCTTGACAGGTGAAGATCATGAATTCTGCTGGATGCTGCATCTCCGCTGCCAGAAGGGAGAGAGGCTCACCAAGGCCTTCATCCTCCTTAACTTGGAGCAACCTCCAGACGGAGGTCAGCCACCTCCCTACAGGCTGCTCCTCACTGCTCCTCCTTCACTACGCCAGCACCTGCGAGTCCACCATGGCAGCCGTGCCGGGAGGCTGCTTCCAGGAGAAGCCTGCGGCATGCGCTTTGATGTGACTGAGCCCTTCCGTAACGCTGAAGGGGGGCAGGCCGCAGAGATGTGCGTCAGAGCTGTCTGTCCTGCAGACGATACCTGCGGCAGCTTGTCTTTGGCGTTACAGTGCCCACCCTTCCTGGCAACATTGTGGCGCAGCATACCTCGACCTGATGGCTAGGCGACAGAACAGCTGGCCGGGCTTGCTCCATGATGGAGGGAGGCCTAGCAACTTTTGGGAGCAGATGAGGGGAAAGGGCACTACTTTGCACGCACAGATTCCGGCTCAACCACCAGTGTATTCGAAGTATTCGAAGAGACTGTAAAACCCTGTGATGGTGGTGGCGTTAGCACTCCTTGTCAAGACTGGGGGAGAGAACCCATGACGGGATGATTATTCTTCCCTGCTCAGCCATTGAGCCATTAATGGTGGGTGGGACGGTGGCGTTACCTCATTTGCTAGAACTGTTACCACCCCATTCTCCCACCTTTACCTGACTGAATCGTGGTGCCCAGCTCCCTATGTCATTCCCCTCTCAGTCCATTCCTTTGTTTCCATTAGGCCTTTTCTTGATTAATTCTTGGAAGACTACTGTTACTGATAAGGCCTGAACTAAATATTATCCCCAGTCACATGAAGTGGAAGGGGGGAAAGCTTTGTAATGCAGCCAAATCTCCTACTGTGTGAGGCTTTTAGAATAAATAAGCCAAGCTACTAGAGCAGTATTCTCTGCATCACTTTTGGCATATAGAACACAGGCTACCCAGTGTTTTAGACTTGCACCTTACTCAGGATAGTCGCACCGCTACACGGAGTTATTCAAGAAAATAAATAAGATTGTCTGATTAACATAGAAAAGTACCAAAAGTATTACATGTTCTTGGCACTCCATTCCAACTTGCTAACCAATATAAAGCAGTACAGAAATTAAACAGAATGAGATGTAGATTTAGGTGAGGACTTCCAAATAACCCTGAGTAAACCGAGCAATTAGATTTGAGTCCAGTAGCACCTTAGAGACCAATAAGAATTTCAGGATGAGCAAAACAGAGTAACTTTAAACAAGAAAAATAAACATTTTATAGGGTTGTCAGCCTCCAGGTGGGGCCTGGAGATCTGCTTTTACAACTAATCTCCAACTGGCAGAGATCAGCTCCCCTGGAGAAAATGGCTGCTTTGAAGGGTGGACTCTATGGCATTGTACCATGCTAAGGCCCCTCTCCCCAAACCCCACCTTCTCCTGGATCCATCTCCAGGTATTTTCTAGCACAGACCTGACAACCCTATTCAAGAAGCTGAAAAGTGGGCATAAAATAAAGTTCTGATTTAGATGTAGGTGAACAAAACCAACTCCACAACATGCATTGTTATTGATCTATGTTATTGATTTTGCCTAGCTTCAAAGCAAGGGTTGTTCCCAGGGGGGACAGGTTCCAATGAGAGCACCGTTAATAGCTTCGTTCAGATACTTGGGCAATTAATAGTCTTTAACAACAGCAGCAACAGGCGCCAATGGCAGCATCTCAAAATGCATCCTGCAAATTATACCTCAATGTAAAAAGTAATGAGGTGTAGCTCGCAAAGAAATTCATGGTGTGGTACGTATTTCAGTGTCCCTCCAGTAGCCATGTACTTCTTAATAGTTACACAATCAACAGAAATCCTATAGGTGTTGCCTTCCATATTGCTGCATCTAAATAGATGTGTGTCAATACACATAGGAGTGTGTATATAATTAATCACTGTGTGTGTGTGTGTATATATATTTAGTTTTTTTAGATACTACTTAAAAATTCAGGATATTTTGCTGAACCCTCTTAGCCAGGACATATGCCAGACTCTGTATATCCCTGGGAAAAATCAGTACAATGCGCAACGTAGAATTCATTTAGGATACCAGCTTATTTTGGTGGAGTCTCCTGTAGCCACAAATCCATGTCAGAGGCTAAGATGTAAGCACTGGTTTTGTTGTTTGCATGACAGCTGCTAAAACAACAGGAGGTATGGGTCAGGATAGCAATGTATACTGAGCTTAATGGGCAAGTAGTGTAGGGATGGACTACAACCTCACCTTATGCCTGTATCTTCCTCACCTGTTAGTTTTGTGTTTTTTTGTTTCTAGTGATATGAACAGATACTTCTCATTGATGCATATTTGAATAAGACTTTATTTATGCCTCTGTATTTAAGAGTATCAAGTCTCAACTAAGAATCTCTAGTTCACATTTCAGTTTAACAATCAATATCCTGGTGTGTAAAGTTGTCTGTGTTAAGTGCCGTCAAGTCACTTGCTACTTAAGTGACCCTATGTGTTGTGTCTTCCATTTCAGTCCTGAAATTACAACACAGCGGACACTACGGAGGTGACCAGTGGAAGTCCACTGGTCCCCGGATGTAGCTCCGCAAATACGCTCCGCCAATCAAGATCTGCGGCGGGAAGTTTAACTGGCCAGGATTGGACCTGGCCAGACTGAGGGTTGTTCCGGGGTATGTATATAATCGGGACCCGGCCCGCGTTGCCTTGCTTTGTGATGTACTGCTAATAAAGCATGTTGCCTTCAACACGTCTCATCAC
This sequence comes from Heteronotia binoei, assembly GCF_032191835.1. Classification (NCBI taxonomy): domain Eukaryota; kingdom Metazoa; phylum Chordata; class Lepidosauria; order Squamata; family Gekkonidae; genus Heteronotia; species Heteronotia binoei. The sequence goes on from NC_083223.1 coordinate 258,655,437, forward strand.
TCAGTACATTACAGTGGCGACGAAGGTGGGATTCTAGCCAGGTAACTCCCCAAGCGGGACTTCGCTGACCTGGACGGAGATGAGGAAGGCACGCATTTGAGGGAGACGGAAGCGCCCGCCGCTGCCGCCACGGCTAACCCAAGTGGGACGACGGGCCACCTTGCAGAGTTCGACCCCGCCAACCCCGATAGGTGGGAGACCTACACGGAGCAGGGCAACTGCTACCTACGAGCTAACATGATCACAGATGACAGCTGTAAGAGAGACGTGCCCCTGAGTGTCTGCGGGGAGGCCACATTCTAGATCGCAAAGGGTCTCTTGGCCCCCGCGAAGATCACGGAGAAAACGTACAAGGAGATAGTCAGACTCCTGACCGGGCACTTCTTGCCCCAGCCTTCCATCATCGCTTGCCGATTCCTCTTCCACAAGAGGGATCAAGGGGCGGGAGAGACAGCCGCCATCTACCTGGCCGCCCTCCACCAAATCGCAGGAAACTGCAGCTTCGACAAGCTGGAGGAAGCCCTGAGGGATCGCTTTGTCTGGGGCCTCCGAGACAAAAGACTGCAGCAAAAGCTCTTCGAAAAGGAAGAGCTCACCCTCCAACTTGCCTTCAATGAAGCCACTGCGTTCAAGAGAGCAACCAAAGCTTACAACAACCTGCGAGTGGAAGCCGTCCACCAGGAGGAGATGGCACCGGGCAAACCAGAGGAAGAGGAGGCAAACCAGCTACATCGCCAATCAGGAATGGGGCTGAGAGTGCCCACGCAGCCATGAGTGACAGAGGCCAGCCAACACCAAGTGCCCCGGGACTGCTCCTCCATCTCCATAATTTCGGAGGAGTCTCTAAGAAAACTTTGTCCCCGTGGCCGGCCCCGGCTGCAACCGGAGGACTTCACACTGCGGGACTTCCAAAAAAACCCTGTACAAATTTTGGGTTGGGCCACTGTAAGGGTAGAGTTTAAGAACTTTAAGGGCAAGCTGGACATTCTCGTGGTCAAACGCCAGCTCACCACATTACTGGGGATGGCCTGGTTTCGATCGCTGGGTATTCAAATAGTGGGGGTGCAGCAGATGTGAACGCGGTCCAGCTCCGCTTCTATTTTTGGTTTAAGAGTGGACGGAACTCACCTGGCCTTCAGCCTTATCGGTCTCACGGGGGGATCGAGGGGTAAGGTGATGGGAGTCCCCTTGTAGCACCCCAGGGACCCATCAAACACTTCCGGGAATTCCTGGCACACGTGCTCGAAATTTTGCGTTCACATCTGCTTCACCCCCACTATTTGAATACCCAGCAGTCGAAACCAGGCCAGCCCTGGCACATAGCTATGTATGGTGGCCGGGAATGGATGAGGGGAGAGAAGGGTGGGTTCGAAGGTTCCAACCCTGCCAAGAGTTCTGACCTGATCCGCCCAGTGCCCCTGTCCACCGCTGGGAGTTGAACAGGAGGCCGTGGTCCCGGTTACACCTAGACTTTGCGGGGCCATACCAGGGCCAAATATTCTTTCTTTTAGTCGATGCAGACACCAAGTGGTTGGAAGTGATTCCTGTAGCTTCAACCTCCACCGCGGTGGTGGTCAGAGCCTTGCGAAGGGTCTTTTGCACTCATGGGATTCCCGAGACCCTCGTCACGGACAATGGGACTGCTTTCACCTCCCGGGAATTCCAGCAGTTCTTGAATTGGTACCTCATCCAGCACATTCGGTCCGCCCCTTTCCATCCAGCCACCAATGGCCAAGCAGAGCGCATGGTGCGCACCACTAAAGAGGCCCTGGGTCGCATTGTACAGGGAGATTGGGATCACCGCCTAGCAGCCTTCCTATTTGATAACAGAATCACTCCCAACCCCGTCACCAGGTTAAGCCCTGCCGAGTTACTAATGGGGAGGAAGTTGATCATGAGGCTACACAGGTTGCATCCTGACCGGGCTACGGACCTCCGCAGTTCCCCCGAAACCAGGGACGCCGCTAGGGGATTCTTTCCAGGGGATCCAGTATATGCAAAGAACTTTGCAAGCGGGCCGGAGTGGTTAGCCACCCGGGTGCTGCGGGTCCCTGGGTCCTGCTCCTATGAGGTCTCGTTGGAGGGGGGCCAGAACCTAAGGAGGCATATTGACCAGCTGCGCCGTCGCACATTGCCGGAAGAACCAACAGCAATCGGGGGAGTACTAACAGCAACACCCCCGGAAGCTGCCCAGCTTATGCTGGCCGCACCGACTATGTGGGTGGAAGAGCACCACAGCAGAGGGAGCACCCCCCCCCCAGAGAGGAGATTCCGGAACAGCAACAGGCAACAGATAGCCCTTTTCTGGCGTCACCCCACTACGAGGAACCAGCCACCCTGCCAGCCAAGGCGGCCGCTCCAACTCTCCAAATAACCCCGAGGAGGTCGACCCGGGAACGCAGGGCGCCAGCCTACTTGAAAGACTTCATGTCTTGAACTGGGGGGGGGGGGGGGGGAGTGTTGTGTCTTGCATTTCAGTTCCGAAATTAAAACACAGTGGATGATACGGAGGTGACCAGTGGAAGTCCACTGGTCCCCGGATGTAGCTCCGCCAATCAAGATCTGTGGCAGGAAGTTTAACTGGCCAGGATTGGACCTGGCCAGACTGAGGGTTGTTCTGGAGTATGTATATAATTGGGACCCGGCCCACGTTGCCTTGCCTTGTGATGTACTCTGTAATAAAGTATGTTGCCTTCAACAAGTCTCGTCACTCAATACATTACACTATGTCTTCCAAAACATCCTATTAACAGCCTTGTTCAGGTACTGTAAACTGAGAGCCGTGGTTTCATCTATCGAATCAATACAGCTTATGTTGGGTCTTCTTCTTTTCTTGCTGCCTTCAATTTTTCCTAGCATTCTCATGATGTGAGCAAAGTGTGATAGCCTAGTTTAGCCATTTTAGCTTCTAGGGGGAATTCAAGCTTGACTGGATCTAGAATCCACTTATCTGTCTTGTTGGCAGTCCATGGTACCATGGTCCATGGTATCCATAAAACTCTCTTTCACCAACACTTAAAATGAATCAACTTTCTGTCAGCTATCATTGTCCAACTTTCACATCTATACATAGTAAAGAGGAATAAAGCTTAGTCTAATTGTCTCTTTTGTGTCGTGATTAACAGCGCAGATTCCAATCTGGAGAACTGGGTCTGATTCCCCACTCCTTTTCCACATGCAGCCACCTTCAGTCAGTCTCAAGTTCTCTCAGAGCTCTCTCAGCCCCACCTACTTCACAGGGTGTCTGTTGTGGGAAGAGGAAGGAAAGATTATAAGATGCTCTGAGACTCCGAGTGAAGGGTGGGGTATATAAATCCAATCTCTTCTCCTAAACTGGAAAACTATGACCAGTCCATTAATTTACATCAGTCAGGACAAAAGTCAAAGTCAACATCAAGGTGCTATTTGTAATCAAATACAATCATAAATATGTAGCAACATCATATATTTTAATCGCTAAGTGCACTTCTGAAAAGAGCATTTTTGTTTTCAGAATAGGGGTTGCAAATAAAACCACTGTGCATTATAACTGCATGAAATAATTTGTTTTAATTACTACTTTGGAATGATAAAAGCACATTTAATGTCAGGGCCGACCCTGTCACTAGACAAACTAGGCAAATTCCTAGGGTGCTGGCCTTTTGGGGCACTGAATTGGGTGCCCCTATGAGACTCAGTGACATTATCAGTGTGTGTGGTGTGTGCGCGTGCCAGAAGTTAGTCTTGCTAAGGGTGCCAGTCAGTCCAGGGCAGGCCCTGCCCCTGCTTGATGTTGCCAGTTCAAAAGGAAAAGAAGAGATTGGACTCCCATAATTTCGAAACTGAAGTCTGCACTAAATTTGCTCAGTTCAATAATTTCTCTTTTATAGGAAACACGAGCCAATTCCATATCCTTTACAAAAGAGTTTTAGAAGTTCCTCCATAGTATTGTAAACGTGAATATAAGACACATCACGAATTTGGACTTTCTTCTGGGTAGGTTCAGACTGTTAGACTCTGTTAAACACGCTTACCTGGGTGTACATACTATTAGGTTAAGTACATATGCATAGGGTCCTTTTATTTACAGTTGCTCACTTTCAGGGAACAGAGATCCACAGGAACTGAGGTTACGGGGAACCAAGTGAAGATGGATATAAATCACCAGTGGGAAGGCTAGGAGTGTAACACGAAACCCGTCATGCTGTCCACTAGAAGGCCGCATAGTGCTCATTTTGTTCCGGCGTTCCATTCCAAAGGGTCCGGCCTGAAACAGTTCCGGATAGGTACATTGCGGGCTATTAGAGGAGGAGCGAAGGTAGAAATGGCGTCTCCTGCTCGGGGTAACCACGTATGGGTGGGATCCGAGACGGGTATTTTGAAAGGTAATGCGGGTGCCTGGAGGGGGGGGGGGATGGGTGGTGGGTCCTTACTTCTGAGAGTTACTTAGGGAGGGAATGGGAATGGTTATGACCAGTGGCGGGGTGGAAGAAGGAAGGATGTAAAAGTTGTTAGTGGCAGGTTCTGACCATTGGTAGAACTGAGGGAAGGGAGTGATATTGGGTGAGTATAAGCTGATACGGGAAGGAGAGGAGGTTTCTGGAACAGGGAAAAGGATGGTGCACGGATTGGTTGCCAAGTTCCTGATGTTGCCTGGAGATCTCCCGATATTAGAGTGGATCCTTGTTACCTGGAAAGAGATCAGTTTCTCTGGAAAAAGTGACTGATTCAGAGGATGGACTGTATGGCATTATGCCCTGCTCAGTTGCCACCCTTTCCCAAACTCTGCCCTTCCCAGCCCGCCCCCAGTTTCCCCGCAGGAATTTCCCAACCCAGAGTTAGCAACCCTAAGTTTACTTACTGGAGGCTTCAGACACTGATATATTTGGGGGGGGGGGTAGATATTTAGGGAAGCCTTTGAGAGGAGATTTAAAGGGAGATAATGCATGAAAGTTTATGCAGGAGGCAGTGTCTAGGTCAGGGGTGGTCTAGGTTATGTTGCTTAACATAAGAGCCACATAGAATAAACATCAGATGTTTGAGAGCCACAAGAAATGAATGTCAGATGTTTGAGAGCTGAAAATAGATGAGGAAAGGTGGAAAGAAAGCAACTTTAAGTTTAAATACATTCTCCAATCTACCGGCTGGCTTGGCTTTGAGAAGCGATTTAAAGAGAAAAAATACCTCCAAGTTAGTCGATAGGGCAGTGGGAGCTTCAAGAACCACACAATATGTGTGAAAGAGCCACATGTGGCTCCTGAGCCACAGTTTGGCCACCCATGGTCTAGGTGAAAAACTTTGTAGACTCTGTTGTATTGTCAGCTGGCCTCTAAAGCTGTGCCCTTCTGCAGTTACTAGCAGGCTGTAAGAAAATGCAGGTCAAGCATATGTCACATAGGATGGCCAGTGTCAGTTAATCAGTTACCAACCTTAACTTATAGAATGGAAAACAACAGATTTGCTCACTGAAGCAAGGTCTTCTGCAGGTGCCAACCTGCAAATGGGCAAAATCAATAGCTGCCCATACATGTATCTTCTCTGTTGTGGCACTCACCTTGTGGAATGGCCTGCCTGAGAAGAGCAGGAAAGCTCCTGCTTTCTACAGTGGGGTAGTACTGTACAGAATGATTCATAGAGTTACTTGGATAGATTATTAGGGACTGAGGTCTTTACTACTGTGCATAGCTTGCTGAAACTAGGATCCTACTATATAGTTTTTAAAAATAATTGAATGTGTTGTATTAATGCTTATGCTTTACTTCAGTTCTACTTTCTAGATTTTTGGTTGGTTCTATGACCGTAATCCTATTACACTGTTTATTGAGTGTCCCATCCTGTTGATTGTATTGACTCACTCTGTATAATTTGCTTAGGAAGGGAATGGGAATGGTTATGACCAGTGACGGGGTGGAAGAAGGAAGGGTGGAAAAGTTGTTAGTGGCAGGTTCTGACCATTTGTAGAACTGAGGGAAGGGAGTGATATTGGGGTGAGTATAAGCTGATACGGGAAGGAGAGGAGGTTTCTGGAACAGGTTAAAGGATGGTGCTATAAATGAGAAAGATGGGCTATAAATAATATACATTTTTAAATATCCTACAAATCTGCAAGTGGTATGAGGGAATCTGTCATTTCCTCACTGTTCCCTTAGTGCAGTAAATTGTGCTGAACGCTTGTTGCCAGATTATTTTCTTTCCTTCGAGTTAGTAATATATTTGTTCCTCTTTTTCTCTTTCCTTTTAGGCATCGATCTACAGAAGAAGCAGGCTACAAACTATAAGTTTGGGAATACAGTGCTCAGTCGACATGAAGCTGTTACGGCCTTGTGTTGGGGGGATCCTTATGAGTCTGAGGTAATGAGGATTTAGGATCTGAGGAGCCATATTAGATCAGGCCAATGGTTCCTCTAATTTAGTATCCTGTCTCTCACAGTGGCTAGTCATTTACCTCTGGGGGGCCCACAGGCTTAGCAAAGATGCAACAGCCCTCTTCTGCTGTTCTGCCAGCTATTGGTATTCAGTACAAGACTGTGGACATGGGGATGCCCTTTAGCCATCACGGCTGATAGCTGTTGATACTGTCTATGAATTTGCCTGTATTATTTTTGTGACCTATCTCCAAGAGAGCAAGAAGTGTTGGGGAAGGGTGCCAGTTCAGGGGAATGTGTGAAGACAAAGGTTGGGATAGAAGGTGACCCAGCATGGTGTAAGGGTAAGAGTGGAGCTGGGAGACCCAGTTCAAATTTCCACTCTGCCATGGAAGCTTGTTGGATGATGTTGGGTCAGCTGCATGTTTTCAACTTAGCATGTCTTGCAGGGTTGTTGTGAAGACGGAATGGAGAATATTCTAGGCTTCTTGGGGTCCACACTGAGGAAGGAAGTGGGGTATAAATCAGGGCTTGAAGAATTCCAGATCAACATGATGCCTGGAAATTTCATTGTGACACCTAATGTTTTCACCAATTATGCCATTGTTCCACTTGCCAGCAGAAGAAGTATAAAGGGTTAGATCCAGCCATTTTTTTCACTACTCAGAAGAAGTATAAAGGGTTAGATCCAACCATTTTTTTTCGCTAGTGGAAAAGGGCGGAAGGGGTCCCTTTTGACCACAAAAAGGGCTGAATTTGGGGTCACAGGATCTGCATAAACAGTTGGATAAATATACAATCAAATTAACTCTTTATATCATATCACTGCGCAACTTTATGGTACATGGCAAAAATATAGCTGCCTTCTCAGTCTTGTCCGCAGAGGAGTCATTCAGGATAAAATGAATCCTAATGGGGTCAGAGAATCCCATCTTATTTACCAAAAGAGGGTTTAGATGTTTAGTTTGAATATCTGCAGAAAAAGGACAGTAAAAAAGAATATGTGAAATTGTTTCAATGCAACGTAGCTTACAGGGACAATATCTAGTGGAATATGGTACCTTTTGAAATTTTCCATGTAGGATTGCAGATGGTATAACATTAAATCTGACCAAAGAAAAATTTTTACATTGTTGTGAGATTTGCAGGGAGGGGGAGATATGAAGCCTGCTTTTGATGGAATCTCCAAACTCAAGCTATGTTGAGGGTAGATTTCCATCCTAAGAATACAGGCCATAAGAATTATGTCTAATAATTGGAAAAGGAAGATGGCTTTGTTGGATGCACTGCTAGATTTTTGCTCATTGCACTATTTTACTGCTTAGTTCTCAGCTGATGATGGCAGTTGTCTTGCCAATTAGAATGTAAGAAGAGCTACTGGATCAGAGCAGTGGTCCATCTAGTCCAGCATCCTGTCTTACACAGTGACCTCAACCAGTTCCTATGAAGGGCCAACAACAGGGCATAGAGGCCATGGCCTTCTCCTGATGTTACCTCCTGACCCTGGGATTCAGAGGTTTAGTGCCTCTGAATGTGGAAGTTCCCCTCAGTCACTATGGCTAGTAACCGTTGATAGACTCATGCTCCATGAATCTGTCTAATCCCCTTTTAAAGCTATTTACTCCTGTGGCCATCACTACTTCCTCTGGCAGCAAATTCCATATTTTAATCACTCTCTATGTAAAGTAGTATTTCCTTTTGTCTGTCCTGAACCTACTGCCCGTCAGTTTCTTTGGATGCCCTAATATTTTGGGAGAGGGAGAAACTGTCTCCACTACATGCATCATTTTATAAACCTCTTATCAGGTCCCCCCTTATGTTGTCCCATTCTAAGCAAGAGTCCAGACTCTTCAGCCTTTCCTCACAGGGAAGGTGCTTCAACTCACTAATCATCTTGGTTGCCCTCCTCAATACTTTTTCCAGCTCTGTAATGTCCTTTTGGAGGTACAGTGACCAGAATTGTACACAGTACCGAGTATTCCAAATGAGGCTTCACCATAAATCTATACAGGGTCATTACAATATCAGTCATTTTATTCTCAATCTCTTCTCTAATATTCCCTAATACAGAGTTTGCCTTTTTTCACAGCTGCAGCACTCTGGGATGACACTTTCACTGAGCAGTCTACTCCAACCCCAAGATCTCTTTCCCTTTCAGTCTCAGCAAGTTCAGGCCCCCATTAGCCTATGCTTTCTTTCTAATGTTTCTCATTCTCTTCCTCCCTTTGTTTCCTTGCAGATCTATGTGGGATGCCTGGATGGATCAGTCAAGCTGTTTAGCACGGAGAAGGGCAAGTTTACTGAGTCACGGGACTGTCACGAAGGCGAGGGACCTTTCTGTGGTTTGGCTATGCTGGATGGGTGAGAATCGATAAATAATACATTTATTTTAATAATCAGTACGGAGCCTTGTCCCTGCTTGCCCTTTAATACCATGTCCTCACACTTGGCCACTGTATCGACCCCACTACCGAAGGGATATGGGTAGAATGCAGCGAGTGCTGAAGAGAGTGATGAGGATGATCAGGGGGCCTGGAAACAAAGCCCTGTGTTGAAAGGCTGAGGGACTTGATAATGTTCAGTCTGGAGAAGAGAAAGTGGAGGGGGGGACATGATTTTGCCCTCTTGAAGTATTTGAAAGGCTGTTATTTAAAGGAGGGCAGGGAGCTGTTCCTTCTGGCAACAGAGGCTCAGACTCACAATAATGGGTTTAAATTACAGGCAAAAAGGTACTGGCTGGATATTAGGGGGAAAAAACTTTATACAGTAAGAGTAGTTCAGCAGTGGAATCTGTTGCCTATTGCGATAGTGAGCTCTGTCTCACTGGCAATCTTCAAGCAGTAACTGGACCAACACTTGTCAGGGATGCTCTAGGTGGATCTTGCATTGATTGGGGGTTGGAGTAGATGGCCTGTATGGCCCTTTCCAGCTGTATGAGTCTATCCTTTCATTTGAGCTGATAGTTTCAGTGGGAGGGTTCTGCAGTCATTTGAAACCCTGGGTGATAAATTCTGTCTTCTGCACTGCCCACTGCTCAGGATCAAAGATCTACTGGTTCTGCTAACCTTGCTTTGTCTGTTCTTCCTGAAATGTTCATCCTCTTTCTCTCTCTTGCCATGAGAGCTAGAAACATACTTATAGCCCCTTGTAGCAGGATTTATATATCATTGTATATAATGCGTGCTCAACATTTATTATTTCACATTTACATCTGGCCCTTCCCAAAACAGGGTCAGAAATTGATGGCTTGCACTTAAAATGCATGAACAGAATCAGGGAGGGGGTTGTACAAACTGCTTTTCTGGATCGCACCTCAAAATCCTGGCACACCCCCCCCCCATGAGATAGTGGCGCTTGGGGCTTTGTCTGTAAAAAAAAGGCCCAGCAGCTCATTTGCATATTAGGCCACACCCCCTGATGCCAAGCCAACTGGAACTGCATTTCTGTGTATTCCTTCTTGGAAAAAAGCCCTGGTGGTGCTACTGGCTTTTGCACCATCTTCCGCTATACTTGTAAGAGCCCTGTGACTGCAGTACTGCAGTCCTAAGCTCTGCTCACAACCTGAGTTCGATCCCCAGCGGAAGCTGGGTTTTCAGGTAGCCGGCTCGAGGTTGACTCAGCCTTCCATCCTTCTGAGGTCGGTAAAATGAGTACCCGGCTTGCTGGGGGGGAAGTGTAGATGACTGGGGAAGGCAATGGCAAATCACCCCATAAAAAGTCTGCTGTGAAAACATGGTGAAAGCAACATCACCCCAGAGTCGGAAACGATTGGTGCTTGCACAGGGGACCTTTCCTTTCCTTCCCTGCTATACTTTTGTCACTGGCTTTTAATTTGTTTTAAGTGATGTTTTTTGCTTATGTTGTACAACTGCTCTGAGCCTGGCTTGCTGGGGAAGGCAGTTGAAAAATCCAACTAAATTAAAAAAAAAATCCATCTAGTCCTGTGTTTTATGTTCCAGCAGTGCCTTCGTGCTTCTTGGTCATAGAAATATACATATTCATATAAACTAAGTTAGGCCGACTAGCTTAAAGCCAACCAGTGGTTTTCATGGAAAGAGTTCTTCTTTGCATATGGTTCTTCTTTGCATATGACTGGTCTTTTCTCTCTTCTGCATGCACACACTAAAGAAGAGCCAGAGAAACTAATGTGCCCCATCTGCTCCTATAGGAAAAGCGATGTCCCCATATAGTTGCTGCTTAGGGTTTTTGAGATGCGAGCTTCTGGACTTTCTGGATCTGAGAAAATGTGTTACATTCCCTGGTAAATGCTCCTTTTCTTCTCTGACTGTATCTCTCTCCATTGTTCAAATTCCACAGTTCCCTCATCACCTGTGTTCAGTCTGGTTTGCTGAAGGTTTGGAGGGACACTCCTTCGGAAAATGTGAGTTCTTTTTGTGTGGTGTGGGTGATGGGAAATACAGAATGGGTGAAGAGCCAATGTGTATCACAGCTGGAGTAATGGGGAGGGAAGATCAGGGGCTTTCTTCTCCATGGAAGTGTGTTTGAACTGTTCTCTGGTAAGCCTTCTGTGGGGAGTGAGGGCCCAAGCTCTGATGAGAAGCAAAAGAAGATGATAAGGACAGCAACACTGCACACAACTGTGGTCATTGCTTAAATTCCTAGCATTTGCTTTAAAGTGAGGATGATGATATATCTGGGGTGACTGTGGCAACTCCGTTCCTCCGTTAGAACCGTATCCAGTTCATAGAGTCATAGAGTTGGAAGGGATCTCCAGGGTCATCTAGTACAACCCTCTGCACAATGCAGGAAACTGAAATACCTATCCCCACACACACCCATTGACACCTGCTCCACGCCCAGAAGATGGCCAACCCCCCCCCCCCCCCCAGGATCCTTGGAAATTGGCCTGAAGAAAAATTGCTACCTGACCCAAAGTGGCAAATAGCATTTCCCTGGACATATAAGAAAGGTCTGCTTTCTCTATTCTTGTTGGAGAGGTGGCATTCTGATATTTTTGTTTCTTGTAAGGAACTAAGGACAAGAATGACTGCCTCTAATGGTATGCTCAATTGCCTTTCCAAGAACTAGTGAGATTCTGTTTGTTACATTCCTCACAATCATCTGCATCGCAGGTGGAGATTCAGGTGGGCCCGGGTGTGTGCCGCATGCGCCAGAATCCTGAACAGTTGCACCACATGGCCACTGGGGGGAAGGAGAACTGCCTGAAGGTGTGGGATCTACACCAGCCACAGGAGCCTATCTTCAGAGCCAAAAACGTGAGTGTTCCGTTCATTGTAATAACTTAGGCTTTCTCCACTGGAATGATGCACAGAGGCTGAGTTTGTGCATTTGCCTCTTGTTTCTGGCAGAATAGTATTTACCACACTCCTTGCTTCGTAAGAACATAAGAGAAGCCATGTTGGATCAGACCAATGACCCATCCAGTTCTGTGTCACACAGTGGCCCAAAACCAGGTGCCATCAGGAGGTCCACCAGCAGGACCAGAACTCCAGAAGCCCTCCCACTGTTGCCTCCCCCCCTTCCCCAGCACCAATGCTTTTCCTCTTGCAGGTGCGGAACGACTGGCTCGATTTGAGAGTGCCCATTTGGGACCGGGACATGCAGTTCCTTCCTGGATCTGAGAAAATTGTTACTTGCACTGGTTATCACCAGGTAAATGCTCTCTGTGTGTTTTTACCTGATTCTCTCCTGCTTCTGTATTTGTGTTTTAAGCTGTGAATTGCCTTTGTGCTGCCTTTTACCTACTCCCTAGACAGCTATTTCCAGTAAATCTCAACACTGGTTCTTGTTGGAGAAAGGTTGGATTTTTAAAAAAAAAATTCTGTTGCCGATCTTCCTTTTTCTTGAATCTTCTGCTCACTGACTTCATTGGATGAGCTTATCTTTGTTGTTGCTTCATCCGGACAGGAAAATTTGTCCAGGAACAGAATTCCAGTCTGCTCATCTTCCGTTGTTGCTCTTCTGCTTCCCAGGTCCGCCTTTATGACCCTAGCTCCCCACAGCGCCGCCCTGTCTTGGAGGCCACCTTTGGCGAGTATCCACTCACTGCCCTCTCATTGACTCCTGATGCAAAGTGAGTCTCAGCTCTTTCCCAGAATCTCAGTTCTTGGGAATGTGGGCAGATATACCTGTCCCAGATCAGGGGGCCACCTGTCTTCTATAGGGTAAAACCCAAACTGCTTGTGGCCTCTGCAGATAGGACCTGCCGTGTGACAGGAAATGCTGTACAGATTCTAATTCTGTTTCCCTTTTTTCCTTGCAGTGCTGTAGTTGTGGGCAGCTCGCGGGGGGACGTGGCAGTCATAGATCTGCGGCAAGGTAGGTACAGAGAGGAAAACAAGATTCTGGATTCTGTGGGAATTTGGAAGGAAAGTCATTGAGGTCGAAGGTCTTAAGGAATGATGAAGAGGGGCCAAGTTGTATAGCTCCAGAGGTTCTTGGTACTTTTGAGGGGGCATGTTCTCAAAGCAGCAGGCAGGAAGGAGAAAAATATTCAATTAGGCCATGTTGATTTGTGCTATATCAGTTTTTATGTGTATGTCTGTGAGGACCTTAGAGTCAAACCATCTCTATCAGTATGGTCTTCTTTGTCAGTGGTTCTGAGATCTCAGGCAAATGGATGGCTTTCTAGTTCTTATAAACTGTACAGTGTCAGTTCTGGCTCTTCTGAGGTACATGAATTACCTTCTCCTGATGTGGACCATTCATACATCTTTTGACCAGTGCTGCCCATGCTGTGGCTTTCAAAGTCTCAGTGCCACAGGTTCTTCTCAGCAGCTGGCATCTGGTACCTGGATGTACAAAGGCTTTAACTTAGCAACTTCTTCATTCAGACAAGTGTTCTTCTGCTGAGCTACAGAATTCCAGCCTACTAAGCCTCATACTGTACTTCAGTATATGTGTGATTCACATACACACCATAGTCAGGCTGGGTGTTGCTGAAATGTCTGAGAGCCTGGACCGCTTTTGTAATCTTTCCGCCCAACATCATCCCCTGTAGATAAAAGGTCTGTGCGTGTGCTGCTTGCTCCTATTCTGGCATTAGAAAGGGGATGAAAACGACACCTCTCTGCCACCTCTGAAAACAATACTGAGAACACCATTAGGACAAAGTCGCAGCTATTCCCAAATTGAGAAGAGATTATCCTCTAAGTGGATGCTTTGGTATAGGGCATTCTGTGAATTGGCTGGTTATAGGAGAAAGGTGCCAGCCACTGCAGGGTTTTCTTTCCCTAAAACTTTTGTGAACTCCCTTTAGATGTTATGTGCACTGCCAAGGGGGGCTTCTTACAGTCTGAGAGCTGCTGGTATATATGGTGTAAATAGAATTTCTGGGTAATTACACACAAGTGTGGAAAAAGAATAAATTAGGGCCCTTCAAGCATGTCTTTTCAGCCACAAAAGGATACAGGAACTTGCTTTCTTAAACAAAATAGCACTCAGTGCAGCTGAATACCAAACCCTGCACTTCAAGATGAGCAGCCTCTGAGTATGTACAGCCCTGGTGACGAGCCTATTGTGTGTCTCTCTTTCTGTGGCAGGGAGGTTGGTGAAGTGCCTCAAGGGCTTTGCAGGAAGCATCCGTGCCATCCAGTGTCACCCTGCGCTCCCACTGGTGGCCTCATGCGGGCTGGACCGCTTCCTTCGCGTGCACAGCCTTCACCATAAGCGCTTGGAGCATAAGGTGAGGAAGAACCTATCTCATAGAATGACGGGGATGGGAACATTGTTGGCAATAGTCCCACATACAAAGAATGATGCTTGAGCTCTTCTGCTTACGAGGGGCACCTGAGCCTGTTTGGGGAGGGCAGAATATAAATACGATTTAAAAAATAAATATAAATGGTTAGAATGCTCTGTCCCCAGTGCTAAAAGGTCTAAAGCAGGGTGGGCAAACTTGTTTAATGAAACAGCCCCATAGAATAAATCAGATGTTTGAGAGCCATGGGACACGAACATCAGATAATTGAGAGCCACAAGGGTGGGAAGGCAGGCAGGCAGGCATATAGATAGGGGGGAGGGATAGAGAGGTGGAAAGAAAGCAACTTTAACTGCATTCTCCCAAGCCGGCTGATGGAGATTTTGAGAGCCTCACAATATATGTGAAAGAGCCACATGTGGCTCCTGAGCCACAGTTTGGCCACCCCTGGTCTAAAGTTTGGTATCTTTGTACCCTAAGATAACAAGACTTTTAGACTACATTTTGAAAAGGGACGTTGCTCCATCACATCCAGGATTTTGAAGCATACCCTCAAATTATTGTTACCAGCACAGTATTGAGGGAAATAAAATTCTGCTACAGATGCAATCTGGAATGTGTGACTTACAAGAAAAAGCCTATAAGCAGAGTGCTTGTACATCTCAAAATGGAGCACATGAAGCATCTAAAAACTGGTTAAGAATAGATACTTGCAGGCAACTCCAGTGCATACCCAGGACATTACTAAAAAGCTCTGGAAATGGGGCATCCTCACTTTCAACTACCCAACTGGAGTGTGAATGTTGACCTCCAAGTAGACACCAGTGTTCCAGCTAAAGCAAACAAAAGTCACAATTAATGGGATACTTTGCGACGTCTGTCCACTTTTTGCACAAAAAAATCAGGTTTGGATTTTGTGGGAGGGGACCGCTTTTACATGCAGCTGTAAATATAAAGTTTATGCTTGTAAAATGGAGGTCTCATTTACCGTTTTTTCACTCCTGATACCTAAACACTGTTGGTCCTGACGACTGTCAGGAGGGCAGTGGCACAGAGCCCACCTATAGAGAAGGTTCTTTCCAAATATGTACAAAAAGATTACTTTGTAAATGCGTTAGAGTGCATGTTTACAGTTTTAAAAATAACATGTTGCCCTAACCATTGTACAATAATGGAAAATAACAGCGTGCATGACAGCAAAATATGGTTTGGGGTTCTTTTTATATAGTTTTATTTAATTAGAACACAGATCCTCTATTTGCAGATGCCCAGTCTGGCCAGGCTTCAGGGACTTTGAAGCTAGATTACTCTAGCACACTCTTTGTTTGGCTGCCCTTGAAGACTATCCAGACATTTGAGCTGGCTGCCTATTCATTTTCTGTGCCATTAGGAGGACCTTAATATGAAAATTTGTTTCTGTGGTACCACGAGAACTAGAAACTGTTCTGTTAAAAAAATGTTTTGTTAAACTGTTCTGTTTTTAAAAAATGAATCCAGAAGTCCTTGTTTTAAACGATGCTTGCGAATGCATCTCTTTCCTCTGCTTCAATTAAGCATCCTAACACAGGTTCCATGCTCTTTTCAGGTCTATTTGAAATCTCGGTTGAACTGCCTGCTGCTGACCAGTCGAGAGAAGTGGGAGGTGAGTCAAAAGGCTACAGAGATCACGGAGGCCTCCATTATCATGCTGAGGGCATAATATTCCTGGTTGGATCCTAGGGTAACTTTATCTTGGGGTGTGTGTGTATGTTTAACTGTATATAGTTAAATGCAGGCCTCATTTTGGGCAGGAGCAGCACTCCAGAACCTCCAAATTTTACTAGATCCAAATGGGCAGCCGTGTTGGTCCGAAGCAGTACAACAAAGTAGGAGCCAAGTGCACCTTTAAGACCAACAGAGTTTTATTCAGAACGTAAGCTTTCATGTGCTCCAAGCACACTTCATCAGACGAAGAATCAGGCACAGTGGGCAGAGCTAAATATAGCTGGTAGGCAGTGGTTTAGAATGCAAAATGGTACAAATTTAAGATCCAATGACAGAATAGTAAAATTAACAAATTGATCAAACCTTTGATCTGGGTGGCATGAGTATGAGAAAGCAATAAAACAGCAATATGTCAAAATGTGAGAATGTCTGTCAGTCACCCCCCCATATAAGCCTGGGTCAAAAAGAGGGCACCACTCTCTCAGAAGTTTTTCCATCCAACCAATCCACCTTTCAACATGTAACATACATATAGTTTGCCATTAGAAGAAAAATACATTCATATATAGTGGAAGATGGGTTTAGTATACATGAGATAAACAGCCAATATCCCTATTTATGAACATATGAAGCTGCCTTATACTGAATCAGACCTTTGGTCCATCAAAGTCAGTATTGTCTTCTCAGACTGGCAGCGGCTCTCCAGGGTCTCAAGATGAGGTTTTTCACACCTATTTGCCTGGACCCTTTTTTGGAGATGCCAGGGATTGAACCTGGGACCTTCTGCTTTCCAAGCAGATGCTCTACCACTGAGCCACCGTCCCTCCAAGGACGGTGTTAATACAGCTAAAAGAGAAAAATATTGAATAGTGATGTTCTTGTCCAATTGATTTACTATCTAACATGTAAACGTCAGTCTTATCAGAGGTGGCCAGCGGTAGCTCTCCAGATGTTTTTTTTGCCTACAACTCCCATCAGCTGCAGCCATTGGCCATGCTGGCTGGGGCTGATGGGAGTTGTAGGCAAAAAAATCTGGAGAGCTACCGTTGGCCACCCCGCTATTAGAAAAAAAAAGATAGTGAAAATGGGTTAAGTATATGTAATGAGATAATTAGCCAGTATCCTTATTTTGAGTATGTCAGTTCCAAAAATTATTCTGATACACTATTCTAAAAGAGAAATACATTGGCATACTGTGGATGTATAACAATACTCAGTGAGAGTGTTTTGTACTCTTTATGTTTTGTACCTGTATTTATTGTACTCTTTCTCTCCCCCCCCCTCCATACTTGCTTCTGGGCTCCATTTGTTCAAACCCCCTGTGAGAATTTTGCTAAAGTCTTAAGATATGACAAACTTTCTAATATTTCCCCCCACAAAAAGTGGGAAAATAAATCATATAAAGCAGACAGATGGAAATCTTCATCATGCTACTTTGGCCACATAGGAGAAAGTAATTTTAAAAGTATGATGGGAGTAAGGTTTTATGATTATTATAATTCAAGAAGCATTTTTAGGTAGATGCTGAGCTGATATAATTTAGTACACCTTCCAGTG
Organism: Heteronotia binoei; assembly: GCF_032191835.1. NCBI lineage: Eukaryota > Metazoa > Chordata > Lepidosauria > Squamata > Gekkonidae > Heteronotia > Heteronotia binoei. Next base: position 258,672,723 of record NC_083223.1, read on the forward strand.
ATGTCAGGGGTGTGTGCGAACGAGTTGTGCTAATGAGCTCCAGCACCTTTTTTTCTACAAAATGACCCCTGGTTAAATGTTTTTGATAACCAAAGAAAAAACTAGATTCGGGTGGGTAGCCGTGTTGTTATGAAGCAGGAGAACAAAGTCCAGTGGCATCTTTAAGATCAACCAAGTTTTATTCCCAGTAGAAGTGTGCACGCACACAAAAGCTTATACCAGGAATAAAACTTAATTGGTCTTAAAGGTGCCACTGAACCAAAGAAAAAAGCATTTCTGTGGTGGTACTTCTTGGGCTTCAGAAGCAGGCTGCTGCTGACCTTAACTCAGAAACGTGGTCTGATGCAAACAGATCCCTGATCCTGCCTTACATCCCTTCCCAGAATGAGGGCCTCGACTCTTCAGCTGAGCTCCAGAGTGATGTGAAGGAGGAGGATGAAGTCGATGAAATCTGGAACTCCATGGAAGTGGTGGCCACCAAGCGGAAAGCGGAGATGCAGCCGTGCCCCGAGTCAGAAGACAAAGAGCCCCAAAAGGCCAAGCCCTCGAAAAAGAAGAAAATTAGAAAAGCAGAATCCTGAAGGGGGGTTGGGGCAGCCGCAGGAGTGATTGTTGCCTTAAACACGGAGAAGGTGCTGCCCCTGGCTCTCAGATTTCTGATAAGAGAAGATAACACCTCGGTTGATAAGGGAGAAGAGACAAAAGATCTCCAGCTGTCCTTTCCTGCTCTGCAGGATACCTTTTGCAGTGGGGCAGCTTTTATACTGACTCCTGCTCATCCTCTTGAGCTCATGGGACTTTGTGTGGCAGGAAAAGGATGCCTGAAACCACGCGCCTTCCTCTCTAGACTTGGCCCTCCCAAAAGATCCTAATGTCTTCCCTTTGGCTGCTGTGCAGCACTCTTCAATAAAAATGCCTGCCTGTGTGATTCATTCAGCACACAACCACTTATTAGGCAAAGGGTAGGTTTTGTTTGGTTTTTTACCATCAAGTCACAACTGCCTTATGGTGACCTCATAGGGCAGGGGTGTCAAACATGCAGCCCAGGGGCCAAATCAGTCCCCTGAGCAACTGGCTGTCTGCTTCCTTCTCCCTCTCTTGCTCCCTTCTGCATAACAGTTTGCTTTGCCAGGCTTGCTCAATCGCACAGGAGCTACAGAGCAAAACTTCTATTTTCTCCATTGGCTGAGATTGCTCCCTTGGGGAGGGAGGGGAGAGCTTGCTTTGTCAGGATCTCTCAGTTGCACAGCAAAGCTGAGTCCAGCATCTCTTCCTTCTCTTGGCTGACACTCCTCCGCCTCCTGGTCCCCTAGGGGAGGAAGAAAAAAGCTGGAGCTTCCTTTGCCCAGTTCCCTAGATCCCAGTTCCATGGGTGAGATACAAAGAAAGCACCTTTAAGACCAACTAGTGTTAATGTTTTAAGCATTTTTAAAAAATCTTTAATTATTTTTGTTTGTCTGTGTCCTTTATCTCTGTTACCTGGCCATTACATTTTATGACATATGTGGCCTGGCCCGATAAGATATCATTTATATCAGATCCGGCCCTTCTAACAAATTAGCTCAATAACCCTATAATACGGGTTTTGTGGCAAGAGAGATTCAGAGATGGTTTGCCATTGCCTGACTCTGTGTAGCAACCCTGGACTTCCTTGGTAGCCTTCCTGGTAGCACCATGTGTGAATAAGATCTTGGGATATGAATGGACTGTAAGCTAAATATGAGCAGTTGGTGTGACGCAGCAGCAAAAAAGACTAATGAGGTCTTTGGATGTACCAACAGAGGCATAATATCTAAATCACAAAATGTCATAGTCCTGCTGTACACTGCATTGGTCAAGCTGCACTTGGAGGACTGTGCAGTTGGGGGGGTGGGGGCTCACTTCCAAAAGGATGTGGGCAGAATTGAGTGGGTACAGAGGAGAGTGACAAAGATGATCAGGAGCCTGGAGACCAAGGCCTATGAGGAAAGGCTGAGGGCCTTGGGAATTGTCATTCTGGAGAAGAGACGGTGGGGAGGGGAGGGGGAAGAAGAAACATGATTACTCTCCCTTAAGTATTTGAGAGGCTGTCAGAGGAGGGTAGAGAGCTGTTCTTGTTAGCAGCAGAGGATAGGACTTGCAATAAGTGGTTTAAATTACAGGCTGGATATTAGGAAACAAATTTTTACAGTAAGAGTATTTCAGCAGTGGAACTGGCTGCCTAGGGAGGTGGTGAGCTCCCTCGCACTGGCAGTCTTCAAGCCATGGCTGGGTGAACACTTGACAGGGATACACTAAAGCAGGGGTGGCCAAACTTGCTTAACGTAAGAGCCACACACAAACGTCAGATGCTCAAAAGCTGTAAAAGATGAACATCGGATGTTTGAAAGTTACAAGACTTTCAAGGAAGGAATCAAATGGAGGTAGAAAGAAAGCAACTTTAACTTTAAAGTTGGTTTGGCTTGGAAAAAGAGATTTAAAGAGAGAAATGCCTTCTCCAAGCTGGCCAATGGGGTAGTGAGCCATACAATATGTGTGAAAGAGCCACATGTGGCTCCCGAGCCAGTTTGGCTACCCCTGCTCTAAAGCCTATGCTCATGTACTGCTTTCTCAACCTAAAAGCCTTATTCTTCAGATCAACATCTAGTGATCCCCAGCCCAACAGATACTCACTTAGCTTCAACCAGACGTGGAGCCATTTTGGCTCCAGCCTGGTGGAATAGTCTCTCAAGTGAGATCAGGGCCCCACAAGGCTTGTTACAGTTCTGCAGGGCCTGTAAAATGGAGATATTCCAAAGGGCCTTTGGTTGAGGCAGCAGATACCAAATCAAAATGGCCCCCTTCATCACCCATCTGTTCATCGCTGGCACTATTTGCAGACACTGCTTGTATGTTATTCCTGGTGGGAGTTTGCCGCTCATCGAATCATTAAACCATCAGAGCTCACATACAAGTGGGAGTAATTCAACCACATTGGAGCCATCTAGCACATTACATTATGTTATACTGAACTGATTTTTAATTGTATAATGTTTTAAAATGTTTAAATCGTATTTATATATGCTGTAAACTGCCCTGAGCTCTGCTTATGGGGGAGGGTGGGATAAAAATGGAATTAAATAAATTAAATGGCTCCAGTGAAGTGCTGTTTGTTCCACTGGGGAAATGTACATGTAGGTCTCTTGAGGGGAAGAGCCCCGTGGCACAGAGTGTTAAAGCTGCAGTACTGCAGTCCTAAGCTCTGCTCACGACCTGATTTCGATCCCCGGTGGAAGCTGGGTTATCTGGTAGCCGGCTCAAGGTTGACTCAGCCTTCCATCCTTCCGAGGTCGGTAAAATGATTACCCTACTTGCTGGGGGGAAAGTGTAGATGACTGGGGAAGGAAATGGCAAACCACCCCGTAAAAAGTCTGCCGTGAAAACGTTGTGAAAGCAATGTCACCCCAGAGTCGGAAACAACTGGTGCTTGCACAGGGAACCTTTCCTTTCCTTGGGGGGAGGGTGCAGTTCGGATCTTCACCGTGTTCCTGGGATTTCCCAATCTAGAAGAGAGAGGAAGATGACCAAGTTATAAATTCATTATCTTGGCAATGAAGCCACAGATTAGTATTAGGAAACTTTTTTTTTCTGTTGCAACCTGCAAACAGCCCATCCTACAGCGTTGTCTTCAGGACTGCAGTGAAAATTGTAAATATGATTTTGAATAGCCAAAATGCCTCGCCTAAATTGTAACAAATTTCCTTTATTTGGTTCAAAAGATGGCCAAAGCAGCTTCTAACAGCAAAAAATGTTACCTCCCATAACTATGTTCCTCTAGTTTGCCATGAGCTCTGCCTCCAAGTGTCCCCCCTCCCTTCCACCATTTACCAAAAACCCCAACCCTTTCCTCCTTCCTTCGCGCCCGCCCCTCCCATTCACCTCCAGATATGTGCAAGAAGAGGATTCCTGAAAACTCTTGGTGCCGTTCTTCCAGTAACTACTTGGATTTGGTGGAGAAAAGCGGAATATAATAATTATTTTAATCAGAGCAGCATCCGTGGAGGGATGCCGTTGCGGGACGGTTTTCCTCCCTCCCCCCCATCGAGAACCCAAGAGAGAGGCCAGCCTGACGCATGACCTCATAAAGCTGCCGGGCGGACCTGTCGACCCCTTTGGCTGCCCGGCTCTGCCAGGCGCCTCGGGCGATGGGCTGCATGCAATCCAGAGAGTCACTTTCCACCGAGGAGGAAGAGGAATTGGAAACCGCCTGCGACCACATTGATCTTAGCAAGCGGAAAGGTGATGCGGGACCCAGTTACACGGAATCCCTTACACGTGGACTCTGGGTGAATGGGCGGGGCTTTCCCATAGAATCCATTCCCTAGGGGGCGTGGTTAAAGAGGCAGGATGAAGGGGCGTGGCTTAGTAATAAAGGGAAGGTTCCAGTGGGAGAGGGTTACTCTAGGAGGGTGCGGAGGTGGGGTTGTGGTGGGCCATTGGGAGGTACACCTGAAAGGTATAATTTGGTCTGCAAAATAGGGTTTGATGCATATAAGGGTCTATGTTTGTGCATCGTTCATGAAACATGCGTTTAGGAATGGAGCAAAGGGCTGCCATTCTCCAGGTAGTGGCTGGGGATCTCCTGGGATTACAGCTGAATTCTGGCAACAGAGTTCAGTTCGTTTGGAGAAAATGGCTGCTTTGGACTGTGGACTCCATGGCACTGTATCTTGCTTTCTTCTCCAAACTCTGCCCTTCCCAAATCTCCAGGTTTTTTTCAAGTGGGAGTTGGCAACCTTGAGAGCACTAGTGCAGAAAGCTTTGTAGAAGTGCAGACTGTACCTCTTCACTCTACACTATGGTTGTATTTTTACATCCTCTGGTAATTATTTAAAAATATGTATGGCAGGGGTGTCAAACATGCAGCCTGAAGGCTGGATCGGGCCCCCAGAGGGCTCCTATCAGGAGGGCGAGCAACTCACTGTCATCTGCTTCCTTCTCTCTTTCTTGCTTCCTTCTGCATCACTGCTTGCTTTGCCAGGCATGCTCAATTGCACATGAGCTACAGAGCAAAGCGTCTTTTTTCTCCATTGGCTGACCAGCACATGAAGCAAATTATGTACAAAAGCTTGTAATGCCCAGCCATTTCACGTTTTCATCTGGGTCTTAGGCTCAAAGCATTGACCATGAGATTTCTGCAATGAATGTCAATAAATCATTACTGACACACACCTGAACGACACCTGAGCAGCATAACCAAGATTGCTGCAGCATAGACATTTTCTCCAGATTTTGATGAAATAATTCAAAGCAAGAGGTGTCGGTTATCAGAAACTGATACATAAACGTTACAAGAGTGCTAATCTTTTCATCATATCTTATTCTAAGTCTTTAAAAAATCTTTAATTGTGTTTGTCTGTGTCCTTTGTAAAGTTTATATCTCTGACACCTGGCATTACATTTTGACACACATGGGCCAGCCTGACGATTGATTTCCGATCCAACCCTCTTGACAAATGAGTTTGACTGCCCTGTACACTCCTATACATATAAATCAGATTAAACGGTTCAATTAAATTAGTTGCCAGCTGCCTTGAGAACCCTTACTGTGGGGATTGCCTCCTCTTGGTATGCCAACTTCCAGGTGGTGCCTGGAGATCTCCTGGAATTGTAACTAGACTTCAGAGCTCAGTTCCCCCAGAGAAAATGGCTACTATGGAGGATGAACTCTGTGGCATTATACCCTGTAGATATACTTCTGCTCCCCTAATCCCACCCTTCCCAGGCTCCACCCCCAAATCAACAAGAATTTCTTAACCCCGAGTTGGCAACTGTAGCCTACTCCCACCAATATGGTCATCTTCTGGGGCCCTGCTTTGGGTGACTCCTCCATCTGAGACTAGATGGGAAGGGACCTGGGAAATGGTCTTTTTAGTTGTGGGGCTAAAATTAAGGAATTCCCTTCCCACCCAGGGAGGTTCAGGTTCATCTGTCGTCCTCTTTAATTATTTTCTGCCAATGGATTAAGGCTTTTATATTGTGCTTTGTCTTTCCTCACTGACCCTCCTTCCTGTTTATGTACTTAAGTGTTTTGTTAATGGTTGTTACTTTTATATACTTTTGTGTGTGTGTTTAGAGCTTGATTTTATTAGGATTGCTAGCTCCAGGTTGGGAAATATCTGGAGATTTTGGGCGGGAACCTGAGGAGGGCAGAGTTTGTTATAATGTCATGGAGTCCACCAGGGGTCGTCATTATGTAGGAAAAAAAGGTGGTGGAGCTCATTCAGGGATTTTTATGCAGCTGCACCTACTATTCAATGGACAAGGTGGGAAGGAGGAGGTGGAACTGTCAGAAAGGTTCAAGAGCTACGCTCCTATGAACTCCTGCTGAATCCGAGGCCTGCAGTCCACCTTCCAAAGCTGCCATTTTCTCCAGATGAGCTGATCTCTGTCACCTGGAGAGTACTTGTCATCCCAGGGGATCTCCAGCCATCACCTCGAGTTAAGGCAAGCAATACAAACAGACTTTGATGTAAGCAGGGCTTTTTTTTTTTTTTTTTAGCAGGAACACACAGGAACGCAGTTTCAGCTGGCTTGGTGTCAGGGGGTGTGGCCTAATAAGCAAATGAATTCCTGCTGGACCTTTTCTACCAAAAAAGCCCTGGGTGTAAATAATACAGAAACAGACTGTGCACAAAAAAATACATTAATATGTAAATTTTCTATCTTGAAGCACTAAAAACAGGCCTCATTTTGGGCAGGAGCTCATAGGAGCAGAGTTCTGGAACCTCTAAATTTTATTGTGCTTTCTCTCCCCACCCCCGCCAAAAAAAAAAAAAAAAAACTTGCTCCTGGGCTCCATTGTTGAACCCTCTTGTGAGAATTTTGCTGAGCTCTAATATTTGACCAAATTTCTAATATTTTTCTCCATAAAAAATGGGGAAATAACCGGAACATATAAAGCAGACAGATGGAAATCTTTCTCATGCCACTGTGGCCACATAGGAGAAAGTAATTTTAAAGTATGGTGGGAGTAAAGTTTTGTTATGACAATTCCAATTCAAGAAACATTTTAAGGTAGATGCTGAGCTGATATATTTTAAGGTAGCTGCACCTACTATTCAATGGACAAGGTAAGTGGGAAGGAAGAGGGGGAACCCTTAGAAAGGTTCAGGAGCTGTGCTCCTGTGAGCTCCGGCTGAACCTGAGGCCTGCGTACAAATAATTTCTAGCTGAGCCACAGAAAACACCTTCTTATGCATGGATCGACGCAATCTCTTGAAAGTTTTGCACCCAGTTCTTCAATGAAATAAAATGATTAAAATAAAATAGGAGCATCCATGTGCAATGTGAAATGGTACAGCCAAGAGATTGGAGCTTGTAAGAATTCCACAAATGACAGATTTGCTTCATGTTTTTTTTTTTTCTTTCCCATTCTGAGCTCACTGATTTGAGCCTCCTGGACTTGCCCAGTCAACATGTTAAGGTGGGACATATATTTTGGAGGGGGAGTCTAGGGAAGGTGGGGTTTGGGTAGGGGGGACCTCAGCATGGTGTAATACCATACAGTCCACTCTCTGAAGTAGGGTTGCCAGGTCTGTGTTAAAAAATACCTGGGTACTTTGGGGGTGGAGCCAGGGGAGGGTGGGATTTGGGGAGGGGTGAGACCTCATCATGGTACAGTGCCATAGAATCCATCCTTCAAAGCAGCCATTTTCTCCAGGGGAGCTGACCTCTGCCAGCTGGAGATCAGTTGTAAATGCAGGACATCTCCAGGCCCCACCTGGAGACTGGCAACCAGAGGAGGCTGATAACCCTAGGTGGCAGCCATCTTTTAAAGATCAAAAGCAACACTTTAAATTGGACCTGGAAACAAACTGATAACCGGTGCAGGTGTTCACAGTGTTCCCTCTAAGCTGTGGAGTCTTGTGAGCAAAAATTCTACTTTGTGAGCTACTGGCATTAAAGTTGTGAGCTACTGGCACAAATTAGATTGCTCTAGGGCTATTTTTCCTGAGCTGAGACAAAAATGTGTGAGCTGGAGGATAAAACATTGTGAGCTAGCTCACACTAACTCAGCTTAGATGGAACACTGCCCTAGAGTGAATTTAATGTGACCCTTGCTAGTTGCTAACCAATACTCAATAAGAAATGGGCAGTATTACTCTGTACTAGCTAAGAATTTTCAAAAGGGCAGAGTTCTGCAGAAAATGGCTGCTTTGGAGGGTGAACTCTATGGCATTAAGTCCCTCCCCTCCCCAATCTCCAGGAATTTCTCAAGCCGGAGATGGCAGCCCTAAGCACAACTGTCCTAGGAAATCAGTGGACAATATACATCCCCAGCCTTTCTGAACCTGCAGGCACCTCTGGAATTCTGACACAGGGTGGAGGGCACAATCATAAAATGGCTGCTGCAGTAGGTGGAGCCAGTCAAAAATGGCTAGTGCAGAAGGTGGAGCCAGCCAAAGTGTCAGGGATCATCAAGGTTATATAATAGTAACTTGACAATAATTCCCATGGAAGCTCTGTTTAACAAGATGCCTTTTAATCTGCACAGCCAATCAGAAGCCCTGCTGGTCAAAAGCTCCACTTAGCCCTGCCCACTTTCTAAAAGCACTTGGTGGGTTCCAGGAAAGGTGTCTGTGGGCACCATGTTGGGGACTCTGATCTAGATGCATGACATCATTTCCAAGTTATGACTGAGAGAAGTTGACCGTGTTGGCAAGGCAGGGCCGATCCGAAAGGGGGAAACCCCTGTGTCTTTTTCTTTCCAGTACTATGATTCTGTAATCCTTTGCAGGAAAAAGCAGTTTTAAACCAAACAACCATTCTACTGAACAAAAATCTATGGAGCTGAAGCCCCCAACCGACCAGTCTGACCAGTGGATCCATGTGATTTGGAGACGCGTTTCTATCTTTGGTGGCCGGCGTGACTCCGGGAAAAGTAATAAGAGTATGGATGCAGAATTGCCTGGACCCAGTCAAAACTCTTCTCCGGTACATAGCGAAAAGTCTCCTTCGATAACGCAAGGGACATCCTCCAACACTTAGGCCTTGAGAGCAAATTCTATGAGCAGAGATAAGACTTGGACAGAGAGAATGAGATGGACTAGGGCAGCACTGTACCAAAATGTGGGCAGTCTTGAAGTGAAGCGAAATAAACTTTAACTATTACACGTGTGTTCTGTTAAATTCTACCACCGGAAATATCAATGCTGGTTTTCTAGTGGACTTAAAGAAGAATGTCTTGACAAGTGAATGGAAGTAATGGGGAGTTCCAGCTGCTGTTAGGTGCTCAGGTTTCTGTTGTTATTATTTACACAACAATGGCTTGCCCTGTTTATGACCCAACCAAACTAAATGCAGCTCACAGTGGGCCACAACGGAGAATGGGGTGTCTCAATTTGGCCAAGAATGTTACATGTTGTCTATAAACACCATGGTAGCCAGGATAGCTAAATGGAACCTCCTTGTTTTGAGGCAGTTGTACTTTGCAATACCAGATTTTGGAGACAGATCAAGATGGCTGTCTGTAGCCGTAGAACAGAGCAAGAGTCCAGTAGCATCTTAAACGAGTTAACGTTTGTGTAGCCTTCCCAAGCCTCCCGCCCTGGCGGGAGAATACTGGATTTTCAGCCTCTTTTCCCGCTTTCCATAACTCTGGAAGCGGGGGGAGGAGGGGGGAATGGCGCCAAGGAGCATTTGCGTCGTCCGGGGAGGAGGTGCTGAGCCTGGCAAGGGAAATCTTGAGAAGGGAGGCTGGCTCGCCAGCGAGCGGGTGGAGGTGGCTGCCGAACGCAGGCGGGTCTTGACGGACTCCAATGCCCGATGCTTCTCCTCCTCCCTTCCCTTCCCACCCAGCCCCGTTGCAGCAGCCGTTCTTCCTTTTCGCAAGCTGCTTCCCGCGCCCAGTCAGCTGGCTGGGGGGGGGGGAGGAGAGAAGCCCCGCCTGCAAAGGACCATGTGCCTTTGCACCTCCGGAGGCTTGATTGCAAGGCTCCACTTTGGGATGGTGTGACTGCTGCTGTAAAGAAGCTGGCAGCAACTCGTGAGTAGAAAGGCCAGTCCCTCGCTTCAGTTGCCAGAAAGGGGGGGGGGGAGGGAGGAGGAGAGGGAAACGTCTTCATTATTCCCTATGTGGAGATCAATTCTCATAGGGTATAATGGGGAATTAATCTGGAGGTTTTGGGGGCTCTGGGGGAGCTGTTTTTTGAGGTAGAGGCACCAAATTTTCAATATAGTATCTAGTGCCTCTCCCCAAAGTACCCTCCAAGTTTCAAAACGATTGGACCAGGGGGTCCAATTCTATGAGCCCCAAAAGAAGGTGCCCCTATTCTTTGTTATTTCCTATAGAAGGAAGACATTTTAAAAAGTGTGCTGTCCCTTTAAATGTGATGGCCAGAACTCTCTTGGAGTTCAATTATGCTTGTCACACCCTTGTTCTTGGCTCCGCCCCAATGTCTCCTGGCTCCACCCCCAAAGTCTCCTGGCTCCTCCCCCAAAGTCCCCAGATATTTCTTGAATTGGACTTGGCAACCCTACGTTTGTGGCAGGGTATGTATGAACTTTTGTGAGTCACAGTTGACTGACTCACAAAAGCTCCTACCCTGCCACGAATTTGGTTAGTCTTTAAGGTGCAGTACTGCAGTCCAAGCTCTGCTCACGACCAGAGTTCAAGCCCAGCAGAAGCTGGGTTCAGGTAGCCAGCTCAAGGTTGACTCAGCCTTCCATCTTTCCAAGGTTGGTAAAATGAGTACCCAGTTTGCTGGGGGTAATGTGATGACTGGGGAAGGTAATGACAAACCACCCCGTAAAAAATCTGCCAAGAAAATCTCCTGATGTGACATCACCCCATGGGTCGATAATGTAGGATGCTTGAACAGGGGGACTATCTTTACTTTTAAGGTGTTACTGGATTCTTGCTTTTTTCTACTGCTGCAGAATCTTGGAGACGAGTAGGGAAGAATTATGTGCTTCCTGGAGACATGGCTTGTGTGCTTCCTGGAGACATCCAATTAGCCAATCTGAGAATCTGAACAGGATCATTTTGTTTGTGTGTGATGCATAAATCTGTAGAGGAGGCATGCAGAACTTTAGGGGCAAATGAACATTTAAGATTGTAGGCAGTCTCTTCTTCCCATTTCCCAGGAGTTCTGATAATGAGTGGAGGAGATACTTCCCATCTCACCCTGAGAATAAAATCCCAGATCCTCGGTTTCTTCCCAGGGCCCTTAAAATCATAGGGTATAGGTGAGGCCTGGAGATCTCCTGGGATTATATCAGATTTCCAGACTGCAGAGATCAGATCCCTTGGATAAAATAGCTATGCTGGAAGGTGGACCTCCCCAAACACAACCCTCCCCAAGTTCCACCCAGACATCTCCAGGAATTTCCCAGCCTGGAGTTTCCAACCCTAGGTTGGCTGAGGGCTATCATGCACAAGGACATCAATGAATGCATGCCTGAGATCTCTGTTTCATACACATGTATTACAAACATGTCTCAGATCCAGTGGGAGCTCAAGGAGCATAGCTCCTGCACCTTTCTGAGAGTTCCACCTCCTTCTGAGAGTTCCACCTCCTTGTCCATTGAATAGTATGTGCAGCTGCATAACAATCCCTGGATGAGCTCCACCACCTATTTTACTACAAAATGACCACTGATTACAAATATAGCTATATTATAGGGTTTCCAGCCTCCAGGTGCAGCCGGGGAATCTCCCTCTTTTACAACTGATCTCCAGCTGGCAGAGATCAACTCCCCTGAAGAAAATGTCTCTTTTGAAGGGTGGATTCTATGGCATTGTCCCATGCTGAGGCCCCTCCCCAAGCCCCACCCTCTCTCGGATCCACTCCCAACATCTCCAGTTATTTTCCAACACAGACCTGGCAACCCTATTATATAAAGAAAGGAGACATCTGTTGTTTTTATGTTTTTGTTTACTTGTGGTTTGCAGGTTGGGGGATTTGAGTGATAAGAAAGTGTATTTGGTAGGCAGTAGTGGATATTAGGTTAAACCACTGGACTAGATGAATTTTTGAGAGAATCACAGAATCATAAAGTTGGAAGGGACCTCCAGGGGCATCTAATCCAATGCAGGAAATATACAAATATCTCCCCCTAAATTCGCAGGATCAGCATTGCTGTCAGATGGCCATCTAGCCTGTTTAAAAACCTCCAAAGAAGGAAAGCCCACTACCTCCCAAGGAAGCCTACTGAGGTAGTTTTCTGTCAGGAAGTTCTTCCTAATGTTGAGCCGGAAACTCTTCTGATTTCATTTCAACCCACTAATTCTGGTCCCACCTTCTGGGGCAGCAGAAAACAATTCTGCACCATCCTCTGTATACTGTATGACAGCCCTTCAAGTACTCGAAGATGGTAATCATAACAGCTCTCAGTCACCTCCTCTCCAAGCTAAACATACCCAGCTCTTTCAACCTTCCTTCACAGGATGGTCTCTAGACCCCTCACCATCTTTGTCACCCTCCTCTGGACTCGTTCCAGCTTGACTATATCGTTCTTCAAATGTGCCGAAAACTGAACACAGTACTCAAGGTGAGATCTAACAAGAGCAGAGTAAAGCGATACCATCACTTCACATGATCTGCACACTATACTTCTGTTAATACAGCCCAATATTGCATTTGCCTTTTTAGCCACCGCATCACACTGTTGACTAATGTTCAGCATATGATCCACTAAGACCCCCAGATCCTTATGAACATATGAAGCTGCCTTATACTGAATCAGACCCTCACAGTCTATCAAAGTCAGTATTGTCTACTCAGACTGGCAGTGGCTCTCCATGGTCTCATGCTGAGGTTTTTCACGCCTATTTGCCTGGACCCTTTTTAGTTGGAGATGCCAGGGATTGAACCTGGTACCTTCTGCTTACCAAGCAGATGCTCTACTACTGAGCCACCGTCCCTCCCCATCCTTTTCGCATGTACTACTTCCAAGACAAGTTTTCCCCATCCTATAACAATGCATTGGATTTTTCCTATCAAAACACAGAACTTTACATTTATCCTAGTTAAAATTCATTTTATTGGTTTTAGCCGTTTTCCAGCCTGTCAAAGTCATCCTGTATCCTGTTTCTGTCTTCTACTGTATTTGCAACCCCTCTCAATTTAGTATCATCTGCAAATGTAATAAACATTTCCTCTGTTCTTTATCCAAATAATTTACAAAGATGTTGAACAAAACAGGTCCCAATACATATCTTGTTTATAATGTTCACTCATTAGCAGACTCTGTCAGCTGGCCGAGTGAAAACTGTACATACTCACTGTGTACATGCACACATCCTATTTGGGGTATGTGGGGAAAAAACTTTTCCTTTTTTGTGTCTGGTTCCATTGTGCCATTTACGTAAGATTGGCTTCAACAGCTGAATTTGGTTGCCAACTCCAGGTCAGGAAATTTCTGGTGACTTGAAGGTAGACCTTGCAAAACTACATTACAAGAACCAGGCACCCAGCCTGCCACCAGTACACCAGCCCAATCACTCAACCATTCCTCACCACTGAAACAGCTTATGAGCAGTGTTTCCTCTAGGCTGAATTAGCATGATCTAGCTCACAGTTCTTTAGGCTCCGGCTCTAGGGTGGCCAGACCGTCCCGGTCACCCGGGAAAGTCCCGCTTCTGGCCCCAAATTCCCGCCTCCCGGGCTGGCTATACCAGGACCACTAGAAGTCCCGGTTTAGCCAGCGAGAGGAGCTGGCAGGCCGCGCGCGCGGGGAAGGCGGCGAGTGAGGGAGCGAGTGTCCCTGCGCGTGCACACGGCGAATGGCAGCGGTGTGGCAGGCTCTGCGCATGCGCGGGGCCAGGAGACTGGGCAGCGTAGGGCCCGCCACACCGCCGCCAATCGCCGTGCGCACGCGCAGAGACACTCCCTCCCTCACTCGCCGCCTTCCCCACCCGCGCGGCCTGCCAGCTCCTCTCGCTGGCGTAGGGCCCCGGAGGCGGGGGGAGGCGGCGGTGGCAGCGGTGGCCGGAGCGGGAGGCGGGCTGGCGGCGCCTGCGGCGGCAGCATGGCAGGAGGCCCCGGGTCGGTGGGCTCGGCCGCCTCCTCCTCAGCCGCCGCCAGCAGCGCCGCCAGCAGCACCAGCCGCCGCTGCGCCTCCTGGCCAGCCCGCCCGCCCGGAGGGGAGGCCGCCACCCGCGCCCTGGGAGAAGGTAAGTCCCCCCCGAGGGCCGAGGGAGGCAGGCAGGCAGGGAGGGAGGGGGCCGAAAGCGGGGGGGGGGCGGCTGGCGGGAGGGGGCGGCCTTCCTTCCTTCCTTCCTTCCTTCCTTCCTTCCTTCCTTCCTTCCTTCCCTCCCCTTCCTTCCTTCCCCCCTTCCTTCCTTCCTTCCTTCCTTCCTTCCTTCCTTCCTTCCTTCCTTCCTTCCTTCCTTCCTTCCTTCCTTCCTTCCTTCCTTCCTTCCTTCCGTGGCTCTCAAATATCCGATGTTCATGTCTTGCGGCTCTCAAACATCTGACCTTTATTCTGTGTTGCTGTTTTGTTAAGCAACTCTGGCCACCCCTGGAGTAGACAATACTGACTTTGGTGGACCCAAGCACTGATTCAATGTAAGGGAGCTTTGTGTTTGTGTCTTCTGGTGCTTTCTCAAACATCTGACCTTTATTCTGTGTTGCTCTTTTGTTAAGCAACTCTGGCCACCCCTGGAGTAGACAATACTGACTTTGGTGGACCCAAGCACTGATTCAATGTAAGGGAGCTTTGTGTTTGTGTCTTCTGGTGCTTTCAGACATACCACCCAAATCCTTTCAGCAAAGGCCAGATAGGAGTGTTTGCCTGCAGTGCAATTTTGTTCTCAAATCCTGTATTTACTTCATCAGTATATGGGATAAGGCACTTTCTTAACTGTTCTGCATAATGCAGCCTATTTATTTTGTCCTGTTTGCTCTGTTGGCTCTATCTGCGCCACCTTCATCACTTTCGGGGTGTGGATCCCCCAGTGGGGTGGGCTCCCGACTCCCTCCGCCGGCTGTTTCTGATAGCCCTGCGCCCCCTCTTTCATTTGATATGTGTCCCGTGCGGGTGCCACCCTCCCGCCGGGAGATGCTGCAAAATGAGCCCCCTTGAGGCTTATGGCGGCAGGGCTCGGGGGAAGCGAGCTAGACTGCTATTCTTTTGAGGGGTTATAGAGTGTTTCGAGCCCGTCCCTGTGGCATCGGTCCCATCATTGTGGGACCCAGGGGGCCGGCACAGCGGCCCGCCGAAGCAGCCTGTCACTAATAACACAGGTCGAGATGCAGGACAGGAACCCGGAAGTGACCGACATGCTGGTTCAGCGGGCCGCTGCGCCGGCCCCCTGGGTCCCACAACGATGGGACCGATGCCACAGGGACGGGCTTGAAACACTCTATAACCCCTCAAAAGAACAGCAGTCGGCGGAGGGAGTCGGGAGCCCACCCCACTGGGGGCTCCACACCCCGAAAGTGATGAAGGTGGCACAGATAGAGCCAACAGAGCAAACAGGACAAAATAAATAGGCTGCATTATGCAGCACAGTTGAGAAAGTGCCTTATCCCATATACTGATGAAGTATATACAGGATTTGAGAACAAAATTGTTTCCGGCGGTGATATTTGGAGGATTTTTGGGGACGTCACAGGAAGTGCTGTGAAGTCACTTCCTGTTTCTGGCAGCGGCACTTGGGGGAAATGATGTCACAGGAAGTGATGTCACTTCCTGCTTCCGGCAGGTGGTGCCGGGGGGGGGAGATGATGTCACAGGAAGTGATGTCACTTCCTGTTTCCGGCGGTGACATGCCATCACAGGAAGTGACGTCACTTCCTGTTTCCGGCGGTGGCATGCCGTCACCGGAAGTGACGTCACTTCCTGTTTCCGCGCACACACACACATTCCTTCCCCCCTCAAGGTGTCCCTGGCTGGCCTGCAGATGTTATGGCCACCGTATCCGGCTCACACATTTTTGTCTTGACTCATGAAAAATGTCTCAGCTGGGTATGATGTTACAGAACCCATCCTCCTTTTCTTCAGGGAAACTGATCCTGGGAGGTCTCCAGGCCCTACCTGGAGGTTGGCAGCGCTCTATCATGCCAGCCAACTGTTGTTGACAGGTTCAGGCCCTGCTTAAATGTTTTGGGCATTTTTTCAACCCAAACCTATACTTGTGTGTATTCAAAAGTACGCCCATTCAATTCAGCTAGTAGTATACTCCCAAACGGCATGCACGAGAGATTGTTGTGATCCAACAGCCTAACCCGTTTGGCATTCCTTAGTCCTCGTCGCCTAGCAACAAGGAAGAGCACCGCCTTCTCTGACCTCAGCACGTCCTCTTAGGTTGCCTAGCGACAAAGGCGCGCCTCGACACCCCGCCTTCTTCAACGCCGTCGCCAATTACTGAGCGACCTCTTTAAGAGGCAGCGTCGGAGGACGTCGAGGGGGCGTGGTGGAAGTTTCCCCCTTTGGGTCATGCGTATGACGCGTCGCTCTGAAGAGGGTACGTGGCAGTGACGTTAACGGTCCGCCCTCTTTTCGGATCGCTTGTTCCTTCGTGCCTGGGGCCGGTGTTTGGACCTGAGGAAGCCGAGCAGTGCCGGGCGTCGGAATCAGGTCTCCGAGTCCGGTGAGTCTTTCAGACCTTCCCCCACCCCCCGCCTCGGCGGTGTGGTGCCTCTCCCTAAATGTTCCCCCTTCCTTTGTCAAAGAGTTCCCCCCACACACACACACAACTCTTTCCCTTCCCGCGGGAGGAATCCAGTCCCTTCCCCACTGGTGTGCCCGTCATAAAAGGGTCCCCCTATTACTATTGAACTGAGGATAGGGGTCCAACTCCTTGACTACTCTTCGCATCTCTCCCCCCCCCCCTTTCCTGGTAACAGCGGTCCAGTTGCTTTCCTTTTCCCTCCTTCCGTGTATCCTAACAAAAAGGTTCCCTTTTTCATTTCTATCCCTCTTCCTTCCCTATGCAGTGATCACCCCTCTCTCCTGATTCTCCCCCTCCCCCACATTCAGTGGTCTAAGCTTTCTCTTTCTCTCTCCTTCCTTTATATATCCTTCAAGAGGGTTCCCCTTTCCGCTTCCTCCGGTTTTTTGTTGCCAGTAGTCCAAGCCATTCCTCCTCCTGCATCCTGTCTTAACTTCTAGGAAAGGGCTTCCGCTCCCGTCTTCGCAGACCGTTCTAAGTAGCAGGTTGGTCCACATTGTGTATGTCTGGGTTGCCATTATATTGGAGAGGGGAAGAATGGAAGCATGGCTCATAAGCAATTCTCCTTCTAAGCTGTGGAGTCTTGTGAGCTAAAATTCTGCTTTGTGATCTACTGGCATTAAAATTGTGAGCTACTGCATAAGTGAATTTGTTTTGGGGGCATTTTTCATGAGCCAAGATAAAAATGTGTGAGCCGGAGGCTAAAAAACTGAGCTAGCTCACACTAACCTAGCTTAGACGGGACACTGCTCATCTATTTTGATGGTGAGAAATGGTTGAGCAGTTGGGCTGGTGTACTGGTGGGAGGCTAAGTGCCTGGTTCTTGTAATGTAGTTGTGTGTAGATCCTGGTGGGATTATGTTGCCCCTTCACTGTGTGGCTGTTTTTAATAGAGCAATGTAAACAAAAAGTGACAGCTTTGTGTTCATAGAACTTGCAATTGAGCTTGTTGTGGAAGGCGATTCTCCCTTACAAATGTCATCTTTCTTTCTGTTGGTAATGAAGAACTAATCCAAGTGCCTGAGCTTCTCAGGCTGAAAAATGAACTAGAGTAACTCCTAAAACAAGGATTTGTCAGGGATGCTCTATCTAGACTGATCCTGCATGGAGCAGGGGGTTGGACTAGATGGCCTGTATCAGGGGGGGCCAAACTTGCTCAACATAAGAGCCAGATAGAATAAGCTTCAGATGTTTGAGAGCCACAAGACATGAATGTCAGATGTTTGCGAACCGCAAGTTTGAGAGAAGGAAGGAAGGCAAATAAATGGGGGATGAAGATGTGGAAAGAAAGCATTTTTAACTTTAAATGCATTCTCCAAGCTGTTGGCTGACTTGGCTTGGAGAAGTGGTTTAAAGAAAGAAATGCCTTCTGCAAGCCAGCTAAAGGGGTGGTGAGGGCTTCAAGAGCCACACAATATGTGTGAAAGAGCCACATGTGGCTCCCAAGCCGCAATTCGGCCATCTCTGACCTGTATGGCCCCTTCTAACTGTGATTCTGTGAGTCTTTGATTTAGATCCAGATTGCTGGTTGAACTCATCATCCTCTACCCCACAGCTCTCATATATGAGTTTAAGAATTCACTGCACTAGATTAGGCCAGAAAGCACCCAGCAATAGCCAGGTAGATGAGCTTCCTCTGGTGGTAGTATAAAGGGCCATCAAATTGCAGCTGACTTATAGTGACATGGGGTTTTCAAGACAAGAGATGAACAGAGGTGGTTTGCCATTGCCTTCCTCTGTGTAGTGGCTCTGGATTTATCTTGGTGGCCTCCCATCCAATAGTAAGAAGAACAGACCCTGCTTGGCTTCCAAGATATGATGAAATTGTGCTAGTTTGGGCCATCCAGGGCTTCCTCTAGGGAAAAGTTTCTGAGCAGGGCATAAAGTGGTAGATATTCCCTATATTTTCCCTAGTGTCTGGTACTCATACAAGAAGAATCCTATTGGATCAGAACAACTGTGTAGTCTAATCCTTCCTCCCTGCTTTTTTTAAAGAAGCACTGCTTCTCTCCATGGAGATTCCATTACTTATGTTGGTTAATCGTTACTGGTAGAGGTGCCCTCTGTAGATTTGTTTCTTAAAAACCAGCCATCTAAGGTAGCAGCTATGTTGCTGCATCTTGCAGTATTGAATTCCGTAAGTTAATTATGCATTATGTGAAATAGGTCTGTTCTGAGTTTACCAGTGAGCAGTTTTGAACTGGAAGGCTGAGATCCGACTTAGAATATTAAATTAACATGGTGGTCAAAAGTGCAGTCAAGTCAAAGCCAATTTATGGTGACCCTGTAAGGTTTTCAAGGCAAGAGATGAACAGTGGCCTTGCCTACCTCCTGGTAGCAGCATTAGTAAAAAGAACTGCAAAAGTATTTGCAGTTGATTTTACATCTTGAATAAATGTTTTTGTTTATTGGAATACTTTTTATTTAAAGGTAAAGATGCAAGGTAGCTTACTGTATGAAAATGGAAAATATATGAACAGGTTTAACTTTAAAAGTCTTCAGAAAATTTTTTAAAGAAATTTCCAGCTGATGGCTGAAGGTCTCTAAAGAAGGAACTGTCTGCATGGGGGGTTGCTCTTGAGCGAGGTCTTGTGTGTTCCCTCTGATCAGATTTCTCCAGCAGAGTCTTCCCACAACAAGGCTTCTTTGGCCAGCCTTAGAACATGAGTTGGTATGTGTGTTATATACAGGTGAAGCTGGACTAACAGGTACTTTGAACCTAAGCCCGTTAGGCCTTCAAGGTTGACACCAGCACTCTAGTTGTTCTTCTGGCACTGTGCTTAGCAGAACGTTGGTGTTGCATGTTTGCTTCAGCCAGTCCCTGTAGGTACCTTGGCCACTGTGTTCTGAACCAACTGGAAGCTTCTGAGCCATCTTCAAAGGTAGTCCTGTCACTGTGTATGAAATTACAGTGATTGAAGCTGAATGTTACCAAGGTGTGCACAATTTGTGGCCAGATCCACCTTTGTCCAGAAAAGGTCACTGCTGCCAAACCAACTTAGGATGGAAAAATGCTCGCCTGGCCATCCACGATCAATGAAACATAATGTGCCCAAACTGTAAGCTTGCTTCTTCAGGGAGAGTACACCCATGTCCAGTGTAAGTTGAACACATGCTCCTGGATCAGCTTTATCCTTGACTCACAGAACCTCCATTTTATCTTCATTTAATTGCATTCCGTCTGTTCTCATCCCGTCCCTTATATCTTCCAGATGCTGGTTATTTTGTCCATAGCTTCTCTGGATCTTGCTGGAAAGATCCCTGTCTGATCTCTTGAAGCAGTTTCACATGTGTGTGTTAAGGGCCATCAAGTCATTTGTGACTTATGATGACTATGAATTAGTCCTCCAAAATGTCCAGTTGTTAGAAGCCTTGCTCACAAACTGAGGGCCATGGTCCCTTAATGGAGTCAATCCATCTCCCTTTTGGTTTTCTTCTTTTTCTGCCGCCTTTGACTTTTCCTAGCATTTTTGTCTTTTCCATTGACTCATCCTCTCATAATGTGACTAAAGTATGGTTGCCTTGGTAATTTTAGCTTCTAAGGAGAATTCATGCTAGATTTTATCTAGAACCTGCTTGTTTGTCTTTTTGACAATCCATGGTATCCATAAAATTCTCCATCACCGCATTTCAAATGAATAAACTTTCTTCTTGTCCGATGCTTTCATTGTCCCACATTTCAAATGAATCAGCTTTCTTCCTCTCAGATGTCTTATACCTATCCATAGAAATGGGGAATACTAAGCATGAATTCTCTTGGTCGCCAGCAACACTGCCTTACACTTGAGAATCTTTTCTAACTCCTTCATGGCTGCCCTTCCCAGTTTCAGTGTCCTTCTGATTTCTTGGTTGCAGCTTCATACAGACTGGTGATTATGCATGGGATAGAGAAGGTAGAGAAAGAAGTACTTTTCTCCCTTTCTCACAATACAAGAACTCGTGGGCACTCAATGAAATTGCTAAGCAGTCGGGTTAGAACGGATAAAAGGAAGTACTTCTTCACCCAAAGAGTGATTAACACATGGAATTCACTGCCACAGGTGAAGCTACAGGCATAAACAGCTTCAAGAGGGGATTGGATAAACAAATGAAGCAGAGGTCCATCAGTGACTGTTAGTCACAGGGTATAGATGGAACTCTCTGCCTGGGGCAAGTGATGCTCTGTATTTTTGGTGTTTGGGGGGGCAACAGTGGGAGGGCTTCTAGTCTCCTGGCCCAACTGATGGCACCTGGTTTTTTGGCCACTGTGTGACACAGAGTGTTGGACTGGATGGGCCGTTGGCCTGATTTAACATGGCTTCTCTTATGTTCTTAAGTTCCTAGTGATACTCCCTCCCGTGGCTTAGGAGCCCCATGTGGCCCTTCATAAGAACATAAGAGAAGCCATGTTGGATCAGGCCAACGGCCCATCAAGTCCAACACTCTGTGTCACACAGTGGCAAAAAATTTTATATACACACATACACTGTGGCTAATAGCCACTGATGGACCTGTGCTCCATATTTTTATCTAAACCCTTCTTGAAGGTGGCTATACTTGTGGCCGCCACCACTTCCTGTGGCAGTGAATTCCACATGTTAATCACCCTTTGGGTGAAGAAGTACTTCCTTTTATCCGTTTTAACCTGTCTGCCCAGCAATTTCATCGAATGCCCACGAGTTCTTGTATTGTGAGAAAGGGAGAAAAGTACTTCTTTCTCTACTTTCTCCATCCCATGCATTATCTTGTAAACCTCTATCATGTCACCCTGCAGTCGACGTTTTTCCAAGCTAAAGAGTCCCAAGCGTTTCAACCTTTCTTCATAGGGAAAGTGCTCCAGCCCTTTAATCATTCTAGTTGCCCTTCTCTGGACTTTCTCCAATGCTATAATATCCTTTTTGAGGTGCGGCGACCAGAACTGCATCGATTTATACAGGGGCATTATGATACTGGCTGATTTGTTTTCAATTCCCTTCCTAATAATTCCCAGCATTGCGTTGGCCTTTTTTATTGCAAACGCACACTGTCTTGACATTTTCAGTGAGTTATCTACCACGACCCCAAGATCTCTCTCTTGGTCAGTCTCTGCCAGTTCACACCCCATCAACTTGTATTTGTAGCTGGGATTCTTGGCCCCAATGTGCATTACTTTGGACTTGGCCACATTGAACCGCATCTGCCACGTTGACGCCCACTCACCCAGCCTCAACAGATCCCTTTGGAGTTCCTCACAATCCTCAGCCTACTACATGTGGCTCTTTTGAGCACTATTCCTTAATGTGGCACATGCCCCATGTTTCAGGAAAGTGTGCAAGGTCCTTGACCAGTGGGGCTTGTGTTTGGTAGGTGAGCTGCGACCTTATCTGAGGCACAAGCCTCATGTAGCTTTTTTGGTTGATGGTAGTTGTGATTGTGGCTGTCTGCACACTGCAGAGTGCGCGCCACTGGTGTAGATGTTGAAAAGCACAGGAAACCTAATGGCAACTGGTGCTGCCCCTTTGGCCACTGGCACCACTTTCTGAAACCTGCCTTCCCGGAAGGCCTGAAGCCAGCCTAGCGCAGCACCAGTCACGTCCATCTCTGCCTGGCATGTCAGAAAGTACCGATGGTTGATGGTATCAGAAGCTCATGAGAAGGCCCAGAGAACCAGCAGAAATGCACTCCCCTGGGAGAGGACCTGCATGGATCCCCATCAGGGTGACCAAAACAATTTCTTTGTGTCATGACCTGGGTGAAAGCCAGGCTGTAAACAGTCAACATAATAGGTTTCCTCCAGAAGTATGTGGAGCTACACGACTGTCAAGACCTTGCTTTAAAAGGGCAGACGTGATACTGGCCAATAGTTATTTGAGTCTAATGCCTGCAGCATTAATTTCCTTTCTCCTCTAAAAACCTAACAATTGCCTCTTTGGTTGTTTGAGGAGCGAACTTTCTGTCAAGGGTGCATCGACGATATTCATTGTCTGTGAGGACAGCTGGCCTCTCGCAGGCTTAACTAACTGTGCAGGAGGAGGGTCCAAATAAACATGTGATATACCTTAACACTGCAACTGTTCTGTGTGGGGAAAAAAATTAGAGTCCAGTAGTACCTTTAAGACCAACAAAGCTTTATTCAAGATATGAGCTTTCATGTGCAGGCACACTTCCTCAGATACATTGAAATGGAAGTTAAGAGTTCTTCTATATATTTTATTTATTTATCAGATTTATATCCCGCCCTCCCCCAACAGGCCCAGGGCGGCTAACAACCGTTTAAAAACATTAGCAATTTACAAACATCATATTAAAAATAAAATATATGAAAAACATTTCCATACATATTATAGATGCAACTGGCAGCATAGATTCAATGTGAGGCGTTGCCCATAGAATGAGGAGGACTGGGTCCCCACTAGCGAATGAACGTCTATGACTCTCTCTCTCGGCTTGGCTTCGCGAACGAAGATTTAAGAAGGGTGCAATAGTCCAAGTCTGCTAGAGGAGAAATGCGCAGTAATGTGCGGTGCAACTCATGACTGAGGAAGGCATGGCTGAAACCGGTCTCCTATTATTCCTTCTCCGAGAATTTATTTCCATGAAAAACAGTATTCTAAGTACTGGAGTCTGGACTGTATCAGAGAATTTTTGCATTCTTTATGTAATTTTGTTGCATTGTGTCTTAATATTTCTTTAAGAATCTTGTATGTGCTACTCGGATACACTGTAATTTTTTGGCATACATATTATAGAGGCATCTGTCTATATATAGGAACAGCAAATTGGCATACAGTTTACTGAAGATGTTTTGACATATGCAAAAGCCAAACAGCAATAACAAGTTAAGTTTATACGGTCACCAGTTCACCATTTGTCACCCCCAATACTTGTGAAAGAAAACTGCCATTGTCCAATAGAGGTTGTAAATCGCCGATGATGCGTTGAACGGTTTTGAGCTGAGAGTTGTATGTGACCACTAGTGGTGTTCTATTATTGTCTTTCTTGGTCTTGTCTTGTAACAGGTTTTCTCTGGGTGCCATTCTTTCTTTGTTAACATAATTCCTGACTTCATCAGGCAAATACTTTCCATCCCCATGTTGTTGGAGCCTACAAAGTAGCCAGCATCATATAGTGGTTAGAGCATTGGATCAGGCTCCGGGAGATCCAGGTCTGAATCTCCACCGTGGAAGTTCACTGGCTAGCCTAGGTCCAGTTGCACACTCTCAGTCTAACCTGCCTCGCAGGGGTGTTGTAAGGATAAAATGAAGGTGAGGACAATGACATGAACCAACTTGAGTCCCCAATGGGGACAAAGGCATGGTGTCAATAACTAATTCCAGTGGGTGATCAGGTTTTGTATCATTGCGATGGGAGGGAGTCTGTATCAACCAGAATTTTACTAATTTCCAACAAGGTTTCTATTTATTCTGTTTCTAAACTCAGAAGCTCTAAATGCTGTCCTGTAGGAAAGGTTTTGAAGAAGAGGAGTTAGTTTTTATACCCCAATTTTCTCTACCCTGTCTCAAAGCGGCTTACAATTGCCTTCCTCTCCCCACAACAGACACCTTGTGAGGTAGGTGGGGCTGAGAGAGTTCTGAGAAAACTTTGACTGGCCCAAGGTCACCCAGCAGACTTCATGTGGAAGAGAAGTGGGAAATCAAACCCGGTTCTTCAAATTAAAGTCCACCACTCAAAACCACTGGTTTGGGTTGTCTTCCAGATCTGTGATATCCTTGTTAACATGGGTGTCTCTCTCTCGGCTTGGCTTCGCGAACGAAGATTTAAGAAGGGTGCAATAGTCCACATCTGCTGCAGGCTCGCTGGTGGCTGACAAGACCAATGCGGGACAGGCAGGTCCGGCCACAGTGGCTGCAGGGAAAAGTCTGATTTAGGGTTGGTGCTGTAGCAGTGCGATTTGTAGCAGCGTGTACATGGGTGTACACAGTATTCTAAATGCAGTTGCACTGTAGATTTACACAGAGGTGTTCAGAATATTGGCAGCTTCATTTCCAGTCGCTTTCCTAATAATCGCCATTACTGAGCTTGCTTTTCACTTTGAACATGGAAATCAGATTATTTGTTGTTAATAGGTATTGGTAGCTCTACAAAGGTACCGGTATCTTTCATCACCTTTCATAGATATTCACTAGTGGCTGTTGCAACACTTTGTCCTAATAATGTGGTGGCTGTTTGCAAGACAAGTTTATTGTGAAATGCTTTGAGACTTGTGACATGGCATGTACTGTATTGACTTAATGGAAGATGGTCCCTCATACAAAATGTTGTTGCCAAAAAGATTTTTTTACTGGATATAACAGTAAGATGACCTCTCCTCTTTTTTTACTTTGGAATTTGTTATATCTGAGTAAATACAATATGTGCTCACATGAGATCTCCCCAGCATATTGGTGTGACTTCGAGCAATAGTGGTTAGGATACATGGGAAGGGATGCAGTGTAAGGAACAGTGGCTCAGGCTCTTTTGGGGACTCCGGTGCTTGTGTTATATCTGATCGTGGAGAGAGAGACAAGTGTAGTGGTTTGGGGCAGTGGATTTCTCCAAGGAGGCTGGAGATCTTCCTCCCTCCCTTCCTTGTCCGGTTTAGTTCCATCGGTGTTCTAGGATCCTGGACAATGTATCGGGCACTACAATCCATCTCTGGTGTTGGGAAATGATTTTCTAAGGTCTTGTCATTGTGTCCTCTCAGAGTGGTGCAGAGTTCTAGCAACAGTAATCCAGAACTTGGTTTCTTTTGTACAGAAACATACAGCATCTCAGTAATGTTTGTGTTATTTGCGAATGTGTGAACAGAACATAAGTGGAAGTAGAGAGATGCTCTTCCACGACAACAAATCCGTTGCTTGGCATCAGAGCCATAGACAGAGACCCCTGCACTCCAGAAGGCATTTTACTTTTTTTTCACTTCCATCTTTACTCCCACCTCTGTGTATGACATTTCTCCAGACTTCAATGGGAATCTTATTCAGAAACACAGTTGTCAAAGGTTGTGGTGTCTGTCTGTTTGTGTGTGTGTCTCTTTCTCTCTGTGTTTCTGTCTTTCTCTCACTCACTCACACACACACACGGTGCTGAGTGCCTTATCTCTGAGACCAGATTAGAAGACGATGTTTCCATCGTTGGATGCTGACCACCCACTTTCCTTTCCCTCCAAGCACCAGGTTATGTGCCTCCATGAATACGAGGAAACGCCACGGCTCTAGAAACACCGAACAAGGCGTTTACCTGGGGCCTTCCCAGACGCAAGTTCTGCCCCCACTCACCACTGCGCCAGCCACAGCAGCACCCCCTCCGATCCAGCTGGACACCATGTCATGTCAAGATCGCACCCAGGAGTTCCTCTCCGCCTGCAAGTCCTTGCAAAGCAGACAGGTGAGCGCCGCTTGGGGACAACCTGTGTGGTGCGCCATTGCCCTGGCCAGTGCAAACTTTGGTGTTAGTGTAGCACTTCAGCTACTTCTGTAGCTCCAGACCTGGGTCTGACCGAGACCACTGCCAACCAAGTGCTGTGAAGTGCCCTGTCCTGTATTTCACATTCACATCCCAACATTGCCCAGGAAATGCTAGGGAATGCAGAAGACATAATGAAACAACTTTTGCACTGGAGCATTGGCTGGGGTTAAGGGGCTGCACCAGCAGAGCATAGACTTTGCATGCAGAAGACCACTTTTGCATATTATTATTACTATTATTATTATAATGCTGTCAAGTCACAACTGACTTATGGAGACCACTGTGAAGTTCTGCTTATGGGGTTTTGAAGGCACGAGTCAAAACAGGCAGTTTGCCGTTGCCTTCCGCTGCAAAGCAACCCCAGCCTCTTCCTTGGTGGCTTCCCATCCAAGTACTGGCCACAGTCGGCCTTGCTTAGCTTCCCAGCTCTGATGAGTTCGGGCTACTCTGGGCTATTTAGGCTGCTGCCTCCATTCAAAAGGCTCTCGTAAAGCAGAGCTGGGAGAGGCTTCCTGTCTAAATGTCTGGAGGGCCATCGCCAGGATGCTATTATCTGGTCAGCTCTCTTCCATTGTGCCTGGATTTAACGCAGACTGCTGTTGCTGCAGCTATCGGAAGAAAGGGTGGGGGAGCCACCAGGCCTGGATTCAGTTCTAGCTGAGCACCCCTGTCTCTTTAAGTATTAGATGTCCTCACTGCAGCCACTGTACCTAGACCCAGTCCATTTCTTTTAGGACCATCTTTCCCAGGAGCATTTTGTACTGACTTGCAGCTAATGTTTGTCTTGGATTTCAGTCACTGAGTAGCTTCAGGACCAGGCTTTCCTGCCTGTTCCCCCTCCCAAAAGGAAGATCCAAGACAGCTTGCAGAAATAGATTTTTTAAAAGCTGTGATAAACAATTAAAGGCCATTTATAAGTGGACATACTGCTACCTGCCATCATCTGTAACAGAAAGCCCTCTTGATTAAATAGCTTTGTGTGCTTTCCTGAGGGTTGGCAGTGGAGTTTAGCTTTGGACTGTGAGGAGTTGTGGTTCAGCCGTAGATCTCTGCTTTGCATGTAGGAGGTCTCACATTCCTTCCCCTCGCATCTTCAGAGAGAAGGACTGGATAGCAGGGGATGTGAAAGGTCTCTGTCTGAGACCCTGGAGAGCTGCTGCTGCCTGTCAAAGTAGGCAAGACTGGCCTGGATCGACCAACAGTCTGACTCACACATAACATGCATGAAGCTGCCTTCTGGTCTTTTCTACTTGCACTGGCAGCAGCTCTCCAGGGTCTTGGGTAAAGATCTCTGATATCACCTGATCCTTTTTAACATCAGATGCCAGGGGTTGAATCTGGGGCCTTCTGTGCACAAAGTTGGTGTTCTTGCACTGAGCCACAGGCCCACCTGCTCAATAGAAGGCAGCTTCCTGTGTGAGAGATAGGATAGTCTTCTCATAGAGATCACACAAGAAAGGAGCTGTATCTAAAAAGGCTGGTGAGCCATTGAAAATATTCCAAGAAGACATTGTGAGGAGCAAAACAGATGCATGGGTTTTGGCTGCAAAGCAAGGTAAAAATACAGTGGCAAGGATACTGCCTTTTTCCAAGTTAAGTGGTTCTTCCATTGGTAGAAGAGCGACTGAAGTTGGAGAAGGATTTCCAACTTTCCTCGCTGGGGTGTACAATAGGAATAGGATCCACCCAAATATATAAGGCTGGCTGACGTTTTGCTTGGTGAACAAAAATACCCATTTTCTCTTTAAAAAAAAAGTGTATTGCTACGCACAGAAGAAGTTGGCCCAGTGTAAGCACATGAAGTTGCCTTTTACTGAGTTAGAGCTGCGATCATCTAACTCCTGGTAGCGCTGCAGCCTCTCTTGGAGAATAGCCTTCACCAACTTCAGTTCCTGGAGGCCCTTTAACTGGCAACGTCGGGGATTGCACTTGAGTCTTGTTCGCCCACTAGGCCATGGCCCTTGTGTTGTGACTAATATGCTGATGGTTATCCCCATCCTTCTTTTCAGAACGGGCTTCCGCTGAGCAAACCAGCGTTGAACGCTGTACGGCAAAGAAGCGAATTCACACTCATGGCCAAGTGAGTTTTGCTGCGCAGAGATGGTCTAGAAGGGGTGACAGTAAGAGATGAGGTTGGGTGGGGTACCTACCCTACAAGAGCTGTCTAGCTGCTCCCTGTGCAGAACCAGGTGCAAGCACAGTTCCATGGCTTTAGCTGTCGTGGTTGGTGAAGTTGAGTCACCTTCTGAAATTGGTCAGCTAATGCTCTCTGTTTTCATACAGTGACTGGGCTAGATCTGATTGGGGTGAGCAGAGGGGTTCACTGTCTGGGACCCTGTGGTGGCTGTCAGAAACCTTGCTGATGGCAGGGTGTAGCATGCCAAGATCTGCCATGCCTAAACACCACCCCTCCCAAAAATACCCCCCTCAACTTTTATCATAATTGTGGGTGCTGCTGGAATTCTGCACTACCAGAATCCTATATTCTGTAATCCACATTCTAAGGCTCGCATAATTCACATCAGGGAAGGCACACTTTGCTACTCCAGCCCTAGTCTAGAATGTTGTGGTTCAGTGAATAGAATGGGGAAGGGGGTTTCATCATGGCTTTTGATCTCTTCATGTCTTTAAGAGCCAGTTTGGTGTAGTTGTTAGTGTGGGGATTCTTATCTGGAGGAACCGGGTTTGATTCCCCACTCCTCCACTTGCACCTGCTGGAATGGCCTTGGGTCAATCATAGCTCTTGCAGAGGTTGTCCTTGAAAGGGCAGCTGCTGTAAGGACTCTCTCAGCCTCACCTACCTCAGAGTTTCTGTTGTGGTGGGGGGGTGGGAAGGTAAAAGAGATTGTGAGCCACTCTTGAGATTCGAAGTGCAGGGCGGGATATAAATCCAATATCTAAGGGAGGCAGAATATATTTTTGGATTTTCTGACTTTACATACTTTCCGCACTCAACTTTGCTTGAGATGGATTCTCTTTTAAAATTCAGTTGCACTGGCAGGTCTGAATTCTGTTTTTAAAATACATGACGAAACTAACACAAAATCCGTAAAGGCTGTGAGCACTGTTGTTTTGGGTGACTCGCAATTGCTTATGCTTCTCAGGCGCATTGGGAAGGACCTCAGCAACACTTTTGCCAAGCTGGAGAAGTTAACGATCTGTGAGTATTTGGGGAGGACTGAATGAGGCGGAAGAGAACGAGGAAGCTTTCTGAAACGGGCGTTTCTTGGCTGACCTTCAGTATTGCTTTATGAAAATGTGTGTGGGAGGGTGAATATTAGCCTGAGCAGAGTATCTAGTTGTTGTTTGTAGGTTGAGCAATATAATAAATCAGTATAACATAAAGAACCGTCACTAGGCAAACAATTAATATTGATAAACAATTGGCCTTCCTAACTACTTTGTGCTTGATTCCAGTCATTGATTAGGATTTTTTTGTAAAGGACGAGAGATTGAAAGAAATAGCAGACGGATTGTAATGCTCCTTCTTGGCGTCCTTAACGAATAACCTAAGCTCACACCATTGTGGAAGATTTTAATATTGAAACGGAGAATAAATAACCCGGAGTCTCTGTCTGGACTTTGTGGGCAACTAGAACATAGTGCAGAATTAAGTGCTTTGGCCAGCTATCAATATTAATTGTTTGCCTAGTGATGGTTCTTTATGTTTTTGTGACAATTGTACTATACCGTTACTCCTTCTGTTGTACTGTTTGTAGGTTGAGGCCACGGCTAGGGAGGGTCTAGTAGGGGCCCCAGCCTACCTGAAACGCTAGTTTGTCCTCACTTAAAAATCGTTCGGGAAAAGAAGCTTTTAAATTCAGTGGCACAACAGCTTCAATTTAAAAATGCATTAATCCATCAAGCGCAGTCCTGTCTCCTCTGATGGGCAGTAGCTCTCTCAGGGCTCTGACTGTCGAAGGCCTGGCTCCTTCACTTCTGATCTGCAGGAGGCGGCTGAAGCCAGTTTCCCCCCCCCCCTAGGACTACATTTGACTCATTTAGTCTTTATTTATTGGCAATCCTAACCATTTTAAATTGTGGTCTTTTATGCGCTTCTTTTTGTCACAGTTGTTTTGTTTGCATCATGAGCCACCTTGAGTTCTGCAAGGTAGAAAAGCAACTAGTAAATGTTTTATTTAAATAAAAAATAAAGTTGTCCCGGCATGCTGTATCAGCATTCCACCTTTTAAAATATGAAATATTTACTATTGAACATTTCCATAGCACTTGCTTTGCAATCCTTATTCTCTCTACATCAGCAGTAGACAAAGGTTGTGGTTTTGATAGTGGAGAGGAAACCCATGATCAAATTATTGTAAGACAGTCCTTTGGGATATCTCTTTCCCTTGGTAGGGTTTGTGTGGGAGAGAATCATCTGCTTTTGAGGGGAGGGGATGGCTGCTGCTCTAATTTGATGACTTGAAATCAGCAGCATGCCAGGTCCCATGTAAGATACCCCCCCCCCCCCCCCCAAAAAAAACCCATCTGTGTGATGGCCCTGCCTTGCAGGATTTCTAGTCTTCATACCGAAGCTGGAATTAGAGAAAGGACAGGACTTGGGTAGGGGTTAAAGAGAACTTCATTGTCAAAGCTCCAACTCTTTGTTTTCAGTGGCCAAGCGGAAATCCCTGTTTGATGACAAGGCAGTAGAGATTGAGGAGCTGACCTACATCATCAAACAGGTGAGCGAATCATTGTGGGGCAGCTAGCAGAATGGCCGGAAAATGGTCTCACTGCTCTACCACTCCCACTCTTTTACAAATCTTCCTGCAATTAAGAAAAGTAAGTTGTGAATCGTAAGCCACCGAAAGCAGCGAAGGACATGTTAGAGTCAACTATGGGGGAGGGGGTGTTCTATTAAAAGTGTGGAGTAATACCCTGGTCACCCTCCTTATGTGCTTTATTTCTCCCCACGCAGGATATCAACAGCCTGAACAAGCAAATTGCACAGCTGCAGGAGTTCGTGAAGGCCAAAGGCAGCCTGAGCGGGCGACATGTGCAGACCCACTCAAACACCGTAGTGGTGTCGCTGCAGGTCAGACTAGAGGAAATTCTAGGGTTGGTGGAGGGGTGTCTTTGCAGGTAATACAGGTCCCTGCTTTGTTTTTTGGTGCTTAGATCTTGAGCATGGTCCAAACGCAGATTGGAAGCAGCCCATGTAGATTGGGCCTGCTTTGCCAAAATGACAGATCCAATGCCAAGTATTTTTTTTTGGCGGGGAGGTGGGGCAAGATCTGTTACCTTAGAGCAAAACCAGAAAAGGAGTCTTGTGTCTCAATACCTAGCCTACCTTGCAGGGTTGTTGTGAGGATAAAATGGAGGATGAGTCCTCTTTGGAAGGGAAGGTAGGGTATAAGAAGGTAACTTCATGTGAGAGGCAGCAATAACTGGGTGAAGGTGTTGGGATATGTTCTTTGATGGAGGCCAGCAAAAGTCTGCCCAGTTCCCTCACTTTCTCTTTTTCTCCCCCTCCTGTTCCTTTTCCAGTCCAAGCTAGCCTCCATGTCCAACGATTTCAAGTCTGTCCTGGAGGTGCGAACAGAGGTAAGGGTTGATGTGACTCCCCCACTCTCCAGCTTTGCCCCCAGGAGTTTCCCCAAGACAAACTGGCTGCCTTGGATGCCAGTAAAACTGCACTGTCGACCAATACTCCCTCTAAGCTGCAGAGTCTTGTGAGCAAAAATTCTACTTTGTGAGCTACTGACATCAAAGTTGTGCGCTACTGCATAAATTAGTTTACTCTGGGGCCATCCTTCCTGGGCTAAGACAAAAATGTGTGAACCAGAGGCTAAAAAACCAGTGAGCTAGCTTACACTAACTCAGCTTGGAGGGAACGCAGCTGTTGGCCCATCTGCAGATCAAAGGGGTGAAAAGTGTATTTCTCCGAAGTGTATTTTCTGTCTCTGTTTTGTCTTCCTTCCTTCCTTCCTTCCTTCCTTCCTTCCTTCCTTCCTTCCTTCCTTCCTTCCTTCCTTCCTTCCTTCCTTCCTTCCTTCCTTCCTTCCTTCCTTCCTTCCTTCCTTCCTTCCTTCCTTCCTTCCTTCCTTCCTTCCTTCCTTTCTTCCTTCCTTCCTTCCTTCCTTCCTTCCTTCCTTTTGGAAGAAAGATGGAGACAAAGCAGAGCTTGACTTTAGATTTCCCATGAGAAAGAGTTGGCAAAACTGGATGGCAGGCTTACACATGAGCCTGCTTCGGCGGGGAGGGCGGGATATAAATCTAATAAATCAAAATCAAATCCCATATCCCATAGTGCTAACTAGACCTTGGGGAGTTTCCGTTAGCTGTGCGGTTCAGCAGGTGCTTTTGTATACAGAAGGCCCCCTGTTCATTCCTTGGCATCTCCAGTTAAGGATTTCTGGTATCAAGACCCCTGGTTGCATGAGCCTTTGCAGAGAGGCTGGAGAGCAACTCTCTGTCAGAGAAGAGTGCGCTGAGGTAGCAGTGGTTGAAAGCAGTATAAGGCAGTTTCATACATGCGTAAGGGGATTGGTGGAAAGGGCCATCAAGTTGCACTTGACTTACGTTGCCCTCTTTTGGGGCTTTCAATGCAAGAGATGAACAGAGGTGTTTTGCCTTCCTCTGTGCAGCAACCCTGGATTCCCTCAATGGCCTCTCATCCAAGTACTAACCAGGGCTGACGGGGCTTAGCTTCAAAGATCTGACAAGAACGGGCTAGCCTGGGCTGTTCAGGGCAGGCCAGCATTAACCATCACATAATCCATTACATCGTTCTCTTTGTAACAACCCAACTGCATTAACTTGGGAGCACAGAGGCAAAGTTTGGACCCTGTGGCCAGCTCTCTGTGTTTCCCCCGTTCAGGTGCAAACCTGCCTTCCTGAGCTGGCCAGCTGTAACCTCTCTCCGCTTGCTTCCCCAGAATCTCAAACAGCAGAAGTCTCGTCGAGAACAGTTTTCCCGCACGCCAGTGTCCACCATGCCCCTCTCCACAAACAATCTAGGTGAGTTGGCATCTTGTATCGTTCCCCACGCACCCAGTGAATGGAAGCAGGTGTTAGTGTCTCATGGCCAGCGAGGGGGAGAGGAGACAATGGAAGGAGCTAAGCATTCAGCTGTCGGTCTGTAGGCCCTGATGCTGGTGGTTGGTTCTGCAGGTGGAGCTGCTGTGCTTCAGGATGAACCCCGGCGCTCAGGGGACGTGGCCATCAACATGGACAATCAGATGAGCCAGCAGTTGCAGCTCATTAACGAACAGGTGCCTTGGAGAGGGGTTAGGGTGCAGGCATTGTATTTTGCAAGGGGGAAGTGTGTGTGTGTGCGCGCGTGGACTGATGAGAGAGGCAACCCTGGAGTGTAGAGTAACTGATCAACCCCTTTTCTCAAAACCTTCCACCCTAGGGGCAAGGCTCAGCAAACTGGTCCCAAAACAGTTTCTCGCCCCAGTGAACTCTGGTGTCTCCAGGGCAGAAGTGGTCTTGGCTTTCCCCCCAGCAGTCTTCGCTGACTGAGGCCTGTGTTGCTTGGCCCGTACAGTCTTGTTTCTGGGATCCTTGTGGAACTCGCAGCTATCTAAAGAGCCCTGCTTTGGGTTTTGTCTGTTGGTCACACCAAAGCGAGAAGGCTGTTGGTCTGAGCCAAAGCTGGGGAAGGGCCTTTCTGTATAAAATTACACCAGTGCTTTTATTGGCCAGTCCCCTGGTTTTCTTCAAATACACATCCTTCTCTAGCTAGTAAGCTAAGATTAGGTGACAGCAGATGGCTGTTTATTTTATTTTTAAATAATCTGTCTCCAAAGCTTTTTAAAAAATCAGTTTTTAACCAGTAAAGGATTTGGAACACCAAGTGAATTCATCATAAAATGGACACTGATTAAGCCGTTGTATTTGTGTTAGCGCAATGCGGCCACCCCTGCCTCCCACTCTTCCTGCGTACTCATCCAATATGTTATATCAGGGGTGGCCAGATTGCAACTCATGAGCCACATGTGGCTCTTTCAGATATAGTGTGTGGCTCTCTAAGCCCTCACCACCCCATCAGCCGGCTTGGAGAAGGCATTTCTCTCTTTAAATCACTTCTCCAAGCCGAGCAGGCCAGCGGCTTGGAGAATGCATTTAAAGTTACAATTGCTTTCTTTCAACCTCTCTCTTCCCCATCTATTTGCCTTCCTGCCTGCCTTGTGGCTCTCAAACACCTGACGTTCATGTCTTGTGGCTCTCAAATGTCTGATGTTTATTCTGTGTGGCTCTTACATTAAGCAAGTTTGGCCACCCCTGTGTTATATAGACAAGGGAGGAGATGGCTATTGGGCTTGTGGATGACGTAAGGGGGGGGGTTGGCTTTGGGAATAAGGGAAGGGTCACAGGCTTGCCTTGACAAAAAATAGGGTGGTATCTGGGGTTCCCTAGCTGCAAACAGCAACCTGCCTGACTCTTCTCTTCTCTGCCCCCTTGCAGGATTCCTACATCCAGAGCCGAGCAGATACAATGCAGAACATCGAATCTACTATTGTTGAGCTGGGCTCCATATTTCAACAGTTGGCACACATGGTCAAAGAGCAGGAGGAGACTATCCAGAGGTATTGCATGAGGGTCAGAAACGTTCTCTCTAGTGTGCTCCGGATAGAAGGCCCAACAGACTACAGCAGAACGGCTGTTCAGCTGCCCTATGAAGAGCGAGATCATTGCTCCATTCAGTTCATTGTTGTCCTGGCCTCTCTTCAAAGGCTCAAGCAGACCAACATATTTCGTGCAACCTAAGATCTCCTAGCAGGAAGTGCCAGGGATTGATTCCAGGATGTTCTGCTCACACAGCACTTGATCTGGCATTGTATTGTAGTAATTTGTATCAGCTGCTGATGTTACAGGTTCTGTTACCTCTGTAGCTAACTGAACTGGCACTTCTTTCCTCATTGCCCAATGGGGATTTGAGCTCTTGCTTTTGGGTCCCTAAAGACCCACTAGTCTGCCAGCTACTCAGCTGAGCTATAGCAACTGCAAAAAAGACAATAGAAGCAGAGTGCTTCCTAGACCCTGCCAAGTGCAATGTAGAACCTGAGGACAAAACCTCGGATAAGTGGCATACACCACAACTAAAGCTTTAGCAACTAAAGCTGCCCTTTGGATCCAAAATATGTGGTGTTTTGAGAGTGCCCAGAGATTAGCTATATATCCTAGTATTAGATTACTGGCTGTGAAGTCTACATTAGTAGCTAATGTGAGATTGATCCTGAATATAACTTCCTGCTAGAAAGTGTGATTTTTAGAGCAGTTTCAAGACATGTCAGTGAGGTTAGCTGCAGGCCTCTGGCAGCCCCAACAGGAATCATCTCAGTGAGACTAACGTGATAAAATGTAGTAGGGTACTAGTACACTCGCAAGTAATACCCCCTCTAAGCTGTGGAGTCTCGTGAGCAAAAACTCTACTTGTGAGCTACTAGCATTAAAGTTATGAGCTACTGTATACATTAGCTTGCTTTGGGGTCATTTTTCTTGAGCTAAGACAAAAATGTGTGAGCTAGAGGCTGAAAAACTGAGCTAGCTCACACTAACTCAGCTTAGAGGGAACACTGCTCGCAAGAGAGCTTTTTTGATAGATAAGGCTTAGTCATAAGTCTACAGAGGCGGATTTAATGGCTTTTAGTTCAGTTTGCCATTTGGTCAGCAGGACAGCAGCACTCTTGAAACTACCTTTACGTGATTCATATTTACATACTTAGAGTTTCAGGTTAGCATGGGAGAAATGACCCAGCTTTATTGGTTTTAAATAAATAAGATATACCACGCCTCTCCAGGTTTGTTCACAGCAGCTAACGGTACACATCATGTTTAAGTTTCACAGTAGACTGGCAAAACTCACTAATAAATTTGCCACCCAAAAGCCAGCAACATCTCAGCAAAGGACCAGGTTACTCTCCAAATGCATCCCCTTGCGGTTGATGCCCAGGCTAATTTGGGGGGAGGTAATACAACTGCTAACAAAAGCATTATCTGCTGACCCCAGCTTTCTTTTGTTGAACTTGTACTGGGTGGAGGGTGTCATGCTTTAAGAAAGTGTAGGCTTCACCTGCCCTTTTTCTTTGCCGCTCCCCCAGAATCGATGCCAACGTGGAAGACGCTCAGCTCAACGTCGACGCCGCACATACGGAGATCCTGAAGTACTTCCAGTCTGTCACTTCCAACCGCTGGCTCATGGTGAAGATCTTTCTCATCCTCATCATCTTCTTCATCATCTTTGTGGTGTTCCTGGCCTGATGGCGGAGGCGGGTCGGTCGCCTGTCCCTCCCCCGACCTCCCCCAGAGCCGTGTTGGGACACTTGGACTCTCCCGCTTGATCTTCTGATAGCTGGCAGGGGGCAGAGGTGCCTACCACGTGTCTGGCTCTGAAGGGGTGGCAGTGACCATCCTCACTTGTTGTGACTTTCGGCCGGGAGCAGGGCCACTCTGATTTGGAGTGCAGTAGCATTTGGACTATGCTGTGAAGGGCTTTGCCTTGACTTCTCCCCCTCTTCCCTGTGATGGGACTTGACCCAGCAGGGGTGTGCAGAGGGACCAGCATCTTGTTTCCCTTTCCTTTATACTATATGCTTGCCCCTAACACTCGGGACTCAAGCATTAACCAATCCACATACACCTCTTCTCATTGGTATTGACCTTCGACCTTACACGAAATCCAGCCCATATTCGCACTGTATGTAGAGGAAGGACGGAAGCAAGCTGCCCCTGGACTGTGCCTTTTGCACAGGGCCTGTGCATATTAAGTCTTCCCTTCCTTAGCATATTTAAGTATTTCTCGCTGCTGTAAGATGTGGGTGGGGGGCTCCTCCAGGCAAGCAAAGTTTGGCTAGGCCAAAAATAGCTGTCTGGAATAGACTTGGCTCTTTGCTGAGTGGAATAGGATTGTCCTCTTCTTTTCTCCTACCCTCACATAATTCTCCTAGAAGGGAGAAGTTTCCTTTATCCTTGATATGAACACGTTGACCAGAGTGTTGTCTCTGTTCCCAAACTCACCTGCACAGGGGTGGGAGATCAGCAGGGCTTGGCTCCTTTGTCCCCGCCTTCCTTCATGATGATGCTTAGGGGAGGCACCCGGATCACGTGTTGATGCCGGGCTCTTTAAAGACGCCCTGCTCCTTTCTGGTAAACGAGTTCACCCACTAGTGCCTCCTCTTGCAACAAAGCGGTTCGGGCCTTTGCTGTGAACCCCCATTCTTCTCCCCCACCCAAAAATTATAGAACATTTCCCTGCTGCCCCAACCTAACTTTTCTAACCAATTTAATCTAAAACAGTTCAAATCTAAACTTCACTTCTCATTGAGGCCATTTCACTCTTCTGACATGGTCATGAAGGTTGAGCGGACATCGATTCAAAACTTAGGGTCGTCCCATCGTCACTCCCCCTGCCCCATCTCCTTTTCTGGCCAGTCTGCTTCTGCTCCCCTCCTCCAGTTGCAATGGCCTTAACATTCCGTTGTCGGCGTTTCCTAGGCTGCCAGTGTGCGCTTTCGACTCATGCGCCAGCACGGCAAATCTGTCTGCCTAGTGGAGAGGAGAAGGGGTGGGGTTAGCAGTCACGATACCTGATCCTCAGTCCGAAGGAGAACAGCCCAGGCTCCTGCCTGTGCTCAAAAGCTATTAAAAATGTATTTTAAAAAAGACACCTTCTGCCTGTTCTGTCTTCTGTATGCTTGACTGCGGCCAATGTCTTTATTCTGTTAGAATAGTAATAACTTTCCGCCCATGTCGAACACTGATTTTTAATTTAATTTTTCACTTTATACCCTGCCCTATCCTGCTTGCAGCATTGAAACAACATTAAAATGAACCACATCAAAATTAAGCAGCATCATAACTACAGATACATCAATTCAGATCCGAGAACAGTAATCCATAGAATTGGCAGCAGACCACACAACAGCACATAGACTGGAAGCTTTCAGCACAACTTGAGCACCTTGATGGTAGGGTGCTGAGGGAAGTGACTTCAAAAGATGCCTGTTGGATCGATGAAAAGCCTGGCGGAAGAGCTCTGTCTTACAGGTCCTGTGGAACTTGGATAGGTCCCGTGGGGCCTGGATCTCCAGCCGGGAGCTCATTCCACCAGGTAGGGGCCTGGACTGAAAAGGCCCTGGCCCTCGTTGAAGCCAGTTAGGCGTCCTTAGGACTAGGGATTACAAGAAGATGTGTAGCTGACCACAGAGCCCAGGGGGGCTCATGAGGGAGAGGCGGTCCTGAAGATATGCAGGCCCTAGGATGTAAAGAGCCTTAATGATATGAAAAACAATAAGCTGCCTTATACAAAATCAGTTGGTCCAGTATTATCTTCTCTGATTGGGAGTAGCTTTCAATGGTTACAGAGAAATGGTTCTACCCATCCCCTTTTATATAAGAAATCTTTTAACTGGGGATTGATTTTTGAGTCTCCTGCATGCAAAGCAGGTGAGCCACATTCTGTCCCCCCAGATGTGCTACATCATCGCAAGCCGCAGTCTGCCAAAGAGCGCCAGTGTCCAAGAGAGGCTCTGGGGAATCAAAAGGGCTTCCTGGCACCCCAAGAATAAAAGCTGTATGGTTGACTTATATTTTTCTAGAAGACGGCGACATTGGGTTTATATCCCGCCCTCCACTCTGAATCTCAAGCTCAGAGCAGCTCACAATTTCCTCTATCTTCCTCCTTTACAACAGACATCCTGTGAGGTGGGTGGGGCTGAGAGGACTCAAGGACAACTCTTGTGAGAGCTATGGCTGACTCAAAAGGCCATTCCAGCAGGTGTAAATGGAGGAGTGGGGAATCAAACTTGGTTCTGCCAGGTACCACTACACCAAACTGGCTCCCCAAACTGGCTTAACCACTACACCAAACTGGCTCCCCAGTTTTCTAGAGACAAAGAACATTGTGCTTCAAGTTATCACCCATCTCTTTGCTAAAGGCTGGAGCTAATGAAGCAACACATCCAGGAAGAAAAAGAGCAAGTGATTTCATAGAAAGCTCCCTTCTGAGTGAGAGGTTTACTGAGTTAGACAAATGAGTGTGGGGGGCTGTCACTTTACTTGAGAAGTGGAGAACATGCTTAGGGCCAAACCGAATGGCCCCTGCCCCCCCCCAAAAATGCTGCTGTGCCCCCCTCCCAAACATTAAATCACTGGTCCATATAATCTTTGCCAGTTAGTAACCTCTGTCCCCAAAAGAATTTGCACATAAGCAGATCTTGTCTAGCTTAAGAAGGGGTTTCTTCCTGCCTGTTGTGGTTTTAGAGGATGA
Source organism: Heteronotia binoei (assembly GCF_032191835.1). Lineage (NCBI taxonomy): Eukaryota > Metazoa > Chordata > Lepidosauria > Squamata > Gekkonidae > Heteronotia > Heteronotia binoei. The sequence goes on from NC_083223.1 coordinate 258,712,007, forward strand.
TTAGGGGTTCATTTTCGCTTGGAGTAGATGGGGTTGATGTTGATTTCCTCTCAAGTGACATATATTTGTTCTGTCTTTGCTTGACATCTGATACCAGAATTGGGAATCTAATATTTTTTGGGGGGATATTAGCTCTTAGGAGATCTTGGCTTGCAAAAGGCGGTAACAGGGTCTTTACATCAAATATGACCAAGCCGCTGAGTTTCAGGGCTTTCTTTCTGGAAAAAGAAATGCTGGAACTCAAGGATTAACACACGGGTACCCCTCATTCACTTTTAAACATTTTTTTATAATTTTGTTTCCGCAAAGAGGTTCCAGAACTCCATTCTGCTGTATTCCCCCAGGAAAAAAGGGTGTGTTTCAGACTGCTGAGTAGCCACAACTAATCAGTCCCCATCCATTTGTCATTGGGGGATGGCTTCCATTGCAGAAGGCATTTCTTTCAATGTGTTTAGAGCTCTTTCTGTTGGTGTGTTCACAGTACACTAAATAATGTGTTTTACATTCAGATTTTTGCTATTTGTACGCAGTAAAAATCCAGATTTAAAATGCCTTATTTAGTGTAGTGTGAATGCACCATGTGTTGTCGCTTCCCACTTACGGTGACCGCGGGAACGCTCTCCAAAATGTATCATCAGCAGCCTTGCTCAGATCTTCCAAACAGAGGATAGTATCTCTACACTGTTTAAAAAGCTTTTGAACAAATTTTGATGCCAGTGGCACTTTTTAAGACCAACAAAACTTAATTGTGGGTATAAGCTTTTGTGTGTATGCCAAAACTTATACCCAGAATTAAACTTTGTTGGTCTTAAAAGTGCCACTAGAATCAAACTTTGTCCTGTTGCTTCAGCCCAACAAGGCTGCCCACCTGAAATTAAAAAGCTTTTGACAGTTTGGCTTGCAGTTTTCACTGCTGACCAGCGCGTGCTGCCACAGGCCGCTGGTGAGCACTAGCAGGTGCATGGTGATGGTAGAGCAGAACTGCGCATGCGTACACTGAGTACTGTAGTTCTTGCTCAACTTTTTTAAATTAAGATGATGAACTAGAGAGACCCAACAAAGCAGAGTCAACTAGCATCTTTAAGACCAGCAAAGTTTTATTCAGAATGTAAGGCTTTCATGTGCTCTAAGCACACTTCATCAGACAGTAGGATGGAATGGCAAGCAGTCCTAAATATAGAGAAAGTGGGCAGAGAGAAATATAGAGAAATCAGCATGCAAAATCATGGATATGTCCCTTAGCAAATTAAAAGAATTACAAGCCAGGCCTAGTAATTGCCAGCCTGTGTCCACTGGACTAAAACAACAAAAATAGTAATAAACGTCAGAATAGCAGATTATTGCAAAATGGTGTAATTTTTCAAAATTGGACCGCATGGTCCTTAATTCCTTCGAAAATGAGACCATTGCGATCAAGCCGGCTGATAAGGGAGGGGGCATTGTCATCTTAAATACAGAAGATTTTTTGGCAGAGATACATAGTAAACTTTCCAACCAGGACTTCTATGAACCTTTAGAAAACAACCCTATGGAGAAGTGGTAATTACTGAAGTCAACAACATGAGATATATTAATGATAGGACTTTGAGAATTTGTTTAATCAGTATTCCAGAACCCAGGTGTTCTATATACTGCCTAAGATCCATAAAGACATTTTCTCTCCCCCAAAACACCCTATAGCAGGGGTCCTCAAACTACGGCCCGCAGGCCAGATGCGGCCCGTTGAGGACGTTTATGTGGCCTGCCGGGTTATGGCAAAATCAGACCGGAAGTGACGTTCGACCTAAACTCGCGTTAGCAACGCACACTTCCGGCACTGGGCTGAGGCGGCGGAGACAGAGTGTGAGGTCATACCGAGGTGAGGTGAGTTCCCAGGCCGGGGTGTGTGGTGTGGGGAAGGGAGAGAGATGCAGAAGACGGAGAACTGACAGCCTGCGGCCTTGTACAGTAACGGCAGTCCGGCCCTCCAACAGTCTGAGGGACAGTGAAGTGGCCCCCTATTTAAAAAGTTTGAGGACCCCTGTCCTATAGTGTCTGCTTCGACTTCCCAATTAGAGCCTTTGAGTCAGTATCTGGATTACTTTTTAAAACCATTTGTAGCAGAGATCCCTACCTATTCGAAAGACACTACTCATTTTATTAGAAAGATAAAAGGTACGAAAGTAACAGCAAGTACAGTTCTCATCTCACTTGACGTCAATGCTTTGTACACAAATATCTCCCATGACGAGGTGAGGATCGTGTCACAAAATATTTTTGATTCCTGCGCTGACAAGTCTCCACCTACCCATTTTTTAATGGAGTTACCGGATATAGTATTAAAACACAACTTCTTCCGGTTTGAAGATCAGTTTTACCTTCAAGTGAAAGGTGTATCTATGGAGAGCACTTTTCTCCCGATGTGGCATGCTTATTTATGGATAACTTGAAGAAGAGATTTTTTTGTAATAAGAACATAAGAGAAGCCATGTTAGATCAGGCCAATGGCCCATCCAGTCCAACATTCTGTGTCACTCAGCGGCCAAATATATACACACACATACACACACACACTGTGGCTAATAGCCACTGATGGACCTCTGCTCCATATTTTTATCTAACCCCCTCTTGAAGGTGGCCATGCTTGTGGCTGCCACCACCTCCTGTGGCAGTGAATTCCACATGTTAATCACCCTTTGGGTGAAGAAGTACTTCCTTTTATCCGTTTTAACCTGTCTGCCCAGCAATTTCATCGAATGCCCACGAGTTCTTGTATTGTGAGAAAGGGAGAAAAGTACTTCTTTCTCTACTTTCTCCATCCCATGCATTATCTTGTAAACCTCTATCATGTCACCCCTCAGTCGACGTTTCTCCAAGCTAAAGAGCCCTAAGCATTTCAACCTTTCTTCATAGGGAAGGTGTTCCAGCCCTTTAATCATTCTAGTTGCCCTTCTCTGGACTTTCTCCAATGCTATAATATCCTTTTTGAGGTGCGGCGACCAGAACTGCACACAGTACTCCAAATGAGACCACACCATCGATTTATACAGGGGCATTATGATACTGGCTGATTTGTTTTCAATTCCCTTCCTAATAATTCCCAGCATGGCGTTGGCCTTTTTTATTGCAAACGCACACTGTCTTGACATTTTCAGTGAATTATCTACCACGACCCCAAGATCTCTCTCATGGTCAGTCTCTGCCAGTTCACACCCCATCAACCTGTATTTGTAGCTTGGATTCTTGGCCCCAATGTGCATTACTTTGCACTTGGCCACATTGAACCGCATCTGCCACGTTGACGCCCACTCACCCAGCCTCAACAGATCCCTTTGGAGTTCCTCACAATCCTCTCTGGTTCTCACCACCCTGAACAATTTAGTGTCATCCGTAAATTTGGCCACTTCACTGCTCACTCCCAACTCTAAATCATTTATGAACAAGTTAAAGAGCATGGGACCCAGTACCGAGCCCTGCGGCACCCCACTGCTTACCGTCCTCCACTGCGAAGACTGCCCATTTATACTCACTCTCTGCTTCCTATTACTCAGCCAGTTTTTGATCCACAAGAGGACCTGTCCTTTTACTCCATGAATAGAGAGGCCAACCCTTTCTGGTCTTCTCTCATGTGGTTCCACAGATATATTGATGATGTAATGGCGGTCCTTGCTGATGCAACGCTGTTACAACCTCTAGCAGAATGGATGAACCAGGTTCACCTGACTTTTAAATTCAGCTTTAAAGCAGATACCTAGACGATAACTTTTCTGGATACTCAGGTGTTTAAAACGGCTGCTAACACTCTGGCGGTTAAGCTCTATAAAAAACTTACAGATAAAGGCGTTCCGCTGCATTTTAATTCATGCCATCCGGCTCAGCTTGAATAGTTTGCCATACAGCCAGCTTGTTAGAGCCAAACATAATTCTACTAGATCTTCTGATTTCAACAAAGAAAAGGACCATATCTGTGGCCAGTTTTCGGGGTGAGGGATATCCTGCAGCCACAATACAGAAAGCCTGTAATTGTGTTAGGAAAGTTCCTAGGTCCTCTATGTTTGACGGGTCCTTTCATTGGCCCGTAGATCGGACTGGAGTTTCCAGAAGCTTGACATGCGCCTTCCAATACTCTACTTTATCTTATTCCATTCAAAACATTGTAAAAAATTGTTGGTTTTTGGTTCAAGATTTGCCAGGATGCCAGAGGTTCCCTAAAATAGGTTAAAGAAGAACTAATAATTTGGGTGACATCCTGGTTAGATCGGATTTTTCCAGATATAGTGTAGGAGACAACAAAAGTGGAGGTCACATGTGGGGCATGTTCCATGTGTTCCTTGTCCTTAGAACTGAGGGAATTTGTACATCCAGAAACGGGTTTTTGGATATTTCTCCAAGATACAGCTACCTGTTCAACCAAACAAAGTATTTATATTTTGTTATATCCGTGCCCCAAAATCTACCTGGGAAGCATGACACGTGTAATCCAGACAGTAAATGCCTCACCTACCGGACTAGGAAATTACCCATACCTAATGGATGTTGGTGTAAGCGACAGCATTGAAATTGGATTCAATAATTCTTTTTGAAAGGTATGGATTATCCTGCTTCTGAGGCAGCCTAATGGTGCGTTGCTAAGTATATCATGTATAGTTTGTATATTTCTATTTTATGTACATCTTGTAGAAGCAATAGCGAAATGTGGACTGAGTAGTACCGCGTCGCATTTTACTTCCTGTGCCTTGCTGTACAGAAGATAAAATTTGTGGAGCATGGATCTCTGTGGAAGACTTTGTGAAGTACAACTTGAACTTTTTAGGAGCAGTGCTCGCTGTGAAAGACTCTACTGTTTGAATTTTCACCTGCACCCAGCTGTTGATATAATTTGGACATTAATTTGTTTCTAGGTGACTGTGGGTGTGGGCATATGTTCCTTATCGTTCTCTTATAATTTCTGGTTGATCCAATGAAAATTTGTAGATTTACCAAGTGTTATGAGTGGTGTTTGAATTGTATTAATTTTGAGGCTGGTTCTTGCGGACGCTCGTGGTAACCTTTATTTCCTGTTCCGATATCCACATTGCTCTTTGTTGGTTGCTCAATCCCCAGGTGGGGGCAGGGGATCCCCCAGTTTGGAAGCCCTCCCCCCGCTTCAGTGTCATCAGAAAGCGGGGTGGGAGGGGGGAGGGAAATATCTGCTGGGCATTCCATTATTCCCTATGCAGATCAATTCCCACAGGGTATAATGGAGAATTGATCCATGGGTATCTGAGGCTCTGGGGTGTGTGTGTGTGTTTTGAGGCAGAGGCACCAAATTTTCAGCATAGCATCCAGTGTGTCTCCTCAAAAGACCCTCCAAGTTTCAAAACGATTGGACAAGGGGATCCAATTCTATGAGCCCCAAAAGAAGGTACCCCTATCCTTCATTATTTCCAATGGAGGGAAGGCATTTAAAAGGAGTGCAGTCCCTTTAAATGTGATGGCCAGAATTCCCCTTGGAGTTCAATTATGTTTGTCACAACCTGGCTCCACCCCCAAAGTCCCCAGATATTCCTTGAATTGGACTTGCTAACCCTACTGTACTTAGTGAAGGTGGGTTTAGTATATGTAATGAGATAAAAATTAAATATCCCTGTTGAGTCCTGGGGAGGTGTTTGTTCTAAGTTTCATAACAATTTGTAATTCAGCAATTTCCCTCTTCCTTCTGTTCTTGAAGTCCCTTTGCCTTTTTCCCTATGGCACCCTGGCCACAATGGAGTCTTTCAATCTTCACCGGAAGTTAATAGTAAACTAACATTTGTCATTTCTCCCGTACCACCTTGTTTTTTTAAGAAGGCAGTGTGCCGCTCTAGTACTTTCTGTACTCTATGGTAAAACAACGCGGGGTGGGGGAGGGGAGCCAACGGAACGTGACGCACAGGCGTAAGTCTCGAGCTCGCCTTCGATCCTCAGCGAGGGAGCGGATTGGACGGGTTCGCGCATACGGAATACGTCGTTCGGGCCTTCCACTTGTGCAAAAGGCGCTGTGAGGGAGAGAAAGAGGGGTGGGGGGGCTTGACGTTCTTCTTCCCCCCCTCAGGCTCTGTTCGCCGCCCGGCGACCCGCGTCCCTCGATGGCGGAAGGAGGGAAAGGCGGATACAGCGGTGAGGGGAGAAGAAAGCAGGGAAGGGGGCGGCGGGAGGAATCTCTGGCCGTCGCTGAAGGCGGCGGGAGGGCCGTGAGGGAGGCTTTTGTGGGGGGGAATCGGAGAAGGGGTGGGGCGGTGAGGGCCAGAAGGCGGCGGAGGAAAGGGGGAGGAAGCGGGGTACTCAGAGGGCAGAGCCGCGGTTGTGTGGGGCGGCTGCAGGGAGACCGTTCCAAGGAGGACTGGGGCGGTGGAGGATCCGAAGCGCCGTAAGGGACGGGGAAGGGATTTTTGTGTCGTGAGGGATTGTGGCTCAGTGGTAGGAGTTTCTGTGTTGAATATGGAAGGTCTCAGGTTCACTCCAGTGTGGTGTTGCGGTTAAAATGCCAGACTATAGGATTTGGGAGACCTAGGGTGCATTCGCACTACGCTAACTAATGCATTTTGCATCCGGATTTTGACACTAAGAATAGCAAAAAACCGGATGTAAAACGCATTAGTTACAGTCCTAAGAGCACTTTCTGGGGAGTAAGCCCCGTTGAATAGACCTCAGTAGAATTCAGAGTAGACCTTCTTAGGATTGCTCTCTTAGTGTCGTGTGAATGCACCCCCAGGTTTGAATCCTCTTTCTGCCATGGGTAGCTGTCTGGTTGGCCTTGGGCCAGTCACACACTCTCAGCTTGCCTTGCTTCCTAAGGTGGTTTTGAGGGTAAAATGAAGGCAAGGAGATCAATGTAAGCAGTTTTGGATCCCTGTTGGGGAGAAAGGCAAAATATAAATAAAGGTGTTTTTATATAAAAAAATAAAAATTACCAGTTAAAATGCATATCTGGTAGGAGATGATATGATTTCCAGTCGTGACCCTGGAGAAAGCTACTAATCAGAGTAGACAACTGTGATCTTGATAGATCAGTGCTCTGATTTAGTATAAGGCAACTTTCAGCAGTGACTTTTAGCAGGGCCTTTTTGTGTGTGTGAATGTTTGTCTGCACCTGGAAGTCATGGCGACCTCTGGTGACTGACCCCTACTGGGGCTTGGAGGATATTCAGAGCAGTGGCTGAATGGAACCTGCTGCTGTCCTCCTGACCTGGTATTTTAAGGAGGTCACCCATCCAGGTATTTGCCAGAGTCAACATTGCTTAGCTTCTATGATCTGAGAAGATTGGGCTTGCCTGGGCTTTCCATGTCAGGGCATTTAGCAGGGTCTTTTATATAAACAGGGTATTGTTCTTTTAATTTTGGGTATTGCTCAAAAGATTTTTTGTGCCAGTGTTTATTGACTTTAAATATTTTAACTGTGAAGTGCTTTGAGTGTCTTGTGAGAAAAGTGTACTGGATATGCTGCAAAATAAGCCAAGTAAATAATTTCTCATGTGCGAGTTTGAAGAAGAGAATGGGAAGAGGCACAGCTTCTGCGAGTGCTGGAAGAGAGAGAAAAAGGCACCATAGTTTTAGGAGTAAAGGAAATTCTTGGAGGGTGTAATAAAAATATCAAGTAATGTTGACTCTTTGAAAGGAAAATGCCTTTCACTGTATTGCAGGGCAGGGCATAAATATTCAGTTTTTGTCACTTTTTTATTCCTTGTGTTCTTTCAAAATCTCAGTGGGGTGTTCTTTTCGTACATTTTATTCTTACTGTAGTCATGGTAGGAAGGGTATGTTGGGGTTTTTTTGTATGGACATACTCAAATAAGGGATATTGGCTGTTTATCATTACATATACTAACCCATCTTCCACTATATTTTAATGCATTATTTTTTTCTAATGGTAAACTAGAATGATGTTTAAACCTCCTGAGAAACTAATGCCATCTATTTAAACCCAGAACTAACAACAAACTCTTATTTATGGCACTTTACACCTATGACATCAGTCTGCTTTTTATCACCCTCCATTGTTGTTTCAGCCCAGTTAACAACACTAACTAACAAACACAGACCCCAAGTTGTGATTCTTTTAATCTGCTAAAACATTTCCATGACTCTACATACTAACTCACTGCCCACTTTCTCTATATTTAGGACTGCTTGCCATTCCATTTTTGTCTGATGAAGTCTGCTTAGAGCACATGAAAGCGTACATTCTGAATAAAACTTAGGTGGTCTTAAAGGTGCACCTTGACTACTGCTTTGTTCTGTTTATAGTCTTACACTGACTGAGGCTTTTCAGCTGGTAGAGCTTGGGGATTTTCTACCCTTCACTGAAACATTTTTTCTCTTCTTTTAATTTCTGCTTCTGTTTCTTGAGCAGAAAAGAAAAGGGTTACTGTAGGCATCACACTGATGGGAGAAGTGTATTTTGGAGAGTGGGGAACAGTGTTGATATAATGGCAGAAGATCAGAGCATGTGTACAGGGGGAAGGGGTCAAAGTAGGGAAAAATTAGCACTGTGGGCAGTAGGAAATCTTGAGGGGCAGAGATGATGGAGGGTGTCAGGAAGGGGAGAAGAATTAGTGTAGGAGTGGGCCAATAGGAAGAGGAGGAAGATGTTCTGGGGACTGAGATCTTTCTGAAGAAGGTAGTGGGGATTTAAATGTAGAGGTTCTTTTTGTTTGGGATGCACAAGGGTGGTTTTTGAAAGACGGGAGAGGGAGGGCATTCATTAGTTAGCATTCATTTGCAATATATACATGCATCATTGTCAGGATGTTGTCCTTATTTTTGAAGAAGGTGACATAGAATGCTTTGGAAAGCAGAAAGTGGCTCATTCTTGTGAAAAACTTGGAAGAGAGTCCTTTGCTGTTAGAGAAATTGAAAGGAGCTCAGGGAGAGCATTTGCAGGTGGAAAAAGTGTGGCTGTCTTGGGGTGGGGGAATCAGAAGGAAGGAGAGTTAGGAATGTGGTCAGAAGGAGCCAGATGTGATGAGCTCAGAGTTCTGTTCATGAGAAGTATGGGAGCTCCTGGTAGAAAGTAGAGTCAGTTTAAAGTACAAGGGAAGTGGCCCTCTTTAATAATTTGTGGTGTCTTGCTAAATGCAGTTCTGGTTCCCACTTCAATTTTTTTTTCTAGTATCCTTTTCATAATTTTGAACTTGTTACCCTTGCACAGAACATGATGATCGTGTGGGTGGAGGACGCAGCAGCAACAGGGGTTTCTCTGGGCGGCGGAAGAAAGGCCGGGGCCCCTTCCGAGGAAAGATGTACAGTGAGATGAACCATCATCAGAAAAGCTGGAGCAGTCCAGGCTCTGGTCCTCGTAGCCGTATAGAGGAAGATGACGACGATGTTCTCATGAGTGACCCTCATGATGCACTACGATCCCGCTAGTGAGTAAATTGCCTGTTTGTTCCACCTCAGTTCTCCCAGCTGTCTAACAAGGACAGCAGGCTTTTAAATATATATATATATGTATAGGATTGCTGTGGTGGTGTTGATAGTGGAAAGTGCCATCAAGTCACAGCTGATTTTTTTCGGCCCCATGGGGTTTTCAAGGCAAGAGATGTTCAGAGGTGGTTTGCCATTGCCGGCCTCCATGTCACAACCCTGGTCTTCCTTGGAGCTCTCCCATCCAAATACTTGCCAGAGCTGATCCTGCTTAGCTTCCAAGATCTGATGAGACTGAGCTAGCCTTGTCTAGCCAGGTCATTGTGTTGTGTTAATGAAAGAAAAATTAGGTAGTCCAGGCCCCTGCTTTTTTCACCATGGACCTCAGTTCTTATATAATACCCAAAATGTTTTGTATGGGCTATCTGGTAGCAGATGGAATTAATTATTGTTGAGGACGAGGCAATAGGTTTGTGTTTCTCAAAAAGTGAAATTTTCCTTTTTTTCATAAAATAAAAATTACCTTTAGCACACGAGAACCATTGGTGTATTTTTCAGAAAAACCTTCAACCAATCCTTCCGCCTCCAAAGTTCATGTTGGATTACCTGTTAAAAGATTAAAGCAAATAAGGCCAACGTGTTGGTTTTAATGAATAGGTGAATGGTGAGCATCTGCCAGCAGCCTGTGCTTTTTGATGTTATGGTTTACAGGCTTTCCTGCAGACCAGTGAGTAAACACTTAGAAGGTGGGGCTTCAGGAGTTAAGTGAGCCTTTCCTGCCTAACCAGCTACAGCTTTATAGCTGTGGGTGCCTGTATCTTGTTCCTAATGATGGACAAATGGGGTCATGTGAATCATTCCCCAGAATAGCATTGGGCGGATGAATGATCCGGAGAGTGTAAACCACAATACTAATTCAGAAAACTAATGACTGGATATGACTTGGGAAAGGGTGCAGTGCTGAGTGGCCTAGTTTAATAAAGGGAGGGGGGTAATTTGGCAGTATGGATATCGTGTTCATATCTTACTGGCATTTTCTTTTAGAACCAAATGCTTTCTGTTGCTTCTTTGTCATCAGCATAATTTGTATCCTGAACTAAGAACAGGTGTGTCCAGTGGTACCTTATAGACTAGTAAAATTTATCCCTGCATAAACTTCCATGAGTCAGAGCGCCTGTTTTTATTTTGCTGCTTACAGATTTAACACAACTACCACTTGGAATTATCATTCTGTGAGTTAAGAGAATTAGCGTCAGGCCAGAGAGTCTCCCATGTTCTAATTCAGCGTTATTTGATGTGTCACATCAGACCTGCCTTGCTAAAAAACTAGCTTTCTATTTCCCAGCAATCCTTATGGGCAGCGGCCAAACAGACCAGACCGGGAGCGGGGCAACCTGAGCAGTTTAAACCTCACGGTGCGAAAGAATCTGGGATCTCCAGACCGAAGTTTTCCCATCAGCAATGCCTCCAGGAGGAGGTGGTTCAAAGTCACAGTGAGTCTCCTGGGAAAATGGGGTATGGAGGCAAGAGCCAGGCAGTCAGAAGGGGCTCTGACTGCCATTGGCAAAAATGCCTTGCTACTTGCAATAGGCTGAGCTTACTACTATCGCTGAGAGTAAATGCCTGCTATTGACTGGTCAGACCTTAGAACAGGACAGAGCTTTAGGCAAAATAGGATAGACCAGGGAGATTCCTGGAAAGCAGCAAGCCACAGGAAGCAGTGTTCGGGCAGGGGAGGAGGGTGGAATATTCCAGCAGTATGCGAGGAAAAGTTGGCTAAAGTTCACGAATCTACTAAAACAGTAAGATCATTGAAAGCATTTGATATTTATTGTGCTTTGCTATGCAGAGATAAGTTAAATACTTGGATATTTACAGAGCAATCCAGAGATATACTTCCACTGTGGTGCCTGGCTGCCACTTGACTATAGCAGTGGTAGTCCCTTCCCTAAGGGCATAAATTATGCAGCAGCCAGTTGACAAAGTCAGTGTGTTTGCAGTGTTTTCTGTTCATAACCAAGCTTGCATCTATAGCAGCTGTGCCACAGGGATCATATGGAGGCATTGCTTTGAGGCAGTGGCACCAGCACAGACAGTGCTACCAAAACCAGTCAGGGGCCATATGGCAAGTGGGTGGAGTTCAGCATCCATTTCAGGCAGAAGGCAGAGAGGGGCTGTCCACAGGAGCACACCCTCTTCTCGCTTAAAGGGACCATCTCCTGTCAGCAGATCCGGGCACCTGACAGTGGGGAAGGGCTTTGAGCAGTCTGTTGCCAGGGGTACTGCCACACCACCCCTGCCAGTGGCAGAGCAGGAGCGGGGCCCACTGGGATGGCCTCAGATGTGGGGGCATGCAGCACCACCCTCAGATCTGCCAGTTCATCCCTCAGTAGTGCAAATGTGATCTTGGGCTGGAATGACTGGCATTTCACTCTGGGCTCTGTCATTCCTGTTCCAGAGCAATCAACCCCCAGAGTATCAGTCCAGACCCATCCTGCATGCATCATTGCTTCCATGTGTTGGGATGAAGTTGAGATGTATTGCAATGGAAACCATGCAAGTGATTTCTCATTCCTGCCTGCCAGTATGTCCAACGGGCATACCCTCTACAAATTCCATGCCCTCCCAAAACATTGGGTCTGTCTACTGCACTGGCTCCCCCTCAGCCGCTGACTCCAGGGACCCCCAGGATCCTCTGCCCCTTCATTGTGACCCTCAGATGTATGACAGATGGCTGCCCCCTCCTTGGAGCAGACAGAGAGTTATGAAAGTCGTTCACACACCCAGTTTTATTTCTGACGAAGTAGCTGACATCATTCCCTGTTTCACGCTCACAACAACCCTGTGAGGTGGGGTAGGCAGAGGGTGTCCATCTGGGCCAAGGCCACCCACCAAGTTCCATGGAACAAGTGAATGCATTTAAAGTTGCTTTTTTTCCACCTCTCCCTCCCTCCCCCATCTATTTGCCTGCCTGCCTTCCTGTCTTGTGGCTCTCAGACATCTCACATTCATGTCTTGTGGCTCTCAAACATCTGAATTTCATTCTACATGGCTTTTACATTAAGCAAGTTTGGCCACCCCAGTCCAGATCATGTGAAGTGATGGTATCGCTTTACTCTGCTCTGGTTAGATCTCACCTAGAGTATTGTGTTCAGTTTTGGACACCACAATTTAAGGTTATAGACAAACTGGAACATGTCCAGAGGAGGGCAACGGAGATTGTGAGGGATCTGGAGACCAAGTTCTATGAGGAAAGCTTGAAGGAGCTGGGTATGCTTAGCCTGGAGAGGAGACAACTGAGAGGTGATATGATCATCATCTTCAAGTACTTGGGCTGCCATATAGAGGATTGTGCAGAATTGTTCTCTGTTGCCCCAGAAGGTTTAAGCAGAACCAGTGGGTTGAAATTGAAAAGAGTTTCCTGCTCAACATTAGGGAGAACTTCCTGACTGTTAGAGTGGTTCCTCAGTGGAACAGTTTTTCTCCAGGCCAGTTTGGTAAGGGATCCTGGAGGTTTTTGCCATCTTCTGGGCATGGAGCGGGGCTCATTGGGGAATGTATGTGTGTGGGGAAAGTATTTGTGAATTTCCTGGATTGTGCAGGGGGTTGGGCAAGATGACCCTGGAGGTCCTTTCCAATTCTTTGATTCTAGGTACTATTCTTCAGAGGTTTGCTCTGTTATAGCTTTAGCCGCCTTCTTCTATGTTTTATTCTCAGATTCCTTTTGGGAGGAAATACGAAAAGTCATGGCTGCTTAGTGCCATTCAGAATCAATGTAATGTTCCCTTCATCCCTTTGGAGGTAAGAAAGTGGAAGACTATTTTCTGCCTTAAAGTGACAGTCCAGCACTTTAATAACCAAACTGAGAAGAGCGCAAGTTTACTTGGAACCATGTTATATGCATCCACCACTCTGTGCCCATTGGAGTTAGTGTTTTGGCTGTGTTTATCTTTGAATATTTTTGATCTTTTAGTTGTTATGGACAGTGAGTGCTTGGTTAGCACTGTTTTATATGCCATCTTGAGTCACCATGAACAGTGGGGAAAGCGGGGTATAAATATTTCAATAAATTGGGCTGGGCCTGTATTCTGCTTATCAACAGTCTAGGACAGGAGTGTCAAACTCATTTGTTATGAGGGCTGAATCTGACGCAAATGAGACCTTGCCAGGCTGGGCCATGTGTGTCATAAAATGTAATGCCAGGTAGCAGAGATTTTTTTAAAGCTTAAAATAAAACATGCTTAAAACATTGGCACTGGTTGATCTTAAAGGTGTTTTCTTTGTCTTTCTTCTGTGCAATCTAGGCTCTCTGAGTTGCTCAGCAAAGCCACTGAGCCAAGCCTCTCTTCCTTCTATTGGCTAAGGCCCCTCCCCCTCCTGGTCCCCTGGTGTAGGAAGGACAGAGACAGAGCTTTCTTTGAAACAAGCTATCCCTCCCTCCCCAAGGGAGGAGCCTCAGCCAATGGAGAAAACAGAGGCTTTGCTCTGTAGCTCCTGTGTGATTGAGCAAGCTTGGTAAAAGAAGCTGTGATGCAGAAGGAAGCAAGAGATAGGAAGGAGGAAGCAGATGACAGCCAGTTGCCTGATTTGGCCCCCAGGCTGCATGTTTGACACCCCTGGTCTAGGAAATAATATCCATTTTACTTACCTGTTGTATTTTTATTCCACTCGTCATCCAAGTAGTTTAGTGACACCTACATTCTCACAAAAATATATATGTGAAAGGTGTGCGGGGTGGAATCAGCAGCAATGGTGGCATTGGGGAAACCTTTAGTTACTGTATTTGTGCATATCTTACAGTTTCAGTGCCGTTGCAAGGTACTATCCATGTTTATATGCAGTTCTCGACAGTCAGCTTCTTCATTTAAAAAACAAACCAGATTATCTCACATACACTGCTTTCTTTGCACAGGTTCACTATGCCACTAATCGAGCTGTGTTTTATGTTGAGGACCCTAATGCTGCCAACGCCCTCAAGCACTTGTCTCGGAAAATCATTGATGCAGATGGCGGAAAGGTCTGGACACTCCTGCCCTGAGAAAAGTGGAAGTATGAGGGGAGGGCTCATTCCAGACTAAATGGGGGCATGTGATCATTTGTAGCTAGAGCTGGTCCTTATTTGCCTCCAGAACAACATACTTGCCAAAGGCTAAGTTAAGCCCTGCTTGTTGGCTTGGCCTGCAGCAAATACCCCTCTTCACACACACACACACCCCTAAGTTTGAGCTGTCCTTTTTTTTCAGGTGGTCATATTGGTCAATGCATGTAGTCCACCACCAACTGTCCAGCATGAACTGAAGCAAGAAGAGGTTGAACAGCTGAAGGTGAGTGAAAGACACCGCAGCAGACATTGAGATCTCTTAGCTGTTTGTGAGATGGCAAGTTATTTGTAGGGGTGTACGTGTTGGAGGGGTGTGTGTGCTGTTTTGTTTGAAAACCTATTTCTAGAGATCTGTGGGGATGGAATTCTATCTCCAGTCTTTTGGAGGAAAACAGCTCTTTGTTCTTTGAGCTGTGAATATGGGGAGAATGCAGGAATACAGACCACTTCCTGAAATCAGCTTGTTTTCCTTCATCAGGGCACCTGTGATCCCCTCATGTCTGTTGCTCTCTTGTACTTCTCCAGTGTTTTTTTTTTTTTTAGTCCAGGGGCACCTTTAAAACCAACAAAGTTTCACTCTGAGTGTGCATGGACATGAAAGCCTATGCCCTCAATAAAGCTTTGTTGGTCTTACAGGTGGTACTGGACTCAGACTTTGCTCTGCTGCTTCAGACCAAAAGAGCTACCCACCTGAAAGTATTTTGTTACATGTTCTTCCTCAAATGAGGCTCAGAGTGGCATACCTGTGTATTTTCAGGTGGCTTTTCCTTTAGGCACTGACCGCCAGTGCATGTAAGTCTTTTGCTGCCTTGTGGCATCAGGTCAAGGAAGGACTGAGACCCTGGGGTTCAGGAGGAACTTCAGAAGCAACTGCACAATCCCTGTAGTGATGGAAAGGCGCAGCTACAGGTGCTTGGGGCTCGATATCAGTTGTGAGGCATGGCAGGATGAGCATTTTCAACCATTTGAGAGACTAATGAAAGGAAAGCTGCAGAGAATAGCTCAGTGCTTTGTATTTGGAAGATGGCAGGCTTCAGTCTCTAGTGTCTCTGTTTAAAGGGGTGTTTGATTTCCATTCTGCTCTGTCCAGCTCTCAAGGCAGCTGACAGACAACTCTCCTTGTGTGGCCAGTTACCTTATTTCAGCAAATGGTAGCGTACAGGGTAGAGATTTCAATGATGAGAGCAACAACTGGTTCAAATAGCCATAGGCAGTCTTTCAAAAGCCCTGGACATACCATATGGGTATAGCCTACATTTTGAATTGAGCCCTGTTGCAAATCTGTAGACAGTGTCAAACCCTTTGGGGCAGGGGTCCCCAACCCCCTGGCCACGGACTGGTACCAGGCCGTGGCCTGTTTGCAACCGGGCCCTGCAGCCTTGCTGCCCCGCCGCCCATGGCGCTTCCTCCCCCTGCCCCCTTTTCACCATTTTAAGACCAAGGAAGGGGCCGTGAAGCACCTCCCAGGCTGACCCCTACCCAGCTGATCAGCGGGGAAAACTGCAGCAGTGGCAGCCAGCAACCCCTGAAAGAGCAGCGCTGCCCTTGCCTCCTCCCCAATTCCTTCCTGGGCATGGGAAGAAAGTGGGGAGGAGGCAAGGGCAGTGCCACTCTTTCAGCAGGTTGCTGGCTGCTGCTGCCATGGTTTTCCCCACCGATGAGCTGATCGCTGGGGGGGTGGGGGGGTCAGCCTGGGAGGTGCTTCACGGCCTCTTCCCCAGCCTTAAAATGGTAAAAATGGGGAGGAGGCACCACCACGTGGGGAGGTCGAATTCGGTGCCCCCACCCTGCCAGCCTTGGGGCCTGTCCCTGGGGCCAAAATGGTTGGGGGCCACTGCTTTAGGGCAAGTTTAGAGAGCCAGTTTGGTGTAGTGGTGAAGTGTGCGGACTCTTATCTGGGAGAACTGGGTTTGATTCCCCACTCCTCCACTTGCACCTGCTGGCATGGCCTTGGGTCATCCATAGCTCTGGCAGAGGTTGTCCTTGAAAGGGCAGCTGCTGGGAGAGCCCTCTCAGCCCCACCTACCTCACAGGGTTTCTGTTGTGGGGGGAGAAGATATAGGAGATTGTAAGCTGCTCTGAGACTCTGATTCAGAGAGAAGGGCGGGATATAAATCTGCAGTTGTCTTCTTCAAAAAAAAGTGAAATATATGTAATTCCAGGTCTGTCTGAGACAATGGAGAGCTGTTGCCAGACAAAAGAGTCAGTATTGAGTTAAATAGACTAGTAGGCTGAAAGCAGCTTCATGTGTTCATCTGCCTGCTGAGGAAAGTGAAATAAGGGGTGGGAAAGTCTGTGGCCCACAAGACCAGGTGGGAATGGAAGAATGATGAGAGGCTCTCTAGGTGTAATAGGTCTCAGTTGGGGCCAAAGGAGATTTAGAAAGCTCTAATAATCTTCCATCTGTTCAGTTCTTAAGAGATCCTGGTGTGCATTTTAAAAAGTTTCGGTGGAGTCTTCAATCAGACCAAAGGAAAGGCAAGGAAAATCAGACTTCTTTCACTTCCCTGTGTGATCCTCAATGAGCTCTTCTTTTGTTTCCAGCTTTGTATGAGTAAGAGATACGATGGTTCGCAACAGGCCTTGGACCTGAAGAGCCTTCGCACAGACCCAGGTAAATAGATTTCAGTTGTCTCTTCACAGCCAGGGCTGCTTTTTTCCATCCTGAAACATGGAGGTGAACTTTGGCATTCGGCCTCCACTTAAACAAAACAAAATCAATACCGGCGAACTTGCAGTGTGGACAGTCCTCAGAATCTGGGTTGTTTGTCTGGCAGAGGTTGCAATGCTCTAATTGCAGCTGCGAGTGAAGAAAAGATGTGTAACCAGGGATGGGGTTTCCAGGGAGTCCTACGGAGAGCGAATGAGATTGATAATACCTGGTTTGTTTTTGAATTCCTCAGATCTGGTGGCTCAAAACATTGATGTGGTGTTGAGCCGCCGAAGCTGCATGCTAACTGTACTGAACATCATTGAGGAGAACATCCCTGAGGTCAGTGGCTTTTGCCCCCCCTGCTTCCGATTTTGTGGATCCTCTGTGTCCAGTGTACTCACTTGCATAGATTTCTGAGCATGTATTGTGTATTTCACCACTGGCTTTCTTAGCTCAAAACTGTTTGGAGTTTTCACGTGAACAGGAGCCCTTTTACCTGGTTAGCAACAAATGAGAGTTTACTGGAGGTGCCAGTCCCTGTGCAAAATGTTTAAACTGGTGTTTGGTATTGTCATAGAGCAGGAGTGGCCTAACTGTGCCTCAGGAGCCACATGTAGCTCTTTTACACATATTTTGTGGCTCTCGAAGCCCCCACTGCCCTGCTGGCTGGCTTGGAGAATGCATTTATCTCTTGAAATTACTTCTCCATGTCAAGCCAGCTGGCAGCTTGGAGAATGCATTTAATGTTAAAGTTGTTTTCTGTCCACCCCTTGCTTCCTTCCCTCCCTCCCTCGTCTAACGTTCATGTCTTAAGGATCTCAGACATCTGACATTTATTCTACGTGGCTCTTACATTAAGCAAATTTGGGCACCCCTGTCATAGAGGCTTTAGGTGGGTGAAACTTGACTCAGCTTCCAAAACAAATCTCCTGAACCGGCTGAACTGAACAATGGTTGTCTTTGCGAAGCTTTCTGACCTCTTCCCACCTTCAGAGCAAAAGTAGCAAAAGCATTATCGGTAATGCTTTGTGACTCCAAATTGAGAGGTTGTGGTTTAAAAACTTATGATCACACAATGTGGCAGGGAACAGAATGTAAAGGAAATGGATACATATTAGGACAATATATAGCATTAAAGCAGCATTGTAATCTTTACCCCACCCCTCTAAGGCAGACCATCACCATGCTGAAAATGCGAGAGAGGCTGAGAAGAGTGGTTTGCCTACTGCTGTCTAGTGAGTTTCTGGCAGAAGTGAGATTTCAACCAGAGACTTCTGGATTGCCGCTCATTCTTGGCTGAAGTGATGGGCACTCTGCAGTTCAGCCTTCTTTGGACTGGAGCAAGCCTGCATCCATATTCTAAACTTTTATTTGCATCTCTACTGCTGCATCCAATTTTTTGTGTGTGTGAGATGCTAGGTTCTGTTTAGAGACATTTGAAATCTGCTTGCTTTTGTGCTGCCAGTCCCTGCCTCTCACTTAAAAGAAATGGATCGTCTTTCCCTTGCATTCCCATCTAACTTTCTGCATCTGCTTTTTTGCAGCTTCTCTCTCTAAATATGAGCGACAACAAGCTATACCGGCTGGATGAAATGTGTGATATTTCCCAGAAGGCTCCTAATCTGAAAATCCTCAATTTGTCCTGCAACCAGGTAGACCCAGGTGCTCACTGACTTCAGCCTGGTCCTCTGTTCTTAAAACTTTTCTTCTGACTCTACACTCTCTCCCCCCCCTCTTCCAACTGCCTTCAGTTGAAGTCGGAACGTGATCTGGACAAGTTGAAAACATTAAAGCTCGAGGAACTGTGGCTGGACAACAATCCACTGTGTGATAGCTTCCAGGACCAGTCCACCTACGTCAGGTGAGGGGCAACCGCGGGGCTGCCCTGCCTGGCTATGGCAGGGCACCCCTCCATTCCACCCTCCAGTCCCCACTTGCATTTATTTGGTCCCACATTTGCCCACGGAGCAAATAGGGCTCCATAGAGATGAGCTGGCTCCATATTATCAAGAGGTTTTTACTCACCCAGGACCACCTGGTTGATTTACTCAATCTCCGTACATAGCACTGTCTACATTTGCCATGGCCTGGTCTCCCTGAAGAGTCTCTGCAATCCTGAATCCTTATTGTGATGCCTTTAATGATGATTTTGTTTCAGTTTGACCAGAGCGCTGCCCAGCCCTCCTGCCACCCACTCCCCCATATTAACGTTATGGAATTAACAGCTAAAATTTGCTTTCAAGTGATCCCCCATATTCCCTCTAGTCTCGTTTTCCTTCCTTGCACAGTATTACTACTTCCGCTTTGGGAGCTTTGACTCTCAGAAGCTTTATACTCCGAAAATCTTGTTCGTGTTTAAGGTGCTGCTGGGCTCGAATCTATCTGTGCTTCTGCTTGCAGTTGTCATCTTCAAAGGACCTCTGGCCACTTCCTTCCACTGTCTACTCTGCCCGCTTTACTTTTAACTCCTGGGCTCTAGGACCTCACGATGCACAGCCTTTTCCATTCTGTCTAGTCGCCTCCTGCATCTCCCACCCCTGCCCCATGAAAGCCTGCCATGCCACATCACCTTGTTGTGGACCTTACCTTTCACATTTATAATGAGAGCCCCTCTCCCCGTGCCGTTCCAAGAAGCACCGTGTTGTGCCCAGGCATGCAACATGTTTATATCTGAATACTGAATGTGAGCTTCCAGATGTTGGGGCAGCCCTGGTGTGTTTGGCCCATGCAGATGGCTGGTTAGCCAAGGACGGGTAAGATTCCTCATGGGAGGGACAACCTAAGACAGGCACAGTCACACAGTGGCCAGACAAGCCCTTCCCCCGCCTCTGGGAAAGCCGGCGGACAAGGGACAGCTGCCTCACTTACTTGTCTTTGGACAGCTTCAATGCTGATTTCTGTGCTTCTTGATGATAGGGGCAGTGATGGTGCTGACTCTGAGATGGAGCAGCTGCTGATTGAAGTCATGCACTCTTTGCAAGAAAGATCCTTCTCATGCTTGTTGCAAGTGGGGAAAAACCCCTCATTTATTTCAGAGTCATGTGGGTGTACGCAGGCACCTGTGTTCTCCAAAAGGGTGGGAGCGGTAGGGGTGACACCCAAGACTGGGTGAGGCTGTGCATTGGTAGGGAGGGGCTTCCAGGCCTTTCCTCTTTGTTTCCTTCAGTCTGTTGCATCCCTTGCCTTTTAACTCCCACCCCATCCCCTGCTGCCTTCCGCAGTCTTTAATTAGAGTTGGGCCTTGATGCAGGAACCCTTCCCAAGCTGTTTTAAATTGGGTGCCAGGATGTTGGCTCAGGCAACTCCACGACTAATGGAAATCCTTATCCACTCCCCCTACTTCCCATTCCCCACCCATGCCCTTTTGCCTCTGTGGAGCACCTCTCCTATAAATGGAGCTGTGCGGGTGAGTACATACTAAGGTAAGTGTAGCGCACAGCAGAGGGAGCCGTTCAGCAGTGTGGTCTTCTGCAGCTCATACCCATGTGCATGTGTAAAACTACCATGGGGAAAAACACAGTTTTATGGCAAACCACCCTGTAAAAAAATCTGCCGTGAAAACATTGTGATGTGACATCACCCCAGAGTTGGAAACGACTGGTACTCGCACAGGGGACTACCTTTACCTTTATTTAAGACTTTAATTTTTTCCTCTGCAAGCAGAGGCCTGTTACCTGCTAAATGCTTGGAAGTGCACAGACTCTCAGCACTGTTCTTGACCTCTTTACGGGGACAAAATTGTAACCTTAACACTGACAGACTTCCACAAAGTCCAGAGCTGCATGTTCAGTGAAGGAACATTAACTGTATTGTTTCTGCAGCAGTGACCATTCAGGTTAAACTGTAACATATGGGGAAATGGAAACAAAAGGAGTCACACAGTTCTCTTAACACTGATTATAAAAATTATCTGATCTTAATGATCAAACTTTTCAAGTGACTCTGCTCCCTTGTGTCGCTTTTATAGCTGATGCTCAAGGAAATCACTTCCTTAAGTTAGTTATATACATGGAGCTACACAAATTGCTGCTGGGTTTTGCGCACACGTTTTGTGGGCCTTGTTTAAAACGCTTGTACATGTAAGTTTCTTAGGCTTCCCAAGAACAATTCAAATTGACAGCCTTTTGTTGGGGTTTCAGTAGAGATTCTGGTGAGTAATACCACCATTTCTTAGCTTCATGTGGTGTTTTTCTACACCTGTCAACAACAACAAAAAATGGATCGAAGTCATTTTCTTTTCCTCACAGAACTCTGTTTTCTGTAGTATCGTACTGGGGTCTTAGAAGTTGAGAGATGGCCCCTATGATAATAATAATTGTGCCATCTAGTTGCAATTGACTCGTGGCGAGCCCCAGACCACGGGGTTTTCAAAAGGCAAGAGACAAGCAAAGATGGGCCTTCCTCAACATAGCAACCCCCGCCTTTCTTAATGGTCTTCCATCTAGCCAGGACTGACCCTGCTTAACTTCTAAGCTCTGATGAGATCGGGCTGTTCAGGCTTCCTGGCCCTAATTATCTGTGGGGATCAGTTAAATAGAAACAAGGGCTTCCATCTTGTCTGGCCCAGAGTAATAACTTGTAATTCCCATTCTTTGAGTATAGTTGAAGGTTCTTATTGTGAGCCTTCCCTTCCTGGCTTTAAAAGATGGGAAGGTAATGCCCTTGCATTTGCAGGAGGTACAAGCAAGATAAGAGAGAGTGGAGGCCATGCGGGGACATAGCTGAAATGGAGCTCCCTGGGTTACAGAGGGGGTGCTGGTGGAAGAGAGGGGCCATCAAGACAGGTGGTGGGGGGGGGTGGGGGTGGGCAGTCCCACCTGACCCATAAAACTGCTTCATTCACTCTTGTTCCTATTCTGACAGTGCTATCCGGTTGCGGTTTCCGAAGCTGCTGAGGCTGGTGAGTTGCATTGTCATCTCTTACGGGAGGTGTGGGGGTCTGGGCTCACCTGTGTACATTTGACAGTGCTCTTGCGTTATTCCTCTGCTTTTTCCCTCTGCAGGATGGTCACGAGCTGCCCCCTCCCATTGCCTTTGATGTAGAAGCACCTACTGCGCTGCCCGCCTGCAAGGTACAGAACCACCTTGAAAGTGGTGGGGAAAGGGCAGCTTGTCCCCAGTTCACGGAGTCTTTTTGAGCTCTTGCTTTGAATCATGTGGCTTGGCATTAGAAGGCTGTTTGCTATGAGCCCTGTCAGAACACTGCTTTATTAATGTGAGCACAGTTAACAGATAATTTCTTTTCTCATCCAGGGCAGCTATTTTCCTTCAGATGACCTGAAGGTGCTGATTCTCCGATTTCTGCAGCAGTATGTATTGAGTTGTTGCTTTGTTAGTAGTACTTCTCAAGTAATGTGATGCTAAAGATTACTCCCCCCCCCCCCAAAAAAAAAAGAAAAGAAATTCACAGGCCTTGCCTGGGGTTGTAGTAACTTAAATGCTTAAATATGCCTTGCGCTTTCAGTCTTTCTTAGTATTGTCTGCTCTGACTGGCAGAGGCTGTCTGCAGTATCTTACAGAGAAAAATCTCTCCCAACTCCTGCTGCCAGAGTCATTTAAACTAGATTGAACTTGGGACATTCTGCTACAGAATACATGTTCTATCACATTAAGCCACAGCCCTTTCCTCTGTATATGCAAGTGTTATTCAAGGATTCCTTTCACTACGTTGGAGCATTGGCCATGTAGCCCAACAGGATCTGCTCTGACAGGCAGCAGCTATTCATGGTCCCAGGCCACAGGCCTCCTCTTAAAAGTTAAAAGCTCTTCAGCATGCCCAATGTGTGCTCTGCTACTGTGCGGTGATCTTTCCTAGTATAAGGGAAAGATGTTGTGGGAGAAAGGTAGAGGAGAATGATTTTGGGTTTTAAGCTTGAACTTCATAGAGAGAAAAAAAGACAGTTACTGGTTAGAACTGAGCAACATCCCAATAAAATTTGTGTTGGGAATACCTAGCCAGTGGCTAATAGTTTGAGATCCTGGAAGGAAATTTGTCTTCTGACTCTCACCACAATAATGTTAGCCTATAGACCTTTGGCTATTCAGCCTTTTCTTGGACATGCCTCACTGAGCTACCATTTCTGAATCATCTGTAGCTATTTGCTCTGCAAACATTGCTTGCAACCTGGGGTAATACAGCTCAGGCTTCATTGAGAAGTAGGTCAGAAGCACAGATATCTGGTCTGTCCTATTTTTCTTGGTAACGCTTGAATTCTATCACAGATACTATGCTGTCTATGACTCTGGGAACCGGCAAGGATTATTGGATGCCTACCATGATGGAGCCTGCTGCTCCCTGAGCATTCCCTTCAGCATACAGAATCCAGGAAGGTAAGCTAGCATCTCTAGTTTTATTCTTTAACATTGGGAGGGGGAAAGTGTGCTTAACGTAGGGTGGTAAACTTGTGGGGTTTTTGGCATCACACTGTGAATTCCATATAAAAATGATACAGGCAATTCAGGCTCTACACTAGGATGCGCAGAATTCTTCAGTTCGTGTAAGAAGCTACTAGTGCAGTTCCTAATGTTTTGCTAGTTTTGGACAGATCTTTCAGCTATGCATTATGCCTTATGAGCACCATGGCAGAGTGGGGATTTGAACCTGAATCTCCCAGATCCTAGTTGGAAACTATCCACTGCACCATTAGTTTTCTTGAAGTGACTCATGTTGAACACTAGCAAGCAGATGGACTGCACACCTACCTATAACGTTTGGAAAAACAAGGTGGTGTTAAGACATGTAAATGTATTTATTGTGTTTATCTTCATTCATAGCCCACTTTTCTCATTGGGACTCAAGAGTGTGAGATAAAACTAAGGCAGTCAGTAAGCTGATCAGAAAATGTAACATTTGAATCTAATAGCTGAAGTTCCTAGTATAACAAAACTATTTAGACAGTCCGCAAGCGGATTACAAAATATAACTCTTGAGTTTAACGGCAAAGATTCTTAGCAAAGCAACGTAATGCAGTGGGGCTGAGATTGAAGAACTGAAAGGAAAAAAAACACATTCTCCCTAATAGGGGTCTCAGTCTGATCCATTGCATCAGATCATTGTTGGTTTGGGGGATTGGGTGGAAGGATTCCTTCCATTATCTTCATACTAGCCCGCCTCCTTTTATTATTTATTTAAAACATCTATTAGCCACCTTTCTGGTGGTGATGGAAAATGCCATCAAGTCGCAGCCGACTGACTTACGGTGACCCCGTAAGGTTTTTGAGGCAGGAGACGTTCAGAGGTGGGTTGCCATTGTCTGCCTCTGTGTCGCAACCCTGGCCTTCCTTGATGGTCTCCCATCCAAATGGTAACCTGGGCTGACCCCACTTAGAAGAAGAGGAAAAGGAGATTGGATTTATACGGCACCCTTCACTTGAAATCTCAGAGTGGCTTACAATCTCCTTTCCCTTCCCCTCCCCACAACGGACACCCTGTGAGGTAGGAAGGGCCTGAGAACTTCTGAGAGTTGATGAAATAAGGCTAGCCTGGGCTGTCCAGGCTACCTTACAGGAACCTAAGGCAGCTTAGAGTGCAAACACAATAAAATGCACCAAAAACAAACCACAAATTAAAACCAGCAATTTCGATCTGCTGGTAGGGAGAAGAACAAAAGCTAATCAAATGCCATTGTAAATAAAATTGACTTTGGCTGGCTCCTAAAGGTCAAAAGCAAAGGGAGCCAGACGGGATTTGAACTTGCGTAATCTCTAACCAAATCCAATATTTGAATTGCACATTTTTTAAATAGGCTAGGAGGAAAAATGGGGGGAGGGGGAGTAGAAGCTGTAGCCCTTTGAAATTCTGCAAACATTCTGCTATTGTATGCATTCCTGGAAATCCTTGAGTTTCCTTAATAGGATTTTCTCGCCCAAACAGAAGCAATTTGAGCGACTACTTCAAGAACAGCAGAAACGTGAAGAGACTTAAAGATCCCAGTAAGCAATCATAAGTCAAAAAAATGGGGGGGGGGTTTGCTGTTGGTTGAATGTGGGCTTAGGCTGCTACGTGGGGTTGGCTGCAACTAAACATCTGGTACAGCGTGAAGGAATATTATGTGCAATAGCTGTGCTGCACATGGCCTCTGTTTCCAGCTGTGTCCTCAGCTGGGCACCAAAGAGGGAGCTGCTGTATCCTAGATGCCCTCAAGAGAGGGGAACTGCTATGGCAAAAGAATCTGGCAAAGTGCTAGAAGCACAGAAAACTTTTGTACTTTGATTCTGTGGAAGAAACACTAGCATCTGAAGAGCTCTATATTCTAGGGCTGGTTTCAGCTGGGGAAGTTAGCTAGGAGGGTAGATAAACCTAACACAGGGACTTGGGAAAAATAGCAGAATTGACATTTTAAAGTCAAATTAAAATTCTTTAGAAGTATGTCATTATTGTGTGGTTGGGGAACAAAAAGGGTATAAGAGCAAGAGTCCAGCAGCAAGAGTCCAGCACCTTAAAGACTAACAAAACTTATGATGGTAAAATTCCTTTATCTGAAGAAATGAGCGGTAACTCACAAAAGCTCACCCCCCCAGCTACAAATTTTTGTTAGTCTTTAAGGTGCTAGTGGACTCTTGCCCTTTTCTACTGCTACAGACTAACACAGCTGCTCATCTTGCTCGATCTCAAAAAGGGATAGAAAGAAATAAAGAATTGACCTTTATTGGTTGAAACATGTTTGAAAACAGGGAACAAGGACAGAGTTCCTTCTAGTCTGCCTGCTGATCATCCTTACCTTTATAATTCCACCTATCCCCATGCTGTTTTGTCAGAAACACCTGTTGATGTGCTGTCCATTTGAACAACCCATTTTGGTTTGCATGGGCCTTTGCAAAGGAGATGTCTGCAGGAAAAAGTCTCTCTTTTTTTTTAACCTGGTAGCTGAACTTGGAACTACAGGAGTGTTAATTGAGCTGTCCTCAATACTAGTTAGTTGATGCTGCTGTTTACTACTTCGGGGGAGGAGGGCTTCATCTACACAGTGAGTTCAGCCTCCCAACAGACTGTGTCTGCAGTCACTTGGCTTCTCTAAGGTTGTTGTGTAAGAACCTTTCTCAACAAGGGGGTACTGGACACACCCTAGTAGTGATGGACAGTTCCTGGGCATCTTTGGGGTGCTGCTATAGGAGAAAGAGGTGAGGTGATGTGAGCACTAAATCAGACTTCCATGGCTTGGTTTTGCATTCTCCTGAAAGTTGTAACACTCTGGATATTCTCACTGGAGAGCATTGCCTGGACTAAGCTTGCAAAGTTAGTAGTTCGTGAAGGGAGAATAAACATACTCAGACAAGAATAAAAGTTGCTCCAGGTTTATTGAGGCCATTAAGTAAGCATTTAAGTGCACACTAACCGGTCATTGCGACTGGACTCTAAGATCAGTTCGCCCAACTTACTGACTTCAGGATATAATCGTCTTCCCTTCTTGACTTAAATTTAAAAAGACACAGACCTTAAGAATGGTTTCGGCATTTTCCATTGTGAGGCTTTTATCTACAAACAGGGCAATAACAGATAAGGATATTTCTTAAACAATGGTTTGGATTTTTTTTGTTGACCAGCATCAGTACATATTAACCAGGTGGTAGTCTGCAATTCTTTTAACTAATGGGAAGACTAAACTAGGGGAATAACTCTTTGTCTTCCTTGATGTTAAGGCCAAGCAAGGGCACTGCGTGTAGTGTCCCACAGATTAAAAAAATAAAGAGAAACACTTAACTGTATGAGGAGTGGCTTAAAACAACATATGAACAGTAAATAAGACATCTTGGAATGCAGTTGCCAAACTTTGATGTAGAGCTATAGTTATGTAATCTTAGGACATAGCTAGAAATTCTCAATTCTGTAACATTTTCCCTTCTCACTCTCCCCACCCTCCCCAGCCATGCGTTTCAGGCTTCTGAAGCACACACGGCTGAATGTTGTGGCCTTCCTCAACGAGCTGCCCAAGACTCAACATGACATCAACTCCTTCGTAGTGGACGTCTGTGCACAACAGGTGAGAAGGGGTTGGCTGAGTGAGGACTCTCCAGCAGGGACTGGGCAAGGTCACCAGTAATACTCCCTCTAAGCTGCAGAGTCCTGTGAGCAAAAAATCTAATTTGTGTGCTACTGGCATTACAGCTGTGAGCTACAGCATGTCAGTTTGCTCTGGGGCCGTTTTTCCTGAGCTAAGACAGAAATGTATGAACCGGAGGCTAAAAAACTGTGAGCTAGCTCACGGGAACTCAGCTTAGAGCTCTAGTTACCAGTAGATTTAGCAGGGGGAAGAGAAAACATGTGTGTCAACTGGGGGGGTGGGCTGGAAGAATTTAGTACCACTGGTAGGTGAATGAGAGGCCAGATAAGCTTCCAGTTCTGCAGTGGGTCAAAAATGTGCACTCAGATTCTCAGAATTCTGCAGCCAGAAAACTTTACTAGAAAAGTGTGTGTTTTATTGTCTAATTTATAGTAACTTGATTAAAGAAAAGCTTAAAGAAAAGCTGTCAAACAATTACCAAAAAAGACACATTACACAAAAATACACTTTTCTGGTATTGGGCTTGCAAATGTATTACTGCATAACCTAGGCTCACTATTTGCCCACTTTGGGCAGGCAGCCTTCCGGTAATCCAGCCATTCCTCTCTAAGCCTACAGGGAAAATGGAAGGCAGGAATGATGTCAGGTAGTGCTACAAGGCACTTTCACTCATTACCCTAGCCAAAGCAACAAATGGACAGTATAAACAGTATACTAAGGTTGCTTGGTAATGGCTTGACAACCCTAGTATAACTCCTACAGGGTTGCTTTCCTGAGCTGTCATCTTTTACACTGTTCCTTCTTTTTACAGAACACAATGCTTTGTTTCACACTCAGCGGGGTCTTTAAGGAAGGTGAGTGTGTTGTCGGAGTCCCCGGTGCAGTCTTTTAGTGCAATGCAGCCAGTGCAGCCGTGCTCTGGTAGATTCTCTTCTTCATCTCTGTTCCATTTGTTGTTGTTGTTCCTTACAGTGGAGGGGAAGTATCGGGAGCTGATGCGGGCGTTCACTCGTGTGTTCATTGCTGTTCCTGCCAGCAACAACGGGTAAAGAAATGAGCCTTCCGGGCATGGGCAGCCCAGAATGTGGGGGCTAACAGGGAAGAGGTCAGGTTGTAGGGCATTCGGAGAGCAGTGGAAGGAGGACTGTTCTGCCTGATTGCCAGGAGCTGGGTAAGTCTGACTTCCTCAAGTCCTGATGGTCATGTGAGAAGAGTCCTCTGTACCAGGGTTTCCAATGTGTTGTCCAGTACCCGCCAACACCTTTCTTGGCACCCACCAAGTGTTTTTAGAAAGTGGGTGGAGCCAGATGGCATTCTCGCCCACTGGTTATCTGATCGGCTATGCAGATTAAAATAACGTTTCAGTGGCAGCTGCCACCATGGCTTGTTCTATTCTTTCTTGGCCTCTTTTCCAGTGTATTTTTTAATTATCTCTTTTCTGTCCTGCACTTGGGCATCCTTTGCATAAGCCGCTTCACCTCCTGTGGTGGCCATTTTGTGGTTGGTTCCCCCTCCTGCTGCAGCCATTTTGTAGTTGCACTCACCACTCTTGGGTCAGAATTCTAAAGATGCCCACAGGCTCAAAAAGATTGGGGATCCCTCCTCTATACCTAAACCATCCCCTTTAGCCTGTCCTTTTAGTTTCTGCAAAAGGAACTAATTTCACTCACCTGATCAATTTGCATACAGTGGTATTAGCAGAGAGGAGATCTTGGTCTCTTAGTGCATTTCTGCTGAGCCAGCTTGTGCCTGCAGGTTGCTGGGATTCAGGCAAATAATTTTGGGTTAGGTGACCTCAGCTTAATTTCATAAGGCACATCCTAATTTCTTAAGCGAGACGGCAGACTCCAGATCAGTTACTGTGATAAGACTTAACTAAATCCTTAAGAGATCCTGGATGTGCATTTTTATTTTGCAAATTTTCAATGTGTGGATAGGATTATGGATTAACGGTCAGTGGATCATACAACAGACCTGAAGCCAGCCCAGTCCATGAACAAAAAGGGGATATGAGCAAGAGTCCAGCAGCACCTTCAAGTAACAAAATTTTGTGGCAGGGCTTGAGTCACTGCTCATTTCTTCAGATAAAAGGCCACCCCTGTAGGTCTTACCCTTGTTTGCCAACCCCTTGGCAGATGTCATATACAGACTCCCAACTGAAAGGGTATGGAGGAGCAAGGGGGTGGGATTCTTGAAGTTTTGATGTTTTCCCCTCTGGCTGGCCAGACAAGCAGTGCATCAACTTGCCCTTTTCTCAGTAGTCATCCCGAGTCTTCTCTTTGTGCAGGCTGTGCATTGTTAACGACCAGCTGTTTATTCGCAATCCCAACAACGAGGACATCCGCAAGGCTTTTGTCATGCCAGCACCCACTCCCTCTTCTAGCCCTGTGCCCACACTCTCCGCAGAGCAGCAGGAAATGTTACAGAATTTCTCACTGCAGTCTGGCATGAACCTGGAGTGGTCTCAGAAGTAAGTCTCACTGGAAAATGGGGTCGGGATGGGGAATACTGCAGGATGGGGCTTGAACACCCTCCCTGCTGGACTCGTTCTCACTGTTGTATGAATCTCTCCCCCTATCCATCCACAGGTGCCTCTCAGATAATGATTGGGACTATGCTCATGCTGCCCGTATTTTCACCCAGCTCAAGGTGAGTGTCCTTGTCCTGATCTGCCACCAGTCCCTCTCCAGCTGGCTGTGGACCGGTTTCCCCATTTGTAGGCCAGCTTGCTCACTCAGCGCTTGACTTTGGTGGAGCAGGATACAGAGTCTGAGGAAACAGTCTTGAATGTGCGCTAGGCAGTCTCAGTGCTGCCACCAGCAGTAAGCTCTCAGGGGTTCACACTCATTTGTTATGAGGGCCGGATCTGACATAGAATCATAAGAGTTGGAAGGCACCTCCAGGGTCATCTAGTCCAACCTCCATAAATGAGACCTTGTCGGGCCGGACCATGTTGAGCTGGGCCATATGTGTACCTATTTAAGATTAGGTAACAGGGATATAAACTTTATAAAGAACACAGACAAACACAAAGATTTTTTTAAAACTTAAAACGTGCTCAAAACATTAGCACTCATTGGTCTTAAAGGTGCTTTCTTTGTATTTCTCCCATGAGATCAAGGAAGCTCTGGCTCTTTCCCTCCTTCCCCAGGGGACCAGGAGGGGGAGGCGCCTCAGCCAATAAAAGGGCTTGCCTCAGTAGCTCTGTAGCTCTGCTGTGTGATTGAGAGAGCCTGGCAAAGCAAGCTCTGCATTCCCCCCTTCCTCCCCAAGGGAGGACCCTGAGCCAATGGAGAAAATAGAGGTTTTGCTCTTTATGGCTCCTGTGTGATTGAGCAAGCCTTGCAAAGCATGCTGTTACACAGAAGGAAACAAGAGAGAGAAGGAAGCAAATGACAGCCAGTTGCTTGGGGACCTGATTCAGCCCCCGGGCTGCATGTTCGACACCCCGGCTCTTAACTGCTGTATAAACCTCAACCAATACTCTCTCTAAGCTGTGGAGTCTTGTGAGCAAAACTTCTACTTTGTGAGCTACTGGTATTAAAGTTGGGAGCTACTGCATAAATCAGTTTTCCCTAAGTGTTAGCCGGATGCTAAAAAACTGTGAGCTAGCTCACACTAACTCAGCTTAGAGGGAACACTGGCCTCAAACAAGCATTTTAAAAATGAAACTTCTGGGTATCACAGCCTTTTTAAAGAGGTAAAGACCAAACATTGCCCCAAACAATGGAAATTTTGGGTGAGCTGGAGAAACATTATGTTCTTGGGTTGAGGGGGGGGGAAGCCTCTGAAGGGCTTTTTGTATTTCTCTGTCTCCTTATTCATGCTGCTGCCCTTTCTCCTGAGAGCTTAGGGGATCATGTATTTTCTTCATTTGTACCTTTACCAGAACTCTGTGGTTGATTAGACAGAGACTGTCCAAAGGCCGTCTAGTGACCATCAGGCCTGAGCAGGGACTTGAACCTGGTTCTCCCCAGGCTTAGTCTTATGGGCAGACCACGAAACCTCGTGCTTGTGGTCAGAAGTGCTATATTTGGGGTCATGGAAGAACTTCGTGCCTTCACAACAGGGAATTGACAGCTGACCTTAGGATGCTTAGTCTTTTTCCAGCACTGCGTGAGTCTTGACGTGTGCAGCTCAAATCGCTGGAATTATAGGACCTGCTAGTGCATTGTTGCGGTGTTACCAGTTAGTTCTCTGCTTGAATGTACATGAAGCTGCCTTATACTAAATCAGACCATCGATCTGTCATAGTCAGTATTGTCTACTCAGACTGGCAGCAGCTCTCCAGAGTCTCAGGCAGAGGTCTTTCCCATCACCTACCACCAGGCCCTTTTAGCTGGAGCTACCAGGAACTGCACCTGGGACTTTCTGCATGACAAAGCAAGAAGTTCTTCCACTGAGCCACAACCCCTCCCTATATGCTTTGCTATTTATTTATTTATTTATTTATTTATTTATATTAAGATTTATACCCCGCCCTTCTCACCTAGGTGTCTCAGCTGGTTAACCCAGCTATGCCCCAGCTGGTTAACCAGTGGAAGGCTGATATAGAGAAGACCTTGGGATGAGACCAAACGTGGGAACCTGTAATCTTTTATTCCTTCAGTGATGATGTTAGAATTCTATTATGAACTTCCTGTCTAAGCAAAGGGAACTGGGTGTGGCTTGTGAGCCTGCAGTTCTGGGATAGTTAGAAGATGGTGGGAGACTCCTGGATTCTGTTGAGAGCTCTGCATGCGACGAAGTCAAAAGCCTTGATATTTGTTTTGTTCTCTTTGACAGGCTGAGGGGAAGATCCCGGAAGTGGCTTTCCTCAACTGAGCGGTGGGCCCTGTCACCTTGACCAAAACTTAAGGAAACAGCATTTTATCCTTCAGAGAGACGTTATTTTGTAAATAAATGAAAGTTTCACTGTGTAAATTAAAAGACTCGCTCCCTTTTGCAACTGTGAAGGCTGAGGCCATTCTCCACGAGGGTCGGAGAGACAGGCTGTGTTGAGCACAAAGTGGCAGCATCTCTGGTACCCATGGGGACGGAAGACAACAAGAAGGGTTGCTTTGTAGACTGGCTTTTTAGAGGACCGAGCTGCCCCTGTGCGCACCATTTGGACAGTGAAGAGTCCCCCCATCTGTGTTTCTTTTTCCTCTTTTGACTTTGAATACCTGGTATATTTTTAATGTGCGCTCCTCCGCTACTTTTTCTGCAGCAGTTGTCTCAGGAGTACTGTTTTGTATATCTCTAGCCCTAGGTTAAAGAGGAGTCAACAGTTCACGGCTTGAAGGTTTTAGAGCATCTCCAGCCTTCTGAGGCTAAAATATTTTGTGCGTTGGGAAGAAGCAGGGCATTCGTGTCGACCTGCTGCTGCTTCCGTGGACCTCTGGGTTTTCTTTTTTCTTATTTTTTTAAAATGGATTTTTGGAACCAGCCTGAGCTCAGGCCCCGAAAGGCAAGTCCCTATAAAGTGCTGCCCCTAAAATGGGTGCTGCCTCACTTTCCCTGGCTCCTGGGATTCTTGCTGTTGCTCACCACTTAAAAGAGATAGGAAGCATGGGTTGGCATGCTCAGCAAGGTGTAGCTTCTGTGTTCCTCCTCTGCCTGTAGTTCTTTCAAACCAGCTGTTAGTAAAAATAATTATTATTAAAAACCATGTGTATCTTCTAATTTTGTAAACCAGAAACAGGAACCTATTGATTTCCCCCTGTGGCTGTAGATTTCAAACCCTATGGTGCTGTCCGTTCCAGCCAGAAACTCCAGTACAAATTGATATGCTATTCCAGATGACTCTGGACAGCTCCAGTCAAATGCAGGGGTGTACTTAAGAAGCCCTAGGTTTCTCATTAGCTTACCTGTATCAGATCATTAGTCTGCTGCCAACATTTGCAGTTCATTCTCGATATTGCACAGAAGTAAAAATATTACTAGAGAATCTTGCTTTTATTTTCTGTTTTTTTAAAGCAAATAATGATTTGTAATGATTTACAATAACATGCACTAACTTGCAAGAATATAATGTGTTGAATTGATATAGATTGTTAAAGGAGAGCCAATTATTTGATACCATTAAAATAGTTTTCCAGAGTTACCCAGGTTACAGGTAAGGAGCATCATCAAAAAAAGATGCTCAAAATCAATTTAGCTTGTCATATTTATATCTTTATAATAGTGAGACTCAATAAGGTTGGGGGACTGCTGGATGTCTGTTAGTAAGCACAGCAGAAAAGTTTGTAACCAGATTTGCTTCCATCTATGTAAGAGTTATATGTGGCAACCAGAACTGTACAGAGTATTTCAGATTTACGTCTATCCTGGTTAAAAGAGCAAGAGGTTTACATTTGAGTTATTTAAGAACTAGTAAGTCTCCCACTCTGGATAGCATATACCCACAGGTTTGTAATCTGTCTTATTCATCCTAGAACTTCTCTTGTCACCTCTATTTGGACCCAGTTCTTCAGACACCCTTCTTGAAAGTAGCTCCAGCATAGATATCAGCCCCATGCTTTATGTATTTAACGTTATTTATAGTCTGCCTTTCTCATTGGGACTCAAGGAAGATGATACAGAGTGAGTCAATAAAATCAACAAGATGGGACATTCAGTAAAGAATGAAACAAGCTTTAAGTTATAGAACCATCCAGAAGTCTAAAAGACTGAATTGAAGCAAAACACAGGGGTTAATATGACACATTAAATGAATTGCACAATAGGATCCAACCCATTGCAAGCTTTAGTCTATATAAAGTGCTATAGACCACAGTAACCAATAATTTATCTAAGTAACTTTGTGAAGTACAAACCTTGAATAATTCAGTTTTGCATAGTTTGTGTAAAGCCAGAAGTGTGGGAGTCCTCTTGGGTTCCTCAGGCAGGCTATTCCACAAGGTGGAGGCTACAATGGAGAATCCACATGTATAGCTAGTTGCTGATTTTGCCCATTTGCAGTGCTGGAGAAGACACTTAAGAGTCCCTTGGACTGCAGGAAGATCAAATCAGTCAGTCCTAAGGGAAATCAACCCTGACTGTTCCCTGGAAGGTCAGATGCTGAAGCTCAAATACTTTGGCTGCCAAATGAGAAGGGAGCACTCACTGGAGAAGACCCTGATGCTGGGAAAGACGGCAGAAGAAGTAGGCGGCAAAAGATGAGATGGCTGGACAGTGTTACTGATGTAACTAACATGAATTTGAAGGATGGTGGAAGACAGGAGGGCCTGGAGTGATCCTTATGTTTGGGCATGTTTTTAACAGCTGAAAAGTTTTTGTTTACTTGTTTAATAGCAATGTATTTTGCTTTAAATCACTGTCATTTTTTTAGCAGAAAGAGACCCATACTTACAGTCACGGGCAGGAGATTGGGGCGGTAAGGGTTGCCAGGTCCTTGTTGAACAGGAACTTCATAGAATCCACCTTCCAGAGCTTCCGTTTCCTCCAGGGAAAATGATCTCTGTAGTCTGCAGATGAGCTATAATTCCGGGAGATCCCCAAGTCCCACCTGGAGGCTGGCATCTTTAAAACGCAGGCATAAGAAGGCCTTCTGAAGGTTATCTTACCTGACAGGAGACCGCGTGTATGTATACAAATACCTGTTTCCACAAATGCAAAATTGTTCCGCGTTACACTGCGCGGCACTATGCTGTTCGCAGAAGGCGCAGAGGGAAGCGTTGCTTCCCTTCCCATCCAGACCGACAGCTGAGCCTACCGAGGCCAGCACAGACTGGGGCAAAACTCGATCTCGCAACCAGCCAACCGCTGCCTTCCGGAAGCCAACGCCGGCTTTCCGAAAAGATGATGCAAAAAAGGTCACGTGTTACAGAAGGGGTGGTGATTGGTCTAAAACCAGACTGCAACTCCCAAGAGCCTTTGGGCCACAGCAGGTGACCCCTCCCTCCCTCCCGTCAAGGGCGAATCCAGAATGTTGTGTTGCACGTGGGGAAATGGGGTGCGGGTTTGGGGCTCGGTGAGTGGGGGGCCGCGGAGTGCGGGGCTGCTTTGGAGTTGGTGCTGGCGGGGAGCGCCCTGGCCTGTGCGCTCTTGGAGCTGGAGCGCATGGAGCAGAAGCAGCGCGGAGAAGACCCCGTGGCGATGGGGCACAGCCCGCAGGGTGCATTGCGCGTTTCCGCTGGATGCCCGTGTGGCCCAGGACGTTTTGCTCTTCCAGCATGACCGAGTTCGCTTTTTCCGCCTTCTCGGCCTTTTCTGTGCCTGCCAGTTCCTGTTCTGGACCTATCTGGCACACACCGCTTTCTATTCCCTGCGCTCCACCGGCGCTAAGCGGCCGGAATCGGATTCGCAGCAGGGGGAGCGGCCTCTGCCGACCCTGCCGGGCGGAGCCACACTCAATGTCGGCTCTAACAAGTGGCGCTTTGGTTTCACCGCCTCTTGCCTGACAGTAGGTAAGGAAAGGCACTAATCCTTTGTTCCTACTTCTGGTTGCGCTTTAGTAGTAGTAATAGCACACCCTCCTCAACACCCAGAGAGGCATCAGCAAAGTAGACCCCTGCCCTGTCCCAAGGAGTTTGCAATTTAAATGATAATCTTAACTCCTAAGAACAGAAGAGCCCTTCTGCATCAGATCAGTGGTCCATCTAGTCCAGCATCTCTTCTCAATTCCTCTGGTGGACCAACAACAGGGCATAGAGGCTGAGGCCTTTCCCTGATGTTGCCTCCTGGCTTAGAGGTTCTCTGACTCAGAACCTGCAGTTGTTCCGCTTGCAATGGGCACAGTGAGAAAACATCTGCTGTTTCAGATAAAATAACCCTCTAGGCCCAGTATTCTGCTTCCAACAGCTGTCAACCTAAATTGGTCTTTCTGGATATTCAAAAGCTGTGTAAGAAGGTGATGGCTGTCCCCTGTTCTATTTCCCTTAGCAGCTCGTATTCAACGAGTAGGCTGAGATTGTAGATGGAGGTTCTCTAACTGGTGGCAAATACCTATTAATAGATCTGTCCTAATCCATGGAATTAGTTGCACCCAAAAAAAGCCATGTAAACTCAGTGACCATTCCAGCCTAGTCTTTTTGAATTCTATAGTCATATATACATACAACAGATAAAATTACAAATATCCATAAATTAATGCTCCTGATATTTAAGATCCCCCCCCCTTCTCCTTAGTTAACATCATAAAAATTTGGGCTGCCACCAAATTAAAGAAATTTTAGTTAACTTTAATCCTACAAGTTTTAGGCATGAATCCATTTTGTATAAATAGCCATAGTAGCCTTATTGCATTGCTATAAATTGCAATGCATTTGACTGCCTTGTTTACAGTGTGTGACCCCTCTTGAGTTTCAGTGAGAAAGGCAGACTATATATAAAGTAAATAAATATTGCGTCAGAACTAGACATTCAAATGACAAAAAAACCCACCCACTTTGTTTCTCAGTGTTGCGTGCGGTAGCAGAAGTCATAAGAGGTATTCCCGATTTCTCATCCACAGAGGAAATGGCTCTTCTGAGATGATCCTTGCCATTTGCAGTTTTTGTAACTACTTTTAGAGGGTGGAAATCTGTCAGGGCACCTTTAGAGTCAATCAAAATCCTTGTAATCAGTTAGTTGGCTAATTGGCTTAATGTTATTATGCACATACTTCATTTTAAATGTCTTTAATGCTGAAACATTTTGTTTGATGTTCACTGCCTTAGAGGACCCTATTTGAGTTAAAAGTGAGCATAAAAATGGTTAAAATATTGGGATTTGCGTAAAAGACAGCCATGTATGTCTGAAGATTGTTAAGTTTTGGTTTTACTTAAGACTGCTGATTATGGGTTGGAGCAGGGCTCCCCAATCATTCTGAGCCTGTGGGCACCAGTGGTTATGGCATAACGTGGTGGTCACAGCCACAAAATGGCTGCTGGCCACAGGAGTTGGGAGTCAGCCACAGAATGGAGATCCTTGTGCAGTGGTTGTAGTTGCTGTCAAAACAACATTTTTAAAAAATCTGCACAGCCAATCAAAACTACAGTGACTAATGAGAAGTCTTGCTGGGCGAAAGCTCCGCCTGATGCCAGGAGATATGTTGGTGGGTACCATAGAGCAGGGGTGGCCAAACTGTGGCTCGGGAGCCACATGTGGCTCTTTCACACATATTGTGTGGTTCTTGAAGCCCCCACTGCCCCGTCAGCCAGCATGGAGAAGGCATTTGTCTCTTTAAATAACTTTTCCAAGCCACGCCAGCCGGCAGCATCTAAAGTTAAAGTTGCTTTCTTTCCACCTCTCCCTCCTCAACTATTTCCTTTCTTTTCACCCTTCTTTCCTTTCTTGCGGCTCTCAAGCATCTGACATTTATTCTGTGTGGCTCTTATGTTAAGCAAGTTTGGGCACTCCTACCATAGAGATTTGGTATAGTGATATCTAATTAGGTAGAGAGGATTGAATTACATTTTTGAGTAATATCTATGTTAAGGAAGGTTACAGTCTTGTGATGCGTTGAGCCTATTGTTGTGTTTGTTCAGGTTCTTACTTTTTGAAGTTTATAAGGTATATATATTGAGACCTAGGAGAAAAAAAGGTTTGAAATAATATATTATTTGTTCCTTTCTCCTCAGGTTGTCTGATCTTGGTGGCAGGCTTCATTTTTTCACGTCGCTCCGTCAGCCGAGTCATTCTGCACCGTGGTGGGCAGGAAGTGACTCTCACCACCTATTATCCCTTTGGCCTGCCCTCCTCCTTCACCGTACCCCTGCGCAACATCTCCTGCATGTCCCATCGTTCTGAGGTGCCGGCCATGATCCCCCTCAAGATCAAGGGGAGGCCCTTCTATTTCCTCTTGGACAAGCAAGGGAGGATCACAAATGCCAAGCTTTTTGATATCACAGTGGGTGCTTATCGGAAAGTGTAAGGCTAAAATGTACAGTTACAGAAGAAGAGGGTTCAGGAGAGTCCACCTTCCGCACTGGGCTGCCACAGAGATGAAGAAAGACTGATGAGTTACAGTCCGTCCCTGATTTATGTATTGTCCATTCTGTGGGGGGACTGGGAGATCTCCCACCAGCATCTTCAGAACAACTCTTCAAGTACTCTTCTATCCCCAACGAACGGACATAGATTTATGGGGAGTCTGGGACCTGAACTAGTCAGGAATAATTGCAATTGTACTCTGGTTGACTACTTTGCAAACTAAAAATGCAGAAAATGCTTATGGATTTATTATTTTCTTTCCCACACAAGTGTGTGTCTCTCTGTCAGTCAGATGTATCCTCCTACCTTTTGGGATAAAGAGGGGAAATAATGTGTGTTTAGGCCCTGTTGGCAGAAATCCTATGACAATTTTCAGGACATTGGGTATTGGGGAACAGGGAATAAACCTCTTTCCAGATGATTCAAGACCCCAATTTTCCCACATTAGAGCTGACATACTTATTTCTCAAAATATTCCTATGCCTTAACACCATGGGGTAGAAACTCATTGTATTTCTGTACTGGAGGGGTTTTATCTGTGGGAAAGAGGAATAAACCTCTTTCCAGATGATTCAAGACCCCAATTTTCCCACATTAGAGCTGACACACGGTACTTATTTCTCAAAATATTCCTATGCCTTAACACCATGGGGTAGAAACTCATTGTATTTCTGTACTGAAGGGGTTTTATCTGTGGGTTTTCTACAGTTTAGAGCTCCGCGGTGTAGAGTGTTAAAGCTGCAGTACTGCAGTCCTAAGCTCTGCTCATGACCTGAGTTTGATCCCCGATGGAAGCTGGGTTTTCAGGTAGCCGGCTGGAGGTTGACTTAGTCTTCCATCCTTCTGAGGTCGGTAAAATTAGTACCCAGCTTGCTGGGGGGAAAGTATAGATGACTGGGGAAGGCAATGGCAAACCACCCCATAAAAAGTCTGCCGTGAAAACTTTGTGAAAGCAACGTCACCCCAGAGTCGGAAACATAAGAACATTAGAGAAGCCATGTTAGATCAGGCCAATGGCCCATCCAGTCCAACATTCTGTGTCACACAGCGGCCATATATATATATCTATATATATACACACACACACACACTGTGGCTAATAGCCACTGATGGACCTCTGCTCCATATTTTTATCTAACCCCCTCTTGAAGGTGGCCATGCTTGTGGCCGCCACCACCTCCTGTGGCAGTGAATTCCACATGTTAATCACCCTTTGGGTGAAGAAGTACTTCATTTTATCCGTTTTAACCTGTCTGCTCAGCAATTTCATCGAATGCCCACAAGTTCTTGTATTGTGAGAAAGGGAGAAAAGTACTTCTTTCTCTACTTTCTCCATCCCATGCATTATCTTGTAAACCTCTATCATGTCACCCCTCAGTCGATGTTTCTCCAAGCTAAAGAGCCGTTTCTCCAAGCTAAACGACTGGTGCTTGCAGAGGGGACCTTTCCTTTCCTTTCTAC
Organism: Heteronotia binoei; assembly: GCF_032191835.1. Taxonomy (NCBI): domain Eukaryota; kingdom Metazoa; phylum Chordata; class Lepidosauria; order Squamata; family Gekkonidae; genus Heteronotia; species Heteronotia binoei. The sequence continues at coordinate 258,751,482 of NC_083223.1, forward strand.
AGCTACTTAAAAGCACAGGAGCCTGGGAGGTGAAAATAGTGGTAACTTAAGTTCCTCTGTTCTTTCTTTACTGCCCCTTTGGCTTTTGGGCCTTGATTTTAACATTTGAGCAGAAGCCTTCATAGATTCCCTTGTAACCGCTGTTGCCATGGAAATTTCCACTCAGTACAGGAGAGCTGGAAGACAGGGAGATCTTTGCGATGGGGCCTGGGGGAAGGAGGCCTGAAAGAGGGCCGGAGTGGGGAGCCATGGTAAGTTGGTGCTGTGCTCTCCACTGATTTGGGGAAGGGAGAGCTGGGGAGACCACGGCAGCCACTCCTCGCATTAATTTCTAAATGGCAATTGGATTCGACCCTTCTGGGAATCTCTGTTCTCTGACGTTTTCAGTCTTCTCCCCTAGTCCTGAAGAACAGCACTCTACATATGTTCAGAGGACAATCACTTTTCTGTGCCTCCCCCCATCATTTAGTCAACGTCGATGGGGTCTTGAGTTATCCTGGAGCTACAACTGCTCTCCAGGTGACGTCAGTTCCTTTGGAGGAAATAGCAGTTTCAGGGGCGACCTCTGGGGAATTAGACTTTGCTGGGATCTCTCTCCTCCACAAACCCTCATCTTCTCCAGGTTCCATCCCTAAATCTCTAGAAATTTCCCAACCTTCAGTTGGCAACCCTGTTTATGAAATACATTGGGTAGAATACATGCTTATACCTTATTTGAAAGAGGCACACCTTACTTTCCAATCAAGCAATCCTCCAAGCAATGTAACAGCAATGGATGACAAACAAGGCACCCCACACATCCTCAGGCCCCAGGGAGCTATGGCTATAGTAGCAAAGACCAAGTTACTCTTGGTTCAGCATCCTGTCATGCACACAGTAGGTTCAGTCCCCAGCATCTCCAGGGGAAAAGGATCTCCAATAGTAACAGGTGTTAGGAAAGACCTCGGTCCCCAAGAAGCTGGAGAACTGTTGCCACTGAGAAATACAGAGCTAGATGGACCAAGGGTCTGACTCATTTTAAGGCAACTTCATACGTTCTGTGGTTAGAGCGTTCAGTTAGGAGAGGAGTCCTCAATCTTTTTGAGTCCATGGGCACCTTTTGAATTGTGACACTGGTGGACGCAACCACAAAATGGCTGCCACAGGAGTGGAGCTGGCCAGAAAATGGCTGCTGCAGAAGGTGAAACAAAAACAGGAAGCTGAGGGAAAGGGGAGCAATTTTTTTTTTATAACTAATAATTTTTATTATTTTAAATAACTTCACACAGCCTAGTCAAAATCTTTGGTATACAAATAAGCAAGGCATTATCATTATACATCAAAATATAAATTAAATAATATAAATAATATATAAAGGAATTCTTTACAATCGCTTACACACCTGTAATTCGTTACGTAGACAGTTTACATAACAGGTAAAGACTCAAACTAAATCATAAACATAGATAGTTAATATATGATGAAATCCAGATACTTTTTTGGAGTAGGTAGGCTTAATAAGGATTTCTCATTGATATGAGAAAGAAAAACCATTTCTCAACAAAATTATCATCTGGTCTTGGATTTTCGTATCTTAATATGCTTGTAGACAATTTATCTTGGATCATCAAGTCCCATATTTTATTGTACCATTGGCGAATAGTTGGACATTTATCTGATTTCCAACATTGAGCTATATTGATTTTGGCTGCTAATAATAAAATTGAAAGAAGATCCATTTTTGTTTTAGAGCTTGGTTTGGTATGCCAGATATTTAGGAGGACAGACTCTGGCAAGAAAGGAATGTCGAAATCAATTATTTCTCCTGCAATTTTTATCACTGATTTCCAAAAAGCCTGCACTTGTGGACACTCCCACAGTGCATCACCGTGCCCATTCCCCCACACTTTTTCCAACACCCTGGAGTGGAGATCAGATTGCCATGAAACAGCCTCACTGGTGTCATGTACCACCAGGACCACAATTTAAAATTTTGTATTTTAATGTATGTAGATCTAGATTTAAATAGAGAGCTTTTCCAAAGGGTTTTCCATTGCTCTTCTGAAAAACTTTTCCGGCAGTCCTTGTGCCACTGATTCTGCTGTGAGGCAACCCGGGAAAGGGGAGCAATTTTAAAAATATCCTGGGGAATAGGAGTGTGTGAGAGAAAACCAACACTGGTGGCCACTGCCCCTAAAATATTATTTTAATCTGCCCTGCCAGCAGCCATTGTCAGAAGACCTGCTAAGCAAGGGTCCAACCTGCCTCCACACACTTCCTAGAAAGACTTGGTGAGTGCCAGGAAAGGTGTGCCCACAGGTACTACAATGGTGACCCCTGAATTAGGATATGGAAGAGCTGGTTCGAATCCCCACTGTCAACCAATTTACAGGGCAGTTGTAAGGATAAAATGATGGAGAGCATAGAACCATGTATGCTGTCTTGATCTCCTTTGGAGGAGGGCTGAGATTAAAAAAAAAAAAAAAAACATGTTCAATCTCTGTTGTCCCTCTATTCAAACTTAGAACAGTGTCACACACCCCCTTTCATTTATCTTTCTATATTTTAGAGTGTGGTTTGTTTGTTTTTTTTGTCCCCAGATTTCAGAGCAGTCTGTCCCTGAGGAAAATGCTAAAGAACACTGCTGATCCAGGCTAAGAGTAGGCCAAAGTCCCAAGTCTCTCTATCTAAGCCGCACCCAGGCCATTTTGCTAAACGCTTTGAGGCCTGCCTGCTGCCAGTAAACTGCCCCCCCCCACGAGTAGAAATTGAGATCTGAAACCTGTTTTAAATATGAATTGTGATGGTTTACTGTGTCTCTGAGGAAAAAGTGGGGTAGAAACGGGCCCGCAGTTATGGTGAGAGGGCCCAGGCCTCTCCATTTAACTCCCCCCTTCTACCCGTATGGTCACTCCAGTTGAGAGCCTCCAAGCGGCTCCAGAGCAGCATCAGGAGGAGAAGGAGGTCGGCCACAGGGAGGGCATGGACCTCAGATTTTGTGCCCTGCAGCGCCCCCACCCCCATTTTATCCCCTGGGCCCCCCTGTTTAAAATTTTCTGGCTATGGGCCTGGGTAGAAATGTTCTGAATAAATGACGTACATTTAGAAGGGTTGATCTGGTAGGCCGAGTCAGTGTTGGTGCCAAGGAACAGTGTCCTGACACTCGAGAACCACACTGTGTTCTGGGTTAGCCACATAGCTGCCATCATCTCCGTATAATCTGAGCCTAAGGCTCACGAGCACATAAATTGTGCTAATGTCACCACCTTATAAGAACACAGGCACTTTGCTGAGTCAGACCAAAAGTTTCCCTGATTCAGCATTTTTATTCCCTCAGTGATCTACCAGCTTGCCCGTGAGAAGCCCATGAGTAGGACATGAAAGCTATGTGTGTCTTCTGTCATTTATCTCTGTCAGCAAATGGTAGTCTGACTTGTAGGGTTGCCAACCTCCAGGTGGCAAACAACCAGGCACAGGTTTTTTGCTTGACCTCCAGGGGGCACCTGAAGATTGCCTGCTATTGCAATTGATCCCCAGATAACCAAGATCAGTTCCCCTGGAGAAAATGGCTGCTTTGGAGGGTGGACTCTATGGAACATGGAGATTTCATTTTGCTATTACGGTTATTAGCCGTTGATAATCTCTCCTCTTCAGTGAATCTAATTTAAAGCCTTCTCACGCTGTGGCTGTCCATACATGTTGGAACTGCAAATACCATACAATTGCAAGTTGTTTCATAGGTGGGTGCTTCCCTTCCACCTCCACCAAGGGTTTGATATATAATTTAAACAAAACGAGAGAATCCTTTGCTCCAGTTAACCCTCCAGGAAGAACGTTTAAGTTCCAGCTTGTTCAGTAATGACTGTGGTGTTCTCAGACCAATGTGCCCAAACATGCATTGGAGCCAAGGCACTAACAGACATAATTTTGGCATAAGGGTGCTCTTTTGCACCCAGTTTCAAACTGGTCCACCCTTCTTACCATGTGTTTGATCTTCAAGCTTCCTCACCTACGCAGAAATATGTTTTGATATGCCTATCTGTAGGACTGAGAGACCTAGATTTAAATTCCTTCTGTGAGTGATCTTGTGTGGGTCGTAGTTTTATCAGCCACACTGGCCCAGTAACACACATCTATAAGCATTTAGTAGAAGGTGGGGGTGAAGGTGACATTTGGTTTCACATGTGCCTTACCAGTGCTACTGGAACAACTGGATTAAGTACTGGTTTAATATGGCACTGGAACAAGCTGCTTTTGTAATGGCAGCCACAGAGACCTAGTTCTCACTGAAGTTGTAAATGTGCATGTGAGTTGTACTGTTACAGACTGCAGGTGATAGGTCTCATTAGTGTATGCTTCTCAGTAAATTAAAGAGAAGCAATTCCCCTGCTTGCAAAAACATAGCATGTCAGTATTCTAAACTCTCCTTGTCCCTGACCTGCTAGCTTTTCATACAAATTTGCTGTGGAGCTGTGGGATGCAGAGGAATATTCTGCCACAGGACCCTGAAGTTGTACAGCCTAAACAGGCTTAGCACCACAGGCAGAACGAGAGCTCAGTTGGGTTAAATTTTTCTCCCTCTCCCGAAACACTACAACTCGAGAGCATCAAATGAAGCAGATTGGTAGTAGATTCAGGACAGACAAAAGGAAATACTTCTGTACATGGAGAGTGGTTAAAGTATGGAATTTGCTGCCAGAGGATAGTGATGGCCATAGGCATACACAGTGTTATAAGGGGATTATATAGATTCATGGAGGATGTCTATCAATGGCTATTAGCCAGAGTAACTGAGGGGAACTTCCACATTCAGAGGTACTAAACCTCTGAATCCCAGAGCCACTAAGCCTCAGAATCGCAGAGCCAGGAGGCAACATCAGGGAAAAGCTTTGGCCTCTAATGCCCTGTTGTTGGCCCTAGAGAAACTGGTTGGCTGCTGTGTGAGACAGGATGCTGGACTGAGATGGACCATTGATCTGATCCAGCAGGACTCTTATGTTTTAGTCCAGAGCAGTGTTTCCTCTAAGCTGAGTTAGCATGAGCTAGCCCACAGATTTTTAGCCTCCAGCTCACACATTTTTTTCTTCGCTCAAGAAGGATGACCCCAGAGCACACTAATTTATGTAGTAGCTCACAACTTTAATGCCAGTAGCTCAGACTTTAATGCCAATAGCTCACAAAGTGGAATTTTCGCTGACAAGACTGCCGCTTAGAGGGAACATTACTCCAGAGGTGTCAAGCTCATTTGTTACAAGGACCAGATCTGATATAAATGTCACTTTGTTGGGCCATAAATAAAATGCAATGGCAAGTACTAGAGATATGCATTTTATAAAGGACACAGGCAAACCCAATTAACAATATTGAGGGTTTTTTTAACTCAAAATACAAACAAACATAATTGATTCCTAGCAGTAGAAGCCTACAAAAGCCCCACTAGTCTAGGTTTTCCCCAGAAGATCTCATAAAAGGGGGAGTACCTTATATTTCCATACAAATCAGTTGCTTGCGGGCCGGATAAGAGCGCTGGATGGCCAGTTTTGGACCCCAAGGCCTTATGTTTGACACCCTTGTCCCAAACTACTTTCTCTTCCCATCCTCTCATCATCCTAGCTTTGAGTCTCATGTAATTTAGAGGAACTAATCCATGTTAATTGAGAGTGAAAATGTTGCCCTAGAAGAAACGAACAAAAATGTTGCCCTAGTTTTCCTCCACTCTGGGCAGCTCTTGAATATACCCTCTTGGTGCTCCAGACCATCAGTCACAGTTTTCTGTTGTTCACACTGCCTGCCTGTGTGCCCTGAATTATTACCCCTGGAGTTTCATCAGACTGAGGGGGGAAATTTCCCATCTGTTTTTGACTGTGCTTCTAAGAACTCCTAGTGTGTTTTGGCAGGACAGGAGGTCCTCGGATGGCTCCGTTAACTGGCACTGTTCCCAGTCGGTACAGTAGTGGAAGGGATCTTGCTCGGGTTGGTAATAAGAAGAGTCAGGTGGCATGAAAGACTGGAATTCAAGCCAGGCCTCCCGAGTTCAGTCTTTTCAGACTCTTGTCTGGTACTACATTGTAGGGGGAGGAGAGGACTGTGGGAGGGATATGATAAAGGTTTATGAAATGGAGACAGATAACTTCTTTTCCTTCTCCTGTAACAGTAGAACTCCGGGTCAGCCCTATGAAAATGATAGGCAGTAGATTTAGGACAGATGGAAAGAACTATTTCTTCACCCAACACATTGAATTTACACAATCCACTGTGTAATTTATGCCATTTACTGTCATCCGCTGTGTTGTCCCCTAACCTAGATAGCTTTGAAAGATGGAGAAGGGGTCCCTGTTCCCAACCCCTTTTGAGCCTGTGGGCACCTTTGGAATTTTGAGTGGTGGTGATGAGTGCCCCCACAAAATAGCTGCCAAAGGAGACAGAGACAAACCCAACATGGCTGCTGCGCTGAGTTGCCAACTTCTATGTGGGGCTTGGGGATCTCCTGGAATTAGAAACAGGGCATTTTCTCCAGGGGAGCTGATCTCTGCCAGCTGGAGATCAGTTGTAAAAGCGGGAGATTTCCAGGCCCCACCTGGAGGCTGGCAACCCTAACTGGTGTAAGCCTAAATGCCCTCAAAACGAGGTTGGGGAATTAGTTAGGTGGGCATCTGGCTCACTCGGAATCTTTTACCAATGTATACAAGAATACACGTCCAGAAAAGTAATGCTTAGATATTTGGGACTCTTAATTTAGTGAAATCAATTACAATTTATTAAGAAAAATATAGTCTTCCATACAAGATAAAAATACACATACAATCATACATACACACAGTCCTAGGAAATATAGATAGATGGACAGGGGAACATATAAGGATAGACACACAGGGTAATATTACCTATCATAGTCTTCAAGGAAGGCTCCAATGGCGACAAAAGAGGATGGGGGAAATGGACCCAAAACTGTGGCCAGAATTGGGGATGGATCTAGACAGCGGAATTGGGATACTGCTAGAAGCACACATGAGTGGAGTTGGGTCAGAGGTTAAATAGGCTACCTTAAGACCCTCGGGCTGGGAGGTCAGAGGGAGGAGAAAGGGGAGGCTCTGCAATGACCAGGAGGGCTGGACTATTGCAGAGCCAATAGCAAGTCCCTTGGTGGCACCCAATTGGGTACCTGTCTTGACCAATGAACTTGCCTGGATCCTGGGTACCTGAAAGAATTTCCAGATTGAAACAGGCCATGGGGCAGGCTCCAAAGCGATAGAGTAGAAGTGATTACTGAGTGGGGAACACTTAAGATTAGATGGGCTTATCTGAAAAGGTGACAATAGAGAATCAAATATTGACCTAGGTATCACCCGGTTTAGACAAAAGACTTGGCTCATGCAGGAGATGGTCTTCCTCTTTCTTAGTCTTCTTCCTGACACCAGTCTTTGTCCTGGGTTTCTTTAGACAAAGGCTTGAGTGGTCTGGCAGGATCCATGCCTGGATAAGCTTGATTGCCTTATGCAAAAGTTGAAGCAGATGCTGGAGATGGAATCAGGAAAACAAGATGGATTCTGGTGGTGTTAGCCCTTGGTTCATGGAAACAGGCTGGAAACTGTTTGCTTGTACAGTTCATGGTGGCATGGCTTCTTTTACTGCAGCGGCCACGACTGGGCACACAAGGAGTAGCTGGAGCACGTCTGTAGTTCTGGCTAACACTCATCAGAGATATAGAATGCAGCTGCAAAGCTGAGGCTTATAGTATCCACATAAGCCTTAGAAACTGTAAGCAAAGTCCACTTCTTAGAGCAGATGTGTGAGAGTCAAAACTCCAGGCATCCTGGCAACCATACTGGTGATCACGATGTCCATATGTATGAAAAGTAGGGGGCTTTCCTTATACTGGGGACAATCTTATATCCGGTGTCACCTTCTTTTTGAGTAAAAGTAGCTTGCCTCTTTTTTTTTTAATGAAATCTCTTTTCTGTGTGCTGGGCAATGATGTCTTAAGCCCTTGTGACATGAGGCTGCAGAATCATGGTATGTGCTCAGGGAAACCGTTCTGGGGCCCTGATTCTGAAGCCCAGAACTCCACGTGGGTGCTTTTGCTGGAATAACCAGTTGTTGTTGCACAAGAGGAAAGACAAATCAGCTTTGCTTTACACCAGAATCTGTTGTTATTGCAAAATCAACCCAGCTGATTGGCTTCACTTCAAAGCCAACCCCGGGCTAAAAATATGGAAGGGAAGAGTAAATCTCTGGCAGAGATAAAGTTCAAAGTGTGTTTACAATTGCGAGGATTTTAAAAACCTCTTCAGATAGTGGCCTGTCGGCAAAGCTTTTGGCTCATATTGAATTGAGGGAAGGGGGGCTTGGGTCGACTATTGTCTGTCCCTGGTTGGGGGGGGTGTGTGTCTTTGTGGGAACGCACATTGCTCTGCTCGAGTGGGATTGTGCAGGTTGGAGACTTGTCCTCCACTGTTGGAAGCAGAGAAGCACGCTGCGGGAACATGCAGCTTTGTTTTCTCAGCAGGACCCAGCCTGGCAAAGCTCCAAACTTGTCTGCACGGATAACATCAGGCCGCTCCAGTTAGCTGCACAACAACAACAAGGGAAGGGATTCTGGGAACTGGGGAGGACAGCTCGGGCTGTAAACACCCGGAGATTGAATGTCAGAGAAACAGGAACAGCAGGACTTGTAGAGGCCAGGGAGGGTGGAAATCTCTGTTCACAAGCTTTGTTCTGCTATGGTTGCTAACTTCCAGCTGAAGCCTGGAGGTCTCCTGGAGAATTGCAACTGTTCTCCAGACACCAGAGGTCAGTACCCCTGGACCAAATGGCTGCTTTGGAGAGTGGATGGACACTACAGCATTATGCCTAGGGTTGTGCTAGGTCTGTGTTGGAAAATACCTGGAGACTTTGGGGGTGGATCCGGGAGAGGGTGGGTTTGGGGGAAGGGAGGGGCCTTGAGCATGATACCGTGCCATAGAGTCCACCCTTCAAAGCAGCCCTTTTCTCCAGGGGAGCTGATCTCTGCCAGCTGGAGATCATGTGTCAAAGCAGGCAATCTCCAGGAATCAATCTCCAGGCCCCACCTGGAGGCTGGCAACCCTAATTATGCCCCACTGAGGTCCCTCCACTCCCAAATCTCCAGGAATTTCCAAACACACCCCCTCCACAAAAAAAAGAAAATTAAGCAGGGGAAGCTTTTCCCCAGGAGGTGTAAGTACTCATCACAGCTTCATTTCTGCACTATACGGCCACCAAAGTCCAGGTGAGGCCTGCATTCTCCGAGAGCCAGTTTGGTGTAGTGGTTAAGTGTGCGGACTCTTATCTGGGAGAACCGGGTTTGATTCCCCACTCCACTTGCACCTGCTGAAATGGCCTTGGGTCAGCCATAGCTCTGGCAGAGGTTGTCCTTGAAAGGGCAGCTACTGTGAGAGCCCTCTCCAGCCCCACCCACCTCACAGGGTGTTTGTTGTGGGAGAGGAAGGTAAAGGAGATTGTGAGCCGCTCTGAGACTCTTCGAAGTGGAGGGCGGGATATAAATCCAATATCTTCTTCTTCTTCTTCTTCTTCGAAATTCAGTTGATTCCTAGACTACAGACGTCAGTTCCCCTGGAGGAAATGGCAGCTGTGATCATCCTTGCTGAATTCTACCATCCGCAAGCACTGCCCTCAAATCTCCAGGAATTCCCAATGTTATAGTTGGCAACCCTGTCCATTCAATTTTTTAAAAGAGCACAGGCGTGGGATTGGGGGGAAAGGTGGCAACTGTAGTTTTGTGAGCCAGTTTGGTGTAGTGGTTAAGTGTGAGGACTCTTATCTGGGAGAACCAGGTTTGATTTCCCACTCCTCTACTTGCAGCTACTGGAATGGCCTTGAGTTAGCCATAGCTATTGCAGGAGTTGTCCTTGAAAGGGCAGCTGCTGTGGGAGCCCTCTCAGCCCCACCCACCTCACAGGGAGGGGTCTGTTGTGGGGGGAGAAGATATAAGTGATTGTAATACGCTCTGAGTCTCTGATTCAGAGAGAGGAAAAGGACAGGTCCCCTGTGCAAGCACCAGTCGTTTCCGACTCTGGGGTGATGTTGCTTTCACAACGTTTTCATGGCAGACTTTTTATGGGGTGGTTTGCCATTGCCTTCCTCAGTCATCTATGCTTTCCCCCCAGCAAGCTGGGTACTCATTTTACTGACCTCGGAAGGATGGAAGGCTGAGTCAACCTCGAGCCGGCTACCTGAAAACCCAGCTTCCATCGGGGATCGAACTCTGGTTGTTAGCAGAAGGGCAGGGTATAAATCTTCAGTCTTCTTCTTCTTCTTAAGAGTTGTGAATTTTTAAGGGTTCAGATACATCCAGGTAGGAAATGGCAGGAAATTCTGTGCAATAAAGCTTTTTCAGGGATATCGATAATAATAATACAACAGGGGTCACCAACCTTTGTGAGCCACATCCAAAGGAAGCCCAACTGCTGAGGGCAAGATGAGTAATTTAAAAAAGAAAAACACTGAGAAAGAGCAGAGAGAGAGAATAAAATCAATCCCGTAGTGGCAGCTGCATTTTTAATCTGCAAAGTCAATCAGATCTGCAAAGCCAACCAGAGGCCAATCAAAAGCCCTGCTAAGCAGATGCCCCACCTTTCCCCGTTGACTTTTTAAAGACACCTGGTGGGCACCAGGAAAGGTGGCGGCTGGTGCCATGGCAACATGTTGCTGATCCCTGTAATACACACTTAAAAGACTTGAGTTCCCTTCTGCTTTCTGTAACGTAGAAACCCAAACAGCAGTGGTAAACCCATCTGGAAGATGTCCTTGTTTGCGCATGGCCCGTTTCTGTGGCTTCGGGACTGGCATGGGGAAGAGTCAATCCCTTTATATAGTGATACTAGGGCAGGGGACCCCAACTTCATGCCCATGAGTGCCATAGTTCCCACTGACACCTTTCCTGGTGGACCTGCAGGCAGGCAAACTAGCCGGTTGTCGTAGGCACTGGAAGGGCGGGGGAGCCCAATTTGGTGCCCCCTCCTCCCGGCACCCTAGGCAACTGCTTAGTTTGCCTTGTGAGCGAGCTGGCCCTGTCTGTACTAGGACATGGAAAGGCAGTGAGAATGCAAGAGGTGTGGCTGTAGCATTTTTTAGGCCAAGCTCCAATAGTTAGAGGGTAAATAGAGTGGCCCTTCGAAACTGATAATGCAATCTGTATCGCAATAAAACAGAAAAGCGGGTTTGTGGCGCTTTTGTTCTGGAACTGTTCTGTGCGTCCTGTGCTGACCCCAGCCACAAGGCATCTGAAAAAGTGTAGTGTTATTCCTGATCTACCAATCCAGCAGGTCCAGAACCTGGGCAGGGGGGGCGGGGCGGCTCATGGCTGTAAGATCCTGCTTGCATACTTGGCCCACGTCCTCCTGGCAGGCCATATGGGGTGAGGGGCACGTGTAGCTGTTACCTGGCTCAAAGTTAGCGTTACACCCACTGATGCGTCCTCCTAATTGTCCTCCTCCAGGCCTGGGTGGAATGCAAGCCTGAACTGGGCGAGCATGCAGAAACCTGACCCAAAGCTTGATTTGGAAACTGTTGGGAGAAAAGGGGGCTGGTGAGGTCTCAGGAGCTTTGGAGGAGGAATGGTCACCTACCCTGTGTTCCCTCTAAGCTGCAGAGTCTTATGAGCAAAAATTCTACTTTGTGAGCGACTGGCATTAAAGTTGTGAGCTCCTGCATCATTTATTGTGCTCTGGGGCCATTTTTCCTGAGCTTAGACAAAAATGCATGAGCTGGACTGGAGGCTAAAAATCTCTGAGCTGGAAGCTAAAAATCAGCTTAGAGGGAACACTGCCTGCAACATTTTGCTGTTTGAAATAGGGCTTTGCTTTTGATACTCTCTCAGATTATCCCTCCACATATTCCCCCACCCAATTATTACTCATTGTTAAAGATCTCTTCGTTTGATCTTTTGTTTTTGCAATAGTCTGTCCTAGGTGGATTTTAGAGGCGAGTTTTGTTCTTTCGGTGGAAGGTGTATTATGAAAAACGCAGAAGAAAGTTTGAGTCCAGTGGCACCTTTATGACCATCAGAGAAGTGTGCATGCACGTGAAAGCTTATGTCTTGGATAAAACTTGGTTAAGAAGACACTGGACTCAAACCCAACGTTTGTTCTGCTGCTTCAACACGGCTACCCCACCTGTCATCCTATCCTACAGCCTATGATTGGTCATTCAAAACATGCCTCAGCAGCTGTAGGATGTGACCTTTCAGGCTGAGCTCTGCCTGGCTGCCTTAGTGTCCATGTGGGCACATTGACACAGACATAGGCATACAAAGTCTGATACCAAGTCAACCCATCGGTTGCTTTAGATCAGCGATCTCTGTCCTGACAGGCAGCGGCTCTGTTTGGTGTAGTGGTTAAGTGTGTGGACTCTTATCTGGGAGAACCAGGTTTGATTCCCTACTCTACTTGCACCTGCTGGAATGGCCTTGAGTCAGTCATAGCTCTCACAGGAGATGTCCTTGAAAGGGCAGCTGCTGTGAGAACCCTCTCAGCCCCTTCCACCTCACAGGGTGTCTGTTGTGGGGGGAGAAGACATAGGAGATTGTAAGCTGCTCTGAGACTGATTCGGAGAGAAGGGTGGGGTATAAATGTGCAGTCTTCTTCTTCTGTTGGATTTCAGACTGAGAAGGGTCTTTCCCAGTACCTGCTGCCCAAAATCCTTTAGCTGAAGATGCCACAGATTGAGGCTGGGATTGAGATTCGAAGTGTATGCTCACCACTGAGCCACAGAACCTCTCCCTAGGTGTTGCATACAAACTCATCTCCCAGTTGTGCTGCCGGAGCTGACTTAAAAACAGTAAGCCTCTGATCTGCAAGTCCTTTTCCCCTGGTCCTTGTACAGAGGGATTCTCTAGTAGTCATAGAACATAGAAGCAAAGAGCTGGAAGGTATCCCTAAGGGTCATCCAGTCCACCCCCTTGCACTATGCAGGAAACTAACTTGTTCTGGGGCACTTTAATACACTGCAACAAATAAAAAAAAACTTTGAATAGGATTCTCACCTTTCTTTCTTTAGACTGGCCTTGCTTGCCAGTTAGCTGGGGAAGCTTTTCCTGGCACAGAGAGAAAAGTCTCCCACCCCCACCCCGTGACTTAATCTGCTTAATTTCTGTTATTTATGCTGCCGCTAAGGGCACAAAACTAGGACCAGAAAAAAGGTGGCTACTCTTTATAGTATGGAAATGGGTTGTAATGCCAGGAGACCTTAAGTCTCCACCCAGAGGTTGGCAACCCTCAGGCTTTTTGTTGAGAATTTTTTAATCAGTAGCAGTGATTCCATTATAGTGCAGGTTTGGCCAAACTGTGGCTTGGGAGCTACATGTGGCTCTCAGATATTGTGTGGCTCTCGAAGCCCCCCACTGCTCTGTTGGCCAGCTTGGAAAAGGCATTTCTTTCTTTAAATCACTTCTCCTAGCCAAGCCAACTGGCATTTTGTAGAATGCATTTAAAGTTAAAGTTGCTTTCTTTCCACCTCTACCTCCCACCCATCTCTTTGCCTTCTTTCCACCTTTCCTGTCTTGCAGCTCTCAGGCATGTGATGTTTATTCAATGTGGCTCTTAGGTTAAGCAAGTTTGGCCACCCCTGCTATAGTGTCATTTCTCTGTAACTATATAGGAACAACCAATTTTTTTTAAAATGGGCAAAAGCCCTCCACTGGCATGGGGAAGCAGAGAATGGAAGGCGCAAGGAAAGAACAGCAAATCACCTGGTGTGGATTCTCTGCTGCCACTGTGAATGCTTCTGCATTTGTAAGGGCTGTGAGTGCACAGTGAAGAATCATCTCAGGGTGGAAGCAATCCTATATTCAGGACGGTCTGGCGCCAGGGGTGTCGAACTCATTTGTTATGAGGACTGGATCTGATATAAATGAGACCTTGTTATATTACCCGGCCATATGTGTACCTATTTAAGATTAGATAGCAGGAACATAAACTTTATAAAGGACATGGACAAAAACAAAGATTTTTTAAAAAACTTAAACTTAAACCATGTTTAAAATATTAGCACTCATTGGTCTTAAAGGTGCTTTCTTTGTATTTCTCCGATGGGATCCAGGGAACTGGGCAAAGGAAGCTTTCGCTCTTCCTTCCCCAGGGGACCAGCAGGGGGAGGAGCCTCAGCCAATAGAAGGAAGAGAGGCTTGACTCAGTAGCTCTGCTGTGTGATTGTGATAGCCTGGCAAAGCAAGCTCTTCCTTCCCCCCTTCCTCCCCAAGGAGGAGCCTCAGCCAATGGAGAAAATAGAGTCTTTGCTCTTTAGCTCCTGTGCGATTGAGCAAGCCTTGCAAAACAAGCTGTGACACAGAAGGAAGCAAGAGAGAGGGAGAAGGAAGCAGATGACAGTCAGTTGCTCAGGGGCCTGATAGGAGCCCTCCGAGGGCCTAATTTGGCCCCAGGTCAGATGTTTGACACCCCCAGTCTGGAGTATAGAATTGTTTGCTATAGCCTCCAAGCTAGAATGTGGAAAAATGACCGAGGACAGGACAGGCGTCATGCATCTTTGTAATTAAAACCAACCATTTGCTCCCAAGCAAATGTGTTTAGCATGGAGGGGTCTTAGTCTGCATGTGGGCTTTCTTTTGAACATTGCTCAACATCTGATGCCTTCCAAGTGGTTCCAAAACCATCCCAAGGAGAGACAATATTGTTCTGTCTGGAAATTGTTTCCTGATGCAATTTAAAAAAAAAAAGATTCTCGGCTTTGTTTTTGAAAACAAACAGCTGGAGGCGTGGGAAAACTCCCTTCTTCTCCTCCCCAAACCTCACAGGTCTGGAGGAGGTACAGAAGTGGGGAGGGGGGCTGCGTGCCCCAAGGTATAGTAGAGGCCTTAGGTGACTGGGGAAGGCAGTGGCAAACCACCCTGTAAAAAGTCTGCCGTGAAAACGTTGTGAAAGCAACGTCACCCCAGAGTCGGAACCGACTGGTGCTTACACAGGGGACCTTTCCTTTCCTAGGTCATGGTGGGGGGGTGTGTTTTGCCAGCAAGGTCAAAATCCACTTGGGCAAGGGGCAGCGGTGGCAGCGTGGAAGTCTAGGTTTTAGCCTTTGCTTGTCTGGGAATTGTTTACAGGCTTGCAGAGAAAATTGGGAGGAGGGAAGAGGCCATCCGGAGGCTGGAGTTTCTGCAACTTTTGCTGAGTCAGGCGATGTCGCTTAAGGAGGCAAAGTCAGAACGGCTGGTCATTTCCTTTTTTTTTGTCTCACCCAGCCAGCAGAATCAACATTCCCTTGAGCCAAGCTGGCTGGACTAAGCTTAGTGGGCATTTGGGGACCTGCTGAGTCAGATGGCAGAAAAAGCTCAGCAGGAATTCATTTGCATATTAGGCCACACCCCCTGATTTCACCATTGTTTCACACAGGGCTTTTTTGTAGAAAAAGCTGAGCAGGAACTTATTTGCATTTTAAGCTACACCCTCTGACACCAAGCCAGCCGGAACTGTGTTCCTGTGCGTTTCTGCTCAAAAAAAGCCCTGCTGCTAACTATGGGTGGTGGATCTGGGTGGGTCCATCAATGTTTTGGTTGTGCTGCTTGCCTGCCTGGGACAGTAAGCGCAGGGGGACGCCGAGCTTCGGGCAGACTACAGTACAAAACCATTGGTTTTGTGGAGCATCGGTTGTGTGGGCTCAGCTTGGTTGCCAACTCTGGGTTGAGAAATTCCAGAAGAATCAGAGGTGGAGCTTTGGGAGAGCAGGGTTTAGGAAGAGGTGGGGTATAATGCCATAGAGTCCACCCCTCTGAAACTGTCATCCCCCCCCCCCCCATGATGAATTGATCTCTGTCATCTGGAGACCAGTTGTAATTCCAGAAAATCTCCATGCCCCACCTGGAAGCTGGCAACCATTCTAAGCTCTTTGTCTTCAGTGGACTTTGAAGGGTGTACCTCTGTTTAGCTGGCACTGTTAGTTCCCTTAACAGCGATTGTGGGTCTCACATGTTTCCTCCATATGAAAAAAAATCACTGTACATAGAAAACTAAATTATCAGGGAGAAAAATAAGCTAGTACCCTTCTCCCTGAGATACTAGTTTTCTATGTAGAGGGGATTCTAGAGAGATGAAGGATTAGCTTTCTAGGCCCCACCTGCGATCTGAAGGAATACAGCTGCAAATCGATTTGTTGTTTCAGGGAGAACTAGGCCTAAATTCAATAACTGGATCAAATGGTTCTCGGATCTCTCCATCTCTTTCTCACCTGCCTGTCCACTCTATCCTTTGGGCTTCAATGTGACTGGAAGGAGGGGTCCATCCATCAGGTCTAGTGTTGTGATGGAGCAGAGGACCAAAATGAGAAACAGCAGTGAATGTGATATACCTTTCCTCATGGCTGAGCCAGGTTTTGGATTTCCTCCTCCGAGGTTAGATTTATACATACAACAAAGTGGAGGTGGTAGAACAGACTGCAGCGTTCCAGATTAATTTCTAGATGACTCAGGATTGTACCATACTGTGTTGCTGCATGCAGCTTCTACAAAGGGTTGTCAGCTTCCAGGTGGTGGCTGGAGATCTCCCAGTTACAACTGATCTCCAAGCTACAAAGATCAGTTCCCCGGGAGAAAATGGATGCTTTGGAGGGTAGACTCTATGGCAGGGGTGGCCAAACTTGCTTAATGTAAGAGCCACATAGAATAAATGACAGCTGTTTGAGAGCCGCGAGACATGAACGTCAGATGTTTTGAGAGCCACAAGACAGGAAGGGAGGAAAATAGATTGGGGGGAGGAGAGAGAGGGGGAAAGAAAGCAACTTTAAATTTAAATGCATTCTCCAAGCTGCCAGCTGACTTGGCTTGGAGAAGTGATTTAAAGAGAGAAATGCCTTTTCCAAGATGGTCAACGGGGCAATGGGAGCTTAGAGAGCCACACGATATGTGTGAAAGAGCCACATGTGGCTCCTGAGCCACAGTTTGATCACCCTTGCTCTTTGGCATTGTGCCCACAGAGGTTCCTGTCCTCCCCAGGCTCCATCCCTTCCCAGCCTGGATCTGGCAACTCTATCCCCCTATCCTCTGCTGGTGACCAGGGGAGATCTGGCAACCTTAATTTTTATTTATTTCATTTGATTTATATCCCGCCCTACCCCACCGAAGCGGGCTCAGAGCGGCTTACAACATAAAACTCTAACAATAAATCAGCTTAAAATACATTAATGGTTAATACAATAAAATACATAAAAACACATTTATCAATATACCATGCTACATCTTTCCTAAGTCAGTTCTTGCACACCGAAACGTGACAATCTTCAGGGGAATTAAGTATTGCATGCCTTGCAGCAACTTCCTATTTCTTCCTTTAAGTCAACTGTAACACAGAACCATCAATTCCAGAAAAGATGTTTTCATGAACACAAACTATTACATTTTCATTACAAGAGAATGAAGCTTCAGATAAGTATCAGAACCATTCATCTATATTACAACACCTAAATCCAATCACACCTGCTATTGTCATTCAGCATTTGAAATCCTTCCACTCTCCACAATGTAGAAGAATTGCAGATTTATACCCCGCCCTTCTCTCTGAATCAGAGACTCAGAGTGGCTTACAATCTCCTATATCTTCTCACCCCACAACAGACACCCTGTGAGGTGGGTGGGGCTGATAGGGCTCTCACAGCAGCTGCCCTTTCAAGGACAGCTCTGTGAGAGCTATGGCTGACCCAAGGCCATTCCAGCAGCTGCAAGTGGAGGAGTGGGGAATCAAACCCAGTTCTCCCAGATAAGAGTCCATGCACTTAACCACTACACCAAACTGAAAGATGCACTCATATTATAGCTATATCTGAAGAAGCGAGCAGTGACTCACAAAAACAATTTTTTGTCTTTAAAGAGCTACTGGACTCTTGCTCTTCTATATTGCACTGCTAGAAACAGATTAACATGGTTACCCATCCTGACCTAAAAGAATCATTCCTGACAACCTATAGAGCAAGACAAATTAATATCCCTTTCCACTTATCAACACCATACTTGCTACTTAGAACCCTGTTCTTAAAAGCATCTTGTTTTCCCAACCACAAGCACATCCAAGACAAGTAGCATAAAAGCATTTGAAAACTATAGCAAGATGCCACATGAGTCAGAAGCGACATGTGAAACGGCTCTTAACTATTCAACTTCCAAAATTCTACATAATCATGCGCTTCCTATTTATAACCAAAGCTCTGCTCTCAAGACTTCACACAAATTTCTATTCTGTAGTACTGAAGCTTCAGCAAGTACCAGACAAAGAAAATCAAGCACATAAACAAAACACAAGTCTTTCCAGACATATATGTAACATAATGAGAAATGAAATTGAAGCATTTGCATTGATATACCTTGAATCCATCTTTCTAAAATTGCAGTACACTAGACCGAAAACAACCCAGAAAACAACTCATATTAAAACAAAAACCTGACAAAACAAAGAATGATTATCTGCTCTCTCTAAACAGATAGCTATAATTTGAGAAGCACTACCATTTAACATTCTGCTCCAATATCTACTATTCATAAAGCAATATCAAATCTGTATTAGAAATGTTTTGCACTGATTTACAGCAGCAATTCAAATCAGTTATGAATGTGACTTGATGAGGCACAAAGTTCCCAGCTAAAATCTCACACTGCTACAAACTCTCTCGATTGGGATCATCCACTTGTCTACTAGTGGGAAGCTCCCAATCCACCAAATGGGAAGGGCAACACGGAACTGTCTTTTAAGGATGTTTTCAGTTCTGAGATAATGTGCAGCACTTCAAACATCTGAAACACAATATCTAAAATGCAAAATATTTCCACTAATAAAATACAGCAAAGCTGCCCAGGCAACCTTTCTACCCAGTACATCACTACTTACCACATTTTTACACTGCCCTTCTTCCTAGCAATTTAAAATAGCATATATGTTCTCTCATCCCCCCTCCCCATCCCATGCCATCTTCACAACAACCCTGCACAGTAAGGGAGGCCAACAGCACAGCATCTGAAGCTTCAAATAGGCATTTGAAATTCAGCCTTCCCTGGTGCCAAGTCCAACCATTCTAGCCAGCACCTAACACTGATTTTGTCATTTTCTCTATAAATCCAAATGCATAAAAACTATTCCAAGATTAGTACCCCCACAATGCAAGCCAATGGCAGAGGTGGCCAACAGTAGCTCTCCAAATGTTTTTTGCTTACAACTCCCATCAGCCCCAGCCAACATGGCCAATGGCTGGGGCTGATGGGAGTTGTAGACAAAAAACATCTGGAGAGCTACCGTTGGCCACCCCTGTTTTATGGCATTACACCCCACTGAAGTCCTTCCCCTACCCATACCCCGCCCTCCTCAGGCTCACCCACAAAATCTCCAGGTGTTTCCCAACCCAGAGCCGGCAACCCACCCACACAGTACAGAATTTCATGCCCTGACAAAAGCTGCACTGTTTACACATGAAAGGGACTGTTTTAAGGCACAGAACAATCCGCTGCTTCTTAGCATTGTCCCAAACGGATGCCTGTTCTCTTTGATCTCCCCACAGAGGCCCCCAGCCCTGGCCTTTCTGATGGCAGTTTTCTCAGGGAGCTGAAATTAGATAAGGAGCAAGATAAAAGTTCTCCAGATTAGAGTCCGCTGCTCTTAAGCACTACACCAAACTGGCTCCCTCTCAAATTGGGAGGGGCTGTGACTCAGTGGTAGAGCATCTGTTTGGCATGCAGAAGGTCCCAAAGTTTAATCTCCAGCATCTCCATTAAAAAGGAAGAAGGATCAGTAGTGATTTGTGATGTGGAAGACCTCTGCCTGAGACTATGGGGAGCCTCTGCCAGTCTAAGTAAACAACTTTAGAATAGTAGAATCACAGATATAGAATGGATCTCCACCAGGGTCATTTAGTCCCTGCACAATGCAGGAAATTCACAAATCCATCCCCAATGCCCAGTGATCCTTGCTCCATGCTCAGAAGATGGGGGGAGGGGGGACTTCCAGGATCCCCAGCCAAACTGGCCTGGAGAAAAATTGCTGCCTGACTCCAATTTCCCTGACTTATTCCCTGGACATGTAAGAAAGGACCATGAGAACTAAGCACTGATGCAACCCTTCCTGCCCTCCTTCCCATTATCTGCCTAAGTTCACAGAAACCACATTGCTGTCAGATGGCCATGTAGCCTCTTTTCAAAAACCTCCAAGGAAGGAGAGCCCACCACCTCCCAAGGAAGCCTGTTCCACTGAGGAACCACTCTAACAGTCAGGAAGTTCTTCCTAATGTTGAGCCGCAAACTCTTTTGATGTAATTTCAACCCATTAGTTCTGGTCCAACCTTCAGAAACGACAGAAAACTCTGCACCATCCTCTATATGACAGCCCTTCAAATAGTTGAGATGGTGATCATATCACCTCTCAGTCATCTCCTCTCCAGGTGAAACATACTCAGCTGCTTCAGCCTTTCCTCACAGGACTTGGTCTCCAGACTTCTCACCATCTTCATTGCCATCCTCTGGACACATTCCAGCTTGTCTGTATCTTTCCTAAATTGTGGTGCCCAAAACAACACAATACTCCTTGAACCCTGATGGACCAGTGGTCTAATTAGATATAAGGGACTTTGTGTGTTCTTGTGAGTAGTCCCCCCCCCCGCCAAAAAAAAAGAATTCTGTTGAGTAGTTTCATTAGTGGCACACCAGGTGTCATACCTGGATTTGTGCATTTAATTTTGGCCTGTTAGGCCTTTTTGTTGTTGTTTTGATTGTATTCGAGGAGGGGGGCTGAATGTTTAGGTGTTTGTAGATGTAACTTTATTCCCTCTGTTTTTCCTGATACATCTTTCTGAAATGTCATCAGCCTCTTTGACCAAATTTTTTTGTGGGAGAAAGGATAAAAATAATTGCAATACATTACACTGTACGAAGGAGAGAGGATTATAAAACCACAAAAGGTGAGGACAAAGGAGCTTCTTCTCCTGTCTCTTCACTATAGAACTTGGTGGCAGCAAACCAGGAAAGTTAATTGATGGTGGCAGGGCTGGCCTAGTTTTATTGTTTTGTACGAGGAAAATTAAAACCTTGCTGCCCAACAGCATGTATGTTGAGAACAGAACAACATTAAGATAAGTGTCCTAACTTTCCCTCAGGGTTGCCAGCTCCAGACAGGGAAATTCCTGGTGATTTGGGGTGGGTGGGACCTGGCAAGGCCCTGGTTTGGTGAGAGGAAGGAACTCTGCAGGCTATAATGCAATAGATCAGTTTCCCTCCATTTTCTCCAGAGGAACTGATCTCTATAGTCTGGAAATCAGTTATAATTACAGGAGATCTCTATTCCCCATCAGGATGCTGGCAACCTTTTTTTTCCTTATAACATGTCACCACATATTACGTGTGTTAACCAGTAGAAATCAGAAAACGCTCAGTCACGGCCCTTGATATTGCCATTTGGGTTTTCTGCCTCAGTGGCATTAAAATGTCTTAGGGGAATTCGGGGGTGGGGGAGAACTTCATAATATGTGTTCCTAACTTATGGAACTCGTTGCTCCAAGAAGGGATGGCGTAACTCCACCTGGCTTGGAAAAGGAACAGACAGATTTAAAAAGGGTTTCCAGACTCCAGGTGATCTCCAGCTGGCAGAGATCAGCTCCCTTGGAGAAAATGGCTGCTTTGACGGGTGGACTCTAGGTCTAAGGCATTGTACTGTGCTGAGGCCCCTCTTCTCCCCAAACCCTACCCTCTCCCGGATCCACCCCCAAAGTCTCTAGGTATTTTCCAACACGGACCTGGCAACCCTCGTCTGTCAACTGCTAAGGAGCTTCTGTGTCCAGAAGCAGTCTGCCTCTCTGACCGCTAAACAGTGGAGAATGGAATAAAAGAGGAAGATCAGCCCCTTCCTGGAGTGCTCCAGAGCAATACTCCCTCTAAGCTGTGGAGCCTTATGAGCAAAAATTCTACGTTATGAGCTACTGCATACATTTGTTTGCTCTGGCGCCATTCTTCTTGAGCTAAGACAAAGATGTATGAGGCAGAGGCTAAAAAACTGTGAGCTAGCTCACACTATCTCAGCTTAGAGGGAACACTGCTCCAGAAGTGCCACAGTGTTTTGCTGTTGGGAAATTAATGGCTGGTTCAGTAAAATCAGAGGGGTTTTCATCAGCTATGACAGCGAGACCCAGGGCTTTTTTTTAGCAGAAACGCACAGGAATGGAGTTGCGGCTGGCTTGGTGTCCAGGGGTGTGTGGCTTAATATGCAAGTGAGTTTCCACTGGGCTTTTTATATTAAAAAATCGCTATGTGAAACAATGGTGACATCAGCGGTGTGTGGCCTATTATGGAAATGAGTTCCTGCTGGACTTAAAAAAAAAAAAAGCCCTGGCTAGAACCGTCATGTGCAGAGGTAGTCTACCAAATCTTTGGAACAGATCTATGATGCTAGGATTCTCATCTCTAAACTCCTGCTTTTGAGCCTTCCGGTGAGGGCTGGGAAGAAACGTGATGGCTGAGCCGGATCAGATGGGGTTTGAGTCAAGAAAGGCACTTTGGTTTTCCTCTCCCTTAAAAAAAAAAATGCTGGGCAGTACCAATTCAGCACTCAGCAGGGTGAGGCGAGGTAACCCGGCCCGTTCTACCTTAAGCCGGGCGCCGAAGGGAGCCCGGGGGGCGGAGCGGGGCGGAGAAAGCTACCCTACATGAACTGCCGGCCGGCGAGCTCTGCTCAAATCGGCTCGAACCGGATTACAGGTGAATCGAAGCGAGAGAAGCGCCGTGCCGGACCGTACTAGGTACTGGTTGAAGACGACAAGGCGCTGCGGATACACGTGGGGAGAGCCCCCCCTCTATTTCACACGCGCCGTTTACGTTCTGAGTAACCTGCTGCCCCTCTACTCAGTTCCCACCGAAGAGCATTAAGGAAAAAGGGTAAGGGGTTCCAGACTTCGATGTGGGTGCGATGCGATCCCTGGGAGATTATTTCTCTAGCACCTAGAAAAAACTATCCCATCTCCTGGTTCTGCCCAGTTGCCAGACTGAACGCGGGTTTGGGTAACGTGTGAATTGAGGAGGCGGGGATTAATTCTCGCAGAGCGATGAAGGGTACTGGCTGCGGGGGTCGGGGGGCTTGGTGTCCAATCAGGGTAATTTTGTATGCAGGAACGAATTTGGTCTTGGCTTGGGAAGGGGACAGGGCTAAAAATGTGTGGCCTGCCCCTGGGGACTAGAATGGGTGACTTAAAAAAAAAAAAGAAGAGGTTCAAGGGTTGCCAGCCTCCAGGTGGAGCCTGGAGATTTCCTGGAATTACAGCTGATCTCCAGAGTCCAGAATACAGAGATCAGTTTTTGTGGAGAAAAATGGCTGCCTTGGATCGTGGAATTTATGGCATTGAATCATAGAGTTGGAAGGGACCTCTAGGGTCATCTAGTCCAGCCCCCTGCACAATGTGGGAAACTCACAAATACCTCCCCGTAAATTCACAGGATCCACACTGCTGTCAGATGGCCATCTAGCCTCTGTGCACCCCACTGAGGTCTGGGGCCTAAGTCATCTCCCTTGACTTTGGGTTGTTGAGCCTGTTTGTGGTTCCTCAATGGTTTGGGCATCTTCTTAGCGATCGATCCTGGCATTAATCTCAAGGCATTTTATTAAATTAAGGCCTGGCAGGGGGCACAGAGGAAAGGCATATTTGTCTTCAGTGTCAACTGGGCACACAGGCTGTCCCCCTTCGCCTCCTCCTGTCTCAGACTCTGGGCAACATCCTGTGCCTTTTTCTCCCAGGCGGCACCATGAGTTCCCAAGGCGTGCCTCAGGACACCGAGCTGGACCTGAAAGACGTGGAGCTGAGCGACCTCGATACTGAGAAGCAGCCTATGAATGCTTCCCCACCACTGGCTGGTTCCCCAGGCAGCTTGGGCGAGAAGAACGGGGTGGTGAAGGTGAAGGTGGCCGAGGAGGAGGAGGAGGGCGAGATGGCCTCCAAGTTCACCGGCCTGTCCAAGGAAGAGCTGCTGCAGGTGGCCGGCACCCCTGGCTGGGTGCGCACCCGCTGGGCGCTCCTGATCCTCTTCTGGCTGGGCTGGCTGGGCATGCTGGCGGGGGCCATCGTCATCATCGTCCAGGCCCCCCGCTGCAAGGACCTGCCCCAGCAGAAGTGGTGGCAGGAGGGGGGCATCTACCGCATCCAGCCCACCGAAAGGTTCCAAGACTCCAATGCAGATGGCGAGGGGGACCTGGCAGGTGAGCACCCCCAAAGGGAGGTGGATGGAGGGATGGGCGGGCCAGTGACAACCCAAGGCTCTCGGCTTTTGGAGCTGGCAGTCAATTCCGAGTTTTCTCTCTGGGTTCCATGGCCCTTCCCTGAATGGGCAACTAGGTTTCTGACTCCTTCCTAACCTGGCTTTTTTCCCCCTCCCATTCCCCAGAGCAGTAGTAAATTCCAGATCAGTATAATGCAAGCCACCCTTTTCCTTTGGGGTTCATTAACCCAGAGTCGCTGCTCCCTCTGAATTGCAATTAGAGAATCTCTCTGCCCGCTGCTGCCCCTTGACTTGAACGGGATGGGGAGGGGAGAGGGAGAGTTGCCACCATGATTTGCGAGAAGCCACTGATCTGCTCTAAGCAAAAACTGGAGCTGTCTTAGAGATCTGACTTCTTCGAATTCCCCCGCCTCCCATTTTTAAAATAGACCCTTAGATGATCTGGACAGGAAAGGGTTCTGGGTACGGCATGGCCTTTGAGCGCTAGGTCAGGAGCAGCCCCCCTCCCTGTCCCTTGGCTCTTTTTCCTCTGTGCTCAGCAGTGCTCGGGGTCCATGTGATTAGCAGCTGCCTGCCTCCTCTCTCTCCCCCCACCCCACTGGTGCAAAGGGAACGCTGCCAGGCAGACTTTCCCCACGCCAGGCAGCCAGCCGGTTCCATCCAGCTCTGTCTTCCTCCTCAGCGCAAGGGCTGGCCTTTGTTTCATCAGTCCCTGACGTCAGCCAAAAGCTGACTCAGCTCGGAGGCTGCTGGGTAAAAAGCTTCTGTTCCTTCCTGTCCTGCTCTTTAATCTGCCTGTCCTACCCTCCCTTCCCCCCCTCCTTCCCTCTCCATTCCCCGCATGGTGTGGGGGCAGAATTTCCGTGGGCTGCTGCCTTTCACATCCTCTCGCATTGAAAACATGCCCTGACCGAGCATTTTTTTTAACAGCTACATTTAGGCTGAGAAGCTTAGGAGGATTTCTAATCACAGGGCATGAAGTACAGTGGACTTCCTGGTACTGTAAAACACGTAATGTGCCTTCTCTGGGCTGTTAAAACCCTGGACTCCTGGAAGTTCTAACAGGAAGGTCAGGGAAAAGGGGACTCTAAAACAAACTAAAATAAGACTGAAGACTACAAATTTATACCCCGCCCTTCTCTCTGAATCAGAGACTCAGAGCAGCTTCCAATCTCCTATATCTCCCCCCACACACACACACAACAGACACCCTGTGAGGTGGGTGGGGTTGGAGAGGGCTCTCACAGCAGCTGCCCTTTCAAGGACAACCTCTGCAAGAGCTATGGCTGACCCAAGGCCATTCCAGCAGCTGCAAGTGGAGGAGTGGGGAATCAAACTGGGTTCTCCCAGATAACCACTACACCAAACTGGCTCTGCATGATTGTTCTGTGCAACATCATTGCTCTTGTTTTTTGAAACATCCTTATCCACATTTCAAACAGATTTGTGCAATCTTAAGGACTAGAAACTTGGGCTTGGATTCTAAGTCTTGCTTGTACTGAGCTGCTGAAGGAGCACACCACAGCAGACTGCCTTCCTTTGCACCAGGAGCTTTCACACATGCAAGATCATGATTTTTCAGTGGGTGGCTAGTGGCAGAGGAAAGTGGCATGCAGCACTGTGTCTCTAGTAAACAAAGAGAGGTGCAAATGGGAGCAAGAGTAAGGAGCTGAGCCGTGGGGAAGGGTTGTGACTCAGTGGTAGAGCCTCTGCTTTATATGCAGAAGGTCTTAGGTTCAATCCCTGGCGACTCCAGCTTAAAGGACCAGACAGTAGGTGATGTGGTAGATCTCTGCATTGTACTCCCTATGAGGTTTCTGTCCTCCCCAGGTTCTATCCATCATAAGAACATAAGAGAGGTCTTGTTGGATCAGGCCAATGGGCCATCGTACCAGGGTCAAAACCCTGGTGACATTAGGAGGTCCACCAGCGGGGCCAGAACTCCAGAAGACCTCCTACTGTTACGCCCCAAGCACCAAGAATGCAGAGCATCCCCATTGCCTCCTACAAGAGGGCAACGCCTAAGATGGCTTGTGCTATAATAATATATGGGGATTATTTTTTCAAGTGCTCACAGCCTTTCTTCCAGCTGAATTGGAACCCTGTTTCTAAACAGAGGCGTTCTCCCCTCTCTCACAGACAGAATGCTTCTTTTTAGATAATGGCAGCATGGAGGTGTAATACTGGACGGAGCATTTCCTCCTGCATGTGAGACGGAAGGAGGGAATGCCTCTTCTTAAATGGTGCTTTCAGTTACATGTGCGGGCATGATCTTAGAAGAGGCTTCTCATCCCGTGCTGGAGAGAAGGGAAATGCATCTGGTGTGGAAGATAGTACCTTACCTGATATAAACAAAGTTGGCTTTTTTTCTTGAAAAATGCTTATTGTATTAATATTCAAATCCTTGTGGATTTCCCTGATCTGCTGACTTCATGCAGTTAATTCGCTGAAAAGGCTTTTGTTGGGTGATAGCTATGGTTGCCAACTCTGGATTGGGAAATCCTTCTTGTGCAGCTGCTGGAGTGACCTTGGCTCAGTCACAGTTCTCTCAGAGCTGTTCTCTCAAGAGCAGTTCTCAAAAGAGCTCTCTCAGCCCCACCTACCCCACAGGTTATCTGTTGTGAGGAGGGGAAGGGAAAGGAGGTTGTAGGCCACTCTGAGATTCCAAGTGAAGGGCAGGGTATGAATTAAATCTCCTTTTCTCCTCTTGAGCAAACAGAATTGACCTGATTTCTAAGAGAAAGTTGCTGAACCATCACCTTCTTTTTCAAGCAGCACTTCTGATTTACAGTCTTTGTCCTGTTCACTTGCACAATAGGTCTTGCAAGCAAAACTGCTTATGCATTCCACAGAGACAGGGATGAGGCTATGCAATCAGTTATTGACAAACAGATTTGGGGGTTGGTTCCAGTCCTTTACCTCCTTCCTAGCCTCTGGGATTGACGGAAAGGCCCAACTGTATGAGCAGCCTGGTATATGAACATATGAAGCTGCCTTATACTGAATCAGACCTTTGGTCCATCAAAGTCAGTATTGTCTACTTAGATTGGCAGCAGCTCTCCAGGGTCTCAAGCTGAGGTTTTTCACGCCTACTTGCCTGGACCCTTTTTAGTTGGAGATGCCAGAGATTGAACCTGGGACCTTCTGTTTACCAAGCAGATGCTCTACCACTGAGCCACCGTTCCTCCCCATGACCCCCTTTTTGATTTTTTCCCTTTTGCCCCTGCAGGCCTGAAACTGCGGATGGATTATTTAAACTCTCTCAAGGTGAAAGGGGTGGTGATTGGGCCTCTTCACATCAATGTTAAAGATGATCTGGCTGGGACGAACCTCCAAGCCATCGACCCCAAATTCGGCACAGCAGCAGAGTTCCAGGAGGTCCTTCAGGCTGCGAAGAAAAAGGGTAAAGATCCGTGGCAGGGAGTGGGGGGGGGGCAGTCTCCTCTTTGCGATGGCTTGCTGACAAGATTCTGCAGTGCATCCAGGAGGCAACGTTCAGACACGGAGTGTGCTTCACCTCTTTTTCAGGCCTCAAAGTAGTCTTGGACTTGACACCCAACTACAAAGGCCAGTCCCCTTGGTTCGGACCGGAGATCCTTACTAGCAGTGACTTCCAAGACAAAATGAAGGTGAGTGTGTGTGTGTGTTGAGGCGGGGGGAGGCTTTGAGAAAGACAGAAAATGATTTAGAAGGGATGTTGGCAAGATCGCCTCTGTCTTTAGTAGCTACCTAGTTCACGGGAATGAGGCAGATGATAGTCCCCCGCTGTGTCAGGGCCCGATTCAATTTCTGTTCATCGGACCGGCTGCTAAAGCTATAAGGGCAAGAGGGGAATAAATTCATGTATGCCAAAAGCGGCTGAAATGGTGTGTAACTTAGAGAGAGTGTGGTGTAGTGGTGAGAAGGTTGGAGTGTTAAGACTAGGATTTGGGAGACCCAGATTTGAATCTCCACACTGCCTTGAGAGGCCCTCAGGCACCCCTGGAGCTGGTTTCTCTCCCTCCTTCCGCCTAACCTATCTTCCTTAGTATGTTTTTCCTTTATCTATATTCTGCCTTTCTCCCTGATGGGGACTTGAAGTGGCTTATGTTGTTCTCCTTTGTTTTATCCTCACAATAATCCTGTGAGGTAGGCTAGGCTAAGAGCATGAGGCTGGCCTGAGGTCACCTAGCCTCACTCAGATTGTTTCTGTGAGAGTTAAAATGGAGGGGGAAAGCAAGGCATAAACATCCAAATCAAGGGGGTCAAACATGCGGCCTGGGGGCTGGATCAGGCTCCTGGAGGGGTCCTATCAGGCCCGTGAGCAAATCAAAAGTAGGTTTGCAACTTACAGATACACACCTGAACAGCATACTCGAGATTGCTATAGCACAGACCTTGTCTCCAGTTTTTGATGCAATCATTCAGGACAAGAGGTGTCAGTTATCCAAGACTGTTAAATAAATAAAATATTGCAAGACTGCTAATGTTTTAAGTATGTTTTAAGCTTTTTAAAAAAATCTTTGTGTTGGTCTGTGTCTGCTACCTGGCATTACATTTTATGACGTATATGGCCTGGCCAACAAAGTCTCATTTATGTCAGATCTGGCCCTCATAACAAATGAGTTTGACACCCCTGATCTAAATGAACGAAGGCAGCTGTGCAGTGAGAATTACAGGCTGAACGGCATTTGGATCGGGAATCCTCTGCTTCTGAGCTGGCCGCTATTCCCTGTAATGCATCAGGGTTCATTATTTCTAACATGGCCAGTTCCAGGTTTTTGCAGGCTCTGGGTTGGTGGCGCCCAAGGGGCCCCCATCTCCCCACCAGTTTGTAAGCCAGTTTGATGTAGTGGTCAAGTGTGCGGGCTCTTATCTGGGGTTTGATTCCCCACTCCTCCACTTGCAGCTGCTGGAACAGTCTTGGGTCAGCCATGGCTTTTGCAGAGTTGTCCTTGAAAGGGCAGCTTCTGCCAGAACTCTCTCAGCCCCACCCACCTCACAGGGTGTCTGTTGTGGGGGAGGAAGATAAAGGCAATTGTGAGAGCTCTGAGATTCAGAGTGGAGGGCAGGATACAAATCCAATATCTTCTTCACCACCGGGGCCTCCCTGCCCTCCCTTTCACCCCCACACTTGCCTGCTCCCTCCTGCCTGTGAATCCTTCTCCTGCTTGCTTGTGTTCCTACCGGCCAGGCTCGGTTGCCTGCACCACCCGTACAACCTTTCCCTGAACGCACCAGTGGGTGTATGCAGTTGGAAGAGCTGCCGCCATTGCCACAAGGGGTGCCACCGTCACACAGCGTTCGCATGCCGCTTTCTTAATTACTTTGGACAGTTGGTACAGACAAGTGGCAGGCAAAGTGTGTGGGGTCAGCAACAGTGGCTCCACCAAAAAGTCGTCAACCCTGGCAGCTGCCCACCCTGAGGGTATGCTGGCGCTGGCCTCAATTTCTAACATCAGTAAAAACAACTTGCTAAAAGATTGTGTCGCAGCTGATAGACTGGAATCAGTTGTGGACTAACGTCTTATGTGGTCCTGCTTTTATTCTCTCGGCTTCTAGGTGGCGATAGACTTCTGGCTGAAGGAAGGGGTGTCCGGGATCCAGATTGGAAGCGTCGAGCATGTCCTCAATGTACGTGGTGAGCCCAGTCCAGGTGCAGGCTAGCTTCTGGGGTCTCTGTTCCCTTGAGGTTCCTTCATGGGTTTGGGGTGGCCATGGTGAAGCAACTAAGTACCCAGAAGCAAAGTTGTTTTGTAGCAGAAACTCCTTTGCATATTAGGTCACACACCCCTGATGTAGCAACTCCTCCAAGAGCTTACAGGGCTCTTAGTACAAAGCCTATTGTAAGTTCCAGGAGGATTGGCTATATCAGCAGGGTGTAATATGCAAAGGAGCTCCTGCTACAGAAAAAGCCCTGGTGGTGATTGTCCTTTTGGTGGGAGGTGTGTGTTGTGTGTGTGTGGAGGGTGAGTGGATATTGGGAGTGGTGGTGATTACGAGGTTATCAGGTTCCATGTGTTTTCCTGAGCTCTGCATTTCTCATATGATTTTCACAGGAGACCCAGCTCTTGATTGATTGGAAGAACCTGACTGAGAAATACGCCACTGATGAACATTCCAGGTAGTTTATCCAACCCCTAACATTCCACCTCTGGGGCATTTTCAGAGGGGGGACATTTTGGTATGCAGTGGAAGAGCTCGATTTGGGTCCAGGAGCACCTTAGAGACCAACAAGATGTTCAAGGCATAAGCTTTGGAGCGCTGACTTTGGATAGCCCAGGCGAGCTGGATCTTGTCAGATCTCAGAAACGAAGCAGGCTTGACTGTGGTTAGTGCTTGGATGGGAGATTGTCCTTGAAATACCCAGTTGAGAGGCTGGATCAGGATTATTCAGCCATCTCCCTGAATATCCTCCAGGCCACCAGTAGGAGTCAGTCACCAGAAGTCAACACAACTTCCAGGTGCAGACACACACGCACGCACACACAAAATACAAAAATGCCCCCCCACCACCACCACCAAAAAGAAGATATATGAAGCTGCCTTATACTGAATCAGACCCTCGGTCCATCAAAGTCAGTATTATCAAAGATTTCAGGTTTTCACGGCTAGTAACATCATTAGGGTTTGTAGAATCTTTCGGGCTCAAGTGCCGTGTTCTACTGGAGAAAGTTTTCCTTCCAGACGTTTCGTTCTCAGCTGCGGAGAACATCCTCAGTGGCGTTGCAGCCGGAGCAGGCGCTCAGACCTTCTTGGCTGCTGTGCTGCTCAATGCACAGCAGCCAAGAAGGTCTGAGCGCCTGCTCCGGCTGCAACGCCACTGAGGATGTTCTCCGCAGCTGAGAACGAAACGTCTGGAAGGAAAACTTTCTCCAGTAGAACACGGCACTTGAGCCCGAAAGATTCTACAAACCCTAAAGTCAGTATTGTCTACTCAGACTGGCAGCGGCTCTCCAGGGTCCCAAGCTAAGTTTTTTCACGCCTATTTGCCTGGACCCTTTTTTAGTGGAGATGCCGGGGATTGAACCTGGGACCTTCTGCTTACCAAGCAGATGCTCTACCACTGAGCCACGGTCCCTCCCCTAAGCTTTTGAGAGTCAAACGCTCCCTTGGTCAGATTCATTATCTGATGAAGAAAGCTGCTAGCCTGAACCTCTTCTTGGTCTTTAAGGTACTTCGGGACTTGAATCTACCTCCATCAAGGAGGACTTCTTTTGGAAAATTCAAAGGTTGCAAAGACCTTGTGGATGCTGCAAGGATTTTATATCAAACATGCATCAGGGTTCCATGTCTCCCAAGTCATGAAGGCCACATTCTGAGCAAGGCTTGTGCAGAGAGGGGTTTTTTCTCCCTCCTCATCTCTTGTCATTTATCTGAATTGAAACAGCTCTGTCTCCATAAACACCAGCTCCCCCGGGCTGTTTTACTTCATGGAGAAGGTAGGGGGTGAGTTGAAACCCCTTCTGAGCAGAGTATGACGCCCACGTAGGCAACAAAAGCTTTCTCATTAATGTGTGTTGCAAAGACTTCATGGAAGCTGAAAAGTCTTTATCACTTGAATCAGCTGTCTTGTCTGTTGCCTTTTAGAGAGCCAGTTTGGTGTGGTGGTTAAGTGTGGAAGAACAGGGTTTGATTCCCCACTCTTCCACTTGCAGCAGCTGGAATGGCCTTGGGTCAACTGTAGCTCTTGCAGACTTGTCCTTGAAAGGGCAGCTTCTGGGAGAGCTCTCTCAGCCCCATCTACCCTACAGGGTGTCTATTGTGGGGGAGGAAGCTAAAGGAGATTGTGAGCCACTCTGAGATTCAGAGGGAAGGATGAGGTATAAATCCAATATCTTCTAGGGATTACTGTTCCATCTAGCTCAGCCATGGCTACTCCAGCAGTGGCTCTCTGGGGTCTCGGGTGTCTTTCCCAGCTGTGCTCCCAGAGAACCCTTTCTTCAAAGCTGTACAATGGGGAGAGGCTGTAGCTCAGTAGTAGAGCACTTGCTTGACATGCAGAAGGTCCCAGGTTCAATCACAGCTCAAAGGATCAGGTGGCAGGGGAAATGAAAGACTTCAGCCTGAGATCTTGGCAAGTCGCTGCCAGTCTGAGTAGGCCATACAGACCTTGATGGGCTGTTGATCTGATTCAGTGTAAGGCAGCGTCATGTCACTGAAATTGACATGGCTTCAAATACTTCACTATGTACTGCTACCCACCATGTGGACTAGAAACATCTCTCTCTCTCTTTCTTAAAATGAAAGCCATGATTCTCAGAAGGCTGAGTGAGGCAGCCAAATTATGCTGCCTTCTCCCTGCCCCTGTGCCACCCAGGCTTATTACCAAACTCCCTCCTGCCGTGAACGAAGTCCGCAGCCATCTGACCGACCTGCCGTGTGTTCTTCATCCCACAGGGTGTTGATCGCAGCGACTCACAAATGGGACCCCCAGAGCATTTTCTCCCTCCTCAACGAGACGGAGGCGGTGGACCTGCTGACCAGCCAGTACCTCCTGGGACTGGGAGAGGATGGCCAGGGTGACACTTCTGCCCACTTGGTCAACAGCTACATCCAAGCTGCTGGGGAGAAGTGGCCCAGTTGGAGCGTGAGTTGTAGGCTGGGGTGGGGGGACCAGGTGTGGTGGTTGGATAAACATATGGAGCAGAGGTCCATCAGTGGCTATTAGCCACAGAGTATTGATGGAACTCTCTGTCTGGGGCAGTGATGCTCTGTATTGGTGTTTGGGGGGCAACAGTGGGAGGGCTTCTTGTGTCCTGCCCCTACTGAGGGACCTCCTGATGGCACCTGGGTTTTTTTGGCCACTGTGTGAAACAGAATGTTGGACTGGATGGGCCACTGGCCTGATCCAACATGGCTTCTCTTATGGGTGAGATTCAGTCCTCACTTCCCTGGTTGCAGAAGAGCGACAGCTGTCTGTTCCTGACTTCACCCTCTGCAGAGCGGAGGGGGAGGAGCTGCCATTGCCTGCCCCATCCATCCTCACTGCTGCCCAGGCAGGGGATTGGAAGTGGCAGAGGGCCCTGTCGCAAAGGTCGCCCCGCCCAGCCCAGACCAAGTAACCTTTGGGTTCAAGCAGGCAGGTTAACAAATTACAAACAGCTGGGGTACACTGGAGTGCGCCTTCGCTTCAGTAGCTGTCACCAGACTTCTGTTCTTCCCTGCAGTCAGGAGCAATGCTCCCTCTAAGCTATGGAGTCTTGTGAGCAAAAATTCTAATTTGTGAGCTACTGGCATTAAAGTTGTGAGTGAGCCGTTTGGCTACTGATTAAATTAGTTTGCTCTGGGGCCAGCCTTCCTGAGCTAAGACACAAATGTGTGAGCTGGAGACTTAAAAACTGTGAGCTAGCTCACACGAACTCAGGCTTAGAGGGGACACTGGTCAGGAGCCAAAGGACCAATTTCTGACCTTACTAGGAATGACTAAGAATCCTTCTCTGCAAGGTAGACTCCCAGCAAGAATTCATAAGAGTTAAGGTTGAGTGGTAGGTGGTTTGCCATTCTGTGAAGACAAATAACCAGGGTTATGAATTTTAAAATATATTTTTATTAAGGGGCGAAGAGTACTTTTTAAGAACAGTTCAGTGAGGAGAAAACAAGAAAGCTAAATGTTTTGGAGTTAGCTGAAGTACTTCAAAGACAGTGGTTCATAAGAACAAGAGATTACCCTTCCAGTTTTGGGTTCTGAGATGCCCAGTGCTGGTTTGGCTTCAGCAAACTAAGTCCCAAAATGGCCAAAATGAACCACCCCTCCCCCCGTTACTTGACCCCCACCGGTGTTATTTACTTAAAATGCAAATATTTAAAGGTACCCTTAACTATTAAAACAAAAATTTATTTTCTTCTTCTTTTTAAAACTTAATCATTATCAAAGATTGTCCAATGTCCTTTTATTTTCCACTCTTTTTCTACATACCTTCTAAACTTTTTCCGTTCCGTCTTAAAAACTTCTAAATCATAGTCTCTTAATATTCTTGTTAATTTGTCCATTTCACTCCATGTCATAATTTTTATAATCCAATCCCATTTCTCTTGTTTTTTTTCTTGCTTCCACAACTGCGCATACAATGTCCTAGCGGCTGAGAGCAAGTACCAAATTATAGTTCTATCTTCTTTTGGAAATTTTTCCATTTGTAGTCCCAACAGAAAAGTCACTGCAACTTTGTTAAACTCATATCCCAAGATCTTAGAAATCTCCTGCTGAATCATCTGCCAAAACACTTTAGCTCTTTCACAAGTCCACCACATATGATAGAAAGTACCTTCTTGCTTTTTGCATTTCCAACATCTGTCTGGCATCTTATTATTCATCTTTGCCAATTTTTTAGGAGTCATATACCATCTATACATCATCTTAAAACAGTTTT
Source organism: Heteronotia binoei (assembly GCF_032191835.1). Lineage (NCBI taxonomy): Eukaryota > Metazoa > Chordata > Lepidosauria > Squamata > Gekkonidae > Heteronotia > Heteronotia binoei. The sequence goes on from NC_083223.1 coordinate 258,786,021, forward strand.
CTTTAATACTTTGACATATTGAAAGTTTCATAGAGTTCTTCCACAAATATTCCCCAGTTTCCATCTGTATTTATTTACATTAATTGGCCATTTAATCATTTGCGATTTCACTACTTCATCTTCTGTAGACCATTGTAGAAGTAATTTATATACTTTTGAAATTAATTTATCATTGTCTCCAAGCAGAACTTTTTCCAATTCTGTTTGCTCTTTCCTTATTCCTTCAGTTTTAATATCATTCTCCACCAAGCTCTTTATTTGTTGCATTTGAAACCAATCATATTTATAATTCAACTCTTCAGCAGTTTTCAGTTCTATTTTGCCACTTTGTATTTTTAATAGTTGATTATATGACAACCACTTTTCTTTGCCTATCTCAGCCGTTATTTTTATTACTTCAGCTGGCACTATCCATAACAGTCTTCTCTCATCTCCATATTTCTTGTATTTAATCCATGTATTTAGCAAATTATTTCTTATATAATGGTGAGAAAAAACCATCTTCTTTTTTCAATAGTACAAATATGCGTGCCAGCCAAATTTATTTCCGTGACCTTCCAGCACTGAAGGTTTTTTGTTTAACAGTGTTATCCGTTCTTTCATCCACACTGCTTCCTGATATAATTTTAAATTCGGCAGTTGAAACCCACTTCTTTCTTTTGCATCTGTCAAAATTTTCATTTTAATCCTTGGTTTCTTCCCAGCCCACACAAATTCTGAGATTTTTCTTTGCCATTTATCAAATTGTTTGCCATCCTTCCCAATCAGAATAGTTTGAAACAAATACATTATTCTTGGTAAAATATTCATTTTGATTGCAGCTATTCTACCCAACAATGACAAATTAAGCTTATTCAATTTTAGCATCTCTTCATCCATTTTACGCCATAACTTCTCATAAGTATTTTTAAACAGATCAATATTCTTCATTGTTATCTCCACCCCTAGGTATTTTACCTTAGAGGTGACTTCACAACCCATTAGTCTCTGTAATTCTTGTTGCTTGTTCATCCGCATATTTTTACACAGAATTTTTGATTTTTCTCTATTAATACAAAGTCCCGCCAACTCCCCATACTCTTGTATTTTAGCTAGCAGCAAAGGTGTAACTTGTATGGGGTTTTCATTTATAAACATTATATCATCAGCAAAAGCTCTATATTTGTAAGTAAATCCTTTTATTCTTAATCCTTCTATTTCTTTTTCTTCTTGGATCTGCATCAATAATATTTCAAGAGTCATTATAAACAACAATGGTGAAAGCGGACAGCCTTGTCTAGTACCTTTGCTAATTTTCATATCTTCTGTAAGATCTGTGTTTATACACAACCTTGCACTTTGTTCAGAATATATTGATTTTATCATTCTTACAAAGTACCTTAATTTGTACCTTCTCTTCCAATTATCCAAGTTCTCACCGGTCTTGCAAAGCTTTAGATGTTTAACAATGTCCAAGAAGGTTAGGATCCTGTCGAGCTTATGTCAAATAAATGACTCTGAAAACTTATGCAGATTATAAAAATGCAACTCTTCCCGGAGACCCCTCAAAGGAGCCCCCCCCCCGGGACTCCCTTTTAGCCAAGGTAAATCTCCTCAAAGTTTCCTATGCATATCTTGGACTAATCTCTGATTGAGAAAAGTAGGCAGTAGGCATTAAATTGCCTTCCACTACCCCGAACAGAAGTTCCAGCTTGCTCCTGTTATGAGAAGCAGCTCAGCTCGACATTTTCCTCCCCCAGAAGTCCCAGGCTAAAGAATAGGTTTTTGGATGCTTCCTTTATTGCTAAGAGTCCCAAGTGTTGCCAAGCCTTTGCACCAATCAGGGCTCTAAGCAATTTCCATGGGTCAAACGGATTAGCCAATGATTGACCATACTTGCCTCTGTCCATGTGAGAGGGCAGAAGAGTTGCCTGCAGCCAACAACTTCACCTCCTCCCAGGAAGCTAATTGAATGGAATGTGCAGGGTAGATAAGAGCAAAGAGAAGACAAGGCCCAACTGGTGTTTATTGCTTCTGTGCCCACTTCCCAGCAGTGCAAGTTGAGTCTCTAGAGAAAAAACTGAACAAGCAGGCTGCCCAACAGCCTGACCCAAGTGCTCCGAAACAGAATCCATTTTGAGCGAGCCAAAGTTCTTAACAGGCTCTTCGACACTGCCTGAGGCTGGCCCTGACAGAAATCTCTCTCTCTCTCTGCTTGCCTGTTCTAGTTTTTTGGTTTTTAATTCTGTGGCTGTTGTGTTGCAGGTGGGCAGAGCCGGGCTTGTGGGGGAACACCTTCTCCGCCTGTACCACATGCTTGTCTACACGCTGCCGGGGACTCCCTTCACCGACTTTGGCGATGAGATCGGGCTGCGGGACTTGCCAGGCCGGGTAAGCAGACTGATAAGAGAAGGGCTTGGGATGACTTTGGGTGTTGTGTCAGGAAGGCAGCGAGTGATCATTTTGCTTTGGCCCAGCATTCTCGCACCTCCTCCCACCCATTTCTTTTTGTTGAAGCCACGAGGAGTTCAAATAGGCTGTTCTTTAATGAAAGCTGTAATTCCCAGCGTGCCATGCTCTGCATGGAGAAAAGACGCAAAAGCTCCGCTTTGTTCTTTGGAATGTGGAGACTTGACCCTGGAGGATGCGTAGCAAGTAGGGGCGGCGCTAGCGGTTCTGCTGCTGGAGGCAGCCCCCTGCGCCACACCCTCCCCCCACAAGCTCCCTCTATGGAGCTGATACCGTGTGCGCGGCATGATGTCGTCACCAAAAGTGACGTCATCGTGCAGGGCAGCAGGGAGGAGAGAGCGACTGGTGGTATACAACAGTGCTGCCGCACCGCCACTTTCCCCCTGCAGTACATTCAGTGTGCTATTTTAGCAGCGCTTGTCACTTTTGGGTTGAAAGTGGCCAAGTGGCACCACCCAAAGGTGCTGCTCAGCTGCTTTCAACTCAAAAGAGATCGGCGCCACTAAAACAGCGCTCTAAGCTTTCTGCAGGGGCAAAACGCTCCTCCAATCTGCCTTCAAGGGTCGGCAGGGTTGAAGGAGTGCTCTGAGCGGGTAAGGGAGCACCTTGTGGCACCCCCATGCAGGGTAGCGCCGAAGCCGGCGCCTACCCTACATTCTCCCACACGCCAGCCCTGGTAGCAAGAGTGCCTCTGACCATGTGCAGGACATATGTTCAGTTAGCTGCAGCTTGCTTTCCTGTCTGGTGCTTGAGGGAAGTTTGCTTCTAGGCCAGAAGGCCCAGCTGGCTTCCAGAAGGGTTTGAGCTCCCACCACCGGCCAATCCAGAGATGTGCAGAATTGGGCACCCACTTAAGAGAGACTTAATTTTTTTAAAAAATGCATACCATCTCTTCTGTACCATGAGATGGATTGACTCATTCAAAGAAGACACAGCCCTCAGTTGGCAAGATGATGTAATATCACATTGACCACTAGAGTGAGCAAAACTGGAGGTTTTTATGCCTGCTGTACAGTGACGTAGTATCAAATTGACCACTAGAGCGAGCAAATAGGAGTGGATGTTTTGGAGATCATTCAAAAGGTCTCCGTAAGTGAGAAGAGACTTAACAGCACTTCGCGTGCAGACACACACACACACACACACACACACACAACCCATCTTGTCAGTAGTGACTTCTCAAGTCAACAAAGGAATGAAAAAATATCCAAAATAAAATAAAAACGGACATGTTCAAAGAGCCCTGCGTCTTCCCTTGTTCCTTCCCCTCCTCCCCACTTTCTTGCACAAAATGTAAAATTTCAACCATCTTTGCAAGTACTCACGGGATGGGATGAGATCCAAATAGCAAACTGATCAAATGCTACTTAATCTGTTTCTTAGACTTTGGTCAGAGGTGTGTGAGTTTTCTTGCTATGGTGTGCTACTTTGAGGTGGGGGGATTGCTTATTTTGGGACTTCATTCGTGCTTCCACGTCATGTGCTGTAACTGGCAGCTTCTTCTTTCCAGCCTGCAGAGTCCACGCTTGTTCGCATGCAGTGGGACGATACCATAAATTTTGGGTTCTCCAAGGTTCCACAGCTGAGTGACCAACAACAACAACAGAGTGCTGCAGAGAGCAATGTCACCGTAAAGGTGAGCTGGAGTCATGAGTTGTTGCGGTTGGGGGCAGGGGAGACGATTGAGCTGTTAACGTTAGAGGGGTGGCAGGCAAGAGGTTAAAATGGTGCGCTGGTCATTGCCTATGTGAAGAAAGAAATGTGAGTGTACAAAGAGCAATCCCAGAAGCTCCCAAAAACTCTGGCTTACCAATATTTGGAAGACTCATGAAACTCACTAAGTAATCTCGAACTAGTCCCTTTCTCTCGGCTTCTTTGATCTTCCAGGGTTTCTGTGAGGATAAAATAGAGGAAGGAGAACCATGTATGCTGCATGAGCTCCTATAGAGAAGTCTGGGATAAAAATGAACCATGTAGATTGGGAGGTTACCTGTTGCATCTCTGAATGAGTCAGTGCTCTGGATGCGGCTCTTGCCAATCAACAAATTACAAAAAATACAATAAGAGGAAGCCTTTGTGATTGATATGTAATTTGCACTTTTGAAATCATTTCACATAGAGTATTTTCATACATTATCACTTTATTCTTCAACTTATAGTAAACATCATTCTTAGTCATTTTGGCGGTTAGCTTTTTTGCTTATTCCTAGTCAAAAAAATTACACCTGGAATAGTGGTTTTGTTCCAAAATGCAAGCAGTGGACACTTCTTTTAACATGAAAGAATGGCTGAGCTATAGTGGGCTGCCAGATTTATTAGACTGAGAGATACCTGAGAGGAGCAGAAGTGATAAGAACTCTCTGCTCCTCAGAATTACCATGTTGAATCCAACCAAAGAGATGTTTTGTCCAGACGTCTGCCAGCCAAGGGTCCCTGGGAGTCTTGCAAGCAGGGCATAACGCATTAGCAAATGTCATCTTGGGCCCACTTGCCTGACTGCTCTTGGAGAGCCATTTCTTGCTTTGGCCCAGTATCTGGTGTCCAATGTTCCCTCTAAGCTGGGTTAGTGTGAGCTAGCTCACAATTTTTTAGCCTCCAGCTCACACATTTTTGTCTCAGCTCAGGAAAAATGGCCCCAGAGCCATTTTGATGCATTTTAATTTATGCAGTATTTCACAACTTTAATGCCAGTAGCTCACAAAGTAGAATTTTTGCTCACCAGACTCCATAGCTTAGAAGGAACATTGCTGGTGTCAATCTGTATTACATTAATACACCCCCCCCCTTTGTTGGCGGCACTTAAAATGGTATACTGGGTGGGTCTTGGGCCTTCCTGTCTGACCCTAGGATCTGCTCTGCTGGAACATTCTAGAAATATTTACCTGAATGGCTTTTTCCCTCTCTCCCCCCGCCGCTCCTTGCTTATTTCTCTGCCCATAGTCTCAGAGTGGAGATGAATCTTCCATCTTGAAGCTCTTCCGGGACTTGAGTGAGCTGCGTGGGAAAGAGCGCTCCCTTCTTCATGGTGATTTCTGGACAGCTGGCTCCTCTGCACCGAGTGTCTTCGCTTACCTACGTGTCTGGGATCAGAACAAGCGCTACCTGGTGGTGCTCAATTTCGATATCAAACCCGCCACAGTCTCCCTCACACACCATCTGCTGCCCACGGAAGCCACAGCAGAGCTCAGCACCCTCCCGCATCGGGAGCTGAAACAGCAGCTCAGTTTGGCAGAGCTCAGTTTGGGTCCCTCAGAAGGGCTGTTACTTAGTTTCCCTTATGTGGCCTAGTTTGACACCAGACACCTCTTGTTCTGGGGGAGGGGAGCAGAAGGTGGGTTAAGCTATTATCCTTAGTGGGGCAGCACTGAGACCTTAAGGATATAGCTTCAACAACAGTCTGTCTGAACTTAACTGTCTTTTCTCTCCCCACCCACATCCCCTGGTTTTGTACATTCCTCAAATGGCTAATATGTGGGAGAAAGATGCTCTCTTAACATGTGTCATTCTAAAATAATTCTACTACTGATGTGTGCTTGTGTGTGTGATTGAGAGAGAGAGTTGGGAGGGGACAGTGGAGATCATCTGGGGGTCAATTCCTTGGTTATTTTTGTGTGTGTCACATGTCCTTGGCCCAGGGAGGGGTGATGATAGCAGCTTGGTTTTTATTCAGTTCACGAGCTCCTCTCCCCTTTCAGGTCTGTGTACTTTATGCAATAGTGTTCAGTCTGTTGTTTTGTATACCCCCCCACTTTCCCGAAAGTGTTGGAGATTGACATGGAGTAAATTAATAAACTTTTATCTTTGCATTTCTGACTTCTGGTTGTTGTCATTTTAAACTGAGCTCAGGCATTGTACTTTGCCTTCTGTTTTGATCCTGTAGCTGGATTGGGCTGCCTCCTTAGCATCTCCTAAATAGGAGGGAGAAGGATCATTTTAAAGTCTAGAAATAAGTGTTATTTGGAGAGTGATGGGAGGAGAACTGCCTCTAAGGAAGGATGAACTGTTTTCTGGCCTGGCCTGATGCCTGATCTGTGTGTATTCTCTGATCCTGCTGCATCAGTGTGGAATTTGGAATGGAGCAAAGAATTGGTGCAGCCTTGGGAACCTGGGTTTTTTTAACAGATGGAGGCATGCCAGCTGTGCGAGGGCAGAAAGCTTCTGCATATTAAAAGGAAAACTTCAGACAGCTCCACAGGGATTTTCTGCACTACCTGAAAGAGGGTGGTGGGCTTGGTACCCTGCCTAATTCCTCTAGGGTTGCAGGTCTTCAGGTGGATTAGACCAGGGGTCCCCAACCACTGGGCCGTGGACTGGTCCTAGTCTGTGGCCTGCTAGCAACTGGGTTGCAGAGCAAGGCAGAGGTGCCGCACCACCCCTGCCCTCCCGGGTGGACAACAGGCAGTGCGGCCTCACTCCGAAGCTGCCTCCCCTTGTATCAGCTGATCGGCGGGGGTCTTAAAATGGGAGGAGGCAGATTGGCCTTCTGCCCCCTGGCTACTTAGCAAGAAGGCAGCAGAAACAGCCCCAGTTCCCCCCCTATTTAAAGACCCCCATGGTGCAGGGACGCTCGGGGCACAGGTGGGGGGGGCAGTCTGGGAAACTATGAATGAGAATAATGATAGTATAACTGTGACAGACTAAAACAAAAGGGTGATTTTGCAAAACGGCAGAATCGTTTGAAGAAGGGCAGAAAGAAAAGAGTGGCTATGATTGACAGCTCTTTTCCTAGCTCTATTGGTTGGAACACGGCCACAAAGTTCTGAAGGGGGAGTTGGGTTTTGACAGTTGTGGTGGTTAAAAAGAAAAAAAAGATATTCTGGAGAGGGAGAGACACTTGGGAAGACAGCAAGGGTGAGGAGCAATGTTCCCTCCAGGGCTTTTTTGTAGAAAAATCCCAGCAGGAACTAATTTGCATATTAGGACACACCCCTTATGTTACCATTGGTTCACACAGGACTTTTTTGTAGGAAAAGCCCAAAATGAGCTCATTTGCATATTAGGCCACACTCCCTGATGCCAGGTCAGCCGGAACTGCGTTCCTGTGCATTCCTGCTCAAACTCTAAGCTGAGTTAGCATGAGCTAGCTCACAGATTTTTAGCCGCCAGCTCACACCTTTTTGTCTTAGCTCAGGAAAAATGGCCCCAAAGCACAATATGCAGTAGTTCATAACTTTAATGCTAGTAGCTCACAAAGTAGAATTTTTGCTCACAAGACTCTGCAGCTTAGAGGGAACATTGGTGAAGAGGTGAGTGAAAGCCAAAGTTGGGGTGGGGGGAGGCTTCAGAGCGGGGTCTGCCAGACCCAGGTTTTTGCTGTGGAAGCTGACTGGGTGATTTTGGGCCAGTCACAGACTTTCGCCTAACCTAATTTACAAGGTTGTGCAGATCAAAGTGGGGAGAGAGAATTGTAAGCTGTTTTCACCTTTCCTCCCACCAGTGTGAAGAAAGATTGTCCTTTTCCTATGTAGAAGCTGCAGGGAGGGGGAAGGCAATGGAAAGCTGAAAGAGGGACAGAAGAAGGGAAGGAGATACGGTTGCCAACTCCAGGTTAGGAAATTCCTGGAGATTGGAGGGATGAGACCTCAGACAGATACAATGGCATTTCCTCCTGGAGAACCACTGTTGCCAATCTCTAGGTGAGGGCTGGAGATCATTCAGAATTACAACTGCTCTTCAGATGACAGACATCAGCTCCCCTTCAGGTGTGTGTGTGTGTGGGGGGGAAGTGCATGCCTTCAGCAAGGGTGGGGGGCACTCACCCAGAGCCTCTTTCTAGAGCCTGTTGTATTTTTCTTCACAATGGGCCTTATTACTAGTATATCAATAAAGCCCATCCATTTCCAAAATGCAAGGAGAAATCAATAGAAGATATATCAGGAATTTTTATTAATTTCCTATGAATTTGTTACACTAACGTTATTGTCATTCATAGTGTTTTGTTCACGGTTTGTTTTTGGTTGTCTTAGCCTCCAGATGGGGCCTGGAGATCTCTTGGAATTGCAACTAACCTCCAGCAGACATGGATTAGGTCCTTGGGAGAAAATGGCTGCTTTGGGGTTGGGGCAGATTCTATGGCATTATATCCTGCTGAGGGGCCCTCCCGAGGCTCCAGCCCCCTCAGTCCCCAGGAATTTCTCCAACCAAGAGTTGCTAACCCTATGTTGCCCTCTGGGTGTCACATTCTCAGGGAACAGGCAGGCAGGAGTCCAAAGCCAGTCCAAGGTCAAAGTCCAGGAAGTCAAGCAGGAGCTAAATCACCAATGCAGAATCACAAACCGGAATCAGAAGTCAAATGTCCAAAAGCCAAAAGGTCAGGGTGCCAAGGAAATCAAGCAAGTCAGGATCAGGAAGGAGTGTGGATGCAAGCCAGAGAATAGACTTGTTGCTTCCACAAGGTTACCAGGTCCTGCGTGGGAGCTATATGGGAGTCTCAATCAGCCTGCTCCCTGGGTGTCAGTGACTCTGCTAGAACTCAGGGCTGAGAGATCTGAAGCATCGATGTGCCTCATGTCTTCGCTCTGAAAGTTCTTTCCGGAGCCTGCTTCGAACTCTTGAGATGGGAGGAGGAGAGCTTGGAGGAGATTGATCGTCAACAGCTGACACTGGTGCCTGGAGAGTGATTGATGGGCCGGCTGCTGTTTGTTCAGCTGAGGAACTGACTGGCAACTCTTCCAGGTCTGTTAACCCTTCCAGCTCCTCCTCATCAGGGCTCATGAAACTGGGTTGATGATGGGGCCAAGGAAAAGAAAATCTTGAACAATTTCAATTTCTTCATTGTCAACCTTAAAAGTTGTTTAATTTCCCAGCAGTCATTACTTTTGTCTTCTTGATGTTCATCTACAATTCTGCTTGGCGCTTTCTGCCTTAACTGTCATCAGTGTGTGTGTGTGTGGGGGGTGGCTTGCAGAAAAAGCCCAGTATGAACTCATTTGCATATTAGACCACACCCCCTGACATCATCATTGTTGTGCACAGGGTTTTTTGTAGAAAAAGCCCAGGAGGAACTCATTTGCATATTAGGCCACACACCCCTGACATCAAGCCAGCCAGAACTCCGTCCCTGCTAAAAAAAAAAATGCCCTGGTCATCAGAAGTCGCTTCAAGCCCTACTTTCTGCTGGTAATGTGGTGCTGAGGTGGTTAGCGTCAATATCCTATTGGTCTCCCCTGCTCCAACCATCCTGTGGCTGAGTATTATATTATCTGGGCCATGGGTGGTGGGCTGGTTCCACCTTGTCAATATGCTAGTATCTGAGCTTGCAAGCAGCGTAAACCCAGCTTTGGAGGATTTTATTGGGCCGCCATCATTTATTAATTAATTTGTTCAGATTTTTATTGGAATTATTTTCTATTATTTCATCCCTTCGTTGTAACTTGCCCTGAGCCCATTTGTGGGGGAGGGTGAGATAGAAAACCCATGAAATAAAAAAAAAAGTCTGCATATCTCCAATTGTTAATGTTTCTTCCATCAATTTTCCCTCCATCTTCATCTAAATCTAGTCCTGCTTTATGATGTGTTCTGTATACAGAGTGAAGAGATAGGAGATAAAATACATCCTTGTCTGACACTTTTTGCCAATCTTATCCCCCACCCTACCCCAATATTCTGTCCTAAAGGTAGCCTCCTGCACAATTTATATTCTGGACATCAAACAATAAGATGTCGTGGGTGGCCCACCCATTTCTTTTAAAGTAACAACAGTTGCTTTTTTTTTTTTGGTGATCCACACAGTCAAAAGCTTTGCTCTAATCTATGAAACAAGCTGATGACCCATCTCATGTATGTTTTGGTAACCAATGTAAATTTGCAATATGATCTCTAGTGCCTCTTCCTTTTCTGAATCCAGCTTCCTTTTCTGAACATCAGCATTTCTCATTCCATGTATGGTTAAAAAGTCTCTGTTGTAAGATTTTGAGCATCGCTTTACTTGCATGAGAAATCTCTGCAATGGTCCAAAAGTTGGTTGCATTCACACCCACTAAATAATGCACTTTCAATCCACTTTCCTGTGTGAATTTTGCTAATTCATACAGTAAAATCCAGTTGGAAAGTGCATTGAAAGTTGAAAGCAATATTTAGTGTGTGCGATCACAGCCTTTGTTGCTTCCTTTTTTGGAACTGGAATGTAGATTGTTTTGGGTGTGTGGGCCATTGTTTTGTTTTTCCATATTTGTTGGCATTTTCCTGTTAAGGTTTTGATGGACTCCATTTCTGTGACTTGGATTAGGTCTATTGATATCCCATCTACTCCTGGTGATTTGTTCCTCCCAATTGCTCCCAAATAGATTGTCCTACTTAGCATTAGTTCCATAGCAGCCAAATTTGAGTACTTTTGAGGTTTGGGGTATTTTGCTACCAAAAGGTGTTTGCTTATTTTTTAAGGTCATGGTGAATACACCCCTGGGTCTTTATCTTACAAACAGCCATTTCCCAGGCAATCGTAAACAAGTTCTCATGCAATCGTAATACAGCAGGGCTTTCTACTAGCTTAGTGTATGGGACTGCAGACTTAATAGCATATTGTTTCAGTTATAGCACAGCTAGCTTATTAATTTAGTGCTCTTGAACACACGGTTTTTGTAGCAGGAACTCCTTTGCATATTGGGCCACACACCCCTGATGTAGCCAATCCTTCAAGAGTTTACAGTAAGCCCTGTAAGAACAGCCCTATAAGCTCTTGGAGGATTGGCTACATAAGAGGGGTGTAGTCTAATATGCAAAGGATTCCTGTTACAAAAAAAGCCATACCTATACTGAATTAGCCCATTTGTTCATCAAGGCCAGTATTGTCTACTCAGATTGGCAGCAGCCCCCCAAGGTCTCAGGATAAGGTTTCTCACATCACCTACAACCTGGTCCTTTTTAACTGGAGATGCTGGGACCTTCTGCATGCCAAGCAGATGCTCCACCACTGAGCCACAGCCCCTCCTCTTAATGTAATTCAAGATCTTTTTGGGACTTTATTTGCCCTGTATATGGGGCAGACTCTTAAATCATCAGGATTAAAAAGGAATTATTTTCAAACGTATTCTGAAGGCCAGTGCTACATGAACCTCGTATTATTCCTCCATTTATTAAATGTCAAGAGTTGGAATACTTCTAAATCCCACCCCCAGATTTTCACACCTGGTCATCCCCTTTAATTGGTATTTTTCTCTCCTCCTTCCTGCCGGTTCCATTTTAACTCCAACATCCCCTTTAAATGTGAAAAAGCAGACAGGATTTTCTTCAGTTTACGGTCCTTTCCCCCTGCCTTCATTTTTTAACCTTCCAATTTTGTGTCGGCCCACCTACTCCCCCTCCCATCCGCGCGTCTTCCCCTTTAAGCAGCCTCCCCTGACGCAATGCAGGTGAGGCTCGACCAATGGGACGACTGCTGGCAAGCCCACGTGACGGGGCAGGGGCGGGACCAGACGTTATTTAAAGGGCGCGGCGGCCACGACCTGCTACTACTGCTGCTTCTACAGATTGTCTCTCCGCCTCCTCCCCATTTATTTTAATGCTGCGGCCGGGTGTCGGGACTCGTTTGCGGGGGCGGAGGGATACGCACGCGAGGGCGTGAGGTCGACAAACGTTCGCGTCCTGCTGTTGGGCGTGAGAAGAGCGGGGAGGGGGCGGCGACTTAGCCCGAGGCGGAAGGAGACGGACACCGGCCAAGAGCTGAAAGGTCGCAACGCCTGGTCCCCTCCCCCCCGTTACCATGGTGAGAGCTCGGGAGAGGAAGAGTCTGCATTTTACCCCCCCAAGGGTGGAGTTGGTATTGGGGAGGGGGTCTTAAATAGGGCGGGGGCCCCTAGTGAGGGGTCTTAAATGGGGCAGGCGTGCGGGTGATGTTGCTGAGGGGAGCCTGGGGTTTACCCCCAGGGCTTTTTTGTAGCAGGAACTCCTTTGCATATTAGGCCACACCTCCCTGATGTAGCCTATCCTCCAAGAGCTTACAGTAGACCCCTGTACGAAAATCTTGGAGGATTGGCTACATCAGCGGGGTGTGGCCTAATATGTAAAGGGCTTCGTGCTACAAAAAAACCGATCCCTTCCCCAAGGAGGGGTGGTTTGTGAGGATTTCCGAAATGGGGGGTCTAATATGATAGGGGGTTCACAAATGGGATGGGTAGGAGCCCCTTTACCATCTAAACTGAAAGTGTGTATGTATGTATGCATACATACTTTCAGTTTAGATGGTAAAGGGGCTCCTACCCATACCTTTACCCTTTTTAATGTATTTTTTGGGGGGGGGGAGATTTAAAAGATGGCAAGGAAAAGCCCTATTCATGACTCTCCAGTTCAGAGGTGGCTGGGAGCAAAATAGAGTGCGTGGCTTGCTCCAAATTTCCTGCTTCCAATGCAGGAAAGGAGCCAGGGACGGCTTGATTAATAGGTTCATGGTTATGGAAAATGGGGTCTTTCCCCTAAAGGAATAAATATGAGATGGGAAAATGGGGTGAGTGGAAGAATTTCTGAAATCTCTCTACAAATGGGGGGGATTGGAGTTGGGAGGGGGCTAGCAGTAGATGGTGGGGGAGCTGCTAAAGTGGATAACTATAGATGGGGGTGATGAAGAGGGGCTGGGAGACCTTGAAGCTTCCCTGAGTGAGGGTGGGTGGGTGCCTGGAGTTGGGAGACTTAATAAAAGCTGGGTGGTGGAACCAGATCTTATGACATCCTCCCCACCTCCCAGCTACATCACATGGATGGGAGATAGATCAAAGTGGGGGAGTGATGGAGTGGGAGGAAAGCCTCAAATTGGCATGGAAGAGGAGGAGGACTTGGGGAAGGAAGGAAGTAGAGCTAATAATAAGTGGGGTGCCTGGTGTAAAATCTGTGGGCCTATTAAAACTTCAGAGAGATTTGGTCTACAGAGGAGGAATGGTGAGAAAGTGAGAGGAAGCTCTTAATGAAATGAACAATTTTCTTCAAAAATCTTGCTTGGGGGATTGAGAAATAAGGGGAGGGGAGTGAGTACAAGTTATGGTGCGCTTGTATTAGAGAAGGAAGGTGACAAGCATCTTCTTGGAGAGGGGTTAAGAAAACTGTTGAACCATGAGAAAGGAAAGCTGTAGAGAGGTGAAAGGGGTGTGTATTGGAAGGCATTACTCTTAGAGAATGTGTATGTTGGGAGCAACCTGTTGTAAAGAAATGTGGATCAGATTTTGAAGAACATGGGGTGAAAATTGGTGGAAGGAACACTAACAATGAAATATGCAGACAACACCACGTTACTGGCAGAAAAGAGTGAAGGCTTAAATCAACTGTTGATGACACTTAAAGCAGAAAATGCCAAAGCAAGATTACAGCTGGACATCAAGAAAACAAAAGTAATGACCTCTGGGGAATTACACAACTTTTAAAGTTGAGATTGAACACGTTTGAAATTGTTAGAGGTTTTCTGTTCCTTGGCTCCATCTTCAACCAAGAGGGAGACTGCATTCCTGAAACCAAAAGGAGACAGTCTGAGAAGGACAGCCGTGAAGGTGCTGGAAAAGATTCTTTAAGTAAAGGGATGTGTCACTGGCAACCCTGATCACGCTGTATATGTATGGGTGTGAAAGTGAGACAGGGAAGAAAGCCGACAGGAAGAAAGTTGATTCATTTGAAAAGCGGTGTTGGAGGAGAGTTTTACGCATGCCATGAACCACCAAAAAGACAAATCAGTGGATTCTAGATCAAATCAAGCCTGACCTCTCCCTAGAAGTTGCAGTGACTGAAGTGAGGCTATCATGCTTGGTCACATTACGAGAAGGCAAGAGTCACCGGAAAAGACAACAGTGCTTGGAAAAGTTGAAGGCAGCAGGAAGAGAGGACGACCTGATGTGAGATGGATGGACTGACTCAAGGCAGCTATGGCCCTCAGTTTGCAAGACCTGTATAGAATGTTTTGGAGGTCAATAATATATGTAACGTCACCATAAGTTGTAACTGACATGATGGCGCTTGACACACGCATGCATGTTGGGGGCCTGGGAGAAAGGGATGTGACTGGGGACTCTGTTTAAAATTGGATTGATATCTCTTCCCCTATGTGAGGATGCTAGCTCAGACATTGGTGCGGATAATGGGGTATGGTATAAGCCAGCAGGGCAGTGTTGGAGAGGAGGGTTAGGCTTTAGGCAAAAAGCTGGGAGGGGAGGGAGGCCTCTGAGTGGGGGAAGGCCTTCTCTTAAGGAGAAGCAGATTGCAAGTTTGCCGAGGGTGGGGGGGAGGTGGGCAGGGGCTGGAGTGCTGTTTTCTCTCTGCCCTTCTGTTATGGAAAAAGTGATGGAGAGGGATAAGGCTTAGGGTACTGGGAAAGAGAAACCTCCTTGGGGGAGGATTAGGAAGTGATTCAAGAGGAGAGCAATCAAAGGGGGATGTATTGTGTACGTGGTGGGTGTTGATGATGACAGCCATGCACGAATGTGGGGAATGAGAGAACAAGTCTCCAGGAACTCTCTTTTCTATATCATCTCCTTCCAGTGCCACAATTTAGTTTGTAGAGTTCTTGGGGCAGAGACCTGTCTGCCTATTAAGCAGTAAAGTATGATGGATATAAATAGCACAGTGCTAAGGTATCTAAAGTGGGTTCTCGGCATGGGATCTTGGGACGGTTGATGTCCGTGTTCCTAGGGGAGGGTTTGGGGACCTGTGGGATCCATTTGGGGTCTAAAGAGATGCATGTCTGGAAGCTGGAGGAGTGGCTGCTGTGAAATAAGGTGAGGGTGGGTGATTGGAGATGGAGGGAGGGAGGAGGTTTTTCCATGCAGTGAAGTCCTTGCAGTTATGTGTGTAAACGGGGACCTGAGGAAGAGGTGCTAGTTACAGTTGCATCAACCCTGGAGGGAGGATAGGGGTGAGGCTGGAGCCATAACCCTCCATTCCTTCTTGCTGTCCTCCTTTTTCCCTGCAGGCCGACCAGCTGACAGAGGAGCAGATTGCAGGTGAGAATTTGTCTCCTGGTGATAGAAATGATGACGCAGTGTGTGCAAAGAGTGGGCGTGACAAACGGGCTGGCATCAGAAGAGCAGGGCTTGTTTTGAGCCCCACTGTGACCCCGGGGTAGTGGGAGAGCCTGGCCGTAGCTGTGTGTGCGGACGCCCTTGCTCTCAGCGTCGGCTCCCTTTCTGTGCCAAACAGAAAGATGTATTCCTGCATATGCAAAAATAGGTTTTAGAACCAGTAGAGTAGCCACTGGCTTCTTCCAGTTTGCGCTTTCTCAGTTTGGTGTTACCACATTTCAGCCATACAGCGAGGCTGAGAGATGTCTGAGTCAAGGCTGCCCAGTAAGTGTCTTAGTTCTCACAAGGATTTGAACCCCACCAGGCCGTACTATCCTCTAGTAAAGGCATGTGGATACATGATGGTACATGAAAGCAAGAAGGGGCTGTGGCTTAGCAGTTGGCCATCTGCTTTGCATAAAATAAAATAAATACAGCACAACTCAGTCTTTGGCACCTCCAGTACAAAAGATCAGGTAGGAGCTGATCTAAAAGACGTTCCCACCCGTGATGTTGGAGAGCTGCTGCCAGTCATAGGAAACGATACCGACCTTGAGAGACCAGTGATCTGATCCAGGATGAAGCAGCTTCATGTGTACCACACTGCCTAGTGTCCCTTGTGAGAAGGAGGATATTCTAGTTGAACAGGCATGCTTCTCAAGACAATGAACTTGCCTTCACTGATCAGTTCCCTGGTCCATCTAATCAGAATTGCCTACTCCGATGCTGGTTTGGAAGTCTCAGACAAAGACTCACTACCTGAGATCCTTTTACTGGAGATGACCAAGACTGAATATTCTCCAAAGAACAGAGGTGCTTGCCTACTAAGCTACCACTAAGATGGTGGCTGTGTAACCCACAGAATGCAATTCAAATTTGGGCCCAGGGACTTCCAGGGCTGATGTGGTCAGACAGTCTCTACCAACTGGACCAGCACATGGGAGAATGCCCTAGGGAAAATTGAATCTCCTCTGTTGTCTCCATCCATTTCTCAGAGTTCAAGGAGGCCTTCTCCCTCTTCGACAAGGATGGCGACGGCACTATCACCACCAAAGAACTTGGCACTGTCATGCGCTCTCTGGGGCAGAACCCCACAGAGGCTGAATTACAAGACATGATCAACGAGGTGGATGCGGATGGTGAGTAGGGCAGTGGTGGGTCTGGGCAAGAGGCTCTTTCGGGGCTGAAAAGGAAACGAGAATGGGGCAGCAACTCGATATCCCGTATTTGGCAAGACTGATTTGCTTCCCACGTGAATATGAGTGGCAGAGCATCCAATTCATCTTATGCTTATGGCCTGCTCTGCTAAAAATCCTGGGAAGTAACGCATTGCACATGAGCAGATGGGCTTGGCTCTGGGATTTGCAGTCTTAAGCCTAAACCACAGGTGGGCATTTGGTGACCCATCAGTCTTCCCAAGGCTGTGAGTTTGCAGTTGAAAGCAAAGACTGAGTTTCCTCTCTGAAATCTGTTGAAGCAAGGGCAGCAGTGGGATGCCTTACCCTGAATCAGTGGGCCCCCTCCTCAGTTAATGGGTGGGATCCAACAGGAGAAGAACCTCGCTTTGTTGTAGGATGCACCAAAAGTTCTGCAGACTAATTCCTCCTGCCTCCTTGCAACTGTTTTGTCTTTTGTCAGGGTGAACTCAGTTAACCTTTGTATTTGAGATGAACCAAGTGTAGGGCAGTGGGCTGTTGTAGGCTAATCTGCCAGCATTACATCTCACAACTACCTGGATACAATAAATAGAGCATTGCCATCCAGTTAAATGTCTTCCAGCCCCTTCTGTAGGCCTTGCTCCTGTCCTTCTCCCTTCAGGCCACTTGTTGGACTCTCCCTGCTTCTGGGATGCTGTTCAACGCTGCCGGGAACAGAAGTTAATATGTGTAATTTCGTGAGGGGTGCTTCTCCTGCTGAATGGCAGGCAGACTGGCAAGTGCCCTGTTGCTTTGTGAATGGTCTCAGTGGTACACTTTGGGCACTACACTAAAGAGCGGCTCCTTCCCCCAGGGAATGGCACCATTGACTTCCCAGAATTCCTCACTATGATGGCCCGGAAGATGAAGGACACAGACAGCGAGGAAGAGATCCGTGAGGCCTTCCGGGTCTTTGACAAGGTAACAGGTGCTTTATTTTGTGGGAACACACTTCTCCGTATCTTCAAAGGCAGTGCGGTTTAAAGCCACTCACTGGCTCTGAGACAAAACAAATCTGACTATGCTTAACAGGTTCTACAATTTGGCTTTTGCTGAAGTTAAACTTTGGTGGGACATCTCTATCTTCCACTTCCTTATTACTGTTGAGGCTTGATATAAAACCAAGCCCACCAGCCTCTTCTATTTGAGCCTCTGTTTGCTTGAGCAGAGGATGCTTTGGTGCAAGACTGAGGTGAAGGTGATTTTGCCTGAATTTTCCCCTTCTCACGGCTGCCCCTGCTCCCGTACGTGTTTTTTTGTTCACAGAGGCTCTGCAGCCCTCCGTGGTGTCTTTGCAGGTTGGAGATGGCTGCAGGGGGGGAAGGTGAGGAAAGGTCCACCCCTATGAGTACCTGTTGCTCATGTAACTACATGATTTAGCCTGCTGTGTGAGAGCCCCAAAGAAGATATTCCCAAGTGTTAAGGCACCTGCATCTGTTCTCACTGTGTGGCTGGATTGTGATTTTATGGTGAAGTATCTGCTTTGCCTGCAGATGGTCCCAGATCCCATCTCTTTCATCTCCAGTTACAGGGAGATGAATACCAGGTGTTGAGAGGTTTGCCAATCACATTACATCATACTAAACTCGATGGATGAATTATTTGACAATACAGCGCTGGTATATTTGGTGCTTTCTGGCTTTTGAGTCAAGGGACTGTTCCTCCTCTAATGCACCCATTCGTTCTTCTGCCCCAAAGGATGGGAACGGCTATATCAGCGCTGCTGAGCTGCGTCACGTCATGACCAACCTGGGCGAGAAGCTGACGGACGAGGAGGTTGATGAGATGATCCGAGAAGCTGACATAGATGGGGACGGACAAGTCAATTATGAAGGTGAGGGGGTCCCTTAGGGAGCTGGGGAGCTAGGCTGGTGGGATGGGGTAGCTTCCTGAAGCCTGTAGAGACAGCAAATATGTTTATCCTCCATGTTTTTAAATGTAATTCTCTTAACAAAAAATTGCCCACATTATTTAAGAGATCACTCTGAAACGATGAGGACCAGGAACTTGCATGGATTTTAACAAAATGGAAATTCTTAGAACTCCAGGGCTGGTACAGGATTATATAGACAAGGCCACGCATGTTAGTGTCTTTCTGTCACACTCACGCAAGTCCCCACTCGCCTTCTCGAGATAACTGCTAAACAATGGCTGATTCATGACTGGGGTTTCAGAGGTGGGGCTTTAACTGAGGTTGCCTTGCCTTTAAACTTCCTGATCTCCTTCCTCTTCCTGTCTCTTTGGTTCTGCAGAGTTTGTACAGATGATGACTGCCAAATAGGAAGAGTGACTGCCCCTCCCTCCCCTTCCCTGTACAGAAACGGAAGGACTGCTTACCATAGAGATCTCACCTAGCCCCTCCCGTCTGTGGCACTCATGCTCCATCGACGCTTTAGCGGTTTGTGGCCATTCTTTGCCATGTCTCTCTCCCCCCCCTTCCACGCAGGACTATGTGAACCCTTCTGCCCCCCCTGCCATGTTTACATGCTAGCACCCATGGTGGGTGCAGCTGGGACGGGGGGAGATCCAGGTGAGAAGGGGTGAAGCGGTGCTAAGATCCTAGCGAGTGGGAAGCCTGGAGGGCGGGAGCGGTGGGGGAGCCCTCTCTCCTCATTGGCTCCATCCCTGGCTTGCACCTGCCTGTTTGCTCCTCAAAGGCCACGTCCCAGCCAGCGCGTAATCTTTGCATCCCATGGACTGTCATGTGCGGCTGACTGCAGTTGTCTTCCTGGGAGTATCTGCATATCTTGGGTATATTGTAACTGTTAACTTCCTAATTAATGGCCATGTCCCCCTTCCCTTCCTTCCCAGTGGCTTCAGGGAATGCTTCTGTTCCATTCCAGGTGGTGTAAGGTTTCTTTTTCTCTCTTTTTTTCCAATAAAGTCTGTGTGTTTCAAAACTGTGGGGCCAGCGTGCTCATTGAGTGATGGTGTGGGTGGTTTCTACCACCAGCTTGGAAACAAATCGTTTGGGGGGGGGGGAGATCAGCTCCTAGCCAGTTTTCAGTCGCATTGCTCAGTAAGGGAAAGGATTTTCTCACAGCTGCTTTGTGCAAACCTCCATTTCTGTTTTCTTTAAACTCCCTCCAGATCATGAATTGGTTTGGTGGGGAGGGGGGAGTGTCAGAATGATAACTCAGTCTTTTGGAGATAGGGGGAGAATACAACAGGATCACGCATCTCTTATGGTGCCCTCAAAGCAACAACTGAGGGATTGAGATCTGAGACCTTTTTTTTTTTTGCTACAATGGGGAGAGCTGGGGGAGGGAACTGGAGTCTGTTTCCCCCCCCCCCTCCACCAAATAACACCAAACTTGCAGGGCACCTAATGCTGGCTGTCCTCTAAAGACCTCCCAAGTTTCAAGAAGGTGAAGAAGATATTGGATGTATATCCCGCCCTCCGCTCCGAAGAGTCTCAGAGTGGCTCACAAACTCCTTTACCTTCCTCCCCGACAACAGACACCTTGTGAGGTGGGTGGGGCTGAGAGGGCTCGCCCAGCAGCTGCCCTTTCAAGGACAGAGGTTCAGAGCAGCCTACAATCTCCTTTACCTTCCTCCCCCACAACAGATACCCTGTGAGGTGGGTGGGGCTGGAGAGGGCTCTCACAGCAGCTGCCCTTCCAAGGACAGTCTTAGAGCGGCCTACAATCTCCTTTACCTTCCTCCCCCACAACAGACACCCTGTGAGGTGGGTGGGGCTGAGAGGGCTCTCCCAGCAGCTGCCCTTTCAAGGACAGAGGCTCAGAGCGGCCTACAATCTCCTTTACCTTCCTCCCCCACAACAGACACCCTGTGAGGTGGGTGGGGCTGAGAGGGCTCTCCCAGCAGCTGCCCTTTCAAGGACAGAGGCTCAGAGCGGCCTACAATCTCCTTTACCTTTCTCCCCCACAACAGACACCCTGTGAGGTGGGTGGGGCTGAGAGGGCTCTCACAGCAGCTAGCAGGTGCAAGTGGAGGAGTGGGGAATCAAACCCAGTTCTCCCAGATAAGAGTCCGCACACTTCACCACTACACCAAACTGGTTTTCTCAAGCAAATTGGTTCAAGGGATTCAGTTCTATGGGCCCATGAACAAGTGCCTCCAACCATCCTACTTACTTCCATTGTTTCCAGTTTGTGGTGGTGGTGGTGGTGGAATCAAAGAAGCTGACAGCCAAACACAGAACAGCCACTAACCAAAATCCTCCAATTGTAGACAGAGACAGTAAGCCCAATAGGACCAACATCAGCCCAGAGAATCCAAGCCAAACCAACCTTGTTTGTTTTAAAGTACCTAATCCTCACCTACAGTTAACTGTAGAAAAGTCTAGTAGCATCTTAAAGACTAACAAAATTTGTGGTAGTTTTTGTGAGTCACTGCTTCAGATACAGAAGAAGTGAGCAATGACTCACAAATATCCCGCCACAAATTTTATTAGTCATTTAAGGTGCTGCTGGACACTCACTCTTTTCTGTTGCTGCAGACAGACTAACACAGCTACCCATCTTGAGCTTCCTATATTTTACTTTTATTAAAACCTAACCAGAAATCTACTTCAGAATCTGCTGCAACTGTTACATTTTAAAATGTCAACAGGGAGCAGCTCCCTGAAACCACAGAACGCTTTCCGAAAAAACACAACACAGAAAGATCTTTAAAAGCAGCTGTGGAAGAACAGCCATAAAACCAGAACAATGCAGAAAGATAGAGCTTTAAACAATAAGAACTTGGGAAGTCTCCCCCAGCACAAACCCTTTAAAAATTACCGTAAAAGCCTTTGAGAAGCAGAGAAAATGTGAATCAATGAGAACGGCACAAGAACAGTGTAAAAAGCTCCCAGCCCCTCCAAAACAGAAACAGAATAATATGAAATACTTTAAAACAAAGTAGAAAAACAATCCTGAAGAGACTCCAGTAGCATCAAAAGTATTAGCAGCACTGCAAAGCATCCTGCCATGGTCCAGCTTATCCTCTTTGCCTGTGCTTAGAGAGCCGTGGAGCGATGAGACAATTGTCATGATTGGGCAGACAGTTCGTGCTCCATTGCCTGGGAGAGCTGCCTCCCTCTCCATTTCCTCTTTTTGCCCAGGAGTCCTGCAGACTTAAAAAATAGCCCAAAGAACCCTAAAATACCAGCCCTGAAGACTCCCAGATTTACCTGAATATTTTGAGATTTTCTGGGACCTAAAAACATAAGACTAATGTTGAATCAGGCCAGTGGCTCATCCAGTCCAACACTCTGTGTCACACGGTGGCCAAAACCCAGGTGCCATCAGGTCCACCAGTGGGACTGGAACTCCAGAAGCCCTCCCACTTGCCCCCCCCCCCCCAGCACCAACAATACAAAGCATCACTGCCCCAGACAGAGTGTTCCATCCAGACATTGTGGCTAACGGCCACTGATGGATATCTCCTCCATGTTTATCCGTTCTTCTCTTGAAGCTTATCTATGCTTGTAATCCAGTTAAATGGTATCCGGAATATGGTCTACATTCCCGAATATACCAGAAAAATACTGCTAAGGTATATATATTCAGACTGGATGTCAGTGTACCTCCTTAGTCATGAGTGACTTCCACAGTAGACAAAAGAGTAGGAGCCCCAGTAGCACCTTAAAGACTAAAAATATTTTTTGGTAAGGTATGCCACAGTGAAGTTTCCAACCCTGCAGTCAGTAATGACCTGTCCCCCATGGCTTCCTGGGGGCACCGAAAAGAGAACACTGACTCATTTGGAGTTCTACGGTTTCAGTTGCTTTCTGGCTTGCTAACTATGTGAGCCGTCTTTCTTGGACAACGTATGGGCTGCGTTTACTGCAAGCACCGACTTTTGATGTTTTGCCAAAGAGTCTGGATTATTGCAGGGCCCAGGAGACCTGCAAACAGCATCAAGGGTTAAGCAGTTGCGAGTTTAGTCAGAGGCTGGCAAAGGTTCAAGTGGATTCGTGTGGCCCTTTGCATTTCCTAGACTTCTCTCAGGCTTAATGATGCAAATCAGGTGGGAGTCAAAAGAGTTGTAGCTGCCAAGGAAGAGGCAAACAGGTTGGCTTCAGAGGCAGTTTTTATTTTGAAATAAAAAATACACATGGTTTGGTTGCATGGACAAGATGCCCCTGACAGCTGGTTCTTGGCCTTTTGTGCTGCTTAGAGAAAGACTTTGAAGAATACACTCCACCCAGTCTCCCCCACCGTCTCTTCAACAGAGAGGGTGGACATGGCAGTTAAGACATACACACACATATTACATACACACGCATACAAAGGCCCACTTGCCCCAAGGAAGGGAGTCCCCCTCACTCCCCAAATAAAAACAGCTGCCAAGTGCAAAAAATTGTGAATGAGGGGGAGCAGCTGGCAAGACTTAAAAAGAGGCTTAATGTCTCGGCTACAGATTCAAACAGGTTTGAAACTGGATTAATTCCTGTGTAGCATCTCTAAAGGGGGGAAAATGTAGTTTCTCTCTTGGTGAGGCTGTTGAGAGTTTGTTGCCAGAGATCCCTGCACTTCCCATTTTTGGGGGGAGGGGGGTGGTTGAGAGTTGCCTCTCTTTAAACTGGTTTGACACAGGTTTAAATGAGTAGTGTAGACGTGCTCAGATTTTTCTTTCATTACCCCCAATCCACTCACCTTTCCCCAAGATCTTATTCCACACTATGTGTGAACAATATTATTAGTTCTTTGTCTCTTGCCTGAACATTCTTTAAGATGACAGGGAATAATGGAAAACACCCTGAGGCGTGATGTATGTATCTCCCCCCACCCCTTTTAGGAAACACATCTGTTTATACCTTCTCAAATTAATGTCTGGTGAAAGTTGTGTTATAGGGGGGTAGGTTTGACCCTGGATCCTTTTCTTGGAGATTAAACAATGCATTTCCCCCCTCCCTCCATATGCAAATAGAAATTGTATTTTAAAAACGGAAATTAAAATACTGGCTATATGAAGACCTGAATATTGTAACACATGGAGTGAGACTGCCATTTTCTGCTGCTCTCCATAGTGGGAGATGATTGGTATCAGTGTTCCCTCTAAGTTGCGTTACTGTGAGCTAGCTCACAGTTTTTTAGCCTCCAGCTCACATAGTTTTGTCTTAGCTTGAGAAAAACGGCCCTAGAGCACACTGATTTATGCAGTAGCTCACAACTTTAATGCCGGGCACTCATGAAGTAGTATTTTTGCTCACAAGACTCCACAGCTTAGAGGGAGCACTGGTTGGTATTGAAAGCGATTCAAGAGGATGTCTTTACTACTCATTTACAGTGGGCGCTGGCAGTCAATCAAACCAAGTTATCAAATAGATCAACTTTATCTAACATTTCTATGTTTGGGGGAGGCAGGCAAGGGCCATCCTTTCTGCACACCCCTTCCAAGTTTCCAGGTAGTTCAGGTGTCTAATTGCACTCCCCTTTAAAAGTGCCAATCCTTTCCCCTCTCCTTTCTCAGCCCCTCTTTCAGAGCCTTTTCGTGGTCTTCATGAGAACATTTTAAAAGAAAAAAAATGGGTTAAATTATCATGAATATAAACACAAACTCCGTTCTGGTCTTGTGCACGTATGAGAATCAGCCTTCTGTAAGGTAGGGAGGGCAGCGTCTCAAAATTGCTCGGTATCAATTTACCCCTTGATTTTTTTCTTACTTATGACAACACGCTAAAGGACCGCTATCCCTTGCTCCAGCATTTTTTTAATGTTCTAGAATTGATCTTGCAATGCTGAATTTTATTCCATTTCAACTAGCCAGAAATCACTAACAGAAGGAATGCTTCAAGCTGACAAGCATGTGAACAAGCCTGGGGGATGGAAGAATATAAAGCAGAGACAGGCTGCCTTTTTGGGCCAACGTTCTTCCATACAAATCAGAATTCTCAACCTGGCTAAGGAAAAGTACAAACAGTAGTCTGAGGTTCAGATCAGGGGTGTCAAACATGTGGGCTCCTATCAGGCCTGCAATCGACTCTTCTGCTTCCTTCTCCCTCTCTTGCTTCTTTCTCCGTCTCTTGCTTCCTTCTGCATCACAACTTGCTTTGCCAGGCTTGCTCAATCACACAGGAGCTGCAGAGCAAAGCTCTTCCCTTGGGGAGGAAGTGGGGGAAGGAGAGAGAGCTTTGCCAGGCTCTCTCAACTGCACAGCAGAGCTACTGAGCCAAGCCTCTTCCTTCTGTTGCCTGAGGCTCAACAAGCCAGTGAGGTGGATTAGGCTGAGTGTGTGTGTTCGTTTGTATCCTTTATAAAGTTTCTCCCTCCCCTACCTGGTATTACATTTTATGACATACATGGCCCAGTCCAACAAAGTTGAGATCCGGCCCTCATAACAAATGAGTTTGACACCCCTGGTTTAGATTTAACAAATTCTGGCTTGCCACAAATCTGGAAGGTCTAGCTGGCTATGCATAAAGGGAATGGAGGAAACATGTGGATCTAAGGAGCCCTCAAGGGCTCATTTCCTGTAGTCACAAACCATGGTTGGTTGTTCCAAACCAAACCATGCTCTTTTAAAGGCCGGTTGCTGAGCTGACCATGATTTAAGCATACTTTCTTGTAGCTTATGACAGTAACAGCAAAACATGATTTGACGTTAACACTGGAATAAATACCGTAAATGCAGCAAAAAAGGGGGGGGGGGAATCAGTCACCGAAGTGTGGCTTTCCGTTGCTTTCTTAAAAATAGCTTAATTCTGGGAATGGAATTCCTACAAAAGTGTCAAATTTTGATGACCAAAATCAGTTTAACGTGAATTTTGTGGGGTTTCAACGATCAGCTCTGAGTTAGTGAAAGTGGAATCTGTTTGCTTGCTGCAAGCACTTAGCAGAAGGTAGAAACGTTTTTAAAAATCTAAAAGCCTTGATTGCGTCCCCCCCCCACGTGTAGAATGCCAGTTTTGGGCAAAACCTCCTTTTCTGTTCTGCAAAGGATTGTTTAACCAATTTGTGTTTTAATGACCAGGTGCAGCCCCCCTTCCTTTAATTTTCTTTTTCCACACTTAGGTTTTGTCTCTTACGGTGCTGAAAAGGGGTAGATTCCTGCTCAGGGATAATGAATGAGTGATTCTCTCTGCCCCTCCAATTCTAAATTAAAAATGCGCCATCTGAAACACTTCTGTCCTGTACTCACCTTTCCAAATATAAAATACAGACATTTCTCTTCCTCTCTTTAAAAATATACTCTCCCTCCCCCCCCCCTTGACATTCCCTCCCCCTCAACCCTTTCTTTTCCTGAAGAGCCTGAGCTTAAATTCTCCCAGGACAATAATGTTCTCCTGGGACATATAAGGCAGAAAACTGAAGATGGTTTGCCCCGTGTAGGCAGGGATTTTGGAGCATCCCTTGGCCGATTCCCTCCCCCTTCCTGCAAAAGTTTCTGTTGGCTTCTTAGCCTTCCACTCCCTTGAATAGGGGTGCAAGGAGCCACATCCTATATCAAATAAGACCTGGGAAGGCCCACCATGGGTTATGTTTCTTCCCTGTGACATCCTTTATTCTTCCCCATCCTTCTCAGGACAGGATTTTGGGTTGCCGCTTAAAAAAAAAAAATCTAGTCCTGGCCTGTGCCTTAAACAACAGTCTTAAAATGCAGAAATGAAGCAGGTGAAGTTTTGCCTAAACACTTCGGTCTTCGTGCAAGGAAAACCTTCACCTGCTCAATTTGTGTCCGGAAGGCACCAAAGCACGGCATGGGATGGGGGGAAGGGTACAACTCGACTGAGATTCCACAGGGAAAAAAGGATTCCCCCCCCCCACCCCACCCCCCAGAAGGTTTGGCTTTGGATGCAAGACTGAGTAGACTCCCTCCCTTATTCTTATAAAAATGACATTACAAATAAAGAAAACATCCCCTCCCCGTCCAACATTTTTTTTTTTTTTTTGGCTGGGCAACTGTTAATCGCTAATCTGTCACCCTCGCCCTTTGCTCTCTGAATCCAGTTCCAGGGCTTGGGAAAAGGGACCTGCCCTCTTGCGCTTCAGGAGGACAAAGGCAAAGCCTCCCCCCCTACCCTCCCCCCATCTTAGGAAAGCCTTTTGCTGGCTGCATCCTCTAGCCGCCGTGGCAGCAGACCCTGAACCGCCATTGGACATGGAGCTTGATTTGGCATTTTTTTTTTTTAAAAAAGGGGCTCCTTCGCTCCTGACTGCCCCACAGCCTCCCCCCTTGTTTCTCCCCCAGCTAACGGGGCTGCTCTGCGGAGCCTCAAGGAGCTCTCTCTCCCTACACAGTGTTTCTTCTCTGAACAGACCTCTGCCGCTTTGAAAACAACACAACGGACCCCCGTCATGAATGAAGATGCCACATCACATGAGGGTGGGGAATGAGGGGTGGAAGAGGAGGAGGCTTCCTCCCCTGACAGCAACACAGACAATAAATACCCACTCCCCCTCCTGCCCTTCCGTACGCACCCCCCCCTTCTCTCTGGAGGTGCTAAGAGGGCGGGTCTTGGCGACTGGCGGGGACCTTGGCTTTGTGGGGGCGTGAAGAGGCTGCCGAAGAGGAGCCTGAGGAGGACGAGGAAGAGCTGCTGCTGCGGCGGGCTTCGGCCCCCGTGCTTGACATCTTCAGCTTGCGGCGCTTGGCCAGGGGGGCGTTCTCCACGCTCTTCAGGAAAAAGCCTTCACGCTTGCCCTTGTTGAAGGCCTGGGTAAGGGGACAGAGGAGAAGAGAAAGCAACAAACAAAAGATTACCTCCCCACACTCCAGGCCTTGAATTCAGCAGGAGCAGAGTGCTAAAGCTGCAGTACTGAAGTCCTAAGCTCTGCTCACGACCTGAGTTTGATCCCCGGTGGAAGCTGAGTTTTCAGGTAGACGGCTCGAGACTGACTCAGCCTTCCATCCTTCCGAGGTCGGTAAAATAAGGACCCAGCTTGCTGGGGGGGGGGGAGTGTAGATGACTGTGGAAGGCATGTCTGCTATGATGCAATGTCGCCCCAGAGTCGAAAATGAATGGTGCTTGCACAGGGGACCTTTCCTTTCCACAAGAGCGCAGCTCCTGAACCTTTCTGAGGGTTCCCCCTCCTCCGTCCCACCTACCTTCTCCATTGAATAGTAGGTGCAACTGCATAACACTCCCTGGATTAGGAGAGCGGGCAGCCAGCCAGCCACCAGGAACTTTGCCATGCTTCCAGCAGCCCTCGTTAATCCTTGGAGAAGCCCACACCACCCTTTCTCCACTTCTTGTGTGATTTTGGGCAGCAGGTGGCTTGCTGGCCTTTTGACTGTGGGGGAGCGGCCAAGGAGAGTCCTGGGCAAGCGAGGCCTGCTTGGGCTGGCTGGATCTCTAGCCAGCCCACGCAGGCCTCACTTGCCTAGGGCTCTCCTTTCTTGTGTCAGTTTGCTTTTGGCTGGTGGGGGGTGGCATATGCTAATTAGTTATGCTAATGAGCCCCACCACCTATTTTTCTACAAAATGACCCCTGCCACACACCCCCACACATCCTACCGACTCGCTTCATGGGTGATTTCCCACCCTTGCTCACATGATGGGGTGGAGGGTTGTTTTTGCCCTGGAACTTTTTGCTGATCTTTCTGGACCAATGCTCCTAGCCATTTAACTTGTTGGAACAAAAATTCATCATTCTGGCTGAAAGCAAAGCCCCCTTTTTACAAGCCCGCATTCTGTTCTCTGTGCTGATCAACCCCTTGTAAAGCATTTTGCAACAGACCTTTTGCTCCTTTGCAAGATTCCCCAGCCTTGCACCTCAAAGAAGCCCACTTCACTCTCAGTGGTGGAGGATCTCCAGGCAGGGCCCCTACAACCTGGACTGGCTTTGGATCCAGGGCTAGACAGATGACGTTTCCCTGCACTCCAAAGAGACCCAGTTCATGTGCACTGATAGACTACCTCAAGATGGGGCTTACTGCTTGGACTTGCTTTGGATGCAAGGCGGCACAAATGACTGCTCAGTTACTTTGAGCTCTCCCTGCTCCGCTCCTGGGCCTGCCTGCTTCAAAGCAACAGGGATGTCACAGCTCACCTGCTCCAAGACTGTTACCTTCTTGCAAGCCTCCCCACGCCACCTCCAACGATATCCCCCTTTCCAGCTCGGGAATCGCATCTCTTACCATAAAGGCAGCGTTGACGCCAGTGCGCACGGCGGGCCCTGAGCTCTCCAGGATATCTGGAGTCATGAGAGGCGTGGAAGAGAGGGCGCTGCCATCTTGGAGCCACTCGCTGTAGCGCAAGCTTGACATCTTAAGCCGCTTGGCAGGGTTCACTGTGAGGAGGCCTGGGCAGAAGGGGGGGGGGGAGGGAGAGATAATTAAGAAACAGAAGGCGCAACCCCCACCACTGTTGGCAGATCTCAGAAAGTATTGGAAAGGCTGAGTTATTACCCTAGAATGCACTTTACCGTATGCCTTAGTCAAGGCTGGATTAACAATTAGGCAAAGTAGGCACTGGCCTATGGGTCCCACACCTTTAGGGGCCCCTGGCCGGCTTCCCCCGCTGCTTGCAGCCCTCCCAGCCAGCAACTGAGCCGCTGTTTGCCCCACTTGCCTGATGTGGCTGCTGGCGTCGTCGCCAGGTTTGTCTCTTTCTGTTTCTCCCCCACAGCTTTGTTAAAGGGGCTTTTGAGAAGGGGCCTGCAGGCTGCAGTGGGGGCCGCGGGTGGTGGGCTGGGCGCTCCGACTCTGAGATAATTTGTTTGGGGCCCCCCAAGATTTTGACTGCCTTGGTTTAATCTGGCACTGGCCTCAGCCATGGAATAAGATCAAGATGGGCAGCCATGTTAGTCCGTCTGTAGCAGTAGACAAGACTCTTCCTATTTCTACCATGGAATAAGATTATCTAGAGGGTTGATATACTAATAATGGAACCCTAGATTCATACAGTTGGAAGGGATCGCTAGGTTCATCTAGTTCAACCCCCTGTACAATGCAGGAAAATCACAAATACCTCCCCCCCCACACAAATACCTCCCCCCCTGCTCCATACCCAGAATCTGGCAAAAAAAAAATCTCCAGGATCCCTGGCCAGTCTGGCCTGGAGAAAGAATTGCTTTCTGACCCAAAAGTGGTGATTGGCATTTCCCTGGGCGTGTATGAAAGGGCCATGAGAACTAAGCGGTGATGTAACCCTTCCTGCCCTCCTCAGGATCTGCCTAAGTTCACAGAATGCCGGATGATATAATAGTAATTGTGTGCCATAAAGCTGCAACTGCCTCGTGGTGACCCCAGGACTATGGGGGTTTCAAGGCAAGAGATGTTCAGAGGTGGTTTGCCACAGCCTGCCTCCGCTAGTGACCCCAGACTTCTCTGCGGTCCGCCATTCGAGGAATAACCACGGCTTCCAAGGAATAACCTTAGCTTCCAAGCTCTGATGCGATCCGGCTAGGCTGGGCTGCCGGGTTGCTGAGACTGAGATTCAGAGTATAGGGTGGGGTATAAATCCAATCATCATCATCATCATCATCATCATCTCCTATGAGCCCCAAAAGAAAGTGCCCCCATCCTTCATTATTTCCAGTGGAGGGAAGGCATTTAAAAGGTGTGCCGTCCCTTTAAATGTGATGGCCAGAAATCCCTTTGGAGTTCAATTATGCTTGTCACAACCTTGCTTCTGGCTCCACCCCCAATGTCTCCTGACTCCACCCCCAAAGTCCCCAGATATTTCTTGAATTGGACTTGGCAATCCCAACTCCAACACTCTTCCCTCCCCCGGTAGCCATTTTCTCCAGGGGCACTGATCTCTTTCATTTCGAGAGCAACTGTACTTCTGGGATTTCTCCAGGCCCCACCTGGAGGATGGCAATCCTAGTTGGCATGCTAATCCATGCATATGCAACCCTCAAGTCTGACTACTGTAATGTAGTCCACATGGGGCTGTTTTTAAAACAATGTGGAAGTTTCAGATACAGGCAGCAGAAGGCAGCAGCCTACCTTTCATCTGGGGCATGGTGCCAGGATCACCCTTCATCCACTTTATAGCAGCCAGTTACTGATCCGCTTCCAGATTAAATGTCCAGGAGAGATGGCTTCAACCTATAAAGGCTGTCTAGGCCTGGGACACGCGTCTCTGAAAGACTGCTGCTTCCCCATGTGCATCCATCCACCTACAAGCGTCTCAGATAGGCTTGCCAATCACCAGGTCCCAGCGGGGGTTCTTCCGCTTTCCCAGGCTCCTTCCCGCCCCCAGACAGCTGGGGGAAGCCCCGCCCCCAAAGCCACCATGTGATTTTCCACCTCCGGAGGCTTCAGTCTCACATTGGAAAGGCTTCCTCTTGGGATGGTGTGTCTTTGTTACTTTGAAGCAGCTGGCTGCAACTCGTGAGTTGAGATGCCAATCCCTCGCTTCAGAGTTGCCAGAAACGGGGTGGGGTGGGGGGAGGGAAATGTCTGCTGTGCACTTCATTATTCTCTATGGAGATCGATTCTCATAGAGTATAATGGGGAATTGATCCGGAGGTATCGGAGACTCTGGAAGAGATGTTTTTTGAGGCAGAGGCACCAACGTTTCAGAATAGCATCTAGTGCCTCTCTCCAAAATACCCCCCAAGTTTCAAAAGGATTGGACCAGGGCGTCCAATTCTAAGAGCTCCAAAAGAAGGTGCCCCTATCCTTCATTATTTCCTATAGAAGGATGGCATTTAAAAAGGTGTGCTGTCCCTTCAAATGTGATGGCCAGAACTCCCTTGGAGTTCAATTATGCTTGTCACATCCTTGCTCCTGGCTCCGGCCCCACTGTCTCCTGGCTCCACTCCCAAAGTCTCCTGGCTCCACCCCCAAAGTCCCCAGATATTTCTTGAATTGGACTTGGCAACCCTAGTCTCAGTATTGTTGCCAGCTCTTTAGCATCAACTCAGCCATCAGCTGATACAAAATCATGTGATGCGGCCTACATTTTGCTGGTGTGAATACTCCCCCCCTTGGCCCCTGTGACCAGCCCACCTGCCCTGCTAAACTCTGACAGGCCTTATCTCTGGAGTGGTTTTCCAAGACCCTTGTGGTCAGGAGCACTTGCTGAACAAAGGAGGAGAGACAGGCCAGGAAGAATAGGAGGGGGCAGGCCTCTTAATCATAGCCTGGAGAAGACAATGGGCGGTTTACTGAAGACCACAGTAATCCAATCAGGCATGACAACCATTGTTCTGAGCATTTCAATCTAAGCAAGGATCTCTTTAGGCACAAAGGTCTGCTGCCTTGCAGTCAAACAAAAGACCCATGGCCCCCTCCCCCCCCTCCCCAGGTACTCTCAGCTTGTAACTTAATGGGTTTCCCTCCTGAAGCTGACAGCCCTCTCCCCCTCTACTAGGGTTGCCAATCCCCAGGTGGGGGCAGGGGATGCCCTGGGTTGGAGCCCCCCCCTTGCTTCAGGGTCAGCAGAAAGCAGGGGAGGGAAATGTCTGCTGGGCACTCCATTATTCCCTATGGAGACTGATTCCCATAGGGTATAAAGGCAAATTAATCTGTGGGTATCTGGGAATCGTCGGGGGGGGGGAATGTTTTTTTAGGTAGAATCACCAAATTTACAGCAGAGCATCCAATGCCTCTCCACAAAACACCCTCCAAGTTTCAAAAGGATTGGACCAGGGGGTCCAATTCTATGAGCACCAAAAGAAAGTGCCCCTATTCTTCATTATTTCCAATGGAGGGAAGGCATTTAAAAGGTGTGGAAAGGAAAGGAAAGGTCCCCTATGCAAGCATCAGTCGTTTCTGACTCTGGGGTGACGTTGCTTTCACAACTTTTTCACAGCAGACTTTTTACGGGGTGGTTTGCCATTGCTTTCCCCTGTCTTTTATACTTCCCCCCCAGCAAGCTGGGTACTCATTTTACCGACCTCGGAAGGATGGAAGGTGGAGTCAACCTTGAGCTGGCTACCTGAATCCAGCTTCCGCCAGAATCGAACTCAGGTCGTGAGCAGAGAGTTCCTACCACAGTACTGCAGTACTGCTGCTTTACCACTCTGCGCCATGGGGTAGATCACTTTAAATGTGTTGGCCAGAACTCCCTTTGGAGTTCAATTATGCTTGTCACAACCTTGCTCCTGGCTCCACCCCCAAAGTCTCCTGGCTCCACCCCCAAGAGTCCCCAGATATTTCATTAATTGGATTTGGCAACCCTAGCCTCTACTCCTCCCCCTTTATTTTCTCTTTTCTGCCACGAAAGCCCCTCCTGGACATATCTCCTTCCCACCTCAAACTTCCTCGTGCATCAACTGGAAAGCTTAACCTGACTCCCCCCTGCATCTTTCAAGCCCAGGACCATCAAACCTTTTCCCTCTCCGGCTCCTAAACCAAGAGCTGCTATAATCATTCCAAATCATGCTCAGCTTGGCTCTGGACTGTGTAGTTCTGAGTCACTTGCCAAACTCAGCCCTGCTTCCTTCTCAGGCCTTCTTTTGTGTCACTTTCCCGATTCACTGCCAAGATTCCTGTTCTGGTCCATTCACCCTACCAAGCAATCTCCTGGAATTCCAAATCTCTGGGTTATTGGAGGGTAGTGTTCTCTCTAAGCTGAGTTAGTGTGAACTAGCTCACAGATTTTTAGCCCCCGGCTCACACATTTTTGTCTTAGCTCGGGAAGGATGACCCCAGAGCACATGAATTTACACAGTAGCTCACAACTAATACAAGTAGCTCACAAAATAGAATTTTTGCTCACAAGACTCTGCAGCTTAGCGAGAACATTGTTGGAGGGCTGCTTGGATCATCAGATACATGAATACTCAAATAAGCCACCCCAGGCGTCATTTCTATGCATTAAAAGGATGGGTAATATTTCCCACTGTTCATTCTGAGGTTGGAGCAAACTTGACCGCTGCATTCACTATAGGCTTATAGCCCTGTTCCCTCTCCATAAACTATCCTGGATGATTCTGCTGAATCCCTGTCTCTGTTTTCCTTCCATGTGAGCCTCAGAGCTCCAACCCCTTCATTTTAAAGATCCCTAGGCAAAAAGTGGATTCGTTTGAAATGTGGTGTTGGAGGAGAGTTTGACAGGTACCGTGCACTGCCAAAAAAACCGAATAAGTGGGTTCTACATCAAATTAAGCCTGAACTCTACCTAGAAATTAAAATGACTAAATTGAGACTATCATATCTTGGTCACGTTATGAGAACACAAGAGTCTCTGGGGGAAAAAAATAATGCTAGGAACAATGGAAGGCAGCAAGAAAAGAGGAAAACTCAACACTGAGGTGGATGGATCTATAAAGGAGGCCACAGCCTTCACTTTTGCAAAACCTGAGCGAGATTGTTAACGATAGGACATTTCAGAGGTCACTTTTTCATAGGGTCGGCATAAGCAGCTTGATGGCACTTAACTCAAGTGTGCACATTATTCCCCTTAGGTTTCTGAGCCTAAACCTGTAGCTCCTTTAGAACAGAGGT
The DNA here is from genome assembly GCF_032191835.1 of Heteronotia binoei. Classification (NCBI taxonomy): domain Eukaryota; kingdom Metazoa; phylum Chordata; class Lepidosauria; order Squamata; family Gekkonidae; genus Heteronotia; species Heteronotia binoei. The sequence goes on from NC_083223.1 coordinate 258,819,931, forward strand.
AAGAGGTGGCAGAAGAGAAGTTTCTCTTGCTTTGTTTCCACAGATCCAAATAACAGAAGAAGAAGAAGAAGAAAGAAGATGATGATGATGATGATATTGGATTTATATCCTGCCCTATACTCTGAATCTCAGAACGGTCACAATTTCATTTACCTTCCCCACCCCCCCACCCCCAGCAGACACCCTGTGAGGTAGGTGGGGCTGAGAGAGCTTTTCAGCAGCTGCCCTTTCTAGGACAACTCCTACTAGAGCTATGGCTGACCCAAGGCCATTCCAGCAGCTGCAAGTGGAGGTGTGGGGAATCAAACCTGGTTCTGCCACATAAGAGTCCGCACACTTAACCACTACGCCCAACTGGCTTCTAAGAAAAGAAGAAAAGCCCTGCAGGATCAGTCCAGTAGTCCATCTAGTCCAGCATCCTGTCTCAGCCAGTAGTCAACTGACTCCTTTGGAAGGCCAACAATAGGGCACAGAGGCCAAGGCCTTCCCCTGATGTTGCCTCCCGGCTCTGGGATTCAGAGGTCCCACTTAGTCACCAGGGCTAGTAACCCAACAGACCTCTCCTCCACACCGTCCCCATTTCCACAGACCTGCACCTTGTATACATATGTTTCGTTAAGCACTACATGCTAGCCTGCTGGTTCAGTAAAAGAACTTGCCCACCAGACCTTGCCCAGTAAAAGAACTTGCCCATCAGACCTTTGCCCAGATACAACACCTTGCTGAAACGATGCTCGGCACTTGTGCAAAGCACCTCCATGTCTGGCACGTGCAAACTCCCACAGGGAAAGTGTGTTGGCATCGCCAGCACTACAGACCTAAAATCAATCCTAAATCTGAGTTGGCAAGGAAGCAAACCTTCTCCGTAGCAACTGCTGCTCCGTAGCATGGCACAGCCTCCTTTAACAAGTGAGGAAGGCAACCTTGTGGAGTGTATTTCTCACGGGTTGCAAAACAGAACTTTTAAAACAGGCTTTTAAATCTTGGATTGGTGGGCGGAGGGTTACATGGATGATAGCTTTAATGTCAGGCTGTGTTATTTTTAATTTGAATGTCGAGATCCTTCCCCCCTCCCTCTTTCTCTCTCTCTCTCTCCTTTTTTGCATCTTGCGATTTTAATTGTTATTTGTTAGATTTGCATTTACTGGGAGCTCATCTCAAGTGCAGGGATTAAAATTTCTTAAATAAAATGCTGGTGAACCAGGGGTGAAGGGAGAACCAGAAGTCAACATGCAACAGTAAAAGCATCAATCAGCTTTGCGTGCAAAAGGTCCCAGGCTAAGAGCAGAAGAGCCCTGTTGGATCAGTCCAGCATCCTGTCTCACAAAGTGGCCAATCAACTCTTCTGGGAGGGCCAACCACAGGGCACAGAGGCCATGGCCTTCCCCTGATGTTGCCTCCTGGCACTAGGATTCAGAGGGTGACTGCCTCTGAATGTGGAGCATCTCCGGTTAAAAGGACCAAGAAGCAGGTGAAGTGAAAAACCTGTGCCACAGACTCTGGAGAGCTACTGGCAGTCTCAGTAGGGTACTGACTCTGATGGACTGATGGTCTGATTCAGTATAAGGCTGCTTCATGTATGAATATCAGTCATTTTTTAGTATTTCCACGAAGGCCTTATGCTAGAGACCATCTTCATCTCCTGGTGGTTCTCCTTAGCAAATCACTGCTCCGATTTCTGTCTCCTGGAGGAAGCCTTGTTTGGTGCACACTGTGCATTTGGCGAAGTGCTAGGGTGACCATAATGTCTGAAGGCCAGCCAGGGACACCTTTGGGGGGGGAGAAGGTAGGGGTGCATGCGCGCGAAGCGCGCGAGTCGCCGGAAACAGGAAATGACGTCACTTCCGGTGACGTCATGCCACCGCCGGAAACAGGAAGTGACACCACTTCCTGTGACATCATTTCTCCGCGTCACCTGCCGGAAACGGGAAGTGACATCACTTCCTGTGACATCACTTCCCCCAAATGACATCATTTCCCCCAAATGCCACTGCCGGAAACAGGAAGTGACTTCACAGCACTTCCTGTGACGTCCCCAAAAATCCCCCAAATATCACCGCCGGAAACAATTTTGTTCTCAAATCCTGTATATACTTCATCAGTATATGGGATAAGGCACTTTCTCAACTGTGCTGCATAATGCAGCCTATTTATTTTATCCTGTTTGCTCTGTTGGCTCTATCTGCGCCACCTTCATCACTTTCGGGGTGTGGATCCCCCAGTGGGGTGGTCTCCCAACTCCCTCCGCCGGCTGTTTCTGATAGCCCTGCGCCCCCTCTTTCATTTGATATGTGTCCCGTGCGGGTGCCACCCTCCCGCCAGGAGATGCCGCAAAATGAGCCCCCTTGAGGCTTATGGCGGCAGGGCTCGGGGGAAGCGAGCTAGACTGCTGTTCTTTTGAGGGGTTATAGAGTGTTTCGAGCCCGTCCCTGTGGCATCGGTCCCATCGTTGTGGGACCCAGGGGGCCGGCGCAGCGGCACGCCGAAGCAGCCTGTCACTAATAACACAGGTCGAAATGCAGGACAGGAACCCGGAAGTGACCGACAGGCTGCTTCAGCGTGCTGCTGCGCCGGCCCCCTGGGCCCCACAATGATGGGACCGATGCCACAGGGACGGGCTCGAAACACTCTATGACCCCTCAAAAGAACAGCAGTCTAGCTCGCTTCCCCCGAGCCCTGCCGCCATAAGCCTCAAGGGGGCTCATTTTGCGGCATCTCCCGGCGGGAGGGTGGCATCCGCACGGGACACATATCAAATGAAAGAGGGGGCGCAGGGCTATCAGAAACAGCCAGCGGGGGGAGTCGCGAGACCACCCCACTGGGGGATCCACACCCCGAAAGTGATGAAGGTGGCGCAGATAGAGCCAACAGAGCAAACAGGACAAAATAAATAGGCTGCATTATGCAGCACAGTTGAGAAAGTGCCTTATCCCATATACTGATGAAGTAAATACAGGATCTGAGAACAAAATTGCACCAGAAGACACAAACACAAAGCTCCCTTACACTGAATCAGTGCTTGGGTCCACCAAAGTCAGTATTGTCTACTCCAGTCACAAACACAAAGCTCCCTTACACTGAATCAGTGCTTGGGTCCACCAAAGTCAGTATTGTCCACTCCAGTCACAAACACAAAGCTCCCTTACACTGAATCAGTGCTTGGGTCCACCAAAGTCAGTATTGTCCACTCCAGTCACAAACACAAAGCTCCCTTACACTGAATCAGTGCTTGGGTCCACCAAAGTCAGTATTGTCACATAAGAACATAAGAGAAGCCCTGTTGGATCAGGCCAGTGGCCCATCCAGTCCAACACTCTGCGTCACATAAGAACATAAGAGAAGCCCTGTTGGATCAGGCCAGTGGCCCATCCAGTCCAACACGCTGTGTCACATAACAACATAAGAGAAGCCCTGTTGGATCAGGCCAGTGGCCCATTCAGTCAGGAAGGGAGGAGGGAGGGAAGGGAGGGAGGGAGGAAAGGAAGGAAGGAAGGGAGGAGGGAGGGAAGGGAGGAGGGAGGGAAGGAAGGGAGGAGGGAGGGAAGGAAGGAAGGAGGGAGGGAAGGAAGGAAGGAAGGAGGGAGGGAGGGAAGGGAGGAGGGAGGGAGAAAGGGAAGGGAGGAGGGAGGGAGGGAGGGAAGGAAGGAAGGAGGGAGGGAAGGAAGGAAGGAGGGAGGGAAGGAAGGAGGGAAGGAAGGGAGGAGGGAGGGAGGGAAGGAAGGAAGGGAGGGAAGGAAGGAAGGAAGGAAGGAAGGGAGGAGGGAGGGAAGGGAGGGAAGGAAGAAAGGAAAGAAGGGAGGAGGGAGGGAAGGGAGGGAGGGAGGGAAGGAAGGAAGGAAGGGAGGAGGGAGGGAAGGGAGGGAGGGAAGGAAGAAAGGAAGGAAGGGAGGAGGGAGGGAAGGAAGGGAGGGAGGAGGGAGGGAAGGAGGGAAGGAAGAAAGGAAGGGAGGAGGGAAGAAAAGAAGAAAGGCCAGCCGCCCCCCCCCTCCGCCAGCCACCCCCCCCCCCCCCGCTTTTGGCTTACCTTGATCCAGGGCGGTGGCGGCCTCTCCTCCGGGCTGCTGGCGGCGGCTGCGGAGGCCGGGAAGGCGGCGGAGAGGCCGGCGCTGGTCTCTGGAGGGCCTCCAGGGACCAGCGCCGGCCTCTCTGTGGCCTCCGCTGGCCTCTGGAGGCCCTCCAGGGACCCGCGGGGGCCTCTCCACTGCCGGCGCTTGTCTCTGGAGGCCTCCAGGGACCAGCGCCGGCTTCTCCGCGGCCTCTCCGCGGCCTCCGCTGGTCGCTGGAGGCCCTCCAGAGTCTCTGGAAGGCCTCCCGGGACCAGCGCCGGCTGCTCCGCGGCCTCTCCGCGGCCTCCGCTGGTCGCTGGAGGCCCTCCAGAATCTCTGGAGGGCTTCCAGCGACCAGCGGAGGCCATGGAGAGGCCTCTGCCACCGCCGCCGGGCCCCGCGCGCGGGCGGGGAAGGCGGCGAGCGAGGGAGGGAGCGTCCCTGCGCGTGTGCAGGGGCCCTGCGCACGCGCAGGGACGCTCCCTCCCTCACTCGCCGCCTTCCCCGCCGGCGCCCGCGGCCCACCGCCTCCGGGGCTGGCTAAACCAGGACCTCTAAATGCTCCCGGTATAGCCAGCCCGGGAGGCGGGAATAGGGGGCCAGAACCGGGACATTCCCGGGCGCCCGGGACGGTCTGGCCACCCTACGAAGTGCACAGGTTAAGTGTGCGGACTCTTATCTGGGAGAACTGGGTTTGATTCCCCACTCCTCCACTTGCACCTGCTGAGATGGCCTTGGGTCAGCCATAGCTTTCACAAGAGTTGTCCTTGAAAGGGCAGCTTTTGGGAGAGCTCTCTCACCCCCACCTACCTCACAGGGTGTCTGTCGTGGGGTGGGGGGAGGTAAAGGAGATTGCGACCGCTCTGAGATTCAGAGTATAGGGTGGGAAATACATCCATCATCATCATCATCTTCTCATTTTGTCAGTCTCCAGCATGGACAACTTCACGCTTCTGTTCCCTCCCCGCACAGTCCCAAGAAGAAAGTTCTCTGAGGGGGCGTGTGGATGCAGCTTTGGTGCACATCCATAATCGATACACGTGCATCAACACTAAGGCACCATGTTGTACACAGCCTGCAAATTTGCACCCCATGGCTGATTAAATGTATTTTTGACCTGTGAACACCCTGTAGGACAACTACATCCCCCCTCCCCCGGTTATATTTTTAACTACAAGCACAGTTGTGTTTGGCTTTCAAAACAGCCAAGGACAGACGGCGGCGGCCTAAATGAACACAGCGTGAAGCCACAGATTAGTATCTTCAGCAACCGGAGGGGGGGCGGGGTTTGCAGCTGGCAGCGATCTTTGTTATTAGAACAAGGTCAAGCATGTCCCTGTGTGCATCCGTGAGATGTCAGATGAGAGGTTGAGGTATTCAAGTCGTAAAATCCTTTTTTTTAAAAACAAAACAAAACCCTGATGTTTTATTTTATTAAGTTAAATGCAACTGTGTCACTTTCAGAGGGTAGCTCTGCAGTAGCTCTAGTGGTCTGCAGTAGAACAGCTGGGCCAGTTTGATGTAGTGGTGAAGTGCACAGACTCTTATCTGGGAGTACTGGGTGCGATCCCCCCCGCCTCCACTTGCACCTGCTGGAATGGCCTGGGGTCAGCCACAGCTCTCACAGAGTTGTCCTTGAAAGGGCAGCTTGTGGGAGAGCTCTCTCAGCCCCACCTACCTCACAGGGTCTGTTGTGGGGGTGGGGGAAGGTAAAAGAGATTGTGAACCGCTCTGAGACTCTGAGGGTGGGATATACATACAATATCTTCTTCTTCTAGGTTCAAGTCCAGCAATACTTAGCGATCAAGAAGATTTTCAGGGTAGAAGCGTTCGAGAGTCAGAGGTTGTTATCTATCAAAGGGAGCTGAAAGTTTAGACCCTAAAAATCTTGTTGGTGTCTCTAAGGTGTTGCTGGACTTGAATCTAGCTCTTCAACTGCTTGCCAGTGACCCTTGTGTCTTTGTACTCCTTTCTTTTTTTCCAAAGAAGGTTGGGCAGAAACCGGCCTCTTTCGTCTCTCTTTCCCTTATGCGTCTGGAAGCAGAAGAGCTCAGGTTTTGGTATATCAAAAAGCAAGTTCTAAATACGAGCTTGGAATTGTATGTGCCGAAAGAAAAACGGTGGTGGTGGGGGAAACACACATTGCATTTGCTGATTCCCCTCCTCCCAAATTCTGAAAGAGGCAGGATAAATTATGCAAAACAAGCAAACAGGTGCAGATTTTCTTTTAGAAGAAGAAGACTGCAGATTTATTCCCTGCCCTTCTTTCTGAATCAGAGACTCAGAGCAGCTTACACTCTCCTATATCTTCTCCCTCTACAACAGGCACCCTGTGAGGTAGGTGGGGCTGAGAGGGCTCTCACAGCAGCTGCCCTTTCAAGGACAACTCTGCTAGAGCTATGGCTAACCCAAGGCCATTCCAGCAGGTGCAAGTGGAGGAGTGGGGAATCAAACCTGGTTTTCCCAGATAAGAGTCCGTGCACTTAACCACCACACCAAACCGGCTCTCTTTTATTTAGGCAGATTGTGAAATTCTATTGAAGAAATGCAGCTGCCTTATACCAAGTCAGGCCTTTGGACTGTCTTGCTCAGTATTGGCTACCCTGATGGCAGAGGGCCTCAGACAGGGAAAGGCTTCTCCAAGCTTCCCAGATCTCTCTCCTTGGAAGATAACAAGTAGCGAATCTGGGACTTTCTGCTCTGCCACTGAGATACGCCCCTTCCTACCACATGTTTATGAGTGTAGAAGTCTCACTGGTTCTTTTTTTAAAAGGGCTCTGCTTACAGACCACTGTCAAACCTCAGCATTTGAGTGTTGTGTGTCCATGACCACGTGGGTGTTTTCTCAGTCCAAAACTCCCAAAAATTCCAGTTCCAGCCTCCCAAAAATCTTGAGAACAGAACACTGAGCCCTTTCCATGAGTACAGTTTCCCAACCCCAGAGGTAGAAGAAGAAGACTGCAGATTTATACCCCGCCCTTCTCTCTGAATCAGAGACTCAGAGCGGCTTACAATCGCCTATATATCTTCTCCCCCCACAACAGACACCCCGTGAGGTGGGTGGGGTTGAGAGGGCTCTCACAGCAGCTGCCTTTTTAAGGACAACTCCTGCAATGGCTATGGCTGACCCAAGGCCATTCCAACAGTTGCAAGTGGAGGAGTGGGGAATCAAACCCGGTTCTCCCAGATAAGAGTCCGCACACTTAACTACTACACCAAACCAGAAGCTAGCTGGAGTGTCAGAGTCAGCTTGGTGTAGCCATTAGAGCATTGGACTAGAACCTGGGTGTCCTGGGTTCAAATCCCACTGTGCCATGAAGCTCACTGGGTGACTTCAGGTCATTCACTCTCACGTCCCACGGGTTGATGTGACAGTACAAAGGAGGAGGGGAAAATAATGTATAACTGATCCCTGAGCTCCATGGGCAATATAAAAAAAAAAGTACTGAACAAATAATAATAAGTAACCCCTACACCCACCACCACCTCTGAGCCTGGCGCTTCCCACCTGGCCCCCAGCCTTACCCCCCGGGGGTATTGTTATACAAGCCCCCTTCACCTCTAACCAGCTCCTTTGCTTCCTCAGACACGTTCTTCCAGGCCTCGCCCTCCAGGGAGAACTGCCCCTCCTTGATTTTGCGCATGATCTCGGCCGCGTGATTCGCTGCGCTCCCTTCCTGGTTGCTGTGGAAGGGGACCTGCCCGGATAGCATGGTGTACTGGAGAGGAGGAGAAAAACAGATGTAAAAATTACGCTTGGGGGGGGGGGGGAGGACGACACATACATCAACAAGGTTGATGGAGCACAGGTCCATCAGTGGCTATTAGCCACAGTGTGTGTGTATATATAAAAATTTTTGCCACTGTGTGACACAGTGTGTTGGACTGGATGGGCCGTTGGCCTGATCCAACATGGCTTCTCTTATGTTCTTATGGCCACTGTGTGACACAGAGTGTTGGACTGGATGGGCCATTGGCCTGATCCAACATGGCTTCTCTTATGTTCTTATGGCCACTGTGTGACACAGAGTGTTGGACTGGATGGGCCATTGGCCTGATCCAACATGGCTTCTCTTATGTTCTTATGGCCACTGTGTGACACAGAGTGTTGGACTGGATGGGCCATTGGCCTGATCCAACATGGCTTCTCTTATGTTCTTATGGCCACTGTGTGACACAGAGTGTTGGACTGGATGGGCCATTGGCCTGATCCAACATGGCTTCTCTTATGTTCTTATGGCCACTGTGTGACACAGAGTGTTGGACTGGATGGGCCGTTGGCCTGATCCAACATGGCTTCTCTTATGTTCTTATGGCCACTGTGTGACACAGAGTGTTGGACTGGATGGGCCATTGGCCTGATGCAACATGGCTTCTCTTATGTTCTTATGTGACACAGAGTGTTGGACTGGATGGGCCGTTGGCCTGATGCAACATGGCTTCTCTTATGTTCTTAAGGTTTCCACGCAGCCAAGATGGTCCCCTTGTTTCCTGAAAACTGCCCTGCCGGCACTGAGAGAAACGCGTGGTTCTCCCAAGCCGATTTACCTCAAGCTGGCCTGACTTCATGAGATTGTGGTGAAGCTCTAACCTCCTTGCAGGAGCAAACAAAAATCCTCTCATCAGAAGGGAGGGCGAAGGCAGGGCAGCCCTAGTCTGTCAGAAATGCCAGTTATGATTTGGCTTGCTGCCAAAGGTTGTTTGGGGGTTTGTGATGTGGGCTTGTTATGTTCTTAAGTTCTTATGTTAGAGGCAAGCTCTTTTCTTAGTTCTTTCTGTTTTAAAGTGTAAAATTACTTAACAGTAATTGGAAACTGCCCCTGGATGACATGGAGGTATCGAAATAATACACAATGGAAAGTGCAGTCAAGTCGCAGTTGACTAGTGGTGACAACTTACAGGGTTTTCAAGGGTTTTCAAGAGTACCCAGCTTGCTGGGGGTAAAGCCAGCAAGAGAGAACCAAGGTGGTTTGCCACTGCTTGCCTCTTTGTAGCGATCCTGGATTTCTTTGGTGGATCCTGGATTTCTTTGTAGCGATCCTGGATTTCTTTCCCACCCAAGTACAAACATAAGAGAAGCCATGTTGGATCAGGCCAATGGCCCATCCAGTCCAACACTGTCACACAGTGGCCAAAAAACCAGATTTCATCAGGAGGTCCATCAGTGGTGCCAGGACACTAGAAGCCCTCCCACTGTGCCCCCCCCACAAGCACCAAGAATACAGAGCATTACTGCCCCAGACAGAGAGTTCCATCTATACCTTGTGGCTAATTGCTACTGATGGACCTCTGCTCCATTTGTTTACCCAATCCCCACTTGAAGCCATCTATGCTTGTAGCTGCCACCACATCCTGTGGCAGTGAATTCCATGTGTTAATCACCCTTTGGGTGAAGAAGGACTTCTTTTATCTGTTCTAACCTGACTGCTCAGCAATTTCATTGAGTGCCCAAGAGTTCTTGTGTTATGAGAAAGGGAAAAAAGTACTTCTTTCTCTACCTTCTTTAACCTGACCCAACACTCTTAGCTTCTGAGATGTGGTGAGATTGGGCTAGCCCAGGTCATCCAGGTTAAAAAAAGATTATACAATGCTCTAGCCCTCATATTTTGAGAAGAATGGACCGCCAATGGGTAAGCAAGTGGTGCAGCGATTGCTGTAGTCCTGGAGTGCAGGTAGGGAAGGAAGGAAGGAAGGAAGGAAGGAAGGAAGGAAGGAAGGAAGGAAGGAAGGAAGGAAGGAAGGAAGGAAGGAAGGAAGGGAGGGAGGGAGGGAGGGAGGAAGGGAGGAAGGGAGGGAGGGAGGAAGGAAGGGAGGGAGGAAGGAAGGAAGGAAGGAAGGAAGGAAGGAAGGAAGGAAGGAAGGAAGGAAGGAAGGAAGGAAGGAAGGAAGGAAGGAAGGAAGGAAGGAAGGAAGGAAGGAAGGAAGGAAGGAAGGAAGGAAGGAAGGAAGGAAGGAAGGAAGGAAGGAAGGAAGGAAGATCATCTCCTGTGGACACCTACCAAGATAACACCCAGGCTCCAGAGGTCGCAGGACTCATCATAGCCCCCATCCTGCAAGAGTTCAGGCGCAGCATACTGCAAGGTGAAGCAGGGCGTCTGCATGGGCTGCGAATTCTGGGGTCGCAGGCGAGCAAAGCCGAAGTCGATCACTTTCACGGGGGCTACCTCTGACTCATCTGCATACAGAATATTCTAGGAGCGGGACACAGTCAGAAGCAGTTGTATAGCCAGTTGATGTGCTTTGCCTAGATAACCTATCTTGGCCTCCATCACTCCCTGCCCTGCCCATCCCTGCTACTTCTCCTGTGCCCTGATTGTCCTGATTTTGCACCATCAGTCAAAGCACTTGTTTGTGCAAAAGGCAGAATGAATCAGAGTCCAGTGTGTTGTAACACCCCGGATGGATCAAACAAAAAGCCTGATTCTCACCAGGGCCTGGAAGCCAAACTCTCCCACAACAAATGGTATTTGGGGGTTAACAGCTTCTGAACATGGGGGGTTCACCCAGCCAACTTGGCTAATAGCCACTGACAGACCTCTCCTCTGCCATGAATTTCTCTATTGTCTTTTCAAAGCTAGGCAACCTACTCGCTTACGCCTCATGGCAGGGAATAGCAAAGACTAATGACACATCATGTGAAGGGCATTCTGTTCTGTTCTTAATTTACTGCCCATCTACTTCATTGGTTAAATGCAGGGCTTTTTTGTATCAGGAACTCCTTTGCATAGTAGGCTATACCCCACCCCCCAATGTAGCCAATCCTCCAAGAGCTTACAGGACTCTTCTTACAGGGCCTACTGTAAGCTCCAAGAGGACAGGCTACATCAGGGGTGTGTGGCCTAATATACAAAGGAGTTCCTGATACAAAAAATGCCCTGGGTAAACGTGCATTCTAGTATTACGGAAAAGATTTTAAAAGGTCTCTGTGCCTACTTTCTCCACCCCGTGAATAATTTTATAAACCTCTATCACATCCTTCCTTAATTGTGATTTTTTTCTAAACTGAAAAGTGCTAATTTCGTCAGTATTTTCCTTAGCCAGGGAAAGTATGTTCCAACTTCTTCTCTCTCTCTCTTTATATTTTGTGTGTCTGCGTGGGCGCATATGTATGCACCTGGAAGTCATGGCGATCACCCCTATTGGGAGGCCTGGAGGATATTCAGAGAGATGGCTGAATAAAGCCTGCCCCTGTCCTCCCGACTGCTGGTATTTCAAGGAGGTCTCCCATCCAAGTCAACTCTGCTTAGCTTCCAAGATCTGATGAGATCGGGCTTGCCTGGGCTATCCCGGTCAAGGCAGTCTGCTCCAATTTCTTGATAATTTTGGTTGCCTTTTTCTGCACCTTCTCCCAGCTCTACAATATCCAGGATGGCCAGAACTGTTATATGTAGTTTCACTGTAGTAAATGGAGCAGGAAAGACCTGGGTTTAGGTCTTTACTGAGCTGCAAAGCTCCCTGAACCAGTTGTCATCTTTTCTCACAAACAAAATAGAGGAGGAGGGAAGGATGCAAGGTACTTTGGATCCCCACTGGGGAGGATACAAATGAAGTTTAAAAAAAAATGAAACTCTGCTGGGGTTAAAATGGGATACCTTCACGTCAACCATCCTGAACATTGTGGAAGAAGAATAGGATATAAATATGGTACATAAATAAGCAAACATCCAGGGTACAATCTTTGGCTCAGGGTAGAGCATCTTCTTAGTATGCAGAAGGCTCCAGGTTCAATCCCTGGCATCTTCAGCTAAAGGGGCCAGGAAGGAGGAGATGGAAAAGATGTAAGCCTGTCACTTGTTAGAGGAGACAGTACGGACCTCGATGGATCAGTGATCTGACTCAGTATAACGCAGATCCCCTCGTCTGATGAAGTGTGCTTAAGAGAGCGCACGAAAGCTTACGTTCTGAATAAAAAGTGGTTGGTCTTAAAGGTGCCACTTGATTCTTGCTTTTTTTCTATTGTTCACCATTGTTCAGGCAATGCTGATTCTGTGAACTTAGGCAGATCATGAGAAGGAGGGCAGGAAGGGTGCATAGTTCTCATGGCCCTTTTTACATGCTACTTTGGAGTCAGGAAGCAATTTTTTTCCAGGCCATTTTGGCCAGAAATCCTAGAGGGGTTTTTTTTTGCCATCTTCCGGACATTGAGCAGGAGTCACTGGGGATGTAGGTGTCCGTGGGGGAGGCATTTGTGAGCTTCCTGCATTGTGCAGGGGGTTGGACGAGATGACCCTGGAGGTCCCTTCCAACTCTAAGATTCTATGAGACTGCAACAGTAACAGTGCTTCTCCTTGTACCACAACGGCATGATGCCCCTTAAGCCCAGGCCTAGTTGGTGTGCCTCTGCTTTAGTGCTACAAAATCATGGCATTTCCTCTGCTCCAGGAAGTTGCATCTTTCACTGTGTGGTGCCTCTAGTGGGCTAAAGCAGCACAGTCCTTCCACTTGCCCTCTGGCAAACTCTCCTGCCACTAATGTCCTACACTGTACACGTTGCCCAGCACTGTAAGTGTAAGGGCATGTTACGTGGTGCATGTGGCTAGGAGGACTTGAAAAGGAGCTGGTGAGGCAAGAGGCCCAGAAGCAGGCCTGTAGCTACAGTAGGGCCCAGGGGAGCCCATCCTTTCAACCCCCCCCCTTCCAACTGTATGGCCCCCTCCATCGGAGGGCCCCCAATCTGTCCCCTTTGCTCATCGCCACTCTGAACAAGTAGTAACACTGAAATCCTGGCTACTGCCCTGTCCAGAAGGCTCATGGGAGATCACATGGACAGTTAAGCAGGAAGAGGGGCACAGTGGCGGGCAGTGGAGGGGCCCTAAGCCCTCTCTGGCTGGGGCTCCCAAGCACTTTCTGCCCAGTGCCCTGTCATGGGAGTCCCTGCCCGAGTTGGCAGCACCGCTAGAGCCTGCAGCCAAGCCCTCTGATGTCTCGGGAGGTGACAGCTCACTGCCACCTGAGTCAGCATTCCCCGCACCTGGCCTGGCAGCTGAGGCACAGGTGCAACTAGACAGCCCAGCCCATCTGACTCACCTCAATGGGTGGCTTGGCTGAGAGAGCGACTTTGCCAGAACTTAGTAACCCACTGCTGAGATTGCACATTTGCAGGGAAGGCAGTTGCTGAGCCCTGAGTATTAACAGGAACTCCTCCACTTGCTAACTGAAGCATCGCCAGAGGCCCACGTGGCCCCTGCTTGGGGCTGGACTCTCCATGGAAGCAACAAGTCACATTCGTGACGACCTTGCATCCACCCCTGGCTTCTGACCTCACCCCTGCTTGATTTTCTTGGCTCCCAGACCCCCTGCTTCAGATGACTACGCTCTCAGACCCTCGACTCGGCTCCTGACTTCCTGACTTGGCTCTTGTTCTGACTCTCCTGGCTACAACCTCAGATTGGACCTGGACTCTGCTTCCAGACCGTGCTCAGCTCATGACACCCCCTCCCCAAACCTGGAATCAACCCTGAGGTTTCACCACCCTTTTCAGAGGCATTCTGCACATTCGCTCATCCGTTTGCCGTCTCCGCTCAAGCCAGCCATCCTCCCACTTCCCCCAGTACCTCAGGTTTGAGGTCACGGTGCACCACGCCGGCATCGTGCATGAAGCTGACAGCAGAAACAAGGCTGCGCATGATCTGGCTGGCTTCTGATTCACTGAAGTGTTGCTTCTTCTTGATCCGGTCAAAGAGTTCCCCGCCCCGGAGCAATTCCATCACCAGATACGTATGGTACTGGGGGGGAGAGAAAGTGCAAACAACTGAGAAGAGTGAACCCTCAAAAATTTGAGAGCTGAGGCACAGAATTAGCCTAAGGAACTCCCTGAGACTGTATATCCTCAAGTTGCTGCACCAGGCACAGAAGGGTACAGGAAGCAGGCCACATATCTCTGATGCAGCCAATCCTCTTGGAGCTTACATACAGGGCTCTTCTTACAGGGCCTACTGTAAGCTCCAGGAGGATTGGCTACATCAAGGGGGTGTGGCCTAATATGCAAAGGAGGTCCTGCTACAAAGAAAGCCCTGGACAGGAGTATGCAATAGTGGCCATTACAAATAGCGGATAGGATGGAGCCTTTGCTCAGAGATCCAGCATGGTATAGTGGTTAAAGTGCTGGACTAAGACCTTGGAAAGCCAGGTTCGAATCCCCACTCGTGCCCTGGAAGCTTGCTGGGTGACCTTGGGGCAGTCACACACTTAGCATAATTTACCTCACAGGGTTGTGAGAATAAAAGGGAGGAGAGGAGAATGGCAGGAGCCACTACAGGTCCCCACTGGGGAGAAAGGAAGGATAAAAACAAGCACATAAATATAATAAAATAAATAAATAAAATCAGCCGTTTCTTCTGCCTGCCTCCTTGTTTCCACCTAAAGTCCAGAAGTGGACAGCAGGGACCCTGGCTTGGAGAAGATCCCGCCCCTGTGTGTGGAGTTAAATCCCCATGGCCCTGGCTTGGCCTGCGAGATGCAGTCTCCCTCATTGAGGAAGAAAGCAAATGCCTTACCTGGTCATGATGGACGTCATGTAGCTTGACAATGTTTGGATGGGCTTCACAGATCTGCAGGGCAGCCACTTCCCGCTGCGTATTCATTTCCATCCTGGATCAGGGTTGAACGGGTGGTTAATGGAATGCAAAGGAACAGCCCACACTCCAATGCCTGAGGCTGGATTCTGACCAAGTTGCCAATCTCTATCCGTTCTCCCTCCCTCTGTGTTGTCAGCTCCTGGCTGAGAAATACCTGGAGATTTTGGGGGTGGAGCCTGAGGAAGGTGGGGTTGGGGGGAGGGACTTTGGTGGAGTATCATGCCATAGAGTCCACCTTCCAAAGCAGCCATTTCCCCCATGGGAACTGATCTCTGTCACCTGGAGATGAGTTGTAATCCCAGGAAACCTCCAGCCACCACCTTCCTTTCCACTGCAGACTCCCCCCAATGTCATTCCTTTGGACTCCTTATCTCCACAGCAGCTGTATTTGGTGGACGTCAGGGGGCTTCAGTGAGAGGGAGGAAAGTTCCATTACAGTGATGGAACGTTTATCTTGAATCCAGTCCATCTTTGCTGTACTGGGTTGGGGGAAGGGAGCAGTGCAGCTAGGGGCCAGCCCCATCAACCAAAAATCCTTTGGGCAGAAGGGGAGAGGCTTCACCCACTAACTGCTATTCCCTGTGCAAAATTCCAAGGAAATATAGACCCGATATACAAAATATCTGCACATCATTTCTATCTGGTTCAAATGAGACACTTTATTTAAAGACACTAGGGCAGGGGTGACCAAATTTGCATAAGAGCCACATAGAATAAATGTCATATGTTTGAGAGCCACAAGATATGAATGTCAGATGTTTGAGAGCTGGAGGGGAGGGGAAGGGAATGGAAGATGGGGAGGGGGAAGGCAGGGAGAGGGGGAAAGAAAGCAACTTTAACTTTAAATGCTGCCAGTTGGCTTGGCTTGGAGAAGTGATTTAAAGAGAGAAATGCCTTCTCTAAGCTGGCTAATGGGGCAGTAGGGGCTTTGAGAGCTACACAGTATGTGTGAAAGAGCCACATGTAACTCCTAGGCCGCAGTTTGGCCACTCCTGTACTAGGGTGATGAGCTAGAAAGGGCTGGTGCCTTGCATCTCTTCTGACTTGTTTGAAGTTTGTGTGTTTTATTTCTGTGTTTTAATGTGGCACTCTATAATTATGCTACTGTGGTTTTAAAAGGCAGGCTTTGAGAGTAAGAAAGAGGATGGGCTGGATGGGTGATGGAAATATGTTATGATTGGCTGACAGCTGTACCCTAAGGGTGGAATTGAAGAAGAAGAAGAAGATGAAGATATTGGATTTATATCCCGCCCTCCACTCCGAAGAGTCTCAGAGCGGCTCACAATCTCCTTTACCTTCCTCCCCCACAATCTCCTTTACCTTCCTCCCCTCACCCCCTGTGAGGTGGGTGGGGCTGGAGAGGGCTCTCACAGCAGCTGCCCTTTCAAGGACAACCTCTGCCAGAACTATGGCTGACCCAAGGCCATGCTAGCAGGTGCAAGTGGAGGAGTGGGGAATCAAACCCGGTTCTCCCAGATAAGAGTCCGCACACTTAACCACTACACCAAACTGGCTCTCCAAACTGGTTTGGAGAGAGAGAGTCCCAAGTGTGTGGGGGAAGAGAACCAAGTGAAGTGCTGTAGAGAGTGTGAAGAATCTGTGTTCTTTGTGGATGTTATTAGTCTAAGTGGCAAGTTAAAAAATTAACTTTGTGGAAGCTATCAGCTAGGGTCACCATATTTTGAAGAGCAAAAACAGAGGACATATTTTCCAACTACTTCAACCAAGTGATCACTATGTTAAATCTCATTCTAAATACCCTTACTATTTAAGCTGTGATAATTTCTACTAACTAGGAATATTCTTAGCCTTGCAACCCCAAAAGAAGACATTTTCATTAGGGTTTTTTTTTTAAGCCCAAAAGAGGTTGGACATCTGGCAACCCTATATTAACCTAGTGGAAACTGAGAAAGCAAGCCTTTGTGGCTAAGTCTATTTAAGAAACCTTACAGAAAGAAGAACTATACCTATCTGAAATCATTATGCTTATGAACTATACTGAAATCATTGAATTTCTAAACAAAACTCTATTCATGTTTAAGAAAATCAATTGTTTTATTTAGAGTAAAAGGTCTCCTTTTACTTCAAAAAGAGACCCACATGCTGACCATTCTGTCATTCTACCAAATATTATGTTTGAAATATATATTTGAAATATAACTAAGCCATCTTTTCTTTCAGCTCAGCTAAGAAATCTAAGGTGAAAGCCATAGATGCCAGTGAAAATAAGTGGGAAGACATAGAATGGCAAGGCAGTATAACACATGACACCTCAGAATACAATAGAAAGGTGCCTTTAGAGGTGTTACATAGAAGGGGTCTCAGAAAGGAGCAAAATGTTACACCAGTCCTTTTTGGGGGGCAGAGGGGGGAAGGGAGGGCAAGCACCTTTTACTGATGATCTTGACGGCATATTCAGCCCCGTTTTGGCGTTGGCGACATCGACGGCACAAGGAGAAGCTACCTTCACCCAGGGGCGATTCTTTCAAGTCCATCTCATACTGTTGGAAGAACGAAGAATCCTGGAAAAAGAAAGGATGAATTAGAACAGAGGTCATGGGGGTGGCTCCCCAGAGAGAGGATGCCTCCTGAACACACATACATACACACCCCTGGACTGATTTCACACTCACCTTATGCCACTCTCACGTCCATATTCTCAGCGTGGCATCCTCCTGATTTCCCACTATTTGTGTCGGGGCTGCAGCAAACATCGCGGTTTTCGTGCAGTAAACGGAAACTGGTTTTTAGCGGTTTCCGTTTGCTGCGTGAAAACTGCGATGTTTGCTGCAGCCCCGGCGCAAATAGTGGGAAATCGGGAGGACGCCACGCTGAGAAGACAGACCTGAGCAGCGTAAGGGTGAGTGTGATATCGATCCTGGTTTTTTTGGCCACTGTGTGACAGAGTGTTGGACTGGATGAGCCACTGGCATGATCTAACATGGCTTCTCTTATGTTCTTATGATAAGCTTTGGATGGCTTGGTGGCTCTATTAATCAAGACTGCTTCCTGGGGGTCTCCCTTGATTACTGTTCCCAGAAAGGGCAATTGAAGCTTTGAGAACTGTCTCCTCCCATGTGTCAAAGCTCCCCATTTCCCCCTCCTTACCTTCATCATAGCACTGCGGGCCACAGCAGCGCTTCCTGGGCGCTCCCCGTCCAGCGCCGCCCCAAGCACGTCAGCTGTCACAGCATTGCGGTTGAAAAGGATGGAGGGAGCGATGAAGGAATATCCCTAAAAATAAATGGGCATGGAGATCAGTAGATTCCCTGTGCTGTTGTTGTCGTCAAGCAGAATGATTCATGCGCCTTTGAGCATTCAGCAAAATCGTATTATAGAATCCTTCCATTTCAGGTGCAGGTGGGTGCATTTGCATGCTCTCCTAAGTAAAAGGGAATTAGGTCACTGGGTACCAACATTAGCTCTGCATCGAACCTTGAAAGCACACAACGGACTGCACCACAGTCTTACAACGTGTCCTGAAGCCTCTTCCTTTTCTCATTTTTGAATATTTAAAATAACATCCAACCTGAGAGTAAAGTGCTTCAGACCAACATGGCAACCCACCTGGATCTACCACAACCACCACAACCACGTTTAACTTTAAAAGGGGTAAATACACTGAGATGAGGAGGCATGTGAGGAAGAAACTGAAAGGAAAGGTACATACGGTCAAAACCCTTGGGGAAGCTTGGACGCTATTTAAAACTATAATCCTAGAAGCTCAGATAAAATACATACCACAAGTTAGGAAAGGCACAAACAGGCATAAGAAAAGGCCTGCGTGGTTAACAAACAAAGTAATGGAAGCTGTAAAAGGTAAGAAGGACTCCTTTAAGCGGTGGAAAACCAGTCCAAGTGAGATTAGTAAAAGGGAACACAGGCTGTGGCAAATCAAATGCAAGACTGTGATCAGGCAGGCAAAAAGGGACTATGAGGAGCATATTGCAAAAAACATAAAGACCAACAATAAAACTTTCTTCAAATATATTAGAAGTAGGAAACCAGCCAGGGAGGCAGTGGGGCCCTTGGATGACCATGGGGTAAAAGGATTACTGAAGGAGGATAGGGAAATGGCTGAAAAGCTAAATGAATTTTTTGCCTCCGTCTTCACTGTAGAAGACGAGAACTTTTTGCCCGCCCCAGAACCACTAATTTTGGAAGGGGTGTTGAAAGACCTGAGTCAGATTGAGGTGACAAATGAGGAGGTCCTACAACTGATAGACAAATTAAAAACTAATAAGTCACCGGGTCCGGATGGCATACATCCGAGAGTTCTGAAGGAACTCAAAGTTGAACTTGTGGATCTTCTAACAAAAATCTGTAATCTTTCATTGAAATCTGCCTCCGTTCCTGAGGACTGGAAGGTAGCAAATGTCACCCCCATCTTTAAAAAAGGTTCCAGAGGAGATCCGGGAAATTACAGGCCAGTCAGTCTGACTTCAATACCGGGAAAGTTGGTAGAAACCATTATCAAGGACAGAATGAGTAGGCACATTGATGAACACGGGTTATTGAGGAAGACTCAGCATGGGTTCTGCAAGGGAAGATCTTGCCTCACTAACCTGTTGCATTTCTTTGAGGGGGTGAACAAACATGTGGACAAAGGAGACCCGATAGATGTTGTTTACCTTGACTTCCAGAAAGCTTTTGATAAAGTTCCTCATCAAAGGCTCCTTAGAAAGCTTGAGAATCATGGAGTAAAAGGACAGGTCCTCTTGTGGATCAAAAACTGGCTGAGTAATAGGAAGCAGAGAGTGAGTATAAATGGGCAGTCTTCGCAGTGGAGGACGGTAAGCAGTGGGGTGCCGCAGGGCTCGGTACTGGGTCCCATGCTCTTTAACTTGTTCATAAATGATTTAGAGTTGGGAGTGAGCAGTGAAGTGGCCAAGTTTGCGGATGACACTAAATTGTTCAGGGTGGTGAGAACCAGAGAGGATTGTGAGGAACTCCAAAGGGATCTGTTGAGGCTGGGTGAGTGGGCGTCAACGTGGCAGATGCGGTTCAATGTGGCCAAGTGCAAAGTAATGCACATTGGGGCTAAGAATCCCAGCTACAAATACAAGTTGATGGGGTGTGAACTGGCAGAGACTGATCAAGAGAGAGATCTTGGGGTCATGATAGATAACTCACTGAAAGTGTCAAGACAGTGTGCGTTTGCAATAAAAAAGGCCAATGCCATGCTGGGAATTATTAGGAAGGGAATTGAAAACAAATCAGCCAGTATCATAATGCCCCTGTATAAATCGATGGTGCGGTCTCATTTGGAGTACTGTGTGCAGTTCTGGTCGCCGCACCTCAAAAAGGATATTATAGCTTTAGAGAAGGTGCAGAGAAGGGCAACTAGAATGATTAAAGGGCTGGAGCACTTTCCCTATGAAGAAAGGTTGAAACGCTTGGGACTCTTTAGCTTGGAGAAACGTCGACTGCGGGGTGACATGATAGAGGTTTACAAGATAATGCATGGAATGGAGAAAGTAGAGAAAGAAGTACTTTTCTCCCTTTCTCACAATACAAGAACTCGTGGGCATTCGATGAAATTGCTGAGCAGACAGGTTAAGACGGATAAAAGGAAGTACTTCTTCACCCAAAGGGTGATTAACATGTGGAATTCACTGCCACAGGAGGTGGTGGCGGCCACAAGTATAGCCACCTTCAAGATGGGTTTAGATAAAAATATGGAGCACAGGTCCATCAGTGGCTATTAGCCACAGTGTATGTGTGTATATAACATTTTTTGCCACTGTGTGACACAGAGTGTTGGACTTGATGGGCCGCTGGCCTGATCCAACATGGCTTCTCTTATGTTCTTATCCAACCTGAGAAAAAGTTTCTGGAGAACTCAGAAGTTTGGATTCTGTTATGTGTCATTTGGTTAGTCCTTTTACAAAGGTATTCCCCTGACCTGAATTTAGGGGGAGGTGTTTGTGAGTTTCCTGCATTGTGCAGGGGTTTGGACTAGATGACCCCGGAGATCCCTTCCAACTCTATGGTTCTATGACCCAGCTAGCCCAATCTCAGCAGAGCTTGGATGCTGAGCAGGGTTGGCTCTGGTTAGTACTTGGATGAGAGATCAACAAGAAAGTCCAGGGTTGCTATGCAGAGGCAGGCTACAGAAAGCCCACCTCTGTTAGTCTCTTGCTCTGAAAACCCTACAGGGTAGCCATGAATCAGCTGTGACTTGACAGCACTTTAAACACACAATGAAATAGATTATGTGGATTGTGGATTTGGATTGTTCTTTAGTACCAGCATGGCTCATAACAACCTCTTTTTTTTGCTGTCAAGCTGCAGCTGATTTATTGTGACGCTACAGGGTTTTAAAGGCAAGAGATGTTCAGAGGTGGTTTGACATTGCCTGCCTCTGTGTAGTGACCCTGGACTTTGTGGGAGGTCTCCCACCCAAATACTGACTAGGGCCAACCCCGCTTAACTTCTGAGATCTGATGTGATCAGGCTAGCCTGGGCTACAGGTGAGGGCAACAACTTCTTACTGTTAACCACTGACACACATTTTACTTGTTTAATGATCTCTCCTTTAAACTATTCAGTATAGGGTTTAAGTTACATTTCTTACATGGACTAAGTCTCAACACTGTTGTCTTTCAGATATATTGAAGGAAATGGAAGGTAACTTGCAATGTACTAAATGAAAGCAAACATTCCTTGTTTACAGGAAAAGGCCATTTAAAATATTTTATTTGTCAGAACTGAAAAAGCTACCCTGACCTGGATAGCCTGGGCAGAACTCAGAAGCTAAGTAGGGTTGACTCTGGCAAATACTTGGATGGGAGACCTCCTTGGAATACCAGAATCGGAGATGGGGCAGGCTTTATTCAGCCACCTCTCCGAATATCCTCCAGGCCCTCAGTAGGGGTCAGTCACTAGATGTCTCCATGACTTCCAGGTGCATACGCACACATACGCATGCATCTAGAAATAAAAAATACTTTTAAAATTTAAAATAAAAACTGAACTGAAAAAGCTTTTAAAAGTTATATTCTTGAAGCCCCATTGATAAAACTGAAGGATTCTTACTGTGTGATTTCACTACGCAGAGGCAGGGCCAAAATAGATCGTGAGAACCAGAGAGGATTGTGAGGAACTCCAAAGGGACCTGTTGAGGCTGGGTGAGTGAGCGTCAACGTGGCAGATGCGGTTCAATGTGGCCAAGTGCAAAGTAATGCACATTGGGGCCAAGAATCCCAGCCACAAATACAAGTTGATGGGGTGTGAACTGGCAGAGACTGACCAAGAGAGAGATCTTGGGGTCGTGGTAGATAACTCACTGAAAATGTCAAGACAGTGTGCGTTTGCAATAAAAAAGGTCAATGCCATGCTGGGAATTATTAGGAAGGGAATTGAAAACAAATCAGCCAGTATCATAATGCCCCTGTATAAATCGATGGTGTGGTCTCATTTGTGTACTGTACTGTGTGCAGTTCTGGTCGCCGCACCTCAAAAAGGATATTATAGCATTGGAGAAAGTCCAGAAAAGGGCAACTAGAATGATTAAAGGGCTGGAACACTTTCCCTATGAAGAAAGGATGAAACGCTTGGGGCTCTTTAGCTTGGAGAAATGTCAACTGCGGGGTGACATGATAGAGGTTTACAAGATAATGCATGGGATGGAGAAAGTAGAGAAAGAAGTACTTTTCTCCCTTTCTCACAATACAAGAACTCGTGGGCATTCGATGAAATTGCTGAGCAGACAGGTTAAAACGGATAAAAGGAGGTACTTCTTCACCCAAAGGGTGATTAACATGTGGAACTCATTGCCACAGGAGGTGGTGGCGGCCACAAGCATAGCCACCTTCAAGAGGGGGTTAGATAAAAATATGGAGCAGAGGTCCATCAGTGGCTATTAGCCACAGTGTGTATATGTGTGTGTTTGTGTGTGTGTATATATATATATATATATATATATAATTTTTTTTGGCCACTGTGTGACGCAGAGTGTTGGACTGGATGGGCCATTGGCCTGATCTAACATGGCTTCTCTTATGTTCTTATGAGTTTTTTAAAATGCAGTAAATTGCCATAAAGTTTCTGGTTTGAACAGCTGCACAGAGGGGAGGAGAAGTTAACCTCTTCTGCTTGTACCATTCTCCTAACCAGGGCTTTTTTTTTTTTGAGCAGGAACACAGTTCTGGCTGGCTTGGTGTCAGGGGGTGTGGCCTAATGTACAAATTAATTTCTGCTGGGCTTTTTCTACAAAAAAACCCCTGTGCGAAACAATGGTGACATCAGGGGGTGTGTCCTAACATGCAAATGAGTCCCTGCTGGGGCTTTTTCTACCAAAAAAGCCCTGCTCCTCACCTTCCCAGGAATAGCTATTTGCCCTGTGGAAAGTTGTTTAGTCGTAAAAGCAGGACGATCCCGTTTGGCCGTAACAGACTGCAGAGTAAAGAATGAAATGAGGAAGCTGCCAAATGGATGCTCCAAAGCCACAGCCGAGACAGCATGTAGCCAGCGAAAACGGAGAACTGAAAAGCACTTTCATTCTGATTCCGCTTTCTAAATATGAGGAAGTGACTGTGTTATGTATGTGGACTAGATTGGAAGATACTTCCTAAAATCAGTGGCTTCACATGCCAGGAAAACCGCTCTGACGATCCTGCGTTTGAACTTGAAAGCAAAAGAGTGCGGGATCCTCTTATCAGTAATACGCTCCCTTTCTAAAAAAAAAAAGATGTTCATCTCCTTTCCATAAAACCATAATCGACATGCAAACATTTTTGGGGGGAAAGCAGTAAAATGTTTGCTTCTCAACTGTTTGCCTGGGGTGAGCAAGCGTTTGTTCCAGGCAGGCATGCAAACAATTTGGGCAAATAACCCTGTGCTTATCACCAGCCCCAGGCTGTGTTGGTTTCATATCTAGCTTCAGATGCAGGCAGGCAGTAATAGGAGAGGGAGCCACAGCAACTAACTTCACCCTGAGGGCTTCCAGATCTAGTATTACCAGAATGAGATAGTGTGTCCCCCCTCTCTCTCCGTATTAGGCCTCCTCCCCTCAACTCTTGCCTATGCCCTCTTTTTCTGAACGTCCCTGGTCAGGAGGTTCACCTTTTGGCTGCTCTTTTCCAACCACCTAGGGCTTTTTTGGTAGAAAAGGCCCAGCAGGAACTCATTTGTCTATTAGACCACACCCCCTGATGTCACCATTGTTTCACACATTACTTTTCTGTAGAAAAAGCCCAGCAGAAACTCATTAGCATATTAGGCCACACCTCCTGACACCAAGCCAGCCGGAACTGTGTCCCTGTGCCTTCCTGCTCAAAAAAAGCCCTGAAACCACCACAAAAACCTCTTTGGAAGGAGGAGAATGGCCTGTGCCCAATATTCCACCTGCAGTACCCACAGATGGGCTTCTACCTCTTTGGCACCCACCTGGAAGACGCGGTCGAGGCTGGGAGGAGTCCCTGCGGGGGAGTATATGGGCTCCAGGCTGGTGAATTCCTCGGCGAAGTTCCGCACGTCCAGCTCACTGCGGATGAGGGGCTTGAAGGGGGGCTTCACCTTGCGGGCTGCTAGTTCTGTCCAGTCCAGACCCTGGAGAAAAGATGCTGGGTTAAAGCACC
This sequence comes from Heteronotia binoei, assembly GCF_032191835.1. Lineage (NCBI taxonomy): Eukaryota > Metazoa > Chordata > Lepidosauria > Squamata > Gekkonidae > Heteronotia > Heteronotia binoei. Next base: position 258,844,135 of record NC_083223.1, read on the forward strand.
TTGGCTTACGCTACTGACACAAAGTGGCTTAATTATCATGGCTTCCCTTCCACAGAGTCCAAAGAGTGTTGAGGTAGTGGGCCTCTAAAATGCATTTAAAAAATACGTACAGTACTAGGAATGAACTCTGGGCTTCTTTTTTCATGCACATGTCCCAGTAGCATAGGAGCGCATCCAGTGCTAATATGAGCTATAGTCATTGCCTGTTCTGTTCCTGCCACCTCTTCCTCTGTTGGCAAAGAAGTGTTAGCACTGCCCTTCTCTCTGCCCACGGCAGTAGTAAAATAAGAGTTGTTTTCTTTATACTCTGCTTTTCTCTGCCTTAAGGAGTCTCAAAGGGGTTACAAGTTACAACCTCCTTCCCTTCTTCTCTCCACCAAAGGAAACTTTTGAGGCAGGTGGGGCCAGGGCTTTTTTAAATAGAAAAGGCCCAGCTGGAACTCATTTGCATATTAGACCACACCCCTGATGTCACCATTGTTTCACACAGGACTTTTTAAAAAGAAAAAGCCCAGTAGGACCTCATTTGCATATTAGGCCACAGCCTTTTTGCGATTGCCTTCCCCAGTCATCTACACCAGGGGTGGCCAACGGTAGCTCTCCAGATGTTTTTTGCCTACAACTCCCATCAGCCCCAGCCAGCATGGCCAATGGCTGGGGCTGATGGGAGTTGTAGGGGAAAAAACATCTAGAGAGCTACCGTTGGCCACCCCTGATCTATATTTCTGCCCCCCCCCCCCCCCCAGCAAGCTGGGTACTTATTTTACCAACCTTGGAAAGATGGAAGGCTGAGTCAACCCTGAGTCAGCTACCCGAACCCAGCTTCCACCAGGATCAAACTCAGGTCGTGAGCAGAGCTTGGACTACAGTACTGCAGCTTATCACTCTGAACCATGGGGCTCCTTCAATGCCTACCTGCATGCAATTGACTATACTGTTCAGTGCTCTCTCAACCATTAGAAACTGAAACACAGAGTTGGAAAGGACCCCAGGGTCATCTAGTTCAACCCCCTGCACAATGCAGGAAATTCACAACTAGTTTCTCCCCCCACCCACCCCCAGTGACCCCTATTCTACACTCAGAGGTTCCTTGCAGGAAACCATGTCAGCTCATGCAAATTTTTTAGATTTGGGTTGTATTGGTGATGTGGGAGTAAGACGGTTGAAGAGTAATCCATTGAGTGAGGATGGGTGGGTTCTCCCTCGCCTGCACGCTACCACAGTTATGCAAAGGGGAATTATGCCCATTTTTCTAACACTCAAGCTTAGCAGCTTAAAGAAGAAGAAATTGGATTTATATCCCGCTTTATACTCTGACTCTCAGAGTGGCCACAGTCTTCTTTACCTTTACCTTCTTTACCTTTACCTGGCAAAGGGGACTGAATATTAATAGCTCTGCATTTTTTAGCAGGCCATAAAAAGAGAGAAACAAAGTCAGAGCTACAGAAATGGCTGTAGAAGAGTTGATGGGGATGCTGTTGTTTCTAGGGGAAATTATGCTATGCTGAAATTAGCAATGCCTGCCCATAACCAGCTATGACCCCTTCCCCCCAAACAGGGCAGAAGTCTTCAGTTAGGTGCTCCCATCTACACAGACTCGTAAAAGTTTACCACCTGCAATTCAGGGAAGAGATGAGCATGGTGTAACACTTTAGCCTGGGGGGGCACAGAAAAAAGAGGGCATTGTAAGTAACATCCATCATTCCCTGCCAACGCCCATTGCAGGGGCTCTGTAGAGGACAGGGGGAGAATGTCTCTTTCCCGAGGAAGGGGAGAGAGCCACTGGACAGTGGTAGGCTTCACCGATGCATGCCTCACCCGGAAAAAGGGGTGCTCCTTGATTTCCTGTGCTCCCGTGGGCCCTGAGCCCAGGCGCTTCTTGGGGTCCTTGCACAACAGCTTCTGGAGCAGGTCACGGGCCACGGAGCCGATGAGCGATGGGAATGGAGGGTTGCATTTTAGGATCCGCCTGGAAAGTAGATGCAGCCTTGTCACTGCTTAGGCCTCGTCCTCTCTCAGTGAAGCCCCTGCCTTCCCTTTTCTGTGTTACACATACAGCCAACTGCATTCCCTTCTGCCCACCAGTTTGTGAACCTTTGGCTATTATCCTCTAGATCAGGGGTGGCTAAACTGTGGCTCAGGAGCCACATGTGGTTCTTTCACACATATTGTGTGGCTCTCGAAGCCCATCCTGTCAGCCAGCTTGGAGAAGACATTTCCCTCTTTAAATCACTTCTCCAAGCCAAACAGCTCAGAGAAGGCATCTAAAATTGCTTTCTTTCCACTTCTCCCTCCCACATCTATTTGCCTATCTACCTTCCTTCCTTCCCACTCTCAAACATCTGACATTCATGTCTTGTGGCTCTCAAAATTTGATGTTTATTCTATGCAGCTGTTATGTTAAGCAAGTTTGGCCACCTCTGCTCTAGATATCCTTCAGCCTCTACCCTTCTCATAGGGATGCCATCCTCCAGGTGGGAACTAGGAATCCCCTGGAATTACAACTCATGTAGAGATCAGATCCCCTGGAGAAAATGGATGCTTTGGGGGTGAACTCTATGGCATCGTACTCCACTGTCTCCCCCAGGCTCCAACCCCAAATCTCTAGGAATTTCCCAACCGGAATCTGGCAATCCTACTTTCTCACCAAATCCCATCTTGTCTCTTTCTGCGGCCTACTAATGACAACTGTCTCATGTTACCCATCAACCTTTGCTTCTACTTCCAATTTCTGCAGCCTGCTTATGCCAGCCTTCACATATTACCCATCAACCTTTGCTTCTTCCAATTTCTGCAGCCTGCTCTTGTCAGAACTTGCACATTACCCATCAGCCTTTTCTTCTCCTTCCAAACCCGTCTCTATTACATATCTGCCTCTGGACAGCCTTCTCACATGACCCATCAACCTTTAATTTTCCTGCCAAACTTCCCAATAACTTTCAACCTCAGCCACCCGGCATTGAAACCCCTCTGCGTTACCCAACAGCCTTTTGCCTCTCTGCTGAAGTTGGCTCCCTCAGTCCACCAAGGCCCACCCTTTTCCAGTCCTCCCTGAATCCCGTCCTCACCTCTAATTCAGAGTCTCAGCCAGTCTCCCTCTCACCTGGACACTTCAGCCTGCGAGTTCTTTTCCCCCTCCAGCGTGAAGGGCGAGGCGCCTGTCAGCAGCTCAAACATTAGGATGCCCAAACTCCACCAGTCCACAGACTGAAAGAAAGGGCACAGAACTAGTTGGTGTGACAACCTCCTTCGCTCCCGCCCCTCACAGACATTCCCAGGCTGCCTCATTCCTTATCCACTTTGAACCTGTCCCAGTTTCTCACTCTGTGCCATCGAGAACAACATTTTACTCATCTGTCTACTGCAGGAAGCTCTGAAAAGCCAGCACCCTCCATCAGATCTTGTTCTGCCCACAACTGCAGCGGCCAGCTTTTAGACTAGCTTCTCCTCCTGCACCTTTGATAGCAGCTTGGTCTATAAACGTTGGTGGTAGAAAGTGCCATCAAGTCACAGCTGACTTATGGTGACCCCATGGGGTTTTCAAGGCAAAGCAGGGCTTTTTTTGTAACAGGAACTCCTTTGCATATTAGGCTACACCCCCCTGATGTAGCCAATCCTCCAAGAGCTTACAGGGCTCTTCTTACAGCCTACTGTAAGCTCTTGGAGGATTGGCTACATCAGGGGTGTGTGGCCTAATCTGCAAAGGAGCTCCTGCTTAAAAAAAAGAGCCCTGAAGCCAAGTGACATTCAGAAATGGTTTGCCTTTGCCCACCTCCGCATAGTAACCCTGGATTTCTTTGGTTGTCTCCCATCCAAGTACTATCCAGGGGCAGTTTCTGAGATCTGCCAGCCAGCCTGGGCCATCCAGGTAAAGGCCTGTAAACATTAAAAAGGTATAGTTCCCTGTGCAAGCACCAAGTCATTAATGACCCATGGGGTGATGTTAAAAGGTAAAGGTAGTCCCCTGTGCAAGCACCAGTCGTTTCCAACTCTGGGGTGACATTGCATCAAGACGTTTTCATGTAAGACTTTTTTATGGGGTGGTTTCCTATTGCCTTCCCCAGTCATCTACACTTTCCCTCCAGCAAGCTGGGTACTCATTTTACCAACCTCGGAAGGATGGAAGGCTGAGTCAGCCTGGAGCGAGCTACCTGAACCCAGCTTCCGCCGGGATTGAACTCAGGTCATGAGCAGAGCTTAGAACTGCAGTACTGCAGCTTACAACTCTGCGCCACAGGGCTTGGCAGAGATCTTACAGGGTGGTTTGCCATTGCCTTCCCCAGTCATCTACACTTTCCCCCTAGCAAGCCGGGCACTCATTTTACCAACCTCGGAAGGATGGAAGGCTGAGTCAACCCTGAACTGGCTACTTGAACCCAGCTTCCACCAGGATAAAACTCAGGTCATGAGCAGAGCTTGGACTGCAGTGATGCAGCTTACCACTCTGCATTGCAGGGCTCCTCCGTAAACATTAGCAGACCTTAATGCCGATCTCCGTGCTTGACCCATCAATTGAAAATCAATAGTCTGGATATATTCTCTTGCCATTAGCTACAGGGATGTGGTGATCTATCTAAAACATTTTTTAATCTTTAAAGGGCTATCATCTTGCAAGACTGATGCCTTTCACACTCCGCTTATGCGTACATCTGTATGTAACAATCCTCCCTCAGAAATTCTGGGCAGAGTGCCTTTGCATTTGGATCTTCCACTGAGCTATCCTGGCTAAAACCTCTCGTTACTGATTATTCAATAGGAATGTAATGAATTATTGAATCTTGGTGGAATCTTGGCTTTCAGTTGCGAGCTTCTGAGAGAAACCTTTAGGTTAGCTGGCAGGGTGTCAGTTCTTGCAAACAAACAAGCCAATGTTTTTGTACTTGAGGACCGATATCAGGGAATAAAAACACAGATGTAAGACAAGAAGGAAGGGGTGGGGGCTGTGCTTCTGTGTTTTGCATACAGAGGGACCCAGGTTCATTCCCAACATCTCCAGTTAAAAAGGATCAGGTACGAAGTTATGAGAAAAGACCTCTGCCTAAGGGCTTTTTTTGTAGCAGGAACTCCTTTGCATATTAGGCCGCACACCCCCTGCTGCAGCCAATCCTCAAAGAGCTTACAGGACTCTCGGTACAGGGCCTATTGTAAACTCCAGAAGGATTGGCTACATAAGGGGGGTGCGGCCTAAAATGCAGAAGAGTTCCTGCTACAAAGAAAAACCCTGCCTAAGACCCTGAAAAGCCACTGCCAGTCACAGGAGACAAAACAGGCCTCGGTAGACCAGTCTTCTACCTCACTATAAGGCAGCTTCTGTGAGACATAACCTTCTCCTTTTAAATTACAGTTGTCAACCTCCAGGTGGCACCTGGGGATCTCTGACTATTAGTATTACAGGGCTCTTAGTACAGGGCCTACTGTAAGCTGCAGGAGGATTGGCTACATCGGGGGGGGGGTGTGTGGCCTAATATCCACAGAGTCCAGACTATGCAGATCAGTTCCTCTGAAGAAAATGGCCACTCTGGAGAGTGGACTCTGTGGCATTGTACCCTGCTGAGGTCCCTCCCCAACGTTCTACCCCCAAAATATCCAGGAATTTCCCAACCCAGAGCTGGCAACCCTTCTTTTAAATAGGTCCAAGCAAGGGCATAACCATTCTTTTGTCCTCTATCCAGAGCTTTTTTGGTAGCAGGAGCTTCTTTGCATATTAGGCCACACCCCCACACCCCGATGTAGCCAATCCTCCTGCAGCTTACAGTAGGCCCTGTACTAAGAGTCCTGTAAGCTCTTGAAGGATTGGCTACATCAGGGGGCTGTGGCCTAATAGGCAAAGGAGTTCCTGCTACAAAAAAAGCCCTGCCTCTATCTATATGTGTACGTTCTGTGGAGGAATTTCTCAGCCACAGCACTCAGACTGTGGAACCTCCCCATCCTGCGAAACCTGCCTTGTATGGTTGCCAGCCTCCAGGTGGGGGCTAGAGTTCTCCTGGAATGACTGTTCACCTCCAAACTACAAGGATCACTCCCCTGGGGGAAACGCCATCTTTAGAGGATAGATGTTACGGCATCTCATCCTGGCTGAGCTGCTTCCCTTCCCCAAACCCCACCCACTATATGCTCTGCCTCCAAATCTCTAGGGATTTCCCAGCTTGGAACTGGCAACCCCACCATCTTGTCTCTTTCCTCCCTACATTATCTGTGTGCGCGTTAAGTGACGACAAGTTGCTTCCAACGTATGGTGACCACATGAAGTGATGTTCTCCAAAACGTTCTATCGCTAGCAGCCATTCTCAGGTCTTTTTTAAAAAGAATCTATCCACCTCCTGTTGGGCCACAGAATCATAGAGTTGGAAAGCACCTCCAGGGTCCTCTAGTCCAACCCTCTGCACCGTGCAATGAATTCACAAATATCTCTCCCCACACATCCTCAAGTGATACCTGCTCCACGCCCAGAAGGTTTTCCTCTCTTCCTGATGCTTCCACTTTTCCTAGCATCATTGTCTTTTCCCATGACTTTTATCTTCTCATCAGGGCTTTTTGTTGTAGCAGGAACTCCTTTGCATATTAGGCCACACACCCCTGATGTAGTCAATCCTCCAAGAGCTTACAGGGCTCTTAGTAGAGGGCCTACTGTAAGCTTCAGGAGGATTGGCTACATCAGGGGTGTGTGGCCTAATATGCAAAGGAGTTCCTGCTACAAAAAAGCCCTGCTTCTCATAATAAGTATGATAGTTTCAGCTTGGTCATGTTAGCTTCCAGGGAGATATCAGTCTTGAATAGGTCTGCCTTGAGGGTATTTGGGAATGTTAAGTCTGCCTTGAGTCTCAGTGAGAAAGGTGAACTATAAATAAAATAAAATAAAATAAAATAAAATAAAATAAAATAAAATAAAATAAAATAAAATAAAATAAAATAAAATAAAATAAAATAAAATAAAATAAAATAAAATAAAAGTGATCGCTGTCTCTTTCTCCCTCTCTCTCTTTTTGGTATTTTTATATTTTGTGTGTGTGTCTGTACTTGGAAGTCATGGTGACGTCTGGGGACTGACCCCTTTTGGGGCCTGGAGGATATTCAGGGAGTTGGCTGAATAAAGCCTGCCTCTGCCCTCCCCACTGCTGGTATTCCATCCAAGGAGGTCTTGCATCCAAGTGCTTGCCAGAGTTGACCCTACTTAGATTCCAAGATCTGATGAAATTGGCCTTGCCTGGACTATCCAGGTCAGGGCATGGCTGTCTTTTTTGATTCAGCTACTGACAGCAAGAACTCTGCTTCTTTTTATAAACTGCAGCTGCTTGTTGTAAATTTCTTCTGTATTGATCGTATCTGTCATGTTGTTTTTACATTTTTGTTAGCCACTATAAGCACTTCATGAAAACTGTAGAATAAATACTCTAATGCGGTTTGCACAGGGAGCCCTGGAAACAGAGTACAAAATGTTATCTAAAGCTCTTTTTACCATCTTTATGAACTCTGACAAACACCCATGAATTGGCTAAAGTGGTCTCCTGCCTTTGTACATAGTATGCATGAAAATCTCTGCCTTGATTAACTGTACTGAAGTGAATTGCACTTCCACCAGCTGGCCCCAAAGAGTGCAAGGTAAGTTTAAAGAGCTCAGACAGAAATTGAATGTTTCTCTATGAATCCCGCATCTTTTTTATACTGAGCTACCTCCTTGGAACAAAGAATACACAGTATCTGACATTCATTTTCAGTTTCTTTTTATGAAAGTCAACAGCGTATAGTTAAATGGAAATTCTTCTTTGTTTCATTCTCTACAAAACTCTTACTAAATTATAAAGCATTTCAGCAGTGTGAGCCTGCTTAATAATTTAATTCTTCTTGTTAAATTCCCAACACCCTGGTATAAACTAGTTTTTCCCTCAGTCTGTTCTAAAATTAGTGCATCTCATATGAAACAACTTCTGTAGTAACTTATGACATTCTATCTGAAACGACAAACTTCATTAATTGTTTCACATAATAAGCTTATTAGTTCTGCCTTTGGTCAATAGGAATCACATTTATTCTAATGCAAAGCCTGCTAACATTTACAGATGTGAACCTTTTCCCCTCTCCATCTGGAACACACTAAGTTTCATTTTGGCTCTGCCCCTGAACTGCTAGGATCTGCCCTGATTCCACCTAAAACCACACAGGTTCCATCTTGGCTCCATCCCAATCAACCAAGTTGCTTTGATTCCATATGTTGTGGGTTCTCCCCACTGGCCTTGCCAGAATGGAGGTATGGGAGAAGCAATATTTTTGAAACAAAAAGTTAGCACGTTCAGTACTACCACATCAAGAAGTGCCACGTTTCTTCTGCCAGCTGGCCCCAGTACCAACACCCTCCCTTATCCACAACATGCTCCTACCTTGCCGTGACCACTTTTACTCCGTACAATTTCCGGGGCCATGTATTCGATGGTTCCACAAAAGGAGAAAGTCCGTTCTTTCTGTGTGGAGGGTACAGCAGAGGTGTAATGAAAAGAGGAGAAACAATATACCACATATACCCTGCTCCAAGTCAGAACAAAGGCACCTCCCCCAACTAGCATAGCCACCTTTTTTCCCCCCTTAGCTGCTTTTCCAGTACCTTTATTGGCAGAAGTGAGTAGCTGACCACACTGATCTCTTACTGTGAAAACCTTTGTCTAGACTAGTTAAGAATGGCTGTACTACCAAGTCACACTGACAGCACTTTAACAAGCCACTGGCACGTAAGAAGAGTCATACTGAATTAGACCAGTGATCCATCTCGTCAAGCAACCTGTTTTGCACACTGGTCAACCAGCTGCCCCTGGAAGGTCAAGAACTAGGGCAGGGGTGGCCAACGGTAGCTCTCTAGATGTTTTTTTGCCTACAACTCCCATCAGCCCAAGCCAGCATGGCCAATGGCTGGGGCTGATGGGAATTGTAGGCAAAAAAAAACACCTGGAGAGCTACTGTTGGCCACCCCTGAACTAGGGAACAGAGGCCCCAAGGTTTCCCCTGTTGTTCTCTTCCATGACAGTATTCAGTGGGTTACTGTTTCTGAGAGTTCCATTTAGCTAATGTAATTTATAGCTATTAGTAAGCTTCTCCCCCATAAATTTGACTAATCCTCTATTGCCAACAAAACGAGCAACTGTCACTGCAGCATGTGGCAGAGAGTTCCACCAGTTAATTACCCTTTGAGTAACGAACCACTTCCTTTCATCTGCCCTGAATCTACTGCCCCATCAATTTAATTATCTGCCCTGCAGCTCTAGTACTGTAGGAGAGGGAGGAAAAAGTTCATTCATCTATCTAACTTTCTCCACCCCTTGCATAATTATAAAATTCTGTATCATGTCCCCACTTCTTAATCATCTTTTTTTCCCTACTCTGTTCCTAACACACAAAACTAAGGACAATCCTAGCACACGTAAAGAACTTCCACCTGCAGATGGAAGTGGGGAAAGGGGTGTGTATATATTAGGACTCTTTCTCCTTCCCTTCCCACAAAGCCCTTCTTAAATGCTTTTTCAGACCCCCTTTTCTAATTAGGCCCTTCTTCCCTCGGTTCTGTGTCTCCCTCAGCCTTTTTTCTTCTTAAACCTCACTTTCTACTTTCTTGTTCCTCTTTCTCAATCTGTTCCCTACTCTGTACCCTCCCTTCACCCTCCTTGCCTCTGGACTCCTCATCTTTTAGCTTCTCTGTGCCCCAGACTTCTCTTCACATTCCACAAGTTTTAACCCCAGCCAAACAGAGAACTTGGACTCAGAGTTCCCTCAGAGAACTTGAACTGTGATATGTTTGGTTTCCTGAGCTGCTGAACACTCTAGGCCAGCGGTGGCCAAACTGTGGCTTGGGAGCCACATGTGGCTCTTTCACAGATATTGTGTGGCTCTTGAAGCCCCCACCACCCTGTTGGCCAGCTTGGAAAAGGCATTTCTCTTTTTAAATCACTTCTCCAAGCCAAGCCAACTGGTAGCTTGGAGAATGCATTTAAAGTTAAAGTTGCTTTCTTTCCACCTCTACCTCCCTCCTCCCACTCCCCCATCTCTTTGCTTTCTTTCCAACTTTCCTGTCTTGCGGCCCTCAAACATCTGATGTTTATTCTATTGTGGCTCTTGTTAAGCAAGTTTGGCCACCCCTGCTTCATGCAATCACAGCATTAGTATATGAGCAATACAATAGATGTTTGCAGTGCATTACAGTGCCATATTAAGAATACTTTCTTGGAAGTAAACCCTAATGCATAACATGGGACTTGCTTCTGAGTAGACTGAAATTAGGATTCAGTCCCAAAACCTTTTTATAGTTCATTGTAACTATAGCAATGTTATTAGCACAAGACAAATGGAATCCCATTTTTTCCCAAGCAACGGAATTTGTACCTTGATATGCACAACTAGTTCACAGACCCAGTTAACTCACGCAGCCATTTATTGCAGAGAATCTAGCTCAAGGGTGTCAAACTCATTTGTTTTGAGGGCTGGATCTGACATAAATGAGACCTTGTCGGGCCAAGCCATGAGTGTCATAAAATGTAATACCAGGTAGCAGAGATATAAACTTTATACAGGACACAGACAAACAAAGATTTTTTAAAAGCTTAACATAAAACATGCTTAAAACATTAGCGCTTGTTGGTCTTAAAAGTGCTTTCTTTGTATCTCTCCTATGTGATCCAGGGAACTGGGCAAAGGAAGCTCTGGCTCTTTCCTTCCTTCCCCAGGGAACCAGGAGGGGGAAGAGCCTCAGCCAACAGAAGGAAGAGAGGCTTGACTCAGTAGCTCTGCTGTGTGATTGAAAAAGTCCGGCAAAGCAAGCTATTCCTCCCCAAGGGAGAAGCCTCAGCCAATGGAGAGAACAGAGGCTTTACTCTGTAACTCCTGTGCAATTGAGCAAGCCTTGCAAAGCTAGCTGTGATGCAGAACAAAGCAAGAGAGAGGGAAAAGGAAGCAGATGAGAGCCAGTTACTCAGGGGCCTAATAGGAGCCCTTTGGGGGCCTGCTTTGGTCCCTGGGCTGCATGTTTGACACCCTTGATCTAGCCAAAGAGATATGGATGTGGTCCCTAAGTGTCTTTGTTGCCTGAGTAATACATAACTTTTTAGAAGCCAGTGCGATGTAGTGGGTATTGGACTAGTACTTGAAATGCCCAAGTTCGAATCCCCACGTGTCCTGGAAGCTCACTGGATGACCTTGTGCCAGTCTCAAACTCTCAACCTACTTCACAGGGCTATTGTGAGAATAAAACGGAGGAGAGGAGAATGGCTTAAGCTTCTTTGGATCCCCACTGGGGAGAAAGGAAGGGTATAAAAAGGGTAAAAATAAATACATTTTATTATTTCAGTCTCTTGACTTTCTCTTCTGCTCTGCCACCTATTTTGCTGCCTGGATTCCAGTCCTATATCTTGTTCCGTGTTTCAGTCTCAAGCCCCCGTGGTGGAGAGACAGAGGGCATATTTTTGCAAAAAAAAAAAAGAGTTGAAGTGACATAACACAGCACAGTTGCCTGTGGTGAGCTTATCCACCGCTCTGTTGTGTCCACAGGTTTCTGTAGTGGTTTGAAAGCCCCCAAATCCTATTTGCTCAGAGACAACAGCAGGTGACAGACACTGATGATACGCATGTTGTGAGAAACATTGCCACTGTCACACCACCTTCAAAATCTATTATCTGTTGACAGACACAATCCCAGATTTCTGAATGCTATTTTTCTCCACTGACACTTGGTCTAACCTTCTGGGCTCTTAACCCATGATCCTTGGATTTCAGTCAGTTCAGGATTTGCAATCTGTGGTTCCAGATCCAAACATGGCCCTATATGGAACCAAATATGGCTGTTTTAAAAAAGAAAATGCAAAGATTTGATTTTCTTTTTTTAAAAAAAGGGCTGTATTTTACTGTGCTTCAGAAGGCAGCCATGTCAGTCTGTAGTAGAAGACTTGGATTCAAGTCCATTAGTGATGAAGAAGAAGATGAAGAGGAGGAGGAGGAGAAGAAAACCATAGATTTATACCCTGCCGTTCTCTCTGGATTCAAGTCCATTAGTGATGAAGAAGAAGATGAAGAGGAGGAGGAGGAGAAGAAAACCATAGATTTATACCCTGCCGTTCTCTCTGAATCAGAGTCTCAGCGTGGCTTACAGTCTCCTTTATCTAAGGTGCTACTGGGCTCAAATCTAGCACGTTTAACTTAAAGACCTATTGGAGGGGAAGGTGGGATGCTATGTGAAAGCAATGGCAGGAAAATATTTTTATGGGACTAAAGGGTTACTTAAGAGAGGATTCATGGAAAGGGAAACAATACAGGTGAATGACTGCTGAGTAACACACATGCATCAACTGTGTATGATGAAACAATACAGGTGAATGACTGCTGAGTAACACACATGCATCATACACAGTTGATGCATGTGTGTTACTCAGCAGTCATTCACCTGTATTGTTTCCCTTTCCACAGTTGTATCCCAGTGTATTAACACAATCATGCAAGACCCTCTTTGTGGGTCTCTGGCTCTGAACATTGACATAGTTTAGCTCTTTAATTATAAAAGGTTGCTGACCCTGCATTAGACCGTGCCTGTCCTTAAACCCGAGTACCTGAAGTTGCCTGTATCTTGATACTGATCAGGGCTTTTTTTGTAGGAGGAACCCCTTGCATATCAGGCCACACACCCCTGATATAGCCAATCCTCCTGGAGCTTACAGGGCTCTTAGTACAGGGCCCACTGTAAGCTCCAGGAGGATTGGCTACATCAGGGGGTGTGGCCTAATATGTAAAGAAGTTCCTGCTACAAAAAAAAGCCTTGGTGTTGATCAATCTCTTGGGATGGAAAAAACTCCCAGTGGAGCAGCACTTACATCCTCGGTCACAAACTCCTTGCTCAGTCCAAAGTCCGTGAGCACCACATGCCCTTCGCTGTCCAGCAAGATGTTCTCCAGCTTCACGTCGCGGTAGATGATGCCAAGCTAGGGGGAAGATGGGATCAAAATCTTATTGGGGGGAACTCAGGGAACCAACAGGCTGGCTTGCCTCTTTCGGGCTTTTCGTCTCAACTGTTGGTTGCTGGGGCAGAGGAGGGGACACCTGCACCATTCCCCTCTCCCCCAGAAGAAAGAAACAAATAAAGAAACTGTGTCAGAGAAGCTAAAAAACAAAGAAGAGCAAAGTTGGGCTTGGGTGGAGCGAACAGAGCAACCATCTGAAAGCTATCCCCCTTTCTTTGACCTCAGCGATTCTGCCCTTTGACCCCTGCTGTGTAGCATAGGCTGGTAATTCTCAGCCAATGAGAGAAATGCTCAAGCCACTGACAACGCTCCCTCGAAGCTGTGGGGTCTCATGAGCAAAAATTCTACTTCGTGAGCTACCGGCATGAAAATTATGAGTGAGCAATTTAGCTACTGCACATATTGGTTCGCTTTGGGGCCATCCTTCCTGAGCTAAGACAAAAATGTGTGAGCTGGAGGTTAAAACACAGTGAGCCAGCTCACACTAAATCAGCCTAGAGGGAACACTGGCTCCAAGCACTTCCTCTGGTTCAGAAGCTAAGCTCTACAACAAAACAAGCTCCTGAATTAAGCCCTAACTAATTTGAAGGTTAAAGACAGTAAGGAAAGCTCAGCTGGATCAGGCCCAAAGTCCATCTTGACTCTGTTTCCAGTGAGGGCATACCAGATATCTCTGAGTAGCCCATAAGCAGGGGATGAAGGTAAAGGGCCTCCACTGCCATTCACACCTTTTGCGCCCACGATTCAGAGATATATTGCTTTTGAATACTAATGTTCCATTTAACCATCATAGCTAACAGCTGCTGTTGAGAACACAGGAAACGTCATAGGAACATAACAGAAGCCATGTTGGATCTGGCCAATAGTCCATCCAGCCCAACACTCTGTGTCACACAGTGGCCAAAATCCAGGTGCCATCAGGAAGTCCATCAGTGGGGCCAGGGCACTAGAAGCCCTCCCACTGGGGTTTCCCAAGCGCCAAGAATACTGAGCATCACTGCCCCAAACAGCGATTTCCATCTACACCTTGTGGCTAATAACCACTCACGGACCTTTGCTCCATATGGTTATCCAATCCCCTCTTGAAGCTGTCTATGATTGTAGCTGCCACCACTCCCTGCAGCACTTTTTATTGGATCAGGCCAAAGGGCTGTCTTGTCCAGCATCCTGTTTCAGCCAGATGCCTCTAGAAAACTCACAAGCCAGGCATATGGGCAAACCCCTTCCCCTATTGTTTCCCCCCCAGCATCTGGTATACAAAAGTCAGCCAACTAGAGTCTGGAAACCTCTGTCCCTGCTGCCACCTTCCTTATTCACACAACACATGTGAGCTGTGATTTCTCATGTACGCTGGCATGCAGAAAGCATTGGGATGTATCAATTCCCCTAACTGCATCTTTTTCCTCTGGCACAAAACGCCCTCTGCCAATGCCACTGTTAGTGGAAGAGATCTGCAGGATCCAACCCTTTGGTGCAGTCGACAGTTGTAACTGCTTCCTGACCCACACTTCTCATTTCACATAACAGTCCTTCGCCAGGGTCAGAGTAACAATTAGGCCAAGTAGGCACTGGCCTATGGGCCCCCATACCTTTAGGGGCCCCGGGTTGGCTTCCCCCCCACACCGGTATCCTCCCTGCTTTCAGCCCTCCCAGGCTGCACGCGCAGCCAGCAACTGAGACACTCTTTGCCCAACTTGTCTGGTGCAGCTACTGCTGGCATCACCACCAAGTTTGCCTCTCCCCCCCCCCGCAGCTTAGTAAAAGGGGCATTTAAGAAGGTGCCTGCTGGCTGGTGCAGGGGTCGTGGGCAGCAGGGTGGGCGCTCCAACTCTGAGATAATTTGCTAGGGGCCCCTGAGATCTTGACTGCCTAGGGGCCTCTCCAGGGTTTAATCCAGCACTGCCCTTCGCTATGGGAGACCCTTTGCTAAATCTCAGATAGTTTGGAAACAGTGCTAAGCACTATTACGTAATGCTGATATGCCATAGCTACACTGCCCCACAAGCTAGCACTTTCATCACCATGGCTTCTTCCTCTCTCTTTTTGGAGGAACACGGTGCCCTGACGGCTAGGGTATCTTCTTCCTTTGCTTTCAATTGCCTGCCTGCAGCCGTCTCGTTCTCCTCCAGCTGGTGTGGATGCAGCATATGCCAGCATTCGGTTTGCCGATATGCTACTCCAAGGTACATGTAAAAGAGTGCCACAAACCTCTCTGGAATGTGCATCTGTCCTTATCCTGAAAGTAAAAGTAATCCCCTGTGCAAGCACCAGTCGTTTCCAACTCTGGGCTGACATCGCATCATGATGTTTGCCATTGCCTTCCCCAGTCATCTATGCTTTACCCCCAGCAACCTGGGGACTCATTTTACCGACCTCAGAAGGATGGAAGGCTGAGAACCTTTAGCCAGCTATTTGAACCCAGCTTCCGCCAGGATTGAACTCAGGTCGTGAGCAGAGCTAGGACTGCAGTACTGCAGTTCACCACTCTGCACCACGGGGCTCTTGTCCTAATCCTAGCTATCTGCATTTAGGAGGGGGCCAGGGAGAAGCAAGGATAACACACCAGCATTAGCCCGGGATAAGGAGTTAAGATGCTTCTTTCCCACCATTGGGTTCCTTCTAGCACAGCCCCAGCTCACACTGTTTCTTCTGTTTCCATGTCATCCCTGCTCTCCGTTCTTACCTTGTGCAAGTGTTCAAGTGCCAAAATGATCTCCCCGCTGTAGAAGTGCACCTCTTCCTCAGAGAAGTGGTCCCGCTGGTACAAATGGGTAAAAAGCTCCCCGCCACTCACATAGTCTGTAAAATGGGAGGGCAAGGAATCAATTTGGGAGCATCTAGTCCAGACGCAGCTTCTCAGATCCAAAACACCCTTTCAGTGCTCTCAAATACTCTTCCTGATTTACACCCAGCACCCTCCTCTATGCCACGATAATAACAATGGGGGGACTCCCCTTCCCTATTAAAGTTGTGTGTGTTTTGAGCATCCACGGTTCTAGGGAGCAAGCCCTGGAATTCCAACAATGTCCACCAAAAAAAGAAAAGGACAGAAAAAAACAAGTGCTATAGACACGAAGTTTCTAATACTCAATATTGCACTACATTAAAAAGTGCAGGTGACAATCAGGGGTAAGATAGGCCGGTTAACTTCACAAGGAATTTCCGCTCCCTAGGTGACTGCCCATGGCCAATGGCTAGTAAAAGCACAGGAGGAAATAATGAGCACGCTTATAACCATCGCCTTTCTTACTGGCTAGGTTCAAGGAAGAAGAGAGCCAGGTCTGCAGAGCTGGAAGACAGGAGGCAGCCACCTGTCTTGCATCTGGACCACTGTTTTTGCATTCAGGAGATGGTGGCTATCACCTCTTCTTCCTTAGGAAGAAGGCAGTCAGTACTGTAAGCTCTGCTGCCTTGCCTCTTCACTAGGAAATGGCAACTGGCAAGGAGGAGGTGGTAATGGCGGGGCTTTTTTTGAGTAGGAACGCACAAGAACGCAGTTCCAGCTGGCTTGGTGTCGGGGGTGTGGCCTAATATGCAAATGAGTTCATGCTGGGCTTTTTCTACAAGAAAAGCCCTGTGTGAACCAATGGTAATGTCAGGGCCTAGTATGCAAATTAGTTCCTGCTGGGCTTTTTCTACCAAAAGAGCCCTGGGTAGTGGCATGACGCCATTGTTCTCATTCCAGGACTGCCCTCTGTGTGAGGAAGAAGAGTCGTTAAAGACCGGAGCTATCACCCCTCAACAACTGGCTCACCACCTCTTCACTGCAGTACACTGGCTCAAAAAAGGAGAATGTTGGATTGAAAGCGATATATTGACATGACACAGACCAGTCACATGACCCAGGCAAGTCACATAACTTAGGGTAGCCAGGTAGGCTGGCCATTTGTTTGTTATCAATGGGAAAACTCCTGCTGGCACTCCTCCTGGTGCCCAACTGAATGGGGTGGGGATGGGGGAGAGATATCAGCTACGCCTCAATGTCACTTCCTGCTGGGACTCAGATGTGGCACTGGGGTCTCTCTAGGAATCTTCCCAATCGCCACTAGACATAATCCTAGAGTGTCGGTGACATCACTTCCAGGTTCCAGTCGGAAACAATGTCAACATCCATGCCCCACCTCCTATGGTTCAGGTACACACCTGGCAAACCTACAATCATGTGAGATGATTTAAGCTCATTTTTATTTCCCAGCCCACCCTTAGGCTACTGTCTGGCAGGCCCACAGCCAGGATTTTAAAAGTTAGGGGCAGGGTTTTTTTTATAGCAGGAACTCCTTTGCATATTAAGCCACACCCCTCTTATGTAGCCAATCCTCCAACAGTTTACAGGGCTCTTATTACACGGCCTACTGTAAGCGCCAGGAGGATTGGCTACATCAGGGGTATGTGGCTTAAGATGCAAAGGAGTTCCTGCTGCAAAAAAAGCCCTTGTTGGGGGGACACATAAAAAAGTTGGGGGGCAGTTAGCAGCTCCCCTCCCCTGGCTGCTGCAACTCAGGGCACCTGACTCAGTGTGCCTGACTGATTGGCAGGCCCTTTAAATGGCATGGGAGGGCAGCAGCTGCAATTTAAATTGTGGGGGAGGGAGGGGTGGCCCCAGCCTCTTGGCTTTCACCCCCATGGTGGTGGCAGGGGGAGGAGGGAGAAGGTCGGGGCACCTGATATGCAATCAGGGGGCAGGGCCCCCACAGGCCCCCTGTAGCTACAGACCTGTTGTCTGGACAGGAGAAAGATGAAAACCCAGAGCTGTCTTAGGTACAGAATTTTAGGGGACGGAGTCTGCACATGCCTCATTTCACCTCAGCTAAGGTCCCCCACACAATCTTACTGCCTCACAGAATCACAGAGTTGGAAGGTGCACCCAAGGGTCATCTAGTCCAACCCCCTGCACAATGCAGGAACTTCACAAATACCTCCCCCTAAGTTCATAAACGTCATAATCCATGCACAACTATCACCTCTGCAGCAAAACGTAATTTTTGAGTCCTCCCCCCCCCCCCCACAACTCCCATGTCCCATCCTGATTTCCTTGTATCCTCATACCTAGGATAAGATGGAGCTTGGAGTCAGTCTGGAAGGCATAATGGAGTGTCACCAGGAAGGGCGACTGGCGCACATGTTCCAGCACTGCTCGTTCAGTGCGTGTGTGCTCCGTTGTCTTGGCTTTGGCCACTATGGCTGCTTTGCGCAACACCTTCATTGCGTACAGTTTGCCGGCATCATGGCCGCTGAGCTTGCGCACCAGGAACACTTTCCCATAGGCTGGAGAGAGACATGGCAGATTGGTTACCATAGTGACCCCTCAAGGCACTTTCCCGCCACACTTCCTCCCATTTCATTTTTCATTTGGTACTGCCCTGCCTCCCGTGCTTGTAATGGTTCCTCCTCCTTATAAGACACTGGATTAATTTTGTTTGGAATATTTACACTCTGCCTTTCTATCAAAAGTATTGAAGGCAGGTAACAAAAATAGCATGCAAATGAGGGGTGGGGGGAAAGAAACACAGTAATAATCAAATTACTATGATACCAGTTAAAAGAGTTAGACCAGGGGTAGTCAAACTTGCTTAAAGTAAGAGCCTCATAGAATAAACATCAGATGTTTGAGAGCCGCAACACAAGAACATCAGATTTTTGAGAGCCACAAGACAACAAGAAAGGAGAGAAGGAAGGTGGAAAGAAAGCAACTTAAACTTTAAGGCATTCTCCAAGCTGCTGGCTGGCTTGGCTTAGAGAAATGATTTAAAGAGACAAATGCCTTCTCCAAGCTGACCAATGGGGCGCTGGGGGCTTCAAGAGCCACATAATATGTGTGAAAGAGCCACAGTTTGGCCACCCCTGGGTTAGACAGTAAAGCAGTAATCTATGGTACATTATATACCTCATAAGAACATAAGAGAAGCCATGTTGGATCAGGCCAGTGGCCCATCGAGTTCAACACTCTGTGTCACACAGTGGCCAAAAAACCAAGTGGCATCAGGAGGTCCACCAGTGGGGCTAGAAGCCCTTTCACTCCCCCACCCCCCACAAAGCATCAAGAATGCAGAGCATCATTGCCCCAGACAGAGAGTTCCAACAATCGGCTGTGGCTAGCAGCCACTGACAGACCTCTGCTCCATATGCTTATCCAATACCCTCTTGAAGCTGTTTATGCTTGTAGCCGCCATCACCTCCTGTGGCAGTGAATTCCACATGTTAATCACCCTTTGGGTGAAGAAGTACTTCCTTTTATCAGTTCTAACATGACTGCTCAGCAATTTCATTGAATGTCCACAAGTTCTTGTATTGTGAGAAAGGGAGAAAAGCACTTCTTTCTCTACCTTCTCTATCCCATGCATAATCTTGTAAACCTCTATCATGTCACCCGAGAGTCGACGTTTCTCCAAGCTAAAGAGCCCCAAGCGTTTTAACCTTTCTTCATAGGGAAAGTGTTCCAACCCTTTAATCATTTTAGTTGCCCTTTTTTGCACTTTTCCCAGTGCTATAATATCTTTTTTGAGGTGCAGTGACCAAAATGACCTTCCCATTCCAATGCTCAGCATAGTAACCTGTGAACAGACATATGATCTGTGTACAGCCGGAGTCCCTGACCTGGTGCCCATGGGCACTATGTTGCCCGCCAACACCTTTACTGGTGACCACCAAGTGTTTTTTGGAGACTGGAGATTTGATTGTATATGCAGATTTTTAAAAAAATATTACTGCCACCACAGCACAGGTATCTTCACTATGTGACTGAAAATAAGCTGAAGCAGTGATTTTACAGATCACCTCACCTCAGCTATTTGTGGCTATTTTGTGTCAGAATTCCAAAAATGCCCATAGACGCAAAAAAGTTGGGGATCCCAATGTATAGCGTATACTTTCCTTGACAGATTCATTGAGCAATTTTCATGTTACATTCAATGCATGTCCAGTGCAATGTGTTATTTATACCACACATTTATTCTGTGACTGGTCCCTGATTTCATTTGTTTATTTATTTATTTCTATTTGTATCCCACCCACCCCGGCGAACAGGCTCAGGGCGGCTAACAGCATATTAACATCATAAAATACAATAATCTATTATAAATCAATATTAGTATAAAACATTAAGCAATTATTAAAACAATAATATATAAAATTAACTGATTTGTAAAGTGAATGTGCGTTGTTCTTACAAACAGATGTAAGCATGTACATGTGGGATGTACCAGTGCTCACAGTAACATGTGAACAGAGCCATTATACTACTGTATTATAAAAATGGTGGGCATCAGGTAAACATCTCTAGGGAGGGGATTTCATTGATGCTATGGCATCACCACTGAGAAGATAATGGATGCATTCATACACACTAAATAATACATTTTGCAACTGGATTTTTACTGTGTTTAAGAATAGCGAAATCCACTTGCAATTAGTCGCTGTGTAAAAGCACCGACTGTTCTCTGGCCATGCATGTCCTCTGATCTGTAGTGTTGGAGACATCAGGTATGGATCTGGTCATGTTTTTCACCTAATTTTTCTTTCTACTACAGGCCCTGCCCCATATGGCTTTTATCCATGCAGCTCTTATAATGCTCAGCATAGCCTTTTGGGTAATCAAAATGAACCACTTCCTTTCTTCTTCACTATCAGTAAAGAAGATGGTTGGATCAAACTCCAAGAGTAGTAAGATCTCTGTAAGTAGGCAGACCTCATTAAGGATAAATAGACTTAAAGTGTCGCTCAGAATATGTCAGGTGCCCCAAAATGTAATGCTTTTAAATTTCTGATCCACATTTAGACAAATTCAATCAAAAATTTCTGCTCTGTGCAAAATTTCATTTCAGGCTGTCCATTACAAATTGCTGAAGAATTCTTGCTATAAGGTCAGATCCAGCAGAAAGTTTTTGGTGATAGAGGGGGAGATTTTCAATTATTCCTCCTCTCATTGCAGACTTCTCCCCCGCCATCCAGCTGTTGCTGGGTGGGCGGTGTTCCCCTCTCCCCCGGGGAACAGCATTTAAAAGGCATTTTGGGTTGAAGTGCAGCTCTGCTAATGGAAATCCTTTCCATCACCAAAGATTTTCTGCAGGATCCAAACCATTAACAAATTGGTGGAGTGTCAAAAGTAATATGTCTAACAAGAATCCATTTGTTCAGAGATGGTGATATGCATTAAGTCTTGCGATGATACAATTCGGGACTCCTTTAGAAAACATCCATTATTCTCTATGTTTTGCGACCTCTTAAATTTGTGGGATTTATTTCTGTATCTTTGTCACGAAAATGTATAAATTACTTAACATGATAATGACAATACTGTTTATGATAATGGTATTTTAGAAACTGGTTGTGTTCTATATGCTGGATGATTTTTTTAATGCAATTTATCATTTTCGTGATTTCACAAATACATAAATAAGAAAAAAGAAACCAGCAGCTATTTTTGCTACAATGCTTTATGCTCTGCCTTTGCTTTCTGCCTTTTGTTTTCTCGCATATTCTGTTCCTGACACACTGTGAAAAACTAAATATAAAAGTTTTAATTAAAAAACAAAAAGAAACTGGAAGTTACACATCTTCCTTTCCCTTCTGAAGGTGGTTTCTCCTTACCTCCAGTACCTAGGACTTTGAGTAGTTCAAAGTTTTCCATGCCAACTTTCTCCTCATGGCCTGTCAAGTTTGCTGCCAGGAAACAAGATAAAAAATATGCATGTTAGGATGTGGGTGGGAACATCATGGTCAGGGGAGGGGGGAAGATGAGGCCCTGACTTGGATCTTATGGCAAATCTCTGTTGACAGACGAGATACAGTGCGGGACTTCCTTGCTCACCCACCCCACCTGAGGCAGCCCAAAATATTACCTGAAACACTGTTCTGGAGGGACTGGAAACCTCCAAGAACAGCACAAAGAGAGTCAGGACTTTGTAGCGTGGGGGGGTAAATCAACAAAAATTGTCCCCCTTTCCATTAGAGGAAATTTTCCACACAGGATCCAACCCACTTAGAGATATTCCAGGCCTCTTCCTCAAATTACCAGGCTTCATTTTTTTAAAAATAAAATAAAATGGCAAGGCCCCAATCCAGGCACTGTTAGTCATGATGACTCCCACTGAACCCAATTTGACATGCAATTCACAACTCACTCAAGTTTCCAATGGGATTTAAACATAGCTACATTTCATCAGGTTAAGGCCATCATCTTTTACCTCTTTTACATATAGATAGAGTTGCCAGTTCCAGGTTGGGAAATTCCTGGGGATTTAAGCAAAGTGGAACTCTGGGGAGGTAGTGTTTGGTGAAGGAGAGGAACATCAGTGGGGCATAATGCCACAGAGTCTACCCTCCAAAGCAGCTGTTTTCTCCAGGGGAATGGATCTCTGTAGTATGGGGATCAATTGTAATTCTGGGAGATGGCTTGGAAGCTGGCCACCTTAGACTGTGATGACTAGCACTTTTCTAGAGCCACTCAAATGACTGATGTCCAGCTGTTCACCTATTGTTTCATTGTTTCACACTAACTGATTGAATTAAAGAACCTTAATTTGATCACCTTTATTTGTGATTTTGATATTTTTGCTCTCTTGCATTCACTCAAGAGGGCCACTCCTTCCGTGTGCTTTGCCTAAGGCCCAACTACCAGCTTTCAGTCCACAGCCCTGAAGGAAAGGAGGAACGGAGCAAAGAGCCAACAGTGACCCACTTATCCTTGCCTTTCCTGATGCCACATTCCTTTTACTCATGGACACCTCCTGTCCCCACCCTCTTCCCGGGAGGGGGGTTCTTGGGAGCAAAGGGGAGGAGGCCCCATTTCCGGCCCATGAGTCACCACTTGGCCAATGACAAGAGACAAACGGGTCAGTACCTGCCCTTTAAATTACCTGACATGAAGGAACCCACCATGTTACCTCAGCAATTTGAAAAGAGGCTAGGGAACAAGAGTGTGGTGACTTTTCACTTACAACATTTTGTATCTTGTAGTTATTTGGGCGTTTATGCAGCTCTAGTAGGTTAGCCATATTTAGAAACATTTTCTGAGATCTTATGCTTCACCGATTTAAATTTTTTTTTTTATGAAGTACTTAAAATATTTTTATTTATTGTTTACTTCATCAAGGGACTGCCTTTCTCACAGAGATTCAGTGCAGACTACACAGTTTACAACAGCGCAATAAGGCCGGTGTGGTACAATTTCAAACAATGCAAATGAGGACAATATAATACGTACAATGAACAATGCAATGGAACACAAGGTTAAGAACATTGAACTGCTAATGTTACAGACCATACAATGAACACCCCACTCACACCCATTTAGAGAGCCAGTGTGGTGTAGCAGTAATTGTTGAACTAAATTCTGGCAGACCCAGGTTCAAATCTCCACAGAGTTGCAGAACCTTGCTGGTTGAATCGTGGACCATTCACACACTCTCAGTCTAACCTCCCTCACGATAGTATTATGAGAATAAAATGGAAGAAAGGAGACTGGTGTTATAAATGGCTTTGAGTTCCCACTGGGGAGAGGTAAGGTAGAGTATAAATGAAGTAAATAATCTGTAATAATTCCAACCCCATTCTTCAGGAGGAATAGAAAGGTTGTTAAAACACCCTGGGAAATTTAATACACGACAAGATAAGGATGGCCCACAAATATCTTAATTTCAAACAGACATGAATGCCTGCTCCCCCTTTTGCATTTAATGCCAAGACGCTCAACGCTGGAATATATGAGCAAATACTAACGAAAAGTGACTCTAAGCATGAGCAGAGTGCATTGGCCCCCAGCAATGACACCCTCTAACACACATGAAAATTGAAACTGGTGTTTCTAGGAAAGGCAGAGTATATGATAGGCAGGTTCCCAGTTTCCCTGTTACTCTCTGAACACTTTCCTGAAGAAGAGATGCTATGAGAATTTAAGAACTAATTTGCTGGATCTGGTCAAGGGTCCATCCAGCTCAGAACTGTGGTTCCAACATCACCAAGCCTTCTGGAACATAACCATCACAGTGTAAGGGTAACAGCCATCCCATTGCTTGGCCCTAGCACGGTGCACAAAGGAATACTGCATCTGAACAGAGAGGCTCCACAGTACCCCAAAAGAGGCATGCATAATTCTTTGAGAGCATTATTGCATATATGACCCTCCCCAAGATGTTCAAGAGCACTGGGAAGGGGAATTGAGGGGAGGGCATTTCGGCTTTCAAGCATAGCATAAGGGCAGGGCTTTTTTTTTTTTAGCAGGAACTCCTTTGCATATTACGCCACACACCTCTGATGCAGCCAATCCTCCTAGAGCTTACAGGACTCTTAGTACAGGGCCTATTGTAAGCTCTTCGAGGACTGGCTACGTCAGGGGTGTGTGGGCTAATATGCAAAAAAGTCCCTGCTACAAAAAAAGTCCTGCATAAGGGTGTGGGGCAGGTCCACAGAGCAATTCTTAACATTTGGGCAATTCTTAACATTTGTTCAAATTGAAAGTTCTGTTCCTGTCATGCCCCACACGCAAAGTAAGGGTGTGCCTCATCTCCACACTCTTGTTTTTTTCCCCTTCTACCAAAAAAGGCAAGTGGACGGAGAGCGGCAGGTTTGTGTTGGGTGTCTGTATGGGAGGGAGAGCTAATAAACAGCCTTGGCAGAATGTATAACTGATCACAGCCTCAGTCTTTCCTCTGTAAAACAAACAGCACTAAAGATCTAACTTGAGAAGCTTATAGTCATTTGCCTGTTAAATTAATGTTCTGACCAGGATGGCCCAGGCTAGCCTGATCTCACCAGATCTTGGAAGTTAAGCAGGGTCAGGCCTGGTTAGTACTTCGATGGGAGATCAACAGGAAAATCCAGGGTCATTAAACAGAGTCAGGCAATGGTAACCCATATCTGAACATCTCTTGTTTTGCAAACCCAATGCAGGTGTTTTTTTTGTAGCAGGAACTCGTTTGCATATTAGGCCACACCCCCTGATGTAGCCAATCCTCCAAGAGTTTACAGGGCTCTTATTGCAGGGCCTACTGTAAGCTCCAGGAGGATTGGCTACATCAGGGGTGCGTGGCCTAATATGCAAAGGAGTTCCTGCAAAAGAAAAAAAGTCCTGCCTATAGGGTTGCCATAAGTCAGCTGCGACTTGACAACAACAAGAACAAAAGAGCTAAGATCAGAGAGATGAGGGTTGATATCCCTGCTCACAACTACACGCTATGTTTCCTCCCCTCCAATTCCACCCAGGTCCTCAAGATCAGACATGCATTAAGAGGAACGCTGGTGTGCATGGCCTGATTCGGACTGGGACCACAGTGCACAGCAACAGGTGATAATGGCTTTCCCCTTTTTGCATTGTTGTTCTTATCTAAAATACTCCCATTGGGAGCTAAGCGTGTATGGATGGGGTAAACTTAGGTTTCTCCACAAGGGCAAACAGCGCCCCCCTAAGGCTGTTTTAAACCAGGAAAATAAGGCAGGGGGGAAAGCCAGAGGCTCTCCCCACACAGAGGCCCTGACCCAATATCAGGCCTGCATGTGTGTGGGAATGAATTTCCTATCACAGAACTCACAACATACCTCCTGATCACATGGACCTGGAGCCCCCCCAGGGAAAAGTAGTTAGGCCCTCAGCCAGAGCTGGATTAAACCCTGTGGAGGCCCCTAGGCAGTCAAAATCTCATGGGGGCCCCTCGCAAATTATCTCAAAATCAGAGCACCTGCCCTGCCATCCCTGGCCCCAGCTGCAGCCTGCAGGCACTGCCTCAAAAGCCCCTCTGACAAAGCTGCAGGGGAGAGGCAGAGAGAGGCAAACTTGGCAAAGAAGCCAGCAACAGCCGCACCAGGCAAGTCGGGCAAAGAGCTGCTCAGTTGCTAGCTGTGCGTGCAGGCTGGGGGGGCTGCAAGCAGGGGGGAAACTGGGGGGAAAAGACAGCCCGGAGCCCCTAAAGGCATGGCGGCCCATAGGCCAGTGCTCACTTGGCCTAATTGTTAATCCGGCCCTGCCGTCAGCCATGAAGATCACAAGGTGACCTGGGCTGGGACACTCTCTCAGCCTAACCTACCTCACAGGATTGTTGTGAAGTTAAAACAGAGCAGGGGAGAAGCATGTGTGCCGCTCTGACCTGCCTGGAGGAAGATTCAGGACAAAAAATGAGAATCAAGAGTTTTGCAGCCTGGGTGCAGGAGACCGGATCCCATAAATGTCGTGGCTTAATCCTGGAAAGGATTTCTAATGAAATAAGCTTTTCTCTGAAACTTGCAAAGCTTGGCCCTAGAACCGGCACTGTTTTTAAGAGTGTCTGCACACCTGCAAAGTACCCTTACAAGCCTTGGCGCACGCATGCTATCTAAGGCGCTACTGGACTCAAATCTAACAGATATTCTGGAACTAAAGGCCAAAGTTTTGGGAACAGCCACAGTAACTGTTTTAAAAGGTGAAAGCATTAATAATAATCATCTTCTGTCTTTAATGGAGGAGTAATTAAGCCATGATCTCCTGACAGCCGACAGGCAGGCAGCGAACCCACTCTTAGGGGGCTGCCTGGGAGCCTCATACCCCAAACAGCCCCTCACTAGTCAGCCCTGTTCACACGTACGCTCTTCTCACCACCCACCTGCCAACGCCTCCAAGCTCCCTCGCAGCCCCCACCTACCAATCGAGGCGGGGGAGGGCTAGTGATTCAGCAGCACCCACCCCCGCTCTCCCTTGCTGCTGCCCCCACTCCAGCTGGGGAAGGAGGAGGAGCTTGCATAAATTAGGGCCGGGGTTGGGGGGGGGCTCCCATACTTCGGGAAAAAGAACAGTCTTCCAGGCTCGGCCCGCCCCATCCCATCAGCAAGCAGGGTAGAGGGAAGGTCTATGCGATCTCTCCTCTCCCCACCTCGCCGCTCCGCATCTGCCCAGTCCCAGGCGAGCTAGAGAGATTGCCCAATGCCACCTTCCCTGCGAAACCAGCTTCCAGCTCGGGGCGCAACAACTCGGGATATCCGCTCTTGCAAAGCTGCTTGTTTTGCGCAGGAGGAAGCCAGAGGAGTGCCTTTCCTTGCACCCCGGTCGGCACCCCTGGGATCCTCGTGCACCCCAGATTTTAGTTGACGTGACACGATCTCTGCTCCCTCCCCCCCCCAAAAAAAATCTCGTGCAAAACCAAATCGGGTTTAGGATCCCAGATCTAACACCTCCCCCCCCCCCCCGCACAAACACACCAGTTTGAATTCGACCCAGTTCAGGCACTCGAGGATTTGACACACACACACACACCCCAGTCCCGAATCCCGCGCACTCCGGATCTTGTTTACACACCGCGATCGGAACTCCCCACCACGAAAAAGGACAATCCCCTCCCCCCCCGCGCCCAAAAAACCTCGAGACCTGACCCCGCGGAGCCTGGCCTCGGCATGCCCTCGCCGTGCGCCTCCAAAAACCAGGTCATGAACCGAAACGCCGAGGCTCTCGGCCAGCAGCACGGGGCGCCCCGGGGGTCATCTTGTCATTCCAGGAGGCGCCGTCTCGAGGCTCGGGCGCCCGCTCCCCGTCCCCGACCAGCACCCCGACTACCTCTGCCCCCCCCTCCGTGCCTGCCCCAGAGGGCGCCCGAAGAAGGCACCCCCGAGCGTCTCCAAAACCCCCCGCGCGCCCGCGCCGAAGGGGATCCACCCAGCGGCTCTTGCGCCCCCCCCTACCCAGCCCGCTGCGCCCTCCCCAAGCGCCTGGATACCGTCGGTGAGGGGCAGCTCCACCGTCTCCTCCTCGGCTCCGCCGTCCCCCATGGCCAGGCCGGCTTCCCTGCCTTGCCCTCCTCAGCTGGCTCGCCTTCCTCCGCTTCGGTTACATGGTGCGGGCCCTGCGCTTCCTGGTGCAGCCAGCAGCCCGCTGCCGCCGCCGCTGCTGCTGCCGCCTCCAGGCCTGACTCAAGTGGCAGGAATGTGACAGCAAGAAAGAGGAGGGGAACGGCAGAGGGAAGCAGGGGACCCGCCCCGGGGAGGGACGGAGGACCCCCCTTCGCCTCCGCTAGCGACCCCCCGCACGCACCAAAGCTGCCTAGGGGTCGCCCCCCCTTGGCCCGGACTTCTTGCCCGCCCCGCGCCTACTTCCCTTGGGATTCCTGCCCAACAAACGCTTGCAACGTGCTTCTTGGGGTAAGGAGGGAACAGCGTGCTGTTGCGCTTGTATGCAGCGCCTTGCGCCTCGCAGAAGCCACATTCGAGGGCAACGGGAGGGGCCGCCGCTTCCATCGAATGGGAGGTTCAGGACCCAAGATGTGGCCCGCGTGGCAGTGCATTGCTTTGTTGATTTAGGATATTTGAAAACGTTAAGGCCCTTGTCCTGTGTTGCAAATCTCTCTCTCAGCTTATGTGGAGGGTGTTCCACGGCACAGGGACTCAGATGTTGATCACATTTTGCTACCACGTCCAACTTGTTGAGCCGTCATACTGGTGGTACCTTAAAGACTAACAACAATTTTGTGGCAGGGTGTAAGCTTTAGTGAGTCACTGCTCACTTCTTCAGCTACAGCTAGAATGTATCTGTGCTCTGAAGAAGAGAGCAGTGACTCACTGAAGTTTATACCCTGCCACAAATTTTGTTAGTCTTAAGGTGCGGTGCTACAGGACTCAGCCCCCCCTCCCACTGCTAACCATCTTTTTTATTTTTATTTATTATATAATTAATAATTTTTGTTTGTTCAGAAACAAAATGAGAAGGAATATTCATCAGAACTGTTTGCTGAGGACACTATTCTAATATAGAGACTTCTGCTACTCATCTTGATCCATCATTCTGGGTTCGACGGTATTTCCGTGTTACATATACATGATGAATGGAAGTTTCATGAGGTAGTTGTGTTGGTCTGCAGTAGAAAAATGTCAGATGTTTGAGAGCTGCAAGGAGGGAGAGGAGGGGAGGGAGGGTGGGAAGAAAAAAAAATATGGAGGGAGGGAGATTTGGAAAGAAAACAACTTTAACTTTAGATGCATTCTCCAAGCCAGCAGTCCCCAGCCTTTTTAGCACCAGGGACCGGTTTTGTGGAAGACAATTTTTCCATGGTGCGATGGTTTCAGATTGACACAATTGTGCATTTTATTTCTATTAGTTTAGTGTAGTGGTTAAGTGTGCGGACTCTTATCTAGGAGAACCAGGTTTGATTCCCCACTCCTCCACTTGCACCTGCTGGAATGGCCTTGGGTCAGCCATAGCTATCACAGGAGTTGTCCTTGAAAGGGCAGCTGCTGTAAGAGCTCTCTCAGCCCCATCTACCTCACAGGGTGTCTGTTGTGGGGGAGGAAGATAAAGGAGATTGTAAGCCACTGAGACTCTGAGATTTGGCGTGAAGGGTGGGATATAAATCCAATGTTGTCTTCTTCTTCTTCTTACATTGTAATATATAATGAAATAATTCTACAACTCACGGCCCGGTTGCTAACAGGCCACGGACCACTACTGGTCTATGGACCAGGGGTTGGGGACCTCTCCTCCAAGCCACCAGCTGTCTTCACTTGGAGAAATGATTTAAAGAGAGAAACGCCTTCTCCAAGCCAGCCAACAGGATGGTGGGGTTTTTGAGAGCCGCATGGTATGTGTGAAAGAGCCACATGAACTGCCAGGCCACAGTTTGGCCACCCTGTCCTATCTGGTTCTTTTATCTAGAAATGGGGGGGACTGAACCTGAACCCTTCCACATACAAAGCAGAGGCTCATCCGCTGAGGCACAACCCCTCTTCGCTACCTGTTCCAGCCACATTCTGGACTTTAATTCCATAATTGTTGGCTCTGATGCCGCTTTCTTTGTAACAACATTTTAGTGCCTCCTTTTGAAACCTGTATCATTTAATCAATCAACTTTCACTCGTGTCAATATTTTGAAAGTGAGTCCTGCCTCAGAACTCCAAATGTTAAATTGAGTGAATTGTATTGTTACTACGATCTACTATTTTATTGTTGTGAGCTGCCCTGAGCCTGCTTTGGCGGGGAGGGCGGGATATAAATCTAATAAATAATAAAAAAATCAAGTTAATACTAGCACCAAAATTGTTTCGGGTCCATCGGCAGTAATGGCTGAGTTTTTCCTAGACCAGTTTTGGACCATATTTCCTGAAAAATCATCCTTAAAGTGAGTTTGGTTGCAGTGTGGAAAGGAAATGGCAGAGTTTTGGATTTCCATGCATACATCTAGTACCATTCCCCTCCATCCTCTCATGCCAGTCTTCCTTTCTCTGTGTCAGATTTTAACCACCCTTTAAAAAAAAATTGGTAATAGAAACATCATAGGGGAGGCGGCCTGGTTTAGTCTGATCTCACCAGATCTTGGAAGCCAAGATGGGTCTGTTCTTGGATGGAAGACCACCAAGAACAGCTCTGTGGTGGAAGGCAATGGCAAACTACCTCTGTTTCTTGCTTGCCTTGGCACCATGAGTGCAAGGCAAGCAACTTGATAGCACCCTGGGGCTTTTTTCTGGCAGAATGGAGTTCTGGAACCTTTTAGTTCAGGGGTGGCTAAACTGTGGCTCGGGAGCCACATATGGCTCTTTTACACATATTGTGTGGCTCTCAAAGCGCCCACTGCCCCATCAGCTGGCTAGAAGGAATTTCTCTCTTTAAGTCACTTCCCCAAGCCAAGCCAGCCAGCGGCTTGGAGAATGCATTTAAAGTTAAAATTGCTTTCTTTCCACCTCCACCTCTCCCCTTCTTTCCCCATATACTGTCTCTATCTTCTTTCCTTCCTTCCAGCTCTCCAACATCTGACATTCACGTCTTGTGGCTCTCCAACATCTGACATTTATTCTACGTGGCTCTTACGTTAAGCAAGTTTGGCCACCCCTGTCTTAGTGGAAACAAATTCTCAAAAAATGTTTAAAAGTTGTGTTTCATTTCCCTCTCAAGAGCTCCAGCACCTCTTCTTCCAGAAAAAAAGCCCCGATAGCACAACACATGTAATAGATGCATCACTGTAGCCTATCACTGTAGTGGTATATCTACTACCAATCAGGGCTTTTTTTGTGGCAGGAAGTCCTTTGCATATTGGGCCTGTACAGTAGGCCCTGTACTAGGAGCCCTGTAAGCTCTTGGAGGATTGGCTACATCAGGGGTGTGTGGTCTAATATGCAAAGGAGTTCCTGCTACAAAAAAAAGCCCTGCTACCAATGATTTTTAAGCCAGCAAAAAGCCCACCAATGGCAAGGGGAATGGCACGCATGAAGGGATACCATGGAGAATCACCCCATATGGTGGAACCTCAGTTACTGCTGCAAATGCATGTGCAATGAGAGAACAACAGAGAATTGTCCTGGCATGGTAGCAACTTTTGTCCCATTCTCTCTCAAAAATAGTAATGACATCTGGTTGTGATAGCATAGCTAAATACTCTGAAGCTAACGCAAAAACAGAGGGAATCCCTGCTTTGTTCCGTGTGCTGGTTATATGGGTTCAAATCAATTCTGACATAACCCAAAATGTAATAGTGGGAGTCAGATGCATCAAAGCATTCTATGGGCTAATAGTACAGTCCAAAACTGCATGCCACCAAATAGGCAGAGAGTCCTTTCAGTGCTGTCAAATGCCTTCACGATACGCAAATATAGAAGCCCTAGTGATGTCTGTGCCATTTACAGGGCCGGCCCTGCCACGAGGCAAACTAGGCGACTGCCAAGGGCACCAGCCTTCTGGGGGGGCTACATTACCAGTGCAGGGGGGTGGGGTGCCAGAAGTTAGCCTTGTCTAGGGTGCCAGTCAGTCTAAGGCCGACCCTGGCTATTTAATAAGCTTTCTAATATTTAACTAACTGGATTTGAATCAACATATTTACTCATAATCCTGTTCATCCTTTAAGCGAGAATAGGTATTATGCGGCGCAGTCACATGGTACAGCTATTGCATTTCTGGGTGCAGTTAGAGGCCGGCTGCAGTCTCCTCTGAGCCTGACAGGTAGGTAGAGAAAACCAGAGGATCTTCGAGGGGGAGGGGGTGAACTCTCTCCTCTTTATGGTCTTGCCAAAATGCCTGCCCGTCCCTTTCCCAGGGCTTTTCCACATGGGTTTTTCCCCTCATTGGTTTTGGCCCCATACGGCTTCAGTTTGTCCCCAGATTTCTGCATGCATTTTGTGCCTTTTCGCTTTATTTTTTGTTTGTTTCCAGTTCTTTTGGGATCACTTCTACCCCAATCTTTTCTGGATGCTGATTTTTTTTTCAAATTTAAATTTTTATTGAAAATATTTAAATAACCTTACAACAACCAATAACACGCCCCAACATGGGGTCTACGACATTACCTTAAATGTACCGTCACATTTGATATTATCAGCAGATTTTAACAAAAATGAAATTATCTCACAAGAGATACATACCAGTCGATATTCCACAAAACTATAGGTTAAATCAATTCAAAGCTAATAAATCATAATATTCAGATATTTTGCTGGCAGTTTCCCAAATATAGTGTCGGAACTGTTTACATATTCAAGGAAGCTAAACCATTTTTTTAAAAACCAGTCTCCTGTTTTGATGTTATCCAGGATCGATATAACAGTAGTTAGCTTGTCCTGTATCAGGACGTCCCACACTTTCGTGCACCACTTCTGTAGTGGAGGGGTATCTGGGTGTTTCCAGTGTGATGCCAAGGTAATTTTAGCAGCAAGCAAAAGTAAAGTAACCAATTCCTGTTTCAATGTAGACAGCGATTGATCGGGCCATAGATTTAATAGGACCACTGCAGGGGTACAAGGGATATCTACCCCTACTATTTTTGATATCATTTCTAGAATAGACTTCCAGTAATCAGTTACTTTGGGACAATCCCACCAACAGTGGAAAAATGAACCTGGAAGCCCACACCCTTTCCAGCACCGGGGGTCAGCCTTCGCCTTTGCCTTAAAGAGATTAAGAGGAGTCATATACCATCTTGCAAATAACTTATAATTTTGAAGACGAAAATAAAGGGATTTGGATTTGAATAAAGGTGATGTCCAGAGCTGACTCCATTGGTCTTCATTAATTGAGATTGCACAATCTTTCTGCCAATTATTTAGATGAGTGGAGGGGGACTTCCATGTTTTTTGATTTAAGAGAATATAAATCATAGAGATAACTCCTTTTATGGTGCAGTTACCTGTCTTAATTAATTTCTCGACCGGATTTAATGGCCTGTTATGCATTACAATGGGTATTATATGCTGTAATGCATGGTGAACTTGTAGATACTGGAACCATGGAATGGTAATTTTAAATTTACTTTCTAATTGGGTGTGTGAACACAATTTACCATTCAATATCAGTTGTTTGCTCAGTTGTTAATATCAGTTAACTTAAAAATATTATTCTCCCTCCGGACTCTAAATTGAGTTTTGTCTCTTCCCGGGGGGAACCAAGATTGCCCAAGGAAGGCCATAACTGGAGAAGAAGCCGGAGTAATAGTGTTCCTCCATTGATCCCAGAGTTGGATGGTAAATTTTAAGAATGGGTTTGAGATTTTAAGCTCCTTTCTGTCTGCTCTCGAGGATCAAATAAATTCGTGTAGGAGTACACTGGGCAAGTCTGCCTTTTCAATTTGGACCCATGCAGGTAGGGCGTATGGTGAAGCATAATAAACGATGACTCTCAGTTGTGCTGCTATAAAATATTTGTCCACTAACGGGGCAGCCAGGCCTCCCATATTACATGGTCTGGTTAGTACGGAAAGGGCGATTCTAGGTTTGCGATGGTTCCATAGGAAAGATGACCACAGTGACTGCCAACGAGCAAGCTCTTTTTTGGGGACATTAATTGGTAGATTTTGAAATAGAAATAGCAGGCGTGGTAGCAGGAAGGATTTGAGAAGGTCAATTTTTTCTAGTAGAGAAAAGTTAAGTTTGGACCAAGCCGATATAGAAGACGTCATGGAGCTGGCTAAGGGACCGTAGTTGGCTTGGAATAAGTCCTCGAGCCTTAATGGAATCTGTATTCCAAGATGCCTCCATGATTTAGAAACCCACTTGAACGGTTGGGATGATTTTATAAGTAGCTGTAAGCTTTCTGGAATCTTAATAGGGTAAATTTCCGACTTAGTAAGGTTTATGGTGAAGCCAGAGTGTTTACCGAATTCTTCTAGGTTTGCTTTAAGATGGGTCAACGAAGAGAGAGGATTGGTTAGATAGAACACCATGTCGTCTGCAAATAGACTTATTTTAAATTCAGATTCACCCACTTGAATGCCTGATATTCCAGGTGAAGTTCTAGTAGCATGTGCGAAAGGCTCTACTGAGAGAGCAAACAATAATGGGGAAAGGGGGCAGCCCTGCCTGGTACCTCTATGTAAATAGAGTTCCTCTGACCTAAAAGAGTTCGTAAGAATTTGGGTTGATGGGGCACTATATATCGCCGAAATGGCTGTACGGAAGTTTGGGCCAAAGTTCATGAATTGGAGTAGGGTCTTTAGGTAGACAACCTCCACTTTGTCAAAGGCCTTCTCTGCGTCTAGTGATAGAATCAGAGAGGGGGCCGGAGACTTTTTCGCCAAATGGATCAGATTTAAAGACTTACGCATGTTATCCGTGATGGAACGGCCAGGCATGAAGTGGATGCTGATTTTAAGCTAGCCTTTTCCTCGTAGTTATTGTTTCTGTCAGTTTTGTTTGCCCCACCCATTCCCACCAGTTTGCCCACCCACTCCCACCAGCCTCTAACGCCATTTTTGATGATTGGACTGTGGTGGTCAAACCACTCTCAGCCCCCACCAAAGATGAGTGGTTTTACTTTTTTTTTAAGTACTAAAATATCAATACATCACTAGAACTTTATAATAATAGGCCTAGGAGGTTCTCTGAATTCCCAGTTTTCATTTTAAAAGACAAGTAAGTCTCTAGCACCTTTCCTTGTAGTGATATGCCCTTTTCCTTACATCTCTGTGTGGGAGGTGGATAGAGACTTACTTTTTAAAAAATGAAAACTGGGAATTCAGAGAACCTCCTACACCTATTGCTACAACACCCCAGTGATATATCAATATTGTATGCTGTTTTTAGAAAGGTGGGAGGGGTACTTTGATGCCACCAATGATGACAGCATGCTCCCTTGGACATCCTAATTATTGAGGGTATGTGTGGAAGAAAACAAACTGACTTCACAATGGTGAAAATGCAGAGGGAAGGCAAATGTGCGAAGAACCCTGCCCAAACCAATTCCAATGCTTGTAGATTGACTGCTGAGAAAATCAGAAGTAAAGTGTGTGGGAAAGCCCTTCCCCTGTTCTAACTTCCTGTTCTGCCCCTCCCTAGGGAACCCCTCAGTTCTATTTCTTTGGAAGATACTAAACTGTGCACGAAGTTTCTGTGCATTGCCTTGTACAAAGCTCCCAGGGCTGGCGCCAGAGTTCCTGGTGTCCTAGTTCCCTCCCTGGGCAGACCCGCGAAGCCAAAGGTGGGTTCCAAGGAGTGTCCCCACCCCTCTAAGCTCCCCAGGTCTGCACAGACTCGGGAAGTCAAGAACAGTGGAGTGGTATGTGCTCTCCTCCGAGCCCACCTTCCCTTGCAAGGGAAGGCAGGCTCGGAGGAGAGTACATATCGCTGCCCTGCCCTGCCTCTGTTGGCTTCCTGGGTCTGCACAGACTTGGGAAGCCAAGAGTAGCAGGGTGTGGGGAGGGGGCGCCCAGCAATGCCCCTGTAGGCCAGGTGGCGACATAGGTGGCTGCCTACTTGGCCTACTGCTACACACTGACCCTAGGGTTGCCAATCCCCAGGTGGGGGCAGGGGATCCCCCAGTTTGGAGGCCCTTCCCCCGCTTCAGGGTCATCAGAAAGCGGGGGGAGGGGAGGGAAATATCTGCTGGGAACTTTATTATCCCCTATGGAGATGTATTCCCATAGGAAATAATGGAGAATGGATCCGCGGGTATCTGGGGCTCTGTGGGGGCTGTTTTTTGGGGTAGAGGCCCCAAATTTGCAGCGTAGCATCTGGTGCCTCTCCCCATAATACCATCCAAGTTTCAGAAAGATTGGACCTTGCGGTCCAATTCTATGTGCCCAAAAAGAAGGTGCCCTTACATTATTTCCTATGGAAGGAAGGCATTTAAAAAGTGTTCATTCCCTTGAAATGTGATGGCCAGAACTCCCTTTGGAGTTCAATTGTGCTTGTCACAACCTTGCTCCTGGCTCCACCCCCAAAATCCCCAGATATTTCTTGAATTGGACTTGGCAACCCTAACTGACCCTGAAAGTTCCTATTCCATGATAGAACATTACTGCTTTTTAGCCACAGATGTAGCAAAGGGATGACCTCTTTACATGATAGGAGTTGCAGAGATGTTTCAGTTCAGTTCCTTAGGACACAACACACAATGCATACCTCACATAAAAAGGACTTGGCTATGCTTCCATGTGCAGATGATTCTCCTCTCTCCACTAGCTGCTGTGAATGCCAGGGCAACAGAGGATCCACACAGAAGTTTCCCCTGCTTTGGTGTTCAGTGGCTGCCATGTCCCACCATGCCACTAGAGTGACTTTTCAGTTTAAAAAAAATCAGTAGTAGCTATCACTACTGTGTTATATAACATTACACCAGGGTTGGCCAAACTTGCTTAACATAAGAACCACGTAGAATAAATGTCAGATATTTGAGAGCCACAAGACTGGAAGGAAGGAAAGGTGGAAAGAGAGCAAATAGATAGGGTGGGGAGCAGGAGGAGGGAAGAGAGGTGGTAAAAAAGCAACTTTAACTTTAAAAGCATTCTTCAAGCTACCTGCTGGCTTGGTTTGGAAAAGTGATTTAAGGAGACAAATACCTTTGGTGTAGTGGTTAAGTGTGCGGATTCTTATCTGAGAGAACTGGGTTGGATTCCCCACTCCTCCACTTGCAGCTGCTGGAATGGACTTGGGTCAGCCATAGCTCTGGCAGAGGTTGTCCTTGAAAGGGCAGCTGCTGTGAGAGCTCTCTCAGCTCCACCCACCTAACAGGGTATCTGTTGTGGGGGAAGAAGATAAAGGAGATTGTAAGCTGCTCTGAGACTCTGATTCAGAGAAAAGGGCAGAGTATAAATCTACGGTCTTCTTAGGGTTGCCAAGTCCAATTTAAGAAATATCTGGGGACTTTGGGGGTGGAGCTAGGAGACATTAGAGACGGAGCCAGGAACAAGCATAACTGAACTCCAAAGGGAGTTCTGGCCATCACATTTAAAGGGACAGCACACCTTTTCAATGCCTTCCTTCCATAGGAAATAATGAAGGATAGGGGCACCTTCTTTTGGGGCTCATAGAATTGGACCCCCTGGTCCAATCGTTTTGAAATTTGGGGGATATTTTGGGGAGAGGCACTAGATGCTGTACTGAAAATTTGGGGCCTCTACCTTAAAAAACAGCCCCCCCGAGAGCCCCAGAAAGATCAATTCTCCATTATTTTCTATGGGAATAAATCTCCATAGGGAATAACAAAGTTCCCAGCAGACATTTCCCTCCCCTCTCCCCACTTTCTGATGACCCTGAAGTGGAGGGAGGGCCTCCAAACCGGGGGTTCCCCTGCCCCCACCTGGGGATTGGCAACCCTAGGTCTTCTTCTCCAAGCTGGCCAATGAGGCAGTGGGGGCTTTGAGAGCCACACAATATGTGTGAAAGAGCCACATGTGGCTCCCAAGCCACTGGCCACCCGTGCATCATACCAGTATATTGCAATGGTATACAAGTTGCCAGCTTTCATTTTTGTAAAAGACATATGCTCTAGTCCTTTTGATTGAGGAGTTACAAAGAGAAAGGTAGTGGCTGTACATTTCTCCTTATAGCCTCTCTTTTAAGAAATGATATCTGAGAAATTTGTACATTGCTGTGTGGCTTTAATTTATGTTCTTTTTCTAGGACACTGGGGGTGGGGAGCGGCTCAGGAAATGTTTCATTGATCATTTGAAGCTCTAATTAAAAAAAATGTTGGCAAAACCTGCATTAGGATATCAACTATCTTCATGAACACAACATGCATATGTGAGAATGTTGCTTGCACACCCATAAAAACTACAAAACCCATTACACAATGTGACTGCCAGTTACATTTGCTGGCAAAAACCTCCCATTCATTAATTCATTTATATTTGTATTTGTATTATTTATAGTCTGCCTTTCTCA
This sequence comes from Heteronotia binoei, assembly GCF_032191835.1. Taxonomy (NCBI): domain Eukaryota; kingdom Metazoa; phylum Chordata; class Lepidosauria; order Squamata; family Gekkonidae; genus Heteronotia; species Heteronotia binoei. The sequence goes on from NC_083223.1 coordinate 258,882,144, forward strand.
CTGGGACTCAAGGCAAATTACATGGAGTTAGTCACTAAAATGGACAGTATGCGACATTCAATTAACAATGAAATAGATTTGGGTTGTAGAACCAACCAGAAATATAAAACCAGCATTGAACCAAATTGTTAGTATGACACATTAAATGAAGCAAAATTACATTGTAAGATCCAATTTACCACAACACAGTAATTTAGACCACATGCCCTAATAATTTATCCAAGTAATTTTGTGAATCATTTTGCACAGATATACCTTATTATCTGTGCAGAAAAGCCCACTTGAATAATTCAGTTTTGCACAGTTTGTGAAAAGCCAGGAGAGTAAGAGCCTTCCTGATCTCTGCAAGCAGGCCATTCCACAAGGTGGGGGCCATCACAGAGAAGAAACAGGTAAAGGCAGTTGTTGATTTTGCCCATTTGCAGGTTGGCACTTGCAGAAGGCTCCTGTTGGATGAGCGAAGCTGACTCGGTAGAGCATAAAGTAGGGTTGCCAAGTCCAATTCATGAAATATCTGGGGACTTTGGGGGTGGAGCCAGGAGACATTGGGGATGGAGACAGGAGCGAGGTTGTGACAAGCATAATTGAACTCCAGAGGGAGTTGTGGCCATCACATTTAAAGGGACTGCACACCTTTTAAATGCTTTCCCTCCATTAGAAATAATGAAGAATGGGGCACCTTCTTTTGGGGCTCCTAGAATTGGACCCCCTGGTCCAATCGTTTTGAAACTTGGAGGGTAATTTGAGGAGAGGGATTGGATGCTATGATGCACATTTGGTGCCTCTACCTAAAAAAAACATCCCCCCCAGAGCCCCAGATACCTGTGGATCAATTCTCCATTATACCCTATGGGAATCAGTCTCCATAGGGAATAATAGAGTGCCCAACATTTCCCTCCCCCCCCCATGCTTTCTATGATCTTGAAGCAGGGGGAGGGCTTCCAAACCAGGGGATCCCCTGCCCCCACCTGGGGATTGGCAGCCCTAGCATAAAGGGAGAGACGATGTCACAGATTGGAAAGTCCAAAGGCCATGAAGGGTTTTGCATTTGATAGCCAATACTTCAAGTTGAGCCCAGTAGCTGATAGGCAGCTAGTGGAGTGGCTGCCCATCTTGGGGCCTTTACTTAAAACAAGACACACTGAAAATATTGACTGAATTAGCAAGTAATTGAAACTTGCTGGTATTCAAATTGGCAGCTGGATTTTCTATAGACAGCCATTCTTTCAAGGCCATCAGCTGAGCTGCTGAATGGAACTCCTGCAGCCTGTTATGTGCATACGCAAATGCAAATGCTGTGTGACTTTCAGAGATCATGAATCATTGGTCCGGAAAAAATCAATCTCTATGGGGACATGTTTTTTCGTTAGCAAAAATCACCTGTTTTTCAGGCTCTTTGGGACTCTTGCGGTGCAGTCATAAGAGTTGGACTCTTCTATGTATGTTGAACTCAGTGGGTCTAGAAGGGTGGAATTCTTCTTAGGATTGCACAGGTGACTGCTCTTTTTTATTATTATGGAATCTAAAGCTCAAGTTCAGGGTTGTCAAACATGTGGCCCGAGGGATGAATCAGGCCCCTGGAGGGCTTCTATCAGGCCCACAGGCAACTCACTGTCATCTGCTTCCTTCTCTCTCTCTTGCCAGTTTGGTGTAATGGTTAAGTGTGTGAACTTTTATCTGGGAGAACTGGGTTTGATTTCCCACTCCTCCACTTGCAGCTGCTGGAATGGCCTTAGGTCAGCCATAACTCTCAAAGAGTTGTCCTTGAAAGAGCAGCTTCTGTGAGAGCTCTCTCAGCCCCACCCACCTCACATCTGTTGTGAGGGTATCTGTTGTGGGGGGAGAAGATAAAGGAGACTGTAAGCTGCTCTGAGACTCAGAGAGAAGGGCAGGGTATTAATCTACGGTCTTCTTCTTATTGCTTCCTTCTGCACCACAGCTTGCTTTGCCAGGCTTTAACAACTGCACAGGAGATACATTGGTCTCCATTGGCTGACCAGCACATGAATCAATTTATGTACAAAAGCTCACAATGCTCAGCCATTTTATGTTTTCCCCTGGGTCGAAGCATTGACCATGAGATTTCTGTAATGAATGTTAATAAATCAAAAGTTGGTTTGCAACTTGGAGAGACACACCTGAAAAACACTTGAACAGCCTGCTCAAGATTGGTACAGTACAGACATTGTTCCAGATGGATGCAATAATTCAGAGCAAGAGGTGTCCGTTATCTCTCTCTCTCTCTCTCTCTCGGCTTGGCTTATCAGAAACTGTTAAATAAAGTATTTCAGGAGTGCTAATCTTTTAAGCATCTTTTAAGTTTTTAAAAAAGCTTGTGTCTGTGTCCTTTATGAAGTTTATATTCATCACCAGGCATTACATTTTATGACACACATGACCCAGCCTGACAAGGTCTCATTTATGTCAGATCTGGCCCTCATAACAAATGAGTTCGACACCCCTGGAATGTTTATTAGTTTATTGAAGGGGTCATGAGGACCAAAAGTACAGATTTCATGGGAGACCTGCGATTGGATTGCCTGACTTTTCCTTGGGAAGTGACTGTAAAGGGCTATGTTTGGATCAGGGCTACCAGGCCAGAAGGGGGCAGAACAATTCCAAATGCCAATTCACTGCCTGTTCACTCAGATAAGTGATTCCTAACCTGGCACCCATCAGTAGCTTAGTTTCCTTTACATCTTGGAGCCAAACTGCTGTTATGAGGACCATCCATCATCAAATCTCCAACTGCTTTGATGTTAAAAAGCAGCTCCATGCGGGGCTGATTTGGATTAGAGTTGCAAAAAAAAGTGTTGCCAGCTGCCTGGGGAAAGCATGTTCTTCCCCTTTAATAAATGGGTGTTCCCCCTTGGACACACACCTTACCACGGTGAGCGGTTTTGTGTGTGTGTGTGTCAGCGAAGCTGAGAGCAATACCATAAGGGGTCTAAAGAAGAAGACCGTAGATTTATACCCCACCCTTCTCTCTGAATCAGAGTCTCAGAGCGACTTACAGTCTCCTTTATCTTCCTCCCCCACAACAGACACCCTATGAGGTGAGTGGGGCTGAGAGGGCTCTCACAGCAGCTGCCCTTTCAAGGACAACCTCTGCCAGAGCTATGGCTGACCCAAGGCCATTCCAGCAGGTGCAAGTGGAGGAGTGGGGAATCAAACCTGGTTCTCCCAGATAAGAGTCTGCCCACTTAACCACAACACCAAACTCCTAGCAGAGTCATTCAAGGTGGAATGGTCACAGCTGAGACACTGGACTAATATGCATCCACTCCCCTTTGAGAATCAACAGCCACATCAGCAGAAGAGAACAGACAATTCCAGTGGTGATGAGGGCGGAAGAATCCTGAAAGGGTAGCCACTGGACAGCAGCAGTAGTGGCTGAGGATCTTTCATAGACAACAGCAGTGGACAATGCAGCTAACCCTGGTTAGTACTGCACAGGAGGCGGCAATGGTAAACCAATGGTAAACTCTATGATGAGATAACATGGAAAATGACATAGCACTGGAAGATGGAACCTCCAGGCCAGATAGCACTCAATCAGCTACTGGGGAAGAGCCAACTACGACTAGCACTATTCTTAAAGATGCTGCTGGACTAAAGCTGAAAGGATGTTCAGTTATTGATGCAAATAGGTGCAGAAGGCAAGTCCAGAGCTGTTCAGTGCATATAGTAGGAATGTGGTATGTGAGAAGTAGGTATCAAGGTGGAGCAAAATCGTAAAACAAGAAATGAATGTTTAAACATTGCAGTCTTAGAAGTGAGTAAACTAAAGTGGACTGGATTAGGACATTTTTGGTCAGAAAATTACAATTTTTTACTCGGGGAATGGCAAACACAGAAGGGATGGAGTTGCCAGGTGAGACGTTGCCCAGGCAGTCAGGGCAAGGAAGACATTGAAGGCTTTTACGCAAGGGTCCAGGAAGAAATTGATCACACACCTAAGTAAGGTGCGCTCATAATCACAGATGACTGGAATTCAAAAACAGGAAACAAAACAGAATCAAATATTGTTGGAAGATCTGGACTAGGAACATGGAATGAAGGACAGCAACTCATAGAATTCTGTGAAGACAACAATTTGTTCATTTAAACACATGCTTCAGGCAACTAATTGTTACCGGACAGCCGAAATAGAAATAAAATAGGTTGTATCATTGGGAGCATGAGTTGTTCCTTCTGTTAAAAATAAACCAGAAGCTGATTGTGATACAGATAATGAATTGTTAATATCAAAAATTAAAATAAAGCTAAAGAAAAACACCAAAACACTCAAAATGCCAAAGTACAATCTAAACAACAGTCCTGAAGAGTTTAAAAAGCATGAAAACAACAGATATGCATTACTAAGTTCAAGTGAATGTGAATTAGAAGAATTATGGGGTGAAACCAGAGAGGAAGGAATCACGGAAGAATGTGCAAAGACTATTCTTGTAGTCAAAAGAAAAGAAAAGCCTCAATAGATGACTTATGAAACTCATAAAATTGCTAAAGATAGATGAGAAGCAATAGTAAAAGGTGGCAAAAACACAATCAAAAGCCTAAATGCAGTGTTCCAGCAACTCACACATAAAGACAAAGAGCACTATTATAATGACCAGTGTAAAGAAATAGAAGAGAGCAACAAAAAAGGGAAGAACAAGAGATCTGTTCCACAAGATCCAAGAAATTAAAAGGAAATTTAAATCATGGTTAGGCATGCTGAAAGAGCAACACAGAAATACATTAACTGAACAGCACAAAATAAAAGATGGGGACAATAAACTGAAGAACTGTACAAAAGGGACAAAAGGATGACAGATTCCTTCCAAGAAGCAGATTCCTTCCTTTTGAAGAACCTACAGTTTTAGAAAGGGACGTGAGAGCTGCACTGAGACCTGTTGGGAAAAACAAATCACCAGGAGTAGATGGGGTATTAGTAGAGTTATTCAAAGCCTCAGAAACTATCAAAATCTCAACAAGATTGTGCCAACATGTAAAACAAAACAATAGCCCGTAGACTGGAAATACTCAATTTACATCCCAATTTTTAAAAAGATGTCAAAGACTGCAGCAACTATGGGATCATAGCATTAATTTCTCACACAATAAAGTGATGCTCAAAATCTTACGTCAAAGACTGTGACCATACATGGAATGAGAAATACCAGATGTTCAAGCTGTATTCAGAAAAGGAAGAGGCACTGAATGACACCCTTGGTCCATCAAAGTCAGTATTGTCTACCCAGACTGGCAGCAATTCTCCAGGTCTCAGGCAGAGAGAGGTCTTCCACTTCACCTACTATCCGGGATTGAACCTGGGATCTTCTGCGTGCCAAGCAGATGCTCTGCAATGGAGCTAGAGCCCATTGCTTTGAACTGAGAACATACTAGCAGGCAATGCATGCTAATATTTTTTTTAATCATGGGCAGAAAACTGGCCATTAGAGGAGGCAAAATGCCTGGTTGTCAGTGTCATCTAGAGAAATATAGTTGGGAAGATTAGAAAGCACACACACTGAAACGGACAAAGCAGGAAGGCAGAAAAATACTCAAGGGCATGTTGATTGTGGCAGGTTCTCAGAACAGGAAGGAAGTGTTTGTGCAAGAGATGGAGAAAGCACGAGGCAGGCCCAGGGAAAGCTCTGCCTTTGGTGTCAGCTGGAAGGAAGCAGCAGATAGAGTAGGAGAACCAATGTAATGGAGCAGCTAAAACACCTTTGCCCAATTCACCAGCAGGGCTCAGCTTCACCACTTGGGATATGGTGATCATAATACTAGTCTAGTCTGCAGGGCTGATATAAGGGATAGAGACGTACATGAAGCGATTGGAATGCTTGACATGCAGTATATGTAGAGCTGCCAGACTCTAGGTCAGGGGTGTCAAACATGCGGCCCGGGGGCCAAATCAGGCCCCCGAACAATTGGCTGCCATCTGCTTCCTTCTCCCTCTCTCTCGCTTCCTTCTTCACAACAACTTGCTTTGCAAGGCTTGCTTAATTGCACAGGAGCTACAGAACAGAGTCTCTATTCACTGAGGCTCCTCCCTTGGGGAGGAAGTGGGGGGAGGGAGAGCTTGCTTTGCCAGGCTCTCAATTGCACATCAGTGCTACTAAGCCAAGCCTCTCTTCCGTCTGTTGGTTGAGGCTCCTCTCCCTCCTGGTCCCCTGGGGAAGGAAGGAAAGAGCCAGAGCTTCCTATGCCCAGTTCCCTGGATCCCATGGGAGAGATACAAAGAAAGCACCTTTAAGATCCATGAGTGCTAATGTTTTAAGCATGTTTTATTTTAAGGTGTTTTTTTTTTAAAAAAATCTTTTATTGAGTTTGTCTGTGTCCTTTATAAAGTTTATATTTCTGCTATGTAATCTTAAATAGGTATGCACATGGCCCAACAAGTTCTCATTTATGTCAGATCCAGCCCTCATAACAAATGAGTTTGACACCCCTGCTCTAGGTGGTGGCTGGAGATATCCTGGGATCACAACCAGTCTCCAGGTGACAAAGATTCGTTCCCCTGGAGAGAATGGCCACTCTGGAAGGTGGACTCTATGGCATTGTACCCCACTGGAGTCCCTTCTCTCCCCAAACTCTGCCTTCCTCAGGCTCCACCCCCAAAATCTCCAGGTATTTCCCACCCCAGAGCTAGCAGTCCTGAATATATGAATGGTATCATGATTAACAATAACAATACCACATGTATTTTAATGTCTTCCTTTTTTTCTAATGGCAAAAAAATACCATTATGTTATAACCTCTTGAGAAACCATGCCTTCTATTTAAACTCTCTCTCTCGGCTTGGCTTCGCGAACGAAGATTCAAGAAGGGTGCAACAGTCCACGTCTGCTGCAGGCTCGCTGGTGGCTGACAAGACCAATGTGGGACAGGCAGGTCCGGCCACAGCGGCTGCAGGGAAAAGTCCGACCTGGGGCCGGTCCCGTAGCAGTGCGATTCTTCCTCAATCTCCTTTTGTCCTCAAGACCAGCTATGCGTGTGTTCTCAAAGGAAGAGACAGCCTGGTGGATGGTGTGCCTCCATGCTTTGCGATCTGAGGCTAGGTCAGACCACTGGTGATGGTTGATGTGACAGGTGCTAAGGGATTTCTTCAAGGAGTCCTTGTACCTCTTCTTTGGTGCCCCTCTATTTCGATGGCCGGTGGAGAGTTCGCCATACAGGGCAATCTTGGGAAGGCGGTGGTTTTCCATCCTAGAAATATGCCCTGCCCAGCGCAGCTGCGTCTTCAACAGCAGTGCCTCGATGCTGGTAACCTCTGCCCGCTTGAGGACTTCAGTGTTGGTCACAAAGTCACTCCAGTGGATGTTGAGGATGGTGCGAAGGCAGCGCTGATGAAAGCGCTCAAGGAGTCGCAGGTGATGACGGTATAAAACCCACGATTATTTAAACTAACAAAGCCAGAATGTTATCTAGATTTATGGCACTTCGCACCTACAACAGCAGTCTGCTTTGTATCACCCTCCAGTGTTGTTTCAACCCTGCTTTGTTCTAACACTAACAAACACAGATCCCTATTTGTGATTCTTTTAATCTGCTAAAAACATTCCCATGATTCTGTGTACCAACTCACTGCCCACTTATATTAAGAACTGCTGCTTGCCATTCCCATTTTGTCTGATGAAGTTTGCTTAAGAGCATAGGAAAGCTTACATTCTGAATAAAACTTAGTTGGTCTTAAAGGTGCCACTTGTCTACTGCTTTGTTCTGTTGCTTCAGACCAGCACGGCTGCCTAGTGGGATCTATCTACATATCTTTATATTTTGCCACCAGGTCACAGCTGAATTATGGCAACCCCATGGGATTTGCAAAGCACAAGATAGTCCGGGGCGGTTTGCCATTGCCTGCCTCTGCATCACGGCCCTGGTATTCCTTGGAGGTCTCCCAATTCAGATGCTTGCAAGAGCCAATCCTGCTTAGCTTCCAAGCTCTGATGACACTGGGCTAAAACCAGTCAAGGCACCACTTATATACTATGATCAGGGCTTCTTTTGTCGAAAAAGCCCCACAGGAACTCATTTGCATGTTAGGCCACACCCCTGATGGCAAGCCAGCGGGGACTGCATTTCTGTATGTTTCTGCTCAGAAAAGCCCTGCGTATTATTAAATAATACTAATAATGGAGAGATTGGAACAAGAAGAGGCACAGTCAGAACACAGCCAGGGTTCGGCCTCTTTCTTTTCCCTGCCTCACTGTATAAAGTTTGCAACCCACTCCCAGGGTACAGAAAAAAGCAAATATTAGATTTTTTGGGGAGGGGGGGATTTGCAAACTTGTGCCAACAACTATTAAGACAAGATTGAGAAATTACCTTTGCTTTATTTTAAATATGCTATTTAGTGATATTTATGTGTTCCTTGCCCCCCTCCCCATCCCAAGCAAGAAAGGAGGGCCTATAAAACTCTCAGGCTATAAAATGGGTGGCCGAGAGGAATACGGCATCAGACACCTTTACGTCCTCTTTTCTAAGATGCCAATATAAGGGTCTTCAAAAGTCAAACCCACCCCTTATTATTGGGTGGACATTCATAGCTCAGTTAAGAGACTTGCACCTGATAGGCATTGGCTTAGATGGTTTCCGGAAGGGATAAGGAATATGACCATGAAATCTTAATGGAACCTCCATGTACTGGGGCGGTCTACCTCCAAATATCAACTGCCGTGCATCAACAACACAGGACTGTTGCATTCATGCCTTGGTTGCAGGCTTCTTGGATTCATTCACAGTTGGAAACAGGGGGTTGGATCCAACCAGCTTTTTGAATAGCGGAGAAGAGAGGAGGAGTCCTCTTTGACAACCAAAAGGGCTATGCGGAGAACTCGCATGTAGGATACAGGCTGTAGCGATGAAAATGAATTGGGCAAGATTTAACTAAAAAACTGGTTGGACACACATACAAGGCGCTGGATTGCTGCCTGGCTCTCCTCCAACCGGCAGAGAAATATATAGCTTGCCCAGGACTTTTTTTGTAGCAGGAACTCCTTTGCATATTAGGCTGCAGCTCCTGATGTAGCCAGTCCTCCTGGAGCTTTCAGTAGGCCCTTTACAAAGAGCCCTGTAAGCTCTTGGAGAATTGGCTACATCAGGGGGTGTGGCCTAATATGCAAAGGAGTTCCTGCTACAAACAAACCCCCTGAGCTTGCCCAAATGGTGTGTTTTGTGTGGCCTTTATGGACTTAAAGGCCACATTGGACTCTATATCTAAAGAGCACCTCTGGGCCAAAGTTTACACATTGTTCGATTGCAAACTTTTGTATTTATTCCAGCAATTATATAATAATCCCACAACATGGTTGTTGTGGTGGCCTCAAGTGGCAACTGGCAGAGGACATCTCTCTGTGCAAAGCAGAATTGCCTGCTGGCTCCTCTCTGATTTAATCTTTGTATGAATAATTTTGCAGGAAGTTTGGTGGTGGTGGTGGAAAATGCGGTCAAGTCACAGCTGATATATGGTGACACTGGAGGGTTTTCAAGGCAAGAGATGTTCAGAGTTGGTTGCCCCTTGCCTGCCTCTGAATAGCCACTGCATGGTCTCCCATCCAAGTACTAACCAAGACCAACCCTTCTTAGCCTCCCAAATTTGTTGAGATTGTGTTGGCCTGGGCCATCCCAGGGTGTGTGTGTGTGGAGGGTGCTTAGCGGCAGTGAATTTCCAGGTCCCTGTTCTAGCTATCAGCTGGTTCCCATTGTTACTCCACATAGACAATACTATCCTACCTAGATCATCGGTGGGTCTACACAGATTGTAAAAAGCATTTCAGAACTACTGCACCAGAGAGAGCTTGGCAATAAACTGCACTAAACATCTAAAGGGATGGTCTTTTCGAGATCTTCTCAGCTCACACAACTCTCTTGGAAGTTGAATAAACAGCCGATTGGGCAACTGTCCTAGTTTCGCTATCTGGGTATTCTTTTTCGAGCTTCTGTGTCATGGAAAGCTCACAAAGAGCCTGCTCTGATTTCAGTCTCTGGCTCCTCAGAAGTTCTTTGTGGCTTTGTAGATCTCTCTGCTGGAGGTCCAATAAGTCCCTGGAGCAATTCAAGTCCTTAGAGCTAAAGTGTTGCTTCAGCTTTTATACAGTGTGGCCGTTTGGATGACTGGAGTTGATAGTCCTGTTAATTGGCCTTTCGACATCTCCTTCAGAAAACCCGTGGGGCTCCTCACTGTGTTGCTCTGTGGTCCTTTGATTGGAAATTGGGCCGTGGGATCAGCGGAATACCAAACGTGGAAGCTGGCATTTCATATGTTTTCTGAAGACATTAGTAGTTCTCTTTTCTTTTACAGTCAGATCCTTATGTTTTGCACCAGCAGTTCAATCTTGCATCTAAGCTTTCGCTTTTAGGGCTGACCCCTTCATCCATCTCTTCTATTGGTCTACAAGATGCTAGACTATCCTTAGACAGAGCCAGGCCTGTAGCTAACCAGGGCCCACCGGCCCTGGACCCTTGGCAGTTTTTTTTTTGGGGGGGGGGCTTCACCCCCATCCCAAAGTTGCCCTCTCCCCCCCCCCCCTGCGTGATTTAAATCACGCAGGAGGGGCACCCAGGAGCAGCTGTTGCCCCTCCCATTCCATTTATAGAGTTCACAATGTTCCCTCTGCAGAGTCTAGTGAGCAAAAATTCTTTGTGAGCTACTGGCATTAAAGTCGGTGTGCTCTGGGGCCATCCTTCCTGAGCTAAGACAAAAATGTGTGAGCTGGAGGCTAAAAATCTGTGAGCTGGCTCACGTTAACTCAGCTTAGAGGGAACACTGCACACAAATCAGCTGATTGGTGGGCTGTAAATCACATGGGAGGTATAGCAGGAGCAGTCACTAGTCTCCTGTATGATTTAAGGGGCCCCTCCCCCTGTGGCCATTAGCTATGGGGCTGGACAGAGCATTGGAGGCATTAGGCCATCAGTCGGTTATGCTGTTTTTTGGTATTGTGCCCCCTCTTCCATATTATTTTCATCAACTGTCCTAAAATATCAGAGAGGTATCAGAGAAATATCAGAGTGCTGTCCCCCCTTTGATGGGTAGATTCCAAGGAGTATCTTATTATGTGGGCCTGGGGAAACTGAAACTTTATCTTTTATTTTCTCAGATTATTTGTGTAGACTGCCCTCTTAAGAGATTTGTGGATACAGTCAGTGATAGCGTCTGAGGTTTCTCTTGCTTCTGTGCCTTCCCTGTTAGTCGATACTGACCCAGGTATTACTTTGGCTGTGGCTAAACTTTTGGCAGCAGTGGCTTCTATGCAAGGATGGAAATAGAGCCTGTGGGCACTTTGGGAATTCTGCCGCAGTGTGGTGGGTGCAGCCACAAAATGCCTGCTACAAAATAGCAGCTGCAGGAGGTGGAGTCAGCCAGAAAATGGTTGCTGCAGCTTACCTTCAATCATACAGTTAAGATCCTATCGGGGCTTTTTTTTGCAGCAGGAACTCCTTTGCATGTTAGGCCACACACCCCTGATGTAGCCAATCCTCCTGGAGCTTACAGTAAGCCCTGTACTAAGAGCCCTGCAAGCTCTTGGAGGATTGGCTACAACAGGGGTGTGTGGCCTAATATGCAAAAGAGTTCCTGCTACAAAAAAGCTCTTGCTTGTGATGTGGTGGCAACTGCAGCCAAAGCAATTTTTTTTTAAATCCACACACCCAATCAAATCTCCAGTGGCCTATCAGAAGCAAAAGCTCTACCTGGCTCCACCCACTTTCTAAAAACACTTGGCAGGCACCAGGAAAGCTGTTGGCAGGTCCTATGGGCACCATGCTGGGGACCCTTGAAATAAAACATAGTATGTGTAAGATTGGTTCTGTCCAAGACTGCTGGGTCTCTGGATTGGTAAGTAAAGAAAGAACATGCATGAAGCTGCCTTATACTGAATCAGAGCCTTTTTCTGTTGAGACCACTATTGTCTACTCAGACCGGTAGTGGCTTTACAGGGTCTCAGGCAGAGGTCTTTCACATCATCTCACACCTCATCTTTTAAAACAGAGATGCCAGGGTTTGAACCTGGGACCTTCTCCATGCCAAGCAGATGCTCTATGACTGAGCTACAACCCCTCTCCAGGATGCTGGACTGGGCGGAGCCATCTTTTAAGGCTCTTCTTTTGGTCTTTAACATGATAAGGCTTGAGGCAAGTGGCTTGCTACCTGAAGGCATGATTACAGCCACTGCCTTAGATAATTTGGGGAGGGGGGATGGTAAAGGTAGTCCCCTGTGCAAGCACCAGTCATTTCCAACTCTGGGGTGACGCTGCATCACGATATTTTCACGGCAGACTTTTTACAGGGTGGTTTCCCATTGTCTTCCCCAGCTATCTACACTTTCCCCCTAGCAAGCTGGGATGCTCATTTTACAGACTTCGGAAAGATGGAAGGCTGAGTCAACCTTGAGTCGGCTACCTGAACCCAGCTTTTGCCAGGATCGAACTCAGGTCGTGAGTATAGAGCTCAGACTGCAGTACTGCAGCTTTACCACTCTGCACCACAGGGCTCTTTTTGGCTTTGGAAAAGGGATCAGATAAATTTACAGTGGACAGATCTATCAGTGGCTCTTAGCAATGACTAGGGTTTTTTTTTTTTAGCAGGAACTCCTTTGCATATTAGGTCATACTCCCCTGATGTAGCCAATCCTTCAAGAGCTTACAGGGCTTTTAGTACAGGACCTACTGTAAACTCCAGGAGGATTGGCTACATCAGCGGGTGCGTAGCCTAATATGCAAAGGAGTTCCTGCTATGAAAAAAAGCCATGGCAATGACAGCAGAGAGCCTCCATATTTACAGGTAATCTACCTCTGAATACCAGATGCCAGAAACAAGTCACTGGGGCAGCTGCTGCCTGCATAATAAGCTACCCAGAATGAATGTCATCTGTCTGGCCACTCACTGTTAGAGAAGGCAGTTTAGCCAAAAGTCATGTGACTGGTTATGACATCAGAGTGTTGGGCTAGATGGATCTTGACCCTGCCCACTAAGGGTGTTCTTTCTTGTACTTCGGTGTGTCCTTGAAAATGAGATCTCATGCTAAGCTTTGGTTGTTGGGTGGGGGCAGAAGGGAAGCTTTCCCACCCTTGCCACCAGGTGTCCCCAATAGTGGAAGCTGGAAAGATTTGGGTGACTCCCCCTCCAAAAGGACTGGGCTCACAGCTGGCTCTTGGGGGTCTGCTCCTCTTCACCCAGAGGTGGTCCTGGACAGAGGGAAGGAGAAAGAAGAAGAACATGAAGAAGATGATGATATTGGATTTATATCCCGCCCTTCACTCAGAGTTTCAGAGCGGCTCACAATCTCCTTTATCTCCCTCCCCAACAAAAGATACCCTGTGAGGTGGGTGGGGCTGAGAGAGCTCTCATGGAAGCTGCCCTTTCAAGGACAACCTCGGCCAGAGCTATGGCTGACCCAAGGCCATTCCAGCAGGTGCAAGTAGAGGAGTGGGGAATCAAACCCGGTTCTCTCAGATAAGAGTCCGCACGCTTAACCACTACACCAGACTGGCTCTCTACAATTATTAAAAGCAATTTAGAATAGAAAAGCAATAGAAAAGCAATTATTAACCAGCAGGACGATGTGCATAGATGAGCCAGTGGCTAGAGGGTTGGACTGGAACCTGAGTGATCCAGGTTCTAATTTCATTTCAGTCATGAGGCTCTCTGGGGTTTTTAATGAGCAGTATTTGATAATGCGAGACCCCCATGTTGTTTGTTCCTCTTCGGATGCTATTGAGAAGAGATTTTCCCCAGTTCTCCATAGAATACCGGTGCTTCCACGAACTTCCTGCGTTTCCCCTTTCTTTCCTGTGATATTTCCCAAACATGCTTTGCTGAGATGTTTTGGGAAAGAGCGCGGCAAAGCCAGGGTAGCACCCAGGTGGATGGGAATATCTGAACCCAGTCCTGCCCACGTTGACACCATTTCCCCTGTCTCGGTCCACCCCAGTGCCCACTTCCCCTTGCTATTGGAGGGCCTTAAAAAACAGCAACTGAATATCAATATGACATTATATTGGACAACGAAGAAAGCTGATGGGAAGACAGTGGAGTCATTTTAAAGGTGGCATTGGAGGAGAGTGCTGTGGATAGTGTGGAGCGCCAAAAATTACAAAGTGGATTCTAGATCAAATCAAGCTTGACCGCTCCCTAGAAGCTAAAATGATCCAACTGTACTTTGGTCACATTATGAGGAGACAAGAGTCACTGGAAAAGACAACCATGCTAGGAAAAGTAGAAGGCAGCAAGAAAAGAGGAAGACTCAACATGAGATGGATCAGGGGTGGCCAAACTGTGGCTCGGGAGCCACATGTGGCTCTTTCACACATATTGTGTGGCTCTAGAAGTCTCCACACCCTGTTGGCGGCTTGGAGAAGGCGTTTGTCTCTTTAAATCACTTCTCCAAGCCAAGCCAGCTGGCAGCTTGGAGAATGTGTTTAAAGTTAAAGTTGCTTTCTTTCCACCTCTTCCTCCCTCTCCATGTATTTTCCTTCCTTCCATCTTGTGGCTCACAAACACCTGACATTTATTCTGTGTAGCTCTTACATTATGCAAGTTCGCCCACCCCTGAGACAGATCAACTCAATCAAGGAAGCCACAGCCCTCAGTTTACAAGACTTGAGGAAGGCTGCTAACAATAGGAGGACATTAATTCAAAGGGCTATCATAAGTTGGAAGCGATCTGATGGCGCTTCTCACACCCACCCACCTACCCACAGACATGCCATTATAACTTTAAAACACTCTATAAGGTTATCTGAGTTTGCAGCTTTCTTTATCTTTTTTTAAAAAGTCTATAGCTTCTTTTGTTGTGGAGATATGCCTTTCCTCATGTTATGTATGTGAAGGCATGCCTGGACATGTTGGGTGTTGTGTCTTGAGCTTGAGGCGCAACACAATAGACTGAGAGGATCCAAAGATTTGCATCCCGATTGGCTGCATCATTCAAACTTGCCAATTGGGAGGCAGTATCAGAGGATCCTTGGATCTGCCAATGAGGATGCATATTCTAATGAAGGATCTTTTCTGCTCCTTGGGGGCTGGGTTTCCCCTGCCCCAACTGTATATATTGCCTCATGTTCTCGTGCTTAGTAGTGGTTTTTGTAGCCATTTGTAATAAAGAGCTTAAATCACTACACAAGAGCCTCCTCATGCATCAAACCCAGTATTTAACACAATCTCTACAATGAAAGGGACTAGAGACTTAATGTTGTATATGTGGTTGGAATTGTATCTATGATATAGAGTTTTCACCTGGCTCATTGGAGCCTGTAGGACTGAGCTTGGGGACTCAGGAACAATAGACAGTAGGATCTAAATACCTGCTGCCCTGCTCCAATCACGAGCCCCCTGCTGGTTTGAATGGTCCAATAGCATGCTAGCATGGGAACTTTGTGTGTATATATAGTTGGCCCCATTGGCCCAATTTCCCCAGTCTTTTGAGGCAGCACTATACTGTGCTGTAGAGCCCCGTGGTGCAGAGTGGCAAAGCTGCAGTACTGCAGTGAAACTCTTTGCTCACGACCTGAGTTTGATCCCAGCGGAAGCTGGGTTTACAGGTAGCCGGCTCCAGGTTGACCCATCCTTCCGAGGTCGGTAAAATGAGTACCCTGTTTGCTGGGGGGAAAGTGTAGAGGACTGGGGAAGGCAATGGCAAACCACCCCATAAAAAGTCTGCCATGAAAACGTGAAAGCAACATCACCCCAGAGTTGAAAATGACTGGTGCTTGCACAGGGGACTACCTTTACCTTTACCTTTATACTGTGCTGTATTCAATAAAAGAGCTATGTTCATTACCACCTCGCCTCATCATTGCATAGAACCCACTATAACTATACTTCTGTTGTTAAAGGAAAGCTGTGAATTCAGAGGACCTGAAAAGATTGTTGCAATGGTATGATGCTATAACAATGTGCCAATGGCTGGTTTTTTTAAAAAATGGAAAAGCCCCCAGAGGTGTGGAGTGGGGTGTGTGTGATGAACTCTGTTGGGGGGCAGGGAATATGCAAGCAAACCTGCTGTGTGGAAGCCCCACTGCCTCTGCTCTGGAAGCTTCTGTAGCACAAGACCATCTCTGCATGGAAAAGACACCCAGCTCTCTGGAACATTGCTCTCCAATTAATAAATGGAGGAGCGGATCTCAAACTCCTGTTCTTACTTCTGTCCTCCTATCCCTCCTATATCCCTCCTCACCTCTCTCCTCCAGGCTCCTTGTGTTAATCTGGTTTGGGACTTGCCACTCTGCTGCGGCAGCAATGAAAGACTCTTCACGGGAATCCCCCAGCATTCCCAGTCGGCGCTGGCGGAAGCGCTGGCGGGGGTTGGCCTGGTTCTCTTCGCTCTGGGGCCCTGGGGATTCCACGGGTGGCAGACGGGAGCTGAGCCGGTGGCGGCGCAGGTGTATCTGCTGGGCGTCCAGGATGCTGAGGGCGCTGCTGGCTTTGTGTAGAGGGGCTGGTGAGCTGGGAGCGCTGGAAGCTGCATAGGGGGGAAGGTGGGAAGAGAGGAGAACCAAGTGAGCGTATAGCAAAGATGGGCAACAGCAAAAGAAACCCCCAAACCAAGCAGCTGGCAAGGTTCGAGTGTGTATAAAATTGCAGGCATTTTAGCAAGTGAGTTCAGCCTGTGACATGGAGGGCAATGCATTAGTTGGCACTGAAAACAAGCACAAGCTTCATCAAGAACAACGGAATTCTGCAACCTGTATACATTATGCCATGGCTTTTTTTTTAGCAGGAATGCACAGGAACGCAGTTCCGGCTGGCTTGGTGTCAGGGGGTGTGACCTGATAGGCAAATGAGTTCCTGCTGGGCTTTTTCTACTAACCCCCCATTATGCAAATTTATTCTGCTTCTGCTCATCATAGGGCACTGCCAGGAACTAGAAAGCCCTTCCACCTTTTAACTCTGGCGGAGGTCAGAGGTAAAGGGCTTTTTCTGCCTTTTTGATCTCTGCCCTTTTCCTTGTTTAGTGGGCTTTCCCCTCCCCGTATGTGTGGGGCTATAATGACTCACCTGTCCCATCAGAACCAGGCCCTTCCTGACCCGTCAGGCTCTCACTGCTGCCAGCACCCTCAGCCATGGGACGCAGCTGTTCGCGGGGGGCCTCCCGCCGAGGTTTCATCAGCTTCTTCAATTTCTCAGTGATCCAATTACTTTTCCTGAGAAGAAGGAACAGATGAGGGAGCCAAGGGGAGGAGAGTAACATCCTCTGTCTATTGTAGGGTTGCCAGGTCTGACTCAAGAAATATCTGGGGACTTTGGGGGTACGGCCAGAAGCAAAGGTGTGACAAGCACAATTGAATTCCAAAGCGTGTTCTGGCCGTCACATGTAAAGGGACTGCACACTTTTTAAATGCCTTTCCTCCATTTGGAAATAATGAAGGATGAGGCATCTTATATTTGGGGCTTGTAGAATTGGACCACCTGGTCCAATCCTTTTGAAATGTGGGGAGGGCGGTGTTTTGAGGAGAGGCAGTGGATGCTATGCTGAAAATCTGGTGCCTCTACCTCAAAAAACAGCCCCCTCAAAGCTCCAGATACCCACAGATCAATCCTCCATTATACCTTATGGGAATCGGTCTTCATAGAGTATAATGGAGTGTTATCAAAGATTTCAGGTTTTCACGGCTGGTAACATCATTAGGGTTTGTAGAGTCTTTCGGGATCAAGTGCCGTGTTCTACTGGAGAAAGTTTTCCTTCCAGACGTTTCGTTCTCAGCTGCGAAGAACATCCTCAGTGGCATTGCAGCCAGAGCAGGCGCTCAGACCTTCTTGGCTGCTGTGCATTGAGTGGGGCCAGGGCTGCTGGAGAGCTGCTATTTCTAGGCTGGAGGGGGTGTGATGAAAGGGCAATTGGTTTTTGGATGTGCCCATTGTTTGGTGGGACTTCCTGGAAGGGTAGTGATAAGGAAACTGGCTGTTGAATGTGACCATTGTTCTGTGTTGATTGCTGGGAGGGTTGGAAGGGGTTTGAAGATAAGGAAGATGGTTGTTGACTGTGCTGATTGTTCTGTGAAATTTGCTGGTTGTTCTGAGACTTTCTGCAATTTATAGTCTGTAGGGTGTTTTGCAGAGCTGGGTACCAAGATTGGTGGATGAAAATACCTTCTTCCTTTCTGTTAAAATTGTGCTGGTGTTTGTAAATCTCAATAGCTTCTCTGTTCAGGCGGGTATAATAATGGAGTGCCCAGCAGACATTTTCCCTCTCCCCCTCCCACTTTCTGATGACCCTGGAGCAGGGAGAGGGCCTCCAAACTGGGGGAGGGGCTGCCCCCAACTGGGAGTTGAGCAACCCAAAGGGGAAATCATAGAGATAGGCAAAAAATAAACCCGCAGATAACCGTGATATCTAACCTCACACACTAACAAATTTAAGAAACAATAAGTACAGTCTTAGAAAATTCATACAAAGTGTATTCAGCGCTTCAAACACAAAATGTTCAAGATACCCAAACAATTCCACTCTCTTCGTTGATATCATGCATACACTTGCAACTTTTCTTAGAGGCAGAAAAGTCCAGGTGATGAAAAGGAAGTGAAATTCTTTATGAAGTCCAATGCTTCCCCTGCAGTTGAAGAATGCAACTAGCACAATAACTAGTGCGACAAGGTCATACTTGATATCCCTGTTTCACTGTTTGCTTCTACGAGCTTCACACAGACATTTTTCATCACTTGGTAAAAATGCTTACAGTTTTCAGATTACTTCAATCCTGTGACTGTTGTTTCTTAGTGTGCGAGGCTGGATGTCACGGTAACCTGTGGGTTTATTTTTTGCCCAGCTGGGAATTGGCAACCCTAGTTCAATTGAAACCTTTCAATTAGGTTCTGCATCACTAGGGGTAATTTTTCCCTCAAGAGTAACAAAAATAATGGTGCCAATTCAAATATACCTTGGGAAGAGGGAGAGTAAACCTGCCCCCTTGACCCCGGCAACCAGTTCCTCTGAACACCAGAGCCAGGAGGCAACATCAGGGGAAGGCCTCAGCCTCCATGTCCTGTTGCTGGCCCTCCAGAGGAACTGGTTGAGGCCACTGTGTGAGGCAGGATGCTGGACTAGATAGACCCTCACTGGTCTGATCCAGCAGGGCGCTTTTGATGTTCTTATGAGGGGAAGGCCTCAGCCTCTCTGCCCTGTTGCTGGCCCTCCAGAGGAACTGGTTGGCCACTGTGTGAGGCAGGATGCTGGATCAGATAGATCACTGGTCTGATCCAGCAGGCTATGATGTTCTTATGAAGGCCTCGGCCTCTATGTCCTATTGTTGGGCCTCCAGTGGAACAAGTGGGCTACTCTGTGAGACAGTGGAACAGGTTGGCTACTCTGCTGGCCTCAATGGACCACTGGTCTGATCCAGCAGGGCTCTAATGTTCTTATGACTTTGGTTATGTTATCTCAGGTTAAGGCATGGCCTAAAATGGCATGTCTGGGAGAAACCTGGACCCACGGTAAAAGGACTGGCTGTGCTTCTTAATGACAGTCAATATTTCCTCAGGGGACCCCAACAGTTAGGAAACAACTCTGTTCAAGCACTGATCAGAGCTTGGAACAGGTGACTCCCTCTCCCAGCTGAAGGGGAGGGGGCATATGCATTGTTATTGTGTCAAGAAAGCATGGTTTATGCTCTGGAAGAGGTAGAAGCACACAGCAGTGGTTTGACTGATGCTTTTTTGGGGTGCAGAGCTCTCTTTGCTGCTCTGTAAAAATGCCTCGCTTCCTGTGTAAAGTGGGTGTGTTGTTGATTACTATTTTCTCTCTGCAGCTGGAAGGATTTGCCTTCTTTAATTTTCTTCCCCCTCAAAAAATCACAGTGGTGCTAGCTATTATGTGCCAGTTGTGAAAAGCAGAGGAAAGCCCATTCAAAAGGGCAATAACTCTGGGAAACCTCAATAACACGTTGCAAGGTCATAACAGATAGGTTAGTGCTGGAATTACCTTCTAAGATTTTTTTAAAGCCACAAATCAAGTCTGAGAAAATATAGGAAGATGTTATTGGAATGTAACAGGACAGCCCTGAAATCATATGGATTCCTCATACAAACTGATTCCAGACATCTTGGGACTGTTATAGAAAAATGACAAAGAAGAAATTTATTCCAGCATAACCTTTTGTGAGTCAGAGTTCGCCTCTGTGCATAGATAGCTGGGTTTTGTGAGAAGTTAACAAAAATTCTGTTGGTCTGTAAGATGCCACTGGAGTTCCGTTTGCTTCTCCATGAAACCTGAGTGCATGAATGATACCCACTCCAGACAAAACAGCGAGCGTGGAGACAGCTTTAATTATGACAGAGCCTAACATGAGTGAAAATGAAACCAAGCATCTTTTTCTAGAGCCTTAATTTTGTATTTTCTACATACTCCTGATTGGAATGTTAGTAAGGAATCTAACTTTTGGCCACTCTTTAATAAGCACAGTTGTTGGAACATAAGAAGAAGATGACACTGGATTTATATTCTGCCCTCCACTCCAAATCTCAGAGTCGCTCACAATCTCCTTTATCTTCCTTCCCCACAACAGACACCCTGTGAGGTGGGTGGGGCTGAGAGAGCTCTCACAGACGCTGCCCCTTCAAGGACAACTCTGCAAGAGCTATGACTGACCCAAGGCCATTCCAGCAGCTGCAAGTGGAGGAGTAGGGAATCAAACCCAGTTCTCCCAGATAAGAGTCCGCACACTTAACCACTACACCAAACTGGCTCTCAAGCTTGCCAGATCCTAGAATCTAAGCATGGTCAGCCCTGATTAGTGCTTGGATGGGAGATCACCAGGGCTGCTACACAGAAGTAGGCAATGGTAAACCTCCTCTGCTTGACTCTTGCTAGGAACACCCCATGGATACGGCTGCCATGAATCAGTTGTGACTCAGTAGCACATTTTTCTTCTTAAAGGGATCTTGTAAATGCCCCTTTTCGATTAGAAGATGCAAAGCATTTGGACTTACTTGCCACGAGGAAGCGCTGGCTCCAGCACCCGGTACTGGTCCATTATCTTCTCCACCAGTTTCTGCTTCTCCCGACGCAGTTCGCCCAGCTTGTCCCTGTGGGGTAAGTGGGGAAGGGAGGGTGAGAGCTGCACTTAAATATCTTCCCATCTCTGTCTGCGCTGAGATAATCTGAGCAGCCTTGCTTAGGATGCCCAGCCTTCAGAAATTAGGAAGATGGTTGCTACCAAGAGGGGCCTTATCAGTAGTGGTCCTACCTTCTGGAATCAGTTCTCCAAAGAATCTAACCCCTTATCCTCTTTTAGACAACTAATTAAAAACTTGGGTTTTAGGCTTTAGCCACGATCTCTGGTTTTATTGTTTTTAGAGTGTTCTGTTTTGGGTGGATTTCAGCTGGGGCTTTTTTTGTAGCAGGAATTCCTTTGCATATTAGGCCACACACCCCTGATGTAGCCAATCCTCCAAGAGCTAATGGGACTCTTCTTACAGGGCCTAAAGGTAACTCTTGGAGGGTTGGCTACATCAGGGGTGTGTGGTCTAATATACAAAGAAGTTCCTGCTACAAAAAAAGCCCTGATTTCAGCTAGGGCTACAATATTCAGACTCTTGTTCAGTCAAAGGTTTTGCAATAACATTTCTAATTAAATTATCCTTCTCTCTTACACAGAAGTGAAAGCCTCTTCTGAAATGGTGCTTCCTGTGTTATCTGTGGTCATTATGTAAGAGGCAGCATGCCTCCGTCTCTCTGATACAGTAGGGAATCCTCTTCTGAGATTTCCAGGATTTATACTCTACCTTTCAACCTTTATCGGGTCACTGACACAGCCAACAGATTGAAACCAAGCATAATAAACTCACATCTTAAACACCATTATAGAAGATTTAAAATACATGTACAAAAACATTTTAAAAATAAACAGTAAAAATAAACAGTAAAACAGGGCAGGAAGAAGAAATCCCTGAGGGAATGCTAGTAGAAGGTGGCAACAGAAGTCGCCCTGGGGAGAGAGTTCCAGACTTTTGGTGCCACTACTGAGAAGGCCTTCTCCTGGGATGCCCCCCACCTAATTTCAGAAGGTAAGAGATCCCAAAGGAGGGTTTTGGAAGATGTCCATAGGGATTGGGAAGGTACATAATGTAGTAGGCGGTCCTTTGGGTAGGCTGATCCCAAGCCATGTAAGGATTTAAAAGTCAATATCAGCACCTTGAATTGTACCCAAAACCAGATTGGGAGCCCATGTAAAAGAGTCAAGACTGGAGTGATACGGACTCATGTCCCACTCTGGCCAATGTCTGAGCTGCAGCGTTCTAAACCAACGGAAGTTTCTGAACACTTTTCAAGGTTAGCCCCATGCAGAGTACACTGCAGTAGTCTAATCTAGATGTAACCAGGGCATGTGCCACAGGGACCAGTCAAAGCTGGCAAATGGTACTTCTGGCCACAGTTACTGCCTGCTTAATCAACAGGCGGCCTGGGTCCAAGAGCACCCCAAAAGCAATTGTGAAAACAAGCGGCAGGAGTGTGGCATTTTTGCCCAGCCACCAGGCTGCTCACAGTCAGTACTCACAGGTACTGACGCTGCTCTTCCTGAAAATGTTCACGACTCTCCATGCTGTGCTCCAGTAGCCGTCGGTTCTCCCTGCTCACTGCCTGGATTTCCTGCAGAAGGTGCCGGTTCTCCTCTTCCTGGTTCCTCTTCAACTGGGCCAGGAGCTGGGAGGAGAAGGAGCGAATAAAGAGATCCCCTGTCAGCAGGTGGTATGAAGTATTCTGTTATACCCAGGGCTTTTTTGTAGCAGGAACTCCTTTGCATATTAGGCCACACCCCTCTTATGTAGCCAATCCTCCAAGAGCTTACAGGGCTCTTCTTACAGGGCCTACTGTAAGCTCTTGGAGGATTGGCTACAGCAGGGGTGTGTGGCCTAGTACGCAAAGGAGTTCCTGCTACAAAAAAAGCCCTGGTTATACCCATTTCCCCGAACCCTCTATTAGCAACACCTTAGAGCAGAATTTATTTATAACATTTTATGCAGCCTTTCCATTTTGAGTGCAGCCACAAAATGGCTGCTGCAGGAGGAGGAGCCCTACACAGAAGAAGCCCAAGTAAAGAGGGATAATTTTAAAAAACACACTGGGAAAGGGGAGAGAAAGAGAATAAAACCAACACTGTGGTGGCAACTACCACTGAAACAATGCTATTTTAAACTGTAGGGGTTGTTTTTGTAGAAGCCCAGCAGGAACTCATTTGCATATTGGGCCACACTCCTGACACCGAGCCAATCAGAACTGTGTTCCTGCTCAAAAGGATCCTTGTGTCCAGCCAGTCAAATCTCCAGCAGCCCATCAGAAGCCCTGCTGCGCAAGAGGCCTACCTGGCCTCACCTACTTTCTAAAAACACTTGGTGGGCACCAGGAAAGGTGTTGGAGGGCATCATGGCACCCATGGGCACCCACTGAAGACCCCTGATCTATGTTGATTCTTCA
Source organism: Heteronotia binoei (assembly GCF_032191835.1). Taxonomy (NCBI): domain Eukaryota; kingdom Metazoa; phylum Chordata; class Lepidosauria; order Squamata; family Gekkonidae; genus Heteronotia; species Heteronotia binoei. Next base: position 258,905,543 of record NC_083223.1, read on the forward strand.
GGACTGACTAATGTACAGTACCTATCCAGGTAGGCAGCTGTGTTGCTCTAAGCAGTACAGTACAGTACTGTTTCTGTTACTTCATCGCTATCATCCTTCTATGCTTTGGGGGTGGAATTCAGCTGCCGTGAAATGGCTTGTTCACCTGTTGCTAGCCCCTGGAACACTTTTCACTTTCCCTTTTGACAGAGTATTTTTACTGCTGCTTGTTTTTACTAATGGCAGAAAGGTGGCACAGAATTTGGGGTGTGTGTGTGTGTGTTTTAAAGTAAAATGAACAAACATGACAAGTTGTTCCCACACATGAACTGGCAGCAAACCTGGAAGTGAAACCAAGAGCTGGTGTCGTTGTAGTGATTACAATGTCAGACTAGAACATGGAAAGCTGCTGTTTATTTGGGCAGGGTAGAGGATGTTAAATTTTAAAAAGTGGACATTTTTACTTGAGGCTAGATGGCCATCTGACACCGATGAAGATCCTGTGAATTTGGGGTAGGTATTTGTGGGTTTCCTGCATTGTGCAGGGGGTGGACTAGATGACCCTGGAGGTCCCTTCCAACTCTGTGATTCTATGATTCTATGACTTAGATGGGTGTTGTAGTTCCATAATCTTAAAAACATTGGATCTTTTATCTCTCTCTGTGAAACCTTGCTATTAGCCTGTTTGGGCAGCCCGATGAGAAAAGCAGTTATAGGATTTTCAAAGAAACCAATAAATGAAAATAGAAGGGAATGCATGGATTACAGTCCACACCTAGCCATTTAGTCTAGAACTGTTGTGATTTATTCACTCAGAATCAAGACAATTTGTTGCGTGGCAGTGTTGTCTTCCTAACTTTTTCTCAGGCCTGATTGGTGGTACGTTTTAGAAACATAAAAGACAACTGCAGCATCTGGTTGTCTCCTGTGGAGAGTCAACTGAAAATTCATAGAAAACTCTCCCTTTCAGTTTCCGTCCTTTCCTTCTAATCTAACTGTGGGCCAGTCACATTCTTGAATCAACTGCTAAGGATCAGTTCATGTTCATTGTGGCAATTAACTACTGATTTTCACTTTGCAGCCGAGCCTACTGCTCATCATTATTTGTGGGGGTTTTTTCAATATTGTCATTTCATAATCATCTTATTAGGCCTTGAACCACGAGGAAAGATGGGGTATCAATTTTTAAATACATAATAATAAAATTTGGGAATGTAAAAATAGAGGGGGGGGGGGGAATAAGCAATGGCTCAACTTCAGAGTGAAAAATAGTACTTTTTACTCCCAGCAACTGATAATGAACTATTGATTCATGAATGCTGCAGAAATTAATTCGACTAAAAAGCAAAGGCCCAAAAGGAAAACCAATGGAAAATGCAGTACTGTTATTGAACAGGCTTACTTTTAAGTTTAAAAGTATTAAGTTTTTTTTTGTAGGGTTGCTGGATTTTATGGAAGATGAAGTATTAAGTACTGTCTGGAATCACCCTATGCAGCACAAAAGCTCTCTTCAGGGTGGAAGCACCTTCAATTCAAAACAGGGATATCATGGGGCTATACCAGGACCTCAGATTTTCAAGCTTTATTCACACAAATAGCAGATAAGGCTGTAAAACTGCTCATGGACTAAAGCACTTCAAAGTACACGTGAAATTGCTCCCATGTTGAGAAAAAAAATCCCTCAACGTTCTCAAAACCAGAATGTCGGTAGAGCACTTGATAACTTTTCTACAAGCAAGGAGCTTTTACAGATATTATTATTATGTATACTGACACAACAAAAATACTGAGCCTGACCTGGATAGCCCAGGCTAGCCTGATCTTGTTAGATCTAGTAAGCTAAGCAGGGTCACCTCTGGCTGATACTTGGATGGGAGACCACCAAGGAAGTCCAGGGTTGCTACCCAGAGGTGGGCCTGGCAAACTGTCTCTGTTCATCTCTAGCCCTGAAAACCCAACAGGGTCACCACAAGTCAGGGGCAACTTGACGGCACTTTCTGCCCTACAGGGTCATGGTGCTTTACATACAAACAAGCAGGCAAGTCTCTGCCCCACAGAGCTTACAGTCCAAAATAGAAGTTGTCGATCATGCAATTCTCCTTCCACCACCAGCTTTGAGTGGTGCAGTCCACAGACAGTTTTACCACATCAACTCTCCTCTTTCTGGCATCTAGACCAAACTGGATGGGTTCTGTGCATGGCGCGGAACAACCTTACTTCACATTGGGTGCTGAGGCGCCCCAGTGTTGTGTCCAGCTGCTGATTCTGCTCCTTCAGGGCTCCATTCTCAGCCTCTGACCTCGCCTGCTCCAGCTGCAGGTTCGTCATCCGGTTCTGCAAGCCACGAAACTCCCCCTGCAGGTCGTCCTTAACCCGTTCTGCCTGTGCTAGCATCTGCTTTACCCTGCGGAAGAACCCAGGAATGTCAAAGAGCGTTTGTTGTGTAAGGCTACAGCCCCTACCACTTGATATCCCAAAATATCAAAGTCAGCATCCTAGGAATTGTTGGGAAATTTTGTGAGACAGTTCAAAGAACCACTGGATCGAAAAAGAAATTGAGAGATCTTTAGTATCTATCTATCTATCTATCTATCTATCTATCTATCTATCTATCTATCTATCTATCTATCTATCTATCTATCTATCATCTATCTAATTTCTAAAGGGATTAGGGACACTGGGATGAAAATAATAACACTATAGACTACATCCTTACTCTATTGCTAACAAACTGGGTATTCTGTCAGCTTCCCACAGATTTGAAACTGCCAACCGCTCTTTCTTAACTGCTGTTTTCAACCCTCCCCATAATATTCCATCAGCTCTCATCGTATTGGCAATGAGCCAAAATACCAAAGTCAGCATCCTAGAAATCTCTTTAAAAAAAAAAAGTATATCGTATTTTTATCCAGTTCTTCCTCCAAGGATTGCAGGGAATGAGACCATTGTTTTATTCTTACAATAACCCTAGTAAGATCCAGGTGGCAGCTGTGTTGGTCTGAAGCAGCAGAACAGATTTGGAGTCCAGCGGCATGTTTAAGACCAACGAAAGTTTATTCAAGGCATGAGCTTTCGTGTGCAGGCACACTTCTTCACTTCGTGTCTTTGAGACTATTTCCTCCACCATGAATTTGTCTAATCTTTTAAAAAGCCATCACAATGCATTGTGGCAGTAACGATGGATTCTAGGTAAATGTTGTTGGGTTTTTTTGTTTTTGTTTAAGCTAGGCCTTTCTGGACAGCTAAACCTGGAAGCTCAAATCTTCCACTGGGTGATTTGGGGGAAGAGTGCCAGTTCATTGGGTTTGCCTAGGCTAGAGGTCCCCAGATCTTTTTATCCTGTATGCACCTTTGGAAAACTGGTACATGGTGGTGCATTCAGCCACAAAATGGCTGTGGCCAGGGGTGGAATTCTAGCAGGAGCTCCTTTGCAGATTAGGCCACACACCCCTGATGTAGCCAATCCTCCAAGAACTTACAGTAGGCCCTGTACTAAGAGCCCTGTAAACTCTTAGAGGATTGGCTACATCAGGGGTATGTGGCCTAATAAGCAAAGGAGCTCCTGCTAGAATTCCACCCCTGGCTGGAAGGCAGAATCTCTCTGTCACTCACTCACACATACACACACACATATACAAAGTCCAAGTACAGAGGACAAAAGGAGTAATTAAAACCACATTTGAAAGTGGAAAAGAGGAGAGCGAGAGAGAATAAAACCAGCTGCAGCTGCTGCCAAAGCGACATTATTTTAATTTGCACAGTTAATCAGATCTCCAGTGGCCAATCAGAAGCCATGCTAGGCATCAAGCCACCCAGCCCCACCCATTTTTTTGCAAACACTTGGACAGTGCCAGATAAGGTGTCTGAAGGCTCCATGGTGCTCATAGGCACCATGTTGGGGAGGCCTGGCTTAGGCAGTAGGGACTGAATGCCCAGAATTTACCAAGAATTTTCTGTCTGTCATATTTTATCACTCAGCAGTTAACCAGCACTGGTCTTTCTCTTTCATGATGGTATTTTGTGAAGTAGTAGAGCACATGTTTTCCTTGCAGATGATCTCAGTTTTAGTCTTGGCAACTGCAGTGGAATCAGGATCGGCCCTGACACCCTAGGCAAGGCTAACTTCTGGTGCTGCACCACCCACCCCCGCAAACTGATAACATCGCCATTCACATTCGTCACCCCCAGAAGGCTGGCACCCTAGGCAATCGCCTAGTTTGCCTAGTGGCAAAGCCAGCCCTGAGTGGAATGTACCTCAAGTAAAAGCACTGCGGGGGGGGGGGGGAATCTCATCTACTTGGAAAAGCTGCTGCTCGTCAGAGACTGCAATAGTGGTCTAGATGGATCAGGAGACAGATTGTGCTTAAGCCAGTTTTGTATGATATGGTAGGTCCCAAGAGACGACCTGGTTTGGATGACCCAGGCTACCTTGAGATCTTGTAAGACTTCACAAGCCAAGAAGGGTCAACCCAGTTTGCACTTGGGAGACTACCAAGGAAATCCATGGTCACTGTGCAAAGGCAGCCAATGGCAGACCACCTCTGTTTATTTCTTTCCTTGAAAACTCTATGAGCAAGGGTGGATTTCTAGCCAGAGCTCCTTTGCATATTTTTTGGCTCTTTTTTGTAAGCTTTTGGAGGATTGGCTGCATCAGGGGTGTGTGGCTTAATATGCAAGGGAGCTCCTGCTAGAATTCCACCCCTGCTTACAGGATTGCCGGCTGTGACTGGATGGCAGTTTCCACCGCTAAGACACAGTGGATTCCTGGCTCCTCTTACCTCTCGTGCTCCTCCGTCAGGTGACTGTGCCGCTTTCTCAGTTCCTGGTGATCTTGCTCAGCCTCCTCCAGCCTCTTCTGTTGCCCCCGTAGTGCCTCTTCCCGCTGTTCGAGACCAGCTTTCTGCCCCTGCAGCTGGTTATGCCTGCAAGTGGAAAAGATGAAGGGGACCAAACTGAATCTGAACTAAGCAGCAGTGGTGTTTAGGAAGGCACAGGATGCTCATGATGTATGCAATTATTCTGCTGAAGAGCTGACAACCTGCTGGTACCTCGTACTGAACGATGATCATTCTAAACAGCTAAATGGGTTTGTATGTCACTCACGTGTGCAACCTGCCTTTCCTTTCACTTAAAATTTGTATTTTATCTTGTTGTGCTTGTTTTGTTATTATTTTATTGCTGGGTTTTAACTCTTATTTATTATGTCTGTAATCTGCCCAGAGTGGTAAAACTGCAGTACTGCAGTCCAAACTCTGCTCACGACATGAGTTCGATCCCAGCGGAAGCTGGGTTCAGGTAGCCGGTTGACTCAGCCTTCCATCCTTCCGAGGTGGGTAAAATGAGTACACAGCTTGTTAGGGGGAAAGTGTAGATGACCGGAGAAGGCCATGGCAAACCACCCTGTAAAAAGTCAGCTGTGAAAACGCTGTGATGCGATGTCACCCCAGAGTTGGAAACGACTGGTGCTTGCACAGGGGACTACCTTAACTTTAATCTGTCCTGAGCCCACTACAGGAAAAGGTGGAATATAAATATACTAAAAAAAATAAAAATTACTTAACCAAACTTCACACATCTAGGACCAGGAGGATGGGCCTCCAAGTCAGAGATTATGATTCTGCATGATGCTCTTTATAAAAGGACCTAAGATCTTGCAAGGTCATGCTGGGCAGCACAGGTTCAGCCAAGGTCATGTTATTGAGCTTCTGCAGGAGCTGAGCTGCCTTTTACCCAGCAAGCTCAGACATCTGTTTGGTTTACCTCCATTGCTGATTGGGGTGTTTAAACCACCAAAGGGGGAATCGGAGCCAAAGAGAAACGGGAAGATGAGATAAAGCAGGAAAGGGAAAGAAACAGAGGAGCCATAAAACCTGGTGTGAAAGCAAATTTGCAAACAGGTGTTCTACTGGCGGCTAAGGCAGCCACCTTTAACGAGACTTACATCTATATAGTGCTTTCAACATTCAAAGTCCTTCACACAATTGTTGCAGTCTTTGCAATAGATTTGTAAGGTAGACCAGTATGGCTGAGATAGACTAATGTGCCTCATGCTTCTTAGTGAGTTCATAGTAGAAGTGATTTCTATCCAAGAGCTCCCAGATCACAGATAATTCTCAATGCTACCTCCCCCCCACACAAACATTTTCCTTCCATCTAACAGCCTGCAGATTCCCTTTCCCAGGGCAGATTCCCTTCCCCAGGTTTCAACGGGGGCTAGGGCCTTTTTGGTCTGGGCCCCTGCCTGGAGGAATGAGCTTCTGCTGGAGATCCGGGCCCTGAAGGACTTACTGAGGTTTCACAGGGCCTGTAAGATGGAGCTCTTCTGCCAGGCTTTTAACTGATCTGGTGGGCATCCCTTTGGTATCAACTGGCCTCCCCCATCACCTTACCATCACGGTGACTGTGCTGTGTTGATAGTAAAAGGTAAAGGTGCAAGCACCAATCATTTCCGACTCTGGGGTGACGTCGCATCACAACATTTTCATGGTACTTTTTACGGGGTGGTTTGCCATTGCCTTCCCCAGTCATCTACACTTTCCCCCAGCAAGCTGGGTACTCATTTTACCGACCTCGGAAGGATGGAAGGCTGAGTCAACCTCGAGCCGGCTACCTGAACCAGCTTCTTCTGGGATTGAACTCAGGTCGTGAGCAGAGAATTTGGACTGCAGTACTGCAGCTTTACCACTCTGCGCGACAGGGCTGCATTTGTTGATAGATATCAGCCTATATGCTGCTGCTGGCTTGCTGTCTGTGTTTGTGATGCTGTATTGCCTTTGTTTTTATACTGTTACGTTTTCATGATGTTTTAAAATCCATAATAGGTGTCTAGATTTCTGTTGCTGGCCGCCCTGAGCCCACTTATGGGAAAGGGCAGGATATAAATATAAAAATTAAATTAAGTTAAATTAAATTACCTGCCCTGCAGTTCGCGGTGCTCCTGTTCCAGGCTGCGCAGTGCCCCCTTGAGGCTGGCGTGCTTACCCAGCAGCCCCTCCAGGTCAGCTCCTTGCCTCTCATGCAGAACCGTCAAGCGGTCATGGTCCCGCAGGAGAGCTTCATAGCGGCCCCGCCACTCTTCCCGCTCTTGTTGGGATCGGCAAGATTCTGCTTCCAGGGCAGCCAGCCTTTGTCGCAGCTCCAAGGCCTGAGAGTCTAGTAATGTTTTTTGGGAATGCAATGAGGCTATCTCTACCTGCCGGAACAGGGGAGGGGTTAAAGGTAAGACACAGAAATGCAAAGATGGACTGTGAACTCCTTGGGGCAGAGAACGGTTTCCTGTTCTTTGAGCTGCATTTATAACCCCACCCTTTTATTCACAGGACCTTTCAAGCGGCCTACAGAACGTTAAAAGCCATAAAATAATATCAACTGATCATGAGAAGCATTCATTCATCTACAAAGCCCTCAGTAGCACTGGGCCTACGTATTTCTTTTAATCCAGACACGAATCCTGGTTTGGAGGGTGGAGAACAAACCCCAGTTTGTGCCCTGGAAAGAATAGCTTGCCACAAATATGGGAAGTATTCAATCAAGGAGCCACATGCAAAAGGGAGGATGAACAGTGACTCTGAGGACAACAGCTTAGAAAAAAAAATGAGTAAGGGAAGGCATTTAAAAGGTTAATAGAATTATAACGGCTTTTTTGGTAGCAGGAACTCATTTGCATATTAGGCCACACACACCCCTGATGTAACCAATCCTCCTGGAGCTTACAATAGGCCCTGTAAGAAGAGCCCTGTAAGCTCTTGGAGGATTGGCTACATCAGGGGTGTAGGGCCTAATATGCAAATGAGTTCCTGCTATAAAAAAAAGCCCTGTAGCAGGAGGCAGAGAAAATATATTGCCAATGGCTGGGGCTGATGGGAGTTGTAGGCAAAAAACATCTGGAGAGCTACCGTTGGCCACCCCTGATATAGAGAAAACTTTTCTCTTCTCCCCGTCAAGACTAGAACTTCAGAGTCCCCAGTTAAGTTGATGGCCAGTAGATTCAGGACAGACAAAAGGAAGTACTTCTTCCCTCAATTAACTTGTGGAACTCACTGCCACAAGATGTGGTGGTGGCCACTAGTTCTGCTGCCTTTAAAAGGAGACTGGACAACCTCATGGTGGACAGATCCATTAGTGTCTCTGAGGGCTGAATGAAATCTCCATATTCAGAACTAGATACCAGAGCCTGGGTGGGGCAGCAATGAGGGAAGCTTTGGCCTGCCTCTAGACCTTCCAGAGAGAGCAACTGGTTGGCCATCAAATCAAACAGGACGCTGGACTGGATGGGCCTTTGGTTTGATCTAGCAGGGCTGTTCTTATGTTGGTTGTATCTGAATCATAATAAACTGGCACTGCTGAGATGTTTGCATATTAGGCCACACCCCCTGAGGTCACCATTGTTTCACACAGGGTTTCTTTGTAGAAAAAGCCCAACAGGAACTCATCTGCATATCAGGCCACATCCCTGATGCCAAGCCAGCTGGAACTGCATTCTTGTGCATTCCTGCTCAAAAAAAGCCCTGTTTTTCTGACAAGGGGACCTGCAGGTTGTAGTTGTATGTTAAAGATCTGAGTTTATAGATCCTTAAAGAGGACGATATGGGCCTTGCTTCCAAAATGGAAGAGGGCATGGAGCACTACCTAAGATTGCCAACTCAGACCTGGGAAATTCCTGGAGATTTGGGGGCGGTGTCTGTGGATGGGGGAATCTGCAGTGCGCTTTCACTTAGGATCTGTGATATATCATAGAGTCTGTCCTCCAAAGTTGCCATTTTTCCAGGGGAACTAATCTCTGTAGCCTGGAGATCAGTTGTAATTCTGGGAGATCCCCAGGACACACATCTCTCTCCAATACATTAGCTCCAGTTCTGTGGGTAAGTACATGTCGAAACTTCGTGGCTGATGCTTACTTGCAGTGCACTGGTCTGCTTCTGCCATTTCCCGTTTTCTTCTTTTGCCTCGGAACTTTGACCCTGCAGGCTCAGCAGTGCCCCCTGCAGGCTGCTGAGTTGTGACTCCAGCTGGCCTAGACGTACTGTAAGCGCCAGTTTTTCAGCCTGGAGAGCAGCATTCTGTAAAGAATGAGACCAGGTGGAAATTGGTAAGCCGCAGCAAACATGGAGCTCTTCTCATGTGCTACAGTTCAGCATCCTCCTGCAAGTATCTACATTACACTACTCAAGGATGGGAGTTCCTATTCAGGGAAACAAGAAGAAGAAGACTGCAGATTTATACCCCGCCCTTCTCTCTGAATCAGAGACTCAGAGCGGCTTACAATCTCCTATATCTTCTCCCCCCACAACAGACACCCTGTGAGGTGAGTGGGGCTCTCACAGCAGCTGCCCTTTCAATCTGGGTTCTCCCAGATAAGAGTCTGCACACTTAACCACTACACCAAACTGGCTCTCTGAGAGAGCAACTTAGAGGTCAGTTCAATTAAAAGAGCTGTTACCAAGCAGGTAAAAATACACAGGTCCTGGCCCTTCTAGAAAGGCCATCTTCCTAGGCAAGATTGAGCACATACTCCAGAAGCGTCTCCTTGAGAAAAAGGGAGGAAGCAGAGAAATCTCAATCCAGCCTTTGCTCTGCTGAACTGGCTCTCTTTCAATCACCTGGGCAGACATTAAAGCTCCTTCAGTAGCCATTTACAGTTCCTCCATTCCATGGACATAATACCCAGCGAATCACAGCTGTTCCCTTTAAATCAATGCCTTGGAGTTCATTGAACGGCATTGAAGGAAACTGAAATGACTGTTCCCTTCATTGTCAATAGGTGGCACCAGGGCTTTGTTTTGCCTATTAGGCCACACCCCCTTGATGCAGCCAATCCTCCTGGAGCTTACAGTAGGCCCTGTACGAAGAGCCCTGTCAGCTCTTGGAGGATTGGCTACATCAGGGGGTGTAGCCTAATATGCAAAGGAGTTCCTGCTATAAAAAAAAAACCCTGGGTGGCACTATTGCTTTACTTCATTCTGCTTTAAGAATGCTGTCCTTGGAGTGAATTGTGAGAGAGCCACTAAACTCAGGAGTGTCAAACATGCAGCCCAGGGGCCAAATCAGACCCCCAGAAAGCTCCTATCAGGCAGCGAGCAAGTCTGCTTCCTTCTCCCTCTCTCTAGCTTCCTTCAGTTATCAGAGACTGTTAAATAAAATATTGCAAGAGTGCTAATCTTTTAAGCATGTTTTATTTAAAGGTTTTTTTTTAAAAAATTAATTGCGTTTGTCTGTGTCCTTAATAAAGTTTATGTCTCTGCTACCTGGCATTACATTTTATGACACACATGGCCCAGCCTAGCAAGGCCTCATTTATGTCAGATCTGGCCCTCATAAAAAATGAGTTCAACACCCCTGCTAAACTGACAAGGAAACTGGCGGTGGGTGGGTGGACTGGGGGGGGGGGCGGCGAGGGAATCTAGGCAGCAGGCAAAATAAGATCTAGGGGCTGATCTGGCCTCAGGAAAAGGGAACCGTGTTTGCAAGTGAAGAAGCTGCTTTTTTCAGTGTTATGCTCTGTGCACTCACTCTGTGTTCCACTTCAGTGAGTCTCGCACTCAGGGCTTCACTTTCTGTACTGGCCTGGAAGGGTTGCAGGTGGGAGGAAGGCCATTTCTGTCCTTCGGTGCTCTGGGTCACAGGAGGCTTCTCCAATGATGGAGGAACAACAGAGCTGCTTTTTGCCTGGAAAGAGAAAATAAAGTTGATTCTGTACTTGTACGACATCCCCAACTACTGCAATGCCAGCCTCTTCCCCTAGTGGGAGTTCGTTGAATGTAATGGCTTCATCCAATAGCAAGAGCCCAGAAGACCTGAGTTCAAATTTCATATCTGTCATGAACTTTTAGACAAGCCTCTATGGTTTACTTAATTCAGACGCTGGCCCTAGTTTAATAAAACTAACTCAAGATAGTGTGATTGTCTGAATACAAGCCATTATACGAACTATGGTCAGTTAAGGGTCCATCAAGCCAGGTTTAATCATAGTGAGTCTGTGGTTTCTCAAGACATCTTGGCTTATTCCTGGCTTGTTCTCGGTCAATGTCATCCCAGGCTATAGAGAAAAGGAAATCAAACCAGCATTTGTCAAAGCAGACCAGGGTTTGAGTGATTGCTTGTGAGCTGAACCTTAGTTTCACAAACCATCTATCAGTAGAATAAACTTTCATGTTATGTCTTGTACCAAGACATGTCAAACGGCAGTTAAGGTATCTTAACTATGGTTTGGTATAACATCTGGTTGCAACCAGCCAGTAAATCAGAATTCCAGATCCTGTTTTGGAGTGGGCTTGCAATCAATGCTCCCTTTAAGCTGCGGAGCCTTGTAAGCAAAAATTCTACTTTGTGAGCTACTGGCATTAAAGTTGTGAGCGACTGCGTAAGTTAGTTTGCTCTGGGGCCATTTTTCCTGAGCCAAGACAAAAATGTGTGAGCCGAAGGATAAAAAAACTGTGAGCTAGCTTGCACCAACTCAGCTTAGAGGGAACACTGCTTGCAGCTCATGGTTTGTGTTAAGTATGGCTCAATATGAATTGACAAACCATGTTTGCAGATGCCTCTCTGCCTCCAGAAGCTGCTGCATCAGACAGGACAGAACTGGTGAAGCTGAACAGCCAAGCAGCTCTGAATCATGGGATGCCTTTTTGTACCTTTGGAAGTCAAACCATGATTGGCACAAACTAGGGTTTGATAGAGGTGTCTGAACTGAACTCTATTCTCCTGGCCTTTGCCCCTGGCCTGTGATACTTTATTTAGACTTCCAGGGCTTTTTTTGTAGCAGGAACTCCTTTGCATATTAGGCCACACCCCCTGATGTAGCCAATCCTCTTGGAGTTTACAGGAGGCCCTGTACTAAGAGCCCTGGAAACTCTTGGAGGATTGGCTACATCAGGGGTGCGTGGCCTAATATGCAAAAGAGTTCCTGCTACAAAAAAAGCCCTGGAAGTCTAAATAAAGTATCACAGGCCAGGGGCAAAGGCCAGGAGAATAGAGTTCAGTTCAGACACCTCTATCAAACCCTAGTTTGTGCCAATCATGGTTTGACTTCCAAAGGTACAAAAAGGCATCCCATGATTCAGAGCTGCTTGGCTGTTCAGCTTCACCAGTTCTGTCCTGTCTGCTTGATGGCTACATCAGGATTGGCTACATCAGGGGTGTGTGGCCTAAGATGCAAAGGAGCTCCTGCTACAAAATGAGCCCTGGAATAACTAAGGGCTGGTCCCTATGCAGAGAAAGATGTCTGCACAGTAATGTCAGCCATGATTACATTTTAGGATTCTGCGAGCTTGGTGGATTTACATAGTTTAAATAAGCGTTGATGGAGCACCAATACAGACTCTCACCAGCTGAAGGTCGTGTGTAAGTTGCTGGTTGAGAGCGCGCAGTTCCTGCAGCTGCCTCTGGAATGTGCTGTTGTCTTCCTCTGCTTTCTTGCCCGGGGAACGTCCCTCTTGGAGCTCCTGATTTTGGACAGAGCTGTAGCCAGGAAAGGAAAATATAGATATTGCTCAGATTTGCTAACTCCATCTGTTTTTAGATCAAGATTGTCAGCCATGTTAGTCTATCTGGAGCAGTAGAAAAAAGCAAGAATCCAGTAGAGCACTTTAAAGACTAACAAAATTTGTGGCAGGGTATGACCTTTCATGGAGTTATTGCTCACTACTTCAGATACACAGATATTCCGTGTCTCTGAAGACATGAGCAGTGACTCATGAAAGCTCATACCCTGCCACAAATTTTGTTTACCTGTTTAGGGGATAGAGGACCACAATGTGATTTGAACTACCTCACTGGGGTGTTTAGCTCCTATCTGTCAACTTTGGTCAAATATGTATTTTTATTTCTTAAGCGTTATGGTTGGCAGTTAAGATAATACACTCAAGTAATTTACAACCCTTTCCTTCAAAGTGGCTCAGGGGTGTCGAACACATTTGTTATGAGGGCCAGATCTGACATAAATGAGACCTTGTTGGGCCGGGCCATGTGTGTACCTATTCAAGATTAGGTAGCAGAGACATGAACTTTATAAAGGACACAAACACAATTAAAGTTTTTTTTAAAAAAAAACAAACAACCCTGAAATAAAACATGCTTAAAACATTAGTGTTCATTGGTCTTAAAGGTGCTTTCTTTGTATCTCTCCCATGGGATCCAGGGAACTGGGCAAAGAAGATGATGAAGAAAAAGATATTGGATTTATATCCCGCCCTCCACTCCGAAGAGTCTCAGAGCGGCTCACAATCTCCTTTACCTTCCTCCCCCACAACAGACACCCTGTGAGGTGGGTGGGGCTGGAGAGGGCTCTCACAGCAGCTGCCCTTTCAAGGACAACCTCTGCCAAAGCTATGGCTGACCCAAGGCCATGCTAGCAGGTGCAAGTGGAGGAGTGGGGAATCAAACCCGGTTCTCCCAGATAAGAGTCCTCACACTTAACCACTATACCAAACTGGCTCTCCACACCAAACTGGCTCTGGCTCTTTCATTTCTTCCCCAGGGGGCCAGGAGAGGGAGGAACCTCAGCTAATAGAAGGAAGAGAGGCTTGGCTCAGTAACTCTGCTGTGCAATTGAGAGACCCTGGTAGAGCAGGCTCTCCCTCCCCCCTTCCTTCCCAGGGGAAGAGCATAAGCCAGTGGAGAAAATAAGAGACTTTGCTCTGTAGCTTCTGTGCAGTTGTGCAAGCCTTTCCAAGCAAGCTGTTATGCAGAAGGAAGCAAGAGAGAGGGAGAAGAAGGAGATGACAGCCAGTTGCTTGGGGACCTGACAGGAGCCCTCCAAGGGCCTGATTTGGCCCCTGGGCTGCATGTTTTACACCCCTGGTTTAGAGTTCCTTGCACAGCGCTAAACCAAACTGAATTGACTGTACTCTGCTTAATTTTGCCATTAAGGAATGTACTGCATTAAAAGGAGTGGAATAAAACAGGAGTCTGGTGGCACATTAAAGACTAATGTGATTTAGCATAAGCTTTTGTGAGTCAAAGCTCAGTTCATCTGATGAAATGCAGTATAAAAATCTATTTGGCTGGTTTATAGACATACAACATAAGGGTGGGGGGGACGTTACAAAGAAAAGCTGGTTCAAAACAAAGTCCAATCTCAAGAGTAATCAGGTTTACTCAGAACGGGTGTGAGATTCTCCCAACAGCTGTTAGATAAGCAAAATTTAAAACCTAAGATGAGATAAGCAGATATAACAGGAAGTTACAAAGATACAGCTGAATTAATTAACATCTGCAAGCAACAGGATGCTCAAGATTTCATCCTCTTAGCTGGTTGCCTAAGCAAAAGGATGTAAACAAATAACATGAGTATTATGTTCCTGGTTTACCTATTTCCTATAAGGTGTGTGTGTTGGGTGTGGGGGAATGGGTTAGTTAATAAATGTATATCATTTTCAGCAAGATTTGAGTCCAGGAACAACAGAAGAAGAGGAGGAGGGACAGTGGCTTAGTGGTAGGAGGGACAGTGGCTTAGTGGTAGAGCATCTGCTGGGTAAGCAGAAGGTCCCAGGTTCAATCCCCGGCATCTCCAACTAAAAAGGGTCCAGGCAAATAAGCATGAAAAACCTCAGCTTGAGACCCTGGAGAGCTGCTGCCAGTCTGAGTAGACAATACTGACTGTGATGGACCGAGGGTCTGAATCAGTAGAAGGCAGCTTCATAGGTTCATATAAGATATTGGATTTATATCCTTCCCTATACTCTGAATCCCAGAGTCTCAGAGTGGTCATAATTTCCTTTATCTTCCTCTCCCACAAGTTGAGAACTGCGGAGAAGTCCAGCATCGGCGCAAGCAGGAGCCAAACCCAGGTGCTCTGCCTTGTCTTTCTTTGTCCCTCCCCCCCACCCCAAGAGGCCGTTATGCAAGCAGGTCTCCAACAAAGAAGGGTCCTCATCCTCATCCATAGGGTCGGCTTTGAAGGCTGAGCCCATAGGTCTTTTTTAAACAAACAAACAAATGTCCAGAGCAATTATAAAATGAAAGAAAAGAGAAAACTCTTTGAAGGCTGAGCAGTCTTCTTGGTGGGGCTGGGAGGGGGGAGAGCCGCGGAGAAGTCCTGCATCGGTGCGAGATAGGGTTGCCAATCCCCAGGTGGGGACAGGGGATCCCCCGGTTTGGAGGCCCTCCCCCCGCTTCAGGGTCGTCAGAAAGCGGGGGGGGGGGAGGGGAGAGAAATGTCTGCTGGAAACTCTGTTATTCCCTATGGAGATTTATTCCCATAGAAAATAATGGAGAATTGATCCACAGGTATCTAGGGCTCTGGGGGGGGGGCTGTTTTTTTGAGGTAGAGGCACCAAATTTTCAATACAGCATCTAGTGCCTCTCCCAAAAATATCCCCCAAATTTCAAAACGATTGGACCAGGGGGTCTAATTCTATGAGCCTCAAAAGAAGGTGCCCCTATCCTTCATTATTTCCTATGGAAGGAAGGCATTGAAAAGGTGTGCCGTCCCTTTAAATGTGATGGCCAGAACTCCCTTTGGTGTTCAATTATGCTTGTCACAGCCCTGATCTTGGCTCCACCCCTAATGTCTCCTGGCTCCACCCCCAAAGTCCCCAGATATTTCTCACGTTGGACTTGGCAACCGTAGTGCAAGAAGGAGCCGGCCCGAGGGGGAAAGGTGGGAAGAGGCAGCAGAGAATTCTTGGAGAATGCTATCCCTCCCCCCCCCCAATTCTCTCTCTTTTCTTTCATTTTATAACTGCTTTGGACGTTTGTTTGTTTGTTTGTTTGTTTGTTTGTTTGTTTGTTTGTTTAAAAAAGACCAACTCGGTCCTTTGGGTTGTGGTCTCAGTTGCAGAGACCCAAGCGCAGAGAGGTGTGCTTGGGAGAAAGTCTTCAGCAGAAAGAGGGGCGAGAGCCAAGGCTTTTTTTGAGCAGGAGCACACAGGAACACAGTTCCTGCTGGCTTGGTGCCAGGGGTGTGGCCTAATATGCAAATGAGCTCTGTTGGGCTTCTCACATAAAAAGCCCTGTGTGAAACAATGGTGCCATCAGGGGGTGTGGCCTAATATGCAAATGAGTTCCTGCTGGACTGTTCCCTATCAAAAAGGCTCTGGCGAGAGCAAACCTCAAAAGGTGTGTTCCCGCCTGCCCCCCCCCCCCCCCGCCATGGTCTCCGGATGAAGATTTCATCCAATACTCCCTCTCTCTAAACTGTGGAGCCTTACAAGCAAAAAAAATCTGCTTTAAGCTAAAACGAAAATTGGTATTAAGCTAAGACAAAAATGTGCAAGCTGGAGGCTAAAAAACTGAGCTAGCTCACACTAACAGCTTAGAGGGAACAACACCTCCTCCCCCTTTGACCCTGATCAAAATCAAAGATTCTTGGCTGGAGGCTACCGTTCCTAAATAGAATAATAATAGTTCCCTAGATATAAGAGAGAGATCACAGCAGAAAGAGCAGACTGCATAGCTGGGGTGGGCATCGGAGGGAAGAAGCAGCCAAGCTTTGCAGCCCCTTAACACCACATTGTTTAGCTCCCGGGCCCCTCCACCCAACATTTTCTGACTACGGGCCTGCCCGCAACAGATACCCTGTGAGGTGGATGGGGCTGAGAGAGCTTTCACAGAAGCTGCCCTCTCAAGGACAACTCTTACAAGACCCAAGGTCACTCCAGCAGCTGCAAATGGAGGAGCGGGGAATCAAACCTGGTTCTCTCAGATAAAAGTCCGTGCACTTAACCACTACACCAAACTGGCTCTTAAAGTCCAAGTGCTCCCTTCGTCAGATAACTCTGACCCTCGAAAGCTTATACTCCGAAAACCTTGTTGGTCTCTAAGGTGCTCCTGGACTCAAATCTAGCTGGTCTACTGCAGACCAACACGGCTACCCTGTGAAACTCTATTTTCTTCAGTGGATGCTCTGTACATGCTCAGAAGTACTATGTCCAAAGAGAGCAATGAGACAGTGTCACAAATACGGGACAGCGATGCTTGCAAACGTTCAACAATTTAAAAGAGGGCATTTCCTTCCCTCTTGACTTACGCTGAAAAGAAAATTGTTCATTCTGTACCAGATTTTCTGGACTTCAATACACTGAGATTGGATATTACATGAAGTACTATGGAGGGAGGGAATAAAGTCAATGCACACTGTTACATTTCATATCTAAAAGTCAGTTTTGTTCTTATCTAAATTAACGTACAGCTGATATCTTGCAAAGCTCCTCTTGCTAGCTCACCTCACTTGCCAAAGAACTGAGCTCCAGGAAGTTTAAAGCTTGCATAGAAGTGTATGCTAACTAGCCGGGTTCTAATTGTGTTAGCTAACCCACAGGAGGTTCTGCTTTTCTGGCACTCCTCTTGCAATGCTTATCTGGTTTTATTGCAACATACCCTGGATTTCACAAGAAACCTCATGAGGAATGGCTTCCACCCTTTAGCTTCAGTGAATGACCTGGGCATTATGGGAGAGGGAGAAGAAATGTTCTGGGTGGACCAATAACATTTTGGATGGTCCTCATTACATGCTGTTCTTGTTCAGTGCCATAACTTGGATGGGCCAGGCTACCTCAATGCCATCAGGTTTCAGAAGCTAAGGAGGACCAGTTAGTACTTGGATGGGAAACCACTAAGGAAATGCACAGTTGCCATGCAGAGCAGGGGTCCCCAACCCCCGGTCTGTGGACTGGTACCATTCCGTGGCCTGTTAGCAACCAGGCCATGAATTGTATAATTATTTCATTATATATTACAATATAATAATAATAATAAGATGACGTTGGATTTATATCCTGCCCTCCACTCCAAATCTCAGAGCGGCTCACGATCTCCTTTATCTTCCTCCTCCACAACAGACACTCTGTGAGGTGGGTGGGGTTGAGAAAGCTCTCCCAGAAGCTGCCCCTTTCAAGGACAACTCCTGCAAGAGTCCCAAGGCCATTCCAGCAGCTGCAAGTGGAGGAGTGGGGAATCAAACCCGGTTCTCCCAGATAAAAATCTGCACACTTAACCACCACACCAAACCAAAGCATGCAAATGTATCATCCCCAAACCATCATCCCTCCCCCACCAGTTCATGGAAAAATTGTCTTCCACAAAACCAGTCCCTGGTGCCAAAAAGTCCCTGATGCAGAGGCAGGCAATGGCAAATCACCTCTGTTTATCTCTTGCCTTGAAAGCCCTAGAAAAGGGGTGTCAAACTCATTTGTTATGAAGGCCAGATCTGACATAAATGAGACCTTGTTGGGCCGGGCCATGTCAGGTTGGGCTGAGGCATGTTGGGCTGGGCCATGTGTGTGCCTGTTTAAGATTAAGTAGCAGAGATATACATTTTATAAAGAACACAGACAAACACAAATACATAGATCTCCCATGGGATCCAGGGAACTCAGCAAAGGAAGCTCTGGCTCTTTCCTTCCTTCCCCAGGGACTGGGGTGGAGTGGGAGCCTCTGTCAAGCATGGTGAAATTCCATTGATAATTTATTGTTTTAGGGTCCTTCATAACACTGGTCTGTGAAGTATAATGGAGGACCAAGCTTTGCTAGTTCTGTTATTCTTTCCCCTCCCCCTTCTTGCTTTATTGCTTGCAAAGTAGAAGTAGTGAGAAACGAAACTAACTTGAGAAGAAGTAATCAGCACCTTCCCATACATTCCTGGTAGGGAGTGCAACACATCTGGGGAAAGCAAGGACAGAGTCCTAATACCACTATGAGAATGTAGACATTTATGATAGTTTATGTGTGAGAGCTACCCCTCGCCCCCACCTTTTGGAATCCTTTTGAAGTAAGCCTTAAAAGTATTGTATCAATGTATTTGCAGCATCACTCTCAAGAATCTGTTACACTGAAAGTATCCGTTTATCAATAAACATAGTTTTGTATCAACTTCGACTCATCATTGAAACTGCATGCTTGACAGCCTCAGTCAATAGAAGGAAGAGAGGCTTGGCTCAGTAGCTCTGCTGTGCGATTGAGAGAGCCTGGCAAAGCAAGCTGTTATGCAGAAGGAAGCAAGATATAGGGAGAAGGAAGCAGATGATGGCCAGTTGCTCGGGGCCTGATAAGAGCCCTCTGGGGGCCTGATTTGGCCCCTGAACTTCATGTCTGGCACCCCTGCCCTAGAGAGTTGTTATAACTTGGTGATAACTTGACAGCACTTTCTACCACCATGGCAGGTACTTACCTCCACTGCCTGCTCTTTAGCTCTTCCTTGGAACCTTCTCTCTTTAACAGTTGCTCTCTCAGCTGAGCCAAAGCGGTTTCCTTCTCTTCAGCCTTTGCCCTTTCCCTCTGGAGGTCCTGCAAGCAATATGCATTGCATGTGAGGCTGCATCTCTGTGGGAAAGATTCCCCATTGAGCTCAAAGTGCTGCTGCAGCATCCACATGGGGTGATTTCCTGTGGTATCCACTCACATGTACCATTCCCTACCACTACCACTGATGGGTTTTTGACCAGCTTCATTCAAAAATTGATAAGAACCAGGGTTGGTTTTTTTTAGCAGGAACACAGTTCTGGCTGGCTTGGCATCAGGGGGTGTGGCCTAATTTGCAAATAGGTTCCCGCTGGGCTTTTTCTACAATAAAACCTTGTGTGAAACAATGGTGGTGTCAAGGGGTGTGGCCCAACATGCAAATGAGTTCCTGCTGGGCTATTCCATAAAAAAGCCTTGTGTGAAACAATGGTGATGTCAGGAGGTGTGGCCTAATATGCAAATGAGTTCCTGATGGTTTTTTTCCCCCCTTTTTAAAAAAAAGCCCTTATAAGAACTATATTGCTATACAGGGGCTGTGGCTCATTGATAGGGCATCTGTTTGGCCTGTGGTCTGCGGAAGGCCCCAGGTTCTATCCCCAACACCTCCAGCTAAAAAGACCAGGCCGTCGGTGATGTGAAAGACTTTTCTCTGCCAGATATCCCCAGAGAGCTGCTGCCAGTCTGAGTAGGCAATACTGACCTTGACGGACCAAGAGTCTCATTCAGTATAAGGCAGCTTCATGTGTGTTCATAGGTGTAACTGTTACGATGCTGTAGTGACACAGCCACTACCAATATTCATTTGCATTATGCATTATGCATAAGTTTCAGCTTTGTTGGAGCTTGCTGTGATGGCTGAATGCAGTTGCTGAGGGTGGATTTTTAAATACGTACATTTACAGCACGCATCGGTGGACCCCAGGGATTCTAGTAAAACTTTTTAAAAATACAGACTACAGAAAGTGAAAGCTGACCTGCTTCTGAGGATTAGAATAATAGATGTAAGATTTTATACGGGGAGGAAAAGGAAACCCTCTCTTTCTCATTGGAAAACTGGGCTAAAACAAATAAAATGAATTTTAATGGGGATAAATGTAAAGTTCTGCATTTAGGTAGGGAAAATCGTATAATTATAGGATGGGGAAGACTTGTCTCGGCAGTAGTTCATGCAAAAAGGATCTCAGGGTCCTAGTGGACCATACACGGAACATGAGTCAGCAGTGTGGCGCGGTAGCTAAAAAGGCAAATGCAATTTTGGGCTGTATCAACGAAAGTATAATGTCCAGATCAAGCAAAGTGATGGTATCAAGTCAAGTAAACCATGGAGTTCTGTCTGCAAGACCTGAGCATGATAAGACTTTTTAGAGATCATGATTACATAGGGTCACACATCACACACACAATATGTGTCAAATGATCCTGAGCTTGTCCTCTTGGGTTAAGAATGCAGGGCATGCCTTGCTGGATTACATCAAAATCCATTTTATTGAGCATCTTGGGCCAGAATCTCAGCAGCCAGCAGGTGCTTAAGAGAGGCTCACTGAAAAGTGACTGAGGGAACGAAGATCTGCTTCATAATAATTCCAGACACTCTCTCTGAAGAAGTGTGCATGCACATGAAAGCTTATACCCAGATTTACACTTTGTTGGTCCTACAGGAGACACCGGACACAAACTTTGGTCCCTCTGCACTTGTTCTTGTCCTGCAGTGCCCTCTGGTGGTTAAAGCAATATAACTGAAACCCAAAGTAAAAGCAGGAGAAGAAATCATACTGATGAATTAACAGTAGTCTTTAAGTCCAGAGGAGTTAGCCATGTTAGTCTGTTGCTGCAAAATAGTAAAGAGTCCAGTAGCACCTTTAAGGCTAACACATTTTATTGTAGCATAAGCTTTTGAGAAACACAGCTCTCTGCATCTGATGAAGAGAACTGTGTTTCTCAAAAGCTTACAGTACTATAAAATGTGTTAGTCTTAAAGGTCCTACTGGACTCTTTACTATTTTGTAGTTTTAAGTGTTAACTTGCCAGAAGCAATTGTTGAGATGCACAGAAGTTGGTGCAAGTCTGAGCACTGTGGGAGGGGATTGTTGCCTCGCCACAGCAATTCCTCCTATCCAGGGCTTTTTTTGTAGCAGCGACTCCTTTGCATATTAGGCCACACCTCCCTGATGTAGCCAATCCTCCAAGAGCTTACAGGGCTCTTAGTACAGGGCCTACTTTAAGCTCTTGGAGGATTGGCTACATCAGGGGTGTGTGGCCTAATATGCAAAGGAGTTCCTGCTACAAGAAAAATCCCTGCTCATATCTCAAGGGGATCTGATTTGGAGGGTCCGCCCACTGGAGGCCCTGATCTGGATGGCCTAGGCAAAAATCAACCTACCACAAATGTTACTTTGTAAAGTGCTACTGGACTCTTATACCTTTCTACTGAAATCTGTATGTAAAGCGCACACACAAGAACACTCGTGACTCACACAAACCTAAAACTTACAGCATTAAACAGGCCACTAATTTATAATTTTATCTCCATAACAATGAGGACTAGCAATTTGTTCTGAAAAAAATCAAGCAAAAGCTTTATTTTTAGTCAGACCTAGATTCTGCATTAGAAGAAGCCATATTTTAGTATGATGGTCATGGATATTTTTTACTAGACCAGCAAGCCAAATCAAACTACTCAATTACCTTCTCCAGGTTGGTCGACACTTCACACTTGGCATTCAGCTGTTCCTTCAGGCTGCTGTTCTCCCGTTCCAGATCACTGACTCGCTGGGAGACGTCCTGCAGGCGGCTCAGCTCCATCCCCTGCTGCCGACTCTGGGACTCAAGGTGGATGAGGCGGAGATTCTGCCCCGCCAGCATCTCTTCCTGGGCCTGCGTTTGCGCCTTCATGCGCCGATTATCCTTGTCCAGCTGCCGCCTCTGGCTCTCAGCTTGGCTCAACGCCTCCTCCAAAGCCCCCTTTTCTGCCTCCAGCTGCGCCAGGGTCACCTTGAGTTGCTCCAAGCCACGCTGCAGGCCCTCCAGCTCCCGCTGGGCCTCGTGCATCTCCTCCTCTGTCTGACGAGCCTTCTGGGCCAGCCGGGCCCCCTGCAGCCGTTCGTCCTGAAGGTTCCGTTGGGCCTCCCTCAAGTCAAATTCAGCCTGGGTGGCCACAGCCTGCAAAGCCTGGGCTCCAGCCTGTAGGGCTTCCCGCTCACGCTCCAAGGCTTGGACTTCTTCCACCAGATGCTCGGCCTCCAGGTCCCTTTGCTTGCGCTCGTGCTCTAGTTTTTCTAGAGCTTTGGCATGTGCCTCCTGAAGGGTCCTCAGCCGTTCCTCAAGGCCCAAGGCCCGACGGGCCTCCGCCTCCCGCTGTTCCTCAGCCTCCCTCAACAAAGTCCGAGCCTCTGACAGCGCCTTCTCCATTCCTGTCAGCAAGGCCTTGGCCTCTTGCTCTAGAGCCTGGCTTCTCCCCATTTCTGAGGCCAGTCCCTCAGCCTCACTCCGCTTCTCCTCAGCCTGCCGGTTCGGAGTCTGCAGTGAATGATCGCGAAAGTCTGGCACCTTCTCTTTAGCCTGAGGATCCACCTGGATTTGCAGGGATTCATGTGAAAAATGAAACTTGTAAGTCACACCAGAACTGTTCCTCACAAAATGCTGCTTGATTCTTTATTCTCAGCTATTACCGTAAAATAGAGGTCCCCAACCTTTTTGAGCCTGTGGACACCTTTGGAATTTTGACACAGGGTGGTGGGCATCCAAGAAAACTGCTGTCACAGAAAGAACCACCAACCACAAAATGTCAGGGAGCACAATCATGCATAACTCTCACAGTAAATCTTCAGCCTTCAAGGCAGTTGCTCTTTTTAACACATGGCACCTGATTTTTTTGCCACTGTGTGACAGAGTGTTGGACTGGATGGACCATTGGCCTGATCCAACATGGCTTCTCTTATGTTCTTATGTAGGGCTGCCAAGCCCCTGGTGCAGGCGGGGGTTCCCCCGCCTGGGAGATTCCCAAACCGCCGGCCCACATTGGCGATGTTGCGCAGTGGTCACTCTAGGCGTTTCCGGGAAAACTTGATGGTTTTCCTGGAAGCTCTAGCCATTTGGGAGGGAAAACTCTATGGTACAATAGGTACCATAGTTTTCCCCCTCCCAAATGGCTAGAGCATCTGGGAAAAAAACAAGAGTTTCCCCAGAAACGCCTAGAGCGGCTAGCATGCGACATCACCAGTGTGATGATGTCACTTCTGGGTGACATCATCGCACCACGCGTGTGTTGGGCATGCGAAGAAATTCCCCTGCTAGAGCCAGTGAGGGACTTGGCAACCCTATTCTTATGCCCAGCCAATCAGAAGCTTTGCTGAGACCATCCCTGCTTGGCCGTCCCACTTTCTAAAAACCTTTGGCAAGCACCAGGAAAAGTACAGGCACCATGTTGAGGAAATCTACCATAAAGGAATATTAATCCTCCCAAGGGCTTCTCCTGTTTTAAGATCATCATGAAAGTCCCTCCTTTGTAGAGGCCAAGATCCATGGCCACAAGAGGCAGGGCCTCTTCTATTGTGGCACCCCTTCTCTATGAAATGTAGGGTTGCCAATCCCCAGGTGGGGGCAGGGGATCCCCCGGTTTGGAGACCCTCCCCCCGCTTCAGGGTCATCAGAAAGCGGGGGGAGGGGAGGGAAATATCTGCTGGGTACTCATGATTCCCTATGGAGATTTATTCCCATAGAAAATCATGGATAATTGATCCGTGGGTATCTGGGGCTCTGGAGGGGGGCTGTTTTTTGGGCTAGAGGCACCAAATTTTCAATATAGTATCTAGTGCCTCTCCCCAAAATACCCCCCAAGTTTCAAAAAGTTTGGACCATGGGGTCCAATTCTATGAGCCCCAAAAGAAGGTGCCCCTATCCTTCATTATTTCCTATGGAAGGAAGGAATTGAAAAGGTGTGCCGTCCCTTTAAATGTGAGGGCCAGAACTCCCTTTGGAGTTCAATTATGCTTGTCACAGCCTTGATCTTGGCTCCACCCCTAATGTCTCCTGGCTCCACCCCCAAAGTCTCCTGGCTCCACCCCCAAAGTCCCCAGATATTTCTTGAATTGGACTTGGCAACCCTAATGAAATACCCTGCTCATGGAATCCCACCTGCCCCCTCACTCTTGTTAATTAGAAGACTGGTGCATGCACACATATTTCTCAGGCATTTGCATTGCTAGAGGTGGGCTTTCATACTGATTGCCTTGCTGTTGTTTTGCAACTGCCAACACTGATTTGCTAAGCTGGTTATGACGGCATGGAATGTTCAAAAACATTCCAGCTACTCAGAGAACAAAGCTGTCAGGACATTTGCAGTCCAACTTCTCAAAGGGAAGGAAAAACAGTCCTTAAACTTCACACCAGCTCCAATGACAGGATTTTTTTAAAAATCTGAGGCCCTTATAAAATATCATCAGCCGTTTCTACAGTTGTACAGGGGATGAATTGTAAACTATACATTTTAGCATTTTTTTTAAAAAAAATCTTGTATAATTTTCACAGTTGTCCACTCAGTGTTCAAATAACGCCTTCAAATAACACATCTTCTAAAAGAGATTCTGGAGCTTTTTAAACAGCTGCATCATGATCAGAAAATTCAATAGATGCAGCCATGCCAGCCACACAACCCCCCAGCTGTGTGTTTCATACCTCTCTGTGAAGAAGAGCCATAGTTTTTTGCTCCCTTCCCAAGCTCCCAGAATTGTTGGACTTTTCCAGTGCCTCCTGCAGCTTCCTTCTCAGTTCCTGGTTCTCCCGCTCCAGGGCAGGCAACCGACCTGCCTCCCTCACCTCAGAGCTCAACAACAGAGGCACCGCATTAAGTTCTGAAGAAAAGGGAAAAATGAAATTGCCATTCTTAACCTCTGGGCTTAGTCTGGGAAGGGACAGAGGGCTTTCACGTGGGGCAAGAAACAAAGGGGTATGCTCACTCTCTGGGCCCCAGTCAGACTCCAGTTCTTCTGCCCGGAGAAAGTCCAGGGGCTCCACCAAACTTTTCCTCAGCTGTCTCTCCAAAGCCAAGTTCTCTGTCAGAAGCTCCTCTGTCTGGTGATAAATCTGGTCCCGTTCCTGGGGGAGGGGGACATGCTTAATTCCTATGAGGATGGCAGGGTGGTGGTGGTGACTGCCCTAAGGACATCAGAAGAGCCCTGTTGGCTCATACTGGAACCATGCATAGGAATAGCTGCGTGAGTTAGGACAGGGGTGTCGAACTCATTAGTTATGAGGGCTGGAACTGACATAAATGAGACCTTGTCGGGCTGGGTCATGTGTGTCATAAAATGTAATGCCAGGTACTGGAGACATAAACGTTATAAAGGACACAGACAAACACAATTAAAGTTTTTTGTATTTCTCCTGTGTGATTGAGGGAACTGAGCAAAGGAAGCTCTGGCTGTTTCCCTCCCTCACCAGGGGATGAGGAGGGGGTGGGGCCACAGCCAATAGAACGAAAAGAAGCTTGGCTCAGTAGCTGTGCTGTGTGACTGAGAGAGCCTGGCAATGCACGCTCTCCCTCCTCTCCTTCCACCTCAACGAAGAAGGCTCAATCAATGGAGAAAACAGAGGCTTTGCTCTGTAGCTCCTGTGTGATTGAACAAGCCTGGAAAAGCAAGCTGTGATGCAGAAGGAAGGAACATAAGAACATAAGAGAAGCCATGTTGGATCAGGCCAATGGCCTATCCAGTCCAACACTCTGTGTCACAGAAAAAGAAGGAAGCAGACTTACTTGCGGGCCTGATAGGAACCCTCTGGGGGCCTGATCTGACCCCTGGGCTGGACGTTTGACACCCCTGAGTTAGGAGAACTTGCAGATGAGAGAGGAGCAATTTCACTTTTTTGTCCTACTTAATTCTTAACTCATGCAGCTATTCCTATGCACGGTTCTTTCCTACAATCCTGAGGATGATCTTTCTGGCGATCAGAAGTGGCTGCAGGAATAGTATAGAATATGGAGAAACTGTGTTCCATGCACAGAGCAGTATGCTTTTGCCCACTATGTATTTTCTATTATATCTCTGTACTAAAAGAACAATTGTCACCTTGGCTTTTAAACCAGTGGAGTCCAGAAGCATTGCATGTTCACTGAATGCAAGACACAGTAAGTGGAGAAGAGCCTTTGGCAATGTTTAAGGGGGGAAGGAGTGGGATCTCTGTCATGAATGCAGAAGTGTGCCCCCATTTTCAAGTGTGTAAAGCTGGACGGGTTTGTCTCACCTCTTGGACCTGGTTTAGACAGATTTGCAGCTTCTCCTTCTCCTTTTCCAATTGGTTCAGACGCTGATCCCGGGCATGAACTGCCTCTAGCTGCCCCTCCAACATAGCCTTGGTCTCCAGCAAGGCCTGAGAAAATTCACGCTCCTCCTGCCAGTGGAAAACAGCTTGTTCAGTTCATCTGGAGGCACTTCTATTCTCCAGTTAAAGTTGTTTCACATAGATGTTTTGCTCCACCTTGGCTACCTTGTTACAGCGCTTTCAGGGGAGGTTCCATCTTACATAATCCTCTATTCGTTTTCCATGTTTCCCTCGACTTGTTGCTGTCTTATCTAAACTGTTGGAAAAGGCAGTGTCTGGTGTATAAAGAAGAAAAGAAATCCCTGAAGGAGGCAGCAAGGAGACAATTAGATAGGAATAGATAGCACTTTCTCTCCTGTTAAGTGTCATTCCTTGTCTGTCTCCAGATTGCTACTCTTACGGCAATTTCCTGCTTCTTCTCAGAAGTTCCACACCTAGTGTCTCTCTCTCTCTCTCAGCTAGAGATGTAGTTAGGAGTAGAAGTCTATCTCTGTCTCTCCTCTTTACAATCAAATATATTAATTCCTAAAAAAAAACTTAAATCAGGTTGTTCACCATTGCTGTGTTAATTACTCTGCCAACAGGGGATACGGGCCCAGATTAAGCACATCTCTGATTAAAGTCAGAAAGACTGCCAGAGACTTCTTGGCATGAGCAGGCTTGAACTAAGAAACACAGACAGCGACTTCCTGCGGTCCACAGCATGGTCACTGAATAGATAGTTGCATGGTAAGCAACTATCCAATTTGGAGAGAAAGAATGAAGACCAATCTCATCGAAACAGACTTCTGGATTGTTACCAACATCAGCCCAGCTGATGGTACAGAGCAAGGGAGGCCAAACTTGCTTAATGTAATGTGGCTTTGAGAGCCACAAGACAGGAACATCAGATATTTTAGAGCCACAAGACAGGAAGGAAGGAAGGAAGGAAGGAAGGAAGGAAGGAAGGAAGGAAGGAAGGAAGGAAGGAAGGAAGGAAGGAAGGAAGGAAGGAAGGAAGGAAGGAAGGAAGGAAGGAAGGAAGGAAGGAAGGAAGGAAGGAAGGAAGGAAGGAAAATAGATGGGGGAAGGAAAGGTGAAAAGAAAGCAACTTTAAATGCATTCTCCAAGCTGCCAATTGGCTTGGCTTGGAGAAGTCATTTAAGAAGTCATTAAAGAGACAAATGCCTTCCCCAAGCTGGCCAATGGAGTGTTGGGGGCTTTAAGAGGCACACAATACGCATGAAAGAGCCACATGTGGCTCCCAAGTCACAGTTTGGCCACCCTGTGATAGGGTTATATTATAACAGAATGGTTCAGGAAGGGGAGGAGGCGGGTTGGTTTTATACCCTGCCCTTCAGTCTCAGAGTGGCTTACAATCACTTTCACTTCCTCTCCCCACAACAGACATCCCGTGGTGGGGCTGAGAGAGTTCTGAGAGAACTGTGACTGACCCAGGAGGTCACCCAGCTGCCTTTATCTGGAAGAGTGGGAATGGGACAGTATGTATTGTCTGTTTGCTGTATGTATTGCCCTGCTCTCACTGCATTGTTTTCTACTAATGCAACACCATTGTCTGCATTGTTTGCCATACGTACAATTTTTCATAACTCCAGCCCTATTGCATTACTTATTAGGTGTCTCATGCCATTTGACCCACTGACTTATACTGTCCAATCCATCTTGACTCTCAGTGAAAAAGGTGGGTTGTAAACAAATAAATTTAAAATGTATTAGTGTTTATCACCCTCTCCCCAGGATTGGTTATCTTCCCTCACAGAACACACGTTTATATGTTAGACCCAGGTATCAATCCTACCTTTAGCTGGACCCGGCACTGCTCTAAGGCAGGAAGCCGTTCCCTGAGGGTCATCAACTCTGCCTGAAGCCGTTCTGTCCTCACCGCTTTCTCTCGGAAGGCATCCAATTCGTCCCGGTACAGCCTAGCCAGCCGGGCTTCCCCTGCCAGTTTCCGGTTCTGGAGGAAAAGCACGGGTTTGAAATGAGTGGGTTCAGGAGTACAGAAAAAGAATGAAGGGCGTGGGGTTAGACTTGGACAATGGGAGTTAAGGAAGAGTAAGGCAAGGAAGCAGGGACAAATTTGACTTGGCAAGACTCTCAGAAGCTAAGCAGGGCTAGCCCTGGTTAATACTTGGATGGGAGGCCACCAAGGAATGGCAGGGTTGCTATGCAGAGGCAGGCAATGGCCACCCACTTCTGAAATCTCTTACCCTGAAATGGGGTTGCCATGTTGACCTTAGTGAGATTTAGGCGAGTAGTTGTATTAGTTTGAACAGGGGTCGTTTTGTAGAAAAATAGCTAGTGGAGCTCATCCAGGGATTGTTATGCAGCTGCACCTACTATTCGATGGGCAAGGTGGGGAGGAGGAGGTGGAACCCTCAGAAAGGCTCAGGAGCTGTGCTCTGTGAGCTCCTGCTTTAATCCAAGGCCTGGGTCTGAAGCAATAGAACAAAGTTTGGCACCTTTAAGAGCAACATGTTGGGTATAAGCCATCACGAGCACGCACACTTCTTCGGACTTAACCTTAATGAGAGCACTTGGGAATGCCTCTAATGTCTCTGTTTTGCAGAAGGCTTTTTTAGCTTGAGCACAGTGGATCTCCCAAAATATGTGGACAATGAAATTGTTTAATGGCTGTTTACTGACGTTTCATCATATTCTTGAAAGGTTTTCAATTGCTTGTATCTGTTAGTGGCTGTTGTAAATCGTACTAAACTGCTGTTGAGCGGAGGACAAGGCGGGGTTTGCATCTGAAAGTAGATAAAGATGTTGCTCCAAAGCCAAGTTCTCTAAAGAGTACCTCTTGCCGCATCTTTTGAAGTTGCCCCTCCAAATCCTTTAATTCGTCTTGTTGATCCAGCAGCTCTTCCATTTTCTCTTCCCTGGGAGCAGCAATAGAATTAGGACCTCTTGAGGAACACATGCCTAATGCCCAGATCCCCCAGTAATCCTGGGTGGGGCATGTAAACCAAATCCCCTTTGATAATTAATTTCTAAAAATAGGGATTCTTGGGCCTCAAGCTTCTCTGCAAGCCACTTCCTAGTCACGTACCGTCAATCTGTTAAAGCAGCACCATTAAACAAAAGCCAAAAGTAAGCTTTTCTGGAATTGACATCAGATGCCACATTCTGGGAAACCATTTGTAGCATTCGGAACCCTTTTAAAAGGGCCAGTTTAGTGCAGTGGTTAAGTCCATGGATTGTTATCTGGGAGAACGGGGTTTGATTTCCCACTCCTCCACATGCAGCTGCTAGAGTGACCTTGGGTCAGTCTATAACTCTCTCAGAGCAGTTCTCTCAAGAGCAGTTCTCTCAAGAGCAGTTCTCTCAGAGCTCTCTCAGCCCCACCTACCTCACAAGGTGGCTGCTGTGGGGAGGGGAAGGGAAAGGAGACTGTAAGGTGTTCTAAGTGAAGGACAGGGTATAAATCCAGTCTCTTCCTCCTCTTCTTTTTTTTACAAAGAGGGCTATAAAAGGATGCTCACTGCACCTAATTATCTTATTTACTTCATTTATACCCTACATTTCTTCCCAGTGGGGACCCAAAGTGGCTTACAACATTCTCTCCAGGGGTGGAATTCTAGCAGGAGCTCCTTTGCATATTAGGCTACACACTCCTGATGTAGCCAATCCTCCAAGAGTTTACAAGGCTCTTTTTTCTAAGCTCTTGGAAGATTGGCTACATCAGGGGTATGTGGCCTAATATGCAAAGGAGCTCCTGCTAGAATTCCACCCCTGCTCCTCTCTGCCATTTTATCCTCACAACAACTCTCTGAGGTGTGGTGACAAACCAAAGTTCACCCAGCAAACTTCCATGACAGAATGAGGATTCAAACCTGGGTCTCCTGGATCCTAGTCTTATGCTTTTGCTGGGTTTTCTCTGGATCCTCAGTGTTTCCATTTTTTTTTTTAAAGTTTCTTTACAAATATATAAAATTACTGCAAAATCAACAAAACATCACCACACCAACCCAAATCCAAGTACTACCTATCAGCAGTTCATACTTCTAATCAGTGTTCCCTCTAAACTGAGTTGGTGTGAGCTAGCTCATAGGTTTTTAGCCTGTGGCTCACACCTTTTTGTCTTAGCTCAGGAAAAATGGCACCAGAGCAAAGTAATTTATGCAATAGCTCACAATTTCATTGCCAGTAGCTCACAACTTTATTCCAGTAGCTCACAAAGCAGAATTTTTGCTCACAAAACTCTACAGCTCGGAGGGAACATTGCTTCTAATCAGGGCTTTTTTTGTGACAGGAACTCCTTTGCACAATAGGCCATACTCCCTGATGTAGCCAATCCTCCAAGAGCTTACAGTAGGCCCTGGAAGAAGAGCCCTGTGAGCTCTTGGCGGTTTGGCTACATTAGGGAGGTATGGCCTGATAGGCAAAAGGAGTTCCTGCTACAAAAAGAAAAGCCCTACTTCTAATGACATTTGGGGGGCACCTGCTGCATCCCACTCACAATTCGTGCTGCAGACGCCGCATCTGGGCTCGGGTTTCAGCCAGTTGCACCCCAAGATGCTGATGGCTGTTCTCGGATGGGGGAACTTGGGGGGGTTCCCGCTGTCCCTGCTGCAGCTCCCATAATTTCTGTAAGAAGAAAAATGGAACAGATGGCACACAACTAGAAGGGAGTCATGAGGGCAGAGAGACCCTAGTACTCACTGGTGGTCTCCCTTCCAAACACTGTCCAGGGCCCACCCTGTGTAGCTTCCAGGATCTAATGAGATCAGGCTCACCTGGGCTGTCCAGGTCAGGGTTCCCTCTCCTTACTTTGAACTAAAAACATCAAGAACTAAAAACAAGTCTCTAGCCCTTTGGCTTATTAAGATCTTAGGGGGAAAACAGTCTGGCAGGAGTTTATTTACCGTAGTCCTAACTTTCTCCTGATATGTAGCAACATTGGGATGACTCGCAAACCTCCTGGGCACTTGAATTTAAATGTCCTGAATATTATTTAATCCAGGGGTGGCCAAACTTGCTTAATGTAAGAGCCACATAGAATAAAGTCAAATGTTTGAGAGCTGCAAGACATGAACGTCAAATGTTGGAAGCAAGGAAGGAAGGAAGGAAGATAGATCGGGGGAGGTGGAGGTGGAAAGAAAGCAACTTTAATTTTAAATGCATTCTCTAAGACACTGGCCGCTTGGCTTGGAGAAGTGATTTAAAGAGACAAATGCAGTGGGGGCTTCAAAAGCCACACATGTGTGAAAGAGCTGCAGTATGGCTACCCCTGATTTAATCTATCAAATGTTGACTGCTTCTGTATAGATGTTTCATGTTTATTCATGCTGACTGCCAGCCCCAAATACCTCACTACCATCTTGCCTAAAAGGATCCAGAGTGGAAAACCTTTGGATCAGGAATGTATATATGAGGAAAGGATAGCTCAGGAAGTATGGTTTTGAACTCTGTGAAATTTCTGGAGATTTGGGGGTGGAACTTGGGGAGGGGAGGGACTTGAGCAGGGCTTTTTCTGCAGCAAAAACTCCTTTGCATATTAGGCAACACCTCCCTGATGTAGCCAATCCTCCAAGAGTTTACAGGGCTCTTCTTACAGCCTACTGTAAGCTCTTGGAGGATTGGCTACATCAGGGGTGTGTGGCCTAATATGCAAAGGAGTTCCTGCTACAAAAAAAAAAGCCCTGGACTTGAGACATGGCATAGAGTCCATCTTCCAAAGCAGCCACTTTCTCCAGGGGACCTGATCTCTGTAGTCTGGAGATCAGTTGTAATTCCAGGAGATCTCCAGATCCCACCTGGAGGTTGGCAACACTATGACAGGAGGCCACTCTCTGGGGACAAGGTGGGCATTACAAGCATCATATCCTGCACCTCCAAGCCTGCATCTCGTTCATGCACCAACTCTCGAATACAGGGCACTAAGTCCCATAGGAGTTGCTCCATCTCCAAGGGTGCCAGTTCCTTCCACTGGAGCCTCAGCATGTTCTTGGGTTCTTGGGTCACCTGAAACAGATAGAGAATGATGTGTCAACTTGTAGGCCAAGGTACACTGCTGCAAAGCCAATGTGTATTACTAAGAATCCTGGGAATTATTTTAGGGTGCTGGTCTGAATCCCTGCAAAAGAATTTTTGTGTTCCTTAGTGGCAACGGTTGCTTCCTCAATGGGATCTAGTTGTCAGGACAGGGGTGGCCAAACTGGCTCTGAAGCCACATGTGGCTCTTTCATACACAAAAATGTGTGGCTCTTCAAAGCCCCCACCGCCCTGTTGGCCAGCTTGGAGAAGGCATTTGTCTCTTAAAGAACAATGTCCCTGCTGCACTTCTCCAAGCCAAGCCAGCCAGCAGCTTGGAGAATGCATTTAAAGATGCTTTCTTTCCATCTCTCCCTCCCCATTCCCCCATCTATGTGCCTTCCTTCCTTCCCTCAAACATCTGACGTTCATGTCTTGCAGCTCTCAAACATCTGACATTTATTCAATGTGGCTCTTTCGTTAAGCACGTTTGGCCACCCCTGTGGCAGGAGATGGCAGTGGATGCTTTCTCAACGGGAGCTACTTGTCAGGAGATGGCTTTCTCAATGGGAACAAAGATTTTCTTATTCAAGAACCCGTCAGAGCTTGGAGAAGGTACCACACACACAGCCCAGCTAAAGGAAGGGGGCAGGTGTGTGTGTGTGCATGGAAAAAAAAGATCAGTCTTCAGAGCCAACAGAGAGAGCTGTGAATTGGTTATGAACGAAGCCCCTCAGAGTGCAGAGTCTGTTTCTGAGGTGGCAAATCTACTGTCCTCTAGGAGGACCTCTTTGTCTGCACCTGTGGTAATCCAAATGGAACCATACTCAGGTCACACTGCCTCTGGAACTTTCTGCTACATTACAGACATGAAGAAGAAGATACTGGATTTATATCCTGCCCTTCACTCTGTCTCAAAGTAGTTCACAATCTCCTTTATCTTCCTCCCCCACAACAAACACCCCGTAAGGTAGGTGGGGCTGAGAGAGTTCTCATAGAAGCTTCCCTTTTAAGGACAAGTCTGCGAGAGCTATGGCTGACCCAAGGCCGTTCCAGCACCTGCAAGTGGAGGAGTGGGGAATCAAACCTGGTTCTCCCAGATAAGAGTCCACACACTTAACTATTACACCAAACTGGCTCTATGGAGAACACACATCAAGTATGGCGTCACATTAGATTCCCATATATCCCAGCATTCATCCTTCTCCCCAAGGCACAGGAAGCTTGAAATAAAACACATTAGTGGGGGAAATTATGGGTAGAAAAGCAGTTATCACATTACCTCTTGGATGGCAGAAGCCAAGGCAGTCTGAGTATCGATGTCCAAGGTCTGGATACGGCCAATGATCTCATCTCGCTGTTCACACTATCAGAGGTCAAGGATGATCAAATTCTTTAAGTTGCCTATTGAAGCAGTACAGACATATCCACACTACAGACCTAAACTGGTTTAGCGGCCGTATAGTCTCACCCAAGGAACCCTGGGAATTGTAGTTCTAAAGCTGGGAGATGCTTCAGACCTTGCACAGAGAACTTCCAGCAACCCACACCAAAGTACTAGTCCCATGATCCTTTGGGGAGATCATGACTGTAGCATAGATAGTAAAGAGTCCAGTATCACCTTTAAGACTAACAAATTTTATTGTAGTATAAGCTTTTGAGAAACACAGCTCTCTTAATCAGAGGTAGGGTTGCCAATCCCCAGGTGGGGGCAGGGGATCCCCCGGTTTGGAGGCTCTCCCCCTGCTTCAGGGTCATCAGAAAGTGGGGGGAGGGGAGGGAAATGTCTGCTGGACACGCTATTATTCCCTATGGCGATTTATTCCCATAGAAAATAATAGAGAATTGATTTGCGGGTATTTGGGGCTCTGGGGGGGCTGTTTTTTGAGGTAGGGGCACCAAATTTTCAGTACAGCATCTAGTGCCTCTCCCAAAAATATCCCCCAAGTTTCAAAACGATTGGACCAGGGGGTCCAATTCTATGAGCCCCAAAAGACGGTACCCCTATCTTTCATTATTTCCTATGGAAGGAAGGCATTGAAAAGGTGTGCCGTCCCTTTAAATGTGATGGCCAGAACTCCCTTTGGAGTTCAATTATGCTTGTCACAGCCTTGATCTTGGCTCCACCCCTAATGTCTCCTGGCTCCACCCACAAAGTCTCCTGGCCCCACCCACAAAGTCCCCAGATATTTCTTGAATTGGACTTGGCAACCCTAATCAGAGGCATCTTTGGACTCTTTACTATTTTACAGCAACAGACTAACACAACTAACTCCTCTGGATTGATGACCATGGGTAAGATATATAAGCTCTTTAGGATCTGCTTTCCATACTAAAGCTCTCTTGACTGTTATTTCCAGTTATAACCAGCCTGTGAGCTCATATTGCTATTGAAGCTACTGTCAATACTGCTAAATGTATATCTATTGTTAAAAAGTATTTAAGTCCGAAGAGAAGGAATAAAAGATAATTAGAAGAAGAACAGATTGGATTTATACCCTGCCCCTCACTACCCAAAGGAGTCTCAAAGTGGTTTACAATCTCCTTTCCCTTCCCCTCCTCACAAGACACCCTGTTGGGTGGAGCTGTGAGCTCTGACAGAAACTGCTCTTTCCAGATTAGCCTCTGAGAGAGTTATGACTGACTCAAGGTCACTCCAGCAGTTGCATGTGGAGGAGTGAGGAATTAGGAACGGAACTGAAAACAAATGAGCCAGTATCATAATGCCCTTGTATAAATCGCTGGTGCAATCTCATTTGGAATACCGTGTGCAATTCTGGTCATCGCACCTCAAAAAAGATATTATAGCATTGGAAAAAGTACAGAAAAAGGCAACTAGAATGATTAAAGGATAGGAACACTTTACCTATGAAGAAAGGTTAAAACGCTTGGGGCTCTTTAGCTTGGAGAAACGTCGACTACGGGGTGATATGATAGAGGTTTACAAGATTATGCATGGGATGGAGAAAGTAGAGAACTCGTGGGCATTCAATGAAATTGCTGAGCAGTCGGGTTAGAACGGATAAAAGGAAGTACTTCTTCACCCAAAGGGTGATTAACATGTGGAATTCACTGCCACAGGAGGTGGTGGTGGCTACAAGCATAGCCAGTTTCAAGAGGAGATTGGATAAACATATGGAGCAGAGGTCCATCAGTGGCTACTAGCCACAGCGTACTCTCACAATAGAAGAACTTGTGGGCATTCAATGAAATTGCTGAGCAGTCGGGTTAGAACGGATAAAAGGAAGTACTTCTTCACCCAAAGGGTGATTAACATGTGGAATTCACTGCCACAGGAGGTGGTGGCGGCTACGAGCATTGCCAACTTCAAGAGGGGATTGGATAAACATATGGAGCAGAGGTCCATCAGTGGCTACTAGCCACAGCGTATTGTTGGAACTCTCTGTCTGGGGCAGTGATGCTCTGTATTCTTGGTGCTTGGGGTGGGGGCACAGTGGAAGGGCTTCTAGCCCCATTTGTGGACCTCCTGATGGCAAATGGTTTTTTTTTGTGTGTGTGGCCACTGTGTGACAGAGTGTTGGACTGGATGGGCCATTGGCCTTATCCAACATGGCTTCTCTTATGTTCTTATGTTCAAACCCGGTTCTCCCAGATAATAGTCTGAGCACTTAACCACTAAACCAAACTGGCTCTTCCTCCCCACCCCTTTTTTTCCTTCAATATTTTGTGTGTGACTGTGTGTGCCTGCATGCCTACTGGGGCCTGGACATTTTTTGCGAGAGGCGGCTTGATATGACCGTCTCTGCGTCTCAGCCCTGGTATTCCTTTGGAGGTCTCCCTTCCAAGTACTTGCTAGGGTTGGCCCTGCTTAGCTTCCAAGATCAGGCTTTGGTTATTTTCCCGTTGTTCATGAGAAAAATATTAGAAAGTCTGTCAAATCTTAGAGTTCAGCAAAATTCTCGCAGGGGGATTGAACAATGGAGTCCAGAAGCAAGTATTTTTTTTGAGAGGGGGGTTAAGAAAGAAAGAGCATAACAAACTTTAGAGCTTCCGGAGCTGAGCTCCTGTGAGTTACTGCCCAAAATGAGGCCTGCTTGTCACTATGTCATGGTTACACTAACAATACCACAGAAATGACTGACTCCCTATCCTCTCCGACATACCTGTACGGCACCTCCCAGCAAAAGCAAGAGCAGCTTCCTCATCTCCTTGATACCCTGTGCTGGCAAAACAGAATAAACGGTTATCATGATTTAGAACCAAAAGCACACCTATATTTCCTTCTAGAATTACAAACCACAAAGTGGGGCTTGGAGTTCTCCCAGAATTACTACTGAACTCTTGAACAGAGATCAGTTCCCCTGGAAGAAATGGCAGTTTCAGAGGGCAGAGTCTATGGTATGATATGAAATCCAAGAGAAATTAAAGTTCTAGAGGCTGCAGAGGGTGGATGCTCTAGGATTGCATTTTTCCTGCAGAATACAGTAAAGACTAGGAGAAACTGATTATCACCTGTAAAGACATGAAAGTCCAGAGACTATTTGGGGATTAAGAGAATAGTTGCTGTTGGGTGGCCAGTGTCTTCACTTCATAAGAACCTTTAGGGTGGATTTTTCTCTATAACGCTGAGAAGAATCTGAAGAGAATTTTGAGGCTGTTGTTGAGTGGAACATAACTGGATAACAGCCACCTATACCAACACAAATATTTAGGATCAAGGCATTCCAATGACATAAAGAATGCAAGCATATAGAAGCCTGCAAGTGTTGTTAAGGGAGAGAAAAGGCAGGGAAAAGTGATATGAGGTGCAGAATTTAAATTTATAATGTGATCTGGGTGTGACATCACATCCCTGCTGAATAGGGTTGCCAATGGGTTGTAGAATTCCTGAAGATATGAGGGAAGAGCTGGGGGGCGGAAAGTTTGGGGAGGGTCATCAACAGGGTATAATACCATAGAGTCCACCCTCCAGAGCAGCTATTTCCTCCACAGGAACTGGTCTCTGTTGTCAGGAGAGTTGTTATAATTCCAAGAGATCGACAAGAAGAGATGCCAGCCTCCAGGTGAGACCTGGGGATCCCCTGGAATTACAGGTAACCTCCAGGCTAAAGAGATCAGCTCCCCTGGAGAAAATAGATGCCGTGGAGTCTGGACTTCATGGCATTGTGCCCCATTGAGTTTCCTGTCCTCCCCAGGCTCCACCCTCAAATCTCCAGGAGCTTCCCAACCTGGATCTGGCAACCCTACCCCACCCACCCCACCCTATTCTTGGTGCTTTGGGGGGCACAGTGGGAGGGCTTCCAGTGTCCTGGCCCCACTGGTGGACCTCCTGATGGCACTTGGGTTTTTTGGTCACTGTGTGACACAGAAAGTTGGACTGGATGGGCCACTGGCCTGATCCAACATGGCTTCTCTTATGTTCTTATAGACACCAGTAGCAAAGGGGGAACGGACAACCCAACTCCTGACCTCCCCTCCCTAAGCTCCAAATCTCCTCAGGCATTGCCCTCAAACCACCAGGAATTTCCCAAGATGGAATCAGCAAACCAGGGGGTGGTGTGTGGAAAGGAGAGGGAGATCAGTACGGTATGACACCAAAGAGTCCACCCTCTAAAGCTGCCGTTTTCTCCAGGGGAACTCATCTGTGTTGTCTGGAGATCATTTGTAATTCCGAGAGGTTTGTAGGTCCTATTTGGAGGTTGACAACCCATTCCCCCTTAAGATCAGTGGAACCTAGAGTTAACAATCCCCAGGTGGGAAATCAAACAAAATACCATGATGTAATTACGAAAACCATTAAAATGCAATAACCACAATTTATCAAAAATTATTATAAATATAGTGATATTTTCACAAATTTTCAAACATTCTTACAACAAGGTCAGTAATTAATCCAAGGCCATTCACAGTATCTGAGCACATACACAATTTAAAGAGAATGAAATTTTCACAATAAAGTGCTGAGCGCAAAAAGTGTTTGTATACTAAAGTGATCAAAAGTTCATTTTCTGAAGACTCCACAGGTCCACGTACGATGGAGCCTGAAGCCGGCTGACACTTGCTGCGCCATTTCAAAATCCTTTGTCAAAGAGGGGAGATAGAAGTTCTTCCAAACTTTTACAATAAAGAAATATTTAAAAGCACATACAAAGCACTTGCAAACCTTCCAAAGATGTATTAATTCAATTATGCTTGTCACACCCTTGCTCCTGGCTCCACCCCCAAAGTCCCCAGATATTTCTTGAATTGAACTTGGCAACCGTAGGAACCAGTCAACCATATTTCTCATTTCCTAAAACTAATTTGGTGAGGTTCAAAATGTTACCGCCTTAACCCAAATGCAATGCAATGTTATACTCTGATATACCATCCCCAATAGGGTTGCCAGGTCTAGGTTGGAAAATACCTGGACACTTTGGGGGTGGATCTGGGAGAGGGTGGGATTTAGGGAGCGAAGGGGCCTCAGCATGGTACAAGGTCATAGAGTCCACCTTCAAAGCAGCTATTTTCTCTGCCAGCTGGAGATCAGTTGTTAAAGTGGGAGATTTCCAGGCCCCTTCTGGAGGCTGGCAACCCTAATTCCCCAACCATTATTAACTGTAAGAGAGCTTTAGGCCTTGGGAAGAGCTTCTGCGCCCACCTCCTAAGGAAGTACTCATGTTCAGGTCTATTTGGAGAGGGGATTTAATCTCACTTTGCATTTCTGGGGCACTTTAGAGTGATCAAAGAAACTTCACATCACATTATTGTAGCGAAATCTTTACCACAGCCTTGTAAAATAGGTCAGTTATTATTATCCCAGAGAATGCAGATGAAGGAAATGAGAGAAGATTCCCTAAGACTGGTTGATTATTCTTGGTATTAAAAATTGAAGTGATACAAGCATGGCCATCTTTCCTCTGAGAATTGACACATGGTCTAATGTAGTGGCCTGAATCTGACAAGGGCAACCTGGGTTCCTATCCCTGTTGGAATTGCTAACTCAGGGTTGGGGAATTCCTGGAGATTTGGGGGTGGAGGCAGCTGGGGAGGGCAGGGTTTGGGTCATAATCAATGTTTCCCCTAAGCCACAGAGTCTTGTGAGCAAAAATGACACTTTGTGAGCTACTGGCATTAAAGTTGTGAGCTACTGCGTCAATTAGTGTGCTCTGGGGTCATCCTTCCTGAGCTAAGACAAAAATGGGTGAGCCGGAGGCTACAAATCTGTGAGCTAGCTCACGCTAACTCAGCTTAGAGGTCATAATGCCAGGGAGTCCGCCCTCCAAAGCTGCCATTTTATCCAGAGGAACTGATCTCCATAGTCCGGGGTTCAGGTGTAATTCTTGGGGTTGCCAATCCCCAGTTTTGAGCAGGGGTTGCTAATCCCTAGTTGGGAGCTTAGGATCCTCTGGTTTGGAGATCAGGGTTTTCAGAAAGTGGAGGAGTGGGGAAATGTCCACTGAGCACTCCATTAAACCCTATAGAGATCGGTCCCCATAGGGCAGTGGTCCCCAACCTTTTTGGCACCAGGGACAGGTTTTGTGGAAGACAATTTTTCCATGGACCGTGTGTGTGTGTGTGTGAGATGGTTTGGGATGATAAAATTGTGCACTTTATTTTTATTAGTTTGTTGTAGTGGTTAAGTGTGTGGACTCTTATCTGGGAGGTTTGATTCCTCTCTCTTTCACTTGCAGCTGCTGGAATGGCCTTGGGTCAGAAATAGCTCTCACAGAGTTGTCCTTGAAAGGGCAGCTTCTGTCAGAGCTCTCTCAGCCCCACCCACCTCACAGGGTGTCTGTTGTGGGGGAGGAAGATAAATGAGACTGTAAGCCACTCTGAGACTTTGAGATTTGGAGTGGAGGACAGGATACTATCATTATTATTTTTACATTGTAATATATAATTAAATAATTATAAAACTCATGGCCCAGTTGCTAACAGGCCACAGACTGGTACTGGTCCACGGCCCAGGGGTTGGTGACCCCTGACATAGGGTATAATGGAGAATCAATCCATGGGTATCTGGGGCCCTAGGGAGCGATTTTTTGAGGTAGAGGCACCAAATGTTCAGCATAGCATCTGGTGCCTCTCCTTAAAACACCTCCTAAGTTTCAACAAGATTGGACCAGGGG
The DNA here is from genome assembly GCF_032191835.1 of Heteronotia binoei. Taxonomy (NCBI): domain Eukaryota; kingdom Metazoa; phylum Chordata; class Lepidosauria; order Squamata; family Gekkonidae; genus Heteronotia; species Heteronotia binoei. The sequence goes on from NC_083223.1 coordinate 258,946,063, forward strand.
GTCAAATTCTATGAGCCCCAAAGGAAGTGCCCCCATCCTCCATTATTTCCAATGGAGGGAGGGCATTGAAAAGGAAAACAGTCCCTTTAAATGTGATTACCAGAGTTCAGTCGTGCTCACAATCTTGCTTCTGCCTCCACCCTCAAAGTCCCCAGATATTTCCTGAGTTGGACCTGGCAACCCTACTCCAGGACCCACCTGAAATTTGGTCACCCTACCTGCTGGGCTGTCAGTCTCCCTCAGATGAAGCTACTTCACAGGATTGTGGTGAGGGTGAAATGAAAAAGTGAGAAGCAAGTACACCAGCTCTAAATTCCTTGGAGGAAAGTAAGGATTAAAAACAACAACAGAGAGAGGGGATGTGTGTGGCTTGTCTAGCACCCAAAACGTTTTAACAAAGGGCCTACCTGTAAGGGGATCTCTGGCCAAAAGATAGACGTTAGGCGGAGATGTAAGAATCAGTTGTTGCAGATCATCCTGGACAAAGAACATTAGAACATAAGAGAACACTCTGTGTCACACAGTGGCCAAAAAACCCCATATGCCATCAGGACATCCATCAGTGGGGCCGAGACACTAGAGGTCCTCACACTGTTGCCCCTCCCAAGCACCAAGAATACAGAGCATCACTGCCCCAGATAGAGAGCTCCAACAATACACTGTGGCTAATAGCCACTGATAGACTTCTGCTCCATATGTTTATTCAATCCCCTCTTGAAGCTGGCTATGTCTGTAGCTGCCACCGCCTCCTGTGGCAGTGAATTCCACATGTTAATCACGCTTTGGGTGAAGAAGTACTTCCTTTTATTCTTTCTAACCCGACTGCTCAGCAATTTCATCAAGTGCCCACGAGTTCTTGTATTGTGAGAAAGGGAGAAAAATACTTCTTTCTCTACCTTCTCTATTCCATGCATAATCTTATAAACCCCTCAGTCGATGTTTCTCCAAGCTAAAGAGCCCCAAGCGTTTTAACCTTTCTTCATAGGGAAAGTGTTCCAACCCTTTAATCATTCTAGTTGCTTTTTTTCTGCACAAGGGGACAGCCTAATCAGGTTCTACTTCAGAATAATAAACATACATATATACATCTACCTCACAAATTTAATTTACATACACAGTTGGCTGCATGGGTAGCAGATGCCCCCCAGTCACATGCCTTGATGTGTGTGACAGCAGAGAACACATGTCTTCCACTGAGTGACATGTGAATCAGCTTGGAGCTTTAGAGCCAGAGCACAAATGAAGAGTTCCTTAACAAAGCGCACCCCCCATGCCATTTTGGTAGCAGTGGCTGATGATGAACAAGGCCTATAATAATAGTATTTATGTGCTTCTGAGGTACTTAAAATCTGCTCCATTTTTCTCTTTCTGGCCTGTAGGTTGCCAGGACAACTGGGGAGCTCAGGGCAGAAACCGCAGAAATGAGGCATGCAGTTGGATTCTTACCCACCTGGTAGAATCTGTGCAGCCGCTGCAGAAGTGTCTGCAACTTCTGCGCCTCACCGCTTTGCTTGCTCCAAGAAGGCTGTGTTCCCCCAGGAATCAGGTCTCTTGGGAACAAAAACATAGCCAGGCACAGAGAAGAACAACGAGGGTCACGTTAGAACAATGAGGGTCACAAATGGATATCCCAGTTTATTTTTTATTTTGAGCAAAGCTAGGGTTGCCAGTTCAGTGTTGGAAAATACTTTGGGAGTGGATTTGGGGAGGAACCTCAGGATGGTACAATGCCATGGAGCAAGGGTATCCAACTTATTTGTTATGAGGGCCGGATCTGACATAAATTAAACCTTGTTGGGCCAGGTCGTGTGTCATAAAATGTAATGCCAGGTAGCAGAGATATAAATTTTATAAAGGACACAGGCAAACACAAAGATTTTTAAAAAGATTAAAACAAAACATGCTTAAAGCATTAGCACTCATTGGTCTAAAAAGGTGCTTCCTTTGTATCTCTCCCTTGCAATCCAGGAAACTGGGCAAAGGAAGCTCTGGCTCTTTCCTTCCTTCCCCAGGGGACCAGGAGGGGGGGGGAGCCTCAGCCAATAGACGAGAAGCTTGGCTCAGTAGCTCTGCTGTGTGATTGAGAGCACCTGGCAAAGCAAGCTATTCCTTCCCCCTTCCTTCCCAAGGGAGGATCCCCAGCCGATGGAGAAAATAGAGGCCTTGCTCTGTAGCTCCTGTGTGTTTGAGCAAGCCTGGCAAAGCAAGCTATGATGCAGAAGGAAGCGAGTGAGAAAGAGAAGGAAGCAGATGACAGCCAGTTGCTTGGGGGCCTGATAGAACCACTCCAGGGGCCTGATTCAGCCTCCAGGCTGCATGTTTGACACCCCTGCCATAGAGTCTACCCTTCAAAGCAGCCATTTTCTCCAGGGGAGCTGATCTCTGCCAGCTGGAGATCAGTTGTAAAAGCTGATAGCCTTGAAGGAAATAAGAATACTCCTGAGGAAATTTTTTGACAAAAGGAGCCTATATCCGGATGGTAATTGAATGGACTTTTATGCAACGTTGTAAAGTTGTACTTTATAATGTGTACAAAAGATTTATATGACTCCTTTAAAAGTTTTACTAAACACTGTTAGCCAGTATATCACAGTGTTTGTTTTTTTGTATTGCCTGTAATACGAACTGTGATCCCAGTTTGTTGGTTTTCCCACCAGGAGGCGGGCAATGGCAGTTTCAACTAAGAGAGAGCATTGGTCATAATTTGTTTAGGAATATTCACAAAGTCCATCAAATAAAGAGATCAATATGCAGAACTGATTCTGCTAGTGAGTTTTTGGCAACATAAAAATCTACTATTGCAGATACCTATGACCAGGCCTCGGATTCAGCAGGAGCTCACAGAAGCACAGCTCCTGAACCTTCCTGACGGTTCCCCCTCCTCCTCCCCACCTTGTCCATTGAATAGTGGGTGCAGCTGCATAACTATTCCTGGATGAGCTCCACCACCTATTTTTCTACAAAATGACCCCTGCCTTTGACAATGTATTTGATTGGAATACCTTCCACCTGAGTTTGAGCCCAGACAGATAACTCCCAGCAGTCTTGCTGAACTACAATTCCCAGGATTCTTTGGAGGAATCTGTGTCAATTAAGCTAGACTAAAACTAGTGTAAGGTGCTGATATACATGTGGGTTGCAGGCTTTTCAGTGTTCCCTTATAAAGCCCCACAAGTGATGGCTACACCAGGGTTTTCAGCAGCTGGGCCCACACTAACAGTTTCCTTAGCTTGCAAGTAAGAGACAATGCAACACAATAGTGTCTCTAGCATGGATGGCCAGTTCTACATCTTTCAGTCTAGATTTAAAGTGTTGGGAGGATGAACCACTAAAGTTCCACTGGGCCTCATATAGCCATTCACTCTGCCATGAATCCTCAGCCCGAGGTGAGGAACCTCTTTCAAACTCTGCCTAAACAGGTCTCTGAGATGCCCTTGATATTCCTGGGTACACTGTTCAAAATTTCATACCACCCTTCATATATCTCTACACAGTTCAGCTAAGGACATATCTACCTCACACCATTTAATTGGTTTAACAGCCATTCCCTCATACCCAGGAATCCTGGGATATGTAGTTCAGTGAGGGAAACGCTAGAAATTTCTAAGAGAGAAATTCACTGCATCTCACCGAATAACAACTTCCACGATACTTTGGGGGCAGGTATACTACAAAACAGTGACTCACATTATTTCCATGACATGCATGAGGAAGTCTCCAGCAGCTAGCTGAAGAAAATACTCTTTAGGGCCCTCTTGTCTCTTCTTCTCCCAGGGCATAGGAGACTGATCACTCATGGAGTCTGTCAGACTCTCCAGGGTTTCCACCTTTTAAGGTAAAGAGGCAAAGGTAAGATGCAATATCATTCCAACGTTAACCATACAATTCCAGCTCCTGGGCTCAACATTATGCAAAACTCCCCAAATCATCACCTTCCGGTTTTTGACCATAAACAGGTACCTCTCTTGCAGCCTGACCCCTTTGTATCCTGAGATTTGACAAATGAATTTTCCAATATTCTTGTTCCATCAGTTTTGTAACTAGGACATTCTTAACAGAGCTGATCCCCCCTCCTATTCTAGCTTCACACCAATTAAAAGAATCTTTGGGTTAACCAGCTAGGGCAGAAGCCACAGGTGATGTCCTACCAACATCCCCTGCTCTAGTATGGCGCCCATTCTGTCCCCAAAACGTGGCAGGGATTCCCTCCCCCCTCTCTTGTTGGGTGTTCCAACAGAACAAGCTCACTTTCCACTATGTACACAGAAACACACACACAAGGGATCCTCACCCAAGTGACGAGAGGGCCAGATACAAAATCTTCCAGCATCTCAGAGATATCTCCATCCATTCTGCCATCAAAACCTGTGTGAGCGCTTCTGAGCAGAGAGGTTCCTGTGGGAGTTAGGTGCACTTGCCGTCCTGCGCTATGTGCTTTAGTGTGACTTAATTTTAAACTTCCTTCCGCAATCGTGGTTGGGGGAGGAGGAAGGAAGCTGAGACAGCCATAACAGAAAATGAAGGGACTCTCTTCTGATTTCCCACCTCGGAGGAAGTCCCAAAGTTGGAATATGTTCTTGATCAGACACTTTTGATGCTCAGGGGACATTAAGTGCATCACTGCACATGAAGTACCAAAAGTCTGATTTGCGAAAGTGCCCTTGTCGGCTTTGTTTCCGGCTCCGATCTAACTGTGACTGCTGCAGGAAAACCACACACAGGGTGGCAATGAAGAAATACAGGGCAGACGAGAAGTTCTCCATCACTTCCTACAATCGGTTTGTGAGCGGGGCTGTTTTGATACTAGAAGAGTACAGGGCCCTGTATCATGAATCCATTCACCATTTCTCTAGAATTGCAACAGTAAGTGTGACTTTAAAGGTGTCATGAGGCAGAGAGTTCCAAGGACTGTGTGAGATTAAGGACCTCATGCGAAACAATGCTATCTGTCTGCCCTTTTTTCATCCCCCCCCCTCCCCCATTCCCTGTACAGCAGTAAATGGGTCTCTGGTGCAAATTGCCTTTGCACAATCAAATGTTCCAGCTAAAGCTAGACTCATTTTGCAAGTCTGTGCATATGTAATCAGGAGGACATCCTGGAAATATGGAATCAAAACAATGGGCCCAGGCTATAGGAGAGATGGAAGACTGCAACGAAGAAGAAGAGATTGGATTTACACCCTGCCATTCACTTGAAGTCTCAGAGCAGTTTACAATCTTCTCTCCCTACAACATATACCCTGTGAGTTAGGTGGGGCTGAGAGAACTCTGAGAGAACTGCTCTTGAGAAAACAGCTGTGAGAGAACCTATGACTGACCCAAGGTCACATCAGCAGCTGCATGTGGGCTAATGGTTAGTGTTGGACTAGTGGCTGGGTGACCTGACTTCAAATCTGTCCATGCTCAAAAAGTTTGCTGGGTGAACTTGGTCCAGTCACTCTGTCTTTCAGCCTAACCTTCTTCACAGCTTTTGATTTTTGTGATGATCATAAGGAAGGGAAAAGCATATAAATAGCTGACTTCCTCAGAGAAAGGATGAGCTAAAAAATGTGAAAGCACTTAATTTCTATATAAGAGATGCTCTAGGAATCAACCTTGACAGGAAACCACATCCTTAGACATGGAAGTGCTTCCCCAGGACAGACCTGGTTGTCTATCCGTGAGTGAATGCACTCTGCAGAAGCACAGAGGCTCTGTAATCTCCAAACCTTCCTGAATGGAAGCCATCTGATACTATGAACAGGTTCAAATTAAGAGTAGGTGTAAACGTGGCTCCAGAATAGCAGTGGATACTCCATGGGCCTGGAACGACCTGTCGGCACTAACCAATTTATGTGATCCTGTGTGTATATTCTTCAATTTTCTAGTCAGGAAAGCAATTGCCACAATTTCCCATCTCGTAGTCAGACTCATTATGAGCTGAACAGAAAAATTATAATGTATGTCATAGAGTTGAAAATAGTTCTGGCCACAAGACACAGTAATGCTGGTCTGCGTTGCCTATACAAATATAGAATTTTTAGAGCTGCCTTTTCTCTTTTTATGGGCTGCAAATTTGTTTTTAAAGTACTGGTGTCAAATTTTAAACATTGAGTGATGCAATGAAAATCAACTTGAGTCACTGGACTTCCCTTAGAAAAGCTGTTTAAAATCTGCTAAAGGCTGGTTTACACTTTATCTTAGTCAGAAGGCTGAGAAGCGATGGTTTAGTAAAGGCTGGTTTAGTAAACTGTAGGGAGATCTTTAGTTTCTTTTATTTGGATGTTTATACCCCATTTTTCCTCCATTAGGGACTCAGAAGATCTTACAGTATCATTCTCCCCTCTTCCATTTTATCCTCACAGCAATAATGTGAAATATATTAGATTAGACAAGCCGAGATTAGACTGTGAGTGATTATTCTAAATTCACCCAGCAAGTTTCTATATCAGACTGGGGATTTGAACCTGGGTCTCCTAAAACTTAGTCTAAAACCACTTCACCACACTGGCTCTTTAAGTGCAAGGAACCTTCTTGGTACCACGAAAGTGGAAAAACTTAGCTGCTTTTGTTCCAGTGAGAGAGATGGAACACTGTGACTAATTGTTCCCAATTGACTCCATTAACATTCATATGGCGAAGACAAGATCGGGCCACTCTGGAATAGCCAGGCTGCTTTGTGGTTAAAAGGAACAGCAGAAAGAAGTAAAAATAAAGACTAAATAGGGGGGAAAGAGAACTGGAAAATGGGTGCACAGCATTATGAACTGAAGAAGAGTATTGATCTGAGATGCTGATTTGAAATAAGCAAATACATTTTGGACACTCTGTGGCTGTTAACATATGAAGCTGCATTATTATTGAACTGTGGAATGTTTTTATTGTTTTATTTGTGATTTTAACCTGATGTGAGCTGCCCTGAGCCATGCGTGCAGGGAAAGGCAGGATAAAAATCCAAACAAACAAACAATAATCTTAAATCAGATCAAGGTTCTGACAAGCTGAATATTGTGTCTATTCTGATTTGGTTCTAGGTCCAGGTCTAACGTGTTACCCACCATCTGATCCTTTTCATTTATACCTCTTTTCTCCACAATGGCTTATTCTTCCATTTTACCTTCATAAGAACCCTATGAGAGAGGTTAGGCTGACTGGCCCAAGGTCACCCTGCAAGTTTCCATGGCAGAGTGTGGATTTAAACCCAGATCCTAGTACTTAACCACACTGGCTCACATCTTTGAACTGGAAATGCTAAACTTTCATCCGGGGAAAAAAAAAAGCTTGTCTGCTGTGCCACATCCCCTTCCCATGAAATGTTGTGTGTTGACCTCAGAGTGGTTTCTTCAGCACCGCCCCCCACCCCAGGCCGTTTCCTCTCTAGGCACTAACCAGCATGAGAGAACTGGTTTGCTTTCACAATTTTAATAGAATTGTGTGCCTCATACAAGTTGCATAATCCAGAGCTACACAAAGTTTGTAACATGACCTGAGTGAAATGTGGCCTACCAGTCAGGTCTTTGATACCTTCTTGAAGGGTTATGTTCCATTTTGTAGGATCTGTGTTGTTCAGGCCTGGTCTAATCTTGTGGCTTTGAATGATCACCCACCCTATGTTTGGGAAAACCCACAATGTGGTTTTTGCTCAAACTGATAGTCCAACCAATCTTTCCCAAACGGTGTTCCCTCTAAGCTGAGTTAGAGGGAAGGAAGGGAGCATGTCGGCTTAAGGGTAGAATGCAGCGTCCACACTCCCACATAGCCATTTTATCCAGAACTGTTGTCTAGGAGACCTCAGGGCCCCACCTGGAGGTTGGCAATGCTAACTGCAACAGACCCTCAAAAGGCTGAAGAGTTCCTTTGAAAAATAACTAAATATTGACTCAGATTTGTCTTCACTTGAATCAGAATTTTTGAGTTGGAAGGGGCCTGATATCAACCCTCTTCCTAGTCTACCTACCATTTCTTTCACCAATTGTCTTCTTCCTGTCAGCCCTTTAGCTAGTTGATAACAGCTATCATGTCTTCCCTCAGCTCTCTTCCCCAGGTGAAACATAACCAGTTCTTTCAACTTTTTCCTTGTAGAGCATGTTTTCTGAATCTCTAATGATCTTCATTGCCCCTTAACCTAATCCAACTTGTCTGCATCTTTCTGAGAGTGCGACATTAGAACTAGATACAATACTTTGGATGAGGTCTGACTGTGTGTGTGTGTTAAGTGTCATCAAGGTGCTTCTGACTTACAGTGAGAACCAGTTTGGTGTAGTGGTTAAGTGTGTGGACTCTTATCTGGGAGAACTGGGTTTGATTCCCCACTCCTCCACATGCACCTGCTGATGTGACCTTAAGTCAGTCACAAGTTCTCAGAACTGTTCCTCTCAAGAGCAGTTTCAGTCAGAGCTCTCTCAGCTCCACTTGCCTCACAGGGTGTCTGTTGTGGGGAGAGGAAAGGGAAAGGAGATTGTAAGCTGCTCAAGACTCCTTCAGGCAGTGAAGGGCAGGTATAAATCCAATCTCTTCTTCTTCTTGACCCCTATGAATGAATGACTTCCAAAATGGTCCTATCAGCACTAGCCTTGTCCAGGTCTTGCAAACTGAGGGCCATGGCCTGCTTTATCGAATCCATCCATCTCATGTTGGGTCTTCCTCTTTTCCTGCTGCTTTCCACTTTTCCTAGGGATATTGTCTGTTCCAGTGACTCCTGTCTTCTCATAATCTGACTAAATATAAACCCCAGTTTAGTCATTTTACATTCTAGGGAAGAATTTAGGCTCAACTTGTTATAGAAGCCACTAGTCTTTTTGTCAGTCCACAGTATTCATAAAACTCTCCTCCTCCACCACATATCAAATGGATCAACTTTCTTCCTACCAGCTTTCTTCATTGCCCAACACATTGGGTCCACCAGAGTGCAGAGGGGAGAGCTCCGTGGTGCAGAGCGGTAAAGCTGCAGTACTGCAGTCAAACTCTCTGCTCACGACAGGAGTTCGATTTCAGTGGAAGCTGGGTTCAGCTAGCTGGCTCAAGATTGACTCAGCCTTCCATCCTTCCGAGGTCGGTAAAATGAGTACCCAGCTTGTTGGCGGGGGGAGTGTAGATGACTGGGGAGGGCAATGGCAAACCACTCCGTAAAAGTCTGCTGTGAAAACATCGTGATGCGACGTCACCCCAGAGTCGGAAACGACTGGTGCTTGCACAGGGGACTACGTTTACCTTTTTTAAGTGCAGAGGAGAGTGGAACTATTACTTATCATGACTGGGATATTACACTTTTCGTAATGCATTTAAAACTGCACAAGCCTTTTCTGCAGCAGTTTCATATGTCTGCCTCATGTTTAATCCAGAGATCCTTTTCACATGTACTACTCCCAGGCCAAGAATCCCCTAATTATCCATTTAATTATTTCAGCCTTAATACATTTTACCATTTTCCACACAATTCTTTGAGAGATTTGCCTGCATATTCCGCTTGCTGTGAACAAAGAAAACAAGGCCAGTTTTTTGTCATGGTGTATGTGTGTGCATAAAACTCTGAAATACCCTACCCTAGATCTCTTGATGCTGACTTCTGACATCAGTTTACAGCTCTTCTGTTTGAGGGTATTTTTCCTGCATACAATGCTGCTATTGGTTTTCTATTTAAATCTATAGGCCTTTTTTTATAGCACTGCTGACTGGGTTGTGTGTGGGTTTCTGATTTTGGCCTTCTTAGATGTTATCATTTCAGACAGGCTGCATTAGGATGTCAAAACAAACAAACAGTCTCTGGTTCCTTCATGACAGGAACAATCAGGCTTTATCCTTGGGCTCCTACGCTCCCTCTATCCTCCCTCACAGTTTCTTTCAAACTAGGAAGTTTTCAATATAGACTCTACACACGAAGGAATGAAGGAAGGGAGCATGTCAGCTTAAGGGTAAACCCCGCCTCTTGCACTCATGAAGAAATCCAAGACTGAGCTTTTGAGATCAGAATACAGCCATTTATGAAAACCAAACTAGACGTTATGGGGGATATTTTAGAGAAGATTTTAGCCATTTAAAAAAAAATGCCACGAAGACCCAGTCCTGTCCAGTCTCGTAGCATGAAGGAGCCAGGAGGCCTTGCTCCCTCCCTGGCCTTTTCAAGTACTGAAACAGACTCTTTTGGTATCTGAAAAGGCACCAGGGGGGAGGGGGAGCAAGGTCTCATGGTCTCTACTGTGCTCACAGCATTATTCAATGACCAAATCTTCTCTGAAATGACATTGGTGGCAACAGGTTGGATTTACAGCCACTGTAATATCTAGTTCAGCCCTCACTGTAAGGTGTTTTGGGGAAAAAAAACAAAGAGTCATCTTATGGCCTGTTAATGTCTAATGGATGCAAGGCTGGTGTAAAAACAAAAATTAATTCAGTGGTTAATTCCATGTAGCTTTATTTCAGATGATTATACCCAAAAATACTGAACTTCCAGAGCTGAAGTTAAAGCAGCTAAATAAAGCATCCTTCTCCCTGGGGAGCAGCTTATACTGTGTCCTATGGTTTGTGCGTGGCATCTGGGTGTGCCGCTCCTTCCACCTGAGAGCCATGCAGAGGGGTTGGTGGGTAGTGTCGCTCTTCAGATGGAGGAGGTGTGACAACCTCTGGGATTCAGAGCTGGGAGACAATGCTGGTGGCCAAACTGCAGGTAAGACCTGTCCCATCCTCTTCCACATTTAAGGCCTTCACCACGGCATCGTCCACCACCATGGAGAACCTGCAGGGAGGGAGACAGAGGTGGGATGAGCGTCACAGCTTGGGCTGAGCTGACAGCTTTCACAACAAAAATTCCTGACAGAGATTAAATCTATTTAGAAGCCAGAACGGCTGCTAAGGTTACTGTTTTTCTACCAACAGTGGCTTTATTTCTGACTGAAGAAGCCAAAGGCTTGCGGTGCTTTTGAATACCAGTTGATTCAGCAAGGTACACTACCATTTGGGGAAATGAGGCCTTACACAGAGGAAGGGGTGGTGGAAGTTTATTGGGGTCTAGAACAGGGGTCCCCAAACTTGTTGAGCACATGGGCACTTTTGGAATTTTGAGAATAGGTGCCACCAGGGCTCTTTTTTTTTTTTGAGCAGGAACACAGAGGAACGCAATTCCAGCTGGCTTTGTGGCAGGGAGTGTGGCCTAATATGCAAATGAGTTCCTGCTGGGCCTTTCCTACGAAGCCCTATCTAAAATAATGCGGTTGTCAGGGGTGTGGCCTAATATGCAAATGAGTTCCTGCTAGACTTTTTCTATCCAAAAAAGCTCTGGGTGCCACCACAAAATGGCCATCGTGGGAGACGGGGCTGGTCACAAAATGTTGGGAGGTTCCAAGCTAAGTCTAGTCTGCTGACTGAGGTAGCTGTTTCCAGATGGGCGCTCCTGTTCAGTCTCCAAAACTATTTCCACTTTAGCTCCATGTGTTCTGCTCATTATCGAGAAATAAGGACTTTTTTCACATTCCAAAAGGATTCAGTCAGCTGTAAGTGATACCTCCTGAACTCCTCTGAAGCAATTTCTACTTCAATGAGAGACAGGCAAACTTAGGAATGGCTTGATAACTTTGGGTAAGAAGGAAGTGGGATCCAGGAAGCAGGGGTGGAATTCTAGCAGGAGCTCATTTGCATATTAGGCCACACAACCCTGATGTAGCCAATTCTCCAAGAGCTTACAAAATAGAGCCTTGTAAGCTCTTGGAGGATTGGCTACATCAGGGGCATGTGGCCTAATATGCAAAGATGCTCCTGCTAGAATTCCACCCCTGCCAGGAAGGATGGTGGCAGGCACCACAGTGCCCATGGGGACAAGGCTGAGGAGAGGCAAATTATTATCCCCCCCTTCCCATGACAGGAAATTCTACTTACCGTTTGGATCGGTTAGTCCCAAAGAGATCCCGAAGCGGCTCTTTATCCAGCAACAGGTTTGTGGCCTATAAAGAGAGATTTGGGAGGCATCTTAAGAATATGGAAATGGGGGAGTAGATTTTAGTTCACTTGCTCTTTAGCCTTTGTATCACATTTTCAAATGTTCAAAGCACATCCCACAAATAAAGTTCTTGCAATATTTGCAGCAACCCTGTAATGCAGGTCAATACTATTTTTCCAAAACTGCAGGGTGGTGAGATCAAGACCACAACTGCCTAAGGTCACCTAGCAAGATCACGGCTACCCAACGAAGTTGACTGTAACAGATTCAGCATGGACAAAATGAAGTCCTTATTTTACTAATGGGTAATTGCATTGTGGAATTCACGGCCAGATAATGAAGTGATGGCCACAAGCATAGATGGCTTTAAAAGGGGAGCAGACATAGTACAGGTCCATCAATAGCTACTAGCCCTGATGATGAAAGGGAACCTCTGTATTCAAGGGCAATCATTTTCTGAATACTGTAAGAAGAGAATAAGGGATTGGATTTACACCCTGCCCATCACTCAAAAGACTCAGATCAGCTCCTTCCCTTCCTCTCCCCACAACAGATACCCTGTGTGGAAGGTGGGGCTGAAAGGGCTCTTTCCAGAACTGCTCTTAAGACAGCAGCTTTTTCAAGAACTGTGACTGACTCAGCAGGTGCATGTGGAGGAGTGGGGAATCAAGCCCGGTTCTCCAGATTGAAGTCCACGCGCTTAACCACTACACCAAAGTGGCTTTCTAATGCTCAAGAGGTAGAATTCGGGTTAGGCCTTGGCTTCTATGTTGTTTTTTTACCCTCTATGGCAACTATCTGGTTACTGACTAGACAGGCCACTGGTCTGACCCAGCACAGCTCTTCTTATGTTCTTGATAGACCCATGGCTCAGTAGCAGAGTATCTTCTTGGCATGCAAAAGGTCCCAAGTTCTCTCTCTGCCATCTCCAGTTAAAAGGATCAGGTTTCAGGTAATGCGAAAGACCATTCTCTGCCTGAGACTTTTGAAAGCCAATACTAGAGAATACTAACCTTGATGGACCAAAGGTCTGATTCAATAAAAAGGCAGTGTCATATCTATATATATGGCTATCTACCTGTCATGTTACAAAATAAAGATAACCTATTGCCGCCATGACCCTAGTTCAAGGTTGCCCAAGATGATACAGATGTCCTTATGACCTATGGAACAAAGTATAGTTGGCTACACATTTTGTGGTGTAGTCAGCAGAATCAGCTACCAAAATCATCTCACATTACAACACCTCAGATTGAAGGTGCCTCAAATAATTCACTGCCAAGAAGCAGAAGAAGTAGGTTGTTATACCTCTCTTTTCTCTACCTTAAGGAGCCTCAAAGCAGCTTACGATCGCCTTTCTCTTCCTCTCCCCACAAGAGGCAACTTGTGAGGTAGGTGGGGCTGAGAGAGTTCTGAAAGAACTGTGACTGGCCCAAGGCCACCCAGTAGGCTTCATGTGGAGGAGCAGTGATTCAAACCTGGCTTTTCCAGATTAGAGGCTACCACTCTTAACCATGACACCACCTTGGCTCTCTCATTTGTCTTCATGGGAGGGCAAGTCCACCTCCTAGCATTTGCTGCGATGGCCAAATTAAACCTCCATGCACCTGCAAACACCAGCTGCTGTATGTGTGTCGGGTGGGGTTTAACCGGAAGGAAAGGCTACTGCCTACATGCTTTGCTTGTGAGCTTCCCAGAACCATAGGGTTCAGACGTGGCTAGCAAAAGAACATTGGATTAAGTGGCCTTAATCCAGCAGGGTTCTTTTTTGTGTTCTTATTTAATTTGAAAAACTGACTTTTGTGACATTTGTTTATATCGTTTATACCCCACTCTTCCTCCCAAGAGCCAGTCTGGTGTAGTGGTTAAGTGTGTGGACTCTTATCTGGGAGAAGTGGGTTTGATTCCCCACTCCTCCACTTGCAGCTGCAGGAGTGGCCTTGGGTTAGCCATGGCTCTCGCAGGAGTTGTCCTTGAAAGGGTGACTGCTGTGAGAGCTCTCTCAGCCCCACTCATCTCACAGGGTGTCTGTTGTGGGGGAAGAAGATATAGGAGATTATAAGTCGCTCTGAGTCTCTGATTCAGAGAGAAGGGCGGGGTATAAATCTGCAGTCGTCGTCATCATCTTCTTCTTACAACATTCTCCTCTTCTTCTATTGCATTGTCCCTGTGTGCCAAGCCAATTACAGTTGTCAGTCAGCCACCTGTTGGCTATTCCACCACCTGTCATGGCCTGTCTGGTATCATCAAGAACCCAGGCCTTTTCCATCGTGGCTGTAGCTCTGAGGAAGGGGCTCTCTGAAGAGGTGAGGGGGGGATCCCTCCTTGGAGATCTTCAGGAGGCACTGCAAGGCCTGCATGTTTGCCAGGGGGCTTGAATGGCAAACATCTTTTAAAGAAGGGATAAGCAGGGAAAGTTGGGATTTTGCTATTTCTTTTAATTCAGTTTTGACTGAAGATGTTTTAAACTACTATAAGCTGTCTTGAACTATGAGGAGAGGCTGAGTATAAATGTTTTAATAAATAAAATTTATAAAATAAAATCCTCACAACAACCCTGTGAGGTAGGTTAGGCTGAGAGGAAGTGACAGGCCCCAGGTCACCCAACAAGCTTCCATGACAGAACGGAGATTCAAATCTAGGTCTCCCAGGTCCTACGCTGAGTCCCTAACCACTACATCGTATTGTGGGAAATAAGTGAACCCAATATCAGCATATAGTCTATCCCAGGGGGCTCCAACCTTTTTCAGACCATGGACACCTTTGGAATTCTGACACAGCATGATGGCTGCAGTCACAAAATGGCTGCTGCTGGAGGCCGAGCCAGCCACAAAATGGCTGCCCTAGCTTACCTTCTGTTACACAGTGAAGACTCTTGTGTTGTGTTGGCTGCATGGCTGGTGCATGGGAGTAGGCCAAGCAGATGGCCGTCTAAGGTGCCACCTGGCCTAGGGGCACCGCCAGGCGCCCCCTCTCCCCATGCATAGTGTGTGTGCTCCTTGGAGTCTGCCTTCCCCAATGGAAAGCAGGTACCATGGAGCACAGATACTGCCCTGGTGATTTCATGTTCCCTTGGTCTGTTACTGACTCGGGAAACGCAAAAGCGGACGGCACCGGCACAATGCACTCCTCAGAGCCTGGCAGGGTTAAATTAATCAACTGTAAAGGCTGAAGAAGAGCCAATTACAGTTTCTAAAGATTTCCTCCTGTTTAAGTTGTATGTTGCCACTCATCCTTCTTACTCTATTTTAACAGAGCCATGGGGTGGGAGCCATAGCTCAGTGGTAGAGCATCTTTCTCGCATGCATAAGGTCTTGTCACTGGCACCTCCAACTAAAAGGATCAAGTAGAAATGGTTATGTGAAGGTCTTGTCCTTGGCACCTCCAGCTAAAAGGATCAAGTAGTATTCTCACAATTTTTATTGCTTAATCTCACAATTTTTTTTAATTATTTATTTATTTATTTATAATTTATACCCCGCCCTTCCCACCAGGTGGCTCAGGGCGGCTTACAACATATAAAATCTAACATAAGAGTATAAAATTAAGCATAAAAGTTTAAGCATTTCACAATTTACATAGTTAAAATCTAAACATTTCACACAGTTATATACTTAAAACATTAGAAACATACATAAAATAAAATTTAAAATAAAAAATTGTAAATTAAAAATGTAAATAGTTTCAAGTTCTCCATTTCTCCTACAATTCTCTGTTTTTTTAAACTTCGGGGGGAGGGGGGGAGCTAATAAGCATCTCGCCTAGGGCACCAAAAACCTGAGCACCAGCCCTGGTTGGATGGTGCTGCCAAAGCAACATTTTTAAAAATCTGTACAGCTAATCAACAATGCCCAATCAGAAGCCCTGATGAACAAAAGCCCCACCTGGCCTTGCCTACTTCCTAAAAACACTTTGAAGGGCACCAGGGAAGGTGTTGATGGGCACCACGACACTCACAGACACCACAATGGGGACACCTGGTCTGCCCTAACTGGCAGGGGTTCTCCAAAGCCATAAGTACAGAAGGGTCATTCGCACTGTCAGCTACTAAAGACAACGAAATTAAAGAGGAGGAGCTTTAGAGATGCACTGCAGGATGGGGAGAAGGATGAAGTAAGGAAAAGACAGAAAACCCATCAAGAGATTCTGCTGCCAGACATTTCCCTACCTTTCCAAATGCCCCTGTAGGATCTGCCAACATCCGCACCTGAGGAGAGAAAGTGAAAACCAGTTAAAAGAACCATCATGCTTGCAGAGGATTTACACATCACTGTTCAAAACACAGCACACCCATTATGTGTTTGCAGTTCTTCCATCAGACCAGCAAACTAGGTAAATATTATAATCCCTACATAAAGAGACAAACCAGACAGGCTGGCTAAAAAGGACTAGATCAGAGCAACTGTCCAGAAAGGCCTAGACAGATTTCACACTCACCCTACGCCACTTAGCTAGAGGCAAGAGGCAAGACCGATTTCCCACTCACCCTATGCCGCTCTGACGTTCCTCTTTTCAGCGCGGCGTCCTTCCGATTTCCCACTTCAGCTTGCGTCAGCGTTTTTGCACAGCAAAGAGAAACCACTAAAAACCAGTTTCTCTTTGCTGTGCAAAAGCACCAATTTTTGCTGAAGCCCCGGGGCAGACAGTGGGAAATCGGAAGGATGCCGTGCTGAAAAGAGGAACTTCAGAGTGGCATAGGGTGAGTGGGAAATCGGTCTTGCCTCTTGCGTCTAGCTAAGTTCAGCTCCAAAAGTCAGCATTCTTCGTGGAGTCTGAAGGCCCCCTACTCTAACTCCTCTCCCCAGAGCTGAATTCTAACTAGGCAGCAAACCTCCAACCAGGCCTTCACATTGGGACCCATAAAGTAGTAATCAAAAGTGGGCCTTTTGAGCATGTGCAAAGTGCAAATCAATTAATATTATGGCTTTAGTTTCAGGTGGGAAGCTGTGTTGGTCTACCGTGGAAGAGCAAAATTCAAGTCCAGCAGCACCTTCAAGATTTCCCAGGGTACAATAGTCAGATCCATGGCTTTTTGTGTAGCAGAATCTCCTTTGCATATTAGGCCCCACCCCACCCCCGATGTAGCCAATCCTCCAAGAGCTTACAGGGATCTTAGTATAGGGCCTACTGTAAGCTCTTGGAGGACTGGCTACATCAGGGGTGTGCGGCCTAATATGCAAAGGAGTTCCTGCTACAAAAAAAGCCCTGGTCAGATCTGAAGGGAAATTTGACTCTCGAGAGTGTATACCCTGAAAATAGTGTTGGTCTCTAAGATGCTACTGGGCTTATGTTTTAATATGGGTGAGGATGTAAAGATGGCCTTGACAGAATGAATGATTATGCCTGAGAAATGCCTTCCGGATCATCTGCGTGATGCAACCTCTCTCCAAACCCGGTTTCAACACCCACCTTTTCTGTGGAAGCCTTCAGCAAATGTGACGGAGGTATCTCTCCAGCTGATTCCAAGCTTTTAAATGAATACTGATAAAGAAATACTGAATACTGAATAAAGAATACTGAATAAAGAAATACTGATAGGGACTGGGGCAGAATGGCTTGCCTAAGGCCGCTCGGTGAGTTTGTGGTAACACTAAGAGCCAACCAGCAAAGTATAGTGCAGCAAAGTATAGCGCAGGAATGGTCAAACTTGCTTAGTGTAAGAGCCAACTAAAATAAATGTCAGATGTTTGAGATCCACAACGTCAGATGTCTGAGAGGCACAGGAAGGAAGGAAGGAAGGAAGGAAGGAAGGAAGGAAGGAAGGAAGGAAGGAAGGAAGGAAGGAAGGAAGGAAGGAAGGAAGGAAGGAAGGAAGGAAGGAAGGAAGGAAGGAAGGAAGGAAGGAAGGAAGGAAGATTGGGGAGGGAGAGGTGGAATGAAAGCAACTTTAAATGCATTTTTGAAGCCACAGGCTGGCTTGGCTTGGAGAAGTAATTTAAAGACACAAATGCCTTCTCCAAGCCAGCCAATGGGATGGAGGGAGCTTCAAGAGCCACACAATATGTGTGAAAGAGCCACATGTGGCTCCCGAGCCACAGTTTGGCTACTCCTGGTATAGTGGTTAGGGTGTCAAGATTAGGATCTGGAAGACCCAAATATGAATCCTCACTCTGCCATGGAAGCCTGCTGGGTGATCTTCAGTTAGTCACACACACTCAGCCTAACCTACCTTGCAGGGTTGTTGTGAGGAAAAATAGAGGAGAGGAGAATGCTGTAAGCCACCTTGGCTCCTCATCGGGGAGCAAGATGGGGTAAAAATGAAATAAATAATAATAACCAAAGACCACCTATATTTTGGTTCATTCTCTCAGCCACTGAGCTGTGCTGTACTTCTGTGCTGGAGGAAGCACTGTGAAATGCATGAATTGCGCACTTGAAAATACACTGTAAGCATATGACAAATGCCACTGATGGATTTTAGCAGCTGCTGGGATGGGAGGAACAGCGGATGTTCCAAGCTCACTGCAAAACCTCAGGCTTTAAGCGCTGAACCAAACATTATGCCCGTTGCTCCAGCATGCAAGGCATTTTAAATATACATCTTAAAACCTCAAGGGTGAATGGGATGAATGAATGCATGGCACAGGTGCACCGGTCCACGGAGCAGGGACAGCCAATGCAGCTGATCAGTGATATGTTCAGTGCAGGCAAAACGAAGACATTCTTTGCACAAACACATAATTAACTTCTGGAACCCACCATCTTGGGAGGCAACAATATCTACTCGCTGATATGACTTCAAAAATGAAAAAAAGGATTAGACATTTTCATGGAGATGCCCTTGTAGTGGTTTAGAATGTCAAACTAGATTCTGGGAGACCTGGCTTCAAATCCCACCTCTTACTGGGCGCGTCCTACTTTCTCCGTCTAATCTACTTCACAGGGTCATTGTTGTGTTTTATTTATGTTATTTATAATCCGCCTTTCTTACTCAAGTCTGATTAGACATAGTGAGCCGATATAATCACAAAAATGGGACATTCATTAACTAATGCATTAGGGTTTTGGAAGTTTGGAACCACAAGAAGGAACAGAAGCATAGCATAATTATTCACATGATACATTAAGCAGCACAAAATTACATAAATAGTAAGAACATAAGAGAAGTCATGTTGGATCAGGCCAATGGTCCATCCAGTCCAACACTCTGTGTCACACAGTGGCAAAAAAACCCCAAGTGCTATCAGGAGGTCCATCAGTGGGGCCAGGACACTAGAAGCCCTTCCACTGTGCCCCCCCCAAGCACCAAGAATACAGAGCATCACTGCCCCAGACAAAGAGTTCCAACAATACCCTGTGGCTAATAGCCTCTGATAGACCTCTGATTCATGTTTATCCAATCCCCTCTTGAAGCCGTCTATGCTTGCAGCTGCCACCACCTCCTGTGGCAGTGAATTCCATGTGTTAGATAGTATCCTATCTAGCATCAGGGTGGCCTGATCTTATCACATTTCAGAAGCCAAGAGGGTTGGTTGGTTGGCTCTAGCTAGTATCTGGCTGGGAAGCCTCCAAAGAATACCTCCAAAGAATACCAATACTGAACATCTCTTGCATTGAAAACACTACAAGGTTCCCATTAAGTCAGCTGTGACTTGACTGCACTTTCCACCACTGCTTACAACCATTACAAGAATAAACCAGGAAGGGAGAACTGCACACTCTCTCTGTCCAAGTTCCTTGGAGGAAGGGCAGCAAAGAAGGATAGGCAGAGAGGTCTATCATAAGCAGTTAGCAAGGACAGCTAAATGGAACCCTCGCATTCACAGGCCATCTACCTCTGCATACCAAACAGGGCAGGAGAGACACAAACAAGGGAGGAGGCAAAGCTGCCAGCAGCATGCCTCGAGGTAGGGTATGCTCCCTTGGCCAACTGTCTGCATGCCTTTTGTTTGCCCTCTCATTTGCAAGCATTCCGCTTCCTGTGCTCCTGACTATCTGGGCTGCCCAGCATCACCAGGGAAAGTGTTTGAGTAGTGTAAACAGAGCTCCTTCAGGTTACTAAAGCAGCACTCTCGGCCACACTCACTGCTCAGCGGAGAGGGGCTGCGGCTCAGTGGTAGAGCATCTGTTTGGCATGCAGAAAGTTCCAGGTTCAATCCCCGGCACCTCCTGTCAGGCCCGGGGCTAGGGGTGCCTGTGCCCCTAGGCCAAACCTGCTTCTATGCCTCCCCAGCATTATTTTCGTGCACGCACTGATGACGTCACTGTCAAACCCCCTCCCCCAACTTTGCTGTGGCCTCCCGAGCCTCGGGAGACCCCGGCAAAGGACGACAGGGACGTGGGGAGAGGGGGCGCCTCTTGGTGCCCCTAAGCCAAGTGGCACCCGAAGCAGCCGCCTACTTGGCCTACTCCCATCCGCCGGCCCTGCCTCCAGTTAAAAGGACCAGGCAGTAAGTGATGAAAAAGATCTCAGCCTGAGACCCTGGAGAGCCGCTGCCAGTCTGAGTAGACAATACTAACCTTGATGGACCAATAGCCTGATTCAGTATAAGGCAGCTTCATGTATATTCATGCATGGGTATTCAGTGGTATGGAGGAAAGGACACACAGTTGACTATGAGCATGGGAGATGAGATGGATCGTAAGCAGACGGGGTGGATGCACAGGCGGATACGGAATATGTCGGTGGGGGAAGAAAGGGAGCGGTAAGTAGCGATGAGCATGTAGAATGTAGATTTAGATTTGCACTAGAACATGTACAGAGTGCCAAGCACATTGCATTAACTTTAATTATGTAGCCTGTCTTAACACTCAGGAATCAGTTTTACTTGAATGGCCAAAAGTATATTGCAAAGCATTTTACAGTACTGTCAGAGGCTAGAGGGCTTTGTTCCTCCTGAAAATATAAACATTCCTCACTGAAGGTCATATTCCTTCACTGAAAAGTAAACGATTTTCCTACCACCGGGAAAAAGCCTTCAGGCTTGCAGGTCAGAACAACCCCACAGAGCCGAGATTTTGCTTATTCTCTGGAACTGAGCCGAAAACCTAAACAAAGAACCTGAACAACATCCCTTGGCTATCCGCACATTCTCAGACGACCACCATAACCACAGAGTTCCGCCCAGATGCCAGGGAAGCAGGAATCGGGGGTACAGATCAAAAGAGCCCCAAAGGGAATTATTTCATCCTGGGTGATCTTTCATTTCTAAAATTGGAGATGGGGTTCATCTGACCAATGAGATATCACAAAGGGCCAAAAGCGTGAATTTTGTGACCCATTGACTATACCTGTTTTGTTATCAAAATTGTATAAATATGTTTTCTGAAGGAGAGCTGAGGAAAAACTCAGGGAAGATGTTGGTATAGAGAGATAAAAGTTGTTTTTCCTCCTTGCATATCGATATGCAATAAAATAATCTCCGGATCATCTCACTTAGACTTCTGCGGAAGAGCTTCTGCTTGGCGTGCAGGAGGCCCCAGGTTCAATCCCTGGCGCCTCTAGCTAAAAGGGTCAGGTAACAGGTAATGTGGAAGACCTCTACCTGAGATCCCAGAGAACTGCTGCCAGTTAGAGTAAACAAGACTGACCTTGATGAGGTCTACATCAGTATAAGACAGCTTCATGTGAATTCATATGTGGATGCTGCTGGAAACAGTTAGGGCTTTTTTTTGTGTAACTCTGAGAGCAACTGTTCTGGCCTATGCCACATTCCATTCATTGTGCAATGGCCAAACCCTTTCTTTTCCCCTTTCTTTATTTTCCTTCATTACTCTTTCTTCCCCCCATTTCTTTATTTCCCTTTCTTTCCATTTCTTCCCCACATTTCTTTTTTCCCCTTTATTCCTCCCCCCCAATTTCATTATTTTCCTTTCTTTCTATTTCTTCCACCATTTCTTTCTCTCTCACTCGTTCTGGGAGCAGCTGCAGTTTCTGCATGAAGGGAGGGTGGGAGCCAGCTACCACCAGTTCAATTTGCACTTGATTATCCCAGATAGTGTGGCCTAATATGCTAATGAGTGTGTGACCTAATATGCTAATATTAGGGAAAGCGGTCTAATATGCTAATGAGTTCCTGCTAGGCTTTTTCTACAAAAAAAGTCCTGGACCTAGGCATTTGCCTAGGGCGGTGGGTCAGGGGGGAGGTGCGTGCCAAATTAGGCTCTCCCCACATGACTCCAAATAGAAAAACAATTATTTACATTAATTTTGCCAGCCTAAATAGTTCTCTCTCGGTGGAGCACTGTTTTTTAAGTTGATAATTTTGTATGGCCCGCAAGTGATGTTATAAATATCCAAATGGCCCTTGGCAGAAAAAAGGTTCCCCACCCCTGTTCTAAAGTCTCCTGGTTTGGCCATTGCACAATGAATGAAATGCAGTGTAGGCTAGAACAGTTGCTCTCAGAGTTACGCAATCATGCATCAAGTCACTTTCCCAGAAGGCAGACCAGAAATTCCTTCCCAGAAGGGGGAAAACTCTTTTGGGAGAGGTTTCTCAGGACTCAGTCCTCATCCCCCACCATTCGTATTGCCAACTTATTCTTGCTTCAGTTTCCTTCACAGCTAGGCAAGAAGTCATGAATGACAAATTTTTAAACAAAACAGGGGGGAAATCCCTTTGGATTTGTCTGCGCATGATGAAGTCTGCAAGGCAGCATTTCTGGAAATTTCCAATCACTGTGGCACCCTTCCCTGTCAAATGACAACTGGAAAAGCCCTGATTTGGGTAACTCAGGCAAGTCCGATCTCGTCAGATCTCGGAAGCTAAGGAGGATCGACTCTGGAAAGTACTTGGATGGGAGGCCTCCTTGGAATACCGGAGGTAGAAACAGGCTTTATTAAGCCATCTCTCCTAATATCCTACATGCCACCAGTAGGGGTCGGTCACCAGAGGATACCACGACTTCCAGGTGCACCCACACATTCATGCACATAAAAAATACAAAAAAAACCCCAACCCTAGAAAGCACACTCCCCTCTTCCATGCTTTCAGAGCCCACAAATAACAGTGTGGTACAGTGGTTAGAGTGCTGAATTAGGATCTGGGGAGACCCAGGCTCAAATCCCTGGTCTGCCATGGAAGCTTGCTGGGTGACTTTGAACATACGAAGCTGCCTTATCCTGAATCAGACCCTCTGTCCATCAAAGTCAGTATTGTCTACTCAGACTGGCAGCGGCTCTCCAGGGTTTAAAGCTGAGGTTTTTCACGCCTACTTGCCTGGACCTTTTTTAGTTGGAGATGCCGGGGATTGAATCTGGGACCTTCTGCTTACCAAGCAGATGCTCTACCACTGAGCACGGAGCATCCCTCCCCTGGGCCTGTTACACACTCTCAGCCAAACCTACCTCACAGGGTTGGCTGTGCGAGGATAAAATGGAAGAGAATAGCGTAAGCCATACTGAGAGAAAAGTGGGGTATAAGTAGTAGTAGTAGTAGTAATCTGTCCTCTCTGCAAAGGCAGGTTCTCTGTGTCTGGAGTACCTAACAGTTCCACCCTAAGTAGGTCTACTTGGAATCCTATCCAGGTCAATTCAATGGGGCTTCCTCCCAGAAAGTGTTCTTAGGATTGCTCTGTAAATGTTTTATCACCTGTGAAGTTATGGCAGAATTCCCTGCCTCCTCCCCTCCCCTGAAGAACTGGATGACCAAGAGGTGAGGCTGGAGAAGGAAATCACATAGAGTTGTAGCAGGCAACCTTTTTTGCTAGCATGCTACACAGTTTATTTTTGCTCAGAGCCATCACGTTGTTTAGGAATGGCTGCTGCACAGATTGGTGCTTTGCATTCATTCTCAAAGCAGGCAGCAATTCACCCCGCCTTGCCACTTGGGGGATGAAAAAAACATTCCCTCTGGCCCCGTTAACTTTACCCTCCTTTTTCTCCTACTCCTCCAGTTTGTTAACAGACTTGAAAGAAGAAGAGGCCTTGCTTAATTAAGAGCCTCCAGCGATCTGGAGACACGGGACCTAGGAGAGCCAAGGCTGCAGTTGGGGGAGGGATTTATACTCTGCCAGGGCTGATCTTTGCACCTCTCTGGGTGTAGACAGAGTTTCACTGCTCCTAATCTCTATCCAACCCAACCCTTCACTGCCAAATTCTGCATGGGTTTTACTGCAAGCATTTCACATTTTTTCACCCTATTGTCTGGTACTGCAAATAAGTACATATATGAACACATAAGCTGCCTTATCCTGAATCAGACCCTCGATCCATCAAAGTCAGTATTGCCTACTCAGACTGGCAGCAGCTCTCTAGGGGCTCAAGCTGAGGTTTTTCACGTCAATTTGCTGGATCCTTTTTAGTTGGAGATGCCGGGGATTGAACCTGGGACCTTCTGCTTACCAAGCTGATGCTCTACTACTGAGCCACTGTCCCTCCCAATAAATAAGCAAATAAGTAAAATGCAGCTGTGCTCCAAAACAAAAGGAAAACCCCTATTCAGGGCCCTAACTCAATGAAGGTCCACAGTTTGCAACATCTGAGCCCTTAACTGTTAGGATAAAGCAAGATCTAATTTAGCCATTATGAGGTTAATGTATTTGTTTTATTCCAACAGACCTGACCTGGAAGGATAATCTGGCTCAGAGTCAATCCTGTGTTACTTGGTGTGCCTGATGAAGTTGGGTGGTTTTATTTTAACAATATTGTGGTTGGCCAGTGTTCAGTTTTCTTCTGGTTAGGAATGTAGAAAAGGAAGAAGACGACTGCAGATTTATACCCAACCCTTCTCTCTGAATCAGAGTCTCAGAGCGGCTCACAATCTCCTTTCCCTTCCTCCCCCACAACAGACACCCTGTGAGGTGGGTGGGGCTGAGAGGGCTCTCACAGCAGCTGCCCTTTCAAGGACAACCTCTGCGAGAGCTATGGCTGACCCAAGGCCATTCCAGCAGCTGTAAGTGGAAGAGCGGGGAATGGGAATCAAACCCAGTTCTCCCAGATAATAGTTCGCACGCTTAACCATTACACCAAACTGGCTCTCTTGCTCAGAGCCATCACGTTGTTTAGGAATGGCTGCTGCACCGATTGGTGGTTTGCATTCATTCTCAAAGCAGGCAGCAATTCACGCCGCCTTGCCACTTGGGGGATGAAAAAAACATTCTCTCTAGAGGCTAACTGTTCTTTAGCCACCTGCCCACCTGCTAGCCTCTCACACCTGCCTGCACCTGGCTACCAGCTTGTATGTTTGTTGCAGCAGTCACCGCCGCACATTTTACGTAAGCTTACTGTAGACTGTTATGTAGCCGCCTTTTAACCATTTGCTATTTTATTTTATCTCCCAAAGTTATTCCCCTTCCTTTATAGATAGATAAATTTATTGAAAGATAAATTTATTGTCATTGTTCTCAAAAAAAGAAAATGAGAGCAACGAAATGAGGTGCTCTTCCACAAACATACCAACGCATCAACACCCACAAAAGGACATATACATAGACCATTTAAATGCATCTAAAAACAAATAACCATTCATAACCCTGCATTTAGCCTAACCACGGCACTTGGATAGAAGCTGCCCTTGAATCTATTTGTCTTAGCCTTCAACACTCTATATTGCCTACCTGACGGTAAGATCTCAAAAAGCAAGTGACCCGGATGTGAAGGGTCCCTTAAGATCATTTGTATCTTCCTTTTACATCCCATATCATACAGATCCACCAATGAGGGGAGAGAACATCCACAAATGGTACCCACTGTGAGCCTGCTTCGGCAGGGAAGGCGGGATACAAGTTAAATAAATACATAGATAGATAAAGAGCTTCCACTGAATATGAACGATCCATCATCTCTGTGCATTTATTTATCCCAACATTAATGATAGAACACTTGGAGGACAATAATTCATAGGGTCACCGTAAGTCAGAAGTGATCAGATGGCGCTTAACACACGACACAAAAGGCCCAGGTCCACAGAATCGGTCTTTGTGGCTCTCCCGTCCTCTGAGATTACATTAAGCCATGCCTGCAATGCTTTTTAGTGGGTCTCTGTAACTCAAAAGATGAGAAACTTGCATTTCTGATTGACACTGAGATCTGTTCTGCCCTCACCTTGCCCTCAGCGTGATGAGCTTTTCCCCACTCGTTCATGACAAAGACATCGTTGACCGAGAGGCAGGCGATGATCTCCACCCCTTTGCCCTTCAGCTGCCCAGCTTTCTCCACGTAGCCTGGGAGGTGGGTCTGGGGGAGGGAAGGAGAGAGAAGAAGTGATCATCTTCAGAGATGATGCAACCGAAAGGGAATTGGGGGGGGGGGGGAGAGAAATAATGAATAGGATATTTTACAACAATGTAATATTTACAAAGTGCTTTCCCTTCACATATGTGACCTCAGTCTTTTTTGCAATACCCATGAGGATCTGCTCTAGATAAAAAACAAATTGGCTGAGGGGGAGAGAATCAAGAACTCCCACCCCACTTATTTGGTATGACTCACTCAGAAGGTCTTGTAGACAACCCCATTTTAGTTTATACCACGGGTCCCTAACCTGGTGCCCATGGGCGCCACGGTGCCCACCAACACCTTTCCTGGTGCCTAAGTGTTTTTAGAAAGTGGAGATGGCCACAAGGGGGTCTCACCCAGCAGGGCTTTTGACTGGCTGTGCAGGTTAAAGTACAGTTGTTTCAGGCACAGGTATCCCCCCCCCCCCAGTGTTGATTTTATTCTCCCTCACTCCTCTTTTGACATATTTATTGCATCAACCATTGTTCCTCCTTAATTGGATCCATACAGCTGTTGACCCTGAACACTTGGCTTGTTGCTGTTTTGTCTCAGAAAATGTCTTCGTTTCAATTTGCTAATCTGCTTTTCAGCCCTGTGTATAAGCTTGAATGTTTTTCTTCCGTTGCATTTTATCTGAAGAAGAAGTATGCCTGTGCATGAAAGCTCATACCTTGAATAAAACTTTGTTGGTCTTAAAAGGCACCAGTGGACTCTCTTCTACAGCTTCAGACCAACACCTGGACCTCTTTTCCAATGTATTTTTAAATTACCCCACTTCTCCACTGCACTTGGGCTTCCTCTCTGTGTTAGGCTCTGCTTCCTGCAGCAGCCAGGGAACTACAGGAATGTAGTTCCAGCTGGTTGGGTGTCAGGGGGTGTGGCCTAATTTGCAAATGAGCTCCTGCTGGGTGCTTTTTTTTGTAGAAAATGGTCGGCAGCCATTTTGTAGTTGTGCTCACCCACCCTGTGTCAGGATTTTAAAGGTGCCTGCAGGCTGGAAAAGGTTGGGCAGCCCTAGTTTATACCCTGCATGCCTATATATAACACAGAAATTTGTAGTTGAGGAAGAATGGAAAACGAACACCATTTCCTTGCATAGCCACCTGGAAGCAATGTTTCCTCGCCGTAGGTGAGCGGTACAAACTAAGAGGCAAGCACAGCAGGAACTCTCCCTGAAATTTTCCCCTCTACCAGGTTCTCTTCTGGCACCTCTCACTTTTTTTTGTACATTCTACGGAAACATGAAATAGCAGCGTAGGTAGATGCACGATTAGGGTTTTTAGGGGCGCTGTGGCATCATCGCCATAACGCACCAGCCATCCCAGAGCACATTTCAAGCAGCTGTCGCTTAAGTTTCCAATTGGTTGGTACACATTTTTTTCTTCTGTCAGCAACCAGATCTCATTAATTAAAAAAAAAAGAGAGAGAGAGAGAACAGTCAGCCAACTGTTCTTTAAAACTGTGAAGAAAGCATTCCGACTGATGTCCTCACTCAGAAAGAAAGCTGGGCCCATATGGCGCAGATGAAATGGCTAGATTTGCAGAAGAAATTGGGAGGATTTTTGGGGAAAAACCCCACGGGGGTTCAAGTGGCACATATTTAACAGTGAGGAGCCCAAGGTACATTAACGGCACTACTTTACCTGTCAGGAACGACTGCCGAGTATGGACCTCATCCAGGGGTTATTTTGTAGAAAAAGGGGTGCCAGAGCTCATCAGCACACCTCATTTCCATCTCATTTGCATATGCCACACTCCCCTGACATCACCAGAAAGTGTACTAAATTATATCAGCTCAGCATCTACCTACCTTAAAATGCTTCTTGAATTATAATTGTCATATTTAAAAAAACCTTACTCCAATCATACTTTTTGCATTATTTTTTCCTCTGTGGCCACAGTGGCATGATGAAGATTTCCATCTCTCTGCTTTATATGTGTTGGTTATTTTCTCATTTTTTGTGGGGAATAAATATTAGAAAGTTTGTCAGATTTTAGAGTTCAGCAAAATTATCACAGGAAGTTTGAACAATGGAGCCCAGAAGCAAATTTTTTTTTTTTGGGGGGGGGGGGGGAAAGAAAGCAAGCACAATAAAATTTAGAGCTTCTGCAACTCTGCTCCTGTGAGCTCCTGCCCAAAATGAGGCCTGACCTCATCTCAAATCTTAGCCAAGCTTGGCCTGCTGTTCTTGAAGGATGAAGAAGAAAAGATTGGATTTATACCCCACCCTTCATTTGGAATCCCAGAGCGGCTTACAGTCTCCTTTCCCTTCCCACAACAGACACCCTGTGAGGTAAGCGGGGTTGAGAGAGCTCTTTCGAGAACTGCTCTTAAGAGAACAGCTTTTTCAAGAACTGTGACTGACCCAAGGTCACCCAGCAGCTGTATGTGGAAGAGTGGGGAATCAAACCTGCTTCTCCAGATTAGAGTCTGCCACTCTTAACCGTTACACCAAACTGGCTCTCAATGAATTTAGAGAGGATCAGAGCCCTGGCCTGACTGCAAAAAATAATTTTTTTAATTGTCAATCTGGGTTTCTCACACCACTTGTTTTATTCCGTCAAGTCTCGATTTGAAGGATTGGGACAGCATCAAGAAATGGCACCCCTCATCCAGGCCTTACCTTTGAGCAACCCGGGGTGAATGCTCCAGGCACTCCAAAAAGGACCCCTTTCTTGCCCTTGAAGAGGCTGGCCAAATTCACCTTGTTGCCTGGGTCTCCCTCATAGACCTCCACGCTGGGGAGCTTATCTCCAACCTATTGAGGGAAGCAAAGGTTTCAGACCTGTGAGACTTCTTTCCAAGTGTAATAGCACTGCTACTTAGAGAGCAGGGAAATCTCATCATATTTAGGCTCCTCCCCATTAAAAAACCCAAAATAAACAAATAAAGACCCAAATCCCAAAAGGCTATAAGGCTTTTTTGGCCCTTGGTCATGGATGTCCATGAACCCTTGTATGGTTTGGGACCAACATACCTGAAGGACCATCTGCTCCCTTATGAATCCGCCTGACCACTATGGTCATCTTCAGAGGCCCTGCTTTAGGTGCCCCTACTTTCTGAGATTAGGTGGTTGGCAACCTGGGAGACAGCCTTCTCAGTGGCACCGAAACTCTAGAACTTTCTCTCCAGAGAGACTAATCTGTCCCCTTCCATTGCTGTCTTCCACCAGTGCGTGAAGACTTTTTTTTGTTTTGCTTGGCATTCTTTCAATGATCCTGCCTTTCCAACCAATGTTTTAGTTGCTATTTTTTATATTTTGTATGTATTTTAATTATTTTTTTTAAACATTATTTTAATGAAGTCAGTTTGGGGAGGCGCAGGTAATTCAAATGGTTTTAAAATGTGCATTTATCATTGTGTATTTTAAACTGTTAACTGCATTGGCGGCTTGTAAAAGAAGAAAGGTAGGAATAAAGATTTGAGGGAGGAAGGAAATGGCAGTTCTGCAGGACTGTAGTCAGGTTTATTTATTGACTTACAAAATCTATATCCTGCTTTTCTGCCCAATCAGGGCTACCAAGGCAGCTAACACTTAAAATATAAAAACACAACGAAATAAAACCAAAAGGAAAATACCTA
Organism: Heteronotia binoei; assembly: GCF_032191835.1. Lineage (NCBI taxonomy): Eukaryota > Metazoa > Chordata > Lepidosauria > Squamata > Gekkonidae > Heteronotia > Heteronotia binoei. Next base: position 258,975,712 of record NC_083223.1, read on the forward strand.
CATAACAACACAAGGTCAGCAACTAAAACAGAGGGTAAAAAGGAGAGGATTACTGAGGGACCACTGGATGAAACCGAAAGAATTTTCACCTGCTGAAGGAAGACAGTGGTGGAAGGTTTGCATTCTGTGTGGGGTTTCTTCTAACAAAGCTCTGCCAGGTTGTTTAGGGCCTGTAAAGCAGTTTTGTGAAGCAGGAAGAGGGCTTGTTTGACACACCATTTTACAGGAGCCAAGGGCCTGGCTATATATCACTCAATGGACAATTGGTACCATGTTGATCTGTCAGGGGTTCTGGATACCTAGAGCAGGGGTCCACAACTGGGGTTCCCATGGATGCTATGGCACCCACCAACACCTTTTCTGGCATCTGCCAAGTGTTTTTAGGAAGTGGGTGGGGCCAGGTAGAGCTTTTGCCCAGCAGGGCTTGTGATTAGCTATCCAGATGTTTACAGATATCATTTCGGCAGCAACTGGCACCACAGCACAAGGACTCGCATTGTGTGGCAGAAGTTAAACTGAGGTGATCATTTTGTGGCTGCACCCAGCATGCCATGTCAGAATTTCAAATTACCGTGCAGGCTCAAAAAGGCTGGGGACCCCTGATCTAGAGTATTTCCATTAGGGTCTAGTGCACTGAGCTGACCTTTGGCAGGCGTGACCTGTACCCCCAGGGAGTGCTTTTGTGAGGCACTCTGGGGATCAGATCCTTCAGGCCTTGGATTCAGTGGGAGCTCACACGAGCACAGCTCCTGAACGTTTCTGAGAGTTCCACCTCCTCCTTCCCACCGTGTCCATTGAATAGTAGGTGCAGCTGCATAATAATCCCTGGATGAGCTCCACCACCTATTCTACAAAACGACCCCTGAGATCCTTCCATGTGACACTTCTGTAGCCCAGAGTTAGCATTCTCTGCTCTGGGGACTGACTGTGTTGTGGACCAAGCATTAGTATGTTATGGGCCCGCCAGCTTTGCAGTGTGGCCTTGCTATGAAATTTCTATTGCACAGGTATTCTGTGTCTCTAGGATACCCCTGTTCTCTAAGGTTTCTAATTATACAGACCTGAGGCTGGTATCCTCTGGGTCTGCAGAATACATTCTCTCCTATGGGACTCTCACGAAGGCCTCTAAATGGTATTCTGGGGAGTTAACGATTGCTCTTTTCTCCAAGGTTCCTACAGACCCGGAGCTAGCATACAATGGGGTGGAGGGGGTATGCTTTGTTATGGGGCCCTCTTGTACAGTCCAGGGACCTCGAGAAGTGCTTCCCCTCTATGGGGTAGCAAGGGGCTAAGGCTTTCCCATAGAGATCTGGAGCGGACGTCCCTCCCCTCGGGCCTCACCTTGAGAGCCGCCATGGCCGCCGATCGGGACCCAAAAGAGCGCCGGACAACCACCGCCTGAGTCGAAGCAGTCCAGCCTTTTGCCAGGTGGGAGCCTGAACTTGCTCCCCAGCGGTGCGCCAAACACAACACCCCCGCCCCTCTCCACCCTGTTGCCATGGAAATCGCCTGAGTGACAGCTGCCATGGCAACCCGCAGCCTTTGAAGTTCTTTTGCCCCTTTCTCCTCCTCCTCCGGCTTCTTAAGCGGCGCAAGCGCCTCGGTTCAGATTCTACCCAAAGGGAGGGAAGAGGAAAAAGGAAATCTCATTTGCATACTTCATACTAATTTGCATACTTTTCTCGGTCTGCGCGCGACGATTGACGGCCGAGTTTGCACGGTGTGTGAACTTCCACCGGGCATGACCCAAATATAGAAAAACAGCTGGAGGGGGAGTGGTGAGCAAAATTTCGGCCGCTAGTTAGCCAATTTAATCTAGTGGAGTGGTGGCCAAACTTTCTTAATGTAAGAGCCACATAGAATAAACGTCAGATGTTTGAGAGCCACAAGACATGGACATCAGAGGTTTGAGAATTGCAAGACATGAATATCAGAAGTTTAACAGCCACAAAGAAGGAACGCAAATAGATGGAGGAGGAAGGAAGAAATGGAAAAAAAGCAACTTCAACTTTAAATGCATTCTTCAAGCCATCAGCTGACTTGGCTTGGAGAAGTGATTTAAAAAGAAATGCCTTCTCCTAGCCAGCCAATGGGGTGTTGGGGGCTTTGAGAGCCACACAATATGTGTGAAAGAGCCACATGTGGCTCCCGAGTCAGAGTTTGGCCACCCCTGATCCAGTGGTTAAATATGAGGACTCTTATCTGGGAGAACTGGGTTTGAATCCCCATTCCTTCACATGCAGCCAGCTGGGTGATCTTGGGTCAGTCATAATTCTCTCAGAGCTGTTCTGCTCAAGAGCAGTTCTGCAGAGCTCTCTCAGCCCCCTTCCCCTTCACAGGATGTCTGTTGTGGGAAGGGGAAGGAGATTGTAAACTGCTCTGAGACTAATTCGAGTAGTGAAGGGTGGGGTATAAATCCAATCTCTTCTTCTGTTGAGTTTATTGCGAATTTACTTCGGAAGAAAAATGCCTTCCATCCAGCTGGGAAGCTATACAAAGTTCAGACTTGCATATGCCTGCTCAGTTGTTTGCAACTGTTACTGAACACAGTTGGAATTTACTTCTGAGTAAACATACCTAGTATCTGGCAGTAAAAGCACAGATTCCGTGTACAGATTGTGGCAATTGTCTTCATTCAATTTATGAGTTTTTGAAGGTGGCCCACCAGGATTCTTCACTGCCCAAATCTGGTAGGAAGCCATATTAATCTCAGTAAAAGTTATTTCTGAGCAAACATATTCTAAAGCAGGGATGACCAGACTGTTGCTTGGGTGTCACATATGGCTTTTTCACATATATTGCGTGGCTCTTGAAGCCCCCACTACCCTGTTGGCCGGCTTGGAGAAGGCATTTTTCTTTTTAAATCCCTTCTCCAAGACATGCCAGCTGACAGCTTGGAGAATACATTTAAAGTTAAAGTTGCTGTCTTCCCAGCTCTCTCTCCATCTTCCGCCCCTCCATCTATTTTCATAAGTACATAAGAGAAGCCATGTTGGATCAGGGCAATGGCCGATCCAGTCCCACACTCTGTGTCACACAGTGGCCAAAAAAAACCAAAAAACAGGCGCCATCAGGAGCTCCATCAGTGGGTCCAGGACACCAGAAGCCCTCCCACTGTGCCCCCGCCAAGCACCAAGAATACAGAGCATTACTCCCCTACATAGAGAATTCTAACAAGACACTGTGGCTAATAGCCATTGATGGACCTCTGCTCGCTCGTTTGCTCCTTTGTTCGTTCCTTGCAGCTCTCAAACCTCTGATGGCTCTTACTCTAAGCAACTTTGGCCATCCCTATTCTAAAGATTCTGGTTCTAAGGGTCCTGTGTGCACCTACTGACCTACTTTCGAGACTTACTTTCGACCGACATGCACAGCATTTGGAACTAGCAGGCTAGAAGGCTGCATTCTTAGCTATGTTTACTTGAGAGTAATGAAAAGGAAAGGAAAGGTCCCTTGTGCAAGCATCAGTCGTTTCCGACCCTGGGGTGACGTTGCTGTCACAACGTTTTCATGACAGATTTTTTACCGGGTGGTTTGCCATTGCCTTCCCCAGTCTTTTACACTTTCCCCCCAGCAAGATGGGTACTCATTTTGCCGACCTCGGAAGGATGGAAGGCTGAGTCAACCTTGGGTCGGCTATCTGAATTCAGCTTCCGCCGGAATCGAACTTAGGTCGTGAGCAGAGAGTTCAGACCACAGTACTGCAGTACTGCTGCTTTACGGCCACCTTAAATCGACGGATTTACTTCCGAACAAACATGCTTAAACAAGACTCGGAGGCTGCGAACTCGTGCATATCTACAGATAGGACGGGGCAGTAGGGTAGCAAATCCATCGAATGTAGAATGCTTTATTTCCAGATAAACATGCATGGGATTGGGCTTGCACGCCATTTCAGTAAAATTTGTATTTAAACTACATAAGAAAGCCGGCTTCAGACCGGCGTTAGATATATATTATCAATTGCGCTGATTTAAGTATATATATATATATATGTGTGTGTGTGTGTGTAAAACTGCACAGCTTGCAAACTCCCTGTTATATGTCTATTTATAAACAAACCAACTGATCGGGAATCGAAATCCCTCGGAACACTTATGATTGAGCGTCGCGCTTCCCGGACATGCAGTTGAACCACTGCGCACAAACGCCGGAAGTTCCTTGATAGGACTGGAGGTTAACGAACTTTCGCACCGGAAGTCGCGAGAGATAGACACATTCTCTCCCCTCATCTATTTCCGGAAGCCGGTATCCCGAAAAGATGAAGCTCTTAACGCATAATATGCTCACTTCGCACGTGCGGGGTGTTCGCCCCGGCGGGGGTTTCCCCCTTCGTATTGAGGTAAGAGGAGGGATTTTTCCAGACTGCTCTCGCTTTTCCATTACGGAAATAGGACTATGGGAAATTAGGTTTGTAGCTTCTCTTCTCCCCCGCCGTTAGAATCTGTCCCGCGGGAGGGGAGGAACAGATTTTTAAATATAATCGTTGTGCATTTGTGCCTCCGAACGCACAGGTAGGGTTTCAGTATTTTAAATAGAGTCAGGCTTTGACAAATTTTCTTTGACTCTTGGAGCCAGCACAAAAAATTAGGAGCCAGCTCATTGTCCAGGCTTCAGGGTTTTGTATTTTAATTGTTATATTTTATAACCACTGAACCTAATCGTAAATGCTTCACAGTTAAAGCTATGACAAAATTGCTATACTTAATATATAAATATAGAGTATCTATGTTTATAATCACCACAGCGAGCAAACTAATCTTTAACCCTAAATTTCTCCCCAGTTTCTCATAATTCCATTATTCTTTAGAAAGCTTTGTTTAGTAGAATGTTGAAGGCTGCCTAGTAAGTAACTTTAAGAAATGATCTACCACCACTGATTGGGGTAAAGTTAACATACAAAACAAGCCATGATGAGAACTTCATGGATGTGCATTTTTATGTCAAGCAGCGAAACATATTCTGATGTGAAATGATAAGGTTTTGCTCTTCCTGAGCATCACTGATTTTTCTACTGTAAAATCGCATAGGTGCCACAATGAAATACCTTGATGCCACGGCAACTTGGCAGCTGGGATTTGTTGAGCTGAGTACAAATGACAAGTCTGTGACTGTGGTGGCATTTGAACCTTGAGCTTTTCATGCTTTTAAGTTTACCTGTAGCACAAAGGGAATTCTATCCCTCCATTGTTTGCATTCTCTTTTATCCATCTGTGCTTGATGCAGGAAGATCTTTTCAGATTCCTGATCCAGAGAGATCCCCCAGTGCTTAATTCATTCATTTTGTGACTCCCCCAGTTCCTGCCATTCTACCACTGACGCTTCTGCCGCAGTTGTGGGGGTGGACAAAAAGGAAATTATCTTTTTTGTTATGATTCTGTCTTCATTTTCTTCTAATAGGCCACGGAGGTGAAGGTGAACAACTTGGATTTCAACCAGGAGTTCATTGCACGGATGGTTCCCAAAGTGGAGTGGGGGGCCTTGGTGGAGGCAGCTGAGAGTGTGAGTACCTGGGTCTTGTCAACAGCTTATTTTTCTTTTGTTCATGCAACCACACTTTGTGGGACAGGCAGTGACACATGTACAGATCTGCAAATCTGAATGCCCTTGGTGAATAAAAGACAGACAGCTGAAGTCCAAGTGAAGGAGGAAGAACAAAAGTTTATTGGAATGAACTGAGAGAAGAGCTAGGGCAAAGCCTGCAATACCAAGCTGCTCTACCTTCTTTCAAGATGGTCACAATCTTATATACCCTTGATGACACATTGGCACATGTTAGCATATACATATATTAATTGGCTGCAACATCCAGCATAATTTCAGGGCGAGAGTCAGCTACACACTTCTGATACATCTTTCCAGGCTGGCAGCACGTCATCGGCCAAAAACCATCGGCAAAAAAATTCTACTTTGCATGTGCCTTGAGCAGATAAATCCAGTTTGAGCTATAAGAGCCACCTGCTTCTATTGTTGCTTAGAAACACAGTAAGGCATAGGGCATGTTTCTGTTACAGATAAGACTGGAATATTGGTAACATTTCTAATTTTTTTTCCCTTCTCAGTCAGACCTAGCTGTGTGTTAACCCTTAAAGATGTTACTTAAGAATGCGTGTGGCCTTCCCCACTAAAGCTGTGTCCCACACACAAGGTAGGGAAGGGATGATCAGTTGGCACTTACATAATGAAGGAAGGGAGATCTTGTTTGGGGAAAGGGTGGTGGAAAGTGCTGTACGCTGCAGCCGATTTATGGCAAGCCTTTAAGGCAAGAGATGAACGGAGATAGGTTTGTCATTGCTAACCACGACTCAGCAGTCTTGGACTTCCTTGGTGGCTTCGCATCCAAGTGCTTCTGAGATCTGATGAGATCAGGCTAGTGTGAGCTATCCAGGGCAAAGGTATGGGGTGAGAAAGGATCCTGATATGCTCCAGCTAGCCAGAAAGGTTAAAAAAAAATGCAGAAGTAGTCAGGGAGAGGCATGGGCCAGGCATAGTATCGTGGAGGAAGGACTAACTGAGTCTACAGAATTGTGTTGAGTGAGACCGGTGAGGTTTGGTCAAGCTCAGCATCTTATCTGCTGTTTCATGGGCAGCCAGATGTCCTTGGGGAAATGTATGAGCAGGACAAGATTTTCCAGCATTTGGTGATTAGAGAGAGGACAGATCCATAATTTAGTGGGCTGCACTGCAAAAATGATAATTTCCATCTTTCACCCTCTTGAAGCTGGGTCACCGGTCTGACCTGCCATCTGAGCCCATTCCTGACTATGAGAAGAATGAGGATTTTCTTCGGAAAGTACATCATGTGCTGATGGAGGTAAGGGCCCCTCAGTTCTTCTCCCCCACCCCACAGATCCAGTCCTTCTGCTACAAAAATCATGGCTGTCCCGCAAAGGGAAACCACCGAGCTGGAAGTGACCACAAAGGTCATCTAGTCCAATCCTCTGCACCATGGAGGAAATTCACAACTGCCTTCCATCCACCACTCCCCCAGTGACCTCTATGTCCAGAAGACAAAAAATCTCCTGGGCCAATTTGGCCTGGAGGAAAATTCCTTCCTGACCCCAAAGTGGCAATCGGCATTACCCTGAGTATATAAGAAAGAGCACTGTAGCTAAGCACTGACTCATCTCTTCCACCTGTCCCTCTCACAAACTGCCTAAATGAAAGACATCCTACTTGATCAAATATGAATTAAATTTGTGTAAATTTAAATTTATGTAAAATTGTGATAAATTTCTGGAGGGGGAAAAGTGTGCTTTGGTGTTTTTTTAAAGTTAATGCATTCATGCAGCAAAGGAGGTGCTTGCTCACAAAAGACTTTCCCTCCTCTGTGGTAGAGGTTATGTATGTGTGTGTGGGGGGGGGGGACACTTCTGCTTATGCGATGCCTGTTGCCTATAAATTTGTACTACTTACCTTAGAAAAAAATCTGATGCTTAATCTTTTAAATCAGTTTTTTTTAAATAAGCTAGTGTACAACTTTTGCAGTGAATATAGCTGCATAGTATATACGAGGGAATGAAGATGTGAGGGCCAGCTGCTGTTGCTAGGAATAGAATCTGACCTTTTTCATATTTGGTGCAGGTAGATCAGTCCCTTTTCTTCTTCCTTTCAATGCACTGAAGTGATGAGGCCCCGTTTCCGAGCTGCTCTTTACTTGGTTATTTCTTCCGGCACAGGTGGAAGTGATAGAAGGCATGCTGAAATGTCCAGACACCGGCCGGGAGTTCCCCATCACTAAAGGCATACCCAACATGTTGCTGAGCGAAGAGGAGACCTGAAGGAGATCATTCTTTCAAAGGAAGTCCGGGGGTGGGGGGGTGGGTGGCACAGGGCCTTTTCTTGAGTAGAATTTAATCTCTTATTTTTCTGTTTGGAAGGGAAACTTTTGTGGTTTCTGGGCAGGAAGAGAAGTTTAGCTGTTTCATTTTGTTTGTAAATAAATGTTCAATCTCTTAAGAAGCTAAGGATACTCACTTTTAACTTAACGACTGTGTTTTTCTCCTGCCCTTCATCCTCCTTGCCCAACTCAGCTCATGCTGTTCGACCTTGCTCCTATGGTTTTATCAGGTCTTGAGGCCCTAATCCAAGGCAGCTCTAGAATGTGATGGTAGAAGCAGAGGCCTAAGGCCCTGGAATTAATTTCCCTATTTCTGAATGTGTGTGTGTGTGTGTGGGCTGCCATTTTTTAAAAATCTTGACAGTAAAACAAAATCTCATCCTAGCAAGTAAAAAACTGATACAGAAGAGTTCCAGCTTCGTTTGCTTGCTCTCCAAGGGTGTTACTTATTTTGTTGCCTGGACAAGTTTAAAAACAGTCAGACACAGGGGAACATTTAAAAGATATCCTATTCCTCCTACCTTCCATATTATAGTTAATTCTGGTACTGTGCCTGCTGGTTTAAGGGGCTGAAGGTCAGATGACTCCCTTGCCAACATTCAAGCTTGCCTGTGCTACACGAATTATTCTTCCTGCCCTGAGATTTGTGTGCAGAAGCATGGAATAGAAGCCAGCAGGATGTCTGGGACTCTTTGTAGACTAAATTCCAGCTTTCTGGTTAGTGGGGAAGTCCTCTATAAACTGGAGATATACACCAGTGGCCTCTCTATTGGGTAACGATGGATTTCCTACTCGCCTTATGCCGCTCTCACGCTCCCCAGTGGGGCTTCCTTCCGATTTCACACTGTCTGCCCCAGGGCTTCAACTAGCTTTGCCTTTTTCGCACAGCAAACAGAAACTGATTTTTAGAGGTTTCTGTTTGCCGCGCGAAAAAAGGCGAAGCTAGTTGCAGCCCCGGGGCAGATAGTGTGAAATTGGACGGAAGTCCCGCTGAGGAGAGTGAGAGCAGCGTTAGGTGAGTGGGAAATTGGTCAGAGACATATGTTCTCCTTTTCAGAAGTTGCAATGAACACATGTGCAAGGTCCCAACAGGCAACCACCATCTTTATCTGTGCTAATTTTTAGGGAGAGCATGTGGCCAACACCTCTGTAGTTGAATGTGCGATTCCCTACAATTTCCAGATATTTGTCCCCGGTTTCAGTTGTAAAGCAATCAGACATTGGCTCTTTCTTACAAACAGGTGTACACACACACACATATATGCACGATGTAATGTGAACAATGATATATGCATCATATTATTTTTCAGACGTCCTTAGTAACTGGGGTACTTTGACATGTACCAAGTTTCAGATTTTTGAGGGCGACGTGGCAGTTCTAACACCTGTGAAATTCCTAGGAGTCTGTTGTAACAAAAGTGCACGTGGCAGGGTGGAGTTTCTCGGGAAACTACTCAAGGAGGGGGCTCTGCTAACCTATGTGTTTTCTGTCTGTCTAGTAAATTTTTATCATGCCCCCCCCCCCAACTAAGGGTGGGAATACATGGCTGTCTCTGCCCCACTTCATCCTTGCAGAAGCCCTGCTAGGTGGGTTAGGTCAAGAGTGTATTAAGAGGAACTCGCTTAGAAAAGATCTGGTAAAGACAATGCTAGGAAGAGTTAAAGACCTAACGTGAGATGGATTCACTCGATCAAGGAAGCCACAGCCCTCAGCCTGCAAGACCTGAGCAAAGCTGTTAATGACAGGATGCTTTGGAGGACATTTATTTTCAGGTCAGCTGTCAGTTGGAAGCAGCTAGATTAGGTGTCAACATGCGGTCCGGGGGCCGAATGAGGCCCCCAAGCAACTGGTTGTCACTTGCTTCCTTCTCTCTCTCTTGCTCCCTTCTGCATCACAGCTTGTGTTTCCAGGCTTGCTCAATTGCACAGGAGCTACAAAGCAAAACCTCTGTTTTCTCCATTGACTGAGGCTCCTCCCCTGGGGAGGAAGGGGGGGGAGGCAGAGCTTGCTTTGCCAGGCTCTCTTAATCAAGGGAGCCAAGCCTCCCTTCTATTGGCTAAGGCTCCTCCCCCTCCTGGTCCCCCAGGGAAGGAAGGAAAGAGCCAGAGCTTCCTTTGCCCAGTTCCCTGGATCCCATGGGAGAAATACAGAGAAAGCACCTTTAAGTCCAACAAGGGCTAATATTGTAAGTATTAGCACTTATTTTAAGTATGTTTTAAGTTTTTTTTTTTAAATCTTCAATTGTGTTTGCCTGTGTTCTTTGTAAAGTTTATAGCTCTGCTACCTAATCTAATAGCTACCTACCTAATAGGTACACACATGGCCTGGCCCGACAAGGTCTCATTTATGTCAGATTCAGCCCTCGTAACAAATGAGTTTGACACCCCTGAGCTAGATAGCACGCAAGAGCAACCCTTAGCAACTGACTTGGATTGCCCTTCACAGCAGCACCTTGGATCTTTCCCAGATCCTGAAATGCCACTAATCCCCATTTTCTCAGGCACCATCACCTATAGTCGAAAAGACAACAGACAGCAAATGAGTCTTTATTAGGCTACGGTAGCCTCTTTAATTTGTTCAGTAATAGAGCTCTCTATGTATGTGTATGTGCAGGCGCCTACACACAAATCAGAGGTATTTATAATATGTACACACACATAATTTAATTTAAAAAAAAAATCTCCAACTTCTCCTAACTTCCCCCCAGGGCAGAGCCAGGGAGGCTGCAGCCCCACCCGTGGGGAGGGAAAGCGAGCCGGAAATGGGGTAGATTTAGTTTCCTGCAACAAATATACAGTAAAATATATTGCTATGTACACGGCTCTCGGCTTCAGGCCATGCAGCCTCCCTTCTTAGTCCAGTGGGTCGGAAGGGTGGGGTTTATTGCTTTGGGTAGAAGATGGAGTTGGCTTGATTGGTCTTGGGAGTGTGTGTGGGGGGGGGAGAGGAGTAGCTGCTCAGTCTCTCTATGGCAGTGGGGGGGGGGAGAAGAAGAAATCACCCCTGAAAAAAAAAAGCATAATTGCCTTTTCAACTATTGCTACAAGGGAACTAGGTGAAGGAACTCCGCCGGATGGAGCGCTAAAGCCATTTTCTGTAACGAAACCCCTCCCCCATCCTTAAACCTTTAAGGCGGTCTCCCCGCAAAGCACGAGATAGGATACTGCCCCCTCTCTCTGCATCAGAAAGATCCTCCCCCACTCCAGTATTTATTTATTGCTTAAAAGTGATAATGCAACATTCTTGGGAGTGGGAAAGCATTTTTTTTTGGGGGGGGGGGGATTGTCACAGGATGATGATAAAGACGATGATGATACTGGATTTATATCCCGCCCTATATTCTGAATCTCAGAGTCTCAGAGAGGTCACAATCTCCTTTTACCTCCCCCCCACTCCCCACAACAGACACCCTGTGAGGTAGGTGGGGCTGAGAGAGCTCTCCCAGCAGCTGCCCTTTCAAGGACAGTTCTGTGAGAGCTATGGCTGACCCAAGGCCATTCCAGCAGGTGCAAGTGGAGGAGTGGGGAATCAAACCCGGTTCTCCCAGATAAGAGTCCGCACACTTAACCACTACACCAAACTGGCTCTCTAAAGAATGAGGGGAGAGTATTACTCCAACTTTTCCAGAGGTTCTGGATAGATACCAGACAGACAAGGCAAAAAGTGTCATTTCCCCCACTCCCGTTCCAATCCCATTCGTCTCCCTCGTCATTCCTGGAGATGTGAAGCTTTTTAAAATTATTATTTTAACACCCCCACCCAGCCCCTTAAGGTGCATTTGGTTGGGCCCAGCCCAGGGGAAAACTGAAGTGGATTGAAGGAGGGGATGGCTGTCGATACGAATAGCACAGGGGAGGGGGCGACGTCTCTGCTTCACGGTCCTCGCCTGACTCCTGGGGAAGGAGGAGTCAATCATTTCCCCCCTCCCCCCCAACAGGTGACATTCCCTCTCCCTCCCTGACCATCACACCACTCAAATCCAATATGGCTTCCGAGCTAAGTCTACAGTGGCTAATTCCCCACCCGCCTCCCTCCCCTGCATTAATAAATTAAAATATGGCTTCCAGTGTGACTGTCCAGACTTTCCCCACATCCCACCCCAGTCCCGCCGCTACATACGGGAAAGGTTTTCTTATAGCCTGGTTTTAAAAACAGCTATTTCTCATGGCTGGGTCCATTCCCATTAACCTCAGTGCAAAGCAGTGGACGGTTATTATGTTTGCATACATTTTGAAATGTACTAACATATGCAGATGGATGCCGGCAGGGATTTGGCAGGACGAGGAGCTTCAATCCAGGTCTTAAGTCCGTTTCCTTGTCTTCCTTTACCTGATCCCTGCCTGTGCTGCACTCCCAGGACCTTCATTTTCCCCCCACCCGTTCCCCCATCCTGCCCCCTACGGCCGATCCTTCAGTCCATCATGGCCTCCAGCATCTCCAGGAAAAGCTTATGCATGGGAACTTTGCCCTCCAGCTTGAGGCTGTAGAAATGGTGGAGGACGCGGGTGGCCGTCTGGCGTAGCAGGGGCAGGGTGAGGAGGAGGCGTCCGGCGCGGCGGGGTTCCTCAGGACGCCGTGACGCTTCGTATTCCAGCAGCGCCTCATGGAGCACGTCCCGGAGCCGTTGGACGGCAGACATATCTTCAATATGCACAGAGTCTGGAGGGAAAAAAGGGGGGCGGGATTTGGTTTGAGAGAGAGATGGGTCACCACTGGTGTCAGCTTCTTTGGACCATCCAAATTATGACACCCAGCTCTATCTGTTGATGGGTGGCCAGTCCGATTCCACCCTAGAAGATCTGTCCACAGCATTACAAGCTGTGGTGGGGTGGCTCAGGCTGAGTGGACTGAAATTAAATCTGACGAAGACGGAGGTCCTATACCTAAGTCGCCGCGGTCTGGGACCGGAGGTCAATTTACCGACCTTTGATGGGGCGCAGCTTATGCCGGTGCCCAAGGTTACAACTTAGGAGTGCTCTTGGACGCCTCCTTAACGATGGAGGCCCAAGTAGCTGCCACTGCTAGGTCAGCTTTTTACCATCTGCGGACAGTAAGGCAGTTGTTTCCCTTTCTTGATCGTGAAGACTTGGCTACTGTGATCCATGGTACAGTCACCTTGAGATTAGATTACTGCAATGCCCTCTACACAGGGCTGCCCTTGTCCCAAATCCGGTGACTCCAGCTAGTGCAGAATGCTGCAGCCAGGTTGTTAATGGGAGTTCCTTTACGGGAGCACATTCGGCCTGTGCTGAAAGCACTGCACTGGCTACCGATAGTGTACCGGATTTGCTTCAAGGTGCTGGTTATCACCTTTAAAGCCCTATATGGCCAGAGTCCTGCATACCTTAGGAACTGCCTTTCCCCAGTGAGCACTTCGGTCCGGAACCCAAAACCGGTTGATGGTCCCCAGCATCAAAGAAGCCAGGCTTGCATCAACAAGAGCCAGGGTTTTTTCCATCGCTGCTCCTAGCTGGTGGAATGAGTTGCCGAAGGAGGTGAGGACCCTGCGAGACCTCACACAGTTCCGCGGGGCCTGAAAAACCTCACACAGTTCCGCAGGGCCTGCAAAACGGCACTCTTCCCCCACGCTTTTCCATAATGACATCTACAGCGATGGATTGGGCCCAGAAACACCACCAGTGGCTTGTCTGGGACCTCCAGAAGTTTAAAAATCGACCAGTCTGATTACCACCACTAATATCTTGTTGTCTGAATACATCGAATTAGCACCAGACGTTTTAAATGTTTTAACTTTTTTTTAATTTAATGTTGTATGTATTTACTGTTAAATGGTTGGGCATGCTGCGGCTGACCCTCGTGTTGTTAGCCGCCCTGAGCCTGCCTTGGTGGGGAGGGCGGGATATAAATGAAATAAATAAAATAATAAATAAATCCACGTGCAATCCAGGAGCTTGTAGATCAGTGCCGCAAAGCAGAAAGCAACTTCCAACAATCTAATGTGCCTTAAGATCTTTTCCCTCCACCATTAAATCGCTTCAATTAAATAACACCCAGGTATGACACAAATGCAAAAACCTAGATTTCAATCCAGTAGCACCTTAGAGAGGAACAAACTTTGGGGGGGGGGAGTGGGATAAACTTTTGAGAATCCAAGTATCCTTTGTCAGATAGGACTACAGGAGCTTTGACCCTTATACCCCCCAAATCTTGATGGTCTCAAATCCAGCTCTTCCACTGCAGATCAAGTGACCCTCTGAATTTTTTTTTTAAAAACCCAAAAGCTATTTGCTTTATACCAGTTAAAAGGGATGCCCACTGATTTGTTTTCAAGCCAGGAAAATAGTACGCCAACACATGCTGATGTTAGCGTGTTATGATGCTGGGGGGAAATATCTAGATCCTGCTCCTTTCTCCTTCACTGGTTAGTCCTCCCAATGGAGGAAACTGAAAGGGAAGGCAATTGCCCCTGTATAAATCGATGGTGCGGTCTCATTTGGAATACTGTGTGCAATTCTGGTCACCGCACCTCAAAAAGGATATTACAGCATTGGAAAAAGTCCTGAAAAGGACAACTGGAATGATTAAAGGTTTGGAACACTTTCTCTATGAAGAAAGGTTAAAACGCTTGGGGTTCTTTAGCTTGGAGAAACGTCAACGGCAGGGTGACATGATAGAGGTTTACAAGATAATGCATGGGATGGAGAAAGTAGAGAAAGAAGTACTTTTTTCCCTTTCTCACAATACAAGAACTTGTGGGCATTCAATGAAATTGCTGAGCAGTCAGGTTAAAACAGATAAAAGGAAGTACTTCTTCACCCAAAGGGTGATTAACATGTGGAATTCACTGCCACAGGAGGTGGCGGCGGCTATAAGCATAGCCAGCTTCAAGAGGGGGTTAGATAAAAATATGGAGCAGAGGTCCATCAGTGGCTATTAGCCACAGTGTGTATATATATGTGTGTGTGTGTATACACACACATATATATTGGCCAGAGTGTTGGACTGGATGGGCCATTGGCCTGATCCAACATGGCTTCTCTTATGTTCTTATGTAAGCCACTTTGAGGCTCCTTAAGGTAGAGAAGAATGGAGTATCATATCTCAGCACTTGTCTTTCACCCCAGAAACTTCTCACCAATTAACAAGAATGTCAGAAGCAAGGAAGAGGTTGACACCTTACTGAGCAATTGGGCGGAATCCAGCTTGGCCCATTTTGCCATCTGTCTTGGGAAGGATTAGCAAGGATCTTTCCAAAAGAACCAGCCCCTGCAGTCCTATGTGATATCTTAAAGACTGAAAAAACAAAACCCAAAAGCTCAGGGATCATCAGTAGGTCATTTAGTGAAAAACTACAGAGCGGGGAAATAAAATTTTAAATGGACATCTGTGGTTGAATATTACAGCCCCAGTTGGGAAGATCATAGATATTGTTTATGTACTGTTTTCGATAGGATAGATTTTGCTACCTATCTTGGGTTTCCCCACTGAAATAATGGCACAATAAACTTTGGATAAGAGCCCTATGGAACAGAGTAGTAAGTTGCAGTATTGCAGTCCAAGCTCTTCTCATGACCTGAGTTCGATCCCAGTGGAAGCTGGGTTCAGCTAGCTGGCTCAAGGTTGACTCATTTTTATTTATTTATTTTATTATATTTCTATCCTGCCCTCCCCTATCAGGCTCAGGGCGGCTAACAACAGTCAACAATTTGATAACAATTTTAAATTATTAAAACATTAAAACAATTTTAAATACATTCCTTCCTCAGCCTTCCATCCTTCCGAGGTCGGTAAAATGAGTACCCAGCTTGCTGGGGGTAAAGCGTAGATGACTGGGGAAGGCAATGGCAAACCACCTCGTAAAAAGTCTGCCATGAAAACGTGAAAGCAACGTCCCCCCAGAGTCGGAAATGACTGGTGCTCGCACAGGGGAATACCTTTACCTTTTAAAACTTTGGGTTATTTTAAAAAAGAGATATATTGCCTTGACCTGGATAGCTCAGGCTGGCCCAGTCTCATCAAATCTTGGAAGCTAACCAGGGATGGCTCTGCTTAGCACTTGGATGGGAGACCACTAAGGAAATCCAGGGTCACTATGCAGAGGAAGACAACGGCAAACCACCTGTTTGTCTCTTGCTTTGAAAATCCTTTTCTTTTTTTTTGGCTGGCAAACTGCAACTCATTTACGGCAATCCCCATAGGGTTTTCAAGGCAAGAGACAGTCAAAGGCGGTTTTGCCATTGCCTGCCTCTGCTTAGCAATCCTGGTATTCCTTGGTGGCCTTCCATCCGAATACTAACCCCGGCCAACCCTGCTTGGCTTCTGAGAGCTGACAAGGTCAGACTAGCTTGGGCTATCAAGTCCAGGGCTGAAAATATTACAGGGTTGCTGTAACTGGCTATGACACTGCCGCCCTTAAATTAGCTCTTCCATTTCCCCCCCTGCAAAAATGTATGGGTGGAAGCCATCTTTGCTCCTTGCTTAAACTCTTCGCAAACTACCCACTCACCAAGTCCTCTCCACCCTCCACTGGGGCTTACCTGAATTAGCAAGCGCCAAGGCCTTGAGAAGCACGTATTCTTCCCGCTCCAGACGCAGGGCCCGGTATTTGCGCACCAGCTGTAGGACCACACCGCTGAGCTCCAGCAGCCCAGCTGCCCGAGCCGCTTCCTCATCTAATGCAAAGTCCTCCGCAAAGACAATCTCATCTTCACAGGGCAGCGAGCGCCAGGCCACTCCCAGCAGCAATACCTCCAGCCATACGCTCTGCAGGACGGACATCTGGTCTGCCAAGGAGAGCGCTGGAAATCCTGCCTCAATGAGAACAGACCAGGAAAGCAAGAGGAGGGGATTAACAAAGACATCAGCAGCCATTGGCTTGGTCGCCTGAGGTGATTTGAGGATTATTTCCAGGACACCAAGCAGAAGTGTTTTACAGTACTGGTTCTTTTCTTTTTAGGTTACCAATTATTGAAAAGCTGAATTAATAAAATAGCACAGAAAGAGCAAATAGCAGATATATGATGCCTATTTCATTGTGTGAGGGGTGAACATATGAAGCTGCCTTCTACTGAATCAGACCCTCGGTCCATCAAAGTCAGTATTGTCTACTCAGACAGGCAGCGGCTCTCCGGAGTCTCAAGCTGAGTTTTTTCATGCCTACTTGCCTGGACCCTTTTTAGTTGGAGATGCCAGGGATTGAACCTAGGACCTTCTGCTTACCAAGCAGATGCTCTATCACTGAGCCACCATCCCTCATTGTCGGGGTATGTGGTTAAAAGACTGTTAGGAAGCAGAGCAGCTCAGGAGATGGTAAGCAGGAGGAAGTTCAAGAGCTGCCCCTGCTCTGTTCTCATCCCAGTCTCACCTGGTATGTTTTTGGCCCAGCCAATGATAACCACAATCTCCCGGTCAGCCAGGTCACACAAAGTGCTCGCAGCCTTGGCAGGTCCATCAGGAAGCGCGGGGTCAGGCATGGCGTACAGCTTTTCGGGTTCTGCCACCAGCAAGTGTGACACCATTGTGTTCATCGGAGCTAGAGGGGAACATAAGAAGAGGTAGGTTATTCTTAGGTAGGATTTCAAGGTTTGTTAAATAGGTAACTATTGAAAACTGTAGCTCCACAAAGGCCTCCTGAGATCTGCATGATGAGGTAGTCCCAAAGTCTGATTCTACAGCTAGAGGGGAACATAAGAAGAGACCCGCTAGATCAGGCTGATGCTGGATTGTTCCAGTATCATCTTTTTTTAAAAAAAATTCTGTTTTACTATTTCAGCACTCTCAATATATTAAAGCAGTAAAGCACATATATCGAACAGCAATTAATCTAACATTTAAAACCCATCCCCAAATTGAAATCTGATCATAAACCTTCCTAGGATCAGTATATCTTCTATCTAATAATTACTCTTATAGTTAATGTAATAATTTAGTACAGTCTTTATATTCTTATATCTAAATCGCAGCATACAACTATAAATTATGCTGGTACATATACAACTAAGCAATGAAAATGACAAGAGGGCTCAATATTTCTCAGATGTGATGTATTTAAACATCCATAACTTTCTTCAACCAATTTCATCTCAAATTCAAATAACTAGAAATATATTAGATTTTGGTAATATTTATTCTTAAGTAGGATATCAAGGTGACTATCTAACTCCACAAAGGCCTCCTGAGATCTGCAGGGAAGCTTATTTATTTTCCCAAGGATGAAGTAGTCCCAAAGTCTGCTTCTACAGTTGTATATCGATGGCATTTATGATTTTCCCAATGAGCCCCAAGGCATTCTGATGCAATTTTGTTCCAGCTGCTTTTGGACTAGTTTCCCGTGGAAGGCCTATAACCAAGGAATGCAGGTCAATGGCCTCTTGTACTGTCGTCCCTCAACTACTGATGCTCACAGGTATGCTGCTTCTGGACATGCAGGTTTCATTTAGCCATGATGGCTAATAACCACTGGACCATCACCACGTCCCACAAGTTAATTATGCTTTGTCTGAGGTTGGTGTGTGTGTGTGTTACAACCAATGTTCCCTCGAAACTGCAATCTCTTGGGCAAGAATTCTACTTTGTGAGCTACTGGTATTAAAGTTGTGAGCTACTGGCATTAAAATTGTGAGCTACTGCATAAATCATTGTGCGCTGGGGCCATTTTTCCAGAGCTAAGACAAAAATGTGTGAGCTGGAGGCTAAAAATCTGTGAGCTAGCTCTTGCTAATTCAACTTTTAAAGGGAACACTTGTTACAACCCCCAAATTTCCTTCCTTTCCGCATCTCTTTGTACTTGAAAAGAATGAGAACGCTCATTAGTAGATAGATCCAAGTAGGCAGCCGTGTTGGTCTGAAGTAGTAGAACAAAATAGGAGTTGATTGCACCTTTAAGACCAACTTAGTTTTATTCAGAACGTAAGCTTTTGTGTGCATGCACCCTTCTTCCAATGAGGAATGAGAAGTGTGAAGAAGTGTGCATGCACACGAAAGCTTACATTCTGAATAAAACTAAGTTGGTCTTAAAGGTGCAATCAGCTATGTTCTACTCATTAGTAGAGTTCCTCTACTACTTCCTTGCTTTTTGTAATGTCCCTGGATACATTTGTTTGGCTTGGTGCCACAATGGCAGCTAGACTGGCAAAATGGCTAATGTCAGGGCTTTTTCTGTAGCAGGAACTCCTTTGATACTTTAAATACTCCTTCCTTGGGTTGTTTTTTTTTAATTTAAAAAAAAAAACCCAAGGAAGGAAAGCCCACCACCTCCCAAGGAAGCCTGCTCCACTGAGGAACCTCTCTGTCAGGAAGTTTTTTCTAATGTTGAGTCAGAAACTTTGGAGTTTCACTCCAAATTTTCAGGAAGTTCCCAACCTGGAGTCAGCCACCTTAGCACAGGGGGGGCAATCTCACAAATGAATGGAGCCTGGGTCCAAAATTCACCTTGATTGAGGACTACTCTCACATCAGGAAGCACTCAAGCGTAGCCTTCTCCCCTACATGCTAGTTTTCGATACTGCTTATTTTACATGGGGGAACCTGAGGTGCCACTGTCTGCTTGCCTTCTGAATGGCCCAGAAGGGCAGTATAATTTGTGTATTCCTCACCACCACCACCAATGTGAACATATTAAATCCTTCAATCCTCCTCCCACTGTCTTTCCTTTCTTCCCGGCTGTCAGCCTTCTTCTGGTTGTGCCAGTCATGTTGCCATGACAATGGGAATTGCTCACTTATGGAACCAGTGCCTGGGCCAATCCCCCCAGTAACTTCAACAGGCTTGCCATTTATTGCCTGTGGCAAGTAAACAGTATCTCCAGGTGGCCAGGCGTGCTTTCACCTGTGCCTCTTTTCTCCTTTTCTCTTGCATATTGGCAGTATCGGCCCCAGGGAGGATTCCAACCCACGTGCCTCTTGAGGGAACTGAAACATTGGAGCAAGAGTCATTTTGTTCCGGTTGTGTCCCAGATCTTTCAGGTGTGTGATGAAGAAGGGTGGGCCTTTCCCTCTTTCCACTCACCTGGTTTCTTGGCAGTTGCCGTGGCGATCTGTGGGGTGACAAATGCACTGGGGTAGGTGGCACCCTCCACCTCAGGCCGGCGCTTATATTTCTGTCGCCCTCCTCGCACTCGGTCAAGACGTACCCCTGAAGAATTAACCAAGATAGAAGAAAAGAGAGAAACAATGAAAGAGAAATGTTCTGGACAACTACTAAATACTATAATTTTGAAAAAGGCAGGAGAGGAGCCTCCATTTGGCTTACAAAATGTTAAATCTAATCCAGAATCCTTGGCTTCCAATTCCAGAGACGTATAGTTTAGCAGTGCTGATTTATTTATTTAGAATTTATTTTTATAACTTTGTACAGAACAGTTGAAAAAGAAACATGCTAATTCGTTATAGATTGAAAACAATTTATAACTAAAAGTGGGACTATTTATAATATACTTAGTATTTAAAGTATCAAAAAAACATTAACTCTGTAGACCTTCGGGAATATATATTCTAGTAAAGGTAAAGGTAGCCCCCTGTGCAAGCATCAGTCGTTTCCGACTCTGGGGTGATGTTGCTTTCACAACGTTTTCACGGCAGACTTTTTATGGAGTGGTTTCCCCGACAGTCTATCCCAGTACTGGGAACCAATAGATAAAATAACAGGCATAATGAGGCATAATGCACCCTATTAGCTGTGCTAATTTATTATTGTAAGCCAGCTTGAACAGAAAAGAAAGGTGAGAAATAAATATTTTAATTAATAAACTTGGTGGCAAGGAGGAAAGGCAGTCTTCACATGCTTAGAGCATCTCTCCTATGAATTTGGCGTCTCCTAAGGCAACCACATAGGCAGTCACTGAGTCTCTAAGCATAATTCAAGGTGCCAGTTTTGACTCACAAATTCCTTTTGAAGTTTGCCTCTCTCTAGATGAGCATCTCTAGCTATTACAATCAGGTTCTCAGCATCTCCCTTTTTCTCTAAAGTCAGGAATAAGATGGCAAATCATTTAAGGGTCTGCTAACACCGTGCTTAGAACTTTTTGTAATTGAACCTCTTATTGAATGTTTATAGAGAACCTTAGCCTAGTTCAGCTTCGAACTTGCTGAGATAAAGAACCAGAGCTGAAAGGATGAGGGGAAAATGTAGCTAGAAACCCAAGTCGCAAATGAGCTTTAGAAAAGGTAATCATATACAACATCTGTGTTGCTCAGTTGGATCAGAAGTTCAGATAGCAGTCTTAGCTTCAATTTCCTTGAGCTGTCTCCAAATGGGCTCTTTGTCCAACGTAACATAACAGCACTTATACCAAAAGAATAGCACTTGCATTTGTGAAAGGGAGGGGGGAAATAGCTGATTATCCCTCAATCTATACTTTGCCCCATAGTATTCAGAAGTTCTGTGACTGCAAGGAGCACAAGTTCTAGAAGAGTCCCATTGGCTATAGTAGTCCCACTCGACAAGCATACTTTACTCGTGGTACCATAGATCCAGCCCTTCTTTATCAGATCACATAGGAAATTGGAACTGCCTTCGCTCTTCGGTGACTGGAAAGAGCTCATAACTCAACTTATGTCCATTGAACTTGGAAATCTCATAACTTTATTAAATATGAAACATTTTTTTAACCTAACCAG
The DNA here is from genome assembly GCF_032191835.1 of Heteronotia binoei. Taxonomy (NCBI): domain Eukaryota; kingdom Metazoa; phylum Chordata; class Lepidosauria; order Squamata; family Gekkonidae; genus Heteronotia; species Heteronotia binoei. The sequence continues at coordinate 258,997,130 of NC_083223.1, forward strand.
TGCAGGCAAAATTCCTGGAATACCTGTGAGTTGTTGACAGAAATACACCCAGTCTTATGACTCCATAATTGCATATATAGAGAAGTCTAGGCTTAAACGTCCCTCCTGACATTGCTAGTTTCTTATATGTTCAGGGATGCTTGTGTTTTTCTGTTTTTTTCTTTCTGGTGGAGGAACACTCTCTGACTTGCTGCTTGATGTTCAGGAACTATGATATCACCACTAAACTGATCTCCAGCTCAGTGACGTTTTAAAAAACTGCCTTGCATTTTTGGAAAGATAGGACCCAGCAGCGTCTTTGGGGAGGAACAGTGGCTCAGTGGTAGAGCATCTGCTTGGTAAGCAGAAGGTCTCAGGTTCAATCCCCGACATCTCCCACTAAAAAGGGTCCAGGCAAATAGGCGTGAAAAACCTCAGCTTGAGATGCTGGAGAGCTGCTGCCAGTCTAGGTAGACAAGACTGACTTTAATGGACCGAGGGTCTGATTCAGTATAAGGCAGCTTCATAATTATTTAACCTTAAAGACTGAGAAAATTTGTTGCAGGGTATGAGCTTTCGTGAGACATTGCTTACTTGTTCAGAAGTATCTGAACAAGTAAGTAGTGACTTGTGAAACCTTATCCCCTGCCACAAATTTTGTCAGTTTTTAAGGTGCTACTAGACTCTTGCTCTTTTCTACTGCTACAGGCAGACTAACACAGCTACCCGTCTTGATCTATCTGGAAAGACAGGGATATACATCTTTTGCTTACAGCTGTTTAAAAATTCTCAGGTTGATCTGCTTTTTAAACAAATGCCTTTAGGACTTCCGGGGTTGGAAAATGCTGAGCTGAATTGCTTCTCAGAAGGGGAGCAGGCTGGGGCTTCTGTTCGGGGTAGTGGAGGGCAATTTAATGTGCCTACTTTTCTCAGTCAGAGATCAGTCCACGATATGCACAGGAAACTCTGAGGAGATTTACCTTGGCTAAAAGGGAGTCCCGGGGGGGGGGGGGAATCCTCTGAGGCTTTGAGGGGTCTCCGGAGACAAGTTGCATTTTCATCATCTGCAGAAGTTTCCAGAGTCATTTATTTGACATAAGCTTGACAAGATCCTAACCTTCGTTGAGACTGCTAAACATCTAAAGCTATACAAGACTGGTGTTGGATCTGGATAACTGCAGAAAAAGGTACTGATGACTATCTTCATTCCAGGACTATTTAAAGTTAAACAAAATAAAATCAGAAGGTGGGAAATAGAGATTCAGAAAGCTTGGAAGAAGAAGGGGAGAAGGGGCGAAATTTGAATTTTGTAAATTTAAAGGACAGTGCTAAAAAGTGGAAAGGAATTTATTGTTCTGTCTACTTGCGGTTTTGGTGAAAAAGCCCCATTGTCACAGATTTGCAGCTCTCACAGTCGACACAGAAAATACGTCAAACATCGCGAGATCTTTTTACCAGTGAAAATGGGATTTGGTGGCAAGAAAAGCAGGAAGTGTAGGATGGAAAAGGGAAATCATTGAAGCAGCTAGCCTACTCTAGGACTATAATATCATAGAAAAACATCGGCGGCCATTGCTAGGAGGTCAAAATTTAAACAAAGTTTTTAAAGTGTTCGGGACATTAAAAATTGGTGAAGGTGACAGAGGTGACAATTATAAGGTACATACTATTGGACATTTCGCTGATAATTATTTTAGAAGCCTTTTGAAGGAAAATTTTTTTAAAGGGAAGCAGAAAGTCGCAACTGCCATTTTGGAAGAAATAAAAACTTTAAAAATTAATATCTGAGCCCAAGAGGCTCTGAGGACGGCGAAATTAGGCTTATGAAAAGGGCAAGCCTTACTCCATCAACCCTGATAGTTTAAATTTAATCTGGAGAGGTCAAAATTTTTGGTGTTTTTTTAAATGTCAGAGCATAAGTTAACCTGTGCAAAGACAGACAAGGACTGCCTCAATGGAGAAAATGCAAGAGCAATTAGAAGCAACGGGAGCCAGGATGATGAAAGGGGTGAGAGACACGATAACTGCTTCTAAAAAAGAAATTAGAAAAGACACTGAAGAGCTAAGGAAAGATATAGAAGATATCAGAAATGAGACTGTGGTAACATCAAAGAAAGTGCAAGAGATGGAAGAGAGAGTGAAAGTACATGATTCCACTTCGCTAAAAATGCAAGAAAAGGTGGCAATTCATGACTACAAATTGATGGAAACCCAGATACGTCTGAGAGGAGTACCTGAGGACTGATTTGAAAGGATATATAATAAGAATAATTGCAGAATTTTTGGAGGAAGATCCTGAAGGAACTAGAAGCACGTATGACTATATGTACAGAGTGAACTCACTATATGCCAAGAAAAATAATCTACCAATAGATGTGGTTATAAGATATATGACAAAAGAAATGGTGGGAAAAATCTTGAATAAACATTTTGAAAAGACATTGCTAGTGGGAGGCAGCAGAGTAAGAATCATGAAAGAATTGCCAAGACAAGTGATAAATGACAGAAAAGCATACAAAAAATTGACAGAAAAACAACGTGACAATGAAATGAGGTATAGATGGATAATACCTGAAGGTCTGAGCTTTGAGCTGCAAGGAAAAAGGATTACAATTACAAGCACACAGGAACTGCGTAGGTTTTATGAAGAACATAAAGAATTTGCACCATGATGGATTACAAATTATTATCTTGGAATGCAAATGGACAAAATTCACCACAAAAAAGAAAGGTAACGTTTCATTGGATTAAAAAGCAAAATTGTAATATAGTTTGTTTACAAGAAGTAAACAAAAGGATTACAAATTTTTATGGAATAAACAACTGGGACTAGAATTTTATTCATTGGCTGAACAGAAGAAAAGGGGAGTGATTTTCTATATTAAACAAGAATTGGAGCCGAAATTAGTGTTTAAAGATAAAGATGGAAGATTTGTAGTGGTAGAAATAATATTAAATGCTAAAAAAAGGTTGTTATTGGGACTGTATGCACCAAATGGTGCAAAGGATGCTTTTTAAAAAGACATTATACAACAATTTGATGAACTGACTTATGACCAAGTTTTGATAATGGGGGACTTTAATGGAACAATTAAGAACACACTGGATAGGTCTGGGGGTAAAAAAAATAATAAGGAAGGAAAATTGCCAAAGTCTTTTTTTGAATTGGTCTAACAAGAAAATTTGGAGGATATATGGAGGAGATTTAATCCTGAAGTGCGGGACTATACCTTTTTTTTCAGCAAGGCATAAAACTTTTTCCAGAATTGACATGTTGTGGGGCACTAAAGACTTAGGCCTTATAAGAAAATAGAGATTTTACCTAAAATTGGGGCTGACCATAACCCAATAATGTGGATTACAAAATTGTCTAAGAAGTTGAGAAGATGGAGATTAAATGAAGATTTACTACAGAATAAAGAAATAGTGACATCTCTAGAAAATGAAACTAAAGCTTTCTTCCAAATAAATGATAAAGAGGATATAGAATTTCAGACGGTCTGGGATGCTTATAAAGCAGTTATGAGAGGAATATTGATTACATTGAATAATAAAGATAAGAGGGCAAAAGAAAAACAGATGTTGGTCATTCAAAATGAAATAAAGAAAAAAGAAGGGAAACAGAGAAAAAGGCCAGGGAAAAAGAAAATTATAAGGGAGATTACAATATTACAAACACAAATGAGACATTTGTTAAATAAAGAACTGGAATGGAATCTGAAAAGACTGCAGCAGAAATCTTTCAAGGGAGCAAGCAAACCCAGAAAATATTTGGCCTGGCAACTGAAGAAAAAGAGAAAGTAAAATAATTAATAAAATTGTGGTGGATGGAAGAGAGGTGGTAGATCAAGAAGGAATGAAAAGAGAATTCTTTAAGTATTATGCCAAGTTATTTAAAGGTGTTAAAATAAGGAAAGGAAAGATGGATGAGTACTTACAAAAGATAAAAATAGCACCCTTAGCAGAAAATATGCGAAAAGTTTTGAACGATCCAATTGAAAAAATAGAAATTGAAGCAGCAATTAATGCAATGAAAAATGGAAAAGCACTTGGGCCAGATGGATATACAGCTAAATTTTTTTAAACCCTCAAAGAGAAGTTAATCCCAAAACTTCAGAAATTGATGAATATGATAAGAACAAAAGGGAAAATACCAAATACGCGGAAGGAAGCTGTTATTTCATTGATTCCAAAGGATGTTACGAACGTAAAAAATTATAGACCAATTTCATTATTAAATAATGACTATAAAATACATACAAGAATCTTGGCAGAACGGTTTAAACAATATTTGATAAATTTTATAAAGGAAGATCAAGCGGGGTTTCTTCCCAAAAGGCAAATAAGACAATATCAGAACTGTTGTAAATATTGTAGAATATTATGAAAGACATCCAGAAAAGGAAGTAGCATTATTCTTTGTGGATGCAGAGAAAGCATTCGACAATTTAAATTGGAATTTTATGTTTGCAGTAATAGAGAAAATGGAACTGGGAGAAAGCTTTATAAGAATGATAAATGAGAGCCAGTTTGGTGTAGTGGTTAAGTTTGCGGACTCTTATCTGGGAGAACCGGGTTTGATTCCCCACTCCTCCACTTGCACCTGCTGGAATGGCCTTGGGTCAGCCATAGCTCTGGCAGAAGTTGTCCTTGAAAGGGCAGCTGCTGCGAGAGCCCTCTCCAGCCCCACCCACCTCACAGGGTGTTTGTTGTGGGGGAGGAAGGTAAAGGAGATTGTGAGCCGCTCTGAGACTCTTCGGAGTGGAGGGCGGGATATAAATCCAATATCATCTTCTTCTTCTTCTTCTTCTAAAAGCAATATATACTGAATAACGTGCAAGGCTATGTATAAATGCTGATCTTACAGAAGACATGATAATTAGTAAAGGTACAAGACAAGGTTATCCACTTTCCCCACTGTTGTTTATAATGACTCTTGAAATATTACTGATGCAAATTCAAGAAGATAAAGAAATAGAAGGATTAAAAGTAAAAGGATTTACTTACAAATACAGAGCATTTGCAGATGATATAATGTTTATACATGAAAACCCCATACAAGTCACACCTTTGTTGTTAGCCAAAATACAAGAATAAGGGGAGTTGGCGGGACTTTGTATTAATAAAGAAAAATCAAAACTTCTATGTAAAAATATGCAAATAAATAAGCAACAAGAATTGCAGAGACTAACGGGATGTGAAGTTACCTCCAAGGTAAAATATTTGGGTGTGGAGATAACAATAAAGAATATTGATTTGTTCAAAAATAATTATGAGAAGCTATGGCGTAAAATGGATGAAGATATGTTAAAGTGGAATAAACTTAATTTGTCACTGTTGGGTAGAATAGCCGCAATTAAAATGAATATTCTACCACGAATAATGCATTTGTGTCAAACTATTCTGATTGTGAAAGACAGTAAACAATTTAATAGATGGCAAAGAAAAATTTCAGAGTTTGTGTGGGCGGGGAAGAAACCAAGAATTAAAATGAAAATTTTAACAGATGCAAAAGAGAGAGGCGGATTTCAATTACCAGACTTAAAATTATATCATGAAGCAGTTTGCTTAGTATAGATAAAAGAATGGATAATGTTGTTAAACAAAAAACTCTTAGCGTTGGAAGGTCATGGAAATAAATTTGGCTGGCACGCTTATACGTATTATGGGGGAAAAAAGATAGACGGCTTTTTCTCTCACCATTATATAAGAAACAGCTTGCTAAATACATGGATGAAATATAAGAAATATGGAGATGAGAGAAAACCGTTATGGATAGTGCAGCCGAAGTGATAAAAATAATAGCTGAGACGGGTGAAGAAAAGTGGTTGTCATATAATCAACTATTCAAAATACAAAGTGGCAAAATAGAATTGAAAACTGCTGAAGAGCTGAATAATAAATATGATTGGTTTCAAATGCAGCAAATAAAGAGCTTGGTGGGGAATGACAATAAAACTGAAGGAATAAGAAAAGAGCAAAAAGAAATGGAAAAAGTTCTTTAGGGTTTGTAGAATCTTTCGGGATCAAGTGCTGTGTTCTACTGGAGAAAGTTTTCCTTCCAGACGTTTCGTTCTCAGCTGCGGAGAACATCCTCAGTGGCGTTGCAGCCGGAGCAGGCGCTCAGACCTTCTTGGCTGCTGTGCATTGAGGGGGGCCAGGGCTGCTGGAGAGCTGCTATTTGTAGGCTGGAGAGGGTGTGATGAAAGTGCAATTGTTTTGTGGATGTGCCCATTGTTTGGTGGGGCTTCCTGGAAGGGTAGTGATAAGGAAACTGGCTGTTGAATGTGACCATTGTTCTGTGTTAATTGCTGGGAAGGTTGGAAGGGGTTTGAAGATAAGGAAGATGGTTGTTGACTGTGCTGATTGTTCTGTGGAATTTGCTGGTTGTTCTGAGACTTTCTGCAATTTATAGTCTGTAGGGTGTTTTGCAGAGCTGGGTACCAAGATTGGTGGATGAAAATGCCTTCTTCCTTTCTGTTAAAATTGTGCTGGTGTTTGTAAATCTCAATAGCTTCTCTGTTCAGGCGAGTATGATAATGTGAGACCGTAGAAAGGACTTCAGTTCTTTCAAAGTGGATGACGTGGTCTCCTTCTTGAAGTGCATGTTCAGCTACAGCTGATTTTTCTGGCTGAAACAAGCGACAGTGTCTCTTGTGTTCAGTGAGATGGGTGTTGATACTGCGTTGGGTAGTGCCAATGTAGACTGCACCACAGGAGCAGGGTATTTTGTAGACTCCAGGGGTTGAAAGTGGATCTCTCATATCTTTGGCCGAGCGCAGCATGTGGCGGATCTGTTGTGTGGGCTTGAAGACTGTGCCAACATTATGGCGTTTGAGAATTTTGCCAATGCGGTCGGTGACAGATTTTATGTAGGGCAGGAAGGCTGTACCCACATTTGTGTGTGGCTCGGGATTTGGTGTGGATGGTCTCCTGGGATGGAGGGCTCTACTAATTTCTTGTTGGGAGTATCCATTGGCCTGCAGTGACTGTTTGAGGTGGTGTAGTTCCTGTTGGAGTTGGCTTGGTTCACAGATGCGTGATGCACGGTGAATGAGGGTTTTTACAACTGTACGTTTTTGGCGAGGATGATGATTGGAATTCTTATTTAGATAGCGATCGGTGTGTGTGGGTTTCCTGAATACAGTGTGGCCGAGTTTTCCGTCATCTTTCCTGGTAATGAGAACGTCAAGAAAAGCAAGTTGACCATTGTTTTCTTTCTCCATGGTGAACTGGATACGAGGATGGACTGAATTCAGATGAAGGAGAAAGTTATTCAAAGCAGCCTCTCCATGACTCCAGATGGCAAAAACATCATCCACATATCGGAGCCAGCAACGTGGTTTTAGGAGGGCAGACCTTCCAACCTTCCCAGCAATTGATACAGAACAATGGTCACATTCAACAGCCAGTTTCCTTATCACTACTCTTCCAGAAAGCCCCACCAAACAATGGGCACATCCACAAAACAATTGCCCTTTCATCACACCCCCTCCAGCCTACAAATAGCTCTCCAGCAGCCCTGGCCCCACTCAATGCATAGCAGCCAAGATGGTCTGAGAGCCTGCTCCGGCTGCAACGCCACTGAGGATGTTCTCCGCAGCTGAGAACGAAACGTCTGGAAGGAAAACTTTCTCCAGTAGAACATGGCACTTGATCCCGAAAAATTCTACAAACCCTAATGATGTTACCAGCCGTGAAAACCTGAATTCTTTGGGAAAAGTTCTGCTTGGAGACAATGAAAAATTAATTTCAAAATTATATAAATGACTTTTAAAATGGTCTATGGAAGATGAAGTAGTGAAATCTCAAATGATTAAGGCAATTAATGTAAATAAAGAAATACAGATGGAAACTTGGGAATATTTGTGGAAGAACTCTATGAAGCTTTCGACGTGTCATAGTATTAAAGAGAACTGTTTTAAAATGATGTATAGATGATATATGACTCCTAAGAAATTGGCAAAGATGAATAATAAGATGCCAGACAGATGTTGGAAATGTAAAAAACATGAAGGTTCTTTCTACCATATATGGTGGACTTGTGAAAGAGCAAAAAAGTATTGGCAGATGATTCAACAAGAAATTTCTAGGATCTTGGGATATGAAATTAAGAAAGTTGCAGAGACTTTTCTGTTGGAATTACAAATGGAAAAATTTCCAAAAGAAGATAGAACTATAATTTGGTACTTGCTTTCAGCTGCTAGGACATTATATGCGCAGTTGTGGAAGCAAGAAAAAATACCAGAGAAATGGGATTGGCTTGTAAAAGTTAGGACATGGAATGAAATGGACAAATTAATAAGAATTTTAAGAGACTATGATTTAGAAGTTTTTAAGGTGGAGTGGAAAAAGTTCAGAAGATATGTAGAAAAAGAGTGGAAAATAAAAGGACATTGGACAATTTTTGATAATGATTAAGTCTTAGAAAAAAAGAAGAATATTAATTTTTGTTTTTATTAGTTAAGGGTACCTTTAAACATTAGTACTTTAAGTAAATAACACTGGTGGGGGTCAAGTAACGGGGGGAGGGGTGAGTAGAAAGTAATATATAGGATAGATAAAAGAAGTTATTAATGATGCAAGAAATATAATTTGTTACCATATGTTACCAAATAAAATTGTTTTAACCACCAAACAAATGCCTTTAAATAAATGCACATTACAAATGCTTGCTGAAAACTCAACTTTGAGATATTTCAGATGATTAAAAAGCCACAATGAATGAAATGACGCATTTAAAATGCTTTGTTATAGCAAGTCACCAGAACCAAAACACCTTCGAAGCTATATAACTGCCCCCTTAACATTTAGACATGCTGATTCCAATTGAAGCTTCATTATCTTTTTAAAAGGCCTCACAGATTGTTCAACCAAGTGTTGATTTTTTTTGAGAGATCCTTCTTCACACTGATTTCCTTGCCAAGGAACTCCTGGCATGACCGTTATGATACACCTCTACTTTGCAAAGGATTATGGGACGTATTCTAGAACAAACACTTGCTTCATGTGCCAGCATTTCAGGCTTCATCTTCACCTTACAGGTTCCGAAAATACAAAACACACCATTACTCTTCTGGTGCAGCACACAACAAGGGGAAGATTAATAGGGGACAGCTTTTGAAAAAAGTTTATCTGCCATTAAGCTTTTCAGAAACCCCAGAGTTCCCTCAGATACCACTTGAATGCCAAAGAATCCAAGTGTGGTCAGAGGGCACATTAAACTTTAGGGTTTTCCCCCCCAGCATAGACCAAGCTTTAGGGTTTTTCTTTTTCCAGCATAGACCAAATCAATTAAAGCTTGCAGCCCTAATATCTAATTAGGCAAATGAGCAATTTAGCTTGGCCCATAGTCCAGTAATTTCTCTTCTTTCTCCCAAAAGGTTGCCTGCCCCATCCCTTCCTAACCCTGAGTCTTTCAAGCCCTCCTGCTCATTCTCCATCCTGCTTTGCATCACACTCCCTGAATGAATCTTTATTTTTGGTATACCTCTCCTGGCCTTCTTTAGGTTTAGTACATATTTCCCAAAGCCATACCTTCTTTGAGCATGCCCACGCGCAGGCACTTGGTGAAACGACATGCCTGACACGCCTTCCGACGCCGCTTTGTTATCTCACACTCGTTGGTGGCTGGACAGCTGTACTCAATGCTGCCTGGGAGAGAATGAGAGAGAAGGGGGCTGTAGCTCAGTGATGGAACACCTGCACTGCATGCAGAAAGTCCCAGATTTAGGACCTGGCATCTCCTGTTTAGGGTTGCATCTGCACATCCTTGGATATTTACACCACTGCAGCCATTTGCAATTTAGAGGTTCCGGAGCTCCGCTCCTGTGAGCTCTGCTCCTGGAGCTCCTGCCCAAAATGAGAGCTGGGGCTGCCAACTCTGGGTTGGGAAATTCCTGGAGATTTGGCAGTGGAGCCTGAGAAGAATAGGATTTGGAGAGGGGAGGAACCTCAGTGGGTTACGAGTCCACCCTCAGAAGCAGCCATTTTCTCCTGAGGAACTGACCTTTATTGTCTGGAGATCAGGTGGAATTTGTGAGGACAAGACAATCCAGGAAGTGAAATATCTATCCTAGCAATCAGGTAGCGGGCAGTGAGACACTTTATTTACTGGAGGCCCTAAAGTGAAAGTCCTTTCTTCCTGAAAATCTATCGCATTATGTCAGAGACTAGGAGTAAGGCCCATTGTGGAGAAATACACAACGGGCTCTAGAAGGAGGCTCTGTGCAAGTGCCCCCCTCCCACCCTTGCTGTCTTCCCACCCACCCAGTGAAGCATTCACTCCCCCCAACCTCAAGGGGAACCGATCTCTGCCATTTGGAGAGCAGCTGTAATTCTGAGTGAACTCCAACCCTCACCTGTGAGGGCTTCTGAGGGAGAGTAGCCACCAAAGTGTCTGAGATGTGTGCCTAGCAGAGTATATGCAAGGGTTTTGACAGTTGTTCCCAACGTTCTGGGGCTGATGTGGTGGGGGACAGAGAAGTGAGCCAGTAGGATTGCAGAGGTGTGTAGTGATGGGTGATAGCCCAATGGTTACTGGAGCTCAAGTTTCAGCCAATGGAAGAGCTCTATTTTGCCAATACCACTATGGTTTTATTATTAAGGATAGGACCTCTCTTCTTCTCTCCTACCTGGGCTTAGAATTGTAGCAAGCTGACCTTTTTGAAGTTAATCTGCTCACAATAAGTTAAATATACCTACGTGAATATGTTATGTAAGATGGACTTCTATTTTTGTACGTAAGAATTTCTTTCTCTTGTTATCACTAGAGTCAGATCATCTTCATAATTTGTTTGAACAGCATTTTTCTCTTAACAGAGAAATGTGGAGGATCAAGGACACTATGTAAAGCTTTTGGGCTGCCAAGGCAAATGTTTTCCTTTTTTACGTTTAAACCGACACATTACACAGTTCTGAGCTAGATGGGTCCCCTGGACTGACTCATTAATTACATTCAGGCCTCTCTTTATTTGTGATGGCAAGAATGGAACTTGTTCACCATGCCAGCAAGTATCTCCCATTTGGATGTGAAATGCAATTGAAACTGCTTGACTTGGGAAACCCTGACTCAAACTCCAATTTGCTGTGGCATCTAAATGCTTAGAATCCTGCAATTCAGAAGTCAACAATTTCCAAACCTGGAAGTTGTCAATTGTGTAGGAGGGGAGGAAGGAGAGAGGAAGCAAGAATGACAAACAAGCAGCGTTCATGCCTGTAGCCAACCCGCAAGGATTTGTCATGATGCCTGAATACAGGCGGCATAAGGTAGCTTCAACTGCACATGTATAAGAGAAGAGTCAAGAGAAGAAGAGTTGGTTTTATATCCCACTCTTCACTACCTGAAGGAATCTCGGAGCAGCTTACAATCGCCTTCCCTTCCTCTCCCCATAACAGGCACCTTGTGAGGTAGGTTTGGCTGAGAGAGTTCTGAGAGAACTGTTACAGACCCAAGGTCACCAGCAGGCTTCATGTGAAGGAGGATGGGGAATCAAACCCTGTTCTCCAAATTAGAGTCCGCCACTCTTAACCTCTACACCAAGCTGACTCTCATGAGGCTGAAAAAAGTATATCTAAGAAAGGTTTGTGTAGATATACAGGATGTTCATCAAGAACTAGATAAAACTGCAGTTTGTTTGTTTTTCAGTAAGTTCCTTCCTTTCCTCCTTTGTGGAACTCAAGGTAACATACCTGGAAGAACCAGTCTGGTATAGTGCTTAAGTGTGCAGACTCTTATCTGGGAGAATCGGGTTTGATTCCCCACTTCTCCACTTGCACCTGCTGGAATAGCCTTGGTTCAGTCATAGCTCTCACAGAGGTTGTCCTTGAAAAGGCAGCTGCTGTGAGAGTCCTCTCAGCCCCACCCACCTCACAGGGTGTCTGTTGTGGGGGAGGAAGGGAAAGGAGATTGTGAGCCACTTTGAGACTCTGAGATTTGGAGTGGAGGGCAGGATATAAATCCAATATCATCATCATCATGTTCCTAGGCAATCTATCCAGGCCTGCTTTGATTCAGTTATACTGTTATTTACTTATCCCTCCAGGTGCTTAGAAGCAGCATGTGTGGTTATCTTATTTATTTTCACAACAACCCTGTGAGGTATATTTTCCTGGGATACAATGATTTGCCCAATGTCACCCAGTGAACTTCATGGCTGAATAGAGACTTGAATAAGTCAACAAACAGCCTCTCAGAACTGAGCAAGCCCTTACATTCTTGGCCACACCTTGTTCTGTTTGTAAGTCATTCTAAAACAATGATACTCAGTGGACTGGGAGCCACATGTGTCTCTTTGATACAACACTGGTTGCTGTTCTGTGTACCATTCCCCAATGTGACACCTGCCTCACGTTTCAGGAAAATGGCCAAGGTCTTTGCCTGGTAAGGCTTGTTGGTTCCCACCTTGAAATGGCTGCCACAAGAAGAACAGGTAAGCTGCAAGCCTCAAGGCAGGGACAGAAGGAAATGGGGCTGTTTTGGTTGACAGTGATCTCTGTGAGCCACAAAAAGAGTACCACTACTCAAATGCATGGGTCCCCAACTTTTTTGATCCTGTGAGCACCTTTGGAATTCTGACACAAGGTGGTGGGAGCAATGAAAAAATGGCTGCCACAGAAGATGGAGCCACCCACAAAAAAATGGCTGCCGCAGAATATTTACATAGTGAAGATTCTTGCGCTGCAGGGGCAGCCACCACCAAAGCAATGCTTTTCGGAATCTGCACAGCCAATCAAATCTCCACTGACCAATCAGAAGCTATGCTGGGCAAAAGCTCCACTGGGTCCTGCCCACTTTCTAAAAACACTTTGCGGGCACCAAGAAAAGTGTCATTATGGAGACCCTGTTCTAAAACATGACGGAAGCTTAGGAATACCAAAGGACAAAGATAGATTAATTATCTATTACCACCAATGCTCCCTCTAAGCTGTGGAGTCTTGTGAGCAAAAATTCTACTTTGTGAGCTTCTGGCATTAAAGTTGTGAACTACTGCATAAATTAGTATGCTCTGGGGCCATTCTTCCTAAGACAAAAATGTGTGAGCTGGAGGCTAAAAAACAGTGAGTTAGCTCACACTAACTCAGCTTAGAGGGAGCACTAATCACCACGTATCACTGTCTGGTTACACAATGGTACACAATGTTCCTCTTTGCCTTATTCTTTCAAAAATTTCAGGGATAAGGCCCAGAATAGGAAACTTAAGCTTAAATTCTGTGTCTGATTCAACTTAAGCATAGATAACAAAAGTTGGGTGAAGTAGTTCTTCTCATAATATGTAATTTACCTCTGGAATTCACTGCCATAAGACATGATGGTGTCTGTTAGTTTAGATTACTTGAAAAAAGGGACTAGAAAAAGCAACCTCCTCCCCCCAAGGCTCCCCCCCACTTTTTCCCCCCTGAAGGTGATCACCAAGTGTCTTTAGCAGAACATCTCAAATGTTGACAGGTTTGGAGCTAGGGCATTTTTCATCAAGGGATATCAACATAGTGGTTCATACAGTTATTTTAATTAGCACAAAAATGAAACCTTGCATTCTTCCTACTAAGGTCCCTGGTTAAAACAGAACAAACCACAACTGCAATCGGTATCACCTGATGAAGAACGCCTTAATTCAAAATATGTCAGAATTTGATAAGCTCTATTAAAAATCTTTGGCACCCGCTTAAAAAAAATCTTGTCTTTTTTTGATAGCATGGGTTTCTGACATCTTTAGAAAATGATTAGAAAGTGCACAGAAATATAAAATCTATCCCACAGTTTTCAGCAATGAGAACATGGAACATCCATGTACAGATGCAGAATATCTTTCATAGAATCGCAGAATAGAATCACAGAGTTGGAAGGGACCTCCAGGGTCAACCACCCCCTGCACATTGCAGGAAATTCACAAATACCTCCCCCAAACACACACCTCCAGTGATCCCTGTTCCATGCCCAAAAGAACCTCCAGGATCCCTGGGCCTGGAGAAAAATTGCTCCTGATTCCAGGTTTCATGCAAACAGGGAAGGGCTTTTACATTCATGCTCTACTATAGGGGTTTGCGGCCCTCGAGATCACTTGGTCTGGCCCTCGGGGAGCCTGAGTGGGCATTGTGAAGGACTGCTGCTGGGGTATGTGGGTGCCTTTAAAGGTCTGCTGGGAGCAGCTGCAGTTTCCACATGAAGGGAGGGAGGGAGGAGTGGCAGAGATGGGGGATGGGAGCCAGCTACCACCAGTTCAATTTGCATTTGATTATCCCATATGGTGTGGCCTAATATGCTAATATTAGAGGGTGTGGTCTGATATACTAATGAGTTTCTGCTGGGCTTTTTCTACAAAAAAAGCCTTGGATTTAGACATTTGCCTAGGGCAGCAGGCCAGGAGGGTACGCCCAATTAGGCTCGCCCCACGTGACTTCAAATAGAAAAACAATTATTTGCATTAATTTTGCCAGCCTGAATCGTTCTCCCTTGGCGGAGCACTATTTTTTAAACTGATAATTTTGTATGGCCCGCAAATGACATTCTAAATATTCAAATGGCCCTTGGCAGAAAAAAGGTTCCCCACCCCTGCTCCACTACTAGGCTTTTCAGAGGCATCTGGTAGTTTAGAATGTGCAGGTGTGCGCTCTGCAGAGACTCTTCTGCAACCCAACAGCTTTGAAAGGTCACTGGTTCTGCCTGCAATCAAGGATGGGTTAGGGTGGGAGAGCTTACCTTGTATGGTTCGCTTGAAGAATGCCTTGCACGCTTCGCACGACGCCACGCCGTAGTGATACCCCGAGGCGACATCCCCGCACACCAAGCAGAGCCGTTTGGGCATGGAACTCAGCATGTATTTGCCCCGCCCTGGGGGGTCATCTGCATCATCGTCGTGGCGGCGACGGGACACCCCTGTCCCAGCAGGCAGTGGTCCTGCACTCTCATGTTCTTGGGGAGGCCCGCTGGCACTGGTATCAGATGAACCGCTTGGACTATGTTGAGCTAGACTGTCCGGGGAGGCTGGCTCCGTTTTGATGAAGAATTCTGCTCGGCGATCCCGGGACGACATGGTTGGGAGAGGCTGCAATGAGGGGGAAACGTATTGGTGCTGTGATAATAGCAACATCACACCGAACCTTTCTAACAGGAGTCTGGGCTGAGGACTGCAATGGATGGGAAAAAACTACTATAACGCTATGAGACATTTCCCCCTTGACTTATGAACACGTGAAGCTGCCTTATATTGAATCAGACCCTTGGTCCGTCGAAGTCAGTACTGTCTACTCAGACTGGCAGCGGCTCTCCAGATTCTGAGGTTTTTCACACCTACTTGCCTGGACCCTTTTTAGTTGGAGATGCTGGGGATTGAACCTGGGACCTTCTGCTTACCAAGCAGATGCTCTACCACTGAGCCACCATCCCTCCCCAACTTGAATGAGTGATGCTGCAGAATACTGAATCAGACCCTTGGTCCATCGTGATCAGTTTCATCTACTCAAACTGGCAGCAGCTCTCCAGGATCTCAGACAGAGAGAGGGCTTTTGCATGACCCACTGCCTGGCTCAGGCTAGCTCCATCTTGTCAGATGGTCATGATGCTAAACCTCACCTCTGAACATCGTTTGCCTTGAAAACCCTGCAGGGGTGTCAAACTCATTTGTTATGAGGGCTGGATCTGACATAAATGAGACCGTGTCGGGCTGGGCTGTGTCGAGCTGTGTGTGTACCTATTTTAGATTAGATAGTAGGGATATAAACTTTTTAAAGGACAGAGACAAACACGACTAAATAAAAAAAAAAACCCGTTAAAATAAAATATGCTTAAAACATTACCACTTGTTGGTCTTAAAGGGGTTTTCTTTGTATTTCTTCCATGAGATCCTGGGAACTGGGCAAAGGAAGCTCTGGCTCTTTCCCTCCCCAGGGGACCAGGAGGGAAGGAGCCTCAACCAATGGAGAAAATCAAGGTTTTGCTCTGTAGCTCCTATGCAATTGAGCAAGCCTTGCAAAGCAAGCTGAGATGCAGAAGAATGCAAGAGAGAGGGAGAGGGAAGCAGACAAGAGGCAGTTGCTCGGGGGCCTGATTCGGCCCCTGGGCCACATGTTTGACACCCCTGCCAGGCAGGGATAAAAGGCCTGCAATCCACCAGAAGCTGTTTCTCTAAAGTTCCCAGCTATTTATTTATTTGATTTATATCCCGCCCTCCCCGCCAGAGCAGGCTCAGGGCAGCCTGAGGGATAATTAGGGATTCATCTCAGTGGCAAGTCCCGAAACTGCAGGATGACGTCTCAGCTGTGCCGCTTGAATTAGGGGAGGTACACTCTCAACCTCATGTCCATGGTGGGAAGCAGGAGAACACCCCCTATCCTTCCATTCATCCCATTAAATGAACACCAGAAAGGTGCTGGTTTCCAGGAACCAGTAAAGACCTTAACTCACACACTGCAAATGGAAATAGTCC
Organism: Heteronotia binoei; assembly: GCF_032191835.1. NCBI lineage: Eukaryota > Metazoa > Chordata > Lepidosauria > Squamata > Gekkonidae > Heteronotia > Heteronotia binoei. Next base: position 259,013,533 of record NC_083223.1, read on the forward strand.
CACAGAATCTCTCCAGAATGCCTGGATTTTAGCTCACCTCCCGAGTCTGGGAGTTATAGAACCCCTTGGGATAGGTTCTGTCATGCAGGCCTGTGAGCCCACCTTCTTCCAAAATCCCGTCTTCTGCCCCTGCTCCTCATCTCAGCTGCTGGCACAGTCACCAGCTACCAGCATCCAGAATGGCCTCAAGGTCACTCCAGGGAGACACAAACAGGCACCCTGGCAGGAATGGAGGTGGCACGACAGAAGGCACACTCTCGCCGCCACCTTATGCGTTGGCTCTCTGGAGACAGTTAACACTCTGGGAGTTCAAGAGTTAAATACAAGCGGCCCAAGGACAAGAATAGCCTCTTGGCTCAACAACCTGCCATAGCTCTGCCCCACTTCAGTGCCACAAGGATTATTCCCACCCCCCCCCCGCACACATACAAACAAACCACCATGAATTCCCCACCACACACCCTCACACCGTTAACACTATTGAGTTCATTACAGCAAATGATATTCAGCCACACAAACCAGAACATCTTCTCTACTTATAAGTTTTTAATATTTTTCTTCAGTTTTGTTTTTTGTTTCTTTTCCTTTTATTAGTACTTTTTTATTTCTCTCTTTTTCTGCCTTCCTTTTCTTTTACTGTGTCAGTTGTGGATCACACCTAATAGTAATTACTCGATAGCAATTTTTTTGGAATAATCTGTAATAGTCTGCATAAAAATTATTTAGGCAGTTAAGGATTCTTAGCAATGTTTACTTAGTAGTTTAATGATAGTATGGGTTCAATTAGATTGATTGTATTCTGATGCAGGAATTATTGCCTTAATTTTAATCTTGTTTTCATCTTGATCTCTCTCCTTGGATAGAAAATGGTCTACATATCTAGACACATCTATATAACTTAAAATTCTTACTAGGTATTTTATTGTATGTATGTAAGTATTTATGCTTTATAACCTGATTCCATAAGATTAATTGTATATGAGTATTAATATTGATATTAACTTGTATATAAATGAGAACACTACAGAAAGAAGATAAGGGTCACCAAAGGATTATTTCAAGCAGATCGGCGAGCTCAACTGGACTTCCTATTGCCCACTGGGCATCCTACATATCAAGGTCGGACCACGTCAGACTCCCTGCAACCTGACTCAGAATTCTTCCCAGCGTACCTTACACCCCTCTTCTCCCCTCCAAACCAGATTTTACTTCTCCGCCCTCCTCAGACACCAGCTTAAGAAATGTGTATGTCTCCCTCCAGGAATTTATGAAGAGGGTTTTGAATATGGTGGGTTGAGGGTCTCCGTTCCCTGACATCTTCATCAGAGTCTGGGAAACAGGGCTTTTTTTGGAACTCCTTTGCCTATTAGGTCACACCCCCCTTGATGTAGCCAATCCCCCAAGAGCTTATAGGGCTCTTAGTACAGGGCCTACTGTAAGCTCCAGGAGGATTGGATACATCAGGGGTGTGTGTCCTAATACGCAAAGGAGTTTCTGCTGCAAAAAAAGCCCTGGGAACAGGTAAACACTCCCGCCGGGAACCATTTTGTATGCTCCAGTTCCAAACAAACAGTCTGGTAAAGAGGGGACTATAGCACTAACTTGGCTTTAAGGAGTTCCGTCCCGAGTTCTGAGCCAAAGAGAAACACCACCCATGTGCGCACACCAGGGCATCCTACAGCAGTGTAAGGTCATGCATGAAAGATGGCACTGAAGGACACCTCCCCCTTGATTCTACCCACGGGCCTCTCTTTCCCCATTTTGCCTGGCCATTCTCTTGACCTTTGTCCCCTTAGCACTGTGTCTGGTCCCTTACTCAATCAGTCCAGAGTGGAGTTTGTGCAAGCAGAGGCAGGAGGGGATCCAGAAGAGAGGGGGGGGGGCTTTGGTTATAATTGCCCAACTTTTCCCCAATGTTCCCTCTAAGCTGTGGAGTCTTGTGAGGAAATATTCTACTTTATGAGCTACCGGCATTAAAGTTGTGAGCTACTGCATAAATTAGTTTGCTCTAGGGCCATTTTTCCTGAGCCGAGACAAAAATGTGTGAGCTGGAGGCTAAAAAATGGTGAGCTAGCTCACACTAACTCAGCTCAGAGGGAACACTGCCTGTCACACCCCTAAGTTAGCAAAAGCCATTTGGACAAGCGGGTGTGCTTATCGCTCAGGCTTCCCATTGTCCTTGCATAGTGCTGTGGGTGCAGAGAGAGAGAGCGTTCAGAAACATGGACACCACAAAGATAATATGATCAGTCACTGCCATCCGGGCCGAAGACTCTATCTGCTCTGAAACTCAGACCTGCATGTCATTCTGGTGCCCGTTTGTGAGTTTTGATCACGTTTCCATCCGAATCCCCTCAGATTTCTCCAGCACAGCCATGCCTGTGACCTTTGACCCTCCTGCAGCTCATTTCTGCCACACTTTCCCCATGTAAACACTATGACCCCCCCCCCGCCCCCTCAAGACAGTAGGGTCCATCAGAGCCTCTCTGCTCACAAACCCCCTCCTGCAAAGGTAGCTGGCTCCACATATTTACAGACTCATGTCTGCCATCCCGCAGACGCAGGAAATGTTTACCTGTCCCTGTGGCAGCGGAGGTTATAACAACTATATCCCGCCACCAGTCTTCCCTCAAAGCTGAGTAAGTGTGAGCTAGCTCACAGATTTTTAGCCTCCACCTCACACATTTTTGTCTTTGCTCAGGAAGGATGACCCCAGAGCACATTAATTTATGCAGGAGCTCACAACTTTAATGCCAGTAGCTCACAAAGTAGAATTTTTGCTCACAAGACTCTGCAGTTTAGCGGGAACACTGCCCAGCACCAGCGCAAGTGGGAACAGCATGTCCCGCCTAGAGCTGTAAAAATATGTCCCAAGCATTCCATTTCTCCTAGTCTCTTCGCTGGGGTCCTTTGGTCCCTCCGCAAGCAGGCCTGCGCAGCTTTCACTCCACGCAGCACCCATCTACACCCGCACAAGCAAGCGGGTTCCTCCCCCCCCCCTCCGCCCAGTTGCACCGTATGACCTTCTCGGACACCTCGGTGGCGTCAGTCCTACCCGAACATCCAAGCTAAGGATCCATTTGTGCTTCCCGCCCCCCAATCCACGCACCCTGCAGCATATCCAGGAGAGACGTCCTGCCCCGCAGCTGCAACTGCTACGGCACAGAGTCCGTCCAAGTCCTTTCCCCGGGTCTCGCAGGGAGGCCACACGAACACCACCGTGATCTGTGTATACACACACACACACAGGCACGCATCTCGACGCGTCTGGCAACGCGTCTGTCTCGCTCCATATGCGACTTCTGGAGCACTTGGAGGGCCCGGGCGCTTGTCTTTCTGGAGCCCCCTCCCACGATCTGTCTTCTGGGGGCACGCCTGGGGGGTGCCAAGGCTCCCGCCGTGCCTCCCTCGGGTCCTTTCCACCACCCACCGCCAGTCCTCTAGCACGGTCACTCTTTCCTTGCACCACCGTGCGTGATCTCCCCCCCCTCCCATTCCTCTAGCGCCAGTCACATGGAGCCGGTATAGAGGGAGGGGGGGTGCGATCAGCAGCGCCCCCCCCGTCGCCACCTCTCCCCGCCTCCCCCGAGCGCACTGACCTTGGTGGCAGACAAGGGGGCAGGGTTGGGAGGCGGCGGCTTGCTTCAGTCCGGGGCTAGGCGGCTCAGTGGCCCCGCGCGCCGGGCACCCGCCGGGCCATAGGCTGGGGCTGCGCGCTCGCTCCTCGCTCCGGCTGTAGGACACAAAAGGACATCGCAACCCACTTCCTACTCGGTTTCCTCCAGCTGGTTAGGGGCGGGGCTTGCCGAGGAATATGCAGATCGGAGGGGCGGGGCGCCGGCCCACGTTGCCCCCGCCCCCCGCCGCGCGGCGTCTCGCGCGTCCTCTCCAAGGCGCTGCGCTGTCGCCTTCCTTTGGCTAGGAAGGGGCGCCTTTTGCAGTCTTTTTTTTGGGGGGGGGGATGTTGGTGGTGGAACGCAGATAGCATTGCAAAGGGGGAAATGTGATCTAGTAGACCCCCCCCCTTTCCCCCCCTACTTAACGGGAGCCAAACGTGGAGGTGCCCTGCCCTCCCTTTCTCAAGGTCACGCAGCAACTGTGGGAGGGGAGGAGGCAAGAATGAGGAAAATGGAGCCTCCATGTGGAGGCAGGGGACCTCTTGAGTCCCAGATACAAACAAGAGCGGGAAGCCTCGTGGCCCTGCTTGGGCACTTGCTTCTCCCCCCCCCCCCGCCTCCAGTAGACTGCCCCCTGGATGGAAATGGCACATTGGGTTGCAGATGGCACCTTGGTATGCAAGGCTGCAAAGCAGCAGTTAAATGTTCTTTTTAAAAGGTAGATGTATTTCAAACATTTCTGTATGTAGGGTTCCTTTATGACATTCCTATTTGCGCAAGGCCATTTTCACACATTTATCTGTGTTACTTATATAGTTTGCCTGTCACACAGGCAATACTCCCAATAAGCTGTGGTGTCTCGTGAGCAAAAATTCTGCTTTGTGAGCTACTACATCAATTAGTTTGCTCTGGGGCCGATTTTCCTGAGCTAAGACAAAAATGTGCGAGCTGGAGCGGCTGGAGGCTAAAAACCTGTTAGCTAGCTCACACTAACTCAGCTGAGAGGGAACACTGCTCACAGGGATTCAAGGTGAATGACACAGGAGTAAATACTATCAACAACATGGCGCGTTCAATAACCAACACATTAGGATGGTGGAAGAATGGAGCCACCAAAAAGAACTGAAACACAGTAGGACAGATTAAGCGGGGCACAGATTCTATAATAGAATCCTAGTTGTGTTCCATGACAGAACCTCTGTGGATAAAGACAGTCTGCCTCGGGATACTAGAGGTCAGAACACTGGTAGAAAGGCCTGGATAGCCCAGGCAAGCCAGAACTCGGAAGGTAAGCAAGGCCGACCATGGCAAATACTTGGATGGGAGACCTCCAAGGAATACCAGAAGCAGGCAATAAAAAGCCACCTTTCTGAATGTCCAAGCCCCAGTAGGAGCAGCCAGAAGCCAGCCACGACTTCAGGCAGGTACACGTGCATATACACACACACAGATGCACACACAGGCGCACGCACATACACAAAAACCACTGGTGAAGAGCCATCGTTTCATGGGCCTTCTTGGGAGCTTCCCTGATGGGAAAACTGTTTGGAAACTTCAGGTGATTCAGCGCGCAGCTGCAGGACTGCTGACTGGGTAAGATGACTGGGAACACATCTTGACAGCATCGAAGGAACGTTACAAGCTGTCAGTTTGTTTCTGAGCTCAATGTAAGGTGCTGGTCATTGCCCTTACAAGCCCCCAACAGCCTGAGCCTGGTGTGCCTTTTCGGACCACGGTCTGTTCGTTGGTAGCCTCCTCAGAGATCCCTGTTCTGGGTTTCCCTGTCTTCTGAGGGGAGGTGGGTAGCCCCAGACACGGGGCTCTCTCTGTGGGGGTGCCTTTCTTGCAGGATGTTTGCCCTGTGTCTGTTCACCTAGTATCCTTTAAAAAAAAATTATTCTCAGGCACCAGATGAAACCCAAGTTTGTTCTCCCAGGCCTTTGGTAATGATTGGTGGTGGAAAATGTTGTCAGGGAGTTGCTGACTTAATAGCAATCCTGTGAACAAAAGGGCATATATACCCAGCATGGTGCCTGTGAGGACCATGTCACCTGCCAACACCTTACCTGGTTTTAGAAGGTGTGTGGGCTGGTGGGGGTGCTTTTGCCCACAAGGGCTTCTGCTTGACCACTGGAGATTTGATTGGCTGTTCAGATGACGTTTAAGGTCACTGCTTCAACAACAGCAGTTGCCACCACTGCACACGAACCTTCACCATATGACTAAAGGTAAGCTGTGGCAGTCATTTTTGTGGCTGGCTCCCCCTCGTGCAGAAATCATTTTGTGGGAGTTATGTTGTGGCTATGCCCAGTCTGCTGTGTTCAGAATTCCAAAGGTGCCCATGGCTCAGAAAGTCTGAGGACCCTTGGGGTAGGGTTTTCAGGGCAAGAGACAGAGATGGTTTGCTGTTGCCTGCCTCTGAGCAGTGACCCTGGACTTCTTTGGTGGTCTCCCTTTTTTTCTTTATTTAAATATTTATGCTGTACTTTTCTTCCCAATGGGGACCCAAAGTGGCTTACAACCAGGGGTCATTTTGTAGAAAAAGAGGTCCTGGAGCTCATTAGCACAACTTATTTGCATATGCCATACACCCCTGACATCTCTGGATAGTGTACTAAATTATATCAGCTCAGCCTCCACCTTAAAATGCTTTTTGAATTATAATCATCATACTAAAACCTTACTCCCATCATACTTCTTAAATTATTTTCTCCTATATGGCTACAGTGGCATGATGAAGATTTCCATCTGTCTGCTTGATATGTTTTGGTTATTTTCCCATTTGTTGTGGGGAAAAATATTAGAAAGTTTGTCAAATCTTAGAGTTCAGCAAAATTCTCACAGGGGGTTTGACTAATGGAGCCTAGAAGCAATTATTTGGGGGGGGGGGTAAGAAAGAAAGAGCACAATAAAATTTAGAGGTTCCAGAGCTCTGCTCCTGTGAACTGTCCAAAATGAGGCCTGCTTACAATGTCATTCTCCCATCTTCCATTTTATCTTCAGAACAACCCTTTGAGTTTGGCTAGTCTGAAAGGAAATGACTGGCCCATGGTCACTCAGCAAGCTTCTGTGGGACCCTGACTTGGGTGGCTGAATCTTGGAAGCAAAGCAGAGTACCGTAAGCCCTGGTTAGTACTTGGGTTGGAGACCACCAGGGAAGTCCAAGGTTGCTACACGAAGGTAATGGCAAACCACCTCTGTCTTTTGCCTTAAAAACCTACCAGGGTTGTTGTAAATTGGCTGCAACTTAACGGCACTTTCTGTCACCATTTTACAGAGATGGTCTGAAACTTAATAAGATAACTGCATTGGTTAGGCTGCACCAGGAGTATTGCGTGCAGTTCTGGAGTTCTCACTTCAAAAAGGATGTGGACAGAATGGAGCAGGTGCAGAGGAGAGCAACGAGGATGATTGGGGATTTGGAGACCAAGCTCTATGAGGAAAGGCTGAGGGACCTGGGAATGTTCAGTCTGGAGAAGAAGAGGCTGAGGGGAGACATGAATGATGGCTCTCTTGAAGTATTTGAAGGGCTGTCACTTAGAAGAGGTTCCTTTTGGCAGCAGAGGAGATGACTTGCAGTAATGTGTCTAAGGTAAGAGTGGGAAAGTACCTGCTGGATATTAGGAAAAACTTGTTGACAGTCAGAGTTGTTCAACAGTGGAACCAGCTACCTAGCGAGGTGGTGAGCTCCCCCTCACTGGCATTCTTTAAGCAGCAGCTGGACAAACCCTTGTCAGGGATGCTCTTGTCTAGTCTGAGTCTGCATTGAGCAGGGGGTTGGACTAGATGGCCTGTATGGACCCTTCCAACTCTGTGATTCTATAATGTTCATGAAACTGAAGATGCAAGCCCAGTGAAGACTTTAAAAACTGGCAAGCTTATGAACGGGCTTTTATTTTGATGCCCCCATATTTTAAAAGTTTAATTTTCTGTGCTCTATTCTTGTTGGTATTTGAATTAGTTTAAACTTGGTTTTTTTATTTGTGATTTAAAAAAAAAATCTCAGTTGCTTTGAACAAATTACATTTTGAAAAGCAGGATGAGAAAAATCATTCTCATAAATAAATGAGATTGGCCTCAAGAGCTAAAGGCGTCACAGAAAAGGGGCTTTGAGGAAGAGCTTGGTGAGAAGGCAAGAGGTTGCGTCACATGGATATTCTGAATGGCGTTTCTCAGGCATAATGATTCATTCTCTCAAGGCATCGTCCAGTCATGCCAAATTGAAACATAATCTGATGAGTCACTTTGCACATGCTCAAAAGGCCTGCTGTGGATTATTTCCTGGGTCTCAGCATTGAGGCCTAGTTGGGAGTCAGAGACCTGGTTTGAGATGAGGCCATCCTGAGGCCTTTTTAAAAAATTATACCACCCTCAACATAGGCTGCTTCCTCATGGACCTCTAGTTCCATGATCCCCTCACCCCCCAACAGAGTAGTCACACACTGCCTAGGTTTGGTTGCCAACTGAGTTGGGAAATCCCTGAAGATTAGGGGGTGGGAAAAAACCAACAAAAGAGGAAGCCAAGTGAAAACACAAATCAAGAAGCAAACGCTCACAGCCACAAAAAGCTGTAAAGTATACACTCTACAATAATTTTTTAAAAAGAAAATTGTGTGGAAAATAATCTATTTCAAACAGATATAAAGTATATATACTGTACAGCTTTTTTGTGGATGTGAGCGTTCGCCTCTGGATTTGTAATTTGGGGATGGAGCCTGGGGGGTGCAGAGTTTGGGAAGGTGGAGTCTAAAACAGCCATTTTCTCTAATGGGTTGATTTCTGTAATTAGGGATGCCAGCCTCCAGGTAGACCCAGTATCTGCCAAAATTACAACTCACCTCCAGATTACAGAGATTAGTTCCCCTGGAGAAAAGGGATGCTTTGGAGGGTGGACTTTGTGGAGTTGTGCCCCACTGAAGGCCTAGTCCCCAGGTTCCACCCCCAAATCTCCAGGAGTTTCCCAACCTTAAACAGGGAAACTTACCCCCCCACCCCCACTGGCAGTCATGGGGGACCTGACAATCCTAGTGGGATTTGGGAAGGGGAGGGGCCTCAGCAGAGTATGGAGTCCACCCTCTAAAGCAGCCATTTTCTCCAGGTGAACTGAGCTCTGTAATCCGTTATAATCCTGGGAGATCTCCAGGCCTCACCTGGAAGTAGGCAGCCCTAACTCGGGATGACTAGGAGATGTTAACTAGGTGGCCTTCTATGGAGAATAAATAATAATTATCATATGGCAGTATGTGTTGTGTAGTGAGGAGATCCCAAGATTGGCTGGCAGCCAGAAAGTCTTGCTGTTTTTAGCATTATGCACCTCTAGGTGAGGAGAGTTAGACTTGTTGTTAAGGCAAGAGACATTTCAGAGGTGGTTTGCCATTGCCTGCCTGCGTGTCACACCCCTGGTATTCCTTGGAGGTCGCTCATCCAAATACTAGCTAGGGCCTACCCTGCTTAGCTTCCAAGATCTGAAGAGATCTGGTTTGCCTGGGCTATCCAGGTCAGGGTGCTCTCTGGAGAACAGTACCTTTAGAAGCTGAACTCATCTGGAAGCTGGATACTGGGTCTGTCTTTCTTGTCTGTTGCTCTAATCTAGGATTTTTGAAGCAAAGGCATGATCTTCTTTCAAAAATTTGCTGCTGTGAGTCTCCGGCTGGTACTGGCTCTGTCATTCAGAAGGGTGGGACCCATATCTGAAACCCGCCCTACAACTAAGTGTCCTGCCCTGAGGCTCCATTCCCATTGTCTTCTTGGCCTAACCTCCCTCTCCCTCACCATGCACACCCACCTTGGTAGGTACACAACGGAAGGCTAAAGGCAATTGCGGTCCACCTTTCCCTGGGCAGGGAAACCAGCTTCATCTCATTCACGCATTTCAAAGGCCTCTGAGTCATACTGCCAAGAATCCTGCTGGAGGGCGGACATGCTTTCCCCCCTCCTTGTCCACTTGCTGATTCACCCTGCACACACACACACACATCTGTGTTCCTTTCCTGCCCCCCCCCCCCCCAGTTGCAAAAGTAAAAGCTTTTTCCAGGGGAGATGCAGAGTATTTGAATTTGGACAGCAGCAACTTGGAAAACCCACTGGACTGGAAAACCTGAAACAAACCAAGGCATTAGGGTTGCCATCTCTGGGTTGAGAAATATCTGGAGGCTTTGGAGGTGGAGTCTAAGGAGGACAGGGTTTGGGGCATAATACCATAGAATCTGCTTTTCAAAGTGGCACTATTCTCCAGTGAACTGATCTCTGTCGTCATAGAGAAAGAAGTACTTTTCTCCCGCTCTTTCTGTAAGCCGCTCTGAGTCTCTGATTCAGAGAGAAGGGCGGGGTAAAAATCTGCAATTCTTCTTCTTCTTCTTTCTTACAATACAGGAACTCCATGAAATTGCTGAGCAGTCGGGTTAGAATGGATAAAAGGAAGTACTTCTTCACTCAAAGATGTTTACAAGATTATGCATGGGATAGAGGAGGTAGAAGTCCTTTTCTTCCTTTTTCACAATACAAGAACTCTTGGGAATTCTATGAAATTGCTAAGCAGTTAGACTAGAATGGATAAAAGGAAGTACTTCTTCACCCAAAGGGTGATTAACACATAGAATTCACTGCAACAGGAGGTGGTGGCATCTACAAGCACAGATGGCTACAAGAGGGTATTGGATAAACATATGGAGCAGAGGTCCGCCAGTGGCTATTAGCCACAGCGTATTGTTGGAACTCTCTGCCTGGGGCAGTGATGCTCTGTATTCTTGGTGCTTGAGGGGGCACAGTGGGAGGGTTTCTAGTGTCCTGGCCCCACTGATGGAGCTCCTGATGGCACCTAGTTTTTTTGGCCACTGTGTGACAGAGCGTTGGACTGGATGCAGTGCCAGATTAAACATCGTGGATGCCCCTAGGCAGTCAAAAACTTGGGGGCTCCCTTGAAAATTATCTCAGAATCGGAGCTCCCACCCTGCCACCTGTGGCCCCCACTGCAGCCTGCAGGCAGCTTCTCAAAAGTCCCTTTGACAAACTTGTGGGGGAGAGACAGAGAGAGGCAAACTTGGCAATGACATCAGCAGCACCAGGCAAACTGGCAAAGAGCGGCTCATTTGCTGACTGTGTGTGCAGGCTCTGAGGGCTGCAAGCGGGGGGGGGGGGGAGGGAACCGGGGGGGGGGGAAAGCTGGCCTGGGGCCCCTAAAGGCGTGGGGGCCCACAGGCCAATGCCTACTTGGCCTAATTGTTAATCCGGCCCTGGCTTCTCTTATGTTCTTATGAGATCAGTTGTACTCCCAGCTGATCTCCAGCTACCACCTGGAGATTGGTGACCCTACAAGGCATATTTGTGACCCTCTGAAGCTCATCACAATCCACTGGTTATGCAGTAGCACTTTCTATTCCGCTGTATATCTCTGAGGTGGATTACAAAACTCAGGCCCAGAGCTGAGACAACCATGAATGAATCCCTTGCTGTTTGTTTGTCTGTAAATAGCAGCTGCCCCAGGGAGTTTGATATTGATCAGAGGGGAGAGGGATTTGTCTTGTTCTCTCCAGTGCTGTTTTCATGATCTCAGCCAGCCCCTCCACCCACTGGAAGTAGCTGTGTGTCTCAGGGTGGGGAACATTCATGTGTGCTAGGTAGAGTTGCCAGCTTTGAGTTGGGAATACCTGGAGATTTGGGGGTGGATCCTGAGGAGGGCGGAGTTTGGGGAGGGGAGGGACTTCAACAGGGTATGATGCCATAGAGTCCTCCTTCTGAAGCGGCCAATTTCTCCAGGTGAAATGATTTCTTTTGCCTGTAGAGCAGTTGTAATTGCAGGAGATCTCCAGCCACCACCTGGAGGGTGGTAACCTTAAATTAGGATTCTCAACTATGGCTTGGGAAATTCTATGGCTTATAGGGTTGCCAGACCCCTACTGGGGGTGGGGAAACCCCTGCTTTGGGGGGACACTTCCCCATGGGGAAATCTCACCCCCAGCTGGCCCCAAAGGAGACGTGATGACATCACCTGGAAGTGATGTCATCACATCGCCAACATCATGCAGCGACACTCTAGGTTTTGGACAAAACTCTATGGTAAAGTCGGCTACAAACCATAGAGTTTTGCCTAAAAACTTGGCTGTCACTCCCCCAAGGGCAGTGACATGATGATGTCACTTCTGGATGATGTCATTGTGCCACAGATGAACTCCCAGAGAAGATGCAGGATCCCCCCACCAGCTGCTAGGCAGGACCTGGCAACCCTAATGGCTTGGGAGGAGAGCCCAGGAAGGGTCTTATGTTTCCCCTAGGCTTTATGGTGAACCATAGAGTTCACACTCTGAAGCTGCCATTTTCTACAAAGAAACTGATCTCTGTAGCTTGGAGATCAGTTGTAATTCTGGGAGAGCTCCAGGCCCTACCTGGAAGTTGGTAACTCTTATTTACATGCTCTTGATGGTTTCCGCCCCCACATGGCATTTGCCCTGTGTTTGTGTGTGTGTGTCTATATGTGTGCACACATGCATTATGGAGAACACAGGTTGGGTTTGGGATCCTCACCCTTTGTCCTGTGTAGAGGTCATGTGTGAATTGTGTATTCTCAGTTCCTGTGTATGTGCAGTGTCTGATTCAGATTGTAACTGGAGAAAGGGTTTCAGCCTTCCCCTTCTCCATTTTTCTGAGCTGAAACAGGCCTGGGGGGTACTGTTTGGTCTGCTAGGAAAACCCACAGTTGTGCAGATAGGTTTCCTCAGTGGGCAAATGTGATGGAAAGTTCCATCAAGTCACAGCTGACTTAGGGTGACCCCGTAGAGTTTTCAAGGCAAGATACCTCCAGAGGTGTTTGCCATTGCCTGTTTCCCCATCACAACTCTGATATTCCTTGGAAGTATCTCATCCATATCCAAATCTTGCAAGCTTGACCCTGTTTAACTTGCGAGATCTGACGAGATCAGGCTAGCCTGAGCTATCGAGGTCAGGGCCAGCAGACCAAATAGCACCATCCAAATCAGGTGTGGCATGAATTGCGGAGAACCCAGAACTCCCATGTAATTGTTACACAGGAAACAGGGTGGGGACCCAGGACCCCAACCCAGTTTGGTGTAGTGGTTAAGTGTGCAGACTCTAATCTGAGAGAACCAGGTTTGATTCCCCACTCCTCTATTTACAGCTGCTGGAATGGCCTTAGGTCAGCCATAGCTCTTGTAGGAGTTGTCCTTGAAAGGGCAGCTGCTGTGTAAGAGCCCTCTCAGCCCCATCCACCTCACAGGGTGTCTGTTGTGGGGGGAGAAGATACAGGAGATTGTAAGCCGCTCTGAGTCTCTGATTAAGAGAGAAAGGGCGGGGTATAAATCTGCAGTTGTTGTCGTTGTTGTCGTCTTCTTCCTCTATGATGTATGAAATTGGCTAGAATCCACAGTAGCATGAATTACTGATTATTTATCCCTTTCGTTATGTTTCGTATTGAATAAAACTTTAAAAACAACTCACTGGAACCATAAAACCATATAGTTAAAATGATATGTGAAAAACGTTTTAAATTATGAATATAAATAATACAGAAGTGTTAAAAAGCCCACAATGTGGACTCTGGCCATTCCAGTTCTGACCACCAGATGTCACTCTTCTCCAAAAAAGAGGCCTAGAGTGAGGCCAGGATTGGCGTCTCCTTTTTGTTTGTTGTTGTTCAGTCGCACAGTCCAACTCTTTGCAACCCCATGGACAAAGTCACGCCAGGCCCTCCTTTCGTCCACCATCCTCCGAAGTCTGCTCAAATTCGTGTTTGTTACATCAGTAATGCTGTCCAGCCATCTCATCTTTTGCCGTCCCCTTCTTCTTTTGCCTTCTGTTTTTCTTAGCATCAGGATCTTCTCCAGTGAGTGCTCCCTTCTCATTTGGTGACCAAAGTATTTGAGCTTCAGCATCTGACCTTCCAGGGAACAGTCAAGGTTGATTTGCCTTAGGCCTGACTGATTTGATCTTCTTGCAGTCCGAGGGACTCTCAAGAGTCTTCTCCAGCACCACATCTCAAAAGCATCTATTCTTTTGCGCTCGGCCTTCCTTATGGTCCAGCTCTCACAGCCATACATTACTACTGGGAATAACATCGCTTTGACTATATGGACTTTTGTCGGCAGGGTGATGTCTCTACTTTTTATTATACTGCCCAGGTGCCATAGCAGTCCTCCCAAGGAGCAAACGTCTTTTAATTTCATGGCTACAGTCACCATCTGCAGTGATCTTGGATCCCAGAAATGTGAAGTCTGTCACTACTTCCATATCTTCCCCTTCTATTTGCCAAGGTGTGATGGGGCCAGATGCCATGATCTTAGTTTTTTTGAAGTTGAGTTTCAAGCGTACTTTTGTGCTTTCCTCTTTCACCCTCAACAAGAGATTCTTTAAGTCCTCCTCACTTTCTGCCATTAGAGTAGTATCTGCATATCTGAGGTTGTTGGCAATCTTAATTCCGGCTTGTGTTTCATCCAGGCCAGCATTCCGCATGATGTATTCTGCATATAAATTAAATAAGGAGGGTGACAATATACATCCTTGTCGAACTCCTTTTCTTATTCTTGTTCCATATCCCATTCTGACAGTTGCTTCTTGACCCTTATACAGGTTTCTCAGGAGACATGTCTGGTACTCGCATCTCTTTAATGACTTGTGATCCACACAATCAAAGGCTTTAGCATAGTCAATGAAACAGAAATAGACGTTTTTCTGATACTCCCGTGTTTTCTCCACAATCCATCAAATATTGGCAATTTGATCTCTAGTTTCTCTCCGAAACTCAGCTTGAACTTCTGGCAGTTCCCTATCTACATACTGCTGAAGCCTAGCTTGTAGGATCTTTAACATGACCTTACTGGCATGTGAAATGAGTGCAATGGTGCGATAGTTTGAACATTCCTTGGCATTACCCTTCTTTGGGATTGGAATATAAACTGATCTTTTCCAATTCTGTGGCCACTGTTGTGTTTTCCAAATTTGTTGACATAATGTGTGCATCACTTTAACAGCATCATCTTTTAGGACTTTGAATAGCTCAACTGAGACATCATCATCTTCGCTCACTGTGTTGTTAGTAATGGTGGCGATTTAAATCTCAAAGCCTTGCACTTTCTGCCCTGGTAGGGAATAAGGAATCAGTAACTAATTTATTTTAAAAAGGGAGAAGGAGGGACAAATATTCAAACAATGTTCTGGAGCTTAGCCCAACCTAAAAATCTCAAACTTTGAGTCAGTGACAATGGTTGTCAGGGCTTTTTGTTGTTGTAGAAAAGGCCCAGCAGGAACTCATGTGCATATTAGGCCACATCCCCTGACATCACCATGGTTTCACACTGGGCTTTTGTGTAGAAAAAGCCCAGTAGGAACTCATTTGCATATTAGGTCACACCCCCTGATGCCAAGCCAGCCGGAACTGCTTTCCTGTGCGTTCCTGCTAAAAAAAAAAAAGCCCTGGTTGTCTTGGAGATTTATACCATTTTTGCACACAGTTTACCTCGCAGTCACAATCCTGTTCCCTCCGCAGCGTCTGTTGGATTTCCCACCATCTGCGCCGGAGTTACAGGAAGTGCCGCGGCTTTTGCGTAGCAAACATAAACTGGGTTTTAGCGGTTTACGTTTGCTAAGCAAAAGCTGCGGCACTTCCTGTAACTTCGGCACAGATGGTGGAAAATCCAACCAGACGCTGCGGAGGGAACCGGATTGTGACTGCGAGGTAAGCTGTGTGCGAAAACGGTCATCTTCTAAGTTCAGCTGTGACACAGTTGTTACTCTACATAAAGGAAGATGTACTCTATGCATGTTCAAAAGCATTTCTCTTTAAAACATAAGAAGACCCTTGTGGATCAGACCAGCCATCTATGTATTCTAGCATCTGTTTTTACACAGTGACCAGCCATAAAGCCACAAGTGACTGGCATAAAGGCAAAGGTTTTCCACATAGAGTTGCCAATCCCCAGGTGGGGGCAGGGGGATCCTCTAGTTTGGAGTCCTTCCCCTCGCTTCAGGGTTATCAGAAAGCAGGGGGGGAATGTCTGCTGGACACTCCATTATGCCCTATGGAGACTGATTCCCATAATGGAGAATTGATCCATGGGTATCTGAGGCTTTAGGAAGGCTGTTTTTTTACATAGAGGCACCAGATTTTTAGCATAACATCAAGTGCCTCTACTTAAAACACATTCCAGGTTTCAGAAAGATTGGACCTGGGAATCCAATTCTGTGAGCCCCAGAAGAAAGTGCCCCTATCCTTCATTATTTCCAAACGGAGGGAAGGCATTTAAAAGGCATGCAGTCCCCTTAAATGTGATTGCCAGAATTCTCTTTGGAGTGCAATCATGCTTGTTACACCCTTGCTCCTGGCTCCACCCCCAAAGTCTCCTGACTCCACCCCAAACTCCCCAGATGTTTCTTGAGTTGGATTTGGCAACCCTATTTCCACGAGTGTTGCCTATTAGCGGTGATATTCAGGGGTTCTGCCCCTGAATATGAAGATTCTTTCATCATAGCTAATAGCAGCCATTTATCATGGACCTCTCCATAAATCTAAAGCCATCTATGCTCGTGGGCATCATTAGGACCACTGGCAGTGAATTCCACAGAGAGGAGGGTCTACAACTGATGGGGAAATTAAAAACTGACAAATCACCAGGCCCAGATGGCATGCATCCAAGAGTTCTGAAAGAACTCAAATGTGAACTTGTAGAGCTCCTTACAAATATATGCATTCTACTTGAAGGGCTGTCCTATGGAGGATTGGTTCGGAGTCATTTTCTGTTGCCCCAGAACATCAGACCAGAACCAGTGGGTTGAAATGAAACCAAAAGAGTTTCTGGCTAAACATTAGGAAGAACTTCCTGGCAGAGCGATTCCTTAGTGGAACAGACTTCCTCGGGGCGGGGGGGTGGGCTCTCCTTTGGAGGTTTTTAAACAGAGGCTAGATGGCCATTTGACAGCAATGCTGATTCTGTGAACTTAGGCAGATCATGGGAAGGAGGGCAGGAAGGGTTGCATCCAGACCTCTGATTCAGCAGGATCTCACAGGAGCACAGCTCCTGAACCTTTCTGAGGGTTCCCCCTCCTCCTCTCAACCTTGTCCATTGAATAGTAGGTGCAGCTGCATAACAATCCCTGGATGAGCTCCACCACCTATTTTTCTACAAAACAACCCCTGGTTGCTTCAGTGCTTAGTTCTCACAGCCCTTTCTTACATGTCCAGGGAATAAATCAGGGAAATTGGGGTCAGGCAGCAATTTTTCTCCAGGCCAGTTTGGCCAAGGATCCTGGAGGTTTTTTACCATCATTTGGGCATGGAGCAGGGGGTCACTGGGTGTGTGTGGGGGAGGTATTTGTGAATTTCCTGCATTGTGCAGAGGGTTGAACTAGATGACCCTGGAGGTCCCTTCCAACTCTATGATTCTATCAGTAAAATCTGACTCCATTCCTGAGAACTGGAAGGTAGCTAATGTAACCAGTGTTCCCTCTAAGCTGAGTTAGCGTGAGTTAGCTCACAGATTTTTAGCCTTCAGCTCACATATTTTTGTCTTAGCTCAGGAAAGATGAACCCCAGAGCACAACAATTTATGCAGCAGCTCACAACTTTAATACCAGTAGCTTACAAAGTAGAATTTTTGCTCACAAGACTCTGCAGCTTACAGGGAACATTGAATGTAACACTCATCTTTTGAAAAGGTTCTAGAGGAGATCCAGGAAATTACAGTCTAACATTGATACTGGGTAAATTGGTGGAATCTGTTGTTGTTAAAGACAGAATTAGTAGGCACACTGATGAACAGAAGCTATTGAGGAAGGATCAGCGTGGATTAAGGGAAGATCAAAAACTCATACAGGCACTCAATGAAATTAATGAGCAGTAGACTTAGAACAGATAAAAGGGTAATTAAAACCGGAATTCACTGCCTCAGGAAGTGTTGGCGACCACAAGCATAGGCAATTTCAATAGGGATAACCATATGGAGCAGGGATCCATGAGTTACTATTAACCACAAGGTACAGAACTCTGTCTGGGGCAGTGAGGATCTGTATTCTTGGTGCTTGGGAGGCCTGGAATTTTGGCCCCACTGCACTGGTGGACCTTCTAATGGCACCTGGGTTTTGGTCACTGTGTGACACAGAGTGTTGGACTGGCTTTTCTTATGTTCTTAATCATTCAAATATTTTCTTTTTTCCTTCATGAATCTATTGTCCGTTAGTTTCATTGTGTGCCCTTGAATTCTAGGTTTTATGGGAGTAGGAGAAAGAGTTTTTCACACTATTTATTCCACCTCATAATCTATGAATCTTGATTATGTTCTCTCCACCTCCTTAGCCGTCTTCCCACACCTAAGCTGAGAAGCCCTAGGCTCTTGTGCCTCTCCTTGTAGGAAAATGTTCCAGCTACAACCAGCTCCAGCTAGAACCAGCTTCAGCTTGAAAAATACCTGGAGATTTTTTTTTTTTTGGGGGGGGGGGTGGAGATTGAGGAAGGTGGGGCTTGGGGAAGGGAGGACCTCAGTGAGGTATAATGCCATAGAGTCTATCTTCTAAAGCAGCCATTTTCTCCAGGTGAACTGATCTCTGTTGCCTGGAGATCTGTTGTAATCCCAGGAGATCTTGAGCCACCACCTGGAAGTTGGCAACCATAGCTCCAGCCCCTTAATGCTCTTGGTTACCCTCATAATTTAACATATTCTGAGTTCAGAGAAAGTCTTGGAGATTCTGGGTCAATTTAAGGCCCAGAAAGGATGCCCACTCAGAGAAACTCTTATGAACCATTTCCCCCACTGCTTTCCCTCCAGCCTGTCTGCACCCAGCACCAAATAGGGTTGCCAGTCTCCAAGTGGTGGCTGGAGATTTTCCGCTATTACAACTGATATCCGGGTGACAGAGATCAGTTCACCTGGGGAAAATGGCCACTTGGTGGACTCTATGACATTATGCCCCAAACCCCATTATTTCCTCAGACTTCACCCCCAAAATCTCCAGTCATTCCCCAAACCAGAACTGACAACCCTGGCTCCACATAAGATCCTTCTCCAGGACATTTTTTTTGTAGCAGGAACTCCTTTGCATATTAGGCCACACACCCCTGATGTAGCCAATCCTCCAAGAGCTTACAGGGCTCTTCTTACAGGGCCTACTGTAAGCTCCAGGAAGACTGGCTACATCAGGGGGGTGTAGCCTAATATGCAAAGGCGTTCCTGTTATAAAGTAAGCCCTACCCTTCTCCCTCCATGGTGGGCAGTGAGAAGCAGGGAAGGACGCAGGTCCTGGATCCTCATTCAGCCAAGAACAGCTAAACAAGCCAACCAATTAGTGCTGCCTAGGGCTGTCAGCTCCAGGTTGGGAAATACCTGGAGATTTGGGGGCGGAGCCTGAGGGCAGGATTTGGGAGGTCTTCAGTGGGGTATAATGCCATAGAATACACCTTCCAAAGCAGCCATTTTCTCCAGGTGAACCGATCTCTGTTGCTTGGAGATCATTTGCAATCCCAGGAGATCTCCAGCTGCTCCCTGGAGGTTGACAAGCCCAGCAGGTGAGTCCAATCAGATCTGGCCAAAGTGCCCTAGTAACTGATGTATACTTGGCCAGCCTAGGCCTTTTGACCCACGGCCTGTGCCAAACCATAACAAATATCCTGTTTTTTGTTGTTGCCTGCCTACAACTACAAAAACAGAAGTGTTATGAGCACGTTGAAGGTCACGGTGCTGTGTGGCTCCTGGGCTGGACCTGCCCCAGGGTGAGTGAAAGTCCCCTGAGCCAAATGGCCTGCCCTCACCTTTCTGGGGCAGCAGCACTTTTGACCTTACGCTTCCTTCAGAACCAGCTCAGCCAGTTACGAAGAGTCTCATTCCAGGGAAAGGGGTAAAGCCGTAGGTCGCTGTTTGAGAGGAAATCCAAAAATAGCAAGTACGGCAATACTTTCATTCAGGCAAACAAAGAGACACTCCTAACTGGATGAGGGTTCATTTGTGCTGTTGGTGGATTACACGTTCGCAGACAGAAATAGAACTGAAGCGGGGAAGGCGGGGGCGGGGGGAATCCATGCTTACTCTAACTTTACATTCCCCACAAAAGTCTGCCCTGAGGAGAAGATTTTACTGGACTATGATTTTACTGGAGAAGATTTTACTGGACAGTGGCTATTAGCCACAGTGTATGTGTGTATGTAAAATTTTTTGCCACTGTGTGACACAGAGTGTTGGACTTGATGGGCCGTTGGCCTGATCCAACATGGCTTCTCTTATGTTCTTATGTTCTTACTGTACAAGGTAGGAATGCCAGCCTCCAGATGGGACCTGGGGAATCCCCCAGAATTACAGCTTATCTCCAGGTGACAGAGATCAGTTTCTCTGGAGAAAATGGATGCTTTGGTGGGTGGACTCTAGGGCATTGTGGCACCCCTTCATGATTTGAAAGTAAATCTCATGATTTACATGATTTGGCACCCCTTCATGATTTGAAAGTAAATCTCATTCAACCAATGTTATATATTTATTTGTTTAGTAAATGTTTGTACCGTCTTTACAGGAAACCTGTCCCAGACAGCTTACAGAATAAAACATTAAAAGTTATTAATTACAATCCAGAATTAAAACTCCAGGGTTTCTTTTAAAAGCCAATGTGAAAAAACATAGATAATTGGGTTTTTCAAAGCAACATTTCCCAGACTTTTTGCACACTATAAAATGTTGTTTAAAAAAACCCAGGCCCTTAATGAAAAGTTCTACTTCTCTCTGCTCTTTCCCTTTTATTTCTTTGTTTTCAGCCTGATTATGAATAGCTGATTGCCAGGCTATTCACGAGTTAATTATTATCCATTCTTTTTTTTCCAGGGGACTCAATGTAGTTAAACACTGCTTTTGATTTTGCATCCAACCAAAGTCACTGCTCATTATGTTTTTGCTTTGCTTATTATTATATTAATGCAATTATGAAAAAACGGTAAACAAATTTTTTTTTTAAATTGTGAACAATAGCTTTGCTGGCACCAAGCAAAACAAATATCACTGATTAAGTCCTCCTGCCTCCAAAACAAAAGCTAATACTTTACATTTGAGATGAAGCAGGAAATAATTAAGCAGAAGAAAAAGAAAAGAGGGAAATTTAAAGAGTCAGTGGCCCTGTGAAATCTCAGGAGTGCCTGATTGTTCTCCTGGGATAGCTTGGTATTTAAAGTTTAAAAAAAAAAAATCACCTCTGGTCATGCCTGGAAAAAGATGGGAAGCCAGTGCAGAAAACAATGGCGTGCAATGGGCTGCCAATCATGTTTACTGGGTTTCCTGGAAAAAACAAATAATGGCAACCATTGGTGCAGGCTTACAGTCCAAATGTTGTTTTCCTCAACCCATTACAGTGGGAAATACCTGTAGATTTTGGGGGTGGAGACTGAGGAGGGCAGGGTTTGGTGAGGGGAGGGATTTCAACGGGCTATAATGCCATAGAGTCCAACTTCCAAAATCAGCCAATTTTCCAGATGAATTTACCTCTGTTGCCTGGTGATCAGTTGTTATCCCAGAACTCCTCTAGTTTATTGCATGGAGGTTGGCAACCCTATGCCACCCAAACTCTGGCTTTCTACTAGACGTCCTTTGCTCCAGTATCTGAGATATGCTGTCATAGCAGCTAGTTGGCTTCCTGAACACTTTCAAATTCTTCCTTTAGGATTGTGCTGAAAATGTATTATTTACTTCATTTATACCCTGCCTTTCTCTCTAATGGGGACCCACAGTGGCTCACATCATTCTTTTCCCCTCCGTTTTATCCTCACAACAACCCTGTGAGGCAGGTAAGGCTGAGAGTATCGGAGTGGTGCAAGATCACCTGGCTGGGTTCCATTGGCAGAGGAGGGATTCGAACCTCGGCCATCCAGATTCTAGTGTAAGCATGCCACTTATCTCGAGGAACAAGCAGTGGAGCCCTCATGGGTCTCCTGCTTTTTCCACTTTAATCAAGAAAAATACAGAAGCTATTTGCTTGTTATGCTTACTACATTAACCTTGTACTGTGTGCTAAGCTAGTAATAAATCCATAATATTTGTTCACTTCATAGGAGAGAGAGGTAGTGTGAAACCTCTTCATGATTCTCAGATTCAGTAATTTCATGCCAGAGTCTCTTTTTAAAAATTCTTTTGTTGAAGGATTGTGATTTCCAGGTCAGACACAAAGTCCCAGCTAATCCTTGTATTAGCAAAGAAGCAAATTCTTGAGCCAGATGAAAAATACTGCTGAACTGAAGAGTTTGCTTTTGTGATACTTCCACTTGTCCTGGAGATAAATGGTGTCAGTAAGTCTGTTATTATTGGCCAGTTTAGAGTTCTGCCTCCCCCCCCCCCCCCGAATATGTTAGCACAGCTACTTAGAATTTTAACCTGTTTTAGGAGAGCTGCTGCTACCGAAATCCGTAGCTCAATAGTAGAGACATGCTTTGAATGCAAGGTGCAATCTCCCAAAGGATCTTAAGCTGGCAGAGCTGGTTAAGATCCCTGCTGGAGACCCTTTGTTGCCAGTCAGAAGATGATGTGCTGGGTCAGGGGTGCCCAATGTGATGCCCACGGGCTCCATGCTGCCTACCAACATCTTCTCTGGCACCCACCAAGGGTTTTTGAAACGTGGGCCAGGTGGAGCTTTAGCCCAGCAAGACTTCATTGGAGATTGAAGATTTAATTTGGCTGTGCAGTTTTTTTTAAAAAAATGTTAGTTTGACAGCAGCACAAGGATCTTCACTGTGTGACTGAAGGTAAGCTGTGGCAGCCATTTTCATAGAATCAGAATAGAGTTGGAAGGGACCTGCAGGGTCATCTAGTCCAACCCCCTGCACAATGCAGGAAACTCACAAACACCTCTCCCTAAATTCACAGGATCTTCATTGCTGCCTGATGGCCATCTAGCCTCTGTTTAAAAACCTCCAAGGAAGGAGAGCCCACCACCTCCCAAGGAAGCCTGTTCCACTCAGGAGTTGCTCTAACGGTCAAGAAGTTCTTCCTAATGTTGAACTGGAAACTCTTTTGAGATTTGGTGGCTGGCTTTGCCTCCTATGGCAGCCATTTTGAGCCTGTGCCCACCAGACCCCTGAGTTAGGCAAAGTTGAGCATGTTTGTCTTTTGCTGTACTGGGGTCTTGTTACTTGAGACAGGCACTCCTTGCAAACCAGGATCCTGAAGCCTGGAAGAACTGGCCAGTCAGGATGCTAGTCATGTAACAACTTGTAACAAAGATGGAAATGAAGGATTCTGGAGTAAGCCAGTAGGAGAAACTGTTGCCTGCTAAGTGAGGCATGGTTAACCATGGCCAGAGTGTATATAATGAGTGATGTGGCTGTGCTGTTTGTGTCTGTTTCGTCTTGTTCTTGGTTGATTCAGAGCTGGCTGAACTCACTTTACAGTAGAGCAAGGGCCTGACTTGGTGCAAGGCAGCTTCATATGTCAAGTACAAAGACACCAAACCAGTTTGCATGCCCCTCCCCCGCCTAATTCTGAAGGAAATAAAGAGAAGTCTTTCCAAAGGAGAAGCAGTGGTGTTTTCTGGCTGCCTGAGGGCAGCATTAAAAGAAATTACCGACTCAAAACAAACTCCAAGGCCTACAGAGAAATCTCTCTCTACACTTAGGTAAAGTCCCAGGGGACAAGTGCCTCAACAGACATTTACTAAATGGTCAGAGACAACCTCCTCGGAATACTAGATACTAGAGAGGGTTGAAGCTGATGGGCAGTGGATTCAGGATGGCCAAAAGGAAATAATGTCTTTACTCAGAGAGTGCTTAAAATGTGGAATTGACTTTCAGAGGATGTAATGATGGCCACAGGGACAGACAGCTTTAAAAGGGATTTGATAGATCCATGGCGTGGTCTGTCCGTGGCTGCCAGCCACAGTGACTAAAGGCAACATCAGGGGAAGGTTTTAGCCACTATGCCCTGTTGTGGCCTTCCAGAGGAACTGGTTAGCCACTGTGTGAGACTAGATGGGCCACTGATTTGATCCAGCAGGGCTTTTCTTACATTCTTATCAGGGGATGGCCTTGGTCTCTCTGCCCTGTTGTTGGCCCCAGAGGAACTGGTTGGCCACCGTGTGAAACAGGATGCTGGACTAGATGGACCACTGGTCTGATCCAACTGAGCTCTTCTGATGTGTGTTGTCTTTGTGCCTTATTTCTGGCCTACCTTGAGGCAACTGCCTGGCCCTTACCTGAGACAGGATGCTGTGCTGGAAGGATTCAGGACTTCTCAATTTGGCTGTCTCATTGACAGATCCTGTTACCAAGAAGATATTTATTTACAGGATTTATACCCTGCAATTGTGCCATCATCAGGGCCACCAACGCGGCTAACAGATTAAAAACAGATGTACATCTTAAAAACCATTAAAAACAAAAAATGCATTCAAACAATAGCCCAGACTAGCCTAAACTTTACCAGGGCTTGGAAGCAAACGGGGTCATTGATGATTTGTACTTGGATGGGAGCCCCTCCAGAAAGACTAGGGTTGCTATGCTGAGACAGGCAATGGCACCTCATTCACCTCTGCTCATCTCTTGCCCTGAAACCTAACAGGTCACTGTGAGCTGGTTGCGGCTTGTCGCCATGTAATAGCTGTTATTACTAAAGTACATATACAAAGCAATCCAGTACACATATCTAAAACCAACAAATACAGGGCAGGAAGGAGGAATCACTGAGGAACACTGGGTGAAACAAGTCTTCACCTACTGGTGGAAGATGGCAACACTTGGGCCGTTTTCCCACTGACCTTACTCCGGAGCGACGTCCCTCTTCGCCGCGCAGCGTCTGCGCAGATTTCCCACCAACTGCTGCGCACAACCAGGAAGAGCCGCGGCTTTTGCGTCGCAGATGTAAACTGGGTTTTAGCGGCTTACATCTGCGACGCAAAAGCCGCGGCACTTCCTGATTGTGCGCTGCAGTTGGTGGGAAATCCGCGCAAATGCTGCGCGGTGAAGAGGGACGTCGCTCCGGAGTAAGGTCAGTGGGAAAACGGCCATGGAGACAGGCGAGTCTCCCAGGGGAGGGAGTTCCAGAGTTTTGGTGCTACGATCAAGAGGGCTTTTTCTCAGGTTGTCACCCACACAGGCCTGTAGCTGTGGGGGCCTTGCCCCCATCTTCCTGTCAGGAGCTCCAATGCAGGCACCCCCCAACCTTTCCTTCTTCCCTCCCACTGCCACCTCCTTGGGGGTGAAAGCTGAGAGGCTGGGGGCTGTCCCTTTCTCCCCACGATTTAAATTGCATGGGAGGGGTACCCAGGAGCCCCTCCCATGCCATTTAAAGGGCCCACTGATCGGCAGGCCCTTTAAATGGTGTGGGAGGACAACTGCTCCTGGGTACCCCTCCCGTGCAATTTAAATAATGAGGGGAGGAAGGGGCAGTCCCCAGCCTCTCAGCATTCACTCACGGCCCCTCAAGCTGCGGCAGTGGCAGGAGGGAAGGTCAGGCACCCTGAGTCAGGTGCTCTGAGTCATGGCTGTGGCAGCCAAAAGAGGAAATCCACTAAGTGCCGCCCAGCTTTTTAATACCCCCCCATTTTTAAAATCATGGCTACAGGCCTGCACCCACCTACTTCCAAGAGATCAATCTGTCAGTGTGAGAGCCAAATAGAATTAGAGGACGACTACAAGAAGACTGTAGATTTATACTCCGCCCTTCTCTCTGAATCAGAGTCTCAGAGCAGCTTACAATCTCCTTTATCTTCTTCCACCTCAACAGACGCCCTGTGAGATGGGTAGGGCTGAGAGGGCTCTCCCAGAAGCTGCCCTTTCAAGGACAACTCCTACGAGATCTATGGCTCACCCAAGGCCATTCCAGCAGCTGCAAGTGGAGGAGTGGGGAATCAAACCCAGTTCTCCCAGATAAGAGTCCACACATTGAACTGGCCCTGAAGCAGTCTGCCTTGGAATACTAGATCCTGGGGACCAACACCAGAGGGAGGGTGGCCTTTTATGCCCTGTGAGCTTTCCAGTGGCATCTGGCTAATCTAGAGCCTGGAATGAGAAAATGGTGTGCCTGCCAACATTTTGCCTTTGATATAGTTCTTAAAGAGATAGAAGGCCTTTGCATTTGGCTACCTTAGGAGCAGAGCGGGTTGGTCCAGGTGCTTTCAGTGGAATGGGCTAGGAGTGAGATTTTGAAAACTGAGCAATAGTAATGGGGAGGAAGTGAAGGAATAAAAACAAGCGAGGCTCTTGCCAGACATCTTTCCTGCCCTCGCTGTGTCCACCTGCCCTGGCATCCCATCCCTGCCAGCTGCTGGGGCATGAACCTGTCAATTATTTCCCCCCTAGAGTATGTTCATCCAACACTTTTAAAAATAAAAGAAAGGGCGGGGAGAGAAGAAAGAGCGAGCTTCTATGATAATTAAGCTGTTGACAGGCAGTGGAAGCGCAGCCAGGAACTCAAGGCCGGGATGTATCGCCAAAGGCCCAGTCAGCTGATCTGCTCTGCCCTGGCTAATGGCTTGGCTTGCCCCTATTACAGCTGCAGCCAAGTGTTTGATCAATCTCTCCAGGAGACACAGAGAAACCCACAATCGATACCAGACTAACAGTTGAGTGGAGGCTGGGTGAAAGCAGTGGTGTAGTCCCATAAATCAACTTGGAATTCTGGAGCCAGTTCACCTCTGGGGTTGCATGTGGGTTAATCTAGGCCCATAAGAAGAGCCCTAGTGGATTGGATGGTACGTCTAATGATGAGCCTCAGCATCTTGTTGCCAACACTGGTCATCTAGACATTGATTGAAAGTCCAAAACCAATGAATGGTTTTCCTTCAATTGATACAGGTATGCGCCTCTGGTGCCTGGAGGTTCCATTGAGTTTCCATGATTAAAAGCCAATAGTCGATTTTTTCCCTTCCATGCATTTGTGTAATCTTGCGCCGTGGTGCATGCCTTGGTTACATCTAGATTAGACTACTGCAGCGCACTCCACGTGGAGCTGTCCTTGAAGACTGTCCAGAAGCCATAGTTGGTACAGAATCCTGTGGCCAAAGTGTTGAGGAGATGTTGAGGACTGAACCTGGTGCTTTCTGTATGCAAAGCAGATGCTCAACCAGTGACTTACAGCCCCAGCAGCTGCCTTATACTGAGTCAGAACATTAAGAACATAAGAGAAGCCATGTTAGATCAGACCAGTGGCCCATCCAGTCCAACACTCTGTGTCACACAGTGGCCAAAAAAGCCCCAGGTGCTGTCAGGAGGTCCACCAGTGGGGCCAGGACACTAGAAGCCCTACCACTGCTGCCCCTCCCCCGCAAGCACCAAGAATACAGAGCATCACTGCCCCAGACAGAGAGGTCCATCTGTGCCTTGTGGCTAACAGCCACTGATGGACCTCTGCTCCATATGCTTATCCAATCCCCTCTTGAAGCTGTCTGTGCTTGTAGCTGCCACCACCTCCTGTGGCAGTGAATTCCACGAGTTAATCACCCTTTGGGTGAAGAAGTACTTCCTTTTATCCGTTCTAACTTGACTGTTCAAAAACTTCATTGAGTGCCCCAGAATTCTTGTATTGTGAGAAAGGGAGAAAAGTCCTTCTTTCTCGACCTTGATCTATCAAGATCAGTATTGCCTGCTCTGACTGGCAGCAGCTCTTCAGGGTCATGGACCAAAGTCTGTCACATCACCTCATGCCTGTTTCTTTCAACTGGAGATGCTGGGGATTGAACCTGGGACTTTCTGCACACTAGGCAGATGCTGTACCACTTAGCCACAGCACCCACCCTCCTTCCCCTGGAGTCACTCTCACCTGCAATACATAAACAGAGAGGGGTTTTTTTTTTCATTTAGTGGAGGGTAGGGGTCAGGTCAGGTGGGGTCAATATCCAACCAATTTTCAGTTGAGCGAGCCAAGATGGTGGTGGTGTTAGTTTGTTTTAAACACCCTGTGGTTCTCCCCACCCCCTTTTAATAGCTCAGCCTCAGCAATAAAGCCAGAGGGAGGAGTCCAGTTTCATTTACATGCATTTCTATAAACTGCCTGGTTAAAGAGAGGCCTCAAAAGCAGGCCCAAAGAGAACTGCTCGGTTCTGAGCAGGGCAGGAGGGTGGGCGGGATGGGGCTGGAGTCAAGCAGGCTTTACAAGAGCTCTCGCCCCCTTCTCTGTGGCTGGCAGAATCAATGCTCGCTCTGTGGAGGGAGAAAGATGTGGCAGGAAGAGGGTGGAGGATGTGTGGGAAAGGCTGGGAGGGGGGAAGAGAGAGAGAGAGAGAGAGAGAGGAGCTTCCTGAGGGGATCGAGGGAGAGAGCACTGAAGGAGTTCTAGCCAAACTTCCAGTGCAGTAAAAAGGGTTGCAAGGAAAGCCGGTTGCAGTCAGATCTGGGGGTTCAACAGTGCTAAGAAGGGAGGGTCTACTCATCACGTCCTGATTTAGGATTTTGCAAACCTTCCAGGAAACAGTCAGGATAATTTCAGAGACTCCCAAGCCTGCCTTGAAGGAGAACTTTGCACTTCATCCTACCCCTGGCCAACCACGCCAAGAAGGTCATCCGAATTTACCCCTACAAGCGGCAGAGTGGAGTGTAACCTCACCAGAGGGTAGGGGGACCACCACCGCCGGCTAATTGGGCTTTCCAGGGTATCGAGTCCCCCCCAACCATGCTCTGGTCCCCGCTCCTGTGGGTAATGTTGGTTCTGGACCTTGGGGGCACAGCCTCGGCGCTCTCCACCTGCCAAACTTTGGACCTGGAGGTGGCCAGGGCCCGGCGGGTAGAGGCCATACGAGGACAGATTCTCAGCAAGCTGCAGATGGCGGCCCCTCCGGAAGAGGAGCAAGGGGTGCCCGACCAGCCGCCCCCTGAGGTGATGCTGCTTTACAACAGCACCCGCGAGCTGACCCGAGAGCGAGCGGCCTGCGAAGGGCGGAGCAGCAGCGAGGAAGAGGAGTACTATGCCAAGGAAGTGCGGCGGGTGGACATGTTGCCCCCCGGGCATGCTGACAGTAAGGGGTGTGATGATGGGGGTGGAGGTGGGAGATGGTTTGGAATGGGGCAGGGGGGGTGGCGATAGCAAAGCAGGTCAAGGATGATGAGAAAGGGGGCTGAGGAGGATGTGGAGACAGCCCCTATCAATGCACATAGCTAAATGGAAACTCCATATACAGAGGCAGTCTACCACTGACTACCAGAGACTGGGGGAGGCTTGTTGTCTTGATATTCTACTGCAGGGGTGGCCAACGGTAGCTCTCCAGATGTTTTTTTTGCCTACAACTCCCATCAGCCCCAGCCATTGGCCATGCTGGCTGGGGCTGATGGGAGTTGTAGGCAAAAAAACACCTGGAGAGCTACCGTTGGCCACCTCTGCTCTACTGGTAGGATTCTCAGCAAGAGGGAATTAAAATGTGGAATTTGCTGCAGATGGTGTAGCGATGGCTAGAGGAATATACAGCGTTATAAGGGGATTAGATAGACCTCTCTTCCATGAATCTATCAGTTGGTACTAGCCAGGGTGACTGAGGGGAACCTCCTCATTCAGAGGCACTAAGTCTCTGAATCCCAGAGCCAAGGAGGCAATATCGGGGGAAGGCCTCAGCCTCCGTGCCTGTTGTTGGCCCTCCAGAGGAACTGATTGGGCACTTTGTGAGACAGGATGCTGGACTTAGATGGACTACTGACCTGAAGAGCAGGGCTCTTCTTAGGTACTTATGAGGGGAAGGTCTCAGCCACTATGCCCTGTTGTGGCCTTCCAGAGGAACTGGTTGGCCACTGTGTGAGACAGGGTGCTGGACTAGATGGATCACTGGTCTGATCCAATAAGGCTGTTCTTCTGTTTTTATGTTCTTATCTGGCCGATCACCAGCAGAAACAGCATGCTGGCTTTGATAAACCTTCATTCTGATCCAACAGGTGGGCTTTTCTTGTGTTCATTTAAAAGGGAAATTAGACAACTTCACTAGAGAGTGGTCCATCCACAGTTATGGTGGGGAGGGGCCATGGCTCAGTGGTAGAGCATCTGCTTTGCATGCGGTAGGTCCCAGGTTCAATCCCTGACATCTCTAGCTAAAAGGATCAAGTAGAAAATGAAAGGCTTCGATCCGAGACCCTAGAGAACTGCTCCCAGTCTGAGTAGACACTGCTGAGCTTGAGGGACTGAGTCAGTATAAGGCAGCTTCGTGTGTTTGTGGTAACTAAAATGGAGCCTCCATACCCAAAGGCAGTAAATTCTTGAGTAGCAGCTGATAGGACTTGCAGGGATGGAGTGCTGTAGGAGTGCTGTTGTTTTCATACCCCGCTGGTGGGGTTCTCAGAAGCATTTGGGTTGGCCACTGTGGGAAACAGGAGGCTGGACTCAAGGCTCCAACTGGTCAGATCCATCAGGGCTCTTCTTACATTCTTAGAAGGCATCAAGACAAGGAAGGAACAAGGCCCTGCGCATATTAACTCTGTATGATGACTGCCACATCATAAGATGCTGGACCGTCCCTTTCTGATCAGCATCACATTACCCTTGCAGTCCTTCATGAATGGGAGTTGTTCGCCTATTCCTCTCTCAATCATGAGGGTAACCTCCAGGGATTAAGGTTGTCAGCCTCCAGGTGGGGCCTGGAGATCTCCAGCTGGCAGAGATCAGCTCCCCTGGAGAAAATGGCTGCATTGGAGGGTAGACTCTATGGCATTGTATCATGTTGAGGCCCTCTCCCTTCCCTTCCCAAACCCCACCCTCTCCCCCATCCACCCCCAAAATCTCCAGGTAATTTTCCAACACAGACCTGGTAACCCTACCAAGGATGCAACCGAATGCATTTTAGAGTTAACATTCATTTGAAACCATAAACAAAAGAAATGCAGAGTGATAATAGCAGTAGAACTCTAAGCACAGGGGGAATAGCCTGCATTGAAATGGGTGAACGTTTGGTCCCTTCTGCTGTTTTGCTGGAAGTAACCCCAACCACCTGCCCTCCTTTCTCCTCCCTGCAGACACCATTGCGAGCACCCAACCCAGCCCTTTCTTCCGCCTTCTGCGCTTCGACGTCTCGGGAGCTGAGCCCAACCTTAGCAGCCTTGTTCAAGCCGAGTTGCGCGTCTACCGGGTGCCGAATCCCCGGGCACGAGCCACGGAGCAGCGGGTGGAGCTGTATCAGGTGAGGGTTCCCGGCCAGGAGGGTCCCCTTGCTGTTTAGAATGCTGGAATGGAAGGGCCTGCCTATCCATCAGCTTTGTATCCCACCCTTCTTTCAAGGAGTTCCTGATTGTTCCCTCCTCCATTTTATCCGCACAACAGCCCTGCGAGGTAGGCAGGCAGTGGGTGACTGCTGGCCCAAGGTTATTCTGTGAGCTGGGCAGCAGTTGGAACCTGGGTTTCCTTAGTCCTTGTCCAGGCATAACCACAACTTCACCATC
The DNA here is from genome assembly GCF_032191835.1 of Heteronotia binoei. NCBI lineage: Eukaryota > Metazoa > Chordata > Lepidosauria > Squamata > Gekkonidae > Heteronotia > Heteronotia binoei. Next base: position 259,044,454 of record NC_083223.1, read on the forward strand.
TTTTCACATCACCATCAATGTTCCCTCTAAGCTGCAAAGTCTTCTACTCTGTGAGCTACTGGCATTAAAGTTGTGAGCTACTGGCAGGGATGGAATTCTAACAGGAGCTCCTTTGCATATTAGGTCACACCCCCTGATGTAGCCAATTCTCCAAGAGCTTACAAAAAGGAGCCTTGTAAGCTCTTGGAGGACTGGCTACATCAGGGGTGTGTGGCCGAATACGCTAAGGAGCTCCTGCTAGAATTCTACCCCTGGCTACTGGCATTGAAGTTGTGAGCTATTGCATAAATTAGTGTGCTCTGGGGTCATCCTTCCTGAGCTAAGACAAAAATGTGTAAGCTGGAGGCTAAAAATCTGTGAGTTAGCTCACACTAACTCAGCTTAGAGGGAACACCATTCCTCCTGGGTTCCAAAATTATCTCCTCCTGGAAAGTCGCTGTGTTTCCCCTCAAAAGAGGTCCTGTGCCTTCAGCAGCATCCTGAGAGTCTGAAACCCAACAGGTACAGTTTTCCCTAGCATTCAGCAACAGGGGAAACGGCACCCACCAACAGGATATTTTTCATGCCATGCTGTAAGCACACAAAGTCTTTTGCCAGCAAAAGGAAGGAGGTAAATCTATTCACTGAAAGGAGTGGTGTTTTGAGGTTGGTTTTTTTGGCCTGGCTGTCCAATTTTGCCGAGTGTGGCTGGGCACGTTCCTGACAGGTTATATTTCTCACAGGTGATCCAGGCAAGAGAGCCCTCTGCGCCAACCCAGCGTTACGTGGAGAGCCAGACGCTGCGACCAACAGATCGGGCTGAGTGGGTGTCGTTTGATGTCACTGACACTGTCAGCCAGTGGCTGGATAAAAGAGGTGAGTGCTACCTTTCAGATCTAGAGCATAAGAGAAGCCATGTTGGATCAGGCCAATGGCCCATCCAGTCCAATTCTCTGTGTCCTGCAGTGGTAAAAAAAAAATAGGTGCCATCAACCCTATTTGTATTGAAAAACGTTGGGAATCCAGTGGCACCTTTCAGTCCAGCAAAAGTTTATTTCTGAATATAAGCTTTGGTGTCCTGCAAACTCAAACTTCGTTCTATGTACTGAGTGAAGGATATTTGCCCAGGAAACTTTAAAGTTGAGTTGCTGCACACCAAGTATTTTAGTGCATAGCCTGTTTTTTTGTTTTGTTTTACACTTCCTGGACAGACGCAGACAGTGTCAGTATTGTCTGCTTGGACTGGCAGCAGCTTTGCAGGGTCAAAGGCAGAAGTTTTCCACATCACCTTCTACCAAAATATTTTAACCTGGAGATGCCGGGGATTGAACCTGGGACCTTCTGCATGCGAAGCAGATGCTCTACTGCTGAATCATGCCACCCACTTCTGCTTGTAAAATTGTTGATCTCCACTGTTTCTTCTCTAGAGAGAAACCTGGGCCTGAAACTGGGGGTGCACTGCCCTTGTTGCACTTATGTCCCCGCTGGAAACACAATTAACCCCAATTACAGCGAAGAGCTGGAAGTGCGCTTTGCAGGTACGCAAGTAGCTGAGGCTGCAGGGAAGGGGGATGGGTGGGGATGGGTAGCAGCCCCTTCTCCCCAGATCTACAAGAACATAAGTGAAGCCATGTTGGATCGGGCCAATGGCCCATCTCCAACACTTGGTGTCACACAGTGGCAAAAAAAAAAAGGAGGTTCACAAGTGGTACTAGAAGTCCTTTCACTTTGCACCCCCCCCCCCCCAAAGCACCAAGAATACAGAGCATCACTGCCCCAGACAGGTCCAATAATATGCTGTGGCTAATAGCCACTGATGGACCTCTGCTCCATATTTTTATCCAAACCCCTCTTGAAGCTGGCTATGTTGTAGCCGCCACCACGTCCTGTGGCAGTGAATTCCACATGTTAATCACCCTTTGGGTGAAGAAGTACTTCCTTTTATCCGTTCTAACCCTACTGCTCAGCAATTTCATTGAATGCCCACGAGTTCTTGTATTGTGAGAAAAGGAGAAAAGTACTACTTTCTCTCCTTTCTCCATCCCATACATAATCTTGTAAACTTCTATCATGTCACTCCGCATTCGACGTTTCTCCAAGCTAAAGAGCCCCAAGTGTTTTAACCTTTCTTCATAGGGAAAGTGTTCCAAACCTTTAATCATTCTAGTTGCCCTTTTCTGCACTTTTTTCGATGCTATAATATCCTTTTTGAGGTGCGGTGACCAGAATTGTATACAGTATTCCAAATGAGACCGCACCATCGATTTATACAGGGGCATTATGATACTGGCTGATTTGTTTTCTGTTCCCTTCCTAATAATTCCCAGCATGAGGTTGGCCTTTTTTATTGCAATCGCACACTGTCTTGACATTTTCAGTGAGTTATCTACAACGACCCCAAGATCTCTCTCTTGGTCGGTCTCTGCTAGTTCACACCCCATCAACTTGTATTTGTACCTGGGATTTTTGGCCCCAATGTGCATTACTTTGCACTTGTCCACACTGAACCTCATCTGCCACGTTGACGCCCACTCATCCAGTCTCAACAGATCCCTTTGGAGTGCCTCACAATCCTCTCTGGTTCTCGCCACCCTGAACAATTTAGTGTCATCTGCAAACTTAGCCACTTCACTGCTTACTCCCAACTCCAAATCATTAATGAACAAGTTAAAGAGCATGGGGCCCAGTACTGAGCCCTGCGGCACCCCACTGCTTACCGTCTTCCACTGCAAAGATTGCCCATTTATACTCACTCTCTGTTTTCTATTAATTAGCCAGTTTTTGATGCACAAGAGGACTTGTCCTTTTACTCCATGACTTGTCCTTTTACTCCATATGTCCAGGCCTGGATGACGATCTCATCAAGGAAGCCTGGAAAGGACGTGCACGACCCCCAGACCTCAGCGGCAAGGCCCCACACCTGATCCTCACGCTGCTGCCCCCGCACCGGCTGGAGCCCCCTCCAAAGGGGCGCCGCCGTCGAGCAGCCAACGCTCCTACCTGTACCAGGTGAGGCATCCTAGTAACTCAGAAAGGTCCGCACAGCTTAAGGCCATGAAACACCGAACTGAGGAAAGTACACAGGGGAGACTCCATAAGCCAATCCAGCTTTTTTTAAAAATTGGAGACCACAAATGCTGTTGGGATTAGATGGCCTTGTTTCCAGCTGCTGTAATGTCTCCTCTTTGCCCCCAATCTCATCTGGACCTCCACCTGACACCTTGTGTCAATGTGTTCCATAGGCAGCAGGGGAGGAAGAGGAAGTCATGGATTGAGTGTCCTCTAGTGGCTGATAGGTGACATGACCAGTGCATGTACAATTTATGTACATTAGACACTTTTTTTCTTTACTTGTTTTTCTTTACTTGTGCATTCAATACACGTACAGTTCACTGTGTGATTGAAACTTCACATTTATCCAGGTTCTGGTCCCTGGTTTTATTTGTAAAGTGAACACACATTGGTTCTTTCTTGCAAACAGATGTATGTACGTATATACAGGATGTGTATACATTCACTGTAATGTGTGAACAGGGCTGCTGTTTCTCCGCTCTTCAACAACAGCTAGATAGAACTGTTCATCTAGCAGTTTTTAGGGGCTGTCTCGTGTTCATAGCTGGGGACACTGACAATCTGCTCACACACACTGTTTGGCCCCATTTTGAACTCTGCTCCTCCACTTGCAGCTGCTGGAATGGCCTTGGGTTACCCATAGCTCTTGCAGAGTTGTCCTTGAAAGGGCAGCTTCTGGGAGAGCTCTCTCAGCCCCATCTACCTCACAGGATGTCTGTTGTGGGGGAGGGAGATACAAGATATTGTAAGCTGCTCTGATTCAGAGAGAAGGGCGGGATATAAATCTATGGTCTTCTTCCTCCTCTACCCAGAGAAGTGACAAGCTCCCCCTCACTGGCAATCTTTAAGCAGCAGCTGGAAGAACACTTGTCAGGGATGCTCTAGGCCAGTGATGGCGAACCTTTTAGAGACTGAGTGCCCAAACTGCAACCCAAAACCCACTTATTTATTGCTTGCTGGGAAACCGTGGACCAGTAATATACCCTTGAGTTAACCCACCTCATAGGTTCGTTGTGAGGATAAAAGAGAAGGAGAGAGTGTGTCAAACGACTTCAGTGTCCTTTTGGGGGAGGAAGGCAGGGGATACATAATGTTAGTTAATAAATTAAGTTGATGAAAGGAGTCCACTGATCTATATGACTAAATCTGAGTCCAGCAGCACCTTAGAGAACAAGATTTTTGAGAGTGAAAGCTCCTTCTATCTATTCGAGGGAGCTCTAATGCTGGAAAGCTTGTGCCCCCTCCCCCAAATCTTGTTGGTCTCTAAGGTGCTCCTGGACTCGAATCTAATTGTTCTACTATGGACCAGCATGGCTACCTTTGGAAACTTCAGGGATAGTCTGAATTGTATTAACTAAAAAGTCTGATGTGAGAAAGGAGGGCCAGTTTGGTGTAGAGGTTAAATGCATGGACTCTTATCTGGGAGAACTGGGTTTGATTCCCAACTCCTCGACTTTCAGCTGCTGGAATGGCCTTGGGTCAGCCATAGCTCTCACAGAGCTGTCCTTGAAAGGGCAGCTTCTGGGAGAGCCTCTCTCAGCCCCACCTACCTCACAATGTGTCTGTTGTGGGGGAGGAAGATAAGGAGATTGTGAGCTGCTCTGAGACCCTGAGATTCAGAGTGAAGGGCGGGATACAAATCCAATATCTTCTTTCTTTAAACTAAAACTGCAATCCTGTGCATGTGTAGAGAGTAGGTGCCACAGTGCTCACTGTAGATTACTTACAAGTAACCATGGAGAGCAAGCCCAATGAGGAAAGACTAAGGGACTTGGGGATATTCAGCCTGGAGAAGAGGAGGTTGATGGGGGAGACATGAGTGCTCTTTTGAAGTATTAGAAGGGCTGCCACTTAGAGGAGGACAAGGAGCTGTTCCTGCTGGCAGCAGAGGAGAGGACTGGCATAGGAAAAACTTTAACAGTAAGAGTTGTTCAACAGTGCAATTGACCCCCTCACTGGCAGTCTTTAAGCAGCGGCTGGACAAACACTTGTCACGAATGCTCTGGAAAACCAGAACAGCAGTGCAACAGTTCAAAAACAGCTTATCAACAATTTGCCTTATGGTCCCTGTAGCTTGAAAGAGCTCTGCTCAGATACTGCTATCAGAAGCATCGTATTTGAAAGCAAGGAAGCCTGCAGTTCCTCCCTTTCTACTCCTAAACCAGAGGTGATCCTGGCTGCTGTTTCTGCCAGATTAGTGGGATCCAACATTTCCTGTAATAAACCCACATCCCTTCAAAAAATGTGCTTGATTCAAGGTCCTGATCTCTCCTCCCCCCCGCACCCACATCCCACATACCTATGCTCTCTTATTCCCTTCAGCTTGGACCGTGCCATAACAGAGGAAAATCACCTTGCAGGTGTTCCTGCAGTTTTAGGGAGGGGGTTAGATGGGACCCACTAGGGCAGGGGTGGCCAAACTTGCTTAACATAAGAACCAACCTTCCTTCCTTCCTTCCTTCCTTCCTTCCTTCCTTCCTTCCTTCCTTCCTTCCTTCCTTCCTTCCTTCCTTCCTTCCTTCCTTCCTTCCTTCCTTCCTTCCTTCCTTCCTTCCTTCCTTCCCTCCCTCCCTCCCTCCCTCCCTCAGACATCTGACGTTGATGTCTGGTGGCTCTCACACATCTGACATTTATTCTATGTGGTTCTTATGTTAAGCAAGTTTGGCCACCCCTGCCCTAGTGGGTCCCATCTAACCCCCTCCCTAAAACTGCAGGAACACCTGCAAGGAATTTTCCTCTGTGTGTTGTGCTTGGGGGCTGCATTGTGGTTGCACCGCCCTCCCCATGTCAGAATTCCAAAGGTGCCCACGAGCTCAAAAAGGTTGGAGTGCCCTGTTGTCTCTCTGAAGGAGGCCCAGTTAGGGTTGTCAGGTTTGGGTTGGGAATTATCTGGAGATTTGGGGGAAGGAGCCTGAGTTTGGGGAGAGGAGGAGTTTCAATGAGATATGACTCCATAGAGTCCACCTTCCAAAGCAGCCATCTTCTCCAGGAAAACTGATCTCTTATCGCCTGGAGATTCATTGTAATCCCAGGAGGTTTCCAGCCACCACCTGGGGGTTGGCAATCCTGTTCTGCACCCATGCTCAGGGGGCATGCGGAGGGGCAAGGGAGCGTACGTGTCCACAGAGAGGGCTCTGAGTGCTGCCTCTGGCATGCATGCTATAGGTTCGCCACCACTGCTCTAGGCTGACCCTGCATTGAGCAGGGGGTTGGACTAGATGGCCCGTATGGCCCCTTCCAACTCTTATGATTCTATGAATAAAGGTCATGTTTTGGGCTGTAGTAGTTGAATGGTGCAATTGGAATAAAGTACTAGCGGTCTCCCTCCGGCTGCTCCTCTTCTTTTTTAGCTTCACCCATTTAGCATCCCTTCAACTGTGGCCATCTCTGCTTTAAAAGGAGAACCAGTGCAGTGTGTCAGATCTGAGAGTTCTGAGTTCAAATCCACCTTCAGCCATGAAGCTTGCTGGTTAACCTTTTGTCAGCTGCTGGCCTAACCTACCTTGTAAAAGATATAAAAAATAAGCACAGCAACACAGAGATGAAGTAATGTACAATAATGAACATGGTGTGGAATCTGCTCTTTATGCTCTCTTTCCCAGGAATACGGACCAGGGTTGTTGTCTTCGCACCCTGTACATTGATTTCCGCAAAGATCTGAAGTGGAAATGGATCCACCAACCAAAAGGCTACAAAGCAAATTTTTGTGCTGGGACCTGTCGCTACGTATGGAGCACGGACACACAGTACAACATGGTGAGAATTTTTTGTAAGCTCTTGGAGGATTGGCTACATCAGGGGTGTGTGGCCTGATATGCAAAGGAGCTCCTGCTAGAATTCCATTCCTGTGGATAATGCCCCCTCCCACATCAAGGCAGGTGCTGTTTTAGGAGAGTCGTTCTTTCTGGGTGTGAGAAGGGGAGATGAATCTGTCGCAGCAGGCAGAATCTTAGAAGAGGCATTCCCCTCTGGTAGGGGTAAATGCTTTTTAAGATGGCCGCAGCACATATCAAACAGGAACCATTACAGAAGAGGCATTCCTCCTTGCGTCCTAAAGAAAGGACTGCCTTCTAAAAAGTGCTTCCTATTTCCTGTTTGTATAAGTGCATCTATTAAAAGTAATACTATAAAAACCAGAACTTTGATGCCTAATTAATTATGGGCAGCTTGTTTGCTGACCGACGCCGCTTAAAATTAATGTAACCTAGGGAGAGCCAAACTTGCTTAATGCAAGAGCCACATAGAATAAATGTCAGATGTTTGAGAGCCACAAGACAGGAAGGAAGACAGGAAGGAAGACAGGCAAGTAGATGGGGAGGGGGGACAGGTGGAAAGAAAATAATTTTAACTTTAAATGCATTCTTCAAGCTGTTAGCTGGCTTGGCTTGGAGAACTGATTTAAAGACACAAATGCCTTCTCCAAGCTGGCCAATGCAGCCATGGGGGCTTTGAGAGCCACACATATGTGCGAAAGAGCCACATGTGTCTCTCGAGCTGCAGTTTGGCCACCCCTGATCTAACCAATGGATGGGTTAGAATGTTGCAGAGTTTAAAACAAAGACTGCCCCAAAATAAAGGATTGATGGAGAGGGGCCAGGCCCAGGACAGTGGGGGTTTGGTGGTGGGATTGCAGGAGCTGGGCAACAGGGACTCGCAAGCAGGTATCCTTCCTAACAGCCTCTCTGTTTCTTCATTGGCCAGGTGCTCCCTTTGTATAACAAACTGAACCCCGAAGCCTCAGCTGCCCCTTGCTGCGTCCCTCACGAACTGGAGCCCTTGACCATCCTCTACTACGTAGGCCGTTCTCCCAAGGTGCAGCAGCTCAGCAACATGATTGTGAAGTCTTGTCGTTGTCGCTGAGGGGGACTGGTGTCGCGGTTGCTGGGGAGTTGGGCTCGCTCTGGACCTGCAAAGCTAGGAGCAGGCCCTCCCGTGACCCTGGCCCCTCCTGTGACCTTGCTCTGCCCACCAGCAAGAGACTCCGCCCTTTTCTTCCGGCCCAGCCCAACCGCAAGTGGTTCCTCCTCCTGTTGTGGTTCCTTACCAGCAAAGGACTCTCTGTTCTTGCCTGGATAATCTGAAGAGCAGAGACTTCCAGTTACCCCTCAGCTGCTTCCCCGTGGCACGGACCCGAGCAGGGATTTTTTTGAGCAGGATCACACAGGAGCGCAGTACTGGCTGGCTTGGTGTCAGGGGGTGTGGCCTAATATACAAATGAGTTCCCTCTGGGCTTTTTCTACCAAAAAAGCCCTGCTCGAGAGACACTCTGGGATTGAAGCCTGCCTGGATGCCTCCTGATCTCATTTACGTAGGGCATAAGAACATAAGAGAAGCCATGGTGGAGCAGGCCGATGGCCCATCCAGTCCAACATTCTGTGTCATACAGTGGCAAAAAACCCCAGGTGCCATCAGGAGGTCCATCAGTGGGGCCAGGACACTAGAAGCCCTCCCACTGCTGCCCCCCCCCAAGTACCAAGAATACGGAGAATCACTGCCCCAGACAGAGAGTTCCAACAATACACTGTGGCTAATAGCCACTAATGGACCTCTGCTCCAGATGTTTATGTAATCCAGGCCTCAGATCCAGTGGGAGCTCACAGGAGCACAGCTCCTGAACCTTTCTGAGAATTCTTCTTCCTCCTTCTGAGAGTTCCACCTCCTTGTCCATTGAATAGTATGTGCTGCTGCATAACAATCCCTGGATGAGCTCTACCACCTATTTTTCTACCAAATGAACCCTGATCCAATCCCCTGTAGTGAGAGAACTCTGTAGTGAGAGAACAGCACCTGGCACATGCTTAGAGACCTCTTTATTATCCCACCATTTGTTTCCTAGTGCACTGCCCCTGCACACGGGCTGGCTCCCTGGAGAGATGCAGAGTGAGCTAAGCCCCATTTGCATGGCAGAGGTCTGTCTCAAAGGCATCCATGCAAGGCAGCGTTCAGCTTCTTTCAGAGGAAGTCAGGCGGCAGCTGGGGGGGGGTTATATTCCTGCACAGCACACACACATCCATATATCCCAAACCAAGTGCCTGTCGAAGGTTTGGCACCGCAGAGACGAGTGCAAACAGAGGGCAGCCTGGGACACAGCAGAGCAGGTTGCTGGACAAAGGGTCCCTTTATAGGGAATGGGGGATATAGGGCAGCAGGAGAAACAAGGCTGTGTGTTTAGGAGTTGCGTTTGTGCGTGAGTGGGAAAGGGGAGAGATAGGAAGGGAAGCAGACAGAGGGGGCTGTGGGGGGAGCCTCTGCAGGTAAATATTTGAGAGCGGAGATCCGTCTGTCAACACGACACTCCGATGGAGACAGAGAGTCCCAGCGTCTCCCTGCCCCGGCACTGGGGATGATGGGAAAGGGCTGGGATGTGGGTCCAGAACGAGGCTTCAAGGAATAGCAGGAGTCAGGCTGCATCTCTCTCGGAACTTAGGGTCCCAGCCTTGTGTCCTCCCCTCCCAACTCCCACTTTCCAAACCCAATTGTAAAGAGAACCTGGTACCTAGCAAGAACAGCACTTTTGGAAAAAGGTTCCTGCCCGCAAAGTTTCCGAGTGTTTGTTTTCAAGAAGTGACTAATTTGGCCTGGAAAGCAATTATGACTTTCGCTGGTTAGTGAATTTGTCTTGTGCCACATGGTCGCTTCTGCAGTTCCTGCTGAAACGCCAGCCTTGCCTGGGAAGTTGGACACTCAGAATTTGGAAGAGTTGTGTTTCTGAATAATTGAGGGAGCCCCTCCAGGCCATACTGCGCAGGGACGGATGGTGGCTCGGTGGTAGAGCGTCTGCTTGGTAAGCAGAAGGTCCCAGGTTCAGTCCCCGGCATCTCCAACTAAAAAAGGGTCCAGGCACAAATAGGCCTGAAAAACCTCAGCTTGAGACCCTGAAGAGCCACTGCCAGTCTGAGTAGACCAGAGGTGACCAAACTATGGCTCGGGAGCCACATGTAGCTTTTTCACACACATTGTGTGGCTCTTGAAGCCTTCACTGCCCAGTTGGCTGGCTTGGGGAAGGCATTTAAATCACTTCTTCAAGCCAAGCCAACTGGCAGCTTGACGAATGCATTTAAGGTTAAAGTTGCTTTCTGTCCACCTCTCCCTCCTTCCCCATCTATTTTCCTGCCTGCCTGCTCTCAAACATCTGATGTTTATGTCTTGTGGCTCTCAAACATCTGACATTTATTCTGTGTGGCTCTTGCATTAAGCAAGTTTGGCTATCCCTGGAGTAGACAATACTGACTTTGATGGACCAAGGATCTGTATAAGGCAGCCTCATATGTTCATATGTACTCCCTTTTCTGTTGAAATGACGACAGTGGAAGGCTGCTTGTTCAAAGCACAACACACACACACCCTTGACACACAGATCTAGTTGCATGCATCTTGGGGTCCTGGCTGGAACATACATGAAACTGCTTTATACTGAATCATACCCTTGGTCCATCAAAGCCAGTTATGGTCTACTCAGACTGGAAGCAGCTCTCCAGGGTCTCAGGCAGGGGTCTTTTTCATCACCTACTGCCTGGTCCTTTTAACTGGAGGGGTCGGGGACGTGGCCAGCGCACGGGAGTTGATGAAGTAGGCAGCCACCTAGAGTGCCATTTCACCTATGGGAGCGCTGCCAGACGCCCCCTCCCCACTGCTCGGTGTCCTGGATCACAGACTTGGGAAGCCGAGAGCAGCAGGATGGCACATTCTCATGTGCTCTCCTCTGAGCCTGGCTTTCCTTGCAAGGGAAGCCGGGCTCAGCGGAGAAGGTGCCCCGCCTGGCTGCTCTCATCGTGAAGGCAAGAGCAGTCAGGCGGGGCATTGGGGCGGCTCACCCGCAGCCCGCACTCAGCCGTCTCGGGTCTGCCCGAACAGGGGCTGCGGGTGAGCTGCACCTGTGCAGTGTGCTCTCAGAGGAGCTCCGAAACTGCCCCAAGAAGGGCAGTCTCAGAGTGCCTCTGAGAGTGCACATGTGTCTGGGCTGCAGCCCCTGCTCGGCCTAAGAAGGGCAATCTCAGAGTGCCTTCCAAGAGTGCACTGTGCAGGCATGCCCAAGCTCTCCACTGCCATGCCGCCTGTCATCCCTGTGGGCAGAGGTATGGTGGCAGGGTAGGTGCAGGTGGGGATTTGGGCAGGTGCCGGCCTGGGGCGCCCGAGGCTCTAGCACCAGGCCTGGCTGGGGATTGAACCTGGGACCTCTTGCATGCAAAGCAGAGGCTCTACCACTGAGCCACGCCCCCTCCACTAAGTGTTTACATCAGAATGCAAGAAGCATCTTGGTGGATCAGACAAACATCCCCGTCCCATCCGGCATTCCTTTTTCTGCAAGGGCCAATCACTTACTCCCAAAAGTCTTTATGTGCAAGCAAGGTATGGAAGGTTTCATTTGTTGTCTCCCAACAACTGGTATTCAGAAGGACCATTGTGGAGGTCCCATTTAGCTCTTGCAGCTCATGAGCATTGATATCTCCTCCACAAATTGATTTAATTCTCTATGAAAGCCACCTAAGATCATGGCTGGCAGTAATAACCTTCCGGTGGTGGTGAGAAGTGCCATCAAGTTGCAAGAAATGGTCAGAGGTGGTTTGCCATTGCCTGCCTTTGCGTGGAGACCCTGGACTTCCTTGACGGTCTTCCATCCAAGTACTAACCAGGCTGACCCTGCTTAGATTTCATCCAGGGTAGGTAACCCTGGTCTCTTACTGTGCTATCACTTTGGTTGTTAGATTTCATGCAGGTCAGGACTGTCTTGTGGTTGTGTGCTCCCAAGATCCATTATGTATAAATCCCAGTCCATAAATTAGTGAATTCTCTGTATTAATTTTATAAAGCCGCAAGTCCTGTGATTCATCACACCTTTGTGTATAGTGTGAAAATGCATAATTTGGAGAGGAAGAAACAATCTGAAACTGAAGGACTTTCAGCAGAAACAGGAACCAGCTGAAATTCACAAGAAGGCCAAACTGGACCCAGAATTCCTCATGCCGGTATCCCACATGGCTGGGCCGAAATTACCTTCAAACGCATCATTGTTGCTGCATAAAAATGGAGTTGAAAAGTGACCCTTATTCAGATTCTTTGTAAAAAACTGAAAGAATAAATCTATTCCAGATTAAGCGCAACTATTGAGAGATCTCAGATCCTCGTTCAGTGGTTCTCTGGCAGAGAGACTGATCTGTTGTATCTCATCTGATTTGTTTGTGTGTCATGTGTATTTATTGAGGAGCATGCCTCATGGCTAAATTTCTGCCCCACATCCTCCCCGGTCTGCAAAGGAAGTGTGCTGGATGTTGTGTACTGGACTCAAGTGAAGACTGTTTTAGGAGTTCCTGCCTGGCGCATTGGAGCCATACAAACTGAGCTTGGGGACTCGGGAACAATGGGCAGCAGGATCCAAATCCCTGCTGCCCTGCACCAATCAGAGACCCCTGACTGGTTTGAATCAGCCAATAAGGTGCTGGCTCGGGAACCCAGTGTTGTATATAGTTGGCCCCATTGGCCCAGTCCTCCAGGCTTTGGAGTACATATGAACATATGAAGCTGCCTTATACTGAATCAGACCCTTGGTCCATCAAAGTCAGTATCATCGTCTTAGACTGGCAGAGGCTCTCCAGGGTCTCAAGCTGAGGTTTTTCACACTTATTTGCCTGGACCCTTTTTTGGAGACGCCGGGGATTGAACCTGGGACCTTCTGCTTCCCAAGCAGATGCTCTACCACTGAGCCACCGTCCCTCCCCTAATTGTACAGCCATCCACCATGCTGTATCTAATAAAGAGCTTGTTATCACTATCACCTCGCCTCATTAATGCACAGAACCACTATATTATACTGGCTACTGAGCAAAGTGTTTGCTTCTGGTGTCTGTTATAAGTGCCATGTCATTCACTGGAGTGAGTAAGCCCAGACTTCTGCTTATTTCCCCCCCTAGCCCACCCCCAGCCATCTCTGCTTGCTGTTGGATACGAGCACAGCTTTGCCCCAAGCCCTGCTTAGCAGTCAGCACAGCCCACATTAACAAAATAGCTCTTGTAAATAGGACCAACTCATTCTGTATCTCTTTATTGCCTCATTTATAATCTGATATATGCCAATAAAGGCTTGTGTGTGTGTGTGTGTGTGTGTAGGACCAACACTTAATCCAAAGTTAGGAAGCTCTCCCTGAATCACTTTGTGCAATGTCTAGTTTGGAAGCTGAAACACTATTCAATTGGAACACTGGCAAACTCTTCTGGGTTGGACAACGCCCCCTGTCGAGGACATATCCACTGAGTCAATGGGCTTTTCTGCCTTCTCATTGTATTCATTTCCCTGTTTCTTTGGGCTTTCCACCCCGTACTGTAGGTGTTTTGCTTCCTTCAGTGGTTAATTCCACATAAAGCAGGTTTATTTCTAGTTTATTTCCCTGTGTAGCGTTAAACTGCAACGAAATAAACTGGAAACAAACCTGTTTTATATCAAATTGGCCACTAGAGGAAGCAAAACATGCAGAACAGAAACACCCCACACCACCCGCAAAGAAACGAACTTAACAAGGCACAGGGGTGGAATTCTAGCAGGAGCTCTTCTGCATAATAGGCCACCCACCCCTGATGTAGCCAATCCTCCAAGAGCTTAAAGGTAAAGGTAGTCCCCTGTGCAAGCACCAGTCATTTTTGACTCTGGGGTGACCTTGCTTTCATACGTTTTCACGGCAGACTACACTTTCAAGCACCAGTCATCTACACTTTCCCCCCAGCAAGCTGGGTACTCATTTTACCGACCTTGGAAGGATGGAAGGCTGAGTCAACCTGGAGCCGGCTACCTGAACCAGCTTCTGTTGGGATCAAACTCAGGTTGTGAGCAGAGGGCTCCGACTGCAGCACTGCAGCTTTACCACTCTGCGCCACAGGGCTCTTTCCAAGAGCTTACAGGGCTCTTTTTTGTAAGCTCTTGGAGGATTGGCTACATCAGGGGTGCGTGGCCTAATATGCAAAAGAGCTCCTGCTAGAATTCCACCCCTGACAAGGTGTAACATGACAATGCAGAAAAGCCCATTCTCTGCCTCCTGCCTTGTATAATAGCAAGAGAGTGAGCGAGGCACTGGAGGATATGCTAACTAAGATTAATTACCAACGCCATTAATTTTCCAGTTAGATTACCTGCTACGAATTGTCAGATTAAGTTGGATGTCAACCGTGTACCACCCAGATGGCTCACCGCACCTGTGGAATCAAAGCACGCTCAGGCAGCCCTGCTGATAGCCTTGCCTTTCATCACTGCCCCAGCCCGCAGCCCCCCACCCCTCAAAACAGGAAGCAACACCATTTGAGAAACAGGTATCTTTTACTCTTTCCATGCCCACTTTCTCAGAGCTCTGCTGGGTCTCCGGGAGGAAGGAGAGAGCTTGTGGGTGGGTTGAAGGGGACCTTCTTTAGCATGTGGCCTCCTCATTCGATCACTCCTCTCCCCTTCAATCGGAGGTGCAGTTTTTCTGCCCGCTCTTCCAGCTGTTGGGTGAGTTGATGGTTCCCTCCAAGATATTTTTGGTAGTCTGAAGAGACACAGCAGGCAGGGCAGAGAGAGACAGCGACACAGAGTGGCTTTTATATATTAGGGCTTTTTTTGTAGCAGGAACTCTTTTGCATATTAGGCCACACACCCCTGATGCAGCCAATCCGCCAAGAGCTTACAGGGGTCTTCTACAGGGCCTACTGTAAGCTCCAGGGGGACTGGCTACATCAGGAGGGTGTGGCCTAATATGCAAAGGAGCTCCTGCTACAAAAAAAGGCCCCAATTATCTTAATAGATTCAGCAGGATCCAGGTTCAAATTGTTCAGCCGTGTCAGGGCCAGTTCCAGGTTGGGAGGGCTAGGCAGAGCATTCCCAGGGTCCCCCTCCTCTGCCCACCACAGGGCCCTGCTCATGCTTTCCTTCCTTTCCACCCGTCCTTGCGCCTTCCACCTGCCTCTGTGCCCTTCCCCTGTCTACATGGGAGAGCTCCTGCCACCTGTATTCAATCCCTGCAAGGCTCTTCCCAGTGGCACTGCGCTGTGTATGCAGCCGGGAGCCCTGAGCTTGGGAGGGGATGGGAGGCTGGCAACTGGAGGCCCTGGTAAAAGCCTTGGGCCCTTGCAGCTGCCCCACCTCAGGGTATGCTGATACTAGCCCTGAGCCAGGGGTTGCCAAACTTGCTTAATGATGGACAGGCAGATAGCCACATAGATGTTTGACAGCCACAAAAGATGAACATCAGATGTATGAGAGAAGGAAGGAAGGAAGGAAGGAAGGAAGGAAGGAAGGAAGGAAGGAAGGAAGGAAGGAAGGAAGGAAGGAAGGAAGGAAGGAAGGAAGGAAGGAAGGGAAGGAAGGGAGGAAGGGAGGAAGGGAAGGAAGGGAAGGAAGGGAGGAAGGGAGGAAGGAAGGAAGGAAGGAAGGAAGGAAGGAAGGAAGGAAGGAAGGAAGGAAGGAAGGAAAGGAAGGAAGGAAGGAAGGAAGGAAGGAAGGAAGGAAGGAAGGAAGGAAGGAAGGAAGGAAGGAAGGAAGGAAGGAAGGAAGGAAGGAAGGAAGGAAGGTAAAGAAAGCAACTTCAACTTTAAATGCATTCTCTAAGCAGCCGGCTAGCTTGACTTGGAGAAGCTATTTAAAGAGACAAATGCCATCTCCAAGCTGGCCAATGGGGCGGTTGGGGCTTCAAGAGCCACACAATATGTGTGAAAGTCACATTTGGCTCCCAAGCCACAGTTTGGCCACCCCTGGCTGAGCCACATTATTCATGAAGGCACAACCTTTTTTTTCTGAGCTGGACGCCAAGGAGTCCAGGTTGATTCACACGTTATGAAGTGGGCTGTCAGCAGGCGCATGCCTGGAGTTACGTGCTGGGAACACAATGGCCAGCCATCTGGGAGCCCAATTTGGGCTGGGACTGTAGCACATGGGGGGAGAAGGGATTATGCCTTCCCTTGTGTCATTTTCCTGACCTGAAGGGGCTCCAAGAGGCCCTGCTATTTGGCCCCCCCGAGGAAACCCACCTGTAACCATCAGCACATGTCAGTTTACCCAGTGCTACAAGCAGCACATCCTCGGGGCTGTTTCAGGTTGGGAAAACAGTGCAGACAGGAGAGGTCTGATCCCAAGCTGTTGTGGCAGCCACCTCTCTTACCACACCGACTGCGTGGCTGTGAATCGGCCCCTAGTCTTCACTGACAGGGATCCAACAAAGAGTGGGTTGTTGTAAGGCTTCTCTCTAGGCACACAGTGGCTCAGTTCAGACAGAGTGGAAAAACTGCGGTTTATTTTTAGCTACGGTCAATTTATGAAACTGAGATTCGGCCAGCAGGCGGCTACTAAGATCCTGTTTTGCCTTGCCGAATGCTGGGTTTCATCACCCCTTGCTCTCAGCAGGCCTCTCTGCAGCTTGGGTCTGGATGAGAGTCTTCCCAGAAAACAAGCTAGGGTTGAGGCAGCTTTCAATGCCGCTGCAGAGCCATCCGGTGGGCCCAAACAGTCTGTGGGGCAATTTTCCCTGCGCATTCCTTGCCTCATCCTCCCCATGTGTCAGGATTCCTCATCAGAGGATGAAGACACCATGGTGGAAAATCCCAAAAAGACTGGAGCAGGGGGTCCAATTCTGTGAGCCCCCAAAAGATGCTCCTTATCCTCCATTATTTCCAAATGGAGGGAAGGCATTTACCTGGTGTGCGGTCCCTTTAAATGTGGTGGCCAGAACTCCCTTTGGAGTTCAGTCGTGCTTGTCACAACCTTACTCCTGGCTCCGCCCCAAAATCTCCTGGCTCCACCCCAAAGTCTCCTGGCTCCACCCCCAAAGTCCACAGATATTTCTCGAGTTGGACCTGGCAACCCTACCCCTTCCCACTCTCTGCCCTTCCCAGTCTTTCAGAAAGCAGCGAAGATATGGCTGTGATGTGTCTCTCTATGTGCACACAAACACACATTTCCTCCCCCACATGAACCCATACAAGAACTTCCTCTTGGGAGCTCCTCACCTTTCAGAGTCACTTTTAGGATTTCCAGCGCCTCTTCCTCTATCACTTCCTGCAGAGGCAAAGGCACCTGAGGGGGGAACAGAGGGTGAGATTAGCAACAGTGGGGATATTGTGAGGTGGGGCAGCTGCTGGGGCCCAGGGTTTCTGCCAGGACCCACTGCCAGGGAGTGCTCCAACCATACACTGCAAGGCAGGGAAGGATGTGTAGGGGGTGTAAAATGGGGGCACTCCCAGCAGGCACAGTGGTAGTGTTTGTTGGAATTATGTATCTGTTCTACATGTCCTCTGCAATGTTCTAAAGTTCCAGTCATTAATACTGTACCTGATTCCCTATTGTCTGCAAGACCTAGGAAGAAGATCCTGACTGCTGTCAATCAAGAGATAAAGCGGGAAAACTTGGTTTGTTTGTTTGTTTGGTCAATTAGTCAGGTGACTCCTTTGTCTAGTCAGCCTAAAGGTCAAGAAGAAGCAGGAAGTCTATGGGCGTTTTCGCACTGACCTTCAAGTGGCGCGACCACCCTCTTCACACCGGAGGATCTGCGCGGATTTCGCACAAGAAGCGCCGGAGCACCCAAAAGAGCTGGCGACTTCCGTCGCAAAAGCCGCTCAAACGTTTTCCTGCTTCTTGGCGGTTTCCGTTTGAGCGGGTTTCGCGACGGAAGTCGCCGGCTCTTTTGGGTGCTCCGGCGCTTCTTGTGCGAAATCCGCGCAGATCCTCCGGTGTGAAGAGGGTGGTCGCGCCACTTGAAGGTCAGTGCGAAAACGCCCTATGTTTCCTTTGTGTTAAGCAGGTGTTCTTCAATCTTTTAGGATGTAGTTCTTAGTGCTTTGTTGTTTTACCTCCCAGGACCCCATTCCCTTGTAGTAATAAATATATTTTTGCTTTCATATTAAAAGCCTCTCAAAGATTATTTGATCCAGCGATCCATCGAACTGTTTGAGATATGGAAATTGAATTTCAAACAGAAAATTCCCTATCTGCAAAGCCTGTAAGGCTACACTATTCCACCTTGTGTTTGATTGTTAGTCATCAACTGGAATTAGTAACATCAAACCTGCAATGTTGTCACCAAAGACACCAGAGGAGAAGAATGGCTATAAACTGAATGCCGCCTACTTAAATTATCCATTTAATTTTTCACTGAATGGTATGGATATTAGCACCGACTGTTTTAATTAATGTTTTAATTAATTTTGGTGTAGTGGTTAAGGGCGTGGACTCTTATCTGGGAGAACTGGGTTTGATTCCCCACTCCTCCGCTTGCAGCTGCTGGAATGGCCTTGGGTCAGCCATAGCTCTTATAGAAGTTGTCCTTGAAAGGGCAGCTGCTGTAAGAGCTCTCTCAGCCCCACCTATCTCACAGGGTGTCTGTTGTGGGGGGGGCAGCTAAAGGAGATTGTGACTGCTCTGAGACTCTGAGATTCAGCGTATAGGGTGGGATATAAATCCAATATCTTCTTCTTCTTGATTTTGTTTTATTATCATGTTGTGAGCCGCCCTGAGCCCACTTGGGGAGGGTGGAATATAAATCAAATAAACTAACTAACTAAGGGAGAAAGCTCACAAATGGGGAGTGGGGAGGAAAGACACATAGGCATGTGGGAATGTGGGTGGGCTGGAAGGAAGGCTTGAATGGGGGTCTGGGTGATGGTCAGAGAGAAGAGCGCCCCCCCCCCCACACACAAGGCACTCTACCGAGAACCATCCTAACCATGGAACAGGCCCAGAGTGAGGTCACAAACTTGTTAAAAGTTTTCCAAGAAGGGAACAACATTTTGCCTACATTTGAAAAATTGACAAACACTTCCAACATTGTTAGAAGGAACGGGGTGGGAGAATTGAAATTTCAGGGTAGGTTTTTTTTTAATTCTAAATTTTGAATGTTGACATGAACAAATTTACTGCCCAAGAAATTGCAGCCTCGACCCACAATGCATGTGTGAAGCACTGAAATACAGGATTTGGGCTTCTGAATGTTCCTTCACCCCAAATTTCCCACCAAACTTCACTTCATTTGCACTTCAGAATTTTGAATCTTGACAGAATGGAGCAGGTGTAGAGAAGAGGGACGAGGATGGTCAGAGGCCTGGAGACCAACCCCTATGAGGAAAGGCTGAGGGACTTGGGAATGTTCAGTCTGGAGAAGAGGAGGCTGAGGGGGAAGATGGTTGGCTCTCTTGAAGTATTGCAAGGGCTCTCACTTAGGGGAGGGCAGGGAGCTGTTCTTGTTGGCAGCAGAGGAGAAGACTCACAATAATGGGTTTAAATGAAGGGCGGGAAGGTACCGGCTGGATATTAGGAAAAACTTTTTTACAGTCAGAGTTGTTCAACAGTGGAATCATCTACTGAGGGAGTTGATAAGCTCCCGCTCACTGGCAATCTTTAAGCAGTGGCTGGACAAACACTTGTCAGGGATGCCTTAGACTGATCCTGCATTGAGCAAGGGCTGGGACTAGATGGCCTGTACGGCCCCTCCCAACTCTATGATTCTATGAAAAGTTTTAACTTTGGATTTGAGATTTACAAACTTTGGTCCTACCTCTTCAGGCTGCGTGAGCTATGTAAGGAGTATAGGAAGCCGAAGGCCCAAGAGGCCTCTGGGAAATGTGGCTGTCCATTTCATAGAATCATGGATTTGAGATTTACAAACTTTGGTCGAGTGAGCTATGCAAGGAGTATAGGAAGTCAAAGGCCCAAGAAGCCTCTGGGAAATATGGCTGTCCATTATCTCAATCTTCAGTGTGGGAGAGAGAATACATTCCAATATCCAATATTTGTGTAATATTACACAATAATCCAATATTTGTGTAATATTACAAGAGAGAGGGGTTCAAAGGGCATGAAGCCTTGGAAAAAGAAGGCTAACCAATGCTAATCATTTTACAGACTACTTGTGATGGTATGGAAACAGCTTGGGAGGTTATCAGTGTGTTTGCTATTCATTGGCTACCCCATCTGTATCAGGAGGGGCACAAGAGACTCACAGCTGCTTTGGATTCCCGCTCAAATTTCATAATGGTATTCTTCAGATTTTTGTCCTATAAAATAAAGCAATAGTGAATTAGAGGTGCGGCCTTCCGTTTCCCAAATCTGACAAAAAAAAATATACCGATTTCGCACACAGCTTACCCCGCGGTCACGTTCTTGTTCTCTGCGCAGCGTCCATCGGATTTCCCATTATCTGTGCCGGAGTTACAGGAAGTGTCGCGGCTTTCATGTAGCAAACGTAAACCGCTAAAACCCAGTTTACGTTTGCTACGCAAAAGCCGCGGCACTTCCTGTAACTCCGGTGCAGATAGTGGGAAATCTGACGGACGCTGCGCAGAGAAGAGGAACGTGACCGCGGGGTAAGCTGTGTGCGAAATCAGTCAGAGACTCCAGTCCCTGAATTAGATGCTAGGGTTGCCAGTTCCAGGTTGGGAAATTCCTGGAGATGTTGGGGGTGGAGTAGGGTTGCCAGCCTCCAGGTGGGGCCTGGAGACCTCCCGCTTTTACAACTGATGTCCACCTGTCAGAGATCAGCTCCCCTGGAGAAAATGGCTGCTTTGGAGGGTGGACTTTATGGCATTGTACCATGCTGAGGCCCCTCCCCTCCCCAAACCCTGCCCTCTCCCAGATCCATCCCCAAAGTCTCCAGGTATTTTCCAACCCAGACCTGGCTGGCAACCCTAGGGTGGACAACAATACACAATGGGAGGTTCACAGGAGATATTGCAAACCAAAAAATAATGCACAGCAGCCAAGAAGGTCTGAGCGCCTGCTCTGGCTGCAACGCCACTGAGGATGTTCTCCGCAGCTGAGAACGAAACGTCTGGAAGGAAAACTTTCTCCAGTAGAACACAACACTTGATACCGAAAGAGTCTACAAACCCTAATGATGTTACCAGCCGTGAAAACCTGAAATCTTTGACAAAAAATAATAAACTGAACAAACTACAGAAAAAGAATTAATAAAAATTCTTTGTCTCTTTTGTCTCTTATTTATAATCCAATATGTGTGTAATATTACAAAATAGAATTATCACAAGATAGGATTACCAATGTGATTCGCTCATATCCAATGCAATATGGAATAAAGATCGCAGACAACATTCAGAGTAGACACAGCTTTTTTCTCATATGATATTTTCAAAAAGACTTCTTGTGGCTATAAGAAAATATCATATGAGGATTTTGGCACAGGCACTTTTCTGCATTATTGAAATAATTGGCACTTTATGCGTGTATTTAGGACTACTGCAAAGTCTATGACTCACGAAAAAACTGGGACTGCCCTGAATGTTTTCTATGATCTTTATTCCATATTGCATTGAATATGACTGTATCACATTAATTAATTTTTATAAATTCTTTATTCGTTAGTTTATGGTTCATTATTTTTTGGTGTGTGACCCTAGGGTGAAGCCTGGGGAAGAGAGGGAGCTCAACTTGAAATAATGTATAGAGTCCATCCTACAACGCAGCTGTTTCTCCCAGGGGAACTGATCTCTGTCATTTGGAGAACAGCTGTAATTCCACATCTGCAGGCCCCATTTGGAGACCGGCAACTGTTACGTATTGCACCTCATTGGGCTCTTGTTGCCTGAGCTTGAGACAGGCACTATTTGCGAATCAGGATCCTGAAGCCTGGAAGAACTGGCCAATCAGAATGCTAGGCATGTAATAACTTGTAACAAAGATGCAAATGAAGGATTCTGGAGTAAGCCAGTAGGAGTAACTGTTGCCTGCTAGGGGGGTATGGCTAGCCATGGCCAGATTGTATGTAGTTGCAGTTTTGCCTGTGTTCCTCTGTGACTGTTTCTTCTTGCAATAAAGTGTTCTTGGTTGATTGAGAGCTGGCTGAACTCACTTTATTTCAGCAACCTCAGTTCAAGCACAGCACTTAGCTGAGTATACAGGGAAAGATCCAACCCCACCCCTCAATAGTGTACAGCTAGTGAAGACATGAAGCTGCCTTCTACTAAGTCTGATAATTGGTCTATCAAAGTCACTATCATGTACTCAGACTAGAAGCAGCTTTCCAGGGTCTCAGATAAGAGGTACTGCACATCTCCTGCTGGTCCTCTCAACTGGAGATGCTGGGGACTGAACCAGGGACTTTCTGCATGCAAAGCAGATATTCTACTGCAGAGCTATGCCCCCATCTCAACAGGAAAACTCATGCCTCACTGATGACATCGCTGAGTCACGTCGGGGCGCCCAATTCGTCACCCCCAGAATTGCCTAGTTTGCCTAGTGGCAGGGCGGGCCCTACCTCTCCCACCCCTATACGCTATCACCCTCTCGTTGCCCTAGTTTGCATTCACCTGAGTTAGCTGATCGATATGGTATCCACGCTGGTGGGCCAGCTTCCAGTGGCTGATTCTTTGTCCCATGTTCCAGATAGAGGGGGACCTGTCTGATGGAGATTGGAGGCAGGGAAGGAAACAAGTAAGAGGAAAAGGGATACCACGGGTTCTACAACGATGGCCGTTCTGTTCTGTCTCTCCATTTTATTATACTGTTTTTTTTTTTAAATATTCTATGTTGTTTTTAACTGCCGTTAGTCACCCTGAGCCCGTTAGGGGAGGGAGAGATATAAATTTGATTAAATAAATAAAAGAAGGAGGACAACACTGGAGGCAGCGACAGTGAAAACAACAAAACATCTGAAAACGACAAAAGCATGCTATAAGTATCAATGCAATTGTGCATTTCGAAAAGAAACAGTCGCCTTCAGATTAAAGATTACTAAGCATCCTGATGGCCCAGGCTAGGCTGATCTCGTCAGGACTGCGCAAGCTGATTGGGGTGGGCCCTGGTTTGCCTTTGGAGGGGAGACCACCAAGGAAGTCCAGGGTGGCTACGAAGAGGCAGGCAAGGGGAAACCACCTCTGCTCGTCTCTTGCCTTGAAAATCCTACGGCGTTGCCATGAGTTGGCCGCAGCTTGGCACTCCGCCACCAAAAGCCCACATAAAATGGGCAGACTTCTCATCGGCCAAATGAGACAGCCTGAAAAGAGGATAAGGCAGGAGCCTTATAGAACCCTTCTCCAGGGGAGGGAGCTCCGTAATTGGAGCACCACCCGAGCAAGGGTCCTCTCCCCCCCCCCCCCGGCAGAGAGAGTTCTGTTCTATCCCTCCATTCTACTAAAAGGAGGCGGAGAACAATGGAGCAGTTACAATGAAAACAACAAAGCATTTGAAAACCACCAAAATGCGCTGTAAAGATCAATGCAATTGTGTATTTTATTTGATCCTCTCGGGACAGGGAGCGTGGAAGGACCTTTGATGCAGATCTTAATTGAAAGACAAGTTCATTCAACAAGTAAGCCGTGCTGAAGATACCCTGAGCCCCAGACTGTATATAATGACAGATGGGGGAGGCAGAGAGCAGGCGAATCTTCTAGCTTTACCAGTCCACCTGGCATCTAGGCCTCCTGGTTAGCTGAGGCACCTCTGATTCCTCAAAACCCTTGGGCCAGTCAGATGCGACTCTTAGATCTGCAAGGATTTACGATGCGAGAATCACTTATTATTAGAAGAGACTACCTCTGCTGTTCTCGTGCATGAGTCTGTATCCAGCCATACTCCCTGCCTGGCAAAAAGGCAAGCTCAGATCAGTGTCTCATACAGAGATTCAACAGGCAGCCTACTGAGGGCAGGTCATTCTTCCATCCCTCTGCTTCAGATAAAATCATGGAATGATATACTAATATCAAAAGCCGAATTATCCTTGCCCAGAAAAGGCCAATTCCTCTGACCTTTCCTTCTTTCAGTTTATCACAGAGTGAGTGGATACAAAGAGCAGCCTCCTTTGAAACTCTGCGTTGGAAGAAACAGAACAATCCAGCCACATCCAATGCTGATTGGAAAGAGACAACGCAAGCCGGAGGAATGAATTATGCAGAGATGCTATGGACAGCCTCCTCTACAGATGAGCAGGGCTTTTTCTGAGCAGGAATGCAGAGGAACTCAGTTCTGAATGGCTTGGCATCAGGGGTGTGTGGCCTAATATGCAAATGAGTTCCTGCTGGAGTTTTTCCTACAAAAAAGCCCTGTGTGAAACAATGGTGACATCAGGGGATGTGGCGTAATATGCAAAAGAGTTCCTGCTGGGCCTTTTCTACAAATATACCCTTGCCCAGGCAGGCCGTTTCTGCAAGGTGGCAGCCACAACAGAGAAGCCCTGTGTGAAACAATGGTGACATCAGGGGTGTACAGCTTAATATGCAAATGAGTTCCTGGTGGGCTTTTTCTACCAAAAAAAAAGCCCTGCAGATGAGGGATTTGGGCTTTACAAGAGAGAGGAGGTGGCTAAAACAGCCAGTAGAGAAGGAGGGTAACAGTGAACTGAACATTACATACCGATTCGAGCCAACCAGCCAAATCTGGGATTATATGTCTCTGAAGACCTGAGATGTATTTTCACTCATACCACTTTTCTCAGCTTGAAGGTTTGAGGTAGGTAAAACTAGAAGTTCAAATGCAGCTGCCTCTGGGATAAGCAGTAGCACTTACTTTCGAAAAGCACCAGAACACTGCTCTCTCTCTGGTACCTACTCATGTGCCATCCATTTGTAACCAATAGCAACTTCAGCAAGGGGCTTTCTAGGCATATGAGAAGTATATGAGGGTGGTTTGCCCTTGGCTTCCTCTGCAGCACTTTTGTTGATGGTCTCCCATCTCTAGCACCAGCACGGGTTAGATTCTGAGATCTGACAAGATCAGGCTACATCGTGCCATAATCCCGTACCTCTCTCCAGTAGCCAACTACCTTTCAGGAAAACTTTCTCCTCTTCCCTGACCTTACTATGCCCTCACCTGTTGTTGAGGAAATGGAGTCGCGTGAGAGTTCTACCTTGGAATGGACGCCGTGAACTGCTGCAGGTCGACGAAAGGCAGCAAATGATGAGTCCTGAGTGGGGAAAAGGGACCCACGGAGGAAGGGAGAAAGCACTTTACAAGTGACCTGCAAGAGCCTTCCTTCCTACCAGCACTCCTCAGTATTTAGAGGGGTGTCATCATCATCAGGTTTCAAGGACCCCCCAACACACACACACCATCCACTTCAAATCTCTCAAGGGGATTAACTTGGCACAGGGGCCCCAACCTCTTTGAGCCCGTGGACACCTTTAGAATTCTGCCGCAGTGTGATGGGGGTAGCCACAAAATGGCTTCTGCGGGAGGTGCAGTCAACCACAGATTTAAATGGAAGGTTTTTATGCCAGAAATAAAATCTATATAATACTGAATTGACCACTAGAGGGAGCAAAACACATGCAGAACAGGAATTTTCCCCTTCAAAACGACAGCAGGAAGTGAGGAAAATGAGAGTGTGGGAAAGCCCAAACTTGGGAGATTTACTTTTTCACACACACCCTTTTTTTTTTGCTTCCTGGCACCAAATGTTTCTTGTTACATAATTTTAAACGTATTTCTGCCAATATATTTCCACCACTGGTGGAAATGGCATATATATATATCGGGAACCCGAGCAATGAGAACGGGTGAAACAGAAAGGCTCAAGATGACCAGGAGAATTCATTCATCCCTCCGGTAATGCTTTTTGGAAGTGCATCTCTCTGCAGTCATGCATTCCCCTACCTCCTTTTTTGGCTCAATAGTGGAATCAGAGGCTTGAGCTGATGGGGCCTCAGCATCTCTGGAAGTGCTGAGAGAAGGAAACAAAAAGATCTCGATGAAGGGAAGTGCTGCTGATGGACTGTGTAAAGAAGATGAAACTCTGCCTTCAAATCCTACCTCCATTGAAGGAGGAGGAGGAGGAGATTTATACCTTGCCCTCCACTCAGAGAGGCTTACAATCTCCTTCCCTTCCTCTCCCCACAACAGACACCCTGTGTGGTAGGTGGGACTGAGAGAGCTCTGACAGAAACTGCTCTTGAGGGAAGAGCTCTGTGAGAACTGTGACTGGCCCAAGGTCACACAGCAGTTGCATGTGAAGGAATGGGGAATCAAACTAGGTTCTCCCAGATTGGAATCCATGCTAGGGTTGCTAATCCCCAGTCGGGGGGCAGGGGATCCCCTGGTTTGGTGGCTCTCCCCACTTCAGGGTTATCAGAAAGCAGAGTGGGGGCAGGGAAATGTCTGCTGGGCACTCCATTATACCCTATGGAGAATTGATCTGTGGGTATCTGGGGCTCCAAGGGGGGCTGTTTTTTTAGGTAGAGGTACCAAATTTTCAGCATAGCATCGGGTGCCTCTCCTCAAAACACCCCCCCCCCAAGTTTCAAAAAGTTTGGACCAGGGGGTCCAATTCTATGAGCCCCAAAAGAAGGTGCCCCTAGCCTTCATTATTTCAAAATGGAAGGAAGGCATTTAAAAAGCACATGGTCCCTTTAAAAGATGATGGCCAGAACTCCCTTCGGAGTTCAATTGTGCTTGTCACACACTTGCTCCTGGCTCCACCTCCAAAAGCCCCAGATATTTTTTGAGTTGGACCTGGCAACCTAGTCCACACTCCTAACTACTACACTGAATTGGCTCTTGTGCCAATTCTCCCCTACACAGGGGAGAAGAAAGCCTTCAGAACTTACAACATGAACGGAGGGATTCTTTTCTGAAGAGTACTGTGGCCATACAGAGTAAGGAGAAATGGGGGAATGCCATGATTTCCCTTTTTAGGCCCTCAGTTGTGCAGCCCAAGAGACCCTGTGGCCATATAGTGGGAGCAGGGCTGGATGACACTTAAGCATAAACAACAAAAGGGTTTGGGTTCTAATCATGCAGTGTTTGAACTTTTTGGGTAGGAATAAGGTTGACAGTTCCAGGTTTGGAAATTCTTGGAGATCTGGGACGGAGTCTGAAGGCGATGGGGCTTGGGGAGGGGGCCTCAGAGCCATAAAGTCCACCTGCCAAAGCCATTTCTCCACAGGAACTGATCTGTGTAGTCTAGAGATCAATTGTAATTCCAGGAAATATCCAGGTTCAACCTGGAGGTGGTTGGTAGCCCAGGTGGGGGACAACACCTCTTCCTGCTCCAAATCCCCGATTTTAATGACACATCCTGCAAAAAGAGCCTGTTCTTCTGCCTCCCTGAGCCGCCCTGATCCTGCTTCGGCGGGGAGGGCGGGATATAAATCAAATATAATAAAATAAATAAATAAAAATAAAATATATTTTTGGCAATGCTCGTTCCTTTATGGGGCATAGTACCCCAGGCTACCTGAGTTTCATACCTCGGAACTTCATCATCCAGGCTTTTTGGCTCAGTCTCCACTGTCTCCACGGCTGGTATCTGAAAATTTTTTTACAGATGAGGACAGCACTTCCATCAAGAGAACCTCCACCCCACTCCAGCAACTTGCAATCTCCTTCCCTTCTTTTTCTCACAACAGACATCCTGTGAGGCAGGTGGGGCTCAGAGAGCTCTGACAGAGAACGGCTCTTGAGAGAACAGCTCTGTGAGAACTGTGACTGACCCAAGGTCACCCAGCAGCTGCATGTGGAGGCATGGAGAATCAAAACCCGGTTCTCCAGATTAGAGTCCATCGCTCTTAACCAGTACACCAAACCGGCTCTTGAATCCACTCATACACTGTGGTCATCTTCAGAGGCCCATTTTCAGGTGCCTCCATCTTTCGAGATTGGTGGTGGTAGAAAGTGCTGTCAAGTCATAGCTGACTTATGCCAACTCCATTGGATTTTCCAGGCAAGAGATGTTCAGAGGTGGTTTGCCATTGCTGCCTCAGCACCACAACCCTGGTATTCCTTGGAGGTCTCTCATCCAAATACTAGCCAGAGCCAACTCTGATTAGTTTCTGAGATCAGGCTAGGTATGTGAAAACCCAGGAGAGGGCCTTTTTGGTCATGACCCTAAAGCTCTGGAACTCTCTCCTCAGGGAGATTCTCCTGTCCCCTTCTCTTGCTGTCCTCCACCAGCAGGTGAAGACTCTTTTGTTCTGTTTGGCATTCCCTCAGTGATTCCCCACTTCCTGCTCCATGTTTTAAGTGCTGTTTTTATGTCTTTGTACACGTTTTAACTCTTTTTAAATTAGAAGAAGATGAAGATATTGGTTTTATACCCCGCCTTTCACTCTGAGTCTCAGTGAGGCTTACAATCTCCTTTACCTTCCTCCCCCATAACAAACACCCTGTGAGGTAGGTGGGGCTGAAAGAGCTCTCCAGGAAGCTGCCCTTTCAAGGACAGCTCTGCAAGAGCTATGGCTGACCCAAGGCCATTCCAGCAAATGCAAATGGAGGCGTGGGGAATCAAAGCCAGTTCTCCCAGGTAAGAGTCTGGGCACTTAACCACAACACCAAACTGTCTCTAAATTACTCTTAATGATGCCCCTTGAGGGGGTTTGATTTTAAAGATTTTTAAATGTGATTTTAAATTGTTAGCCACTTTGGTGGCCCTTGTGAGGGCAGAAAGATGGGATATAAAATCTGTAAACAAATAACCAATCAATGCAATGAAGACCTTAGTATAGTACATGAAATAAACAATACAATAAAACTGGCTTACACATGTAAAGAAGAACAAAATCTAAAAAGTATCATACTGAATTTCACAATCAGAGGACAATGCAGTAAAGACAGTGCAATACATCCAACAAATGATGCAGCATGAAGGGGGAGGTGAAAAGAAAGCCACCTAACATTTTCACAGACGTTTAAAATCAGAACTCTGTCACCTTTACTGAAAGGTGCTCTCCTGCACAATCCTGTTCACCATATCCCTATTCTCTTTATAAAAATATGCTACAAAACCCCACCTCTTGAGGTTGGACTGAAGGAACAGAGAAATCCGCAGGTGTTCCGTTGTTCTGGCCAGCGAGATGTTTCTGGAGAGATGACCTGTGAGAACGAAAGAAACTCCAGTCAAAGAGATGACTTCTCTGAGAAAACAGGATCTAGTGAGATGGTGACATCCTGGGGTTGCCCATCCCAAAGCAGCCATTTTATCCAGGGAAAATGATATCCCATCATCTGGAAATCAGATGTGATTCCAGATGACCTCCAGAATTTCAGGGATTCTAAATCATGGCCCGTTTCCATATAATGTTGGGAAAGAGGAACGCCAGGAATTTGGTGATGAACCCTTGAGATGTGTTCTATGACGTGAGTCTTAACAGCCCTCTGAGAACATCCTACATAGATTTTTAAACATGCATTACAAACCAAGGCATAAATAATGCCCTTCGAATCACAGTTTGTAAATCCAGTTAATTTGATAGTCATTTTTGTTCTTGAATCTACGTATTCTTTTACCTGCAGAGAATATTTGCAAGCTTTGCAGCCTTTATAACGGTAATGGCCAATAGGTAGGTGTGCTGGTGTTGTCAATTCCTGCAGGTCCGTATGGACCAAAATTTCATGACCTACGAAAACCACTGTGGGTGGAGACGGACATCCCGCAATGCTTGAAACAATACCCCAATGGATACAGCCTTCAGAAATTGTTGGATAGCGATATTGAATAAATGCTCCCTAGACCTTATGGTCTTGATCATAGAAAAATCTCTGGAGGAAGGGAAGAAAGTTAAAGAAGAGATACAAACGTTAAAAGAATCCTTAAAGAGCAAGGTATCTAATAACACCTGGAAGCTGAATATGAAAGAACTGGAAGGGAAGGTTAAGTCTTTTGAAAAGAAACAGAGAGAAATAAAAGTGAAAAAATTTGCCAGAGATCAGAAAGACTACAGTGAGTCGAAGGTGTATAATTGGTGGCAGCCTAATAATAATTCTAAGAAGAAAGTATCTTGGGCAGATCAGGCCGGACGGTTTAGAATCAGAAGGTGAGGAGTCAGCATTCACCTCAGGAGAAGAGAATGATGGTGAATGCTGTTTTGAAGAAGGTAGAAATCTTTAGTGGTAGGGGTGGCGATATACAAAAGATCTTGTTGCAGAAGGAGGCGAGGTGGATGCATCGTTTAAACATGATTGAACCCTTCAGTCTTAATCAATATACTGATCTCTCATGTTTCGTGTGGGTTTTTTTCGGTGTCTGTAAATATATGAGGTCCCCTTTAAACGCTTAATCGATACCAGCTGTGACTTGTCCTTTTAAAACGCTGACTCTCTAGTATGGCCAAGCCGTCCATTGAAATATCTAATATGGGCGTTTGAGAGAGGCCGGTCTGAGGACCTTGTCAGGTTGTATTATGTGTTGTATGTTTATATTTTATTGTTTAATTTGCACCAGTGTTTATTGTATGATTGCTGTCACATTTGGTCTTATTATACAGTTGGCTTGTGAAGAAGCTGCAAACGCAGCGGAACGCGATTTAAGCCGGTGATTGCGTGAAGGCAAGAACTTCTCCTTCGGAAGCCGACATCAGTGGAAGGACTCCGTTTGGAACTTACTCTTGAGTTGTACTACTCCTTATAGACTTTTCGAAAAGAATTCTTTGGAGTCACCCTTAGGAACAGTGTTTCTGTTTGGGACTTCATACTCTCTATGTGATTTATGGTTTTGGAATGAAATTTGGATGTTTTTGCACAATATAATATATAGATTTTTGTAAATTTGTCAAAGTGTACTCTTGACACAATTGTTTTTAGATTTCAATCTCCAGAAGGAGGCAGGAAACCCCCCTCCCCCACAATTACATCTGATCTCTGGATTATAGAAATTAGTTCCCTGAAGAAAATGGCAGTTCTGGAGGGTGGGACTCCATCACATTATATACTGCTGAAGTCCCTCCTTTTCCCAAATCTCTAGGCTCCATTCCCAAATCTCCAGGAATCTTCCCACCCAAAGTTGGCACCTAACATGCACCCTTCTACAGTTCCCCCAATTTTGAAGAAGAAATTGGATTTATATCTTGCCCTTCCTTCACTCTGAATCTCAAAGTCTCAAAGTGGCTCAAAATCTCTACCTTCCTCCCCCACAACAGACACCCTGTCAGGTAGGTGGGGCTGAGAGAGCTCTGACAGAAGCTACCCTTTCAAGGACAGCTTTGTGAGAGCTATGGCTGACCCAAGGCCATTCCAGCAGCTGCAAGTGGAAGAGTGGGGAATCAAACCTGGTTCTCCCAGATAAAAGTCCGCACACTTAACCACTGCACCAAACTGGCAAATGCCTTGACTAGAATTCTGTCTTAAGTACACCTCTGCTTTTGGCAAAACTTGTGCACTTTGCTGTTAATTTCAGACACACTACAGCAGCATGCCAGGCCAATCCTGATTAAATACCCAGACAAATTATTGGCGGATAGGAATAAAAGAACCACTTTATGTGTGGCAAAATTTGCTTCGCGAGCTATGAGTCTCCGGAAGCAATTCCTAAGGGAAATATCCAACTGAATGCCTTGGCTATGGAACCTAACTACTGTTCTGGAGGGAAATTATATCATACTGTGTATGTTTTATTCTGATTATTGTTTTACCTGATTGTATTTTATTAAGTTATTTGTATCTAATTTGACTGGTCTATGACTGTTTTAAACTTGATTTGACTGTTAACCTTTCATCCAAATTTTAAATGAATTTTATGGATGTTTTTATCCGATTTCTTTGTAATAGTCATAGGCACCCAATTTTATGAATGCTACTGTTGGTTTTATTCTGTTTTTGATGCAAAAAGTTTTATGTGATTCGATTGTACAAGCTGGTCACTGACTGTAACAATAAACACAGCAGATTAAATACCTTGGAACGAGATCCACCAATTCCTCTGCTGGATGCTCTAAGGCTTCCTCTGATATCTGCCGCGACAACAACATTTAAGAGATTAGAAGGGCATGGCATGCAGGAATATACAGGTGTTCAGATTAAGCAATGCTATATAGTTATTCCCCAATTTACTCCTTCCCAAGTTGCCAGACTCCAAGTGGGTGAAAATTTAAACCATAAGAACATAAGAGAAGCCATGTTGGATCAGACCAATGGTCCATCCAGTCCAAAACTCTGTGTCACACAGTGGCCAAAAAAACCAGGCACCATCAGGAGGTCCATCAGTGGGGTCAGGACACTAGAAGCCCTCTTACAGCTAACCAAATTGGCTGTAATAGCATTTTTAAAAACCAAATTTGTTGCAATCATACTGTATTAATAAAAATATATTATTTTCCAGTTGTGTATACAATGTAGCCAAATTATTGCCATTACAGTATATATTCATATATATTTGCAGTCCCAAAACATTATAACAGGTTCAAAATCGGCAATATGCTCACCATAACATCATAATCGGCACATATACTACAAGCATACAGAAAGTCCTAATCCACACATACAAAATAAGGCAATTATGCTCCAGTGTTCACAGTATACATTCACAATGCTCACAATTATCATACACAGCATTTGCATGAGAATTCTAGATATACATCTCGTTCCGATTGTTCTTCCTCAGTGAAACCACTGGGATGAAACTGGCAGAATTTAGCTGCCAATGGAGTATTACAGATCAGTATTCTGCCTCAATTTAATTATTAATTGATTTCCAAAAGGGCACCATCAAAACATTATTTCATACAGATTAAAGCGTGGGACTTCTAATGTGGTGTAGCCTACAGGTGGGGCCTGGAGATCTCCCACTATTACTACTGATCTCCAGGCAGTAGAGATCAGTTCCTCCGGAGAAAATGGCTGCTCTGGAGGGTGAACTCTATGGCACTGTACCTTGCTGAGATTCTCTCCCCTCCCCAAATCCCACCCTCCCCAGGCTTTACAGCCCAAAATCTCCAGGTATTTCCCACCCCAAAACTAGCAACCCTACCTCCTGAAATTTTCAAGAGAGCAGAAGAGCCTCTGGATCAGTACCTCCTGGCATGTTACCACATGACCTCCTTGATGTTTCAATAGGTTGTGTGAACAGTGTTCCCTCTATGCTGAGTTAGAGTGAGATAGCTCACAGTTCTTTAGCCTTTGGCTCGCACATTTTTGTCTTCGATCAGGAAAAATGGCCCCAGAGCAAACTAATTTATGCAGTCACTCTTGACTTTAATGCCAGTCGCTCACAATGTAGAATTTGTGCTCACAAGACTTCACACCTTAGAGGGACTATTGGTTGTGAAGTCCAAGTTGGGATATTCCCAGAAATTTGGGAGTGAACCCTGCAGTGGGCAAGGTTTGTAGACAAGAAGGAGCTCATCCGGGATGTTATGCCCTACAGCCCACCCTCCAAAGCAGCCAGGCCCGGTGCTAGGGGATCTGGTGCCCCAGGTCAAGCCCTGTGCTCCCGCCCCCTCTTGACATCATCGGGCCATGCACGCTTCGTGCGAGTGCTCAGCCTGGCCCTCTCCCACTTTGAAGGGAGTTGGCAAAGCTGGCATCCTTCTTTCTTCATGGGAGAGGGCTGGGCGAGGGATGTTCAGGTTGGTGGGGACAGGGAGGGGGTGCCTGCCCCTGCTCCCCACCCCTGAGGCAAAGTGGCACTCCAGGCGGCCACCTACTTCACCGACTCCCATGCACCGGTCCTGCAAGCAGCCATTTTCTCCAGGGCAACTGATGTCTGTCATCTGGATATCAGTTGTAATTTGGGGAGATCTCCAAGTGCCACTTGAAAGTTGGCAACCCTATGTTTAAAAGCCCTGTCAAGCCCGTGGTTCAGAGCGGATGGAGTAAAATAAACTGTCCTGACCTGGGAAGCCAGATGTTCCTCGCTGAGACTACTGAGCAGCCTTGAATACCTTTAAGAAAGATAGAAAGCTCCGGTCAAGCCCTTAGCCAGCTGTGAGAATCTATAGGGTCAAGCCAGGATAGGATCTTCTTCCAATCTGCTCAGTCAGTTATCAGGTACAAGTCCCTGACAAAAATTGGTTTCAGACTTAGAGTTCCTAATTACTTTGTTATCTGGGGGTCAGAGGTGAAAACAGGGTTGGGGCACCCAAAAGAAATAATTTCTTAACCATGGAACAGTTGAACCTCCAGGGTGGGAGAATATAAATGCACCCTTTCTGCAAGGTCTCTGCTCTTTCTTTGAAGAGAATGTTCTCACTGCTAAACTTTGGGCAACATTTGTGAGTCTCGCCGTTTATTTCAAAGTGGGTACAGTGACCCAGAGCTGTGTTAGGTTCCGTACCTTGGAGGGCGAACTCTTCTTCCTCCTTTTGATGGTGGTTTCTGCAAAAACATTTACCGAAGAAAGACCGTTAGGCTGGCATACTAGAGAAATTTAAAAGGCTATTTCAGTCTGCTTTGGTTTTGGTAAATATCCCACATCCAAGATCTTAATGCAGCAGGCAAAGTCTCCATAGAGTTAGGGGCAAATCCTAGAACATCATCCTGACGCAATGATGTAATTCCTAGCTTTGTGCCAGAAATGATGTCGCCACACATTGGCACAATGCCAAGGAGATTGTCCCATTCCCCCCCACCCCAGTCTTTCGACTGGTGACAAGAAATGCTTTGTAAGTTTCCTTCTCCCCCCAGCAGGACGCTCTGGTAGTCCAGGATTTGAAGAAAACCTATTTTAAAAAAACCTATAGGCCGTTATCTGAGTTTTTATGATTTTAGCTAGCTTATGTGTTGTTATTAATTTAACGGGAACCCTGTGGAGCAGAGTGGTAAGCTGTAGTACTGCAGTCCAAGCTCTGCTCACAACCTGAGTTCGATCCCAGTGGAAGCTGGGTTTAGGTAGCCGGCTCAAGGTTGACTCAGCTTTCCATTCTTCCGAGGTCAGTAAAATGAGTACCCAGTAGGCTTCCCAATCCCCAGGTCCCAGCAGGGGATCCCCCAGTTTTACAGGCTTCCACGCCCCCAGCCAGCTGGCCGGCGAGGGAAGCCCCGCCCCCACAGTCACCATGTACCTCTAGAGCTCTGGCAGGTTTAGAAATCTGCAAACAGGTTCATTTTTAAAATGTGTTCCTTTAAAGTTGAGCAGGAAACAGGAAGCGCTTCATGGGGAAGGGTCAGCAGCAGTTTCGTCAGAGCACAGACCCTCCATTTGTTTTGCTTTTGTTTTCAGAGCAAGTAAAGTTGTGGAAGAACTGGACCCAGTAAGTGTGTGTGTGAGAGAGAGAGGGAGGGGGAAGGGGATTCCCTGGTTTGGAGGCCCTCCCCCTGCTTTAGAAAGCGGGGTGGGGGAGGGAAATGGCACTCTTATTATTCCCTATGGAGAACGATTCCCATAGGGAATAATGGGGAATTGATCTGCGGGTATCTGGGGCTCTGGGGGGATGTTCTTTGAGGTAGATGCACCAAATTTGCAGCATAGCAAATTTCCTCAGAACACCCTCCAAGTTTCAAAAGGATTGGACCAGGGAGGCCAATTCTATGAGCCCCCCCAAAAGGTGCCCCTATCCTTTATTATTTCTAATGGAGGGAAGGCATTGAAAAGGTGTTCAGTCACTTTCAATGTGATCGGCAGAACTCCCTTTGGAGTTCAATTGTACTTGTTCCAATCTTGCTCATGACTCCACCCCCAATGTCTCCTGGCCCCACCCCCAAAGTTCCCAGATATTTCTTGAATTGGACTTGGCAACCTTAGTACCCAGCTTGCTGGGAGTAAAGTGTAGATGACTGGGGAAGGTAATGGCAGACCATCCTATAAAAAAACATCCTGATGGAAACATGGAAACATCCTGATGTGACTTCACCACATGGGTTGGTAATTATTTAGTGCTTCCACAGGGGACTGCTTTTACCTTTATTAATTTTATGTATTTTAACTATGTTGCAAATCGCCCAGAGACCGGCCCAAGCTGGGACGGGTAATTAATTAAGTGTAATAAAGAACGAGACCTGGCCCTCCTGCTGGCAATGCCGTTGACCTACGTCTCTGATACTTCAATGGGTTGTAATGCCTTCTGTTCAGAGATGATGGAAAGAAAGAACAGATAAATCCCATCTTACC
The DNA here is from genome assembly GCF_032191835.1 of Heteronotia binoei. Lineage (NCBI taxonomy): Eukaryota > Metazoa > Chordata > Lepidosauria > Squamata > Gekkonidae > Heteronotia > Heteronotia binoei. Next base: position 259,080,214 of record NC_083223.1, read on the forward strand.
TTTTCCCAGGCAGTGATAGTGTCATGGGTGAGTATCCTAGGAGCAAAAAAAGCTTCGGTTAAAGCCAAATAAGCATTAGCCTCTGAAAAATAACGGGGTTGCCATCCTTCAGGTGGGGCCTGGAGATGTCTTAGAATTCCAGTTGAACTCCAGAACAAAGAGAAAAGTTCCTCTGGAGAAAATGGCTGCTTTGGAGGGTGGACTCTATGGCTTGATACCAGGGGTGCCAACCTCCTGGTACCTGGAGATCTCCTGTTATTACAGTTGATCTCCAGACAATCAAGATCTTGGGGGTGGAGATTGAGGAGGGCAGGGTTTGGAGAAGGGACGGAGGGACCTCAGTCAGTGGGGGATAATGCCAAAGAGCCAAAGCAGTCATTTTTTCCAGGTGAACAGGTCTCTGTCCCTTGGAGATCAGTTGTAACTGCAGGAGATCTCCAGCCATTACCTGAAGCATGCTTAACAGCAGGTTCTGCTTCGTGTTAAAATGCAAGCCAAATAGCTTTGATTACAAGGACTTGATCAACGTGGGCCATACACAGACTCACAGCACCTCCCTCTCCACTGAGATTTGGACAGTGGTTCGGTTCTGGCGCCATTAAACTGTTATTTCCCAAGCAGCGATGTGTAAAAAGGTAAAGGTAGTCCCCTGTGCAAGCACCAGTCATTTCTGACTCTGAGGTGATGTCGCATCATGACATTTTCTTGGCAGACTTTTTACGGGGTGGTTTGCCATTGCCTTCCCCAGTCATCCACACTTCCCCCCTCCAGCAAGCTGGGTACTCATTTTGCCAACCTCAGAAGGATGGAACTCTGAGTCAACCTTGAGCCGGCTACCTGAACCCATCTTCCCAGGGATCGAACTCAGGTCGTGAACAAAGCTTGGGCTGCAGTACTGCAACTGACCATTCTGCATCACGGGGCTCTTCAAGAGAACTGTACTCTTTGCCTATACTGACAGCATTGCAGGCGGTGATGGGAGGGTAAAAATTGTCCCTCCGCAGTGGAGCAGCTTTCCTTTCACTAACAGCAAAGAAGCCACGCATCTTAATGCTCAGGGAGGACTCCAAGTTTTCCCCTGGAAGCCCGCCCGGTTGTCCCCTGAGGGAGCCCTACTCATACTTTGAGAAGTTCTAAGCTACTTTGGAAATTAAAATAATGAGCTTTAAGTGGAGAGGTTTGGGAGAATATGATCTCTCAGGGGAATGAGCCCTGGAAATTGTATAAGTACTGACCCGCTAAAAAGCCTTGAGATCTGTGGAAACTGATCTGGGTGTCACTAATTTATTTAGCCATTCCAGGATACCAGGAAACAGAAAACTGGCTCTGTACCGGGCAGGAGAAGCAGCTCTGACCAGCCTGCCTAGTGAATCTGGGAAAAACATCATGCATAGCAGGGATGGAATTCTAGCAGGAGCTCCTTTGTATATTAGGCCACACACCCCTGATGTAGCCAATCCTCCAAGAGCTTACAAGGCTCTTTTTTGTAAGCTCTTGGATGATTGGCTACATCAGGGAGGTGTGGCCTAATAAACAAAGGCATTCCTGCTATAATTCCACCCCTGATGCATAGGATGAAGAGAAGTAGGAACTGCCAACTTCCATGTGGCACATGGAACCATCCCGCTACTACAACAGATGACCAAGATCAGTTCCCCTGGAGCAAATGGCTGCTTTGGAGGGTGGACTTCATGGCATTATATCCCCTGAAGTCCCTCCCCTCCCCAAAGCCCAACCTCCCCAGGCTCCATCCCCAAAATCTCCAGGTATTTCCTAACCCAGAGCTGGCAAACCTAAACAGAACCCATTTAAATTTTTTAAAAATACTGTATCTCAGAGTTTGCTGTTAAACTGGATTGGGGCATAGGGTTACCAAAATCCAAGTGGGGCCTGGAGATCTCTCAGAATTACAACTGATCTCCAAGCTACAGAGATCAGAGAATCAAAGAGTTGGAAGGGACCTCCAGAAACATTTTTAATGTTCTTACTGTTTTATTGTAATAGTGCAATTATTGGTTTTGCTGTTTGATATGTTGGAATCCACCCTGAGCCCAATTGGGGAAAGGGCGGAATATAAATCCACAGAAATAAATAAATAAATAGTCCAATGATGCAGGAAATTCACAAATGCCTCCCCCCCACACACACATCTCCAGTGACCCCTGCTCCATAGAATCATAGAGTTGGAAGGGACCTCCAGGGTCATCTAGTCCAACCCCCTGCACAATGCAGGAAACTCACAAACACCTCCCCCTAAATTCACAGGATCTTCATTGCTGTCAGATGGCCATCTAGCTTCTGTTTAAAAAACCTCCAAGGAAGGAGAGCCCACCACCTCCCGAGGAAGCCTGTTCCACTGAGGAATCGCTCTAACTGTCAGGAATTTCTTCCTAATGTTGAGCCGGGAACTCTTTTGATTTAATTTCAACCCATTGGTTCTGGTCCTACCTTCTGGGACCACAGAAAACAATTCCCCACCATCCTCTAGATGACAGTCCTTCAAGTATTTGAAGATGGTGATCCTATCACCTTTCAGCCGCCTCCTCTCCAGGCTAAACATCCCCAGCTCCTTCAACCTTTCCTCATACGACTTGGTCTTCAATTGACTTGCATGGGCTCCATTGAAATACATGGAAGCACAGAAATGCCCAGAAGATGGCAAAAACCTCCAGGATCCCTTCCCAAACTGAGCTGGAGAAAAATTGCTGACTAACCCTGAAGTGTAAATCAGCATTTCCCTGGGGGTGTAAGAAAGAGCAACCCCTAGAAGAAATCATTGCTTTGGGGAGCGAATTCTATTTCTGTTAATGTCCCTCCCCTCCCCAAACTCCAGCCCCAAAACTCCAGGAATTTTCTATCCTGGAGTTGGCAACCCTATACACTAATAAGGGTTACCAACCTCCAGGTTGGAACTGGAGATCTCCTGGAATTGCAGTTGATCTCCAGAGGACAAGGATCAGTTCCCCTGGAGAAAACGGAGGACAGACTCTATGACATTACACCATGCTGAAGTCCCTCTCTTCCCCAGATCTTCAAGATCTCCAACCTTGAGTTGGCAACTGTACCACTAACCCACTCCTGTCTCTTACTTGTGGCTGGGGCCGGGAGACCCATTGAAAGGATGGTGCTGCTTCTTCTCATGCTTCTTCTCCTGGTCTTTTATTTTCTGCAAATTAAATGAAGCCATGAGGATTTCCCTCGGTCACGTTAAGTGACCAAGTCTCTCTGAGGTTTTGCTTGCTGCCAGATAACAGATCCACCCCCTTCTTGCTCAGCCTTCGTACCTCTTTGCGTGGAGAAGGAGCCGCATGCAGGTTCACAGCAGAGCTTGACATAGGAGAACTACCAAAAGAGGAACTGGAAGGGCATGTTAATAGTGTTAGAAATCAGAACTAGAAATACTGCAAAATAAAACAAAAGAATTAGATCAGTTACAGTGCAATCCTAAACCTACTGAAGTCAATGGGTTTAGAAGCCGCTGTGAGCCATGAGGAAAAGTGGGATATAAAGATTTAAATCCCCAGATTGATGTGGAGGGCGTCTGAGGCAGATTGATGTAGGCCTTATGCAGGTCTGTACAGAATTACCATCAGCCCCTGCAGCAAAAATCCCTCTGCCCCGTGAGTCACATACAGAGAAACACACACACACAAGTTGCTTGATTAGACCATGAAAATGGCCATAGTGTTGGATCAGACCAACGGGCCATCTATTCCATCTTCCTGTTTCCAATGGTGGGCAGTCAGAAGCCAAGAATGTAAGTTCCACTAGTACAGGGGTGGCTAAACTTGCTTAATATAAGAGCCACACATTTGAGAGCTGCAAGACAAGGAGGGAGGAAATAAATAAATATATGGGAAAAGGTAAGAGGGAGGAGAGGTGGAAAGAAAGCAACTTTAACTTTAAATGCATTCTCCAAGTTTCCAGCTGGCATGACTTGGAGAATTGATTTAAATAGACAAATGCCTTCTCCAGTTGGTCAAAAGGGTGGCAGGGGCTTTGAGAGCTACACAAAATGCGTGAAAGAGCCATAGTTTGGCCACTCCTATACTAGTACGGTTTGATTTCTTTTCTTTTTTTTAAAACTCAAAATTTTTATTTTTCAATAAACAACACTTTTCAATACAAATACAGCTTAAATTCAAACACTGACACAATGTATAGGGAGAAAAGAAAGGGGGAAAAAGAAAAAAAAAAACCCTTGTACTACTGCTCCAAACTCCACAGCCAAGCTCAGAGAACCCATCAAAGAGTCTTTAAATTAAAATAAGACAAAGTTTAAATATTTCTTAGGCATTTCATTTTTTTTGGATGAGTTAGCATTTGTATAATCAAAAAAAAATAAACCATTTTTCGATGAAATTCTCCCCTGCTTTGGGATTATCATTAAAAATAAGTTGCGACGCAATTTTATCCTGAATAACTATTTCCCACACTTTCTGAAACCAAAGGGTAATTGAAGGAATTCTTGTAGTTTTCCAATATTTTGCTAACAGAGCTTTCCCAGCCAAAATTAAAAGAGAAATAAGTTCTGTTTTTTGTTTGGTGTAATTATTATTCGGCCAGTAATTGAGTAGTATTGACTCAGGAGTGCAAGGAATGTGTTCATTAGTGATGGCTTCAATTTTGTTTAGCAAGACTTTCCAATAGGCCTGTACTTTCGGACAGAACCACCAACAGTGGGAGAAAGATCCAATCTCGCCACATCCCTTCCAACACAGGGGAATGAGGCCTGATCTAGCATGACTGAACGATAAGGGAGTTAAGTACCACCGTGAAGTGAGTTTGTACTGTTGAAGCTTAAAGTTGGTGCATCTGGATTTGCATATTGAAGAAGACCAGATGTTGGACCATTGTTCTGTGGACAAGTCAAGGAAGCAGTCCTTGTTCCACCTCTTCTGCTGATTTGACTCTTGTGACCAGTTTTTAAAATTTAATAAATTATAAATTTTTGAAATCACACCTCTCATATTTGAGTTTTCATTTAACACTAGTTTTTCAAAAGAATTCAGATGGTCTGTAGATAACATGACAGGAATTACCTTGTGCAGAGTGTCGTGGAGTTGATGGTATTCATACCAGGGTATAGTAGTTTTATATTTGGACTCTAGTTGGGACCGGGTAAGCATTTTCCCTTTTAGACTAACATCTGCAATTCGTATAATGTTGAGCCGTCTCCAAGTTTTAAAACTACTCTCAGAAGTTCCCGGAGGAAACCAATGCTGGCCCCAAAAGGTCATTATCGGAGTGGAGGGTTGAACTACGGATGCTCTGAAATTGTCCCATGTCTTCAAAGTGTGCCCTAAGAACGGGTTAGTTAGCAATACTTTGCTCCTCCAAAGGAATTCCCTCAGATGTAGAGGGTATATACTGGTTGACTCGATTTGGATCCAGGGTGAGTGGCTTACCTTCTTTGCATAAAGCAAAACATTACGTAGCTGAGCTGCCACATAATAGTTGTTCAGAAGCGGTGCTGCCAACGGTTTGATTTCTTAAACTAAGAGCTCTCTAGCAGTGTGAATTTGAATCCAGAGGCCCCATTCAGCTGTTATCATGCTTATCTGCCTGTGACAGGACCATCTTCTGTGAATTTCTCCAAACTTCTTTAAAATCTACCTAAGCCGGGGCCTTAGTGAGTGACCTTGGGCCAGTCACATATCTGAATGTGACTGGCCCAAGGTCACTTTGAGTTCCACAAAGGCAGCTATCAGGTGCACAAAATAGTGCATCCTTTTCACCTGCCTTGAAACTACTGTTTTTAACAGTCACACTGAGCCCTGAGTTCCTATATTATTATCAGAGAGAACAGTTACTCTCTGTCCACTTTCTCTACATCATGCGTTGTTCGGTAGGCTTGGCATTTTTAAAGAACAGGGCAGACAAGATTCTTTACTATCTCCCAGCAGCACCCTGGCCAGCTCAGCTGATCTATTTTGTACCTCAAGTGCCCCATATCTCCCAGATCCCTCTTCTCACCTTGTGGAAGTCTTCACTTCGTCCCCAGTGTCTTCCTTCTCCCTGGCATCCTTCACTTCCTCCTGCAACATCACAATGAAATTAGATGATTTTTGATCTACGCAATGTCCTTCCCAGCCTCGGCCAAATGTTTTCCCCGTCACATTCAATGCATTGCCTCATTTCTGAACTGAAGACAGGGCCAGCCCTGCCATCAATTAAACTAGGTGATTGCCTAGGGCGCCTGCCTTCTGGGGGCACCAAATTGGTTGCTCCCATGTGATTCGGTGATGTTATCAGTGCCGGGCGGGGGGGGGGAGGGATGCCAGAAGTTAGCCTTGCCTAGGGTGCCAGACAGCCTAGGCCCATCCTTGACTGAAGATATACTGAAGCTCAAGACTTACCCTTTAAGAAGAACAAAAGGCACTCTGCACAAACTCAGAGGCACTCTCTTTTATTATGCATGGACCATCTGCCACTATTTACCAGGGACTGCCCTTATTTTCTGGTCCCTAGTCCCTTGTTAACCCCTGCCTGTAATATTTCTGTGTCCACAGACAAAGATTATCAGAATTTATTTATTTACTTTCTTAATTTATATCCCACTTTTCTTCCCAGTAGGGACCCAAAGCAGATTACGTTATTTTCTTCTCTTGCATTTTATCCTCACAACAACCCTATGAGGTAGCCTAGGTTGAGAGTCTGTCGCTGGCCCAAGGTCACCCAGCAGGCTTCCGTGGCAGAGTGGGGAGTCGAATGTGGGTTTCCCAGATCCTATGCCAACACTTTAACCACTTCACCATGCTGGCCCTCTAGATCATGCTGGCTCTCTAAGAAAAAGAAATGGCTTAAAACAACCTTAATATGGAGAACAGTGTTGCTCTAGAACTAAGCTCATGTCATTTAGGGAAAGTTCTCAAATAACTAGCTCCCTAACACTGTTAAATATAAGGGAATGTCTCTAAATTCTATCATTAAACTACCCCTAGTCTTTTTCTGTCCCCCCTTTGGGGGGATGGAGTGCCAACAATGGAAGACATCATTTTTCAAAAATGAGACTGCCAAGGAGGGGGTAGAAACATATAAATTTAAATTGGTGAATAATTGAGGAATAACTTGGATATTGTAATGAAACCTCTTTCAGGGATAATGTGCCACGCAATTAGGGTTGCCAACCTCCCAGTGGGCCCTGAAGAACTCTTGGAATTGCAGTTGATCCTCAGACTACAGAGATCAGTTCCCCTTGAGAAAATGGATGCTTTGGAGGGTGAGCTCCAGTCCTCCCCTCTTCAACCTCCCCTTCTCAAGCTCCACCCCCAAATCGTCAGGAATTTCCCAACCCAGAGCTGGAAACCCTACAATTACCTTGTCTGTTGCAGCAGTATCTTCTCCAGTGCTGCTCTGACTTTGCTCCATTCAAAAGCCTGTTGGCAAACAGAGGGCATATGGGCACCTCCACATACTATGAACATCCAAAACTGCACTTTAAGTGGGGCTGTGGCTAAGAGAACTTTGCATGATGCACCATGTCCCAAGTTCACATTCCAACACCTCTACTTATAGCCATCTCAGGTAACAAGGTCCTGGGAAAGATCTTTTTCTGTCTGACTCTGGAGATGAGCTACTTATAAAGGCAGACAACCCTGAGCTAGATGGACCAGCATGTGGCAACCAGTGTTGCTTCTAAGCTGAATTCGTGTGAGCTAACTCACGATTTTTTAGCCTCCAGCTCATACATTTTTGTCTTAGCTCAGGAAAAAATGGCCCCAGAGCAAACTCATTTATGCAGTAGCTCACAACTTTAAGGCCGGTAACTCACAGAGTAGAATTTTTGCTCACAGAACTCCACAGCTTAGAGGAACCATTGGTGGCAAACTGATATGAGTTTTCAATAGGGTTCCCAAGTCCCCTGTGGCCATAGAGTTTTCCTTCCCAAATTACTAGAGCTTCCGGGAAAGCCATAGAGTTTTCCTGGAAATGCCTAGAGCAGCTGATGAGCGACTTCCGGGTGATGTCATCGCACCAGCGACATCGGGGGAGGTCCCCCCCACTGACCCAATGTGGGCCGGCAGGTTAGGAACCTCCAGGGTGGGAGAAATCCTGCCTGGCTCAGGGGCTTGGCAGCCCTAGTTTTCAAGGCAAGAAATGAGGTCTCCCATCGTACTAACCATGGCCAACCCTGTTTATCTTCCAAGTTCTGACAAGATCAGGTTAAGGCTAGTCAGTGAAAAGTGGACTATAAATGAAAATAATAATTAATAAATAATAATAACTTTCAGCTGCCCATTTGTAATACATAAAAAAAATGCTAGCAAATCTCACAGGGTTGTTGTAGGGATAAGCTATGTGCCTGAAGTACATTTCTCAGTCTCTGCCCCAAGGAAACATACACCACAACAATCTTTCATTTGCCACAAGACAGAAGTCCTATACTTAAAACCACCTTCCCTCAACCGCTTCTATTCTGTGAGGTAAAGTGGGGCTTGAAAAACCTGCCTCTTTCCTATCCTCCAGCCCAAGAAGAAGACTAGGCTGCTCTCAAAATCACCAGCCTCATTCAAAACAGTTGTTCGGTGCCATAGCAACGAGAAGAACTGGAACACATCTGATGGTTCCTGCCAGGAGAGGGATCAGAGTGCCATATGGCCAATACTCCCTCTAAGCTGTGGAGTCTTGTGAGCAAAAATTCTACTTTGTGAGCTACTGGCATTAAAGTTGTGAGCTACTGCATAAATTAGTTTGCTCTGGGGCCATTTTTCCTGAGCTAAGGCAAAAATGTGTGAGCTGGAGGCTAACAAAATGTGAGCTAGTTCACACTAACTCAGCTTAGAGGGAATACTGCATATGACTGTGCTCCATAGTTTTGGTTCAGATTATTAGAAGGGAATTCAGTGCCTTTTGAAGCATCTGCAGACCCAGGTTCTTAATTTCAATCAAATATTAATGTGGAGAATCCCAAAGTTTGAGTCCAGTGGTAAGATTGAATGTTCCTTCCCATTTTAGAATTTATTCTGGATAATTGTAAAGCTTGGGAAAATTTATTTATTTATTTCATTTGATTTATATCCCGTCCTTCCTGCCGAAGCAGGCTCAGGGCGGCTCACAACATAAAATCACAGCAGACCATTAAAATCAATAAATATTAAAAATTACACATGAGACACAGAATATTGGTTTTGATCATTAGCTGAACTCAGGGCTTTTTTTTTTGCAGGAACTAATTTGCATATTAGGCCACACCCCCTGACACCAAGCCAGCCAGAACTGCATTCCTATGCATTCCTGCTCAAAAAAAGCCCTGGCTCTACTGCTGAATTCAAGTTGGATTGAAGTTTTAAATACTATATTCGCTCTTATATTCATCACATGACTTGGGATGGCAGAGAGCCACTTGTAGAGAAGTTATTGATTTACCGATTTTTGCAGACAAAAGCCCAGCAGGGACTCATTTGCATATTAGGCCACACCCCTTGTGTTCCAATTGTTTTGCACAGGTTTTTTTTTAAGAAAAGGCCCAGCAGGAACTTGTTTGCATATTAGGTCACACCCCCTGATGCCACCATTGTTTTGCACAGGGCTTTATGAAGAAAAAGCCCAACAGAAACTCATTTGCAAATTAGGTCACACAAACCCTGACACCAAGCCAGCTGGAATTGTGTTCCTGTGCATTCCTGTTTTAAAAAAAATCCTTGCCAGTTGGACTGATATAGATTCTCTGTTCCTTGTTATATGAATGGTGGATGTCCTTTTCTGTGCACTTGTTTACATAGAGTATAATTGTGGCATTAACTATTCTCGATCATTTGCACAATTTATAATAGAATATTCGACTGGTTTTGTAATTTGCGTGCATTGAGACTTTGTTACACTGAAGCTTTTTGCTTTATTGGTACCACCTGGAGGTCGGCAACCCTATCTTGTGTTGATCAATTGTAGGTTGATCAATGAAGAAGATATGAGCCAGGAGAACTCTAGGCCCAACCTGGAGTTTGGCAACCTCCAGTGAGACTGGCATTCTCCCCAAATTACAACTCAGCACCAGGTTACAGAAATCTTTTCCCCTGGATAAAATGGTAGCTTTGGAAGGTGAACTCTTTGGCAACATACCCCGCTGAGCACCTTCCCTTCCCCAAACTCTGCTGCCTTTCTCAGGCATTGCCTCCAAATCTCCAGGAATTTCCAAAGCCAGAGCTGGCAACCTTAACATCTGTGTTTAGTTTCCAAAGATCAAATTTCCATCAATGCAGCAGAATTTCGTTTTATAATAATAATAATAATAATAATAATAATAATAGATTTTATTTGTATCCCACCCTCCCCGCATAAGCGGCTCAGGGCGGCTAACAGCATTCTATACATTTACATTAATGAATAAAAACTTTAAATTTAACAATTAAAAAATTAAACATATAAAAACCAGTTAGTATATTTAAAATACATAATTTAAGTTAATTTAATTTTATCTTTATCTTTACCTTTTGGCTAAAAGGTAGCCCTAAAACTATGATGTTAAGTCTTGAAACTGTAAACTGCTTTAAACTGTGGAGGAAAGGGTCGGGTATAAATATTTTAACAAATAAATAGATCACATCATAGTAATGTGCTTGCATCTGGGGCTGCCCCAGAAAAGTGTACCTGTTTTTCCCACCCCACATATCTGGGTCCTGTCACTGCCCATGTTCCTTTCATGAAATGGTTTATTTTTCCTCTCAAGTGCCATTCCACAAACCCCACCCCACCCCCAGCCATCACCAACCTGCCCTGCTTTTTGGCTGTTTTCTCTCATCCTTTGGCCTATAAATGGCTGGCTTGCGTCCCGGCTACAAATATGCATCCTGTACAGAGAAGCAGATGGTTTTTGCATTACCTGGAAAATTCACTCTATCATTGCTGTCTTCTCCCCCTTCCATCTTTCACAGATCATTAGAAAATCTATTAAATAGAATACAGGGCCCATTACAAGTCCTTAGGGCACTCTGTAATTTCTCTTTCTTTTTTGGCTCCACTGCAAGTCCTCTCTCTGAACCCCTGAACTTTCAAAGGAAGGAACAAAACTTCTTGCCACTCAGAAGGAAGATCACACACCTCTGGCTCCCTACACAGATCCATCTCAATTAGCTACTGCCCCCCCACCCACCTTGCCCCTTTGCGGGCCAAGTCCAGACATCTCTGCTGAAGACAACTCCATTTCTGTTTTGAAGAGTATTGTGTTGTCATGAATATCTAGGCCAGGGGTGGCCAAACTGTGGCTCTTTCACACATATTGTGTGTGTGGCTCTTGAAGTCCCCCACCGACCCGTTAGCCAACTTGGAGAAGGCATTTGTCAAGCCCCTCCATTTTTCTTCTTATTTACTGCTCAAGGCCTCCTGTTATTTACTGCTTAGCTGGCCTGGCAATCTGGCATGCTCTTGTTTATTACCCAGGATGGTTCCTGTTGCGTCTGCTGTGGAATGTGAGATGTCACCCTCCCTAGTTCTCAGAGTTCTTATCTATTCACAGGTCCCTGGTAGAATGCTTTGTAGTATAGAGTCATTTTGTTATGTTAACCTGGTAGCTTAGATTTGAATATTGCCGCCATTTACTAACGGTTTATGTTATCCTATATAGTGATTGTGTAGCTGGAACTTTGTCAGTATTTTCACTGACCATGTCAGTGAAGCATCTCCTGTTATTCTAATAAATGCATGTATTTGAAATAACAAAGGATCTCATTCTTGGAATATCGGGGCCTGACAGCATTTTTCTCTCTAAATCATTTCTCCAAGCCAAGCCAGCTGGTAGCTTGGAGAATGCATATAAAGTTGCTTTCTTTCCACCTCCCTCCATCTATTTGCCTGCCTGCCTTTCTTCTCTCAAACATCTGATGTTGTCTTGCAGCTCTCAAAGCATCTGGCATTTATTCTATTTATTTATTTAAGCAAGTTTGGCCACCCCTGGTCTAGGCTGTGGTCTTTGGGGGCTCTTGATTTGCACTGATCTTTCTTTCAGCACAGAGGGGGAAGGTCTCCTCACACCTGGACTTGGGCAGAAACAGGACCCCTGGTTTCTAGTTCCACCATGCAAACTTCTCTTTTTCTTCTAGTAGGTTGTGGCACGGCACATTATTTTTTGCGTGTTGCTTGTCTTTTGTGCCTCTTCCTGTTTACCTAATGAAACAATGAAGCATGTCACTATTCCAGTTTTCTGCATCTTCTGAGTCTTCACCATGAATTTAAAGCAAAAAACAGTGCAAAAGGAGCACAGGTTTCAAACTGCCAAAGCCCTAAACACTGGACTTCCAGAATAAAGGCCCTCTGAGTAAAAGGCCTGGGCTACACTTCACTGCTTGGATGTTAACCTGAGGCCAGTGTGATGGAGTGTTCCAAGTGACTGCTCTCTCCTTGGCCTACAGGCAGCATGTTGGATCCTGCCCAAGTTTCCACTCAACTTCCAATTTTCTTTCTCCTTGTAACCACTCTCCCATGTTGCTTTGGGATCTGAAATCCCTAGAGCAACTTTTTTGGTGGAAAAAAGCCACCTCTGCTTTCACTGGTCAAAAAATCCCTAGTGGATACAGGCTATTGCCTATTGGGCTGAGGTTTTGACACACCTTTTCCTTTCATCCAAGCAGTAGGCAGGCGAGAGGATGAAATGGAATGAATAGCCCCTTCCATCACATCACTCCTGATGAGGCCTTTGAAAGGACTTCCCGCCACCCCCGCCACATACACACAAAAGGGAAAGTCAAGCTGTTTTGTTTGGAGCATTTTAAAAGGTCTAGTGTTCCCTACCTTGCATTCTCCACTTGTCCTTTGAACTAGAAACTCAACCTTGGTTAGGGTTGCCAAGTCCAATTCAAGAAATATCTGGGGACTTTGGGGGTGGAGCCAGGAGACATTGGGGGTGGAGCCAGGAGCAAGGCTGTGACAAGCATAATTGGCCTCCAAAGGGAGTTGTGGCCATCACATTTAAAGGGACTGCCTTCCCTCCACTGGAAATATTGAAGGATAGGGGCACTTTCTTTTGGGGCTCATAGAATTGGACCCCCTGGCCCAATCTTTTTGAAACTTGGAAGGTATTTTGGGGAGAGGGGCTGAATGCTATGCTGAAAATTTGGTGCCTCTACCTCAAAACACAAACCTCCCAGAGCCCCAGATACCCACAGATTAATTCTCCATTATACCCCATGGGAATCATTCTCCATAGGGAATAATGAAGTCCCCAGCAGACATTTCCCTCTCCCCCCCACTTTCTGATGACCCTGAAGTGGGGAAAGGGTCTCCAAAGCGGGGCATCCCCTGCCCCCACCTGGGGATTGGCAACCCTAATCTTGGTACTTCCCATCTGTAAAATGGTTGCATTATTTACCAAAATGGGTTTATAATATGTGAGTGGGGGTATACATGTTGTTATCTGCTCTTACCTGCCGATTTGCAACCTCCAGGTCCTACCTAGAGATCTTCTGCACTTGCAATTGGTTGGTCTCCAGATGACCTAGATCAGGGGTGGCCAATGGTAGCTCTCCAGATGTTTTTTGCCTACAATTCCCATCAGCCCCAGCCATTGGCCATGCTGGCTGGGGCTGATGGGAATTGTAGGCAAAAAACATCTGGAGAGCTACCACTGGCCGCCCCTGTTCTAGTGTTAGGATGTAGTTCTTTAGTGTTTGTTATTTTCACCTCCCAGTATCCTTTCCCTGTAGTAATAAATATGTTTTTTGCTTTCAAGTTAAATGCCTCTCAATGATTATTTGATACAGCGATCCATTGAACTGTTTGAGATAAGGAAATAGAATTTCAAACAGAATTTCCTACAAAAATTGGTAGCAGAGCAGATGGTTCTTGGTTCTTGCTACAAAACTGATTATAGCATGAACAGTTTTTGGTTTTGAACTCTAAATGATTTTAATCTGGATCACCTTTGAGAGCATTTGGAAAGCAAGCTGCTATACTGAGCAAGTCAAGCCTGAATTTTAAAACAACATTTTTTTTCTCTTGCCATTACTGACTTAAATGAGCTTTGAATTCAGATTGTCTCGATCTGAAAACGCTGCTACTTTGTCTAACAGCCTCAGATGTGCTAGAGAGAGATTTTTGGAGCTTTTTAACCCTTTTTCTGTGCATTACGTCAGAGACCTTGAAAGAGCCTTGTTGCAACCATGTGCACACATTCAGCCGCCTTTTCTCTCCAGTGTGGAAGGAAGAATCTTTAACCCTGTCCTGCTTGATTGCTGTGAAAAATGTCAAAGCCCAGAGAGAGGAGCCACTGGATCTTCTGTTTCCACATCTGAAGGAGCAGCAGGAGCCACTGGACCTTCTGTTTTCACGTCTGCAGAAGCAAGCCACTGCAAATCTTGGTTTTGGTACCGTGAGTAGCCTGCCTGTGATAGGATTTAGTACCCTGAAGTTAACTAAGAATAATTTCTCATTCTGGCTCTTGCTCCTAACGCAGAGACTTGAGATTTATGGAGCTGAATGAACTTTATCTGGAAATCCCCCTGAAAATGAGCCAGAAAAATCAACTTTTAAATGGCTAGATGGTTTTGCGAAAACTCTCATTTTAGAGTCCATTGAGCCATATGAAATTTCTGGATTGCACAATCTTAAAACTGCAAAAGAAATGATTGTATGCCTTAGACATAAATATAATGAAACTCCCATAAGCACTATTCATGATCTAAAGGGCAAAATATTTGGTTTTCAAGTGCAAGAAGGGGAGAATGTGACTAAACGTCTGAAGGAACTTATGTGAATGCAATTCAAACTACAGGAGCTTGGTGAGCCTATTGCAGAAAGAGACTTAATCGCGACTATATTGAAAGCTCTATCCAGTAGTTACAAGTCTATCAAGATGATTTTGAGACTGCAAACAGATTTTAGTCTGGAAGGTCTGTTAAATGCTATCAAGGAGGAAGCAGCCTCCAGATATGGGGGCAAGGACACTGAACTATCTGATTCTATGTCTGCTTTAAGCCTGAAACCACAGCATAGGAATAAGGCAAGGAAGGATATTATTTGCCATAGATGTGGGCAAAAGGGCCATATTGGGAAATATTGTAATAATCAGAATGCTGCTACTAAACAAAGGAATGTTGAAGCACATGTCTCAAATGAGGGAACACGGGCGCCATCCTGTGGCCATAGAAATAATAGCAGCCAGAAATTTTTCAAGCCACATGGCCCAGTTGGGAAAAAAGAAAAGAACAGAGAAAGTACCATGTATACTAATAATGTGACAAGTCAGGAATCTATTTGACTTTTCATTTTTAGCAGAGTTGGACTTTCAACAGAAGTCCGGGTAGTTGAAATCTCCCATCATCACTGTATCCCTTCTCTTGGAGAACTTTGCAATTTGCTGTAGAGGTATCTCATTCAAGTCCTCTGCCTGACTTGGTGTTCTATAGCAGACCCCCACAATAATATCACTGTTATTTCTTACTCCTTTTATTTTTACCCAGAGACTCTCAACTGAGCTGCCATGCTCAGATTCACATATTTCCTCACAAGTATATACCTCCTTCACATAAACTGCTATGCCTCCGCCCTTTCTCATTTGCCTATCCCTTTTAAATAAGTTGTACCCCTGAATTCTAATATTCCAGTTGTGAGTGGCATCCCACCAAGTTTCAGTAAGGCCTATTATGTCATTGTCTCCTTCCTGTATTAGGACTTCCAGTTCCTCCTGTTTGTTTCCCATACTCTGTGCATTAGTGTAGAGACATCGGAATCCATGTTTTATGCACCTCAAGGGTTTAGTTTCCATACAAGCCTGCAAGTTAACATTACCTAGCGTACGTGCCACTCTTTGCAAATCTTTAATGTTCTTATCCCGTTTCTGGCTTCATACAAAGCTTTGAATTATTGTCTCGCTCCCCCATACAATTTAGTTTAAAGCCCTCCTTATTAGGTTAGCAAGGCTATTACCAAACACCCTTTTCCCTACCGCTGTAAGGTGCAAACCATCTCCCGATAGAAGACCACCATCTTGAAAGCGTAAGCCATGGTCCAGAAATCCGAATGTTTCCTGACAACACCATCGACTTAGCCAGTCGTTTATTTGAAGTATTCTTTCTCATTCTAAGCCACAGCCTTCAACAGGAAGCACTGATGAGAACACAACCTGTGCGCCCAGCTCCTTCACCTTCTGACCCAGAGCCACATAGTCTTTTCTAATACGTTCAGGGCTATGACAGGTAGTATCATTCATTCCCACGTGGATAGTTGTTCTTCTATGAAAATGGACTTGTAGAATGGACTAGTAGAAAACAGACAGTAGTGGCACAATCTACAGCAGAAGCTGAGTGTGTGTCCAGCCAGTGCCTGCAATGAACTTGAATGGATTTTTCATCTGCTGAAAGACTTCAAGATAAAAGAATCTGTTCCTCTTGTAATGCTTGAAGATAATCAAACTTGTATTGTTATATGTAAAGGAGAAAGTAGAACAGCCAGAAGTAGATCTATTGGTATTAAATATGAGCTAGTAAAAGATTTACACCAGAAGGGGCTGATTAAGATAGAATATTGTTGTAGAGAAGCTATGGTACCTGATATACTTCCAAAGCCATTACCTTGTGCTAGATTTGAACGTTTACGTGAAATGATGAATCTAGTTGATGTGAATGTTACAGTGAATAATGAGTAATGACTATTGAATGTAGAATGACTTTGACATTAGACATTGAGAAGGGGTGTTGGATTATGTATCTATTCTGTATGTCCTTTTTGCAATATTCTAAAGTTCCAGTCATTATAGGGTTAACACTGTGCCTGATTCCGTATTGTCTGCATGACCTAGGAAGAAGATAATGACTGCTGTCAATCAAGATACCTGTTTTGTTTGTTTGGTCAGTTAGTCAGGTTACTTCCTTTGTTCAGGCAGAGAGGTCAAGAAGAAGGAGGAAGTATTCTCTATTAAGCATATGATCTTCTAGTGTTAGGATGTAGTTCTTTAGTGTTTGTTATTTTCACACCCAGTACACTTTCCCTATAGTAATAAATATGTTTTTTGCTTTCAAGTTAAATGCCTCTCAATGATTATATGATCCAGCGATTCATCGAACTGTTTGAGATAAAGAAATAGAATTTCAAACAGAATTCCCTACACTTTTGGGACTCATAGAATTGGGTCCCCAGTCCAATCTTTTTGAAACTTGGGGGGTGTTTTGAGGAGAGGCACTGAATGCTATGCTGAAAATTTGGTGCATCTACCTAAAAAAACAGCCCCCCAGAGCCCAAGATACCCACAGATTGAGTCTCTATTATACCCTACTATGGGAATCGGTCTCTATAGATGTGTTCTCTACAGATGTGTTCTCTTTAACCTTTGGGCAGAAGAGGAACGTTTCCTCCATGTAGTGAGCTATACCTGCTGAAGTTCTTGGCACTAATGGATTGCCTAGCAGACATACCCCCTCCCTGCTTTCTGATAACCGTGAAGTGGGGTTGGGACTCCAAATTGGCTGATCCCCTGTCCTCAGCTGGGGCTTGGCAACCCTATGAGTCAGAGCTGTTCTCTCAAGAGGAGTTCTCAGAGAGCTCTCTCAACCCCACCTACCTAACAGGGTGTCTGTTGTGTTGAGAGGAGATTGTAAGTCACTCTGAGACTCTTAATTGAAGGGTGGGGTATAAATCCATTCTCCTCCTCCTCTTTTCTTTTTTTTAAGGTTGTTTCACAGTTGGAGCCCCGATCTGGCTGGCCCAGGCTAGCCTGATCTCATCTCAGAAGCTAACCAGGGTTGACCCTGGTTAGTACCGTATTTGGAGGGGAGACCACCAAAGAAGTCCAAGGTTGCTATGCAGAAGCAGGTAATGGCAAACCACTGCTGAGCATCTCTTACCCGAAAAACCTGACAGGGTCCCAATAAGTCAGCATTTTCCACCACCATCACAGAGAGAGCCATCACCATCTACAAGAGCTAGTTTGGTGTAGTGGTTAAGTGCATGGACTCTTATCTGGGAGAACCGGGTTTGATTCCCCACTCCTCCACTTGCAGCTGCTGGAATGGCCTTGGGTCAGCCATAGCTCTTGCAGAGCCGTCCTCGAAAATGCAGTTTCTGTGAGAGCTCTCTCAGCCCCACCTATCTCACAGGGTGCCTGTTGTGGGGGAGGAACGTAAAGGAGATTGTAAACCGCTCTGAGATTCAGAGTGAAAGGCAGGGTATAAATCCAATATCTCCTTCTCCTCACAGCTGGAAACTGAAATGTGTTACAGCAAATTGTGCTGACTTTATACAATGGATGGAACACATATTGGTGAGTTATTAACTTTAAGGTCTTTTAAACAAATGGAATATCTGAATGGGGATGAAGGGCATGGCCTGATAAAAGGAGGCAGTCAGTAAATGGACCAAAGGACCATTTGATGTATGAGGTGTAACTTTACTGGCTTCATCAGGTCCTGTTATGATTGCCAGTTCTGAGTTGAGAAATTCCAGGAGATTTACGGGCAGAGCCTTGGGGAGGGTGGGGTTTGAGGAGGAGAGAGACCTCAGCAGATTATAATGCCAGAGTCCACTTTCCAAAACGGCCATTTTCTCCAAGGGAACTGATCTCTGTCATCTAGAAATAGGGTTGCCAGCTCCAGATTGGGAAATGCCTGGAGATTTTGGGGGTGGAGCCTGAGGAGGGTGGGGTTTGGGGCATAATGGCATAGAGTCCACTTTCCAAAGCAGCCATTTTCCCCAGGTGAACTGATCTCTGTCACCTGGAGATCAGTTGCAATAGCAGATCTGCTGCCACCACCTGGAGGTTGGCAACTCTGTCTAGAAAGCAGTCTGAGGAGATGTTCAGGCCCCACATGAAGGATGGTAGCCACAGGTCCCTCCCTGGATTTATTTATTTATTTAGTAGGCTTATATTCTGCCGTTTTACAGAAGAAGAAGAAGAAGAAGAAGAAGAAGAAGAAGAAGAAGAAGAAGAAGAAGAAGAAGAAGAAGAAGAAGAAGAAGAAGAAGAAGAAGAAGAAGAAGAAGAAGAATTGCAGAAATACCCTGCCTTTCTCTCTGAATCAGAGACTCAGTGTGGCTTACAATCTCCTTTATCTTCTCCCCCCACAACAGACACCCTGTGAGGTGGATGAGGCTGAGAGGGCTCTCACAGCAGCTGTCCATTCAAGGATAACCTCTGCGATAGCTCTGGCTGACCCAAGGCCATTCCAGCAGGTGCAAGTGGAGGAGTGGGGAATCAAACCTGGTTCTCCCAGATAAGAGTCCATGCACTTAACCACTACACCAAACTGGCTCTCAGGGCGGATTACAACATAAATTGAACAATAAAAACCTACAATTTAAATTTAAAACAATACAATAAAACCCCAAACAATAGAACAATAGAACAAAATAAAGTGCATCATTGATTTCCACCTGCATACCAGAACTCTAGTTTTTAGGAGCTGACAACCTTTTTGACAAACTATTATATGAGAACTTTGCTTCATGTTTCATAAAAACAGTTCAGTTTTAACTTGCTGATCAAGTACTTCTAGCATCTTCAACTCTCAATTCATTACTTCGCTGGTGCAAGCTCAGGTAGCCTGGAAGTGATAATCTATAAGAATGGATTGTCTTCTTGGTGCCCAGTTCAGGGGTGTAGACTTTTCAATTTCCCGGAAGGGGGTGCTGGGGCCCAGCCAGAGAGATTTGATCCCGTGACATCATAGGGAGGAGCCAGTGACATCACAGGGAGGGGCCTCCATTATCACTACCTATGAATTTATGGAGAAGCTCCCTCCCCATAAATTTAGGGAGCACCGCCCCCCCCCCCCAACAATGCCCATGGACCGGGCCAAACCCAGAAAAAGGTGGGAGTTGGCCAGTGGTTATAGTGATATCTCAGAGGTCTCTTGCTGTGTCCTGTTTTTGAAATTCACTTTTAGTGTAGTCACTTTAAGATCTGCAAATGTACATATCATGTGCATAGGACAAACTAATGGTCACAAATTTGACAGTGAAAGGCAATACAGAAAAGCTTTAGGGGAACATTTCCCTTCCCCCCACTGTTTTCTGATGACCCTGAAGCACAGGGGGGCCCCCTCCAAACTGGGGGATCCCCTTCCCCCAACTGGGGATTGCCCACCCTATGCCTAGGTGGTGAACAATTGTCAACACACACCTACTTGACCAAGTCTTTAAGAGTGGAGTTATTTTGAAAAAAAAAATAGGCTTGATGGGGTCATTAATTTTTAAAAGGATGTGGTTCAGCACCCACTTAAATTAATGTAAACAATCACAGACTTGAAGAAGACACAAAATATCTATCTGCCAAAAGAACCCCCAAATACTATAGCAATGCAACATAGCAATACAGTGCTATTCTTCCCCCCAATTTCTTCTCCAATTATTAACTAGTTGAACAAAGTTTGAGTCCAGTAACACCTTTAAGACCAATGAAGTTTTATTCTGAGCATAAGCTAGCCTGTGCTAGTACACTTCGTCAGATACATTGAAAACAGTTTCTTAACCCTTACTTACAGGGGTTGGCTGGTTGTCAGAAAAGCCAAGATGGATAAATACTGGGTGATTATAGCTGATTACAGCTGAGACTGGATGTGAGAAAGATCTGTGAACTGCATAAATTTAACAAACAAATATGGGAATAAGGTTTGAGGTTTCAGTTTTTACCTACAAATCAAACAACATTCCATTATGGGTACAACTGAGAAACGTAGTATATCCGCTCCTTAAGATTCACTGAAACAGATTTCCTCAAGTATTACATATAGGTAAGAAAGGAGGGGTAAGTGACTGAGCAATAAATCCAGCTAAGATTGGAATAACACATTGGGTAAGATGTGTAAATCACAGTAAATTGGTATACAGATAATAAGGTAAAGATAGGTAAAGGTAGTCCCTTGTGCAAGCTCCAGTTGTTTCCGACTCTGGGGTGACGTTGCTTTCACTACGTTTTTACAGGGTGGTTTGCCATTGCCTTCCCCAGTCATCTACACTTTCCCCCCAGCAAGCTGGGTACTCATTTTACCAACCTCGGAAGAATGGAAGGCAGAGTCAACATGGAGCCGGCTACCTGAACCCAGCTTACACCGGGATCAAACTCAGGTTGTGAGCAGAGGGCTCTGACTGCAGTCCTGCAGCTTTACCACCTTGCGCCACGGGGCTCTCTTCCCACAGAGTACAATGGAGAATTGATTTGCGGGTGTCTGGGGCTCTGGGGAGGGCTGTTTTTTGAGGTAGAGGCCCCACATTTTCAGCATAGCATCCAGTGCTTCTCCTCAAAACACCCTCCAAGGTACAACTGGGGGAGATGGGCAGGTGTGCTTTCTCTATGGGCAGGCGCTGTCCTTAGGCCAAGCTTAATTTCCATTTTTCCCTATGGTTAAATATAGTCCCCATTATTCCCTATGGGCAGGTGTGCTTTCTCTATGGGCAGGCACTGCCCTTAGGCCAAGCTTAATTTCCATTTTTCCGTATGGGCTAGTGTGGTCCCCATTATTCCCTATGGGCAGGCGTGTATAGTCTATGGGTAGGCTCTGTTCCGAGTTTTAGTATGTCCCTTTTGGAAGATGTATGTGCCTCTCTCCGGAGCAAGGGTAACCAAACCGAAACAATATAATCAAATTGCTACACAACAATGAGCAATATTTGGACAAGCCATAAAGGAAAAGCTCTAGGAAGCATGATTTTGAAAGCCCAGGAAGGTGCCTTTTGTGCGTACATAGAAATACAGGAGAAGCAATATGGTGTTTTTTTTTCGTGGAAGCAAAATAACTTAAAAAAACCCACTGATGTACCCAGAGTAATATGGTTTTCTTCATGCAAGCAAAATAACTTTGGGGAAACTGCGGTGGTGGAAGGCAGGGAGAAAAACTACTTGAAAAGATCTCTCGTAGGCCACTTTTTGTGGGGTCAGGAAGAAACCAAGACTTACCTTTTTGATGTTAGATTTGGAGGCAGGATGAAAGTCTTTCTTGCACATGAAGTTGGCGAAGACTTCCCCATGATAGCGGCAGCAGGAGCAGCAGCAGCAGCTGCCTGGAACGAGGTCCTTCTCTTTTTCCTCACCCCCTCCCCCACGGACTCCAGAGGCAAGTCCCCTCAGAAGAAGGTGGACGAGGGACGGGGTTCCTTCCCGTGGGGCTTGCCCATATTTTCTTCTCAGGCCTGGGAAGGGCGCAAAAGGAGCGCCTGCCATTGGCAGGAGAAGCTCAGTTAGCATTCACTGACTTTGAAGCTCAGAGGGAAAAATCACACATAGCCTTTATCACTCCATTCATGCCTTTGAAGCCCCAGGGTCCTGTGTTGCTTGCCCGGCAGGGGCTTAGCCCCAGGGGAAAATCCGGGGGGGGGGCTTTTAGCCCCCGAGCCCCTGCGTAGTTTACGCCTATGGCCCTGTTTTGATAGGATTGCATTTTTGCTGTCATACGTAATATTGCCAAACCCATGGGAACAGATCCAGAAAGAGGTGGAAGAAGGCAAGTAGGATGCCTGGGCCATGTTACTCTCAGAAGCTGGCTCATGGATAAAATATAGAGTGCCATTTTGTTTAGACAGACTGGCTTTCTATACCCTTAGCAGCTGGATGCCCTGAACTTGGGGAGATCTCAGCAGGGTTTTGTTTTTTTTTTAACAGAAACGCACAGGAATGAAATTCTAGCTGGCTTGGTGTCGGGGGAGTGGCCTAATATGCAAATGAGCTCCTGCTGGGCTTTTTCTACACCCCCCCGGTGTGAAACAGTTGTGGTCAGGGGTGTGGCCTAATATGCAAATGAGTTCCTGCTAGGGTTGCCAAGTCCCCTGCATGTGCAATGCAATGATTTCACCTGGAAGTGACGGCATTGTGCCAGCGGCGCTGTGCACAGCCGCTCTAGGCATTTCCGGGAAAACGCTATGGTTTTCTCAGATGCTGTAGTCATTTGGGAGGGGGAAACTCTATGGTACCTATTGTACCATAGAGTTTCCCCTCCCAAATGGCTAGAGCTTCTGGGAAAACCATAGAGTTTTCCCAGAAATGCCCAGAACAGCCACTGTGCACAATTACATCACTTCCGGGTAACATCAGTGTGTAGGTTCCCCCTGCCAGCCCAGTGTGCAATAGCAAACCTCATTCTCCAAGCCACTAGTGGTGTGGGCTTCGAGAGCTACACAGTATGTGTGGAAGAGCCACATGTGGCTTCCGAGCCACAGTTTAGCTACCCCTGCTATATGTAACCCGCCTTGAGTCCCTGTGAGGCAAGCAGACTATATATCACATAAATAAAATTGGATGGGAGACTACTGAGGAAGTCCAGGGTTGCTACTCAGAGGCCAGCAATGGCGAACCACCTCTGAATATCTCTTGCCTTGAAGCCCACATAGATTGGCTGTGATTTGATGGCAAAATACCCCCCCACCAAACCCACAAAAAACCAGCTGTATAGCAGAATGAAATCCAACAGGTGATTGGCTCTTTATAACATACCCCTGCCTCCTTTCAATTGTGAATACAATTTAATGGATGTATACTACATCAGCTCTGACTCATGAAAGTTTATGCTGGAATAAATGCTGTTCGTCTGTAAGGTACCACAGGATGCCTGTTTTATTTTGATCACTGGTATCTCTCTAAAAAAATGGTTCAAAATTTCATGAGGGGCACCTCTATGTTTCTCCTTCATTTCCCTCTTGGAGAGTTCCAGCACCTCTTTTTCCAGAAAAAAAGCCTTGGTCTATGGTATCAGTAAAACTTTCCTCCAACACATTTCAAATGAATCCTCCCACTTTTTTCTTCATATTCCAACTTTCACACCATGCACAGTAAAGGAGAATTCTATAGTACATATTATCTTGCTATCACAAACATGCCCTTAAAAGGGGGTGGGGGCTGTCTTACATTCGCATACAAGTTTGAGTTATATCCATTAATTTTTGTGTGTGTGTCTAACAGTTGTCATATTCAGGATCAATTTTCTTTCGAGTAAACACTGTGTGTGGGTCAACAATCCCAATAACTGATAAAACTAAAAATAGTTATTACTATGGTTGCCATCTCTGGGTTGGTGAATACCTGGAAATTTTGAGGGTACAGTTTGGGGTGGGCTGGGACCTCAGCAATAAATAATGCCAGAGTCCAACCCCCAAAGCGGCCGGTTTCTCCAGGAGAACTGATCTTAGTCATCACATAAGAACATAAGAGAAGCCATGTTGGATCAGGCCAATGGCCCATCCAGTCCAACACTCTGTGTCACATAGTGGCCAAAAAAATCAGGTGCCATCAGGAGGTCCATCAGTGGGGCCAGAACACTAGAAGCCCTCCCACTGCTCCCCCCCCCCCACCAAGCACCAAGAATACAGAGCATCACTGCCCCAGACAGAGAGTTCCAACAATACGCTGTGGCTAATAGCCACAGATGGACCTCTGCTCCATATGTTTATCTAATCCCCTCTTGAATCTGGCTATGCTTGTAGCCACCACCACCTCCTGTGGCAAATTCCAGGTGGTGACTGGAGATCACCAGTAGATCAATTGTAATTGCAGGAGATCTTGAGGTGACACCTGGAGATTGGTAACCCAAATTATTACAACCCTTGAACAGTATCCCAAAAACCAGTCAGGCCATCACCTCATGAGAGAGCCACTCCTGCCACAGGTGATATTTTCTTCCTCGCAAAATCTGTGATAAGGACTATGGATGCTTCTTTGGAGGATTCTCTCTCTCTCTCACACACACACACACACACACACAAATGTCTCTTATGTTATTTTGGTTTTTATTTCTGGAAAACAAGATCAGAACAAAAAGAGAGAGAGAGAAAAGATGCTTCCACTTATACATAGCAGAGAACAGGCACATTTGTGAAGTGAAGGATGAACGACAGGAAGGGAAGGGTACCCTCCTCCCACGCTCTTTTCTCCGTAGCTTCTGGGAGCTGCCCTGTCTATCTAACCCAACAGCCTCTGGAGGAGGTCTCACAAAGCAGGACCTCAAATGGGGTACACACTTCCCCATACATTTCTCCCCACTGATGGGGTAGGAAAGATTAGCGACCCTCCCTGTGAGAAAAGAGGCACAGTTGTAGGTGTTTTTAGAAACCTGTCCCTCAGTGCACCCCTATGTATCCTCTACCATCAAGGAAGAACAAGGCTTTCCAGGCCTACATTCCCTGCAAACCATTTGCAAAGAATCCTGGGAAAGTTACCTCAGCAAGGACACTGACATTACAAATCCCTAGCTGAATGTTCACAGAACAACCGTTCCCAGGATTCCCTGGGGAAAGGGAAGAATTATTAAATCTCTTCACATGGACGGTGTAGATATATTCCTAATCTGGCTCACAAGGGAGGAGGCGTTGTCGTGTGCGTGTTCGCTTGAGGTAAGGGGGCTCAGGAAGGCATGCAGTAGTAAACAGACTTGGAGCTTGGCGCTGGGGACAGGCAGGATTGCTGCAGGCCGCCAGGAGGTGCAGTTCCAAGGTCAATCAAACGGATGACCACAAACAGGCACACTAGTTCAAATGAGGCTTCCACTTATGCTTGAATGCAGCCAAGAAGGGGTTGTAATGCTGGGGAGGGGGAGAAAGGGCAGATGGGAGGGGGAGAAATATGAGATGGGAGCACCATGCGAAGAGGAGAGTTGCGATGTCAGGGTTTGCCCTCCCCCCCCAAGCAAGGAACTCTGTTGGCACGATAAAGAGGGTGGGATTCCCAGTTGGCAGCATAGAGCAGGGTACTGCAGCGTACAGGATTTGTGCCAAGGCATTGAGTTAGCACCACCAGGAAAGAACAACTGAGATGCTTTGGAATTCACTCTGCCCAGGGCAGGGGGCATGTCGGCAAAACAGGAATGAAGAGAACTGCACCACATGTAAGTAATATGCTCCAAGTCGGGGGATTGGCCCAGCCCCTTCCTAAACAGCTTCTCCTTTGTCTCTGGTCCGACTCAGCACATCCATGGGCAGTCCTGGAGGCTGGCCGGTGTTGGTACGGTGTCGGGCCCGGGGGCGCAAGCGGCGGGGTGGCCTGGCTGAAGGTGGCCCCCCGTCACTCAACGCATCCGAACTCTCATCAATGAAAGCCATGTTTTCACCCGTGTAGTCTATAGGCCGCAATGGGACAGCGTTGCGGGTGTTCAGCTGCGCCACACGCCGGTTGGTAGCCGGAGAAGGGCTCGGACATGGGAGCAATGAGGGCGGCAGTGGGGGCAGTAAGATTGGGGGCTGTGACGGCAATAAGGGTGGTGGGGGCTGTGACGGTGACTGTTGCAGGGGCTCCTCGCTTTCCTTTTCCTGTGCGATGTCCGAAGGAGATAGAGGCTTCCCTTTCAAGGTACCCGCTCTGTGCAGCTTGTCTGGCAATGCCATGTTTGGGACACGCAGCTGGGATGCCATGTTGCCTGTCCAGGAGGCTGCATGAGCGGTCAAATCCCCCATCTGTGGAGAGTGGGAAGAGGAGAGAAAAAGACCGGAGGACATCAGCAGCTTCTGAAGACCCACCTCACCTAAGGCTGCCAACCTCCAGGTGGTGAAGGTAGAAAATGCAATGGTAGACCATAAAAAAATTCACAAGTTACACGCAAGAATTTTTTTTTTTGTAGCAGGAACTCCTTTGTGTCTTAGGCTACACTCCCCTGATGTAGCCAATCCTCCTGGAGCTTACAGTAGGTCCTATACTAAGAGCCCTGTAAGCTCTCAGAGGATTGGCTACATCAGGGGGGTGCGGCCTAATATGCAAAGGCATTCCTGCTACAAAAAAAGCCCTGAAGTAGACATCAGTCTATTGAAACGTAAATACAGATAATAAGATAGACTCTGTGATCACAATTCAGAAACAAGTAATAAGAGGTAGGTATTACAACCAAAACACATTCTTCAATAGTAATCATAAATCAAACAAGAGACTCCTCTGCACTCCTTCATATAATCGTGTCCAAAAGACCTCCTAAAGTCCAAAGAGAAGGCAGAGGACATCCCAGAGAAATTTCTGCAACCTATACATCCTTCCCAGGTATACAAGATGTTTCAAAACAATTCTTCGTCAGTTGCACGGCTGAAAAATGAAACTACCATATAACAACGAAGAGAAAGTAACCAAAGAGAGATTCAAAATACGTATATTCCAGCACATTTTTTTTAATGGTCTACCCTTGCATTTTCTATCTTTGCATGTTTCATACACTTGGAGTCCCTATTGTTTGGTTTAACCTCTAGGTGGTAGCTGGGGATCTCCTGGGATTACAACTGATCTCCAGGCAACAGAGATCAGTTTCCCTGGAGAAAATGGTCACTTTGGAAGGTGGTATTATATCCCACTGAGGACACTTCCCACCCCAAACCCCACCTTCCTCCCTAATATCGCCTAATATTTCCCTACGTGGAAGCTGGCAATCCTAACCTAACCACCCACTTTCTTTCTCCTGTAGTTTTCGAGCAGTAGTAGAATAACAGAAGGCTGTGTTCCTGCTCCCCACAGAGAAAAATCTCAGGAATAGAAGAACTGCCTTTGTTGGAGATTTTGGGGGTGGAGCCTCAAGGTGGCAGGGTTTGGGGCTGGGAAGGACCTCAGCAGGGTACGATTCTGTAGTGTCTGCCCTCCAATGCAGCCATTTTCTCCAGGGGAGCTGATCTCTGTTGCCTGGAGATCAATTGTAATAGCAGATTTCCAGAGTGCATTTTATTTCCCACATTGGCTGTAATACGCCTCCCAGAAGTTCACAAGCAGGGCATGAAAGCAAGAGCCCTCTTCTGCTATTATGCAGTGATGCTCTGTATTCTTGGTGCGGGGGGCGGGGAGTGGGCAACAGTTCTGCCTCCCCTGGTGGACCTCCTGATGGCACCTGGATTTGGGCCGCTGTGTGACAGAGCGTTGGACTGGATGGGCCATTGGCCTGATCCAATATGGCTTCTCTTATGTTCTTATGATCATTATCAGCACTTTGAATAGTGCCTAGAAAAATACTAGGAGCTGGTAAAAACGGGCCAGGCCTGGAGAAATATTGCCTTGTAGGATGAACTCTATTGCATTACGTCCTGCTGAGATCCCTTGCCTCTTCAAATACCACCCTCCCTGCTATCCATCCCTGAAATCTCTAGGTGAGGGGTGTCGAACTCATTTGTTATGAGGGCTGACATAAATGAGACTTTGTTGGGCTGGACCACGTGTGTCATAAAATGTAAGGCCAGGAAGCAGAGATACAAACTTTATAAAGGACACAGAGGTGCTTTCTTCTTCGTCTTTTTAAAAGGTGCTTTCTTTGTATCTCTCTCATGGGATTGAGGGAACCGGGCAAAGGAAGCTCTTTCCTTCCTTTCCCGGGGGATGAGAAGGGGGAGGAGCCTCAGCCAATATAACAAAGAGAGGCTTGGTTCAATAGCTCTGCTGTGCGACTGAGAGAGCCTGGCAAAGCAAGCTCTCCCTCCCCGCTTCCTCCCCAAGGGAGGACCGTCACCCAATGGAGAAAACAAGCTTTGCTCTGTAGCTCCTGTGCAATGAGTACGCCTGGAAAAGCAAGCTGTGATGCAGAAGGAAGCAAGAGAGAGGGAGAAGGAAGCAGATGTGTTTGAGGGCCTGATAGTAGCCCTCTGGGGGCCTGATTTGGCCTTTGGGCCGTATGTTTGACACCCCTGGTCTAGGAGAAATGGAGTCATATTCCCTGCTGAGCTCTCTCTCCTCCTTAAACTTTACCGGCCCTCCGCAGCCAATGCTTCCAAATGTTCAAGAACCACACCCCTACCCCCAGCTGGAGTTGCCAACCCTAACATCAGATCTATTGGCTTTTAAAGTCAGAAGAGGAAATGCCAATTAAAACTAAAAATAAAAAAGCACTGCAGTTCCTGGGGTGGTTTTTGCTCCTCTTCCCTGAAGTTGCCAACCTCCTAAAATTTCAACTGATCTCCAGACTACAGAGATCAGTTCCCTGAAAAAAATGGCTGCTTTGGAGGGTGGACATTATACCTTGCTGAGGTGTCTTCCCTTCTGTAGCATCTCCAGGCCAATCCCCCCCTCCCCCCCAATCTCTAGGAGCTGCCAGTCCTATTTTCTGTACATGATGATCTGCAATGAAAGACTGGCTAGGGCTGTTGCATTCCGCTGCTCCCTTTTTGCCACTTAAAAACCAGATGGTATCAATTTTGCACATGAGCTCATTAAGGAATTGGCCTAATTGAAAGCCGTTTTTCTCTCCGACTTGGGGGTGCAGATGAAAGGCAATAAAACGGCTGCAGATGGCAGAGGGCTCTCATTAGCGGGAAAGGAAAGGGGCACTGTGGATCTTCCCAGCAGCAGCCCTGGCCAAGTTGGAGGGAAGGGGGTGGCATGGACCTGCTGGATCAGCAGGAAATACAGTGCTCCCTAGTGGTTATATGGCACAGTTGCCTAGCACCTGTGAGTCTGGATTTTAGCATGAGGAAGACTTCCGCTCACAGATTTCTGTTGGGGTGTGTGTGTGACTTGATGCAACAGAGAGGATATTGGCAGTGGGGGGGCAACCTTGTCTCACTCTCACTGCATTTGACACAACAGGCAAGCAGGTTAATGCAGTGGATAATTGCATTTATGGCACTCACTGCCACAAAGTGTGGTGATGTGGCCGCTGGTTAAGAAAAACAGGCAAACAAATTCATGAATGACCTATTTCCCAGCAGCTATTAGTCATAGCATCTAATTGGGACCTCTGTGGGTTGGATCCTGTGCCGTTTTGCTAGCAGCGGTGGTTTAACGGAAACTTCCTTGCACGAGTGGGGGAATAGAGTTGACAGTTCTGGATTGAGAAATACCTAGAGCAGAGGTGTCAAAAGTGTGGCCTATGGGCTGGATCAGGCCCCCGAAGGGCTCCTATCGGATCTGCGAGCAAGTCTGCTTCCTTCTCCCTTATTCTTGCTTCTTTCTGCGTCACAGCTTGCTTTGCCAGGATTTCTCAATTGCACAAGAGCTACAGAGCAACGCCTCTATTTTCTCCATTAGCTGAGACTCCTCTCTTGGGGGAGGGAGGGAGAGCTTGCTTTGATGATACTGATCACAATATTGCAAGAGTGCTAATACTTGGGGAGGGACGGTGGCTCAGTGGTAGAGCCTCTGCTTGGTAAGCAGAAGGTCCCAGGTTCAGTCCCTGGCATCTCCAACTAAAAAGGGTCCAGGCAAATAGGTGTGAAAAACCTCAGCTTGAGACCCTGGAGAGCCGCTGCCAGTCTGAGTAGAAAATACTGACTTTGATGGACCGAGGGTCTGATTCAGTATAAGGCAGCTTCATATGTTCATATGTACTTAAACCATGTTTTATTTTAGGGGTGTTTTTTACATCTTCATTTGTGTTTGTGTCTTTTATAAAGTTTGTATCTCTGATACCAGGCATTATATTTTATGACACGCATGGACCAGCCCGACGAGGTCTCATTTATGTCAGATTTGGCCCTCATAATAAATGAGCTCGACACCCCTGCTCTAACAGTTACCACACACTGGCTCTCTCTACAGTCCCGCAGATCAACTGCACCAGCAAGAGATAGTTTGTCATCTACACCACTATAATATGGGGGGTTATGGTGCTAAAGGAATAACAGAGGCGTGTAAACAAGGGGCTTACAAGGCAAGGAGTTACATACATGCCTCACCTCAGCTCTTGTGCGTCGGGACAGCACCCTCAACCAGTTGCCGATCATGGTCAGGATGGAGGCAAAATAGGCCAAACCAAGCAGGATCCAGAACCACACCAACGGTTTGTACCATGGATACTCCTCGCTTGATGTATCACCTAGGAGTGACAGAAAAATGGAGACAGATGCCTTTTAACTTCCCGCAAGAAACCCTAATCTTCCTTGAACCTAGGGCTGCCAACTCCAGTTTGGGCAGTTCCTGGAGACTTGGGGGCAGACCTCAGGAAGGATGGGGAAGGGAAGGGAGCGCGATCAGTGAGGATGGGATGCTATGGAATTTGACCTCCAAGGCAGCCATTTTCTCCAGGGGAATGGATCGCTTTTATCTAGAGATCAGTTTTGGTTCTGGGAGAATTCTAGGTCCCACCTGGAGGCTGGCAACCCTAGAAACCTGCCTGGTTTAGCAGTAGTACTAAGCTTGGTGGCCAAGATGGGTACCTGCGTTAGTCTGTCTGTAGCAGTAGAAAGGCACAGGAGTCCAGTAGTACCTTAAGATTAACCACCTGTGGCAGGGGATGAGCTTTCGTGAGTCACTGCTCACTTCTCCAGACACAGCTAGAACATCATTCTAGTAGAATTTAGGTTGCCAGGTCCTTGGCTGCTGATGGGAGATGTGTAGGATTGCTTGATCCAGGTTGGGGAACTTCTGGAGATTTGAGGATGCAGCCTTGGGAAGACAGGGTGGGGTGCAGTTCCACTGAGTCCACCCTTGAAAGCATCAAGGGAACTGACTTCTGTAGTCTGGAGATAAGCTGTAACTTCAGGGGATATCCAGGTTCCATGGGGAGGCTGGCATTAAGCAGTGACTCGCAAAAGCTCCTCCCCTTCCTGTGGTTAGTCTTTAAGGTGCTTCTGGACGAGGGTTGCCAAGTCCAATTCAAGAAATATCTGGGGACTTGCCAGGAGACATTGGGGTGGAGCCAGGAGCAAGGATGTGACAAGCATAATTGAACTGCAAAGGGAGTTCTGGCCATCACATTTAAAGGGACTGCACACCTTTTAAATGCCTTCCCTACATTGGAAATAATGAAGGATAGGGGCACCTTCTTTTGTGGTTCATAGAATTGGACCCCCTGGTCCAATCTTTTTGAAACTTGGAGGGTCTTTTGAGGAGAAGCGTGCAATACTATGCTGCAAATTTGGTGCCTCCATCTAAAAAAAAAAACAGCCCCTCAGAGTCCCAGATAATCGCAGATAAATTCTCCATTATACCCTATGGGAATCAGTCTCCATAGGGGATAATGGAATGCCCAGCAGACATTCCCCCCCTCCTGCTTTCTGATGACCCTGAAGTGGGGGGAGGGCCTCCAACCTGGGGGATCCCCTGCCCGCACTTGGGGATTGGCAACCCTATTCTGGACTCTAGCTCTTTTCTATCGATGGACCAAGGGTTTGATTCAGCATAAGGCAGCTTCCCATGTGTTCTCACAGCACCCACCTGCCACATAATCGCCAAATCCAATGGTGGTCAGCGTGATGACCACGAAGTAAACGCTCTCCAAGAGGGACCAGTGTTCCAGATGCTGGAAGATAACAGTGGGCAGGGACACGAAGAGGAGGCAGCCAATGAGGATGAAGAGCAGGGCCGACAGGATCCTCACGATGGTAGGACTGACTTGCCATTTCTGCGCAAGAAGAGAATGAAGCCGAGAGAATAACATTTGAAAAGCACCCAGCACACCCAGAAGGCAGACAGCTCCCATAAGAACATGGGACTTTTGACAATGATTTGTCTAATCAGCTCAGCTGTAGTCAGCTCAATATTTCTGGGAAGCCTGGGCAATAGCTCAGGCATCTAAAGCCACCTAAAATAATGGTCACCTGACCTGAATGGCCCAGGCAAGCCTGATCTTGTTGGATCTCGAAACTGTCAGCCCCGGGTAGTATTTGGATAGGACACCAGCAAGTTGCCCAGAAGGTTGGACAAGAATCAATGGGTTGAAGTGAAATCAAAAGAGCTTTGGCTACACATTAGGAAGAACTTCCTGACAAAGCAGTTCCTCATTGAACAGGCTTGGTCAGGAGGTGGTGGGCTCTTCTTCTTTGGAGGTTTTTAAACAGAGGTTAGATGACCATCTGACAGCAATGCTGATTCTGTGAACTTAGGCTGTTCATGGGAAGGAGAACAGGAAGGGTTGCATCAGTGCTTAGTTCTCATGGCCTTTCTTACATGTCCAGGGAAATGCTGATTCCCACTTTGGGGTCAGGCAGCAAATTTTCACCAGGGCAGGGCAGTTTGGCCAGGGATCCTAGAGGGGTTTTTTGCCATCTTCTGGGCATGGAGCAGCGGTTGCTGGGGGTGTGAAGGGGAAGGTATTAGTAAATTTCCTGCATTGTGTAGGGGGTTGGACTAGATGACCCTGGAAGTCCCTTCCAACTGTGTGATTCTATAAGGGTCACTACACAGAGGCAACAATGACAAATCACTGTTTATCTCTTGCCTTGAAAATCCTATGGATGCAACTTGACAGCAGTTTCTACCACCAAGAGAATGGTTTTCTTCATTTTGCAGCAGGATGTTCCATATGAGAGCAGTAACTTCCACACTGGGGCTATTGATTAATGGAGGGAATGGCCAATGTCATGCAGATGAACACCACAAGCACCAATGTTTTGGCAGTGGCTGCATGCCACAGATTCTGGAAATGCAGCAGTGGGGTTTCCACTCAACGTGGAAAAGAGGGCCCAGGCGAAGGCAGGAAAGTGGTGCAACTCACCAAGAAAATATCCTCCACTTTGCCAATGCCCTTCCTTAGAGATGACCCCAAATGGTCTCCGACTCCAGCCAGTAGCATCCCAAAAAGCGGAATTCCCACCAATGCATAGAAGATGCAGAAGAGCCGGCCGGCATCAGTTTGGGGGGAGTTGTTCCCAAAACCTATAGGGTGGAGAGACCAGAGCAAGAGACAGAACTACTGTAATTGAATAGGTTTCGCCCCCTTTCCTGGCTAAGTACCCTTTTGAAAGACAGCAATCTGTTGAATTAGGAGCAGATAAGCTTCATATTACATAAGAACATAAGAGAAGCCATGTTGGATCAGGCCAATGGCCCATCCAGTCCAACACTCTGTGTCACACAGTGCCCCCCCTCAAAAAAAAAATCGCTAGCGAAGGCTAAGGTTGCCAGTTCTGGGTTGGGAAATATCTGGAGGTGGACTCTGGGAAGGGACCTGAGTGTGTGTATGGGTAATATCATAAAGTCCAGCCTCCAAAGCAGCCCTTTTCTCCAAGGGAACTTGTCTTGGTCATCTGGAGATCAATTGACATACCGGGAGATTGGCACACTCCACAAGCTCTTTTGTCATTACTATAATGGAACAATGTTTGTTTGCTCCAGAGATGACTTGTCATTCACAGAAAGTCTGGGATTCATACTGAAAGTCTGGGGTTCATCCTCAGGTCTTTTTTTTGTAGCAGGAACTCCTTTGTATATTAGACTACACCCTCCCTGATGTAGCCAATTCTTCAAGAACTTACAGTAGGCACTGTAAGAAGAGCCCTGTAAGCTCTTGGAGGATTGGCTACATCGGGTGTGTGGCCTAATATGCAAAGGCTTTTTTGTAGCAGGAACTCCTTTGCATATTAGGCCACACCCCCTGATGTAGCCATTCCTCCTGGAGCTTATAGTAAGCCCTGTACGAAGAGCTCTGTAAACTCTTGGAGGATTGGCTACAACAGGGGTGTGTGGCCTAATATGCAAAGGAGTTCCTGCTACAAAAAAAAAAAGCCCTGTTCATCCCCATTCTGTTAAGTCAGTGCCAGTAACCATTCAATTCTTGCCTTTCTTGGCCTTTGCAGATGCCCCTGAGTGAATCAGCCCTGCAGTTCCCATTCTTGCAAGCACCAGCAAGACTTAACTCAATCGTTTTCCCGATCTTGGGCTGCAAATCCATCGTTCCCATTCCCAGCAATCTCTGGGCTGTGGCCAGTTGGCTCCTGAAGCACAAAATCCTAAATTTTGGAACACCAGACCAGCAGCTTTCCTGCCCCAGCAGCTTCTCCCCTTCCCTTCCCTCCCCTCCCGCACCCGATTCCCTGGTACCTATGGTGGTGATGACGGTGCCAGCAAAGAAGAAGGCACTGCCCATGTCCCAATTCGAGCTGGTCGTGTTGGTGCTGTTGTTGGAAAGGTCCACGCCGGCTAAGATGGCCTCACTTACTTGCTAGGAGGAAGGGTAGAGGAGAGAGTAGTGCCAACACCTAGAGGATCAGTGCTCCAAACCAAAGACCCAACTTCTGTCCCCAGTGCTCTTCAAACTAATCCTAAATATTTGGGATTATAGCAGCCAGTTGACTCTATAGAATAATATCCCTGCTGAGGTCCTTCCCTTCCCCAAAGTCCACCTGCCCCTGGCTCCACCCCCAATCTCCAGAAATATCCCAAGCTGGAGCTGGCAACCCATGGGGGGCAGGGAATACAGAAATTGCTGTCACATGATTCCAGTATAACCTCTTGGATACATACCAGGAAGTGACATACCACTTCCGGATATCAGGAAGTGACATCGTACCATCACATGATGCTGATTACCACGCCCATTTTAGTTCCCACTGCTCCCTTGAGCCTCGGGCCAGGGCAACCTGTCCCCCTCATTGCTTTCAGAAGGTCTTTCACATCATCTCCAACTTGACCATTAAGAACATAAGAAGAACCCTGCTGGATCCATCTAGTCCAGTATCCTGTCTCACATATTAGCCCTAACCAGTTCCTATGGAGGTCCAAGAACAGGGCATAGAGGATGAGGTCTTACTCTGATGTTGCTTCCTCCTTGCTCTGGGATTCAGAGGCTTAATGCCTCTGAATGTGGAGGTTTCCCCTCAGCTGCCATGGCTAGTCGCCATTGGTAGACTTATCTTCCATGAATCTATCTTATCTTCTTTTAAAGCAGTTTATTCCTGTGGCCATCACTACATCTCCTAGCAGCAATTCCACATTTTAATCCCTCTCTGTGTAAAGTGGTATTTCCTTTTGTCCGTTTTACTTGGAGATGCCAGGAATTGAACTTGGGACCCTCTGAATGCAACTCAGATGTTCTGCCGCTGAGCCATGGCCTCTTCCGTTTTGTAGCTAGTATAGCATAGTCAATGCACTGTGTAAATAGCTAAACTCAAGTCCAGTAGCACTGTAGAGATCAACATTATTTTGAGGGTACAAGCTTTGGAGAGTCAAGAGAGCACTTTGAGGCTCCAAAGCTAGGCTGCCAACCTCCAGGTAGCCACCCCCAGGTAGACCAATCTCATTGGTCTGTAAAGTGCTACTAGACTCAAATCTAGCTCTTCTGTTGCCCTTTGAAACTATTTCCATGGCTACTTTTTGAAACTATCTTCAAGGCATTGTGTCGTTAGCCTTGTTTACCTGCTCCAGCTCTCCCAAATGACCAGGGACAATTTCTCTTTCTTGGCCCCTATCATGCCTGATCAATCACATTCCCAGTTTTGTTTTGGGGCAAGATGCCCTGTTCAAATGTTGTTTGAGAGCCAGTTTGGTGTAGTGGTTAAGTGCGTGGACTCTTATCTGGGAGAGCTGGGTTTGATTCCCCACTCCACTTGCAGCTGCTGGAATGGCCTTGGGTCAGCCATAGCTCTCGCAGAGCTGTCCTTGAAAGGGCAGCTGCTGTGAGAGCTCTCTCAGCCCCACCTTCCTCATGGGGTGTCTGTTGTGTGCGGGGGAAGGTAAAGGAGATTGTGAGTCACTCTGAGATTCAGAGCGGAGGGCGGGATACAAATCCAATATCCTCCTCCTCTATCATCATCATGAGATGCTGGAGTTCTCCTGCAGGGTTATGCTCCAAATCCAGGGTCTCCTAATGTGAAACCTTGGACCAGCGATCGTATGCATCATCTCTTGTGTCACTGCAATTGTGTGTGCATTCTAAAGTGCCATGCCGTGCACGGCTTGTGGTTTCAAAACACCACCGCTTCAGCGATACGTTTTGAATGCTTGCTAACCTTTTAGGACAGATGTATTTATAACTCCAAAAAATAATGCCATTCTAAGAGACTAAATAGGTAAAAGGCAGGCAGTTACAGAGAAACCGAATCCAGAAGGCAAAAGAAAGATTCCAGAAATAGATAATTGTGTGCATGCATGTGTTTTGGGGGAGCTCAAACGGTAATCCTTAATACGAGAATTTGGGGCTTATGGCCACACCCCAATTTTCATCTGTGAAAATTTGAAGGTGAGGGCACCCACATCCTGAGACCTCAGAGCAGCTCTACATTTGCTAAAGGTAAAGGTAGTCTCCGTGCAAGCACCAAGTCTTTACTGACCCACGGGGGTAGAGTTGCCAAGTTCAGTTCAAGAAATATCTGGGAACTTTAGGGGTGAAGCCAGGAGACAGAGGGGGTGGAGCCAGGAGCAAGGGTGAACACAACTGAACTCCAAAGGGAGTTCTGGCCATCACATTTAAAGGGGCTGCACACCTTTTAAATGCCTTCCGTACATTGGAAATAATGAAGGATAGGGGCACCCTCTTTTGGGACTTGGAGGGTATTTGGAGGAGAGACAGATGCTATACTGAAAATTTGGTGCCTCTACCTGAAAAAACAGCCCCCCTCCCCCGAGCCCCAGATACTCGCAGATCAATTCTCCATTATATCCTATGGGAATTGGTCTCCCTGAAGCAGGGGGGAGGGCCTCCAAACTGGAGGGTCCCCTGCGCCCACCTGGGGATTGGCAAACATACATAGGGGTGACATCACATCATGACATTTTCTTGGCAGACTTTTTATGGGGTGGTTTGCCATCGCCTTCCCCAGTCATCTACGTTTTACCCCCAAGGAAGCTGGGTAATCATTTTACCAACCTTGGGAGGGTGAAAGGCTGAGTCAACCTTGAGCCAGCTACCTGAACCCAGCTTCTGCAGGGATCCAATTCAGGTTGTGAGCAGAGCTTGGACTACTACCACTCTGTGCCATAGGGATCCTCTCTACATTTGCTAGGCAACTATAAATCATTTCTCCTTTCCCTCTCAGAAATAAATACAGATATGTGTGTGAGTAGAGGGAAACAAGGGGGCATAACAATATCTGGGCCAGGTATTCACTGGGATGGAAGCCCACACATCTCCACCAAGAGATCTTGCTTGTCTTATTCATTGTTAGGACTGGCAACTACACAATCGTTATTTTTTAAAAGGATCCTACATACGATACAAATAATTCATATGGTTCATAAATAAATACTTAGCGTTCAGTATAGGTCAAACACTTTGCAGACATCGTCATGTGGCAGTTCTGATAACAATATAGTCAGGTTAGTTTGAGATGAGCAGGGCTTTTTTTGAGCGGGAACGCACAGCCACACAGTTCTGGCTGGCTTGGCATCAAGGGGTGTGGCCTAATATGCAAATGAGCTCCCCATATTGCAGACGGTGTTTCCTCTAAGCTGAGTTAGCGTGAGCTAGCTCAGATTTTCAGCCTCCAGCTCACACATTTTTGTCTTAGCTCAGGAAGGATGACCCCAGAGCACACCAATTTATGCAGTCGCTCACAACTTTAATGCCAGTAGCTCACAAAGTAGAATTTTTGCTCGCAAGACTCTGCAGCTTAGAGGGAACATTGGTTGCAGATAGGAAGACTGGTGGCAGAGAGGGGAGAGGGTTGCCTAAAGCCAGAGAGGCCAAATTT
The DNA here is from genome assembly GCF_032191835.1 of Heteronotia binoei. Taxonomy (NCBI): domain Eukaryota; kingdom Metazoa; phylum Chordata; class Lepidosauria; order Squamata; family Gekkonidae; genus Heteronotia; species Heteronotia binoei. The sequence continues at coordinate 259,118,356 of NC_083223.1, forward strand.
GAACCAGGGACATCCCTATTTATAGCTTTCAGTTCTTAGCCATTAGACTGGAGTGCTCTGGAACTAGGGAAGACAAGATTTAGGTGAGGTAAGTGCCCCTTCTCTCAAATCTTGGTGTTGGTATAGAATGGGCAGTATGAAGGAAGAGCCGAGGCATGGTGGCATTCATGAAGACTGGGGTTGCCAACTCCAGCTTGGGAGATCTGGGGGCAGAGCTTGGGGAGAGGAGGAAGCTCAAAAGGGGGTGTCATGCCATAGAGCAGAGATGGCCAAACTTGCTTAACGTAAGAGCCACATAGACTAAACGGCAGAAGTTTGAGAGCCACAAGACATGAACATCAGATGTTTGAGGGAGGGAAGGAAAGAAGGAAGGAAGGAAGGAAGGAAGGAAGGAAGGAAGGAAGGAAGGAAGGAGAGGGAGAGATGGAAAGAAAGCAACTTTACCTTTAAATGCGTTCTCCAAGCTGCCAGCTGGCTTGGCATGGCAAAATGATTTAAAGAGAGAAACGCCTTCTCCAAGCCAGCTGACAGGGTGGAGGGGGCTTTGAGAGCCACACAATATCTGTGAAAGAGCCACATGCGGCTCCCAAGCCACAGTTTGGCCATCCCTCCCATAGAGTGACACCCAAAGTTGCCATTTTCTCCAGAGGATCTCAGTTGCGATTGTGAGAACCCCAGGCCCTATCTGGAGGATGGCAACCTTAGTGAAGGCTCATCTTTTGCCCAAATCTCACCCACAGATGGGCCTGGCCCATCACCACACCACTAGAAGAGCCTTTCTCAGATACCTCAAAGGTCTGTCCTATTCAAAATCCCATTTCCCACAGTGGTTGAGCAGATGACTAGAAGGCCTACAAGGAAGAGGCAGAACCCAAAGCCTCTTTTCATTGTTCCTTCAGGAACTGGCAGTCTCTGCCTCTGAAAATGAGGGCTCTTTTCGGTGAACATGGATGATATGCACTGACAGATCTACCCTCCATTAACTTATCTACCCCCCCCCCCCCTTAGAGGCAGGCATCCCACATTTTGGAGCAGTGAGTTCTGTCCTATTTGTGCACATCATGATTCCATCTCCTGCCCCTCTCATACCCGATTCAGTCTTTCCTACCTTACCTGTACCTGGTTGCCTGCTCCCTCTTCTTATTTATATCCCCACCTTCCCGTCTTATCCCTTGCCTTCCCACCCAGCCCCTGTGGTGACTTCCCTCTCACCTGAATGAGGTCATCCAGTTCATCAGGGCCCACACACTGGTGCCGTTTCAAGAACTGTTCCCGGTGCCCTTTCAAAAACTGCTCCCGGTAGGCATTGAGCTTCCCCTGCTGGCGGACTTCGTATGGCTGCTCCAGCTGGCGGAAGATGAAGGCCCCGGTGACGAGGTACACCAGGACCACGGTGAAGAGCGCAAAGACGGTGGTGAGGCGCATAACAGCGCTTCTGCTGCGCGGGGTCAGGCTCAGGATCGATTCCTTGGAGGGGTAGCAGACGACAAGCATGGAGCCATGGTGGTCAGGAGGGCAAATGGCCGGGGGCAGAGGCGGCGGGGGGTAGCTCACTGTGGAGGGCACAGAGATAAGATGTTGTGAGTGCACCCAGCTGTACCTTGTATTTCCCCACTCCCTATCCCCGTGGCTGGGGCTAACAGAGTGGAAGACGTGGTTTTTTACTCAGTCTCATCCAGTGCTCCTTCCCACTATGGCCCCTGTTACACATGGCTATACTATAGCTTCCATGATTCCCAGCATAGCTGTTTTGGTTGGCCAGAGGTGGATCCCTCCTTCCTTTCACACCAGTAGAAAAGTTGGCTGGATCCAACCCAAAGGGTCGCCCAGTGAATGTCAGTATGGACAAAAAGAAGTACTTCTATGCACCTTGCACAGTTGGCTTATGGAACTCACTGCCACTAAGACAGAGGTGGCCAACCTTGCTTCATGTAAGAATCACATAGAACAAATGTCAGATGTTTGAGACCTGCAAGATGGATGGAGGGACGGAAGGAAGGTGGGGAGGTGGAGAGGTGGAAAGAAAGCAAATTTAAATGAGTTCCCCAAGCCGTCGGCTGGCTTGGCTTGGAGAAATGATTTAAAGAGGCAAATGCCTTCTCCAACGAGCCAGTGGGGCAGTGGGGGCTTCGAGAGCCACACAATATCTGTGAAAGAGCCATATGTGGCTCCTGAGCCTCAGTTTGGCCACGCCTGCACTAAGACACGGCAATGGTCATTTGCTTCAGTGCACACATGGGAGAAAGTAGTTCTTCATGCCACACTGTTAATTCATGGAACTCACTGCTCTCCTACACCATACTTATAGAAGGCACTGAAAGGAGAGTGGACTAATATGAGAAGGACGTGTCTATCACCTCTAAAGACGATGACTTTCTTTCTCAGTGTCAGATGATGAAGAACGGATATGCATGGGAGGGATATTGCATTCATACCCCGTTTGTGGACTTCCTAGAGGTATCTGACTTGTCACTGTTGGAAGTAGGATGCTGGATTGGATACATTTTGGCTTAATTCAGCAGGCCAGTTCTTAGGAGCTGCTTTCTGCCTCTCCAGTCCAGGATTAGACAAATTCATAGATAGCCTAAAAATTGCAAAATAGATCCTCTAGTGACAGAGACAGGATACCTTTGAACACTGGACAGTGAATGAAGAACACTCCCTATAAAGAAAGGTTAAAACGCTTGGGGCTTTTTAGCTTGGAGAAACGACAACTGAGGGGTGACATGATTGAGGTTTACAAGATTATGCATGGGATAGAGAAGGTAGAGAAAGGAGTACTTTTCTCCCTTTCTCATAATACAAGAACTTGTGGGTACTCAGTGAAATTGCTGAGCAGTCAGGGAGGAAGAAGAAGAAGAAGACGAAGAAATTGGATTTATACCCCGTCCTTTACTCTGAATCTCAGAGTCTCAGAGCAGTTTACGATCTCCTTTATCTTCCTCCCCCACAACAGACACCCTGTGAGGTAGGTGGTCTGAGAGAGCTCTCCCAGAAGCTGCCCTTTCAAGGACAGCTCTGCGAGAGCTATGGCTGAACCAAGGCTATTCCAGCAGGTGCAAGTGGAGGAGTGGGGAATCAAACCCAAATAAAAAGAATGGCTAAAAGGAAATACTTCTTCACCCAAAGAGTGATTAATATATGGAATTCACTGCCGCAGGAGGTGATGGCAGTTACATGCATAGACAGCTTCGAGAACGGATTGGATAAACATATGGAGCAGAGGTCCATCAGGGGCTATTAGCCACAAGGTATAGATGGAACTTTCTGTCTGGGACAAGTGATGCTCTGTATTTCTTAGTGCTTGGGGGGGGGAACAGAGGGAGGGCTTCTGGTGTCCTGGCCCCACTGATGGACCTCCTGATGGCACCTGGAAGGCGGGGTGGGGGGGTTGGCCACTGTGTGGCACAGACTGTTGGATTGGATGAGCCATGGCTTCTCTTATGTTCTTAATCCTTTTCATTCAAGGCTGGCAATGGGCTTCCTGGGGCATCTCACTGGCAGAACCAGGATGCTGGACTAGATGGATCATTGGTCTGATCCAGCACTGGTCTTATTATGGGCCAACAACATTATTCCCACCTCCATAAAAACAACACATTTTTAACCCCTCTCCAATTAATCTCTCCTGCAGCTCCATCATCCTGTTAGATCAGCGCCAACTCGATGTTTCCGAATTTTCAAAGTAACCAAATGGTTTAAATATTGGTTAGATTGAACATTTGCATCAATAAATTCAAGGGCGAAGCTGTGTCGGTCTGAAGCAACGGAACAAAATTGGACTCCAGTGGCATCTTTACAACCAACAAAGTTTTATTTTATTTGCATCGATATTGAGTCCCCCCCTGCCAGAAATTAAACAGAAAGTCTTCAAGGATGAGTGAGCACTGCAGACTGTTCTGTTCTTTTCACTAGAACAAACAATTTCCCAAAGCCAAACACAAACAGACTCAAGTGATGGAATCTTTTTCCAGTTCAGAGGGGCTGAAGTCTCTATTATCATCTCTCCAAATCCCTCCCTTTGATTTGAACCCATAACCTCTGCTGGGCGAAAAGGGAGATTGGCTGACATCCCAGCCACTTTCAGAATCAACTACAAGCCAATCCCACTGAATACTAATCCCCACCCCCAAGTAACACTTTTGACCCATAGCAGAATAAAGTGCATAGCCCCTCTTTTTCCCATCACATCTTCCTATGACAGGAGTGGCCAAAATGCAGCTTGGGAACCACATGTAGCTCTTTCACACATATTGTGTGGCTCTTGAAGCCCCCACTGCCCTGTTGGCCAGTTTGGAGAAGGCATTTCTCTCTTTAAATCACATCTCCAAGCCAAGCCAGCTGGCAGCTTGGAAAATGCATTTAAAGTTGCTTTCTTTCCACCTCTCCCTCCCACCATCTATTTGCCTACCTTCCTTCCGTCCTGTCTTGTGGCTCTCAAACATCTGACATTTATTCTATGTGGCTCTTACATTAAGCAAGTTTGGCCACCCCTGTCCTATGAGAACCATTTGTTTTGCCCTCTCTTCTCTGCTTCTCCTTTACTGGAAGGGAATCACACACACACACACAAACCAAGTGGGGATGAAGTCATGCAGGAAAAGGGCTCAAAGATTTAAAAAAGGGTTAAGAAGAATAAAGGGTGAGGGGATTGGATGGAGTTAGAATCATAGAATCATAGAGTTGGAAGGGACCTCTAGGGCCATCTAGTCCAACCCCTGCACAATGCAGGAAACTCACAAACACCTCCCCCTATTTTAGGATTCTAGACACCTAGTTCAGGATTCTCTCAGCATCCCCTGTGATTAAGGTACATGACTGGGACAAGGAGGGATGGAGACGTTGCACAAGAGGAAACAACTCTAGGAAGAAATCTAACAGCAATTTTCACCCAACTGGAAATGTTATTCTGCTGTTTTACATTTAATTAAAAGCATTTGTCAACATGCACATTCCCATAAATCTCTTATTCATACCCAGCTTGTAAAGAAAAACTTGATGCCTGAAAAAGTATACAGGCTTGAGAAGTCACACACAAGATGCCATCTTTTGCCACTGACCTGTCACAGCAGTGGGTCTGGTACCCACCTATTTGAGAACGGCTGGGTCTTTGGTGCCCCTTCTCCCATCCCCCAAAGCGTACCAATTAAAAAACCGAGCAACGGAAAAATTCCTCTCACTCCCCCCCCACCCCCCCCGCCAAGTATCCCTTCTATCCCTTACACAGGACTTTACTCTCTCACGGTGTGATGGTAGGGAATTCAAGAGGATATATGAGGGAGAGAGGGAGGGAGGAAGCTACCCCTAGTTGCCCTGGACTCCATTCCACACTCACCTGCCAGACTATGGTTGTTTGCAGACCGGATACTTTTGCTACACACGACTGGATCCTTTTATAGCAAAGAACTGGAGTGCTTTGGGGTGCGGTGGGGGGGGGGGGGGGATGAGTGATATGGAAACTGCCAGCCCTTCCCAGCACTGCGCTGTGGGGGGAAGAGATGCCTGCGGTAGAGCTGGCCCCCTGCCAACCCCAAAGAACCAAGGATGGCTCCAATTAACTGGAGACAATTCAATTAAAAGCTGCTCTCCCTCCCCAGGCACAGGCAACCAACCACAGGAGCTGGCAAACTTCTTACCTGGCTCTCCGGGGATGCTAGTCTTTCTTCTCTGGCACTTCTGAATTTCCCAGACCTACCCTCTCCGGAGTGTGTGTGTGTATGCGGGGTGGGGGGGAAACAGACATTTCAACTAAGGAAGGGTTACTGCAGGCGTGGCCAAACTTGCTTAATGTAAGAGCCACACAGAATAAACGTCAGATGTTCGAGAGCGGCAAGACATGAAATTAAGTCTGAGAGCCACAAGGAAGGAAGGAAGGAAGGAAGGAAGGAAGGAAGGAAGGAAGGAAGGAAGGAAGGAAGGAAGGAAGGAAGGAAGGAAGGAAGGAGAGGGAGGAGGGGAGGGGTAGAAAGAAAGCAACTTTAAATGCATTCTCCAAGCTGCCCTGGAAAAGTGATTTAAAGAGAGAAATGCCTTCTCCAAGCCAGCTGATGGGGTGGTGGAGACTTCAAGAGCCACACAATATGTGTGAAAGAGCCACATGTGGCTCCCGAGCCACAGTTTGGCCACTCCTGTGTTACTGGGTGTAAATGCTGAGCATGCCAGCTGATTGTTAGAAGGCCAGCAGGTGGCACTAGAAGGGGTTCAATGCCAGGCCTCTCCCAAGCAAAATGACAGCATCTAAAAACATTGGTACCAGTGTAGCAAGTTTCTGTATCACACAGAATTCTTCCCCAGGTAGAACAAGGCTATCTGAATGACAGACATCTGGCTTGTGCTTTCGTCTCAGACCTGATGATCAGCCACCTTTCCATTCTGACCCGAAGAAGCTTTCTGTGCAACACGACAGCTTGCTACACATGCTCAAAATTGGTGCACTTCAGAATCATCCTTTACGTGTGCTCACCCATGCACGATGTTTCATGCAGTGTTGTTGATGTTACACACACAAGCTATGTGCCATGCATTCTTTATGCCCGTCACACCAGTGGAGGCACCAATGCCATCTGGTCTCAGCGTCTCTTTCACACAAAGAAATGTGTGTGGGTGTCAGGTTTGTGTCACCCCGTTTACCATCTCAGCCTTCTTAAGTCTCTCTCTCTCTCACACACATAAACACTTTCTTCATTTTCTCTTTCTCTCTCTCACACACAAAACAGTTTCTTCCACCCTTGCGGCCCATCTTTCTGCCAAACAAAACTTGGGTCTTTCTCACCCTCAGATTTATACATCCATAAACCTCTTGTGTCACCCGCACACAATCTTTAAAAAAGATAAAAACACGTGTACGAAAGTGTCTACTTTCACATACACACAAACACATCGACTGCTCTGGCGTTACACCATCTCTCTTGCATGTGTGATAAACACACACACACAATCAATACGCCCTCTATGCTGTGGGGTCTTGTGAGTAGAAATTCTACTTTGTGAGCTACTGGCATTAAAGTTGTGAGCTACTGCATGAATTAGTTTGCTGTGGGGCCATTTTTCCTGCGCGAAGACAAAAACGTGTGAGCTGGAGGCTTAAAACCTGTGAGCTAGCTCACACTAACTCAGCTTAGAGGGAACACTGCACACAATCAGCCCCCAAACACACATACTCCCTCCTGCTGCCTGCCCTGTGTTTTACAAACATACACACACCAAATTCTCCCGATTTCCCCACAGCCCTCCTGTTAGCCAAGTTCGAGTACACACCGCACACCTCTGTTCTCCCACCCTCTTTGCCTTGCTCTGTTGCTCTCTCTCTTTCTGGTGTGTCCCTCCTCATCTGGGGTTCAACAAACAACTCGCGTGTGTACACACACACACAGATGCAGACTCTACTCTGGATGCAGCCCCAAAGCCAGCCAGCCAGCCCTACTTACTTGAAGGTCTGCAGCTCCACCCAAATCAATGAGACCTGCTCCTGAGTCAACATATTTTGCCCTGGGAGAGGGGCATCGCTCAGAGACACCCTGCAATGCTGCCCCGGTGCCTTTTCATTCAGCCCTCTGGCTTTCTGCAAATGCACAAGCCCCTCGCCACCTCCCTGAGGCTTCCCTTCCACTCCACCTCATGCTGGAACACACACACACACACACACACACAGCCTCCAGACAATGGACCAGCTCCCCCTCCTCACCCTGAATGCTGGGGGTGGGGAGAGAAATGCCGGATGGGGCGCAGATGATGAGGGGGGGCGCAGGAGGCAGCCGTGGGACCCGCCCGAGCATCCCTGCAGATACTCACTCTCTCTGCAGCCGCAGCTCCTCCCTGCTGATGCTGAGATGTCTGGGCAGGGCTGCTGCTGCCGCCGCCTCGAGAAGGTGAAGCCTTCTGCCCCCCACCCCCCGCCTTACACTGCCCCAGCCCTACTCTGTGCCCACTCGCCCACCCACTCCCGCTTGCTCAGTGCCCAAAACCGTGCCACCCTGGCAACCAGACGGAGCTTGGTGACTGTGGATGCAAAGGAGGTGTTATGGATGGGCCTTAACCCTTTAGGGGAATGGTGGAGGACCATGGGGGAAAGACTGCTGGGATGGGGGTGGGAAATGGGGCTGATCTGGGAGAGGGGTTTGTGTTAGCTGGTGCGATGGAAGGAAGGCCAGAAAGAATAAGAACCCCAGTTATAAGCAGGCTGGAAAAATTAGCAGTGATGGATCTGGGGTGGAACTGTTTACATTGGTGAGCGGTGGGAATATTATTTGGAAGGAGTCATTTTTATCCGTTTATTTTTCAAGGGAGTTGTGATGGATGGGCCTTAACCCTTGAGGGGAATGGTGGAGAATGGGGAAACCACTGCTGGGATGGGGGTGGGAAATGGGGCCCCAGTGGCCCTGCTGATCGGGAGAGGGATTTGTTAGCTGGTGAGATGGGGGGAAGGCGAGAAAGGATAAGAGCCCCAGTTATAAGCAGCCTGGCAAAACTAGCAGCGATGAATCTGGGGTGGAACTGTTTACTTTGGTGGTGGAGGGATATTATTTGGAAGGGGTCATTTTTATCAGTTTCTTTTTCAAGGGCAGTGTGCTGGATAGCCCTATGGGTGGATGCGAAAAAAAGAGATGAAGAACAAGGTGTTTCAGCTGGGGAGGGGGAAAGGAGACAGTGACCCACTGAGGTAGCATGTTAAATAATCCGATGATATCAGCATCCAAAGAATGACTAATAAAAAGTGGGGAGGGGGGTGAGATCCATCCAGGGAGGAATCTGTGTGAAGCAAATGTGAAGGAGCAGCCAGAGATGGGCACAAAGGCAGGGGCATTCCCTTTCTCTAGTGAGACAAGTATGAAAAAACTGCTCCTCTATCTGTTGGGGGGGGGGACACTGAGGGGCTGGGAAGCCTGGAGCCCCCCTCCCCCCAAAAAAAACCCTTTTCCCAAGTTCAAATTTGGTGGGTAGGGCTGGCTGGGCCTTTCCTTGCCAGAGAGAGAGAGAGAGAGAGAGAAACTTCATGAAAAGCCCCTTAATGTTTTCCCTAACACTACCATTGCTGGGTCATCCAAGACTTAAAAATTGCTCCCCCCCCCCTCCTCTTTCTTGAGGTCGGATGAGATTTGTATCCAGAGCAACTGGACCCATAGCATGTTATATGCAGTGTTCCCTCTAAGTTGAGTTAGTGTGAGTTAGCTCACAGATTGTTGGCCTCTGGCTCACATATTTTTGTCTTAGCTCAGGAAAAATGGCCTCAGAGCACACTAATTTCTGCAGTAGCTCACAACTTTAATGCCAGTAGCTCACGAAGTACAGTTTTTGCTCACAAGACTCCACGACTTAGAGGGAGCATTAGTTATATGTAACCATCATCTTCTGTTCCGGCAGGAATGGCGTAGAGATCTAGTGTGGTATAGTGGTTAGAGGGTTACAAAAGGATCTGGGAGACCCATGCCTACTCTGCTCATGCAAATTCACTAGGTGATCTTAGGCCACTTATTTCTTCTGCCCAACCTACCTCACAGGGCTGTTGTGAGGAAAAAAGAACCATGCGTGTTGTGTTCTGGACTCCTTGGAGAAAGGGCGGGATAAGGAAAGGAAAGGTCCCCTGTGCAAGCACCAGTCGTTTCCGACTCTGGGGTGATGCTGCTTTCACAATGTTTTCACTGCAGACTTTTTTACGGGGTGGATTGCCATTGCCTTCCCCAATCATTACACTTCCCCCCCCAGCAAACTGGGTGCTCATTTTACCAACCTCTGAAGGATGGAAGGCGGAGTCAACCTCGAGCCAGCTACCTGAACCAGCTTCCACTGGAATCTAACTCAGGTTGTGAGCAGAGGGCTCCGACTGCAGTACTGCAGCTTTAAAACTCTGCGCCACGGGGCTCTTTCCTTGGAGAAAGGGTGGGATAAAGACATACTCAATAAGTAAATCCTCCTCGCATCAACCCTCTTTGGGGGGGGGAATGCCCAGTTTCATTCCCTGCCCCCCCACCTGCCTGCCCCCAAACTAAACCCTTAAAGTAGCTCATGTAACATAGGAGCTTCAAAACAAGGGTCCAGATTCCAGATCATATCACATTTGAACACAGGGGCAGTATTGGGGGAAAAAGTGGATTAATAAATATTTTAAATAAGTAAATATTTGAATATCAATTTTCCGCTAAGCTGTCAAAACAATTCATAAGCAGGGTGGGACATAATTTTTAGCAGACGATCCATCACAGTGCCGCAGCAGAGTCGATGCGTGGCTGGCGTTTGTAGTAGAACAGCAGGCTGGAGGGACAACCCTTGGATTCCATACCAAATACAGCCCTGTTTGATACATTCAGATTAATCACCATGAAACACAAATGGGTGATATTTCTTAAGTGGCATGGAAAACACCCTTGTTTTTCTGAGTCTCAAACCAGGGGAAGTAGAAGCGTGAGATTTCTTTGAATGGCAAGAGACTTGCAGGAGAACACAATGATAATGGCGGGGTTGGCGTTGTGACACGCAAGTTATTTCTTTTGCCAGAAGTTCGAATCTGCGGCACCTATAATGCCAACCAAGTTTTATTCCGGGTATAAGCATTCATGTGCATGCACACTAGTTTTCACATGAAAGCTTATATCCAGAATAAAACTTAGTAGGTGCCACTGGACTCAAAATTTGTTCCGCTGCTTCAGACCAACACAGCTACCCTACCTGAATCTATTTGCCAGCAGGTTGGATACCAACAACAAGCCCACCACTCTGGGGAGCTTGCGGTGAAATCCTAAACAAAGCTACACCCTTCTAAGCCCAAAGGTTGCTGTGATCTGCCAACCAACATCTTTTGGCCAACCCTGGCCCAAAGGACGTCCGTCTGGCCTGGTGGAATCAGCTCCCTATGGAGATACGGGCCGTACCGGATATGTTACCTTTCCGTAGGGCCTTTAAGAGAGCTGTTCCACCAGGTGTTTGGTTGAGGCAAGTGGGCATCCTTCTCCTCATTGCCTATACTATCTGCTATCCTCCCCCACAGTGATCTGTTATCTGAATGATTATATCTGGGCCACTGATTATATTCCAACCTGCACTACGAGCCCGTCTGCCTTTGTTATATAGTACTGTGTTGTGTTGTTTTGCTTTTAATTGTATTTTACTGGTTTAATTGTATTTGACTGGTTTTACTTGGATGTACATATGAACATATGAAGCTGCCTTATACTGAATCAGACCTTTGGTCCATCAAAGTCAGTACTGTCTTCTCAGACTGGCAGCGGCTCTCCAGGGTCTCAAGCTGAGGCTTTTCACACCTATTTGCCTGGACCCTTTTTTGGAGATGCCAGGGATCGAACCTGGGACCTTCTGCTTCCCAAGCAGATGCTCTACCACTGAGCCACCGCCCCTAATCTGCCCTGAGCCCACTTGGGAAAGGGCGGGATATAAATTTACTGAAATAAATAAATAAGTCCACTGAAGCCAATAGGACTTACAAGGGTATAAACTCTATATAGGATGTCATCTACCTCCTGCAAAGTGTACAGATAACTTTACTAGCCAGTTTGGTGTAATGGTTAAATGTGCGGACTCTTATCTGGGAGAGCTGGGTTTGATTCCCCACTGGCAGCTGCTGGAATGGCCTTGGGTCAGCCATACCTATCACAGAGCTATCCTTGAAAGGGCAGCTTCTGGGAGAGCTCTCTCAGCCCCACCCACCTCACAGGGTGCCTGTTGTGGGGGAGGAAGGTAAAGGAGATTGTGAGCCGCTCTGAGATTCAGAGTGGAGGGCGGAATATAAATCCAATATCTTCTTCTTCTTCTACATAATCAGCAACCTGCAGAAACACCAGTTGTCTATCGGGGGTGTGTGTGTGTGTGTGTGTCAGCAATCAGGAAGAAATAGAAAAACGGCCATTTCTTTCCCCACCCCACACACTGAATGCAGATCCTGTTGTGGGGGAGGAAGGTAAAGGAGATTGTGAGCCGCTCTGAGACTCTTCGGAGTGGAGGGCGGGATAGAAATCCAATATCTTCTTCTTCTTCTTCTTCATCCCTTCAGGGCAGAGCTTTGTTCTCTGCCAGCTTCCAATTTCTGCATTTTTGCGCTGGAGATGCTGTGCAGCCACTGGGCAGGCTGCCTCTGGACACGGCCAGGTGTGTGTTTCCCCCATGTGTACATACAACAAAGCACATGCATGTGCAATTGCCATACGCTACACGAAGGTTGCAGACAACCCTCCAAAGTCGTGAGTGGTTCGTTATTAAGCAATTCATAAATAACCAAGAAATAGAATGTTTCACCAGGGGGCTGTGTTGTTTATTGCCATCAAAAAAACAAAGTAGGGGAGAGGGGTGGAGAGAGCCATGTGTTCCAGCTTCTTAGCTATTGGTTACCAGAAGAAAAAGCAAATCACACTACAGAGCCTGTGATTGGCCATCAGGGAGCAACAGCAACTATGGAAAGATGGACTCCTCCAATGAGGGACCAGCAGGCAAAACCTGGGAAGGGAAACGCCCCCCCCCCTTTCCCCTATCAGTCCGATGGTCTCCCAGGCTTCTGACTTGTTTAAAATGACTCCCTTGGAGACCAGTGGAAGGAAGGGTGTGGTATGGGGTGTGTGTATGGGGGGGGGGGGCGCAGAATGTTGTTTTCAGCTCAGAATGCTTCTAGCACCTTTTAGGAAGTTATAAATCCTGCAGAACCATGAGTTGCCGCCAGTTTATGGGACGGTGGCCAAGGAATCTTGTCTGTCTCCTTCCAGATGACAAAGGTAGTGCAGGAGGTGAAGAAGCAGAGGTCTGCAGTAACCGCTGATCTGTGGCAGCCAGTGAAGAAATATTGTTGCAGATGTGAATGTCCAGGTACCAGGCTGGCACAATGCAGAGCTGACGAGTCTGCAGTAGGCAAGTGAGAAAAATCCAAGACGACAAGGAAAACATTATTATCAGACATCATCTGAATGTAGAAAACATTATTCTGATTGGCTTTTTATATTCTTACCCCACCCTTCCCCCCAAGGAATTCAGGGCACTTTACTGGGTCCTTCTCCCCTATTCACAACATCCCTGTGAAGTAGGCCGTGTTAAGAGAGTGATTGGCCTGGGTTCAACCAAGGAACCTTCATGCCATGACTGGGATTTGAACCCAGGTTTCCTGGCACTCTGTGCATGACCAAATGCTTGCTTTTCCACTTCATGAGAAGAGTTGGATCTATACCCCGCCTTTCACTCAGAGCAGCAATCTCCTTCCTTGCCTCTCCCCACAAAAGACACCCTCTGAGGTAGGTGGGGCTGAGAGAGCTCTGAAAGAACTGTGACTGACCCAAGGTCACCCTGCTGGCTGTATGTGGAGGAGTGGGGAATCAAGCCCGGTTCTGATTACAGACTGCTGCTCTTAACCACTAAACCTCACTGACTGGGAGATGGGGCAGGTAGCATGGCTCCAGAGAAGGTGACCATTGTTTCAAACTTTTAACTTGGGGTGGGGGTGGGGAATGCAGAGTTTTTGGCTACCTTGCCTGGCCCAAAATGCAGCTGTCCCTGGGGTGGCACCAGCTGTATTAATCTGGATTTCCTCACCTGGATGGCTGTCTTCAAACTCCAGTCCCTTCCTCCCCCTCAGGGGAATCATCTTCTGGCTCTGCTCTTGGGGCCAACTGGGCAACAGGAGCACTTCCCAAAATGCCTCGCCGGAGCACATAAGGGCACAAAGGGCCCTGGGGAATGTCAGCAAATCCTGGAAGGGAAAGGAGATCAGGCCTGTTCAGATGAAACTTCTTAAAAGGCTGGTCTACACATGGGGGAATGAGGAGGCAGGTTCCTCAGGTGGAACAACAGAATGTATCATTCCAGATGGCAGGCAGATAGGGTTGCCAGGTCCAATTCAAGAAATATCGAGGGACTTTGGGGGTGCAGCCAAGAGACATTGGGGGTGGAGCCAGGAGACACTGAGGTGGAGGCAGGAGCAAGCTTGTGACAAGCACAATGGAACTCCAAAGAGAGTTCTGGCCATCACATTTAAAGGGACCACACGCCTTTTAAATGCCTTCTCCCCCATAGAAATAATGTAGGATAGGGGCACCTTCTTTTGGGGCTCATAGAACTGGACTGCCTGGTCCAATCCTTTTGAAACTTGGAGGGTGTTTTGAGGAGAGGCAACGAATGCTATGCGGTAAATTTGGTGCCTCTACCTCAAAAAACAGCGCCCCCCCCAGCCCCAGATACCAGTGGATCCATTCTCCATTATACCCTATGGGAATCGGTCTCCATAGGGAATAATGGAGTGCCCAGCAGACATTTCCCTGCCCCCCCCCTTTCTGATGACCCTGAAGTGGGGGGAGGGCCTCCAAATCGGGGGATCCCCTGCCCCCAACTGGGGATTGGCAACCGTACAGGCAGAGGCTCACATTTGTGGTCTCACCTGCAGGGGCCAGGTGAACAATCGTTTCTGGGCAGAGTGGTGTTTCTCCCTTTCCAGTTTCTACATACCCTTCATGACTACTTCAGGCAGCCCGTAGGGTTCATACTGGGTGTCATCAAAAGCCACTGAAATCTGCTCCCGGCGCCGAAGTCCACAGTACGGCCCCTCCGTCTGGGTCTCAGCATCCCGGCGACTCCCCTGCAACCAGCGCTCCCTCTTCTGGGCAGCCTGAAGTACTGCAAGACACAGAAAGCAGGAATTGGAACAGGAATTGGAACGTGTCGGTCCCCAAGCAAACCTGAGATTCTCAAAGGTTGCCTCCCTGAGTAGGGCTGGCCCTAGACTGTTTGGCACCCTAGGCAAGGCTAACTTCTGGCATGCCCTCCCCTGCACTGATAACGTCACTGAGTCATGTGGGAGTGCCCAATTCAGGACCCCAGAAGGCTGGCGCCCTAGGCAATCACCTAGTTTGCCTGGTGACAGGACCAGCCCTGCCCCTGAAGGAGGGATAAACCCCTCACAACCAGGGGTGGAATTCTAGCAGGAGCTCCTTTGCATATTAGGCCACATGCCCCTGATGTAGCCAATCCTCCAAGAATTTACAAAAAAGAGTATCTTGGGCTGTTTTGAAGTAGAGGCACCACAATTCCAGCATAGCATCTGGTGCCTCTCCTTAAAAGAAACCCCCTCAAGTTTCAAAAATAAAATAATGACTGGATTGCATGACATTTTCCATATGTCTAGAGATCCTGTTCTAGTCTCCTAAATAACTTCGGCCCCCAATGACTCCTGTCATTCAAAAATTACACAGGCCTAGATACTGGAATATATGCACACCAAACGCACAAATCCCAGAAGAACACAACCAATTTGTGTTGAGAGGAGGTACAAAAAACAAGAACAACAGCGAATACTCTTAATACTGGAGGGGGGGATTGCGCTATTTTTTTGCTGTGCATTTTGCGGTCTTCCTCACATCTTTTGAAATCTCTCTCTTCCCCCAAAATTCAAAATGATCTCCTCATAAGTTAGCTACCATAGCTAAAGGGCAGCAATTTAGGCCTCTGTTTATGGTTAGTGGTATGCTAACTTTAATATCTTTTTTACTGTATTCTTTTACGGTTTGCTATTATACTAGATTCTTTTATGTTTTCCAATAAAAGAAAATGTTATTTGTGAAATATCATTTACTATAAAGAAAAATAAGCAAGGTGATTGTCTATATATCAGGAATTTTTATCCCAACACATTATAAATAAAACCCTTTATGGTTTAGTTTTATAAGTAATATCGATCACGTTGGTTTTTTGCTCACTGCTTTGGGCTGCTGGACTGAGGGCCCAAATAACGCTCAGGGAGACACGGACCAGTGAGGGAAAGGGTTGCTTTAGGCCCTCTGGACTAATAAAGACAACCCCTAGGTGAGGCGAGGTCACATGACCTGTTAATTAGCCATGTCTCTTCAGAATAATTCTCCTCATACCTTGGCCTAGTTCTTCAGCAGTGTTCCCCATAGAGTCAGACGTAGCTTTCATAGGAGTTGTCCTTGAAAGGGCAGCTTCTGGGAGAGCTCTCTCAACCCCACCCAGCTCACAGGGTGTCTGTTGTGGGGGAGGAAGGAAAACGAGATTGTAAGCCACTCTGAGACTCTGAGATTCAGAGTGGAGCACGGGATATAAATCCAATATCATCATCTTCTTCTATTTTCTCCAGGGGAACTGATCTCTGAAGTCTGGAGATGAGGTGTTATTCTGGGAGATCTCCAGGATGGTCCCACCTGGATGCTGGCATCGCTATAACCTCTAAAGAAAGTTCTCTGTAGCAAACCAGCCACTCCCAGTCTCTATGGAGACCAGGATTGATAAGGCATAGGAATTCCAACTCAGCAGCTTTGTCTAGGTCTCACAAACCTGTGTCTAGGCTAGTATCATTTCAGACTGCAGAAGCCAGCTCACCCAGTGCAATGCTCCTCTGTTTCAAGAGTCCCACACGAAAAACAGCAAACTCATGAAGCTCCCTTATATTGAGCTAGAACAGGGGTCCCCGCCAACAGGACCGTAGCCAGGATGTCATGTTTAGCAGGGCCCAAAGCAGGATTTGCTGGGGGGGGGGCACCCAGTTTGACGGCCCTGGGCTCTTGACACTGTAAGCTGTCTTGAGTTCCACAAGCTAACCTCCCTTTGCCTGGGCAGTCATGGCAGCTCCACCCCCCTCCCACTCCTTTCTTATGTGCCCCTCTCTCAGAGAGACAGAGATCTCTTAAACCGAATTTGGGAGGTCAAAAGGCTAGCTGTTAGAAGACTCTCTCCCCCACCCCCGCCTTTGCTCTGCTCACTTTGTTAGGGAAGGGGAGAGAAGACAGTGAAAAGGGGAAGGCTTTGAGGAAGGGTTTTGAGTGATGCAGCAATGCTATTGCTTGTTCAGAGGGGCAGTGAGCAAAAGGGACAGATTGGGGGGCCTCCAATGGAGGGGGGGGTGTTGAAAGGATGTGCCTTCCCACCCCCACCCCCCGTAGCTACAGGCCTGCCCGCCAAGTTTTTAGGAAGTGGATGGGGGCAAGTAGGACTTTTGCCCAGGAGGGGTTCTGATTAGCCCTTGAAGATCGGATTGGCTGTGCAGATTTTTTAAGATGTTGCTTTAGCGGCAGCAGCCACCACAGCACAAGAATCAGCATCACTTTACTAAACTTCAACTGTGGCTCTCCTTCTGTGGTGGCTCCACCTCTTCCAGCAGCCATTTTGTTGCTGTGCCCACCATGCTGTGTCAGAATTTCAAATGTGCCCACGGGCTCAAAAGGTTTGGGGATGCCGCAGCTAGACTGTTTGTCTAGTAGAATCATAGAGTTGGAAGGGACCTCCAGGGTCATCTAGTCCAACCCCCTGCACAATGCAGGAAACTCACAAATACCTCCCCCTAAATGCACAGGATCTTCACTGCTGTCAGATGGCCATCTAGCCTCTGTTTGAAAACCTCCAAGGAAGGAGAGGAGGGTTGGTATTGTCTGCTCTGGCACAGAGCAACTCTCCAGGGTCTCAGGCAGAGGTCTTTCCCATCACCTACTGCCTGGTCCTTTTAATTGGAGATACTGGAGATTGAACCTGGGACCTTCTGCATGCCAAGCAGAGACTCTGCCACTGAGCTATGGCCCCTCCTAGCCTAGGGAAAATGGTTCTAGCCTAAGCTTCTCCCTGACTTGCTAAGCTTTTTATTTATTTATTTATTTAATTCAATTTGTATCCCGCCCTCCTCGCCGAAGCAGGCTCAGGGCAGCTCACATGGTCATGCATATGCGTGAATATAAGCATACAGTAAAACATTAAAAATAATTTAAAACATAGAAATTGACATTTCAGGTGCTATGTTCTTAAATGTGTTGTCTTGCTATTCCAGCTGGGTGCTCTCCGTGAAGCATATCTTAGTGGTCCAGATGTTCTATATGGAGCAGATTGCTAGAGGTGGTCCAGATATTTTTCGGAGACTGTAGTAGCCAATGGTCTAACTTACAAATGCCTGGTGGAAGAGTGTTGTCTTACAGGCCCTGTGGAATTGTACAAACTCTCGCAGGGCCCTGACCTCCTCCGGGAGCTCATTCCACCAGTGTGGGGCTGCTACAGAAAAGGCCCTGGCTCTAGTTGTCATGAGCCTGGCCTCTTTAGGGCCGGGGATTGAAAGCACCCCAGCTTTCCAAATGGAAGGATGTTTTTGTATGGAAGAACATTTAAAGTATGCAAGTCTGCATTGTAATAACCCATGTAGACCATCTTAATGGAAAAAGTGTTCTTTGTTTGGATTCCTTTCCTTTCGACATTCTGTGTGACTCGCACTTACCATCCACAGTTTCTGCTTGACCGAGGCCACCTAAATGCACTGATTCAGGGGCAGCTATGGTGCCGCCATCTCCTTTTCCCCATCGCCAGGCCTCTTGACGTGCCAATTCTTCCTGTAGGTCCCTGATTTCCTGGAAGACCCATGAAGCAGATTTTGTCAGATGCAGACAGGGGGCACCGAGGAGAGACTAACATTTATTCAGGCAAACAGATACAATGGCTCAGTTCAGGGATCGTCATGCCAAACCATGGTTTGCACCAACCGAAGTTTAGATCCCAAACCGTGGTTTGAATTTCCAAAATGTATAATATGCAAACCATGGTTTGGAATTACTGGTCTGCCTGCCGTCTGTCAACTTCCCTCCAGCGGTGACTGTATCCACGGTTTGTCCGTAGAAGGAGACATTTTTTCCACTCTCTCAAAATACTAGAACTCAAGGGCATCCAATGAAGCTGATGGGTAGTAGGTTCAGGATGGGCAGAAGGAAATACCTATTTACACAGTGAATGATTAAAATGGGCAATTTGCTGCCAGAGGATGTCGTGATGGCTGCAGGAATACAGCTTAGTGGAGGTTTGTCAGTGGCTACTCGCTCTGGTAACTAAAGGGCATTAAACCTCTCAATCCCAGAACCAGAAGGCACCGGGGGAAAGTCCTGGACTTTATGGACTGTTGTTGGGCTTCCAGAAGAGAGGTCACTGTGTGAGACAGGATGCTGGACTAGATGGCCTGATGCAGCAAGAGTCTTTTGAGTTCTTATGCCCAATCAGACCTGGCTTGAAACCCTGGGTTCTGATCCTGCCCTGTCAACCAATTGTAAACCACATTCTATGAATTCAGAGCATGTATCTTACCATAATGAAGAGCCATGGTTTGGCAGGATGTCAGAAAGGAGCTATTGATTTCTTCAAATGGTGATGGCAGAGCAGAGCTAAAGCCTACCAAAGTGCTCTAATTTATTCAGTAAATGAGACAGAAAATCCACTCTGTACATGCTCCAATGCACCCTCATTATTGTGGCATTATGTGTTCCACAACTGAGATTTGACAGGCGTAAAAAAACCAGGTTCTGAAGCATCGAGGCTCTACATACATACTCACAACAAGACCAATATAACCAATTGTCTCTGCTACCATGAAGGCTAGAAACTTCTAGAAACTTCTTTCTTAAAAACATTTGCTGATTCCCAAGATTCTGTGTGCACAGAAAGATACCAGCCCTGGATGTCCTCCCCACAAGATAAACCCTTACTTGTTCCCCTATTCTCAGCTTTTCTTCTTACAAATGTGCTGCTAGCCCGGTACTTACTTGGCCTTCCTGCGTCTGGTCCTGCAATTCTTCCCCAGGAGCCTCTCTCGTGTTGCTGCCTCTAGGTGTATCTGAGACTTTAGCAGGTTTGGCTCCATGCTGTTTCCTGAGCAGTGCCCTCAGCTGCTGGTTCTCTGCACTGGCCGCACCAAACGCCTTCTTGGTCTCTTCCAGCTCCCGGTTTAGACTTTGTACCAGCTGGTCCTTCTCCTCAGCACTGGTCAGCAACTCCTCCAGGTGGTGGCTCTGGGTCTCCATGGCTTCAGCCAACCGCTCCGTCTGCTTCCCCAGAGTGGCCTGGAGACTCTGCAGTTTCTGCTGAGCCAGGCTGGCTTGGGCCTCTGCTTTGGCTTTCCCTGTGGCTAAGGCCCGGATCTCCTCATGTAGGGCCTCCATGTCTCCCTCTGGCTCAGTTTTCCCCTCATGGTTGGCCTCTCCTTTGGGCAAAGTGTGGATCGTGGTGCAGTCCTCTTCTTCCGCCAAGGAGGGCAACTTCCCTGAGGCCTGCCCCGACTCTACTACGGCCATTCCTACTCCTGTTTCTCCTACCTCAAGAAGTTCCAAATCTCCCTTCTTCTTCAGCCAGGCTTCCATCTCAACCCTTCCTCTGCCCCCCTTAACCTTTCCTGCTATTGAGGCCTCTCCTTGATCTGGGCCTAGCACCCTCAGCCCATCACGGCTGTTGCCCTGGATCTCTGGCATCCCCTTTTTCTGTGATACTCCCCAGGACAGTGCCTGTTTTGCTTGGTCCGAGGCCTGGGTCTCCCGGTTCTGGCAGCGAGTCTCAAGCAGACATTTGCACTGGCTCTCAGAGGCATCCAGGTGCTGCCGGAGCATCAAAACCTCTGCTCGAAGGGCCTGCAATTCTTCCTGAGCCTGCTCAGGGCTCTGGGGCCGGAGACACGCTCCTAAGAAGCCAGGTGAAAGACAGAGAAGGCATAATTAGATCATCTGAATATTTTATTTACTTTGTTTATAGTCTGCCATACTCACTGATGCTCTTTGGGGAGGGATGGTGGCTCAGTGGTAGAGTGTCTGCTTGATAAGCAGAAGGTCCCAGGTTCAATCCCCGGCATCTCCAACTAAAAAGGGTCCAGGCAAACAGGCGTAAAAAAACTCAGCTTGAGACCCTGGAGTGCCGCTGCCAGTCTGGGTAGACAATACTGACTTTGATGGACCAAGGATTTGATTCAGTATAAGGCAGCTTCATATGCTCAATGCATACTACAAAAAACCTTAGCTTTTACAGAGGAAATGTATGGTTCTGGGCAATGCTTGACAAAAAACCTTGAAACTGCAAATAGGTGTGTGGGGGGGGGGATTGAATGTGCCTTTCAGCAGTGAAGGGGTTAAACTTCAGAAGCTGCTTGGACTCCACTTGCCTACCTATCTCAGCAGCCAGCTAGTGTGATATAGCAGTAAGAGGGTTGGATTAAGATCTAAGAGATCTAGGTTCAAATCCCCCCTCTGCCATGGAAGCTGGCTGGATGACCTTGGGCCACTCAGTCAACCTAACCTACCTCAAAGGGCGGGTGTGAGAATAAAATGAAGGAGAGTGATGCAGGCTGCTTTGTGTCCTCCTCACTGGGGTGAAAGGTTGAGTATGAATGAATAAGTAAATTCTATATCAACTCAAATGTTTTTCTTTAAAAACTTTGGACTTTCACCTGTTACGATTTCAATTTCTATCTACCTTTCTCCATTTATTCTTTTGTAAAAAGTTTGGGATTTTTTAAGTTTAGAGGAAAAATACAAGCAGGGATGCCTCTTCTTTGCATATTAGGCCACACACCCCTGATGTAGCCAATCCTCCAAGAGCTTACCAGGCTCTTCTTACAGGGTCTACTGTAAACTTCGGGAGAGCCAGTTTGGTGTAGTGGTTAAGTGTGCAGACTCTTATCTGGGAGAACCGGGTTTGATTCCCCACTCCACTTGTACCTGCTGAGATGGCCTTGGGTCAGCCATCGCTTTCATAGAAGCTGTCGTTGAAAGGGCAGCTGCTGTAAAAGCACTCTCAGCCCCACCTACCTCACAGGGTGTTTGTTGTGCGAGGGGGGAAGGTAGAGGAGATTGTGACCGCTCTGAGACTGAGATTCAGAATCCAAAATCTTCTTCTTCTTCTTAATACCAAAGGAAACAATTCTTCACACAATTGGCTTATGGAACTTTCTGCCACAGGATATAGCAATGGTCACGGTCCTGGATAACTTTAAGAGGTGATTAGGAAAATTCCTGCAGGAGGAATGGTCTACCAGTGGCTGTTAGCCATAAAGGCCAAAGGGATACTTGGTGTTCAGAAATGTAACTAAAAATACTAGCTACCCCAGAGGAGGAGGAAACAGCAGTGTTGGATATAGGGCTAATTTTGTAGCAGTAACTCCCTAGGACACACACCCCTGATGTAGCCAATCCTCCTGAAGCTTACAGTAGACCCTGTAAGAAGAGCCCTGTAAGTAGGGTGGCCAGACCGTCCCGGTCTCCCGGGACTTTCCCGGTTCTGGCCACCAAATCCCGCCTCCCGGGCTGCCTATACCGGGACCATTTAAAGGTCCCGGTTTAGCCAGCCCCGGAGGCGGTGGGCCGTGGGCGCGGGCGGGGAAGGCGGCAAGTGAGGGAGGGAGCATTCCTGCGCGTGCGCAGGGACGCTCCCTCCCTCACTCGCCGCCTTCCCCGCCCGCGCGCGGGGCCCGGCGGCGGTGGCGGAGGCCTCTCCGCGGCCTCCGCTGGTCGCTGGAGGCCCTCCAGAGACTCTGGAGGGCCTCCAGCGACCAGCGGAGGCCGCGGAGAGGCCGCGGCGCGACCAGCGCCAAACAGCTGAGGCCTCTCTGCGGCCTCCGCTGGTCCCTGGAGGCCCTCCTTCCTTCCTTCCTTCCTTTCTTCCTTCCTTCCTTCCTTCCTTCCCTCCTTTCTTCCTTCCCTCCCTCCCTCCCTGTCGGTCACTTCCGGGTTCCTGTCCTGCATCTCGACCTGTGTTATTAGTGACAGGCTGCTTCGGCGTGCTGCTGCGCCGGCCCCCTGGGTCCCACAACGATGGGACCGATGCCACAGGGACGGGCTCGAAACACTCTATAACCCTCAAAAGAACAGCAGTCTAGCTCGCTTCCCCCGAGCCCTGCCGCCATAAGCCTCAAGGGGGCTCATTTTGCGGCATCTCCTGGCAGGAGGGTGGCACCCGCACGGGACACATATCAAATGAAAGAGGGGGCGCAGGGCTATCAGAAATAGCCGGCGGAGGGAGTCGGGAGACCACCCCACTGGGGGATCCACACCCCGAAAGTGATGAAGGTGGCGCAGATAGAGCCAACAGAGCAAACAGGACAAAATAAATAGGCTGCATTATGCAGCACAGTTGAGAAAGTGCCTTATCCGATATACTGATGAAGTATATACAGGATTTGAGAACAAAATTGTTTCCAGTGGTGATATTTGGGGGATTTTTGGGGACGTCACAGGAAGTGCTGTGAAGTCACTTCCTGTTTCCGGCAGTGGCATTTGGGGGAAATGATGTCATTTGGGGGAAGTGATGTCACAGGAAGTGATGTCACTTCCCGTTTCCGGCAGGTGACGTGGGGGAAATGATGTCACAGGAAGTGGCGTCACTTCCTGTTTCCGGCGGTGGCATGACGTCACCGGAAGTGGCGTCACTTCCTGTTTCCGGCGGCGCGCGCGCACCCCTACCTTCACCCCCCCCCAAGGTGTCCCTGGCTGGCCTTCAGACATTATGGTCACCCTACCTGTAAGCTCTTGGACGATTGGCTACATCAGGGGTGTGTGGCCTAATATGCAAAGGAGTTCCTGCTACAAAAAAAGCCCTGATTGGATACCATCTTTGTGCTTTGCTTATGCAGTTCCCAGAGACAGCTACAGGATGAGGACTTTTCAATCTGATTTAAACTCTCCCTCCCTCTCTCCTCTTCTCTGCAGATAAAACCTACTCTTCTTTCCTACTGAGTTTCTTTTGCATTGCAGAAGTTAATGTTTGTTTGTTTATCGGGTGTTTGTTTTTTATCATTTAAATATTTGGAAATTTAGAAAAGAGAAAGAACATAAAACGCAAATTAGTAAAAAATATGACTTGGCTTTTATGCGCAAACTACAGCAAATCTTAACTGCTTGTATGCTACCAGGCTTAATCTCCAAACATTATTCCAATGGCAGAACTTCATTTGCTATTGATACAGAATTATACTGGGGAGTCCACCACCCCTGCCTCGGACTTACCTTTCTGTTTGACTGCTGCTCCACGTTTCACAGCTGGCAACTCCAAATGGGAGGAGCTCGTGCTACGGCAGCTGCCACTAGGGGGCATCCTTTCCGCCCCCAACAGGCCCTGCTTCATGGAATAAGAGCAGAGAGGAAGAGATGAACAAATTGGCTGTGTAGCAAGTCAGAGACAGCTAGCAAAGACAGCTTAGCAAGGAATATCGAGCATGTTCATTTTCTGGGCTTTTAAAAAGCTACTGTGCTATTCCTACTGAAAAATGGAAAGTGGGTGAAAAAGTCCCAGTACTATTAAGGCATGTGATCGGCAATCTTTGTTGTCTTAAGGATCACTGCACTTATTTGCTGTGTTGTTGTTGTTGTTGTGTTTTGCGGGGAGCTTGTGGCAGGCTACCCAGAAACAAACTTGGATCCAGTGACAAAACCACTTGGGAGTCAGTCTTGGGACCAGCAGGGAGACCACTTTGGGATCAACCAGCAATTTTTCTCCAGGCCAGTTTGGCAAGGGATCTTGGAGGTTTGTTGCCATCTTCTGGGCATGGAAGAAGGGTCACTGGGGATGTGCATGTGGGGGGTGGGAGGTATTTGTGAAGTTTCTGCATTGTGTAGGGGGTTGGGCTAGATGACCCCGGAGGTCCCTTCCGACTCTATGATTCTGACTCACCTGAGTGGAGCAGGGTGGCACCAAGGGCAGAAAGGTGCAGTAGCCTCAGCAACAAGGCAGCCATTGCAGTCTGGTGCAGGGAAGCTCAAAGGAGGGGGACAGGGAGAAAACCTGGGTGGGAGAACAAGGACTCTGGGCCCAGATGTTTATAGGCAAAGTTGGGAGCAGAGGAGAAGAGGGCAAAGCCAAGCTCAAGGGCCAGGTGTGAAGCTGGGGCTATAAAAAGGGAGGAAGGGCAAATGGGAGGGAGCTGAGAAAAGAAGAAGAAGGCAGGCTGTAGCATTGTGGTGTTTCTCTTGTGTCATGCAGTGCAACCCTGAGATTAGGGTTGCCAAGTCCAATTCAAGAAATATCTGGGTACTTTGGGGGTAGAGCCAAAAGACTTTGGAGGTGGAGCCAGGAAACATTAGGGGTGGAGCCAAGATCAAGGCTGTGACAAGCATAATTGAACTCCAAAGGGAGTTCTGGCCATCACATTTAAAGGGACGGCACACCTTTTCAATTCTTTCCTTCCATAGGAAATAATGAAGGATAGGGGCACCTTCTTTTGGGGCTCACAGAATTGGACCCCCTGGTGCAATCTTTTTGAAACTTGGGGGTATTTTGGGGAGAGGCATTAGATGCTATACTGAAAATTTGGTGCCTCTACCCCAAAAAACACCCCCCCCCCCGAGCCCCAGATAGCCATGGATCAATTCTCCATGATTTTCTATGGGAATAAATCTCCATAGGGAATAGAGTTCCCAGCAGACATTTCCCTCCCCGCCCCACCCCACGCCGCTTTCTGATGACCCTGAAGCGGGGGGGGGGGGGGGGAGGGTCTCCAAACCGTGGGATCTCCTGCCCCCACCTGGGGTTTGGCAACCCTACCTGAGATGGGTGAAGTGAACCACACCTTCAAGGGCAGGGCTCATTTTGTAGCAGGATTTCCTTTGCATATTAGGCCACACACCCCTGATGTAGCCATTTCTCCAAGAGCTTACAGTGCGGTCTGTTCTAAGAGTTCTATAAACTCTTGGAGGATTGGCTACATCAGGGGGTGTGGCCTAATATGCAAAGGAGCTTCTGCTACAAAATGAGCCCTGGACTGGTTTTATAAAGTAACCTGCACAAGATAACAGCAACTGGGCTCATGACCTCAAGACCCCATGGGTGCCAGGTATGATGTTTCCCTGCCCCCAGAGGGCACTAGAGGGTCATAGTTTCTTCTGTTGTATCTGCCATGCAGGTTTTGGTTTTAAGCGCTTTCCAAACGTAACATGTTCTACATTTCAGTGCTGCTGAACTGTAACAGGCCAATTGTCTGCCTCGCTCTGCGATGCTTTCATAACAAGGCAACTGTGGCTCAGTGCCAGAGAACTTGCTTTGCATGTTCAAGTTCAAAAGACCTTTCTTTTGCTTGAGACACTGTCAGTCACTGTCATAGGGCTGACAAGTCCAATTCAAGAAATATCTGGGGACTTTGGGGGTGGAGCCAGGAGACATTGGGGGTGGAGCCAGGAGCAAGGGTGTGACAAGCATAATTGCACTGCAAAGGGAGTTCTGGCCATCACAACTAAAGGGACCACACAACTTTTTAAAAGCTTTCCTTAGGAAATAACGAAGGATAGGGGCACCTTCTTTTGGGGCTCATAAAAGTGGACCCCCTGGTCCAATTTGTTTGAAACGTGGGGGTATTTTGGGGAGAGGCACTAGATGCCATACTGAAAATATGGTGCCTCTATCTCAAAAAACACCCCCGCCTGAGCCCCAGATACCCTCGGATCGATTCTCCATTATTTCCTATGGGAATAAGTCTCCATAGGGAATAACAGAGTTCCCAGCAGACATTTCCCTCCCCTCCCCCCGCTTTCTTATGACCCTGAAGCAAGGGGAGGGCCTCCAAACCGGGGGATCCCCTGCCCCCACCTGGAGATTGGCAACCCTACACTGCCAGACAATACTGAGCGAGATGCACCAGTGATCTGACTTGGTCTAAGGCAGGGTCACATGCTTTGGGGGCAGGTCCATATCCCAGCAGAAGAGCACATGCTTTGTGCATGAACACCAAGGCTCCCCCTTCCCCCAAGACACCAGCAAACCTAGCAACGCCTACTGAATTTAATTGAAAGGAAGATGAGCACATTAAAAATGTTATATACACACCCTGACTTGGATAGCCCAGGCAAGTCTGATCTCATCAGATCATGGAAGCTAAGCATGGTTGACTCTGGCAAGTACTTGAATGGGAGGCCTTCTTGAAATACCAGCAGTCGGGAGGACAAGGGCAGGCTTTATTCAGCCACCTCTCTGAATATCCTCCAGGCCCCCAGTAGGGGTCAGTCAGTTTGGTGTAGTGGTTAAGCGTGCGGACTCTTATTTAGGAGAACCGGGTTTGATTCCCCACTCCTCCACTTGCAGCTGCTGCAATGGCTCTTGTAGGAGTTGTCCTTGAAAAGGGCAGCCGCTGTGAGAGCCCTCTCAGCCCCACCCACCTCACAGTCAGTCAGTCAGTCAGTCAGTTTAATACGGCTCTAGGCCAATCAACAACAACAACACAACACATCGATAACAGTACAACACAACACAACAGCCCACCTCACAGGGTGTCTGTTGTCGGGGGGCGGCGGGAAGTAAAGGAGATTGTGAGCCACTCTCACTCTGATTCAGAGAGAAGGGCAGGGTGTAAATCTGCAGTCTTCTTCTTCATCACCAGAGGTCGCCATGACTTCCAAGTGCAGACACACACACACACACACACACACACGATACAACAATATTTTAAAAATGTTATATGCACATACACAAAATAGTAATGGACGTAACTGTAACATGTAAGCAAATGTAAGACAACCCTCTCTGCAATTGGCATACTTAGGAAAGAAAACCCTAATCTTGCATTTGAATATACTGTACATGTTAGCTAATAGTACAGCTGCACTGGCATGCAGAAGGAGGTGAGCATTTAAAGGCTTTAATCCCCCCCCCCCCCGTATCCTTTTTGTCATTTACCAAAAGGGGACCCAGAAGCACAACAATTGAGCCCTTGTGGCTGTCTTTGAGAGGCAGCTTTGCCAGAGCTCCCCCCCACCACCCCTCCAGGCAAAAAGACTGCAGAAGCAATGCTACTCAATAATAACATTCCAATAGAGAAATAATTAAAAGACTGGCGATAAAAATGAATCGGCAAATCCATCGCTGCAATGAAATGGAAAACCAGCCCAAGGAAAAAAGATAAAAGAGAGGCAGTGAGGGGGTCATAAAAGTTAAACCCGTCAAAGCACAGGCTGCCTCTACAACCCAATGAGGTTAGGTAGTGGCTTCAGGTATCTGTATGGGGGGAGATTTTAAAGGCTGGCACTCCCCACCTCAATTTTGGCTCCGCTCCAGGAGCTGGGGCAGACGACACTCTTCCTGGCAGTGTGGCAAGTCCAGCATGCCCAGTTGGGCTTGCCAAACTCAGGGCTCACTTGTAGCAGGAGCTCCTTTGCATACTAGGCCACACACCCCTGATGTAGCCAATCCTCCAAGAGCTTACAGGGCTCTTCTTACAGGATCTACTGTAAGATCTTGGAGGATTGGCTACATCAGGAGCTCCTACTACAAAGTGAGCCCGGGTCAAACTTTTGTGTCTCAGGGTCTCAGAGTGCTAGATTGGCACGGAAGGTCTTTGGATAGGCTCATCAACGGTTATTAGACATGACAATAGAATTGCACCTCCATATGCAGAAGCAGTACACTTTAATATCAGTTGTGGTGGGGAGAAACAACAGGAAAAAGAAGAGATTGTGGATTTATACCCTGCTGTTCACTTGAAGTCTCAGAGTGGCTTACAATCTCCTTCCCATCCTCTCCCCACAACAAACACTTGGTGAAGTAGGTGGGGCTAAGAGAGCTCTCCCAGAACTGCTCTTGAGAGAACAGTCCTGAGAGAACTTGTGGCTGACCCAAGATCACCCAGCTGGCTGTGTGTGGAGGAGCGGGGAATCAAACCTGGCTCTCCAGATTACAGTCTGCCGTTCTTAACGACTACACCCAACTTGGTCTCTTAACCACTCAGGGGCCCATTCTTTTTAAACAGTTTTGTTGGGTTTTTTTTTTTTAAAGGGGGTGTTTTATATATGGATTAGAGATTATATCTGGATTAGAGATTATCTTTTTGATTGTGGTGATAACCAGGATTAACCCAATCTTTATTTCTATACAAGACTTTTGCCATGGCATTAATGAAATTACAAAATACGGTGTTAGGATTAGGTTTTGTGTTAGCAATAAACAGAAAATGCAGTCATTAAAATGCAAAACTCTGAGGGATGAAAAAAATGAGTCTGGCTGGTAAATTTGGGTCAAAGAAAATTTATCGAGACCTGAGTTGGGCCATCCTAGTTAGGGTGGAATTCTAGCAGGAGCTCCTTTGCAGATTAGGCCACACACTCCCTGATGTAGCCAATCCTTCAAGAGTTTACAAGACTCTTTTTTGTAAGCTCTTGGAGGATTGGCTACATCAGGGGTGTGTGGCCTGATATGCAAAGGAGTTCCTGCTAGAATTACACCCCTGCAGATCCCAAGACCCACATTCTCCTTGCTTATATAAACACACGCCAGCACCTCATCTCCTGCAAAGCATATCCCTTTTCTCTTGAAACGGAGCCCCTGCAACGAGCTTCTATCCATCTATCAAAATCAGCAAGAATTTCACGCCTGCCATTTACTGTCCATTTTTCCATGGGTCTGATCGGGCAGCCCTGCGGTCTGAAATCTCTCACAGCCACCAGCTCCGAAAACCCATCACCGCCGCCAAGCCCCTTCTGAACTGTTCCCAACAAGAACCTTGTAAAAGAGCACTCTGCTGATGAACTGCGGCCTTGTTAAAATTCCCAGCTTTTGGATTGGGCGGCGGCAGCGGGGTAGCAACGGAAGAACCTTTGGCTGCTGTCTTTCGGCTGGTGCTGCCTTGGCATAAACACAGGCGATAATTAACGACACTCATAACTTCGTCCGCTCTGCAAAGGGATGAGGACTCAGGGCCTTGTAAAGATGTCAGGCCCTGCTGAAGAAGCTGCATTAAACTGCATTAAACTGAGGGGGTCTGGGAGGCAGTGGTGCATAGAGGAAGGCTCGCATTTGGGTAGGGACTGCTGCAGAAAGGGTGTTTCTGTTATGTATTGGGACTGGAGTTTGGCCTTAGGGCCAGCAGGGACTTGGCTGAGCTGGAGACCCTAAAACAATAGCCACCTGGATTCAGGAAGGAGGCCTATCAGGGATCGTTGGGCCAGCTATTAACCTACAGTTGTGTGTAATGGGTTTTGGGTGGGGTTATTTGTATGCATAGAAGCAGGGCTGTTGGTCCTGCCAGCAGTGGAGCAGAGGTCCATCAGTGGCTATTAGCCAAATTTGGCCACTGTGTGACACAGAGTGTTGGACTGGATGGGCCATTGGCCTGATCTAACATGGCTTCTCTTATGTTCTTATGTTCAGTTCTGTTTCTATTTCACTATGCTGAATCTCTGAATAAAGAGCTGAACTCATTATCTCTTGGGCATCCTCATGCTTCAAACCCAGTACATTTTACTGGCAACGAAGGTGAGATCCTGGTGAGCGAGGAGCCCCAGCCATTGGCACCGTGCATTGCTGTACTCTGCATCCAGCACTGCGCAACGCCAGACGACATGGCTGCCGCTCCAGGACACTTCGATGAGTTCGACGCCACCACCGAGGACTGGGAATCCTATGCCTCCCGCTGTGCTCGGACATCATGGACAATGCAAAGAAGCGGGCCACTTTCTTCTGGGTCTGCGGTCGCTCGACAATCGAGATCGCCCATTCTCTGCTGGCCTTAAGGTCAAACTCCAGTCCCCATACATAACAGCTTCCTTTCCCTTCCTCTTTGCAAGCAGCCCTAGAAACCACTCCTCTGACTGATGCATAGGGTTCCCAACTCTGGGACTGGAAATTCTTGGAGATTTGAAGGCAGAGCTTGGGGAGGGCAGGGTTTGGAGAGGAGAGGGAACTCAGTGAGGAATGGGATTCCATCGAGTCCACCCTCTATTTTCTCCAAGAGAACTGATCTCTTTAGCCTGGAGAACAGTTGTAATTCCAGGAGATACAAGGCCCGCCTGGGAGGCTGGCAACCCTCTAAACTAGGGGACTCACCCATTGTGAGGTAAGATTTTACACTGTACACTAACAGGACCTAGAGTTCAAAGTTGCCCAGTGTAAACTGCAACCTCTTAAGTGTGTGTGTGTCTGTCTGTCTCTTGTGAGTAGGATATTCTGTGTATCCCAAAAAGAAATATTGTGTTCTTGCTTTTCACACATAACAGGATGGGATCCTGGCTCACAATTATGGTCTGCTTAGCAGGGACCCTTCAAATCACCAATTTCTCAATAATCTAACAGGTTTTATAATTCTGAAATGAAATGCTCTGGCCAGTCGCAGCCCGTGTGGGAGTGGCTATCGAATTTCCTGGCTTTGGTAGGTACGGACAGGAAGCAGCATACATCAGCCCAACAAACATGTTGGCAATATCACAGGAAACTGAAGGACTGGCTTGCCCAAATGCCATTTTGTGGAATTACAGGCCTTGCCACTCCCTTCCGCTTGGCCATGACTAAGCCTTGAGGCAGCAAAACCTGACTGTCTCAGTCTGGCCTGAATGGCACAGAAAGCACAAAGCAACGTGGAATTGGGCTAGCACAAGTGGCTGATAAGGTGAGGCATGCCTGGAGGCCCGAAGACTAATATGGGCTCTACCAAGGCAAGGTTGTTGTTCTTCCCACTGAGCACCCAGAAAAGTCAGACATGTCACACCACTCTTTCTTGCCTCAGCCTTTCTGAAAGAAAGAATTCATGCTCTCTCAAGGGCCGCTGTGACATGCAGAGGAGTTGAGCGAGCACAAGGCTGAGGGCAGGGGTTATTTTGTAGAAAAATAGGTGGTGGAGCTCATCCAGGGATTGTTATGCAGCTGCACATACTATTCAATGGACAAGGAGGTGGAACTCTCAGAAGGAGGAGGTGGAACTCTCAGAAGGAGGAGGCGGAACTCTCAGAAAGGTTCAGGAGCTGTGCTCCGGTGAGCTCCCACTGAATCTGAGGCCCGGCTGAGGGAGATCACAGGTTGTGAGGGGAAGGCAGCCCCTCCCAGAAGAGTCACCCCAGGTTTACCTTCCCATTGGTGTACTCCATGAGACACACTACTAGTCTCTAATCCAGGGGTTCCCACCTCAGTGCCTCTAGGCACCACAGCCTTCAACACCATAACTGCTGCCCACCAAGAAAGTGGGTGGGGCTAAATGGGGCTTTTGTCCAAGAGGGCTTCTGATTGGCTATGCAGATTAAATAATACTGAGTCCAGGAACTCCTTAGATTTTTCAGGGCATCAGCTTCTGAGAGACACAACCCTCTGTCAGCAGCAGTTGCCACCAGTGTTGGTTTGATTTTCTCACTCCTTTTCCTCAGTGGTTTTTTTTTTAATTATCCCTCTTCTACCTGCACTTTGGATTCATCTGTTTGGTTGGTTCTGCCTCCTGTAGCAGCCATTTTGTAGTAGGCGGAGACGGAGAAGGAGGAGGAGGAGATTGGATTTATTCCCTGCCCTTCATTCAGAGTCTCAGAGCGGTTTGCAGTTTCCTTTCTCTTCCTCTTTCCACAAGAGACACCCTGTGAGGTAGGTGGGGCTGAGAGAGATCTTTTGAGAACTGCTCTTGTGAGAACAGCTCTGAGAGAATTGTGACTCACCCAAGGTCACAGCAGCTGGCTTCTTGTGGAGGAGTGGGGAATCAAACCGGGTTCTCCCAGATTAGAGTCCTCTGCTCCTAACCACTACACCAAACCGGCTGTGTCATTTTGTGGTTGCACCCACTGCTCTGTGTCAGAATTTCAAACATACCCACAAGCTCAAAAGGGTTGGGGACCACTGCTCTAATCCTTTCTTTCATTTGCTTTGTTTCTGTACCTCCTTTCTCCCCAACGGGGAGGACCCCCAAACAGCTTATGTTGTTCTCTCCTCCATTTTACCCTCACAACTACCCCTGTGAGGTAGGTTAGTCTGAGAGCATGTGACTGGCCCAAAGTCACCCAGCAAGCTTCCATGGCAGAGTGGGGATTCGAACCTGGATCTCCCAGATCCTAATCTGACAAGCTTCAGCTAAGATCATGAAGCAGCAACATGAAAGAAGCGGTCTGAGCATCCCAAACTTTCAAGCCCGGCTCGTCCAAGGGGCTGTTCAGTTATTGCTGCATTGCGGCGCTATTTCTTCTTATCTTAAGAAGCAGAGCCTACAGGCTCAGTTGTGAGCTGAGTTAGTTCAGTTATTAAATAGTGTTCAAATTAAACTGGAGCATGGGGAAAAGAAAGAGGAGCTGGATAGAAATCCCAGACTGGCCATTCCTGACAGCCTTAAGCAAGTGTCTCAGTTTCACATCCCCTATTTGTCTAGTCGGACTTTTAATGACCTACCTCGCAGGGTTATTTGTGGAGGATGAGATAATTACCACACAGCATCATGGCCTGTTAAAAGCGCAGCAGGCAAACTTAACAAGGCCCACTGGATATCTTTAAGAAATCCCCTCAGCCTTTTAATGACATAGACACACATACCATCTGGTAGGAGGTGATATTTGCGTGGTACTGAAAGTCTAATTACGTAAAGTCTCAGACATTTGTCTTGTCCAAGTACGAAGTTGGAAACATTTTCCCCTGGTTATGCTTGCTTCTCTTGAGTTCCCGAACTCTCACCTTACCCTTCTGTTGCTAAGTGCTTGTTACCTTCCAGAGGTGAGTGAATGTGTTCTCTGTTTCATATCAGCTGGGTGTTTGTTTGCTTTTGTCAACAGATTTGGTTAGATGTTTTCAGTGCTGACTGTGTAGAATCACTGGTACTGCTTTTCACTGCTGACTGTGTAGGTTCATGGGTATCATATAGTTTTAGGTTTGTCAGCTTCTGAGAGGTGGGGAGCATGTAGATCATCCAGCTTTACAACTAATCTCCAGACCTTAGAGATCAGTTCCCCTGGAGCAAATGGCTTATTTGGTCGGTGGACACTAAAGCATCCTATCAGATGAGGCCTCTCCCTAAACCTTACCTTTCCTAAGCTTCATCCCCCAAATCTCCAGGAATTTCCCAACCCAGAATTGGCAACCTTAAGAACTGTATGAACAGCCTATGTTATCTATACATATAATTATGCACTTTTCTAAATAAACAAATAAGTTCTACTTCTATATGCTATCTTTAGCCTGACATGCTGCTGCTTTTATGACTGTTGGGTGGGGGGGAAATTTTTTAAAGAGGGAGGAGCATTTTGACTTTGAATTTTAATCATCTTTATTGCTGTGTTCTTTAAGCTGCCTCAAGCTCTTTTTCTGGAGAAGAGGCATATATATATTTATTAAATAAATGAATAAAACCACCCGTCTCTCTCAACCTAATCTACCTCGCAGTGTTATGAGGAAGATAAAGGAGGAAGAGAGAACTATGAAGAGAAGGAAGAGGTGGTTTTTATTCCCTGCTTTTCCGTACCGTAAGGAGTCTCAAAGTAGCTTACAATTGGCTTCCCTTCCTCTATCCACCACAGGCATCTCATGAGGTAGGTAGGGCTGAGCGAGTGCAGCAAGAGCGGTGATGGCCCAAGGTCACCCAGCAGGCTTCACGTGGACAAGTAGGAGAATCAAACCCAGCTCTGCAGGTTAGAGGCCGCCACTCTTAACCATGACACCACACTGGCTCTCTACTGCTCCTCTCCTCACAGTAGGTACCTGGTGAGGCAGGCGGGGCTGAGAGAATTTGGAGAGAACAGTGACTGGCCCGAGGCCACCCAGAAGGCCTCATGTGGAAGCAGTGATGGACTGGCCAGGGTGTCAGCTTGCCTGATGGCAAGTGGGCCCCCTTAAACATTAGGAAAGGTTCCCTGTGCAAGCACCAGTTATTTCCAACTCTGGGGTGACGTTGCTTTCACAACGTTTTCACGGCAGACTTTTTTTACGGGGTGGTTTGCCATTGCCTTCCCCAGTCATCTACGCTTTACCCCCAGCAAGCTGGGTACTCATTTTACCTACCTCGGAAAGATGGAAGGCTGAGTAAACCTCGAGCCGGCTACATGAAAACCCAGCTACTGCCAGGGATCGAACTCAGGTTGTGGACTGCAGTACTGCAGGTCTGCAGTACTGCAGCTTTAACACTCTGCGCCACGGGGCTCTTTTAAACATTAGACAATATGTTAAAAATATTAATGACCTTTTAGTTGCTTGAAAATCTAATAGAAGTTCCAGTAGTATTATTATTTGTTGTTGTTCAGTTATACAGTCGAATCCGACTCTTTGCAACCCCATGGACAAAGTCACGCCAGGCTCTCCTGTCTTCTACCATCCTCCGAAGTCTGCTCTGAAGTCTGCCCAGTATTATTACTGTAATGCAACTACAATCTACGTTGTATTTAGGGTTGCCAGCCTCCAGGTGGGGCCTGGGGATCTCCTGCTTTTACAACTGATCTCCAGCTGGTAGAGATCAGCTCCCTTGGAGAAAATGCAATCTGTATTTATCTTTAACATCTACTGCATACAGCCAGTAATATGTACAATATATATATATATAATTACCGGTACTACCGGTATATATATATATAATACACTATAATTACCGGTACTAGCATGTATATATTTATTTCGCAAAAGTCTTGATTGTACCTTTTCTCCACTTATGCATTTTTTTTGAAAATTTTATATTTTTTTCTCTTTCAAAAATTAAATGACAGCCTTAGAGTTGTGGGTGGGCCCCCGATGTCTCCTGGCAACCAGTATTTTTAGAGCCAATCCGCTACTGTGTAGAAGAGTGGGGGATTAAACCTAGTTCTTCAGATTAGAGTCTGCTGCTCTTAACCACTGCACCACACTGGCTATAGTATCCACTACTCCTCTTCCCATAACAGGCACCTTGTGAAGAGGTGGGGCTGAGAGAGTTCTGAGAGAACTGGGACTGGCCATATGTCACCCAGAAGGCCTCATGCAGAGGTGGAGTGGGGGAATTAAACACAGGCTGCAGTACTGCAGTCCTAAGCTCTGCTCACACCTGAGTTCAAGCTGGTTTCAGGTAGCCGGCTCCAGGTTGACTCAGCCTTCCATACTTCCGAGGTTGGTAAAATGAGTACCCAGCTTGCTGGGGGGGAAAGTGTAGATGACTGGGGAAGGCAATGGCAAACCACCCCGTAAAAAGTCTGCCGGGAAAACGTGAAAGCAACGTCACCCCAGAGTCAGAAACAACTGGTGCTTGCACAGGGGACCTTTCCTTTCCTCTAGATTGGAGTCTGCCTGTTATGTATCTGGACTCAAGGGAAGACATTGGGTGTTCCTGCCTAGCTCATTATGGAGCCATACGGTCTGAGCTTGGAGACTTGGGAACAAAGAGCTGCAGGATCCAAATCTCTGCAGCCCTGGACCAATCACAAGTCTCCCCCGGTTTGAATGACCCAATAACATGCTTGCGTGGGAACCCAGAGATGTATATAAGTTTGGCCCCTTTGGCCCTAGCCCCAGTCTTGTAATGTAGCCTTATACTATGCTACTTCTATTTAAGAGCTTGTTATCACTCATCCTCTAACGCCTCCATGCATAGAACCCACTTTACATACTGTCACTCTTTACCACACCCTGATGCTGTAAGTTGTTTTGGGTTTCCAATGGAGAGAAAAGGGGAGTATAAACATCTAAATTAAAATAAACAAGGAATTGATGCGCGCGTAATATTTCAAAATCTGCACATTTTTATGAGAGGAAAAATTGGTGCAAGGAAGAAGAGAACCACATAGCAATGAAGAATCCCATAGCTTCACTTGATCCAAAGAGAAGCAAATTCAAAACTGGAATTTGCAGAGCCAAATAACCTCAAAAGAGTGGCAAATAACCTCACCAAGATTTGCAAACAGAGGTAGCATCTCCTGGAATCGCAACTGATTTCCAGACTACAGAGATCAGTTCCCCTGGAGAAAAATGCTGCTTCCTAGGGTGGGCTCCATGGCATTATACCCACTGAGGCCCCTCCCCAGGTTTCACCCCCAAGTTTCTAAGAAACTTCCAAAACAGACTTGGAAGTCCTAGCAAAGCAAGTGATGGGGGCCAGAAGTTATGTGCCAGGAGCTGCATGCTCCAGCTGTCTTTTGGGCTACTCACTTCAGCTTGGTTGCTTCGCTGCTTCTTCCACTGAGCCAGCTCAGCCCGAGTCTCTTCCACCTGTTTCCGCAGTCTCCATAGTTCCCTTTCCTTCTCTTGATTCTGCTTCTCTGCTCTGGCAAGCTTGGTCCTCAGCTCTGGGATGGGGCAGGGAGAAGGGAGAAGAGGCTTAGGTGACAAAAGCAGACATGCCTCAGTTTTCATACCTGAATTCTGGATTATCGCATCCTCTGGGCTTATCGCGAGTGAAAACATATTCCAGGTGACCAGACAGGCAAGTTTCTAGCCCTTTTGTAAGGCTACCAACTCTGGATTGAAGCACAGCCAGCAGGAGGTGGTGACAGCTACAAGCATAGACAGCTTCAAGAGGGGATTGGATAAGCATATAGAGTAGAAGAAGATGATGATATTGGATTTATATCCCGCCCTCCACTCCAAAGAGTCTCAGAGCGGCTCACAATCTCCTTTACCTTCCTCCCCCACAACAGACACCCTGTGAGGTGGGGCTGGAGACGGCTCTCACAGGGTATTGATGGAACTCTCTGTCTGGGGCAGTGATGCTCTGTATTCTTGATGCTTGGGAGGGGCAACAGTGTGAGAACTTCTAGTGTCCCGGCCCCACTGATGGACCTCCTGATGGCACCTGAGTGTTTTTGGCCACTGCGTGACACAGAGTGTTGGACTGGATGGGACATTGGCCTGATCCAACATAGCTTCTCTTATGTTCTTAAATTCCTGGAGATTTAGGAGTGGAGCCTGAGAAGGCAAGGGAGCTCAGCAGTAGGGTTGCCAGTCTCCTGGTCGGGGCAGGTTTTTTCCCAATTCTGTGGTCTCCAATCCCTACCCCCAAACAGCCCCCTCCTGTGTTGACATTATCAGTGCCATGATGTCACCTGGAAGTGACATCATCACACTGGGCATTTTTTTTAATATTGTTATAAAGTTAAGGGGGGGAGTACAGAAAAAAGGAGGGGATATAAAGTAATAATTAATCATCTAAGGCTTTTACATAGATCAAGGCCATCATTGTAGTATATAATATATAGATCAAGAGTAGGTTATTTCAGGATATTCCTCTTAGGTAAATTAAATGAAGCTGTCATAACATATATGCATATTTTAACAAACCATCTTAATGTATATATTTTATCTAACATATTATTTTTGGTATTTTGGTATAATTTTTTGCATACTGCTTGTAATTCTTTCTCCAAAGTGTAAGTTAAGATAGGCTTAATTAGTAAAATAAATATAATGCTCATTAGAAAATAGCTACAATCTCTCATATTCTCCTGACTCTTCAGTTATTTCAGGGGAGACAAGCTGATCTTCAATGAAGGCTTCTTTGAGCAGAAACGCAGTTCCGGCTGGCTTGGCACCAGGGGTGGAGCCTAATATGCAAATGAGTTTCTGCTGGGCTTTTCCTACAAAAATAGTCCTGTCTTCAATTATCGATCTTGATCCATAATATGAGACATATGTCTTCCATTTTCACTAAAATTCTTTAATTGGTTTGATTGTTCAATAGGTCTTTTGTTTACCACATTATAAAGTTCTTCTGCGTCTTCCAAGAGGAGACATATGACAGGAGGCTGTGTACCTCTGGGAGACACGTGCGTGCAGTTCTGATCATGACCGCCGCAGGCATGGAGAAGGGGGCTCATGCTGACCACATAGACTGTTTTTGTATCCTAAAGCCACTTTAGGCTTCTTCGGGATAGTTTTAAGAAAAAGAAAACAGTACCAAGATTGGCGGGGGGGGGGGGGGCATGCTGAAGCCTTTTCTCCATTCGTGCAATTAGAACTTATGCAAATTTATGCAGACATAAATTAATTTATTAAAATGCACGCTAGTTAATTAAAACTACTTTTAAAAAAATCAAGTGACAGTTTTAGAAAGACAAATTTGAAAACGTACCAAATTCAATAATAGCAGTTAAAAGCCATCAGTTCCACTTAGGGTGTGTTCACACTGTACTAAATAATTCCTTTTGCAACTGGATTTTTACTGTGTAAGAACAGCAAAAATCCCATTGCAAAACATATTATTTAGTGTCGTGTGAATGCACCCTTAGGGTTGCCATGTCCCCTGAAGCTGCTGGCAGGGGACAGCATGCACAGCATTATGATGTCACCCAGAAGTGACATATTGCGCCATGCATGTTGCATGGGGACGCTCTAAGAGTTTGTGGGAAACTATGGTTTCATGTGGGGATGCTCTAGCAATTTGGGGGGGACTCTATGATACCATAGAGTTTCCTCCCCAAATTGTTAAAGAATCCCTGCGTGAAACCACAGTTTCCTGCGAATTCCTAAAGTGCCCCTGCATGACTTACCTGGCACGATATGTCACTTCCAGGCTCTGCATATGCCACATGGCAACTCTTTGGAGGCAGGTATCCCCCCCGCAGCCTCCTCCCTGCTAGCGGGTTGGGGCCTGCCAAAGTGGGGGATCCCCCGCCCCTGGCGGGAACTTGGCAGCCCTAGTTCCACTGAGCTTGTAGTGATTCAGAGTGTTATAGCAAAAGACGGGAAAGTCAATTTAGATCATCAGTCAGCCAAGCCACTCTGTCTCAGTCTACCTTGCAGGAGTGCTGTAAGGTCAAAAGAATTAGATGAGGAGAAATCAAATATGCTACTCAAGAGCAAGAGCAGGATACAAATCTATAGACATGGAATAAGCTTCCATAAATCAGTTTTTCAAGTGCCACTGAACTCTTTGCCATTTTTAACCCCCAACAGATTAAAATGGTTACTGTTCTTGTGCTACAGAATGTACAGGAAACACCTGCTGAAGTCTTTAAAGCTGGGGACATGCAGCAAAAGCAGACTTTCCAGCAGTATCAAAGTAGAATCTATTTGCCCTGTTCTCATGTATTCCGGAAGTAGAATTATGCAAAAACAACTACCGACAAGCAACCAAGAATACAAAGAGGCCGCCAGAACCCATTAAAATGGACCTCGAAGGAGGCTTGAGCAAATGAGCCACATGGCAAAAGAGGAAAAAAGGGAAAGCTCTCAATACCTTCATTGTCCTTCTTCAGCCACTCTCCTGAAGATACCAGTTCTGATGCCACTGACCGCATCCCTTCGCCATTCTCTGTGGGGACAGGACTCCCAGGTGGAGCACCTGGGCAGGTGGTCTCTTGTCGCCAATGGGTCACGGGTGTCTCGTTCTCCCAGGAACTTGCAAGCAAGGAGCCATTGCGTTGAATCTGCTGGAAAAGTAAAGGGGAAAGACTCTTTCTTTCTTTCTTTCTTTCTTTCTTTCTTTCTTTCTTTCTTTCTTTCTTTCTTTCTTTCTTTCTTTCTTTCTTTCTTTCTTTCTTTCTACTTTTATCCTGCCCTCTCCGCAAGCGGACTCAGGGCAGCTAACAATCAGTTCAAACATCTCCAATTACAATTTTAAAACGATAAAATACAATTTAAAAAACATTTTATGGTGCTGTTTAACTTTAGTTAACTTCAGTTGTGAAAGCAACGTCACCCCAGAGTCAGAAATGACTGGTGCTTGCACAGGGGACCTTTCATTTCCTTAACTTCAGTATAGGCAGGATCTTTCTTTCTTCTGACAGTGATCCTATGATTATCGTAATTTCTCAGCAGTGCAGGGGGGCAGTCCTCTCCCAGTTAGGTGTTGAAGGCCTGCTGAAATAATTCAGTTTCTCAGGCCCTGCAGAATTGGGAAAGATCCTGCAGGGCCCTTATGGCCTCCAGGAGGGCATTCCACATTTCTGGTGCTGCCACTGAAAAGTCACTAGCCCATGTAGAACTCAGTATGGCCTCCCTTGGTCCGGGGATAGACAGTAGGTTTTGTGTCCCTGAATGTAGTGCTCTCTGGGGAACACAGTGCTCTCTGGGGAAGATGGACTCTTATGATCCAATACAAGCCTGTAAGGCTCTGATTAAATGAAGAAGAAGAAGAAGATATTGGATTTATATCCCGCCCTCCACTCCAAAGAGTCTCAGAGCGGCTCACAATCTCCTTTACCTTCCGCCCCCACAACAGACACCCTGTGAGGTGGGTGGGGCTGGAGAAGGCTCTCACAGCAGCTGCCCTTTCAAGGACAACCTCTGCCAAAGCTATGGCTGACCCAAGGCCATGCTAGCAGGTGCAAGTGGAGGAGTTCTCCCAGATAAGAGTCCGCACACTTAACCACTACACCAAACTGGCTGGGGGGGTGGAGGTGGGGAGAGGAGAGGAGAGGAGCAGCAAGTGGCAGAAAAGAGGGACATATCCTGTACTCACACTTGTTCCAGCTGCAAGGGTTCTGCTGGGCTCTGCTTTGACCTCTCCACCACCTGCAGGGCAGAGGAAGTATCAGGGTCCTGTTCAGACCATGAGGTATCACTTTCAACATTGCACAGATGAGCACCGCATCTTTATATGCATACCACCATATTTAGTTATGGATTTGAAAGGCGAGAGTGTTCTCCTTGTTTCTCAACTATATCTTTAACCAAAAGAACAAAAACTGTCTGAAGAGGGGGAAAGTTTTCCCTCAGAGAAGCACCAAATTGCTGCGAATGCTGAAGATGACAAGAAGGAACTGGATGGGATGACACACAACTCCTCCAAGTTAGAAACATACACAGTCTGAGGCTGCATCCCTGGGGTGTGTGGGTGTGGGTATGGGTGTAGATCTTTATGCTGACACTTTATTATTTGCTTTATTTACCTCATTTATACCCTGCCTTACTTTCCTACAGGGTCCCAAAACGGCTTGTCATTTTTTTAAACCCTCAGGTTAGGCTGAGAGAAAGCGACTGGCTCAAGGTCAGCCAGCTTCCATAGCGGAGTGGGGAGTTGAACCGGGGTCTCCCAGTGCTAGTCCAGTACTCGCTATCTTTTTCTACCTCTGTAGTTGGAACTTATACATTTATAGTCACATTTGAGCCTTTGAGGATCCTCTATGATATTCCGAAACCCCTGCTCTGAACTTTCCATTATCTGTTATTACTAAAAATGTGGGTCTAGTTTTCACTGAGGGAACAAATCTATGTCTGGGATCTACCACTTCTACCAATTGCTTGTGTGACTAAATGTCTTACACAAAAAAGATCGTTGAACATAGAAGACTAACATCCCAAAGAAAGGAAACTAGTGTTTCCCCTAACATGCTAGTTTTCTACACACGTGGCTACATACAGAGGACCTGTAAAAAGGAGTTCCTCTGAAGCTTTCAGCTAACCAGCAGGCAACCATCATTCTAGCCCTGCCCAAACTGTCCTTTTGCTCACCCAATGGCATAGTGGCAATGGTTTCCATCAATAGTAACTGGACGGTTATTATGTCTCTGCCCACCTGCCCTTCAGTGCAAATAGCACAATGGATTATTACTGGCTTGCCATCTGTTTTTAAGACTGGATTCTAATTTTTATGGTTTTATGATGTGGTTTTATTGTTCATACTTTTGTTGTGACCCAGCCTGAGCCCGTTTCGGGGGAGGGCAGGATAGAAAATAAATAAATAAATAAATACATAAATTTATCTGCAGGAATGTTCTGTCAGGGAAGGCCCACAGTTCGAAGCGGTACAGACAAGACACAGGGAGAATTAGGCCTCAGGTCATCAGGCCTCTGAGGGAAAATGTACAGATTGCAGACTGCTGAGCAACAATTTCATTCTGCTCCCACTTTCTAAAATCTAATGAAGAGGCTGGCAAACAACTTCAACACTTAATAGTACTTTTAAAAATAGTTTTGTAGATTTAAATTAACCATAAAATTAGGCGATCTGTAAGTTTTTGCTGTTTGCATTGGCTTGCCACTCCCCGCCACACAAAATTTCAGGCTACCGGGCTCTCTGGGGAAAAAAGCAGGAAAACATCCCCCTCCACACAACAATTTCTTTTCCAGAGTGGATGGGAGATAGTAAAAAGGGTCTGGAAAATTTTGAGACCACCTGGTGTCAGCTCAAGAAAGTTGGGGGCCTTCACAGGCACCTGGATGTAAGTCCACATAACTGGGAATAGGCAAGGTGTAGAAACTGAGAAGCCCCCCACCCTGCCTCTGACTTTTTCAGGTGTCCTAAAGATGGCAGTGCCATTAAGCTGGGTGAATGCTTCTAGACGCCTACACTTTCTAGTAGTCTTACCCCAGCTAAGACCTCACTTTACCACACTGACTGCTTTTTTGTCAATGTTTCTTGTCTGCCTTCCTATCCCACCTGGAGCACTTTCAGGAAAGAACACAATCCAAACACAATTATTATGCCATCTGGATGGCAAAGTGCACGTTTTCAAAGATCCCACCCAAACAGGTGACGTTTTCCTGTCATAAACCCCTCATGGCTGCCATTTTCCCAGTTATGCCACCAACTGGTGGCACGGCAGGGAAAATGGTGGCTGTGAGGGGCTGACTAAAGAAGAGTGGATGAAGAAATCCCACATGGAATTTTCACTGCCAATGCATTCACAGAGGTGACTGAAGCAACACAGAAAATCCTCATTGTGTGGCAGCAGCACTACCATGGTGGCTATAGATGTGGGAGTGTCAGCTGCCACCACCCTCACATTATCCCGCAACTGGCAGTCCCTCCTTTCCGTCACACAATGAAGTCACAGACGCTGTCTTGATCCCAAGCCCCTAATTCTATCTCCATCTGCCAACGCCTCTAATCCTCAGGGTTTGGCACGGCAGGAAGCAGCTCTCATTGGCCTAAGATAACCCATATCATTTCCTCTTTGAGTTTTTTACCTTCAGCACGTGGTGTCGGGGAGCTCCAGCTGGAAGACGGAAGAACCAACTTGGACCTTGAATGCAGCCTTTCAAGTTCCAACTGACACCTGTAGGATTTTTTAAAAAACAATGAGAAATGGGGGGGGGGGCGGGGGGAGTAAGGGCTGCAGTCTGAGTGTCACTGTTGGAAGTATTCATCAAGAGCACAGAAACCTCTGTGAGAGAACTGGAGCCCCACAGAGAAGTTGCTGTTCGTATAAATATTTTTTTGTAAAAAACAAGACATCTAAAAAGAAATGCCTAGGGCTATAGCTATAACGAAGTGAAGTGTAGCATAGCTAAGAGGTGAAACTATGAACCACAAGTTCTGTGTTCAAATCTAACCTCTGCTATAGATTTTGACCCACTGGTCTTGGACAAGTTGCTGATTCCACCCACCCCCACAATTCCATCCACCCCCACCCCTGGCCATATGCAATACAGGGATAATAATGATAGTGGCATACCTTACAGAGTTGCTTTAAAGATTATTGAGTTAATATGAAGCACTTTAAGTTCTCTAAAGCTCTTTATATAAGCGTTGTATTTTATAAAAATAAAAATGTTTCTGCGCTGAGATAAAACCAAATTACCTCAAAATCAGGTACACTGTGCATGTGTGTGTGTGTGGATAGCATGCTGACAGCCAATCAGTTTGTGGCAACCCAAGGCCCATAGGATTTTAAAGGCAAGAGATAAGCAGGGATTGTTTGCCATTGCTTTCCTTTGCACAGCAACCCCAGTTCTCCTTGGTAGACTTCAATCTACTAACCACGGCTAACCCTGCTTAGCTTCTGAGATCTGATGAGATCAGGCTGGTCAGAGGTATTCTGGCTGCTATGATTTCCATAGATCATGCAAACTGAGAAAAAAAAAATGGCAAATATCTACTTATTTTGGGAAATGTATTCCAATTCTACTTAATTCATAGGGAAGAGCAAGCACCAATGCCCAGCCCCATGGTGTTTGGACATACAACGAAACTCTTCCTTCTAACTTCTGAAATTTCTCTAAACACTAGCAGGACACTTTCAGTATATACCTGAAAGCTAGAAATATAGTCATTATTTTTAAAAACTGTCTTTTTAAGGGCACACAGGTCCTGCAAACAGGTTTGCATTGTGTTCTTTGCAGCAGTAACAAATACTTGCAGCAGCCTTC
Organism: Heteronotia binoei; assembly: GCF_032191835.1. NCBI lineage: Eukaryota > Metazoa > Chordata > Lepidosauria > Squamata > Gekkonidae > Heteronotia > Heteronotia binoei. The sequence continues at coordinate 259,162,765 of NC_083223.1, forward strand.
ACTGCCCTTTCGACGCAGATCCCACTGCTGACACCAGTGTTTACATACCTACGCAGCTCTTCCTCAAGGTCTGCTTGGCGGCGGGTCGCCTGAGCTAGCTGAGCTTCAAGGCAGCCCTGCTGGGCTTCTTTGGCTTGCAGCTCCTGGGCTAGACGCTGGCGAGCTCGTTCTGTCTGCTCCCGGGCTTCAGCCAGGCTCCGGTTCTGCTGAGAAATGAGGGACCACGAGACTCTCTCTTCTTCGTGCTGCAAAGAACAAAGGAAGGAGAGCTTCTTAAATGAAGAGTTGCTATGTGCTCAAAAGTTATAGAGCAGGGTGGCCAAACTGTGGCTTGGGAACCACATGTGGGTCTTTCACACATATCATGTGGCTCTCGAAGCTCCCACTACCCTGTCGGCCATCTTGGAGAAGGCATTTCTCTCTTTAAATCATTCCTCCAAGCCAAGCCAGCTGGCAGCTTGGAGAGTGCATTTAAGGTTAAAGCTGCTTTCTTTTCACCTTTCCCTCCCTCCTCATTTATTTTCCTGCTTTCCTGTCTTGCAGCTCTCAAACATCTGACGTTCATGTCTTGTGGCTCTCAAACATCTGACATTTATTCTATGTGGCTCTTACTTTAAGCAAGTTTGGCCACCTCTGCTGTAGAGACATTCCTCTCCCCCAAAATATCATAGCCAGGGCTCTGGTCCTTCTGGATGCGCGCACACACACACATCACATTAAAAGATTAAATGAGAAGTCCATATGACCCAATGAGACATATTAAGTATACTTGGAAATATTTAAGTTTTGCAATATTTCCTTTTCCATGGTTAGGTTTTCAGTAAGGAATTTATGCCAAGTAAGAGACACAGAACTGTGGGTGGGTGTACAGTTGCCAGGTCTCCTTTAGCTACTGGTGTGGGGGGGGGGGCAGGAGACATAAGAGTTGCCAGTTTCAGGTTGGGAAATTCCTGGAAATTCAGGGATGGAGCCTGGGGAGGACAGGCACCTCAGTGGGCCCTCCAAGCAACTATTTTCACCAGGGGAACTGATCTCTGTAGTGTAGAGATGAGCTGTGATTCTGGGATACCCAGGCCCCATCTGGAGGCTGCCCCCCCAAAGTGTGTGGGATTTCTTTCTCTGGCATCTTGAGGTCTCGGGACTTGCTTTATTTTGATAAACTCAGAACTGAGATTCTTAACACTGCTGTCACATATTGCAATGCCCAATGAACCCATGGTTTCACAAAGCAACCTTAGATAAGCTGCTCTCTCACCTACCCCTAGGGGGCTGCCAGCTCTGAGTTGGGACGTAACTGGGGATTTTGGGGGCGCAGCCTGGGGAAGGTGGGGTTTGAGGAGGGAAGGGACCTCAGCAGGGTAGGGTCCACCCTCCAAAGTTCTTATTTTCTCCAGGAGGGCTGATCTTGGTCATCTGGGGACAAATTCTAATAAAGGGAGATCTCCAGGTGCCGCTTGGAAGCTGGCAACATAAGAGAAGCCATGCTGGATCAGACCAATGGCCCATCCAGTCCAACACTCTGTGCCACAAAGTGGCAAAAAAACCCAAGTGCCATCAGGAGGTCCACCAGTGGGGCCAGGACACTAGAAGCCCCCACCCCAAGCACCAAGAATACAGAGCATCACTGACCCAGACAGAGAGTTCCAACAATACGCTGTGGCTAAGAGCCACTGACAGACCTCTGCTCCATATGCTTATCCAATCTCCTCTCGAAGCTGTCTATGCTTGTAGCTGTCACCACCTTCTGCGGCAGTGAATTCCATGTGTTAATCACCCTTTGGGTGAAGAAGTACTTCCTTTTATCAGTTCTAACCTGACTACTCAGCAATTTCATTGAATGTCCATGAGTTCTCATATTGTGAGAAAGGAAGAAAAGTACTTCATTCTCTACCTTCTGTATCCCATGCATAATCTTGTAAATCTCTATCATGTCACCCCTCAGTCGACGTTTCTCCAAGCTAAACCCTACCTCCCCCCCCCCTCAGTATCATGGGAAAACACCACCACTAGCATCCCTTGCAGGGAGGATTACTAAAATAATGTATATGAACACTTGGGAAATACAAAAGTACCATGCTTTTGCAAGAGCTGGAGAGGCGTATCAGTTACAAATCTGGTTCAGAATCTCGGCCTAAACTCACTGTATGTTTTTTTTAGCCACACAGTGGGTACATGTCCCCATCTGAAATTTGAGTAGGTGGCTGCTTTGTTTCAAAGCATAAAATCCAAAAATATATGTGGGTGAAGAGTTCTCAAATAGGTTTGTGAAGATTAAAACAATCAGGCTTTACAGAAACACCCTGGTGCATAAAAGAGCATAAAAACTAAATCAAAGTGAGATTTTAAAAAGCAGAAGTCTTAAAAAGAAGAGCACGAAAACAGTCATTGATGAAATGCATGGGAGGGAGAGGGAATAAGGCAATCTCATTTGATTCCTAAAGAAAAACAAAACGGGTGTCAAGAAAGTCTCAAATAAGGTTATTCCACAATTGGGAAGCCACCACAGGAAAGTCCCTGTCCCCCTGCCCATCACAGCTTGCCTAATTTCACAGAGCACATTCTCAGAAGACGACCTCAGAGAACAGGCAGGTTTGTGTGAGAGCTGGTGGCACTTCAGGTAACCATAGTGGCCTTCCTTAAGGGGCTGCTGTCATGACTGCAGAGACAATGCACATGAAACTCTTTGGAAAAACATGTGAGGAGGTGGCAGGTTGGGTCAGAACGTGAAAGTCTAGGTTGCACACACAAAGTGGGTTGCAGAGTCTTAAGGGAGCCCTAATGCAAACTAAGTTGCCAGCCAGGTCCCCCCGACAACTGGTGGGGGATAGGGGGTAAAATTGCCAGCTCGAGGTTGGGAAACTCCTGGAGATTTGGGGATGGAGCTTAGAGAAGACAGGGACCTCATTGGAGTTCAATGCCACAGAGTTCACCCTCCAGTCCATTTTCTCCAGGGGAACTAATCTCTGTAGTCTGGAGGTTAACTGTAGTTCCAGGGGATCCTCAGGGCCCACCTGGAGGCTGGCATCCCTAACACACTATTATTCAACTGCTCGCTCTCTCCTTTTGCAATGCATGGCCTACTTTACAGGGTGGTTGTTAGGACAGCAATGAAGATCCTGTGAATTTAGGGGGAAGTATCTGTGAGTTTCCTGCATTGTGCAGGGGGTTGGACTAGATGACCCTGGAGGTCCCTTCCAACTCTATGATTCTATGACTACCAAAAATAAATGTATACAATGCATTTTGAATGCTACAGAAAAACATGCTTAGCCATCAGTCACAGCCCTGCTATGATTTTTATTCTCCGATGACGCACCAGGCCAGCAGAAACATCTTTGTGGGCCCACCCCAAAGACAGGGCCCAACTCTTCTGCTCTGACCTTTCCTAATACCTGGAGACCTTGGAGGCGCAGCCTGGAGACAGTGGGGTTTGGGGAGGCGAGGGACCACATCTTGGTACAGTGCCATAGAGTCCACCCTTCAAAGCAGCCATTTTCTCCAGGGGAGCTGATCTCTGCCATCTGGACATCAGTTGGTAAAGCGGGAGATCTCCAGGCCCCACCTGGAAGCTGGCAACCCTACCCTTTCCGGTTACCTTCTTTCTCTGCTTGTGCATTATGGCCTCCAGGGTGTCTAGCTGCACCTGCTTCTGCTGGCGCTCCTTCTGCAAGCGCTCCAAGCGCTGCTCCACCTCGGCTATGGCCCTCAGGGCCTGGACCGGCAGCCCCACCTTCCATTCTTCGGCCGGCCAGCTCATGATACCCAATTAGTGCCCCGGCTGGGCCTGCAGTCAGGCTTGCGATGCCAAGGCCTTCTTTTCCCCCACTCTCTCCGTCCTCCAAGGACAGATTGCTGGGATTATAACGCCAGCAAGGGTTTAGGGCCGCGTCAGAGCTGAAATCCCTCCTACGTCCGACAGCAGACGGGGCAGGAAAGGGCCAGTCACATGCACCTGACAGGGCCGTTCACAAGGTCATCCTACTCCGGATTTTCAACTCTGGGTTGCACTGGAGGCAATTGGGATTTCGGCCTTCCTCTCAGAGTTTGCAGGAAGAGTCCAAACTCAGGATGAGGAACAAAGAAACCAGGAGGGTGCTGTTTTCCACAGGACCGCCTTCTCTTCCCATTTGAAATGTTAAGCCCACCCATTTTTCCGGCATGTTCTTCTGGTCTCCCTCCTTTCTGTGAGAAAGTATGAATGAGGCAAGGGCCACCAATGCAGGCATGAAAAGTAGGCTTTCCTCCTTGGCGTAGCCAAAGCATAGAGAACGTAAGCAAAGAGCAGGTGAGATCTAACTTGTCAGGGCAGAAGCTGGCCAGTCCTCCGAAATTTACTGGTTTTGGTTTTCTCCACCGTTAGTTGTCTGGCAGATTTAGGGATTAGAAAAGTGCGCTAGTAATTCTCAATTGAAGATTTTAGGCCTACAGTAGGGTTGCCAAGTCCCATTCAAGAAATATCTGTGGACTTTGGGGGTGGAGCCAGGAGACATTAGGGGTGGAGCCAAGATCAAGGCTGTGACAAGCATAATTGAACTCCAAAGGGAGTTCTGGCCCTCACATTTAAAGGGACGGCACACCTTTTCAATTCCTTCCATAGGAAATAATGAACAATAGGGGCACCTTCTTTTGGGGCTTATAGAATTGGACCCCCTGGTCCAATCTTTTTGAAACGTGGGGGGTATTTTGGGGAGAGGCACTAGATGCTATACTGAAAATTTGGTGCCTCTACCCCAAAAAACAGCCCCCCCAGAACCCCAGATACCCGCGGATCAATTCTCCATGATTTTCTATGGGAATAAATCTCCATAGAGAATAATAGAGTTCCCAGCAGACATTTCCCTCCCCTCCCCCCGCTTTCTAATGACCCTGAAGCGAGGGGAGGGCCTCTAAATCGGTGGATCCCCTGCCCCCACCTGGGGATTGGCAACCCTAGCCTACAGTCTCTTTTTTTAATTGAAAAAATTAATAGCCTCCAAGTCCCAGCCCTTGCTTCAACACCCCTAAGCTCCAGGGCTCCACCTCTTCATAGTGGCAGCCTCAAGAGAGCTGGCAGCTTGACTTAGGCCTCTGAAGCATCATTTATGTTCCAGTAGGGCAGTGCCAACTTCAGGTTGGGAAATTCTTGTAGATTTGAGGTTGCATTTGAGAATCCAACCTGATATTTTCTCCCGGGGGATTGATCTTGGTAGTCAGGAGATCAATTCTAAGCGATTTCTAAACTCCAGGACCCACCTGGAAGCTGGCAACTAGGGCTTCCAGCTTTGGGTTAGGAAATACCTGGAGATTTGGAAGGTGGAGCCTGGAGGGGAAGGGGGAGAAAGACCTCAGTATGGTGTAACTCAGGAGAGGGGAACCTCCGTCCCAAGGGCTGTATACGGCCCTCGAGGTCACTTGGTGTGGCCTTCGGGGATTGCTGGGCCAAACCGAGCCATGTGGCAGCCTCCCTGGGGCCTGGCTGGCGAGTGAGGATCGTGGGGCCCAGCCGCGCTGTGCAGCAGCCTCCCCAGGGCCAGGCAGGGATCACAAGGCCCAGATGTACTCTGCAGCAGCCTCCCTGGGGCCTGGCTGGCCAGCCAGAATTGCTGCAGGGCCTCAAAAAGTTACTGTCACAGTTCAGTTTGCACTTGATTATCCTAGATGATGTGGCCTAATATGCTAATATTAGGGGATGTGGTCTAATATGCTGCTAAGTTCCTGCTGGGCTTTTTTTGCAAAAAAGCCCTGGACCTATACATTTGCCTTGGGCAGCAGGCCGTGTGTGTGCGTGTTCGCACACCAGATTAGGCTCTTTTCACATGACTTCAAATAGAAAAACAATTATTTGCATTAATTTTTATGGCCCACGAATGATGTTATAATATCCATACAGCCCTTGGCAGAAAAAAGGTTCCCCACCCCTGGTATAACTGATCTCCGGCTGGCAGAGATCAGCTTCCCTGGAGAAAATGGTTGCCTTGAAGGGTGGACTCTATGGCATTGTACCCTGCTAAGGCCCTTTCCCCCTCAAACCCTGCCCTCTCCTGGCTCCACCCCCCCACTCTCGAATCTCCAGGTATTTGAAACACAGAACTGGCAACCCTCCAAAGCAGCCATGTTCTTCTGGGGAGCTGATCTCTGTAGTCCCAGGCCCCACCTAGAGGTTTGTAATCATAAGTACCATCCCTAGTTTGAAACCGCTGTGGGATTCTGGGGAAGGTTTAGCAAGGGACTGAGGCTCAATTCAGGCCCTAACTCCATGACAGAAACCGCTTTGGATTTATTGCATCCAACTAGGCTTCCCAACCCTCCCGCCCTGGCGGGGGACCCCAGGATTTCCACCCTCTTCCCCCGCCTTCCAAAAAATCGGAAGCGGGGGGAGGGGGAAAACGGCGCCGGGGAGCATGGCGAGCCGCCCCATCCCAGAGCGGGCGAGGCTGCCGCGCCGCCGCCGCCCCCTCCCTGCCCACCACAGCTGCTCCTCTGAGATGGGCCCAGGCTGAGCCCATCTCGGAGGAGCAGCCAAGAGGCGGCAGCAGTGCAGGCAAAACCAGGGGAGGGCGGAGGCAGGCCAGGAGCATGGCGAGCCGCGAATCCGGGCCCTTCTAGGACCCGGACTTGCCACGCCCCCGGCCCGCCTCCACCCCCCCTATGATTCCACCCCAGAGGCGGAGCGGGCGAGGCCGCCACGCCGCTGCCGCCTCTTCTCCACTCGCCGTGGCTGCTCCTCCGATATGGGCTCAGGCTGAGCCCATCTCGGAGGAGCAGCCACGGCGAGCGGAGAAGAGGCAGCAGCGGCGCAGCAGCGTCGCCCGCTCTGAGACAGGGCGGCTCGCCACGCTCCCCGGTGCCGTTCCCCCCCTCCCCCCTAGCTCCACCCCAGTGTCTCCTGGCTCCACCCCCAAAGTCTCCTGGCTCCACCCCCAAAGTCCCCAGTTATTTCTGGGGTTGGACTTGGCAACCCTACATCCAACTTTGACAAGCTTTGCAACATCACTAGTTGTTAACCAACACATCTGCCTCTGGCTTGGTTTGAAACTGCACCACTCAGAGAGGCCATTAAAACAAGGTCCCAAGCAGTAGCTTTTCTGCAGAAACTTCCAAGAGTGGGGAAAGTAGTAGCGTCAAAAAACAGGGGCTGAGGGAGCCAAATTTACAAACCTAGACCTTGTCTGTCACAACAAGCAAGCCCTAAACTAGGGTTGTGAATTCCCAGGTGGGGGAAGGGGATCCCCCCTGGTTTGGAAGCCCTTTCCCCACTTCAGGGGCACCAGAAAATGTGTGGGGGAGAGAGAAATGTCTGCTGGGCACTCCGTTATTCCCTACTGAGACCAATTCCCATAGGGTATAATGGAGAATTGATCCATGGGTATCTGGGGCTGGGGGCGGGGCGCTGTTTTTTGAGGTAGAGGTACCACATTTTCAGCATAGCATCCAGTGCCTCTCCCCAAAATACCCGCCACATTTCAAAAGGATTGGACCAGGAGGTTCAATTCTATGAGCCCCCAAAGATGGTGCCCCTATCCTTTATCATTTCCAATAGAGGGAAGGAAGGTTACACACATCCCTGTAAATGTGATGGCCAGAACTCCCTTTGGAATTCGATTACGCTTGTCACAACCTTGCTCCTGGCTCCACGCCCAACATCTCCTGGCTCCACCCCCAGAGCCCTCAGATATTTCTTGAATTGGACTTGGCAACCCTACCTTAAACTAGGATTTTATTTCTCTTCACCATTTTCTGCAGTCTTACAGAATCCCTTCACATTGACAGCCTACTTTTAGTTTTTGGCTGCCTTCCACTTTCTCACACTGAACAGCAGCCAGTTAAGGTGGGCAAGACTGGATTTCATATGTACTGCCCTCCCTAGTGTAGCCATAGCATAGAGGAAGTCAGCGAGGAGCTGGTGGGATCTAATTAGTTAGGGCAGAGGCTGGCCAGTCCTTTGAAATTCATTGTTTTGGTTTCCACCATCAGTTGTCTGGAAGCTTTGGTGGCTTCCAAAAAGGTAAAAATAAGGGAAGGGTTGGTTGTCCTATCAACAACGTTCACATTGTTGCTTTGCAAGCAGCTAAAAAAGTCTTCCTGTATTGTCCAACTCTTTTCACAGTGTATTAACCCCTTGCTCACTCTGCGCTATTCAATTTATATTCTCCAGGGCATTTAACCACTGTATTAAACACAAGATATTGTGTTTATGTACAACTCTTTTTTTATGGAAACAAGAGAAAGGAAGGATTTTATCGGCTATGTTTTTCTTTATTCCACCCTTCTTCCAAATAACTCAGGATAGTATACTCCTGTTTTACCTTCACCACAATCCTATAAAGTAGGTTAAGCTGGAAGTCTGTGACTGACCCAAAATCATCGAAGGGCTTCCTACTCTGTCACAGTAACCAATGTACCATGTTTATTAATTCATCTAAAAATTTTCTAACCCACTTGAGATATCATATGAACATATGAAGCTGCCTTATACTGAATCAGACCCTTGGTCCATCAAAGCCAGTATTGTCTTCGCAGACTGGCAGCGGCTCTCCAGGGTCTCAAGCTGAGGATTTTCACCCCTACTTGCCTGGACCCTTTTTGGAGATGCCAGGGATTGAACCAGCGACCTTCTGCTTACCAAGCAGATGCTCTACCACTGAGCCACCGTCCCTCCCCCAAAAGGTTCCCCACCCCTGGCTTAGAGAGAGTATTGTTCCTGGTCTTTTTCCAACTGGAGATGCTGGGGATTGAACCCAGGACCTCTTGCATGCAAAGCAGAGGCTTTTCCACTGAGCCACAACCCCTTCAGTATCCTCACATGAACATACATTAAGCTCCCTTAAACTGAATCAGAGCCTTGGTCTATCAAGGTCAGTATTGTCTACTCAGGCTGGCAGCAGCTCTCCAGGGTTTCAGGCTGAGATCTTTCACATCACCTACTACAAGATCCTTTAGCAGAAGATGCCAGAAACTGAACCTGGGACCTTCTTGTATACCAACCAGATGGGCTACCACTGAGCCATGGCCCCTCTGTGGTCCACAGACTGAGTACCGCTGCACTAATGGTTAGCACCTTCCTTGTATGTAAGGCAACTTCTGCTTGCAGGAGTCTCTTTGAGGAAAGATAAACTAGAGGAAGTTGCTACCAGTTGGTGGAAGAAATCCATAGAACCCACCCCAGAGGATGAATGTATGAAGTTGTGTTCTGTCAGGTCAGACCATTAAACCACTAGGCCAGTTATCACCTACTCTGACTAGCCATGGTTTCCCAAGGTCTCAGGCAGAGAAACGTCTTTGATTCACAAATGGGCTTGATTCACAGAGGAGACAATCCAGATGCAGAATCAGATGATGCCAGCCAATGTCCCCTCTAAGCTGCAGAGTCTTGTGAGCAAAAATTCTACTTTGTGAGCTACTGGCACTAAAGCTATGAACTGCTGCGCAAATTAGTGTGCTCTGGGGTCATTCTTCCTGAGCTAAGGCAAAAATGGGGAGGGACGGTGGCTCGGTGGTAGAGCATCTGCTTGGTAAACAGGAGGTCCCAGGTTCAATCCCTGGCATCTCCAGCTAAAAAGGGTCCAGGAAAGTAGGTATGAAAAACCTCAGCTTGAGACCCTGGAGAGCTGCCGCCAGTCTGAGTAGACAATATTGACTTTGATGGACCGAGGGTGTGTTTCAGCAGAAGGCAGCTTCATATGTTCATATGTGTGAGCTGGAGGCTAAAAATCTGTGAGCTAGCTCACGCTAACTCAGCTTAGAGGGAACACTGGTGCCAGCATAGCACTCATGTTCTGTATGCAGTCAAAGAAATACTTTTGCTTTGAGACTTTGCAGGGGATTGTGATCTGTGGCAGAGAGTCACTCTAGCCAGCAGCAAAAGAAACAAACATCCTAAGGATACAGGTTCATTTTATCCCACATGGAGTAGCCAGAGCAACAAATGATAAAGCTGAAAATCCAGAGACTGTAGCAGGTCCCTCACCATCCAAAAAGACAGAACTCTTAATTGTCATCCTTTTTTCTGAAAAGGGGAGTTTGTAATTCTTCCTGAAATATAAGCCAGGGAGTGGGGCAGTAGAGAGGTGGCATTCTGCCTCAAACAATATTTCCATCATGAAATAAACCAGTGCAGAGTTGCATCCAATAAAATTGTACTGACATCATCAAGTTCTCAGCTGTCTACCTTCTGTGGTCTAACCCACAGGGTGGATAAAAATGAAAACAATCCAGAACAGTGAAGTGTCAAAAAAATCTGTGCAGTTAAATAATTTAAAACAGGTCTGTTGTTGAAAGCCCTTCTCCATTGTTTATTAGGAACTTTCATGGAGGGGAGGTGGTTGGTCGAGGGACATGGCCTTTGTAAAGCGGCACCTCAGTGATGGAACTTTCACAGATAGTTACCCAGAATCTCTGGCAGAGGCATTTATTCATCCACACATTTGGCTGGTTTGTCTTTGGCACTGTCAGATTGTCTTTGTCTCCCAATATCTATCTCCTTGCCTGCTCTTGTAACGATTTAGGCTACTGATTTAAAAAAAAAAAATTAAGCTTACTTATGAAGATCCTGTAGGGTTTTCAAGGCAAGGGACATTCAGAGGTGGTTTGCCGTTGTGTTCCTCTGCACAGCAATCTATGACTTCCTTGGTTGTCTTTTTCCCTAAGTACCAACCAGGACTCAACCTGCTTAGCTTCCACAATCTGACAAGATCAGCCTAGCCTGAGGTATCCAAGTCAGGACAGGCTACTGCTGCTCGACTGTTACCAAAACAATGTTTTTATTAATTCTTACGATTGCTAAAATAGCACCTTCTTTTATTGATTGCTGCTTTGACCAGCTACCGAGATAGGCTGGAATATAAATGTCCAAAAAAAGAAGTGGGATTTTATTTTTTTAAAGCTCTTTTTAAATACATTTGGCTAAACAACATGATACAGTGTTGATCCCAAAAACTGACCTACAGAAGAAAGCAGGTTTGTTATCATATGAAAGTTTGCCTCCCCAGATTCCCAAACATCCGTGTGTGTGTGTGTCGAGTGCCATAAAACTACAGCTGACTTAGGATGACCCCAGCAAGGGGCTTTCAAGGCTTGTGAGACACAGAGGTGGTTTGCCATCACCTTCCTCTCCAGAGCCTTCCTTGGTGGTCTCCCAAGTACCAGCCCTAATTAGCTTTTGAGATCTGATAAGGGCAGGCTATATTAGCTCTCAAAGGCCGCACTACCCTGTCGGCTGGCTTGGAGAAGGCATTTCTCTTCAAATCACTTCTCCGAGTCAAGCCAGCCAGCGGCTTCAAGAATGCATTTAAAGTTGCTTTCTTTCCACCTCTCCCGCCATCTATTTTCCTTCTTTCCCTCCCTCCTTCCTGTCTTGTGGCTCTCAAACATCTGACATTTATTCTATGTGGCTCTTCTGTTAAGCAAGTTTGGCCAGTCCTGGGCTATACTGTCCCTGCCCACCCATCCCCACATGACCACAGAAAGATTCTGAGTCCTTGGGTTGGATTCCACCAAAAGTTTCTATCAGCAATGTACAAATTCTCACCTTTCCCCTCCTGGAGTTGTCCAAATTGCCCCTCTTCAAAGGGGGCCAGGACAGGGGTCAAGAAGACAGTGGTGAAGGGGGGAGATGCCATGTTTTGCTGCAAGGGTGGAAAATCCAAAAGGCTTGTGCATCTGGTAAGAGAAGAAGCTCAGGTCTGGCTAGCTCCAAAATTGTATACATGTATTGAGAGCTTTTTGCCATCAAAAGGAATGGCTTGCTCCAATTATAAACAGTGCAGAGAGCATTTTGCCAGCAAAATCCCAGGAGACTTTTGAATCTGGTTAGAGAAGAAGTTTAGGACTAGCTTGCTCCTATTATAAACACTTAAGTGGTGCTGAGAGGTAAATTCTTGATAACAATAAAAATTAAAAAAACATTCATTAAAAATTAAGAGTTATCCACTTCCATTCAGCTTTGTGTTGTATCTTGTTATAACTACAATGGTTTATTCCAGGATGAGAGTTTTTGAAGAAAGTAAAGATGCTGCAGAAAGCATTAACAATGAATTGTAATGAGAGGTTGATACCCCTGAAGGAAACAGGAATACTCCTGAGGAAGTCATTGATGAATGACTCTCCTTCCTTGGAGGTTTTTAAACAAAGGCTCAATAGCCATCTGACAGCAATGAAGATCCTGTGAATTTAGCGGGAGGTGTTTGTGAGTTTCCTGCATTGTGCAGGGGGTTGGACTAGATGACCCTGGAGGTCCCTTCCAACTCTATGATTCTATAATTTTAAATGAGCTTAGATCTGGGTGCTCACTGGATGGACCTTTCTTGTAATCAGGGGTCATTTTGTAAAAAAAACAGGTTTGTGGAGCTCATTCAGCTGCACCTACTATTCAATGGACAAGGTGGGAAGGAGGAGGTGGAACTTTCAGAAAGGTTCAGGAGCTGTGCTCCTGTGAGCTCCCGCTGAATCCGAGGCCTGCTTGTAATGTTGTAAAGTTGGACTTCTTTATAATGCATACAATAGTTTTACAGGACTCTTAAAAAGTTTTACTAAACGTTGTTAGCCTGTATATCACAGTGTTTGTTTGTTTTTGTATTGCCTATAATATGAACTGTGATCCCATTTTGTTGGTTTTTCTGCAGGGGTGAAGATGGCAAAGCTCTCTTGTTTCAGTGAATGGAAACTATCCACAGAATCCAACCCCTTCTTTTAAACCTCTGCTCCGCTAACAGCAGCAGTGTTTCTTCCCCGGTGTGAGGAGCTTCCCTTTCATCCAGGGAAGGCTCCCTGTGCCGGTGGAAAGTGCTCTCGACTGGGATAAAAGCAGTCTTGAAAAAGGGATCGTTAAGAACGACACACACAAAAGATGCTAACACAAACAGACTGTATTGTAAGAGGGGGGAGAAATGGGATCAGCACCAAAACTGCAGTGAGTCTAGTGTAGGACGAAAAAAAGAGGTTACCCCAACCACTGCAGCTCCGGCTCATGGGGCAGAGGAAGGGGAAGAAGGAAGAGAAAAAACCCCGCCCCAGTTTTGCCAGAATTCTATTTAAACAATGACATCACAGATAAAACTGCAACCCTCCCCACCCCCACCCCCCAAAACCCCCCTTCAATTAAAGTGCCAGAGTTCTAAGTATACTATTGGTATTCAGGAGACGGCAAGTGGGCAGGGGGAGGCATGTGGTTCAAGCATCAGGACCCAAAGTGCCAGCAAATGACCAACCAGCCCCACGGCTAAGGAAGAAGCTAGATTTTCCGACTACACAATTTGGGGAAGGGGCTGCGGCTATAACACTCGGTGCGTCCCCTGCCTCTGAACTGGCCAACTTCCGGCATTGGTAAGGATCCCCCACCCTGCTACCCCCAGGCTTCTGGTTCCCCCTCCCGCCCAAACCCTCCCATGTTCCTCAGTTCTGTGGGGTGGAGTAGAGGCTGTGGTGGTGGCTGCCAGAAACGGCCGCTTGCGAGAAGAGAAGGGGGGCCGTGGGAGGGTGACCCCCAAACCAGTCCTGCTCGCCGGTGCTGCCGTGGTTGATGGAGCCGTACCAGCTTCCGCTGCTCAGCCGCCCCGTCAGGCTGTAAGGGAGAAGAGCGAGAGAGAGAGAGAGTGAGAGTCATCGTATGGCCTTTGGCAGCATTCTTGGGTTGGGAATCGAGTCTACACAGAACCTCCGAGTCAGAGCCAGATGAACAATTAGGCCAAGTAGGCACTGGCCTATAAGCCCTTAGGGGCCCTGGGCCAGTTTCTGCCTCCAGTTTCCCCCCTGCTTGCAGCCCTCCCAGCCTGCACACGTAGCCAGCTACTGAGCCGCTCTTTGCCTGGCTTGCCTAGTGCGGCTGATACTGGCGTCGTCACCAAGGTTGACTCTCTCTGCTTCTCCCCTGCAGCTTTGTCAAAGGGGCTTTTGAGAAGGTACCTGCAGGCTGCAGAAGGGGCCATGGGCAGCCACTCCAACTCTGAGATAATTTGCAAGGGGGCCCCTGAGATTTTGACTGCCTAGGGGCTTCCACAGGGTTTAATCCGGCCCTGCTCCAAGTTCAGGCACAGTCTCCCTTTAAATATCTGTTGCCAGGAGCTGAACAGCAGGGGATTTGTGCTCACCGGAGGCACTGGGTAGGCCAGCTTTGGCTTTTGTCTTAGAGGAACTGGGGGAAAAGCAACTGGAGCCAGTTCTTTATATGCACACTTCAGGAGCCCTCTGTGACACAAAATCAGAGGGCTGGGATCCTTATGCATGCCTACATACCAGGGAGGACGAGCGGTTACCTGTTGGTCAGTCCTTCGCTATCACGCTGTCCAGGGTGGTCAAAGAAATAGGAACGGGAGACTCCAAGCTGCCGGTTGAAGACACGGCTGGCACTCTACACAGGGAGGGAAAAGCCATTAGCAGGAACCTCGCATTCCCTTTCCTCCCTCTCCTCCTGCCCAAGTCCTGGCTGCTCAGCAACTTGTACCCAACGGACTGAAACCGCCCCTCCTGTCTGCTGGAAGGACACCAGAAGAGCCCTGCTGGATCAGAGCAGTGGCCCATTGAGTCCAGCATCCTGTCTCACATAGTGGCCTCAACCAGTTCCTCTGGAGGGCCAACAACAATAAGAAGATGACTGCAGATTTATATCCCACCCTTCTCTCTGAATCAGAGACTCAGAGCGGCTTACAATCTCCTATATCTTCTCCCCCCACAACAGACACCCTGTCAGGTGGGTGGGGCTGAGAGAGCTCTCCCAGAAGCTACCCTTTCAAGGAAAACTCCTGCGATAGCTGTGGCTGACCCAAGGCCATTCCAGCAGGTGCAGGTGGAGGAGTGCGGAATCAATCCCGGTTCTCCCAGATAAGAATCTGCATGCTTAACCACTACAACAAACAGGGCAGAGAGGCCGAGGCCTTCCCCTGATGTTGCCTCCTGGCACTGGGATTCAGAGGCTAAGTGCATCTGAATACTGACAACCAGATTTCAATCCAGCCGCACCTGAGAGACCAACAAGATTTACAGGCTATAAGCTTCTGGGAGTCTGCTCCCTTCGTCAGCTTCTCTTTGTTGAAAGCTCATATTACAAAAATCTTGTTGGTATCTAAGGTGCACGCGGACTCGAATCTTGCTGTTCTACCACAGACCAACATGGCTACTCACTGCAACTAAATATGGAGGCTCCCTTTAGTCACCGTGGCTAGCAGCCATGGATGGACCTCTCCACCATGAATCTGTCTCAATTCCCTTTTCAGGATCATGGCCATCACTGTGAGCATTGGCTGCGAATTCCATCATTTAACTATTGTGGATTTAATGCATGCCAATTGGTGCTGATTTGGTCAGTACCACGTCTCAGCATCCACAAGAGGAGAAGATTGTGGTGTGGAGAACAGGCTAGTGCCCTCAACACTGCTAAGATCCGTCTAGCTCTTTTTACTTTCCCCCATGGCAATGAGGACTAGAAACTTGTTCTTTTAAAACAAACAAACCTGAACATACTACATTGCATCAAATCTTCAAACATGATTCTGTTCAATATAAAATGCTTGGGGCCAATGGGAAGCCTGGAAACCCAACCCCGCCCACCCAACTTCAGGTCTTGCTTCCATCATACACTGATCTGGATTACTCCTCTCCAGCCCCACCCCCCCTCTCACCATATCCTGAGCAGGCCGGTGCACCCGGAAGAATCCAACCAACAATGCAGTGGGCAGCAGTTCCCAAACGAAGAGGATGAGGCCAAAGACGATGTATCCTTGGTCTCCTAAGTCTGTGATTAGATCTGCCTGTGATGGGAGCAGACAGAAGACAGATCAGATCCCCGGTGGAGAGTGGACCTCTGAACCAACACTCCCCACTTTAATATCCCAGTGAGGCTAGCAGGGTAGCATCAGCGGAGCCAACTCCACAAGATTTCAGAGACATGAGCCACATGCTATGGCAGAAGGCAAAGTAATGCCCCATGGTTGGAGGGGCAGTGGCAAAGCTAAGGCTGGCATGCAGAAGTGCCCCAGGTCCAGTCCTCTGGCAAAGGATCTCAGGTAGCTGATATTGGGGGGGGGGGGGGGAGGTACTCCTTTTTCTGACTCTGAATAACTGCTGCTGGTCAGAGTACACAACTGAGGTAAATGGTCCAAAAGTAAAATTATTTTTCAACCCCCCCCCCTCAAAAAAACATGCCCATCTCCTTCTTCTGTATTTTGGGTGGAAGCTGCGTGCATACAAAAGTTAGCCAGTCCCCCGGAAGACCAGGTCTCAAGCCATCTAGAGAGAACAGCCAAGTCCCACCCTGGCCAATGGGGCTATCCATAAATAAACAGAGCATCCTACTGTGTAATTTCTGCATTGTTTAACATATGTTAGTATATCTGCTTTGTTTCCACTTTGTTTTAGATTTTTGCTTGGGTTTAGTTTTCAGCTATCCTAATCCTACTTACACTGCTTATTGGATGTCCCATTCTATTGATTTGCCATGACTTAGAACAGGGTTTTTTTGAGCCTGTGGGCACATCTGGAGTTTTGGGAGGGGGTGGTGAGCGCCTCCCTCCAAAAATGGCTTCTGCAAGAGGCAGAAGCAAATGCCAAATGGCTTCTGCAGGAAGCAGAGCCAAATGGAATGCCTCTCTCTCCTCATGCCTCCTAAAGAAGGAAAGCCTGAAGGGGGAGTGGCCTAAGAACCATGTGGCCTAAGAAGAGCCCAGGTGCTTACAGCTTCTCCTAATCCTCCAGTGGAAATCTGAATGCAGGCAGCCAATAACAAGCCCTGCCATACGAGAGCTCCACCCACTTCCTGAAAAGCTCAGAGGACACCAAGAGAAGTCCTGGCAGATGCCACTGACTTACATGGTGCAATCCGCCATGAATCTCAGTGAGAAAGACAGATTAAGTAATGTAAATAAAATGAATTAAAAAAGAATGAGATTCAAGCATGGTTAGATGGATCATGTCACGGATGGATGCAATTCCACAGGCATTGCCAAAAGTCCCTACTTTGAAGAAGAAGATATTGGATTTCTATCCCACCTATACTTTGAATCTCAGAGTGGTCACACTCTCCTTTACCTTCCCCCCCCACAACAGACACCCTGTGAGGTAGGTGGGGCTGAGAGAGCTCTTACAACAGCTGCCCTTTCAAGGACAACTCCTAGGACCCAAGGCCATTCCAGCAGCTGCAAGTGGAGGAGTGGGGAATCAAACCTGGTTCTCCCAGATAAGAGTCCGTGCACTTAACCACTACACCAAACTGGCTCTCAAAATAAATTAAAAAGAATGAGATTCAGGCATGGTTAGATGGATCCTGTCTGGACCAATGCAATTCCACAGGCATTGTCAAAAGTCCCTACTTTGCAAGCTCAGTCCTTCCTAATACCTCCTCTGACGAGGCTGGCTGCAGTTTATACAACAAAGAGAAAAAGGCCTTGGAACACGTGCCTTCTCCTGAGTTAGACCCCTGGTCTTTCAACTTACTGTCTGCTCTGACTGGCAGCAGCTCTCCACAGTGTCAAGCAGAAGTCTTTCACTTCACCTATTTGATCCTCGTAGCTGGACATGCCAGGGACTGGACCTGGAACTCTACATCACCATATCAGATGAGACCTTCCACTGGGAAAATGCGCTTCAAAGCTCCGCCCAGAGGAGCTGCAGCCCTGCCCTGCCCATGGCCCAGCTGTGCTCACCTGGTCCGATACGTTGTACCAGTCATAGTCGAAAGAGTCAAGACGGGTGCGGGAGGAGAGAGCCAAGGCTGCCAGGTTGTAGCAGGCTCGACTGGCGTATAGCAAGACGATGGTGCCACCCATGGCAGCGGTTTGGCACAGGGTGGTGCCCTGTTAAGGGAAGAGGCAGGCAGGTAAGGAAGACTGGATGGCCAAGGGGTAGACCTCAGGGTCCACAGCAACAAAGATCCTTGCGGCATCTAAAATGCTAGTAAGTTAATTGTGGTGGTGGCCACTTTGCCAGAAGCAAGAGATGGTCAGAAGAACCTAAGAACAGCTCTGCAGGGTCAGGCCAAAGGTCCATCTAGTCTAGTATTCTGTTTCCCAAAATGCCTTGGGGAAGCCCATCAGCGGGGCATGACAGCAGCATCCTCCTTATCCTGTTGCCCCACCCCAACGCAACTGGTATTCACAAGTGCACTGCATCTGGGCATGGAGATTCTCCACTTAGCTTCTTTTAAAGATTTTGTAACATCCAGCCTGATGAAGAGGTCTGGTGAACTTGAAAGCTTGTCCAATGTTTTGTGTCCTTTGGTTGGTCCCTTATAAATGATATTGCATAGATCTTGTTATTTGGATTTTGCATGGCTGCACATCTTTACCCATCCTCCATATGTGGCCTAGTTTGCATTAACCCACTAAAATTACAGCGACCATCCTACAAGCAAAAACTAGGCCCTCTAGTATTCCTGGATTGCCAGCATAAGGAAATCAAGTTCATGGCCTTGGGATTATACAACATGACACCAACCAAAGTCATCTCAGTTAAGTTACATGCTGAATACAGAGAAGGGGAAAACATCACAAGAAGCCAGCAAGAGGCAGAGGTCTGTCACAAGGATCCTCAAAGCACAGACAAATACCAGATCTAATTCAAATGAACATCAGATTCGATTCAGGCAGGTGAAACCCATTCCTAGCTAGTTGCCACTGGTAATGAATAAGTGCAGCAACAGTGATAGTCTGCTTAAGGGATAGATAGCTTCTGTGGCATGATAAATTCCAGTGTGTTAGCTGTGCTAGAGCAACAGCAAAACCGGTATGTTGTGGCGGTACCTTAAAAATGCCAATAGATTTACTGCAGCAAAAGCTATGGCAGGACTAGAGCTCCTGAACGCATTTGAGGGGCTGTGGTGGTCCACAAAAATTAAATCTGCAAACTCGTTCTTCCATCAAGGGCATAAGAACATCAGAAGAGCCCCGCTGGATCAGACCAGTGGTCCATCTAGCCCAGCATCCTGTCTCACACAGCGGCAAACCAGTTCCTCTGGAGGAACAACAACAGGGCACAGAGGCCAAGGCCTTCCCCTGATGTTGCCTCCTGGCCCTGGGATTCAGAGGCTGACTACTTCTGAACGCAGAGGTTCCCTTTAGTCACCATGACCTATCCTCCAAAGTGCCATAAAAATCTCCGCTGTCTTTTCTGGAGTGTACCCCAGCCATCCCTGGGTTTTGCTGAAACCAGGTTCCCTCAGTATAAAGTTTGCTAATGAGCTCAAGATAAGAGACTGTTCAACAAAGAAAAAAGGGTTGGTTTTTATACCCTGCATTTTTTTATCTTAAGGAGATTCAAAGCAGCTCATAATGGCATTCCCTTCCTCTCCCTCCCACAGGCATTTTGTGAGGGAGGTGGGGCTGAGAGAGTTCTGAGAGAATGCTGACTGGCCCCAGGTCACCCAGCAGGCCTTATGTGCAGGAAAGGGAAATCAAATCGAGCTCTCCAGATTAGACTCTGCCTGCTATTAACCGCCACACTGCACCAGCCCCCAGCCATCTTCATCTCCATGCCAGTCAACCAAAAGGCATTATATTGTTTTTGCCCTGCTTTTTGGCCAAACTTGGCTACCAGAGCAACTTACAGCAATTTTTTAAAAAAATTATGCAAATACTAATTTTTTAAAAAAACAACACAATAAAGGTGTCAGGTGGAGGGAGGGACATTCTCAGCAAGTTCTATGCCCAGGCAGGACGGAAGGGATGACGCTAGAATCCTCCCACGGCTTTGATGACAGCTGCCAAAGACACTGTATAACCTCCCTCCAGAAATGAAAGTTGGCATGCCCTCCAAGATGAGAAGACAGCCAGCTCTGGACCTGCAAGGCAGGGTTCAGGTGGTCTTGGGCGGTCTTGGGCAAAGCCTTCATTGCTCACCCCTTTTGTTACTTCAGTGGGTAAGATGGGCGTGGAAGACACGTCCAGGCCTCTTCTGCCATTCTGAGCGAGCCGTAATCTCAGCAGAACCTACCTTGGCTTCCAGATAGATCCGCGTGGAAGGGGAGCCACGGGCCACGAGGCAGAGACACAGCGCGAGAGAGACAGCCCCCAGCACAAACAGCGAGTCGTTGATGAGGACCCGTGCCAGGACCACGGCCCAGGGCTCCGCCCGGCGTGCCCGCACTAGCACGGCGCATGCCACGTTCACCACCAGGAAGAGGATGCTGGCGCCCAAGCATGCCCCCCGCACTGCCAACCTGGGAAGGAGAGAAAAGGATGGAGAAAGTCAGTCACGGCACAGCATGAAGAGCCCTGCTGGATCAGGGTTAAGAGGCCACCTAGTCCAGCGCCATGCCTTCAGCGGAGCCTGAGCAGATGCTTCTGAGAAGCATAATGACAATAGTCCTCCCAAGATCTGGGCGTTCAGTGGTACACTGCCTCTGAACATGGATGCTCTGTTTACAGGATAGCAGCCAACAGGCCTCTCCTTGGCCCTGAATTTGTTGAACCAGTTTGGTGTAATAGTTAAGTGCACAGACTCTTATCTGGGAGAACCAGATTTGACTCCCCACTCCTCCACTTGCAACTGCTGGAATGGCCTTGGGTCAGCCATAGCTCTCGCAGAGCTGTCCTTGAAAGGGCAGCTTCTGGGAGAGCTCTCTCAGCCCCACCCACCTCACAGGGTGTCTGTTGTGGGGGAGGAAAATAAAGGAGATTGTGAGCCGCTCTGAGACTCTTAGATTCAGAGTATAGGGCAAGGTATAAATCCAATATCATCATCATCTTCTTCCTTAGAAGGCTATCTAAGCTCAAGGCTTCCTAAGATCAGGGTTCCCCATGAGAAGCAAAGGTGTTTGAAGCCAAGCTCTCTCTTAACATCTTCCCCACCCTTTGCGTTTGCCCCACATTCTCCACTATCCCCCCCCCTACCCCTGCAAGAGGGAATGTGTGGGAAGGAAGGATGTGAGTGTTATGATTTACAGACAAAACTGGTCACGCACGGATACTCACAGGCCTCTGGTCAGTTCAGGGCGGTATTTTGCTTTGGCCTTGAAAACCACCTGGAAGGAAGGATTGGGGCCGGGGGGTGGGGGGAGAGATTAGCAGTACACAAGATGCAGGGATTGGGAAGTCAGCTTGAAACAACTGATCCGCCACCCCTCCTGCTGCCCTGGCCCAAAGCCCAAGAGGATGATAAAGGAGCTCAGTTTCGTCGGCATGGCCTGATACCTACACAGACAGATTCCCCCTCGCACCTAAACTGACAGGGTGGGAGAAGCCTGCACGCACGCTTCAGCACTCCCTAGGTCCAAGGTGACCTGTCTGCTTGCGCAAGGCCCACTAGGGTTGCGAAACACCAACAAGTAACTCATTCCAGAAAGGTAAATGACAAGCCCAGATATGGAAGTGACCTTTAGAGCAGTGCTATGGGGTACACAGGTGGGCAGACAGGCACACCTCTTCCTGTTTCTATGCGTATGGGAGACGTCAGGGGAGGAGAGGCAAAGCAAAGCCCCTTCTAGATCCTCTCTGCCTTTGTTTTAAGTAATCCTTTTTCTTGTCTCGCAAGGATTAGAAACATGGCGATTTCAAGCTTGCTGGCTGACTGTGGACACAGAACTGGGTGTGGATTAAGGAGAAAGCCCCACCGCTCTGCAGATCCCTTCTGCAGATAACCGGCTCTCAATTACCTATTGTCGAAAAGGGAATAACAAGTGTACCTAAGGGAAAAGCCTCCGGCTCACACGTTTTTGCTATCACTCAGGAAAAATGGCCCCAGAGCAAACTAATGTATGCAGTAGCTCGCAACTTTAGAGCCAGTAGCACACAAAGTAGTATTTTTGCTCACAAGACTCCACAGCTTAGAGCAAGGGTGGCCAAGCTGTGGCTCGGGAGCCACATGTGGCTCTTTCACACATATTGTGTGGCTCTTGAAGCTCCCACCGCCCTGGCAGTCAGCTTGCAGAAGGCATTCCTCTCTTTAAATCACTTCTCCAAGCCAAACCAGGTGGCAGCTTAGATAATGCATTTAAAGTTGCTTTCTTTCCATCTCTCTCCCTCCCTCCCCCATCTGTTTGCCTGCCTGTCTGCCTTTCTGTCCTGCGGCTCTTAGTCATCTGACATTTATTCTATTTGGCTCTTATGTTAAGCAAGTTTGGCCACCCCTGGCTTAGAAAGCGCATAGGTCGCAACTGATACACGGTGGCTCCATGACATTCCATCTCATGGGGTTTTCAAGAGATGAGCAGAGGTGGTTGGCCATTGCCTTCCTCTACATAGCAGCCCCAGTCTTCCTCAGTGGCTCCCCATCCAACATCTGCCCGTTTAGCTTACAAGGTCTGGCAAAACTGGGCCTATTAGGACTGTTACAACAGTGCACTACTTAATAAATGGTCTAAGTTATTCACAGATGTTCTTGGGAACCGTTTACACCAACCCTGCAAGGTCGACTATGATCTATTGACCCACCGCCTTGCCGTCGCCAGAATATGGGGGGGTAGCCTTGCAATGGTTTTCCTCCTTCCTCCGGGGATGGGGACAAAGGGTGATGCTGGGCGAGCAGACCTCCCTGCGACACCCACTTATATGCAGAGTGCCCCTGGGAGCTATTCTCTCGTCCATATTATTTAACATCTATATGTGCCCCCTTGCCCAGACTGCCCAAGGTTTTGGCCTGGGTTGTCACCAGTATGCTGATGACACCCAGCTCTATCTGTTGATGGAGGCAGACCGTCTTCTGCCCCTGAACACCTGTCCGAGGCATTAGGAGCCATAGCGGGATGGTTACAGCAGAGCTGACTGAAGTCAAATCCAACTAAGACGGAGGTCTTGTGCCTGAGCCGAGGGGAGGTGGGTTTGTGCACCCAACTCCCAGCCTTGGATGGCGCTGTTTTAGTGCTGACCCAACAGGTGAAGAGTTTGGGAGAGATCTTGGATGCCTCACTTTCTATGGAGGCCCAGGCCACGGCGGCTGCCGGGTCTGCCTTCTACCATCTGCGGCAGATCAGGCAGCTAGCACTATATCTATCCCCCCCCAAGACCTGGCCACAGTGACCCGTGCAATGGTCACTTCCAGACTAGATTACGGTAACTCGCTCTACACTGGCTTGCCCTTGAAACTGATCCGGAAACTGCAGCAGGTGCAGAACGCAACAACTCGCCTGCTGACTGCATCACCTGTATGGGTGAGGATGCAGCCGGTGCTCCGTGGCCTGTGCTGGCTGCCTATAGAGTACCGGATCCATTTCAAGGTGTTAGTTGACAAAGCCTTACGTGGCCTGGGACCAACATACCTGCAGGACCATCTCTTCCTGTATATGCCCCGGAGGTTGCTTCGTTCGGCCTCCCAAGACAGGCTGACTGTCCCCAGCCCAAGAGATGCCCGTCTTGCCTCTACCAGGGCCAGGTCCTTCTCGGTCCTGGCCCAAACCTGGTGGAATCAGCTCCCTATAGAGATCCGGGACCTACCTGGCTTGCCTGTAAAATGGAGCTGTTCCACCAGGTCTTCGGGTGAGGCAGCGGGCATCTATCCATTAAATTGGTTGGCCTCCCCTACTGTACTATCCTACCGCAGTGATTTGCTGCACTGTCCTGCTACACCATCTTATCATATTGTTCTGCTGGATTATTCTGTTGTATTGAAGACTGTAATTGTTTTTTTTATTATGATGCTGCTGTGATTTTGTGATTTTATTATTTATGTTGTACTCTGCCCTGAGCCCCTATGGGGGAATGGGCAGAATATGAATAAACAAATAATAATAATAGTTTACTGTTACAATTATAACAGGTAGGAGGTCAAGGACAAAAAAGAGCGGCGCCACCAAGTGTATTCATGGCACAGGAGACATTTGAACTAGGAGTCTTTCAATTCACAGCTCAGTCTCCTAGCCCTGATGTGGCATTTCCTACCAAGAAACTCTGGCAATGAGTTCAGTTGTAACTCTAATTTTTGCAGTTCAGACAGAGCAAGTGCCGATTTCTAGAGCTCCCAGACAAAGATACACGTACTCCACTGTTCCTCGTATGCCCATTTCACAGAACCAAAACACACAAGGATTTTGAGCTGAGTATGTAGCCTTCATATATAACTAAGGCCCCTCTGGCACTCCTGTTTGCAAACTCTTGCCAAAGAGAGGCCCTTCCAGCCATTTTAATTTGGCGTTTCTACCCACAAGCCACCCAGGCCGGCACACCTTCATGAGCATTTTACCTGGGCAAAATAGAGGTTCATGAGGGTCAAGGTGAAGAACTGCAGGCAGACCGGGCAGCAGTAGAGAAGCCAGAAGAAGAAAGGACCCAAGTGGTTGGCCTTGAGGGTGTTTCTGAAGTAGAAGGAGAAGAGGGTGGTGCGCAAGGCGGCCCAGAAGAGGCAGAGGAAGAGGAACACAGTCTGGTAGCTGAACTTCTTGTGGCGATAGAAGAGAACCAGCCAGAGCTGGGCGTAGACTGAGAGGAAAAGCAAGGCGTACAGCGCCGTGTACAATGCCGTGAGCCCAACCTTGACCGCGGGCGGGAAGGCCGGCGTGAGGCGGGAAGCCGGCACAACCGCACTGAGGTTGCTGAGGACTTTCTCCATCTTGAGTGTTGCGGGCTTGGGTGGGGGGGCTGTCTCCGATTCGGCTAGGAGGGAGTCATTTCCAGGTGTCAGCTGGGCATCAGCAGAGCCTCACTCGCTTAGACGGAGGAGCTGCCCCCAGCTTCACAGGGGTGTAGGTTACATCCTTCAAGGCTGTGGGAGGCTGACCCTTTCAGCAGCTGAATGAAGGTCTTTGGGCCAGTTCCATGGAGGGTCTAGACGGGCAAGGAGGGGTGGGCCAAAAGAGCAACGCTTTTGGTGCCCACCCACCTTCTCTGCTACGAAGGCATAGAGAGGAGAACCGGATCCGATCCTTGGTGCAAAACCCGCCCCAGTCCCTGTAAGTGGGAAGGCAGATCAGACAGCAGTTATGCCAGAAATCCTTGTCAGAAGTGAGGAGGGGAGGGGGGGATCTATCCTCCAAATTTTAGGATTCCTTTGGGGGGGGGGACCCCCTCTATCCCTAAATCAGAAGCCAGCCAATTTTTAAGGCTGCTTATTGTCTTATCCCTAATGTCCCTGTCACCGGTCCCTTATTCCAGGCTCTGGCTCTCAGACACCCAGGGTCTCTTGTCCACCAGGTCATGAACCCCTTTATCCTGTTTCCTCCAGACTCTCGGGCCCCTGAGCCACCAGCTCTCAGATCCCTTCCCCCTGCCTTCCTCCAGGTTCTTGGACACCTGGGTCCCTCTGCTTCTCCAGTTCTGGGGGGACCTTTAGTCCCTTCCCTTGGACTTCTGGCCCCCTCCCCTCAGATTCTCAGTCGCCTGACATCCCCCTGGAGGAGGCCTAGGCCTCTGGGTCCCTCTCCTATAGATTGCCTTGGCTAGCCTCAGGCCCTCCCTCGGACGCCTGGGTTCCTCGGTGCTCTTCTGTTGCTCCCCCTCCTCGGCCGGCCTCCTGGGTCCTTTAACCTTCCCCAGCGGCCTCCTAGCCTCCCTCCCGCCCCCTCGGCAGCCTGGGCCCCTTGGCTCTTTCCAGATTCGGCCCCCTCGGCTGCCTTTCCCCCCCAATTTGGGGGAGGAAAGTCCCCCGGCCTAGAACGCTCCCCAGCTGCCTCAACCCCCGTCAGTTTCCCAGTTACGCCAAAGGCGTAAGCCCCGCCTCCCCTTTCTCACCGGCTCGGCGAGAGGATCACAACGCCTGCCTGGTCGCCGGCCTCATCCCTTGCGCAAAGGACGTAAGCCGCGCTGTGAATGGCACTGAACATAGAGTGTTCTGGCTAGAGCGGCCCGGCCGCTTCCGGCCGCCATCTTAACTGTGGGCAGCGGGAGTTCGCCTAGTTTTTTTTTGCCAGTGCCGAGAGAAGGTGGCCGGAAGGCGCTTTTTTATTTTCTCCCGCTAAGGATCCCATAAACGTTCTACTCAGTAATTATAGCACCATTAATGACCTCCATGTATATTACAGAAGTCCTTCCTCGGTTTGTCATTCCAAAGAATTCGCATTACAGAGGCTGCTACAGTTCCCTTGACAGCGATGATAATGGTAATTGCAAAACTAAAGCCGACTCTCATTGAGGATAACACTTGGGCAGTATGCGATTGTCTATAATAATGGCAATAGATAATCGCATAGGCTTTGACAGATTCTAGCACAATAGCCGCATATGCAGTCCAGTGGCACCTTTAAGACACTTTTTCAGATAAAATGAAATGGAAACTACCAGTCGATACAGAGTGAAATATCCACTCATTTATTTACTTACATTTTATTTATACTTTAAATGTATGCTCTGCTTTTCCAACAGAGATCAAATCGGTTCACAACAGAGAGAAAAGATGAACAACGCAATCCTAACGCATCCGTCAAAAAGCATTGCTTTAAACGGATTTAAACCATGTTCAAGATTGCATATGCCCCCTTGTACATCTACAATCCTAATGCCTCCTTCTAAAAACATTGCTTTAAACGGATTTAAACCCTATTCAAGATTGCACATGCAACTGTACATTTACAACCTTAGCAAAGCTGTGGGAAAGCAAAGCAAGAAACTGGAAGGGGGGGTGGGGGAATTATGCCGCAGGAAGGCACAATTTCGTTAATCTCTCCCTTCCTTTCGCTGTCACTGAAAAGGGAGAGGGAGGAAAGCGATAAACCCTGGAAGCGATGGGAGGAGCCGAGGCCACTAGGAGGCGGAGCAATCCCCCTCTCCCGTGACGTCAGCGACCTAGATTGGGCACGGAATGTGGCAGTTCTCCATTGCCCCGGCGACTGTGGCTGGGTCCTTGCTGATGTAAACAGTAAGGGTGGAGGAGAGAGAGAGAGAGGAAGAGACCCCAATTTAGGTAAGGCGAGATGGAGGTGAATGGGTTGCCAATGAAGGCGGAAGGGGGAGAGTCCAGGATTTTGGGAGAGGAGAGATTTAATTTCCAAATCTGGAGAGAAAAGGTGGAGGATAAGACGACTCCGGAGTGGGAGAGCAAAGCAGGAAGAGGCTGGGAATTTGGGAAAAAGAGTCGTGGAGGGAGTGAAGAGGGGAGATCTAGACTTGGGGATATAAGAGCTCATGTTTCAGGAAGGGTTGGAAAAGTAAAGGACGGAGTGGTGATTGGGAAGAGAGCATTAAGGGAAAATGTGAGAGCATTTGGAGCAGAAGGCTTTTCAAAAGAGGGAGGGCACACCAGTATGGGAGACTGCTAAGGAAGCAGAGAAGTCACCGTGGCTTCCAGGCAAAAGGCCTGGCTTATTCATAACCAAGAATTACTGTTAATAATACTTAGTGAGTATGTGGCACTTTCAAGCCTGCCTAGAATTCGCCATTGTTAATTATCTTGGTCATCCTGACAACAACCCTGTAAAGTAGGCCATAAATTGCTATCAGCCTGCAAGTCATGGGTGTTATGGAAGTGCCTTGCCTAAAGCTACTGAGTTTGCAGCTGAGGTGAGATCTGAATTGGGGACTTCTTGGTTCTCAGCCCAGCCCCTCCCTCCTCTCTTTCTTGAGGGGGGGGGGGACACCTCGCTTGTTTTGATGCCTGATCTTTCTCCTCCCTCTCCTCCTCAGCTGGGCCAGCAACCCTACAGACCCCTGGATAGTGGGAAGCCGGGTATTGGGGGCCATGCCAGCCCCCCGACAATGTTCCACATTCCTGAGTGCCAGGATGAGGACTCTTTTCCAGCAGAGGAGAAGGAACTGCCAGACCACAAGCTGAACTGGGGGAGACTTTCGGAAGAGGGCAAGGAGCCGGACAGTTCAGTGCACACTGAGACCACTTCCGCCGGGCCCCAAGGTTTGCAACCAGAAAAAATATCCCTTTCCTTGTGCCCCTTATGGAGTGCCCTGGGCAAAACTCTCTTGTGGCCTCTGTAGATTCTTACTCTCTTTCATTTACTTCTGTTGCTTTGCGCAAATGTATGGCATCACTGTGGACTCCTCATTCATATTCTGTGTGTGTGTCTTGTTATTTCACATTTTTTGCTCAGGAATTCTCTGTTGCTAGGAAATGTAATTGCAAAAGATCTTGAACTTGAGAGCTGGTTTGGTGTAGTGCTTAAGTGCATGGACTGTTATCTGGGAGAACCGGGTTTGATTCCCCACTCCTCCACTTGCAGCTGCTGGAATGGCCTTGGGTCAGCCATAGCTCTGGCAGAGGTTGTCCTTGAAAGGCAGCTTCTGGGAGGGCTCTCTCAGCCCCACCTACCTCACAGGGTGTCTTTTGTGGGGGGGGGGGGGAGGTAAAAGAGATTGTAAGCCACTCTGAGATTCAGAGTATAGGGTGGGGTATAAATCCAATTTAAAATATATATATTATAATAACTAAGTGCTGGCAAGTCATAACAAATTTATTGGGACCCCTCATGGGTTTCCAAGGCAAGAGGTGAGCCACTGCCTTCCTCTGCACAGCTACCCTGGCCTTCCCTGCTGATCTCCCATCCATATATTTACACTGGCCAGCCGTGATTAGCTTTCCATGCTTTGACAAGCTCAGACTAGTCAGGCTGCTTAGAGACACTGAGACTCACTCTCTTTTGTTCATTTCCTCCTAATCTGCCTCCAAGTTCAGAGCACTGTATGTGGTTCTCCCTTCCTTGCAAGGACCTTCTGAGATAGGTTAAGTTAAAAGGGAACAAGTGGCACAAGATCTCTCAGGTAGCCTATTGGCAGAGTGAGCATTTGAACCCAGATCTCCCAGATCCCAGTCTTAATAATCTAACGGATGCCCCACACTGATTCTTTGTATTGCACAGTTAAATCACAACAGGGACAGGCTATGGCTCAGTGGTAATCTGCTCGGCAGGCAGAAGGTCCCAGGTTCAATCCCTGGCATTTCCAGTTGAAAGGAGCAGGCAGGCAGGTGACATGAAAAAAATCTTCCTGAGACCCTGGAAAGCTGCTGCCAGTCTGAGTAGATAATACTGACTTCGATGGACTAACGCAGGGGTGGCCAAACTGTGGCTCAGGAGCTACTTGTGGTTCTTTCACACATATTGTGTGGCTCTTGAAACCCCCACTACTCTGTCGGCTGGCTTGGAGAAGGCACTTGTTCCTTTAAATCACTTCTCCAAGCCAACTGGAGGCTTGGAGAAGGCATTTAAAGTTGCTTTCTTTTCACCTCTTCCTCTCCCATCAATTTGCCTGCCTGCCTTCGTCCTTCCTTCCTGGCTTGTGGCTCTCAAACATCTGACGTTTATTCTACGTGGATTTTAAATTAAGCAAGTTTGGCCATCCCTGGACTAATGGACTGATTCAGTATAAGGCAGGTTCGTGTTTTCAGGAAGTTCCAGTCCAAATTAGGATCTATATGCCTATATCTATCTATAACTATACTTAAATATCACAGTAAACTCTCACAATCAAACATGAGATAACAACCGAAGTCCAAATTCATTCAGTCTCATGTAAGCATGTCAATTTCTGACTTCAGTAGCTTATCAAGAGTGGGTAAAGTTACTGAAGTGGAAATAAGCTACTGAAGTCGGAAATTGACATGCTTACATGAGACTGAATGAATTTGGACTTTGGTTGTTATCTTATGTTTGATTGTGAGAGTTTACTGTAACACACACACACACATATATGTATAATTGTATATGAATCCTAATTTGGACGGTTTCACTTTTAAAAGTTTTTTGGAATTCGGTAAATAGTAGCTATTTCTTGTGTATGATACTTCATTAATTTTCCAGTTTTTTGGGTTGTTCTTCCCACCTGGAGGCTGGCTACCCTAAGACTGGGTCACCCAGCAAGCTTGCATGGTAGTGGTAAGTCCAGGAAGAATCCAACCCTGGACTTTCTGACCTGTGAAAATACTGAATGTGAAAGATGTTGGTCTAGATTGTTTTGTGTGAACAAAATGTGTCATGGAAATATAATTAGTAGTCTTTTAGTCTGGTCCTTTTGATACCACAGCTACTGGGATGGGGCTACTGGCCAGCCGATTCTGTAACTCAGGGGTCTCCAACATGGTGCCTATGGATGCCATGGCACCTGTTGACATGTTTTCTGGCACCCAAGAAGTGTTTTTAGAAAGTGGGTGGGGCTAGGTTGAGGTTTTGCTCAGCAAGGGTTTGATTGGCTATTGGAGATTTGATTGACTGTGCAGATTTTTAAAAATGTTACTTTGGCAGCAGCTACTGCTACAGCACAAAAATCTTCACTGTGTGACTGAAGTAAAGCTGTGGCAACCATTTTGTGGCTGGCTTTGCCTCCTGAGGCGGCCATTTTGTGGCTGCTGCACCCACTACGCAGTGTTAGAATTCCAAAGGTGCCCACAAGCTTTAAAAAGTTGGGGACCCTGCTCTAGTTAAAGGGAACACCCCACTGATTGGCTGGGTTTTCCGTGGAAAAACTTGTGACCCTTGCATTTTCATGGCAGTCTTGAATATTTCATTCCTTTACATAAATAGGCCAGCAAGAATCACTTCCCCAGGAGGAAGCTTTCAGAAATGAGTTTTTTACGAATGAACGAGCACACACACACACGCGTACAAATTCAGTTCTTCTTCCAAGCCGCTCAGAGTACTTGCATCCCCCTTCCCCCACATTGTATCTCCACAGCAATTCTGTGGGAGCCAACAATGCCTGATATAACCAGCCAGCTTTGTGGCTGAGGGGGGAATGGATTCAAAACCCAAATTAGCCACCTCTGTAGCCAGAAGCTTATCTACGTTTTCCCCCAGTGAGGACCTGAGGACCCAAAGCAGCTTACCACATTCCTCCCTCCTCCATTCTGTTTGTCACAGCAGGTCTGTGAGGTAGGTTACGTTGAAAGAAAGGGCCTCGCTGAGGTCATCCAGCAAGCTTCCATGGTACAGGAGGATTTCAACCTGGGTCTTTCAGATCTTGCCAGACACCAGTAATTGCTACACCAGAGATTTCTATCCTTTTGGCGCCTACGGGCACATTTGGAATTCTGACATAGCATGGTAGGCACTGCTACAAAATGGCTGCCACAGGAGGTGGAGCCAGCCACAAAATGGTTGCCACAGTTTAACTTCCATAACAGTGTAGATACCTGTGCTGTGGCAACAGCTGCTGCCAAAGCACAGCCAATCAGAAGCCATGCTGGGCAAAAGCCTTACCTGGCCCCACTCCCAAAAATCCCTCAGGAACCAGAAAAGATGTCAGTAGGCAGCACTGTGGGCATCATGTTGGAGATTCCTGCACTACCCAGTTCTATCCAGTACGCCACTCTGTGCCAGAAATGACTAGCATGGGTCTGTGTTCATAACTTGGGTGGATTTATCTGAGTTTGGGATAACCTCACATGGTTGCATTTCTCCTTTCACCTCACGTAGCAGAGCTGCGGCGCCGCATTGGTTCAGACCCGCCCTTGCCAGAGTCAGAGCCACCAGATGAGGTGGGCACTTTCCGGGGGCGTTCACGCTCTGCCCCTCCCATCCTGTGGGCTGCCCAGCGATACGGACGGGAACTGCGGAGGATGAGTGATGAGTTCCACGGGGCACTGCAGGTGAGTCTGGCGAGTCCCACAGGCTCATATTCCCTGGAGAAAGGATGCATGTGTAGTTTGTGGTGTACATTTCAGAGGGGATGGCAGCTGAGGGGAGAAAAACACTGAAACAGTTCAGTTGCACATATACTCCATTAAATAATAGTGATTTTGTTGGGGTTTTATTCAGTTTTTATCTTTCTTTTCTCTTCCATGGGGACCGAAAGCGACTTACATGGTTCTCTTCTCCATTTTCTCCTCATAACTCTTATGAGGTTGGGTAGGCTGCGTGTGTGTGGTGAGCTTCCATGGCAGAATAAGGATTTGAATTTGGATCTCTGAGATCCAACCACTACACCACATTGTCTAATGAATTTGTCAGTGGTGTGGATCATCTTCTGCCAATAATAGCCAGTGACAGTGTTGTATTGACGTTTTTGCTGTTCCATCAGTTATGAACCACCATAAAGGCCTGGTTAAGTAGAAATTCTTGTTGGGAAAGTGACTCACTGGCCTACAACCACTGCTATGGCTGTGATTAAAAAAACTAAACAAATCATGTCTCTCTCTCTCTCTCTCTCTCTCTCCACACATTTGGAAGAGCTGTTCTGATCTGTGTATTTCACATGTACTGTGAATCCAGTTTCACAACCTGGAATAAAACTGAGTAAAATTAAGCTTTCCCACAGCAGTAAACAATATGTTTCACAACCCACATTAAGAGCTTTTGTAAGCTGCCCAGCTCAGACGGTCAATTAGATGCCTTGGTGGCCATTGTAAGGGCAGAAAGGCAGGATATACATTTTGTAAACAAAGAAATATTTTCTATTTGAGACACTTTTCAATTTCTCCCCAAAGAGTATACAGAGTTAAGAGAAATCAAATGCCCAAACAGTATAATAAATCTACAGTTAACAACCAGAACAACATATCCAAGAACATCTTTGTTCAACTGCCCTGAGACACTACAAAAGGGAAAGGTCTCACCTTCAGAAAAACAACAAAGCCATACAAATCTCCCACGAGAGAGGGCTACAAAACTCTGAAGCTGCAACAGAAAAGGTCTTGCTTCTCACAGAGGACAGCTTATTACATTTTTATCCTGCCATTCCTCAAAGAAATTCAGCGCAGAGTACAAGGCTTTCCTTTCCTCTGGTTTTTTAATTCTTCACAACGATCCTGTGGAGTAGTTTAGGCTGACAGAGTGCGACTGGGCTAGAGATAACCTCCGCCAAAGGTAAAATATTCAACCAGATCTCATTAGTAGATCTTAAAGCATTGCAGGGGAAGAGAGATACAGAAGAAATGATACCTATGCAGGTCAGGATCCAGACTGCTCCAGAGTCTTTATAGGTTAAAACCAACACATTTTATTCAGCACAGAAACAAATTAGCAAGGCAAGACAAACGTCTTTTTAAAAAGGTGATAGCTTAGTTTAAGCAAGATTCTGTCAGAGAAGACAAACTTGACCTGTGTGACCTTGCGTGTAATTAATGTTTTTAGGTGATGTTCTGAATCATTTGTTGAAAACATTTGGACTTTTCCTGTTTCCAAAGACTCAAGACAGGTTACAATAAAGATAAAAGAACGCTCAATTAGAACGCCAAAGTTCAGAGATGTGGGCTTTCTGGGAAAATATGATCTGGAAAAACTAAATCAAATAGTTATTTGATTTAGCATAGTTATCTTGAACGTTTAGTAAGTCAGCTACAAATCCATAAGATATACAGAAACACTGTTGCACAATTTGGATAGCTCACAAAAAGAAGAAATTGAATTTATATTCCACCCTATACTCTGAATCTCACAGTGGTCACAATCTCCTTTACCACCACCCCCAACAGACACCCTGTGAGGTAGGTGGGGCTGAGAGAGCTCTTACAGCAGCTGCCGTTTCAAGGACGACTCCTACAAGAGCTATGGCTGACCCAAGGTCATTCCAACAGCTGTAAGCAGAGGAGTGGGGAATCAAACATGGTTCTCCCAAATAAGAGTCCACACACTTAGCCGCTACACCAAACATGGCTAGGCAGCCCTGCCAGAAACACCTTCAAGTAATATCAAAGCAAATGGTTTGCTACAGCCTTCCAAATATGATACTTTATTATCCATCACAGAACATCACCTAAAAACATTAATTACAACCTTGAAACAGCCAAACTTGCCTAATATAGTTTAAGCATACCAGGTCAAAAAAATTATACGCTGCTTTCATCGATTTGAAGGGTGCTTTTGATTCAATAGATAGAGCCCAACTATGGATCAAGCTAGGTTACCTGGGAATGGACCCTCGTCTGCTGTTTCTCTTGAGGAAACTTCATTCTAATACCTTTTGCCAAGTGAAATTTTCTTCTAGTGGTGACTTGACTAGTAAAATCCCAGTGTTAAAGGGGGTTAAACAAGGTTGCGTGCTGGTCCCGCATCTTTTTAATTTATTTTTAACTGACCTGGCACAATTTTTGAACCCTATTAACGGTCATCCGCCTAAACTTGCAGGCCGAGCGGTCCTCTTATTACTTTATGCCGATGACACTACCATCCTCTCTTGTACAAGAGTGGGCCTGCAAAGGTATTTGAATGCCTTTTATGACTACTGTAATTGTAATTCACTTTCTATCAATTATGCCAAATCTAAAGTAGTTGTCTTTTCAAATTGCTGGCGCCCACAGAGATGGGTTATTGGCAACTCAACAGTTGAGCAAACAAAAAATTTTAAATACTTGGGGATCACTTTTAATCACAAGTTAAGCTGGGTTTCACATCGTAACAACGCCGTCAACTTGGCTAAATGTTCAGCTGCTCAAATTAAACAGTTTTTCTTTGCAAGGGACAACCAGTTAGTTCCAGCAGCTATTAAAGTGTTCAAAGCCAAAACGCTTGCCCAAATTCTCTATGGTATCCCTATATGGATCTCAGCTTTTACCAGGAAAGTGGAGGGCATTCAAGCCTCATTCTTTAGACAAATTCTTGGTTTGCCAAAATGTGTGTCCTACTTTGCTCTCTGCTCTGAAGTGGGTCAGTCTTTGGTGGAGACAAAAGCCTGGATTGCAGTGTTTAAATTCTGGCTCAAAATTCACTTTAGAACAGATCCTAGCCTTCTTGATTGTATGAAAAGAGACCCATATATTTCATCCTGGACAGCAGTGCTTCTGTCCAAACTCAATCAATTGGGGTTAGAGGTAGATGATTTTTCTACCTCTGATGAGTCATATATCTTCAGATGTATTAAATTGAGACTGTGGGAATCGGAGGAAACGAAATTACGACCAAC
Source organism: Heteronotia binoei (assembly GCF_032191835.1). Classification (NCBI taxonomy): domain Eukaryota; kingdom Metazoa; phylum Chordata; class Lepidosauria; order Squamata; family Gekkonidae; genus Heteronotia; species Heteronotia binoei. The sequence continues at coordinate 259,197,369 of NC_083223.1, forward strand.
TGACTTTTATATTTGCTCTCCAGCTTCCTTAGGTCTCTATGCTTTCTGTGGCAAAATGCCCAATTATCTATCAGACTTAACCACTCCAAGTCATCGCAGGGTATTTATGTTGGCTAGACTAAATGCGTTTCCCTCCAAAGTTTTACAAGGGAGATATCAGAGAGTCCCTTTAGCCGACAGACTTTGCTCCTGTGGAGCGAATACTCCTGACTCAATCCAGCATATATTGCTTGATTGTTCTTTTTAGCATAACTTCCGTAAAGATTTATTTGGCAAGCTTTCTTTTCCCCCAGATTTGTCTATTCTGCCACCCTGTTATTATTTATTGAGTGATACTGAGGGGGTGGTTAGTGAGGCTGTGGCAAAATTTCTGGCTGACATCCTTAAATTTAATTCTGACCATGTTTGAATGCATCTATAAGCTCGGTTTCATTTTGATTTTATCTCCAATGTTTAAATTTTTATATTCTGTGTATTTTTATCTGAATCTATTATGCCATTAAAGGTTTGGTATGGTAGTTTAAGCAGAGGCCCTGCTTTTAAGAAATAGGAAACTGGAAAAAATCAAGTATTTGTAGAAATTGTTCCGCCCCACATCCCTGCCAGAAACACCTCCAAGCAATATCAAAGCAAACGGTCCACTACAGCCTTCCAAATCTGATATTTTATTATCCATCACAGAATGTCCTCTGAAATTGGACTGGTTTGCATGCCCTGCATAAGACAGAAAGCTAAGGTGCCCTCCGCGCTTCTTCGGCAAACTATTCCACAGCCCAAGTCCTGCCACTGAGAATGTCCTTGTGAAGGTAGAAAGTGAGCAAACTGATTTAACAGGCAGAAGAGCAAAAGGGTGGAATTCACTGCCACAGGAGGTGGTGGCGGTCACAAGCATAGCCACCTTCAAGAGGGGTTTAAATAAAAATATGGAGCAGAGGTCCATCAGTGGCTATTAGCCACAGTGTGTGTGTGTGTGTGTGTGTGTATAAATTGCCACTGTGTGACACAGAGTGTTGGACTGGATGGGCCATTGGCCTGATCTAACATGGCTTCTCTTATGTTAAAAGGAACAGATAACAGATGGGAGAATATTGGGAGATGTTGTTTGATAGGCATGGTTGGGGTGCGTCGTCTGGCTGTGAAAGGCTTCAAAAGAAAAAAACAAAAAACACCTTGAATTAAGCCCTAGCACCAAATAGGTAACCCATACAAATGTTGAAGCACAGATGTTACATGTTCTGAGAACCTAACCCCAGAGAAAAGCTTGTGTGCCATGTGCCTTTCTTGACCATTCCAGAAAGGGAATTGTGTTAGTCTGCTGTTAACAAAATACAACAGAACTCCAGAGGCACCTGGAAAACTCAGAACATTTATTTCAGCCTGGACTTTCGTGGGTCAGAGCTCGCTTCATCAGATGCACTTAAAGAAGTGAGCTCTGACTCGTGAAAGTTCATGCTGGAACAAACGTTCACATACTTTAAAGTGCCACTGGTCTTCTGTTTTATCTCAACAACATTTTGTACCATTTGACGCTTCCGAGTCTTCTTCAAGAGCTGCCCCATGGAGAGTGAGCTGCTGTAGTCCAATATGGAGGTTACCGTGGCATATGACGGCATGGCTAGGCAGCTGAGTATAGATAGGTCATTGACTTATGAACAAGATGTAATTGAAAGAAGACACTCTTAGCAACAGTGCTAGTTTGTTTGTCAACAAAGCTGTTTCCAAGAGCCCCTTCATGCTCTTAACTTGCTTTGGCAGCCACACTCAGGTAGGTTCTCTAGAGAGGCAGGTTCTCTAAGGGAAAACTGAACCCCTTCTAAGGCTGGTAAATCAACCGTAGTTAAAGTACTTTTGCCTTCCTACCCAGCATCCCATGTCCTGTCTAGATCCAAATTCTGCTTGTTCATCCTAAGTCACCTGCCACTGGCTGAGGACAATTAAAGATGCTGGAGGGGCTTAGATAAAGAAATAGAGAACTGGATGGCCCCTGGATCTGTTACAACCAGAGGTTTTTTTGTAGCAGGAACTCCTTTGCATTAGGCTACCCACCCCTGCTGTAGCCAATCCTCCAAGAGCTTACAGGGCTTAGTACAGGACCTGCTGTGAGCTCTTGGGAGGACTGGCTACATTGGGGGTGTGGCCTAATATGCAAATGCATTCCTGCTACAAAAAAAGCCCTGGTTACAACCTCTCAGCCTAACCTACCTCATGAGATTGTTGTGGGGGCAAAGTGGAAGAGGGGAGAACAATGTGAAAACTTGCTTTGGCTCCCTGATCAGGAAAAGTGGGATACACAGAATGCAAATTTCAGTCTGGCTGCAATTAGGAATCAGCATTTTGCCGTACTTTAAGTTTCTACATTATCCTCCAACACTGCATTACAGTAATCTAGCCTAGTTATTTTTGTGTGCCAAGGAGGGGTGTCAGACATCAACTGTGCCTCTTTCATCATCCATCGGGGAGACTGAGGTTTTGGGTTTTTTGTTTAAAGAGGTGTGCATCTCTCACCTTAACAAAAAGAGAATTCCAACTCATTTTTAAAAGACCACTGCAAAACTGTGACAGAAGGGGAAGTTGATGATGGCTCAGGTGTTAGCCAACAGGTGACCGCGCCAGTTTTTCACATGCTGACTTGACCATACCAAAGGCTTGCAAACCACTTCTGTCAGAGTTTGCCCCGAGACAATTCCTACTTCGGTGATGCCTATAAACCCCACCACTTTTTTAAAAAAATATTAATTCTGCCTTCAGCCTTAAAAATATATTGAAAAAAGAGAGATCCAAGTGGGCAGCCGTGTTGGTCTGAAGCAGTAAAACAAAGCAGGAGTCAAGTATCACCTTTAAGACCAACAAAGTTTTATTCAGAACGTAAGCTTTCGTGTGCTAAAAGCACACTTCTTCAGATGAGGGGTACCTGATCCCCTCGTCTGAAGAAGTGTGCACACGAAAGTTTACGTTCTGAATAAAACTTTGTTGGTCTTAAAGGCGCTACTTGACTCCTGCTTTGAAAAAAGAGAATTCTCCTTCAAGAGGTACCAGTTCAGCCACACACCCTGCGAACAGAAGGTGCAAGGAAGCAAAATAACAAAACAAATACAGTCCCCAGCTTAGCATATAATAGTGTTTGTTTGTGAGGGAACAATGTTGGAGTTCAGTGGCACCCCTAAGACCAACCAAGTTTTATCCCCAGTGTGAGCTTTCATGTGCCAAGCACACTTCCTCAGACAGCATGAAATGGAAACAGAATCTTACGTATCTTTTATATCTTACATATAGTGGGTGGGTAGCAAATTAGTATACAGAATAACAATGTTTTTAACCGTTTAAAAGGATAATATGCTTAATTATACGGCTGTCATTAGGTTTCTTAACTGTAAAGAGTAATAAATGGAGAGTCTGTTGTTGTGAGGGAGACACCACTTTTCTCTCATAGCTCGTTTCTCTTGTAGAAGCTGCCACGGCCCAAGAGCGCAGGGACTGCCTCACAGATGTTCCGAACATCAGGCTGGAAGGAGACCCTGCATTCCTGGTGGCGCCGAAGTTCCCCTGGACTTCCCAGAAGTCCTCCCTGACCAAGATTTGCTGCTGTTTTCATGAACAAAAGAGGGGTGGGCAATAAGTTGGATCAATGTAGCATGTTTTCTTATCCCAAAGTACCCAGGAAGGGTGGGGACCATTCCACAGCACCTCCCCACCCATTCCCCTGGGGGGGGGGGGTTCCTCTTTGCCTCACATTATAGTATGACGTGTAACCATTTTACCGCCTGCCCCTTTTACAAGGAATCACAAGCATCCTCTCAACCCCCACTCCAAGTATTCCCCTCCCCCAAAAATGCAAAAAAACACTGTAGAGAAGAAACCCAGAATTGTTTTTTTTAAATATGAATAAATTTGTAAAAGCCTTTATTAAAATGCTGTTATTTCTGGTGTATGGTATGTTGACACCCATCGCTCAAGGAATTATAAATCCTTCCCCAGGAGCAATTTCCACTGAAGGCTGGCAACAAACTCACTACCAGCTCTGGGCTCCCAAAAGAAAAGATTTGAAAATTTTATATTCAAGGGGTCTTGAAAGACTTTGAATTCACATTCACAGCCTCCCTCTCCCTTCCCCCTCAACCCTGATCTCTTAGACCACCCCACTGGGATCCCAACAGTAGTGTTTCCCACAATCCAGTGCTCTCAATTCCTCCATCTCAGTTTGGGTCAAGTTCCAGTTCCAGAGCTGGCTGTTCTCAGCCACACGGGTTGGGGATGCCGACTTGGGGATGACGCTCACGCCCTGCTGCACAGCCCAACGAAGCAAGACCTGAGCAGGGGTACGCCCTTGCCGTTCGGCGACCTTCACTACCTCCGGACACCTCACGAGCTGGCCGGTGCCCAGTGAAGAATAAGCCTGTACGTGGATACCCTTCTGGCGACAGAAATCCAGCAGCTCCGACTGGGCCAGTTCCGGGTGGAGCTCCACTTGAAGAACAGCCGGGGGCACGCGGCAACTTGCAAGCAGCTCCTGGAGGTGCCTGACGGTGTAATTGGAGACCCCAATGGCCCGGAGCTTTCCAGATTCATGGAGTCTCTCCAGAGCCCGCCAACTCTGTTGTCGACGTTCTCTGTTACCTTTATCTTCTTGAGGGCGGCCTTGCGTGCCTGGCCAATGGATGAGATAGAGGTCCAGGTAATCGCAGCCCAGTCCCTGCAAGCTATGGAGGCAGGCCGCCTCGGCGGGTCCCTCTCCATGGTCTCTTGGACTCAGCTTGCTGGTCAGGAAGATATCCTTCCGGCTGAGACCGTAGTGTGGCAGGAGTTCACGTAGCGCATTCCCTATGGCTGCCTCATTGCCGTAGACGGCAGCCGTGTCCACCAAACGGTAGCCGTTCTCCAAAGCAGCATTTAGGCTGAGGCGCACTGTCTCCTTGTCTTGCAGACGGAACGTGCCCAGCCCCAGGAGTGGCATGGGTGCTCCAGTATTCAACCATATTGTATGTTCTGGTGGCCTAGAAGGAACACAATTAGGTGGATTAGATTTCCTGCCCCTCTCTGGGAATGTCGTGCTCAGCAGGGTAAATATTTTGCCATTTCATTCAATGACAGCAGCTTTGACTCTCAAAGGCTGGTACCACGAAACCTGTGTTGGTCTCTTAAGGTGCGACTAGACTTGAATCGAACTGAGAAGCTGAAACGGAGGCCTCAGGCCCATCAGTCTCCTTTGCAATGAACACCTCTGAATTCGTTCCCAACTTTTACTTAGAACAGCTTAAAAGACAAGAATATGTATACAATTATATGAACATATGAAGCTGCCTTATATTGAATCAGACCCTCGGTCCATCAAAGTCAGTATTGGCTACTCAGACTGACAGTGGCTCTCCAGGGTCTCAAGCTGAGGTTTTCCATGCCTATTTGCCTGGACCCTTTTTAGTTGGAGATGCCGGGGATTGAACCTGGGAGCTTCTGCTTACCAAGCAGATGCTCTACCACTGAGCCACCATCCCTCCCCTGAAAACAGATTTACTCACACCAAGCCTACTCACCCCAAGCTCAAATGTTTAAAATAATTTGGTCACTGAGATCCCTCACAACTAGAAGCTCAAACAGAGGAAATAATTTGGCTATTAGTTCTGAGGCGTTCATGAGCTTTTTCACGGATAAAGTCTTGTTGCTCCGCAATGACCTACCTGCCAATTTCGATACAGTGAATGAAATGGAGGCCCCTTGGCCGTCTTTGGGTTCAGTATGTGACTCTTTCAACTTGCTCTCTTCTGCCGATGTTGACAGGGTCCTGGGAGATGTTAGACCTACCACTTGCTTACTAGACCCATGTCCCTCGTGGCTGGTTACAGCTGGTGATGTGAGGACCCAGGGCCATGAAGGAAATTATCAACCTGTCCCTAGGATGTTTCCAGAGGGCCTAAAGGAAGCAGTGGTTATACCACTCTTAAAGAAGCCATCGTTAGATCCTGTGGATCTGGCCAGTTACTGCTCAGTATCAAATCTATCATTTCTGGGAAAGGTAATTGAGAGAGCAGTAGCTGAGCAGCTCCAGGGCTTCCAGGAGGACACATCGGTGCCAGATCCATTCCAGTTGGGTTTCCACCCTGGTCACAGGACTGAGATTGTTCTGGTTGCTCTAATCAGATGTCCTCCGAATGCGGCTGGATCAAGGCGGGTTGGCACTGCTGTTATTATTGGATCTCACAGCAGCGTTTGATACAGCCAACTATGATCTGTTGACTCACTGCCTTGATGACATGGGAATACGTGGCTTAGCCTTAAAATGGCTCTCCTCTTTCTCCACGGATGAGGACAAAGGGTGGCGCAAGGAGAGGATGTGTCCTCATGACACCCCCTGGTTTGTTGGGTTCCTCAAGGGGCACTCCTCTCCCCTTGCCCAGCTGGTATGGAGTTTTGGGCTAGGGTGTCATCACTATGCAGATGACACTCTGCTGTATTTGCTGTTTGGTGACGGATCAACCTCAATCCCGTCATCCTTGGCTGTGGGTTTGGAGGCCGTGGTGGGCTCACTGAAGCAGAGTAGATTGAAACTGAACCACTCAAAGATGGAGGTTCTGTGGCTGGGGGGACCAGGGTTGGAGCTGGAGTGTGGGTTTCCTGCTCTTGATGGGGCACCCTCAACACCGGCACCAACAGTCAAGAGCTTGGGAGCGACCTTGGATGCCTCTCTTCCAGTGGAGGCCCAGGTCACACATATTGCTAAAACTGCATTCTTCCACCTACGCCAAGTCAGGCAACTAGCTCGCCTCCTGTGTCGTTCAGACCTAGCCACGGTAATCCATGCAGTGGTCACCTCCAGGCTAGATTACTGTAATTCACTCTACGCTGGCCTACACTTTTACCTGGAAACTAGGGTAGCCAATCCCCAGGTAGGGGCAGAGGATCCCCCTGTTTGGAGGTCCTTCCCCCACTTCAGGGTCATCAGAAAGCGAGGGGGGAGCGTAGTGTCTGCTGGACACGCCATTATTCCCTATGGAGACCGATTCCCATAGGGTAAAATGGAAAATTCATCCACGGCTATCTGGGGCTCTGCAGGAGCTGTGTTTTGGGATAGAGACATCCAGTGAGAGAGCCAGTTTGGTGTAGTGGTTAAGTGTGTGGACTCTTATCTGGGAGAACTGGGTTTGATTCCCCACTCCTCCACTTGCACCTGCTAGCATGGCCTTGAGTCAGCCATAGCTCTGGCAGAGGTTGTCCTTGAAAGGGCAGCTGCTGCAATAGCCCTCTGCAGACCCACCCACCTCACAGGGTGTCTGTTGTGGGGGAGGAAGGTAAAGGAGATTGTGAGCCGCTCTGAGACTCTTCGGAGTGGAGGGCGGGATATAAATCCAATATCTTCTTCTTCTTCTTCAGTGCCTCTCCCCAAAATACCCACCAAGTTTCAAAAGGATTAGACTAGGGGGTCCAATTCTATGAGACTCAAAAGAAGGTGCCCCAATCCTTCACTATTTCTAATGAATGGAAGGCATTTGAAACATGTGCAGTCCCCTTTAAATGTGATGGCCAGAACTCCTTTTGGAGTTCAATCATGCTTGTCACACCCTTGGTCCTGGCTCCACCCCCAATGCCTTCCGACTGCACCCCCAAAGTCCCCAGATATTTCTTGAATTTGACTTGGCAACCCTAATTAATCCTGTTATAAGATGACCAAGGAAAACCTGTATTCTAGCATCGCAAAAGAAAGGGTGAAAGAAGACCGTGAAACACAAGATTGCTGCAGAGATTTTCAGCAGAATGGGAGCTGTGGGCTCCGTGTTGAGAAATCACCACAGGGGCCAATTTTGGATTGGTAACACCATGAAAAGGGAGAATGAGCTTCATCTTTCTCCCTTACCCCTTTTTTGAGCCCAAAGAGCCACAGCCAGCAAAACTCACAGAACTGGGTGGGGTGAGCATTCACTGACATGATACATGATGATCCATGTTTCTACCAAAGTTTCTTTATAAAGTTGGGTGTCAAAAAATGGTGTTTTTGTGCCATAGTTTGTGGACCCTGCTGTGAAATGTGATTCGATGTTGCGTTTCAGAGGATCCAATGATAAGTTTGAATCTGTGAGAGAGCTGAACTTTAGATATCTGATTTCGTAACATGGTGGTGTGGAAATGATTGAGTAAATTTCCATGCCAGAAAAAGTGGCCAGCAATGTGATAGGCAAGTAGATGTTGAGTTTGTGGTGCTCACACACAAAGTTTCGAAAATTCATTCTTTGACATTCTGAGGATCCATGGTCCGTAACTCTGTTCTTGCTCCATGGGGTTGCCATGGACCCATAACTTCTGTGGTGCAGACTCTACCCATGGACATGATACATGGTTTGATGTTGATGTTCGGGTGACCCCGAGCAAAAACCATGGGGATCCATGTGGTTCCATGGTGCAGGACCATTTTTATCTACATGGTGTCACCCCAAAGCTGTGGATCCATGGTAATGGGATATAAGTTGTGGCCATTGACATGATATATTACTTGGGATGATATGAAGCAGGAACAGAAAAATCTATTAGGATCCATGGTGCAGAACCAGTTTTTGCTCCAAGGTGTCACCAAAAAGTTGTGGATCCATGGTTTTAGGATATAAGTTGTGGCTTTTGACATAATATATGACTCCAGGGGGAGCTTGGGGTGATCTGAAGCAAGAACAGAAAGATCAATTAAGATCCGTGGTATGAAACCAGGTTTTTGGTCCCTGGAACTGCCACGAAGCTGTGGATCCACGATTTCTGTGGTGCAAACTCTGCCCATGGACATGATATGTGACTGGATGGAGGGGTTGGGGGGATCCAAAGCAAAAATCATGTGGATCCATGAGGATCCGTGGTCCAAAACCAAGTTTTTGGTCCCTGGCGCTGCCACGAAGCAATGGATCCATGATTTCTGGGGTGCAAACTCTGCCCATGGACATATGTGACTGGATGGAGGGCTTGGGGGGAACCAAAGCAAAAATCATGTGGATCCATGAGGATCCATGGGCCAAAACCAAGTTTTGCTCCCTGGCGCTGCCATGAAGCCGTGGATCCATGATTTCTGGGGTGCAAACTCTGCCCATGGACATGATATGTGACTGGATGGAGGGGTTGGGGGGATCCAAAGCAAAAATCATGTGAATCCATGAGCATCCATGATCCAAAACCAGGTTTTTGGTCCCTGGCGCTGCCACGAAGCCGTGGATCCACGATTTCTGTGGTGCAAACTCTGCCCATGGACATGATATGTGACTGGATGGAGGGCTTGGGGGATCCAAAGCAAAAATCATGTGGATCCATGAGGATCTGTGGTCCAAAACCAAGTTTTTGGTCCCTGGCGCTTCCATGAAGCCATGGATCCGATTTCTGGGGTGCAAACTCTGCCCATGGACATGATATGTGACTGGATGGAGAGCTCGGGGGGATCCAAAGCAAAAATCATGTGGATCCATGAAGATCCGTGGTTCAAAACCAATTTTTTTGTTTCTGGCGCTGCCATGAAGCCGTGAATCCACGATTTCTGTGGTGCAAACTCTGCCCATGGACATGATATGTGACTGGATGGAGGGCTTGGGGGGATCCAAAGCAAACATAATGCGGATCCATGAGGATCCGTGGTCCAAAACCAAGTTTTTGGTCCCTGGTACTACCACGAAGCCGTGGATCCACAATTTCTGTCGTGCAAACTCTGCCCGTGGACATGATATAAGAATAGATGGTGAGGCTGGGGGGATCCGAAGCAAAAATCATGTGGATCCATGTGGATCCGTGGTCCAAAACCAAGTTTTTGGTCCCTGGTGCTGCCACGAAGCCATGGATCCACGATTTCTGTGGTTCAAACTCTGCCCATGGACATGATATAAGAATAGATGGTGAGGCTGCGGGGATCCAAAGCAAAAATCATGTGGATCCATGAGGATCCGTGATTTGGAAACATGTTTTTTTCAGTGCTGTGGCGCCACACATTCTTGGAGGCATGATTTTTCTTGTGCTGTCTATAGTCTAAGAGAGGATCTACAACATGATGTTGGTTTGATTTCATTTCACCATAAAAATCATATGAATTCATGAGGATCCGTGCTTTGGAACCCTGTTTTTGCACTGCTGAGGCGCCACGAATTCGTGGAGGCATGATTTTTGTAGTTCTGCCTATAGTCTAAGACAGGATCTACAGAATAATACTGGTTTTATTTCATTTCAATGTAAAAATCATATGAATTCATGAAGATCCGTGTAGATCTGACTTTTACCCAGACCCGTCCAAGGTGTCTTTGCAGAGACAAGTAGTGGCAAACCACCTCTGTTCATCTCTGGCCTTGAAAATAGGATCACCGCAAGTCAGCTGCAAGTTGACAGCACTTCACACACACACACACACACACAGAGTCTTTAAGGTGTGTAAGGCACCTATTTAATTTTGCTGCGACAGACTTAACACAGCTGGCATTCCAGAAGACTTACTAAGTAGGGGGTGAATCCTCACTGACCTTTGAGAGGCTTGCTTCTAAGCAACCATGTTTAGGACTGTGCCAAAAAAAATATGCAGAATTTTAAAAAGGTGGGGGCACGATAAGAGCAGGCTTTAAGCGAAGATCAACATAACGGATGCACCGTATGATTTACAAACTGAGCCCCATCACTGATCATAAAAATGGCTGCGATCACACATGCTAAATAATTCAGTTTCAATCCACTTTCAGTGCACTTCCCAACTGGATTTGGTGGGAACTGAAGTGGCAAAATCCAGTTTGAAAGCGGTTTGAAACCGCATTATTTAGCATACGGGATCGCAGCCAAAGTGAACAAAAACAGTATTTAAAAGCAAGGGGGAGGGGTGCTTGCAACCACAGGTAGTGCAAAGTGTTATGCAACGGGAGCCGCCAAATTACTCGACTCACCTCCCCCCGGTACAAAAACAAAATCCCCGTAAGGGAAACCAGAGACTCCTCACCAGGATCCAGGAAGTTCCCGCACCGCTGGCTGGTTCTGCATGGTGAGACTGTAATCTTGACTCAGTAGCAGAGAGATAGGCGTTCCCGGGCCAGGATGGACAACGCCTACTCGCCAATCAGCGCGCAACGCAAAGGGCAGGAGGCGTGGCCCAGAGGGGGAGACTAGAAAAGCGAAAGCAGATACATGGGCCCCGCCGCTGAGCGGGAAAGGAGATGAGTTTGTGTGCGCATGCGCTTCTGCTGACTTGGCCCTGGTCGTGTGCTGAGTCTGCGCAGTCGTGCGCTCAGTGCGGTGGAGATGTAAAAAAAAAGGGAAACGCGGCAGATAGAAGGGGGGGGGGGAGCTACTGCTTTTTTTGCGTGTAATAAAAATCCATGCAATATATATGTGTGTGTTCAAAAAATCCATGCAATATTATATTATATATATGTATTTGCGCGTGCGGGTTCACACAACCCCTATTTACAGGTAATTAAAAAGGGTAGCTACTCGATGGTGCACAGACGAGCACTGACTTTTGACATGTTTTCAACCCAACTGTAAAATTCTGCACTGGCAAAAAAAGGACTCTGTACATGTTCTGAGAATGTGTGCATAGTGGTGCCAGAGTGCAGAATGGCTGCCCTTCGTGGCTGAACTTTTCCAGTGCTTGGGAAGATTTTTTTTTTTTTAATTTCAAAGGTTTTGGATGCCTTTTTTTTCACTCCCAGTAATCTTCAAGATATTTAAATCAGTATGCACAAAGTACCTGCAAGCCTATATTATTTTCTTGCTCAAAATTGTACTGATGCTCCCTCATAACTTTTTAAAGGGCTAATGCCTTCCAAACCTCTAGGGCCCCATTAAAACAGCAGTACAGCGAAATTACTTTGGGAAGAATGGCTACAGAAGCTCTCCTGGCCTACTTGGTTTAGAAAAGAGATGACTAAGGGTGGGGAGGGGTGCCATGATAGAGGTTTATTTAATTATATGTGGGGTGGAGAGAGTGGGCAGAGAGAAATGCGGTACTTTTCCTTTTCCCAAAATACTAGAACTTTAGGGCATCTACTGACGCTGATGGGCTGCAGATTCAGGACAGACAAAAAGGAAATAATTCTTTACAAGGAGAACAGTTAAAATGCGACATTCACTGCCAGAGGATACCCACAGGCAGAGAAAGTTTTAAAAGGAAATTGGATAGATTCATGAAGGACAATTCTCTCAATGGCTACTGGCCATGGTGGCTGAGGGGAACCTCCACATTCGGAGGCAGTCAGCCTCTGAATCCCAGAACCAGGAGGCAACATCAGGGGAGGTGTTTGTACTCTGTTGTTGGCCCTCCATTTACATAAGAACATAAGAGAAGCCATGTTGGATCAGGCCAATGGCCCATCCAGTCCAACATTCTGTGTCACACAGTGGCCAAAAAACGCAGATGCCATCAGGAGGTCCATCAGTGGGGCCAGGACACCAGAAGCCCTCCTACTGTTGTTCCCCCCCACAAGCACCAAGAATACAGAGCATCACTGCCCCAGACAGAGAGTTCCATCTATTTTGTTGTTTTTCAGTCGTACAGTTGAGTCCGACTCTTTGCGACCCCATGGACAAAGTCGCGCCAGACCCTCCTGTCTTCCACCATCCTCCGAAGTCTGCTCAAATTCATGTTTGTTACATCAGTAGCACTGTCCAGCCATTTCATCTTTTGCCGTCCCCTTCTTCTTTTGCCTTCTGTCTTTCCCAGCATCAGGATCTTCTCCAGGAAGTGCTCCCTTCCCATTTGGTGGCCAAAGTATTTGAGCTTCAGCTTCGGCATCTGACCTTCCAGGGAACAGTCTGGGTTGATTTCCCTTAGGACTGACTGATTTGATCTTCTTGCAGTCCAAGGGACTCTCAAGAGTCTTCTCCAGCACCACATCTCAAAAGCATCTATTCTTCTGCACTTGGCCTTCCTTATGGTCCAGCTCTCACAGCCATACATTACTACTGGGAATACCATCGCTTTGACTATACAGACTTTTGTTGGCAGGGTGATGTCTCTACTTTTTATTATACTGCCCAGGTTCGCCGTAGCCGTCCTCCCAAGGAGCAAACGTCTTTTAATTTCATGGCTACAGTCATCATCTGCAGTGATTTTGGATCCCAGAAATGTGAACTCTGTCACTACTTCCATGTCTTCCCCTTCTATTTGCCAAGGTGTGATGGGGCCAGATGTCATGATCTTAGTTTTGTTGATGTTGAGTTTCAAGCCTACTTTTGTGCTCTCCTCTTTAACCCTCAACAAGAGGTTCTTAAGGTCCTCCTCACTTTCTGCCATTAGTGTCATCTGCGTAGCTGAGGTTGTTGATGTTTTTCCCGGCAATCTTAATTCCGGCTTGTGCTTCATCCAGGCCAGCATTCCGCATTATGTACTCTGCATTTAGATTAAATAAGCAGGGCGACAATATACATCCTTGTCAAACTCCTTTTCCTTTTCTAAATCAATCAATTGTTCCATATCCCGTTCTGACAGTTGCTTCTTGACCCTTATACAGATTTCTCAGGGGACAAGTGAGGTGGTCTGGTACTCCCATCTCTTTAAGGACTTTCCATCTATACCTTGCGGCTATCACAACTTTAATGCCAGTAGCTCACGAAGTAGAATTTTTGTTCACAAAACTCCACAGCTTAGAGGGAGCATTGGCTGCCACAGGGACTGTGAGACAGGAGGCTGGACTAGATGATCCAGCAGGGCTCTTCTTAACATTCTTATATTCCTACCTTCCCCTCCTTCCCTTTCCTGTACTGAAAACAGTAGTTAGAATGTCATACTCAGGGCTGTTTTTTTAGCAGGAACACACAGCAACGCAGTTCTGGCTGGCTTGGTATCAGTTCCGGCTGGCTTGGTGTCAGGGGCTATGGCCTAATATGCAAATTAGTTCCTCTTAGGCTTTTTCTACCAAAAAAGCCTGTGTGAAACCATGGTGATGTCAGGGAGAATGGCCTAATATGCAAATGAGTTCCTGCTGGGCTTTTTCTACCAAAAAAGCCCTGGTCATACTGATGCGAGGGAGAGCCAAATACAAATCACCACCATTATCTTCTCAGTCTAACCTACCTAACAAAGTTGTTATAAAGATCAACTGGAGAGAAGTGTGCTGAGCTGAATTCTTTGGAGTTAAAATGTACAATTTAATCACATTTCCAAAGTAAGCTTGGGCTGAAAGCCTAGCTTAGGTTTAGAAGGTTGAGGTCCAAATCTCTCCTTAACCAGAAATGTCACTGGCCTCTGGCACGCAGCCATCTCCCAGCTTAATTTACTTTCCAGTCACGCTGCAAGACTATGAGGAGAAGGCGATTTATTTGGTCACACATTTGTTTAAAACATTTCTGTCCTGCATCGATAATTGGAATTCTCAAGTTATTATAAAACACAATTAAACCAACACTATCAGTGGTAATAAATCCTGACAGCAGAAAACAGCAGTAACGTTTATATACAAATGACCTAGCAAGTACAAGCTGTTAAAAACAAAGAAAAGGACCACTGCAAGAGCCACTAAGAAAAATATCTATATACTAAAAGGCCAGGACTGCATAAATCTTGGAGAGGAGCCATGGGGAAACAGGAAACTGAATCAAAATAACATAACCAACATAGAACAACAGGAAAAGCAATCTCGCTTGACACCAAAGGCCTGGGAAAATGTAAGAACAAAAACAACCTCCATTAGGAGCTAAAAACTGGGCGGGGGGGAGGGGAGTGCCAATTGAGAAGTGATCGCCTGCTCTAACCAGAGGTCAGTTCCTTTGGAGAAAATGGCTACTGTGGAGGGTGGACTCTACACCATTATCCCCCACAGAGGTCCCTCCCTTTCTCAAATCCTGCCCTCTTCAGACACCATCCCTAAATCTCCAGGAATTTCCCAGACTGGAGTCGGCAACCCTAAAGGGTACAATGGGCACTGACAGGCAATTGGATGTTCCAAGCTTTTGGGAAATGGGTCCAGGGCCGGATGTACCTATTTTTGAAGGGGGGGCAAAGTTAGAAAATGGTACCCCCCACTACCCTCCCACCATGAAGATCTACCTTTTTGGAGGGGAAAGGGGTGGTGGTGGCACCCCCCCTTGCTCTGGCACCTGGGGCAGCTGCCCCCTCTGCCCCTCAAGATCTGGCCCGGTGTGGGTCCACCCATCGGCCACTGGAAGAGGAAAGCAGTTTTCCTTCCAAACCCATTTTGAAAGTGTGTGTAAAGTGAGAACTTTTGTTTTTGCTGGTGGGTGGGGTTTGGATGACAAGAAGAGGTGACCAAGGATCTGGTGTTGTCCATGTGCTTACTTCTGGTTCTACTACTTACTGCCTGCTCGACCAGTACAGATAATTACAATGCTCATCGTTCGCCTTCAGTGCTTTGATGCCTGCCCTGGCTGTTTCTGGGCTTAGTGATGAAAGCAGGTGGTTCTGAAAGGGCCATATGGTTGCCAGCAGTCTTGGGCATTACTTAGGACCAAATCCAGGATCGCCCCACCCCTGGTAGGTTCTGAGACCATCTGCTCCATAGCACAGTCATTGAGAGCATCAAGAAACTCAATCTCTTTCTCTCGACCAGAACACTTATGCTTATCCCATTACATATATTGAACTCATCTCTCATTGTCAATCTCACATACTGCTGTTTTGCTGCTTTCGCATGCTCATACTACTCAGATCAAAGGTTTGCTCAATTTGTTAATTTTACTATTCTGTCATTGTACCATTTTACATTCTAAACCACTGCTACCAGATAATTTTACTTCACTGTCATTGGTTCTTAAATCTGTGCCATGTTGCATTCTGGGCCACTGCCTACCAGCTATGTATGGCTCTGCTCAGCTATGTATGGCTTTGCTCATTATGCTGGATTCCTTGTCTGATGAAGTGTGCTTAAGAACACATGAAAGCTTACCTTCTAAATAAAAATTTGTTGGTCTTAAAGGTGCAACTTGACTCCCGCTTTGTTCAACTGCTTCAGACCAACATGGCTGCCTGCTTGGATCTATCTACTTTTTAAGCTGGGTAACCTACAAACCAGTTTGGTGTAGTGGTTAAGTGTGCAGACTCTTCTCTGGGAAAACTGGGTTTGATTCCCCACTCCTTCACTTGCAGCTGCTGGAATGGCAGATTTCAATTGGTGAGAGATGTAAAAGTGATTGCGCCGCTTGGGAGCAGTGACCATAATGTTATTGATTTGTATAAATAGGGAGTTGCCCAAAAAGACCGCCACAACCACGTTTAACTTTAAAAGGGGTAAATTCTCTGAGATGAGGAGGCATGTGAGGAGGAAACTAGTAAATAACTAGTCCACAATGGGAATTACGACTCTGGTGTTGAAGTCTCTCCCCTCCCCAAATGTCACCTCCAGCTCCAAGTATTTCCCAAGCTGGAGCTGGCAGCCCTCTTCATATGTCTTACTTTGGGCTTTCTGAAAGCATCTATCTGGCCATGAAGGGTGACATGATAGAGGTTTACAAGATTATGCATGGGATAGAGAAGGTAGAGAAAGAAGTACTTTTCTCGCTTTCTCACAATACAAGAACTCATGGTACTCAATGAAATTGCTCAGCAGTCGAGTTAGAATGGATAAAAGGAAGTACTTAACACATAGAATTCACTGCCACAGGAGGTGGTGGTGTCTACGACTTCAAGAAGTGATTGGATAAACACATGAAGCAGAGGTCCATCAGAATTAAAGGAACTCTCTGTCTGGGGCAGTGATGCTCTGTATTCTTGGTGCTTGGGGGGGGGGGCAACAGTGGGAGGGCTTCTAGTGTCCTGGCCCCACTGATGGACCTCCTGATGGCACCTGTTTGGGGGGGTTTTGGCCACTGTGTGACAGGGTGTTGGACTTTATGAGCCATTGGCCTGATCCAACATGGCTTCTCTCTTATGTTCTTATGAAAAAGGATGCTGGACTAAATGAACTGTTAGTGTAATTACGCAAAGCAATTCTCATATATACATATGTATTTAAAAAGATTAGACCATGAACACATGAAGCTGCCTTATACTGAACAGGCCATTGGCCCATCAAAGTCAGCATTGCCTACTCAGACTGGCAGGGTCTCAGTCCAGAGAAAAGTCTTTCCCATCACCTACTGCCTGTTCCTTTTAACTGGAGCGGCCAGGAACTGAACCTAGGACCCTACCTGCTCTCCCACTGAGCCACTAACCCTCCTCAGGTTTATGACAGACTCATCTAGCAATGTTTCCTTTCCGCAGTAACTAAATAAAACCTCCACATCTAGAGGTACTACACCTCTGAATATCAGCTTCAGCCTTCTCTCCATGCCATTTTCCTGAGCCAGGATTGTCCGGGGGAAGGGCGACATTCTTTGCTTCTTAGAAAGTTGCACATGACTTGATGGGCTATGCATGCAACCCTCAAAGTGGAGCTGGAAAAATGGAGAAGAGGAGAAAGTTGAAGCTTCTTCTGCAGTGAACTGTGGTCCTGATCCAAGTGTGTTTGGGAACTTAGTTCCCAGCAGAGTGACATGTGGCTGATGGATTTTGGAAGGAAAATGAGCAAGTTGTGGCTAATGACGTCGGGAGTCAGTGGGAGTACAGCAGAGTGCCACACATGTAAGTGTGTGTAATATGTGCTTCTAGAACTCCCCTATGGATTTGGTACTCATGCTTCCAGACCTCATCCTGGTTCCATTGAATCATTTCAGCCATTCCTACAGCCAATTTACCTGCTTGATCACTGCTAATCAGCTAAGAATACCCCCCTCAGCCCTCTTTTCAGAACCAAGCCGCTCATGCACAGATGTAGAGTGCCTGAAAGCGATCTCAAAGTAACCAACAGGCCCAGAGGCGCTGTATTTCCATAGCATCTTTTCTGAGACTCGCTCTCAAAGGTGGCTTTTAGCAGCTGAACTCAGCATCTCTGAAGACAAAGCAGGCAGGAATGCTGAGCCATTTAGAACGCTGCAGCTGCATGAGATGAAAAAAGAAAAGACTTGTATTGCAACAAATTTGTAGAATAAAGACATTCATTTTCTACTTCATTTCTTTCTCGGCTTGAGTATTGATTCAGAACTGAACATAGTTCCTGATAGAAGAGCAACAAAGATCTAAACAGCCTGGGACTGGGGGAGGGGGGGGGGAAATCACCTCAGCTCAAATGAATTTGCCCTCAATTTACGACTGTGTAATTTGCTTGACATACTAGCATTAAATGACATAGGGTTGCCAAGTCTGTGTTGGAAAAATACCTGGAGACTTTGGAGGCAGATCTGGGAAAGGGTGGGGTTTGGGGAGGGGAGGTCCTCAGCACAGTACAATGCCCTGGAGTCCACCCATCAAAGCAGCCATTTTCTCCGAGGGAGCTGATCTCTGCCAGCTAGAGATCAGTTGTAAAAGCAGGAGATCTCCAGGCCCCACCTGGAGGCTAGCAACCCTAAAATGACATGAGAATGCATGGCCCTACGATAGCTCAGTCTTGTCAGATTTCAGAAGCCAGGCTAGCCTGATCTCCTCAGATCTCAGAAGCTAAGCAGGGTGTAATGTACTGAGTGACGAGACGTGTTGAAGGCAACATGCTTTATTAGCGAGTACATCACAAGGCTAAACAACGCGGGCCAGGTCCCGATTATATAAATACCCCGGAACAACCCTCAGTCTGGCCAGGTCTAATCCTGGCCAGTTAAACTTCCTGCCACAGATCTTGATTGGCAGAGCGTATTAGCGGAGCTACATCTGGGGACCAGAGGACTTCCACTGGTCACCTCAGTAGTGTCCGCTGTGTTGTAACTTCAGGACTGAAATGCAAGACACAACACTCCTCCCTCCTAGTTCAAGACACAAAGTCTTTCAAGTAGGCTGGTGCCCTGCGTTCCCGGGTTGACCTCCTCGGGGTTTTTTGGGGAGTTGGAGCGGCTGCCGTGACTGGCGGGGCGGCTGGTTCCTCGTGGTGGGGTGACGCCGGAAAAGGCTGTCCGTCGCCTGTTGCTGTTCCGGAATTTCCTCTTTGGGAGGGGTGCTCCCTCCACTGTGGTGCTCTTCCGCCCGCATAGTCAGTGCGGCCGGCATAGGCTGGGTAGCTCCCGGGGGTGTTGCTGTTAGTACTCCCCCACTCCCCGCTCCCTCGATTGCTGTCGGTTCTTCTGGCAAGGTGCGATGGCACAGCTGGTCAATATGCCTCCTTAGAATCTGGCCCCCCTCTGACGAGACCTCGTAGGAGTGGGACCCGGTGACCCGCAGCACCTGGGCGGCTAACCACTCCGGCCTGCTTGCAAAGTTCTTTGCGTATACCGGATCCCCTGGAAAGAATCCCCTAGTGGCTTCCCTGGTTTCAGGGGAACTGCGGAAGTCCATAGCCCAGTCAGGATGCAACCTGTCTAGCCTCGTGATCAACTTCCTCCCCATTAGTAACTCGACAAGGCTTAATCCGGTGACGGGGTTGGGGGTGATTCTGTTATCAAATAGGAAGGCTGCCAGGTGGTGATCCCAATCTCCCTGTACAATGTGACCCAGGACCTCTTTAGTGGTGCGCACCAAGCGCTCTGCTTGGCCGTTGGTGGCTGGATGGAAATGGGTGGACCAAATGTGCTGGATGAGGTACTGATTCAAGAACTTCTGGAATTCCCGGGCAGTGAAAGCAGTCCCATTGTCCATGACGAGGGTCTTGGGAATCCCATGAGTTCAAAAGATCCTTCACAAAGATCTGACCGCCGCCGCGGTGGAGGTTGAAGCTACGGGAATTACTTCCAACCACTTGGTGTCTGCATCGACTAAAAGAAAGAATATTTGGCCCTGGTATGGCGCCGCAAAGTCTAGGTGTAACCAGGACCACGGTCTCCTGTTGGACTCCCAGCGGTGGACCGGGGCACTGGGCGGATCAGGCCGGGACTCTTGGCAGGGTTGGCACCTTCGAACCCACCCTTCTGTCTCCTCGTCCATCCCCAGCCACCATACATAGCTACGTGCCAGGGCCTTCATGTGCACTATCCCTGGGTGTGTTTCGTGTAGGGCTTCCAGCACTTGCTTCTGCAATGGGGGGGGGGGAACCACCACCCTGCTACCCCAGAGAAGGCACCCCTTGTGCATGGACAGTTCTTCTCTGCATGATGCGAATGCCCTGAATTCTGCGTCCAATTTGCCCGCAGGCCACCCCCTTCCCACTCAGTCTAAAATGTGTTGCGGTCTCTACCCGTGGCCCTAGCTACCTCAGCTGCGTGGAGGGGCCTCTCTGGTAGAGTCTGTATAAGCCAGGTAGACTGTGGCCATCTCTCCCACCCCTTGATCCCTCTTGTGGAATAGAAATCGGTGGGCGATGATGGATGGCTGGGGCGAGAAGTACCCGGTCAGGAGTCTATCTCCTCGTATGTTTTCTCCGTGACCTTCGCGGGGGCCAAGAGACCCTTTACGATCTCGAATCTGGCCTCCCCGCAGACACTCTCTTACGGCTATCGTCTGTAATCATGTTCGCTCGTAGGTAGCAGTCGACCCACTCCGTGTAGGTCTCCCACCTATCGGGGTTGGCGGGGTCGAACTCTGCAAGGTGGCCCGTTGTCCCACTTGGGTTAGCCATGGTGGCGGCGGGTGCTTCAGTCTCCCTAGACTGCGTGCCTTCTTCATCTCTGGCCAGGTCAGCAAAGTCCCGCTTTGGGAGTTACCTAACTAGAATCCCATCCTCGTCGCCACTGTAATGTACTGAGTGACGAGACGTGTTGAAGGCAACATGCTTTATTAGCAAGTACATCACAAGGCTAAACAACGCGGGCCGGGTCCCAATTATATACATACCCTGAAACAACCCTCAGTGTGGCCACGTCCAATCCTGGCCAGTTAAACTTCCCGCCACAGATCTTGATTGGCGAAGCGTATTAGCGGAGCTACATCCGGGGACCAGTGGGCTTCCACTGGTCACCTCAGTAGCATCCGCTGTGTTGTAACTTCAGGACTGAAATGCAAGACACAACACAGGGCTGCCCCTGGTTAGTACTTGGATGAGAAACCATCAAGGAAGTCCAGGATTGCCACGCAGAGGCAGGCAATGGCAAACCACATCTGATTGTCTCTTCACTTGAAAGTCTTACAGGACTGCAGTAGGTCAGCTGTGACTCGGCGGTGCTTTCTACCACCACTGAGCAGGGTCAGCTGTGGTTTGTACTTGGATAGGAAACCACCAATTAAGGACTGTGTTTAGTACTTATTTTATTTCATTATACATAGATGTTATGCATTGTTCCTTTCTGTAATGAATTGTTTTGATTTCAAGTCAAGTTCATTTTTTTTCTTTTTATGAATTTGATATTATTTTCATCCAGGGTTCCCAACCTTCTTTAGCCGCTGGACAACTTGGAATGTTGTAAAAGAATAGAAGGCATTGGTCGGGCTGCCCCCACAAAATGGCTGCTAGGAGAACAGGGCCAATAACAAAATGGCTCCCATGAGGGAATGAAACATACTACAAAAACAACTGCCATATACAAACCGGCTCAGCCTGAGGCCAATCACAAAGTGGCTGTTATGGGCGTAATTAGCTCTGTTTGGGGAAAGAGACATGACTTGGTTTTCGTTTTGAATGAAGGGGAGGATTTATTCCTTGTATGACCACAGGAACTGGTTGCCAAGCCAAGAGACATAAGGAAATCTATGGGCGTTTTCGCACTGACCTTAATCGGCAGCGACGCCCCTCTTCACCGCGCAGGATCTGCGCGGATTTCGCACCAATTGCCGCGGAGCACCCAGAAGAGCCACAAAGTCCCGCGGCTTTTGTGGCGCAAATGGAAACTGGTTTTTGGCGGTTTCCATTTGCGCCGCAAAAGCTGCGGGACTTTGCAGCTCTTCCGGGTGCTCCGCAGCAATTGGTGCGAAATCCGCGCAGATCCTGCGCGGTGAAGAGGGACGTCGCTGCTGATTAAGGTCAGTGCGAAAACGCCCTATGTAAAGTGGCCAACCTCAGTCTGGAAATTTCTGGAGATTTGGGGGAAGTGCCTGTGGAGGGGGGAATTGGGGGACACCACCTAGAATCAAGGATCTACCACACAGTCTGCCATCTGGAGCTTCCATTTCCTCCAGGGAAACAGATCTCTGTAAACTGGAGATCAGTTTTAATCCCAGGAGAACACCAGGCCCCACCTGGAGGTTGGCAGCTATAGGCCAGCCACAGGTACACAGCAGACATATCATGCTTATGTTTTGCTAATCAGTAGGTGCTACCTGAAACTCCTTCCTTAGTTTAGTTAATCTGAAGTGTCTGAAGGGACGGGGACAAAGGGTGGCAATCAGGGGTGAGCTGTCCCAGAGGCACACACTAGATTGTGGGGTGCCGCAGGGAGCAGTTCTCTCCCCAATGCTATTTAACATCTATATGCGCCCCCTTGCCCAGATTGCCTGAAGGTATGGGTTCGGGTGTCATCAATATGCAGATGACACCCAGCTCTATCTGCTAATGGATGGCCGGCCTGACTGCGTTCCAGGGAATCTGGACCTGGCATTGCAGGCCGTGGCAACCTGGCTTAGGCTGAGTGGGCTGAAGCTGAACCCAACGAAGACAGAGGTCCTTTGCGTGGGCCGCGGCGCCCTAGGGAGAGAAATACCTCTCCCGGTTTTTGACGGTGTGCCGCTGAAAGCGGCGCACCAGGTCAAGAGCTTGGGAGTTCTACTGGAGCCTTCATTATCAATGGAGGCCCAGATAGCAGCCACTGCCAAGTCGGCGTTTTTTCACCTGAAGTGGGCAAGGCAGTTGGCTCCCTTCCTGGAGCGCTGGGACCTAGCAACAGTGATCCATGCAACGGTCACCTCAAGATTGGATTACTGTAATGCCCTCTACATGGGGCTGCCTCTGTGCCGAACCCAGAGGTTGCAGCTGGTGCAGAACGCGGCGGCTAGGCTGTTATTGGGACTCCCGAAGTGGGAGCACATACAGTCGGGGCTACGAGGACTGCACTGGCTTCCAGTTACTTACCGGGTTCGTTACAAAGTGCTGGTTATTACCTTTAAAGCCCTATATGGCCGAGGACCTGCCTACCTGAGGGACCGTCTTTCCCCATACGAACCCCAGAGAGCACTGAGGTCAGCAGGGAAGAACCAGCTGGCTATCCCCGGACCAAAGGAGGCAAAACTGCGAAACACTCGCACACGGGCCTTCTCTATCGCAGCTCCACACCTATGGAACCAGCTCCCGGAAGAAGTATTATTTCTTTTTAAAGGTTTCTAGGGGTCAAACTAGCAACTCTCTAAAACCCTCTAGCAGTGGCAAGCAGTAAAATGTTCTTCTTCCTCTTGGAAAAAGGGAGGGGAAGTGAAGTCTAGTCACTTGAGTCAACGGGATGCATTCCAAGCAGGGAAATCTCCTGGTGGTGGAACTGATCTCCAGATGGCAGAGATCTAGTCCCTTATGGGGGGAAGTGGCAGCTTTGGTAGGTGGAACAGAAGAGGAAAAGGAAGATATTGAATTTATACCCTGCCCTTTCACTTGGAGTCTCAGAGCAGTTTACAATCTCCTTTCCCTTTGCCTCCCCACAACAGGCCCTGCCACTAGGCAAACTAGGCAATTGCCTAAGCCACTGGCCTTCAGGGGGCACCAAACTGGGCGCCCTCCATGTGACTCAGTGATGTTATCAGTGCGGGAGGGGTGTGTGTGTGTGCCAGAAGTTAGCCTTGCCTAGGGTGCCAGAGAGTCTAGGGCTGGCCCTACAGACATCTTGTGAGATAGATGGGGCTGAGAGCGGTCTGAGAACTGTGACTGACCCAAGGTCACCCAGAAGCTGCATATGGAGAAGTGGGGAATTAAACCTGGGTCTCCCAGATCTGAGTCCACCGCTCTTAACCACTACACCAGAGGTGGCCAACGGTAGCTCTCCAGCTGTTTTTTGCCTCCAACTCCCATCAGCCCCAGCCATTGGCCATGCTGGCTGGGGCTGATGGGAGTTGTAGGCAAAAAAAACATTTGGAGAGCCACCGTTGGTCACCCTTGCACTACACCAAACTGGCTCTTGTACCTGCTGAGCTTCTTCCCCTCCTCACCTTCCCCAGGCTCCACCCCTAAAAATCTCCAGCTGTTTTTCAACCCAGAGTTGGCAACTGTTGTGTATGTGAAGGCATGCCTGGACATATTGAGTGTAAGCGTCTGCCTGGCTCGTTGGGACTGAGCTTGAGCGCATCACAATTAAGAGGATCCTAGGATCTGCCAATGAGGATGCATATTCTAATGAAGGATCCAAAAAGGGCACAATCACAGATGAGGGGGCTGGGTTTCTTCTGCCCCATATATTGCCTCATGTTCTGGTGCTCAGTAATAGTTTGCAGTCACTTAATGCAGATGTTGAATCACTAATAAGGAGCTTTAATCACTACGCAAGAGCCTCCTCATGCACTGTACCCAGCATTAAATAGCAACCTTAATTCCAAGCCTCCCATGGCAGAATAGTGCAGCTTGTGAAAGCCACTTGACGTTACCTTATACTGAGTGAAACAACCAGGGCTTTTTTTGAGCTGAAACGCACAGAAACGCAGTTCTGGCTGGCTTGGCATCAGGGGGTGTGGCCAAACATGCTGGGTTTTGTCTACAAAAAGTCCTTTGCGAAACAATGGTGATGTCAGGGGGTGTGGCCTAATATGCAAATGAGTTCTTGCTGGGCTTTTTTGGCAAAAAAAACCCCCTGGAAACAACCGGTAGTCAATACTCACAGCAGCTCTTCAGAACCTCAGGCAGGGAAGCATCTTCCATTTATTTTTATTTCATTTTATTCCATTTATAGCCTGTCCTCCCCGCTGAGGCGGGCTCAGGGCGGCTTACAGAGACATGTGTATACATGAGTAGACGTAGTAATGTGACAATAAAACCATAAAAACACAGAATAGTAAAAAAAAACATAAAATACATTTCGGTGCTATGATCTTAAGTTTTAGATTTATAATTCCCTGTAAACCAGATCTTAGGTTGTCCTCTCCGCTGCTGCTGTACAGCAGATTGCAAGTAGTGGTTTGTGTGTTGTCTAATGGCTAGCAGTCTAATTTACAAATGCCTGGTGGAAGAGACCCTGACCTCTTCCAGCAACTCATTCCACCAGCGTGGAGCCACTACAGAAAAGGCTCTGGCTCTGGTTGTCATGAGCCTGCCCTCCTTAGGGCCGGGGATTGTAAGTAGATTTTGTGATCCAGACTGAAGTGCTCTCCGGGCAACATGTGGGGAAAGGCGGTCCCTAAGGTTTGCAGGCCCCTGGCCATATAGGACCTTAAAGGTGAGAACCAACACCTTGAAACAAACCCAGTATGCGATAGGCAACCAGTGCAGCACTTTCAGCACAGGTTGAATGTGCTCCCGTAAAGGAAGACCCATTAACAACCTGGCTGCTGTGTTCTGCACTAGTTGAAGCTTCTGGGTTTGAGACAAGGGCAGCCTCATGTAGAGGGCATTGTAGTAATCCAATCTTGAGGTGACCGTGGCGTGGATCACTGTTGCCAAGTCGCCGCGTTTGAGGTAGGGGACCAGCTGCCTTATCAGCCATAGATGATATCACTTTCTACCTCATCCTTTGAAAGGGAGGCGCTGAGGACCGAACCTGAGACCCTCGGCATGCAGAGCAGATGCTTTAACACTGAGCTGGAGTCCTTCCCGCATTCTGGCATGGCTTTGGAAGTCCCTTCGCCTAGGATGCCGGTCTGGACCTCGTCCAGAGGTTTGCCACAAAATCCTTTAATGAAGATTGAATCTGGCTATTCTCTGATTGTTTTCTTTTGCTGATTGCTGTTCTCACTCTGGTTTGGACTGTAGTTATTTGGTGCTCCTCTTGGCTTGTTTTTATTGGTCTGTAGTCTGAGGGTTGGTTCTTAAAAAAAAAAAAAACCCTGCCGTTTGTATTATTTATACTGGTTTACCAATCCTTAGTGTCTGCTTTTATCGTTTTTAATTTTGTAAGATATCCTGAGCGGTAGAGCAGCAGGGCAGATCTGTGCCGCAGAAAGTCTATCAATATGTCATATATTTCTCAGCCATTCCTCCAGGGACGACTAAGGAAGTAGTAATAGGCCCTTTTATGTTTTCGCTTTCATGTGTTATCACTGGGAACCCTTTCATTTCATTCATTTACATAGAATCATAAAGTTGGAAGGGACATCCAGGGCTATCTAGTCCAACCTCCTACACCAGGGGTGTCAAACATGTGGCCTGGGGGTCGAATCAGGCCCTCAGGGGGCTCCTATCAGGTCCCTGAGCAACTGGCTGTCATCTGCTTCCTTCTCCCTCTCTCTTGCTTCCTTCTGCATCTCAGCTTGCTTTGCCAGGCTTGCTCGATCACACAGGAACTACAGAGCAAAGACTCTGTTTCTTCATTGGCTGAGGCTCCATCCTTGGGGAGGAAGTGGGAAGGGAGAGCTTGCTTTGCCTGGCTCTCTCAATTGCACAGCAGAGTCTCTTAGCCAAACCTTTCTTCCTTCTATTGGCTGAGGCTCTTCCCCCTCCTGCTCCCCTGAGAAAGGAAGGAAAGAGCCAGAGCTTCCTTTGCCCAGTTCCCTGGATCTCGGTGGGGGGGGGGGGGATCCAAAGAAAGCACGTTTAAGACAGATGAGTACTAATGTTTTAAGCATTTTTTTAAAAAAAATCTTATTTGTGTTTGTCTGTGTCCTTTATAAAGTTTATATCTCTGCTACCTAATCATATATGGATACACACACGGCCCAGCTTGACATGACTTGGCCCAACGTCTCATTTATGTCAGATCTGGCTCTCATAACAAATGAGCTGGACACCCTTGCCCTACACAATGCAGGAAATACCTCCTCCCCGTACATCCCATGACCCCTGCTCCATGCCCAGAAGGTGGCGAAAACCTCCAGGATCCCTTGCCAAACTGGTCTGAAGAAAAGTTGCTGCCTGACCCTAAGCAGCATTTCCCTAGGCATGAAAGAAAGGCCACAAAAACTAAGCACTGATGCAACCCTTCCTGCCCTCCTTCTCATGATCTGCCAAATTCACAGAATCAGTATATGTAGCTGTCAGATGGCCATCTAGCCTCTGCTTAAAAACCTCCAAGGAAGGAAAGCCCACCACCTATCGAGGAAGCCTGTTCCATGAAAGCTCTGTCAGGAAGTTCTTCCTAACGTTTAACCAGAAACTCTTGATTTAATTCCAACCCATTGGTTCTGGTCCGATCCTTTGGGGCAACAGAAAACAACTCCACACCATCTTCTAATCTATACGACAGTCCTTCAAGTACCTGAAGATGGTGATCATATGCCCTCTCAGTGTCTTCTCTCAAGGCTAAACATACCCAGCTCCTTCAACCTTTCCTCAAAGGACTTGGTCTTCAGACCCCTCACCATCTTTGCTGCCCTCCTCCGGACCCGTTCCAGCTTGTTTGTATCCTTCTTAAATTGTGGTGCCCAAAACGAAACACAATATTCCAAGTGAGGTCTAACCAGAGAGCAGAATAAAGCGATGCCATCGCTTCACTTGATCTGGACCCTATACTTCTATTGATACAGCCCAAAACTCCTATTTAGCCATAGCTGGTATTCCTGATTATGGTTTGTGGGTTTTTTAAAATGCACTTTATGTACAGCAATGCTGGTTCTGTGAACTTAGGGGCAGGTATTTGTGAATTTCCTGCGTTGTGCAAGGGGTTGGACTAGATGGCCCTGGAGGTTCCTCCCAGCTCTATGATTCTGTGATGCTTTGTTTATAACCCACCTTTCTTCCCAAAGGGGATCCAAAGCAGTTTACATCATTTTCTTCTCCATTTTATCCTCACAACAGCCCTGTGGAGCCAGGTTAGGTTGAAAAGGAGTGATTGGCCCAAGCAGGCCTGAGATTCAGCAGCTCACAGGAGCACAGCTCCTGAACCTTTCTGAGGGTTCCCGCTCTCCCTCCCCACCTACCTTTGTCCATTGAATAGTAGCTGCAGCTGCATAACAATCCCTGGATTAGCAGTCAGCCAGCCACCAGGGGCTTTGCCACACCCCCAAGTAGCCCTCATTAACCCCTATAGAAGCCCATGACACCCTTTCTCCACTTCTTATGTGATTTTGGGTGACAGGAGGCTTGCTGGCCTTTTGACTGGAGGGGGATGGCCCAGGAGAGCCCCAGGCAAGCGAGGCCTGCTTGGGTTGGCTGGATTTCTAGCAATCCCAAGCAGGCCTCGCTCACCCAGGGCTCTCCATTCTTGTGTTGGGTTGCTTTTGGCTGGGGTGGGGGTGGGGTGGCATATGCTGATGAGTTATGCTAATGAGCTCTGCCACCTATTTTTCTACAAAACAACCCCTGGACCCAAGATCACCCCCAAGCTACATTGGCAGACAGGAGATTTGAACCTGGGTCTCCAACACTCTAACCACAACATCATAAAACAAATGGCTGTTCTTTAGCAGGAAAGGCCAGCATGAGAAAAAAGAAAATTGTGCCAACCCTCTCTCCCTCTTTGGTTCAGTTTGCACAAGGAAGAAATAAGGATTGTCTAAGCAAGCTAATAAGACTTAGAAACTTGAAGCCATTACTTTTTGGAAGCCATTACCTTTTCCCAGTATTTAGCAACTAGAATTCAGCCATTATCGCTATGTCCCCTGCTTGGTCGTGTGATTCTTAACCCCCCCTTAGCAGAATCACTAGCCAGTTCATTGATCTCACATAACCCTTTCTCTTTTGATGCCCTAATATAATTCCCCCCCCCCCCCCATCATGTCTTATTGCACCCAGAAGACCTTGGCGACGTTGAGAAAAGTTGTCCTTCCAATAAAATACCATCGGATATGAATCTGACAGATACCGGGAGAGGTTCTGCTAAGTGTAATACCTTTGGCAAAACTCCAGAAACCTTTAATTCCTTGTTTCCCCTTGCCAAAATAAATGAAGCAAAACTCAGAGTTGGCCGCAATATCAGGAAACGGTCAGCAGAGGGCACCACACTCCAATCTCTGGTCCAAACGGGAGGGGGGGGGGATAATTTATATATACACATTAGACACCTGCTTTTTATTATTGTTATTATTATTGTGGGGCTGTAGGGACCCCAGGCCAACCCAACCCTTTACTGCAGCCTTTTTCCTCCGCAACACCCGAGATCTCATAAAACAAAAGAGATGTGGATGATTTTGGGCTATCCATACCCCGCGTATTCACTTCTGCTCTGAGGTTTTACTTCTTCGCTTCCTCCCCATCCCTAATTGCCCCCCATGCCTCCTGGGTTGTCCCGGGACCCACATCTATTAAGAACTTCATGGGGGGGGGGGGGGGTTGGGGGGGCGGTCCTGCAATTTTCCTGTCTGCCTTCACACCGCCGAAGTGGGGATCCTAAAGCCACCCCCACCCCGAGATCTGATTGATAGCGAAATCCCAGCTGCCATGAATGGGGAAATCCCCCTCCCACTCAGCTGTTGGGGCCCACAGAGAGAGAGAGAGACAGAAAGAGACAAACGATCAGCGAGAATTCTGCCTGAGCAGCTTGCAGGCTCGGGAAGGAAGCCGTCTTCGCCGGGGAAGGCACACAGCTTGTATTTGGGCTAAGCTTTTCGCAAGCAGAGCGAGGTTTGATGTGACAGGCGATGCGATTGGGGGGAGGTTGGGGGGGGGGAGAGCAAAGGAGCAGCTGTCCAGGATAGAAGCGTGTGTCCCCCCCCCCTCCCATCCCATCCCTCTCTCCCCCTTTCCCTCCTCCACCTCTTGGCAGGGCAAAAGCAGCAGCGGGATTGCAGCCAGCGGAAAGCCGAGCGTGCCCGGAATACAGAGAGGCCAGGCACCGGAATAAGAGCGAGGAAAGAGCAAGGGAGCCCCTTGGGTCCATGCACCGCAGAGCGCCGCCTGCTTGCAGGGAAGGGCAGAAGGGGCAGATTTTGCTGCTCTTCTCCACTCCTGGGTTCAGCTTCCCCCAAAACTCACGGTTCTCTCGCCCACACTTATCTCCCCTCCCCGTCCCGCCAGGCCTTGGACGGCAAAGAACATTTGAAAGGCTACAAAAAAAGAACACCCAATAGAGGCGCTCGCCGCGCCCTGCCCCTCTGCGCTGCATACTGTCTGCCATGTCCCTCGGCGGGGCAGTGGCAGGGAGTTCCGCCGGCTTCCTCCCGGACGCGTTTGTCTCTCCCTGCCTGCGTCTTGCGGAGAGGCCAGAAGAGCGGATAATCCCGACCCAATTCGGTTTAGCAGACGCACACACACACACACACACACACACACACACACACGCTTTATAGAGATCGCTTTTTAAAACTGCTCTCGGGTATCAGAGGCAGGCTGGCTTGTGTGTGAAAAGCAATATAAGACCGGGAAGTGGTTGTGTCGATTTTTTTTTTGGAGGGGGGGGGCGTTGAACGGGATCTTCCTTGCCTGTAAATAAGGGGGGAGGGCTCGGATCCTCTTTTGGGGTGACCCTAACTCTCCCCCCACACACACACACACACCGGTGATCAGTTCCCAGGGTCCTATCTCCCTTTCCGCTCTGCGATGAATCCCTTCCCATCCCCCGCCGGGGATGCATTTGGGGACTCTTCGGAGCGGAGATCTGGGGCCGGGGGGGGGGGCGTGTGGGGGTAGGGGGGCGTGTGACGGCGGCATCTCGCTGGGGACAAGCTGGGAGACGGAGGTCTAAAGGAGCAGCTACGATCTCCACACACCCCCCCCCGCACACACACATTGCAGAAGCTGCGCGCGGTCCTTTCCCGTCCCCCCCCCCCCCGCAAGACTCTCTCTCTCCAGGGTGGAGCAGGAGGCAGAGGCGAGCCGGAGAAGCGGAGCATCTCTCGGTGCCAGGGACCGGGGGCTCTGCCGGAGAGCTGTTGTGCTGCTGTCATCCCAGCGCCCTACATCCCTTCTCCACCCCCCAGCCGGGCCCTTTAGATCCGCTCGCGCTTGGCAAGCAAAAGGGGGGGGGGGAGAAGAGCAGGCTGGGGGAGGGAGGGAGGAAGGAAGCGGGGCCAAGAGGGAGATCTGGGTCCGCCTGCACCATGGACAAGTGAGCCGAGAAGCCAACTCGGCCCTCCTCTCTCCCCAAAGCTGAAGGGAGGGGGACAACCCGCCTCCCCCCCCCCCGCCCCGCCACTCCGGTCTTGTCACTTCGCATCCTCCAAAGACCTTCCGACTGCCAGGTAAGAGCAAGGGGTGCGGGGGAGTGCAGATGCTGGGGGGGGGGGGGTGCGGTGGAGGCTGGCATCAGGGTGGGGATTTCAGGGAGGGGATTTCAGAGGCACTGGGCATCCCGCAGATGCCTTTCCCTTAGCCCAGCTCCCCGAATGATGGAAGTTGACGGGATTTGTTTTCGACTTAAACACACCCCCCCCCTCCCAAATTGCAAGAGAAACAATGATGCATGGCACAGGGGTAAAGGGATTTTTTTTTGGGGGGGGGGAAGAGGAGATCGACAATGGGGAGAGGCGATCAGGCAAGTTATAGGGAGGCAGAGAAGGAAGAAGGTTTTAGGGAAATGCCAGGGGGAAAGATCTTTTTTTGTATCAAGTGGGGGGGGGGGAGGAAAGAGAGAGATTGGAGGAGTGTGTTAGTGGCAAAGAAGAAAAGGTGGAGAGTGGGGGTCAGGGCAGGGGGCAAGCTAGGGGAAGGAGGAGAGGGGGGGGGGTCCTCCGGGAATTGTCCAGCAACCCCGCTCCTCAAATTTGAGGAAGGGAAAGGTTCACATTCCTTGTGCATTTTCCTTTGAAGCAATACTCGCATATCCCTAAGTTCGTGGCTCTGCTGATAGGGTTAGACTGCCTCTTACCCCAATAACACACACACACTCACGCACACACACACACACACACACACACACTGCGGATTTCTTGGGCCTGAGTGCTGATTTTTCTCCCCTTCCTGATAACATCCCCTTGCCCGCTCGCCCCCCACTGGGGAAAAAACTGCTATCCAGGAACTGTTTGCACACAAACACACATGCACAGGGAAAACAAGCAAAGGAGGTTTAGGCTCCTTGCTGGTGCCTTCTATCAGAGGGATATTCCTTCCTTTCTTCCACTCCCTTTCTCCCCATCTGTTCTGCGCGGGGGGTGGGTGGGGGGTGGGGGGGGCAGTTTACAGCTTCCCTTCTTTGGGATACAAGCAAAAGCATTCAGCACAATGCACACCATGGGGTGGTGGTGGAAGGGAGTACACAAGACAAGAGAGCACGTGGACGCACTCCCTGGCACTAAAGAAGACTTGCTGGGGCACACCTGCACTGCCTTGTACAAGGGCCACACTTACGCTTGTGCCCGGCTGTGAGCACACATGGATTCTGATATGTGGCAATGCATGTATGTTCACACACAACACGCCAGCAACCCAGGCCAAGTTTCTCAAACGCTTGCCAGTTTGGGTTGCAACCACACCAATGGGATAGTTGAGCAAATGTTCATGTAGGTTCATGATGGATGCGATGAGGATGTGTGCTGGACATCAAGCATGCTCGTGGAGAAGCCAGGATGGCGTGGGGTGGACCATGTGCTGCTGCGACAATCGTGCCCAAACGGGAGTACCATTTTGTAGGTGCGAAGAAAGGAATGTCCGAGGGGCGTAGGTGTCAGAGAGAAAGCCGGGTTTTGGAAAGAGTGGCTTGCAAAAGAGCCAAAGTTCAAAGGGGCATGTCCAAAGGGCGGTTATTCTGGCTGCCCCGGGTGTTTCTGGGCAGCTCTCACATGGCTTGGGACCAGGTGGAGGAGACAGCGGCGGCATCCTGCCAACCGGCTACTTCCCCTGCCAAAGTATCCATGTTCTGCCAAGGAACCTCAGGCACACATCACTTCTCCCAGGGGTTTCAGGGGATGCTGGTGTAGAGCCAAAAACTGGCACGGGGTGGCCTCCTCATGCCCCCTTGGCACTGGCAGTTAGTGCCAGCAAACTTGGGCAGGAGCTGGCATCTGTCCTAGGTTGGCACCTTAATGCTCTGGAGAAGGCAATCGCACACACATTTTTACTACACGCATAGGGTGTTAGAGCGGGAAAGAACCCAAAAGGCTCTTGGCCTTACTTCCTGTTCCCATGGGTGTATGTGCACATGAAACGCATTCACTCTTAAAATGTGTACATTCATGCCTGGAGCAAACACCTCTTTCAGAGTCTTCCACCTTCTACGCGCCGCTCCTTGTGCATCATCCAGGGTGCGATTCAAACAACAGCTTTTGCTTCCGAGAAACTAGTTTCCATTGCCAGGGTCTGGTGTCAGAGCCTATGAGGCAATAAAGAAGAGAGTATCTTAGAGCATGTATGAAGTGCTTCCCTGCCGTATCTCTGTCATCTCGTAATCGGTTTGAGCTTGGGCCTGGTTAATTCTAGAAAATAAGCAATGTATCAATACACAATGTGTGCTCATCCACCGGCTGCACACTGATGAACCTTACAGACGCTCGGTCATTTTACACTCATGCACCCTTATGTCTGTTTTCTAGCCAAAGGTTGAGACCATCTCTTCATCCCTTTTGGTCGCATGTGTGCACCTCTCTGAATCATATCCATTTTGCACCAATTTTTTACCGGTGTGCTGGCACAGTGAAGTGCATGCCCTCCTCAGCAATCACAGACATCTTTTTCACAAGCCTTGGCATATCCCTTGGCACAAGAGCTCTTGCCTGCCTGCCCACCTGAGAAAGCTCAGATCCCAGGCTCATACTGCAAGAGCGGCTCACGCTTCTCATTTTTCTCCCCAATTTGACCACTTCACACATGATGGATTTCCTATAAAGACATAAGCGTCCACATAGGGAATTGCATCTCCATTACAATGTCGCTAGCGATAAACAGCCGCCACATGTCTGTCTCGGCGCGCGTGGGAAGCTCTGCTGGGCAGCTGGACCGTGTCCCAAAGCAGACACGAGTTCAGGTCTCGCATTTGACAGTGGGTTTAGATCCTGTGTGCCGCGAGCACAATGATGCTCACAGGCGTCTTTCTCACCATCCCTGCCAATCTCCCAGGACTTCGGACATATCTGAATGCACGCCGTTCACGCCAACCCTTCTAGAATTTTGTTTGCCATTTTCTGCATTTTCCCCCTAGCCGTACTGTAACCTGTTTAAAAAGATGAGGTAGCCAGAATTCCAATCACATTGTTTCGTGGTAATAATTCCAGAGGGTGGCCTTGTTGGTCTGCTATAGGACAGCTAGATTCGTGTCTGGTTATCTTATATTAGACCGACAAGATTTGCAGGTTTTGAGAGTCCAACCCTCTGGGAGTCAATCTCTCTGAAGAAGAGAGATTTCAAGACTCAGCGCTCCCAACACCTGACGAAGGGAGCTTTGATTCCTGAAAGCTTATACCCTGAAAATCTAATTTTTGAGGCAATTTTTAATTTTATTATGGACTTCCCCCTTACTAAAAAAAATGTGACTTTGTACATTATACCCTGCAAATCTTATCCATCTCTAAGGTAGCACTGGACTCAAATCTAATTGTTTATTGGACATCTTATGCTCTCTGTTTAGGTTTTTTTTTGGGGGGGGGGATAATATTTTGTTGAGTCTCAGGAAGGCGTTTAACTGAAGCCAATAAGTCAAGCCCAGATGTGAAAGGACCCTGGAGTGATGTCTAGAGCAGGGCTGGCCAAACTTGCTTAACATAAGAGCCACATAGAATAAATGCCAGAAGTTTGAAAGCCACAAGGAAGGAAAAAAAATAGATGGGGGAGGGAGGGAGAGGTGGAAAGAAAGCAATTTTAACTTTAAATGCATTCTCCAAGCTGCTGGCTGGCTTGAAGAAGGGATTTAAAGAGAGAAATGCCTTCTCCATTTTGGCCAACGGGGTGGGGGCTCCAAGAGCCGCACAATATGTGTGAAAGAGCCACATGTGGCTCCCAAGCCTCAAGTTTGGCCACCCCTGGCCTAGAGCCACATGCTAATAGGACAGAAATCTTTCTCCTCTGCCTTAAAACTGGAGTCTCTCTCCTCCTCAGGGGCACTACCCCCCCCCCCCCCCGTTTTCACATCTTGTGTAATATTTTTTTTTTATAATTTAAATTTTATTAGAAACATTTAAATAACATTCCAACAGAAACAACACTCCCCAACACGGGGTCCAACACATAGCCTTACATGTACCGTCACATTTAGTATTATTAGATCGCTTTTACAGAAAAATCTTCTCGAAGAGTGCAAATACATCAGGAAGTCGGAAACTAATGATATATATCCAAATCAATGTGAATAGATCATAAAATTCACATATTTTGCCGGCAGTTTCCCGAATATAGTGTCAGAGCAGTTCACATGCTCAAGGAAATCAAACCACTTTTGTGTAATATTTTCACAGAGCCGTGTAAATGGGAAGGGAAAGAGAGGGATGGATGGACATCTCTCCTCCTCAAGCTGGAAGAGGGCAAGCAGAAGAATAATGGGGCATCAGGCTCCCTCTGGACTGCCCCCCCCTCCCTCGCCATCCCTACAAACCGCAGTGGGTGGATTAAAGATAGGGATTACGATGCCAGATTGCCTAGCCAGCCACATGGGCACAGGGGCCGATTTAGGACAGAGGCAGACCAGGGTGAGGCAAGAGAGACCTGGACAATGAAAAGAGAAGTGTGTGTGTGCGGGGGGGGGGGGGAGAATGCTGTTCAGCAGTTGATGGGTCAGCATGGAGCCCTCCGGGGCTTCTTTTAAGAGCCCCCCAGCCACCCACTGTCTTCCATGAGGCTGCAAAACAAAAGGCCTCCCCCCCCCCCCCTCTCGTGAATTGGGGAGAATAAATTGCATCGCATGAATTCTGTCTCCTCTTCTGCTTATCAAATATAAGCTCAAGTATCTCCCACCCAATTTACAGTCCTCAGACCCAGGGTGGGGCAAGTGACTCAGCTTTGAACTAAATTTACCACCACCACCCCCCCCCCCCTTAATCTTGCCTGTGCCACAAACTCCCTAAGTAGTCTTGGGCAAACTTCCATTTTATTTATTTATTTATGTTATATTTATATCCCGCCCATTCCGTACAGACTCAAGGCGGCTAACAGCATAAAATAGACAGTAAACAAAACAATATTAAAACAATAAAACAATCAGATAATAACAATGGTACTACTTCAGGCAGATCATATAATATTTTTTTTCTCATGCGCACAGATCCTGGGCAGTTAGTAATCAAAGTGCTATGGATCCAGATGTGGTAGCAGCCCTCTCCCATTAGATGCTATATGCCATCTTTGGTGTGGTGGCTAAGTGTGTGGACTCTTATCTGGGAGAACCGGGTTTGATTCCCCACTCCTCCACTTGCAGCTACTGGAATGGCCTTGGGTCAGCCATAGCTCTGGCAGGAGTTGTCCTTGAAAGGGCAGCTGTTGTGAGAGCCCTCTCAGCCCCACCCACCTCACAGGGCATCTCTTGTGGGGGAGGAAGGTAAAGGAGATTGTGAGCTGCTCTGAGACTCTTCGGAGTGGAGGGCGGGATATAAATCCAATATCTTCTTCTTCTCCATCATCCGGAACAGTTCAGTCTTGCAGGCCCTGTGGAACTGTGATAAATCCCGCAGGGCCCTGATGGCTTCTGGGAGGATGTTCCAAAGTACTGGACCCACAACCGAGAAGGCTCTTGCTCTGGTGGAGTTGAGCCTAGCCTCCTTTAGCCCAGGGACAGCCAAAAGATTTTGAGAACTTGATCACAGCGCTCTCTGGGGAACATGTAGGGCAAGGCGGTCCCACAGATAGGTAGGTCCTAGGCCATATAGGGCTTTGAAGATTAATACCAGGACCTTGAAACGGATTCGGTACGCAACAGGCAGCCAGTGCAGCGCTCTCAGCACAGGCTGAATGTGCTCCTGACGAGGAAGCCCCATTAGTAGCCTGGCTGCAGCATTCTGCACCAGCTGCAGCTTCCGAGTCTGAGTCAAGGGCAGCCCCATGTAGAGAGCGTTACAGTAATCGATTCTTGAGGTGACTGAGGCATGGATCACCATTGCTAAGTCGCTGCGCTCAAGGTAGGGGACCAACTGCCGTGGTCGCCAAAGATGAAAAAAAGCAGCTCTGGCAGTGGCTGCTACTTGGGCCTCCATAGTTAAGGAGGACTCCAGGAGCACTCCCAAGCTCTGAACCCTCGATGCTGGCGTCAATGGCGCACCATCGAAGGCTGGTAGAGGAATCACCCTTCCGGGGCCGCTGCGACCTCCGTCTTCGTTGGATTCAGCTTTAGCCGACTCAGCCTGATCCATGATACATCGGCTTGCAGTGCCAGGTCCAAATTCTCCGGGGCGCAGGCGGACTGGCCACCCATCAATAGATACAGCTGGGTGTCATCTGCATACTGATGGCAACCCAGCCCATACCTCCTGACCATCTGGGCAAGGGGGCACATATAGATATTAAACAACATTGGGGAAAGAACTGCCTCCTGAGGCACCCCACAAATAAGTGGGTGTCTCTGAGACAGCATTTTCTCAATCGCCACCTTTTGTCCTCGACCTTGGAGGAAAGAGGAGAGCCACTGTAAAGCCGACCCCTGTATCCCCGCATCGGCAAGATGGCTAGACAGCAGCTGGTGGTCGACTGTATCGAATGCAGCCGACAGGTCTAATAGGAGCAGTACTGCCGAGCCGCCCTGATCCAGATGTCTTTTAAATCTCAGCTTCTTCATTACCAATATGGGGGAAATGGTAATTCTGGTCTACCTTACAAGAATGTTGTGAGGATTACTGAAATAAAGTGGATGACACTCCTTGAACATACCACCAAAATTCTTAATTGTCATCAAACTGCCCCCATCTCACCATGCTATTATTCAAGGCTTTTTAAAAAGAAAAAGCCCAGCAGGAACTCATTTGCATATCAGGCCACACTCCTGCTGCCAAGCCAGGCAGAACTGCGTACCTGTGTGTTCCTGTTCAAAGAAAGCCCTGCTGTTATTGAAATTCATGTTCAACATTAATAAATGGATTTGTCTAAATGGATTTGGGGTAGGGGGTTCCTAGCATCCTCGATTCTGTTCTGTGGCCAGGAAACCTGAGGGCTTGGTTTTATTTAGTGGAGAGAGACATGTACCTCATGCAAGCTCAGAGGCACTCTTCTGACAATGCTCAGAGATAGAAAACATAAGCAGGGGTGGCCAACGGTAGCCCTCCAGATGTTTTTTGCCTACAACTTCCATCAGCCCCAGCCAGCATGGCCAATGGTTGGGGCTGATGGGAGTTGTAGGCAAAAGACATCTGAAGAGCTACCGTTGGCTACCCCTGAAGGTTTCAGCCATGATATAAAAGTAGGGCTGCCAACCTCCAGGTGTCAGCTGGAGATCTGCTGGGACTACAGCTGATCTCCAGGCAACGGAGATTCATCCCTCTAGGAAACATGGCCATTTTGGAAGATGGACTTTATGGCATGACTAGTAATAGGGCCTGTTGTGGAGAAATACGGGTGCTAGAAATTTGCTATGGGCGAGTTTCATGGCCTTGAGGGGGAACATTATACATACTCCATTGAAGTCCCACTCCCCTCAGATTCTGCCCCCACCCCCCAAATACCTCCAGGTATTTCCCAACCCAGAGCTGGCAACCCTGTGAACCATGAATGATTCTTTTTTACCCATGGCAGTGGGGTA
The DNA here is from genome assembly GCF_032191835.1 of Heteronotia binoei. Classification (NCBI taxonomy): domain Eukaryota; kingdom Metazoa; phylum Chordata; class Lepidosauria; order Squamata; family Gekkonidae; genus Heteronotia; species Heteronotia binoei. The sequence continues at coordinate 259,235,718 of NC_083223.1, forward strand.
GAATTCTGGTATGGAGGAAGAAGGAAATTTACAGGCATAAATTTGAGAGCATGGGGATAGGGCAGCCTCCTCCCCCTTGCCCCGCTTTCCCTAAAACCTTTCACTCTCTTTAGCTGCAAACCTATGCCCACTTCCTTGGAATGTAGTTCTGTTGTAATCAATGGGATTTTCTTCTAAGTAAACATGCAGAAGATTGGGGTGTTTGATCCTTGTCTTGAGCTGGGGACGTGCTTTGAAACTGATTTAAATCTTCTGAAAAGCTGCTTCAGTCTGGTTTCTTGCCATTTCCCACGCGCCGAATCCAATAAAACCCCAAGATTGATTAATAATAAAATTAATATTTAGCATTCATAAAGCACCGTAACACCAAATGCTGCATAGTCATTGAGTTAAAAAGAACAAGCCCTGAAGATTTAATGACCTAACCACGTTTGGGTTTTTTATGAGACCTGTTTGATTTCCAAAGCGCCTATCTCCTGCTTCCCATACCAAATTAGCAACATAAGAACATAAGAAAAGTGATGTCAGATCAAACCAATGGGCCATCCAGTCCAACACTGTGTCACACAGCGGCCAAAAAACCAGGTGCCATCAGGAAGTCCATCAGTGGGGCCAGGACACTAGAAGTTCTCATACTGTGTGTTGCCCCTCCCAAGCACCAAGAATACAGAGCATCATTTGCCCCAGACATAGACGTCCATCAGTACCCTGTGACTAACAGCCACTGATGGACCTCTGCTCCAGATGTTTATCCATTCCCCTCTTGAAGCTGCCTCTGCTGGCAGCCGTCACCATCTCCTGTGGCAGTGAATCCCATGTGTTAATCACGCTTTGGGTGAAGAAGTACTTCCTTTTATCAGTCTAACCCGACTGCTCAGCAATTTCACTGAATGTCCACGAGTTCTCGTATTGTGAGAAAGGGAGAAAAGTACTTTCTCTACCTTCTCTATCCCATGCATAATCTTGTACACCTCTATCATGTCACCCCTCAGTCGACATTTCTCCAAGCTAAAGAGCCCCAAGTGACATTATTCCAGATAAAGCAACCCATAATGCACTGGCCTTTGAAGTCAGGTACTTAAGCAAATACTCCAGTTGTCCCTATTTACCTGAGAAAGGTCCCAATTTACTGGCCTCTGTCCCTGGAACATCAGTAGCACTTTTTACAAGTTACAGTGAATGCATGTAAAAGCTTTGTGCATGTTTGTCTGTACATGTGTTGAATAATTCTCATGTTACATGCAACATGTGGTTATGAAAGAACTATTCCCCAGTTTCATTTGTAATGTGAACATGTGCTAACCCAGGGGTAGCCAAACTTGCTTAACATAAGAGCCACATAGAATAAACATAAGATGTCTCAGAGCCACAAGACATTAATGTCAGATGTTTGGGAGCTGCAAGGAAGGAAGGAAGGCAGGCAGGAAGGCAAATAGATGAGGGAGGGGGGGGGAAAGAAAGCAACTTTAAATGCATTCTCCAAACCACTGGCTGGCTTGGCTTGGACAAGTGATTTAAAGAGACAAATGTCTCCTCCAAGCCGACTGGCGGGGTGGTGGGAGCTTCGAGAGCCACACAATATGTGTGAAAGAGCCACATGTGGCTCCAGAGCCGCAGTTTGGCCACTCCTGTGCTCGCTCTTGCTTACAAACAGATGTACATGCAAGATGTACATACATTCACTGTAACATTTGAACAGGGCTAGCGTCCCTTCAACCCAGCAGTCTGAAGTGTCTTGGACTTTAAAATGGTGGCAGGAAGGGCCACTGCAGAATGAATACTGCATATTGCAGGAGGCAGTGAATGCCCATCAGCCACATGTTACGGTGAGAGGCTCTGGGGTTTGTAAAATGACCCTTGTTATAAAACTTAGGATTTTATATTATATTGACGGTGCCAAATTGGGCACCCCATATGACTCAGTGATGTTATCAGTGCAGAGGGTGGGGTGCTGGAAGATAGCCTTGCCTAGGGTCCCAGACAGTCTAGGAGGTTCACAAGTGGGGCTAGAAGCCCTCCCACTCTGCCCCCCCCAAGCACCAAGAATACAGAGCATCACTGCCCCAGACAGTTCCAATAATCAGCTGAAACCCCACAGTCGACGTTTCTCCAAGTTAAAGAGCCCCAAGTGTTTTAACCTTTCTTCATAGGGAAAGTGTCCCATCCCTTTAATCATTCCAGTTGCCCTTTTCTGCACTTTTTCCAATGCTATAATATCCTTTCTGAGGTGCGATGACCAGAATTGTACACAATATTCCAAATGAGACTGCACCATCGATTTATACAGGGGCATTATGATACTGGCTGATATGTTTTCAGTTCCCTTCCTAATAATTCCCAGCATGGTGTTGGCCTTTTTTATTGCAGTTGCACACTGTCCCAACATTTTCAGTGTTTTGGAGAATGATAGAATCACAGAGTTGGAAGGGGCCATACAGGCCACCTAGTCCAACCGCCTGCTTAATGCAGGATCAGCCTACAGCATCCCCGACAAGTTGTCCATAGAACCACAGAATCATAGAGTGGGAAGGGAAAGAAGGTAATGAAGAACTTTTAAATGCTGCAACTTGAAGAGGTGCTAGCCTAGCCTAGTTCAGCATTTTTAAGGTTAGAACCCAGGATTCAGAGGATTACACATTGTCACCTTTTCTTTACATCCTTGTTCAATTTGATGCTTGTGCAGAACCATGTGTACTCTTTTTATTATTGCTTATTAAACTATCTTAGATTTTGAATACTTGAAATCTTATCTCAGTGAAAACACTGCTCCTATTTGGTCCCATTATCCAAAGCGTAGTAAAGGAAAAGGGCAGTCTGTCATCCCTTCATAGCTTGAAAGTACAAAAGATCGTCCCTGCGCTGGCTAGGAAGAGTGAAGCAGGAGATCTGTCAATTAGGCAGAGCCTCTACACCAGGGGTGGCCAAACTTGCTTAACGTAAGAGCCACATAGAATAAATGTCAGATGTGTGAGAGCCCCCAGACATGAATGTCAGAAGTCTGAGAGAAGGAAAGAAGGAAGGGAGGAGGGAGGGAGAGAGAGAGGTTGAAAGAAAGCGACTTGAACTTTAAATGCATTCTCCAAGCCACTGGCTGGCTGGCTTGAAGAAGTGGTTTAAAAAGACAAATGCCTTCTCTGGTGGGGGCTTCAAGAGCCACACTATGTGTGTGAAAGAGCCACATGTGGCTCCCAAGCCACCGTTTGGCCACCCCTGCTCTACACAGCAACACAGAAATGTTGTGTTACATGTACAAATTCATCTAGCAGCTGATACTCTTTTAGATTTGTTGGTGGTGGCAGTTAGTACTTAGAGAAAGTAAGGGGGAAGGTTGCCCCTAGGGTTCCCAACCTCCAGTTGGGGCCTGGAGATCTCCTGGAATTGCAACTGATCTTTAGACTACAGAGATCTGTTCTTCTGGAATGGATCCATTTCCCTGGCTGCTTTGGATGACAGATTCTATGGCAATATACCCCACAGAGGTCCCTTCCGCTCTCCAAACTCACCCTCCCCAGCCTTCACCCCCAAATGTCCAGGAATTTTGCAAGCTGAAGTTGGCAACCCTACCTCACTGGGCAGAAACCCAGGATGGCGGCAGGGTTTTGTCCCAATGTATCAAAAGGTGGTGGAGCTCATCCAGGGATTGTTATGCAGCTGCACCAACTATTCAATGGACAAGGTGGGAAGGAGGTGGAACTGTCAGAAAGGTTCAGGAGCTGTACTCCTGTGAGCTCCCACTGAATCTGAGGATAGATAGATAGATAGATAGATAGATAGATAGATAGATAGATAGATAGATAGATAGATAGATAGATAGATAGATAGATAGATAGATAGATAGATAGATAGATAGATAGATAGATAGATGTAGTCCCCTGTGCAAACACCAGTCGTTTTCGACTCTGGGGTGACATTGCTTTCACAATATTTTCATGGCAGACTTTTTACGGGGTGGTTTGCCATTGCCTTCTCAAGTCATCTACACTTTCCCCCCAGCAAGCTGGGTACTCATTTTACCAACCTCGGAAGGATGGAAGGCTGAGTCATCCTGGAGCTGGCAACCTAAACCAGCTTCTGCTGGGATCGAACTCAGGTCGTGAGCAGAGGGCTCCAACTGCAATACTGCAGCTTTACCACTCTGCGCCACGGGGCAGATGATAGATAGATAGATAGATAGATAGATAGATAGATAGATAGATAGATAGATAGATAGATAGATAGATAGAGGGAGAGGGTAGGAAAGAAAGGAAAAGGTGGAAAGAATTCCAAGCTGCTGGCTGGCTTGGCTTTGAGAAATGATTTAAGGAGAGAAATGCCATCTCCAAACTGGCCGACAGGGTAGTAGGGGTTTTGAGAGCCACACAATATGTGTGAAAGAGCCATATGTGTGTGAAAGAGCCATATGTGTGAAAGAGCCACTTATAAGGTTATAAGGCTATAAGGATAGATAGATTGTTGATTTTTTTTTTTTTTTTAAAAACACTTATAAGGTTATAAGACTATAATGATTGCTGATTTTTTTTTTAAAACAAGTCTCTTATGGTGTAGGGAAGAAATGCCAGGCACAGGGTGGGAGCGAAACAAACAAAGTGCTAGGAAAACAGTTGTGTGGATGCTCCATTGCCATTGCAAACTGCCTCTTCATCATCGCTGTGTGACAGCAGCAAAGAGGCTATCCACTCAGAGGTTTTTCCCCGCCATTAATTCCAAGGCACCAAAGCACAGCTTGTCTCCCTTTTCTTGCATACAACATCATCCTCTGACCATCCACTTTCAAGGTTTTGCCTGTTAGCATGAGCATTTTTGCCTGTTAGCATGAGCTAGTTTTGTCTGTTAGCACAAGCTTTTTTGCCTGTTAGCATGAGCTAGCGTTGCCTGTTAGCACAAGCTTTTGTCTGTTAGCACAAGCTTTTGCCTGTTAGCATGAGCTAGCTTTGCCTGTCTTCAGCACATTCTTTCTCAAACCTAGTGCGGTACAATCTTTCTGAGAACACAGTCTGAGTGTGTTAGCAAGCTGTCTAGATGTGCATTTTTCAAAGGTACCACCCCCACATCAGCAGTATTTTCTGCTTCGGCCCCAACAATTACACATTTGCAACACTTTTTTTTTTTTTTAAGTTAATTGCTATTAGGCTAGATTTAATTTTAAAGTTTAAAAGTGCAGCAAAAATGGCTAGAGGTTTCCTTTTGAAAAAAGTGAAACCAGGGATTTCTGAGGTACAATTAGATCTCTACAGTAGATCGTTCTACCATTATTGCAGGATATCACAATAGCAATTACAGATTGTTGTTGCTGTTCGGGTGAATAGCCATGTTGGTCTGAAGCAGCAGAACCAAGTTTTTTTGTCCAGTGGCACCTAGACAGTATGGGCACCTTTAAGACCAACAAAGTTTTGCGTGCGTGCACATGGAAGCTTATACCTTGAATAAAACTTTGTTGGTCTTAAAGGTGCCATTGGATTCAAACTTTGTTCTGATTTGCGTGTGTATGTTCGCGTTTGTGTGCGAAAGCCCTCCAGTGGAAAGGCAGGTGAGATATGCATGGAAAATAGCAGCTGATGGAGGAAGCTGCACACCAAATTCCCTGGTGGACACTCCATCGCTGGCAACTTCATTAGGATATGAGTGGGCAGATTCCTATAATCTCTTCTATCAAAAACATTTTCTAAAAGGGCTCTAGCATCTACACGAGGGATGTTAGAGAGAGACCAAATACCTTTTATTGTATATGTTGAGTCTTGCATTTCAGTCCCGAAATTAGAACACAGCGGACGCTACGGAGGTGACCAGTGGAAGTCCACTGGTCCCCAGATGTAGCTCCGCAAATATGCTCCGCCAATCAAGATCTGTGGCGGGAAGTTTAACTAGCCAGGATTGGACCTGGCCAGACTGAGGGTTGTTCCGGAGTATGTATATAATCGGGACCCGGCCTGCGTTGTTTTGCTTTGTGATGTACTCACTAATAAAGCATGTTGCCTTCAACATGGCTTGTCACTCAATACATTACAGTGGCGACGAGGATGGGATCCTAGCCAGGTAACTCCCCAAGCGGGACTTTGCTGACCTGGCCGGAGACGAGGAAGGCATGCATTCGAGGGAGACGAAAGCGCCCGCCACCGCCATGGCGAACCCAAGTGGGACGACGGGCCACATTGCAGAGTTCGACCCCACCAACCCCAATAGGTGGGAGACCTACATGGAGCAGGTTGACTGCTACCTACGAGCGAACATGATTACAGACGACAGCCATAAGAGAGACGTACTCCTGAGTGTCTGCGGGGAAGCCACATTTGAGATCGCAAAGGGTCTCTTGGCCCCCGCAAAGATCATAGAGAAAACGTACAAGGAGATAGTCAGACTCCTGACCGGGCACTTCTTGCCCCAGCCTTCCATCATCGCCCGCCGATTCCTCTTCCACAAGAGGGATCAAGGGCAGGAGAGACAGCCGCTGTCTACCTGGCCGCCCTCCGCCAAATCGTGGGGAACTGAAGCTTCGACAAGCTGGAGGAAGCCCTGAGGGATCGCTTTGTCTGGGGCCTCTGAGATGAAAGACTGCAGCAAAAGCTCTTCACAAAGGAAGACCTCACCCTCCAACTCGCCTTCAACCAAGCCACCATGTTCGAGAGACCAACCAAAGCTTACAACAACCTGCGAGCGGAAGCCGTCCACCAGGATGAGATGGCACTGGGCAACCCAGAGGAGGAGGAGGCAAACCAGCTTCGTCACCAACCAGGAATTGGGCCAAGAGTACCCATGAGCGACAGAGAGACCAGCCAACACCAAGTGCGCCAGCTGTGGGGATCCACACGAGAGCCGGGACTGCCCCTACCGCAACGTGGACTGCAGAAACTGCGGAAGCGTGGGCCTCATAGCGCAGGCTTGCCGGGCCAAGGCCACCCGCGGACACCAGTTCACCAACCACGACTCGACCGATGCCTACTCGACCGCATCGACTAGCCTGCAGATAATGAACTTGCCACCCCAGATAAGGTCATGGTGTTGGTCCTAATTGAGGGCACTCCATGCCTAATGGAGCTGGACTCAGGCTCCTCCATCTCCATAATTTCGGAGGAGTCTCTAAGAAAACTTTGTCCCCGTGGCCGGCCCCGGCTGCAACCGGCAGACTTCATACTGCGGGACTTTCAAAAAAAACCTGTACAGATTTTGGGTTGAGCCACTGTAAGGGTAGAGTTTAAGAACTTTAAGGGCAAGCTGGACATTCTCGTGGTCAAACGCCAGCTCACCACATTACTGGGGCTCGCCTGGTTTCGACCGCTGGGTATTCAAATAGTGGGGGTGCAGCAGATGCGAATGCAAAATTTCGAGCATGTGTGCTGGGAATTCCCAGAAGTGTTTGATGGGTCCCTGGGGTGCTACAAGGGGCCTCCCATCACCTTACTACTCATTCCCCTCGTGAGACCGATAAGGCTGAAGGCCAGGCGAGTTCTGTTCGCTCTTAAACCAAAAATAGAAGTGGAGCTGGACCGCCTCACGGCCCAGGGAGTGCTAGAACTGGTATCCTATGTTACATGGTAAACACCCATAGTCACTCCAGTGAAGCCGAATGGAGGTGTGCGCATATGCGTTGATTACAAGTGCACAATAAATAAGGCACGTCAGGACAACCCATACCCCGTTCCCGTGGTCAGCCACGTACTGGCAGCCCTAGCAGGCTCTAAGGTTTTTGGGAAACTGGACTTGGCCCAGGCATACCAGCAATTCCTGGTGGACGCTGAGACAGCAGAAGCCCAGACCATTGTGACTCATAGGGGAGCTTTTCGGGTGCGGCAGTTGCAATTTGGGGTTAGTGTGGCTCCGGGGATTTTCAGAGCATAATGGATGCTCTTCTCAAAGGGATCCCCTGAGTGCAACCATTTTTGGATGACGTTTTGATCACCGCCCCAGACGCTGAGGAGTTCAGCAGCCGTCTGCGTGAGGTACTCCGCCGTTTCCAGGCGGCGGGACTTAAAGTAAAGCGGGAGAAGTGTTCCCTCGGGGTGTCGAGGGTAGAGTTCTTGGGGTTTGCAGTAGACGCCATCGAAATCCACCCAACAGCCGACAAGACCAGGGCTATTGTCCATGTCCCGGCCCCCACGTGCAAGACGGAATTACACAGTTTCTTGGGATTATTAAATTTTTATCATTCATTTTTGCCCCACAAAGTGACCATTGCAGAACCCCTTCATAGGCTCCTTGATAAAAATGCCCTGTGGGTCTGGGAAAAGAAGCAGGCCGCCGCTTTTCAGGCAGTCAAGGACCTCCTAGTTTCCAATGATGTGCTCCACCATTTTGACGAATCCTTACCAGTGATTCTGCCTTGCAATGCTTCCCCATATGGGGTGGGCTCCGTTCTGGGGCACCAACTCCCAGATGAGAGGGAGGTTCCCATGGCCTATTATTCGAGGACCCTGACCCCCACGGAGCGCAACTATGCCCAGATAGAGAAGGAGGCCTTGGAAATAGTGGTGGGTGTGTATAAATTCAACGACTACCTGTACAGTAGGCGTTTCACAATCGTCACGGACCATAAGCCACTACTGGGCCTCCTCACCCCAGACCACCAGACACCGCAAATTCTGTCACAGCGTGTGGCGGAACCGGCCCGATTCTGCCTTCAGGCCCGGTCCCGTCAGCTCCCTATTGAGTCGCCAACTCCTGGAGGGAGCTATTTCTCCTCCTGCCCCTTGGGCGCGCTGCCACCACCTGCTCAGTCCCGGGGTTCAGATTGAGAGGAACAGGACTCCCAATCCCCCTCTCCAGCTGTGAGGCCGGGCCTCCAGGTCCTCTGCCACCCTGCACTTGGGTTTCACAGAGACCTCAGCGCTTCTTTGGGGCACCCCTGGAGGATTGGCACCTTATCCAACTGCATGCCTTCCCCCCTTCCCTGGGGCCCCCTTCTTAAAAACAGCGTGGTCTAAAGCGGTCTGGGGATCTATGTGGTACAGAGATTGACTGCCAGTATTTAAAACAGAAAAAAACATTTATTTAAACAGTAAAAATGATAGGAAAAGAAAAACAAAACAAAAGCAGTTGCATCTACCAAATTAGCACAGCACAGCACAGCACAGCAAACAGCATAACAAAGGAAAGTTGTTTATAAACGCTTTCTACTGTCCCTGGTCTAGACTTGTCCTGTCTTGAGAATTACTTACGTTGCCTTGCTGCCTGGAGCCTCCCAGGCAGGAGCTCACAGCCAAGCAGCCTCCCTTCCCGAGCGCCTGCTGCAAACTGAGAAACTCTTCCTGTCTAGCACATGGCAAGAACCACAGCACTTCCTGCCTCTCTAGGAGACTCTCCCCCTAGCGTTGTTGGTTTGGCTCTGGAAGGGAGGGGGGGAGTGAGGGGAAGGCTCCAAAGCCTGCTGAATGGATTTACTGATCCCTGCCTTTTTGGATGAAGCACCAACACTCTCAGATGGCGTTTCTCCACACAGCGCATCCTGCGGTGGAACCAGTTCCTCAACTCGTACACATATGCCCTGGTCCACCACCCCGGCAAAGCTATGGGACACACTGACGCCCTCAGCCGCCTGCCGCTGCCCTCTATGGACCCGGATCCCGCCCCCGCCCACCATGTGATGCTTATAGTGACTCTACCAGAGAGGCCCCTCCACGCCGCTGAGGTAGCTAGGGCCACGGGTAGAGACCGCATCCTCGCACGCGTTTTAGACTGGGTGGGAAGGGGGTGGCCCACGGGCAAACTGGACGCAGAATTCAGGGCATTCGCATCACGCAGAGAAGAACTGTCCATGCACAAGGGGTGCCTTCTCTGGGGTAGCAGGGTGGTGGTTCCCCCCTCATTGTGGAAGCAAGTGCTGGAAGCCCTACACGAAACACACCCGGGGATAGTGTGCATGAAGGCCCTGGCACGTAGCTATGTATGGTGGCCGGGGATGGACGAGATAGAAGGGTGGGTTCGAAGGTGCCAACCTTGCCAAGAGTCCCGACCTGATCCGCCCAGTGCCCCTGTCCACCGCTGGGAGTCAAACAGGAGGCCATGGTCCCGGTTACACCTAGACTTTGCGGGGCCATACCAGAGCCAAATATTCTTTATCTTAGTCGATGCATACACCAAGTGGTTGGAAGTGATTCCCGTAGCTTCAACCTCCACCACGGCGGCAGTCAGACCCTTGCAAAGGGTCTTTTGCACTCATGGGATTCCTGAGACAATGTTCTTGAATCGGTACCTCATCCAGCACATTCGGTCCGCCCTTTTCTATCCAGCCACCAATGGCCAAGCAGAGCGCATGGTGCACACCACTAAAGAGGCCCTGGGTCGCATTGTACAGGGAGATTGGAATCACCGCCTGGCAGCCTTCCTATTTGATAACAGAATCATCCCCAACCCCATCACCGGGTTAAGTTCTGCCGAGTTACTAACGGGGAGGAAGTTGATAATGAGGCTAGACAGGTTGCATCCCGACCGGGCTACGGACCTCCACAGTTCCCCCAAAACCAGGGAAGCCGCAAGAGGATTCTTTCCAGGGGATCCAGTATACGCAAAGAAATTTGCAAGCGGGCTGGAGTGGTTAGCCGCCCGGGTGCTGTGGGTCACTGGGTCCCACTCCTACGAGATCTCGTCGGAGGGGGGCCAGATCCTAAGGAGGCATATTGACCAGCTGCGCCGTCGCACATTGCCAGAAGAACCGACAGCGATCGGGGGAGAGGGAAGCGGGGGAGTACTAACAGCAACACCCCCAGAAGCTGCCCAGCCTATGCCGGCTGCACCGACTATGCGGGCGGAAGAGCACCATAGTGGAGAAGCACCCCCTCCAGAGAGGAGATTCCGGAACAGCAACAGGCGACGGACAGCCCTTTTCCAGCATCACCCCACCACGAGGAACCAGCCGCCCCGCCAGCCATTGCGGCCGCTCCAACTCCCTAAATAACTCCGAGGAGGTCGACCCGGGAACGCAGGTCGCCAGCCTACTTGAAAGACTTCGTGTCTTGAACTAGGGGGGGAGGAGTGTTGTGTCTTGCATTTCAGTCCCGAAATTACGACACAGCAGACGCTACGGAGGTGACCAGTGGAAGTCCTCAGGTCCCCGGATGTAGCTCCGCAAATACGCTCCACCAATCAAGATCTGTGGCGGGAAGTTTAACTGGCCAGGATTGGACCTGGCCAGACTGAGGGTTGTTCCGGGGTATGTATATAATTGGGACCCGGCCCACGTTGTTTTGCCTTGTGATGTACTCGCTAATAAAGCATGTTGCCTTCAACACGGCTCGTCACTCAGTACATTACAGTATCCGAGTACTACCCTGGCTAGTAGGGTTGCCAGGTCCAGCTCAGGAAATATCTGGGGACTTTGAGGGTGGAGCCAGGAGACTTTGGGGGTGGTGCCTGGAGCAAGGTTGTGACAAGCACAATTGCACTCCAAAGGGAGTTCTGGCCATCACATTATAACCTATGAAGACCAGTCTTCATAGGGTATAATGGAGTGCCCAACAGACATTCAGCTCCCTCACTTTCTGATAATTGTAAACTTGGGGGAGGGCCTCCAAAACAGGGGCTCCCCTGCCCCCATCCGGGGACTGGCAACCCTACCAGCTAGGTATTTGGACCCAATATCAAAACGCTTAGTGAAAATAATGGCTTCTTGTTTGAGAGATACCAAGGCCTTAATTTGTAAATTGGAAAGCAAAACAGTTCAGCCATCTTAGCTACATTAGATGCGGTCTCTCTCTTTACTCTAACATCCCTCACATAGAAGCCAGAGCCGTATTATAAAACGTTTTTGAAAGAAGAGGTGATAGGATATTCACTTCCTAATGGATACTTAGTCTTAGAAAGCAACTGCTTTTGTTATCAAGTGTGAATGCTTCAGACAATGAGAGCAGGACGGAGAATTGTGTGGAGGCAACCTGGGGTACAAAAGATCTGGTTGTGTGACAGATTATCCGTGGCTCAAGACACACCATTGGCAACATTAAGTGGCAGCGTCGCGGGATGGTATATTCATAGCCATGCACAGCATGTTTATGTCTTTGTGCATCAAAAGTCAAGATGCCTGCTTCCGGCTTTGAGAATCTTGAGATCTTCTAGTGAGGCAAAATAGGAACAGGGCCAGGGACCAGAAATAGGGAAGTGTGAGAGAAGCTGGGCAGTTCAAGAAAGGGGCACGTTTCTTCCCCAGTTAAGGTTGCCAGCCACAAAGTAGGCTTGGAGATCTCCCAGAATTCCACCTGATCTCCAGACAATAAAGGTCAGTTCCTCTGGAGAAAATGGCTGCTTCTGAGGGTGGACTCGTAACCCACTGAGGTCCCTTCCCTCTCCCTCCTTTTGGGGAGGGACGGTGGCTCAGTGGTAGAGCATCTGCTTGGGAAGCAGAAGGTCCCAGGTTCAATCCCTGGCATCTCCAAAAAAGGCAAATAGGTGTGAAAAAAACCTCAGCTTGAGACCCTGGAGAGCCACTGCCAGCCTGAGAAGACAATACTGACTTTGATGGACCAAAGGTCTGATTCACTATAAGGCAGCTTCATATGTTCATATGTTCAAATCCCATTCTTCTCAGGCTCCACTGCCAAATCTCCAGGAATTTTCCAACCCAGAGTTGGTAACCCCAGCCTTCATTTTGGGCAGGAGCTCACAGAAGCGGAGCTCCGGAACCTCTAAATTTTTTTGTGTTCTTTCTTTCTTAACCCTCCCCACCAATACTTGCTTCTGGGCTCCATTGCTCAAACCCCTTGTGAGAATTTTGCTGAACTCTAAGATTTGACAAACTTTCTAATATCCCCTCACACAAAAAATGGGAAAACAACCAAAAAAATATAAAGCAGACAGATGGAAATCTTCATCATGCCACTGTGATCACATAGGAGAAAGTAATTTTAAAAGTAAGATGGGAGTAAGGTTTTATTATGACAGTTATAATTCAAGAAGCATTTTAAGGTAGATGCTAATCATATATAATGTAGTACACCGTGATGTCAGGGCTTTGTGGCATATGCAAATGAGTTATGCAAATGAGTTGTGCTGTTGAGCTCCAGCACCTCTTTTTCTACAAAATGACCCCTGGGCAACCCTATGTCCATCCTTGTTTTCTGTCTCCTAAAAACAAAATTGGGGGCTGTGATCTGGATTAGTGGGTGCAAACACTGGAACCAGAAGCATTAATTGTTTTCTGAATTAACAAACAGGAAGCACGAGAGGGTGATCTTGTATCTGTCTTGCATGTTTATGTAAAGAAATGGCAAACCACTTCTGCATTCAGTTCCTGGAAGGAGGGAGAAGTAAAATGCATTTGCTCCCAGCAGCTGGAGCACGCAAAGGCAGCCTGCTCTCTTTTCTCCCACAGAAAAGTGTGAAAGACGCAGGAAGGAAGTGCTTCTTTTGGAAACATTTTATTCCAGAATCCAGGTTGTTAAAAAGTACTTAAGACAACAAGCAGGATCAGCAGCAACTGAGAGTCGGAACGGATTATATCTGTCCATGTTTGCAAGGCATGGTGCAGGCAGAGAAGTTATCAACTGGAAGCTTGGAACAGGATAAGTCAGGGGTGGCCAAACTTACTTAATGTAAGAGCCACATAAAATAAATGTCAGATGTTTGAGAGCCACAGACAGGGAGGGAGGGAGAGAGGGAGGGAAATAGATTAGGAGAGGGAGAGGGGGAGGTAGATATAAAGACACTTTAACTTTGCATGCATTCTCCAAGCTGCTGGCTGGCTTGGCGAAGTGGTTTAAAGAGAGAAATGCCTTCTCCAAGCCAGTCAGTGGGGGCTTCAGGAGCCACAGAATATATGTGCGGAAGAGCCATATGTGGCTCCTGAGCCACAGTTTGGCCAACCATGGGCTAAGCTAATGTTTGAAAGGCCATAACAACTACAGTGGGGGAGGTAAGGCAACCAGCACTGGGCATCTGAAAACCCAGAGGACTCCAAATTCTGCCGGCTTTCTTTTAGGACCCACCAAGTATGGCAGCACTCTGCCCTTAACCCACCATGTTTTTCATTCAGCTTTGCCTAGAGATGCCAGATGCTCTCTTATGGGCATGAATTCTTAATATAAGAACATAAGAGAAGCCATGTTGGATCAGGCCAATGGCCCATCTCGTCCAACAGTCTGTCACACGGTGGCTAGAAAAACCCAAAGTGCTATCAGGAGGTCCATCAATGGGGCCAGGACACTAGAAGCCCCTGCCCTCCGTTATGGATGCCAACTTTGGGTTGGGAAATTCTTGGAAATTTCCAGGCAAAACCTGGGGAAAGCAGAGTTTGGGGAAGGGAGGGTAGCAGGGTAGAATCCCAAATAATTGATCCCAAAGAGAAGAAGAAGAAGATATTGGATTTATATCCCGCCCTCCTCTCCGAAGAGTCTCAGAGCAGCTCACAATCTCCTTTACCTTCCTCCCCCACAACAGACACCCTGTGAGGTAGATGAAGATATTGGATCTATATTCCGCCCTCCACTCCGAAGAGTCTCAGAGCGGCTCACAATCTCTTTCCCTTCCTCCCCCACAACAGACACCCTGTGAGGTAGATGAAGATATTGGATTTATATCCCACCCTCCACTCCGAAGAGTCTCAGAGTGGCTCACAATCTCCTTTACCTTCCTTCCCCACAACAGACACCCTGTGAGGTGGGTGGGGCTGGAGAGGGCTCTCACAGCAGCTGCCCTTTCAAGGACAACCTCTGGCAGAGCTATGGCTGACCCAAGGCCATTCCAGCAGGTGCAAGTGGAGTGGGGAATCAAACCCAGTTCTCCCAGATAAGAGTCCGCACACTTAACCACTACACCAAACTGGCTCTCCCCAAATCCTCCAAAGCAGCCATTTTCTGTCGGGGAAGTGATCTCTGTGTAGTCTGGAGATCTGTCGTAATTCTGGGAGATCTCCAGGCCCCATCTCGAGGTTGGAAACACTGTCTCCACTGCCCATGCACAATTCAGTGAGCAGTGGGAGAAAAACTGGTGGCAGCAGGGGGAGGGGGATGCAATTGCTGATGTTTTGATGTTGAATTGACCCCATCTCTGTAGGCTTTGTAACAGCGTTCACCATAGCGATTGGGGAAATTCCTAGGGCATTAGGGCAGGAAGGAAATAACATCACTACCAGGCTATCACCAAGAAGTGACATCACAGCATCAGCAACACTTCCCCCTCCCAGGTGCCATGCTCCAACAGTTTCCAGGAATTGTTGACATGGGCCTGGAAGGAACCCTAGCTGTTTATCATGTTTCCAAATTCCATCTTGGCTCCACCCTGATCCACCATATTCCTACATGTGCCACCTCACCTCTCAGGGCCCAACTAGGTTTTTCACAGATTGGGTCTGTGTTTCTCAGTCCATCTTTCAGACTCTCAGTCCATCTTTCAGACTTCATGCTTCTGGGAATGAATTTTCCCAGAAGGCCCCTGATTTAGATCAGGAGTACCGAACAGGGAGAGGAGGGCCTCAGTCTCTCCCCATGCTATTTACTTGTTCCAAAATGTCCATGGGGTGAACTGTTTGTTCCACTGGAGGGACTGCATGTGTACCCATAGGCTTATCAGGTCTCCTGCCCTCCACCCACAGACCTCTTTGTTGCTCAGGAGGGCGGTAGAGGAAAAATGGGGGGAAGTGTCATCACTTCCAGCATAAACCTAGGGCTGGCCATAGACTGTCTGACACCCTAGGCAAGGCTAACTTCTGGCACACCCCCCCCCCCACACACACCGCACTGATAACATCACTGAGTCACATGGAGGGTGCCCAATTTGGCACCCCCAGAAGGCTAGTGCCCTAGGCCCTGCATAAACCCAAAAGTGACATCACTGCTTGGGTGAGATGCTCTACAATTTATTTTATTTACTTCAAATTTCTATCCTGCCCTCTCTGCAAACGGACTCAGGGCAGCTAACAATCATTAAAACAACAATTATAAGTTATGGTATTAAAACAAATAAAACTTAGCAATTCAAATTACATTTTTGGTGCTTCTTCGGAGTTTTAGGAAAAGGAAAGGTCCCCTGTGCAAGTACCAGTCGTTTCCGACTCTGGGGGTGACGTTGCTTTCACGATGTTTTCACGGCAGACTTTTTATGGGGTGGTTTGCCATTGCCTTCCCCAGTCATCTACACTTTCCCCCAGCAAGCTGGGTATTCATTTTATCAACCTCGGAAGGATGGAAAGCTGAGTCAACTTCAAGCCGGCTACCTGAAAACCCAGCTTCCATCAGGGATCGAACTCAGGTCATGAGCAGAGCTTAGGACTGCAGTACTGCAGCTTTAACACTCTGTTTTAGTATAGGCAGAATTCTAGCTTGCTTCAATCAGCAGTCCAATTAATAATGATGTCATAATTTATTCTTTTTCTGACAGCGGTCTGTATGATGTCCGCATATAATCCCTCCAGAAATCAAGTTAATGGGAGAATCCTAGAGTGCCATGCTAATGCAGTGACACCTCTTCTGGGTTTATGCAGGAAATGGTGTCCCTCCATTGCCACAGCATCATCCCCTTTGTTCCTGCCTTCCTCTCTCTCCCATCCCATCAATGGCTGGCAACCCTAAATCCACACAGGCTATTTTGAGTTGAAAGAATGGACCCGGAGTGGATGGGTTTGAAGGCCTTTTACTGGACTATTATTCCAATTTGAATCAGGGTCCTGCACTCTTAGGAAATTCATTCCTAGCAGTGTGATATATGGATGATGGTTTGAAAGTCAGGTCGGGGAATCCAGAACCAGTCCCTGAGAGTCTTTCAAGCGTGAGCAAGTATGAGATTGTCTCCTGCACAGAGCTCATAAAACATTGTCAAGTTCTGGACAATTGAGATACTTTATATAAGGCACCAAAAAGCCAACCCTTCACTCACCTTTTTTTCATGCTCTGTTTCTGCTTCACAGCTGCCTCTTTTCTCACCATGACACACCTATCTCAGCTGAAGGCTTCAGCCCTGCTGCTGGTGTTATGCCTTCCCTTGCCACAGGCGACAGCAGATGACTTTCTGGGCATGCCCGGGACTGGCGTGGCATCTTCAGATGGTGGCAACAACACTGAAAAATGTAAGGAGGCTAACGAGTGCCAGGAAGGCGTGATCCTGCCAGTGTGGCTCCCCCAGAACCCCTCAGTGGGTGACAAAGTGGCACGAGCCATTGTTTACTTTGTGGCACTGATCTACATGTTCCTGGGCATGTCTATCATTGCTGACCGCTTCATGGCCTCCATTGAAGTCATTACCTCACAAGAGAAGGAGATCACTATCAAGAAGCCCAATGGAGAGACCACGACCACTACTATCCGCATCTGGAATGAGACTGTCTCCAACTTGACCTTGATGGCCCTTGGTTCCTCAGCTCCTGAGATCCTCCTCTCCATCATTGAGATTGTGGGCCATAACTTCTACGCTGGAGACATGGGGCCCAGCACTATTGTCGGTAGCGCTGCCTTCAACATGTTCATTATAATCGCTGTTTGCGTCCACGTGGTCCCTGATGGGGAGGTACGGCGCATCAAACATTTGCGGGTCTTTTTTGTCACTGCGGCATGGAGTGTCTTTGCCTACATCTGGCTGTATCTTATCCTGGCCTGGTTCTCCCCTGGTGAAGTGGAATTGTGGGAAGGCTTCCTGACTTTCCTCTTCTTCCCTCTGTGTGTGATCCAGGCATGGGCGGCTGACCGGCGACTCCTGTTCTATAAGTATGTTCACAAGAAGTACCGTACTGACAAAGCTCGGGGACTCATCATTGAGACAGAGGGTGAAAGCGGATACCCCAAACTGGACATGGAGATGGATAACTCGCTCAAAGAAGGCTCTGAGGGTCTCATGGAAGGGACTAAGGACCAAGATGAGGAAGCTCGTCGGGATATGGCCCGCACTTTGCGGGATCTCAAGCAGAAACATCCAGAAAAGGACATGGAACAACTTATTGAGATGGCCAATTATCATGTGCTGGTCCAACAGCAGAAAAGCCGAGCCTTCTACCGCATTCAAGCCACTCGCATGATGATCGGAGCAGGGAACATCCTCAAAAAGCATGCGGCTGATCAGGCCCGCAAAGCAGTCAGCATGCAGGAAGTGCATGCAGAAGAGGATGAGTCAATAACCAAAGTCAGCTTTGAGCCATCCCATTACCAGTGCTTTGAGAACTGCGGCTCGGTAGTGCTGACGGTGGCCCGGCGAGGGGGGGACCCATCCCGCGTCACACTACGAGTGGACTTCCGCACAGAAGATGGAACGGCTAACGCCGGTTCAGACTATGAATTTGCTGAGGGCACTTTACTTTTCAAGTCGGGAGAGACTCACAAAGAGGTGCGGGTTGGAATAATTGATGATGACATTTTTGAAGAGGACGAATACTTCTATGTTCACCTCAGCAATGTGCGGGCTGGATGGGCTGAGCCAAGCCCTGAGACACCCCCCAAAGCCTGCCTTGGGCCCTCCAAGATGGCCACCGTCACAATCTTTGACGACGACCACGCTGGCATTTTCACCTTCGAGGGGGCCTCCATGCGGGTGAGCGAGAGCGTGGGGGCTGTGCGCATCAAAGTGCTGAGGACCTCAGGGGCCCGTGGGCGAGTGGCCATTCCTTTCCACACCATTGAGGGCACCGCTAAAGCTGGAGAGGACTACGAGGAAGTAGCCGGCAAGGTGGAGTTCCAGAATGATGAGACCATGTGAGAAACGGGAGAAGGGGTGGGGCTGAGAAGGCACGGGAAGGGCACTGTGTGAGGACAATGAAGGGTGAGAAAGATTGGCTGAGGAAGCTAGTGGGTGGTGATGGAGATGGTCGTTTCATGTGATTGGGTTAAGGACACATCACAATTTTAAAAAATCAGGCCTGGAATGGAAGCCTCTTCACCAAATCTAGTGTGAATGTATTCTTTTGTCTCCTGGGGTGAACCCTGGAACAAACCAGCGTTGCAAGTTTGTAGCGTTGTGCAGTCTGAGTCAGAGAAAAGTCAGCTATGTATGTGTGTGTTATGTGCTGTCAAGTCGCTTCCAACTTATGGCAACCTTATTAATTAATGACCTCCAAAACTTCGCATCATTAACAGCCTTGCTCAGGTCTTGCAAACAGAAGGCTGTGGCTTCCATTAGGCAGCTGTAGAGAGCAGCAATTGGCTAGCACCTGAGTTGTCATTAACTTATCTTTTCCCTCCATCCCCAGCATAGGTTTGCAACTTTATAAAGGTTTTCAGGGTGGTTAAAAATAAAAAAGAGTGAATAAAGAAAGCATAATCAGACATCAAAGATTTCAGGTTTTCATGGCTGGTAACATCATTAGGGTTTGTAGAATCTTTCGGGCTCAAGTGCCGTGTTCTACTGGAGAAAGTTTTCCTTCCAGACGTTTCGTTCTCAGCTGCGGAGAACATCCTCAGTGGCGTTGCAGCCGGAGCAGGCGCTCTGACCTTCTTGGCTGCTGTGCATTGAGTGGCCAAGAAGGTCAGAGCACCTGCTCCAGCAGCAGCCAAGAAGGTCAGAGCGCCTGCTCCGGCAGCAGCCAAGAAGGTCAGAGCGCCTGCTCCGGCTGCAACGCCACTGAGGATATTCTCCGCAGCTGAGAACGAAACGTCTGGAAGGAAAACTTTCTCTAGAACACGGCACTTGAGCCCGAAAGATTCTACAAACTCATAATCAGACATGTGCTGTTTTGAAAGTTATCTATATAAAATAAGCAGTGTGTTTGGAGAACAAAGAGAAAGGCAGAACTGATACCAACATGCAATTTGTCGGCATGCCGCCTATTATGGTGAAGAAAGAAAATGCTGTGAATGATTGCTCTTTAAAACTATTTACATTTGTTGTGATCATGAGAAGCTGAGAACTAATTTCCATCTTCTCTGACATGGCTACCGAAAGCTGTTCCTGCCACAGAGAGAAAGCGTTTAGAAAAGCTTGGCCCCTTAAATCAGGGGTGTCAAACATGCGACTCGGGGGCCCCCAGAGGGTTCCTATCAGGCCCCCAAGCAACTGTCTCTTGTCTGCTTCCTTCTCCTTCTCTCTTGCTTCATTCAGCATTGCTGTTTGCTTTGCAAGGCTTGCTCAATTGCACAGGAGCTATAGAACAAAACCTCTATTTTCTCCATTGGTTGAGGCTCCTCCCCCTCCTGGTCCCCTAGGGAGGGAGGGAAAGAGCCAGAACTTCCTTTGCCCAGTTCCCTGGATCTCCTGGGAGAAATACAAAGAAAGCACCTTTAAGACCAATGAGAGCTAATGTTTTAAGCATGTTTCATTTTAAGGTTTTTTTTAAATCTTTAATTGTATTTGTCTGTGTCCATTATAAAGTTTAAATCTCTGCTACCCAGTCTTGAATAGGTACACACATGGCCCTGCCCGACATGGCCTGGCAAGGTCTCATTTATGTCAGATCTAGTCCTCATAACAAATGAGTTCGACATGCCTGCCTTAAATAGTCCATGTGACTAGTTGAAGGTGCAGTAGAAAGGGCAAGATCCTGGAAACACTTAAAGGTGACCGTGCTTAATTGTGTTCCATATGAGCTGATGATTGTGGGGGATGGGACAGAATTATAAACACTGGTATTAAAGGGCTGGTTCATCCATCTGTCACGTTTATCCTGTCCTCCTACCAAGGCATTTAGGAAGATGTATGTGGGTCTCCTTGCCTCCGTTTTATCCTCAAAACAGCTTGTGAGGCAGGGGAGGCTGAGAGAGTGACTGGCCCAGTCACCCAATGAGAACATAAGAGAAGCCATGTTGGATCAGGCCAGTGGCCCATCCAGTCCAACACTTTCTGTCACAAAGTGACCAAAAAAAACCAGGTGCCATCAGGAGGTCCATCAGTTTGGGCCAGGACACTAGAAGCCCTCCCACTGTTGCCCCCCCCCCCCAAGCACAAGAATACAGAGCATCACTACTCAGACAGAACGTTCCAACGATAAGCTGTGGCTAAAAGCCACTGATGGACCTTTGCTCCATACATTTATCCAATCCCCTCTTGAAGCTGTCTATGCTTGTAACCACCACCAACTCGTGTGGCAGTGAATTCCATGTGTTAATCACCCTTTGGATGAAGAAGTACTTCCTTTTATCCGTTCTAACCCAACTGCTCAGCAATTTCATCGAGTGTCCACAAGTTCTTGTATTGTGAGAAAGGGAGAATAGTACTTCTTTCTCTACCTTCTCTATCCCATGTAAACTTCTATCACGTCACCCCTCAGTCGTCATTTCTCCAGGCTAAAGGTAATTTTTATTTATATATCCCGCCCTCCCCGCCGAAGCAGGCTCAGGGCGGCTGACAACATCATTCAATTATACAAAAACAACAAAACAACAAAGTTACATTTAACGTTAAAATTCTAATAAGTTTAAAATTGATTAATTAATTAGTAATAAAAGTGCTAGTGCTGTGCTAAAGAGCCCCAAGCTTTTTTGCCTTTCTTCATAGTTATACTGTTGAATGGGGATTTGAACCTGGGTCTTTGGAAAAGAGTTTTATGGATACCATGGACCACCAAAAAGACAAATAAGTGTATTCTAGATCAAATCAAGCCTGAACTCTCACTAGAAGTTAAAATGACTAAACTGAGGCTATTGTACTTTGATCACTTTATGAGAAGACAAGAGTCACAGGAAAAGATAATAATGCTGGGAAAAGTTGAAAGGCAGCAGCAAGAGGAAAAATCAACATGATATGGATTGATTCAATCAAGGAAGTGATGGCTCTCAGTTTGCAAGATCTGAGCAAGACTGTTAATGTTAGGATGTTTTGGAGGTAATAAATTAATTGGGTTAAAAACAAAAGAAGAGCCCTGCTAGACCAGACAAATGGTCCATCTAGTCCAGCATCCTGGCTCACATCTGAGTTCTCAGGACCTGGAGACTTGTCTAGATTTTCATCTCTGCTCACCTGAAATTGGCTCAGTTCTTCAGACTCCCTTCCTGAGAATAGAGGCTGTGGTGTTGCTATGTGCCCCACAGTTTCCACAGTGTCACAGAAGCAAAATAGTCATTGAGCTTATCTGCCATCTCCCCATCTTTCTATAGCAATCTTTTTATTCCTTTGTCATCCAAAGGCCCCACCACTTCTCTGGCTAGTTTTCTGCTTTGGATATATATTTTAAAAGTTTATTGTTTGTCTTGGTGCTTTTAGCAACCTGCTTCTTAAAATCTTTTCTGCATGCCTAATTAGCAACTTACATTTCTTTTGCCAGAGCCTTTGGTCTCTCCTGTTTAATTTATTGGGGCAGATCTTTCTTTTTTTAAAAGACACCTCTTTACTTTTTATAACTTCCTTGACTTGTGTTGTTAATCATGCAGGCCTTCTTCTAGACTTTGCAGTGCCTTTCCTCACCTGTGGAATACATTCTATTTGGGCTTCAATTAGTATGGGTTTAAATAGCTTCCAGGCATCCTCTAGGGATTCAACTCTCTTGGCTTTCCCCATCTGCTTCTTTTTTACAATTCCCTTCATTTTTGTCAAATTCCCTCTTTTGAAATTAAATGTTATTATTGTCATCTTTAGGGGTAACTTTCCATTGATCTGAATGCTGAACTTTATGGCATTATGGTCACTGCTCCCAGTTGGTGTAACAACCTCTACATCTCTCACAAGGTCTTGAGACTTACATATGCAAGTGACATGCTATAAACTGGATCAACTCATGTGCCTTTATGGCAAACACCTTGTTGTAGCCTGGGTGATTAAGATACACACATTCAGACATACTTGGCAACATTGCCAGTTGCAGCAGCCCACATTTGGCCACATTATTTACAATAGAAAAACCATTTCCTGACTAATTCCTTGTTCCCCTCCTCTCTTAGTCTAACAAAAGGTCTTCTTTCTTGAGCTCATGGAGGGTTTGTGTGCTTTATGCATGACAGTCTTTTCGCAGGGAAATCTGTTTTTATTGCAGCCAAAAGGAATTCTTTTTCTGAAAACACAACTTGGAAGTGGCAGTGGGGCTGCTGTTGTGATCAGCTGGGGCAACTAGCCTTTTGCTAGGCAGAGGAATTTCCCTGGAAATTAGTTTTCTCCACAACTCAGTTTGGATGGGATTCTGGGGGAGGCCTTCCTTCCACCATCAATGAGGCATGGCCAGGCAAATTTCAGGACCTCTGGGTAGATATGGAAGAGCCTGGAAAACATACTTAGAGAAACAAACACACAAAACAACAATAGTAGGTGCTTTTCCCCTTAAAAGCTTTCCTTGGCTGTCCACAGATTGCCATAACTTGAGTCCAACCCTGTTGAAATAGGGTTGCAGACATTAGCTGAATTACCATACTTGCTTTGGACTGGAGACTTCCTCCTCCTCACATGGAGTTTCAGTTTGACAAGGTCTCTGCCCTTCCAATGTTAAAGGGCAGATTTCATACACCATACATTATGCAGAACACAAATCCACAATATAAACCTATGCACTGCTTCTAATGATTCCGGCTAGTGCACATCCATATAGAAAGCTTGCACCTAGAGGTTCATGGGAGGCTTTTTACTTTGTTGCAACAGATATGAATTTTAAAAAAGAAAACATGAAATTGTGCACAAGATTGGAGCTCCAAGAAGAGATTACCAGAGTTGGGGTTACCCCTGGATTATGAAAAGGGTCACAAAAAGGGAAGAAAAACTTTTGCTATAGCTTTGCAATATATGAAATTGTCAAAAATAAGAAAAACTTCAAAAACAAACAAAACAAAACTGAGACCTCAATAGAACAATGCCAACTTTAACATACATGTATGTGAGGGATCAGACCCAAAATGATTAGAGAACTGGATCAGAGAATTTAAACCACTGGAAATCAGTGGGGTGATCAAGTCCCACTGAATCCCATTTTTCTCTGTGCCAGCTCATCCAAAACTTGTTCTGTGGGTCTCACATAGGTGTGAGAGTGGGTTTCAACAAACTTTAACAACAAAATCCTAAAAGCAAATAATAGTTAATCCTTAAACAAACAATTCTTAGCAGACATACCAGCAATTCTTACTACTATATAATGATGAACATGCACTATATATATGAACTTAGGAGAAAACCCAGTAAGGAGCTTGCATAGCCAAGGAGATGTGTGGGGCAGTGCAAAGATATAATTCAAAACTGATGCATAAAGCAGGGTGCTAAAACATGCACCTTGACGAAGAAGGTTGAAATAAAGCAGAGGTAGAAACTTAAAACTAGCAAATAGAAATGTGTTATCCAGTAGCAAGCCTGGCCAGGACTGGAGACTGGATTGAAACACAAAATCAAGCAGAATTGGAGTCCTACCGTGGTAAGAACATGAAACATAGAAAGGATTTTCTAAACAAAACACTCAGAAATGGTCAAGCTCTAACAAGATACTATAGATGGAGGCATAAAATAAGATAGATAAGCATGTAGATGCCTCCCTCCACAGGTAAGAGGTTCACCAAATAGCTAAATAGGAAGATTGACATGCACAGTTCATAGATGGAACATAACTAATGACATTAAGAGAGCAAATGAAGATATACATTTGAGGGATGCAGAACATTATTAAAGTCCACATTTCTAATGAAAACCAAGAGTTTTCAGGAATTCTGCCTAGTGAATTACCAACAAATCTAGAAAAGGTATTTGTATGGGACACATGACACTGAGAATAACTGGGTCACTGGTAAAACAAAGTATTAGTTTCTCAAGACTTAAGAGAGAAGAAGCACAGTGAGAGGGTAGTTTTACCCAAGGAAGGGTACAGGGTTCTTCTATAACACATGCTATAACTTCAAATGAAAAGAGGTCTTGTAGGAACCAAAATTTGTGAGGTAGAATTTTAAAACACTGTTCTTTTCAAAAAATAAAAATTCAGTACCAACAACAAAAGGTATTTTCAGATTTAAATGAATGAAAAATTGGGAAGCAGTTCAAAGTAAGATAGAAAACTGTCAGATGTAACACTTGAAGACCACATGCTCCTGGTATGAGATGTACTAAACAAAAATTACAAGAGAAAAAAAATTTCCAAAAGGTTTGATACTGTATTGCTTTAGCAAAAAAAGATGTTCCATGTAAACCCAAAATTGCAAATATAAACTTTTAACCCATTGTCTCAGATTAAAAAAACTTAACAAAAGATCTATTAGGTGCACCATTTCTTTAAAACAAAGGAGATCACAAGCTGAATATCACACCCCCACTTTTAAGTAACCATAAGTGCCCTAAGTTGGAAGAGACTTGATGGCACTTAACACAGAGAGACCTTTTCCACGTGTTGGAGTTACTTCTAATTTTCTTGGGAGTTGATCCACAAGCATCAGGATTGGTTTGGGCAGGGTTCTTCTGCATGTCTGCCTTCCTGTGTATTTTTACAGTTGTGGAATCAGTTTATTTTCTTCTGCATGTGGCTTAAATAATGAGGATTTTCAAGGGAGGGTGCTTTTGTCATTAGTAGCGTTATTGGTGGCTTAATAGCACCTCCCTTATTTGTTTTTTAAAATGGCTGTAAGATTGCTACATAACATTGTTGTATTGCAATGACAGTTTAAGTAGGTTTTTAAAAGTAAGTCTCTAGTATTTTCCAGAGAGGTTTCTTTTTTCTTATATCTCGGTGAGGGGAAAAGCTGGAGACTTACCATACCGTTAAAAAATGAAAGCTGGGAATTCTGAGAACATGCTTAAACTATCATTAACACACTAAGTGTTATATTGCTCTCTTATGGCCATTTTTAAAAACTTAAATCACTCATCTGTGGGGGAGAGGGAGTGGTTTAACAGTGATGACAGTCCTATCACTGAAAACTGGGTTGGCGGTTGATAGAACAAAGAAAACCAAAAGAAACGTTATGTACTTGGAAAAAGCCAACTCAAAACTGGCTTCCAGAAAAACATCATGGTGCAAAAGAGCTGGTAGGGGGGTACAGGTGGAAAACACACAATGTAAAAAGTAAAGGCACAAAAATGCATGCAGAAATCAGGGAATAAAAAGAAGCAGTATGGGGACAGAGCCAACAGAAAAATGTGGGAAAGCCCACACAACTCCTAGCCTAACCATTTAACTCATTGGTTTGCAATGATATCTTCTGTTATCGCAGGCTGGAGCAAATGGAAGAAATCTAGGATGGGAGAACCAGGTTTTTAAATCAAAGGGCTAAGTTAGATGTGAAGGCATCCTCATGGCCGCTATGAGGACACAGCTACCATTTAAAACTCATTTTTAAAAATGTCATGAGGGACCAATCCTAATTGGGCCCACAGCATGGCACTCCTGTCTCCCCGTGCCTCCTTTTCAAAATGCTGAAACAGCTGGGGGAGTTGTGGCCATTTTGGCATTTGATAAGGCCCCTGAGGAGGGGGTGACAAGATTACCTCAGCCAACTGCCCTATGGGCCCAATCTGGATCATGTCCCTGCAGCATTTCAAAATGACTTTAAAATTGTGAAGGCGTCCTCACAACAGCCATGAAAATACTGTCACATCTAGTTTAGCCCAAGGGGAACAAAGAACCAGTCCCTCTTTCTGCACTGATTCCTTGCATCATTAAAAAGAATCTATTACATCCCCTCCCCTGCCCATCTCCTCCTCCATAGTGCTTAGGGCAACATACATAGTGCCCCCTCCCGCCATTTTATGACAACCTTGTGAAGTCAATCTGGTTTATGAGAGAGTGACTGTTGCAAGAGTGCCTTTGAATATTTATGGCTCAGAAGGGATTTGAACCTAAGTTTCCCCAGTCTGACACTCACCGCTAAACCACATAGATCCTCAGTGATGGTATGCCAGAAGCTATTTCTGCAAAAAGACAAAATGAAAAAACCTCCTGTCTTCCAAATCCTCCTAGCAGCTCTGGAGAGGCCGGGGGCAGTCTTGGTGATTCTAAGGCAGAAGTTCAGGATGGGGTCCCAGAATCACTGATACCCCCGCGCCCAACCCAAGGCCTGACCCCTCTGCCAAGGCCAAGCAAGGGGAAGCTGTGGAAGACTGGTTGGGAGCCACTGCCAGAAAACTGCTGCCCGAGCCTTTGACAAAGCAGCAGGCCTGTAGCGCCCCATGGGGCCCAGAGGACTCAGCCGCCTTGTAGATTTTATGGGCCCCCTCCCCCTCGGAACCCCTCACCCCGATCACCTCAGCTAGGGCTGCCAAGTTTCCGGGCCGGGTGGGGTTCTCCCACCCTGGAGGTTCCCAACCTGCCAGCCCACATTGGGCCAGCAGGGGGAGCCTCCCCCGACGCCGCAATGATGTCACCCGGAAATGACATAATTGTGCCAGTGAAGTCACTCGCTGGCTGCTCTAAGCGTTTCCAGGAAAACTCTATGGTTTTCCCAGATGCTCTAACGATTTTGGAGGGAAAACTCTATGGTACAATAGCTGCCAGAGGCAGCAGGGGCTTGGGAACCCTAGCCTCAGCACATGAAGCAGGTAGTGGCACCAGCAAGCTCTCCCCTGAAGAACTCTGAGCAGAGTTGAAGGGGGCCAGATTCCAAAAGCTGGGTGGGTAAGTAGGCAGCCAGCCCTACCCCCTGCTCTCAGCAGTCCTTAGTCCGGCCATAAAGAGTTGGGGGCTTCATGTGCTGCCTTGTTTTCCACCACCATGAGCCTGAATAGTAAGTTCTGGGAGGAGAGGCCCCTAGATTGCACAGGCTGCAAGGGCACCTAGAGTCCTTTCAGGATGTGGAGGGGGGGAGGAGGGCGGCCAGGACATGTCTCCCCCAGCCAGCGTGTACAAGCGGTGCAAGTTCCCTGCTGCTCCCGGTTGGGGAAGGGCACAGGAAAGCAGGGAAATGGGGAGGGTGCAGAAGAAGAATCGGAGCTTACATGCAATTTAAATCACACTGGAGGGGGAAGGGAGAGGGGTGGCCCCCAGCCTCTCGAGCTTCTTGCTCTCACCCCCATGACCCCCCTCCTACAGCCCCCTCCCTCTTTGACTCTTAGCTACAGGGCTGTGGAGCAGACAGGAGAAGCTGCCGTGGTCCCTGACTGGATGGGTGTGAGTGGCTTAGTGGGCTGCCAATCTTCAGGTGGGGTCTGGTGATCTCCCAGAATTAGAACGGGTGCCAGACTACAGCAATCACGTCCTGTGGAGAAAATGGCTGCTTTAGAGGGCATTATAGGCAGCTGAGGAGGATCTGCCTTTCTCTAAGCCCCATCCTTCCAAGGCTCCAACCCCAAATCTCCAGGCATTTCCTAACCCAGAGTTAGCATCATAAGAACATAAGAGAAGCCATGTTAGATCAGGCCAATGGCCCATCTAGTCCAACACTCTGTGTCACACAGTGGCCAAAAAAAATTTATACACACACACACACACACACTGTGGCTAATAGCCACTGATGAAGAAGAAGAAGAAGATATTGGATTTATATCCCGCCCTCCACTCCGAAGAGTCTCAGAGCGGCTCACAATCTCCTTTACCTTCCTCCCCCACAACAGACACCCTGTGAGGTGGGTGGGGCTGGAGAGGGCTCTCACAGCAGCTGCCCTTTCAAGGACAACCTCTGCCAGAGCTATGGCTGACCTAAGGCCATTCCAGCAGGTGCGAGTGGAGGAGTGGGGAATCAAACCCGGTTCTCCCAGATAAGAGTCTGCACACACTCTGCTCCTCTGTTGCTACGTATAAGCGGGTAGCCTGAGCTGCAGTTAAGATGGCAGTGAGAGGGGGCAGCAGCGGCCTGCTCTTTTTATTCGTTTCCCCACGTTGCTGTGGGAGGAGTGTGGGTGCCCCCCCCCATCAAAGGGTCCAGAGCAGCTGCCCCTGTTGCCTCTTCCAGCTAGTTGCCAGCCTCCAGGTGGGGCCTGGAGATCTCCCACTTTTACAATCCATCTCCAGTTGGCAGCGATCAGCTCTCCTGGAGAAAATGGCTGCTTTGAAAGGTGGATTCTATGGCAACGTACCATGCTGAGGCCCCTTCCTTCTCCAAACCCCACCCTCTCCTGGATCCACTCCCAAAGTCCCCAGATATTTTCCAATACAGACCTGGCAACCCTACTTCCAGCCGTTTGGTAAGCCTTCAAACAATAATCTGCATGTATAGAACTTGTCCACACATACACAGAGAGAATAAAAATACGCAGATAAAGACACAGAAGTGAATGTTATGCAAGAACAGCCATAAATAGAGGGGGGAAAGGTAGAACGGAAAAATAATGATAGATGTTCCCTTGGAATTATATGGCTCCAGAGCATTGTCAACCATCTCTTTTTTTCAATAATTGTGTCAGTTTGTGTTCTAATACAATTCTTTCTATCATAAATTAATTTTGACATCCTGGCTGGAGGCCTTAATTTCGCTAAACATTTTTTCACCCCTCCTTTCCCTCCAATTAAGGGGCCCCTGAGGCAGCTCGGCGTTGATAAACAAAAGCAGCAGAATAGCAAAAGAACAACATTAAAATTAAAATGTCATGAATAATAAAAAGGGCTATCAAAATTGAAATGGCGAAGGAGAGCACAAAGAGATCAGAAACTCAGAAATGGCAATATGCGGTGCTTGCACAGGGGACTACCTTTACCTTTTTATTTATATTTATACACACACACACACACGGCTTTTTGTGTAGAAAAGGTCCAGCAGGAACTCATTTGCATATTAGGCCACACACCCCGACACCAAGGCAGACAGAACTGTGTTCCTGTGCATTCCTGCTAAAAAAAGAGCCATATATATATGTGCCATATATATATATGTGTGTGAGTGTGTGTCTTTTAAAACAGGCACTCTGCCCATGCTCAAAAGCACCCTTGCATGCAATCTTACAAATTACACGGCCATGCCAGTTCAAGACTGTCTGTTGGACTTCCACCACACAGTCAGAAATCTTTGCCCCATAAATGTCTATGTAAGCTGACTCCCTGTCACCAATCTTGCCCCCCCTTTCCCTCCCCCCCCCATGTCATCAGGCACATGGCATTAATTTCTGGAAATGTTAATCTTTCACCCGCCAAGCACCACTGCAGCAACCTCTAGCTCTGAATTTGACAGGCTCTGACCTAATTGTACGAGAAGGGAAAAGTGGCCCAGTTTGGCCGACGGCAGCTGCGGGAGAGCACTAAAGCGTGTGGGTGAGCGAGCGGCTGGCAAGCCACAAGCTGACGTGAGGCGGAGAGGTGTGAGCATGAAGAGATGTGAACAGGCGTTTGCGATTAGACAGTGGCACGGAGGAGCAACCGTGCATGGGGGGGCACTAGTGCGAGCGAGCCACTGAGGGGTGGCAGACATGACTAAGCGTGAGGAAAGTTTTGTGGGATGGGTGCACGAGCAAGCTGCTGAGATTGTCACCTCTCCCGAAGATGGAACCCGAGTTTGGCCCCCCTGTTATAGGACTAATATGAAGAGAAGAGATAACCAAGTACACCACTTTAAGCTCCTTAGAGGAAAGAAGGTGGGATGAAAATGAAATAGACAGAAGGCAGATCAAACTTTCCCTGTTTCTGGACCTGGAAAAGTTTTCCGAGATATATCTTAGCATATGCATACTTCCTTACCACTTGTAAATAAGGGAGGATGATAATTCACAGGTGATTGAAAAATTGCGCATTATCAGTTTTAGTACTTTTTTTAAAAAAGTCCCAATCTTGTGTCTGGAACAACAGCTTGGCTCGCTGATATGTAGCGGGTGAAGGGAAAAGCTTCACTTGCTGCATTTCTGCACATCAAGCTGCTATAAAAAAGCACCGAAGCAAAGCTAGGAAACAAAAATTGGCAACCACTTAGGGAAGACAGCTTCTCACATTGTTTATGCTCTGGACTGAATGACTGACGGCCCAATTATTGCCCTCCCCTACGGGAGCGGATGTTCTCTTTCCTTCCTAGGAGATACATTGAAATCAAAATTATTGACGACGAGGAATATGAAAAGAACAAGAATTTCCATTTGGAATTGGGACCTCCAGAACTGCTGGACTCTTGCCCACGGCACGGTGAGTGCAAAGGAGTGGGGCAGGGGGGAGAGGCAAGGGTACATGTTAGGAAGAAGGAAAGAGAGTGAGGAAGTTCAGGGGTCAAAATATAGGCTGGGTCCAAGGATGTGTCAAGCACAATTGAACTCCAAAGGGAGTTCCGGCCATCACATTTCAAGGGACCGCACACCTTTTAAATGCCTTCCTTCTATTGGAAATAAAAATAGGGGCACCTTCTTTTGGGGCTCATATAAGCGAACCCCCTGGTCCTATCCTTTTGAACCTTGGAGGTGCTTAGAGGAGAGGTATCAGATGCTATGCTGCAAATCTGGTGCATCTACCCCCCCCCCGAGCCCCAGATACCCACGGATCAATTCTCCATTATACCCTATGGGGATCAGTCTCCATAGGGAATAATGGAGTGCCCGGCAGACATTTCCCTCCCTCCCCCTGCTTTCTGATGACCCTGAAGCGGGGGGGGGGGGAAGGCCTCCAAACTGGGGGGTCCCCTGCCCCCACATGAGGATTGGCAACTCCATATGCATCAGAGCTTTTTTGTAGCAGGAACTCCTTTGCATATTAGGCCACACCCTCTGATGTAGCCAGTCCTCCTGGAGCTGACAGTAGGCCCTGTATTAAGACCCCTGTAAGCTCCTGGAGGATTGGCTACATCAGGGGTGTGTGGCCTAATATGCAATGGAGTTCCTGCTACAAAAAAAGGTCCTGATATGCATTATAGGGATGCCAGTGTCCAGGTGGGACCTGGAGATCCCCAGGAATTACAGTTTATCTCCAGACCACAGAGATTAGTTCCCCTGGAGCAAATGGATGTTTCGGAGGATGGACTGTATGGCACTGCACCCCACAGAAGTCTCTGTTCTCCCCAAGTTCCATCCCCAAATCTCTGAGTTTCCCAACCTGGACCTGGCAACCCTACCCCCCTATCCCCCACTGGTGGCACGGGAGACTTGGCAACCCTATATGCATATGATTTTTGAGTAATTGTTCAGGATCGAGGGGACTATCATTCAAAAGTATGTGTAGCCATCTGGTGGGGAACCAGCTTTTTTCCTGCAGAGTTCTCCAATGGGTGCAGAAGGTATAAAACGAATCCTCGCATTTCTTTCCACCCCTGCTTTTGTGTCTCTTTAGATATTAAGCCAGCAAAGCTTTTCCTAGCAGTAAGATGGAACAATTGAGGAAAAGCTTTGCTGGCTTAATATCTGTGTGCCAGCAGCCATTCAAAAGCACAGGAACTGGGCAGGGCTGGTAGAAAAGGCAGCTTTGGACTTATAGGGGAGGAGGCCTATAATATAGTGGGTTCAAAGCATTGCAGAGACGAGATAATGAGGACAGCTGTTTATTAAGGGAAGCATGGTGAAGAGCCTGTGGGCCAAACCTATATACAACTCTAATCTCCCGCGCTATCTTACCATTGGTTCATTCAAACAGGCAGGGGTCTGTGATTGGTGCAGGGCGGCAGGTATTTGGATCCCACTAGCCATTGTTATACAGTCCCCAAGCTCTGCTTTCCTGGCTCCAAGGAGCCAGCAGGAAGTACATACTTTAAGGCACATACATAACATTCCTCCCCCCTAAGTTCACAAACCCTATTGTACGTAGTCCTGTAGGTACACTGGCTTGCACCGCTCGCATGTTGACCTTCTGAGTTCTGGGGCCACAGGCGGGGAGGTTGCGGCCTCGGGTGCAGCGGGCTGGAAGCCCGGTAGCGTTGTAGCCTTGGCCAGTGGTTAAGGGTCTTCCTGATGCTCGGGTCTGGCCGGATGTTCCAATTCCCCTTGCGGCGCAGGTGTTTGTTGAGCCGCGGCCATCGGGGCAATCGCTTCTTCCGTCTCCACCTCCGGACTGTTGGCCGGTGAGGCATCGGGGCTTGCTACCCTGCCCTCCGGTGCCTCGCGGGGCCGTAACTGCTCTATGTGTCGCCTCATGGTGAATCCGTCTTCTGAGGTGACCTCATACATTACGGCCCCCAGTACCCTGGAGACCCGGGCCGGTATCCATGCTGCTCCCCCTTCCAAGTTTTTAGCGAACACCAGGTACCCTGTGTCGAACCCTTTGGGCGACCGGACCGTCTCCAGTACTTCCTGTAGGTTTGGGGCCTGGTCCAGGTGCATGCGGTCTAGTAATGTGTTAAGCCATGAGCAGTTCCGCTGGGCTTCGGCCAGTTACCGTACTAGGGGTGTAGTGTTGGGCGAGCAGTTATTCGGCTAGGCGGGCTTCCTAGTCGCCCTGGATGATGCGGCGGAGCGATCCTTTGATAGCCTGCACCATCCGCTCCGCTTGGCCGTTTGTGGTGGGATGGAAGGGGAGCGACCTTATATGCTTTATTATATTTCGACCACAAAAGTCTTGGAACTCGGCCAAAGTGAATGCCGTATCGCTGTCTGAAACAAGGGTGTCTGGCAACCTGTGTGTGGCAAAAACTGTTTGGAGTGCCCCTAGTGCTGCCCTGGTGAAAGTGGATGCTATTGGGATTACCTGTAGCCACTTGGAGTGGGGATCTATGATCAAGAAGAATACCTGTCCCTGGAAGGGCCCCACAAAATCTAAATGCAGGCAGGCCCAGGGGTTTTGTGTGTGTTCCCACGGTTGACCTGGGGCTCTAGGCGGAGCTGGCCGAGTCTCCTGTCATGGCTGGCAATGAGCTACCCAGGACTCAATGGCATCATCGATCCCTGGCCACCAGACATAACTGCGGGCTAGCACCTTCACGCGCACAATATCAGTGTGTGTCTCGTGTAGTGCACTGAGGACCCGCTGCCTTAAAACCGAGGGTTCCACCACCCTTTTTTCCCACAACAGACACCCTTGTGCACAGACGATTCATCCCAGCGGGATACAAATGCAAAGAATTCTGACCCCACCCGGCCCACCAGCTATCCCCTCCACACCCAGTCCAGGACCCACGAGAGGATCTTGTCTTTCTTGGAGCATCGGGCAATGTCAATAGCATGTACCGGGCAGTCTGGAAGGGACTTCAACGACATGATCTGGTAAGCCAGGGCAGGATCTGGGTCCATGGAAAGCAGCAACAGTTGGCTCAACGCATCCACATGGTCCATCGCCTTCCCCGGTCGGTAGCACAGGCCGTGCTGGTACCCTGCAAGGAAGATGGACCACCGCAAGACCTGCGGTGAAAGCATTTGCAGCGTCTGGCTGTCCTAGCAAGGGCTTGTGATTTGTGTGTACTGTGAAGGGCCGGCCGTACAAATAGTCATGAAATGTCTTTGCCCCTGCAACTATAGCCAAACCTCCTTGTCAATCTGCGCGTAATTGCACTCCGGCTTTTGCAAGGTTCGGGAATAGTATGCCACCGGGACCTCGCAGCCGTCCAGCAGCACGTGAGCTAAGACCACCTCCACCCCGTATGGTGACGCATCACAGGCCAAGACGACTGGCAGCTGCTCATCAAAGTGCAGCAGCAAGCTGTTGGAAGTCAAAATGTCCTTTACTGTCTGAAATGCCGAGGCTTGCTGGCGACCCCAAACCCATGGAGCCCTTTTGTCCAATAGGCGGTGCAGAAGTTCCGCTACCGCCACCTTGTGGGGAAGGAAGGCGTGGTAGAAATTTAGAAGTCCCAAAAATGATTGTAATTCCGCCTTGTTCCTGGGGGCCGGTGCATCACAAATCGCCCTGATTTTGTCCCTTCCCAGGTGAATCCCTTGCTCATCCACCCTGTACCCCAGGAAGTCGATGCTAGTAACCCCCAATTCACATTTCTCTCTCTTGACCTTCAACCCTGCCCCGTCGAACCACTGTAATACTGCTTGGAGGCGAGATGCGAATTCCTCCTCCTTGGCTGCGGCGATCAACACATCATCGAAGAACAGCTGGACCCTGGGAATGCCTTTAAGGAGAGAGTCCATTAAGTTCTGGAAGATCCCTGGGGCCACGCTGATACTGAACTACAGCTGTTTGGCCCTGAAAGCCCCCCTGTGTGTGACGATAGTCTGTGCGTCTGCGGTGGCGGCGTCTACTGGAAGCTGCTAAGCTTGAGCCAAATCTAGCTTCCCACAAATCTAAGCTCCTGCCAGCTAGGCCAACACATGGCCCACCACTGGCACTGGATAAGCGTGGTCTTACAGTGCCTTGTTTATTGTACATTTGTAATCTGCACAAATGCACATGCTGCCGTTGGGCTTTACTGGAGTGACTATGGGGTTTCTCATTTGGCGTTCGCCACTGGCTCCAGTACCCCTTGAGCCATGAGGCGGTCCAACTCCTCCTCTATCTTGGGCTTTAACGCCAGGGGCACCCGCTGGGCCTTCAATCTAACAGGCTACACATTGGGGTCTAGTTGTAGGGTCACTGGTTCTCCTGTGTAGGTACCCAGGCTACCGTCAAAAAAGGCGGAGAATCCTTTGCACAACCTCTGGAAATTAGTCTGGGGGGGTGCGTGATGGATGCCGGTTACCCTGATTCCCAGGGCCTTGAACCACGACCACCCCAGTAGACTGCACAGGTCCCCCTCGACTACTATTAGGGGCAGCCAGCCGGAAAACTGGCCATACTTGACATGGACATTTCCTACTCCCAGTACTGCGACCTTCCTCTTCTGAAAGTCCCAGACTATGAAGAAGAATTTAGATGGGCTAAACTGGGCTTCCCTCCCCGGGCACAGTTCCCTGAATGTCTGGGCCGATATTACCGTCTGGCCCGCCCCTGAATCAACTTCCATTTGGCAGGGCCTGCCCGCTATGAGCACAGTCACCTTGTAGAAGAAGAAGAAGATGATGATATTGGATTTATATCCCGCCCTCCACTCTGAAGAGTCTCAGAGCGGCTCACAATCTCCTTTACCTTCCTCCCCCACAAAAGACACCCTGTGAGGTGGGTGGGGCTGAGAGGGCTCTCACAGCAGCTGCCCTTTCAAGGACAACCTCTGCCAGAGCTATGGCTGGCCCAAGGCCATGCTAGCAGGTGCAAGTGGAGGAGTGGGGAATCAAACTCAGTTCTCCCAGATAAGAGTCCGCACACTTAACCACTACACCAAACTGGCTCTCTTCCTGGGGAGGGCATGGGAAGCTGGCATACCTGGTCCCTTGCCTCAGTGAGCACCTGGATGTCCTCCACGAATGCGACCTTGTGGCGGCCGCCATCTTTCTGTCACTGTTTTCCGCCAGGCCGCAGCGACTTCAACCAACACACCCGTGTGAGGTGCCTCGTTCTTCCATACATGTGGCAGACGGCTTTCCGGAACTTGCAGGAATGGCGCTCCTTGGCTTCCCCACAGTTGGCGCATCCTCCCGTCGAGGTAGGGTCAGTGGCATGTGGCGGCTGGCGCTTCGGGGTGTGGCGTGTCTGAGGTGCGTCTTCCATGATGAGTCTTCCAAGTTGGACCCGCTGGCGACCTGGTTCATTGCAGTGGTATGCTGCTCCTTATACGACTTCTCGTAGGCGGCCTCCTCGTCCAAAGCATCTGCCAGCGTAAACTTCTTGTGTCTCATCAGTTTGGCCTGTAGCTTCTCGTAGCGGAGGCCTGCCATGAAACGGCACAGCAGCACTTCATCGAGGCTCATGAAATCACAATCTTGGGCCGGGCGGCGCACCTCAGCTACAAAGGTCGAAGCGGTCTCACCAGCTTTCTGTACCCTCTTGCGGTATTCTAGTCGCAGGGCTGTGAGCGTCGGCCTGGGTGAGAAATGCTTGATGAGCCTCTCCGTGATGACCTTGTATGAGGCAGCGTCATCGGTCAGCCGCACTGGCGACATCAGGTTCTCTTCCAGTGCCAGCGTGTCTTCTCTGCAGAGGCTGAGCAAAAGCTGTTTTTGCTTCCGCTCGTTTTCGACATCGTGGTAGAGGAGGTAGAAGTTGAGTCACTTCACCCATTGGTCCCACCTTTTGGGTTGATTGGGGTTGAACTCTGGCAGTTGCCCATGGGGGTCAGGCGCCGCGGCCTGGTCGGGGTTGGTCCTCGGAGAAGCTGTTTCCCCGGCGCTGGCAGAGCTGGAAGCGTGGCTCTGACTCATCTCCTGTCCTGGCGCGGTGACCCTTGTTAGTAATGGCGGTGCGATGCACAGAGCTGGAGCTTGCTGCGAGGCGCGGTGTGTTGCCGGCAGCAGGAGGTCCCAGGTTCAATCCCTGGCATCTCCAAAAAAAGGATTCAGGTAAATAGGTGTGAAAAACCTCAGCCTGAGACCCTGGAGAGCCGCTGCCAGTCTGAGAAGACAATACTGACTTGGATGGACCCAGAGTCTGATTCAGTAGAAGGCAGCTTCATATGTTCATATGCTGCGTCGCCTACCAGGATCCTACCTTCATCGCCACTATAATATAGTGAGTTCAAAGCATTGCAGAGACGAGATCATAGTGAGGACAGCTCTTTAAGGGAAGCATGATGAAGGCTGCTCCCAACAAAAGACTAAGGGCCTGTGGGCCAAACCTATATACAACCCTAATCTCCTGGACTAGCTTGCCATTGGTTCATTCAAACAGGCAGGGGTCTGTGATTGGTGCAGAGCGGCAGGTATTTGGATCCCACTACCCATTGTTATACAGTCCCCAAGCTCTGTTTTCCTGGCTCCATTGAGCCGGCAGGAAGTACATACTTTAAGGCACATACATAACAAGGCCCATGCAAGCTTCTGTATGGTCTAAGAATAGGGAGTGATGTGGAATACAGACTGGGTAAAGGGAGCCAGGGGTACTAGGTCCCTCGGGTAACTGTCAGTCACAGTTTGCTTGCTGTCCTGTGCCAGGTGACTCCAACGAGAACCGTCTGCCCGAGGGAGAAGAGGAAGCGATTGCCAAAATGGGCTGCCCTAGCCTGGGAGAGCACACCAAGCTTGAGGTGGTCATCGAGGAGTCGTATGAGTTCAAGGTAAGTCACCCCTTCTCCCTTGAAAGAGACCCACAATCCCTCTCTCCCAACATCTTCTCACATGTCAGCCTTCTGAAACTGCTTCTGCAATGTCTCTCAATGTTTTCTGGGCTTACTGGCAGGATTTTTTTTGTAGCAGGAACTCCTTTGCCTATTGGGCCACACACCCCTGATGTAGTCAATCCTCCAAGAGCTTACAGGGCTCTTAGTACAGGGCCTACTGTAAGCTCCAAGAGGATTGGCTACATCAGCGGGTGTGGCCTAATATGCAAAGGAGTTCCTGCTACAAAAAAGCCCTGCTTACTGGACAATTCCTCCACCAGAAATATCCCCTGATTTCTCAGCGTTGCAATCTCTTTGGCCCTTCCTAATGTCCTTGGGATGGAAGATCACCATGACTCAGCAATAAAGCATCTGTTCGGCATGCAGAAAGTCCCAGGTTCAACCCCCAGTATCTCCAGTTGAAAGGACCCAGTAGTGGGTTATACGAAAGACTTCTCCCTGAGACCCTGGAGAGCTGCTGCCAGTCTGAACAGACAATTGTTGTGGGTCAGCCAAGCTCAGCAGAGCTAAGAGACACAGGGGACTCCTCTGAGGAAGAGGGGGTCAGTATACCTGACCCAAGCCCACAGCTAGTGGCAAAGGTACTGCAGGAAAAGGCAGTCTCTGAGGGGCCAGATAGAGATGCTCAGCTAGGAACGAGTACACTGGCCCCTTAGCTTCCCAACCCTGGGCTGGCAACAGCCAGCCAGTTGCCAGTCAGTTCTCCTCCCTCATCACCAGAGCCTCAGGAATGCTGTCAGAAGAAGATAGGAGAGACCTTCAAGCCAGAAGGAGCAGTGCCCCTCAAGCTGGACAGCACTGGCCCAGTTTCAACAACAAGGATGAGTGCTTGCTGGAGCACGGCTGAGGTAGCTGGCAGGTGCATGATACAATACAGGGGGGGTTAGCAAGGTGGGGCTTAAAAGCAACAGAGAAAGCAGTAGATGTATGGAAGC
Organism: Heteronotia binoei; assembly: GCF_032191835.1. Taxonomy (NCBI): domain Eukaryota; kingdom Metazoa; phylum Chordata; class Lepidosauria; order Squamata; family Gekkonidae; genus Heteronotia; species Heteronotia binoei. The sequence goes on from NC_083223.1 coordinate 259,274,293, forward strand.
AACTCATCTGTTAGCTACGGACTTTGCTGCCTATATTCTGGATAGATTACTTTGGCTTATTGTAGAAACCTTGCTCTTGGGTTCTCCTTCAGACTTGAAGCTGCGAGTGCTACCTCACCAGTGCCTGAATCTTGGAGCTGTATTTTGACCAACCAACCCTGACGTTGAGCAACTAACTCTGTGTGCTTTCTGTGTGTCAGCAGCGCCCAGGCCTCAAGTTATTTTTCAGTGACCATCCTGCCTGCTGAGAAAGACATAAGATGGTCATTGAGGCCCGGGCGCTCCAGTCTTTAAGAATTTTTTCTCCTCTATGATTGAAATGATACATTAAGAGAATATTGTTCTGTGAGAGAGGCTCAGCTGTGGATCAAGATTCCGAAACCGGACCTTTTGCATCGATTACTGGTCAGCTGAATGGATATTTTTTTATTTCCATGAGTAGCACCATCAGAGATGATTCTATTCAGCTACCTGGAGAATTTGTAACAGAATTTTGGAGAGCAGTTTTGACTCATGGAAGTAGGGGATCTGGGGTATGTTTTGAATGAATCTTGTGGTGTGTAATTTCTAATTGTATGATTGAAAGTTCTTTGCTTACTCTGTATTTTGATTCAGTGTTTGCTGTATGAGGGGTGCCTGTTTGATATTACTATATACTACTACATGGTAATGAATTAGTGAAGACTGTTAATGGACATATGAGGCTGCCTTATACTGAATCAGACCCTAGGTCCATCAAAGTCAGTATTGTCTACTCAGACTGGCAGCGGCTCTCCAGGGTCTCAAGCTGAGGTTTTTCACACCTATTTGCCTAGGCCCTTTTTTGGAGATCCCAGGGATTGAACCTGGGACCTTCTGCTTACCAAGCAGATGCTCTGCCACTGAGCCAGTGTCCCTCCCCAACGTACTATTTACTGGGGGTTTCCTTTGCTCACCTGGGAATTGGCAACCCTATTGGCAGCCCTCCCAAGCATTCTGATCCACAGACTGAAGACCAGTACTCTAGCACTTTGTCCCACATAAACTTCATTTTTGGCCCAAGGCTCCCTCAAACATGCCAGTTACATGCAAAATGTGTGGCCCTCCTTTCTGTATTCAGGCTCTTTCTGCGTGGAACTGTTTCCCAAGGAACTACGTCAGTCTCCTGTGATGGATACGTCCCCCAATCCTGCCCAGCGCCCCCTTTGTCAACCTGCTTTGAATCTTTGTCCCGGATTTCTGTGCCACCTTACGCTCCAATAGCCTTGCTGTCACGGCTGGTTAGTCAAACAGCAGAAGGGCACAGTGCCAAAAGATGCAGTGACATTTTTCCACGCTGTTTCTGGCCACTGGCACCGAAAGGCCGAGGCAATGTGGAAGATAGCAACTCCTGCAGTGGTGAACTGGGGAAGGGGGGGTGGAACTCATAATGCAGGAGATATTCGTCCCATCTGCTCTAACCCCACCTTGCTATCATCGCTTTCTCTCTCCCCTTCCAGAGCACAGTGGACAAATTAATCAAGAAAACCAACCTGGCACTTGTGGTGGGCAGCAGCAGTTGGCGAGAGCAGTTCGTTAGTGCCGTAACCGTCAGTGCTGGTAAGAAAGGGGTTGGGAATCACTCGGGCAGGAAGGCCGGGGTGGGTGTTGGGGCAAGGGCTGCCAGCTGCCAGGTGGGGCTTTATCCCCAGGTGGGGGCAGGGGATCCCTCAGTCTGGAGGCCCTCGCCCTGCTTCAGGGTCATCAGAAAGCGGGGGGGGGGGGGAGGTAAATGTCTGTTGGGCACTCCATTATTCCCTATGGAGACCAATTCCCATAGGGAGAATTGATCCATGGGTATCCGGGGTGCTATTTTTTGAGGTAGAGACATCAAATTTGCAGCATAGCATCCAGTGCCTCTCCCCAAAATACCCTCCAAGTTTCAAAAGGGTTGGACGAGGGGGTCCTATTTTATGAGCCCCAAAAGAAGGTGCCATTATTTCCAATGGTGGGAAGGCATTTAAAAGATGTGTGGTTTCTCTAAATGTGATGGCCAGAACTCCTTTTGGAGTTCAATTATGCTTGTCACAACCTTGTTCCTGGCTCCACCCCCAATGTCTCCTAGCTCCACCCCCTAAGTCCCCAGATATTTCTTGAATTGGACTTGGCAACCCTATGGGGCCTAGAGATCTCAAATTACCACAGAGATCAGCTCCCCTGGAGAAAATGGCTGCTTTGAAGGGAGGTGACAAGACTGATGAAGGATGCTTGCGGCCCAATGCAGTGTTCCTATACCTGGGCTTTGTTTCAGTTCTAGGTAGCAGATAGGGTTCCCAACTCTGGTTTTGGAAACACCTGGAGATTTTGGGGGTGGAGTCTGAGCAGAGCAGGGTTCTGAGAGGAGAGGGGAAGGACCTCAGTGGGGTATAATGCCATAAAGTCTACCTTACAAAACAGCCGTTCTCTCCAGGGGAACTGATCTTTGTCGCCTGGAGATCAGTGGTAATAGTGAGAGATCTCCAGCCACCACCTGGAAGTTGGCAGCCTTATCAGTAAGTTGTACGGCTTCCTGAGGAAAGTGAGTTTTAGGCATGGAAGCAAGGTGTTCTCAGGGAGGGGGGGACTCCAGGCATAAGGAGAAGCAAGGGAGGAAGGAGGGAGCAGGGTGAGGGAACAGGACAGCAAAGAAAGAAGAAAAAGATATTGGATTTATACCCCCTTCACTCTGAATCTTGAGTCTCAGAGCGTCCTACAATCTCCTTTACCTTTCTCCCTCACAACAGACACCCTGTGAGGCAGGTGGGACTGTGAGAGCTCTTACAGCAGCTGCCCTTTCAAGGACAGAGTCTCAGAGTGGCCTGCAATCTCCTTTACCTTTCTCTCCCACAACAGACACCCTGTGAGGTGGGGGGGGGGGGGGGCTGAGAGAACTCTCCCAGCAGCTGCCCTTTCAAGGACAACCTCTGCCAGAGCTATGGCTGACCCAAGGCCATTCCAGCAGCTGCAAGTGGAGGAGTGGGGAATCAAACCCGGTTCTCTCAGATAAGAGTCTGTGCACTTAACCACTGCACCAAACTGTCAAAGGTCCTCTTCGGCTCCCTCTCTACATCCCGCCTTCCCCCAAGGAGAAAGGCCGCATCCGTCTTCTGTTGTAGTTCATTAAGTATGCTCATATGTTAGGGAGATGAGGGCTGTTCATAAGAAGAGGAAAATATTTGCCAGGAAAAAAACCAAATATTGCCCTCCTCCCCACGCGCAACCAACAGATGTCCAGCGCTTCCTCCCAGATGGTCCTAAACGGTGCCCCTGGAAGGAAATTTGGATGCTGTTCTCTCCCACCCACCCACCCCATCTGCTCTGTGGTAAAAATATTGAGGACAATGAACTAAATAATTGACATTTTACTTCTTTCTAATGTTGCCTCAAAGAGCTGCTGCCTCAGGTAGGCCTACTGCTACCATTACCAAAATCACCCTTGGTTAGTGCTGCCAGCCTCCAGGTGGGACCTGGGGATTCCCCAAAATTACAGCTCATCTCCAGGCTACAGAGATCATTTCCCCTGGAGAAAATGGATGCTTCGGAGGGTGGAGTCTAGGCATTGTACCCCCTTGAGGTCCCTGTCCTCTTCAGGCTCCATCCCTGGGTCACCAGGAATTTCCCAACCTGGATCTTGCATCCCTACCCCTCTGCCTTTAGTGCACTTTTTCCACACTTCCTCCAAAAAGCTTGTGGAATTACAGCTCATCTCCAGACTACAAAAATCAGTTGTCTCGGAGAGGCTTTGGAGGGTGGACTCTATATCAATGTACCACTCTGAGGTCCTCCTCAGGCCTCATCCCCAAATCTCCAGACACTTCCCAACCTGGATCTAGCCCTACCCCCTGTCCCCCACCAGCAGCCAAGGGGGACCTGGCAACCCTCCCCCCTCCCCAGTAAGTTTGTCAGAGTGGCCTCACTGGAATAACCTCATACAGGGCTTTTTTTATAGCAGAAACTCCTTTGCATATTAGGCCACACACCACTGATGTAGCCAGTCCTGCAAGAGCTTACAGGGCTGTTAGTCCAGGGCCTACTGTAAGCTCCAGGAGGATTGGCTACATCAGGGGTGTGCGGCCTAATACGCAAAGGAGTTCCTGCTACAAAAAAAGCCCTGCGTTCACCCAAGGAAGCCCAATCTTCTCTCATCCAACAATCCCCTCAGACTGTGTTTTAAAGGGTTAAGCTGGAGTAGGGAGATCTTCCACTATCCCTCTTCTTTGCCCATCACCATTCAGAGGGGCAGTGAGGAACAAATAGTTGGAAAAGTGACATCGCACTGTTGCCATGATGTCACTTCCAGCAACTACCTGGAGACAATGTCATATCACTGACATGAAGTTAGAATTTGACCAAAAACTCTTATGATAAAACCATGGCTTATAGTTTTCTCCAAATCCTAGAGTGTAACACTTGCATAGTGACATCACTTCCAGGTATCCACCATTAGTGCAATGGGTGATTAAAACTAGCCATGTTGGTTCATTTTGTGTCTCTTTGCTGTCCTCCACAGGTGATGACGAAGATGACGACTCAGGCGAGGAGCGCCTCCCCTCCTGCTTTGACTACATCATGCACTTCCTGACGGTTTTCTGGAAAGTTCTCTTTGCCTTCGTGCCACCCACTGAATACTGGTGTGGCTGGGCCTGCTTTTTTGTCTCCATCTGTCTCATCGGAGTGCTCACCGCCCTCACGGGGGACCTGGCTGCCCACTTCGGCTGCACCATCGGTCTCAAAGACTCCGTCACAGCAGTGGTTTTTGTGGCCCTAGGCACCTCTGTGCCTGGTTAGTGAGGAGAATGTTGGGCATCCAGGGCAAGGATGGAATGTGAAAACACAGCAGGGTGTGTGGAGGGGTGGTTGAACCAGCCAGAAAGACTGGAATTAGAAGATCTCTTTAATTTAATTTAACTTTTTTGCTTTATATCCTGCCCTATTCTGCAAGCGGGCTGAGGGTGGCTTACAGCAGTAATTTCTGAATGAGCCTAGCCCATTCTGTCTGGTTAGGATTGGCCCTGCCACGAGGCAAAGTAGGCAATTCCCTAGGGTGCCAGCCTTCTGGGGACGCCGAATTGTGCGACCCCCATGTGACTTACTGAAGTTATCAGTGCCGGGGGGGGGCGGTGCTGGACGTTAGCCTTGCATAGGGTGCCAGACGGTCTAGGGCTGGCCCTGCCTTTGCATGCTACAGTTACACGGCTATGTGTGAAGCTTTTCCTGGCACAGAGACACTTGGGCAGGAAATTCTTCCCTCATCCAATTTCTGTGTGCCAGCAACAAAAGACAGGAAACGGCAGCAGAAGCAATTAACATAAAAAACGCCCGCAGGTGTCCAGCCAAGTGTCCAGTGCCGCCTTCACACGGAGGGCACTCAGATGCCTCTAGAAATTCACAAGCAGGATGTGAAACCCCTGCCTTTCACCTGTCGTTTGTCCCTTGCACACAATATTGAGCAGTAGATGGGTTCTCTAGATGTCATTGCTACTTCCAGTTGTCTAGGCAAATGAGCGCGGTTAGTCCTAACCAGGGCTTATTTTTTGTAGAAAAAGCCCAGCAAGAACTAATTTGCATATTAGGCCACGCCCCCTGGTGCCAAGTCAGCTGGAACTGTGTTCCTGTGTATTCCTGCTCAAAACGTCTTCCCTGTTTGCCTCATCCTGTTACTGATTTTTATCTCAGATGCATTTACATGGAGGCCACTTAATCAGTTTTCCTATCCTCCCAAGAAACCGTGGGGGTTGAATGTAAGAAGAGCTTTGCTGGATCAGACCACTGGGCCCTGTAGTCCAGCATCCTGTTTCATACAGTGTTCTCAGCAAGTTGTTGTAGAGGTCTAAGAAAGATGGCAATAGAGGCTGAGGCCTCAGGGCTGGATCTAGTGGGGTGCTTGCCCTGGGCTGCGACGGAGGGAGGGCTGCCAAATTGGGTATGGAGTCCATTCTATTCTATGGGACCATAAGATAGAATGGCCCATAAGGGGGCATCATTTTTTAATTTTGTCCCGCCCTCCTCAAAAAACATGTAGATCCGGTCCTGTGAGGCCTTTCCTCTGATATTGTCCCCTTGCTAACTGGTTTGGGACATTTCTGGAGATTTGAGGGTAGATTGTGGGGACAGCAAAGTCTGACGATGGGAGGGACCTCAACAGTATCCATTCCGAAGCATCCGTTTTAGCCAAGTGAAGTGATCTCTAGTCTGGAGCTCAATCACAATTTCAGGTGATCTCCAGGCCTCACCTAGAAGTTGGCAATACAACCCCTAGCTCTGATAGAAGAAGAGGTTGAATTTATACCCCACCCTTCACTACCCAAAGGAGTCTGAGCGGCTTACAATCTCCTTTCCCTTTCCCTCCTCATAACAGACACCCTATGAGGTAGCTAGGGCTAAGAGAGCTCTGTCAGAAACTGCTCTTGAGAGGAACAGCTCTGTGAGAACTTGTGACTGACTCAAGGTCACATCAGCAGGTGCAAGTGGAGGAGTGGGGAATCAAACCCATTTCATCCAGATAAGTGTCCACACACAAGAAAGAATGAATGAATATGGGGGTTGGAAGAGAGAGGTGGAAAGAAAGCAACTTTAACTTTAAATGCCTTTTCCAGGCTGCTGGCTGGCTTGGTTTGGAGAAGTGATTTAAGAAACAAATGCCGTCTCCATGCTGACTGACGGGGTGGTGGGGCTTTGAGAGCCACACAATGTGTGAAAGAGCCACATGCGGCTCCCAAACTACAGTTTGCCACCCCTGTCCTATTTCATTCAAGGGGCTTACTCCCAGGAAAGTGTCCTTAGGGACTGCAGCCTTAATGAGGAAAGGGCCAGGATGGGGCATATGAACCTATGAAGCTGCCTTCTACTGAATCAGACCCTCGGTCCATCAAAGTCAGTATTGTCTACTCAGACTGGCAGTGGCTCTTCAGGGTCGCAAGCTGAGGTTTTTCACGCCTACTTGCCGGGACCCTTTTTAGTGGGAGATTCCGGGGACTGAACCTGGGACCTTCTGCTTACCAAGCAGATGCTCTTACCACTGAGCCACCATCCCTCCCCAGTAATTTCTTCTGTGTGGGAACAAATTCCCGCCGACCCAGTCCCTCTGCCAAAGATAGTGTGGTCAGTGCCTGCAGGGTATTCTTTGTATGCCTCCATGAAGAGAGATATCAAATAAGCTAATTTTAAACCAGAACAGTCGTCACAATTTCCATTTCCCCTCTCCAAGTAGATATGGTAATTATAATAGTTGTAATGGGTACTGGGAGAGTCCAGACCCCTTCTTCAAACAACAAGTGCTAGACCACTAAACCTCCACATTCAGGGGCAACAAACCTCTCAAGAGAGCCAGTTTGGTGTAGTCATTAACCGTTTTCGCACACAGCTTACCTCGCAGTCCCAATCCTGTTCCCTCGGTAGCGTCTGTCGGATTTCCCACCATCTGCGCCAGAGTTACAGGAAGTGCCGCGGCTTTTGCGTAGCAAATGTAAACTGGGTTTTAGCGGTTTACGTTTGCGACGTAAAAGCTGCGGCACTTCCTGTAACTTCAGCACAGATAGCGGGAAATCCGACCAGATGCTGCAGAGGGAACAGGATTGTGACTGCGAGGTAAACTGTGTGCGAAAACGGTCTTTCTTTCTTTCCTCCCTCCCTCCTTCCCTTCTTCCTTCCCTCCCTCCCTTCTATCTGTCTGTCTTGCAGCTCCCAAACATCTGACATTTATTCTATGTGGCTCTTACGTTAAGCAAGTTTGGCCACTCCTGAAGTAGGCCTTACTGTGAAGCAGCCCTGTTAAGGATTATGTTTTCTTCACATCACTTCTGTTCCACTTGGTGGCGGAAAGTGCTATCAAGCAGCAGCTGACTTATGGGGACCCCCGCTGAGTTTTCAAGGCAAGAGATGTTCAGAAGCTGCCTGCCAAAAGCAATCTGGCTTGGGGCCTAAGAGGATTTCCCATCCTACCAGGCCCTTGGCTCTCCTCTCTTCTCTTCCCCCCTCTGCCTGCCTCTGACTTCCTTGGTGGTCTCCCACCACCAAGTACTAACCAGGCCAACCCTGCTTCGCTTCCAAGATCTGACAAAATCAGCCTCACTTGAGTGGTGCTGCAAATTGAATGGTGATTCAAATTGCGGCCAGCCTACGGGTTGCCAACCTCCAGGTGGAGCCTGGAGATCTCCTGCTTTTACAACTGATCTCCATCCAGCAGAAATCAACTCCCCTGGAGAAAATGGCTGCTTGGAAGGGTGCGATCTATGGCATTTTACCCTGCTGAGTTCAAACTCCAAACCCCGCGTTCTCCCTGTTCCACCCCCAAAGTCTCCAGGTATTTTCCAACACAGACCTGGCAACCCTAAACCTGAGAGTTTTCAAGGCAAGACATCTTCAAAGACGGTTCACCATGTCACAACCCTGCACTCCACTGAAGGTCTCCCATCCGAGTATTCACCAGAGCTGACCCTGTTCAGTTTCAGAGATCTGACAAAGATCAGGCTAATTGGGGTCACCCAGGTCAGGCCTCCGTCCTAGGGATTTGCGCATAGAAATGTAGTTTGCATGTTTGCTTTCCAAACATCGCGGGACAGCTTTTGAAATTGCAAAAAGTTTCATATCCTTTTATCTCCCAGTTTGCTGTGGCAGGACGTGCTCAATCCAATCAGCCGCTAAGATGGGGAAGGGCGGGGGGAGCCAAAGGTCTGGTATGGCGTAAAATTCTCTTAGGACCCCAAAGCGGGTCACTTGTGGGGCAGCCCTGCAGGCAGTCGGCGCTGGGACCAGATCCACATAAAGGCCGCAGTCTCCGGATGCTTACTGGATGCCCCCTCTTCCCCGAATGCACACAGCTGACAATGAGCTTTTGAAAGCCCTAACTCTGCTATAGCTATTTAGGATGCACACCAGAGCTTGGGGCCAGCCTCGTGTACATATTAATGAATTGGATGAAAGAGCAGAAAATTTGACTTCTTGAACATGTGACTGAACAAAGCCGGCGGCAGGAGAGGGAGGGGAGAAGCCATTGTGTTTAACCGGCAGTCTGGAGGACAGGATTAGAAATGAGAAACCGCTCTCAGTGAGTTGGTGGAGAACGGGAGATAAGATTCAGGCTTCTTGTATTATATATGTAAAAACGTCAACCTCCTAAAGTGCTTAAAGGACAAAATAGATGCAAGACGTGGAGAGTGAAAGACTGTAGAAGAGAGCTTTGAATGGGAGACCGCAAAACCGGATGATGTAGCTATGGGTGGCAGTGGGTGAGGGAGACAGGAACCGTAATTTTTAAAAAGGCGGAGCTACATGTTGGGTTACCAGCTCTGGGCTGTGAAATTCCTGGAGATTTGGGGGGTAGAGCCTGGGGAGGGTGTTTTGAAGAGAGGAGAGACCTCTGCGTACTATAATGTTTCGGTGAACTGACTCTAAAAGCAGGAAGTTATCTGGAGCTGTAATTCCAGGAGATCTCCAGGTGGAGCCCTATCAGGTGTGGTTGATGCTTTCATGCAATGGAGCCAGTTTGTTACATGTATGGGATAGGCACACAGACAAGACAAGGAAAAAAATGCTGGATGGTAGGGGTGGAAATACAAGGTCCAATGTGGTTGCCAATTCTTTGCTGGGAAATTCCTGGAGGTTAGGGGGCAGAACCTGGGGAGGGTGGAGTTTGGTAGGGGAGAACACTCAGCAGGGGATGTGATTCTATAGAGCAGGGGTGTCAAACATGTGGCCCAGGGACCGGATCAGGCCCCCAGAGGGTTCCTATCAGGCCCGTGAGCAAGTCTGCTTTCTTCTCCCTCTCTCTTGCTTTCTTCTTTGTCACAGCTTACTTTGACAGGCTTGATCAATTGCACATGAGCTACAGATCAAAGCCCCTTTTCCTTCTATTGGCTGTGGCTCCACCCCCTCCTCATCCCCTGGGAAGGGAGGGAAAGAGCCAGAGCTTCCTTTGCCCAGTTCCCTGGATCACGCAGGAGAGATACAACATTTTTTATTGTGTATGTCAGTGTCTCTTATAAAGTTTATATCTCAGCTACTTTTATAACACACATGGCCTGGCCCGACAAGGTCTCATTTAAGCCAGATCCGGCCCTCATAACAAACAAGTGTGACACCCCTGCCATAGAGTGCCATTCCTCCCAGGGAAGCTGATCTCTGCAGTCTGGAAGTTGATTGTAATTTTGTAGGAACTGCAGATCCATCTGGAGGCTGGCAACCTTATGCAACCTGTGATGTTTCTGCAAAGCTCAAACATATACAAGAGCAGTTCTACAGCCTTCCATAATAGGGGTAAACATATGAAGCTGCCTTATACTGAATCGGACCCTTGGTCCATCAAAGTCAGTATTGTCTTCTCAGACTGGCAGCGGCTCTCCAGGGTCTCAAGCGGAGGTTTTTCACACCTACTTGCCTGGACCCTTTTTGGAGATGCCAGGGATTGAACCTGGGACCTTCTGCTTCCCAAGCAGATGCTCTACCACTGAGCCACCGTCCCTCCCCTATCAAACATGATTGTGTTCATTGAGGTTTAAATCAAGAAAAAGCTTTTCTGACCAGACTACACCTATGAAGCTAAGGAGACTATGATGTCACAGACTGTATCTCATGCATTTCAAGACCTTTGGGTTTTACTCCTAATTTTCCTCTCTTGTCTATGTAGACATCTGCCATCCGTGGATAACACGGATGTGTTTTCATGGTGAAGTGCAATTCATGAAAGTTTCTGCCACAATAAATTTGCTAGCAGACAGTGAAGTCCCTTTAATATTGTGTAGCTGGCAGAAGGCACTGGGGGGTTCTCAGAAGAGATGAGAGGAAGTTTTTTGGGTTCAGTCACTGGATCTGGATGGTGTTAGCCAAAGGTTCTAAGGAACACAGATGCAAATCTAGGGTTGCCAGGTCTGACTCAGGAAATATCTGGGGACTTTGGGGATGGAGCCAGGAGCAAGGGTGTGACAAGCATAATTGAACTCCAAAGGGAGTTCAGGCCATCACATTTAAAGGGACTGCACTCCTTTTAAATGCCTTCTTTCCTTTGGAAAGAATGGAGGATAGGGGCACCTTCTTTAGGGGCTCATGGAATTGGACCCCCTGGCCCAATCTTTTTGAAACTTGGGGGTTGGGGGGGGGGGTTTAGGAGAGGCACCAGATGCTATGCTGAAAATTTGGTGCCTCTATCACAAAAAACAGCCTCTCCAGAGCCCCAGATACCCATTGATTGATTATCCATTATACCCTGTGGAGATCAGCCCACTTTCTGATAGCCCTGAAGCAGGGGCAGGGCCTCCAAACTGGGGGATCCCCTGCCCCCAATGAGGGATTGGCACCCCTACAGCAAAACTGCTGATCTGCTAACCAAAATAAGCTCATTGGCACTAAAATTGGTAGAAGTTATCAACTGTAATGCTGATTAGAAATCCAGAGGAGATCCAGGAAATTATAGGCCAATTAGTCTAATGTCTATTCCAGGTAAATTTATGGGAAATGTTATTAAACACTGATTTAGTAAGTACCAAGGAACAAGACCTGCTGAGGGGAAATCAGCACGGAATTTGGCTGCAGAGTCCTGCCTCACCCACCTTCTGAAGTTCTTTTTTGAGTGGTTTAACAAACAGATGTGATCAAGCAGACATTAGATACCAAAAAGTCCCTCACCAGAGGCTCTCCAGTAGACTTAGTAGATAAGAGGATATAAACTGGTTAAACAACAAAGCAGAGTGAGAGTAAATGGGTTTGCGTACAATGGGAGTAACTAAACAATGGGTAGAGATTAGTGCTAGTTAGTAATTTATTCATAAATTATCTGGAACAGAGGATAAGTAGTAGGGTTACCAACCTTCAGGTGGGGCCTGGGGATCTCTCAGAATTACAACTGATCTTGAGGCTACAGTATGGTTGCCAGTATGGTTCATTCATAAAATTGGACCCTCTGGTCCAATCTTTTTGAAATTTGGGGAGGGGGTACCATAGAGTTTTCCCCCAGATTGCTAAAGCATCCCCACACAAAACCATAGAGTTCCCAGAGCATTCCTGCACACCGTGCCTGGCGTGATACATCACGCCACATGTCAATGGGACTCTTTGGTGGCAGGGATCCCCCGGCAGCCACCTCCCTGCCACCGGGTTGGGGCTCACAAAACCAGGGGATTCCCTATCCCTGTGGGAACTTGGCAGCCATAGGTTACAAAGACCAGTTCCTCTGGAGAAAATGGCCGCTGTGGAGGGTGAACTCTATGGCAGGGGTGGCCAATGGTAGCTCTCCAGATGTTTTTTGCCTACAACTCCCATCAGCCCCAGCCATTGGCCATGCTGGCTGGGGCTGATGGGAGTTGTAGGCAAAAAAACATCTGGAGAGCTACTGTTGGCCACCCCTGCTCTATGGCATTGTACCCTGATGAGGTTCCTCCCCTCCCCAAACTCCACCTCTCCCAAGCACTAGCCAGAAACTTCCAGAAATTTCCCAAGCCAGTATTGACAACCCTAGTGAAAATTGAGATGGTTGGGATGGGGGCATCTTCCTTATGAGAAAAGGCTGAGGAGTTTCTGGCTTCTTCATTTAGATAAAGAATGACTAAACTGTAGAGTTGCCAGGTCCCCCCTGGCTACTGGTGGGAGTGGAGGCTAAGGGATAAAATGATTGAGGTTTCTAAATTTGGGGAGGACAAAGTAGAAAGGAAAACTTTTTCTCCCTCTCCTGTAATACTAGAATTCAGGGGCTCCCAGTGAAGTTAATGGGAAGCAGATTAAAAATGAACAAGTACTTCATTATTCAACCTAGGGTTGCCACTCTCCCCCCACCCCACTTCAGGACCATCAGAAAGCTGGGGGGTGGGATGTCTGCTGGGCACTCCATTATTCCCTATGGAGACAGTTTCCCATAGGCTATAATGGAGAATTGATCTGTGGGTATCTGGAGCCCTGGTTTTTGAAGCAGAGGCACCAAATTTTCAGCATAGCATCTAGTGCCTCTCCTCAATAAACCCCACGAGTTTCAAAAAGATTGAAGTGGGGGTCCAGTTCTGTGAACCCCAAAAGAAGGTGCCCCTATCCTTCAAATGGAGGGAAGGCATTTAAAACGCATGTAATCCTTTTAAATGTGATTTCCAGAACTCTCTTTGGAGTTCCGTCGTGCTTGCCGCACCCTTGCTCCTGGCCCCACCCCAGAAGTCCCCAGATATTTATTGAGTTGGATCTGGCAACCCTAATTCAACCAGTAATTAAATTGGGTTCACTGCTTATGGACATTGTCACGACTCAGGGGGGGGTCTTACCAATTGCTGCCGCCACTCTGGGTTAAGGGTTCTTCTTGAGAAGGCCCAGAGTTCCCTCCCAAGCCCTTCAGGCCTCCTGTAGCTTAGGCCAGATAATAGTAGGGTTGCCAATCCCCAGTTGGGGGCAGGGGATCCCCCAGTTTGGAGACCCTCCCCCCGCTTCAGGGTCGTCAGAAAGCGGGGGGAGGGGAGGGAAATGTCTTCTGGGAACTCTATTATTCCCTATGGAGATTTATTCCTATAGAAAATAATGGAGAATTGATCCGCGGGTATCTGGAACACCGGGGGGGAGCTGTTTTTTGGGGTAGAGGCACCAAATTTTCAGCATAGCATCTAATGCCTCTCCCCAAAATACCCTCCAAGTTTCAAAAATATTGGACCAGGGGGTCCAATTCTGTGAGCCCCAAAAGAAGGTGCCCCTATCCATTATTTCCTATGGAAGGAAGGAATTGAAAAGGTGCTCTGTCCCTTTAAATGTGATGGCCAGAACTCCCTTTGGAGTTCAATGATGCTTGTCACAGCCTTGATCTTGGCTCCACCCCTAATATCTCCTAGCTCCACCCCCAAAGTCCCCAGATATTTTTTGAATTGGACTTTGCAACCCTAGATAATAGGCATGAGGACCAGGCTGAGTGAACAACAACAAAAGGTTTATTTCAGAGCAATAAAAATTAACAAGGTGCATTAACCAGTAAAAGGGTGAAGGGAAAATAACCAAATGCCCTAACACGTCTATCTATACAGTCCCTACCTAATACCCACACTTACCCCCTTGGCCTTGGGTAAGGGGCGCTCCCCTGCTTCAAGCTCTCCAGACTACAGCCTGCTTCCAGATCACCCTTCCAGGAAAAGAACACCCACATCCTAGGCTAGGCCTTTATATATTCCCTTCCTGGGCCCCACCCCTCTCTGGGCCTGTTTGCCTCCAAAACCCAATCAGAAGGACAGAGGTGATCCTGGGAGATGTAAGCTTTTCCCAGTAACTCCTAAGCAGGTTTCCCTGGGGCCTGCAGGCCTCACTAGGCCTAGGATCATGGCAGATATAGTGAAGGGCATGTGCATAGATGGCTTTAAGAGAGAGGCAGATTCATGAGGAAGTCCAGTAATAGCTATCGGGGGTGACTAAATAGAACTGCCATGTTCAGAGGCAGAAAACCCCTGCAATACAGAACAGCAGCAGGCAGAAGTGCCCCATATATAGGCCTTCCAGTTTGGTGTAGTAGTTAAGTGTGCGGATTTTTATCTGGGAGAACACCTCTTTTCATATGTCAAATGCAAGGCGGTGGACCTCCCTAATATCTCTGTTGAGACTTGAGAACTAGAGGCCAGCAGTAGTCGACCAGGGAGAGGCCCAGATAGCATCTTGGGTGGTGAAGAGAAGCAGAGAGAGATTTCCAGGCCTTTTGGCCAAGTCATCAGTAGGCTGTTTAGTGAGGCATTTATAACTACCCTTGTTCTCCTCACAGGAAGGTTGGACGTTCCCACCAACTCTCTCTTCTTCTTCTTCCGCACAGATACCTTTGCCAGCAAAGTGGCCGCCATCCAAGACCAGTATGCCGATGCCTCCATTGGTAACGTGACGGGCAGCAATGCCGTCAACGTCTTCCTGGGGATCGGGGTGGCCTGGTCCATTGCAGCCGTCTACTGGGCCTCCAAAGGCCAGCCGTTCCGAGTCCAGCCGGGCACCCTGGCCTTCTCGGTCACCCTCTTTACCATCTTCGCCTTCGTCAGCATCGCCATCCTGCTGTACCGGCGCCGGGCCCCCATCGGCGGAGAACTGGGTGGGCCCCGAACCCCCAAAACCCTCGCCACGCTCCTCTTCGTCAGTCTGTGGCTGGTCTACATCCTCCTGGCGGCTCTGGAGGCCTACTGCCACATTAAGGGGTTCTAGGAGAAGAGGCCGGACTGGGTAGATTCGCTTGTAGGCTCGGCCCGGGGGAGACCCCCTCCCCCAGATGACGGCCCTGAGTCGGGAGCCCCTCCGCCCCTACCAACCTGGGGAACCTCTTTACTGTGGGTACTGTCAGGGAAAGACTTTGCCAAACGCCTCGACAGTAGCCCGCAGTCTAGCACTGATCAAGGCAGCTCCAAGCACCGGGTAATCCGCACAGGCCGGGGTCCAAACGCTAGCCAGTTGTGAAGTCTCTGTTCTGTGGCTGACTGATGGGGTCTTCCGTCTCCCTGAGCAGGGAATGGCACATCTCCTGTTGCTTCCAAGACTGATCTGGGAGATCCCCCTCCCCACACACACACAGTTTGGGGAACACCAGCCTCCTAGGCATGCATGGGGCATGATGGGCTCAGCCAAAGATGGTCTAGGGTCCAATCCCCTTTTCTCTACTGACCTGGGTGAATGAAGAGTCTGGGAAAAAAGGAAACCGCCCCCCCCCCAACTCTCCCAATCCCTTTAATGGGCTATACTTGGGATTGGAGGGGGGCTTATTAAGTCACATACCTCCCCCTCCCAGGTGTGGCTGTTCACATCCTGACAGCAGGAGGTCGGTTATTTTCCTCCGACGTTGCATGTCTAGCGGGGTTGGGATGGACTGTACTCCTCCAGCCCGTAATTCATAAATGGGGCAGGGGGGAGGCTAGGGGGAATAGGGGTGGGTGGGAGAGATGAATCCCATCCCTTCGATGTATCCTCGTCCAAGCACAGTCAAGTCCCTCCAAAACCAACACTCGTACAAACGCCCCCAAAACAGCACAAATCTCAAGCAGCAGCAGCAAAAAACATAAATAAAAGGGGGCAGGAAGTTGTAAATCGGCTCCTCTTCCCCCTCCCTCCCATCCTAAAACGACCACCTTCCCCACATCACCGTTTACTCCTGTACAGGACCCAGATTTCTATTTAGTTGAGTTTATTTTACTTACAAGAAGAAGAAAACACAGAATTTTATTTTATTTTTATTTAAAAACAAGAGGGGAAGTCCTCCTCCGACACTGATTTGCTTGTCTCCCCTTTCCCTGTCCCTTAATGTCGACTCCCTTACCCAAGGCCGCTGTGCGCGGTGCTTCCCTTCCGCTCCCCCTCCAGATTGTGGGGGGAAGGATATTGGTGCATCCCATGTCCTAGTTTGCATGGCGGCTCCTGTACCCCCCACCCACATGGTCTGTGTGTCCGCAGGTCACTGTGTTCGCGCTTGCCCGTTTGTCTTTTTGCCAGTGCCTGCTGGTCTCCCTGCCTGCTCTCTGTCACCCTCTCCCATGTACACCTTCTATGTCCAACTGCCTGCGTTATTTTGGATATGTTTTGTGTGTGCGTGGGTGTGCGGTTTTTTAAAAAAAAGTTGTTTAAAAATTTGCTGGAGAAAGTCGTCTTTTACAAAATATGACCCTGGATGCAATGGAGGACGGGAGCAGAATACATTCACAATGGATCTCTTTCTGGTGTTGTTGAATCACAGTAGACTCATGGTGACCCAGAAGGCCAGAGGTCATTCAGAGGAGGTTGGTCATTGTCCGCCTCTGGGTAGCAGTCCTGGATTCTCATAGACATCTCCCGTCCAAATACCCCATAGTGTTTTCAAAGCAAGAGACATTCAGAGGCGGTTTGTCATTCTCTGACTCTGGGTAGCAACCCCGGACTCTCACAGAGGTCTCCCATCCAAATGCCCCATAGCGTTTTCCAAGCAAGAGACATTCAGAGAGGATTTGTCATTGTCTGCCTCTGTGTTGAATAGGGTCCCGTGGCACCTTTAAGACCAACTAAGTTTTAGTCAAGGTATGAGCTTTCATGTGCACGCACACTTCTTCAGGTGCAGTGAAGTGGAAGAAAACCGTTCAAACGTAAAGATAGGGCTGAAAAGTAAATTAGCAGGTACCAGCATGTAGACATTTTGAGACAAACCAGGAACAACAAACCAAATAGATAGATCCAATAGATAGCGGGCAGCCGTGCTGGTCTGAAACAGTAGAACAAAGCAGGAGTCAAGTATCACCTTTAAGACCAACAAAGTTTGATTCAGAACGTAAGCTTTTGTGTGCGCCAAGCACACTTCATCAGACGAGGAATCAGGTACAATGGGCTACATAGAGCTGGTAGGCAGTGTTTTAGAATGCAAATTTAAGATCCAGTGACAGAATAGTAAAATTAACAAATGGAGCAAACTTTTGATCTGGGTAGCACGAGTATGAAAATGCCATAACGCAGTAATATGTCAAAATGTGAGAATGTCTGTTATAAGCCTGGGTCAAAAAGAGGGCATTTCTTTCCCAGAAGTTTTCCCCGTCCAACTAATTTACCTTTTAACACGTAACATACATATAGTTTGCCTCAAAATGTTCCTCTCAAAATGTTTGTGTCGCTTCACATGCTAATTTGCCTTTCAGCCCTGTCCATAAATTTGAAAGGTTTTCTTCCCTTTCGCTGTATCTGGAGAACGGTGCCTACACGTGAAAGCTTACACCCGTAACAAAACTTGGTTGGTCTTAAAGGTGCCATTGGACTCTAACTTCACTCTATGGCTTCAACATGGCGACCCACTTGGATCTGCTTCTGCGTAGCGACCCTGGTCTTCTCCCGTCCAAGTATTAGCTAGGGCTGACCCTGCTTAGCTTTCGAGACCTGATGAGCCCTACATGCAGAGAAGGGCAGGATAGAAATCCAAACAGTGTATAAATAAATGAGATCGGGCTAGCCTGGGCCGTCCAGGTCAGGGCAGTGTCGATTAATAGTGAAAAGTGCTGCCAACTTGCAGCCAACCTATGGTGGCCCTGTAGGGTTTACAAAGCCAGACATGTCATTACCTGCCTTTGCATAGATGAACAGAACTCCCTTGATGGTCTCCCAGCTGGGTATTAATTAAGGCTGGCCCTACTTAGCTTCTGAAATCTAATGAGATCAGGTCAGCCTGGGCCATTCTCAAGGCCATTCTCTTTCTAGATCCTTATAAAGTAGTGGTCTAATTGGGGAGGGACAGTGGCTCAGTGGTAGAGCATTTGCTTGGTAAGCAGAAGGTCCCAGGTTCAATCCCTGGCATCTCCAACTAAAAAGGGTCCAGACAAATAGGCGTGAAAAACCTCAGCTTGAGATCCTGGAGAGCCGCTGCCAGTCTGAGTAGACAATACTGACTTTGATGGACTGAGGGTCTGATTCAGTATAAGGCAGATCCATACGTTCATATGTCCATATTTCTCCAGCCCCTCAGGTGTTCACAAAGCCCTACCCGTTGAGTTGCAGATTCCTATAGGCCAGGGGTGGCCAAACTTGCTTAATATAAGAGCCACATAAAATAAACATCAGATGTTTTGAGAGCTGCAAGACATAAGCATCAGATGTTTGAGAGCCACAAGATAGGAAGGAAGGAAGGTGAATAGAGGGGGGGAGGGAGGTGGAAAAATGCAACTTTAAATGCATTCTCCAAGCCCCTGGCTGACTTGGCTTGGAAAAGTGATTTAAAGAGAAAAATGCCTTCCAGCGGGGACTTGAGAGCCACACAATATGTGTGAAAGAGCCACATGTGGCTCCCAAGCCACAATTTGGCCACCCCTGCTATAGACCCTTTGGGGGGAGGCTGTTTTTTGGAAGGAGCTGCTACTAATGAGCTCTGTGGCGAGCACACTGTGCCTCCCGCCTCTTTTTGCAAGCTTGTGGAATGGAGTGAATACAGTGAGAAGAAGTTACTTGGGGATGACTGATGCATCACAAAGCCCTTTTTTCCTCCTGCATCTGGTCGGCCAGATGTTTGCTGGGAATTCTGTGCTTGGAACTTAAATTCCAGGTGCATGCAGTCCTAGTGTAAGGTGCGGCATACAGGCAGAAGGGATTTACACTCTCCGCCCACACTTTTTTCCAACCTGAAGAGCCGCTGCAAGTGCCTAGTCACCTGTGGCGGGAAGAATTTAGATGTAGCTATGGTTGCCAACCTCCAGATGGGGCCCAGAGATCTCCCAGAATTACAAATGATCTGCAGACAACAGATGGAGTAAATAGCAGGTTTGGACTTACTGACAAGACCTGTTGCAGGCATAGGTGGGACACGAGTACTTAATAAAATGCAACATGGCCCCAAGCCTGTACCTCAGAGGAATCCCTCTTAGCTTTGGCGCTTAGCTGATTTTTAAAATATAGTTCCTTTATACCTCCCACGTCTCTCCCCAGTGAGGACTCAAAATGGTTTACGTTATCCCACTGTTCTCTATTTTCCCTTCACAACAGCCCTCTGAGGTAGGCTAGACTGAGTGTACATGATAGGGTTCCAAGGTACAATTTAAGAAATATCTGAGGATTTTGGTGGTGGAGTCAGGAGCAAGGGTGTGACAAGCATAACTGGACTCCAAAGGGAGTTCTGGCCTTCACATTTAAAGGGACCCCACACCTTTTAAATACCTTCCCTTGGTCCAATTTTTTTGAAACTTGGGGAGTGTTCTGAGGAGAGGCACCGAAAGCAATGCTGAAAATTTGGTATCTCTACCTTAAAAAGCAGCCCCCGCCCCAAGCTCCAGATACCTGCAAAACAATTCTCCATTATATCCTGTGGGAATCAGTCTCCATAGGGAATAGTGGAGCGCCCAGCAGACATCCCCCCCCCCGCTTTCTGATGACCCTGAAGCAGGGGGAGGGCCTCCAAACCGGGGGACCCCCTGCCCCCACCTGGAAGTTGGCGACCCAAGTGCATGACTAGAAAGACTGAAGACTACCATTTGAAGCAACGCTGACCTGTTGGCCACAGTATGCTGTAACAACAGACAGGTTTTAAAGGCGTGGCACCAGGGGTCGTTTTGTGGTAAAATAGGTGGTGGAGCTCATTTGCATAACTCATTAGCATATGTTGCCCTCCACCAGCCAAAAGCAACCGATGCAAGAAAGGAGAGCCCCAGGTGAGCGAGGCCTGCTTGGGCTGGCTAAAGATCCAGCCAGCCCAAACAGGCCTCGCTTGGGGGCTCTCCCCCAGTCAAAAGGCCAGCAAGCCACCCCCTGCCCAAAACCACATAAGAAGTGGACAAAGGGTGGTGTGGGCTTCTCCAGGAGTTAATGAGGGCTGCTGGGGGTGTGGTAAAGCCACTGGTGGCTGGCTGGCTGCCTTCCTGCTCTCCTAATCCAGGGATTGTTATGCAGTTGCACCTACTATTCAATGGACAAGGTAGGTGGGGGGCAGGGAAGAGAAGGAACCCTCAGAAAGGTTCAGGGGCCGTGCTCCTGTGAGCTCCTGCTGAATCTGAGGCTTGCGTGGCACAATCTACAAGTCTCTTTTATAGTATATCTAGTCAGAAGGTTCCTACTAACCTCTAGGTGGGGCCTGGAGATCCGCTATTACAGACAATCTCCAGACAATCAAGATCATTTCTCGGGGTGGGGGGAGGGAATGACGACCTTGGAATGTGGCCTCTATGGCATTACTCTACTGTCCCAGCCCTGGCTCTTCCCTGGCTCCACCCCCAAAATCTCCAGGTATTTCCCAACCCAGAGGTGGCAACCCTACAACACACATCTGGTGGGCTGCCACAACCACTTGTTTAAAGGAAAGAAATAAGTGAGATGAACCACTCAACCTAAGGGGGTAGGAGTGTACTACTTGCAAAATAGGTAAAGGCAACACTTGCGGGTTCATGAAACGGTGGGGCAGCCTAGCTAAATCATGGTGTGTTTGATTATCTTGATTTCAGGTTGTAGTGGGGCAGGTCCCTCACGCCTGTTTTTAGCCAATGAAATGGCAAATTTATCCAGCTGGCTAAAGCGAGTAGATCACAAGGAGTCTGCCTTTCCTGCCTTCCTCCCCCATCCACACCAAAACCAACAAGTTCTTACTATCACTTCTTCCAGAAGCAAGGAGAGAAATTTAAAGCTTTTAGCTGTTCTGTTATCTAAAATCCTTTCTTTTCTTTTTTTGCGTCTCAAAGCCAGTTTGGTGTAGTGGTTAAGTGTGTGGACTCTTATCTGGGAGAACTCCTCCCCATGCACCTGCTGATGTGACCTTGAATCAGCCACAAGTTCTCTCAGGGCTGTTCTGCTCAAGATCAGTTCTGGGAGAGCTCTCTCAGCCCCACTTACCTCACAGGGTGTCTGTTGTTGGGAGGGGAAGGGAAATGAGATTTGTAAGCCGCTCTGAGACTCCTTCAGTTGATATACTAATGGGGTATAAATCCAATCTCTTTTCTTAACAAATTGAGAGCTCCAGGCTTCTCCTACCACTCCCTTTAGCCACTGGGTAACACAGGGTACTATCTTGGTGTACTTGGTGGGAAGTACTATGAGGTACTTGGTGGGAAGTACTATGAGGTAACCATAAGTTGGATGCAACTAGATAGTACTTGGTGGGAAGTACTATCAAGTTGCATCCAACTTATGGTTACCTCATAACCATTTGTCGTTGCCTACCTCTGCGTAGCAACCCCTGACTTCTTCAGTGGTGCCAACAAGTGCTGATGGAGAAGAGGTCCATGAGTAGCTATTAGCTCCAAGTTATAGAAGGAACATTGTTGTCTAAGGCAGTGATGCTCTGTATTCTTGGGGCTTGGGGAGCCGCAGTGGGGGGGCTTCTGGATTTCTGGCCCTGCTGGTGGACCTCCTGATGACACCTGGGCTTAGCCACCATATGACACAGTGTTGGATTGGATGAGCTATTGGCTTGATCCAACATGGCTTCTCTTATGCTCTTACTAACCAGGGTCAATCCTGCTTACCTTCTGAGACCTGACGAGACCAGGCTTCTCCTACCACTCCCTTTAGCCACTGACGAGACCAGGCTTCTCCTACCACTCCCTTTAGCCACTGGGTAACCAAGTACTATCTTGGTGTACTTGGTGGGAAGTACTATGAGGTACTTGGTGGGAAGTACTATGAGGTAACCATAAGTTGGATGCAACTAGATAGTACTTGGTGGGAAGTACTATCAAGTTGCATCCAACTTATGGTTACCTCATAACCATTTGTCGTTGCCTACCTCTGCGTAGCAACCCCTGACTTCTTCAGTGGTGCCAACAAGTGCTGATGGAGAAGAGGTCCATGAGTAGCTATTAGCTCCAAGTTATAGAAGGAACATTGTTGTCTAAGGCAGTGATGCTCTGTATTCTTGGGGCTTGGGGAGCCGCAGTGGGGGGGCTTCTGGATTTCTGGCCCTGCTGGTGGACCTCCTGATGACACCTGGGCTTAGCCACCATATGACACAGTGTTGGATTGGATGAGCTATTGGCTTGATCCAACATGGCTTCTCTTATGCTCTTACTAACCAGGGTCAATCCTGCTTACCTTCTGAGACCTGACGAGACTCTTGTTACACTACAGCAGTCATTTACAACCAAAATGACTTGAGCGTACAGGACAATCGAGTTGTGGATAATTGCTGTAATGCAAAAACCCTCTGAAAGTACAAATATTCACTGTTGTTGTGAAGACACAGTTTTTTCTCTCCTTTCTTACAATGCTCTTTTGTGAAGATACCAGACTCGTGTGTTCAGCTTAGTTTGGTGTAGTGGTTAAGTGCATGGACTCTTATCTGGGAGAATTGGGTTTGGTTCCCCATTCCTCCACATGCACCTGCTGATGTGTTCTTGGGTCAGCCACAAGTTCTCTCAAAGCTGCTCTGCTCAAGAGCAGTTTCTGTCAGAGCTCTCTCAGCCCCATCTACCCAACAGAGTGTCTGTTGTGGGGAAGGGAAGGGAAAGGAAGGCAAAGGGGATTGTAAGCTGCTCCGAGACTCCTTCGAGTAGTGTTGAGCAGAGTATAAATCCAATCTCTTCTTCTTCTGCGTCCAAGCAATTCTTGGAGCCATTCTTCATGTTAAACAAGAGAAGTGCAAGGCTTTCTCTCCCCTTCCGCTCCCCCTGAAATCTTACTGCACTGCAAGCAACACTAACAAAGAAAACCTTCCCTTCTGTTTTAGCCTAGCTGGAGGAAAGTTCTTTTCCCCTGGATCTTGATGGTTCCCCATTAGTATATCAACTGGCTATTTCCCAAGCTAGACGGGCAAAAAGATAACGAAAGATACCTGACCTGGGCCCACATTGCCGATGGCCGCAGGCAAGTTTAACCCAGCCGAAGGCAGATCAAGTTGTTTCCCTCCAAGACAGCATTTTTTTTCAAAACGCAAATCAGAAATAAGATCTCATTTCATCCGCACAAGCCTGCACCATTTAATTTAATTTGATTTTTGGGTTTATATCCCGCCCTATCCTGCAAGTGGGCTCAAGGCAGCTTATAACATTCCAGGAATAAAATAACATCATAAAAACAGGCACTACAGAATCAGGGGCAGCACAATGAACCATCCTTCAAACATAGGTGGCAAAACCACGCCGCAGCAAGTGGACTGATGACTGTCAGCATAACATAATTTCTGGACAAAGCAGGAACCAAGTTGCACCTTTAAGACCAACAAAGCTTCATTCCGAATGTAAGCTTTCGTGTGCTAGAAGCACACTTCATCCGAAAGCTTACATTCTGAATAAAACTGTGTTGGTCTTAAACAGGGGTGTCGAGCTCATTTGTTATGAGGACCGAATCTGACTCAAATGAGATGTCGTCAGGCCAGGCCATGTCCAGCTGGCCGTGTGTATACCTACTAAAGATTAGGCAGCAGAGATATAAACTTTTTAAAGGACACAGACAAACATGACTAAAGTTTTTTAAAAAAAAATTAAAATAAAACATGCTTAAAACATTAGCACTTGTTGGTCTTAAAGGTGCTTTCTTTGTATTTTTCCATGGGATCCAGGGAACTAGGCAAAGGAAGCTCTGGCTCTTTCCCTCCCTTCCCAGGGGACCAGGAGGGGGTGGAGCCTCAACCAATGGAGAAAATCGAGGTTTTGCTCTGTAGTTCCTGTATGATTGAGCAAGATTTGCAAAGCAAGTTGAGATGCGGAAGCAAGAGAGAGGGAGACGGAAGCGGACAAGAGCCAGTTGATAGGAGCCCTCCAGGGGCTGCATGTTTGAGGCCTCTGGTCTTAAAGGTGAAACTTGACTCCTGCTTTGTTCTACTGCTTCAGATCAACACGGCTGCCCACCTGGATAATTTCTGGACCACCTACTGCATATGACAACACGTGCATCTATTTTTGCCGTGTGGCTCGAAGCAGAAGAAAGAGGATGTTCCAGACTGTTCTCTGAGTCTGAATACAGGTTGGCGGGTTACAAGTGAAAAAAGACAAAACGCACATTTCTTATACAAGACAATCCTGATGGAGTGGAAGCGATTTAAATCCTTGATTCTTCACCTGGGGCAGAGGAAGCCCTTCCAAAAGTAGCCACAAGAGGGCACTCTCAGCGGCAAACACTAACACAAACTCTTCTCCTGTAAGGAGAGTTACCTCCTTTCCCCCTACTGCTTCCCCAAGCAAAACTGGTGGAGGTAATGCTTAGTGCGGCCACAGTTTCCACGCTAGGGAATAAAGAGCGCCTGCTAAATTTCTGCATCCTAGTGCAAGCCAGCAGAACAGGCTTAGCAACAGAGAGACCCAAGGGCACACTGCCGCTGCTAGCTAATATTGGTTTTAGAGTCGTGTGACTGTCATTTCTCCCAAAGAAGACTCTGAATTGCAGGCTGGAGATCACTGTAAATTCTCTAGCTTGCTCCCCTTCCTTCCAGACTGAACTAGCTTGCTGGAAGCAAATTATTAAATCAAGTCGGTCATGCAAATGACACCAGGGCAGCTACTAGCCCCAAGTCCCAGATGTGTCGTGGGCAATGCTCCCTCTAAGCTGTGGAGTCTTGTGAGCAGAACATCTGCTTTGTGAGCTACTGGCATGAAAGTTGTGAGCTGCTGCATAAATTAACTTGCTCTTGGGCCATTTTTCCTGAGCTAAGACAAAAATGCATGAGCTGGAGGCTAAAAAACTGTGAGCTAGTTCACACTAACTCAGTTTAGAGGGAACAACGGTCGTGGGATCTTCTAAGGAGGTGCCTGCCATTGTTCAAGGAGGCAAGAACCTCTGGCCTTCTTGCACCAGGAGTCTGTTGCTGTGTCCCAGGGATGGAATTCTAGCAGGAGCTCCTTTGCATATTTGGCCACACACCTCTGATGTAGCCAATCCTCCAAGAGCTTACAAGGCTCTTTTTTGGTAAGCTCCTGGAGGATTGGCTACATCATGGGGGTGTGGCCTAATATGCAAATGAGCTCCTGCTAGAATTCCACCCCTGCTGTGTCCTGACGTGGCAAGGGGCCAACAAGACAAGGCACTCCATGCGAGAGGAGGCTAGCTTAGTGGATTTTGCAAGCAGAAGGTCCCGGGTTCGATCCCTGGCGTCTCCAGTTGAAAGTGAGAAGGCAGTAGTAGGTGATGCTAAAGATCTCTCCCTGAGAACCTGGAGAGCCACTGCTAGTCTGAGTAGACACTACTGACTTTGGTGGACCAGGATAACGCAGCAGCTTCATGTCAAGAGGGCATATCTCATTTTTATGGCAGCTGTTCAAACACAAACATGTATCTATTCCCCACAAGAGGAAACAAGCCAGAATATCACAGAACTGCTTTCTAGGAAAGCTCCATTCTGCAGAGGATAGACCCTTCTTCATCCAAAGGGTGATTAACACATGGAATTCACTGCCACAGTTGGTGGTGGTGGCTACAAGCATATACAGCTTCAAGAGGGGACTGGATAAACATATGGAGCAGAGGTCCATCAGTGGCTATTAGCCACAGGGTATAGATGGAACTCTCTGTCTGGGGCAACTGATGCTCTGTATTCTTGTGTTGGGAGGGGGGCACAGTGGGAAAGGCCCCACTGATGGACCTCCTGATGGCACTGGGGTTTTTTTTTTTTTTGGCCACTGTGTGACACAGAGTGTTGGACTGGATGGGCCATTGGCCTGATCCAACATGGCTTCTCTTATGTTCTTATTCGGAGAAAGGTCAGAGGCTTCATGCTCGGGTTAACAGGTTCAGGAAAAGGTGAAGTGTTCTGTTTCTTACTTGCTCCTTTCTAACTCAGAAAGGTCATTACAGGAAAGGTCAGAAATGATAGTCCACATCACTGGAAGCCACGGCGGGGGGGGGGGGGGGGAGGAACACCATGTCTCTTTTGAGAGGAACCTGTTGCTGGAGACCCAGAAGAGTGTTGTGGATAAGAGTGGCAGACTCTAGTCCGAAGAGCCGGGTTTGATTCCCCACTCCTTTTCCACATGAAGCCTGCTTGGGTCAGCCAATCCCAGTTCTCTCAGAGAGGGGACATGATGGCTCTCTTGAGTCTTGAACGGATGTCACTTAGAGTAGGACAGGAAGCTGTTCCAGTCAGCAGCAGAAGAGAGGATTCATAATAATGGGTTTAAATTAAGGGTGGGAAAGCACTGGCCTGGATATTAAGAAAACCTTTATGACAGTAAGAATTGTTCAGCAGTGGTATCAGCTGCCGAGGGAGGTGGTGAGCAGTCTTTAAGCAGTGGCTGGACAAACTCTTGTCAGGGATGCTCTGGGCTGATCCTGCATTAGGCAGGAGGGTGGACTAGACCAGAGGTGTTGAACTCACTTATTATGAGGGTCAGATTTGACATAAATGAGACCTTATCGGGCCGGGCCATGTGTGTCAGAAAATGTAATGCCAGGTAGCACAAATATAAACTTTACAAAGGGCACAGACAAACACAATTAAAGATTTTTTTTTTTTACTTAAAATAAGACATGCTTAAAACATTAGCATGCTTGCAATATTTTGTCTAATAACTGATGCCTCTTGCTCTGAATTATTACATCAAAAACTGGCGACAATGTCTGTGCTGTAGGAATCTTGAGTATGCTGTTCAGGTGTGCATCTGTAAGTTGCAAACCTACTTTTGACTTACTGACATTCATTACAGAAATCGCATGGTTAATGCTTTGATCCTAAGACCCAGAGAAAAAACATGAAATGGCTGGGCATTGTGAGCTTTTGTACTTAAGCTGCTTCATGTGCTGGTCAAGAACATGTGAAGACACCGAGAGCTATTTGTCTACAAAACTGTCGTCTTCTCTAGAAAAACAAGTGCAGCTCTTATGAGGCAGTGCAGGAACAGAGACACAGCCATGTGTAGTGGTCAGTAGCAGCCTACAGTCTGGGAAGTTTACATTCAAAATCCCCAATCAATCAAAGGAAATCAAAGGGAAATTTGAAAGTGTAGCAGGAAAAGTCCTGTGTTGTCCAATTAATATTTGATCATACTTACAAACGAGGTCTGAGGCGAAGTCAGGAAAACAGCCAAGCTTTATTCAACGTGCACGGGCTTCAGACCCGAGAGTCTGAGCAACAACCACAAAGGCGCACAGGCCTTATATACCCTTTGCCCAATCATTACACATACAGGTTTCCGTTCTAAGGAGCAATAAACATTTCCATTTTAGTAGGGCTGTAAACATTACGTGATGCCCCTCACCTGTATCTCATCTTCTGTTCTTTTGGCTAAGTGAGTTACTAGGCAACCCTAACCACAAACTATACTTTTACTTCTGCTTTTCTAAAAGAAAAATCAAAGGAAATATGCTAGGGAAACTTGGTCTGAACATACAATCTCAGTCTAATCCTGGTCGTTGTTATTCCTCTTTTAAACCATCTGCATGCTTTCCTATTGAGAAAGACTGGATCATGAGAGTATGAATAAATCGGGAGACAAACTCAGTTGCACCCATAACAAGCCCAATAAAACACTTGCATACTCGGTCTGTAGCAAGGCAAAAATTCCTACTTTGAATAAAACATTGCTGGTCTTACAGTTGTTGTTTTTTTATCTCTCCAGCGGGATCCAGAGAACTAGGCAAAGGAGATTCTCCCTCTTTCCCTCCTTCCCCAGGAGACAAGGAGGGGGAGGAGCCTCAGCCACTAGAAGGAAGAGAGGCTTGGCTCAGTAGCTCTGCAGTGTGATTGATTGAGGCTGGCAAACTTAATCACAGAGCAGAGCTACAGAACTAAGCTCCTCCTTTGGCTGAGTCTCCTCCTCCCTTTGGGAAGAGGGAGGGGGAGGAAGGAAAGAGCGAGAAGAGGCTGCTTTGCTTGGCTGCCTCCTCACAGGAGAGAAGGGAAAAAATGGTGACCAAAAGAAGCAGGCAAGGAAGAAGGAAGCTACTTGCAGGTGGGCCTGTTTGAAGCCCTTTGGGGACGGATCAGGCCCGCGGGCTGTATGTTTGACTCCCCTACACTAGTCTGCCTGAATGGCCCCTTCCAACTCTGTGATTCTATGATTCTCTCAGCCCCACCTACCTCCCAAGGCACCTGTTGTGGGGAGAAGAAGGGAAGGCAATTATAGGCTGCTTTGAAACTTGTGCTGCCTTTAATACAGCTTTAGTACAGCTAGCAGAATAAGACTCCTTAGTAGGGTTGCCAGTTGGGGGCAGGGGATCCCCTGGCTTGGAAGCCCTTCCCCCACTTCAGGGCTATCAGAAAGCAGGTGGGGAGGGTGAACGTCTGCTGGGCACTCCATTATACCCTATAGAGACAGATCCCCATAGGGTGTAATGGAAAATTAATCCATGGATATCTGGGGCTCTGGGGAGGGTTGTTTTTTTTGAGGTAGAAGCACCACATTTTCAGCATAGCACCTGGTGACTCTCCTCAACCCCCCGTCCAAGTTTCAGAAAGATTGGACCAGAAGGTCCAATTCCATGAGCCCCCAAAGAAGATTCCCCCCATCCTCCATTATTTCCAATGAAGGGAAGGCATTTAAAAGGAGTATAGACCCTTTAAATGTGATGGTCACAACTCCCTTTAGAGTTCAATTGTGCTTGTCACAACCTTGCTCCTGGATCCACCCCCAAAGTCCCCAGATATTTCCTGTGTCAGACCTGACAACCCTACTCCTTAGGGTAGAAAAAAAGCGGGGTATAATACTCTTCTGACCGTGACTGGCTTGGGCTGAAATCATTTGGAACAAATGCTTTCAGCCTGTGGTAGATTTGGGGATGCTCAGGCGGCATTTTAGTTCTCTGTTTTGAAACTGCTTTCACTCAGCCTTTGGAAGCAAGCCATCTTAACCGTTGAGTATTAAAGGAGATGAATAACCAAAGAAGCACCGGAGCGGGACAGCTGCCAAGAGCCTGAGCTGCAAAGCGAGGCGGTGCTGGTTGAAGCCTTTCCTCTACGGGCACCCTGGGGGAAGCCGTTCTCATTGAACCGTGGCCTTCATCGGCAATATGGGCAAAATGTTTCCTCCTGAGCTCGGGTCTCCCCCCAAGACTAGCGGAGCAGAGCACCACCTTCGCCTCAATCCTTAACGAGTGTTCCCTGCCAGAGGATGTAGTGATGGCCACAGGAACAGACAGCTTTAGAAGGCAATTACACATATCCATGGAGGAGAGGTCTATCAATGGCTACCAGCCCTGGTGACTGAAGGGAACCTCGATGTTCAAGAGGCAGTCAACCTCTGAAACCCGTTGCTAGGAAACAACATCAGGGGAAAGGCCTCAGCTTCTGGGCCCTGTTTGTTGGCCCTCCAGAGGAACTGGCCGGCCACTGTGTGAGACAGGATGCTGGACTAGATGGACCCTCATTGGTCTGATCCAGCAGGGCTCTTCTGATGTTCTTATGAGGGGAAGATCTTGGCCTCTCTGCTCTGTTTTGGCCCTCCAGAGAACCTGTCAGAAGCCACTGTGTGAGACAGGATGCTGGACTAGAAGGACTCTCACTGGTCTGATCCAGCAGGGCTCTTCTGATGTTCTTATGAGGGGAAGGCCTCAGCCTCTCTGCCCTGTTGTTGGCACTCCAGTGGAACTGGTTGAGGCCACTATGTGAGACAGGATGCTGGACTAGATGGACCCTCACTGGTCTGATCCAGCAGGGCTCTTCTGATGTTCTTATGAGGGGAAGGCCTCAGCCTCTCTGCCCTGTTGTTGGCATTCCAGTGGAACTGGTTGAGGCCACTATGTGAGACAGGATGCTGGACTAGATGGACCCTCACTGGTCTGATCCAGCAGGGCTCTTCTGATGTTCTTATGAGGGGAAGGCCTCAGCTTTAGAAGGCAATTACACATATCCATGGAGGAGAGGTCTATCAATGGCTACCAGCCCTGGTGACTGAAGGGAACCTCGATGTTCAAGAGGCAGTCAACCTCTGAAACCCGTTGCTAGGAAACAACATCAGGGGAAAGGCCTCAGCTTCTGGGCCCTGTTTGTTGGCCCTCCAGAGGAACTGGCCGGCCACTGTGTGAGACAGGATGCTGGACTAGATGGACCCTCATTGGTCTGATCCAGCAGGGCTCTTCTGATGTTCTTATGAGGGGAAGATCTTGGCCTCTCTGCTCTGTTTTGGCCCTCCAGAGAACCTGTCAGAAGCCACTGTGTGAGACAGGATGCTGGACTAGATGGACTCTCACTGGTCTGATCCAGCAGGGCTCTTCTGATGTTCTTATGAGGGGAAGGCCTCAGTCTCTCTGCCCTGTTGTTGGCCCTCCAGAGGAACTGGCTGAGGCTACTGTGTGAGACAGAGTGCTGGACTAGATGGAGCCTCACTGGTCTGATCCAGCAGGGCTCTTCTGATGTTCTTATGAGGGGAAGGCCTCAGCCTCTCTGCCCTGTTGTTGGCGCTCCAGTGGAACTGGTTGAGGCCACTATGTGAGACAGGATGCTGGACTAAATGGACCCTCACTGGTCTGATCCAGCAGGGCTCTTCTGATGTTCTTATGAGGGGAAGGCCTCGGCCTCTCTGCCCTGTTGTTGACCCTCCAGAGGAACTAGTTGAGGCCACTGTGTGAGACAGGATGCTGGACTAGATGAACCACTGGGCTGATCCAGCAGGGCTCTTCATCTTATGTTCATTCACAGAAGTAGCAGATGAACTACTCCATGAACTCGATGCTGCAGGCAGACAAAAATGGACCAAAACAACTGCAAATTTGGCTTTCAGGCATTCCAGAAGGAAAGGCTGGAAAGAACTAGGCGCTAGCCCACCTGTGCTCTGAGGAAAACCTGAGGTAACATCAAACCAGGTAGCTGCCTGCCTGATACCCCTATCCAGAGCTTGAAAGAATCAAGATTTTACAATCAGGATTTTTAAAAAAATAACTTCAGATTTTGAAACACACCTGCCTTGAAGACTGCGAGCTGTCAGGGGATTTAAGTGCTGATGAGCTTTCCAAAACACTGAAGGATATCAAGAGTGGAAAGGCACCAAGTTTTGACTGCATCCATAATGGATTCCTGATCAACAGCGGCACATTCACTAAAAAGTGGTTTGCAGAGTTTCTCATCGACATCGTAAGAACGGGAAGACTCCCAGGGGAAATCAAGAAAGCAAAGATAGTTGCTATTCGGAAACCTGGAAAACGAAAACGTCTGGCAGAAGGTTCCCTTCCAAGCTCCTTTCGTAAGAAGACGACTGTAGATTTATACCCCACCCTTCTCTCTGAATCAGAGTCTCAGAGGGGCTTACAATCTCAGATCTCAGCAATAAGATCTGCATGAATCCTGCAATAATAAAATTTTGATCTAAGGAGTATACAGTCGCAAACATGGATGCAATTAATTCTACCCAATATCTGTAACCTGCTAAACACCAATGAGAGGCCTGCAGGATTTGACTTGCCACATAAAGCATGAAAGATGACTAACAGAATACCAACAGGCTTTGGCAGTTGGGCGAACCTGTTGTTTAAGTGGGGCAAAACAGCAGGATCCAAATGCAATTCTGGTGCAACTCGCCAAATTATTTTTCATCTGTCACAGGAAAGTGAGTGTCGTGCTTTCCAGGGAGATGTGACAGAGCTCTCTGAACTCTCCCTAGCTGGACTGGGAGGACATAAAATGTAGATAGTAGTATTTAGTGGAATTGTTCAATCTGTCTGCATACCCATTGTATCAACTTGATTATGTGTTTTATATTATATGCTTCTTGTGTAGGGTTGCCAACCCCCAAGTTGGGGACAGGGGATCCCCGATTTGAGGCCCTCCCCCTGCTTCAGTGTCATCAGGGAGAAGGGAAGGGAAATATCTGCTGGGCATTATACTCTATGGAGACTGATTCCCATAAGGTATAATGGGGAATTGGAGGTTTTTTGAGGTAGAGGCACCACATTTGCAGCATAGCATCTGGTCCCTCTCCTCAAAACACCCCCCCAAGTTTCAAAAAGATTGGACCGGGATACAATTCCATGAGCTGCAAAAGAAGGTGCCCCTATCCTTCATTATTCCAAATGGAGCGAAGGCATTTTAAAAAGTGTGTGGTCCCTTTAAATGTGATGGCCAGAACTCCCTTCAGAGTTCAATCGTGCTTGTCACACCCTTGGCTCCTGGCTCCACCCCAAAGTCCCCAGATATTTCTTGAATTAGACCTGGCAACCCTATTCTACCATACGATAAATAAATAATAATCAGTGCTACCCATCACATTGGTGTAAAGCTGGGGGGGGGGGGCGAGTGGGACTTCCTGTACAGTAAATTCTAGACTGCCATCAGCAAGGGAACAAACAGGCAGAAGGCAACTGAATTACAAGTTTATTACATGTATTTTTTTAAAAAAAGTTAGACAGGAAAAAAGCAACAAAAAACCAGAGAGGCCAGGCAGTCTTCCTGCTGCAACCCAACACAGGCAGAACAGCTCCCTGACCCTTTGCCCAACCTTCAGAGCGGTGAGGGACCTGCCTCCCACAAGATGATAACAATGCTCTTTCCTTTACAACCCCTGCCCGGTTTGCCCTCAGCCGTACCCTGTCCCGTCTCCCCAAGCTATGAGACACCACAGCAATCAGAGAGAGTGACGGTCAGGGCTTTCTTTTGTAGCAGGAACTTCTTGGCATATTAGGCCACGCCCCCCTGATGTAGCCAATCCTCCAAGAGCTTCAAGTGCTCTTCGAACAGGGCTACTGTAAGCTCCAGGAGGACTGGCTACATCAGGGGGTGTTGCCTAACATGCAGAAGGGTTCATGCTACAAAAAAAGTCCTAGTGACGGTGCTCCACAGGTTTCTCTCTGTGGGATTTCCCACATCCTGTCTTTGCTTGTGTGTTCCTGTTGCTTCAGGGTTGTGGTTTTTTTTCTTGTTCTGCATGTGTTTTGCTTCCTTTAGTTATCTATTCAATATTAGATTGCTTTATGTCCGGCATAAAACCCCACGGTGTAATACTGAATCGCCCACTAGAGGGAGCAAAACACAAGCAGAACAGGAGAAAATCCCCAACGCAACAGAACACAAAAGCAAAGAAAACAAGATTAAGGAAAAGCCCTATGACACGTTATGTAAAAACTATTTTCTTTAAAGGTGGATATTTAAAATAGCCCTTTTTGTTTCCCTCCTCTTGGTGAGAGGAAGAGGAGAGGGGGTGAGATCACAGACTTCCCACCCACCCTCAATAGTGCATTAAAAGGTCACCGAAGCTACAGACAGCAGGAATTGTTTCCCGTCCCTGGGGCTAAGTGGGTGTGTGTGCATTGGGGTGGGATGGGGTGGTGGGGTCCTAACAGTCTATTCCCCGCCCCAAGCACGACTCCCTCCCTTCACTAGCCTCGACACAAACTGAGAAGTGAGAGAACATAATTACAAATTAGTCACTTTAAAAAAAATTAGTTTAAAAAAATAAAACATTTGCTCTTAAAAAACAAAAACAGAAGAAGAAGAGAAGTGCCTTTTAGTGTGTTTTCCCCCCTACTGGCTCGGCCCCCATCACATTTTCAACGAGCTCCAGGCTGACGGGGGGAAAGGTAGGTGGCCTGTGATGCTACCGCACCCTGCCTCTCAGCCCCAACCCTTCCCCTCCCTCCCGTTTTCACAGCACTGTCAACTCTTCCTCGGCAGGGCTAGGGCAAGCGTTCGATCCGGGCAGGTGTCCATTGCTGATGCTGCCGTCCAGCTCCTCCTGCAGGTAGCGGCGGATCTCTTGCGGGAGGGAGAGGCTCTCCAGTTCACACTCGTGTTCGATTTGGGCTGCCAACTGCAGAAGAGGGCAGGGGGGAAGAGGAGGTGGAAATGAGCACGCCTCATTTAAGCCAAAGGCTGGCTCCACAAGCACAGTTGCCTTATGCTGATGCAGACTGCTGGTCCGTCTAACCATCTGTGACTGGTGATAAGAGGACAAGGGAAGATGCTTTTAATTGGCGATGCTGAGGCCCGGCTGCAAAGCGAGTGATCTGAGTCTAAACCAGAGGTGGGCCCAACTTGTTTAATGGAAGAGCCACACAGAATAAACATCAGATGTTTGAGAGCCTCAAGACATGAATGTTAGATGTTTGAGGGTAGGAAGGAAGGAAAATAAATAGATTAGGGAAGAGGTGGAAAGAAAGCAACTTTTACCAAATGAATTCTCTAAGCAGCTGACAGGGCAGTGGGGGCTCCAAGAGCCATGCAATATGTGTGAAAGAGCCACATGTGTTTCCTGAGCCACAGTTTGGCCACCCATGGTCTAAACCACAGCCCCGTCTTTCAAAATGAAGATGAGGCTGTGGCTCAGTGGTCTTGGCCCAGCTTGGCATGCAGAAGGTCCCAGGTTCAATCCCCGCCATCTCCAGATAGTGGGGGACCAGGTAGTAAGGGATGTGGAAGACCTCTGTCTGAGGCCCTGGAGAGCTGCTGGGGTCTGATTCAGTATAAGGCCACTTATGTGTTCATCCTTAAAAATGGAAGACTGGCAGAACAGCAGTTCAGTGGAAGAGGATCTACTGGGCATGCAGATAGTCCCAGGTCCAATCTCTGCCATCTCCAGTTAGTAGGGGACCACAGAGTCATAGAGTTGGAAGGGACCTCCAGGACCATCTAAGTGCAACCCCCTGCACAATGCAGGAAATTCACAAGTACCACCCCCTGCCCTCCCTCTCATGATCTGCCTAAATTCACAGAATCAGCATTGCTGTCAGATGGCCATCTGGCCTCTGTTTAAAAACCTACAAAGGAGGAGCCCATCACCTCCTGAGGAAGCCTATTCCATTGAGGAACCACTCTGTCAGGAAGTTCTTCCTAATGTTCAACTGAAAACATTTCTGATTGTTGGAACTCTCTGTCTGGGGCAGTGATGCTCTGTATTCTTGGTGCTTGAGAGGGGCAACAATGGGAGGGCTTCTAGTGTCCTGGCCCCACTGATGAACCTCCTGATGGCACTTGGTTTTTTTGGCCACTGTGTAACACAGAGTGTTGGACTGGATGGTCCTGATCCAACATGGCTTCTCTTATTTTCTTAGGATTTAATTTCAAAATATTGGTTCTGGTCTAACCTTTGGGGGCCATAGAAAACAACTCCACACCATCCTCTAGATGCCAGCCCTTCAAGTACTTGAAGATGGTGATCATATCACCTCTCAGTCATCTCCTCTCCAGGCTAAACATACCCAGCTCCTTCAACCTTTCATCCTAGGGTTTGGCTACCTACAGGACCAGAGAGTAGGGATGTCAAAGACCTTGACCTGAGACCTTAGAGAGCTGCTGCCAGTCTGAGTAGACCAGGGGTGACTAAAACTGCGGCTCAAGAGCCACATGTGGCCCCTAAAGCCCTCTTTGGCCAGTTTGTCTCTTTAAATCTTTTCTCCAAGTTTCCAAAAATCAAGGAGCCTTCTGAGCAGATGCCTGTTAAAAAGTAACACGGAAACATTTCTGTCCCATGGGAATTTTGTAAATTTATGTCTTCACTGATTTTTGGAAACTTTTTATTATTAATCCTGTGCCTGAGGACATTACTGAAACAGGAAGTGAAGGTTAACGGTTCTGTTGCTACTCACGGGATTAAGGAGAATGGACTATTTACTGTAAATCTGTATGCACTTCCAATTGGAATTATTCAGCATCAATTGGAACGACTGAATGTATTTGGAATGGACTTATGTACATTTACAATTGTATGCCTGTTTTATTTGAATCACTGATACAATAAGAAATCCGTAGTGATTTTGGGTCACAGTAGCCTTTTTAAGGCCAGGGTGTGTCTCAACTTAGGGTGACCTCTCTCCTCCTATTGGTTGAATGGCTGGAAGCAAGCAGAGGGGCAGCGGGCACCCTTCCCACTGTGTTGCCCCAAGCAGTCACTTGGGTGGCTTGGCAGGAGAGCTGTTGGCAGTAGAGGAGAGGACATCCACGAATGGGTTCAAATTGAGGGCGGGAAGGTACCGGCTGGATATTAGGAAGAGCTTTTTGGCAGTCAGGTTGTTCAGCGGTGGAATCGGCTGCTGAGGGAGGTGGTGAGCCCCTCCTCACTGGCAGTCCTTAAGCAGCAGCTGGACAAACAGTTGTCAGGGATGCATTGAGCAGGGGGTTGGACTAGATGGCCTGTCTGGCCCCTTCCAGCTCTTGTGATCCTGACTGGCCCTAGCAGTGCTTGTAAGTGCTTCTGTCCCACTGTGTTTCAGCCCAACACAGATTGCTTCTGCTCAGTACTTTTTTAGAGGTATATTTTCATGGGTACAATTTGGCAATCACTGGCTTTATAGATTTAGACAACCAGCAAAACGGTAAGCTGTAAACATTTTAAAGGCCAACAAAAAATTTAAATAATTCAGACGTCTTACACACAAGTCGGAGGCCGCTAAGAATACATTTGCCTCTCCGCTGAGAAGGCGTGGGGAAGAAATTTGCTCAACATGTGGAGGATTCCAACGGCACAGGGAAACATTTTTTTTTTTTTAAAGGAAACTACATTTAACCCAAAACCACTCAAACACCCCAAGGCTAGGAGATACAGCCGAAGCTTACCTGCACTTGAGACAGTAATGCAAAACCAACAATTTGCCAGCCAGCTGTGTACACAAGATCAGTGGCAAAACCACCTTAATACCTCCCCAAATGTGTGTTTAACATGGAGGAGAGAGGAAATTGCAAATTCTTGGCAGCCACTGGGAAAAAGCCTCTCAACGTTGTGACCTGGGTCGTGAATGTGATGGTGTGTGCCTGGAGCGCAGCCCATTTTCCAACATCCTTGGTATGCAGGGTGATAGCGATGATGATGATATTGGATTTATATCCCAATCTCCACTCCTGAGTTAGGAGTCCCGTGGCGCAGAGTGGTAAAGCTGCAGTACTGCAGTCCTAAGCTCTGCTCACGACCTGAGTTCAATCCCTGGCGGAAGCTAGGTTTTCTGGTAGCCGGCTCCAGGTTGACTCAGCCTTCCATCCTTCTGAGGTCAATAAAATGAGTACCCAGCTTACTGGGGGGAAAGTGTAGATGACTAGGGGAGGCAATGGCAAACCACCCCGTAAAAAGTCTGCTGTGAAAATGTTGTGAAAGCAACGTCACCCCAGAGTCGGAAACGACTGGTGCTTGCACAGGGGACCCTTTCTTTCCTTTTTTTCTCCTCTCTGAATCTCATTGTATCAGAGCAGCTCACAATCAGTGTTCCCTCTAAGCTGAGTTAGCATGAGCTAGCTCACAGATTTGTAGCCTCCAGCTCACACATTTGTGTCTTAGCTCAGAAATGATAACCCCAGAGCACACTAATTTATGCAGTAGCTCACAACTTTAATGCCAGTAGCTCACTACTTTAACACTAGTAGCTCACAAAGTGGAATTTTTGCTCATAAGACTCTTCAGCTTAGAGGGAACACTGCTCACAATTTCCTTTACCTTCTTCCCCCACAACAGATACCCTGTGAGGTTGTTGGGGCCGAGAGCTCTCCCAGAAGCTGCCCTTTCAAGAACAGCTCTACGAGAACTATGGCTGACCCAAGGCCATTCCAGCAGCTGTAAGTGGAGGAGTGGGGAATCAAACCCGGTTCTCCCAGATAAGAGTCCACGCACTTAACTACTACACCAAACAGGGTGGGTATGCAACATTCGGCCCAAAGGCAGGAAAGCCTGGGGCACTACTGTGAACCCCCAAAATCCCTCTAGGTGAGCAGCTGCCACTAGATGGCAGTGAAGAGCCTCAGTCTCTTCCCAACATGGCTGCTGTTCTTAGAAAGGAAAAGCTGTGGGTCCAGCCGTTCTTTCTTGTGTCCCCCCCCCCCCCCCCCGCCTCCCACTGCAAGCTTTATGCTTGGAAGACTCCATTCCTCCCAG
The DNA here is from genome assembly GCF_032191835.1 of Heteronotia binoei. Lineage (NCBI taxonomy): Eukaryota > Metazoa > Chordata > Lepidosauria > Squamata > Gekkonidae > Heteronotia > Heteronotia binoei. Next base: position 259,312,329 of record NC_083223.1, read on the forward strand.
GGTTGCAAACCTCCAAGTAGGGCTTGGAGATCTCCTGGAATTACAACTGGTCTCCAGGCTAGAGAGATCTGTTCTGCTGAGCATTGCCAATGCCAACTTCCAAGTGATGCAGGAAAAAAGGTAAATACCTCCGCAAGTAACCAGCCTCAGAACAGAAAAACTATAGAAAAAGAATAAATATTTATAACAATATGACGTGAAATCAATCGCAACATAGAAGCCACACCCGCACCCCAGTTTCAAAAAGGCAAAATCTTCCAAAATTACATTGCAGAGGTCCGAGTTCTGGCAGAGGAGTAGTATTCATAGGAGTCCCAAGCTCCGAATCTTCTTTATAACAATTTGATGGAAATATTCCTGTGCAGCGAGACACAAATACAACGCTACAGGGTTGTACTAAATTCCCTGTTTCACAATACAACCTCCCACGAGCCGCACAAAAGAAATAATGTAAGAAATATTACAGTCCATAAGTTAAACACTAAAATAAAATAAATATATATATGAACATTAATAACATACCTTTAGAGTTTCTTTATACACTTTACAAGAGCACTAGGCTTCAGAATTCTTGGCTCACGCAGGAGCCCAATCAGATAATGATGTACAGGTGGCATCGGGATACAGCATATTTAAAGAAGCAGACAAACTAATCCCACAGTCACTTACAACATGATATAAAGGTTACAATCAAAGAAAACACGATAGATCCCAATCATTAAGTTAATGTGGTACACAGGTTTGCAGTTTAAAAATCCAGCGCATTTCCTGCCTGAGAAGCCATTTGTTAGCATCAGTTTTGCTATGTAACTCAAAAGAAAATTTTTGCAAAACAAAAAATCTTGAGAGGCTCCTATGAATACTACTCCTCTGCCAGAACTCGGACCTCTACACTGTAATTTTGGACGATTTCGCCTTTTTGAAACTGGGGTGCGGGTGTGGCTTCTATGTTGTGATTGATTTCACGTCATGTTGTTGTAAATATTTATTCTTTTTCTATAGTTCTTCTGTTCTGAGGCTGGTTTCTCGCGGAGGTATTTACCTTTTTTTCCTGCTCCACTTTTCCGCGTTTCTCTTCTCTGTTACTTTTAACTTCCAGGTGGTGGCTGGAAATCTCCTGGGACTGCACCTGATCTCCGGATGACAGAGATCAGTCCCCCTCGAGACAATAGCTGCCTGGGAAAAACAGCCACTGTGGAAAGCAGACTCCATGGGATTATTCCCCACTGAAGACCCTCCCCACCCTCCTCAGGGTCAACCCCCAAAATCTCCAGGTAGTTCCCAACTTGGAGCTGGCAACCCTAGTTCTGCTGGTGAAAATGGCTACTGAAACCCTCCCTCCTCTGGTTCCATCCCAAATCTCCAGGAATCAAAGGTGACAGCAGTTGAGAGCCAGTCTGGTGTAGTGGTGAAGTGTGCGGACTCTTATCTGGGAGAGCCGGGTTTGATTCCCCACTCCTCTACTTGCAGCTGCTGGAATGGTCTTGGGTCAGCCATAGATCACACAGAGTTGTCCTTGAAAGGGCAGCTTCTGGGAGAGCTCTCTCAGCCCCACCTACCTCACCGGGTGTCTGTTGTGGGGGAGGAAGGGAGATTGTGAGCCACTCTGAGACTCTGAGATTCAGAGTATAGCGCAGGCTATAAATCATCATCTTCTTCTGCCTCACTGGACAGAGGCCCAGGACAGCAACAGGGTTTTTCTAATCTTCTGGAACTTGAAGGAACAGGGCTTGCAGAGCTTGCAGAGTTGGCAACCCTCGTTTCTCCTGTGCAAGACCCCCCTCGGGGTCTCCAAGAGAGAGTAAAACCTTGGGGTTTCCCAGAAGGCTGTGCTGCACTCACCCGTGGCTCTTCTTCCTCAATGAGCTGCAGGATCCCCTGGTGGCCCCCCAGTAGCTTCTCCTGTCGCCGCTTCTGGGCTTCCTCCAGCTTCGAGACAGAAAGAGAGATCACGCTCGGGGAGGAACAATTTACGTGGCACAAGAAGGGGGAACTCAGGGGTACAGGATCCCAGCAGCTTGAGAGCCTGGGGAACGTGGGCACTTCTTCTGTACTCTGGCCAATTCACGGCACCCCACCCATCTGTGCCAAGCCCTCCGTGCCCCAGCCCCCAACCCCTCTCTATTATATGCCCTCCTAGAACTACCCCCTTTGCTTTGACAGGTGGAGCCATTCAGCAGCAGATGACAACCACGGCTTATTTTACCCCCACAGAGAATCTGGGGCATGGTGTGTGGGTCCCCTTCCCTTCCTTTAGTGGTGGAAAGTGCTGTTAAATCACAGTTGACCTATGATCAGGGGGGCTAAATTGTGGCTCGGGATCCACGTGGCTCTGCTATATGTATTGTGTGGCTCTCAAAGCCCCCACTGCCCTGTCGGCTGACTCGGAAAAGACATTTCTTTCTTTAAATCACTCCATGGCTTGGAGAATGCATTTAAAGTTAAAGTTGCTTTATTTCACCTCTTCCTCCCCCATCTATTTGCCTGCCTTCCTTCCTTCCTTCCTTACTCACTCTCAAACATCTGATGTTCATGTCTTGCTGCTCTCAAACAATGAAGTTCGTTCTATGTGGCTCTTACATTAAGCAAGTTGCACCACCCCTGATCTATGGTGACCCAAGAGGGTTTTACAAGGCAAGAAACATTCAGAGGTGGTTTGCCATTGCCTGCCTCTGCATAGTGACCCTGGGCTTCTGTGGTGGTCCTCCATCCAAGTCCTGACCAGGGCCAACCTGGTTGAGCTTCTGAGATCTGATGAATTCAGGCTAGGTGGGGCCCCCCAGGTCCTTCCCTGACAACGATCCTGTAAAGTGGGGTAAACTGAGTGACTGTTTTTTGATTTTTTTCGACTCTTTTGTGGGAACTTGGGAGAAAAGGTGTTTAGATCATTTTAGACTCTGTGATCTCTCCCCTGAGTCCCTAGCAATGATGGAACTGAGGGATGCGAAAGAACTTTTGCGCCTGAGGTTGGTTGAGCTGGAATTGAGATCTGCTAGAGCTAGTCTTTCTGCGCACATTTTCTTAGGGAAGCAAGCTGAAGTACTGTCCCCAGCCAGGTATCTTTTCAACATCACTATCCCAAAATATCGGATAGCTTTCTCAAAAGCTCGACTCAACGCACTTTTCTCTTCGGTGCTTTTGGGACGTTACGCTGGGTACCCATATCTGGAAAGATTGTGCCCCTGTAATTGCAATGAGGTCGAAACAACTCCCCACATCGTTTTGCGGTGCCCAATTTACAATGACTTGAGGGCAAGATTAATCTCTCCAATTCTCGGGTCCTTGGCGGGCAGGCCGGAGGATGAGCAGATTGCCTTCCTCCTGTCTGACACTCACTCTGATGTTTCAACTAAGATTGCCCGTTTCTGTTATGTTGCTCAGTTGGAAAGGAGGGAAATTGAGAACGTAAATCTTGGCTATGAGTTTTAACAATATGTGAAATAGTTGGCGTGAGGAACTCTGTGTAAGAGGTGATGGGTTTGTTTTTATGATTTTGTTTCTGTTTGTATTAAGCTGGTCGGATGACCGTGAATAAAAGTACTAAAAGTACTACTACTACTGAGTGACTGGCGTTAGGTCTTCCACAGAGCTTAGCATCAGAAGTGGGGATTTGAACTCAGGCCTCCCTAGCCTGACGTTCTGACCATGACACTGACTCATTTCCCTTTGAAACCCAGAACAGAACATTTGAAGCATGTGTGTTTGTGGGGACAACGGACCTGAGACACTCACCCTGCGAATGGAGTTCACTGACTCAGTAATATGTCGTCTGTTTATCTCCGTCAGCTCTCTAAGGGGAAAGAAGTAAAGATACAATTTATCAGCAACAGCCTCCCTCCTGGTGTGTAAACCCACCCAGGTGTAGATCCTCCAGAAGGAGTACCTGGGAACCAAATAGGAACAGAACCAGAGCTTTCTTTGTAGCAGGAACTCCTTTGCATATTAGGCCACACACCCTGATGTAACCAATCCTCCTGAAGCTTATGGTAGGTCCTGTACTAAGAGCCCTGTAAACTTTTGGAGGATTGGCTACATCAGGGGTGTGTGGCCTAATATGCAAAGGAGCTCCTGCTACAAAAAAAGACCTGATCAGAACTGATACTGCCGTCACGTCCCCTAGGCAAATCATGTGACATCTGCCAACTCTGACAAAATAGCTACTGTACCAACACGTACTCAGCCTACCATTCTAGGCCCAGGGTCCTCAGTCATTCCCATCTTGGGCTCCCACCGCTCCGTTTCTCAGACCTTTCTGGTCCCCTACAGGCCACCTCTCTCCCTCATCCCCCTCTTCCAGCATGGAAAGAGTTGTCACCTCTCCCCATCTGCTCCCCACTTCTGCTTCAACTCACACGTCTTTTTTACTCTTCTCGCGGGATTTGGCCTCTGTGATGCTGTTGTGCCGTTTTCGGTCCAGGATTTTCTGAAGCTCTTTCTTCTCTCTGTTGTGGGGGAGAGGGGCATGAGAGGAGAGGAGACGCCAGAAGGTTACCCAAGAGGGGTGGGGTAGAACCCGCCTCTTCCGCTCCACCCCAAGCAGTACTCACTTCTCACTGATCTCCTTCAGTTTCTTCAGCTGGGCAGCTTGACAGTCGTGGGCAATCTCTCTCAGGCGCTGTTGGGCCTGCAGAAAAACAAAAGTACTGCGTTAGATATCCCTTCTTGTTGTTGTTTATTAATGTGCCAAATTCCCAGGCAAATTCCAGGACATTCAATGGGTAACCTCAAAGTAGGTGTTATTGTGATCAGTCAACCAACATCTTGTGGCCATCTCTGCCCAAAGGACATCCAGCTTGCCTCGACCAGGGCCAGGGCTTTTTCGAATCAGCTCCCCATAGAGATTCGGGCCCTACCAGATTTACTACCATTCCGCAGGGCTTGCAAATATAGAGCTATTCCGCCGGGCTTTTGGTAGAGGCCAGCAGGCGTCCTTACCTCACAGCTTATACCATCTATTTGTCTTCCCTTAACTTACCATTTTGACTATTAGATTTCAGGCCGACATCTGTGTTTTAATCTGCAAAATGTGCCTGCACCGCCTATGCTGTATTTTATCTTGTTGTGCTTGTTTTGATTGTTTTATTATTATTTTATTGTTGGGTTTTAACTGTTCTTTATTATGTCTGTAATCCACCCTGAGCCTGTTATGGGAAAGGGCAGAATATAAATCTACTAAATAAATAAACTTTCAAAAATAAATGGAAAAGGAAATTGCTGAATTACAAATTATTACAACACTCGGAACAAACTTGTCCCCAAGACTCAACAGGGATATTGTTTTTTTCTATCTCATTACATATGCTAAACCCATTCCCACCAAATAGAATTACACATCCACTGTATTCTAATGTATTTCCTTTTTGTATTAGTATTTTGGAATCATGTTTGTTAATACTAGTCTACATGTTAGAATGGAATTTTCAAACAGAAACACCTCTAAAAAAAGATGTTAGTTTAACCCATGCTTGAGAGGAGATCAATGCAGCACAACAACAAACTCTAAATTACGTAATTACTCTTTTACAATTAAGAAACCTAATGACATAGGCTCACCATCAGTCTCCAATTCTACATGTTTACTCCCTTTGCTATCCCCTCCACACGTTGAACCCAGGCAGATGATAACAAGAAAACAAACTTGTCATTCTTTTAATCTGTTAAAAACATTTTCTCCATTTTGCACACCAGTTCACTGCCCACTCTCTATATGTAGGACTGCTGCATTCCATTCCATTGTCTGACAAAGTCTGCTGGGCACATAAAAACTCACACCTTGAATCGGCTTTTTTTGTAGCAGGAACTCCTTTGCATATTAGGCCACACACCTCCCTGATGTAGCCAATCCTACAAAAGCTTAGAGGGTTCTTCTTACAGGGCCTGCTGTAAGCTCTTGGAGGGTTGGCTACATCAGGGGGTGTGGCCTAATATGCAAAGGAGTTTCTGCTACAAATAAAGCCCAGCCTTGAATTCAACTTTGTTGGTCTTAAAGGTGCCACTAACTTTGTTCTATTGCTTCAGACCAACACAGTTACCCACCTGGATCGACACACTCTGGGCTCAACTGGTATGCACTGAACACTGCCATGTAGCTGCCTCAGACCCAGTCACACACCCTGGTCTATCAAGGTCAGTACTGTCTACTGGAGAGCCAGTTTGGTGTAGTAGTTAAGTGTGCGGACTCTTATCTGGGAGAACCAGGTTTGATTCCCCACTCCTCCACTTGCACCTGCTGGAATGGCCTTGGGTCAGCCATAGCTCTGGCAGAGGTTGTCCTTGAAAGGGCAGCTGCTGTGAGAGCCCTCTCCAGCCCCACCCACCTCACAGGGTGTCTGTTGTTGGGGAGGAAGGGAAAGGAGATTGTAGGCAGCTCTGAGACTCTGTCCTTGAAAGGGCAGCTGCTGTGAGAACCCTCTCAGCCCCACCCACCTCACAGGGTGTCTGTTGTGGGGGAGGAAGGTAAAGGAGATTGTGAGCCACTCTGAGACTCTTCGGAGTGGAGGGCGGGATAGAAATCCAATATCTTCTTCTTCTTTGATTGGCAGCAGCTCTCTAGATTTCTCAGGGCAAAGACCTTTTGCATCATCTGTTATCTGAGGAAGGGGCTGTGGCTCAGTAGCAGAGCATCTGGGTCCTGGCTTCAATGCCTGTCATTTCCAGTTAAAATTGACTCACAGTAGGTGGTGATGTGACAGCCCCCTGCCTAAGACCCAGGAGAGCTGCTGCCAGTCTGAGTGGACAAGGGGTGTCAAACCCATTTATTATGTGGGCTGAATCTGACATAAAGGAGACCTTGTCAGGCTGGGCCATGTGGGTACCTATTTAAGATTAGGTAGCAGAAATATAAACTTTATAAAGGACACAGACAAACACAATGAAAAATTTAAAAAAAACCCTTAAAACATCAGCATTCAACTTAAAGACACTTTCTTGGTACTTGTTTATCTTAAAGGCACTTTCTTGGTACTTGTTCCATGGGATTCAGGGAACTGGGCAAAGGAAGCTCTGGCTCTTTCTTTCCTTCCCCAGAAGATCAGGAGGGGAAAGAGCCTCAGCCAATAGAAGGAAGAGAGGCTTGGCTCAGTAGCTCTGCTGTGCAACTGAGCAATCCTTGCAAAGCTAGTTGTTACACAGAGGGAAGCAAGAGAGAGGGAGAAGGAAGCAAATGACAGCCAGTTGCTCGGGGGGCCTGATACAGCCCCCAGGCTGCATGTTTGACACCCCTGGAGTAGATAATACTGACCTTGATGGACTGATTCAGTATAATGGTCTGATTCAGTATAAGGCAGCTTTGTTTTTATACTGTGCCCAGGCTGAATTGTATACCTTGGTTTCTCTAATGCCACTTGTTATTTATTTTGTTTTTCTTTTTTCGGGATGGGTCTCTGACCGTATTAAACTTGACTTGACTTGCAGCTTCGTATGAATGTAAGAAACATACAAAGACCCTGCAGGATCAGACCAATGATTCCTCTAATCCAGCCTCCTGTCTCACACAGCAGCCAACCAGTTCCTCTGAAGGACCAACAACAGGGCACAGAGGCTGAGGCCTTCCTGTGATGCTGCCTCTGGGATTCAGAGGTTTAGTGCTTCTGAACATGGAGGTTCCCCTCAGTCACCATGGCCAGTAACCACAGATAATTTACCCTCCCTGGATCCATCTAATCCCTTTTAAAGCTGTTTTATTTCTGTGTCCATCACTGCATCCTCTGGCAGCAAATTCCACATTTTAATCGGTCTCTGGGTGACCCGATTATTTGGACTGACTCACTAAAGGAAGCCATGGCCCTCACTTTGCAAGACCCTAGCAAGGCTGTTAACTGTACAATGGTTTGGAGGTCATCATTTCACCAGGTGGCTGCAAGGCAGAAATGACTTGATGGCATGGAATGCATCATCCGCTCCTTCAAAATGCAGAGGCCAACAATTGAACCTGGGCCTTTCTGTAGGTACAGCAGATATTCTACCTGCCCTTTGCAGAGCTGTTACTGGAGTTCTGGCGCAGAGTTTGGGAAACACCCACTGTGAACCTCTTCTGCTTCCAATGTTTCTAGTGTGATCACACTCCCCCAAGAGAAAGGGGATTTCTGGGCAGACCCTTCACATTATTCTGTAATATTGTTGGAACTCTCTGTATGGGGAAGTGATGCTCTGTATTCTTGGTGCTTTGAGGGGGGGAACAGAGGGAGGGCTTCTGGTGTCCTGGCCCCACTAGTGGACCTCCTGATGGCACTTGGGTTTTTTGGCCACTGTGTGGCACAGAGTGTTGGACTGGATGGGCCACTGGCCTGATCCAACATGGCTTCTCTTATGTTCTTAATTCCTTGAGGACTAGGAATTTGGATCTCTGTTTCATTTCAAACCCACAGGGGTGTGGCTTTTCAAAGGAAGCACTGGAGTTTCAACTCAGATCATGACTTCTTGGTGTGGATGCTTTGCTGTCCTACTGGCTCTAAGGAGGTGTGGTTTAGAGCCAAGCATTGTAACAGTCCTTCCCAAACCCGCCCCCGCTTAGGTCACCTGGTGCAGATGTTCCCGCTTGCAGTCTCTCTCCAGCTGGTGCTGGGCCTCCCGCAGCTGGAGCAGCCCCTGCATCTGCCACTCCTGCAGCTCCAGCATCCGGCGGGTCATTTCCTGCCCCTGGCCTTGCCGTAGGGCCTCCACAGAGCTCAGGGAGCCACGGGGGGACCTGGTGGAGGGGAAGGGAGAGAAACACATGTAGGCAGAGGGGATGACCTGCAAGCCAGGGGAGAAGGGGGATGGATGGGGGAGGCGTACTGCAAACTAGGGCTGAATGGGAGGCTGGTGGGAGTTGCGGGGCTGGGCTGCCCAGCCTCTTTCCTTAATCAGCGCCTCCAGCCACTTTGCCTCTGGGGCAAGCTCCAGCCTTCCACCCCATGTCCATCTTCTCAGCTTTAATCTTGCCACCCCACACTGACTTGGGACCAGTACAGTGGTGCCTCAAGCTTCTTTTCTATTCCCTGCTAGCCTCCCTCCACCAGCAACTATTCTTTTGCCCTCCCCAGTGGGATCCCAGTGGTCACACCTTCAAACCTGGCACCTTTCACAAGAACACGAAAAGCCTCTGCCCTGTAAGGCAGCAACACGTGGAAGCGTGCGCTCTGATGCAGTGCTCCTCGACTGTGAGGCCCCGCTTGCTCCCACCATGTCTGCAATGCAAGGCAGCCCCTTACCCCTCCCGGCTCCGCTGCCGGCTCCTTTCCACCTGGGACAGCTGTGCATTCTGCTTCTTATTCAGGCTGCAGATCTTTTTCATGTGCTTCCGCCGCAGCTCCTTCAGCTCCCGGTACTGCTTCTTCAGCAGTTTCACGAAAGCTTTGTGCTGCCTCAGCTCTTCCACCGATTGTGGGGAGACCTCTGAGAAAGAAGAGTCTGCATTCAGTTCTGTGCATGCATGGAAAGTGCGGTCGAGTTTCAGCTGACATACAGAGAAGGAAGGCAGTGTTTTTGAGGCAAGAGATGAACTGAGGTGGGCTTGCTGTAGCCAGCCTCTGCTCAGCAATCCTGGACTTACTTCATAGAATCATAGAGTTGGAAGGGACCTCCAGGGTCATCTAGTCCAACCCCCTGCACAATGCAGGAAACACACAAACACCTCCCCCTAAATTCACAGGATCCTCATTGCTGTCAGATGGCCATCTAGCCTCTGTTTAAAAACCTCCAAGGAAGGAGAGCCATCACCTCTCAAGGAAGCCTGTTCCACTGAGGAAATGCTCTGTCAGGAAGTTCTTCCTGATGTTGAGCCGGAAACACTTTTGATTTAATTCCAACCCATTGGTTCTGGTCCTACCTTCCTTGATGGTCTCCCGTCCGGGGACTAAGCTGAGGCTGGCCATGGTTAGTTTCCAAAATCTGATGAGATCAGGGCAAAACCATCACATCACAGTTGACTTACACCGATCCACAGGGTGTCCAAGGCAAGAGATGGAGCAGAGGTGGTTTGCTCCATCTCTTGCCTTGGACACCCTGTGGATCGGTGTAAGTCAACTGTGATGTGATGGTTTTGCCCTGATCTCATCAGATTTTGGAAACTAACCATGGCCAGCCTCAGCTTAGTCCCCGGACGGGAGACCATCAAGGAAGGTAGGACCAAGAGAGAGATCTTGGGGTCGTGGTAGATAATTCACTGAAAATGTCAAGGCAGTGTGCGTTTGCAATAAAAAAGGCCAACGCCATGCTGGGAATTATTAGGAAGGGAATTGAAAACAAATCAGCCAGTATCATAATGCCCCTGTATAAATCGATGGTGCGGTCTCATTTGGAGTACTGTGTGCAGTTCTGGTCGCCGCACCACAAAAAGGATATTATAGCATTGGAGAAAGTTCAGAAAAGGGCAACTAGAATGATTAAAGGGCTGGAACACCTTCCCTATGAAGAAAGGTTGAAACGCTTAGGGCTCTTTAGCTTGGAGAAACGTCGACTGAGGGGTGACATGATAGAGGTTTACAAGATAATGCATGGGATGGAGAAAGTAGAGAAAGAAGTACTTTTCTCCCTTTCTCACAATACGAGAACTCGTGGGCATTCGATGAAATTGCTGAGCAGACAGGTTAAAACGGATAAAAGGAAGTACTTCTTCACCCAAAGGGTGATTAACATGTGGAATTCACTGCCACAGGAGGTGGTGGCGGCCACAAGCATGGCCACCTTCAAGAGGGGGTTAGATAAAAATATGGAGCAGAGGTCCATCAGTGGCTATTAGCCACAGTGTGTATGTGTGTGTGTGTGTGTGTATATATATATATATATATATATTTGGCCGCTGTGTGACACAGAATGTTGGATTGGATGGGCCATTGGCCTGATCTAACATGGCTTCTCTTATGTTCTTATGTTCTTATGCTGTAGCCTGCCACTGCGTAGCAACCTTGGACTTCCTTGACCATCTTCCATCCAATGTTCCCTCTAAGTGGAGTCTTGTGAGTAGAAATTCTACTTTGTGAGCTACTAGCATAAAAGTTGTGAGCTACTGCATAAAATTGGTTTGCTCTGGGGCCATTTTTCATGAGCTAAGACAAAAATGTTTGAGCCAGAGGCCAAAAAAATGTGAGCTAGCTCGCACTAACTCAGCTTAGAGGGAACACTGCTCCCATCCAAGTACTAACCGGGGCCGCCCCTGCTTAGCTTCTGAGATCCGACAGGCTCGGCTAGCTTCAGGTATCCAGATCAGTGTAATTCAGCTCTACTAGTAAGCAAACGGTGCTTTGCATCAGTATAAATACACACAAACACAAAAGAGTCAGAGAAACTGACTAAACCAGCGGTGGCCAAACTGCAGCTTGGGAGCCACACGGAGCTCTTTCACATACATTGTGTGGCTCTCAAAGCCCTTACTGCTCTGTTGGCTGGCTTGGAGAAGACACTGGTCTCTTTAAATCACTTCTCCAAATCCAGCAGTCTGCAGCTTAGAGAAGGAATATAAAGTTAAAGTTGTTTTATTTCCACTTCTCCCTCCCTCCTCTCTCACCCCATCTATTTGCTTTCCTTCCTTCCCTCTTCCGACATCTGATGTTCATGTATTGTGGCTCTCAAATATCTGACGGCTGACATTTATTCCGACGGTCACATCTTGCGGCTCTCAAATGTCTGACATTTATTCTGATGTTCACGTATTACGGCTCTCAAACATCTGACAATTATTCTATGCGGCTCTTACGTTAAGCAAGTCTGGCTACCTCTGGACTAAACACCCACTAGGCTCTGTATGAATATCTTCAAGTTTCTCTCCCCAGCCATTAATTATCACAGACTTGATTTAAAAAGGAAATAAAACCCCACTGCTATGAAAACTGGGGATGTCTCAGAGCAGTGAGCCCTGCATTGCTGTGTTGCCACGTGGAACAGTCTCTGCTCTGACCCCTTTCAGTCCAACAATTCCAGGGCATTTTTGGTAGAAAATCCCCAGCAGGAACTCATTTGCATATTAGGCCACACCCCGGCCCCAAGCCAGCCATGGGCGTTCCTGCTTAAAAAAAGCTTGAACAATTCTAAGGTGCATGCCCTATGCTGCCAGTACTGGCTCAAGCCTTTTCCTTACCTGCTAGGACGCTGGCGATCAGATCGTCCCTCTGCACTACAGGATTGGAAGAGAAGGCCGAAAAGAAAACAACAGAGAAAACAGTTCAATTGGGGAGCAGGATATGAAAGCCCTTAAGAGAGGGGTCTGGAGACAGAGGAGGGAAGCACCTGTTCAAACGATTTGCCCACCTGAGGACGAATTTGTGGTAGGATGTGCTCCCCCCCCTCCCCACCCGCAAGCATGGGACAGTGTTCTGCAGTGGACCCCAGTTTGCTACAGGGAGGAAACAGGATGGGGAGGGACTGTGGCTCAGTGGCGGAGAATCTGCTTGGTATGCAGAAGGTCCCAGGTTCAATCCCCCAGCATCACCGGCCAAAAGGATCAGGTTAATGTGAAAAGATCTCTGCCCGAGACCCTGGAGAGCTGCTGCCAGTCAGAGCAGACAATACTGACTGGCAGAATAAAGCCGCTTTGAATGATCCTGACAGCACGAGCCCTGCTAGATGTGTCTGGAATATTCGCAAAAAGTAGACAAGGAAAGGCCTGAAGTTCTTGCACTGCAGGGGGTTGGGCTAGATGACCCTGGAAGTAGGGCTGCCAGGTCCAGTTCAAGAAATATCTGGGGACTTTGGGAGTGGAGCCAGGAGCAAGGTTGTGATAAGCATGACTGAACTCTGAAAAGAGTTCTGGCCATCACATTTAAAGGGACTGCACACTTTTTAAATGCCTTCCCTCCTTTGGAAATAATGAAGGATAGGGGCACCTTCTTTCAGGGCTCATAGAATTGGACCCCCTAGTCCAATCTTTTTAAATTGGTGGGTGTTTTGAGGAGAGGCACTGGATGCTATGCTGCAAATTTGGTGCCTCTACCTCAAAAAACAGCCCCCTGAGAGCCCCAGTTATCCATGAATCAATTCTCCATTATACCCTATGGGAATCGGTCTCTATAGGGAATAATGGAGTGCCCAGCAGACATCCCCCCTCCCACTTTCTGATGACCCTGAAGTGGAGGGAGGGCCTTCAAACCAGGGGACCCTCTGCCCCTACCTGGGGATTGGCAACCCTACCTGTAGGTTCCATCCTACTCTATCACTCTATGATACCAAGAAACAGTGTGGGGCTGTGATTAGCATACTGGACTAAGGCCCAGGGGACCTGAGTTCAATTCCTCACCCTTGCCAGGAAATCCAGTGTGATCTTGGTCTAACCAACTTTGTAGGGTTGTGATAATAAAATAAGCGAGGGGAGGGATCCATACATGATGGCTTGACATCCTTAAGAGGAAAAAGGCGCCGAAAGAGGGAACAGGGTGGGCAACAAACACTAGTGTTATTTGGGATCCCAACTACGGGATCTAGCCCTCCCCTACCTTCTACGAGAACTGTGCTCATGCACCTTTTTAGACTTTACCTTGGCTGGGGACCACACTGGGGGTCCGGGAAGGGGTCATCGAAGCCGGTGGGGACTTGCACGCTTCTTCAGGGGGGGAGGAGCTTGCATCAGAGCGGCTTCTCCCCAGGGGCTCCCGTGGCTTCTCTGCGCACTCCTGAGGGCAAGGTTGGAGAAGGGGAAGAAGAGGAAGACAGTAGATTTATACCCCACACCTCTCTGAATCAGAGTCTCACAGTGACTTACAATCTCCTTTTCCTTCCTCCCCCAAAACAGACACTCTGTGAGGTAGGTGGGGTTGAGAGAGCTCTCCCAGAAGCTACCCTTTCAAGGGCAAATCTGCGAGAGCTATGACTGACCCAAGGCCATTCCAGCACCTGCGAGTGGAGGAGTGGGGAATCAAACCCGGTTCTCCCAGATAAGAGTCTGCACACTTAACCACTACACCAAACTGGCTTGAGATTCCCCAAATGCTGCCACTCTCCTGATCCTTCTTCTGTTGCTGCCCAGCGGGCAGCACCCCAGTGGACTTAATCCTGTTATTGACTGGCCCCGTCCCCCAGCATCCCTCACCTCGTTCTCTCCCATCAGGGCTGCCAACTGTTTCGCCCGTTGGTCCATTAAGCTGACGTGTTTGATGGGGTTGATCAGAGCCTCCGCATAATCTGAGGAAGAAGGAGAATTAAGAAGAAGACTGCAGATTTATGCCCCGCCCTTCTCTCTGAATCAGAGACTCAGAGTGGCTTACAATCTCCTATATCTTCTCCCCCCACAACAGACACCCTGTGAGGTGGGTGGGGCTGAGAGGGCTCTCACAGCAGCTGCCCTTTCAAGGACAACCTCTGCAAGAGCTATGGCTGACCCAAGGCCATTCCAGCAGGCACAAGTGGAGGAGTGGGGAATCAAACCTGGTTCTCCCAGATAAGAGTCCACGCACTTAACCACTACACCAAACTGGCTCTCTCGTGGGATTCCCCACCACACGTGGGATTCCCCACCAGAGGTTATAGCAATGGCCGCAGGCATAGGCAGTTTTAAAAAGGGGGTTGATAGATTCATGGAGGACAGGTCTGTCGGTGGATATCGGCCATGGGGACTTAAGGGAACCTCCACATTCGAAGGCAGTCAGCCTCTGAATCCCAGAGCCAGGAGGCAATATCAGTGGAAGGCCTTCCCTCCATGCCTGCTGTTGGCCCTCCAGAGGAACTGGTTGGCCACTGAGTGAGACAGGATGCTGGACAAGAAGGGCCACTGGTGTGATTCAGCAGGTTCTTATGGCATGTAATAGGGATTTGTTTTAATGGTGTGCATGAAAAAAATGAATGGGCCATCATTCTTTGATTAAATAATAATAAATCACCAGGGCTCAGTCAAGCAGATCTGCACGTGGTAAAATACAAAGCATTCTGAAGAGATGACAGCCGCAACACACATGCACCAAAAGAGGCATTCCAGCTTCTCTCGCATAGGGGAGGGAATGCCTCTTCTTCTAAAGTTGCATTTGCCACCTGATGTTTTCTGTAAGCGTTTTGTGAAAAACACATCCTTTAAAAATCTACTGCTCCAACTGCAGCAACCTTTTAGGCAATTAATCTACTCAAGTATTACAGCACACAACCCCCCCAAAAAAATTAATTGACCCACACAGCTCTTCAACAAATACACATTCATGACAATTTGCCCTATGGAGCCCTTGCCTTGCTCCTGAATATGCCTGGCGCCCCACTCCCCCAATCTCTTCTCCCCCTTCTGCCCATTGGATTCCTCCCTCGACTTTCTCAGAACCTCCCCTGAATTTGGGACGATTATCTCAGTCTTGGGAAATTCATGGAAGATGAGCCTGTCAATAGCCACCCGGCTACCACCAGGGCTTCTTTTGCAGCAGGAACTCCTTCGCATATCAACCTCTGATGTAGCCAAACCTCCAAGAGCTTACAGTAGGCCCTGTAAGAAGAGCCCTGTAAGCTCTTGCAGGATTAGTTACATCAGGGGGTGTGGCCTAATATGCAAACGAGTTCCTGCTACAAAAAAAGCCCTGGCTACCACTACTCAACATGGGAGCCATTTTTCAGAGGCAGTACTGGACAACAGGTAACAGGGATGAAGAATGAGGGAGGGCCTTAGTTTTCATAATCCTTGCCCTTTGGGCTTTCCACAGACTTCTGGTCTGACCCAGCAGGGCTCTGGCTATGTTTATATTCATCTACCTATCTCCAGAAAGGGACTGAACAAAAACAGACTTCTGCTCTTACTCAGCAGGGCTCTGGCTATGCTTTTATTCATCTACTTATCTCCAGAAAGGGACTGAACAGAAACGGACTTCTGGTCTGACCCAACAGGGATCTGGCTACATTCTTATTCATCTTCCTATCTCCAGAAAGGGACTGAGCAGAAAGAGGCTTGACTCTACAGTGAGGCCCTCTCCCCAAGCGCCCAGTCCAACCATTCAATTACTTTGGTGATCATCCGGAATATAGTCGTAGGCCTCCGTATAGACCAGCAAAGCTGGGAGACAAAGCGGTTGATTGCTTTCGCTGCGCAGGCAAATGTAGTGATACCCTGCAAGGAAGAGGGAGGAAGAAATTCAAATAAGGCAGAGTTAGTGGGTGGAGGGGGAATTCAGGAAACAGTGGTGCATAGGTCAGGCTTTGGCCTTTGGTAGTGCATTTGACTTTGAAGGCATCATAAATGAGTTCCCATCACCTTTTTTTAAATAAAAAGTTTAATGTTTGACAATGCTGCATGCTCTATAATAAATATGCTCCTTGTAGAAACCAACACAGGAATCTTAAAAAAAACCCACTCGAGTATGATAAATATACAAAACTAACAACTGGCAGAGTGAAGACTAGGGGTTGGGTCTGAAGCCATCACATGGGCAACAGTTCTTGGGGCAGAACTCTCCTACTGCTGCCTGCTATGCTCCCCACAGGCTCCCCTGAATGCAGCTCCCAGTGTCCCAGACCCTGGGGGAGGGGATGGAGGAATTGGCAGAAATCCACCCAACTCCATGCAAGCAGAAAAAAAGATCTGTATAAAATGAAGTGTAGCCAGAATGGTCCTGCTGTGGATAGCCCAGGCAAGCCGGATCTCATCCGATCTTGAAAGCTAAGCAGGGCCAACTCTGGCAAGTACTTGGATGGGAGACCTCCGAGGAATACCAGCAGTCAGGAAGACAGTGGCAGGCTTTATTCAGTCACCTCTCTGGATATCCTCCAGGCCCCCAGTAGGGATCAGTCGCCAAAAGACGCCATGACTTCCAGGTGCAGACACATGCCCCCAACCCATCACACAAACATATAAGAATCCAAAAATACCCCCTCTTCCCCAAAAGAGGAGCCAGGATCCAAGCCTATGTACACATTTTAACATATTTAGACAAGTCAGTGCCCAGGCTAGCCCGACCTGCTCAAATCTTGGAACCTAAGCAGGGCTGGTTAGCACTTGGATGAGAGACCAGTGAGAAGTCCAGGATCTCTGTGTAGAGAGAGGTAGACAGCGGCAAACCACCTCTGTTCATCCCTTGACTTGAAAACCCTTGAGGGGGCTGCCGTAAGTCAATGGCAACTTGACTGCACTTTACACCACCAAGGATGGTGGTTAATATAACAGCCGCATAGAATAAATGTCAGATGTTTGAGAGCTGCAAGACATGAACGTCAGATGTTTGAGGGAAGAGGAGGGGAGGGGGGAAGGGCGGAAGGAAAATAGATGGGGGAGGGATAGAGAGGTGGAAAAAAGCAACTTTAATGCATTGTCCAAGCTGCCAACCAATGGGGCTGTGGGGGCTTCGAGAGCCACACAATGTGTGTGAAAGAGCCATACGTTAGCTCCCAAGCCACAGTTTGGTCAGCCCTGCTTACACTTAACAGATGAAAAAAAAAATCCTTTTCTTCCCCAGAGATCTCCTTCTGTGACTTGACTGCACTTTCCACCACCAGGGAATTCAGTGAACAAAGTCTGAGTCCAGGGGCACCTTTAAGAGGTGCCCAGCAGCACTACACAATTTCCATTAGCATCGAAGAGGCTCACCTCCAGGCAGATAGCAGTGCAAGACCTTAGAAAGAGTCTTATGACACACTGTTCTCTGCATGCGTGCATGTGTGGGCATGCGCATAACCAGGGCTTTTTTTGTAGCAGGAACTCCTTTGCATATTAAGACACCTCTGATGTACCCAGTCCTCCAAGAGATTACAGTAAGAACAGCCCAGTAAGCTCTTGGATTGGCTACATCAGGGGTGTGTGGCCTAATATGCAAAGGAGTTCCTGCTACAAAAAAAGCCCTGTGTGACATGACATAACATTTATTATGACTCAAGCCTTTGGAGACTAAAGCCCAATTCAGAAGCAAGGAGCGTGCCTATAGTTGGCAAATTAATTACACTCACACTTGCAGAGAAACCAATGTAGGGGGGGGGGGGGAACATGCCAAGAACAGAGCCAAAATGAAATAGAAAAAAGCATGATGCAGGGTTGGGTTTCTATGCAGAGGCCAAATGTATACAAGATAAGAAGTCTCTGGGATAGATTAGCATAACATAGTGAGGGCAAAACAATACTATCACAGTATTATCATTCTTATCTGGTTTGGGCTCTGCATAGAAATTACTAAGGTGCGCTATTTATTCTGTGCATTTCATGGCCTTTGGTTCCAGCTGTTGACATTCATGCCCAATTGAGTCCTCTCCGAAAGCCTGCCTGGTGTGGCTGTTAAGAGCATCAGATCAGGATCAAGGAAAGAGGAGGAAGTCCAGGTTCCAACCCCCGCTTACTGGGTGACCTTGGGCCAATCGAATTCTGCTCTGGCCACTTAAACTACCTCAGAGGGCTGCTGTCGTGAGGGTAAGAACATAAGAGAAGCCATGTTGGATCAGGCCAGTGGCCCATCCAGTCCAACACTCTGTGTCACACAGTAGCCAAAAAAAAGCCAGGGTGCCATCAGGAGGTCCATCAGTGGGGCCAGGACACTAGAAGCCCTCCCACTGTTGCCCACCCCCCCAAAAAGCACCAAGAATACAGAACATCACTGCCCCAGACAGAGAGTTCCAACAATACCCCGTGGCTAACAGCCACTGATGGGAAGAGAGAGTGTTGGAATCCGCTTTGGTGCAAACAGGTAAAGAGGTGAACGCAAGCAGTTTGGATAAAGGTCTCAGATCTGCCAACTGAGGATAATAATACTTTGTGGCGGTGGCAGTGGAAAGCGCCTTCCAGTCACAGCTGACTTGCGGCGGGTTTGCAAGGCAACAGAGGTGGGTTGGCCACTGCCTGTTCCTGCATCATGCCCCTGGTATTCCTTGGAGGCCTCCCATCCAAATACTTGCCAGTGCCAGTCCTGCTTGGCTTCTGAGATTGGATGAGATCGGGCTAGCCTGGGCCACCCAGGTCAGGGTAATAATACTTCATGGCTCTGACAAATTGGGCCCTGGACCACGAACACTTGTGCTATGACAAGCTACTGTGAGTGCCAGTGTGAGGCAGAGGTTAGAGCAGGCGTGTCAAACTCATGAGGGCTGGGTTTGACGTAAGTGAGACCTTGATGGGCCAGACCATGTCAGGCTGGGCCATGTGAGTACCTATTTAAAACTAGGTGGCAGAGATCTAAACTTTATAAATGACACAGACAAACACAATTAATTTTTAAAAAACTTTAAAACATACTTAAAACATTAGCACTCTTTGGTCTCAAAAGTGCTTAACTTAAAACTTCCTTGGCTTTCCCTGATGCCACACTTAAAACATTAGCACTCTTTGGTCTTAAAAGTGCTTTCTTTGTATTTCTCCCATGAGATCCAGAGAACTGGGCAAAGGAAGCTCTGGCTCTTTCCTTCCTTCACCAGGGGACCAGGAGAGGAAGGAACCTCAGCCAACAGAAGGAAGAGAGGCTTGGCTCAGTAGCTCTGCTGTGTGATTAAGAGAGCCTGCTCTGCCTTCCCCCTTCCAGCCAATGAAGAAAATAGAGGTTTTGCTCTGTAGCTCCTGAGCGATTGAGGAAGCCTGGCAAAGCAAGTTGTGATGCAGAAGGAAGCGAGAGAGAGAGAGAGAGAGAGAGAGATGGAAGCGGATGACAGCCAGTTGCTCAGGGGCCTGATAGAAGCCCTCTGGGGACCTGATTCAGCCCCTGGGCCGCATGTTTGACACCCCGGGTTAGTGTAATGGATTAAAATCTGGGAGATCTGACTTCAAGCCCCCTCTCTACCGTAGCACCATTGTCTTGGTGCTCCTGCTAAGATTTTGCTGCTAAAGATAAGCAGTTTTTTAGGTTATGCCCCATTGAGTCTGTGTGGTGTGGGCAGCGAGATAAAATACTGAACTGGCATCAGGGAGAGCCAAGGAAGCTTGCTGGGTAGCCTTGGGCCAGTCACATGCTCTCAACCTCACAGGGTTGTTGTGTGTATAAAATGGAGGGGAGAAGAACACTGTTTTTAATTTCCATCGGGGACAAAGGTAGAGCACCAACAAGTAAATAAATAAAACAGCGCCTCCCAAGAGCTTTACCCAAAATAAGCCAACATGTCCCTGCCCCAAGAATTGTACAGAGGGAGCAGTGAATGAGGGGAAGAGCTGGCATTCATTCCAATCATTTGGTCTTCAAGTTTTGGATTGTGGCTAAGAGTCTTTCAAGCGGCTCAAGGATTATTTGATGGAAGATTTCCAAAGCTTGGGAGAGATTTTGTGATGTGGCACAAACATCCTGAGCCAACCAATTTCCAGAAAACAGCCTGGCCTGACCAGGCCTCAGCACTCCTGATGGTGCTAAGCAGTGCTTTTTTTTTGCATATTAAGCCACACACCCCTGATATAGCCAATCCTTCATGAGCTTACAGGGCACTTCTTACAGGGCCTACTGTAAATTTCAGGAGGATTGGCTACATCAGGGGTATGCGGCCTAATATGCAAAGGAGTTCCTGCTACAAAAAAATTTCCTGGTGCTAACTGTCCTGTTGCAATGCATTGTGGGACATAGCACAAGATGGGAACTCCTCAACAAGCATGCTGACTGTGTGTGGGGGGAGATGTGGCACACCTCACCTGAGCGGATGGCAGAGACTGGCAGTATCCTGTGCCCCACAAACTTGCCTCCTTCTTCAAAGACAGCTATGCGGAGTGAGGCCAGTGTAGGAAGCACCACCTGAGAGTAAAGATGAAGACAGGGTTGTTCTTTTGGTTGGGGGAAGGGGGAGACAGTGATCTGTGACCTTTCCACACAGGTAAACTCCTCATGGAGTTTACCACATCAAAAGAGTTGGAACAGGGTCTAAACAGCACTTTTAGGTAAGAAAAAGTTCCTGGATGAGAGCGCTTGACCTATTTAACTGTAGATTTTAAATGTACATACACTACAAATACAGTGGTTTCTACTGTATTTGTCGCCACAAAAAATCCTGAGAATTGCAATTTGGTGAGGTGATGACAACCCAATTAGAAACCCTAACTCTCCTCACAGGACTAATGTCCCCAGAGTATCTTGGAGAAAGAGGACAACTATTAACACATCATGGTGTAAATGCACCTCATTGGGAAGGAAATTTACCTCAGCTTCTATTCAGAAGGCACCCTATTAGGCCAGCTCATATCTGGGAGCCAAGTTCTAGAAACAAAAAATTTCTTCATTACAGTCTTGGGCCCCTGACTTGCTCACCTTGTGGAAAACAAAAGGTTCTTCATCCCACACTGGGTTGAAGGAATTCCCCTGCGACGTCCGAGTGCGGAATTTGCGCTTGGTGTCCACTGGCAGTCCGAACATGTCCACTTCAATATAGATCCCCACTCGTTTGTCAGACAAGAATTGCCCTGAGACTATCTGGGGGAACAAAATGGCCGAGGGATGGGGACCAAGGTTTAAATTTGCATCAAGTGCTGTTTTGTAATCTTTTATCAATTTGGATTTTGGTTGCGTTCTTTAAAATGACTGCTTTAACCCATTTTATTGTATTTGAGAATGGACAAAGCAGTGTATATTTTTTAAGGAACGTGGCATTTTCCTACCTGGACACACCTCCCCCCAGTTTGGCTTCAGACCCCAGACCCACCTCCTGCCAAAGACAGGATTGCCTGTGGAAGACTATGGATCTATGGCATTCTGCACATGTTCAGAAGCAGTCTTCCTCAACAAGCTTGCCACCAAATACAAACACAGAATCCAAGCAGATAGCAATTCACTTCTCTTGACCCCCTTCTCTTTCCCAACTGTCAAAATGTAGACTGTAGACAGCCTGGGTACAGAAACCCTCTTTTTATTGCTTATGTCTTTTTAAAAGAGTCATGTCAAGCAGTTAAATATGTCATCATTACCCAAGGTCCCCTGCACCCTCAGCATCTCCGTGTTCTGTCCCACAAACCTTCACTTTGACGGTGTTGGCTACGATGCCATCGACAATGTCTTCGGTGAAGGGGTCAAAGGGCTTGTCCTGGCGCCGCATGAACTCTGGCTTCAGCAAGTACCCGCTTCGTCGGTTGTATTCAAAGATGCCCAGATTCAGCTGCATTGGCAAGTCTGGGCAAGCGGAGACAAAAGCGCAAGCACAGAATGAGAGAACGCAAGCTGGGGGATGATGTACATGCCGCTGAAAGACTGAAATGCATTACTTCAAAGTGCCAATAGGAGAATGCTATTTTCAGACACACTGCTTTTTTTTTTAAACTTCCTTGTAAGCAAAAACTAGCACAGAAGTGTAAAGACTAGGTTACAACCTTTCCCCACCGGTGAGTGTGTGTGTGTGTGTGTTTGTCTTAAAGACTGACAAGCTGCCTCTGGCTTATGGCCACCTATGAATTTATGACCTCCAAACCATTCTATCGTTAACAGCTTTGCTTGGGTCTTGCAAACTGAGGGCCGTGGCTTCCTTTATGGAAACAATCCACTTCACATTAGGGCCTCTTCTTTTCCTGCTGCCTTCGACTGTTCTGAGCACTGCTGTCTTTTGCAGTGACTCCACTCTTTCCCTTCATTCAAAAAAGGGTATCTTTTACTGGAAGTCTGAAATGATGCAATGTGCTCCACCTCCACATTCTGCAGTGCAACATAACAATAACTGTTTGGGCGGCGAGCTTATTTTAGCTCGCCCGCGGAGCCTGATGGACCCGGAACGGTTCCTGACGGCTCTGCGGGATCCCTGCCCCCCTGGCGATTCCCTCGATGACCTGGTGGAGTCCTGGAATAATAGGCTCACCGGAGCCATCGACGAGATCGCGCCTAGGCGTCCTCTGCGCCCTCGCGCAAGGCCGACACCCTGGTATAACCAGGGGCTGCGTCGGCTGAAACGGGGACTCAGACGACTAGAGAGGCAATGGCGGCGTACTCGAGACGAAGCGACTCGAACATCTTATAGAGAGGTTATGAAGTCCTATGAGATGGCAGTCAAGGCCGCAAAGAAAACTTACTTTGCGGCGGAGATTGCGTCCGCAATTTCGCGCCCGGCACAACTGTTCAATACAATCCGGACCCTTACAACGCTGCCACAGGGCAGACCAAATTTTAATGAATTGGAAATTGGCTGTGAGGCTTTTGCGGATTTTTTTGCGGATAAAATCGCATCGCTCCGTTCCGACTTTCCTGCCATATTAGATACAGTTAGCGAACCTGAGGCTCCGTGCCTGTCTTCGGATCGCGTCCTGGACGGCTTCGGCGCGCTCAGCCTGGAAGAAGTTGACAGGATCCTCCTATCTGCACGCCCAACAACTTGTAAATTGGACCCATGCCCCTCCTGGCTTATTAAGACCTGCCGGAGGGAGCTAAGATATCCTATACGGGATATCATAAATAGATCCCTACTGGAGGGGCATTTTCCATCAGCGCTCAGAGAGGCGGTGGTCCGTCCCCTCTTGAAGAAAACATCGTTAGATCCGACCGAA
The DNA here is from genome assembly GCF_032191835.1 of Heteronotia binoei. Lineage (NCBI taxonomy): Eukaryota > Metazoa > Chordata > Lepidosauria > Squamata > Gekkonidae > Heteronotia > Heteronotia binoei. The sequence continues at coordinate 259,335,610 of NC_083223.1, forward strand.
TTGGCACACTATCGGCCGGTATCGAATTTGCCCTTTTTGGGCAAACTTATCGAGAGGGCAGTGGCGTTGCAGCTACAGAGCTTCCTGGAGGACGCTTCTATCCTTGACCCCTACCAGTCTGGTTTTCGCCCGGGCCACGGGACGGAGACGGTGCTGGTCGCCCTGGTGGATGACCTTCAGCGGCATCTGGATCAAGGCGGCTCGGCAGTGCTGATGTTGTTGGACCTATCGGCAGCGTTCGATATGGTCGACCATCGGCTTCTGGCGCGCCGCCTTGCCGACGCAGGGATTCAGGGGTTGGCCTTGCAATGGTTTTCCTCTTTCCTTGACGGTCGGGGACAAAGGGTGGCGATTGGGGAGGAACTGTCCCGGAGACACACGCTTGATTGCGGGGTGCCTCAAGGGGCGGTGCTCTCCCCGATGTTATTTAACATCTACATGCGCCCCCTTGCCCAGATTGCCCGAAGGTACGGGCTCGGGTGTCACCAATATGCTGATGACACCCAGCTCTATCTGCTTATGGATGGCCGGCCCGCCTGCGCCCCAGAAAATTTGGACCGAGCGTTACAGGCAGTGGCTAGGTGGTTTAGGCTGAGCGGGCTGAAGCTGAATCCGGCGAAGACAGAGGTCCTGTGCCTTGGTCGCTGCGGCCCGGGAAGGGAAATCCCCCTGCCAGTTTTTGACGGCGCGCCACTAACAGCGTCGGGCAGGGTTAAGAGCCTGGGGGTGCTGTTGGAGCCTTCACTGACAATGGAGGCCCAGATAGCAGCCACTGCCAAGTCCGCGTTTTTTCACCTTCGGCGGGCGAAGCAGTTGGCCCCCTTCCTGGAACGTGACGACCTGGCAACAGTGATTCATGCTACGGTCACCTCGAGGTTAGACTACTGTAATGCCCTCTACATGGGGCTACCCTTGTGCCGGACCCGGAAACTGCAGTTGGTGCAGAACGCTGCTGCCCGGCTGTTATTAGGGCTCCCAAGACGGGAGCACATTCGGCCGGGGCTCCAGGATCTGCACTGGCTGCCAGTAATATTCCGAGTCCGGTACAAGGTGTTGGTTATTACCTTTAAAGCCCTATATGGCCTAGGACCTGTCTACCTTAGGGACCGTCTTTCCCCACACGTTCCCCAGAGAGTACTACGCTCGGGTTCACAAAACCTGTTGATAGTCCCCGGGCCAAAGGAGGCCCGTCTAAAATCCACCAGGGATCGGGCCTTCTCAGTAACGGCACCTTATTGGTGGAACCAGCTGCCGGAGGAGGTGCGGGCCCTGCGGGACCTAGGGCAGTTCCGCAGGGCCTGTAAGACAGCCCTCTTCCGGCAGGCCTATAATACTGACTGACAAGGAAATCTTTTGGATGGAACAAAATGCATCTGTAGACCGCCGGTTTTTATCTATCTTGCTTTTATTAATTTATGGTTTTAATTTTACTTGTAAGTGTTTTAAATTGTAGTATTTGTATTATCATGTTGTAAGCCGCCCTGAGACACTTCGGTGCGAAGGGCGGGGTATAAATCCCAATATAAATAAATAAATAAAATAAATAAACTGCATGCCGTGAAGTCACAACCAACTCATGGTGCCTCTAGGACAGGGGTGTCCAAACTGTGGCTCAGGAGTCATATGTGGTTCTTTTCACACATCTTGTGCGGCTCTCAAAGCCCACTGTCCTTGCCAGCTGGCTTGTAGAAGGCACTTGTCTCTTTAAATCATTTCTCGAAGACAAGCTAGCCAGCAGCTTGGAGAATGCATTTAAAGTTAAAAGTTGCTTTCTTTCTACCTCTCCCACCCTCCTCCCATCTACTTGCCTGCCTTCCTTCCTTCCAGCTCTCAAACATCTCACATTTATTCTATATGGCTCTTATGTTAAGCAAATTTGGCCACCCCTGCTCTAGCAGCATGGGGTTTCCGAGGCGCGAGATGAGCAGAGGTGGTTTGCTTTCCTCTGCACAGCAACTCCAGCCTTCTTCGGTGATCTCCCCCATCCAAATACTAACTGCTGTCTGCTTATCTTTGACATGATCAGGCCGCATGGGCCAAACATGCTTCTCTTCCACCCCGGTACCATCCCCACCACCCCTGCAGTATAAAGAAGACTTCACCCCAACGTTAGTCAAAGTCAACAGCCTCAAGCCTGATTCCACAGTGTCACTTGGGTTCACCACAGCAAACACAGTTCAGAAGCTGCGTATGGTGGATTGCCAGGAGCTCAGTACACCTGTTTTCATTGCCTCCCCAGGACCGCAAAAAAAAACAGGGGCAGCGAACAAGCCATTTCTCTATCATAAGAAGTAAAACGTTACTAGCCCTCATCAGCAAAAAGAGAGGACACTCACCAAGAGACTGGAAGTTGAGTGCCACCAACTGGCAGCCGGCGTTCCAGAAGACCTGAGGCATGTAGTTGGAAGAATCCACCCGGGTCCCTTTAGGGTATATCCGGCTGAGTTGCTTCTTGTTGTATCTGGGATAAGGGGGTGTCAAGGCAGCAACTGCAATGAGGGGCTACAGTTCTGTAGACAAAACTATATAACATGTAAACGGCTTTTTTTGTAGCAAGAGCTTCTTTGCATCCTCCTGGAGCGTACAGTAGGCCCTGTAAGAAGAGCCCTGTAAGCTCTTGGAGGATTGGCCACATCAGGGGGTGTGGCCTAATATGCAAAGGAGTTCCTGCTACAAAAAAAAGCCCTGCCTACCTCTGGCTCTTGTTCTTTGCCACTGCTGTAGTGGCTGGTGGGAGAAAGATAACTTTTGATTCTTTCAATGGAGGCACTAAAGCTTTTCTCAAGCTTCTGATGGCTAAATGCCTTTCTGAATTAAAATCATATTTCACTTCCTTGGTGGTGGTGGTGGAAAGTGCTATCAAATCTCAGTTGAGTTATGGTGACCACAGGGCTTTTTTTGTAGCAGGAACTGCTTTGCATATTAGGCCACACACACCCTGATGCAGCCAATCCTCTTGGAGCTTACAGCAAGCCCTGTACGTAAGAGCCCTGTAAGCTCTTGGAGGATTGGCTACATCAGGGGGTGTGGCCTATTATGCAAAGGAGTTCCCGCTACAAAAAAAAAAGCCCTGCATGTAAAAATTGTGGTAGGCCCCAGTAGAATATTCTGGAGCTCCAAGGGACAGGCAGGTTCCTCCTGTTTGTCCATTCAAGCGCAGTCACTCCTTGCCCACAAAATAGCAGACGTTCTGCAGTCAAAAACCTTGGCCCCTCCACAAAGACAGTTTCAGAGGGTAACCATGTTGGCCTGCAGGAGAACAGCTAAATTTGAGTCCAGCAGCACTTTAGAAACCAACAGCTTCCAAGATATAAAGTTTTGGGAGTCAAACCTCTCCAATGAAGGGAGCTTTGATTCCCAAAAGCTCATATTCCAAAAATCCTGTTGGTTTCTGAAGTACCAGTGGAGGCCATCAGTTGTACTGAAAGCAGGTCGTTTTGTAGAAAAACAGGTGTCAGAGCTCACTGGCATAACTCATTAGCATATGTCACTGCCCCCCAGCCAAAAGCAACCAGATGCAAGAAAGGAGAGTCCTGGGTGATTGAGGCCTGCTTGGGCTGGCTAGAGATCCAGCCAGCTGAAGCAGGCCTCACTTGTTTGGGGCTTTCCTGGGTTGCTCCACCCAGTCCAAAGGCCAGCAAGCTACCCGCCACCCAAAATCACAAAAGAAATGAAGAAAGGGTGGCGCAGGCTTCTCCAGGGGTTAATGAGGGCTGCTGGGGGCATGGCAAAGCCCCTGGTGGCTGGCTGGCTGCCCGCTCTCCTAAACCAGGGATTGTTATGCAGCTGCACCCACTATTCAATGGACAAGGTAGGCGAGGAGGAAGAGGGGAAACTATCAGAAAGGTTCAGGTGCTGTGTTCCTGTGAGCTCCTGCTAAATCTGAGGCCTGACTGAAAGCAACAAATGGCGGGAAACCCTGGAAAGCTGCTGTCAGGAGACAGAACTGGGCCCATGCGAGCTGGGGATCTGGCCCATCTTCTTTCCTACTAGTGACTTTCAATCATCCCTGGTGCTCCATTTGCCGACAGCTGAGAGCCCTCCACTCAGGAATGCTTGGCTGACATCTGGGTTGACAGTGTAAGCCTCACTTCACACACATACCCAACTTCCACTCTTCAGTTGTTATTCCCAAAAAGGTAACAGGAAGAAAAGCAAAAGGACCCAGAGCACTGGAAATTTGCCACATGAAACGGTTCACATTCCCATGTCCCTATACCAGGCAGGATACTCAACAAACTCCATGGGGCTGTTGGTGAGCTGCTCCAGGCCTTTTGTCTCCACAAATGAAGACATCTCGTAGGATTTGTTGCGTTCTTGGTGGAGAGGGAAGGAAAATTGCAGGAGGTGAATGTTTTGTATTACATGCAGTCCCCTGTCCTTTCCCTGTTACCAGTCCCTCCCTCTTTCTTGTGTTGTCTCTTCATGGCGTATCTACTCTTAGTAGTATTAAAACTAATACAGGTTTGAAGTGTCAAAGCCTTTCTTCCCAGAGAATCATGGGAACAGCAGTTTGACAAGTGTGCTAAGAATGCTCCTTTTGACACTGCAAAAATCTCCTTCATGGAACTACTTCCTCTGGGGAAGAGGAAGTGACTTTAAACCTGTCTGAGGCAAAGTCAGCTTAAAACAGCCACCCTCTACCAGACATCCGACTCCGTCTCTGTTCACACAAGACACCCCATTCCCAGCCACCCCCACTTTCTTTCCCCCACTCACTGCTGGCCACCTCAAAGGATTTGAACTTGACAGGTTCAATGTAGTTCACCAACGTGGACATCTCTTCTGTGGCGATGGCCTCGCTGCTAGCAGTGCCCTGCCAGGCACCAGGGGGGCAGGGGGAGAAAGAGAAAGAGAGAGATCAGTTAGGTTGGCAAGGCACAATAACATCTGGAGAAGAAATAAATAACCACAGAGAGGATGGTTTTAAAAGTTATCACAGTCATCAGTAGCAGAAACATGAAAAAAAGAATTAGGAATGCTTTGAGTGGCACCACCTCAGGCAATTTTAAAAGTTATCACAGTCATCGGTAGCAGAAACTTGAAAAAGGAATTTAGAATGCTCTGAGCGGCAACACCGCAGAAAATACATTTCAAAAAGCTAGGCCTCTCCCTGGCCTGTATATGTACACAAGGAAAGTTCCAAGGAGTCACCTTCAAACGAACCATCCCCCATGCAGAAGAAGAAGAAGATGATGATGATATTGGATTTATATCCCACCCTATACTCTGAATCTCAGTGTCTCAGAGCGGTCACAATCTCCTTTATCTTCCCTACCCCCCACAAAACAGACACCCTGTGAGGTAGGTGGGGCTGAGAGAGCTTTTACAGCAGCTGCCCTTTCAAGGACAACTCCTGTGAAAGATATGGCTGACCCAAGGCCATTCCAGCAGCTGCAAGTGGAGGAGTGGGGAAATCAAACCTGGTTCTCTCAGATAAGAGTCCACGCACTTAACCACTACACCAAACTGGCTCTCTGAGGAAGTAAAGTCTGTATTCTCTGAGGAAGTAGAGTCAGGGCCGTCAAGGACAAAATGCCCAGGAGCCCCCAGTCACCTGTGTAGCACTCCCTTACAAGCAAAAGACCACCTTCTGCTGGTTGAAATCAGGTTCCAATACACAAACACTATTAATCTGCAGCCCAGAAGGTTAATGTGTATGACAAAATTCAAGTACACTGGGATGCATTACAAGAAACAGAAGGTTTAAAAGAATGCAATGTGCCAGGTTTATAACCTTCTGTAGAGATTAGAGCTGAGCAAAAATAATAGGAAAAACTGAAAGATATCCATAGAATCTGGAACTGGGTAGCTGTTAACAGTCTGAAAACAGCTCAAAAGTAGGAAACCAACTGATAACAGGAACACGAGAAACAGAATTCAAATAAGAGGAATCCCTGACAAAAGTTGAAACAATTTTAAACTGTTTGTTTGGAGCGTCTCCTATACTAGTACTGAAGCCTGCCTGGGTCAGGTGATATATTTAGTGATACAGTGTATTGTATCAATGCTTCAGTCACAAAATCAAAGCAATTAGATACACCTGATATATTTCAAAAAGAGTTTATCATCTATGTTACACAGCTTTCAAATGAAGACTGTAAAGAAAGGACAATCTGAAATTTTGTTTTAGCAGATTTACTACAAGGGATAATGGATGAACCAGCTCATGAACCAAAATCTGGGCCAAACCTGGGCAGGTTCAGAGCTTGGAAACTGATGCACATTCCCCAAACATTACCAGACTTTTGACCAGTTCAGCTGTTCAGGGCAAGCCATTTAAACCTAACAGCTGAGTGGTGTGGGGCCCACCATTTAGCTGTTAGGTTTAAATGGCTAGCATGGATACTCAGAAGGCTAAGTATAACTAAAATAACGAAGTATTTATTATGTAGTGTAGCAACTGACAATTAAAAATAAGAAACATAGAAATACTAAAATCCAACATATAGAAATTGTACATCAACTGAACATGAATCACACAGAATATCTCATAAAAAGCTACTAGGGCAGAGGTGTTGTGGCTATAACAGCTTTCCTCAGTGGCCTAAAACCAAGCAGCACACACTTAAAATTACTGTCACAAATTATGAACAGCTTTTATTTGGGGGAGACTGTTTTGGAAAGAATTTCCAGAATTAGGTGGGAAAGGTATTGCATCAGTGCATTATTAGAGGATATTTGTTCAACATTTCGCACATGTGTCAATTTGCCAAAATATAAAAGTTAATCACTGTACATTATGACATATTCTGTTATGTGATTCATGTTCAGTTGATGTACAATTTCCATAGGTCAGATTTTAGTATTTCTATTCAACTATCTTGTTTTTAATTGTCAATTATTACACTATGTAATAAATACTTTGTTATTTTTAAGTCGGTTATACTCAGCTTCCCGAATACCCACACTGTTTCCGTGGTTGAGTTTCTTCCCCTTTTGTTTCTTCTGGTAGCCATTTAACCCTTCAGTTTTGCTACCTGCTGCATGGGGTGGTAGGAAGCAAAACCAAAGTGTTAAATAAAGCCCCCTCCCAGATGATCCCTACCCCCTTTTTTTCCAGCTGTGGTGAGCTGTAGCCAGGAGAAAGAAATGAATTTGCCAGACAGGTTTGGTTTGTGTGGGGTCCATTTGGTTTGGGGTTTGGTTCATGGGCTGCCCAGAACCCCGAACCGAACTGCCTTTTTTAGGTTCCTGCCCATCCCCCCATTTACCACCCACTGCTTTAAAGAAAACATTTTGCTGTTGTTGAGATAAAATAGAAAAGTCTTATACAAATGTGCCCTCTTCAGACTCGCATTTTAAGATTACTGAAAGTGGACGGGTGTTCAAACCAGAACAAGTATGCTTTTGAATGAACAGACCTCTAGAGATAGCTGAGGTATTCATCATGTTTCAAATAAATTACTAGCTGTACAGAGATGGAAGTGGATAAAAGTCAGTAGCACAGATAATACTGAAGACAGTACTGCAAAGGACTTCAGCATTAAGTTGGTCATTATAGGAGAAGTCTGAAATGTGTTACTTTTATTTCTACTAGACTTGAGCACATGCCAAATTGGGTGGTATTGATAATTATGAAAAAAGCTAAATTGTTTAAAGTTTAAAATCTCAAGGGGCTGAATCATTCTGTTAAAAAATCTTCCAACGTCTTACCTTCTTGCAGGAAACACATATTAAAGATTAGCAGGAGAATTATAAGAAAAAATCCATGTATTATGGCCACTTTGGACGGACAGGGCTAAATCTAAGAGTCCCCTGGGTCTTCTTGAACTTCCTATGGATGGAATGATGTCTTTTCTTTAGAAGAAGACACTGTTTTATGGAGAGAGTTTCCCATACAGAGATGAAGAAAGAGGCTTGTATCATATAAATTAAGAAGTAAATTAAATTGGTAATATATTGCATGGGTTTCAATTTCTACAGCTTAGATGCTATGCATTTATTGTAAGCAATATAAATTCGCACCTAAAGCTGACTAATTATCACGTTTTTATTGGAAACAAGAAGAAATGCAAAAAATTACTGTCACAGATTTATGAATTGCTTTTATTTTGGGGAGATGGTTTAGGAATGAATTTCCAGAATTAGGTGGGAAAAGGTGCATTGATGCATTATCAGAGGATATTCCTTCAACATTTTACACCCGTGTCAATTTGCCAAAAGTTAAAAGTTAATCATTGTAAATTAAAGTACTTATGGCATCCCACTCCATGTAGGATTAAGAAAATAACCTGGGTTAGCAAACTGTTTTTAATGCTTTTTTAATGTAAATATTTTATCGTATGCCATGTGCTGTGAGCCGCCCTGAGCCTGCTTCGACAGGGAGGGCAGGATATAAATCAAATAAATAAATAAACAGAAATTTTACTCCCAGTCTAAAAGTCAATTTTTTCCACATTTGGTGAAGCTGTCCTAAGTACACAACTTTTGGGGGAAAGCAATTGTATATTTGATTAGGGACAGGATTCATTATAGTTTACCAAGTCATCCCTTATGCAGTTTGTGTGGCTATTTAGACAGCTCTGTAGGGGGAAAAGAAACGTTAGGAAGTATTTGTTACAAAGCATCAAACAGTCTTAATACCTGAGAACCAGTGTAAAAAAAAGCCACCCTCGTTAAGAAGGCAGTTGGTCAAAGCATGGAAAAGAACGTAATGGGGTTCACAGCTGCAGAATCTTCTAAGACTCAGCCACCATTTATAGATTGCATGAAAAGATAATATAATTTAAATATTTCCTAAGGAGCCTTTTCACTGATCTGAACGACTTTTTTTCTTTCATTGCCCTGACCTAGATAGCCCAGGCTAGCCTGATCTCGTTGGATCTTGGAAACTAAACAGGGTCAGCCCTGGTTTCTATTGGGGTGGGAGACACCAGGGAAAAGTCCACAATTGCTGCGCAGAGGCAGGCAACAGCAAACCACCTCTGAACGTTTCTTGTCTTGAAAACCCTGCAGGGTCACCATAAGTTGGTGGCAACTTGATGGCAAAAAAACAAAACAAAGTTTTTAGGGAAGATGTTGACAGTAACTTATGTATTTATTATTCCTGCAAACTGAGGAGGGGCTTCAACAATTACAGGTGCACAAATGTGTACTTCTGTGAAGATGTTGGGAATTTTCTATTCCACCCATCCCACTCTACCCCAATTTCCTAGCCTCCTTTCTTAGCTACAGTTCCCAGGGCTGAAGGAAAGACATGTCAGTCAAGCCTTTACTTGGCAGCCAAAGCACTGGCTGCTGGTTCACTGCTCCAGTTTTGCTTAGCAACAGGCGAAGTTTGAGTGATCTCTGTTAAGCGATCACAACAAAATTGTTTGCAGCAACTGGGCAGCTTTCAGTTTCCTGCCAGATCATTCCAAGTTAGAGAAACACGCAAAACATCTTCAGAATAACTCACCAATACTCAGGGATTCTTTAGGGGGGAAAATTATTACAAGCAGGAGAGCTACAACTTTTGTACATATATAACTCTAGTACAGGAGTGGCCAAACTGTGGCTTGGGAGCCACATGAGGCTCTTTCACACATATTGTATGGCTCTCAAAGCCCCCATCGTCCAATTCGCCAGCTTGGAGAAGGCATTTGTGTCTTTAAATTACTTCTCCAAGCCAAGCCATCTAGAAGCTTGGAGAATGCATTTAAAGTTGCTTTCTTTCCACCTCTCCCCCCTTCCCCATCTATTTTCCTTCCTTCCTTGTCTTGCAGCTCTCCAATATGTGATGTTCATGTCTTACAGCTCTCAAACACCTGCCATTTATTCTATGTGGCTCTTATGTTACTTTGGACATCCCTGCTCTAGTAAATAACTAGGAGTAAACTCACCTATGATGACCAAGAGGTTTTATTTCTAGGTAACCAAGCAAATAAGATTTTCTACACTAGGAAACATCTGTCCCTCCTGCCCTCAACTTGAGCTGTCAAATGAGAAGGAAAGAATATGTCAACAGGAACTCTATCAGAGTTTTATTCAGGACTGCATTTGGTTAAATTTAGTAGCCATCCTGAACAGTGACTTTACATTTTGGTTTTATGTTTGTAATCTATGCTATTTGCTGTGTTGGCATCCCAGCTCCCTTATACACTCTCTGTCAACCATGGGGTGCAGCAAATTCAGTGCTGCAGATGAAGAAGCTGCAGTTAAACAGAAGATGAAGAGTGCCTCAAAGTCTCTGCAATGTTACGTTCATCCACATCCAGGGCCGGGCAGTTCCCCAATTCCCCTGCCTCACCCTAGGCACTCCCAGGACTTCGATCCCAACAGCTTGACGAGTCCAAGTAAGTCACCTGACATAGATACCTCGTCTGTTGTAGGTTTCTTCAGTTCTTGCTGCTCCTCCTCTTCTTCGCTCTCAGCTTCACGGTCTGAAGACAATGAGGAGGGAAAAGGTCAGAAGCCCAGTTGAGGTTGCGATTTCAAAGAGAAACATCATTCCAAATCCCAAAGGGCAACATCTGAGGACTCAAAAGGCTTCCTCTTGCCTCTGGTAATTTTAACAGTATGAAACAGAGAATTCGAGGGGCTAGGCCAGGGGTAGCCAAACTGCAAGTTCCTCAGGAGCCACATGTGGCTCTTTCACACATATTGTGTGGCTCTCGAAGCCCCCCTTCCATCAGCTGGCTTGGAGAAGGCATCTGTCTCTTTAATCCACTTCAACAAGCCAGCTGGCAGCTTGGAGAATGCATATGAAGTTCAAGTTGCTTTCTTTCCTCCTCTCCCTCCCCATCTATTTGCCTTCCTTGTCTTGTGGCTCTCAGACATCTGACATTCATGTCTTGCTGCTCTCAAACATCTGATGTTTATTCTATGTGGCTCTTACACTAAGCAAGTTTGGCCACCCCTGGGTAGCCTATATCCAGAGCATTAAGGGTATTTTCAAAGGGCAACCTTGTTTTCATCTGGAAAGCCCTGGAAGGTATTAGAGACTATTCAACCACAACAACAGCTCCTTCATTTCTGTCTCTCTCTTCCCAAGTAAACCCACCAATAGATTTGCGGGGTTCAACCAGCTTAGGTATTCGTTCCGATGATTTCTCCTCGCCATTGGTCATAATTGGTGAAAGGGGTTCTTGCTGTTCTGCAAGAGGAGAACCTGCAGAGGGGGAAAAGGAAGTGAAAAAAGAAACATTACAGTTCATGGCACTCAAGGGGAGGATAGTTAGATTTGAGTCTAATAACACCTCAGGAAACCCACAAGATCTTCAAGGAGTGTTTCCTCTAAGGAGAGATAGTGTGAGTTTGCTCACAGTTCTCTGGCCTCCAGTTCACACATTTTTCTCTTAGCTCAGGAAGAATGGCCCCAGAGCAAACTAATGTATGCAGTAGCTCACAACTTTAATGCCAGTAGCTCATGAGGCAGAATTTTTGCTCAAAGACTCCACAGCTTAAAGGAAGCACTGCTTCAAGGTATAAGCTCCCTGCATCCTTTAAGAGTACAGAAAAAACAGGACTGAAAAAAATCTAAATTCCCTTCTGCCTACCCAGGGCTCTTCCCATGGCACTGTTCTTTGTATACAAGTGTAGAGCTCAACATCCTGATGATTTTAAGTGTTTGCTTGTTTTTATAACCAGGTTTCTAGACCTCGGGACTGTCAAATGCTATTAAGAAACAGCCATGCCAAAGGACATCTATGAACACAAAGCAGCATGGGAATTTCTTTTCTGTGCCGCTTCACTGCACAACGTAGTCCATCTTGCCCCTCTCTCAATGGTTAGCAGAAGAAGAGTTGTACAGTGGGCACACTTGGGCCCATTTCAGAAGGCAGCTGAGCTGGTCTGTGGTAGAAGAACTACAACCCAGTCCAGCAGCATCTTATAGAGCAGCAAGGTATTTGAGATATAAGCTTCCAAGAGCCAAAATTCCCTTCATCAGATACACTGGGATCTTGTTTTAAAGCTGTAGAGCAAGTCAACACTGCAGGAATCATCTTTCAGGAGCTACAAGTTAACACTGGTATTCTCTAGAGCAGGGGTGGCCAGACTGCGGCTCGGGAGGCTCGTGTGCCTCTTTCACACGTATTGTGTGGCTCCTGGAACCCTCACTGTCTCATTGGTTGGCTTGGAGAAGGCATTTAAAGTTAAGGTTGCTTTCTTTCCACCTCTCCCTACCTCCCCTCGATCTATTTGCTTTCCTTCCTTCCTTCCTTGCAGCTCTCAAACATCTAACATTAACGTCTTGCAGCTCTCCAACATCTGACGTTTATTCTATGTGGCTCTTATGTTAAGCAAGTTTGGCCACCCCTGCTCAGGGGAAAGGAGTAACAGACAGAGATATACAAGAGAACATAAGAAAAGCCATGTTGGATCAGGCCAATGGCTCATCCAGTCCAACACTCTGTGGCCAAAAAAACCCAGGTGCCATCAGGAGGTCCATCAGTGGGGCCAGGACACTAGAAGCCCTCCCACTATTGCCCCCACCCCTGAAGCACCAAGAATACAGAGGATCACTGCCGGAGACAGAGTTCCATCCATACCCTGTGGCTAATAGCCACTGATGGACCTCTGCTCAATATATTTATCCAATCCCCTCTCTTGAAGCTGTCTATGCTTGCAGCCACCACCACCAATGTGGCAATGAACTCCATGTGTTAATCACTCCTTGGGTGAAAAAGTATTTTCTGTTACCTGTTCTAACCCGACTGCTCAGCTACACATACCCAGTGGGGGAGACCCTGTCTCAACCACATTTGAGGTGTCACTGTAGGAGCTGAGGGTCTGTTCCAGCACCCGCTTCCGTACACTGCCCTCAGAAACCTTGCTGTGCGGGCGACGCTTCTTGTTCTTTACCAAGATCCGGCCCATCAATTCTTGAGGACTTGGCAAGGCTACACCAGGCTGCAACTGCAAGTAGAGAAGAAAAGAAAAGCTTCATTATATGGGTTAAGAGTCATGCAAAAGTAGGAGGAGGGGAATGGATTTATATCCCACTCTTTGAAGGCTGAAGTCACATACACTAAATAATCTACTTTTAATGCACTTTCCAACTTGATTTTGACAGTTCACAGTAAAATCCAGTTGCAAAGTGCACTGAAAGTAAATTATTTTGTGTGTGACTGCAGCATCAGAGCAGCTTACAATCTCCTTCCCTTCCTCAAAACAGACACCCTGGGACTGAGGCAGGTGGGGCTGAGAGAGCTCTTTTGAGAACTGACCCAAGGTGACCTAGCAGTTTCATGCAGAGAAGTGGGGAATCAAATTCACTCTGCCGCTCTTAACCACTACACCAAACTGGCTCTCAATAGTGACGGCTTTGGTGCCTGGGGCCACTCTGTGATATTTCCTTTTCTCTTGAGTTTTCAGCATTTTTAACCAGATCTGAGAAAGTTCACACAGCTTGGCGTGCAAGAGAATGAGCCAGATGTCTTGCAGGGTGGTATGGGGAAAACCATACTGTCGGCCACAACTCTCCCTTCTGCAGCATGGGAATATCTATCTTACAGAAATGCTAGAGAGAGCAGGGAGGACAGATTGGGAGGAACACCGTTGCTACTTTCCCCATCTCAGTATACATCTTTGGCTTATGCCAAAGGACACCAAACAAAGGGCTCTTGGCCCTCGGGTCTCAGCCTGTGGCTTGGGCCCTCCAGTATGGACAACTGGCCTGCTAAATCCTGGACCACGCCAAGGATATCGTTTACTCCTGTGGTCTCTTTTTTATGTCTGAAAGTGCATTTCTTTTATCATGCCTAATTATATTTTTATGCATGAGCCCCGTGGCGCAGAGCGGTAAGCTGCAGTACTGCAGTCCAAGCTCTGCTCATGATCTGAGTTCGATCCCGGCAAAGCTGGGCTCAGGTAGCCAGCTCGAGGTTGACTCAGCCTTCCATCCTTCCGAAGTCGGTAAAATGAGTACCCAGCTTGCTGGGGGGAAAGCAATGGCAAACCACCCAGTAAGAAGTCTGCCGTGAAAAAGTCGTGATGTGATGCCACCCCAGAGTCGGAAACGACCGGTGCTTGCACAGGGGACTACCTTTACCAGTTTATATTTTTTATTAGTTATAAGGTGCTTTGGGTCCCAAATAAGAAGAAACGTTACCATCAGACCAACATTTAAGCATCACAACCAGGAATCATACGTTACGTGCCCTGAAATCTGAAAATGCTATGCAAATGCTAAGTATTAGTATGTAGAGTCCAGATGTTTTATCTACAGAAAGGGTGGAAAATACACACACACATCCAGGTGACATTCTGCCCAGCTGCAGGGTAAGGATGCTTATTTTTATGTTTAAAACATTAGGTGCCTTTCTATCTTGCACCACTCCAGGCAGCTTACATTATAAATAAAACAACAGTTCTAAAAAGAGTAAGAGATGACAGTTTAAAATCTCGGTTAGGACTGCCAATGAAAACTAGATCAGTCAAATGCAGTCCTATATAAAACCATCTTCAGAAAGCTGTTGCCGCTTTCGAAAAATCTGATTAAGGAGAACAAAGGCATTTCTGGATAACTGACAAGCACTCCAGTGCTATTTTGTTTAAGTTACCTCTGTCTCCCTAGCCTAGATGTGTCTGCAGGCAAAGGTACCGGGGAGCACGCCTAAGGAAGCTTCCCTTTTTGGAAACACGGCTTCTTCTTTCAACTAAGTCAAGGCTCTAGAACTCCCTGCCACTGGAGTTGCTCTGTTTGCTGGTCTTTGGGGGCAAAAGATTTATATGATCTGAAGAAAAACCAGAGTGTAACACGCTGACCTTTTGGTAAAAGGCTCATACAGTTCTTGTTCACAGGACCTTGAAGACGGATACAACAATATATTTTTTCCCGCTGGCCAGCAGTTTTCAGTTGTTTTGCCCTTTCCAATGGCTGATATGTGAGGCCTTAGGGTTTTTTACAAGTAGTCCTGCAGATGCACTTTGGGTAGAAAGTTGAGCTATACATTTTTAATAAGGTATCCTCAGGTAACCATGTGCAGAATTTCTTCCTGCAAGGAAACTGATTCACCTTAGAGGCTTGTGCCCTAGCCAGTTTGGTGTAGTGGTTAAGCGTGTGGACTCTTATCTGGGAGAACCAGGTTTGATTCCCCACTCCTCCATTTGCAGCTGCTGGAATGGCCTTGGGTCAGCCATAGCTCTGGCAGAGGTTGTCCTTGAAGGGCAGCTGCTGTGAGAGTCCTCTCAGCCCCACCCACCTCACAGGGTTTCTGTTGTGGGGGAGGAAGATAAAGGAGATTGTGAGCAACTCTGAGATTCGGAGTGGAGGGCGGGATATAAATCCAATATCTTCTTCTCCTCCTGTATATGGCTACTTTACCCTGGCTCTGACTTCTACACACTGCACCCTAGTGAATCTTAAAGCTTTTCTCTCCAGCTTCCTTCCTTCTCCACCCATCCAACACCACTGAATCCTGGCTATGCAGTCCTTAGGGGAACATTCCATCCACACAAGAAAATACCTTAATGTAAAGTCTTCTGGAAAACCTGGGGGATGGGAGACAGGACAGGGGAGCTGTGGTTTCCTGCCTAGATAGTGCTACTAGATGGCTGTGTACTGCAAGGAACAATTCTCTGAGATGCTAAATGATGGGTGTTGAAAACAGCTGAATTTAAGATGTCAGAACAAGCACAAATTGGAGGTGTCAGTGTGATACCAGAACAGGGTCATTTTAAAAACATGGAAAGAGGCACCTTGCTTGCTCACCTTGCTGCACTGGAAGTGTATTTTGTAAGCCATCTATTGTAAACCACAATTTGTGCTCTTTATTTCTGGTCTTTTCGTGGACTGCCTTGATATTCTGTCATGCCCAGATTGGGCAATATCAGAGTATCAGGACTCAAGAGGCTCTTGGCAATGGAGAGCACTTTGCAGAAAACAGTTCCTCCTTCTTTGGAGGTTTTGAAGCAGAGGCTAGATGGCCATCTTGACAGCAATGCTGATTCTATGACTCATGACCGATTTAGGCAGGAAGGGATGTGCCAGTGTTTGGTTTGGCTCTTGTGGCCCCTTCTTACATGCCCAGGGTAATGTCAATCACCACTTGGGGGTCAGGAAGGGATTTTCCACCAGGTCAGACTGGGTTTTTTGCCTTCCTCTGGACATGGAGTAACGGTCACTGGAGGAATGCTTGGGGGAGGTATTTCTGAATTTCCTGCATTGTGTAGGGGGCGGCACTGGATGACCCCTGGAATCCCTTTCAGCCCTGTTTCTATGTTTCTCCCCCTTAGGGGTTTATATGTACACAATCCAGATTCACTCTACTTTGTAAATTCATCAAGCGTCAGGAGCAGACCTTGCACTCAGCTCCGGGTGGATCATTTACACTTCTGGCAAGATGCTGGTTTTTGCTCTGTGCTCTGCAGTGTTATGTGACGTAACACAACTTTGCCCGAGGAAACTGGGCCTTCTGGATTCTTTGCAGTAGCAGAAGGAGGGAAACAGTCAGGGCTTTTTTTGTAGCAGGAACTCCTTTGCTTATTAGGTCACACAACCCTGATGTAGCCAATCCTCCAAGAGCTTACAGGGCTCTTCTTACAGGGCTTACTGTAAGCTCTTGGAGGATTGGCTACATCAGGGGTGTATGGCCTAATATGTAAAGGAGTTCCTGCTACAAAAAAAAGCCCTGGAAACAGCTGTTTGTAGCTCGGGATGTAGTTATTTAATTCATTTGTATCCCACCTTTACCCCCAACAAGGACCCCAAAGCAGCCTACGTAATTCACCTCTATCCTGTTTTTTCCTCACAACAACCCTGTTAGGTATGTTAACACTGAGAATTTGTGACAAGGCCCAAGGTCGTCCTGTGAGCTTCCATGGAGCAACTGGGGATTCCAGCTTGGGTTTCCCCGATACTAGTCTGGCACTCTTAACCACCATACCAACTCTGCGCCAACTAAATGGGCCACTTCATGCATCTGTGAAGGGAACTCTGGCTCACTGAAAGCCAGTTTGGTGTAGTGGTTAAGTACACAGACTCTTATCTGGGGGAACCAGGTTCAATTCCCCACTCCTCCACATGCACCTGCTGGAATGGCCTTGGGTCAGCCATAGCTTTCATAGGAGTTGCCCTTGAAAGGGCAGCTGCTGTAAAAAGCTCTCTCAGCCCCACCTACCTCACAGGGTGTCTGTGGTGGGTGGGGGGTGAAGGTAGAGGAGATTGTGACCACTCTGAGACTCTGAGATTCAGAGTATAGGGCAGGATATAAATCCAATATCATCATCATCATTTTCTTCTTCTTATCAGATAACAGATTGTTAAACCTTTAAGGTGTCACAAGACGTTTGTTGCTTTGCTTTGGTACGGTCTTTTACCAACACAGTGAACTTCACCAAGTCCAATATATGCTCCCTTACTAGATAATTCAGATTCTAAAAGCAAGCAGCTGTTGGGAGAGGAAATCAGCCCTTGTCTGCTGGATGGAAATCAAAAGCCCTAAGGGGAGGAGGTCCACACACATCTGCACAGTAATGTACAGACGGGGTGGAAAATAAAACCATTTTTAAAAAGTGCTTTGCAGAAAAATGCCTGGGTTGTGGGACACACCGGGTATTTTTCCAAGGGATCTATCAGCAAGGCATCCCCAAAGGTGTTTCGGCAATACTCTGCCATCTTCGCCTGCTGCTTTGCCCTAGGAAAGAAAACACAGAGGGGAGATTACCAAGGATGCAAGCCTCCATCTTCTCCCAGTAACGCTGGATTAGGAGAGGACAGCATGGAGGTGAAAGGGGACGGATCCACATCTCCGCTTTCAGGACTGGGGTCCCTGCAGCTACTCACGAGTCCACGTGATTCTCAAAGGAAAGAATGACAGGAAAAGGGGACGTCTTGAAGGCACTTTCAGCAATGGCCTCTATGACTTCCTGTAATAAAAACAAGGCAGGAAGAGAGGTTAAAGGGTCAAGAAGTACTTCTCTGGATATAACACAGCAGGAGATGAAGGGAGAAAGAGGAGCTACATTATGAAAAAAGTTCTGCCACCACAGCCAACACTTGTCAGAACTAGGGGTGTGCAATATATATATATATATATATATATATATATATATATATATATATATATATATATATATATATAGTCTGCCCTTCCCGCAGAACAGGCTCAGAAATATATAGGTATTTTTCAGGTTTGGGTATACTGAACTAAAAAAAAATCAGTATTTGCCAATATTGCCAATAATGAATGACAACACCAGCAATTTGGATTTTTCTGAAAATCCCTCCCCCCCAGCTCCATTACACCCTATAGGTACCATTATAGTCATGGGGACCATAATAGTCATACCCCATTATACTGGCGTATCTGAAGCTCTGGGGAGGCTGCTTTTTGAGGTAGAAGCACCAAATTTGCAGCATAGCTGACTGGACCGGGGGTGGGGGGTGGGGGTCAATTCTATGGGCCCCCAAAGAAGATGCCCCCATCCTGCATTGGTTTCAATGAAGGGGGGGAAGTGTTTAAAAGGACTGTGATGCTTTTAAATTTCTTCTCCGAGCCATGAGTGAATTCTGAGGGCATTTAAAGGGCTTATAGCCCCTTTAAACTTATAAGCCCTTTAAAGGGCTTGTAGTCCCTTTAAACATCCTTTCGCTTTGACTATCTGGCAGTCCTGAAAAATCCCCAACATTTTTGGGGGCTTGGCCATTTCAGATAGCCAAAAGAATACCCAAATCTATATCTGGCTGAAAGAATAGCTAGAAAATACCAAGAAGGTATATTTCTTCAGCTCAGATGCAGCCAAATGCACACCCCTAGTCAGGACCTCAACTGATGGCCTAAAGCAGGGGTCCCCACGTTTTTGAGCCTGGGGCTTAAATTGTGACATGGCATTGTAGGTACAGCAACAAAATGGCTGCTACAATATGGCTGCTGCAGGAGGCAGGGCCTGGAACAAAAAGATTGCCACAGCTTAACTTTCGTAACACAGTGCAGATCTTTGTCGTGTGCTGGCAGTTGCTGCCAAAGAGACATTTTAAAAATCTGCACAGCCAATCAAATCTTCAATAGTCAATCAGAACCCTAGTTGGGAAAAAGCCCTAAAGGGCCACGTCCTAAAAATACTTGACGAGCACCAGAAAAGATGTTGGTGGATGCCATGGTGACCATGGGCACCAGGTTGGGGACCCCTGACCTAAAGTGTACCAGCTATGGATTGCATCTATGCATTTTCAACCTGGAATGCCTAAATGGAGTCCTCAAATGAAGGCAGCTTCTCTCTGAATTCCATGTCCTGGGGACAGACCATAAAGGATGTTGTGCCTCCATGTCCCCCTCCCCCTTTTTTGGAAGCTCCTGACTGTCCACTATGGGAAAGAAAATGGTGGACTAGATGGCCCTTGGCCAAATCCTTTGGGATCTTTTTATGTTCTTCAAGTTCTGACACAGATAAAAGGGAACCAGCTCAACTCAGCTTTTTGAAGTGAGACCCACTCCTAAACTACTTACTCATCCTTTCAGGACCTACTTGCTAACTCAATTCTACTATCCTTCTCTCCATCATAAAACACAAGACTCTTACATCAGTTAACTCTGAACATGTTTATATTTAAATATAAATAGAGTACACTTAAATATTGTGGGTTTTTTAAAAATCAAAACTTGCTGTTGGAGGGGAGATTTCAGCTGTTGCTCATGAAAGAAAACAGATGGCTATGCGGAAAAGGAGGGGGAAGCCTCATTAACTTGTTCAGACACATGCTGGAAAAAAAGGAATTTCAACCAAAAAAAAAAAAGTGCACTCTCATCCGCTAAAGAGAGGAATCAAGCCATGAACTAGCAGACTATCTTGCTGGGATACACCTTGAATAGACAGTGTCAGAGCAGCAAGTGCCAGACAATGGCATTACCCAAATATGCCAGGGAAACAATAGGTGTTCAGAGGCTAAGAAACAGACAGCGTGGAGAAAAGGGATTTTAACAAGAAGGCAGGTTGCTGCATTTCACTGTCATTGCCAAAGCTGAAGCAACTGTTGGCCTCTCTGGGCCACATATTCAAAGAAACACATTTCAGAAGGAGACAGAAGCTGCCACGTCCATCACTCCCGCATCACCAGTAGCTAGCCCAATAATTGTGGCAATACTGAATATATGAACATATGAAGCTGCCTTATACTGAATCAGACCTTTGGTCCATCAAAGTCAGTATTGTCTTCTCAGACTGGCAGCGGCTCTCCAGGGTCTAAAGCTGAGGTTTTTCACACCATTTTGCCTGGACCCTTTTTTGGAAATGCCGGGGATTGAACCTGGGACCTTCTGCTTACCAAGCAGATGCTCTACCACTGAGCCACCGTCCCTCCCAATACTGATAGTCAGGGTTCCCTCTTAGCTGAGTTAGTGTGAGCTAGCTCTCAGTTTTTTAGCCTCTGGTTCACACATTTTGTCTTAGCTCAGGAAGGATGGCCCGAGATCAAACTCATTCATGCAGCAGCCAAACTGTTCACTCACAACTTTAATGCCACTAACTCATAGAGAAGAATTTTTCCTCACAAGATTTCACAGCTTTGAGGGAACTTTGCTCAGCCAATATGCAGTTAGAGGTGGTGAGGAATGGGAAGCAAAATGTGTAAACTATGGTCACCAATTCCTATGCAGAGGGGCTTGGCTAAGCCAGAAAACATGGTTGGGGGCAACGTTCCCTCTAAGCTGCAGAGACTTGTGCGCAAAAATTCTACTTTGTGAGCTACTGGTATTAAAGTTGTGAGCTACTGCATAAATTATTGTGCTCTTGGGTCGTCCTTCCTGAGCTAAGACAAAAATGTGTGAGCTGGAGGCTAACAATCTGTGAGCTAGCTCACACTAACTCAGCTTAGAGGGAACACTGGTTGGGGGCACTCACTCTATGTACTGTCTGGCACAGCCTCTCCCCTAAGGAAACAAGCCAAGCAAAGGAGGGAGGGAAATTTGGCAGTTCCACCCATTTCCAGCTCAACAACTGCTAGAAAGGGGGGGGGGGGCAGGACCACTGCTTCCTTTCCAGCTCAGGAATTCAACTTTCCAGGCAGTTGGTTGTGTACTACTGGATTCCTCCTCCTCACCTTGTGATGTCACACCTCACAGTTTGAGAAATACAAAATTAGACCAATGAGCAAGTCTCTTAACAGCCATAGGCCAGAGCAGATCATGTGACACTCCTAGTCCAGTCTAAAAGTTTCCTGCCCAGACCTACTCTCTGGCCTGAACAAGATGATTCTACATGTCACATTCCTTCCAAAAGGTCATCCTTGCTTTCAAAGCCTATTCTCCAAGTTCACCACAAGACAGACTATCTATAGGAAGAGTAGGCCTTTTTTTGAGCAAGAATGCACAGGAATGCAGCTCCGGCTGGCTTGGTGTCAAGGGGTGTGGCCTAATATGTAAATAAGTTAGTGCTGGGCTTTTTCTACAAAAAGCCCCATGTGAAACATTGGCGATGTCAGAGGGTGTGACCTAATATGCAAATGAGTTCCTTCTGGGCTTTTTCTACCAAAAAAGCCCCAAAGAGGAGGATTTGGGACGTTTTCTTCAACACACTCTCAAGCCCAGAAATACCTCATTAGAAGCCCTTCATTACTGGAGGGAGAGTGAGCGGGAATAATACCTTGAAGGGTATCTCTGTTGTCATGGTGAATCCGTGTGTGATGAAGGGCTCCTCATCTTGGGGGCGTCCCTTCCAGCAGTCGAGCTCAATGCAACGGCAGCCGCTCAGCAGCACCTGGCGATACATCTCTACCGAGGAATTGCCTGTCAGCTGCCCAGCTTCGGAGGGGAGGAAAGGAGAAAAGATTCAGAAACTGTTGTGCGTGTGGAGAAAGTAACAGGTCTAAGGACTGCAAAACCTGTCTAGACTCTTCCACAAATCTTTGAATTTTTTTTAAAATGGCACATTCCTATAGTATTTTCAGCATCCAAAGTGCTTCGCATATTATCTTGAAGTCTCTACATGAAGTCTACATGAGTATTATCATTGGAGCAAAGGAAGAGGCTGAGGCATGATTTGAACCAGGGGCCTCCTGGATCACAACTCGTCCCTTTCAACCACTATGCTATAACCGTTCTCACTTTAAAAAAACCCAAAAACCTCTCAGTCTAACTTTACTTCACAGGGTTGTTGTGAGGATAAAATGGGGGCGAGGAGAACCGTGTAAGCTGCTTTGGGTCCCCACACTGGAGACAGAGGTGGGAAACAAATGAAGTAAATAAATTAAATATAGTCATAAAGGGTAACAGTTTGACAAGACAGGCACCGTTCCCTATTGAGAGCTGAGTTTCTCTCACAAAAACCATTTCGCCTCAAGTATACCAGGGGAAATGTGTAACCTTGTGGCAATTTTCTTGCTGCAAGAACAGTTCTGTTGATCCATCTTGGCTCTCACATAACCATCCACTTACACTCAAACTTCTTGAGTGTAATCATGTGGACATAATTTGCCCCTTTTTAACATCACTGTACACTACCTAGTCCTTGAGGCACTTTCTAAATCAAGACTATCCCTAAAGCTCTTGTTCTTTGAGAACTAAAGGATGCAGCTGCAGCCTATTTGTGAACTATTATGCCTGTGAATCCAAGTCCTCAGCACGGTGGCAGAAACAGTGTTTTGCTGCCTATATGCGGACAATTTCACTGTGAGAGGGATTTTAGGAGCACGTACATATTGTTTATTGGAGGTCCCTGCTGTCTGATTTATTTTTTTAATTGTTATCAACCTTGAGTCTCACTGAGGAAAGTATAAATAAATAAAAATTGTGAAAGCACTGCTTGCTTAACTGCATAATTTGCAACATCCCCAAGTCAAATTCAATTTACCCACAGCCTATGACAACCCAATCTTTAAAAACATGATTTGGTTACTGGGCCAGGATTGTAGAAACAGGTAAGGACCAATGTTCCCTCTAAGCCATGGAGTCTTGTGAGCAAAAATTCTACTTTGTGAGCTACTGGCATTAAAGTTGTGAGCTACTGCATAAATTTGTTTGCTCTGGGGCTATTTTTCCTGAGCTAAGACAAAAGTGTGTGAGCCACAAGCTCACACTAACTCAGCTTAGAGGGAACACTGGTAGGGACTGACAAGCCATCCTAGTTGGCAGCTGTGTTTGGCATGGCACGTCACAAATTACATAGGCCTGGAGTGAACTTGGGCCTAGTTTTCACTGAGGTAATAAAACCACAATCTGGGGTCTACCACTTCAGGCTGCAGGATACTCACATAACTGAATGCTTTGCCATGCTAGCAAGTCTAACTTAACCTTTTTCCTGATATGCTAGTTTTCTGTGTGCCGGGGTAGTGGTGACCAGTTTTCTCCCATCCAAGAAGGTGGTGAAAGCCAGATGAGCATCTTCTGAACTGCCATTAATTTTAAGTTGGTGTTGCCACAGATGGCATTGGGGGGGGGGGAGGGAGACAAATCTTTTGCTTTTAGATTGGCACCTGGGGAAGCGAATGGGGGAGGCAGTCCCCCTTGGCCATCTGAATTTCACTGCAGGCATTCAGATGCCTCATGTACCTGTGAGGTAGGTATTATGTGAGGAATTAATGAAGTAGCTGCTTAGGGGCTGGGTCATGTCGTCACTTAAATCCAGCTTGTCAGGAGGCACAATGGAGTTCTCCTCTCCCCCCAGGTAACGACCAAACCCTTCCATCGACATCTGGTCTGGGGAGAAAGGGGGAATGAAAAACAGGTCAATAGATACAATAAAAGGGAACTGATGTGCCAAAAGGGTGGGGAGGGGGGGCCAGAATTACTCCCACATTACCACTTAGGGCAGAGTTCCCCAACATGGTGTCCCATGGGCACCACAGAACCAGCCAAGCTTTACAGAAAGTGGGTGGGGTCATTGTGAGGCCGGCACTGTTAGTGGCTGCTGTCATTCAAATGAAAGGAAGTTCAAGAGGACAAGTAAGCACTTGGGCTTTCCTTAGTGCCTGGCATCATTCCCCCTTCAAGTTTTCTTTCTTCCCAGAAGGTGCAAGGAGGGAGATGTTCCATTTGGCTCCAACTCCCACAGAAGCTGTTTTTGGGGTGGACCTCCCCCTCAACATTCCAAATGCGCCCACAGGCTCAAAAAGACTGGGGACCCTCAAGACATTATCCCTCTATCCGGGAAGGGGGGGGGGCTCACCACGTTGCTGGAACTGCTGATTGGGCTCGTACTTGTCAATCAGCTGCCGCACCTGGGCCCGAGTCAGTGGGGGGTACAGAACTTCATTGAGACGGGGGTCCCGCTGCTTCTGGTTAATGAAGTCCAGCAGCTGGTCCAAACTTAGGTAAGGCTTTCCCTTGGCTCCACTATTAGTAAGGGGAAGGAGGGAGGGAAGACAGATGTCTTCATCCAAGTTTATCTCAGAAGAAGAGGGGTGAACATAAGAACGTAAGAGAAGCCATGTTGGATCAGGCCTATGGCCCATCCAGTCCAACACTCTGTCACACAGTAGCAAACAAATAAAACGGGTGCCATCAGGAGGTCCATCAGTAGGGCCAGGACACTAGAAGCCCTCCCACTGTTGCCCCCCGCCCCCAAGAAGATGTGAGCGGCCTCATCAAAAGCAGGCCAATTAATACAACAAAAGAGTTGCTGGATGTATAACCAAACAACTGTTCGCTTTTTTAGGGAAACCTGGGGAATTTCCCCCCTCAGTTTATTTGAAAGGGATTAACCGCCAGATAAATATACATGGACCGCTATTGACATTTCATAGAAGTCAGTTGCCTGTAAACAAAATACTTGATTGATTAAAAGTGGCCAGTGCATGTTCTTGCGACAGCCAAAATAAGAATATTCCATTGAACAGTGCAAGCAAAATAGACATGTTAAATGCACTATATCTTTTCATGTTATCTGTATTATTGTTATACCTTCCCCTCCTTCCCCCCCCCAAAAAAAAACCCCTGAAGAAAGCCAAATATACAGTTCTTCTCTCTAGATTACTAGTCCTAAAGAGACTGGCTTGTCTCTGGATCTGCCAGAAACTCTGGGCTTCAATCTTCCCCATCCACTCCACAGGGCCAACTCACATCTCAAGCAAGATTTTGTCTATGTCTGGGCGAAGGCAAAGTTTGTTCAAGAAGCGTTCAAAGATCTCCAGGGTGAACTCGTCAGGTTTGATGGACTCGCTCTGGAGGGAGGGCAAGTGAGAAGAAGAAAAATAAAGTTGGATCGCTAAGGGACAACTCCAGATAGAAGAGATTTTGCAGGGAAAATAATAAAATTTGGGGTTTGGGGAGCCCTCTGGGGCCTCACTCATTATCCCAGTCTGAAGTACTTCTTCAGAAAAGGAATGGGCTGAAGTTCAGTAAGAGCATATGACTGGTCCTGGGTTCAATTCCCCAGCATCTCCAGTTAAAATTTCTCAAGAAACAGGCTTTGGGATAGAGCTTTCATTACCCACTAACCCTTGAGAGCTGCTGCCTGTCAGAGCTGACAACACAAAGCTTGACAGGCCAGTGGGTCTGGCTTTGCATAAAACAGCTTCATATATACAATCTACCCTGCTGGTTGCCGCAGCAGGACAAAGAAAAGCCTGGCCATGTATTGCTATGCCTCAGCAGAAAGATCCAGGCTCCCCAAATGCTGGAGAAATTGGACTAAGGAAATGGATGGAACAACAACTGCTCAGATCTCTAAGGTTGCTTAAAGGCCCAGGCAAGATGGAGGAGGAGGGTGAGATAGGAAGGGGTGGGAGAGAAATGAAGGAGAACCCAGGAAGAAAAGGGAAATGTACCCTGTTAAAATTAAGGCCGCAGGACTCCAAGGCTGTCTCGACCCGCTTCTTGTCAGCGGAGAACATTTTGAGAATGCTGCAAAAAAAAAAGGAGGGAAATTGGGGTCTCCAGGTCAAACAGACAAAGCTGACAAAAGACATTAGAAGGAATACTAATAAAAAGCCAGATGATCCAGGAAGAGACCAAACACAGATGATAAAGGGTTTTGGGGAAAACGGATGACACATTAGGATAAGCCTGAAGAAACTGGCTATATTTGGTCTAAATAAACTGTGATACCGCTGGGGGTGGGGTGGGAGCAAAACATTTACAGGAGTCTGCTGTAGAGGGAGAACAGCTGTTTTCTCAGAGGCTGAGGGAAAAAGAAGAGCTGGGTTCAAGCACAACTGGGGGGGGGGATTTCTTCCTGTACTGTAAACCTCGGCCCACATTAGTGTCTTAGTCACACATCTCTCTTCCCAGCAGAAAATCCCAGATTAACTAAGAGTTCCACGCAAACCCCAGGGCACAAGGGTGGGGAAAGAGGGGGGGGGGGGAAGGAATCTGAGGGCAGGTCATCTTACTTCTTAACAGGAATCCTCCCGTCCTGATTGACCTGGAGCTTAAGCCGGGTATAACTGTGAGGACAAAACCAGGATTAGTTACAGAGCAGCCTTTTGGTTTCTCTGCTGGATAAATATGGAGGACTGATAGGTCTGCTTGGCTCAGTGCCTTCTAAATACCCCTGTTTGTTGAGATTTCTTGCTGTATCACTCTACATCCACCCATCAAACCCCTGAAGATCTACCAACCCACAATGGAAGCAGGACGGGCCAGACTCTAACCAATCTCTTCAGAGGATGCTGGAAGACAGGAGGGCCTGGAGTGACTTTGTCCATGGGGTCGCAAAGAGTCGGACTTGACTGGGCGACTCAACAAAACAACAAGAAGAACGGACCTGCATCTTGGCCTGAATGGTCCAGGCTAGTGTTCCCTCTAAGCTGAGTTACTGTGAGCTAGCTCACAGTTTTTTAGCCCCTGGGGTCACACATTTTTGTCTTAGCTCAGGAAAAAAATGGCCCCAGAGCAAACTAATTTATGCAGTGGTCAAATCACTTGCTTGCAACTTCAATACTAGAAGTTCACGAAGTACAATTTTTGCTCACAAAACTCCACAGCTCAAAGGGAACATTGGCCCAGGCTAGCCTGATCTTGTCAGATCTCAGAACTTAGCTAAGCTGGGTTGGCCCCAGTTAGTACTTGGACAGGAGACCACCAAGGAAGTCCAGGGTCATTATGCAGAGAATGGTAGGGGCAAACCACCTCTTGCCATGAAAACCCTACCGGGTTGCCATTTGTCCGTTGTGACTTAACACCCCTTTACACACAGACAGAATGGCACAAAAGGCACTTACGCTTTCTGCAAGGAGGTGTTCCGGGAAGCGTTCTGAGCTAAGATGTTGGTGGCCAGATTGAACAGTCCCTCTGTCCATATCTGAAAGGAGAGATGAAGGAGGAACAACAGGAACGCCAGACACTTGCCTCTGCTTGTTTCCACCCTGTGCATCAGCTTTAGCCTAACACACCTCAGACAGCAAGAACAAAAGAAGAGCCCCGCTGGATCAGACCAATGGTCCATCTAGCCCAGCATTCTGTTTCACAGAGCAGCCAACCAGTTACCACAGAGGGGCAACAGCAAGACTTAAGATGCTGAGATCTTCCCCTGATGTTGCCTCCTGGCACTGGGATGTAGAGACGGACTGCTTCTGAACTGGGAGTTTCCCTTATATTACCTTACGCAGCATTACAATTTCTAAAGAACACAGTCAAACACCCAGTCCTATTCCAGTTCAGCATGGAAGGACACACACAGACACAGAAAAAAGCTAAAGCATGTAGTGTTTAAGCTTAGAAAACTTTCCCTGGGTAGGACAAGAAAAAGGCTTATGAAATGAAGTGTGCTATCTACAAAGAGCCAAGAACGTGATGGCATCAGAAGCTAAGCAGGATCGGCTCTGGTTAATATTTGGATGGGAGACTCCCAAGGAAGCCCAGGGCTATTATGCAGAGGCAGGCAATGGCAAACTACCTCTGAAAACCCTACAGGGTCACCACAAGTCATCTGTGACCTGACAGCACTTTCTACCACATCAAGACAGATAAATTTTTCATTCAGGAAAAGGCCCCTTGCAGTGGGCAAACAGATCTACAGGATTCCACAACTTGGGCCTGATCCCACAGATCTGGTCTCCCCACCTCCACTTTGGAATAAGTTTTCTCCCTGATGCATGAGGAATTTTCTGAAGTGAAGGAGCACCACAGTTGGAAAAGATCTGCAGGAACCCTCTTCCTTGGGTGTCATTTAATTAAACCAACTAGTAGGACAGAAGAACTTCCCACAGAGCGTTAATATGAGAAATTCACTATCACAACATGTGGTGAAGTCCAGTGGCTTTAGGAAAGGTTTAGACAAATGTATGGAGAAAGCTGAGGAGACAGGTTATGGCTCAGTGGCAGAACATCTGCTTTACATGCAGAAAATTAGGCTGCAGGAGATGCAAAAGACGGTGAGAGTTGCCGCCAGTCAGAACAGACAACACTGAGCTTGACAGACTGAAAAATTCCCTCAGTATAAGGCAGCTTCATGTGTTCAATGGTTAAACGGACAATCAGAAAGGCCAATCAGAATTCAGAGGCCGAGGCCAAGAGGGCTATTTGGTTTGCCCCTCTAGCTAAAAAGGGGACCTCAAATTTAGACACGTGTTAATTCGCTGGCATTTGATAAGTTCACACTTTGATTTTACAAGCATGTTGTTTTTATTATGACAATAGGCCTCAAAAACGAGAAGTGGTGTGGGCTGCTTTAGACCTCTGAGAGGGCCTGTGACTCACCGTAACGTAGCCTCACATCAGGTACATAGAAACCGGCCTGCTTCTCACCTCCCCCCAACTATTTCAGCTACCCTATTTGCATCTTCTACTCTGTGGGTAACACCCTCTCTTGTAGAATTCCCTCAGCCATCTTCTCAAGCAACGCTCCTGTCCTACCTTAGCCGTGTCATCCTGGACAACCGCCATGAAGTTGAGGAAGCTGATGTTGACCAGGTCAGGGCCATACACAACCGTCACCAACTTATCCTCAGGGTGTTGCTCTGAGCCCCCGAAGCCAAGAATCTCTCGGATCTTGGGGTCCTGAGGCAAAGCAATGGAGAATCTGAATGCAGCCAAACTCAATTCACCCAGCTGCCATGACGCTAGAGAGAATCTGAGGAAGTAATGGCTTTTCTGTCCCTGCAAAGCCATTACATGCAGACATTGTGTTGCCTTATGGTACATCTCTGATTTTGACTTTGTAAATGCGGAGGAAATGTAAGCGCCGGTTTAGCACCAAAGAAGTCAGTCAGACAGAAACACATTTATCTGATTACAGGAACAAGCTGTTTGGGTGTGACACCTCTCTCCCTTGCTTTTAATGCCTGAACTGAAAGATACATTTGTTCACGAGTGGAGTTTGTCCCCCAGGGCTGCTTCATGTGCAGAAAACAGTGTGTCTAGATGGGAAGCTGTAACACTCCACCTCCCCTGCAACTTCATGTTCTCAATCTGAATTGGGACCTGAAGTGCTTGGGAAAACAAAGTCATAGAATCCTAGAATCACAGAGTTGGAAGGGGTCATAAAGGCCATCTAGTCCAACCCCCTGCTCTGTGCTATGTATAGAAGAGTGGACAGAGCCAAGGCAGTATAATATTAGGATCTGTATAGAACTTCTGGGTGTTCAAAGTCCTTCATGCACATTAGAGAGCTGCTGGGCTTTTTTTTTGTAGCAGGAACTCCTTTGAATATTAGGCCACACACCCCTGATATAGCCAATCCTTCTGGAGCTTACAGTAGGCACTGTAAGCTCTTGGAGGACTGGCTACATCACGGGTGTGTGGGCTAATATGCAAAGGAGTTTCTGCTACAAAAGCAGCCCTGGAGAGCTGTAACCTTCACAATAACCCTGTAAGGTAGGCCAGCAGTATCTCCATGTTATAGAAGTAGAGAGGGGGCGTTGAAACAAAGAAGAAGCTGCTTAAGACTACTTTGCGAGTTCAAGGCAAGAATTTCTCTACTCTTAACTAATCTCTTTGACACTGCTACTACACACAAGCTCTCAGTTCCTTGATCTCACATAAGCACACAAAGAAGTTGCAGAATGTGGCACAGGGCATACCACTCTTCCTTGTTTAAAAAAGGTTTGTTTTTTTAAAAAGTTTGCAATCAATACGTCTGCCTCTCTCCCATTTCTTCTTTTCCTTCTCAGAATCCAGAGCAAAGAATTTCAAGTACCCTGTATCACCACTAGCCAGTTGCTATGAACTGCAGAAGCAAAATTAATGATGTGAATTAAAACAAACAAACAGTAATGTGCTCGGCTTTTATGACTTATACCGGAGGTGGCCGAATTGTGGCTCCGGAGCCACATGTGGCTCTTTCACACATATTGTGTGGCTCTTGAAGCTCCCAACTACCCCATTGGCTGGCTTGGAGAAGGCATTTAAAGTTAAAATTGCTTTCTTTCCACCTCTCCCTCCCCCCCCCCCCGCTCCACCTTCTATTTTCCTTCCTTCCTCCCTCCCTCCCTCCAACATCTGACATTCATGTCTTGCAGCTCTCATACATCTGACATTTATTCTAGTGTCTCTTACATTAAGCAAGTTTGGCCACCGCTGGCTCACACACACAGAATTCAGCTGTATTCATTGCAGAATTGGGATTTCCTTGGCACAGAATCCTAAATTAAGTGCAGATCTATAAAAGCAGTGGTGGGAGAAGGTGGGCCAGGCAAAGCCAAGGACATCTCCCAGTCTTAGCATGGAGAGGATAGCCAGTGATGGGGGTTAAATATCCAAATGCTGCAGATCTGCCAATCTCCAGGTTCCAGAGGTCAACATTACCTGGAGGTCTCTGGGTTACAGAGACCAGTTCTTTTGGAAAAAAGGGCTGCTTTGGAAGGTGAACTCTGTGGCATTATACCCTGGTGAGGTCTTTTCCCTCCCCAAACCCTGCCTTTCCCCAAGCTCCACCCCCAAAATCTCCCAGAATTCCCCCACCCAGAGCTAGCAGCCCTACACTACTCCGAGCAGAGAAATTGTTTTACTAAGGCATCAGATTCGTTAGGTCTATTTATTTTATTTCAAATCCCTCATGCTGCCTTTCTGTCCAAATAGGGTCTTCCCAAGGCAGCAAACGTAAAAATACCTCATTCCTCATCTGAAGAAGTGTGCATGCACATGGAAGCTTACGTTCTGAATAAAACTAAGTTGGTCTTAAAGGTGCAATCGACTCCTATTTTGTAAAAATATTAAAACACCTGCACATTAAAACAGCATTTAAAGTATAAAACAATTTAATAAAAATGCATAAGCGTGATTCAAGCCAGAGTTTATTTTTACTGTAGTCAATTAGTGAACTTATTCCTTTTGTGGACAACCACTCAAACCCACCCGAATCTATATGAAAATCCTTGTTTGCCTCAAAAATGACTGTTTAATTCTATTGTTCATCCCCCCCACAGAGACCCAGCTGGCAAAGAGACCCTTCCTGCACTGTGATAAGGGCAGTGCCAAGGAACAAACCAGGATGGCTGTATTTGTACATTACGTAGAACCAGGCTTTGGATTCAGTGGGAGCTCACAGGAAAACAGCTCCTGAACCCTTCTGAGAGTTCCACCTCCTCCTTCTGAGAGTTCCACCTCCTTGTCCATTGAATAGTATGTGCAGCTGCATAACAATCCCTGGATGAGCTCCACCACCTATTTTTCTGCGTAGAACTATAGGCTAAGCTAAAAATGGTAAATAAGCTACTTTCAAACAGGAGGAGGAGGAGACTGTAGACTTATACACTGCCCTTCTCTCTGCATCAGAGTCTCAGAGTGGCTTACATTCTCCTTTATCTTCTTCCCCCACAACAGACACCCTTGTGAGGTAGGTGGGGCTGAGAGAGCTCTCACAGCAGCTGCCCTTTCAAGGACAACCTCTGCCAGAGCTATGGCTGACTCAAGGCCATTCCAGCAGCTGCAAGTGGAGGAGTGGGGAATCAAACCTGGTTCTCCCAGATAAAAGTCCACGCAGTTAACTAGTACAACAAACTGGCTCCCTGGTCTAACCGACAATATCCATAGCTAGCATAGTGACCTGCATTCAGACAATCATGCATGCCATATTTAGGTTCAATTAAACTGCAGTTTCTGAACCCAACCCTCCCTTCCTCTCTCTCTCAGCATTGTGGTTACCTTGGGGAGTTTAGCATATCGCCCAGTCCGAGTGTCCCGGATAGAGCTGATGTCCAGAATGTCAACTTCCTGGAAGGGGATTGGGGGGAAGAGGAAGGAAAAAAGACCCCCTTAGTTCAGTGCCCATTATGAGCTGACGTTACACATTTTCAACATCTTGTGCACAAACAAGAGTTACAAAACATGTTAATTAGGCTGGGTAGCAAGGTCTCTTCCCAACGCGACAAGCTGCACATTAATTTTAGCTTGCTAGCCGGCTGCCACAGTTACACCGGACAAACAGATGCTTATTTTTGCACAGCTGCTTCAAAGGAGAAAAGAAAAGAACCACACACACACACACAAAACCCCCATTTGTATCCATTATACTGTGCCCCAGGCTGGCCATTAACACAAATTTCCCCTTTCATATTCAGGAATGTTAATGTTCCAGCTCTCTCACTTTCTCTAATGGAACTGTAGCACAATCTTTTCATTTTTATCAAGGCACGTTCCCATTAATTATTACGGTCAGTTTGTTGCTTATTTGTGAAGTACAGGAATTCTCCGTGCTTTCAAAGGCTGTACTTATGCCAGGGCCCGGGCGAACCTGGTCTCCTCAGATCTCAGAAGCTAAGCAGGGTCAGTCCTGATTGGAATTTGGATGAGAGACCACCCAGGAAGTCCAGGGTTGCTACACAGAGGCAGGCAAAGGTAAAACCACTTCTCAGCATCTCTAGCCTTGAAAACCCTTTGGGATCACCATAAATCAGAAGACTTGACAGAACTTTCCATCACAGTTATGCTGGAACAGTACCAAGACAGTTTATCACAGGGGTGGCCAAACTGCGGCTCGGTTTGGCCACCCCTGTGCCACATGTGTTGCTCTTGAAGCCCCCACTACCCCCCTCGGCCAGCTTGGAGAAGGCATCTGTCTCTTTAAATCACTTATCCAAGTCAAGCCAACCAGCAGCCTGGAGAATGCATTTAAAGTTAAAGATGTTTTCTTCCCACCTCTCCCTCCCCACCCCATGTATCCTTCCTTCCTTCCTTCCTTCCTTCCTTCCTTCCTTCCTTCCTTCCTTCCTTCCTTCCTTCCTTCCTTCCTTCCTTCCTTCCTTCCTTCCTTCCTCTCACAAACATCTGATGTTTATTCTGTGTGGCTCTTACATTAAGCAGCTTTGGCAACTCCTGGATTATCTGTTATCTAGTTAGCAGGCCCTGTGGCGCACAGTGGTAAAGCTGCAAGTACTGCAGTCAGAGCCCTCTGCTCACGACCTGAGTTTGATCCCGGCGGAAGCTGGGTTCAGATAGCCGGCTCGAGGTTGACTCAGCCTTCCATCCTTCTGAGGTGGGTAAAATGAGTACCCAGCTTGCTGGGGGGAAAGTGTAGATGACTGGGGAAGGCAATGGCAAACCACCCTGTAAAAAGTTTGCCGTGGAAATGCTGTGAAAGCAACGTCACCCCAGAGTCGAAAACGACTGGTGCTTGCACAGGGGACTACCTTTACCTAACAGGCACACCATGGGTGAACAGGGTGCTTTATGGAGAGAAAGAGTCCCTGCCCCAAGAAGCTAACATTCTAGAATTTGACATGAGAGAAAAGGGGGCAGGGCAGAGGCAAGGAGAAACAGGGAAGGAGGCGTAGTCCAATCTCTGTTATACATGATTCAGTGGGCAAAGCCTACTATGGGATTAATGGAAAGTGCAGGCTTTGAGGAAGCTTTTGAAGGAAGTCGGAGCAGGGGCAACACGCAAGCATCCCAGGAGGCAGTTCCAGGTAGAAGTAGGAAGCAGGAAGCCTTCCAACAGCCAAGTATGCACAGAAGAAGGACCATGACAGCACTGCATTGGGACAGAAGAGCAGACAGCGAAGGCCACGGAGAGCTAGGAAGATAACTTACAGGAAGTTTGTTCTGGTGTCCGGGAGCAGGCAGGAAGTCATGCAGGGATTTAAGGAGAAGGGTCATATGATTAGATGGGTAAAAGAGGTGAATGATTTGGTGGCAGTGAAACACTTGCAAGGCCAATTCAAGGCATTTTCCTCATCCCCAAAACCAATCAGACCGAAGACTGATTTAAGATAAGCATCCCTGCTTCCCAAGGCAGCCCAGCTGAATACATGAAGCTGCTTTATACTGTATCAGTTCATTAGTTCGTCAAGGTCAGTATTGTCTACTCCAGGGGTCCTCAAACTTTTTAAATAGGGGGCCAGTTCACTGTCCCTCAGACTGTTGGAGGGCCGGACTGCCATTACTGTACAAGGCCGCGGGCCGTCAGTTCTCCGTCTTCTGCATCTCTCTCCCTTCCCCACACCACACACCCCGGCCTGGGAACTCACCTCACCTCGGTATCACCTCATACTCTGTCTCCGCCGCCTCAGCCCAGTGCCGGAAGTGTGCGTTGCTAACGCGAGTTTAGGTCAAACGTCACTTCCGGTCTGATTTTGCCATAACCTGGCGGGCCGCATAAACATCCTCAGTAGGCCGCATCTGGCCCGCGGGCCGTAGTTTGAGGACCCCTGGTCTACTCAGACTGGCAGCAGCTCTCCGGGGTCTCAGATGGCGGTCTTTCACATCACCTCCTAACTGAAAATGCCAGGGGTTGAACTCGGGACCTTCTGAATGCCAAGCAGGTGCTGTACCACTGAGCCACGGCCCCTACATCCACCATTTTCTCTCTGACTGATTTCCCACTAGTCTTGTGCCGCTCTCACACTCCTCTTCTCTGTGAGGCTTTCATAGGATTTCACACTATCTGCCCCGGAGCTGCAACTTGCTCTGCCTCTTTCGCGCAGCAAACAAAGTCCTCCAAAAACCAGTTTCTGTTTGCCACGCGAAAAAGGCAGAGCAAGTTGCAGCCCCGGGGCAGATAGTGTGAAATCCGACCAAAGCCCTGCGGAGAAGAGGAGAGTGAGCGTGGCATTAGGCTAGTGGGAAATCAGCCTCAGTGTCACAGCTGCTGTATCATTCCAAGCAGGACTGTTAAGCTCACACCCAGCCAATGTTCACAGGTTCAGGAGGTTCAGGAGGCAATACCCATCACTTCCTAGACAGAAGCCGGCCATGTGGCCCCAGAAGGTAGGACCAGAACCAATGGGTTGAAATTAAATCAAAAGAGTTTCCGGCTCAACATTAGGAAGAACTTCCTGACTGTTAGAGCGATTCCTCAGTGGAACAGGCTTCCTCGGGAGGTGGTGGGCTCTCCTTCCTTGGAAGTTTTTAAACAGAGGCTAGATGGCCATCTGACAGCAATGAAGATCCTGTGAATTTAGGGGGAGGTGTTTGTGAGTTTCCTGCATTGTGCAGGGGGTTGGACTAGATGACCCTGGAGGTCCCCTTCCAACTCTATGATTCTATAACGTCCCAATGCTGCTACCATGAACCCATGGCCGCATCGTTTCTTAGAATCATAACGTTGGAAGGGACCTCCAAGGCCATCTAGTCCAACCCCCTGTACAATGCAGGAAATGCACACATACCTCCCACCCCACACCACCAATAACCCCTGTTCCATGCCCAGAAGATGACAAGACACCTCCAGGATCCCTGGCCAAACTTTATTTCTCTGGGCCTGTAAGAAAGGGCCATGAGAACGAAGCACTGATGCAACCCTTCCTGCCCTCCGCCTCATGATCAGCCTAAGTTCTCAAAATCAGCATTGCTGTTATATGGCCATCTAGCCTCTGTATGAAAACTTCTAAAGGAGAAGAGCCCACCACCTCCTGAAGAAGCCTGTTCCACTGAAGAACCACTCTGCCCAGAAGTCCTTCCTGTTTCCTGCAGCCCCAGAAGGTAGGACCAGAGCCAATGGGTTTAAATTAAATCAAAAGAGTTCCTGGCTCAACATTAGGAAGAACTTCCTGACCATTGCAGCGGTTCCTCAGTGGAAGAGGCTTCCTCAGGAGGTGGTGGGCTCTCCTCCCTTGGAAGTTTTTAAACACAGGCTAGATCAGGGGTGGGGAACAGTGGCTCTCCAGATGTTTTTTGCCTACAACTCCCATCAGCCCCAGCCACTGGCCATGCTGGCTGGGGCTGATGGGAGTTGTAGGCAAAAAGCATCTGGAGAGCCACTGTTCCCCACCCCTGGGCTAGATGGTCATCTGACAGCAATAAGGATCCTGTGGATTTAGGGGGCAGTATTTTGAATTCCCTTCATTGTGCAGGGGGTTGGACTAGATGACCCTGGAGGTCCCTTTCAACTCGAGAGTCATGGAGTAAAAGGACAGTCCTCTTGTGGATCAAAAACTGGCTGATTAATAGGAAGCAGAGAGTGAGTATATATGGGCAGTCTTCGCAGTGGAGGATGGTAAGCAGTGGGGTGCCGCAGGGCTCAGTACTGGGTCCCATGCTCTTTAACTTGTTCATAAATGATTTGGAGTTGGGAGTGAGCAGTGAAGTGGCCAAGTTTGCAGATGACACTAAATTGTTCAGGGTGGTGACAACCAGAGAGGATTGTGAGGCACTCCAAACATAGGCAGGCAATATTCTCTGCTGAGCATGAAGCCAAGCTGTTCCTCCCTTCCAGCATTCTAGCCAGCCCAAGCAAAGTTGACAAGCACATTTTTAAAGTGGATTAAACATCCTGGGTGCTTTTAATAAGACTGAAGCACTATTAAGACTTTTTCCACTTAGATTTTTCCCTGCTAGATGTTACTGGCTTATTACCCAATTCCACCTGAGCCCTACCCCAACCACCATCTGTATGATGAAAAAGCAAACCTGAATGAGATGAAAGGCTGATTTAAGATAAGCATCCCTGCTTCCCATGGCAGCCGAACAGATGCTTCTAAGAAGTTCAAAACAGGGCAGAAAGACAATAGCAATCTCGTGTTGTCTACCCAGTAGCATCTGGGTTTCAGAGGTTGACTGCATTTGAAATCGGAGATGCAGTCTGTCCATTAACAGCTACTAACCAGCTACTAACAGCTAGCCTCCATGAACAGCTAGTTTCCAGTTGAGTAGAATCAAGATTTTGCTGTATCTGAAACAGTGAACACTGACTCACAAAATCTCATCTCCTGCCACAAATTTTGCTAGTCTTTAATGGTGGTACTACAAACTAAGATGACTACCCATCAAGACTTGGAGGGTATAAGCTTTCAAGAGTCAAATATACTCCAAAAGCCACATCTTGGGAAATTTTGTTGGTCTCAAAGTGCTCCTGAATGCAAATGCCACTGTTCAACTGCAGACCAACATAGTTACCCTCTGAAACTCTAAAAAGGCAAATTCAGTCTTGGGCTGTATCAACGGAAGTGTAGTGTCCAGATCACATGAAGTGATGGTATCAGTTTACTCTGATGGAGAGCCAGTTTGGTGTGATGGTTAAGTGTGTGGACTCTTATCTGGGAGAACCGGGTTTGATTCCCCACTCCTCCACTTGCAGCTGCTGGAATGGCCTTGGGTCAGCCATAGCTCTGGCAGAGGTTGTCCTTGAAAGGGCAGCTGCTGTGAGAGCCCTCTCCAGCCCCACCCACCTCACAGGGTGTCTGTTGTGGGGGAGGAAGGTAAAGGAGATTGTGAGCCGCTCTGAGACTCTTCAGAGTGGAGGGCGGGATATAAATCCAATAACTTCTTCTACTCTGCTGTAGTAAGATCTCACCTAGAATACTGTGTGCAGTTTTGGGCACAATTTAAGAAGGATATAGACAAGCTGGAACGTGTCTAGAGGAGGGCAGTGAAGATTGTGAGGGGTCTGGAGACCCAAGTCCTATGAGGAAAGGCTGAAGGAGCTGGGTATGTTTAGCCTGGAGAGGAGATGATTGAGAGGTGATATGATCACAATCAAGTACTGACATATATAGAAGATGATGCGGAATTGTTTTCTGTTGCCCTAGAAGATTGGCCCAGAACCAGTGGGCTGAAATTAAATCAGAAGAGTTTCAGGCTACCATCACTTCATGTGATCTGGACACTACACTTCCGTTGATACAGCCCAAAACTGAATTTGCCTTTTTAGAGTTTCAGAGGGTAACTATGTTGGTCTGCAGTTGAACAGTGGCATTTGCATTCAGGAGCACTTTGAAACTAACAAAATTTCCCAAGATTGGCTTTTGGAGTATATTTGACTCTTGAAAGCTTATACCCTCCAAGAACTTCCTGAGAGTTAGAGCAGTTCCTCAGTGGAACAGGCTTTCTTTGGCAGATGGTGGGCTCTCCTTCCTTGGAGGTTTTTAAGCAGAAGCTAGATGGCCATCTTAGGCAGATCATGAGATGAAGGCAGAAAGGTTTCTGTAGATATTATGGGCTGTATGACCATGGTCTTGGCATTGTAGAACCTGACAGTTCGTCAGCAGCTGTGACTGGTATCCTCAGAGGTATAACACAGAAGGCTAGAGTTCTCTCTGTGTCAAAGTGAGAAGAAGATGGCAGGCACTTCTCACTTTGACACAGAGAGAACTCTAGCCATCTGTGTTATACCTCTGAGGATGCCAGTCACAGCTGCTGGTGAAAACGTCAGGCTTTACAATGCCAAGACCATGGCCATACAGCCCGAAAATCTACAACAACTAATGAACTCTGGCGATGAAAGTCTTTGACAACATATTAAGGCAGGAAGGGTCGCATCAGTGCTTAGTTCTTGTGGCCGTTCTTACACGCCCAGGGAAATGGTGATTGCCATTTTGGGGCCTGTGAGCAATTTTTCTCTAGGCCAGTTTAGCAAGGGATCCCAGAGGTTTTTGCCATCTTCTGGGCATGGAACAGGGGTCACTGGGGATGTACGTATATGGGAGGGAGGCATTTGCAAATTTCCTGCATTGTGCAGGGGGTTGGACTAGATTAACCTGGAGGTCCCTTCCAACTCTATGATTCCATGAAACTAGCCTCTGTGAATTGGTCTAAGTTCACTTCTAAATCTGTCCAAGTGAATGCCCTGCACTCTATGCCAAAAGAGTGGCTCTGGTTCAGTGGCAGAGTGTTTACTTGGCATCCAAAAAGTCCCAGGTTCAATTGCTAACATCTCTAGTTAAAAAGGTCCAGGTGATCTCCTTTATCTCCTCCTTGTTTGAAACTTAATAAAAAAGTTAAACCAGAAAAAAGGTCCAGGTGATGTGAAAGATCTCTGCCCCAAACTCTGGAGAGCCGCCACCACCAGTATGAGTAGATAATACTAATTTTGATGGAACATAAGTCTGATTCAGTACAAGGCGGCTCTGTGCATGTTCATGTGTACATTATAGGCCTTGAGTTGCAAGGGCTGGTCCCACCATAACTTCTGCTTCAACTTGAGTTACTGAAGGTTCCAGCATCACCTTGTACACTGAAACTGAGCTCACTCAACTCACCCAAATTATCAGGAACTCTCAGCTCAGAAACAGACGTCTGCTCTCTGCTTGAGGCACACAGCAGATTGAATCACATAATTTTTATAAAACGTTTTGGTGGTAGGGAAGTTCCGGGGTGGGTGGGGTGTGTGTGCTTGCCTTCTGGAAAAAGCTTACGCTAGCAGAGCCCATTCTCTCATGCTCTGGTGCCCGTTACCTGCCTGTCCCCCCCCCCCCCCATTCTCGCTCCTTCTGGACTGTCTGTTCAAGCGTTCGTCGGAAGCCAAGGGAGAAGAGAGGCAGCGGAAGCCGTAGATAGCCACTTAAGCTAACTGTTCTGCCTTGGGTCTTGGCCAGATGTAAAAGAGCTTCCAACCACAGGGAAATTGTGTGGTAGCAAAGAGGCAAAGAATGGAAAGCCGTAGAGGTTTTCCTCCGGTCAAAAGGAAATTATTTTTGAGGGTGGGGAGGGTGTCCAGGAGAAGGGAGGAAAAAGAACTGCCACAGGAAGAGAGAAAAGTTGTTTTGGAGTTCAGGTGTCCAAAGCTAACAGCACACCCCTAAAAAGGCGTGGCACATTTTTCTCTCGATGAGTAGACGGAAATGAAATCTGGATTTATCTTTTCAAAACAAATCAAGACACGTTTCTCCCTTCTTCTCGCAGCTACGGCAAGACGGAGGGGATGAAAACAGCCACACCAACCCACAGTCACTCTCTCCTCCGAGTCCCCCTTTTACTTCCACTACTAAGGATTTCCCCCTGTCCACACGATCCACACCACAAACAAGAACAAAGATAAAGCAGGGACCACAATAGCCCCAACTGCCACTTCAATGCTCTGAGGAGCCTCAGTTCCACCTGCTGTTTCTAACCCGCTTCTCTCAGTCAAACACTGAACAATGTCACCGGCTTAACAATACAACATTCCTCAAATGTTTAAAACCCACATTTCGCATTTCATAATCTGCCCACCATCGTCAATACA
The DNA here is from genome assembly GCF_032191835.1 of Heteronotia binoei. Classification (NCBI taxonomy): domain Eukaryota; kingdom Metazoa; phylum Chordata; class Lepidosauria; order Squamata; family Gekkonidae; genus Heteronotia; species Heteronotia binoei. Next base: position 259,375,723 of record NC_083223.1, read on the forward strand.
ACTAACAACGGGGCAGGGAGGGGTTTCCTGGGCGGACCAGATAATTTCTAAGAGGGGTTCCTCCTCAGCTAGTTAATATTGTTTCTGTGAACCTGGGCCAACCATCAAGTTTCCCAATAAATATAAAAAGACAATAATGTACACAGGCGAACAAATCCAAAGTTAACTGGCGCTGAGTACTGCAAACCAAAAATGTTTTTTTAAAGGTAGGGGAGGAAAACGCACAAGCGGGGAATTTCAAGAGGAGGGTTTAACTAGAGCAAGAATGGAGGATGAGAGGAGAATGGGATTTCCCCTATTTCCAAACCCCCATCCAACTCTATCTTCTACCAACACATTAATCCACAATTCCACATCCACGTCACAAAGTCAACACAGCTGTCTGAGCTTTCCTGATCTGGGGAAGGCATTTAACAACAATTCAGCTCTGCATAACCCTTAAAACTGTATTCGCTTCAGGAAACCCATTCTGCAGATTAAAGACAGCTTCCAAAAAGGCTCAGGAGCAGGCTGTGGCTGCCCAAGCATGTCTGCAAAGGGAGGTGGAGGCTATCCCACAGGCTAAGATCCCAGGCTAGCCCAATCTTGTCAGATCTCGGAAGCTAAGCAGGGTCAGCCCTGGCTAGTATTTGGGTGGGAGACTTCCAAGGAATCCCAGGGTTGTAACGCAGAGGCAGGCAATGGTGAATCACCTCTGAACATCTCTTGCCTTGAAAACCCTACAGGGTCACCATAAATCAGCTGTGATGTGATGGCACTTTCCGCCACTAAAATGAGGAAAGTGCAATCACCACACAGGGAAAGGCAGTCATTAACCATGAAGGGTCACCAGTGGGGCAGACCTCTTGGCCAATCCAAGACCAGAGCATAAGCAATCGATCACCCTTGCTCTAAGACATTTCAAAGGCTCTGGGGAAACGTCTTGAATTATCTAGAAGGGGGATCTGTATGAAGGCTGTAAAGATTTCCTGATCCCTCCTTTGGACAAGATTTTTGCACATGATTTTTGCAAATGAACTGACTGTGTTGCAGACCTTAATTTTTTGGAGGGTTGTAAGAGAAAAAGGTTGCTCCTGTGATTACATACACTGGCTTGTGATAGAATGTTATGTTGGAATTGAATGTATTAACTCTATAACTATTAAAAATAGTTTCTTAGTGGTTTTCTATATCGGACTACTTTTAACACTAAAACCCCTAGTTTTTGCTTTTGTTTTAGTCTCTAGGTCTGTGCAGGGGATCCCCCAGCTTTGCAGGCTTTTCCCCACTCCCAGACAGCTGGCTGGCAGGGGGGAAGCCTTGCCCCAACAGCCATGATGAGCCTTTAGATCTCAGGTGGGTTCAGAAGCTTGCAACTGCTTCTCTTTTGGAAGGTGTGTGTGTGCCTTTAAATCTCAGTGAGACTGAAGCTGTGGGGGGTGTGGTGAGCAGGAAGAGCCACCTGTGTGTGTGTGAGAGAGGGGGGAAGTCAGAGAGCCCCTTTGTTCATTTTGTATTCCTTTCAGAAGCTATCTGCGTAGTAAAAGAGATAGCTCAGAGTTAACTAGAACCTGAGCATGGGATAGAGGAAAACTCCACACCCTAGACCTTTCTTTCCTTAAGTTGGTTGAAATACAGCAGATTGTTACATTTAGCAACTCCAGTGAGTAAAGCTATCTAAACCATTGCCCCAGGGAGATCACAAAAGAATGGGCATGCAAACTGTTTGACTGCTTTGCGAGTGTGTGTATGAGAGTTCACTTCCATTTTAGTGGAAGTGCAGCTGCTGTGGAAGCATTTGAATGCAAAAAAAGAGGAGGAAATGACTGTATTCAGGGCAACTGCTCTGCTGCATTTTTATGTATTTATTTTTAGGGAGTGAGAAAGTCTCCTGGCTCCACCCTCAGAGTCCCCAGATATTTCCTGAGTTGGACCTGGCAAACCTAAGTGGATGGCTGGAGACAAGACACCAAGTCCTGCAAGGGTATTTATGGAATACTAAATTTATAGCAATTTCAAGAGGGTAGCTGTATTAGTAGCATAAGAAAATTGGAGTCCACTAGCACCTTTCAGACCAACAACATTTTTCCAGGGTACAAGCTTTCAGTTAGCCAGAACTCATTCTGACAGACACAAATGAGGATGAATATCTATCAGCCCTTCTATCCACATGAGAGATGTGGGAGAGATATTATGAAAATGTTACTAGTAAGAGGCAGGAGGCAGCACTAGAATGCAAAGTGTAACACATTCGATTAATAAGAATCCAACATCTGTATTCAGCCTGGGGGGGTTCACTGTCCTAAACTTGTTAATGAATTCTAATTCAGTAATCTCACTAAACTGATTGTTTTAAAGACCTCCAGTTCCACTTGTATTTCTCATCATGATCCCAGCTTGGGGAATCTGGGCAGCCTGTTAGAACTCCAGTGGCGAATCAGAAGCCTTGCTGGGCAAAAGCCCCACCTGATCCCACCTTAGGGTTCTCAGGGGTTTAAAAAGCCCTATATGGCCTGGGACCTGCCTACCTGAAGGACCGTCTCTCCCCACATGTTCCCCAGAGAGTACTGAGATCGGGAACCCAAAATCTTCTCGCTATCCCTGGGCCAAAAGAAGCCTGCCTAAAATCTACTAGGGATAGGGCCTTCTCTGTTATGGCCCCTACATGGTGGAATCAGCTGCCGGAGGAGGTGAGGGCCCTGCGGGACCTTGTCCAGTTCCGCAGGGCCTGTAAGACAACCCTCTTCCGGCTAGCCTACACTTAACTGATATGAGAAACTAAATGCAGCTTTTCCAGACTCCTGTTATACATACTGTTGTAATGTTTAATGTTTTTAAGGTTTTAAATGTTTTAAATGCTTATATATTTAAACACTTGTTTAATTTCGTGTTTGAGCCGCCCTGTTGTGAGCCGCCCTGCGCCACTTTTGTGGGAAGGGCGGGATATAAATCATAAATAAATAAAATAAATAAGGGGTTCTCCTGTTTTTCAGGGCTTCAACCCACAGCCAGCCAGCCCTACCCCTGAATAGAATGTTGCCAGATGACATCACGTCACTGTCGGGGGGGGGGGAGTGATGCTCCAGTTTTTGGGCAAACTCTATGGTTTTGAAGGCAAAACCCCCACAGAGTTCTGCCCAAAAACTAGAATGTCACCCCCCAAACAACAGCAAAGTGATTACATCATTTCTGGGTGATGCCATGATGCGCCTGGGAGCCCCTGTCAGAGGCCATGTGGGACAAAAAACAAAACCCACAAATGGATAGATGTTGGAAATGTAAAAAACATGAGGGTTCTTTTTTCATATGTGGTGGACTTGTGAAAGAGCGAAAAAGTTTTGGCAGATGATACAACAAGAAATTTCTAAAATTTTGGGATACGACTTTAAGAAAGTTGCAGAGACTTTTCTGCTGGGATTACAAATGGAAAAATTTCCAAAAGAAGATAGGACTTTAATTTGGTATTTGCTCTCAGCTGCTAGGACACTGTATGCGCAGTTGTGGAAACAAGAAAAAATACCAGAGAAATGGGACTGGATTGTGAAAGTTTTATCGTGGAGTGAGATGGACAAATTAACAAGAACTTTAAGAGACTATGACTTGGACGTGTTTAAAAAGGAGTGGAAGAAATTTAGAGGATATATAGAACAAGAGTGGAATGTAAAAAGACATTGGACAATCTTTTAATTTGAATGTGAGAAAAGAAAGACATTGAATTTTGATTGGTTCAGGGTACCTTTATAATTGAACTTAAGTATATAACCTCGGCGGGAGTCTAGTAACGGAGGGAGGGGGGATTGAAAATATCATATGGGTTAGAGATAGTAAGGATATAATTAGGCATTGTAACCATATGTTATCAATAAAAATTGTTAAACCAAAAAAACAAAAACCACAAAGAGGAAGCCATGGACCACAAACACAGAGCTGAAAAGCACTAGAAAACACATGACTATGATTACTGGCAAAATCCAATGTATTCAAAAATAGAATCAAATAAATATAAATTCATTCACCGAGAAACAGTCACATATTCACAAGGTGTAGTGCACACACTAATTAAGGCATATAACAATCCAAGACCTTGACTTGTGAGAAAACAGTCCAAACGATCCGACTAAGTTCTTTTGGTGCTGAACCAAATTCCACTTCAAATCCGAGAGTTCAGATTGGGGGAAATTGGTACAGCACCAAAAGAACTTAGTCGGATCATTTGGACTGTTTTCTCACAAGTCACGGTCTTGGATTGCTATATGCATTAATTAGTGTGTGCACTACACCTTGTGAATATTTGACTGTTTCTCGGTAAATGAATTTATATTTATTTGATTCGGTTTTTGAATACATTGAATTATTTTGCCAGTAATCAGAGGCTATGTAGGAACAGGCAACCCTATCCCGCCTACTTTCCAAAAACACTTGATGGGCTGCAGGAAACATGTTGGGAGTCGCTACAGCACCCGCGGGCACCATGTTAGGGACCCCAAGTTAGACTGAGCCAGTACAAAGTAGCATCTCCTTCTGAAATTGCCCAGCCACCCCATAAAGTTTGATCTTCGGGTGATGGGCCTAGTGATGGAACCACTGTATCTTTTGCAGACAGAAGGTGCCGAGTTTAATTCCAGGCATCTCCAGTTAAACCTTGAGCCACAGGCACGGGGGAAAAACTTTTTCTCTGCTGAGATCCTGGTGAACAGCAGCCAGTCAAAGAAAGCAATTTTGAGCTAGAGGGACCACTGTTTTGACTCAGCGCAGAGCTGCTGAATTTCACAAGCCTCAAGAGTCAGGTTTCAGGTTGGGGTGGTGCTGGTGATGGCAAAGGTAGATTGCTGAGAGGGGTGGGTGGCAAAGCCAGAAAAGTAAAGAAAGCAAATTGGGGAGGGAGGAAGCAGGAGGTTGCTGGTCAAATCAATTCTTATGTTCCCTCCCTGCTCTTTTCTCTCTCCCTCTGGCTCCAGCCTCAGCATACTTGCCAAACCAGCTGAACGACTGAAGGCATGACAAGAGAGTGGAATGAAGGGAGCCTGCCGCATATCACTCCTTCCCCTGGGGCGGAGGGGGAGACAGGACGGCTGGCAGCTGAACTCTGATTGCCTGGCTCTTCCAACAATAGGTATTGTAAAAGACCATCCCTCCCCTGTTGGCTGCACTGCTGAGGGCAGTCAGAGGCCCTCTTTGTAACCCTCCTCACATATCACATATTGACAATCTCACATTTTGGCATACTACTGTTTTGTTGCTTTTGCATGCTCTGTTGCTTTCGCATGCTCATGCTACTCAGATCAAAAGTTTGCTCAATTTGTTAATTTTACTGCATACTGCTATTTTGTTGCATTCACATGCTCATGCTGCTCAGATCAAATTGGGGTTTGCTCAATTTGTTAATTTTACTATTCTGTCATTGTACCATTTTACATTCTAAACCATTGCCTACCAGATAATTTTACTTCACTGTCACTGGTTCTTAAATCTGTACCATGTTGCATTCTGGGCCACTGGCTACCAGCTATATATGGCTCTGCTCAGCTATGTATGGCTTTGCTCACTGTGCTGGAGTCCTCATCTGATGAAGTGTGCTTAAGAGCACACGAAAGCTTATGTTCTAAATAAAAATTGGTTGGTCTTAAAGGTGAAACTTGACTCCTGCTTTGTTCAACTGCTTCAGACCAACACGGCTGCCCACTTGGATATATCTAAAAGAACACAGAGAGAGAGGCATGAGGGAGGGAAGGACCTCACCAACCCTTCACACAAAAAAGTCCTCTCTAGGAACCCCTCACTGCTTGTTTTAACCCTTGGTTCAACTTGGAGAAACCTAGAAAGGGAAGTCTTGTTACAATTTCAAAGCAAGCAAAAGGTTAAAATGAGCAATTCCTAGAAAGGCTTCTTACTGTTTTATGTGATTAGAACATGAGAAAAAAACAGGTGGATTTCTTGGTGCCCACCCACCCACCCTGAAAAACTCTGTTCAGACTCCTTCCTACCCCTGGCTGCCAAGATAAGAGGCCACTCATAAATACCAAGGGTTTCCGGGCTAGGTCATACTGCCACAGTGATAAGACGCCTCGCTTGTAATAAGAAAAAGCAAAATATATAACAATTCACCAGGGGGTGAAGGAAGAGAAACAAAGAGTCTGCTCAAGCCAATGAGCACGTACCATGCTGGGGCCAGTCCAGTAGAGAAAAAACCCTTGTGGGTCCACCCGCAGGGTCACGAGAGCCCGATTGGTTGGTTCCTGCGAAAGTGAAAGCAAACAGTTAACACCCTTTAGCCGAATTACAGGGAGCTGCTAATTCGTTGTTTGTATTGTACCTTCAAAGTGCCAAATGCTTGATAAGGTAACATGTAAAAGTAGGTCTCTAACCCCAAGAAGTTCACTACTGCCACTAGCTTAAATGACTTTTTAAAAGTTTGCATAGGTTTATGGTTATTATTGATGACTTCCAGTTCCAGACATGCTAGGTCAATGGAACCTCCATAAACAGGGGCAGTATACCACTCTTAGCAAGCGTCAGGGCAAAAAACGGGGAAGTCCACCACTTCTGTGTTTTGCTTCTGAGCTTGCTGGAAGCCTCTGACACAGGGGTGGCCAAACTGTGGCTCAGGAGCCACATGTGGCTCTTTCACACATATTGTGTGGCTCTCAAACCCTCCACTGCTCTGTCGGCTGGCTTGGAGAAGGCATTTCCCTCTTTAAATCACTTCTCCAAGCCAAGCCAGTTGGCAGCTTGGAGAATGCATTTAAAGTTAAAGTTGCTTTCTTTCCAGCTCTCCCTCCCTCACCTTCACCCTCACCCTCCTATTTGCTTGGTTTCCTTCCTTCCTTCCGCTCTCAAACATCTGGTGTTCATGTCTTGCAGTTCTCAAACATCTGACATTTATTCTATGTGGCTCTTACATTAAGCAAGTTTGGACACTCCTGCTCTGGCAGAAAACAGAATGCTAGAGCAAACCTTTCTGAGCATGTGAGCACCTCTGGAATTCTGACAGCGGGCACAATAACTAAAATGGTTGTCAAAGGAGACTGAGCCAGCCACACAAGAACAGGGATCCACATTATATACACATCTGATAGTAACACTACGATATTTAAGGCAGAAGTTTTGTTTAACAGGATGCCTTTGATCTGAACAGCCAAGCAGAAACCCAGCTGAGAAAAAGCTGCATCAAGACTCATCCACTTTCTAAAAGCACTTGGCTGTGTCAGAAAAGACGTCGGAGGGGGTCACGGTTGGGGGGCCCTGAGCTACAGCCCTGATCCAGCAAGGCAACACTGATTTTATCAGTCTAGAAGTCAACAGCATCTGGATAGGAGAGCAACCAGGAATGCTAAACCCTTGGAGAATAGTGACCCGTGAGTGACCCAAGGCAACTGAAGTCCAGAATTCCTGCCTCCACAGTTGTTGTTGCCTTCCATTCTCCCTATGAGTTGCCCACGCACATCTGCCAGGATGCCGTCACCCATAATTACAGTTAACCATTCACTTCTCAACACGCCAAGACTTTCCCCAGTATTTATGACCCGTTTCCCCCCAAACAACCACCCTGCAAAGTCACACACCACTATCCCTACTTTAGTGATTCAGTCAAACACTGGCTAAGCTGGTAACCATACTCAAGTTTCCCCAGGTCAAATGCTTAACAGTTCTCAGTTGGGGCTCCTGTTCCAGAAGCCTAACAGGCAGAAGTTCAATGGGCGCAGCTTTTCTACGCATAGTAATGTAGATGTTGAACAGCAGCCTTTCACTCTTGCCCTCATAAGAACATAAGAGAAGCCATGTTGGATCAGGCCAATGGCCCATCCAGTCCAACACTCTGTGTCACACAGTGGCCATAAGAACATAAGAGAAGCCATGTTGGATCAGGCCAATGGCCCATCAAGTCCAACACTCTGTGTCACACAGTGGCCAAAAAAACCAGGTGCCATCAGGAGGTCCATCAGTGGGGCCAGGACACTGCCTCCTGACAGAGAGATGCCTTGACCCTCCCCCACTGAGTTCCAAGACCTTTGTTCACATAAACATCAGTGGATAGACCAGGTAGCCTCAGGACTTTTTTGTACCAGGAACTCCTTTGCATATTAGGCCACACCTCCCTGATGTAGCCAGTCCTCCTGGAGCTTACAATAGGCCTTATACTAAGAGCCCTGTAAGCTCTTGGAGGATTGGCTATATCAGGGAGGTGTGGCCTAATATGCAAAGGAGTTTCTACTACAAAAAAAAAAAAAAAAGCCCTGCCCAATGCCCTGATGCTACTTTTGCTAGACTCCAAGGGCACATAAAGAATACATTTCTGAGTATCTGTTATGCTTAAATAAACACATGCCACTTTAGCTATTACAGCTCCTCACTCCCTCACCCACGTTCTGGAAATTATAATCTGGGGAGTCGAGAATTATCTACTAGAGATACACCTGTCTCTCCCCGTAACATTACAGTTCCCAGAGGAGAGGATATTAGAGATTTAGATTGCTTTTAACACTAATGTACACAGCACCCAGCAGGGGTAGGTTTCTGCAGCACCCTTCTCAACCCGCTTTTCTGATTTCTCCAAGGACCACCAGTTCCCTCTCACCGGCTCCATTTCCCTAACTTCCAATCCACTGCTCTTCATCAGGGGTGGGAAGGTTGGTATTGTCTATGCCCTTCAACAGGAAATTGCAATAGTCCAACATTGAGTGGGTAGGAGAGAAAGGATGAGCAGTATCCACCTGTACATTTGCAAAGACTAATTCTGTTTCATTTTGCAGAAACATCGAGTTGGGAGGTATCTCCAGGGTCAGCTAGTCGAACCCCCTGCACAATCCAGGAACTTCACAAATACCTCTCCTCCCGCATACATCAACAGTGACCCTTGCTCCATGCCCAGAAGATGGCAAAAGCCTCCAGGATCCCTTGCCAAAGTGTCCTGGAGAAAAACTGCTGACTGATTCCAAGGTGACAATCAGCATTTCCCTGGGCATGTAAGAAAGGGCCACAAGGACCAAGAACTGTTGCAACCCTTCCTGCCCTCTTTCTCATGATCTGCCTAATTCACAGATTCAGCATTGCAGTCAGACGGCCATCTAGCCTCTGCTTAAAAACCTCCAAAGGAGGAGAGTCCACCACCTCCCAAGGAAGCCTGTTCCACTGAGGATCTGCTCTGTCAGGAAGTTCTTCCTAATGCTGAGCCAGAAACTCTTTTGATTTAATTTCAACCCATTGGTTCTGGTCCAACAGAAAACAATTCTGCACCATACTCTATATGACAGTCCATCAAGTACTTAAAGGTGATGATCATATCACCTCTCAGTCATTTCCTCTCCAGGCTAAACATACCCAGCTCCTTCAGCCTTTTCTCATAGGACTCGGTCTCCAGACCCCTCACCATCTTGATTGCTTTCCTCTGGATACAATCCAGCTTGTCTATAACTTTCTTAAAATATGGTGCCCCAAAACTGAACACAATATTCTAGGTCAGTGTTTCACATTCACAGGGTCGCGACCCAGCACCGAGCCACAGAAGCCTCACTACCGGGTCACAAGAAAAGCTAAAGCTAGCCCCGCCCCCAGCAAAGAATGAGCTCTGCTTCCCCCATCTCTCTTTTGTGCAGAAAAAAGCTGGGCTTGAAGACTGACACAGGCTGCAAAGCCTGAGCTCCGTTTGGCTTCCTTCCTTCCCCTGTCTCTCTGTTGTGCAGAGAAAAGCTAGACTTGAAGACTGACACAGGCTGCAAAGCCTGAGCTCCGTCTGGCTTCCTTCCTTCTCCCGTCTCTCTGTTGTGCAGAGAAAAGCTAGGCTTGAAGACTGACACAAGCTGCAAAGCCTGAGCTCCATTTTCCTTCCTTCCTTCCCCCCATCTCTGTGACATAATTCCTGGCTCCACCCCCATACTTTAGTGGGCCACAAAGGAGAAGTGTAAAAATAATCGGGCCACGGGAAAAAAATGTTTGGGAAACCCTGCTCTAGGTGAGATCTAACCAGAGCAATTTACACATACCGATTCCTCACTAGGCTTGTTCCGGCATCCGAGCTCTCCCCCCGCACCATGCTTCCGTCCGATTTCGCACAAGCTGCCCCGGGGCTGCGACTTGCATCACCTCTTTCCTGTGGCAAGCAAGATCCTCTGAAAACCAGTTTCTGCTTGCCACAGGAAAGATGTGGGACAAGTATAGCCCCGCGGCAACTTGTGCAAAATCGGACATAAGTGTCAGGGGAAAAAGAGCTACAATGCCCGAACAAGCCTTGTGGGGAATTGGTCACAGTTTACCATCTTGAGTCCAATCACACCTTAGAGAAGAACAAGATTTTGGGGGCATTAAGCTTCCAAGGGAGCTCTGACGCTCAAAAGCTTATACCCAAAAACTTTGTTTGTCTCGGTGGTGCTGGACTTGAATCTTGCTCTTCCACTGAAGACCCTCTGAAACTTCACTACCTCATCACTCACATCAGTGGCCACATCACAGGGGAAATGGGGGACAGGACAGTTCAAAAGCAAGGAACCGAAGCAGGAAACTTCCCACATCTTCTACATGTTGCAGTGAATGCATGGACACCTTGTGCGCACTCGTGAACATCTGATTGAAAGAAATTAGCAAGGGGCACTCACTTTACAAATTAAACTGAAGACCAGTACCTAATTAAGTGTCGTCAAGTTGCAACCAACTTATGGCAACCCCATGAATTCCAGCTTATGGGGTTTTCAAGGCAAGGTATGAGCAGAAGTGGTTTGCCATTGCATAGCAACCATGTTTTTTTGCAATAGCAACCTCTGTATAGCAACTCTGATCTTCCCTGGTGGTCTCTGAGCCTACCGTAGTCAACTCTGCTTCGTTTTCAGACTCTGCCAAACTTGGGCTAGTATGGTCTATGCAGGACACCCTGCATGCACTCGCGAACTGGATAAGTATGCAAAGATAAGAGGTTTTTAAAAATCACACATCGAGCTGTACATGTGTCGAATATAATATAGGAATTGCTCAACATGCATAAAAAAATCAAGTGTACACTGTACAGATTGTACACCTATTCACTGTAACTTGTGGACAGGGCTAATGCAGCAGATAAAGAGCTTAACTTGATGCCCTGTTGCTGGACCTTTGGAGGAACTGTTTGGGGCCACTGTGAGAGGCAGGATGCTGGACTAGATGGGCCACTGGTCTGATCCAGAAGGGCCCTTCAGATGTTCCTATGATTTTAATCAGGAAGCACATATGAATTGAGTCCAGCATTCTATTTCCTACAGCAATTAAACAGATGACCCTGGAAGGTCCAAAGACAGGATAGCGAAGCACTAGCTCTCCTCCAGTGTTTGCACCCAGGAGATTAATATTCACAGGTATGCTGCCCGTGAACCTGGAGGTTCTAATTAGTTCTCACAGTTAATATCTGTGGATACTTCCATTAATTTGACTAAGCAGTATCTGAATATCCTGACAGTTTCATTCAGTGACTCTACACATAACACACACATTAAAAGAAAAGAGAAACAAAAAATCACAGAATCAGAGAGTTGGAAGTGCCATACAAGCCATCTTATCCAGCTGCCTACTCACAGCCAGTTTGGTGTAGCGGTTAAAAGTGTGGACACTAATCTGGGAGAACTGGGTTTGATTCTCCACTCCTCCATATGCAGCCAGCTGAGTGACCTTGGGTCAGCCAAAGTTCTCTCAGAGCTGTTCTTTCAAGAGCAGTTCTCTCAGCCCCACCTACCTCACAGAGTGTCTGTTCTGGGGAGATGAAGGGAAGGAGAGTGTAAGCTGCTCTGAGATGCTGAGTGAAGGATAAAGTATAAATAAAAACCTCCACCTCCTCCTCAGTGCAGGGTCAGTCTAAAATATCCCTCACAAGTGTTCATCCAGCTACTGCTTGAAGACTGCCAGGGGGAGTGGAGCTCACAACCTCCCTACGCAGCCAATTCCACTGTTGAACTACTCCTACTGTAAATATTTTTTTCTAATATCCAGCTGGTACCTTTCTGCCCATAATTTAAACCCATTATTGTGAATCTTCTCCTCTGCTGCCAACAGGAATAGCTCCCTGCCCTCCTCTGAGTGACAGCCCTTCGCATTCTTAAAGAGAGCAATCATGTCCCCCCTCAACCTCGTCTTCTCCAGGCTGACCATAAACTAACAAACACCAGACCCCAACGTGTGACTCTTTTAATCTGCTAAAAACGTTTCCATGACTCTGCATACTAACTCACTGCCCACTTTCTCTATATTTAGGACTGCTTGCCATTCCATACTTATTGTCTGATGGAAGTGCGTTTCTAGCACACGAAAGCTTACATTCTGAATAAAACTTTGTTGGTCTTAAAGGTGCAACTTGACTCTTGCTTTGTTCATCCCCAAGTCCCTCAGCCTCTCCTCATAGGGCTTGGTCTCCAGGCCCCTGATCGTCCTCGTCACCCTCCTCTGCACCCACTCCATTCTGCCCACATTTTTTTTGAAGCGAGACATCCAGAACTGCACACAGTACTTCAGGTGTGGCCTAACCTATGCAGTGTACAGAGGGACTATGACATCTTGTGATTTGGAGGTTATTCCTCTGTTGATACAATCCAAGGCTACATTAGCTTTTTTTTTGTGACTGCATTACACTGACTGCTTATATTTAGCTTGCAGCTCACCCGTACCCCAAGATCTTGCTCAAACACACTGCTAACTACAAGTGTGTCTCCAATCCAGTATGTTTGCTTTTCATTTTTACTATCAAGATGTAGAACTCTGTACTTATCCTTGCTGAACTGCATCTTAGACTGCGATCACACACACTAAATAATGCACTTTCAACTCACTTTCAATGCACTTTCCAACTGGATTTTACTGTGTGAACTGGCAAAATCCAGCTGGAAAGTGAATTATTTAGTGTGTGTGATCGCAGTCTTACTCATGTCTGCCCACTTTTCCAGTGTCCAAATGTTGCTGAATTCTATCTCTGTCTTCCACTGTGTTTGCTGCTCTTCCCAATTTGGCGTCACCTGCAACTTTAATGAATAGTCCCTCCAACCCCTCATCCAGATCATTTATAAAAAATATCTTCTTCCCCGATATCGTCTTCCAATCAGATGAAATGCCACTGACAACTACACTTTGGGTGTGGTCATCCAACCAGTTCCCTATCCACCTAACTGTCCACACACAGTCCTCGAGTTTACCCATCAGGACATTGTGGGGAACTCCACGAAAAGCTTTACTGAAATTCAGGTAAACAACATCAACGTTGCCACAATCCACCTTCTTCACGTTGACATGCAAATTCTGTAAACCTATCACAGGACCACCCCTCTTTTTAAACAATTATTTATTCAAATCATTTCTCCCCACCTTTCTCTCTAATGGGGGACCCAAAGTAGTTTACATCACTCTTCTTTCCCACATTTTTTTACTCTTAACCACCTTGTGAAATAATAGAACAAAGTAGGAGTCCAGTAGCACCTTTAAGACCAACGAAGTTAGACAGAGAACATGCAACTGGCCCATGGTGGAGCAGAGGTCTGAACCTGATTCTCACAGCTTCTAATCTGACACGAACCACGTCACTACACTAGTTCTCTAACTAAAACAGAAATCCCCAAATGTTTTAGTCTTTCATTTCAGGGAAAGTACTCGAACCCCTGATCATTTTGGTTATCATTTTAAGCATCTTTTCCAGGTTCACAACAGCCTTTTTGAGATGGGTCTGTCAGTGTGGACTGCAAACGAGGCGAGGCAGTTGGCCCCCTTCCTGGAACGCGACGACCTAGCAACAGTGATTCATGCTACGGTCACCTCGAGGTTGGACTACTGTAATGCCCTCTACATGGGGCTACCCTTGTGCCGGACCCGGAAACTGCAGTTGGTGCAGAACGCTGCTGCCCGGCTGCTATTAGGGCTCCCAAGATGGGAGCACATTCGGCCGGGGCTCCGGGATCTGCACTGGCTGCCAGTAATATTCCGAGTCCAGTACAAGGTGTTGGTCATTACCTTTAAAGCCCTATATGGCCTAGGACCTGTCTACCTTAGGGACCGTCTCTCCCCACACGTTCCCCAGAGAGTACTACGTTCGGGTTCACAAAACCTGTTGGTAGTCCCTGGGCCAAAGGAGGCCCGCCTAAAATCCACCAGGGATCGGGCCTTCTCAATAGCGGCACCCCATTGGTGGAACCAGCTGCCGGAGGAGGTGCGGGCCCTGCGGGACCTAGGGCAGTTCCGCAGGGCCTGTAAGACAGCCCTCTTCCGGCAGGCCTATAACACCTAACTGATAATGAGAACACCTCTGGATGGAACAAAATGCTTTTATAGACCGCTGATTTTATCTTATCTTTGTTTTATTAACTATGGTTTTATTGTATTTGTAAATGTTTTAAATCGAATTGTATGAATCACTATGCTGTGAGCCGCCCTGAGACACTTCGGTGAGAAGGGCGGGATATAAGTCCACTAAATAAATAAATAAATAATACATAGAGATCGCACCAATACTGGCAGTTTCACATTCAGACCCTTCCCTCAAAATCCCTGGACTGAAATTTGCCTTTCTCTCTAGCTGATATTTGTCCCTCTATATGCCATGACCCTCAAACTTCTTTCCTGATGTCATGGCCATTTGTGTACATGTGAAGCTATGGTTTTCTTTTGCCTCAGCATGTATCATTTTACATTTGCTGACAGGGAAGTTCATTTAACATTTTGTTGCCTGTACGCCGTGTGAAGATATTCCTTTGGAGCTCTTCAGTCTCTGCTTGGACTTTTCACCATCCAGAACATCCAACAAACATGGCCGCTTCAGTGCACAACATAGGAACCAATTGAATAGCACCCGCCTTAATGCAGGCCACTGAGAGACCCTGCTGCTTGTCTGCTTTCCACTCAGAAAGCTTCTACTTTCTACTCCCCTTTAATGTGTAACAGGTCTTGTTCTCATAAACAATATCCACTAAATTTACTCAGGAGCTCTTGGGCAAGGGAAAAGCTTTTATGAAGCTGCGGTATATAACACCTTACTGGATCCTTCCTATCTTGATGCTAGCTGACATTCGCAAAAGAACTCAAAAAGGCGGATGAAGCAGCACTCCCCTTTGCAGAAGCCATGTCCATCCTTATGCAGTTAGGCTTTTTCTTCTTAATGATTCCAGCTTTAATTATGCTTTCAACCAACTGACCTAAGACAAACATTAGATTAACAAGCCTGTAATTTCCTGGCTTCTACTGCAGCATTTTTTAAAAATCATCCTGGCCAATTTCCAGTCCTTTAGTATGGAGCCAGACTTCTTTAGTGACAAATTTTGCAAGGAGGTCGTCTGCATCTGAATTCTGAAGAACTCAAGGGCATTTTCTGTCCACATGCAGCAAATTCTTGATCCTGAGCTCCAGGTTCAAGACACTGCTTGTCCACAAAGTTTTGGAGAGACATTAGATCAGTCTTTCTCTCCCCTTCCTTTCTCTAGGTTACCTTACACTGTTGTTGGGAGGAGTAAATGGGACAATAAAGCCACCCTTGTATGCCAGATGCACACAGCAGGTTCACTAGAAGCAAACCCAAAAGAGATGCAAATGTGGTAAAATAAATCAGCTAACCATAATCTCCATGACATACAACACAAAGCCGCAAACAAATTTCTAACAGGTACCGTAACACCTGCATAGACAATTGCATCTCAGAGGGTTTTTTCCCCTTTTAAATCAGTGCAACTTAGCTATTTTTTATTTTGCACAACCACAATAAAGCCCCATTGAGGAAAACTTTACTCTCCCCAGTCAAAAAAGTTTTGTTTTCCACCACCCCCAGTTCCCTCAATACAGACAACTCCCGCTCATACCCTTTATTATCTGAACAGATACAGCTGTTCTCAAATTCACATGGACTCCCTCTAATATTCCTGGGCTAAGAGAATCCCCCTAAGGCACTGTATTTGTGGGGGGAGACTGCAAGTCAGGAATTTTAATGGAGGCCATATGTGCCCCCCCTTGCCTCTGTTAAATGCTCAGAGACCTTGGAAAACTATATCTTGGATTGGAAGATGAAAAGGAAATGGGGGGGGGGGGCTTTTTTGACAGAACAGAGACTCTGCAATTGCATTTCACTCCCCCTTTTCTCCCCAGACCCAATATCTCACATCATACAACCCTCCCTATCCGCTGCCCTCTGGACCGTTATCTTCCTGGGAACATTGGACTGGAATTGTTGTTCCTGCCTCTCCCACTTGTGATAAGGAAATCGCTCTTGAAGCAATGAAAGGGAAAGCCAATGTAGGGGGGAAGGCGGACATGAAGATAGTATCTAGCTCCCACATTTGGAATATTTTCCCAACTGGGAAGGGGGGAGGGGGGCACACAGAAGCAGACTGCAGAGCTGACTCCCTAAAATCTTTAGAGAATGTAGACCCGGGGACATGTACACACATGTACATTTTTAAAATTGCTCTCTCTTCAGAAACGAGGTTAGGAAGTTGTGAGAGGAATTTAGGGGGACAAAGAGAAAAAGGGGACCCCCCAATTTCAGGATTAAAGGGATGGGCAAAGCAAAGGAGAGTGCCTTAAGCAGCTAGAGAGGCAAGCCAACTAACCCACAAAGCCTACAGTGAGCCATCGCTTTTTTCCCCCCAAACAGAAAAAAAAAAGTTTTATGGGAGACATAAAAATTACAGTCTCCTTTGGGGAAACTCTTCTTGCTTCCCATGCCTCTCGTAATTTCACCCCAACAGATCTGTTCTGCCTCACGGAGACCAAAGCCTGAGACAAGATTCCTCAGAAAATCTCTGGCAAGCCATGCCTTCACAGATGGTTAAGAAATATTTTTTGGATGGAAGAGGGGGGGAGAGGGGGGTTAGTTGGCAGAAACCTCAGGAACATGTTTCTGCGGGCTGAGCAAACACTCGCTAGATTTCACATCCTCAAGCAAGGGGGGGGGGACAGAAAAGGGGGAAGCCAACATGAGGCAGAGTCGAAACGGGTACCTAGTGATGAAGATCCCTTCAGTCCCCACCCTAAATTTCTCTTCCCCCAGTCTTGTTTAGTTAAGTCTTGCTGACAACCCCCCTCAAGTCTCCAAAACAACCTGCTGTTCCAGATAAATTCCAACTGCAACTTCTTCACCCTACTGCAAAAACTGCCCACAGTCTTAACAAAAGGTCCGTGGGGGGGAAGTGCCAAACCTGAGTCAAATATCTAGAGTATTTTCACACAAACGCATGTATGTACACACCCATGCACCCATATCAGAGACAAACACTGACGGCCCCCACACCCATAAAATTTGGACCCAAACACATGGGAGGAGATGGCGAGGATGATTTCTTTGCAAAGGGGGAGGAATTCAAGAGCTACAACTCCAGCCTCTACTTTCTCATACTGGGGATATGGTGGTATGCGTCTCTCTGTGGCTGCCTCCCTCCTCCCCCACCCCCAATTCTCTGGCTCCTTTGGTCTATAAGGAGAAGAAAGCAAGGGCTGTGCCCCTTGATCTGCCTCCCTTTTTCTGTCTTTTTTGCCTCAGGCTCCCGCTTCCTTTTTTGGGTCTGATGGAGCAAAAGGAAGTATGAGGCCAGTCTTGTCATGGGCTCCCTTGCGGGGCCTAGATTGTGAAACCCAAGACAAGGCTGAGAGAAAGTGAGAACATGGGGGGAGGGGGGGCGGAGAGGAGAGAGCAGCAGGCCTAGCTCCCTGCTAGATAGGCAAGGCAAGATGGAAATGAAACCCCCTCCTCCTCTAGGTCCTGCCGTTATTGTTATCAATGGGGGTCACCAAAAATCCCCCCTTCACCTCTACCACAGGAAGCTGCATTCTGCCAAATTTAAATGCTCCAAATATGTACATTGGTGGGCTCCACCCAAAGTTACCAGAGAACCACTGGTCATGTGCTCAAGATCCCTCCATGAGCTTCCGCTAGCCACACACCTCTGAGCAACAAATCGACTGTGTCATATTTGCTCAGACTGTACCCTCTGAAATGCCTCTTTCACACATTTCCCAAAAGCACTTCAGGACTAATGGTGGGTGCCAACACCGGGCACTTGACCAGCAAAAAGAGGCCTGTCCTGACACTGCAGTCACTCTTGAATTGCAGGGAGCGCCCCAGAAGAAGGCAGAGCAAGTGCCCAACCTTCTTAGCAGAGTGGTGTAATCCTGAACATGCCCCCCCTTGACCTTGAAGCCAGCAATTTTAACTCACTTCCTACCCAAGTATCCTTCAGGCTCAACTGCACCCTACATGTTCACACAGAAAACGGATACCAGAGGGCCTGCCTGTAACCCTTGACCTTAGAAGTGATTGCATCCCTGCGTTTTAAGACTCACCCAGAAGCGGCCTGCCTACCCAAGCAAATGCACACTGAAATAGATAGAAAGGAAGTCTCACTGAGACTATTTGGCAAGACAGTTTCCTAGTAGTTATTGAGGCTGCCTTCTCTTTGAGAGGGATGGTGGCTCAGTGGTAGAGCACCTGCTTGGTAAGTGGAAGGTCCCAGGTTCAATCCCAGGCAAATAGGCATGAAAAACCTCACATTGAGACCTCGGAGAGCCGCTGCCAGTCTGAGTAGACAATACTGACTTTGATGGACCGAGGGTCTGATTCAATGTAAGGCAGCTTCATATGAACACAGCCTCAGCAGAGCTGGTTTCCAAGTACCTGTCAAAAGTATGGACCCCACACTGAGATAACCGTGCTCAGGAAGTTCCAAACACAGAGATCTACTGGAAATCACTACTCCCAGAATCCCTGGGCTTAAGACTACATGGAGAGCACCCAGTACTAACTATACTTAACATGCTCTATGTTAGCAAGCAATTTCCTTCTTGCATACTATTTTGGCCAAAAAGATTTATATAAATATATACACACAAGCTCCTCTTAGAACAATGTGTAAGATACACATGCGTGAGGCCCTGAATCAGGGGTAGCAGCAAACAAGGAGGCCAAGGTAGACTTTCCCCCTTTTGCATTTTTTAATATCCCGCCCTTCTCTTCAAATGGGGCCCAGTAAGGCTTATATTGTTCTCCTCTCCATTTTATCCCCACAACAACCCTGCAAAGTAGGTTAGGCTGTGCGTGTGTGACTGGTTCAAGGTCATCCAGCAAGCTTCCATGGCAGAGCAGGGATTCAAACCAAAGTTTACCCAGATCCTTGCCTGATACTTTAACAACTATACCACACTGGCCCTCTGTCACATTTAAAGTGACAGATCACAAAAGAGGAGTATTTGACAGTCTTTCCCCCAAGAACACCACTCCTTCCCCCCCACACACACCCGCAAGCTGCTTATTTAAACCCCAGCCAACACTCTGTAAGAAAGAAAAATAATTGGTTTAGGATTTCGAGGGGGCACGAAAGAATAAAACACAAAAATAGTTAAGAAAGGTGGTGGTGGGGGGGAGATCTAGAGGCAGGCAGGCAGGCTAGCAGTTCAGACAAGGAAGAAGAAAACACAGGTATGTGCGGGAGGTGTTGAACTGCACCCCACAGTGCCTTGGTATGGCCAGTTTTGGGGCTATGGGGTGAGAAAGAAGCAGAGAAGAAGACCAGGGAGGAATTAGCAAGCATTAACAGCTCTGGGATGCTATGCTAGAGACAGATCATTGGGTACATGACTAAGCCCACAGGTAGAAACTCCCCCCCCCAAAAAAAGTGGGCCCCCAGACATCCCAAGTGGGAACTGGGGTTGCAGAAGTGCCCTTTCAAATCAGCAGGGTGGAATTTAGAGGCACAAGGCACCCCAAAGGCGCCTCAAGAGCAACTCTGCCAAGCCCACATCCAAGGAATCCATATTGACAGCATCAAAGGCATGCAAAGAATTCAGAGATATTCCCCAGTTTCCAAATCTTTCTGAAGCTGATCTGCTATGAATCAGGAAACAGGACTCCTTCCCAGAACATCAGCATTACACTGGAGTGCCCAATGATGCTGGGGAGGGGTCCCAAATAGTGAGAGGGGCAATCTTTTTTTAAGGTGCACACTGGGGTTCTTTTGCTGGTTACACATGCAACCTCTTGGTGGATCCCCCAGATAAAACAGCGGGGAACAGAGACGCAGAAAGCTTAGGAAAGCAGAAAGGGGGTCACCTCCAATTCATAAACATGAGAATAGGATTTCCAAGGGAATAGAATCTAGGAGAGTCCTACAAAACAGAAAGAGGGAGGGGGGGAGAAAGAAGGGGAAGCGTTCAAGGAGATCCTCTCTAGGCTAAAGTGCATAACACAGCCTGGAGAGTAGTTACACAGCCCCAGCACAGAGGAAAGCCCCATAAGAAATGCAATAGGGTGTGTAGAGATGGAGGGGGGGGGACAACTATAATCCAGGAAGGGTTTACAACAAGAAAGTTGGAGAAGAGGGGGGTGGTTAAAAGTAAGTGAATAGAATTAAAATACAGAGGGGACAGTGGATGTTTCCTAGGGAAAATTGGAAAGAATGCACGGGAAGGGGGGGAAGAGGCGGGAGGAGGACCCGGTAGTTTATAAGCAGCTCCCCTGCAAAGCGAGGCACCCCCTGAACTAAAGCAACGGGGGTGCAACATGCAGGGAGAAGAAAGCGGCTATATATTTTTTTTTCCCAGGAAGAGTTTTGCAAGGCAAGAGGGCAAGGATGCGGGAAGGGAGTGGGGGGATCTTTCCCCGCCCCCCACAACTCACCTCGTCCCACTTGATGAACTTGCTGCCCTTGAGCAGCGTCTCCGGGACCCGCGGGGGTTCCAGTTGGAGCGCGTGGACCCCCGGGCGCGCCCCGGCCATGGCTGCGCGCAAATGGCCCGGGACCCCCGCGCAGCCCGTGCGGAACCACTGCTGTGGCGGCGGCGGCGGCGGCTGCTTCTCCCTGGCCCGGGAGGGGCGAGGCGGGGACTGGCGCGGGGGTGGGACCGTCCGAGGAGGAGACGCTTAAAGAGACAGCCGAGCTCCTCCTTTGGAGGAGTGCGAGGAGGAGAAAGTTGGAGGCAGGGAGAGCGAGGAGAGGACAAAAGGGGAGGAAAGGGGACGTCGCCCACGGAGGGCCTCGAGCCGGGGCACGCTTTACTCGGGAGTAAGGGCCCATCGGGCTTGCCGGGGCTACTTTCCGACTCGGGCGGGGCCGCGCTCTTTCCAACAAGGTTTTGGCTGCTTAAGGAGATTGCAATGCGAAGGGTGCTTTAAGTTTAAAGTATGAATGGTATGGGACGCAGGGGAGTAGGAGGGAAGCTTTTTCTCCGAGATTCTAGAACTCGGAGCCTTCCACTGAAACTAGTACAAGGTAAAGAAGAAAGGGCGCCCCCTCTCCCAAGCCGTGTAAGTATCATACGGTCTACCACAAGGTCTGGGCGTGATTGCCAACTTTTAAAAAGTTAGGTGTTTTTGTTAAGCGAATTCAGGGACGTCAGGTCCGCCAAAAACTACTAGCCAGAAAAGCCTCTTTGTTCATAGGCAGTCTATCTTTATTCTGATTGTTAATTAACAACCTCGCCTTACATCCATGACCCAATTAACTGGGGGCCTGGGGTTAAATGGACTTTTTACACTTTTTACTCTTCCTTAAGAATTTGGATTTGGAAATAGTTTCCACTGAATTTACCTCTGAACAAGATCATGCCAAACCTCCCCCCTCCCCGCACTTTTTGGGAGATTTTACATTGAGAATCCTTTGCATATTAGGTCACACTCCTCTTATCTAGCCAATCCTCCAAGACCTTAAAAGGTAAAGGTAGTCCCCTGTGCAAGCACCCAGTAATTACTGACCCATGGGGTCACATCATGATGTTTTCTTAACAGACTTTTAACAGGGTGGTTTGCCATTGCCTTCCCCAGGTTACAGGGCTCTTCTTACAGGGTTTACTGTAAGCTCTTGGAGGACTGGCTACATCAGGGTTGTGTGGCCTAGTATGCAAAGGAGTTCCTGCTTTAAAAAAAAAGCCCTTGTATATTTGCTCCCCGACAGCCATTCAAGATGAAGAGATCCATCAGTGGCTATTAGCCCCAAGGACTAAACTAAACCAAAGTGCGGGGTGGGAGCAATGAAGGAAATCCTCATGCTCCACTTGTAGGCCTTCCAGGGGCCCCTGTTTAGCCACTGTGTGAAACAGGATGCTGGACTATAGTGGACCATGGGTCTGGTCCAACAGGGCTGCTATTATATTAATATGTCCCCCTACACACACACACCCCATAGGATTGCCCAATGAAACAGATCAGGGGCAGCAAGTTCAAGATGTGGGTGGCAATATTTCTTCATACCATGTGTAATTTAACATATGGAACTCTCTGCCCCAAGATGAGGTGCTGCAGGCATTAACTTAAAAACAGGATTAGACAGATTCACAAGCAGACCCATCACAGGGCCACCCTAGGCTGATCCAGATGGGTAGCCATGTTGGTCTGAAGTAGAGTTGCCAAGGCCAATTCAAGAAATATCTGGGGACTTTGGGGGTG
Source organism: Heteronotia binoei (assembly GCF_032191835.1). Classification (NCBI taxonomy): domain Eukaryota; kingdom Metazoa; phylum Chordata; class Lepidosauria; order Squamata; family Gekkonidae; genus Heteronotia; species Heteronotia binoei. The sequence goes on from NC_083223.1 coordinate 259,398,053, forward strand.
GAGCCTGGAGACATTGGGGGTGGAGCCATAAGCAAAGTTGTGACAAGCACAACTGAACTCCAAAGGGAGTTCTGGCCATCATATTTAAAGGAACCTTTTAAATGCCTTCCCTACATTAGAAATAGTGAAGGATAGGGGCACCTTCTTTTGAGGCTCATAGAATTGGACCTCATCCAATCTTTTTGAAACTTGGAGAGCATTTTGATGCTATGAAGAAGAAGAAGATATTGGATTTATATCCCGCCCTCCACTCCGAAGAGTCTCAGAGCGGCTCACAATCTCCTTTACCTTCCTCCCCCACAACAAACACCCTGTGAGGTGGGTGGGGCTGGAGAGGGCTCTCCCAGCAGCTGCCCTTTCAAGGACAACTTCTGCCAAAGCTATGGCTGACCCAAGGCCATTCCAGCAGGTGCAAGTGGAGGAGTGGGGAATCAAACCCGGTTCTCCCAGATAAGAGTCCGCACACTTAACCACTACACCAAACTGGCTCTCCAGTTTGAAAATTGCTGAAAATTTGGTGCCTCTACCTTTTAAAAAAGCCCCTCCAGAGCCCCAGATACCCCCAGATCTTTTCTCCATTATACTCTATGGGAATCGATCTCCATAGGGAATAATGAAGTGCCCAGCAGACATTGCCTCCCCCCCCCCTTTCTGATGACTCTGAAGCTCCCACCTGGGGACTGACATCTCTACTCATGAGTTGCTGAACTTCCAACTTCTTCAAAGTAACACAGCAACCAAAGGTTCAAGTTTACCTTTCCTATGCAAACAACCTCTGAAAAGATTGTGCAACCAACGGGGGCGGGGTGGTGGTCTGGGCTGCTTTAACAGCAAATGGGAACAGCCATGTTGCTCTGCCTGCTCCCCTTGCCCCCATTCAGCCTTAAAGACACAGATGCACCATCCCAAGAGGAAGCCTTTCCAAGCGGAGTATGAGCCTTGGAGGTGGAAAGGCAGTGGCGGACTGGGTCTAAAAATATTGGTTGCCAGGAGATAAAGAACTTCTGTTATACTGGAACTTACATTTTTTGAATGAATGATTATAGGAATTGCAGAAACGAATATTGAATACTGTACCTGTAAACCCAACTGAGTATTGCATTGTAAATGAGTTTTCTTATTGTTTTTGTATTATGATTTAGTTCCAAATATTGAAAAGAAATAAATAAGATTTAGAGAACAGGAAATAGAAACATACCAGCTGTGTCTAAAATAGGGTATATTGGAAAACGTTATTACAGCCAAAAAAATCTTTTGTTATATTTGACTTATATGGTGTAAAACTTAAAAATATTTTACTGAGCCAGGGTTGTTTTTTTTAGCAGGAACACACAGGAATGCAGTTCCGGCTGGCTTGGTGCCAATGGGTGTGGCCTGATATGCAAATGAATTCCTGATGGACTTTTTCTACAAAAAGCCCCATGCTGAACAATGGTGAAGTCAGAGGGTGTGGCCTAATATGTGTTCTTGCTGGACTTTTTCTACAAAAAAAACCCCTGTTAACTGAACCATGACCTAGCTTATTCATGCTGCACTGTTCAGTAGGCCAGAAAAGTGATCAGACCTCAACCTCCTTTTACTTGGTAAAGTTGTTACAGAGCAATAATGACGGCAGTAACCGGCACAAAGTGCACTTTAGAAACCTGGAGAACTGATAATGCTTTGTTATGTTCCAGACTCAAGGATTTCCCCTTGGACAGAGAGACCTCCCAGTGGCGTGGGTCCCATCCTACTTCCGCATGCAAGACATTTAACGGGATCATAGCTTTAAAGCCAGCTTGGCTGGAGTCCCACAAAGGAAGCAACCTTCCCTTTCAGACTCCCAGAGAATGTAAACAGGAGGGAGGGAAAGCGATCTGGGCTTGACCCTACAAAGTTCCTTCTCTTCTGTGTATTTGAGGAAACCCTGGAAAGACCAGCGGGGAAAACCAAGATGCTGTTCTCGAGAAAGGCACAATGTGGATTAGTTACTGTCAAATGAAATGTTGACTACCTGCTTATGCACGTAATTGGAGTGTGGCAAAAGAAGAAAACTGGCTGAAAGATGTTTTTTTACATCTGTTGAAAAAGCACCTGATGTCCCCATGTTATTTATTAAACTGTAACACACCATGTCTATTAATGACATTATATAAGTAGTAATACTGATGTTGGGTTGGCGGATTCAGTGAATATCCAGAGCCAGATTTCCACTAGTGATGGGGCCAAGTAAGATCTCCACTAGTGATGGGGCATGCCATCTATGCTTTGTCTTAGTAAAGTGGTCAGTGGCAAAGGAGGACAGCAGAGAATTTCTTTAAGAACTTCTCATGCCGTCCCGGATAGCCCAGACAAACCCTTGGAATACCAAATCCTGGAGACAGGGGCAGGCTTTATTCAGCTACCTCTCTGAATATTCCCAATGCCTCAGTAGGAGTCACCAGAGGTCATCATTACTTCCAGGCATGGGTGTACACACACACAAATGCAAAAAAAAAAAAAGAGAGAAAATGTATATGTAAGAAATAACTCCTCAGAAGAGGGAATTGCAGCAAATGCCACTTCTCACCTCTACATTTTCCCACATGGGAAAATGTCTTTGGCTCTCAAACTGTGGGCTGGTCTCTGCAGAGGCAAAAAAAGAGGCAGAAGATAGCTGGGGAAGGCACCAGTTTCCAAGAAATGAGGTAAAGCCACTTTCTGACCAGCAAAAGCCCTACCAAACAGTGTGGTTGTTATGACACAATGGAGGCAGGGAGTCCTATAGAAAAGGACCCATATAGGAAAAAGTGGAGAAAGTGGCACCTTCCTAGGGATATGCATTTGGGTCTGTTTCCACTGCTCTTTAAGCAGACAAAGTCGGAGTCCAGTAGCACTTTTAAGACCGACAAAGTTTTAAAGGTGTTACTGAACTCTATATTGCTTCAGACCAAAACAGCTGGATCTACCTTTAAGCAGGCAGCACTGACAAAGATTTTTTAATATATATAACACATGATCAACTTATAGACTTAGAAGCCAGCCAGGTGGGGGAGGATATTAGAAAGTTTGTCAAATCTTGGAGTTCAGCAAAATTCTCACAGGGGGTTTGAACAATAGAGCCCAGAAGCAAGGTTTTTTTGGGGGGGGGGGAGGGGTTAGGAAAGCACATTAAAATTTAGAGGTTCCGGAGCGCTGCTTCTGTGAGGTCCTGCCCAAAATGAGACCTGGAAACCATAAAATCCTTTGACATCTACTAGGAAACCATAAAATCCTTTTATTTATTTATTTATTTATTGATTGATTGATTTGTATCCCGCCCTTCCCACAAGTGGCTCAGGGCGGCTTCCAGAAATTAATCAAACATACAATTAAACAATATAAATATATAAGCAATTAAACATTTAAAACAGTTCAAACCTTAAAAACCAGTAAACATTCCAATTACATATAGAACACAGACGTCAAGCAAGCTACATTGAGTTCTCATCTTAGCTAGGTGTAGGCTAGCCGGAAGAGGGTCGTCTTACAGGCCCTGCGGAACTGAACAAGGTCCCGCAGGGCCCACCTCTTCCGGCAGCTGATTCCACCATGTAGGGGCCATAACGGAGAAAGCCCTTTGACATCTACTAGGTTGAACTGCTTGAAAAGAGGATCTGATGAACCCACAAAAGAGGATGAAATTTGTCAATGGCTGCTAGTGATGCAGAACTGGAGCCTCCATGTTGAGAGGAAATATATCTTTTGAACAGGGCTTTTTTTTGTAGCAGGAACGCATCTTGGAGACCCAGGTTCGAATCCCCACTTGTGCCACGAAAGTCTGCCGGCTGACCTTGGGCTACACACACTTTTGCAACCTAACCTACCTTGGAGAGTTGTTGTGAGGATAAAATGGAGGTGAGAAGAATGATATAAGCTGCTTTGGATCCCCATTGGAGAGAAACACAGGGAATAAAGAATCACCTGTGTCATTAAAGGAAAATGTGTTTTATTTCTGAAATGATGTTAATCACTATATAATAGCCATCTGGGGTGGCAGTGGGCTGCTGAATCCTGGTACAGTGTACTCATTCCTACACACACACACCCACTCCTCCCAGGCCTTTATGCTCTCTTTGTGGGCTTCCTGGGAGCTTGTGATTTGCCCGTGGGAAACAGGATGCTGGATTAGAAAACCTTTGGTATGACCCAGCAGGGCTCGTTTTATGCAGAAAAATTTGGGATGTTCACCTGCTAAATCTGCTGCCATTGCTAAGCTGGAGACCTCAGAAGACGGTTTGGAAGCAGACTTGGGTTTTAAAAGGTTGACAAATGCTCCCCTAAGAGCGCATTTTGGATCATGGGGGCAGTCATGCAAAGATCAAACACCTCCAGGGCCTCTCAGAGGTAGGGCTGGGTTAACAATTAGGCCAAGCAGGTGCTGGCCTATGGGCATCCATGCCTTTAGCGGCCCCGGGTTGGCTTCTCCCCCTGGTCTCCCCCACTGCTTGCAGCCCTCGGAGTCTGCACACGCAGCCAGCAACTGAGCCACTCTTTGCCTGACTTGCCTGGTGCAGCTGATGCTGTAGGGTTGCCAAGTCCAATTCAAGAAATATCTGGAGACTTGGGGGTGGAGCCAGGAGACTTGGGGGGTGGAGCCAAGATCAAGGCTGTGACAAGCATACCTGAACTCCAAAGGGAGTTTTGGCCATCACATTTAAAGGGATGGCACACCTTTTCAATTCCTTCCTTCCTTCCTTCCTTCCTTCCTTCCTTCCTTCCTTCCTTCCTTCCTTCCTTCCTTCCTTCCTTCCTTCCTTCCTTCCTTCCTTAGGAAATAATAAAGGATAGGGGCACCTTCTTTTGGGGCTCATAGAATTGGACCAATCTTTTTGAAACTTGGGTATTTTGGGGAGAGGCACTAGATGCTATACTGAAAATTTGGTGCCTCTACCCCAAAAAACAGCCCCCTCAGAGCCCCAGATACCCTCGGATCAATTCTCCACGATTTTCTATGGGAATAAATCTCCATAGGGAATTATAGAGTTCCCAGAAGACATTTCCCTCCCCTCCCCCCCCCCCCGCTTTCTGATGACCCTGAAGCGGGGGGAGGGCCTCCAAACCGGGGGATCCCCTGCCCCCACCTGGGGTTTGGCAACCCTATGATGCTGGCGTCATCACCAAGTTTGCCTCTCTCTGCCACTCCCCCACAGCTTTGTCAAAGGGGCTTTTGAGAAGGTGTCTGCAGGCTGCAGCAGGGGCCGCAGGCAGTGGGGCAGCAGCTCCAACTCTTGAGATAATTTGCGAGGGGCCCCCGAAGATTTTGACTGCCTAGGGGCCTTCATAGGATTGAATCCAGCCCTGGTCAGAGGAGAGGCTTGGGCCATGTTCTGAGTTCCCTGGCTCCCATCTTGGCGAGAGTTGCCAAATTTGGGCTGGGAATAGGGTTGTCAATCCACAGGTAGGGGCAGGGGATCCCCCAGTTTGGAGGGCCTCCCCCCGCTTCAGTCATCAGAAAGGGGGGGGAGGGAAATGTCTGCTGGGAACTCCGTTATTCCCTATGGAGACCGATTCCCATAAGGTATGATGGAGAATTGATCCACGGGTATCTGGGACTCTGGGGGAGGGCTGTTTTTTAAGATAGAGGCACCAAATTTTCAGCATTGCATCCAGTGCCTCTCCACAAAATACCCATCAGGTTTCAAAAAGATTGGACCAGGGGTTCAAATTCAATGAGCCCCAAAAGAAGATGCCCCTATCCTTCATTATTTCCTATGGAAGGAAGGCAGTTAAAAGGTGTGCGGTCCCTTTAAATGTGATGGCCGGAACTCCCTTTGGAGTTCAATTATGCTTGTCACATCCTTGCTCCTGGCTCCACCCCCAATGTCTCCTGGCTCCACCCCCAGAGTCCCCACATATTTCTTGAATTGGACTTGGCAACCCTAGCTGGCAAATACTTGGAGATTTGATGGGGGGAGTCTGGGGAGGGCAGGATTTGGGGAGGGAGCTCAACAGGGCACTATGCCACAATGTTCACCCTCCAGAGCAGCCATTTTCTCCAGGGGAACTGTTCCCTGTGGCCTAGAGATCAGTTGGAATTCCAGATCTCCAGGCACCACCTGGAGGATGGCAGCCTTAGTCCAGCCTCTTCCACCACCTCTGCGTCTAGTTCCTTGTATTGCCACAGGTAACAGAGGGGAACATTCATTCATAGTTATCATGGATATTAATGGCTATTTTTGTAGAAAAAGCCCAGCAGGAATTCATTTGCATATTAGGCCACTCCCCCTGGCACCAAGCCAGCCAGAACTGCATTTCTGTGCATTCCTGCTCAAAAAAAGCCCTGGATATTAATTCTGCAGAAGGTATGGCCCAGTAACGAAACACAAGTTGAAATCTATGATGATGAACGCCTTCTTTCAATCCTGTCAGCATAACTCTGCAAGTCTGTGTGTCACGGTCACCTCGCCTCATATGGATATCATGTCAAAAGTCTAAATAACCTGAGGCCTTCTGGAGTGGGAAGACCAGGCCAAACAACCCTCCTGGCCCCCTCTGTGACAGGTCCTCCTGAACATCTCCATGGGCACAAACAACAAAAGACACCTTCTCAAAAGTTGGAGATGTTGCCCCACTGCCTGCGGCCCCCGCTGCAGCCTGCAGACATCTTCTCAAAACATTTATTTTTTTAAAAAAATTTCCCTCTTCCACTCTTTCTCTGACATTGACAACATTAGCATGTTGGCAGACTGTATCATTTGCCTTTTTCTGCTTTCTGTCCCCCAGTGTTTACATTTTTTCTGCACCCATGTGTGGAGAAGAAGTGCGAGAGAGAGAGAGAGAGAGAGAGAGAGAGAGAGAGAGAGAGAGAGAGAGAGAGGAGAAAGTGTGAGAGTCAGATGAGGATAACATTTCATAAATGCTGGATTCCTCATCTGATGAAGTGTCCTTAAGAGCACACGAAAGCTTACGTTCTAAATAAAAATTGGTTGGTCTTAAAGGTGCCACTTGACTCCTGCTTTGTTCAGCTGCTTCAGACCAACATGGCTGCCTGCTTGGATCTATTTCGTTAATCTGATGAACTGGGCTGCAATCGCCAGTTCTTTGCCCAGAATAAATCCAAGTCTTCATGATGCCCCAAGACTCCTTTTTTTTTTTTTTTTGGCCACAGGTCACTACCAGGACTGTTCTTCTGAACTGGTACAACTTGGGGCTTGCCCGTGCTTTCTGGAATCAGGGGTCAAGTTTGTGAAACAGGCCTCCAGACAAGTCTCACGCAGACACGACGACACAGCGCTTTTTACAAAAAATATACATGAGACTCTTTACTCTCACGCCTGTTCAACGGTCGATTATTTTGGAATTCGGCTCCTTTTATGGTTAGAAACTTTCTCCCAATCCCCAACCTCAGTTTATTAATGGGGAGTTTATATTAGTCCGACAAGATGGCAGCGTCTGCTCCTTCAACTCTCAATTTATCTTTTTTCAACTTGACGTTTCTGTGCTAAAGCCTAAGGACTGAAGACCAAATTAGATTTCATTAGAAATACAGGCTATGGCCCATGGGGGAAGAGCCCTGTTTTTGCCTTTAGGGAATGCCTTGTTAAAATGCGCTTCGTTGCAACTCACTGGCATCATCATCTTCCAGGGTCTAACTCCCTCTGCTGGGTCTCTAGAAGGTGAAGTTCAGGGTGGGTGAGTGCATGCAGCTTTTCTCTGGTGCACGCGTGTGTGCGCATGAGCACTAAGGTGCCACCCGGTGCACAGCCAGCTGGTGACGCTGAAAATGCTGCTAACAGATTGTAGGACAATTTCTTTTCTTTCTTTCTTTCCTCCCTCCCTCCATCTTGAACAGCAAATGAGGAGCATTTATTTCTTTAAGGAAAATATGGTGGAGAGATATTTGTCCACTGCCAACATAATCCTTGGATCTCTATCAACCAACAAACAGGGGACTATGTTATTTTTTTTTCTAAGTAACTGCAAGTGTAAGAGGGAAGACCCTCTGCTTTTAAAACAGAGTGGGAATGGCTGCTGCAGAACAAACAATAGATAGTCTGCAACAGACAGAATGCAGCCGTTGGCAACATGCAAGGATTAGAGACTCTTGGCCAGTAATTCTTGCTATGAGAACAGAAGGGGAGGGGCTGTGGTTCAGTGGCAGAGCATCTGCTTGGCCTGCAGAAGGTTCAGTCCCCAGCACCTCCAGTTAAAGAGTCCAGCAGTAGGTGATGGGATAGAGTGACCTTTGCAAAAGACCCTGCTGCTAGTCTAAGAGTCTGATTCAGTAAAAGGCACCTTTATGTGTTTATGTTCAGGAGTATTACAGTATGTCCCCAGTTCTGTCTCTTAAAACGCTGGGGGAATCACACTCTCGTAAGTTCTGTAGTGGATGTGCACTCCTTCGGCCACTGCTTTCCAAAACCTGGACAATTACAGAAATCAACCTATCAGCAAGGTGCTTCCAAGGCTTTCTAAATGATGCCTCTTGGCAGCTCCATGTGCAACTCTAAGGCAGACTCTCACCTTTAGGTGGCAAAGCTTTAAAAATCAAAAGTTGGGGGTGTGAAAAGCTAAAGAGGGGGGACCATCCCTAAAAGTCAGAACCACACAAGCACAGCCAGGCTCGGCGTTAGGCTTTCCTGCGCCCGAGGCCGAACCACAGTCTTCCACCCCCCCCCCCCAGTATCATATGCATGCAAAATGCATGCATGCGCCCCGATGATGTCAATGATAACATCACTGACATGCCCCCCCCCCACTTCACCCAGGCTTCCTGAGTTCTAAGAACTTAGAATCCGGAAGGCTGCAGGCGCTGAGTGCGCTCGCTGTCAGGCCCCCTCGCCGACATCGCCCAGGCTTCCCGACCCTCAAGGAGCCTGGGTGAAGTCAGGACGGAAGTTCAGCAGGCACTTGCGCTCCCCCCCACTTCGCCCAGGCTTCTGGACCCTCAAAGAGTCTGGGTGAAGTCAGGACCGGAGTGGGCATGCGGAGAGGGGGCGACTTGTGGCGCCCGTAGGCCAGGTGGTGCCTGAGGCCGCCGCCTAGTTGGCCTACTCCCATGCGCCAGCCCTGAGCACTGCTCAGGTGAGGAACATGTGCATGCTGGGATGCGGTAGGCTTTGCCCAACAATGTTCACTAACCACAGTACTGGCCTTGCCCATGTGGTTCTGAGATGCACATGTCCCAGAAGGAGCATGAGAAGAAAACAGGGGTGGAGCCAAGCAATTTCCATATGATCCGGGGGGGCCTCTTCCCTCTTCTATGTGTGGTAGTTCTTTTCCACCTGTGGATAACTGTGGTCCTGGGAAGATTCCGCCATCTAGTGGCAGGTGTGGAGAGGTGCAGATAAGTGCAGTTAAAAAAAACACGAAGCTAATTAAATTTTTAATTTCATGCTAAGCAGGAGCCAGACGCTGGGTCAGCGTCACCTGTTCTGGCTGGGAGTAAATCCTCAGGAGCAGTCTTTCACCTCACAAGCTACCTGACCCTTAACAGGAGATGCCAGGGATCGAACTGGAGGCCTTCGATATGCAGAGCCTGAGCCACAGTCCTTCCACAGTAAAGCCAGGGTTGCCAGCCTCCAGGTGGGGCCTGGAGATCTCTACAACTGATCTCCAGCTGGCAGAAATCAGCTCCCCTGGAGAAAATGGCTGCTTGAAAGGTGGGGTTCTATGGCATTGTACAATGCTAATGCCCCTCCCCTCCCCAAACCCCACCTTCTCCTGGCTCCACCCCCAAGTTTCCAGGTATTTTCTAACACTGGCGTTAATTCTTTCAAAATAAGCAAATGTGTGTCAGTTTACTTGTTTGCATCAAGTTGGTAGGTCTCAGAAATTTGTTAACAGGGCAAGCTGTTTTTTAAAGCACTGTTCGCCTCAAGTACTCCTGCTCCGAGGTCACACAGATGAAAAGGTGTCAAGAATTCTCACAGAGGGAGATAAGGCTATTCTACGTATGTTTGAGTATGGGAAACTGAAAGGCAGTGCGATGCAATGATTAGGGTATCAGGTTAGGATCTGGGAGAGCCAGGTTCGAATTCCCACTCTGCCATGGAAGTTTGCTGGGTGACCCTGGCCAGTTACATGCAGCCTGACCTACCTCACAAGATTTTTATGAGGATAAAATGGATAGGGTTACTGGCTCTGGGTTGGTAAATACCTGGAGACTGGGAGGCAGGGGAGGCGGGGGAGCAGGGAGTTTGGAGAGGGAAGGGACTTCAAAGGGGCATAATACCATAAAGTCCATCTTCCAAAGTGGCCTTTTTCTCCAGATGATCTCCAGCTGACCTGGAGATCAGTTGTAATCCCAGGAGATTTCCAGCCACCATCTGAAGGCTGGTTGGTAACCCTATGATGGAGGAGAGAAGAAGACTGCAGATTTATACCCCGCCCTTCTCTCTGAACTCAGAGACTCAGAGCGGCTTACAATCTCCTATATCTTCTCCCCCCACAACAGACACCCTGTGAGGTGGGTGGGGCTAAGAGGGCTCTCACAGCAGCTGCCCTTTCAAGGACAACTCCTGCGAGAGCTATGGCTGACCCAGGGCCATTCCAGCAGGTGCACGTGGAGGAGTGGGGAATCAAACCCGGTTCTCCCAGATAAGAGTCCGTAAACTTAACCACTGCACCAAACTGGCTCTCTAGGAAAGGAGAATAATATAAGCTGCTTTGGTCCCCACTGGAAAGAAAGGTCAGGTATAGACAAAGTAAATAAATAAACAGTCTACTCCCAGTGTCCCTAGGTTTGCCTCCTGGCCACTGGCAGGGGACAGGGGGAAGGGTTGCCAGATCCAGGCTGGGAAACTCCTGCAGATTTGGGGATGGAGCCACAGGAGGACATGGACCTCAGTGGAGCCCAATGCCATAGAGACCACCTTCCAAAGTATCTGTTTTCTTCAGGGGAACTGCAGTCTGGAGATGAGTTGTAATTCCATACTAGGGGTGGGGGGTGGGAATGGTTTCATTATCAATGGTTCAAAGCAAATTTCAGCAGCTTAAGGGACGTGAAAAGGGAAGCATTGCAAGGGGTCTTCATATCCACATGAAGGGATTTATGCACACCACATTCCCAGCTTTTGTTGTTCAGTTGCACAGACGAGTCCGACTCTTTGCGATCCCTTGGACAAAGTCACGCCAGGCTCCCCTGTCTTCCACCATCCTCTGAAGTCTGCTCAAATTCGTGTTTGTTACATCCATAACACTGTCCAGTCATCTCATTTTTTGCCGTCTCCTTCTCCTTTTGCCTTCTGTCTTTCCCAGCATCAGGATCTTCTCCAGTGAGGGCTCCCTTCTCATTTGGTGGCCAGAGTATTTGAGCTTCAGCTTCAGCATCCGACCTTCCAGGGAACAGTCTGGGTTGATTTCCCTTAGGACTGACTGATTGGATCTTCTTGCACCACAGCTCAAAAGCATCTATTCTTCTCCGCTCGGCCTTCCTTATGGTCCAGCTCTCACAGCCATACATTACTACTGGGAATACCATCGCTTTGACTATACGGACTTTTGTTGGCAGGGTGATGTCTCTACATTCCCAGCTAAGATCTCTAAAAAAAAAAAAAAAAAGGCCTATTTAATGAGATTCTCCAACATGGTGCCCATAAGCACCATGACACCCACTGACACCTTTCCTGGTGCCACCTTGCTTGCAGCTCTTGGAGGTCTGCATGCGCAGTGAGTAACTGAGCCGCTCTTTGCCCAGTTTGCCTGGTGAGGCTGCTGCTGGCATCACCACCAAGTGTGCCTCTCTCTGCCTCTCCCCCGCCGCTTTGTCAAAGGGGCTTTTGAGAAGGTGCCTGCAGGCTGCAGTGGGGGCCACAGGCAGCAGGGCTGGCGCTCTGACTCAGAGATAATTTGCAAGGGAGCCCCTGAGATTTTGACTGCCTAGGGGCCTCCACAGGGCTTAATCTGGCACTGAGTGTGTGAGTGGCCCAAGGTCACCCAGCAAGCTTCTATAGAGTTGCCAGTTCCAGGTTGGGATTACCTGGAGACTTTGGGAGTGGGGCCTGAGGAAGGTGGGCTTTGGGAAGGGAAGGGACTTCAGTGGGGCATAATGCTATAGAGTCCACCTTCCAAAGTGGCCAGGTGAAGCGGTCTCTGTCACCCAGAGATTAGTTGAAATAGCAGGAGATCTCCAGATACTGCCTGGAGGTTGGCAGCCTACATCCACAACAGTGGTGATTCAAAGCTGGGTCTCCCGCATCCTTGTCTGACACGAACCCCTATACCCAGGGCTTTTTTTTGTAGCAGGAATTCCTTTGCATATTAGACCACATACCCCTGATGTAGCCAATCCTCCAAGAGCTTACAGGGCTCTTCTTACAGGGCCTACTGTAAACTCCAGGAGGATTGGCTACATCAGGGGTGTGTGGCCTAATATGCAAAGGAGTTCCTGATACAAAAAAAGCCCTGAACCCTTTTTCTGGAGTCCTGAGAGACAAAAATGGACAGGATTTTTCAGAAATGAGGTCCTGAATAAAAGGGATTTTCTTTCATAAACTTGGGGGAACTGGAGCATACAAAATATCAGATCATAGCATTGGTTAGTGAGACTTGGACCACAAGACTTGGTTAGAAATCCTGCCTCTTACTACAGACATCTTGTGCAGCCTCCAGCAAAGTTGCCACCTCTTGGCCTCTATTCCCCCCTCTTTTTATGAATTTATTGTATTTATGCCCCGCCTTTCTACCCAGTGGGGATCCAAAAGGGGTTTAAATCAACCTTCTTTCCTCTGTTTTATCCTCACAACAATCCTGTGAGGTAGGTTAGGTTTCAAAGAAACTTTGAAAGCCAACATTGCCCATCAAGAGCAGGCTGTATTACAAAACAGCTTTTTGGAGCAAGGTTCTACCTTTGCTAGGGATGCCAGCCTCCAGGTGGGACCTGGGGATCTCCCAGCATTACAGCTCATCTCTATACTACAGAGATCAGTTCCCCTGGAGAAAACAGAGGCTTTAGAAGGTAGACTCTATAGCACTGTATGCCACTGAGGTCCCTGTCCTCTCCAGGCTCCATCCCCAAATCTCCAGGAGTTTCCCAACCCCGATCAGGCAACTCTATCCTCCCATCCCCCGCCAGTGGCCAGGGGGAACCCAGCAACATAAGAACATAAGAACTTAAGAGAAGCCATGTTAGATCAGGCCAATGGCCCATCCAGTCCAACATTCTGTGTCACACAGCGGCCAAATATATATATATATATATATACACACACACACACACACTGTGGCTAATAGCCACTGATGGACCTCTGCTCCATATTTTTATCTAACCCCTTCTTGAAGGTGGCTATGCTTGTGGACGCCACCACCTCCTGTGGCAGTGAATTCCACATGTTAATCACCCTTTGGGTGAAAAAGTACTTCCTTTTATCCGTTTTAACCTGTCTGCTCAGCAATTTCATCGAATGCCCACGAGTTCTTGTATTGTGAGAAAGGGAGAAAAGTACTTCTTTCTCTACTTTCTCCAACCGTGGCCTCTACTGGCTGCCCATCTCCAACGAAGCTCTGACACCGGCTGAGGAAAGTGTCAAAAGTGCTGTATCTTGGCTCGCTGTGAAACAGCTAAAAGGAACCCAACCAAAGCCTGTCAGGAAGTAAAGAAAAGGCCTAATTGGCTGTGATCACACACTCTAAATAATGCACTTTTGTTATATATGTGAATAGATTTGTATCTATGATTTGAAGTTCTTGCCTAGCTCATTGGAGCCTGAAGGACGGAGCTTGGGGACTCAGGAACAATAGGGAGTAGGATACAAATTCTTACTGCCCTGCTCCAATCACAAGCCCCGGCTGGTTTGGATGGACCAATAGCACGCTAACGCGGGAACTTTGTGTGTATATGTAGCTGGCCCTGTTGGCCCAGTTCTCAGTCTTCAGAGGCAGCACTATACCATGCTGTATTCAATAAAAGAGCTATGTTTACCACCACCTCACCTCATCATTGCACAGAACCGACTATATTATAACTTTCAATCTGCTTTCAAAGCACTTTCTGACTGGATTTTACCGTGTGAACCGGCAAAATCCAGTTGAAAAGTGCATTGAAAATGGATTGAGAGTGCATAGGGTTGCCAGTCCCCAGGTGGGGCAGCAGATCCCCCGGTTTGGAGGCCCTCCCCCCACTTCAGGGTCGTCAGAAAGCGGGGGGAGGGGAGGGAAATGTCTGCTGGGAACTCTATTATTCCCTATGGAGATTTATTCCCATAGAAAATCATGGAGAATTGATCCGCGGGTATCTGGGGCTCTGGGGGGGCTGTCTTTTGGGGTAGAGGCACCAAATTTTCAGTATAGCATCTAGTGACTCTCCCCAAAATACCCCACAAGTTTCAAAAAGATTGGACCAGGGGGTCCAATTCTATGAGCCCCAAAAGAAGGTGCCCCTATCCTTCATTATTTCCTATGGAAGGAAGGAATTGAAAAGGTGTGCCGTCCCTTTAAATGGGATGGCCAGACCTCCCTTTGGAGTTCAATTATGCTTGTCACAGCCTTGATCTTGGCTCCACCCCCAAAGTCTCCTGGCTCCACCCCCAAAGTCCCCAGATATTTCTTGAATTGGACTTGGCAACCCTAAAAGTGCATCATTTAGTGTGTGTGATCACAGCCATTGACTGTTAGCCCAGCCTAGCCTGACTTTGTCATTTCTCAGTAGCTAAGCAGGGTCAGCCCTGGCTAGTATTTGGATGGTCGACCTTCAAGGAATACCAGGGTTGTGACGCAAAGGCAGCCAATGGCCAACAACCTCTGAATGTCTCTCGCCTCACAAACCCTACGAGGTCTCCCTAAGTCAGCTCTGTGACTTGAGGGCAAACAACAACAAGCTGTCCAGGGATAAACAAAGGGCACTCTGCGTGTGCTCAGGGATACCTCCAGCTTCACCCATTTCAAAGCCAATTCTGGCATTTTTTTAAAAAAGACTCTAGGAAAGAGGTCTGATCCCCGGTACAATCTTTCTGAAGCTTGGGATGGGGGTTTGAGGAGAGGCACCAGTTGTTGAAATAGCAGGAGAGTGCTTCTACCTCAAAAAAACAGAGCCCCCCCCCAAGCCCCAGATACTCACTGATCAATTCTCCATTACACCCTATGGGGATCTGTCTCCATGGGTATAATGGAGTGCCCAGAGGACATTCAAACACACACACACCCCTTTCTGTTATCCCTAAAACGATGGGAGGGCCTTCAAACCAGGAGATCCCCTGCCCTCAACTGGGGATTTTCAACCCAAGCAGCCAGGTACCTCCCCAGCAGCTGAGGGCTGGGTGCAAGCCAAACCCCCTTCGCGCGCCCCCCCCAACAGCCGCTACCTCTGGTGAAAAGATGCAAGGAACAAGGGTGAGGGGGTTATGTGGGTGGGTATCCTTTTGAGATTTTATAATTTTTATTGATTTTAACTACAAGAAGAAAAAGTAGTGCAAAAGATACATAAAAGGGGGAGGGGTGCATTTACAGAATGGGAAAAGCAGAAACAGAAAAACGTACAAATATATCAATTATAATTCTACCTCCAAATAAAATACCCAGATCATTCTACCTGCAAGTATAAAGATCTCCACATATTTTACCATCCTTTCTTTCATTACAGAAAATGTTTACTAAACTAATACTAGCAATATGAATCTAAACAATTCTTCTTGAACACAAATAAGTATATAAAGTTAAAAAAAAAATTCAAAACCATCTCAACGCCAATTTTGTCTGATTTAGCTTAACCCTATTATAAGCACAAATTAAATTGTTGGTTTAACAAAATCCTTATTAAAATAAACACATGAAAAGCATATCTTTATCTTTAGCAAATTACAAAAGATACAACTTAATAATTCGTCTATCTCAGGGTGGGTATCCTTTTGTCCTTCCCTTTCTCTCCGAAGCCATTTCTTCCCAGAGCCTGAAGGGGGAGACTTTCGTTAGTTCCCTGCCACACAATAAAGCGCGGAGAAGAGCCCTTTGTTGCGCCAAGCTGACTGACTTTTCGTGTCTCGTAAAACCTCCCCCCGTTAACCCTGCGGCTCATCTCCAAAAGCCGGGCCTGCCTGAGACCGGCTCCTCCCGTTTCTCCACAGCTGGCTGCCAGCACAGCTAAAACATCTGTCATGTGCTCAGAAAACGGGCACCGTTTCATTGCTTCCCCCCCCTCTCTCCCAAGAGAAAAAATTCTTATTCCACTGTTATGGGAAACCAGGAGTTTTGCCAGTCAGCCCAAGCCACCTTCTAACCGCTAGGTAACACTCCCTTGTAGATTTATTTCCAATTTTAGCTTAATAGCCATTGGGCAGTCTGCACTTTCCCCCCATCACCAATAATTTAACAAAACACAGCAGAATAATTACTGCCCCCCTACCCCGCCCAATACACATACCCCATCCCTTGCTTGTGGCCAGGGCGCCCTAACAACTCTAGTTGCCAGCTGCCTGGAGGGGGAAAAAATGTCCAATTCAAGAAATATCTGGGGACTTTGGGAGTGGAGCCAGGAGACTTTGAGGGGTGGAGCCAGGAGCAAGTTTGTGGCAATTGAACTCCAAAGGGAGTTCTGGCCATCATATTTAAAGGGCCCGCACACTTTTTAAATGCCTTCCCTGCATTGGAAAAAATGAAGAATAGGGGCACCTTCTTTTGGGGCTCATAAAACTGGACCCCTCCAGGTCCAATCCTTTTGAAACTTGGAGGGTATTTTGGGGAGGGGCACTGGATGCAATGCTGAAAATTTGGTGCCTCTATCTCAAAAAACAGCCACCCCCCAAGCCCCAGATACCCATGGATCAATTCTCCATTATACTCTATGGGAATTGGTCTCCATAGGGAATAATTGAGCACCCAGTAGACATTTCCTCCCCCCCCCCTTTCTGATGACCCTGAAGCGGGGGGAGGGCCTCCAAACCTGGGATATCCCCTGCCCCCACCTGGGGATTGGCAACCCTTTAACAGAGGCTTAGAGAATGTTATTCAGCAGGTGATGTTATTTACCTCAATGCCATGAAAAGCTTCGGCCACCCATTTCCACCAATTAAACCTCCTTTAAAGGAACTGGACATTTTCCTCCAGGCCTGTGGGCAACTCTTATGGTGATAAATTTCAAATAAAAGAAAGGAGAATCAAAGCCAAGGTCTTCCATAAAAGTTGCTGGCATCCACAAAGAGGCCTCTCAGGAAACATCTGATTAAGAAGTTCAGCTTTACATACTTTTTAATTTCTAAAATGCTGCGCAATTCAGGAATCAAACGTCACTCAACAAACACACAATTTTAGAAGCATGGACCAAAAATATACAAGGCGATTAGGAATATAATAAAACCGAACAGTTCTGGTGCTTGTTTAAATAAAAGGAATAGTGATGTAGCTTTTAATTTCCTGTGAGGTTTTTTTCACAGCTTCCTTTTTCTTTCCCCCCCTCATATTGCATTATTTATTGGCTGCGTTATACTGTTTCTATTGCATTGTTCTCTAACTGCAACTGAGGGTTTTTTTTAAAAAAAATCATGTTGTTTATTGCATGTTATTCTGGTCTTTATTGCATCACGTTAGAATTCTAAAATCTTGCTTGAGTCTCAGCCAGAAAGGCCCACGGTAAGCAAAGCAAGCAGATAAATACAAGTGGAGGATGCGCTATTGGGGAGAAGGGAGCCGGGATCACTGGGGTCTGGAAGAGGAGGCTGAAGTTGGTTCCTTATTCTGTTCCTTACTCATTCCTTATTCGTGTCAAGTCCCTGGTTATGTCAAGTCCCTTTTAAAAAACACTATGATAAGCATCATTCCCCAATTTGGGATTTTAAAGTGGGGAATACAGTGTTTCTGTCTACAAAAAACTTGCCATTGCATCAACCATCTAAAAAACTGGCATGCAAGTTTCTGGAACCTTTTCACATCAAAAGAGTAATAAATAAAGTGACTGTAGAGCTGGATTTGCCTAAAATGTTTAATAAAGGACATCCTGTTTTCCATTCCAGCCTACTCCACAGGGACCCGGGTGGATCTAACTGGCACCCTCGCACAGACACTCGGACCCGATCCCTGTAGGGGATCAAAACCACCACAAAGTGAAAAAATTCCTGGATGCCAAGATTAAACGAGGGACTCTATTATTTGATTAGGTGGTTGCATTTCCTCCCCTCCCATGACAAGTGGGTCGTGTCGGGCCAGATCAAGGCTCCGTTACTAATTTGGCAATTTTACAAGAAATATTCCTTCAGACCCCAGGGGGGCGCTTAGGGGGGGGCAATATATCAAATCCCTGGTTCTTTCATCCTATTTGGTTTACAGCTCTGATGGAATTACAGCCCTTGTTTATGAGTCAGTCCTGTGTTGTGTCTTCAGAAGAATGTGAAGTGTCGAAGCCTGTAACCCTCCCTAACATTTCTCAGGTCTCATCAGTTTTCGAATACTCTGTAAGAACTTTGTAGTAAACCAGCAATGTTATTATAACCCCTTAACCTTTAGGTTTGAATGTTGCCGCCGTTTGCTAATGGCTGATGCCCATCTATATATTGCTTGCTCTGCCTTTGTTATTCAGTCTTCTCACTGACTCGTCAGTGATATGTCTCACTCTATCTACAATAAATGAATCTATTTGAAAATACAAAAGGATCTCATTATGGCTAGTATTGAGGACTTGACAATTCGTTACTTATTAGTGAATTCAACCAAAAACACTGAGGAGAGTTTGAAAGCTATGAACCCCCAAATAAACTCTAGACTGCCATATATCATACACTCACTCCCATGTTCAGGGGACTCTGCCCTTTGAGAGGACATGTGCTGCCTCATGGTCCAAAGAGCGGTTCTTGTGTCAGCTGCTCCAAAGTCCCAAGCGTAGGGATGTGTCACTTGGGGTGGTCCAAATATTGTTTTGGGGTACAGCCTGGCCTCAGTTTTTGCCTGTTTGAGTGTCCTGGGGGCACCTTGCTTTGGAGCAGCTGGCACTTGAACTGCTGTTTGGACCATGAGGCAGCACATGTCCTCTCGAAGGGCAGAGTCCCCTGAACATGAGGGTGTATGATATATGGCAGTCTAGACCAGGGGTGGCCAAATTGTGGTTTGGGAGCCACATGTGGCTCTTGAACCTCCCTTTGCCCTGTTGGCTGGTGGCATGGAGAATCCATTTAAAGTTTGTTGCTTTCTTTCCACCTCTCCCTTCTTCCTCTCTCCTCCCATCTTCCTTCCTTCTTTGTCTTGCAGCTCTTAAACATCTGGTGTTAATTCTTTGTGGCTCTCATGTTATCAAATTTGGCCACCTCTTCTCCTTAGCATGATACCCTGCTGAGGTCCCTCTCCAGGCTCCACTCCCAAATCTCCAGGAATTTCCCAATGAAGAGCTGGCACCTCTGCTGTTTAAGTACACCAGGTGTGTTTAAATGTTAAGAAGACAGATAACGTAATTAAATTGTAACTCGGTGGGGAAGAAGGATTCCTGAGTTGTGGTTTTTCTTGTGGGTTAATAAATATGGAATTATTAATAAGAATTGATATGCGATCTTAAAAGGGCAAGGGAGATTCTAAGGATGGAAAGGTTTTGTTAAAATATTAGATAAATATACAGTTAACTTGGATCAATGCTAAAGAGGGCAGATAACACATTTACTTTTACATGGCAGATTTGCTCTTAGTATGTTTGTTTGGAGAAATTGCTCATACGGATATAAGAGTTGTATTAATTGTTAAAAAGGCAGATAGCACAATTATTTTGTAACCTGGCAGATTTGCTTTTAATATGCTCCTTTGGAGAAACTGTTTATACCGAGATAGACAAATTATGTTGTTGTATTCTTTTTCATTTTGTTAAGGATAAAGATATGAATTGTATGTGTTTATTTTAATAAGGATATTGTTAAACTATCAAATTAGTCTGTGCTTTTAACATGGTTAAGCTAAACCAGCCAGTTTTCTGTTGAGATTGCTTTGATTTTTTTTATACTTATTTGTGTTGAAGAAGAATTGTTTAGACTTATATTGCAAGTAATAGTACAGTAAAAAAAATTATAATGAAAGACAAAGATGGTAAAATATATGGAGAACTTTATATTTGCAGGTAGAATGAATTAGGTATTTTATTCGGTGGTAGAATTATAACTGATATATTTGTATTTTTCTTTGTTTCTGCTTCTCCCACTCTGTACATGTCCTTTCCCCCCTTTTATGTATCTATGCTTCTGCTCTTTCCTTTTGTAGTTAAAATCAACAAAAATTATAAAAAATTAAAATAAGTACACCAGGTGTGCCCAACCTTTTTAAGCCAGTGGGCACCTTGGGAATTCTGGTATAGGTGGTGGGTGCAACAACAAAATGGTTGCCACAGGAGGTGGAGCCAACCACAAAATGTCAAGGAGTTAAACTATGGATTAACTCTAACAGTCATTCTTCAAACATATCTGACAGAAGCCCTGTTTAACAGGATACCTTTTAATCTGCACAGCCAATCAGAAGCCTTACTGGGCAAAAGCACCTTGTGGCCCTGCCCACTTTCTAAAAGCACTTGGGGAGCACCAGGGAAAGGTGATGGAGACAGGCCTGTTTCTTGGGTTTATTTTTTTTTCTGGAGGGGGTGCTGGGGGATGCTAATTTCATTAGTGAAGCATAAACAATAGGAGAGAGGGGGTCAGGGGACGGGGAGAGGGTTTATCTGACAGATTTCGGAGGGGGTGCCACCCCCCAGGCGCTGCCCTGGATAGTGAGCACTATGGTGCCCATGGGCATCATGCTTGGGGCCCCTGTAGTAGACAATACTGGCCTTGATGGATTGCGGGTCTGATTCAGTTTAGGACAGCTTTGTGTGACACTCTAATAACTCCGCATGCCACCTCTCCATTGCAATCTTGGTCACTATCTGGCTATCTGGATCTCCAATTTCAGTTGGTTCTTTTGATTTAAGATTAAGGTTGGATCAATGCAGACAAATTGGTCATCTTTACCATCAAAGCTGCCTCACAGTTATTTTTCTAAAGTAGACATTGGTAGCCAGTTTGGTGTAGTGGTTAAGTGCGCAGACTCTTATCTGGGAGAACCGAGTTTGATTCCCCACTTCTCCACTTGCAGCCGCTGGAATGGCCTTGGGTCAGCTATAGCTTTGGCAGAAGTTGTCCTTGAAAGGGCAGCTTCTGGAAGAGCTCTCTCAGCCCCACCTTTCACACAGGGTGTCTGTTGTGAGGGAGATAGGTAAAGAAGAAGATAGCTAGCTTAGCTTGGAGAAGAAGATGATGATATTGGATTTATACCCCACCCTCCACTCCGAATATCAGAGTCTCAGAGCAGCTCACAATCTCCTTTACCTTCCTCCCCCACAACAGACATCCTGTGCAGTGGGTGGGGCTTAGAGGACTCTCACAGCAGCTGCCCTTTCAAGAACAACCTCTGCCAGAGCTATGGCTGCCCCAAGGCCATTTCAGCAGGTGCAAGTGGAGGAGTGGGGAATCAAATCTGGTTCCCCCAGATAAGAGTCCGCACACTTAACCACTACACCAAACTGGCTCTCTGTGGAGACTGTGAGCCACTCTCTCTGAGATTCAGAGTGAAGGGTGGGTATAAATCCAATATCATAGTCTTTTTCTTTAGGCCTTCTAGGGAGCTGTTAGGTATAGATTCCAACAAGTAAAGCTTCAAGTAAACCCAACAGGTAAAGCTTCCTTCTTCCCCAGAATGGAGATGTGGTGAACTCTTTGCCTACCTATTGCATTTCTGACTGCTGTATAACTATTAAAGGTACAGAGAAGGGAGCCTTATTATAAATACAAAGTGCAAGAAGCTAGAAGCAGAGGCTAGAATCTGCTGTCCATATTTTGCAAAGGCATCTCTCTGAATAGTGAAATACACAAAAGGAAGGCAGACTCTCTCCACAGCTAGAATACCTTTTATGGCTCCCCTAATATGGTAGTCCTGCATCATCACTGTGGTGGGTGGGAGACTGGCCTATGCAGCATAATAAGCTTGCTGCAGCTTTAAGATGCAGGATAGTTTGCTGTGGTGGGGGGAGGGGAGAGGAGCACATGGCCTGGGCCCCAACAGAAGCTCAATTCAGCCACTTCCTGCCAAAGAGCAGAGCAACAGCGGCAGCTGCAAGAAACTCTTTGGAACCGAGGAAGCTGAGTCAGTCTCAGCCCATTGGTCATTCCAGTCCAGCATCGTCTCCTCTGACTGGCAACCGTTCTCTGGGGTATCGAGCAGACATTTGGCCAGCCTGAGATCTTTTAACTGGATATGCTAGGGATCGAACCTGGCTGGAGCCTGGCATTTGCAAAGCGCTGAGTTGGCACCCTTTTCTGTCATGCTCAGGGCACAAAAGACTTTGCCATTCGGGTCTCATTTGCAGTTTCCTTCCTCCTCGGTCTGCTTAGGGTTGTGCATTCTGAAATGAGTTCCCCCTCTTGGCTACTGATTATATCTATATATAGGAGGATGTGCTACTGGAGAGAAGAGAACTGGGATGCCCTTCCTGAAGTGGGTTCCTGAAGTGGGTTCCTTATTCATTCCTTAATTCGTGAATTCAACAAAAACAGTGAGGAGAGTTTGAAAGCTCTGAACCCCCAAATAAGGTCTAGACCAGCGGTGGTAAACTTGCTTAACTTAAGAGCCACACAGAATAAACATCAGATGTTTGAGAGCTGCAAGAAATGAATGTCAGATGTTTGAGAGCTGCAGGGAAGGAAGGAAGGAAGGAAGGAAGGAAGGAAGGAAGGAAGGAAGGAAGGAAGGAAGGAAGGAAGGAAGGAAGGAAGGAAGGAAGGAAGGAAGGAAGGAAGGAAGGAAGGAAGGAAGGAAGATGGCGAGAGGGAGGAACAGAGAGGTGGAAAGAAAGCAACTTTAACTTTGACTCCATTGTCCAAGGTGCTGGCTGGCTTGGCCTGGAGAAGTAATCTAAAGAGACAAGCAGTGGGGGCTTCAAGAGCCTCACAATATGTGTGAAAGAGCCACATGTGGCTCCCGAGCCACAGTTTGGCCACCCCTGATCTGGATCTCCAATTCCAGTTGGTGCTTTTGATTTACCATCTTTACCATCAAAGCTGCTCCACATTTTTCTAAAGTAGACATTGGTGGGCTTCCTGGGTGGCCTGGGTTTGAATCCCCACTTCAACAACACTTTGGGCTTGTCATACTTTGCCGGCCTAACCTACCTTACAGGGTTGTTAGATGGCTAAAATAGAGAACAATATTAGCCATTTAGGGCCTCCATGGGAAGATAAGCAGGGTATCAATGAAGTAAACCAATGGAGTCTTCTAAGAAACCATGCATGAGATTTGTTTGCCTGTTTATCTGGAGAAACACATCCAAACTAAAACAAAGTTCTTATTCTCAGCGGTAAGACTAGGATGAGGACATTCTAAGCACACACCCTGCCCCAGAGCACAATGCATTACAACACAACAGGCCAAGAGGGATATGTGGCCTACTGCCCTAGTTCTTGTGTGTGTGTGTTTTACGCACATCTTTTTTTCTCCCCACCCCCGCCTCTGCCTCCAACCTAGACCTTTGTCCTCTCCTGGATTTTGAAATCTTTCTTAAATTGGCAATCTATGGCCTTTCTCCATGTCCCAAAGTAGGAGTGAGGCTATGCCACTGAGGGGGAGGGAGATGCTGGGGAAAGGACAGGAGCTTGCAAAACCAACCCCCCCTCTCTTTCTCCTGGATTGAAAGCACGTGTGCACATCAGCAAGGGCAATTTTTAAACAAAACGTTTGTGTGTGTTTCTGAATTACTCCAGAATGTGTTTCATGAAATGTGTGTCTATATTTTACACAAGGAAGCTAATTCACATTTCTTCACCAAACTGGCTCTCTTCTGAACCTGGCGATCCTGTGCAAAATTGCTTTAATAAAAACTGAACTGATTTCAGTGGGTTTACACACACCCGCACAAGATTGCACTGTAATCCTTTAGTCCTTTGACTCCATACGTGTGAACAAACTCCAGTGAACATGGTGGGGCTTACTCCCGAGTAGACACAGCGTTGCGCTGAAAGCAGTTTACAAATAGCATTTAAATTGCAAGTTAGCATTAAAAATTAGATTCCCCCCCCCCCTGTTCACTTGGTATACTTCAAAATCTAAACGTGATACAGCATATAAGAAACATGTTCAAGATCTAGATAGTGCGTGGAAGCAAAATGTGAATTAAACAAAATATGAAATCGCTCCTCCCACCCCTCTTAGAAGAGAACCAGACAGCTTTGGGGTGGGGGAGAATCGCACAGACACACCCATGCGAGAAGGGATGGGGGGGCAAAGGGGAGGAAAGAAATTCCCCAGACAGGGGAGGGGACAGATGGGAAAGCCCTTTTTTCGTGCCGGGGGGGTGGGGGTGGGAGAGACACAGCCGAATAATGGACTGTTAGGCCGAGCTGGGGGCTGCCGGGCGCTGGCTGGGGGAAGGGAGGGCCGGACAGACGTACAGACGCGCGGCCCCTTTAAGGGGGCGGGTGGGGGGAGCGGGAGACGGAGCCAGCGGCACCGGCGGCCGCAGCAGTCATAGCACAGGCAGCGGGACAAAGGGGCCGTCCTGGGGGGCCCAGCAAAACCGGATCGGAACCAGGATCTGCCTCGCTTTGGAGTGCTGGAAGCGGAGTGAAGCAACTGCACCGGGAGGACGGGTTGGGCGGGCAGCAAAACCGGTTTCCAGCGCTGGAAGGGGGAGGGAGAAAAATAAAAAGGAGGAGGAGTTCAGAGTCCGGTTCTGATTCGGTGCCAACTCTTCTCTTCCCCTTTGCAAGAGGCAAAACCTCGGTCCGGTTTGCACGTGGTTTCGGGCGAGGAAAGGAAAGCACGGAGGGAAGGAAGGAGGGGAGGATCCCGTCTGGGTGCTCCTGGGCCGGTTCGGAGACTCGGTGCTGGTTTCGGTTCGGGACAGGCAAGAAGCGGACGCACTTTCTCTCCAGTTTCCCACTGGGGGAGGGGGCTGGGAAACGGAGCAAGGCAAGTGAGAAAAGGAAGCGGATCCGATTCTGGTGCCGGTTCGGTTCCTCGGTGGGAAGTGCAGAAGGTCCGGCGGTTGCTAGCACGTGGCGCCGGTTCGAGAAGAGAAAAGAAAAGCGCCTCGGAGCCCAGGAACAAAATCAAATAGCGGAGCCACTCCTTTTTTCCCCCTTCCCCCCTCCCTCCCTCTTCCCTCTTCTTTTTGTGCTCCGGTGCCGATCGGGTTCGGATGGCGGCTCCCTGCAGCCCAGAAAGCGGCCCGACGGCCACAGGGGGGCCAGGGCCCCGGGTGTATTTCCAAAGCCCCCCGGCGGGAGAAGGGGGCACGGAGGAAGAGGAGGGCCCGGTGCGGCGCCAGGGCAGAGTGACTGTGAAATATGATCGCAAAGAACTCCGTAAGAGGCTCCACTTGGAGGAATGGATCCTGGAACAGCTGACGGTGCTCTATGACTGCCAGGTAACCCCCCCACCACCAACAACCGAGAAACCCCTTCCCTCTACAGGCCCGATCCCCCATGGTTTTGAGCCCTACTGTCTCTCGAAGCCGGACCCACCCTAGAGAGCCCTTACAGAACCCCACATCGGTCCATAATCTGTATGGTGCCGGCTTGTCCTTGGAATCCGAAGGGCCACCCCCTACCATCTTCACTGCTATTAAGACAAGTCTCTGCCCCGAACGGCTTACAAAAGGGGGCAGCGCGCTCCTAAACACCTTTGACTTCAGTGGATTTAGGGGTGTAGCTAACTGTGTTTGGGGATCGCACTATAGATCTTGAGAGAGAAGGTGGGGGGGAAGGGAGAGGTAAGGGGTCCAGACAGCAGACTCTCAGAGTCATCTGTCACCCCATAAGGCGGAAACACCCCCCTCTGCTTCCCAGCTGTTGGTATTGCTCACTTCTGACTTTTGGGGGTGGGGCGTCTTTATTTCATTATCTCACCCATTGCAACAGTACAAAGAAACTAATTTAGGACAAAGGGGAATGGCTAGGTAGGCATTCTTAGATTTTTGTTGACAGCTTTCCCCCCACAAAAAAAATCCCAGAGCCCAATTTGCAGCTGTTATGTCCCCATAAACCAGCCCTGGCTCTTTTATACGCCACTTATAAAAAGCCTTTTTTGGTTCCCTAACTCCGTTTACATGCATACCCAATGTATCTGGCCCCATGTCTTGCAACTGACTCCCTATAGCCCAGCCCAGAACCTAAGACAATTCATGCAGTTTACATGACAGACACCCTCCCCCGAGCCTCACCTATGCCCCCACCCATTGTCATCCTCCATAATATGGCTCCCCCATCAGGTGTACAGGTGCTGCAATTCTTTTGTCATTCAGTACCAGGTAGCCCTAACCAAGGACCCCAAATCTCACAGCCCCCCCCCTCCACAACAGGGACACCTGATAGATACATCCCCCATCCCATTTAATCTGATTGTGGGTTCATAATCAACTACATGATTAATCTAATCTTTTAAATGACTTCAGTGGTTTTCCCCTTCCAGCCACCATGTCTCCCGTAGAGCTAATAACATGTCCATATTGCCAACTATGGGTCCCTTGCTTTAAGGTTACATTTCTACACCCCACACAGGGATTGGCCCCCATCCTTACTTTGATAACACCTCCATCTCTCCCCCGCTTGAATTTCTGGGTATTACGTCTCCTACTTACCTGTTATGGCTTCAATCCAAAATAATCTTTAGCTGAGATTCCACCCTGCACCCTTTTAAAGAGGAACCGTTACCCAGATCAGAAGCACACTTTATTCTGTTCACCCCAGTATTGTCCGGCATAGTGTGTAAAGGCCTCATCTGTGCCCCTCTTATGGGGTTGGCAATAATGGGTCATATGCACCCACCCTCCCCATCATATCCCTGTTCTTGGGCATGGATTCCTATAGTCTCTTTTCCGTTTCCTGTGTACTGTTAAACAGCCAAACCCTACAAATGCCCCATTCATTCCACTCTCCATGTGATCTTCCATTTTCCCTTCCAGATCCCCAAAGCAGATAAGATGCTATAAATCTGCCCAGTTTCTTCTTCCCTGTCCTCAAAATTGTAAAGGATGGTGTTTGTATGGGTATGAGACAAAGGACAGTTGTCTTTACTTTTACATTTTGTGGTGAAGGTCATTTAAGGTCAGTGGGGCATAATCCTTTCGGCTGGCCCTCCCTGTGTATTGCACATGCTTTGGGAAACTTATTCTAACCCCTCCCTACCCAATTCCATCCCCTCCAGGAAGATGTAGGACAGAATCTGGTTTAAATGTCCTTCTTCCAATATCTTAACACGTTTTGTGGAAATGGGAGGGTGATTGCACTGGGGTCTTTGCTTCCCCTCACACTCTTAGCTATGTAACAGTGTTTGATCTCAAATTTGGAAGAATGCAGCTGCCTCTTCCTCAAGCCAACTTTTAATGCATTTATAGATAATCTGTTAACCCTGGAATTGTGCCTAAACTATAAAGCACAGAGAGACTGCTAAGAAAGTGGAAAGCATGTTACAAATCCTGCCCTTTCCCATTGTTCATCCTTGCCAACCTGGGGTTATCCTACGACCAGGGAAACTGAGGGCCAAGAATGCTGGATCTCTTTTCTCAGCATCCCCCACCTCGTGGATTCACAGTCAAACAGGGCCGGTGTGTGGGAGTAGGCAAAGTAGGCAGTCGCCTAGGGCACCACCTGGCCTAGGGGGCGCCAGTGGGCACCCCCTCCCTGCCACATGACTCTGGATCCTGACCACTGTCATCTTGTCCTCTCCCATCACCAAGCTGCCCTCAACAAAGCCAAGCCACCCCCCTCTCCCCGATGTGCATCTTGGCCTCCCACCTCATCCTCTCCCGCCACCATTCTTCCTGGCGTGGCCGACAAGCACTTATTCTCACATTTTTTTTTATAACATCACATTTTTTTTTTGGAAAAAATTAAAATTAAAAATCTGAAAAGTTTCAAGTTTGGGGATCTTCAGTTTCTCTATATTTTTTAATAATGGGGGGTGCTAGTGGATGATATGCCTAGGGCACCGGAAAGCCTAGCACCGGCACCCTGCAGTCAAGGATTTGAACCCGAGCCTCAACACTAATTTTGTATTGACAGGACTGCCATGGCAGGATCAACTTTCTGTCTGCCTCTCTCCCCCCCACCCAGACCCCCTCCTCAATGCCATCTGGCAGCCAGCCAGTCCCCAGCAGTGTGTGTGGTGGGGAGGATTTAGCAGCCATATGGACCTTGTGTCTGAGCAGGCTAATGGGGCAGGGAGAAGCCAGTAAATGGCTGATTAGGGATGCCAAGAGCTGGAGCCCTGGGTTCAAAAACTGCCGTGACCCCCTCCCCACATGCGCAACTAGTTGATCATTAGCCAAGAAAGACTTTACTGGTGGCTGACCTGGTTCCCTTTGTCCCTGTTCCTGCCTCAAACTTACCACCTCCTGCTAATTCTCTTTAATATCCCTCAATAGCTTCCTTGTTACCAGGCTAATGGGTGCCAGTTAGGGAAGTTCCCAGCATGCACTGCACTGAGCTCATGCTAAATTGGCTTTAGAAGGGAATAGGCTGGCTCCCAATTATCTTGGTCAATTAATAGTAGGGATATTAATGAATTGAATGAGGATACACAATATTTGCATATGAATAAGCGGTTGTTTGGAAGAAAGCTGACTTTCATTGTTACACCCACACTTGGCACATCCGATTCCGGCTAAGGTTAGAGGCATTCCCTCCAGTGTGGAAGAGCATGAGGGACACTCTTCTAAAGTAATGCCTGCCCTCCAGCCTTCTTTAGGGCTACTATTAAAAATATCTTATTAAAAAATCGGTATCCGATGTATTGCAGCCTCTATATATCAAGCAAAAGCTTTAACAAAGTCTATTATGGACCAATGGGATTGAATGGATGCAGCCTGGCGTGGGAAGGAGTCCTCATCCTTGCTGTAGGGCCTAGAAAAAGAAAGGACTGTGTCTCAGCCCCACTTCCCATGGATTGTGTCCTGACATTTCTTGAGTGTCCAGTGCTGCACGTGATGGAAGTCCAGGTCTGCACAGACAACTGAATGAGATGGGTTTTGATGAGGTCCATCAGTGACTATTAGCCACAGCATATTGTTGGAACTCTCTGTCTGGGGCAAGTGATGCTCTGTATTCTTGGTGCTCCCGAAGGACAACAGTGGGAGGACTTCTAGTGTCCTGGCCCCACTGATGGGACCTCCTGATGGCACCTGGTTTTTCTTACCACTGTGTGACACAGAGTGTTGGACTGGATGGGCCATTTGCCTGATCCAACATGGCTTCTCATGTTCTTATGAAATGGTAGAAAGCAGTGTGTTGGGGGGAAGATACTACTTTTGAACATGTGCCAACATGTTGAAAAATACGCCATAAAGTTGCAAAGCTAGCATCTCAAGGAACAATGTGAGATAGATACCCTTTTGTTCTTTAATCACAATAAGATATAAAATGGCACCTCTCGCCATCACCCGGAAGTCCACTACACCACTTCCATGCTACAGGAAGCATAGAATAGGGTGTAAAGGTGGAATAGTTCTGGCCAGAAAGTTTATAACATGAAAACAAGGGAGAGGGCAAAATTTGCAAGAGAAGGGAAGACTGTGGGGTGAGAAATAAAGCAAGCCCCCCCCCCCCCTCCTGTCAGGGGATGCAGAAGAACAAAAGCTGCAGTCAGTCCTTGGAAAGAGATGGAGGATGGGCTCAAATCACTTCTATAGATACTTATATTGCTCTTTTCTTCTTGGTGAAGACCCAAAAGTAGCTTACAATGTTTGACCCCTTGCCCAGTTTTTCACAACAGCCCTGTGAGGTTGGTTAGGCAGAGACTGTGTGACTGGCCCAAGTGAGCTGCTCAGTCTGTGTTTTCCTAGAGCCTAGTCAGATACGCTAATCACTACACCAAATGGCACTTCTAGGTTTCCTATAATCCTCAATTGCACACAACAGGGCAAGCAGGTTCCCATAGAGTTGTGTGTAAATCTGGAGAAGCTAAAAGGAACAGAACTTTTTCTTTGGGAAGGCAAAATGAGGGAGCAGTTTACACCCCTGGAGACAGTGTGGCACAGTGGTTAGAGTGCCTGACTATGACTTGGGAGAGCCAGGTTCAAATCGCCATTTTGCCACAGAAGTTCATTTGGGTGATGCTGAGCCCATCATTGTCCCTCAGCCTAACCTACCTCACAGGGTTATTGTTAGGATAAAACGGAAGGAGAACAATGTATGCAGCTTTCATCTCCTCAGAGGAATGGCCCATCCAGTCCAATGCTCTGTGTCACACAGTGGCCAAAAAATCCAAGTGCCATCAGGAGGTCCACCAGTGGGGCTAGAAGCCCTCCCACTGTGCCACCTCCCAAGCACCAAGAACACAGAGCATCATTGCCCCGGACAGAGAATTCCTACAATACGCTTATGTTTTAAATTAATAAGAATGCACTAAACAAAAACTAATGTCCTCTTTCCAGGGGGATGAAATACACCTTCCCTTCATGAGACAGTTTGGCTTGTGCCTTCCATTGTGTTTTGGGGGAGGCACTATTCTCTCCAGCCCCATAGTTGCATTAGCCCTCCAAGAATGGCCATTAGGGCAGAATCTTCTTCCCTCGCTGTCTAACTTTGAGTGGCACTTCCTTAGGGCAGAGACCTGACCAAAAAGCAGGCCTCTCCCACCTCTGTGGTCCCAAGAACTCACCTTCTTTCCCTAGCTGAGTGTTACCCCTTTCTGTGTCCAAAATGTGCATCTTTGTTTCTGTCCCCCTGCAGGAAGAGGAGATCCCAGAGCTAGAAATCGATGTTGATGAACTGCTGGACATGGAAAGTGATGAGGCCCGCAGTGCCAGGGTGAAGGTAGGTAGTGCAAAGTAGATTTGGCAGCACCACCCACCTGGCTGATTTTGGTGGGGCAGCCAAGCTTTCCGAGGCCCCAAATGCTCCCAGCAGGGGGTGGGTGCAGGCCCACAGCCAGGATTTTTCAATTGGTGGGGTCCAAAGCCAGGGTTTTTGTTTAGTGGAGCACATTTTTTGTTTAGTGGGGCACATTATTATGCTTAAGTGTGTAACTTGATTCCGTTGCTTCAGAACAACATTTCTTTTAACCAGCTTCTCAGGTCTGACACAGCAAGGCAGGTTTAATTTGACTGCCTTTTACTGAACAGTAACATCAACACTAACGTTAAACAGGGAAGCTATGGGTAGGGTAGAATGTTCACACGATAGTAAGACCTACAGGATGCCTTGGACCTAAAATTAAAGTTAAAACCAACACTTTCATCAGTAAATAAATAAAAATGGCCCCTCCAGTCACCTGATTAGAGGGGCCATAAAGGTAGAACAGGGAGTTGATTGGAGGAGCGTGGAACCCCTGGAAACCCTCTAACTATGGACCTGGGTGGGTGGGAAGGGGTGAGGCTGAGCAGTTGGAATAAGCTGGAAACAGATTCTTGGGGAGATGACCCTCTCTGAATATTGGCCTTTCTGTCTCTTTAACAGGAACTCCTGGTGGACTGTTACAAGCCCACAGAGGTGAGTGTTGCCCTCATCAGCACACCCCCTTTTCCCATGACCGAACAATCAGGTTCCCGTGTCCTTTCGCTCCTCCCTGGGGCAAAGGAGGTGGTTCTCTCCCAACTCTTCCCTTGGCAGCTGTAGCTGCCTAGAGAAGCCAGAAAAACAGCAGCTGCCTCCCCCACCACCACCTCTTCTCCTTCCTTCTCCAGTGGGGAGTGAAGTCCTCTTCCCCAGCCAGCACCTGTCAAGGGGAGAGGCTGTTCAGCTTTCCCTCCACTGTCCTTGAACAGCGCAAAGCAAGAATGTTGCTTTCCAGAGGGGTGGGAGGCAAGAGAGAGATAAAAAGTGGAGTTTTGGTGCAGGAAATGAGCAGTCTTATTTACACCACTTGCTCTTTGTAAAGGGAAATGAGTTGGCAAGAGCCATCACCCCCTGCTTAGACCAAAGGTCCTTCTAGTCAGCAATCTTCCCCTCTCCATCAGCCAACCAGATGTTGCTGGAAAATTCACCAAGCTGTTGAAAGCAATTCTGAAGGCTTGTGCCCTATTGCTTGTGCCCAGCCTCTTGTATTTCAAGGTAGACTGCCTTTGAATGCAGTGACCCCGTTATCCTACCTCATAACAACAGACCTGTGGACTCAGATCTAAGGTCAATCTCATCCCTGCATTGGTTTGTAACACTAGTTCACCGTTACGTGGGAAGCACAAAAGCAAGGAATTGAAGAAGACTGCAGATTTATATCCCCGCCCTTCTCTCTGAATCAGTCTCAAGAGCGGCTTACAATCTCCTTTATATCCTTCCCCCACAACAGACACCCTGTGGGTGGGTGGGGCTGAGAGCTCTCCCAGAAGCTGCTCTTTCAAGGACAACTCCTATGAGAGCTATGGCTAACTCAAGGCCATTCCAGCAGGTGCAAGTGGAGGAGTGGGGAATCAAACCCGGTTCTCCCAGATAAGAGTCTGCGCACTTAACCACTGCGCCAAACTGAGAACAGGAGTCTTGCTGTTTGGGTTTAGTATCTGGAATACTGCCTCTGTATTTTAATTCCTAATGCCTCAGTAGGACCATTTCATTGTCCTATCAGGCCTCATTTTGGGCAGGAACTCACAGGAGAGGAGCTCAGAAACCTCTAACTTTTATTGTTCTTTTTCTTTCTTGTCCATCCCCCAAACACTTGCTTCTGGGCTCCGTTGTTCAAAC
This sequence comes from Heteronotia binoei, assembly GCF_032191835.1. Classification (NCBI taxonomy): domain Eukaryota; kingdom Metazoa; phylum Chordata; class Lepidosauria; order Squamata; family Gekkonidae; genus Heteronotia; species Heteronotia binoei. The sequence goes on from NC_083223.1 coordinate 259,430,584, forward strand.
CCCCTTTGAGAATTTTGCTGAACTCAAATATTTGACAAGCTTTCTAATATTTTTTCACTACAAAAAAGGGGAAAATAACCGACACGTATAAAACAGACAGATGGAAATCTTCATCATGTTACTGAGGCCACATAGGAGACAGTAATTTAAAAAGTATGATGAGAATAAGGTTTTATGATGATTATTATAATTCAAGAAGCATTCTAAGGTAGATTCTGTGCTGATATAATTTAGTACACCTTCCAGTGATGTCAGGGGTGTGTGGCATATGCAAATGAGTTGTGCTAATGAGCTCTGGCACTTCTTTTTCCACAAAATGACCCCTGATCCTAACTGATAAGTCTGTTACATTGCATGTAAGGTGATAGTGAACTTTTTGTGGTAGTGAATTCCACAAGTTTGGAGACAGGTTGTCAACCAGCTTCGGTGTAGATGTTAGACAATTGAGCCTGAACTCACCCTAGAAATTAAAATGACTGAGGCTATTGTACTTTGGTCGCATTATGAGAAGGCAAAGGGCACTGGAAAAGGCAATAATGCTGGGAAAAGGGGCACACCCGGCATGAGCTGGATGGACTCCATCAAGGAAGCAACGGCCCTGGGTTTGCAAGACCTGAGCAAGGCTGTTAATAATAGGACTTTTTGTAGAACATTAATGCATATGATTGCCATAAGTCAGAAGAGACTTGATAGCATCCAACACACACAGAAACTGCTTGATATGATTATAAATTTGAGGGCATTGCTTTACCTTGATGACCCCCAAACCCTTCCTGTGTCCTTTTCTTTCTAGGCGTTTGTAGCAGACTTGCTAGACAAGATTCGTGGCATGCAGAAATTAAGCACTCCGCAGAAAAAGTGAATTGTGAATCTTCCACCACTGTGCCTCCCCCTTCAGGTGGAGGTTTTTATTAAAACTCTGCTGTTTGGGGAGGGGGGTGATTTCACAATGGACCGGGAGGCTGGTGGAGAATCAGTTATTGCTCCCCCAAAGATTGGGGAGACCCTCTTTTTTGGGGAATGCTTCGATAATCAAAACCATCTTGGACACCTTTTTCAGCAATATCTACCTGTTCCTCCCTGACATTTTCCCCTCCACTTGTGTGTTTGGGAGAGGGGGAGGAGAAGATCCACCCCTGTGGAGGGGGGGGGTGGAAGGAGAGAGAAGGGGGGGGGAAGGGTAGGATCTTGAAATTTTTTTTAGAATGTTTTGAGGTTTTTTTTAAATTGTGTTTTTATATAAATTTAATAAAGATGCTTTGAGAAGAAGAGTTTAATTTCTGCCTCTAAATGGGGGTGGGTGGGTGGAGACACATAAATTCATTTAAAACAGATTTTAAATCCTTCTATGCATATTTATGCTGCCTACCAGATTACTAAAGAGGTATCTTTCATCCACCCATATCTAATATACACCACCCAGATATGTACTGATGCCCTAATTTTCGCATTATCCACAGAACAAAGGATATTCTGGGTTGGTTAATCTGGTTTGGCAATATGAGGATATCGACCTTCTTCCCCGGTTCACTGTCTGCAGAGAACTCTTGAGGTGGGAATACACAAAAGACAAACTAGAGGCTCTGCTTAATATGCGCTGTGCCACAGGTCCCACAGTTAGCAACGCAGCCCCAATGGGACTGCGACCAGCTTTGCCCCTCCCCGGGTCTGTGGCTGGCTCAAACACAGCGCGGAAAGAATGTCTTGTGGGGCTTGGAACGAATCCGTCGTGTTTGTTGCTTGAAGTCACCCTGCTGAGGCGAAGTGCCCGCCCTGGCCTGGGGAGGCCGCTTAGGCCGAGCCTTGCTCTTTCCGTGTGGCTGTAGGGCTTTCTCTTTTCCCTGCTACCACATTTGAAACAGAAGCATCTATTAGAGACACTGGCGCAGACCGTGAAAATGGGGAGGGGGGAAGCAAGTAGGTACTGGAGTGGAGCCAAGCTTTCCCACAGGCTTAACGCCCACCTCTGGTACCCAAACCACAGGAGGCCCACTCTGCACTCCTGAGGGGAAGGCGGAGATGCTCACAGGCTCAGTCTTGCTTCCACTTTATGAGCCAAGTGGGTAAACTAAAAAACAAGGCTTCTGCTGGAGGGTGAGGCTGGGCCTTCTTTGCCTCTCCTGCCAAAAGGAGTGTGTGTGAACTCCTAAAAAACAGGTGTCTCCAACAGGTGACTTCAGCTGCAACTGCTTCACTGCTACCAGTTGTTTTTTTTTCCCCCAAGGCCTGTGAATTCCTTACCACATAAGCAGGCCGAGATGTTTTCTCACTGGGGGCTAGAGGGGATTTCCTGAGGAAGGGACATGCTTTCCCTGGCCTCCTTTAGGAGCTTTGTCAACAAAGCCACCCGTCTTCCAAAGGATTTATGCAGCCCTCAGCTTGGTCCTTTGCCCTGGTCTCACTAAGAAAAGGAGGCCCACGGGTTACAGCAGTCAGTCGTATGTGACACGATTCCAGGCCTGCACAAGTGTGGAACAGGCGTCAGGCTCCAACATCTTAGTTTTTAGTTGCGGGCTCAGGAAGCAACTGGCTAGCACTTCTGATTATAAGACCAGGGTGTAAACTATGTGGCAAAATCACCGCAAATGGAGGGGGGGGAGGGAGCAGAAACATTCAAGGTGACTTCTCGGACTCCCAGTGCAGCTAGTCAGGAAGTTACGCCGCCTATGCAAATTTAGTTGCTTTGCACATTGCAAAATTAGGCACAATTTTTTCAAATCAAAGAAATTATTTATGCCAAATGAAGGAAGCACAGAGAATGCTAAGACAGCTCAACTGGTCCTCCCCTCTCTCCAAGGAGGCAAGAAACAGAGTGATCCATAATGACTCTTGCGCCATGATTTCCAGTGATACAACCACTGTTCTTCTAACAGTAGGCAATACTGGCAGGATTCCAGGAATGTTCATGCTAGCAGCTCACTGGAGAAGCGCACCCTATGCCTCCTCACTGTTTTACACGAAAGCTCAGCTGTCGCCACCATGCTTGCTTGCCCTGTTTCCCCCATGTGGATGAAACTCCCTTTGCTCTCTATTGAGTTACTACAAAGCCAGGGAGTGCTTCCCTTTCACTCACATACACACCCAACCTTGTGAGCTGCGCCGGAGGGATTGCTGCCTGTCAGGCAAGAAGGCAGTGGAGGCAACGTGAGTGTAGAAAAAGCCTCAGGGTTTTTTCTGCCATCGTACGGGGATCCAGTGCATTTGAGTCACACCTTAAAGCAGGGTCTTGAGTCAGTGCAAAGAACTCTGGGAAAGGCATGGCTTCGCCAGGGCAGGCCAGAGGCAGCTTTTTGCCTGGCTGCGCACCACGCCAAGATCGATAAGCTGGTTTTTGCCAGGCAGGTTCCCAGCAGCTTCCTGCTAGTCATGCCCAAAGAATGTCTTGTTTCCCCAACTCTTTCTTACCTTTTCCTGGGCTTTTTGTGACCAGCTGCAAAGAACAGTATCCGTTCTGCATACAGTACATGACCTAACATACTCCTGGTGGTGAGAAACGTCGGGATGGCCAAATTACTTATTCCACTGTGCACAGGGAAGAGTTTATTAACATTCCTGAGTAAGTTCTTCCTCGTGGAGGGTTGGGTGGGGGGGGGGAATGGTCTGATCATCTTTCCGGTGAGAATGCAGACGACTGACTCAGCCGCAGTCATCCCCAGTTTCAACAACAAAGCAGGCCAGCACGGCCAGTGCCATCCCATCAAGGATAGGGGCTGGTGGATATTGATGCCAGGGCTTCTAATGGAATGTGGCTGGCTGCAGGCATCTTTTTTAAGGAGGGGGGAGGGGGGTTGGCAGCTGCCACAGGGAGAGGATGCATAGAAATATTTTTATAGATGTGAACATATAAAGACGCCCAACACAGACTCAGCCTATTGGCGGAAAGGGCCGTCAAGTCGTAGAAGATTCATGGCGACCCCAGAGGGGTTTTAAGGCAAAAGACATTCACTGCCATCCTCTGTGTAGCAACCCTGGACTTCCTTGGCGGTCTCCTATCCAAGCAGCACTAACCAGGGTCGACCCTGCTTAACTTCTGAGATCTGACCAGACTGGTGTAGCCTGGACGACTGAGTCAGGAGCTCAGTCTATCGGTCCATTTCAACTCAAAGTCAGTGTGGTGGAGCGATGAAGTGAGCGGATTCTTTACCTGGGAGAACCGGGTTTGATTCCCCACTTCTCCACATGCACCTACTGATGTGACCTTGGGTCAGCCACAAGTTCTCTCAAGGCTGTTCTGCTCAAGAGCAATTCTGGGAGAGCTCTCTCAGCCCCATCTACCTCACAGGGTGTCTGTTTTGGGGGAGGGGGGAGGGAAAGGAAAGGAGATTTGTAAGCCGTTCTGAGACGCCTTTGGCAAGCGAAGGGTGGGGTATAAATCCAATCTCCTCCTCCTCTTCACTCCGACTCTGACTGGCATCACCTTTAACTGGAAATGCCATGTACTGAACATAAACACTTTCTACCGGCCAGGCACGTGCTCTGCCACAAAGTGGCTCCCCTCTACAGGTGCCAGAAGGGTCCAAAACAGGAGCCAGTTCAAAGTATTTCAGCACACTCATTGCCACCACCCACCCTGGTCCAAGCTAAGACTCTGCAGCAATGGCCGGGATTCAGCTGGCAGAACTGCGAGTCCAGGAAGCAACATCCTTCCCCTGCTTTGCACAGTCGAGCCCCTTCAGCCTCTTGGTGTCCTCTTCACTGACTGGAGAAACGGCCTTGGGTACAAAACTTGGAACCACAGGGCCTTGCTCCCCCTCCTCTTGTCCACAGTGGTATTGCCCATCCTCCCGCCAGCCGACACACCTCTTGCAGCCACAATACAACTCAGGTCTGTGCTTTTATTTGGCCCATCAATGTCAACGTATCCACAGCCACTTCTGCAGAACCCTCCCCCCCCCTCCCCATGCCCCCTTCCCCCAAAGAGACGTAGCTACAGTTCCTGTCGTCGCTCAATCTTCAGCAGCTCGACTTCAAAGACTAACGTTGCACCACCTGGGAAAGAGAGCAGAAAGAGAGAGAGAAAGAAATGAAGAGAAAGGAAATGACAGCAAGATATCACCTGTCTCATTCCTCCTGTTCAACAGCAAGATTGGAGTCCAGTAGCGCCATAAAGACCACAAGAACATAACAGAAGCCATGTTGGATCAGGCCAGTGGCCCATCCAGTACAACACTCTGTGTCACACAGTGGTAAAAAAAAAACAGGTGCCATCAGGAGGTCCGTCAGTGGGGCCAGGACACTAGAAGTCCACCTACTGTGACCTCCCCAAGCACCAAGACTACAGAACATCACTACAGAACATCTCTGACAGAGAGTTCCAACAATACGCTGTGGCTAATAGACCCTGATGAACCTCTGCTCCATATGTTTATCCAATCCCCTCTTGAAGCTGTCTATGCTTGCAGCTGCCGCCACCTCCTGTGACAGTGAATTCCATGTGTTAATCACCCTTTGGGTGAAGAAGGACTTTCTTTTATCCGTCTTAACCCAACTGCTCAGCAATATCACTGCGTGTCCACAAGTTCTCATATTGTGAGAAAGGGAGAAAAGTACTTCTTTCTCTACCTTCTCTATCCCATGCATAATCTTGTAAACCTCTATCATGCCATTTCTCACATGATTTCCAGGGTATAGTCCAGGGGTGGCCAAACTGTGGCTCTTTCAGACATATTGTGTGGCTCTTGAAGCCCCCACTGCTGCATCGGCCAGCTTGGAGGACGTATTTGTCTCTTTAAATCTTTAAAGCCAGTTTGGTGTAGTGGTTAAGTGTGCGGACTCTTATCTGGGAGAACCGGGTTTGATTCCCCACTCCTCCACTTGCACCTGCTGGAATGGCCTTGGGTCAGCCATAGCTCTGGCAGAGGTTGTCCTTGAAAGGGCAGCTGCTGTGAGAGCCCTCTCCAGCCCCACCCACCTCACAGGGTGTCTGTTGTTGGGGGAGGAGGATAAAGGAGATTGTGAGCCGCTCTGAGACTCTGATATTTGGAGTGGAGGGTGGAGTATAAATCCAATATCATAATCTTCTTCTCCAAGCTAAGCCAGCTAGCAGCTTGGATAAAGTATTTAAAGTTAATGCTGCTTTCTTCCCACCTCTCCCTCCCTCCTCCATCTTCCTTCCTTCCCCCCCGTCCTGCAGCTTTCAAACATCTGAAGTCCATCTTGTGGCTCTCTCAAACATCTGATGGTTTATATTATGTGGTTCTTACATGAAGGAAGTTTGGCCAGCCCTGGTGTACGATTCTGAGTCAGATCTGGTGAAGTGAGCTCTCTCGAAAGCTTGTCCCCTGGAAAGTCTTTTTGGTCTTTAAAGTGCTTTTAAGGGCTTGAATCCTGCTCTTCTGCTTCAGACCAGCTCAGATACCCAAGCCTAACAGTAACACACATCATGTCTGGAAAGCTATCTGGGCTCCGCAAAAAACTGACTGGCCCCAGAGTTAGCCCAACCACTCATTTACCAATTCCTTTCTGCTGTTTTCCTGGCACTCTGAAGGCTGGAAGACAGAGGGCAGGTTGTGGAAGTGCTCCACTCACAAAGCAGCAGCTATCTTAACCTGAAGGAGAATGCATGAGCCCATGAAAAAAAAAAATCGGGCCTGCAAAATCCCAGAGCTGTCCCTGCCCCTTTCCCATTCTGCAGTTTGGAAAATGCAGCAGGATAAATCTTGTGCGTTTGGCAAAAGGGGATGGTGTAGAATATTTACCTGGGATTTTGGGCGGTGCTCCCCGGTCTCCGTAACCTGTGAGCCAGATAGGATGGAAGTAAAAATCATTCCTGAGGCCTGAAGGCAGTACCCACCATATCCACATTTTAAAAGTGTACCAGACTCTACCCCTCCCCAAACAAGCCTGGCCCTGAACCACAGAGTTCTGAAAGCCTTTCCTGCACCCCATAAGAACATAAGAGAAGCCATGTTGGATCAGGCCAGTGGCCCATCCAGTCCAACATTCTGTGTCACACAGTGGCCCAAAAACCCCGAGGTGCCATCAGGAGGTCCACCAGTGGGGCCAGGACACAAGAAGCCCTCACTCTGTTGTCCCTCCCAAGCACCAAGAATACAGCGCATCACTGCCCCAGACAGAAAGTTCCAGTAATACGCTGTGCCTAATAGCCACTGATGGACCTCTGCTCCATGTTTATCCAATCCCCTCTTGAGAAGCTTATGCTTGCAGCCGCCATCACCTCCTGTGGCTGTGAATTCCACGTGTTAATCACCCTTTGGGTGAAGAAGCACTTCCTTTTACCCGTTCTAACCCGATGGCTCAGCAATTTCATTGAATGTCCACTAGTTCTCGTATTGTGAGAAAGGGAGAAAAGTACTTCTTTCTCTTCCTTCTCTATCCCATGCATTATCTTGTAAACCTCTATCATGTCACCCCAGCACTTAGCACACGTTTGTCTCCTCACCCAGCTCAGAGGGAATCACCAGCTTCCGCTTTTCACCCTCGCACATCCTAGGATCAAAGAGACAGTACTGTTAGTGCTCCAGCCTTTTAAAAAATGTACGGACTAGAACCTCACCCTGGGAGAGAAAAAAAAAATCAAAGTACAAACCTCGGGGTTGTCATTATTGCCAAAGGAAAAAGTATCTCCAGGACCTCCTGGAGAAAGGACGCCGAAATGGTTTCACAGGCTAAAGCTTAGGGAAAGGGCATTAGCCAGGGGATATCGCTCATGTAGGGCTGAGTCCTTGGCATCTCCAATAATCTGGACGTCAGGCTATGGAAGAGCGAAAGAGCCTTCTTTGCCAGAGGCTCTGGACAGTTACGCGTTGCATGTAAAAAAAACTAATCTCCCCTTAAGACAACTCAAGTAACAGTGCTGAGGGTGTTTGTTTTTCGCCTGAAATCTTGAAGCAAGGCTCTCCAGTGTGGTGTCCACGGATGCCATGGCACTCAACGACACCTTTTCTGGCAACAGCCAAGTGTTTTTAGGAAGTGGGTGGGGGCCACGCAGTGCTTCTGCCCTGCAGTTTCAGATTGGCTATGCAGCTTTTTAGAAATGTTGCTTTGGCAGAAGCCACTACAGCACAAGGATCTACACCGTGTTACTGAAATTACGCTGTGACAAGCTTTTTGTGGCTGGTTCTGCCTCCTGCTGCAGCAATTCCCTGGCAGCTATTTTGTCGCTGCACCCACCATGCCGTGTCAGAATTCCAAATGGGCCCGCCGGCTCAAAAAGGTTGGAGACCCTGGCCTTGGACAGTCACTGCCAAAAAGAGTAGGAAACACTGGGCTGGAGGGACTTGGTGCAAAGCAAATTCATGTTCACCACAGGGGGAACTTCACCACATGTTCACCACTTCGCTCGCATTCTTCCACTGCTTGAAAACCAACAGCCATGCTGAAGCAGCCAGGTCCTGGCCTTGCCCCACACCCCAGGTCCTGGCTAGAAGGACTTACCCAAGCAGTCCTTGGTCCCAGCCTTTAATGACTTGCCCAGTCCCCAAGGTGAAGACAAACGGCTGATCACGGGTCAGGCTGCTATCAAATTCTGTCCCATCTTCCAGCTTTCCCTGCGGGAGGAAGGGATGATGCCATTTAGAGGGAGTGTTGTTTTAACAACTACAGTTGCTACCCTTAGGCAGCTGCCTGTTTCCACAGCTGAGGGATCCCAGCAAGTTTCAGCTACGGCTAAATTCGACTTCATGGGTACCTGATGACTCACAGCTTACTGCGGCAACAAAATCCACCGAGAAGAATGCTTCTTTTAGCTTACGGCTCTGCACCCTGCCTTTCCCTGTGCTCAAGAAGGAGACAGATATGAAAATTGTGTCTATGGTGGCCCATTTACACATGCAACCCATGGCCAAATGCTGCACCCCATCAATCAATGAATGTGCATTATTTTATTTCAATATCTGTACCCCACTTTTCCTCCCCAGTGGGAACAATGAAGTCGCCGATGTCATAGTCCTCCACTATTCCATTTTATCCTCGTCTTGTGAGGTAGGTCAGATTGAGAGTGACCAGCTAAGGTCCCCCAGAAGCTTCTGTGGCAGAGTCGGGATTTGGACTTAGGTCTCCGTGATGCTTCTACCACTACATGATTGCTCTCGTGAAGTATCTGAAGGGCTGCCACTTAGAGGAGGACAGGGAGCTGTTCCTGTTGGCAGCAGAGGACAGGACTCGCAAGAATGGGTTTAATTGAAGGGCGGAAAAGTACCAGCTGGATATTAGGTAAAACATTTTTACAGTCAGAGTTGTTCAACAGTGGAATCATCTATCGAGGGAGATGGCGAGCTCCCCTCACTGGCAGTCTTTAAGAAGTGGCTGAACAAACACTTGTCAGGGTTGTGCTAGGCTGATCCTGCGTTCAGGAGGGGATTGGACTAGATGGCCTATATGGCCCCTTCCAACTTTGTGATTCTATATGACACTGGCTCTGCACATGTGAACCAGCCCTTGGTCACCTAGAGGGTGTGGCTGAAGCAGGGCAGGTATGCTGCTGTGATTCTGCAAAGGAGAAACATGGACTTGGTACAGAATCAGGCCTCACTGAAACTTGGTGGGATGACACTCACAACCGGAATATTAGGATTCAGGGGTACAACTTATTTAAAAGGGACAGGCAAATGAGAAAGGGCGGAGGCGTAGCAGTATATGTGAAGGAGGTATATACTTGTGAGGAAATATGTGAATCTGAGCATGGCAGCTCAGTTGAGAGTCTCTGGGTAAAAATAAAAGTAAGAAATAACAGTGATATTATTGTGGGGGTCTGCTATAGACCACCAAGTCAGGCAGAGGACTTGGATGAGATACTTCTACAGCAGACTGCAAAGTTCTCCAAGAGGAGGGATACAGTGATTATGGGAGATTTCAATTACCCGGACATCTGTTGGAAGTCCAACTCTGCTAAAAATGAAAAGTCAAATAGATTCATGACTTGTCTTGCTGACATCTTCCTTTTCCAGACAGTGAAGAAGGAAACAAGGGGATCTGCTCTCTTGGATTTGATTCTCACCAACAAGGAAGAACTGATTGAAGAGGCGGAAATAGTGGGCACCCTGGGCAGTAGTGACCATGTGATTTTGGAATTTACAGTCTTAGGGAAGGGAAAAGCTATACGTTTTCAGACTTTTAGGTTGGACTTCAGAAAGACAAACTTCAATAAACTTAGAACTATGCTGGGTAAAATCTCATGGTCAGAAATACTTAGGAGGAAGAGGGTTCAGGAGGGGTGGGAGTTTCTTAAAAGCAAAATAGTGAAAGCGCAATCACAGACGATTGCTATGAGAAGAAAAAATGGAAAAAGCCTAAAGAAGCCGAAGTGGCTCCATGGACAGCTCTCTAAAGACTTGAGAAATAAAAAAGACTCCTTTAGGAATTGGGAGGGCCTTATAACCAAGGAAAAATATAAACAAATCACCAGTGCTTGAAGAGAAAAAGTTAGGAAAGCTAAAGCTCAGTATGAGCTTAGGCTAGCCAAAGATGCTAAAAACAAAAAAAAGGGTTCTATTCTTATGTTCGGAGTAAGAAAAAGAGCAAGGACATGGTAGGCCCATTGCGAGGGCAAGAAAGTGAAATTGTAACAGGTAATGAAGAGAGGGCGGAATTGCTCAATTCCTACTTTTCCTCAGTCTTCTCTTCTGAGGGAAATGGTGTCAACATGGCAAAAACAGAACATACAAAGAGGGTATCAAGTTCCAACCTAGGATCAGTATAGGGGTAGTACATAAACACCTAGTTTCTTTAAATGAAACTAAGTCCTCAGGGCCAGATGAATTGCATCCAAGGTTTCTAAAAGAGCTTGTGGATGTAATTTCTGAGCCTCTGGCTATTATTTTTGAGAATTCTTGGAGAACAGGAGAGATGCCGGAAGATTAAGAGGCGGGCGAATATTGTCCCCATCTTCAAGAAGGGAAAAAAAGACGATCTGGGTAACTACCGACCCATCAGCTTGACATCTATACCTGGAAAAGTTTTAGAACAAATCATCACACAGTCAGTCCTGGAACATTTAGAAAGAATGGATGTGATTACTAAGAGCCAGCATGGTTTTCTCAAGAACAAGTCATGTCAGACTAACCTGATCTCTTTTTTTGAGAAAGTGACTACCTTGCTGGATCAGGTGAATGCTGTAGACATCGTTTATCTTGATTTCAGTAAGGCTTCTGATAAAGTTCCACATACTATCCTTGTTGACAAGTTGTTAAAATGTGGTTTGGATCCTGTTACCGTTAGGTGGATCTGTAACTGGTTGACAGATCGCACCCAAAGAGTGCTCGTGAATGGTTCCTCATCCTCTTGGAGAGGAGTGACAAGTGGAGTACCTCGAGGATCTGTCCTGGGACCTGTTTTGTTCAACATCTTTATCAATGATTTGGATGAAGGAATAGGGGGAATGCTTATTAAATTTGCAGATGATATGAAATTGGAAGGGGTTGCAAACACAGAAGAAGACAGAAACAGGATACAGGATGACCATGACAGGCTGGAAAACTGGGCTAAAATCAATAAAATGAATTTTAACAGGGATAAATGTAAAGTTCTGCATTTAGGTAGAAAAAATCCAATGCATGGTTATAGGATGGGGGAGACTTGTCTTAGCAGTAGTATGTGCGAAAAGGATCTAGGGGTCTTAATGGATCATACGCTGAATATGAGTCAACAGTGTGATGTGGTGGCTATAAAGGCAAATGCAATTCTGGGCTGTATCAACAGAAGTATAGTGTCCAGATCACGTGATATGATGGTATCACTTTACTCTGCTCTGGTAAGACCTCATCTGAAGTATTGTGTTCAGTTTTGGGCGCCACATTTTAAGAAGGATATAGACAAGCTGGAACGGGTCCAGAGAAGGGTGACGAAGATGGTGAGGGGTCTGGAGACCAAGTCCTATGAGGAAAGGTCGAAGGAGCTGGGCATGTTTAGCCTGGAGAAGAGGCAGCTGAGAGGTGATAGGATCACCATCTTCAAGTACTTGAAGGGCTGTCATATAGAAGATGGTGTGGAATTGTTTTCTGTGGCCCCAGAAAGTAGGACCAAAACCAATGGGTTGAAATTAAATCAAAAGAACTTCCTGACTGTTAGAGCGATTCCTCAGCGGAACAGGCTTCCTCGGGAGGTGGTGGGCTCTCCTTCCTTGGAGGTTTTTAAACAGAGGCTAGATGGCCATTGACAGCAATGAAGATCCTGTGAATTTAGGGGGAAGTGTTTGTGAGTTTCCTGCTTTGTGCAGGAAGTTGGACTACATAACCCTAGAGGTCCCTTCCAATTCTATGATTCTATAATTTGATGAATCTTATGCAGTTATTTTTAAAAAATAAGCCCAAGTTTCTATTCCTTACAGCGGTGAATACATTATTTTAAGTGTGTGTTTAATGGTGAAATCTCAGTAGCTAGAAACAGAACTGAAGAAGATTCTCTATTGTGAGGTCAGAGAATGACACAGTTCCTCTTACAACAGGAATTGTAAAAATATTCTCAGTTCACCCAGGGTTGCGGAGTTTTGTGATCACAGAATTGGAGACAGAATTTTAATTTCATATTTTTCGGTCCATAAGGCGCTCCGGATCATAGGACGTACCTTCCTCCTGGGGGGCGATCCGCTGCCTCCGCCTCTGATCCTGACGCTTTCCCCGCGCCTGCCTGCCTGGCTCCAGCTCTGCTTCCAGCAAGCGCTGGGATCGCTCCACACTGCCCCCACCGCAAACCCAGCGCTTCGCGAGCGATGGCTGCGGAGGGGGCAGCGTGCTTCCTCCTTGCCTGTCTGCCTGGCTCCAGCTCTGACGCTTACAGCAAGCGCCAGGATTGCTCCCTCCGCCCTCCGATCCCGGTGCTTGCTTTAAGCATCAGAGCTGGAGCCAGGCAGACAGGCACGGAGGAAGCATGCTGCCCCCTCCGCAGCCGGAGCTCGCGAAGTGCTGGGTTTGCGGTGGGGGCAGCGTGGAGCGATCCCAGCACTTGCTGGAAGCAGAGCTGGAGCCAGGCAGGCAGGCGCGGGGGAAGCGTCGGGATCGGAGGCGGAGGCAGCGGATTGCCCCCCCCCAAAGGAAGGTACATCCTATCGTCCCTTCGCTCCATAAGACGCACACACTTTCCCCCACACTTTTTTTGGGGGGAAAAGTGAGTCTTATGGTCCAAAAAATACGGTATGTCTTTCTCTGCCTTTGGATCACTCGCTGCCATTTTTCAGTATACTAACTCCACCCACGAGGCAACCACCAGTCTCATAGCTTCAGCCTGATTTGAACATGCACACATCACACCACATGCCAGTACTTTCAACTGTTCAGAGCTCAGGCTCTCTGCCACCATGCTACACCAGCTCAGAGGGGGGAAAGATTATCTGTCAGGCACATACTTGACAAATCATGTCTCCTTCTGATGACTAATGGGAACCTCCATGTTCTGAGGCAGTTCGCCTCTGAATCCCAGAACCAGGAGGCAACACCAAGGGAAAGCCTTGGTCTCTCTGCCCTGTTGTTGGCCCTCCAGAGGAACTGGTAGCCACTTTGTGAGATAGGATGCTGGACTAGATGGACCTCTGGTCTGATCTAGCAGGGCTCTTCTTATGTTCTCTCAAACACAGACCCACACCTGCTTCGGAGGCCTCTGGGAAATATTCCCAATGCCCAAGTAACAGCTAACCAGCACCCACTTGTAGTACTTACTGTGTAGTGCATGTGCAGCACGTCTCCCTTGCGGGACTTGATGGGGCAATTGTCCACCCGCTTCTTGACACCGATTTGGAGCTTCCGTTTGCCTTCGGTGCTCAGTGCTGGCGAACAGAGTGCCCACAGGACAAAGGTGAGTAATGCTGCTCCCTGGCTTGCTTGCATCTTGGAAGCCCCTGCAGCAGGGAAGAGTGGTCCAGGGACAGAAGCTTCATTTCCTGTGCTGCCAAAGCTCCGTGGGAAAAGGCTGGCTCAGCAGCCCCCCTGAAAACACAAACCCTTCCTCCCTCAAGCACATACGAGAAAAGGATAAGAACTCCCACGCTTCCATGCACACCCATGTCAAGCCACTGCATACCGTCTCACCCTTCGCACATCTACTATCCTAGAGTGTTCAGCTTGTAATTCTGCTTCCCCGCTCAAAGACTGCTTTCACAGGAAACACACACAGGTTATTCCCACTTCCTTTGCCAATGAGATTTTGTATTCCTAGTTCCACTGCACTGGTCACTGGCAGTCTTCAAGAAGTGGCTGGATGAACGCCTGGCATGGATGCTTTAGTCTGATCCTGCAATGAGCAGGCAGTTGGACTAGACAGCCTCTGTGGCCCCTTCCAGCTCCACGATTCTATGGTTTGTACTGTAGGATTGTACTGTTGCTTGCACTGTCATTCAGTTCTGCATTCCTAGGCCCACTGCATAGTTCACTGGATGTCCTATATTGTTATGATTCCCTTTCTGTAGTCTATAATCCACCCTCAGTCTCACTGAGAAAGGTAGACTATAAATAAATGAAACAGCATGCTCTCATCTCCTAGGAGCAGAGCATAGATGGTCATGGTGCTCTATAGCCAACGGCAGCAATAATTGTATGTCCTTTTCATGCACACGGATGTTGGAGGAGACATGGCTTAGTGGCAGAGCAGCTGCTTGGCATGCAGAGGATCCCAGGTTTAGTCGCTGGCATCTCCAACTAGAAAGGCCAGGTAGTAGGTGATGTGAAAGCCCTATCCCATCCTGAGACCCTGGAGAGTTGCTGCCAGTCTGAGTAAACAATACAGACTTTGAATGGACCAATGGTTTGAGTCAGTATGAGGCAATTTCATGTCCATCAAACTAAATAGCCCCACTGAATTCCAAACAACTTTCTCCCATTGCACATGATGAATTAGTGAACACAGGAGAATACCCAGGACATCCAGGCTCCTAAAAAGCTGGCGCTGCCAATGTGAGAACTGTAATATTTTCTTAGATCGGTCCAGTGCTAGCTCCCACACATTGGCTGTACAACTTCTCTCCCAGCCATAAAGGAGATCATGTGAAAGCAGAATTGAAAGCGGAGAGTTGATGTCAGTCAGAAAAGAGAGAGAGGAAATCTCCTGTTCTATATCTCAGGCTTTAGGACTGGGCCCCAGATGGTCAACTTGCCCCTCCTCGGACATGGAACCCCGAGACCCAAGCAAAGAAATCTCCAAACTCAAACACCAACCCCAAACACCATTCCCACACAACTGTTCATGCACATTTCTGCCCATCCAGTTATCGATATGTCAACCTAATCAGCCCAACCCCCACCTCCTACCCTGGCATGCAACAGCGCGCGGTCCGTTCAGGTCCCCCCGGGAGCCTCCGGACCCCGACTTACCCGTGCAGCCGGATGTGACTTGACTCCGGTCCCTCCCCTGGTGGCAGCAGTCGCCACTGCCCCCAGAGTCCAGATTCTCTCAAGGACACTGGGGTGTCCCCACCCCAGGAATCATCCAGCAAGGCCTCGCTTTCTCCCTTTCTCTCCCCTAGACCTCCCTCCCCACCCCTCTAGACAGGATTTCCTCCATCTGAACCCCCAACCATTCCTAACACTTTCCCCCCAAAAGTTGACCCTAGCCTTCCGTCTCCCCCCCAACACGTGTAAGACTGTAGTATCTCCCTCCCCCAACCCCTGCCCCCCTCCCAGATACACCCCCTTTTAAGACACCCCGTAACCTCCCTCTCCTTGCCCGCCTTTTCTAGGGCTGTCTTTGCGAAAGGTCCACACCCTGGCTTCCTCCACCTCCTCTTCGTTACAATTGGTCACCTTGGCCCACACCCACATGATCCCGGCCCCAGAGGGGTTCCGCACCTTGTGCACCCAGACATCCCCAGGTCCTCCTCCAGCACCAGCTGGCTTCTCCCTAGGGATCCAGACCTGGCTGAGGTCTGAGTTGCTACCCACCCCTCGAGATTCTGCTTCCCAACCGCCTGTTCTCCTTGGGTGACCTGCTCCGCCCTGGGACCAGGTGAGCCCCACTCCCTGGGAGGCCCTACCTGGCTTGCGAGGGACCCAGACCTGACCTGAAGCCTCCACCGGTCCCCTGCACCATTCCTTATGGACCCACACTGCGGCCCCTCTAACCGGGTCCCGCTTGGGCCCATCGTGGCTCGAGATGCCCCCAAAGCTCCGGCTGCTGCTTACCCCCCCTGCTCGGACCCCCTCGCCCCTTCTTCCCTTCAGCTCTGCTGGCTCTCCCACCCCCAATTCCCAAGCCTCTGGGCGCACTGCACGGGGCTGCTGGGTCCCTATGTTTGGGGGGCTCTCCCCCTTTGCAGTCAGGACCACAAAAGAGTCGCAGAACCCCCCACAGTCATCTCTCTCCGGAGGCTCACAGCTGTCTCCATGCTCATGACCAGCCTTGGCAGGGTCTCCACCCCACAACCTCAAGCCCCCAAACTCTGCACTGCTGGGGCGAGCTCCAGACCAACGAACGGCCCTTTGGCCCATCTTGACTCTCCCAGTCTGGCCCTCGCTGGCCTGGGCAGCCCCCATAGCCGGAGCCTCCTGGACAGCCCCCACAGCTGGAGCCTCCTGGGTCCCTCCACTCCCAACGCCTCCCCTGCCTGGACCCCAAGACACCTGGGTGCCCACGTCCTTCAGCTGCAGCTTCTGGGGTCCCTGGGCTGCCTCCAGCCCTGAGGGCACCACCTTGTCCCCGCAAGACCTCCCCTTCGGGTCCCCCAGTTCCTGGGTCTCCTCCTGGCTCCTGCAGCCCCCCGTTCCCCTCCAGCATACGTCCTGAGGCTCCCCCCTATCTGTGCCCCCAGGCGATCTCTGGCGCCCCTCAGCCGCCCCATCTCTCCTAGGCACCCCCTTCCCACGCCCCACCCTTTCCTCAGGACCCCCCATCCCCCCTCTCACCTCCTTTCCTCACTGGATGCCACCACCCCCCTCTGCGCATGCGGCCTTCGGCGCACGCCTAGCTTGGTGCGGTAGAAGCCGCCCTAGGCCACGCCATGTTGCGGAGGCCTCTGTCACGTGATCAGTCTGTGGTCCATATCATGTGATGCCTTTTAAAAAAAACACTTTTAAAATCGATTATAAGGTTGTCTATGCGGCAGCATCTCTTTCTTCCAGTGCTCTTAGACGCAAAGGGTGGAGAACTTAAAATTACAGCCGCGCCCCAGTCACGTGACTAAAACGAACCGTCGCTTCAGGCCTGAGGCGGGAGGGGGACCTGGAAAGGAGTGGGCGTGGTTATGCAGGTGGGCGTGGTGTCATATCGGAACGGTGGACGTGCCTTTTTGTCATGTGACCTCTTGTTGGATTTAATGGAAAAGATTTTTTAAAAACATGTTTGATTTTTTTTCTCTATATCTCCCCCCCCCCCAACACACACACACCCTTTCTTTCAGTCCTCAGGTCTTCCTTCTTTTTGACTATATCTTCTGGGCACGGAGCAGGGGTCACTGGGGATGTGTGTGTGGGGGGGGGGAAGGTATTTGTGCAGTTCCTACATGGTGCAGGGGTTGGACTAGATGACCCTGGAGATCCCTTCCAACCCTATGATTGTATGACTATATCTTGCCCTTTTGGTGTAGTGGTTAAATGTGCGGACTCTTATCTGGGAGAACCAGGTTTGATTCCCCACTCTTCCACTTGCAGCTGCTGGAATGGCCTTGGGTCAGCCATAGCTCTCATAGGAGTTATCCTTGAAAGGGCAGCTTCTGGGAGAGCTCTCTCAGCCCCACCTACCACACAGGGTGTCTGTTGGTGGGAGGGGGTGAGCTAAAGGAGATTGTGACCGCTCTGAGATTCAGAGTTTAGGGAGGAATATAAATCCAATTTCTTCTTTTCTCATTCCCTTCAGGGGCTACTTTTTCTGTATCACCCTGGTTTGCGTCTTTCCGTTTCCTAATTTCATTGCTTTCTTTCTCAGTCTTATAACTCACCTCTTAGCCAGAAGAGAGCCACAGTTTTGCTAACAGCCATGTTTTATATTTAATGTCATTTATTCATTTATACTGTGCTGGACTGGCTTCCGGAGTGGTTTACATTTCGGAACTATTACATTTAAAAAAAAATTAAGGCGAGCTGCTGAAATGCACGTTTCCATTTTGATGTTGCTTTATTATGCAATACAAAGCTTTGCCAGATACTGCAACTAGCATTTGTTAAGAGCTGTCAGAGGAGAGAGGATGGTGAGGTAAACATCCAGATGTGGCTTTGCAAATCTCCACGTGGTAGCTGGAGATCTAGGAGATCTCCTAGGATTACAGCTGATCTCAAGGCAAGTAGTCAGCTCACCCGGAGAAAAAATGGCTGCATTGGAAAGTGAACTCTCCTAGGGTTGCCAAGTCTAATTCAAGAAATATCTGGGTACTTTGGGGGTGGAGCCAAGAGACATTAGGGGTGGAGCCAGGAGCAAGCTTGTGACAAGAATAATTGAACTCCAAAGGGAGTTCTGGCAATCACATTTAAAGGAACCATACACTTTTTAAAAGCCTTCCTTCCGTTGGAAATAATTAAGGATAGAGGCACCTTCGTTTGGAGCTCATAAAATTGGAACCACTGGTCCAATCTTTTTGAAATGTGAAGGGTATTTTTAGGAGAGGTGTTGAATTTTACGCTGCAAATTTGGTGCCTCTATCTCCAAAAACAGCCTGCCCAGAGCTCCAGATACCAGCTGATCAATTCTCCATTATACCCTATGGGAATCAGTCTCCCTGGGAAATAATGGAGTTCCCAGCAGACATTTCTCCCCCCCCCCGCTTTCTGATTACCCTGAAGCGGGGGGAGGGTCTCCAAAGCGGGAGGATTGGCAGCCCTACTCCTATCTCTTGCCTCTGTGGCGTTATACACCACTGAAGTCCCTCCCTTCTCCAAATCCACCGTCCTCAGATCCCACCCCCCAAAATCTCCAGATTTTTTCCCAACATGGAGCTGGGAAGCCTGGTTCATCATCTGCTTTTATGGACTTCTGTAGCTGAATGTTGTGGTGTCCTTGCTATGGTTGCCAAATTCCAGGCGGGACCTGGAGACCTACTGAAATTAAAGCTATCTCTTGTCTACTGAGATCAGTTCCCTTCGGGAAATGGCTGCTTTGGAAGCTGGGCTCTACGGAATTATTCCCTGCTGAGGTCCCATCCCCTCCCAAACCTTGCCCTCCCCAGCAGGATATAAATTTGGTAAATAAAATAAGATTAAAAAATGAACGTAGCCCATCAGTATAGGATTCACTGGAGCTCTGCAATATAAGTAGTTATTAGGGCCAACCAAGGTGGAATTTTAACTTTGCTTTGGTGGGTTTTTAAAAATTAAACCTGTCCCAGAATTATTTTTTAAATCTATCCCGAGGAAGAATTTTGTGTAATTCTGAAGCACACTCACTGCTTACCGTCAAAAATGTATTGTGTATAGCCATTGGCTGTTACAAAACAGAATACAAACAACAAAGTTCCCAAATAACACCTTAAAAGTTCCCCAGAAAGGCCAACCTCAAGAAGTTACAGCATTTGATATCATTCTTGCTCTTATCTTCTCAGCTGCAAGGGCAAGCAAAGAGACTATAGGAGACATGAGCATCATTGTCAGATAACAGAAATATTATCTTTTCAGTTTCTGAAGGTGCTTTTAAGGTGGAACTCACTGCTTTGTTTGACTGTCCTTTTGAACTTTGTATGCTGGGGAAAAATTAAAATGATTAAAAAAAATGAAAAATCAAAAGGTACATGTGGTTTCCCTATACGTTATGTTGTGATCTTCCCAACCCCATTATTCCTTCAATTCCTTCTCACGCTTGCTCTTCCCACAGCCTCTTTTTGTTTTAAAAAGGCCAAACTCTACTATGCCCAAGGCTTTTTTTGGTAGAAAAAGCCTAACAGGAACTCATTTGTATATTAGGCCACACACCCTGACAGCACCATTGTTTCTCCAGGGCTCCATTCTCAGAATCCCACCCTCCACAGCTTACAACCCCAAATCTCCAGGAATGTCCCAAACCAGAATTGACATTCTAGGCCTAGAAACTTGGGGGCAGGGTCGCGAACATCCTCACCAATGGCTGTCATTGTATTCTTTAAAAGCCACCATCATGTGATCTTTCTGCAGCGCATTGGCATAGACGACCCTGTGACTTGGCCCTAGACTTTGATCCTTATTTCCCTTTGTGGATTTCTTATCCTGGGGAAACTGACCTCTCGGGTCACTTAATCCGATAAGGTATTTTAACCCTTGTATTCACATACAACCTGCCCAATTCACGACAGTCTCTCTCCCACCTCCATCGCACAACCTCCTTGACCTGTAAAATTACACGGGTGAAATAGCACTTTGACCCCCAGTGACCTGATCACCTGTAATGTGACCTACTCCTGATCTTTTGGGCTTTCTCACCATCCCATTTCCTATCTGGTGGTCCAGGCCAGCGACTCTTGTCAGCCCTGTCCATATTCCCAACTTTCTAATGTCTCACACTTTGGAGAAATTGATCAGAGAGCTTAGTTTGGTGTAGTGGTTAAGTGCGCAGACTCTCATCTGAGAAAACCAGTTTTGATTCCCCATTCCTCCACTTGCAGCTGCTGGAATGGCCTTGGGTCAGCCATAGCTCTTGCAGAGCTGTCCTTGAAAGGGCAGCTTCTTGTGAAAGCTCTCTTAGCTCCACCTACCTCACAAGATGTCTGTTGTGGAAAGGAAAGGTCCCCTGGGCAAGCACCAGTCATTTCCGACTCTGAAGTGATGTTGCTTTCACAGCGTTTTCACGGCAGACTTTTTACGGGGTGGTTTGCCATTGACTTCCCCAGTCATCTACACTTCCCCCCCAGCAAGCTGGGTACTCATTTTACCGACCTCGGAAGGATGGAAGGCTGAGTCAACCTCAAGCCGGCTACCTGAAAACCCAGCTTCCACTGGGGATTGAACTCTTCCCCAAAAGTTTCACAGTTCCATCAAAGGAGTCCCAATGAACAGGAGGTCAACTTGATTATTCCTGCTTTGAATCCTCTTCTAGCATAGGGTGCTTCAACCACAAGCTGGGTAATCATTTTACCTACTTCGGAAGGATGGAAGTCTGAGTCAACCTCGAGCCAGCTACCTGAAAACCCAGCTTCCACCAGGGATCAAACTCAGGCTGTGAGCAGTGTTTAGGACTGCAGTACTGCAGCTT
This sequence comes from Heteronotia binoei, assembly GCF_032191835.1. NCBI lineage: Eukaryota > Metazoa > Chordata > Lepidosauria > Squamata > Gekkonidae > Heteronotia > Heteronotia binoei. Next base: position 259,451,611 of record NC_083223.1, read on the forward strand.
TAACACTCTGTGCCACAGGGCTCTTATTGTCTGTTGTGGAGGAGGAAGGTAAAGGAGATTGTAGGATGCTCTGAGATTCATAGTGAAGGGCAGGGTATAAATCCATCATCATCTTCTTCTTCTTTTCTTCTTCTTCTTTTTCCCTCCTCCTCCTCCTGTTCTTCTAACTCTCTCACCATTAAAACTGAAGATTATTTTAATATACTCATACTATGTTTTCCTCCCCAAAGGGGACCAAAAACAGCTAGCAGCATTGTTCTGCCCTCCTTCGTTTTATTCTCACAACTACTTAGGGTTGCCAGGTTCTCTGGCAGGGGGGGGGTGGAGTAGGGTTGCCAGATCCAGGTTGGGAAACTCCTAGAGAATTGGGCCTGAGGAGGACAGGGGCCTCAGTGGGGTACAATGCCACAGAGCCAACCCTTCAAAGCATCAGTCTTCTCTAGGGGAACTGATCTCTGTAGACTGGAAATCAGCTGTAATTCTGAGGGATCTCCAGGTCCCACCTGGAGGTTGGCATCCCTACAACCGCTCTGTGAAGTGGCTTACGCTGAGGGTGATTGAGACTGGCCTAAGGTCACCCAGTAAAATTCCATGGCAGATTGGGAATTCGAACCTGAGTCTCCCAGGCAGGTAGCTGCTGCCATAATAAGTATCTGCCGCCCATAGTAATTACTGTTTTTATGGTTTTATTATATTGTTATGTATGGTTTTAATTGCTGTTTAATTCATCTTGTTCTCTGCCCTGAGCCCACTTGTGGGAAAGGGTGGAATATAAACCTGCTAAAATAAATTAAAATAAATAAATCTTAGATATCATAGAGTTGGAATGGTACTTCCAGGGCCAACTAGTCCAACCCCCTGCACAGTGCAGGAAATTCACAAGTACTTCCCCCACATTCCTAGTGACCCCTGCCCTGCTCCAAGCCCAGATGGCAAAACAAAACAAAAACCTCTCCAGGATCCCTGTGACACCTCAGCCCCAGGGACCCCAGTGCTGTTAAAACTGTGGATGCTTTGGGAAGTTCCCGTAAGCTCTACCACAAAATGGCTGTCATGGGAGGCAGGACCAGTCCCAAAATGGCTTCCACAGTGAGCAATCCCCGAAGGCTGGGATGTTCCGAAACAAGCATCGTCCTTTGTTGGTAGCTGCGGATTCAACTGTCCTCCCAGTTTTTAGCTCTCATTTAGTTTCTTTGCTGCAAATTGAAATGGCTCGATCCACTGGACTGTGAAATTGCCCTACGGCTTTTACAAAACAGGGTTTTCCTGGGTTTTTTTTAAAAAAATTGCTGTTTATACTGGAGATAACAGGGTTGGATCCTTCCATCTGCTCAACTAAATGCACAGCTTTCCTCAGGTGTAAGGAGTCAAAGACTCTGCATTTAGCTGAGTGCAGTGATCAGGCGTTTCCTGTTGATGTTGCTATTTCTGTTTTTGTTGTCAGGATGTTATTTATATATTTTAATCGGCTTTCTTATTCTTCATGTATTTTAAGTGTTTTTGACTACATTGTTTGAGTTCAGTCACTTCAAAAAGCTTTTTGGAAAGGTGGGTTGTTATGGGCTTAAAGAAATGCCAAATTAGGATTACCAGGTGGCACCTGGAGATCTCCCATTATTACAGTTATCCAGGGGTGTCAGACTCCAGGTGGGACCTGGGGATCCCCCAGAATTTCACTTCATCTCTAGACTATAGAGATCAGTTCCTGAGGAGAAAAATGAATGCTTTGGAGGGTAGACTTTATGGCATTGTACTTCACTGAGGCCCTGTCTTCCTCATGGACATCAGATGTTTGAGAGCTACAAGCCAAGGGAGGAAGGGGGGAAAGAAAACAACTTTAAGTGCATTCTCCAAGCTGGCCAACAGGGCAGTGGGGTCTTCAAGAGCCACATTATATGTGTGAAAGAGCCACATGTGGCTCCCTGGTCCACACGACTAACCACTCTCCTAGAGGTCCCGCAGGTCACCTAATGTTATGTATCATTTCATTGATCCAACTAAAAGATATTGCCCTGACTTGGATGGCCCAGGCTAGCCTAGTCTCCTCAGATATTGATCTCCTCAGACATCGGAAGCTAAGTAGGATTGGCCCTGGCCTGGCCAGTCCTTGAATGGGAGGCCACCGGGAAAGTCCAGGGTTGCTACGCAGAGGCAGGCAATGGCAAACTACCTCTCCTTGTCTCTTGCCTTGAAAAGCTTACAGGGGTTACCATAAGTCAACCGCAAAGTGATGGCATTTTTCACTACAAGTTAAAGGTATGATGTGGACTGCATTCTGTTTTTTCCCCAAAACTGTGTCCAACATGCCCTGCAGGGGGCACCAGAATCCCATGGCAATGTGGGAGGGGGGCATTTGTCTGCTCGGTACTGGTCTGGTGGCTGGTCTTGAGGACAAAAGGAGATTGAGGAAGAATCGCACTGCTACAGCACCAACCCCAAATCAGACTTTTCCCTGCAGCCACTGTGGCCGGACCTGCCTGTCCCGCATTGGTCTTGTCAGCCACCAGCGAGCCTGCAGCAAACGTGGACTATTGCACCCTTCTTAAATCTTCGTTCGCGAAGCCAAGCCGAGAGAGAGAGAGAGACTGGTCTGGGAACCAGGGACCCGTTGCCTATAAACTAGGGATAATTCTCCGCTGGTTTCTTTCTTCTTTGTCTCCTGTGGCCAGCTGAGATGCTGCCATGGATAGGTGAGCCAGGAACTGCATGGTCCAGACGGATGAACCCCTGGACTTTTCACCCCATCGAGCTGCCTTGGATTGGATACCTACTAGCACTCTCCTTCCTTGGAGGTTTTTGAACAGATGGCTAGATGGTCATCTGACAGCAATGCTGATTCTGTGAATTAGTCAGATCATGAGGGCAGGAAGGGTTGCCTCAGTGCTTAGTTCTCATGGCCCTTTCTTACACGCCCAGAGAAATGCTGATTGCCACTTTGAGATCAGGAGGCAATTTTTCCTCCTCCAGTCAGGCTTTTTCGGCAAGGGATACTGGAGGTTTTTCCTCTCTTCTGGGGTCACTGGGGATGTATGTATATGTATGTGGGAGGTAGTTGTGAAGTTCCTGCATTGTGCAGGGGGTTGGACTAAATGACCCTGGAGGTCCTTTCCAACTCTATGATTCTAGCATCGTCTTCCCTGATTTGAGCTCTTGACACCCATGGGGCTCCAAAAATAAGCAACTGAAGTTGTTGGCTGTTTGAAAGGTAGCAGTAGTGAGTTGGGAGACACAAAAGAATTTTTTTTTGTGGGGGGGGCGTACATGCTGAAAACCACAGCAAGAAGAATCCAGGGAGGTCACAGCTAATACAAAAGTTTACTGAAAAAATAATATCACCTCGTTGACACTCAATGAAATTGCTGATTAGTTGGGTTAGAACAGATAAAAGGAAGTACTTCTTCACCCAAAGGGTGATTAACATGTGGAATTCACTGCCGCAGGAGGTGGTGGTGGCTACAAGCATAGACAGCTTCAAGAGGGGATTGGATAAGCATTTGGAGCAAATGTCCATCAGTGGCTATTAGCCACAGCATATTGTTGGAACTCTCTGTCTGGGGCAGTGATGCTCTATATTCTTGGTGCTGGGGAGGGGTTGCTTCTAGTGTCCTGGCCCCACTGGTGGACCTCCTGATGGCACTTGGGGTTTTTTTGCCACTGTGTGGCACAGAGTGTTGGACTGGATGGGCCATTGGCCTGATCCAACATGGCTTCTCTTATGTTCAGCCTACATACACAGTTATTTTTGCATGCAGTGTCATACCTCCAATCATGCAGTTCTGAAGACTGATGCCACTTAAATCTTCAGAAAAAAGGGTGCTGATTTTCACCAATCCCCCCCCCCCACTGAAGACCTTCAACTTTGCCCTTGGTGGTGTTCCTAGGGGGGTCTCTGGGGGAGCAAAGGGGGGGGGGGTTCAGCAACCTGTAGCAGGATGGGGAAGCAGAAAAGTCCCATTTGGCAAAATTGGCAGATGGCTGCTCATTTTGTAGCAGGAGCTCCATTGCATATTAGGCCACACACCCCTGATGCAGCCAATCCTCCAAGTGTTTACAGAGTCTGCTATAAGCTCTCGGAGGATTGGCTACATCAGGTGGGTGTGGCCTAATGAGTCCCTGCTACAAAATGAATCGCAGTAGGTTTGCCAGCTTCCAGGTGCCCAATACTGGACAACTGTCGGGCACTTAGTTTGGGTTGCCGGTCTTCATGTGGTACCTGAAGATCTCCCACTATTACAATTGATCTCCAGATGGCAGAGATTAATCCCCCTGGAGAAAATGGCCATTTGGAAAGTGGACTGTATGGCAGTATACCCTACTGAAGCCCCACTCCTCTCCAGACTCCACCTTCCCACAGGCTCCAATCCCCACATCTCAAGGAATTTTCCAGCTTGGAGCCGGCAACCCTACCAACAGGGTTCCAGGTGAAAAACATTTCAAGCAATCTGGAGATCAATAATGAAATAAAACGATCACAAACACTGCTGGTACCAAACGTTGGGAATATTGAATGGAGAGGCTGGAGTTGCCAACCTCCAGGTGATGGCTGGAGATCCCTGCTATCACAAATGATCTCTAGGTGATGAAGATCAATTCACCTGGAGAAAACCACTGGTTTGGAAAGTGGGCTCAATGGTATTATCCCCCATTAAACCCCCACCCCAAACCCCACCCTCCTCTGGCTCCACCCCAAAATTCCCAGGCAGGGCTTTTTTTGAGCAGTTCTGGCAGGCTTGGTGCCAGGGGTGCGTGGCCTAATATGCAAATGAGTTCCTGCTGGGCTTTTTCTACAAAAAAAGAGCCCTGTTTCCAGGTATTTCCCAACCCTGAGCTGGGAACTCTAGGAGGGACCCCAAATGTGTCACTGCTGGGGAGCAAACTGTCTCCCATCTTTCTGTACTAGTGGGGACCCCTGAAGGTCTGAGATTTAATTTTGGCCCTTAAAAAATGTTATAGAAGCAAGCCTAAGCAGATTTACTCTCAAGTCAGTCCCCTATTATCCCGCAGGGCTTACTCCCCTAGGGAAGGTGGCTTTAGGATTGCAGCCAATGACAATCATAATAATGCTGCATGCATAATAGTACTTCATGTTTGAATGGTGTTCAAAGGATTTCACATATACGATCATTGTAATCAGGGCTTTTTTTGGTAGAAAAAAGCCCAGCAGACACTCATTTGCATATTAGGCCACACACCCTGATGCCAAGCCAGTTGGAACTGCGTTCCTGCTAAAAGAAAAAAAGGGGGAAAAGCAAGCCCTGACTGTAATCCTTACAATAATTTTGTAAGGTACACCAGCACTGTTATCACCAGACAAGGAAAGGCCTGAGAGTGGTCTCCTAGGGAGCTTATGGTTAAGACTGCAGTTTACAGCTGCTAAATAACATGAGGCAGCACTTGCAATCATTGTCCTAAGCAACAGTGTGCAAGCTTCTTCTTCTTCTTCTTCTTCTTCTTCTTCTTCTTCTTCTTCTTCTTCTTCTTCTTCTTCTTCTTCTTCTTCTTCTTCTTCTTCTTCTTCTTCTTCTTCTCTTCTTTCCATGGGGAAAGTTACTGGCTTCTCCGTGAGTGAAAGGAGCTGAGCTGCTGGACAGAAACAGTTTGTGGACTGCGTTCTCACTCTTTTACTTCTCCTCCCCCTCCCTGAAACCCCCAGCTTCCAGCAAGCACTGGCCTTGATCAAGGCCTTGGTAGGGGGAGATTGCTTAAACCACACCTCCCACTGCCCAGGGCTCCAGCTGGACTCTCTAAATATTGACACTTCCAAAGTTGGGGCCAAAGTCCACCTGGAAGGCCCACGGGGCACACGCAGGTACCCATTCCTAGGCATGGTGTGCCTATATCACCTCTTATGTGTCTTGGGAAGTTCCAGGAACAAGAGAGCTGGGAGTAACTCTGGCAACCAGGCTCAGGAAAAGGGTTGCCAGGTTTCTCCTGGCCACTGGCAGAGGATGTAGGGGTAGGGTTGCCAACTCCAGGATAGGAAACTCCTGGAGATTTGGGGGTGGAGCCTGGGGAGGACGGGGGCCTCAGTGGGGTGCAATACCATAAATTCTACCTTCCAAAGCCATCTATTTCTGCATTCAGAAAAATCAGCTTTCTTATTGATCAGACAAAGATTGGTTGATATTGAATTGTAGGTTCCTGAAAGCCTTGCTAAAGGCAGATGTTCACACTTGAGTTTGGGGTTTTTACCTCTTGGGTATAGGGCTGAATATCTCACCTGCCTAATGGCACCCTGGCAACGCAGAGCCTATTTCACTAGCTAGGTTCAATGCGCTACCATTTGCGATACTACTTGGAAGATTCCATAAAACTCCCTATGCTAACAGATTGTGCTCTTGAACAAAGCAGGAGTCAAGTATCACCTTTAAGACCAACCAAGTTTTATTTAGAATGTAAGCTTTCAGGTGCTCTCTAAGCACACTTTATCAGACGAGGGGATCAGGTATTGTGCTTTTGTGCACGTCCAGAGACATGTGTTCCTAAACTGTATTTTCTACTCTGACCTGTGCTCCATACTCATTGACCCCTGTCTGAGTGAGCAAACAGTGAAGCCCGACAAATATAAAATTGTCTTTCTGTTGTCAACTCGGAACCAATTGGTAATTGAAACTGTTGCAAAAATGTTTATATTTAGCAGTAGAAGGCACTTAGTGTATTTGCATATTGCCATTTGATGGATAGATTGGTTCCTTGTCATGTCTGATATTATGCCAATAAAAGTTGTTGTATTATTATTATTACCCTCCAAAGTTTCTATTTTTTTCTAGGGGAGTTGGTCTCTGTAGTAGAGAAATGAACTGTAATTTTAGGGGTTTCCAGGTCCCACCTGGAGGTTGACATCCCTACAATCCCCCTGCCTAGGGTTGCCAAGTCCAATTCAAGAAATATCTGGGGACTTTGGGGGTGGAGCCAGGAGACTTTGGGGGGTGAAACCAGGAGACAGTGGGGACGGAGCCAGAAGCAAGGGTGTGATAAGCATAATTGAACTCCAAGGGAGTTCTGGCCATCACATTTAAAGGAACAGCACACTTTTTAAAATGCCTTCCTTCCATAGGAAATAATGAAGGATAGGGGACCTTCTTTTGGGGCTCATAGAATTGGACCCTCTGGTCCAATTGTTTTGAAACTTGGGGGGTATTTTGTCATGAGCTGGGGCCAGGCCAGGCAAAGTCCAGGGGCAGTCCAAGGTCTGTAGCTGGTGAGCAAAGAGGGTTCAAAGCGCCAAAACCAAATCACAGTCCAGTTATCGCAGGTCAGAGGTTCAGAAGTCAAAGTCAGGGGATCCAGAAGTCAAAGCCAACATCAAGGAGTCCAGAAGCCAAAGTCAGAAGCCGAAGTGGATGCTAGAATGTCAAGTAAGTGACCAGTTGCTTCCACAAAGCCTTCTCCCAAAGCCCACAGCTATATAGCCCTCTGCTGTCTGTTGCCCATTTGGACTAATTGCTGACTCAGAGGGCGGCCAGGATCCTGCTGAGACTCAAGCATCCTCACTCCTAGAGGGGCCAGGATCCTTTTAGAACTCAGGGAGCATCTTGCTCGTGAGCGTGCCGCCCTCCTCCGATCCCTGAGGTCCTGACGAAGGCGGTCACGCACACGAGCCACCCGAGAGGGCGAGGCAGGGGGGCTTGGATCTTCTCCAGTAGGAGGCAGGGGCACTGGTGCCGGTGGCAGGGGCACAGTTTCTTCTTCAGGCTCAGCTTCTTCTGCAGGGTCCCCAGCACCCATGACACTATCCCCACCCCCAGGGCCCCCCTCCATCGAAGGGCCTGGGAGGTCGGGGTGGTCGTTGTGGAACTGTTGTACTGAGTCTGGTGCATGAAGGTTGTCCACCGGTTCCCAAGACCGGTCTTCCGGGCCGTATCCCTCCCAGTCCACAAGGTACTGGAGGCCTCCACGATGGTACCGGGAGTCCAGGATCTGGCGCACCTCATATTCTTCTTCGTCATTCACCAGCACCGGTGGTGGTGGCGGTGGGGAAGGAGGCCGAGCTGGGTCAGGGGGTGTAGCCGGAACGAGGAGGGAGCGATGGAACACAGGTTGAATGCGGAGGTGGGGTGGTAACTGGAGCCTGAAGGCGACGAGGTTTATTTGTTCCATGACGGGGTAGGGTCCAATGAACCGCGCGTCCAGCTTGTGAGACCGGCCAGGCCTGCGCAGGTAGCGGGTTGAGAGCCACACCTGATCCCCCAGCTGTATTGGGGAGCCTTCTTGCCTCTTCCAGTCCGCAGCCAGTTTATAGGCTTCCTTGGCCCGCTGTAGCTGCTCACGGAGAACGTCTTGGCCGGCGTGGAGTTCTTGCAGGTAGGCATCGACGGCGGGGACATTCGTGGGTGGCAGAACGGCCGGGAAGAACCGAGGGTGGTATCCGTAGGTTGCAGCAAATGGGGTCATTTGGGTGGATGAATGGACCGCGTTGTTGTATGCAAACTCCGCTAGAGGCAACAGAGTGGACCAGTCGTCCTGCTGGTAACAGGTGTAACAGCGGAGATATTGCTCTAGCGCGGCATCAGTGCGCTCTGTCTGACCATCTGTCTGTGGGTGGTAGGCTGAGGACAGGTTCACTCGAGTACCCAGGCTGGAATGGAGCGCTTGCCAGAACCGAGAGGAGAACTGGGGGCCCCAGTCTGAGATCAGGTGGGCTGGGAGTCCGTGCAGACGAAAGATGTGTTGCAGGTAGAGGTGGGCAGTCTCCTGAGCTGTGGGAAGTTTCGGGCACGGAATGAAGTGGGCCATTTTTGTAAATAGGTTGACGACCACCAAGATGCAAGTCTGACCCTTGGATCGTGGAAGTTCTGTGATGAAGTCCATCGAGATGGTATCCCAGAGCCCTGAGGCTGTGGGCAAGGGCTGTAACAACCCTGAGGGTTTGGCTGGGATGTCTTTGGCTCGTCGGCAGACGTCACAGGAGCTGACATAACGGGCAACATCGGAGCGAACTCGTGGCCACCAGAATTCCCGTGTCAGCAAGTGGGTGGTCTTATACTGCCCAAAGTGTCCGGCGGGTAACGAGTCGTGGGTCAGGCGTAGCACTTCTGCCCACTAGGGTCCGGGCGGCACATAGAGGCGTTCGTGGTGTAGCAAAAGGCCGCCTCAAGTCGTGAACTCGCCCGTTGAGCCATCTTGGAGTGCCTGGAGGTGTTGCTGGACCCAGGGATCATTGGCCTGGCTAGCACGAATGTCCTCCACGAGTGCTGGGGGAGTGGAGGTGGCTGCAAACACTGAGGGCAGCAGGATGGGAGCAGCAGGCGCGGTCTCAGTTGAAGCAGGGGTGTATTCCGGTTTCCGCGAGAGCGCGTCTGCTTTTCGATTCTGGGTATGGGGGATGTAGGTAATACGGAAGTCGAAGCGGGAGAAGAACAGGGACCACCGGATCTGGCGTTCGTTGAGATGGCAGGTGGTCTGGAGGTGCTCCAGGTTCCGGTGGTCAGTGAGCACTTGAACAGGGTGGCGAGCCCCTTCGAGGTAATGTCGCCATGCTTCAAAAGCCGCTTTGATTGCAAGTAACTCCCTCTCCCAGATGGTATAGTTCCTCTCTGCAGCAGTGAGCTGGCGCGAGTAATAGGCACAGGGCTGGAGTGGCTGGGACAGCTCCTCGCGCTGGGACAGCACTGCTCCCAGGAACACGTTGGAGGCGTCAGCTTCCACCGTAAAGGGAAGCTGGGGGTTGGGGTATCTCAGGAGCGGCCCGGTGGCAAAGCGGGTCTTCAAGGTGGAGAAGGCGTTATCGGCCTCTGGGGACCAGTGGAAGGGTTCTTTGGGGCGTAGTTTAGTCAGGGGTGTGGTCAGGGATGCATAGGCCGGGATGAATTGCCGATAGTAGTTGGCAAAATCAAGGAACCGCTGCAGGTCCTTGTGATTCTGAGGAGCTTGCCAGGTCAGGACCGCTTCCACTTTTCTGGGGTCCATGAGGATTCCCTGTGGTGATACAATGTGACCAAGGAACTCGACGGAACGCAGGTCAAAGTCGCACTTCTCCAGCTTGGCGTAGAGGCCATGGGCTTGTAGGCGCTGCAGGACCTGGCAGACGTGCTCGACGTGCTGGGTAGGATCGCGGGAGTAAATCAGGATGTCATCCAGGTATATGATCGCGAAGCGGTCGAGCAGGTCCCGGAATACGTCATTCATGAACCTCTGGAAGACAGCGGGGGTGTTGGTCAATCCGAAGGCATTACCAGGTATTCGTACTGCCCGTATCGGGTCCCAAACACAGTCTTCCACTCGTCTCCTGGCCGTATGCGTACCAAATTGTACGCTCCACGGAGGTCCAGCTTGGTGTAGATCTGGGCCCCCTTTAAGCGATCCAAGAGTTCAGGGATCAGGGGTAGAGGGTACCGGTCTCGGATGGTGATCTTTTCTGGGCCCGGTAGTCATTGCATAGCCGGAGCTCCCCACTTTTCTTCTTCACGAAGAGGACTGGGGCCGACAGGGGAGAGGTTGAGGGTCGGATGAATCCGCGTTTCAGGTTCTTGTCCAGGAAGTCTCACAGAGCTGCCAACTCAGGCTCCGACATTGGGTATAGACACCCCACCGGGAGTGGTGCCCCAGTTTCCAAATCAATGGCACAGTCATAGGGCCGGTGAGGGGGAAGTTGATCCGCTCCTGTCTCTTCAAAGACATCGACGAAATCCGCATACTTCTGAGGGAGCTGAGGACCACCACTCGGGATGCCGGCTGCTAGAGTGGTGGGAGGCGTCAGATGGGGGCATGGGTCTCGGAAGCGTAGTTCCTGCTGGGCCCAGTCCAGGATGGGGTTGTGCAGCTTCAACCAGGAAAGGCCTAGAATCAGCAGGAAGCGGGGCATGCGAGCGACATCGAACTGCAGCTGTTCTTGGTGCTGCTGGATGTGGAAGGTGATGGGACAGGTCTCCTGGGTGATGAGGCCAGAATGGAGGAGGCGCCCATCAATAGCCTCCACCAGCGTCGGAACCTCTTTTGTCCGTACTGGGATCTGGTGTTGCTTTACAAAGGCGGCATCTACAAAACAGTGGGCTGCTCCAGAGTCCAGCATGGCATACACGAACAGCCAGCGTCCATCGGGCAGACGGAGTTTCACTGGTAGCAGGAACGGGCCCGGGGTGTCGGCCTGTTGTTCGGGGGACCCAGCTAGTCGCCCCAGGCTGGAGGGTCCACTTACTCCTGGGGCTGCCCTTTTGGCAGCGGTGGCAACGACGGTCCAGGTATCCGACACTTAGCGGGGCAGCCAGAGGCATAGTGGCCAGCCGTGCTGCAGTAGAGGCACAGATTCTGCGTGTGGTGTCTGGCCTTCTCTTCTGGAGTCAGGCGGGGTCGAGCAGCTCCAAGCTGCATAGGCTCACCCTCATCTCTGGTACTACCTGGGGATGGGAGAGGAGCCAAGTGGCATGGCGCAGGGAGCTGGCGCCCGCTGGTCTTGGCTTGGCGGCGGCTTTCCAGGCGGCCATCGATGCGGAGGCAGAGGGTGATGAGTTCTTGGAGCGTGGGTGGCTGCTCCACCCTGGCCAGTTCATCCAGGACTTCCTCTGTGGGCCTCGAACCCCTGGTAATCAGTCAGTAGGGGAGAGGACCCAACCAGTAGGGGTGTGGCCCACTTGGCCACCTGCCCCTTTAACAGACTAATAATGAAACACACCTTTGTTTTGTCATTGGGGAAGTTCCATGCTCTTAGCTCGAAGTACAGCCGACACTGCACCAGGAAAGCAGGAAACCTGCGCCACGGCACCTCCAAATCTGTCAGGTGGGGGAACTGGGCACTTGGCTGGAGTGCTGGCCTCAGGTTGTTGTTGCAAGTGCACTACTGCCTGTGTCAGCTGCTGTACCTGGGCTTGGAGGGCAGCCAGTAGTCCTGCGGTTCCACTTGCTTCAGCATCCATCCTGCGGAGTGGGTGATTGGGGTGGTGGAAGCAATCTGTCACGAGCTGGGGCCAGGCCAGGTGAAATCCAGGGGCAGTCCAAGGTCTGTAGCTGGTGAGCAAAGAGGGTTCAGAGTGCCAAAACCAAATCACAGTCCAGGTATCGCAGGTCAGAGGTTCAGAAGCCGAAGTCAGGGGGTCCAGAAGTCAAAGCCAACGTCAAGGGGTCCAGAAGCCAAAGTCAGAAGCCGAAGTGGATGCTAGAACGTCAGGTAAGTGACTAGTTGCTTTCACAAAGCCTTCTCCCAAAGCCCACAGCTATATAGCCCTCTGCTGTCTGTTGCCCGTTTGGACTAATTGCGTCTTGCTCGTGAGCGTGCCGCCCTCCTCCGATCCCTGAGGTCCTGACGAAGGCGGTCATGCACACGAGCCACCCGAGAGGGCGAGGCAGGGGGGCTTGGATCTTCTCCAGTAGGAGGCAGGGGCACTGGTGCCGGTGGCAGGGGCACAGTTTCTTCTGCAGGCTCAGCTTCTTCTGCAGGGTCCCCTAGCACCCATGACATATTTTGGGGAGAGGCACTAGATGCTATACTGAAAATTTGGTGCCTCTACCTCAAAAAACAGCCCCCCCCAGAACCCCTAATACCTCCAGATCAATTCCCCATTATACCCTATGAAAATCGATCTCCACATAGGGAATAATGAAGTGCTCAGCAGACATTTCTCTCCCCCCCACCCCGTTTCTGGCGGCTCTGAAGCGAGGGATTGGCATCTCTACTCATGAGTTGCTGCCAACTTCTTCAAAGTAACACAGACACACTATCCTAAGAGGAAGCCTTTCCAATTGGAGACTGAAGCCTCCAGAGGTGGAAAGTCACATGGTGGCTGTGGGGGTGGGGCTTCCCTCGCCAGCCAGCTGACTGGGGGCAGGAAGGAGCCTGGGAAAGCGGGAGAACCTCCGCTGGGACCTGGGGATTGGCAAGCCTACCTCTGCCTTGAGAGGAATGAGGGCAGCAAAGAAGGAGCCCTGCTGGATCCGTCATTCTCATATCACAGTCCAAGAGAAATCTGACCATCGGGGCATGAAGGCAACAAACAGTGTCCAGTTGTTCTCTACCCTTTGGCACTCAAAGATATACTGCCTCTCTACATGGAAGTTCCATTTAGCTGTTCCATAGTCATTGATAGCCTTATACTTCATGAATCTACCTAATCCTGAATTTATAGCTAATCCATTTCCTCGGGTATTAGAGAAGAGAGCAAGCAAGACATTCCTTTTCATTGAGGTAGACCAAGATGAGTAGCCGTGTTAGTCTGTCCGTAGCAGTAGAAAAGAGCCAGAGTTCGGTAGCACCTGAAAGCCTAACAAATATTTGTGGCAGAAGCCTGAGGAAGTGAGCAACGACTCATGAAAACTCATCTCCTACCACAAATATTGTTAATTTTTAAGGTGCTACTGACTCTTGCTCATTCCCAGGGTCATTTTGTAGAAAAATAGGTGGTGGAGCTCACCAGCATAACTCTTTAGCATATGCCCCCCCACCAACCAAAAGAAAACCGACACAAGAAAGGAGAGCCCCAGGTGAGCGAGCCCTGCTTGGGATGGCTAGAGATCAAGCAGGCCTCGCTCACCTGGGGCTCTCCTTAACTGCCCCCCGCAGTCAAAAGGCCAGCAAGCTACCCACTGCCCAAAATCACATAAAAAGAGTGGTGCGGGCTTCTTCAGGAGTTAATGAGGACTGCTGGGGGTGTGGCAAAGCCCTTGGTGGCTGGCTGGCTGCCTGCTCTCTTAATCCAGGGATTGTTATGCAGCTGCCCCTTCTAGTCGATGGCCAAGGTAGGCGGGGAGGAGGAGGGAGAACCCTCCGAAAAATTCAGGAGCTGTGCTGCTGTGAGCTCCTGCTGAATTCAAGGCCTGCTAATTCCTTTTCACAGTTTTTTACCACATCACCTGTAATTTTACAAACCTCTATCATAGGGTGGCCAGCTCCCTGCAGTCACTGGCAGGGGATGGAGGATAGAGTTGCCAGATCCAGGGGTGGAGCCAGGAGAGGTTGAGGTATGGGGAAGGGAAGGGCCTCAGCAAAGTACTTTGCCACAGAGTCCACTCTTCGAAGCAGCCATTTTCTCCAGGGGAGCTGACCTCTGCCAGCTGGAGATCAGTTGCAAAAGTGGGAGATCTCCAGGCCCCATCTGGAGGCTGGCAACCCTAGGACTGCAAGAAAAAAAAAGACAAAAGTATTGTCTCAATATAGAGTAAGCAAGTTCCACAGGGTGCAATGATGTTCCAATGGGGAATCTCTGCTACGAGGGACTCAGAGACATTTGTGTGCCTATTGGGACATCCAAATTAGAGTCCGCTGCTCAACCACTATAGCATGCTGGCTCTCAACCTGAAAGCCTCAAATATTTTATCTATATACCCAGCACATATTTATCACTCCTTTCCTTCTAAGAGCATAGAGAAGTTTACATGTTTCTTCCTCATTTTTCCCCTCACCAAAGTCCTGTCAAATATATTTGTCCAAATGTGGCCCAAGGTTACCTCAGAGCTCCCAGAATTACAGCGTAAAGTGCCATCAAGTTGCTTCCAACATATGGTGACTCTAAAATCAAAGATCTCCAAAACTTCCTATCATTAACAGCCTTGCTCAGCTCTTGCAAACTTCCTTGTCAATCCATCTAATGTTGGGTCTTCTTTTCTGGCTTTCCTCTTTTCCTGTCTTTTCCAGTGACTCTTGTCTTCTCATAATGTGGCCAAAGTACAATAATCTCTGTTTAGTCATTTTATCTTCTAGGGAGATTTCAGGCTTGATTTGATCTAGAACCCACTGATTTGCCATTTGGGCAGTAAATAGTATCTGTAAAACTCTCCTCTAACATCACTTCAGATTACTCAGCTGTTTTCCTGTCAGCTTTCTTCATTGTCCAGCGTGGATAAGCCTGATTTAGGTTGTAGTAGACCAACACAGTTACCCTTCTGGGATTTCACAAAAATTTCTTTACTACATCCTTCAAAGGCAAAAATAGGAACAGGGAAGGAATGGGATGCGCAAAAAGTCCCTGATGAATAGAGACAGCTGGAGGTATTGTGGTGGGGATGCTGTCTGATTACTGTAAATTTGTCTCTCAGCCAAAAATGTTGCCTGATGGGAGATGAGGGCTTATGACAAAGGAATGTTAATGGCTCCCGATGTTTCCTCAATGGGAGCTAATTGTCAGGAAATAGTCTCCTGATAGCGGGCTCTTTCTTTTGTTCAAGGACCTGGGCCCATGAAGAGATGGGGAAAGTTACACCCCCTCCAGCTGAGGGAAGGGGGGAGAAGATGTGTATGTGTGTGAGCAAATGCGCACTTGAAGAAATGCAACTTTGGTGTTTGGGAAAGACACAGAAAAAGGCAGAGTGATGATATAGCTGTAGGCGAAGGCGCATGGGACAGCAGGGCAAGTTGATGGGGTGTGAACTAGCAGAGACTGACCAAGAGAGAGATTTTGGGGTCCTGGTGAATAACTCACTGAAAATGTCAAGACAGTGTGTGACTACAATAAAAAAGGCCAACGCTATGCTGGGAATTATTAGGAAGGGATCTGAAAACAAATCAGGCGGTATCATAATGCCCCTGTATAAACTGAAGTTGTGGCCTCAGTTGGAGTATTGTGTACAATTCTGGTCACCACACCTCAAAAAAGATAGTATAGTTATAGTACTGGAAAAAGTGCAGAAAAGGGCAACAAGAATGATCAAAGGGTTGGAACACTGTCCCTATGAAGAAAGGTTAAAATGCTTGGGGCTCTTTAGCTTGGAGAAACATCGACTGAGCGGTGACATGATAGAGGTTTACAAGATTATGCATGAGATAGAGAAGGTAGAGAAAGAAGGACTTTTTCACAATACAAGAACTCATGGGCACTGAATGAAATTGCTGAACAGTCGGGTTAGAATGGATAAAAGAAAGTACTTCTTCACCCAAAGGATGATTAGCACATGGAATTCACTGCCACAGGAGTGGCAGCAACAAGCATAGAGGGGACTGGATAAACATATGGAGCAGAGGTCCATCAGTGGCTATTAGCCACAGGGTGTAGATTGATTGGTTTAGGATAGGAAAAGGAGTTCGACAAGGATGTATATTGTCACCCTGCCTATTTAATTTATATGCAGAGTACATTATGCAGAATGCTGGCCTGGATGAAGCAGAAGCCGGAATTAAGATTGCTGGGGGGGAGGGGGGGACATCAACAACCTCAGATATGCAGATGATACCACTCTAATGGCAGAAAGTGAGGAGGACCTAAAGAACCTCTTGTTGAGGGTGAAAGAGGAAAGCACAAACATAGGCTTGAAACTCAACATCACAAAAACTAAGATCATGGCATCTGGCCCCATCACACCATGGCAAATAGAAGGGGAAGACATGTAAGTAGTGACAGACTTCACATTTCTGGGATCCAAGATCACTGCAGATGGTGACTGTAGCCATGAAATTAAAAGACTTTGCTCCTTGGGAGAACAGCTATGGAGAACCTGGGCAGTATAATAAAAAGTAGAGACATCACCCTGCCAACAAAAGTCCGTATAGTCAAAGTGATGTATGGCTGTGAGAGCTGGACCATAAGGAAGGCTGAGCACAAAAGAATAGATGCTTTTGAGCTGTGGCGCTGGAAAAGAATCTTGAGAGTCCCTTGGACTGCAAGAAGATCCAATCAGCCAGTCCTACGGGAAATCAAACCAGACTGTTCCCTGGAAGGTCAGATGCTGAAGCTGAAGCTCAAATACTTTGGCCACCAAATGAGAAGGGAGCACTCACTGGAGATGATCCTGATGCTGGGAAAGACAGAAGTAAAAAAGAAGAAGGGGACAGCAAAAGATGAGATGGCTGGACAGTGTTACTGATGTAACAAACACAAATTTGAGCAGACTTCGGAGGATGGTGGAAGACAGGAGGGCCTGGCATGACTTTGTCCATGGGGTCGCGAAGAGTCGACTGTGCAACTGAACAACAACATCGATGGAACTCTCCGTCTGAGGCAGTGGTGCTCTGTATTCTTGGTGCTTGTGGGGGGGCAACAGTGGGAGGGCTTCTAATCTCCTGGCCCCACTGATGGACTTCTTAATGGCATCTGCTCTTTTGGCCACTGTGTGACACAGTGTTGGACTGGAGGGGCCATCGGCTTGATCCAATATGGTTTCTCTTGTGTTCTTAGGGCCTCTGTCAGAGGTGTTTTGATTTATTTTGGCAAATCTGTCACCCTGTAGGTGGGTCCACGCCTCAGGTAGGCAGCCATGTTGCTCTGAAGCAATAGAACGAAGTTTAAGTCCAGATCAGGGCTTTTATTCTGGAAAAAGAGGTGCTGGAACTCTCAAGAGGGAAATGAAGGAGAAACACATGGGATTCTTTGAAATAATACTGTTTTAATGTGCTATGGAGTTACACTTTCCATGCTTTAGACATGTCCATACTTTCGTCATGTCACTACCAGCTTCCTCCGTTCTTTTTCAGTTCTTGCTTTTGGTGCCTAAGGCTGAACGATGACCTCGAAGCAACCATGTTTTAACACACTTTGTTGGATCAAAGATTGTCATGTTCCCCCCAGTGCCCTTCATGAACCTTTAGACATTTTTTTGAGAATTTTGTTTCCCCAAAGAGATTCAGGAACTCCATTCTAGTACATTCCCCTTCCTGGAATTAAACTTTGTTGGTGTCAAACACTGGACTCAAACTTTATTCTGTAGAAGTGCTCATGTGCCTCCACCTATGCTCTACTTAAGTATTTGTAAATAAAACTTGGCTGAAAGAAACCAGTTCTGGATGCTATGGCATTTGGGCTTTGCCAGTGTGGGCTTAGGGAAGTGAAGAGCACATAACCCAGCTGCCTGTTTTATTCTCTGACGGTCATGCCCAAGACAGGATCCTTCTGAACCAGCCTCATTCTGAACCTGTGGTAACTTCTGGATAATATTCAAAGCTATGGTCACCAACCTCCAGGTGGGCCCGGAGATCTTCTGGAATTACAACTGATCTCCAGATGGCAGAAAGCAGATCCACAGCTGCTAAGGTTGCCAGCTCCAGGTTGGGGAAATACCTGGAGATCTGGGGGGAGGAGCCTGAGGAGGATGGGGTTTAAGGAGGGGAGCAACTTCAGTGGGGTATGGTGCCATAGAGTCCACCTTTCGACATGGCCATTTAGTCCAGGTGAATTGATCTCTTCCATCTGGAGATCACTTGTTATCCTAGGAGATCTCCAGCCACCACCCGGAGGTTGAGAAAACACTGGATGACACACGGTATCAAGTTAAGCATACACAATATAACTGGGTCCAGAAGAAGAAGACTGCAGATTTATACCCTGCCCTTCTCTCTGAGAGGCTTACAATCTTCTATATCTTCTCCCCCCACAACAGACACCCTGTGAGGTGGGTGGGGCTAAGAGGGCTCTCACAGCAGCTGCCCTTTCAAGGACAACCTCTGCAAGAGTTATGACTAACCCAAGGCCATTCCAGCAGGTGCAAGTGGAGGAGTGGGGAATCAAACCCGGTTCTCCCACATAAGAGTCCGCGCACTTAACCACTACACCAAACTGGCTCACATTTTACAATGCACAGTAGCACTTGCACAATGTTTTATGTGGTATGATTGTTTTGTAGAATATAATATTCTTCCTATGCAATATAAATAGTCTTAACACATAAGCTTGCAATTACTCCTTTACAGAAAGAAGAAGAAAAAGGGGCAGTCCTCCTATGCTGAGTTCTTTGCTTGCATAATTTTACCAGAGGCTGACTTGCATATGAGGATTCCTCTTCAGGGATTGGTAGAAGGCCAATTGACTACATGCACCCCGGGATAGTAATCAAATGCATGTTTCAATTACAATCTTCATCTGATCGCCTCCTTATATTTGGAACTACAACAACAGAAATTCATAATGACTGTGAGGAAAAGCCCCCCCTTTTCCCCGAACATCATAGTCACCAGTATGGTTGCCAGGGCGCCTGGAGAAGTGAGCTCGCACACGTCTGGCCAGAGAGTGTGAGCAAAGCTATCCAGGAACCTAAAGGGACTTATGTGTACAAGCAGCCCCAAGTTTGCAGGCATTCTAACCCGGTACAGAGTGCTTGCTAACACACACGGACGTTTCCCCGTCAATGCATGGGTCAGCCATGAAACGGAAGAAGCTGCGCCGCCACGGAGCTATCCAGGCGATCGGTTATACAGCGCTGAACATGGAATCCACCTTGTAACGCTAACACCACTCGTAGCCATCTTCCTGCCAGGCTGGACTTCTTTCCCTCATAGTGGAAGGCTCACGTACACACCCTATGTCACCCTTAGCCCGCAAGCAACCCATCTGCCCCATGAATGGATTAACAGCTCAACTGTTGTTCCTGATTGTCTGGCAAAACGCTAGACAAAGGATCCTGCCCAGAAGATGATGGAAAAGAGGAAGAACATCTCCTGTCTCAACCAAGTCTTTTGTCTACACTGGGGATACCTAGGTCCATATTTGATTCCCTATTGTCACCTTCCCAGATAAGCCCATTTAATCTTAAGTATCTAGCCATTCCCCATTCTTCTCCCTGTCTGACACCTTGGAGCCGCCTCAGGCCCTGTTGCAACTTGGAAGTTTCCAGGTTCACAGGACCAAGACGAAGTTCATTGGTCAAAAGCAGGCACCCAATTAGGTGCCACCCATGGACTCGCTATTGGCCCTGCGGATGTCCAGCCTTCATGGTCATCGCAGAGCCTCCCCTTTCTCCTCCCTGATACCTCCCATTCCCTGAGGGCTCAGGAGAGTCCTTATAACCTGTGGACTAGCTACCCACATATGTGCTTCTAGCAGTAACCCACCTTCCGCTGCATAGATCCATCCCCGATTCCTGATCAGTTTCGGGTCCTTTCCCATTCCCTCAATTGTCGCCACCAAAGCCTTCCTCGAAGACTACGAGAGGTAATATAACCCTGTGTGTCTACCCTTATATGTTCCCCTATCGATCTACCTGTATTTCTTAGGACTGTGTGAATGTGTGATTGTACTTGTGTATTTTTATCTTGTATGAAAGAACTATATTTTTCTCAATAAATTACAATTGGTTTTATTAAATTAGAATCCTTTTATTGAGCATCACTCTCTGGCTGGTTGAGCCTTGTATACATTGGTAAAAAGATTCCTAGTGAGCCAGGTGCCCACCTAACTAATTCCCCAACCTCGTTTTGAGGGCATTTCGGCTTACATGACTAAGCACGATCAACAGTCTAACAGTGTAACTCACAGTATCTCATACAATCCTTTCAAATGCTTACCCACTGCTCGTCACCTGTTATCCCAGGAGATCTCCAGCCAACCGCCTGAAGGTTGGCAATCCTACCAGCTGGGTGGGCTCTGTGGCATTATACCCTGTTGAGGTCCCTCCGCTCCTCAAACCCTGCCCTCCCCAGGCTCCACCCCTGACCATCCAGGAATTACCAACCCAGATCTGGCAACCTTAAGAAGTTGTCTGGAGATCAGTTAAAATTCCAGGATATCTCCAGGCTCCACCAGGAAGCTGGCAACTCTACGAGCCCAGAGCAAAATACCTCACTTCCTGCTGCACTTTGCAAGTGGTGCTATTTGTGCACCAATGGTAGTTTGCAAATCATCCAGGAAACACTTGGCAAGTCTTACTGAATTCAGTGCGACAGCGCTCAAGGAAAAATAGAACAAAAATAGAAAGCCCTTTCTGAAAGAACTTATTCTTGGATCCATGCCAGATCTTCCTGAACAGAAAGATTCTCAAGGTCTAAACGAATCTACCTGTACTCTTGGGTTATCTGGGGATAACATCCTGTGTTTCCCTGCCTTCTGAGGTACAATACAGGCCACCAGTGGCACAGGGCCTTCTGAGGGGTGATCAGGGATTTTTCCCCCCTGCAGGAACCCGTAGGAGTGGAGCTCCACCTGGGCTAGCCAGGACTCTGGCTGGCCCAGTCTGCCATGCGGCAGCCAGGCAATGTGGTCTAATATGCAAATAAGCTCCTGCTGGACTTTTTCTTCAAAAAAAGCACTGGAGATGATGCTGTAGGCACCACTGTAAGTAATGAAAAGCAGGATAAAAGTAGAATCATAGAGTTGGAAGGGACCTCCAGGATCATCTAGTCCAACCCACTGCACAATGCAGGGAATTCACTAATAAGCAAGGCTTTTTTGTAGAAAAAGCCCAGTAGGAACTCATTTGCATATTAGGCCACACCCCCTGACATCACCATTGTTTCACGCAGGGCTTTTTTGTAGAGAAGGCCCAACGGGAACTCATTTGCATATTAGCCCACTACCCCTGACAGCATCATTGTTTCATGCAGGGCTTTTTTGTAGAGAAGGTCCAGTGGGAACTCATTTGCATATTAGGCCACACCCCCTGACACCACTACTGTTTCACACAGGGTTTTTTGTAGAAAAGGCCCAGCAGGAACTTATTTGCATATTAGGCCACCCCCCAAGCCAGCCGGAACTGCGTTCCTGTGTGTTCCTGCTCAAAAAAAGCCCTGCTCATACCTCCCCCAAAATTCACAGGATCAGCATTGCTATCAGATGGCCATCTAGCCTCTGCTTAAAAACCTCCAAGGAAGCAGAGCTCACCACCTCCTGAGGAAGCCTGTTCCACTGAGCAACCGCTGTCAGGAAGTTCTTCCTAATATTGAGCCGGAAACTCTTTTGATTTAATTTAACCTGGTGCTTCTGGTATGACCTTCTGAGACCACAGAAAACAACTCCGCACCATCCTCCATATGCCAGCCTTCTGTGACTTTCGACCTTCTGTGACTTTCTCCCCTTCCTCAGCTGGAGATTGGCAACTGTACTTTTGGCTGGCCACAAAAACCTAAGGAAGGGAAACCCACCCATGCCTCTGTGTGCATATCAGTTTCTTGAGGTTCTTGAGGTCCACATTCTGGTCTGCAGTAGTTCACAGATGAAAACAGGGACTTGGTTGCATCGCCCCATACCAAGGGTCATTCCCAACACATTCCCATTCTTAACGATTTATTTATTCGGCTTCTACCCCTCCCTCTTCTCACAAACAGGCTCAGGGTTAATTACAACAAAGCAATACATGCATAATTCGATGTCACAGTTATTAAAACCCAATCTAAAATAAGATCTATTAATAACAGGGCTTACTCTGCCCGCCGAATTAACCTGCTCTGCCGTAGCCTGTTCTCAGTTCCTTGGAAAAGCCAACAGAATGTTTGATCTTCTGGGAAAGCTATCTTTGAAAAACATAAATATCCCACAATATGTTAGCAACAGTTCAAAATATATCTCACCAGCTGCAGCCTGTGAAATGGCAGACTGCACGCTGCATGGGACCTTGGTATTCACGTGCATGCACTGACATAGGAAAAAACATATTCTCTACCCCAAGAGACAGTGTCTA
Source organism: Heteronotia binoei (assembly GCF_032191835.1). Taxonomy (NCBI): domain Eukaryota; kingdom Metazoa; phylum Chordata; class Lepidosauria; order Squamata; family Gekkonidae; genus Heteronotia; species Heteronotia binoei. The sequence goes on from NC_083223.1 coordinate 259,473,853, forward strand.
GCGCAGGGGTGGCCAAACTGTAGCTCGGGAGCCACATGTGGCTCTTTCGCACATACTGCATTTTATGACACACATGGCCCAGCCTGACAAAGTCTCATTTATGTCACATCCAGCCGTCATAACAAATGAGTTCAAACCCCCTGATCTAGGGGGCCTGTGGAAACAAATGGTATTGCACAAGAAGAATCAGGTTAGATAGTGAGTGGTGCTGCAAACACACTTGTTCAAACAGTCCTCTAGGATTGGGCCATGTAGGGTTGCCAGTCTCCAGGTGAGGCCTGGAGATCTCACTGAATGACAACTGATCTCCAGGCCACAGAGATAAGTTCCCCTGGAGAAAAAAGCTGCTTTGGAGTGCGGACTCTATAGCATTATACCCAGCTGAACTCTCCTCCCCAAACACTGCCCAGGCTCCACCCCACAGTCTTCAGGAATTTTCCAACCCAGAATGGAGCACCTTAAAACTGAGTGATAACCACGATCTTTTTTTGAGCAGGAATGCTCTGGAACACAGTTCCGGCTAGCTTGGCACCAGGGGTGTGTGGCCTAATATGCAAATGAGTTCCTGCTGGGCTTTTTCTACCAAAAAAGCCCTGGTGACAACTCAGAACCAGTGAACCAAAAAGTCTGCCAGCAATGGCTCTACACTTGCTTTAAACCAAATCTTCCAAAGATCCTCTATACTTTTATAGGATTGTCAGGTTACCCTCTGGCAGGGTTTTTTTTTTTTGTAGGAGGAACTCCTTTGCATATTAGGCCACACACTCTTCATGTAGCCAATCCTTCAAGAGCATACAGGGCTCTTATTCCAGGGCCCACTGTAAGCTCTTGGAGGCTCTTAGACAGGTTAAAACGGATAAAAGGAAGTACTTCTTCACCCAAAGGGTGATTAACATGTGGAATTCACTGCCACAGGAGGTGGTGGCGGCCACAAGTATAGCCACCTTCAAGAAGGGTTTAGATAAAAATATGGAGCACAGGTCCATCAGTGGCTATTAGCCACAGTGTATGTGTGTATATCAAATTTTTTGCCACTGTGTGACACAGAGTGTTGGACTTGATGGGCCGTTGGCCTGATCCAACATGGCTTCTCTTATGTTCTTATGTTCTTATGACTGGCTACATCAGGGGTGTGTGGCCTAATATGCAAAGGAGCTCCTGCTAGAACACCTCTGGGCCACACACAGGGGCGACCTGAGGGTGCATGGCGCCCTAGGTGAACTCCTGCCCCCCCTCCACAGCGCCCCTCTCTGTGGGCCGTGGCACCTCTCCCCCCACCTTTCCCCCCCACGGCCATGCCTCCTCCTCCCTCCCCTCCGTGGTCAATTTCAGTGCCAGCTGGGGAACCAGCGCTGAAGTGCCGCGCTCCATGGCAGGCCATCTAAAGCCGCCCCCGCCCCATCGAAGACTCACTTAAAGTCAGCGCCCTTGGCCTGCACTGAAATTGACCAGGGAGGGGAGGGAGGAGGAGGCATGGCCGTGAGGGGGGAAGGCGCGGGGGAGGTGCTGTGGCCCCGCAGATGGTCCACTGGGGAGTGTGGTGCTCCAGCGCCAGTTCTCCGGCACTGAAATTGACCGGGGAGGGAGGAGGGGAAGGCGACAAACTAGCTGTTTGCCTAGGGAAGAGGGGGGAAGCCCAATTTGGGGCCCCCTACCTCCCGGCATCCTAGGCAACCGCCTAGTTTGCCTAGTGGCAGGGCCGGCCCTGGCCACAAACCCCTGATGTAGCCAATCCTCCAAGAGCTTACAGGGCTCTTATTCCAGGGCCCACTGTAAGCTCTTGGAGGATTGACTACATCAGGGGTGTGTGGTCTAATATGCAAAAGCGTTCCTGCTACCAAAAAAGCCCTGCTCGGAACATTCCAGGGCAGTACAGTGACTAGTGTTGGGCTTGGTCCCGGGAGACCCAGGTTCAAACCCCTGCTTAGACATAAAGCCCATTGGATCCCTTTAGTGTGGTCAGTCTCTTCAGCCTAAGCAGTCTTACAGGGTCGTTGTGTGGACAAAAGGGGAGGGAAGCCATCCGTGCCACTCGAAGCTGCTTGGTAGAAGGGGAGTGTGGATAAAAATATAGTACATAGACCCTTGGAAGCTATTAAGCAGGGCTTTTTTGTTGCAGGAACTCCTTTGCATATTAGGCCACACACCTCTGATGTAGCCAATCCTCCAGGAGCTTACAGGGCTCTTTGTACAGGGCCTACTGTAAGCTCCAGGATTGGCTACATCATGGATGTGTGGCCTAATATGCAAAGGAGTCCCTGCTACAAAAAAAGCCCTGTTATTAGGCAAATATGGTGAGAGTAACACTGAAAATAGCACACAGTAAAATGTGTAAACACTTCAGACGTGACACATGGGAGGTCACTGGGAGGGCCAGCCATTTGTTTCAAAGGCAATTCTGTCTGCAATTTTTGTTCTTTTGCAACTGTATGTCTATGATACTTTTATCTGTTTTCAAGGGCAGCATTTTAAATATATGGGGCCTGGAGATCCGTTTGCCTGGAGAAAATGGCTATTTCAGAGGGAAGTCTGTATGGAATCATGTCCCTGTTGAGGTCCCTTCCCTTCCTTCCCCAAACCCCCACCCTTCCCAGACACCATCCCTAAAACTCCAAAAATTTCCCAACATAGAGTTGGCAATCTGAGTTTGCATTCCTATCTTCTGGGGGGGTGGGGATGGCTCCATATGATATTTCTACCCATAAAATGGTGTTGCCAATGTTTTGTTTGGCCTCACTCCTGTGCACCTGTCTCTAACCTAGGAGTGACCAAACGGCAGTTCAGGAGCCACATGTAGCTCTTTAACACGTGTGGCTCTCAAAGCCCCCCCGCCCCATTAGCAGGCTTGGAGAAGGCATTTGTCTCTTTAAATCACTTTTCCAAGGCAAGCCAGCTGGCGGCTTGAAAAATGCATTTAAAGTTAAAGTTGCTTTCTTTCCACCTCTCCCTTCCCATCAATCTTCCTTCCTTCCTTCCTTCCTTCCTTCCTTCCTTCCTTCCTTCCTTCCTTCCTTCCTTCCTTCCTTCCTTCCTTCCTTCCTTCCTTCCTTCCTTCCTCAAACATTGGGGAGGGACGGTGGCTCAGTGGTAGAGCATCTGCTTGGGAAGCAGAAGGTCCAGGTTCGATCCCTGGCATCTCCAACTAAAAAACGTCCAGGCAAATAGGCGTGAAAAACCTCAGCTTGAGACCCTGGAGAGCCGCTGCCAGTCTGAGTGGACAATGCTGACTTTGATGGACCTACGGTCTGATTCAGTATAAGGCAGCTTCATATGTTCATCTGATGTTCATATCTTGCAGCTCTAAAACATCTGATTTCTATTCTATGTGACTGATACGTTAAGCAAGTTTGGCCACCACTGCTCTAACTAGGGTTGCCAATCCCCAGGTGGGGGCAGGGGATCCCCTGGTTTGGAGGTCCTCCCCCCACTTCTGGTCATCAGAAAGCGGGGGGAGGGGAATGTCTGCTGGCAATTCTATCATTCTCTATAGAGACTTATTCCCATAGAAAATAATGGAGAACTGATCCATGGGTATCTGGGGCTCTGGGGGGGCTTTTGTTTTGAGGTAGAGGCACCAAATTTTCAGTATAGCATCTAGTGCCTCTCCCCAAACTACCCTCCAAGTTTCAAAAAGATTGGAGCAGGGGGTCCAGTTCTATGAGCCCCAAAAGAAGGTGCCCCTATCCTTATTTCCTGTGGAAGGAAGGCATTTAAAAGGTGTGCGGTCCCTTTAAATGTGATGGCCAGAACTCCCTGTGGAGTTCAATTATGCTTGTCATACCCTTGCTCCTGGCTCCACCCCAATGTCTCCTGGCTCCATCCCCAAGGTCTCTTGGCTCCATCCAGGTGTACAGCAAAGTGGCATGCAAACCCATAAGGTGCTTTGTGGGGGGGGCAACAGTGGGAGGGTCTGGAATTCTGGCCCCACTAGTGGGCCTCCTGACAGCACCTGGATTTTGGCCACTGTGTGACACAGAATGCTGGACTAGATGGGCCATTGGCCTGATCCAACATGGCTTCTCTTATGTTCTTATAAGGTCTGGGTGTCTTCTTAAAGATGCAGGAGCCAGGCCATGAAAGATTATGGTGACATTAGAAATCCCACCCGCTGCAAAATCCCCCACAAAGAACCATTATCAGACCAGGCTGAAGTTGGTTCCCAGTCCCCAGTTTGTTTCTTATTTCTGACTTATTCATGAATTCAACAAAAAACTCTGAGGGGAGTTTGAAAGCTCTGAGCCCCCAAATAAGGTCTGGACTACCATATGTCATACACCTAGGTTTGCCAAGTCCAATTCAAGAAATATCTGGGGACTTTGGGAGTGGAGCCAGGAAACATTGGGGGTGGAGCCAGGAGCAAGGTTGGGGCAAGCATAATTGAATTCTAAAAGGAGTTCTGGCTGTCACATTTAAAGGGACTGCACACCTTTTAAAAGCCTTCCTTCCATTGGAAAAAATTAAGGATAGGGGCACTTTCTTTTGGGGCTCATAGAATTGGACCCACTGGTCCAATCTTTTTGAAACTTGGAGGGTCTTTTTAGGAGAGGTGTTGGATGCTATGATGCAAATTTGGTGCCTCTATGTCAAAAAACAGCCTGCCCAGAGCTCCAGATACCCACGGATCAATTCTCAATTATACCCAATGGCAGGGGTGGCCAACGGTAGCTCTCCAGAGGTTTTTTGCCTACAACTCCCATCAGCCCCAGTTAGCATGGCCAATGGCTGGGGCTGATGGGAGTTGTAGGCAAACAACATCTGGAGAGCTACTGTTGGCCGCCCCTGCCCTATGGGAATCAGTCTCCATAGGGAATAAAGGATCAATTCTCCATGATTTTCTATGGGAATAAATCTCCATAGGGAATAACAGAGTTCCCAGCAGACATTTTCTTTCCCCACCCCCGCTTTCTGATGACCCTGAAGCGGGGGAAGGGCCTCCAAATCGGGAGATCCCCTGTGCCCACCTGGGGATTGGCAGCCCTACATACACCACCAAATTCAGGGAACTCTCCCCTTCTAGGATACTTGTGCCATTTCCTGGTTCATGCCAGTTTGATGTAGCGGTTAAGTATGCGGACTCTTATCTGGGAGAACCAGGTTTGATTCCCCACTCCTTCACTTGCAGCTGCTGGAATGGCCTTGGGTCAGCCACAGCTCTGGCAGAGGTTGTCCTTGAAAGGGCAGCTGCTGGGAGAGCCCTCTCAGCCCCACCCACCTCACAGGGTGTCTGTTGTGGGGGAGGGAGATAAAGGAGATTGTGAGCTGCTCTGAGACTCTTCGGAGTGGAGGGCGGGATATAAATCCAATATCTTCTTCTTCTTCTCCAAAGTGGGGTGCCCCCAGGCAATCACACAGGCAGACACTGGGGGCCAGGCTGCACCCCAAAACAATCTTGGGAATAAGGAACCAACTTCAGCCTCCACTTTATCAGTGCCATTCTTTCCTAGAAACCCACGCCAGCCTAGGGTTGCCAAGTCCAATTTAAGAAATATCTGGGGACTTTGGGGGTGGAGCCAGGAGACTTTGGGGGTGGATCCAGGAGACATTAGGGGTGGAGCCAAGATCAAGGCTGTGACAAGCATCATTGAACTCCAAAGGGAGTTCTGGCCATCACATTTAAAGGGATGGCACACCTTTTCAATGCCTTCCTTTCATAGGAAATAATGGATAGGGGCACCTTCTTTTGGGGCTCATAGAATTGGACCTCCTGGTCCAATCGTTTTGAAACTTGGGGGATATTTTGGGAAGAGGCACTAGATGCTATGCTGAAAATTTGGTGCCTTTACCTCAAAAAACAGCCCCCCCAGAGCCCCAGATACCCGCAGATCAATTCTGCATTATTTTCTATGGGAATAAATCTCCATAGGGAATAACAGAGTTCCCAGCAGACATTTCCCTCCCCTCCCCCCGCTTTCTGATGACCCTGAAGCGGGGGGAGGGCCTCCAAACCGGGAGATCCCCTGCCCCCACCTGGGGATTGGCAACCCTACGCCAGCCTGAGTTGCCCGGCATAGAAGGAGTTCTTAAATTGTGTTGTGTGTGTTTCTCAACCTCCCCACTCGCTGAACTTTACCTCCATTTCAGTAGCTCCTAGAAACACAGCAAGGGAGGGGGGAAACGCGATGACTTTGACCCTGAAAAAACTATGGCTGAAGGGAGAGCCAGAATTCCCCCAGAGCATGCCGCCCAAGCAAGCCTCAGTGGTATTGTTGTTATACTGTGCACAGGAAGCTGGAAATGAAGGTTTTGAGTGTTGTTATTAAAAATGGTGCCGGAAGAATGGCTAGAAAAGCTGGGTTTTGTTTGGCTTCTTTTCACCCTTTCCCCCCTCAGGGATTGCCAGGGAAAGTGTTTGGCAATAGATTCATGAACGACACAAAAGAGAAAGTACTTTGGGACACGTATGGAATTGGCCACCACCAGGAGGAAGTAAAGGATTAAAGAAAATAATAATAAATCAGAGCTGGCACAGAGATCAGGGTTGACAACCTCCAGGTGGAATTATAACTGATCTCCAGCCTACAGGTATCGTTACAACCCCCACGTGGGGGCAGGGGATCCCCCGGTTTGGAGGCCCTCCCCCCGCTTCAGGGTCATCAGAAAGCGGGGGGAGCAGAGGGAAATGTCTGCTGGGAACTGTTATTCCCTGTGGAGATTTATTCCCATAGAAAATAATGGAGAATTGATCTGCAAGTATCTGGGGCTCTGGGGAGGGCCTGTTTTTTGGGGTAGAGGCGCCAAATTTTCAGTATAGCATCTAGTGCCTCTCCCCAAAATACCTCCCAAGTTTCAAAAAGATTGGACCAGGGGGGCCAATTCTGTGAGCCCCAAAAGAAGGTGCCCCTATCCTTCATTATTTCCTATAGAAGGAAGGAATTGAAACAGTGTGCCGTCCCTTTAAATGTGATGGCCAGAACTCCCTTTGGAGTTCAATTATGCTTGTCACAGCCTTGATGCTGGCTCCACCCCTAATGTCTCCTGGCTCCACCCCCAAAGTCTCCTGGCTCCACCCCCAAATATTTCTTGAATTGGACTTGGCAACCCTAGTTCCCTTGGAGAAAATGGCTGCTTTTGAGGGTGGAGTCTAAGGCATGATATTCAGATGCTGTCTCTCCCCTGCCCAAACCCGGCCCTCCCCAGGGTCTACTCCCCAAATCTTCAGACGTTTTCTACCCCACAGTTGTGAACCGTAAGCAGAGCAGTGGGTAGAGTGTCAAACTTGGATCTGGGAGAAGCAGGTCTGGACAGGATCTATCACGGGGAGAGCCAGGAGAGCTGTTTAGCCTGGGCCTCACATTCATGGGGGACCTAGGGTTTCCAGCCTCCGGGAGATCTCCTGCTTTTACAACTGGTTCCAACTGGCAGAGATCAGCTTCCCCGGAGAAAATGGCTGCTTTGAAGGGTGGACTCTGTGGCATAGCACCCTGGCAGCGGCGTCACTAGGGCGGGGTCAAGGGGGCCATCGGCCCTCCCCCAGAGCATTCTCATTGGCCCCAGGCACTGACCCTTGACCCCCCCCCCCAACAGGAAGGGGCTGGCCCTGGGACTAGAACGCTGCTGCTGTGTGTGGGCTGGCCGGGATTCTGAAACCGGGGCCGCGCTGCCGCCGGCTCAGCTAAAAGCGTGTGGGTGAGTGGGGGAAACTTAAATGCTGCAAAACTGGTATCTTGGGTTACGGGGGCTGGTCATGTGACCAGAGGGGGGATGAGGGAGGGGCCATGTGAAGTGGGCGGGGTTGTGTGCGGAGGGGGTGACGCAGCCCTCCAAAAGGGGTGATGCCCAATGGGGGGGGGTGACTTGAATCAGTTTCACCCCAGGGTGCAACCCACCCTAGTGACGCCTCTGCACCCTGGTGAAGCCTCTCCCTTCCCCAAACCCTACCCTCTCCTGGATCTACCCCCTAGATCTCCCAGTATTTTCTAACACAGACCTGGCAACCCTAGGAGGGCCTCAAATTTAGACCTTTTGTTCTCTCCGAATGAGGTGATAACATAGAGTTGCAGAGATACGCCGAGGGGACTGAAAGAAGTTCATCATACAACTTTAAACTTGTGGGTCCCATTCCTGCGTCACACTGCCTGTCATGTGCACTATGAATTAATAGCACGATGGCCTTTGTTGGCGGTGGCAAGGTCAGGAGGCTGTGGAGGAGGCTGGGAAAGTTGTAAGTAGGGGTGCCAAGTCTCCAGGTGGGAATCCTCTGGAGTTACAGCTCATCCCCAGATTACAGAAGTTAGTTCCCCTGGAGAAATGGCTGCTTTGGAGAGTGGACTCTATGGCACTGTCCCCCACTGAAGTCCATGTTTGGTGTAGTGAGCCAGTTTGGTGTAGCAGTTAAATGTGCGGACTCTTATCTGGGAGAACTGGGAGTGATTCCCCACTCCTCCACTTGCACCTGCTGGAATGGTCTTGGGTCAGCCATAGCTTTTGCAGAGTTGTCCTTGAAAGGGCAGCTTCTGGGAGAGCTCTCTTTCAACCCCTCCCACCTCACAGGGTATCTGTTGTGGGAGAAGAAGATAAGGGAGATTGCAAGGCGCTCTGAGACTCTGATTCAGAGAGAAGGGCGGGGTATAAATCTGTGGTTTTCTTCTTCTCCTCCTCCTCTTCCTCCTCTCCAGGCTCCATCCCCCAGTCTCCAGGAGTTTCCCACCCTGGATCTGGCAGCCTTACCCCCCAACACTCCATAGATGGCCGGAAGGGACCTGGGAACCCCCAAGTGTAGGCTTGCTGTGGCCCGCACCCCAGAACAAGGGCCACTTCGCATGATCTAATTTTGGATGTCAGTAACCATGCAGGGTAATAGTTCACAATTGATAAGGTTGCCAACCTCTAGGTGGGCCCTGGAAATCTCCTGGAATTATAACTGATCTCCAGATAACAGAAATCTGTTCCCCTGGAGGAAATGGGAGCTGTGGAGGCCAGTCACACACTCTCAGTCTAACCTAATACATGGGTTGTTGTACAGCCTGCAGGGGTCCCCCTTCTCCCCAGATCCTGCCCTCTTCAGGTTCCACACACCAAACCTCCAGGAATTTCCCAACCCAGAGTTGGCGATCCTAACCATAAACTGGGCAGCTCTTTGGGCAGGTCTCACCTAATAAGGGAGGCTGGCCACGTTCTGGGACAGCAATGCCTTCTGGACTCACTCCTGGGTTTATTGGAAGTGCCACTCCGCTCCCAGGTGGAAACAGGATGCCGGACTGTTGATCTGATCCCGAAGAGATCTTTGTTATGGTCTTACATTCTGTGCCAAGCTCTTGAGAGAGAACTTGGCGCAGTAGGTGAGGGTACCAGGAATCTTGGATTCTCTAGGGAGGTCAGGCTGGTCCACAGAACTGCCTATCATGGGGATCAAGAACCCTTTGCCCACTCTTGGAGGAGAGAGGAATGAAACCATATGGGACTGGAGCAGAAATTGAGGGATTTTTCCAGAGCTTAGAAGTGAGTGGGGAACAGTAGCAAATCAAAACAGGTTCGGAATCTGGCTGACCCAAACCGACGCTAGACCTCTGCTCCAGAATCTGCCACTAGACAAACTAGGCGATTGCCTAGGGCAATGGTCCCCAACCTTTTTGGCCCCGGGGACCATCCCCAGGGCCAGCAGGGTGGGGGCACCCAATTCGGCCTCCCCCTCACGGTGTTTCCTCCTCCCTCCTTCGCCCCCTGCGCAGCCTCGCCACCTCCTCCTCCTCCTGTTTTCCTCTCCTTTTCCTCCTCCCTCCTTTGCCCCCCCCCTGTGCAGCCTTGCCTCCCCCCCATTTTCACCATTTTAAGGCTGGGGAAGGGGCCGTGAAGCGCCTCCCAGGCCGACACCCCCCCTGCCAATCAGCTGATGGGCAAGAAAGCTGCCGCAGCAGTAAGTGGCGCTGCCCTTGCCTCCTTCCCTTCCCCGGCCTTAAAATGGTGAAAACTGGGGGAAGAGGAGACACTACGTGGGAGAGGGACAGCAAGGTTATTGGGGGAGGGTGGGGCGAGGCCCGTTTCAAACAGGCCACGGCCCTGTTGGGGACCCCTGGCCTAGGGCACTGGCCTTCTGGGGGTGCCGAATTGGGCAGTGCCCCCACCCATGCAACTTGTTGATGTTATCAGTGCTTGTTGATGTTATCAGGAACACCAGGCCTGAACCTGGCAATGCAGTAATCACTACAGGAGTGCCTCTAAACACATGCAGTGTGTGTTTCCATCATCAGCAAGCAGGGGTGGAATTCTAGCAGGAGCTCCTTTGCGTATTAAGCCACACGCCCCTGATGTAGCCACTCCTCCAAGAGCTTAAAAGACTCTTTTTGGGTAAGCTCTTGGAGGATTGGCTACATCAGGGGTGTGTGGCCTAATATGCACTCCTGCTAGAATTCCACCCCTGCCATTAAGTTTCCAGTGCCATTTCACACATGATTTCCAGGGGTTTTGTTAGTTTGCTGTCAATTCACAGTCAATTTATGATGATCCTGGAGGATTTTCAAGGCAAGAGACAAATGGAAGTCATTTGCCATCGTCTGCCTCTGTGATACAACCCTGGACTTCCTTGATGGTCTCCCATCCAAGTGCTAACCAGGGCTGACTCTGCTTAGCTTCCAAGATTGGATGAGATCGGGCTATCCAGTTCAGGGCAATTTCCAGACAGGAAAAAGGATTATTTCAGTAGGAGTGCACCTCTTTTGAGAAATTAATCCTCTGGCCCTGCTCTCATTATGGCCTTGGCTCCTTATTCTCAAACCAAAAGCCCAACCATGTGAAGCCGATGCAGCTGGGATCTCGCACGCACGCCCCTGCATGGTTGGAGAATCCATGCAGAGCGGCACGTCTCTGAGTGGCAGTGCCAAAGCTGGGCATGGCTGGGCCCATTCAACAAGCCCTGGGAAAGAAAGGAGCGACTCAGCAATTCACAGGCCTTGAAAAGAGACAGAGGGGAGAATTGGGTTCCATGTACCGCAGGGGAGGGACGGAAGGAAGGACACGGGGCAGGAACAGCAGCAGTTGGGCTAGAGCGAGCAGTGGGAAATGCTGGACTCAGCTCCCCCAACCACCCACAGAGCCTGCCAAATTATAAATGGCTCCCCCCCTCCACTTCAGCCCTGCCGACTAAGTAGACCCTGCAGGTTCTATTTGCCATAGCAGCTAAAGAGAAACATTCCAGTAGCTTGGATCCACAGAACTTCCACATGGAGAAGCAGTTACCTTTGAATACCCAGTTTAAGGGAAGGGGGCTAATGGCAGGTGGAGATTGTACATTTCCTGGAAACCGGGGTCTAACCAATGATCTCTCTAAGCTGCAGTCTTATGAGAAAAATTTTTACTTTGTGGGCTACTGCCATTAAAGTTATGAGCTGCTGCATAAATTAGTGTGCTCTGGGGTCATCCTTCCCGAGCTAAGTCAAAAATGTGTGAGCTGGAGGCTAAAAATCTGTGAGCTAGCTCACACTAACTCAGCTTAGAGGGAACGCTGGACCAGTGTTCCCTCTAAGCCATGGAGCAAAAGCCTTGTGAGCAAAAATTCTATTTTGTGAGCTGCCGGCATTAAAAGTTGTGAGCTATTGCATAAATTCGTGTGCTCTGAGGTCACCCTTCCTGAGCTAAGACAAAAATGTGTGAGCTGGAGGCTAAAAAAATCTGTGAGCTAGCTCACACTAACTCAGCTTAAAGGGAAGAAGATGAAGATGAAGATATTGGATTTATATCCCGCCCTCCACTCCGAAGAGTCTCAGAGCGGCTCACAATCTCCTTTACCTTCCCCCCCCCCCCACAACAGACACCCTGTGAGGTGGGTGGGGCTGGAGAGGGCTCTCACAGCAGCTGCCCTTTCAAGGACAACCTCTGCGAGAGCTATGGCTGACCCAAGGCCATTCCAGCAGCTGCAAGTGGAGGAGTGGGGAATCAAACCCGGTTCTCCCAGATAAGAGTCCGCACACTTAACCACTACACCAAACTGGACTTAACTAGGTGGATTCTTTGATTTGATCCAGCAGGGTTCTTTGGGTGTTTTGGTGCTTCTGTTTGTTGGTATCCTTACACAAAACTGACCATTCGCTTTCAAAGACAATCGGCAGGCCAGTCTATTCACTCAGCACTGGGAATGATGAAAGCTCCTTTGGGGTGGGAGCTGTTTAGAACAGGGACCCTTCAGTATTTCCTCCTGAAAACATACCTTTCCCCCTGAAATCCACAATCTCACCTTTTTCCTGACACTTAAGCCTTTGCCCGGGTCTGAACTGCATTGCCTCACCTCCATTAGCCTGACCTTTTATTTTCTTCTCTCCCAGCCTTGCAGTTTTTATAGCCCCAGAGGCAGCCTGCCCTTTCCATACACACATGCCCTTATTTATTTTACTCCGTAACATACACCAAGTGGCATCTTATAATGATAATAGTTGTAATCTACTGATGGAAAATGCAACACGCGAATGCACTTTAACAAGCTTCCATATACTGAATCGGCCCCTTGGCCCACCAAGGTCAGTACTGTCTACTCAGACTGGCAGCTGCTTTTCAGGGTCTCAGGTGGTGGGGGGGGGCTTTCACACAGCCTACTACCTGATCAGGGCTGGCCCTGCCACTAGGCAAAGTAGGTGATTGCCTAGGACGCCAGCCTTTGGGGGGTGCTGAATTGGGCACTCTCCATGGGGTGGGGGGCGGGGACAGAAGATAGCCTCGCCTAGAGTGCTGGACAGTCCAAGGCCAGCCCTGTACCTAATCTCTTTAACTGGAAATGCTGGGGATCGAACCTGGGACCTTCTGTATGCCAAGCAGATGTTCTTCCACCGAGCTGCAGCCTTTTCCCTGGGACAAGCGCCTCCTTGTTATCTTCCTGCTAACACAGGGGCTACTCACTAGCTAAGGCCCCATGAGCATTATTTATTTAATCACTTGCTTCATTTGTACCCCGCCTTTCTCCCTAAGTGGGGACCCAAAGCGGCTTGCATTGTTGCCCCCCCCCATTTTATCCTCACAACAATCCTGTGAGGTAGGTTAGGCTGAGAGCATGTGAATGGCCCAAGGTCACCCAGCAAGTTTCCAGGGCATAAGTGGGGATTTGAACCTGGACTTCCCTGATGCTAGTCTGCAGGGCTTTTTTTGAGCAGGAACACACAGGAACGCAGTTCCGGCTGGTTTGGCCTCAGGGGTGTGGCCTAATATGCAAATGAGTTCCTGCTGGGCTTTTTCAACAAAAAACCCCCCTGTGTGAAATAGTGGTGATATCAGGGGGTGCAGCCTAATATGTGAATGCCTGATGGGCTTTTTCTACAAAATAAGGCCTGCTAGCCCAACACTCTAGCCCCTACACCACACTGGCTCTCTTATTCCACACTAGCTCATGCTGCCATAAGGGCACAGTTAATTAAGCCCCCCCCCCCCCCCCCCGAAGCTATTCTGAATGCCTGGACTCCTCATCGCTACCATAAAATGCAAAGAAAACCTCCTTTTGAAAGAAGTCTAAATCAATTCCCTTCTCCTTCGCTTCCCTCCCACCACCCTGGCCCAAAGATTGTGAACTCCTTGGGGCAGAGACCTGTTTGTTTCCACTGATGAGAACTCGCAAAGTACCCTGAATAAGTTTTAGAAGGCAGCAAGACTGGGAGAAAGAATTCGGTAGGCTGCCAGCTGCAGAGCATTCGCTGTCCCGTGGCAGGGTCTTACAGGCAGATCTTTATGGATATGAATATTACAATAACATAAGAATATTCCTAAGAATAACATCGCGTGATGAGAAGTACAAGCAGACGTGGGGATCCCACCACTGCCAAAGCTTTAAAAAGTGCCTCTTTTGTCATCCTGGTGGTCTCCTGGAGAGAGCACAGCCGCGGGAAGGTCGTGAATGTAAAAAAGATGGAGTGGGCAGGAGGGGGGGACGAGAGAAAGCGCCTTCAGAGGGAAGGCCATTAAATTAAAAGAGACGTCGGTAGACCACAGGTTTGGGATTTTAAATATGGATGCAGCATCTCTAAAATGTCTCTAGGCTGGGGTGCGGTCTTTGAGCTTCTGCGACTGTCCTGCCATTATGTGCTGCAGCCTCACTCCACTGCACAGAGAGAAAGAAGGAGGGCGTGGGCCAAGGCGGCCATAGGCATCCCTTCCGGGCAGTGGCCAAACATCTCCTGGACAAGGCGGTCTTCCCAACAAGCAGTCCTAGTCTGTTCCCTGCAAGGAATTGTCTTCTCCAGCCGGGAGGGGATCGGTTCCTCAAGTCCTTCCTTCCAGATTTCTTATCCAGGGATGATGCGATGCAGGGAAGGGGTTCTTCTGCAGCCCCCCTTCCGCCTCGCTTTCCTGTTGGATCATCTGCGGAGCTTCTCACACCTGTGGAGAGAAGGGGAGGACAGGACACTTCAGTCGGTGACTGCTTCGATGTGCATTTTGACACAGTAATAATAATAATATTATAATAATAAGTTTTATTTGTATCCCGCCCTCCCCGCCTAGGCGGCTCAGGGCGGCTAACAACCTTTTATATACAGGAAACTTCCTTTCCAGCAAGGGCGGGGAGATGAATCTCAGGCACTTGGCCCTGAGGTGCTCTATCGGGCATGGATGTGCTAAAGGCCTGAAAGATACAGAAGCTGGCCTAATGGGCTCCTTTTGGAAGTGCAGGCCACTTGTTTTGCAGCCTCACAAAGGAAGCTGACTTATCCTGAGCCAGAGCCTTGAGTTCAAGGCTGTCCGTTCTGATGGGTGGCAGGTCTTGGGCAGAGAAAGGTTTTTTCTGCTACCTAAGTTCCTTCAGTCCTGACCTAGACAGCCCAGGCTGCTCCATCAGATCTCAGAAGCGAAGCAGGGTAGATGCTCCCTGTATGAGCCCTGTAGGGCTTTACAATCAGCAACCCAACAACTTCTGGTGATACCCAGCCCCAGAGATGTCCATCTGGCCCCCGCCTGGTCGAATGAGCTCCCCCTGGAGATCCGGGCCCCGCAGGATCTGCTTCAATCCCACAGGGCCTGTAAAACAGAGCTCTTTCACCAGGCTTTCAGTTGAGTCAGTGGACATCACTTGTTATCGGCCTCCCCATCTCAGTGCTATAAGACCTGCTGGACCTGGACAATAGGCCATGTCTGTGAGGCAGAACCTGCCTTTTTAGTCTCTATTGTCACTCTGTAGTTTTAGGTTTTATATATTTTAAATTGGTTTTTTACCGTTGATTTGTGTTTATGGTGTAACCCACCCTGAGCCTGTTCTACGGAAAGGATGGGCTAAAAATCGAACAAAATAAATGAATGAATGGAATGCTTTTTTTTTTTGTTTTAACCCTCCCCCCCAGCAAGGCCACACCCCCTTATAGCACAACTGTTTCCCATAGGGGACTCATTTGCCGCAGCCCCTGACACCAAGCTAGCCGGAACTGCGCTCCTGTGCATTCCTGCTATTTAAAAAGAAGCCCTGGATGGGAGACCTCCAAGGGAGTCCGGCAGTGCCAACCCTCCTCTGAATATCTCTTGCGTTGAAAACCCCATGCGGGGTGGCCATATGCTGGCTGCCACTTCACGGCACTTCCCGTCACTGAATTGACGGCACTTTCCCCACCACCAAGACGCTTCAGCAGGAGATGACAAAGGACTGAACCTGAGACACTCTGAGTATGAAGCAAGTGCTCTGCCGCTGGCTAAGGGTCTTCTGGCAGGCATTTTTCCTAGCTCTCCTACCTGGGAGCCTATAACTGGATGTTTCGGAGGACCAAACTTGTGGCCTTCTGGGCACAAAGCTGGTGCTCTGCCATTGAGTAATGGCCCTTTAAAGCAGGGGTGTCAAACATGTGGCACCTGGGGAGACCAGAGTTTGGGGAGGAGAAGCACCTTGGTGGGGTATAATGCTGGAGAGTCCACCCTCCAAAGCAGCCATTTTCAACAGCGGAACTGACCTCAGTTGGCTGGAGGCCAGTTGGAATTCTGGGAGACCTCCAGGCTGCACCTATGTGCACCTACGCACGGGAAAAGAATCTTATGGGTTCTGCAGCTTTTTACGACTTACTGATGCATCAGAAACACTGATATTTTTCCTGAGCTTTTGCCTTGTAAGTATACATCAAGGTGTTTTGGGCTATAGTCCTGTATCCCTGTTTGTATGAAGTTTACACTTTTGAGTTTTTGTTATTCTTTGCAGTGGTTGAGATATGTGGTTGGAGCACCCTATGCTAGAAAAGGATTCGAAGCAGGAATAATCAAGTTGACCTCCTGTTCATTGGGACTCCTTTGATGGAACTGTGAAACTTTTGGGGAAGAGTTCAATCCCCAGCGGAAGCTGGGTTTTCAGATAGCCGGCTTGAGGTTGACTCAGCCTTCCATCCTTCTGAGGTCGGTAAAATGAGTGCCCAGCTTGCTGGGGGGAAAGTGTAGATGACTGGAGATGTAGCACCACAAATGTTAATTTTAATTGTATATGATGGTTTTAAATATGATGTTTTATTTAATAAATTTAATGAATTATCTATCTAATTGTACTGATGTTTTACTGTAAATTGAAATTTATATGTTGTGAGCCGCCCTGAGCCTGCTTCGGCGGGGAGGGCGGGATATAACTAAAATGTATTATTATTATTATTATATTATTATTGTAATGGCAAACCACCCCGTAAAAAGTCTGCTGTGAAAACGCTGTGAAAGCAACGTCACCCCAGAGTCGGAAACGACTGGTGCTTGCACAGGGGACCTTTCCTTTTTCTTTCCTATTGCTATTGAGTCTTCTATTGAACATATTTGTATGATTTTGCTTCAATACATTCTTAGTTATTTGGTCGCTACAACTTCAGTTGTGCTGTCTTGCACCTGGAGGTTGGCAATCATACCCTCAGGTCAAAGACGCCTTGTTGAAACAGGACGGGGTGCCCATTAAGCGACAGCATCAAAAGTGATAGATCTTGTTCCTTGGGGATGTTCGGCTCACTCCAGTTTTGCTGGATTTTAGACAGAAGGGGGGGTTCCAGATGGTGTACGCCAGAGGTCATTTTGTAGAAAAAAAGGTGGTGGAGCTAATCCATCGATTGTTATGCAGCTGCACCTACTATTCAATGGACAAGGTGGGAAGGAGGAGGTAGAACTCTCAGAAAGGTTCAGGAGCTACACTCCTGGGAGCTCCCGCTGAATCCAAGGCCTGGTGTCCATGCTCCGGTTTCAGTCCCTAGCGTCATTGAGTTCCTTCCCAGCTTTATCAGAGATTTATTTCATATCCTTAACTGTGCTGCTTCTCCACTCTCCCCCCCACCTGTTTTCCCAGAATTTCTCCAATCTCCTTTGCTCCAAAGCCTTCAAGATCAAAAGAAGGCCTGGGGAAGGAGTTCTTTCCATAATGGAGACTTTAAGCTGAGTTCCAGAAATTTCAAAAGGTTTCTTTTGGGGACGATTGGTCTGTGGATAGCTCTCCCTCCCCTGATAACCTTGAATGCTATTAGTGATTTTTTAAAACAAATCCATTGTATTTTAATATGCCATTTTATGAGGATTTTATTACTGTTGTAAATTGTCTTTTTAGGGTTGCCATACGAGCTGCTTGGCAAAGTTTGGTGTCTTTGCTCATCTGGGCTGTTTGCTGCCTTGTTGAAACAGGATGGGCCCCCCCCACCTTGTTTCAACAAGGGCTGGGTTGCCAACTTTAGGTTCAGAAATACCTGGAGATTTGAGGGTAGAGGATGGGGTTTAGGGAAAGGAGGGACCTTGGTGGGGTATAATATCTTCCTGCCTACCTTTTAAGCAGCCATTTTCTCCAGAAAGCAAATAAATGTTTTAAAGGCAAGCAATCTATGTAGTCTGGAGACTAGTTGTAATTCCAAAACTCCAGACCCCACCTGGTGGGCTGGCACACCTAGATCTTTTTTTTCCTCCACGTAAGTCTACTGAAGAAGAAGATCGTAGATTGATTCCCCATCCTTCTCTCTGAATCAGAATCTCAGAGCGGCTTACAATCTTCTTTATCTTCTTCCCCTACAACAGACACCCTGTAAGGTAGGTGGGGCTTAGAGGGCTCTCCCAGAAGCTGCCCTTTCAAGGACAACCTCTGCCAGAGCTATGGTTGACCCAAGGCCATTCCAGCAGGTGCAAGTGGAGGAGTGGGGAATCAAACCCAATTCTCCCAGATAAGAGTCCGCAAACTTAACCACTACGCCAAACTGGCTATCTGATGAGAAAGTGGGTAGGCAGAATTCCATTTTGTAACCCTACATAACCCTTGCAAACATTTTGTAACCAAAAAAAAAATTGAGTCCCTGCTTTCCATCATGATTTGTCAAAGTGGGATGTAAATACGGAAGATAAATAAAAGGAAATGGGGAATCCCACCTGCAGTTGTGTTCATTGAGTTCCAAACCGAGGTTCCGGCAGCGTCGAGGGCGCCGCCGGCAGCGGCATTTGCACGTCTGTGGATCTGGCTGCTTCCGTCTGTCCAGACAAGGCGGGCAAGGTACCCTGGGTGGAAGAATGGGTTTCTGGGTGAAACAAGGGTCTTTGGCTTTCATCCCTACAAGCAGGGCTTTTTTGTAGCAGGAACTCCTTTGCATATTAGGCCGCACATCCCTGAGGTAGCCAATCCTCCAAGAGCTTACAGTAGGCCCTGTACTAACGGCCCTGTAAGCTCTTGAAGGATTGGCTACATCATGGTGCTTGTGGCCTAATATGCAAAAGAGTTCCTGCTGCAAAAAAAAAGCCTGCAAGTTTAGTTTATGGGAATATAAGTGACTTACATTTCCCACTCTCTTCTCATTCTGCTAATGGTGCTTCGCTGTATTGAACAGCTGCAAGAATAACTGGATTTCGGTGGTTTATGTGGGGTTATGTAGGGTTGCCAGCTCTGGGATGGGAAATTTGGGGGGGCAGATAGCTCATGAAGCAGAATTTTTGCTCACAAGACTCCACAGTTTAGAGGGAACATTGTTGACAAAAGTGCTGGATTAAACCATGTGGAGGCCCCTAGACAGTTGAAATCTCAGGGGGGCCCTCACAAATGATCTGCTGAATGTGTAGGCCAGGAGGTCTGCAATCAGGGGGATAAGCTGGCCTGGGCCCCTAAAGGCATGGAGGCCTATTTGTTAATCCAGCCCTGCTTGACGAGCCTCAAGAAAGGTGCTTGGGATCCCTGCACTCTGGGGCCTGCGCATACAACACGCATTCTCTGATTTGTTGACACCTGGGGTTCTAAACCAGCCTCACAAAAGGGAAAGAAAACACCTTCCTGTCAGTAGATGTTGAACAGGTGAAGCCTTGACTACTATAGAGCTGGAGAGAGAGGCAAAAGCTGCTCCTGTGGATTTCTGCCTGTCAAAGGCACAGAACCCCATTCATATAGATCAGCTTTAGGGTCAACACCACTGAAGCAGTTTGCTCTTCCCACGTGCTTCTAGAATAGGGCTCCCAAGTTCCCGCTGGGGACGGGGATCCCCTGGTTTGGTGGGCCCCAACCTGCCGTCAGGGAGGAGACCACTTGGGGGATCCTTTCCCCCCCAAAGAGCCCGTCACTGCATGGTGCAATGATATCTCCCAGAAGGGTCTATCATGCCAGGCATATTGTGCGGGATGCTCCAGGAATTTGCTGGAAACTCTATGATTTCACATGGGGGTGCTCTAGCAATTTGGGGGGAAACTCTATGGTAGCCGCGGGGGACTTGGAAACCCTATCCTAGAATATTTTTTTTCCTTTGGGCTTCTTCCTCAGGATAAGAGGAGTAGGAAAACAAATGGTTTAAAAATGTTTCAGTAACGACTTCATACATTTATTGTACAAAACGATCGAGTGACTCTCTGCAGCACACTGTGCTCTCAGGAAAAAAAAGTTACATAAACACTCAGTATGATTCTGATTAAATCAGCCATTTAATCTTTAACTGCCCTTGAATGAACTAGCTGATGGAGGAGCAGGGAGAGGGGAACCATCTTACCTTTCTGTTTTGTCTGCAATCAGTTTCTTCGGTCTGAAGAGTAAAATAGAAGAGAGGGAAATTAATACATTGCAGCTGTTGGGGGGGGGGGGTTTCAACAAGATTAGCCAGGGCTCCTTTTCAAGGACTGTCCCTGCTTCGTGCTTTGAGTAGGATACCTAGAGAGCAGGGCTTTTTGAAGGTGTTGTGCTCAACACAGAGTAGCTGCTCTGCCTCCCCCATCACTACAGTTGCCAGTCTCCAGGTGGGAACTGGAGATCTCCCAGAATTACAACTGATCTCCAGGGGACAGAAATCAGTTACCCTGGAGAAAATGACTGCTTTGGAGGGTGGACTCTATGGCATTATAGCCCATTCCCTTCTAGGGTTGCCAGGTCCAACTCAAGAAATATCTGGGGACTTGGAGGGTGGAGCCAGGAACAAGGGTGTGGCAAGCACAACTGAACTCCAAAGGGAGTTCTGGCAATCACATTTAAAGGGACCACATGTCTTTTAAATGCCTTCCCTCCTTTTGGACACATAGGACTGTACCCCCTGGTCTGATCTTTTTGAAACTTTTTTTGGGGGGGGGTTGTTTTGAGGAGAGAAACCAGAAGCTGTGCTGAAAATTTGATGCCCCTGGTCCAATCTTTTTGAAACTTGGGGGGTGTTTTGAGGAGAGACACTGGATGCTATGCTGAAAATTTGATGCATCTACCTCAAAAAACACACACACACACACGGCCCCAGAGACTCACAGATTGATTCTCCATTATACCCTATGGAAATTGGTCTCCATAGCATATAATCAGGGCTTTTTTGTAGCTCATTTGCATATTAGGCCACACCCCCTGACATCACCATTGTTTCACACAGGGCTTTTTGTAGAAAAAGCCCAGCAGGCACTCATTTGCATGTTAGGCCACACCTCCTGACACCAAGCCAGCCGGAACTGCGTTCCTGTGCATTTCTGCTCAAAAAAGCCCTGGGTATAATAGAGTGCCCCCCCCCCTTTCTGATAACTCTGAAGGAAGGAGAGGGCCTCCAAACTGGGGGATCCCCTGCCCCTGCCTGGGTATTGGCAACCTTATTCTCTCCCCCAAATTCACCTTCCTCTAATCTCCAAAAATTTCCCAACCCAGAATCGGCAACCCTAGGGCTTGGGTCACAATCCCCATTTGAATCAGGGCCTCAGGGAAATGTGCTGGATAGTTGGAGGGGAAGATGCTGTTCCCTGCCTCAGCCTCCAGCCTGCGTGGCAAGAGATGGGCAAACTGACCTTTGCTTCTTGTGTTTACTCTTCTGCCACTGTCCCTGTTGAAATGTAGATTGTATTCCCAGGGACAACTTTCTTGCTTCCATTCACTCTCTCAGACGAAGCTCCCCCTCTTCCTACACACACCAAGAAGGACAACATGCTGTCCTCTCTTGGCACCATGAAGCAGATGGACCTCAGTGGGGTGCAATGCCAGAGAGTCCACTCTCCAAAAAGCCCTCTTGCCGTCTGCTTCCACCCTTAGCTAGTAAGTTAGGACTCTATCCCAGGGGTTCCCCAACCCCCAGGTCGGGGGCCAGTACTGGGCTGTGGCCTGTTTGAAACAGGTCGTGCAGTAGGCTTCCCAACCCTCCCACCCTGGCGGGGGACCCCAGGTTTCCACCCTCTTCCCCCGCTCCCCAAAAAAACAGAAGCGGGGGGAGGGGGGGAAACGGCGCCGGGGAGTATGGCGAGCCGCCTGATCCTGGAGCAGGCAAGGCCGCCGCGCCGCTGCCGCCCCCTCCCCGTCCACCGCAGCTGCTCCTCTGAGATGGGCTCAGGCTGAGCCCATCTCGGAGGAGCAGCCAAGAGCAGCACAGGCAAGTGGAGAAGAGGTGGCAGCGGTGCAGCGGCGTCGCCCGCTCCGAGACAGGGCGGCTCGCCACGCTCCCCAGCGCCGTTTCCCCCCCTCCCCCTAGCTCCACCCCAGTGTCTCCTGGCTCCACCCCCAAAGTCCCCAGATATTTCTGGGGTTGGACTTGGCAACCCTATCGTGCAGCCTTGCTGCTCACCCCCCCGCAGCAGCGGCAAGGGATGCTGCCCTTTCCTCCTTCCTAAGTGAGAAGGAGGCAAGGGCAGCGTCATTTGCTGCTGCTGCTGTGGTTTTCTCGGCGGGGGGGGGGGGTTGGCCTGAGAGGTGCTTCACTACTCCTTCCCCGGTCTTAAAATGGTGATAATGAGGGGGAGGGGGAGGAGGCGAGGCTGTGAGGGGGGGTGGAAGGAGGGAGGAGGAAATGGGGGGAGGAGGGTGGATTCAAGTGGGCAGCCGTGTTGGTCTGAAGCAGTAGAACAAAGTCAGAGTCAGGTTGCCCCTTTACGAGGTGGTGAGGCTGCGCGGGGAGGGGGCGGGCAAGGAGGCAGGAGGAAAACGGGGGAGGAGAAGGCACCACGGGGGGGGGGGAGGGGAGGCCGAATTGGGTGCCCCCACTCTGCCAGCCCTGAGGCTGCGGTTGGCAAACCGGCCCTGGGGCCAAAAAGACTGGCTCTATCCTATCTCTCCTCTTTTCTATCCAAAAGTGTACTTCACGGATAAAGAGAGAAATAGTTCTCTTTTAAACTTGCAACATGGCTCTGTGTAGCTTTGTAAGCCGAGTAACACGGTGAACAGACGCTGGCGTCACTTGTAGCTGTAGTTAAAGTGCTCTGCTAACTAGTAGGTACTGGACTAGCCATACTGCAGTTAACACCGACAGGTTATAGGCCAAGCACCTGCTAAGGATATCCTGCTAAGGATCTTTCAGAACTTTGACTGATCTGACCCTCTGGTCTTCCCTGGGTTTTGTACACAGTTTTGAGGGGTACTAAATTGGCTTCTCTTACATTCTTATGAAATGTATCTAGCATAATTTTAAAGAAGTTATTAAAATTAACTGGTTTGCCATGCCTGCCTCCTAATCCCCAAACGTGCCTGTCGGCAGCCACTGACTCTCACCTGCATTCACATGCGCTGTGCTCCACAAAAGACATTTGACCCAGGTGGCTGCGTGGGAACCGGGTCTTCATCACCTAGGCGACAAGGGGAAAGAACATAAGAACTGCCTTCCTAGATCATACCAGCTGGGCTGTATAACACACTGTCTCCCTCCGCCCAGTGACCAACCATTGTCCATATTCCATGTCACTTATTCAGAGGTAGACTGCCTCTGAACACTGAGGTTCCATATGGGTATCGTGGCTCATAACTGGACATAGTGCTGATTAATTTCCCTTTTGGATAAACCTAAGAAGACCTCAGTAGGGTCATCCAGTATCCTGCAATAGCCCAACTCAATGTTTCCAGGAAGTTTAGAAGCTGGATGTGCCAGTGATGCTCCGGCTTGCACCCAGCATCTGATATCCAAAGGTAAGTAGCCTCTGAACTTGGAGGCTCTGTTCTTGACTAATAGTAATTGATTGACATATATGGATGACATTTTCATATATTATGAAATTTTGACATCTCAAGATGAAAACCGTTTGAAGAGAGTGGGATATTCCATTTCTATCCCTTTATGCGGCATTTCTATGTGAAAAGACTCTTATGTGCAAGAGAAAAGACTCCTTACTGTGAATCCTTATTGTGTTTAGGAAAGAGAGTTTCTTATATGTGTATACATATCCTTTATGAACTTCACCAGGATATATATACACACACACACATATATTGGCCACTGTGTGACACAGAGTGTTGGACTGGATGGGCCACTGGCCTGATCCAACATGGCTTCTCTTATGTTCTTATTCATCATTTCTAATGAGATTTTTGAAGAATTTGTATGTTTGAATAATCCCTGGATTGTTAAATACTATTACACAGTGTTTATTGTTTCTGTAATGTGGGGATCAGGACACATTTTGTAGAAAAAGAGGTACCAGAGCTCATTAGCACAACTCATTTGCGTAATTCACACACCGCTGACATCACTGGAAGGCAGATTAAATTATATCAGCTCAACATCTACCTTAAAATGCTTCCTGAATTATAATTGTCATAATAAAACCTTACACCCATCCAATACTCCCTCTAAGCTGTTGAGTCTTTAGAGCAAAAATTCTACTTTGTGAGCTACTAGCATTACAGTTGTGAACTACTGCATAAATTAGCTTGCTCTGGGGCCATCTTTCCTGAGCTAAGACAAAAATGTGTGAGCCAGAAGCTCACACTAACTCAGCTTAGAGGGAACACTGCTCCCATCATACTTTTTATTTACTTTCTCCTCTGTGGCCACAGTGGCATGAGGAAGATTTCCATCTCTCTGCTTTATTTGTTTTGGTTATTTTCCCATTTTTTTTGTGGGGAAAATATTAGAAAGTTTGTCCAGTCTTAGAGTTCAGCAAAATTCTCTCAGGGAGTTTGAACAATGGAGCCCAGAAGCAGGTATTACGGAGGGCAAGCAAGAAAAAGCATAATAAAATTTAGAGATTCCGGAGCTCTGCTCCTGTGAGCTTCTGCCCAAAATGAGGCCTGGTTACCATTATGGTGGTATTCACTCGCACCCACCTGTTGGTTAGCAATCCTAGTACAAGTCTTCTCTGATAAAGGAAGCTTCGATTATTGAAAGTTTCTGCCCTGGAAACTTTGAAAGCCAGTTTGGTGTAGTGGTTAAGTGCGTGGACTCTTATCTGGGAGAACTGAGTTTGATTCCCCACTCCTTCACTTGCAGCTGCTGGAATGGCCTTGGGTTAGCCATAGCTCTCGCAGAGCTGTCCTTGAAAGGGCAGCTTCTGGGAGAGCTCTCTCAGCCCCACCCACCTCACAGGGTGTCTGTTGTGGTGGAAGAAGATAAAAGAGATTGTAAGTTGCTCTGAGTCTCTGATTCAGAGAGAAGGGCAGGGTATAAGTCTACTGTCGTCTTCTTCTTCAGTTGTGCTCTTCTGCTGCTGACCCAAAAGGCTGCCACCCGCCTGAAACAATTTTCCAAATTGTTCCTTACGTTTTGCACCATATTCTCATTCTCTCCAGCACACCAATTCTCTCCGGCCAACGAAAGGGAGTGGCTCTTATTATAAACAATTAAATGGGCCCTGTGTTTGCTACCTTTGCCAAAGGCACAACCCTCTTGGCTTAAAAAAAGCAAAGGGTGTGTATTTGCGTGGCGGCCTGGTCTTTTGTTTTTAAAAAATAATCTCTCGGTGGTAGGGCAATTGATTCACACACGGAAGGGCTGAACTTTGATTGCTGGAACCTCCAGTGAAAGGATCTCACGTGCTGGGGAAGACCTTTCTCTGCCTGAGGCCCTGCAAAAGCCTAGTAGATGGCACTGAGCTCAGTCAGGGATCCCCAAGCTTTCTGAGCCTGTGGGCACCTTTGGATCTGACACAGCATTAAGGTTGCCAGCAGGGTCAGCGCGTGGGAGTAGGCAAACTAGGCGACCGCCAAGGACGTTAGCTCACAGCAGGGGTGGCGGGTGGGCACCCCATCCCCCCTTGCACCGTCCCTAGGGTTGCCAATCCCCAGGTGGGGGCAGGGGATCCCCCGGTTTGGAGGCCCTCCCCTTGCTTCAGGGTCATCAGAAAGCAGGGCGAGAGGAGGGAAATTCTGCTGGGAACTCCATTATTCCATATAGAGACATTCCCATAGGAAATGATGGAGAATTGATCTGCAGGTATCTGGGCCTCTGGGGGGGGGCTGTGTTTTGGGGCAGAGGCACCAAATTTTCCGTATAGCATCTAGTGCCCCTCCCCAAAGTACCCCCCAATTTTCAAAACGATTGGACAATGGAGTCCAATTCTATGAGCCCCAAAAGAAAGTGCCCCTATCCTTCATTATTTCCTATGGAAGGAAGGCATTTAAAAAGGTGTGTGGTCCCTTTCAATGTGATGGCCAAAACTCCCTTGGAGTTCCATTACGCTTGTTACACCCTTGCTCCTGGCTTCACCCCCAATGTCTGCTGGCTCCACCCCCAAAGTCCCCAGATATTTCTTGAATTGGACTTGGCAACCCTAGCCGTCCCTGAGCCTTTCTCAGCTCTGAGGAGCTCCCCTGATCCCTCAGAAACGAGAAAGAATGGGGCTTCCCCTGCCCAGCACACTCCAAACTCAAAGAACGCTGGGCAGGGGATGCGCAGAACACCCATTGTGACGACATCACCTCTGGGTGACGTCATCATGTGCGCAAAGCGCATGCGATAAGTTTTCTTCAGGGGGTGGGAACGCATTGGGGTTCTGCCTCAGGTGCCAGAACCTCAAGCGCTGGGGCTGGTTGCCAGCTCCAGGGAAGAAAATACCTGAAGATTTTGAGGGAGGGCAGGGTTTGGGGAGAGGAAGGGAGGAACTTCAGCGGGTTATAATGCCGTAGAGCCCACCTTCCCAAGCAGCCATTTTCTCCAGGCAAACTGATCTCTTGTCTGGAGATCAGTTGTAACCCCAGGAGATCTCCAGCTGCCACATAGAGGTTTGCGTTCCTACAGGGCATGGTGGGCGTGGCCACAAAATGGCTGCCACAGGAGGCAGAGACGGCAGCCACAAAATGATTTCCACAGCTTTACTTCAGTTACATGGTGAAGATTTTTGTCCTGTGGTGGCAGCTCCTGCCAAAGCAACATTTTCAAAAATCCACACAGCCGGTCTAATCTCCAATAGCCATTCAAAAACCCTGCTGGTGTTATCTAGCCCCGCCCATTTCCTAAAAAGACTTGGCGGCAGTCAGAAAATGTGCCAATGGGAGCCATACTTTAGAAAGCATCATTAAATGGCTACCTCCATGCAGGGGTGGAATTCTAGCAGGAGCCCCTTTGCATATTAGGCCACACACCCCTGATGTAGCCAATCCTCTAAGAGCTTACAAGGCTCTTTTCGTAAGCTCTTGGAGGATTGGCTACATCAGGGGTGTGTGGCCTAATATACAAAGGAGCTCCTGCTAGAATTCCACTCCTGCCTGCATGTATTATACTGAAAATAGCCATTCATTCATTGGTGGAGTAAATACATGCTTGCAATGCAGAAGATTTTGGGTCTAATCCTGACACACAGACTCCTTTAAGGGTCTCAGGTCTGCCTGATCTGGATAGCCCAAGCAAGCCCAATCTCATCAGATCTCTGACGCTAAGCAAGGTTGACTCTTGCAAGTACTTGGATGGGAGACCTCCTTGGAATACCAGCAGTTGGGAGGACAGAGGCAGGCTTTATTCAGCCACCTCTCTGAATATCCTCCAGGCCCCCACTAGAGGTCAGTCACCAGAGGTTGCCATAACATCATAGGTTGCCATAACATAAAATAAAAAACACCCCAAAACACCAATCCCCTCCCCAAAGGAGATCAGAAGACAGAGAGCACCAGGCTAGCTAAACTAAAATCTGGCTAGGCAGTATTTTTTTAAAAATCAGGATGAGGTCATACCTCTGTGGTAGAGCACCTGCTTGGCATGCAGCAGGTCCCATATTCAGTTCTTGGCATAATGCGATAGGAAAGACATCTTTCTGAGCCTCTGGAGAGCAGCTGCTAGTCTGGGAGGGATGGTGGCTCAGTGGTAAAGCATCTGTTTGATAAACTTGGTAAGCAGATGGTCCCAGGTTCAATCCCTGGCATCTCCCACTAAAAAGGGTCCAGGCAAACAGGTGTGAAAAACCTCAGCTTGAGATCCTAGAGAGCCACTGGAGAGATTCTGGAGAGCCACTGCCAGTCTGAGTAGACAATACTGACTTTGATGGACCGGGGGGGTCTGATTCAGTATAAGGCAGCTTCATGTATGAGTAGATGACATTGACCTGGATAGACCACTGATCTAGCTCGGTAGAAAGCTGCTTCCTGTGTGTTTGAAGAATATGGATCAAGGGATGTCTAGAAGATCTGCTTTGCATGCAGAAGGTCCCAGGTTCAGTCCTCAGCATCTCCAGTTGAAAAGGACCAGGCAGTGGATGATGACAAAGACGTCTGCCTGAGACCCTGGAGAGCAGCTGCCAATCAGAGCAGACAACACTGAGCTGGACAGACCCACGTTCTGACTCAGTGGAAGGCAGTTTCATGCGTGTTCAGTCTGCCCTGCATGCAGAAGGTCCCAGCTTCAATCCCTGGCATCTCCAGGATCAGGTACGAGGTGATGCAAAAGACCTCTTCCTGAAATCCTGGAGAGCTGCTGCCAATCAGAACAGACAACACTAATGTTGATGATAGCTCAGCTTCAAGCAGGGCTTTTTTTGTAGCAGGAACTCCTTTGCATATTAAGCCACACACCCCAATTTAGCCAATCTTCCAAGAGCTTACAGAGCTCTTTGTACAGAGCCTACTGTAAGCTCCAGGAGGATTGGCTAAATTAGGGGGGCGTGGCCTAATATGCAAAGGAGTTCCTGCTACAAAAAAAGCCCTGGCTTCAAGTATTCAAAAGGGAGAAGGGGAACCGGAACGCATCCATGCAGAATGTACAAGGCGTTTAACCTTCTCGTTTGTGCAACTTCGTGTCCCCTTTCAGGCCTTCTCAGATTTAAAATGGTGTGCTGGGTTCTCACCTCCATGATCACCACGTGCATCTGGACGGGGACGCACTGCAACTCCTCATCCGAGCAGCAGCCGACGCAGCGGCGCAAGGGCACGCAGGAGGGCACCAGAATGTGCTCCACCTCCCCGGGGTGCTCGGCACTCACGGGCACCAGCGTCTCCTTGGGCTGGCAAAAGCTGCGGTTGTACACCTCCATCCACCGGATCACTGCAGGGAGAAGAGCACCGGCACCATTAGAAAGCTATTATAGTATAAGAAGGATTACAGCTGATAGAGCATGAAAGAAAAAGAATGAATTGCTGTAATTGCACCTAATACACTTTTTAAACACCAGTTCACCTAGATGCGCTTATTATTTTTTCTCTCTTCAAATGTATTATTCTAATACAGTCATTCAATTATACAAAATCTAAATTCCACTGGATCTAGAAACGTCACAGGGTTTACAAAATACTTAAGTACATTACATCACTATAGGGAGCAAAAGTCCACACGGGATTCCTAGGTACTCAGCCGGTTCCAAGGTATCTCCCTCAGTGGACCCTCAGGGATGAAGGCATCCTTTGTTTCAATGCCCACAAAAACCCTCTGCATCTCAATTACTGAAAATCATTATTTAGAAGAAGAAGACCGGAGATTTATACCCCGCTTTTCTCTCTGAATCAGAGTCTCTGAGTGACTTACAATCTTAATCTTCTTCCCCCACTCCACAACAGACCCCCTGTGAGCTGGGTGGGGCTGAGAGAGCTCTCACAGAAGCTGCCCTTTCAAAGACAGCCCTGCGACAGCTATGGCTGACTCAAGGTCATTCCAGCAGCTGCAAGTGGAGGAGTGGGGAATCAAACCCGATTCTCCCAGATAAGAGTCTGCACACTTAACCACTACACCAGACTGGCTCTCAATTTAGAAGCAAGGCGCCTTCCGGAATGATTTTTTTTCAGAATGAAGGAAAACGATTCCAATGTGGTATATAGGGTTGCCAAGTCCAATTCAAGAAATATCTGGGGACTTTGGGGGTGGAGCCAGGAGACATTGGGGCGGAGCCAGGAGCAAGGGTGTGACAAGCATAATTGAACTCCAAGGGAATTCTGGCCATCACATTTAAAGGGGCAGCACACCTTTTAAAATGTCTTCCTTCCATAGGAAATAATGAAGGATAGGGGCACCTTCTTTTGGGGCTCATAGAATTGGACCCCCTGGTCCAATTGTTTTGAAACTTGGGGGGTACTTTGGGGAGAGGCACTAAATACTATACTGAAAATTTGGTGCCTCTACCTCAAAAAACAGCTCCCCCAGAGCCTCCAAAACCTCCAGATTAATTCCCCATTATACCCTATGAGAATCGATCTCCACATAGGGAATAATGAAGTGTTCAGCAGATTCCCCCCCCCCCCCCCCCCCCGTTTCTGGCAACTGAAGCGAGGGATTGGCCTCTCTACTCATGCTGCCAACTTTTTCAAAGTAACACAGACACCCCATCCCAAGAGGAAGCCTTTCAATCTGAGACTGAAGCCTCTGGAGCTGGAAACACACATGGCCCTCTGGGGGCGGGGCTCCCCTCCCCCTCCGGCCAGCTGACTGGGGTCGGGGAGCAGCCTGGGAAAGCGAAAGAACCCCCGCTGGGAGCTGGGGATTGGCAAGCCTAGTGGTATAGCCTTGCGTGACGTCCATTAGAAAGCTAACCTTGGGGTGTTAAACAATGGAGCCTATTTGCCCTAGGAATGCCAGCCTCCAGGTGAGGCCAAGGAAGCTCCCAGAATTACAGCTCCTCTCCAGATGACAGAGATCAGTTCCCCCAGAGAAAATGGCTGCTCTGGAGGGTAGACACTCAAGCCATTGCACCCACTGAAGTCCTTGCCCTTCCCAGGCTCCACCTGCAAATCTCCAGGAATTTCCCAACTTGGAGCTGCCAAACCTTACCCTACGCCAGTGGCTGGCAGCACCTGGCACCCCTATCCCACCCGCTCAGCTCCATGCAGGCCTTGAATTCAGCAGCAGCTCACAAGAGCGCAGCTTTTTAACTTTTCTGAAGGTTCCACCTCCTCCTCACCACCTACCTTGTCCATTGAATAGTAGGTGCAGCTGTATAACAATCCCTGGATTAGGAGGACAGGCAGCCAGCCAGCTAGCAGGGGCTTTGCCACACCCCCAGCAGCCCTCATTAACCCCTGGAGAAACCCACACCACCCTTTCTCCACTTCTTATGTGATTTTGAGCAGCTGGTAGGTTGTGGGCCTTTTGGCTGAAGGGGGTGGGTGGGCAACGAGAGCCCCAGGTGAGTGAGACCTGCTTGGGTTGGCTGGATCTCTAGGCAGCCCAAGCAGGCCTCGCTCGTCCGAGGCTATCCTTTCTTCCATCGGGTTGCATTTGGCTGGTGGAGGGGTGGCATATGCTCAGTTATGCTAATGACTCCACCACCTATTTTCCTACAAAACCACCCCTAGCTCCATGCCAAGTGTGTACAGGGTTGCCAAGTTGGGAATTTCCTGGCGATTTGAGGAGGGTGGAGCCTGGGGAGGGTGGGGTTTGGGGAGGGGAGGGACCTCAGCCGGGATGTAATGCTATAGCATCATCCACCCTCCAAAGCAGCCATTTCCTCCAGCGGTACAGGTTTCTGTTGCCTGCAGACCACTTGTAATTCCAGGTCTCCAGGCCCCAAGGTTGGTAACCTCTTTGTGTGAGTGTGAGTGAGAGAGAGAGAGAGCAAGCATTCAGAGGGGATAACCTCTCCTGCAAGTCCATTTCTACTGCCCCAAAGAAAGATGTCCTGTCCCTTTAAGGGAGGCACGGAGATGCATGGAAGTCGGAGGCTGAAGCTCATCCTGGCCTGGAGGTAAATGAGACCTCATTAAGCCTTTATTAAAGGAAGAGGACCATTTCCCAGGTATGCTCTATTGACGTCATTGCAGAAATGAAAAGGTGCAGGCCCATGAGGAAGAATGGGAGGGGGAGGAAAAACTGGAATGTCCCTTTCCATTGCGTGCTCCCAAAATTGCCGTCATGAGGATTTTATGAGGACGTGCAGCATATTAAGTCTTGGGGTTGCCAAAGTCTAGGTGAGCCAAGGGATCTGTTGGAATTACAGCTCATCTCTAGACAACAGAGATCACTTCCCCCAGAGAAAATGGCCGCTTTGTACTGTGGACTCTATGGCATTCCGTGCTGTTAGGCTCAGTCCCACCCTTCCCCTGGCTTCACCCCAAAATCTTCAGGAATTTGCCAACCTGGAATTGACAACCATATTCAGGCTTCATATTTATGCTGTGTCCCCCCCCCCTTCCTTTGGTTAAGCAGGAAAATATGACTTTGTAAATAAGCTTGCCAACCTCCAGGTGGGGACTGGAGATCCCCTGGAATTACAACTGACCTCCAGACTACAGAGATCAGTTCCCCTGAAGAAAATGGCTGCTTTGCTGACTGGTGTTCCCAGGTAGGGTTGCCAGGTCTGTTTTGGAAAATACCTGGAGACTTTGGGGGTGGATCCAGGAGAGGGTGGGATTTGGGGAGGGGAGGGGCCTCAGCCTGGTACGTTGCCCTTCAAAGCAGCCATTTTCTCCAGGGGAGCTGATCTCTGCCACCTGAAGATCCGTTGTAAAAGCGGGAGATCTCCAGGCCCCACCTGGAGGCTGACAGCCCTATTCCCAGGTCCTCTCTGGCCACCAGCAGGGAATGGGGGAGTAGGGTCATCAGATCTCGATTGGGAAACTCCTAGAGATTTGGGGAGGACAAGGACCTCAGTGGGGCACAGTGCCAGAGTTCACACCCCAAAGCCTCCGTTTTCTCCAGTCTGGAGATGAGCTGTAATTCCAGGGGATCTCCTGTCCCCACCTGGAGACTGGCATCCAGGAAAACATGTCCTGCTGATGTTTCCACCCCCTCCTGGCTTCACCTCCAAATCTCCAGGAATTTCACAACCTTCTCCCCCTGTGAGGTGGGTGGGGCTGAGAGAGCTCACACAGAAGCTGTCCTTTCAAGCAAGAGCTATGGCTGACCCAAGGACATTCCAGCAGCTGCAAGTGGAGGAATGGGGAATCAAACCCGGTTCTCCCAGATAAGAGTTTGCACACTTAACCACTACACCAAACTGGCTCTCAGTGCTGACCCTGAAGGTCTGATTCAGTATAAGGCAACTTCCTGTGTTCATCACATGGGATTCTGATCCGCAGAGAAAATTGGGACAGGAAAGAACAGAATACCTTATCTTGCAAGGTGGGAATTTCATTGTTTCCACAGATTTACTAGATGGAATTTGGAAACCCCTCTTAACCTGAGCTTTCCCCAGCCACAAAACAGCATCAGCCTACCTCAGAATACTGTGATCAGAACAGCCAAAATAATATAGGAGAGCACTTTTGAGTTCATAAATTATGCTATTTAATGGCTAAGTACTATCATTATTTGGGCTGATTAGATCTTGACACAGTTTTGGCAATTAATTAAGATTGTATCAACTTGCATAGGAAGAAAAAAAACCCCAACCATCGAAATCAAAGCATTGTTATAAATAAGGTCGCCAGTTGCCTGGAAGAAAATATATTCTTATCTTTGTGTGTATGTAAAGTGGTGTATGTGAAGAGCCCCATGGCATAGAGTGGTAAGCTAGTCCAAGCTCTGCTCACGACCTGAGTTCGATTCCAGCAGAAGCTGGGTTCAGGTAGCCGGCTCAAGGTTGACTCAGCCTTCCATCTTTCCGAGGTTGGTAAAATGAGTACCCAACTTGCTGGGGGGAAAGTGTAGAGGACCGGGGAAGGCAATGGCAAACCATGCAGAAAAAAAAGTCTGTCGTGAAAACGTCATGATGCGACGTCATCCCAGAGTCGGAAACAACTGGTGCTTGCACAGGGGACTACCTTTACCTTTTTAAAGTGCTGTCAAGTTGTAGCTGGTTTATTGTGACCCCAGCAAGGGCCTTTGAAGGCAAGTGATTAAATAGACTTGGTTGTAGGGTGTCCAGGTCTGTGTTGAAAAATACCTGGCGACTTTGGGGGTGGATCCAGGAGAGGGTGGGATTTGGGGAGGGGAGGGGCCTCAGCAGGGTACAGTGCCATAGAGTCCACCCTTCAAAGCAGCCATTTTCTCCAGAGGAGCTGATCTCTGCCAGCTGGAGATCAGTCGTAAAAGTGGGAGACCTCCAGGCCCCACCTGGAGGCTGGCAACCCTACTTGGTTGGCCTTTCCCTTCCTCTGCAGAGTCTTCCTCAATGGTCTCCCCCTGCTTAGCTTCTGAGATCAGCCCGGAACTTTTTTTTTAAAGCAGAAACACACAGGAACGCAGTTCTGATTGGCTTGGCGTAAGGGGTGCAGCCTACTATGCAAATAAGTTCCTCCTAGGCTTTTTCTGGTCTGGAGGTCTCCCACTTTTACAACTGATCTCCAGCTGGCAGTGATGCGAATGAGTTCCTGCTTGGTTTTTCTAACAAAAAAAGCCCTGGATCAGGCTATCCCAAGCTGCCTACCCTCCCTGCTGCTCTTTAAGGGGATGTTATTTACCTCCATGCTGTGAAAACTATCACTTGTCCATTTCCACACATTAAGCCTCTGTTAAAGGGTCAGGACTTTTTACTCCAGTCCTACTGGCCATCCCAGTTTTAAGACAATGTGTAAAAGGTGCTGTCCTAAAAGAAACATGCAAGGAAGGAATGCCTCTTCAAACATGGTGTTTGCAGTGATATGTGCGGGTAGTCTCTAAATAGAGGCATTCCTACTTCTTCCTGGAATACCTGTGCCGAGATATCTCTACTGTAATACGAGTGGGCATCATCTAAAAAGAATTTGGGAGTGGGCATCATCTAACATACACAGGGAAATCCCTCTTCTAATTGGGAGTGGGAGAAGGGGGCGTGGGGTAAGAGACCAATTTCATCAGATCTTGGAAGCTAAGCAGGGTTAGTAGAACAAAGTAGGAGTCAAATTGCACCTTTAGGGCCAATAAGGTTTTACAGAATGTAAGCTTTCATGTGTGCATGCACATTTATTCAGACAAGGAATCCGGTACAGTGGGCAGAGCTGCATATAGCTGGTAGGCAGTGGTTTAGAATGCAAAATGGTACAAATTTAAAATCCAATGACAGAATAGTAAAATTAACAAGAAGAAGAAGATGAAGATATTGGATTTATATCCCGCCCTCCACTCCGAAGAGTCTCAGAGCGGCTCACAATCTCCTTTACCTTCCTCCCCCACAACAGACACCCTGTGAGGTGGGTGGGGCTGGAGAGGGCTCTCACAGCAGCTGCCCTTTCAAGGACAACCTCTGCCAGAGCTGTGGCTGACCCAAGGCCATTCCAGCAGGTGCAAGTGGAGGAGTGGGGAATCAAACCCGGTTCTCCCAGATAAGAGTCCGCACACTTAACCACTACACCAAACTGGCTCTCCACACCAAACTGGCAAAACAAATTGAGCAAAACTTTGATCTGGGTAGCATGAGCGTGAGAAACCAATAAAACAGTAACATGTCAAAATGTTAATCACTCTATTGCTTATAAGCCTGGGCCAAAATGACGGCATTTCTTTCTCAGAAGTTTTCCCCATAGTTAGAAGGGAGACCACCAAGGAAGGCTCTGCAGAGGAAGGCCAAGGCCAACCACCTCTGCTTCTCGTTTGCCTTGAAAGCCCATAAGTCAGCTGAGACTTGAGTTTTGCGGGGGGGGGGGGGGTGTGAAATCTGTGGCCTGAGTAATCAGAGACACACAGGGCCAAGCAAAACAGACTTTCATCTATTAATTTAACTATTCAACCCAATGTTGCAGCCCTCCCGCCCTGTTTCCTGGCGCCCACACCACTTCTATTGTGACCACGACAACCGATTATTTTCCTTCGAGCTTTAAGCATACAGAAGTCCTGGTGACTGGAATCTCCAAGAGGTAGGCCTACTAGGCATTTAAAGAACCCAGGAGTCCTGGTTTGCAATCTATCAGCGCTTTCACCAGCTGCATCTATTGCTTCCCCCCCAGCTGAAAATGCAGCTTTTATCTCAAAGGTCGGTTCCCCCCTGACCAAAGAATCCCGTTTGCTCCCTTCCCTCCCACCACTGGCTCCCCTATCCACCCTCTCCCCTTCCAATGCTCGCCAGCTCTGAACATTTAGTGCCTGCTCCCCTTTTCCAGGGCTGAGAAGTCCCAGGAGTTCTCACTCTAGCCAGTAGTTAAACCATATCCTTTCCCCCAGTTTCCCAAAAGTGCATTAAACATGAGCCCTTGGACAGAGGGTTTTTCTTTGATTTATGGTCTGCCTTTTAAGTGATTCATCAGCGGATTAATCACTTCAGTTTATAGAAACTCACATATCAACAAAGCCACAATGCAGATGCTTATGAGAGATATTGAAGGGAACGAGAGGGGACTTGCCATTTAATTGAAAAAAGTTAAGATTGTTCAGAGGAAAGGTCATCTTTAATCTTTGCTGTTTCACCCTCCCGTTGCAGTAATACGCCGGAACCAGGACAGCTTTTTAAAACATGCGCACCCCAATATAAACTCCCCGCCTGGCAGGGCTGTAGCCAGGATTTTAAAAGTCAGGGGGCTTTTTAAGAAGTCAGGGGGCACCCTTTCCCATTCAGTGTAGGGCTTGCCACTGCTCAGAAGCTTTCTGGGGTAGGGGCAAAAGCTGGAGGCTCTGAATGTGGCCAAGTCAAGGCAGCCAACACTAGAACTTGGGAGTCAAGAAGGGACTGTACTTTGTGTGCAAGCAGGTGTAAGGAAAAGCCCCCTACTTTTCATACACATGGACATCGTGATCACCAGTATGGTTGCCAGGGTGCCTGGAGTTTTGACTCGCACACATCTGCTCTCAGAAGTGGACTTTGCCCACGGTTTCTAAGGCTTATGTGGATATTATAAGCCTCAGCTTTGCAGCAGCATTCTACATCTCTGGATGGGTGTTAGCCAGAACTACAGACGAGCTTCCAGCTGCTCCTTGTGTGCCCAGTCTTGGCTGCTGCAGTGGAAGAAGCCACACCACCATGAACTGTACAGGCAAACAGTTTCCAGCCTGTTTCCATGAACCAAAGGCTAACACCACCAGAATCCATCTTGTTTTCCTGACTCCATTACAGCAAAGCAAGAGACTCACGTATCCAACAGCTGCTTCAACTTCTGCATAAGGCAATCAAGCTTATCTTAGGTGTGGATCCTGCCAGACCGCCTAAGCCTTTGTCTAATGGAACTCAAGACAAAGGCTGGTGCCAAGAGAAGACTAGAGAAGAGGAAGACCATCTTCAGCCAGAGCCAAGTTCCTTTGTGTAAACCGGGTGTTACCTTAGGTAGCAATTTGGCCATCTATTGTCACTTTTTTAGATAAGTTTAATAGTCTTAAGCACACCTCCACCCAGTAATTTCCCCCATTCTTTTCCCCAAAAGTCATCCTGGAGCCTCCCCCTTGGCCCTTTGCTACCTGGACAGCCAATCAGGTAACTAAGGCCAAATCCACTAATTGGCTAGCTATGACCGTCCAATCAGGGGTTGCCAATTAACTGGCTATTGGCTACTGCACAAGTCCAGATCTTATGGTCACCGCAGAGCCTTTCCTTTTCTGAGGTCATGTACCAGCTGACCACCTGTCATCCACCCCTGTACCTCCCATCCCTTGAGGGTCCAAGGTAGTCTATTTAACCTCTGACCCAACTCCACTCATGTGTGCATCTAGTAGTACCCCAGTTCCGCTGTCTAGATCCATCCCCGATTCTGGCCACAGTTGAGGGTCCCATTTCCCCCGTCCTCTTTTGTCGCCGTTGGAGCCTTCCTTGAAGACTACAATCGGTAATTATCGCCCTGTTTGTCTACCCATGTGTTGTCTCTATATCGCTCTCTATTTTTCTTAGGACTGTATGAATGATTTTATGAGTATTTTATCTTGTATGTAAGCCTATATTTTTCTGGAATAAATTTTAATTCTTTTACTTAATTAGAGTCCCTAATACTTTTAAGCATTAATTTCTGGACGTGGAATCCTGTATACACAGGTAAAAGATCCTGATTAAGCCAGGTGCCCACCTGACAATTCCCCATCCTCATTTTGAGGGCATTTTGGCTCACACGGGGGATTTCTTCCACCTCCCTCTCCCCCACTCTGGTGCTTTGCAGCCAGCAGCTCCATCCGTCCCCCACCTCCCCAGCCAATTCCATGTGGCTTCCTCCACCTCTGCCTTTTGCTTCTCCGCCTCCCTCCTCTCCATCTTCTGCTTTTGCTGCTGGAGTGCAAAGTGCCCTGCTCAGTTCTCCCAGCTCCAGCTGCCACTGATGACACTTCACCAGCTCAGCCATGGCAAAAAGAAACAGAAAAAAAGCAGATTGCACCCCCAGAGGACCCCTCTGGGAGTCAGGGGGCCCTGCCTGTAAGTCAGGGGGCAGTGCCCCTACAGGCCCCCCTTGTCATGGGTGCTGGGGGCCCTGCAGAAGAAGCCGAGCCTGCAGACGAAACTGTGCCCCTGCCACCTGCACCAGTGCCCCTGCCTCCTGCTGGAGAAGATCCAAGCCCCCCTGCCTCGCCCTCTCGGGTGGCTCATGTGCGTGACCTTCGTCAGGACCTCAGGGATCGGAGGAGGGTGGCACGCTCACAAGCAAGACGCGCCCTGAGTTTTGAAAGGATTCTGGCCCTTCTAGGAGTGAGGGTGCTTGAGTCCCAGCAGGATCCTGGCTGCCCTCTGAATCAGCAATTAGCCCAAATGGGCAACAGACAGCAGAGGGCTATATAGCTGTAGGCTTTGAGAGAAGGCTTTGTGGAAGCAACTAGTCATCTACCTGACGTCCTAGCATCCACTTCGGCTCTTGACTTTGGACCTCCTGACCTTGGCTTGACTTCTGGACCCCCTGACTATGGCTTCTGAACCTCTGACCTACGATACCTGGACGACGATTTGGCTTTGGCACCTTGGACACTCTTGCTCACCAGTTACAGACCTTGGACTGCCCCTGGACTTCGCCTGGCCTGGCCCCAGCTCGTGACACCCCTGTGGCTACAGGCCTGCCGCCTGGTGGTTTCTACTACTATAGATCTGTGATTCCTTACATACAGACCACCAAGGGGGCAATCTAGAGAGCATTTAGGACATTTGGGGATAAGTGGGTGGGGGCTTTTGTGGTTTTTGCCCTCACCTGGATGGGCCAGGCTAATCTCATCTCCTCAGACCCTGGAAGCTAAGCAGGGTCAGCCCTGATTAGTATTTGGATGGGAGACCACCAGCCCCGTCGCTAGGGGCCGCAGGGGGAGGGGGCCATGGAGAAGGGGAAATTGTGCAGGAGGCTGGTGTCAGCTCCTGCCACCGCTCTTGTATAATTTAGACCCCACCGATCAGCTGATTTCTGAGCCCTATAAATGGCATGGGAGGGGCAGCAGCTGCTCCTGGATGCCCCTCCCATGTGATTTAAATCATGCAGGAGGGAGGCAGCAGCCTGGGGGTGAGGGCCCCCCAAAAAAAAAATTGTCAGGGGGCCAGGCCCCGGGGGGCCCTGGTTAGCTATGGGCCTGGAGACCACCCAGGATGTCCAGGGTTGCTATGCAGACGCAGGCAATGGCCAATCACCCCTGTTTGTCTCTCTCCTTGAAAACCCTCCAGGTTTGCCAAATGTTAGCTGCAACTTGAAGGCACTTCTAGTCAACAGTGCCCTGACCTGGATAGCCCAGGCTATCCCAATCTCATCAGATCTTGGCTGCTAAGCAGAGCTGGGCCTGTTTCATACTTGGATGGGAGACCACCAAGGCAGAGGGAGGCCATGGCAAACCACCTCAGAACGTCTCTTGCCTTGAAAACCCCATGAGGGGTCACTATAAGTCAGCTGTGACTTGAAGTCACTTTCCATCACAGGGGCTTGGATTTATACCCTGCCCTTCACCCAGAGACAAATTTCGCACTAGACCTTTAATCCTGGTTTAGCCCTGTCCCCAAACTTGCATTCTGCACTAGAATCATAGAATCAGATAAACCAACTCTATGATTCCATTATTTTTGTGAAGAATGTCAGCTTGGGGACAGATAAACCAGGATTAAAGGTCTAGTACGAAACTGGTCAGAGTCTCAGAGCGGCTTACAACTTCCCTTCCTCTCCTCACAACAGGGATTTTGTGAGGTATTTGGGTTAAGAGAGCTCTGAGAGAACTGTGGCTGGCCCAAGGTCACTCATGCACACTCAGCCAGTATCATAATGCCCCTGTATAAATTGATGGTGCAGTCTCGTTTGGAATACTGTGTACAATTCTGGTCACTGCACCTCAAAAAGGATATTATAGCATTGGAAAAAGTACAGAAAAAGGCAACTAGAATGATTAAAGGTTTGGAACACTTTCCCAATGAAGAAAGGTTAAAACGCTTGGGGCTCTTTAGCTTGGAGAAACGTTGACTGCGGGGGTGACATGATAGAAGTTTACAAAATTATGCATGGGATGAAAAAAGTAGAGAAAGAAGTACTTTTCTTCCTTTCTCACAATACGAGAACTTGTGGGCATTCAATGAAATTGCTGAGCAGTTGGGTTAGAACTGATGAAAGGGAATACTTCTTCACCCAAAGGGTGATTAACATATAGAATTCACTGCCACAGGAGGTGGTGGCAGCTACAAGCGTAGTCAGCTTCAAGAGGGGATTGGATAAACATATGGAGCAGAGGTCCATACTATTAGCCACAGCATATTGTTGGAACTGTCTGGGGCAGTGATGCTCTGTATTCTTGGTGCTTGGGGCGAGGGGAGGGGTGCAAAGTGGAAGGGCTTCTAGCCCCACTTATGAATTTCCGGATGGCATTGGGGGGGGGGGGTTGGCCACTGTGTGACACAGAGTGTTGGACTGGATGGGCCACTGGCCTGATCCAACATGGCTTCTCTTATGTTCTTACCCCAATGTTCTTACTCCCTGTTCTCCATATTAGCGTCCGCTGCTCTTAACCACAACACCAAACTAGTGTCCTGCCCCCACGGATGGTCCTCCTGATGGCATTTGGGTTTTTTGGCCACTGTGTGACACAGTGGATGGGCCATTGGCCTGATCCAACATGGCTTCTCTTACGTACTTATGTTCTTAAACTGGCTCAGCAAACTGGATTTAGGATCTTTGGGTCATTCCTTGTGCCTTACGTGCCATGGCTTCTGACAGCTAAGGAGAGCTGTTTTTGTAGTGAATAATAGCCTCACCCTGAGGATCAAATCCCAGGTCCCCCAGACCTTTAAAAAAGTGGTAAACAGCTAACAGAAATCCAACCTAACTTTAAGGAGTTGGCTGCTGGCCTTCGGACATAAGGGTTTCATTGGATGTATGCCTGCATGTTGTGTATGTATATAATAAATATGCTATATAAACATTTAAATAATGCATGTCTGGAATGCTGTTTTTATGTCCTAATTTTTCACTTGGGGAACATTTGATAACGTTGCATACTCAGTGGGTGGTAGCAGACCGATTTTTACCAAGGTGGCCCAGGTTTGTGAGAAAGCCGTCTCTTTCTTCCATATGTCTCTACAGCAATGTTTCCCATTTGCAGGGTCGTGACCCGGTACCAGGCCATGGAAACCTCACTACTGGGTCACAAGAAAAGCCAAAGCTAGCCCCGCCCCATCTCTGTGTTGTGCAGAGAGGAGCTGGGCTGCCTCTCCTTCTTTCTCCCCCGCTCCCAGTGTTTGAGAGAAAAGCTGGCATCCATTGGCATTTTAGACCCATGAAGTGTTCTTCAAGGTATGAGCTTTCATGTGTCTTGCAGTATGTTCTTTTGGGGAGATTTCCCTGGGATGCCTGGGCGGCAAAGAAGGGTGTGTGTGTTTTTTTCAGCCAGGAGGGGCGGGGAGTGGGCATTCCAGTAGCTGTTTTTTTTTTAACCAAACGACCTCTGGGCAGAATTTTTGCTGACTGGGGTCATCTGATGGTGAGGAAGGGGGTTTTTTTCCCTTTGTCCCCCCCTTTTTCTTTCCCTGCAAGTGATGCTCTGTCTGTATTCTTGGTGCTGGGGGGGAGGAAGCAGCAGTGGGAGGGCTTCTAGTGCCCTGGCCCTACTGGAGGACATTCTGGTGCTTTTGGGGCATTGTATGAGGGAATTTTGGACTGGACAGAATAGCTGAATGAAACTTTTCTGTTCGTCATACTGTTGTTGCAGACATAGGAGCTCTGCCAATGAAAAGTTGGCACCCCCAGTTGTAGCCAGGTGGCCTTCTATGAGATTTCTGTGTGAGTGAGAGTAAGAGGTGTGGGGCAGAAAGAGATTATTGGAGATTACTGTGGTATATCTCAACAGCACTGGAAGAGATGGTACTATGAACCTGGCACCATTTTACTGGTCCTGCTTTTAACAGCTGTCTGACACCAAAATTAAACACCTCCTGTAGATATTAAAAAGGATGAAAGTAGTTCACTTGGCTAAGTATCTGCACAACAGGTTTCTTTTAAAGGTGTGGGAAACACCACCAGTAAAAAGCTGCAAGCCCCTCATAAATATCCTTTTTTGGGATAACTGCAGGAAGCTTGTATGAACTTCATATAACTTGAAATTAATTCATTCATTGCAGTACAATTCTCTGCTGCCTTTCACAGCAATTTCCCAGTGTTTCAACCAAAGAAAAGTATGAAAAATAGCTGTAAAAAGCTTGGTCGTAGCTTGAGGCAGGGTTCTAGTAGTAGCAGCTGAGGGAAGGCCTACTAAATGTGTCAGCATATTTTGAGGTAGAGCAACTGCCAGGGCCCAGTGTGGGTGGCATTTCCGATGGCAATGGCAATAGCACTACCAATTGCATACACTGGCCAGTGCTGTTGAGGAAGGGATGTGTAGCTAGTGCAGGCAATTGAACATGGGCATTAGGAGTGCTTGCAAGCGGGAGAAAAATACACAAACAGAGAGGTGCATGCAGGTGTAGGGGTGAAAAGAGAGGACCGCCTACTTTCCACCCCCATTTTTGCTCAGCATGAGTTTCAGAGAGATTTTTCTGAAAATGAATTTACTTCCAAAGAAGAAGCGGATTTGGGGGAGTACCCTGGAAGTGACATCACAGGAAAAGGTGGAGTTTTGGTTCAGTGTGTCCCGGAAGTGACATCACTTGGTCCTTGACACCACAGGAAATGACATCATTTCTGTCTCCCAGCTCCACCCCCAAAAGTCTCCTGGCTCCACCCCCAAATTTTAGTGGGCCACGAAGGAGAAGTGTAAAAATAACTGGGCAACGGGAAAGAAAAGTTTGGGAAACCCTGCTCTACAGTGAAGACTGCTTCTTCTGCAAGATTGTGCATTTTCCTTCATTCACAGGATAGGGGAGATTTGTCTGGCAGTAGTATGTGCGAAAAGGATCTAGGGGTCTTAGTGGACCATACACTGAGCATGAGCCAGCAGTGTGATGTGGTAGCTAAAAAGGCCAATGTGATTTTGGGCTGTATCAACAGAAATATAGCATCCAGATCACGCAAAGTGATGGTATTGCTTTACTCTGCTCTGGTTAGACCTCACCTAGAATATTGTGTTAAACTTTGGGCAACACATTTTAAGAAGGATATAGACAAGCTGGAATGGGTCCAGAGGAGGGCGACAAAGATGGTGAGCGGTCTGGAGATCAAGTGCTATGAGGAAAGGTTA
The DNA here is from genome assembly GCF_032191835.1 of Heteronotia binoei. Classification (NCBI taxonomy): domain Eukaryota; kingdom Metazoa; phylum Chordata; class Lepidosauria; order Squamata; family Gekkonidae; genus Heteronotia; species Heteronotia binoei. The sequence goes on from NC_083223.1 coordinate 259,516,656, forward strand.
AAAGTGCTGGGTATGTTTAGCATGGAGAGGAAACATCTGAGAAGTGATATGATCACCATCCTCAAGTACTTGAAGGGCTGGCATATAGAGGATGGTGCAGAGTTGTTTTCTATAGTCCCAGAAGGTCAGACCAGAACCACCAGGATGAAATTAAATCAAAAGAGTTTCCGGCTCAACATTAGGAAGAACTTCCTGACGGTTAGAGCGATTCCTCAGTGGAACAGGCTTCCTCGAGAGGTAGTGGGCTCTCCTTCCTTGGAGGTTTTTAATCAGAGGCTGGATGGCCATCTGACAGGAATGTTGATCTGTGAACTTAGGCAGATCATGGGAAAGAGGGCAGGAAGGGTTGCATTGTATCAGTGCTTAGTTCTTGTGGCCTTTCTTGCACCCTCAGGAAAATGCTACTCACCACTTTGGGGTCAAGGAGCAATTTTTCTCCAGGCCAGTTTGGCCAGGGATCCTGGAGGGGTGTTTTTTTCTGCTATCTTCTGGGTGTGGAGGAGGTGTCATTGTGGGGGCGGGGAGGTATTTGAGGGTTTCCTGCATTGTGCAGGGGGTTGGACTAGATGATCCTGGAGGTCCCTTCCAACTCTATGATTCCTAGTGCCAGTTGTATTTTCTGCAAGGGACAGATCCTTTTGCCACAAGTTCCTGCTCTACCCAAGAAGTGGGTACATCACATGGGCAAATTATGTATTTGTTATGTACTGGACTTTATGTTTGGCGGGAGGCTTTCACGCACCCGGGCAACCGCGGGAATGCTTGGGATATATTCTGAGTTCTGGACTCTAAAAGGGAACCAATGAGCAGTTATGGCACGAAGCTTGACTGCCGTGATTTGGTATGGGAATTTGGGTGGTTCTGGGACATGCATATAAGCAGGGTCATGGCCAATGTTCCTTCTAAACTGCAGAGTCTTGTGAGCAAAAATTCTACTTTGTGAGCTACTGGCATTAAGTTGTGAGCTCTGGGGCCATTTTTCCTGAGCTAAGACAAAAATGTGTGAGCTGGAGGCTAAAAATCTATGAGCTAGCTCACGCTAACTCAGCTTAGAGGGAACACTGGTCATGGCCATGCCATTTTGTCTTGTTATGAAGCTAGTAATAAAGCACATTCCTGTTGAACAATAATGCATCGAACCCAGTATTTTACATTCTTCACAGGAAAGGGACATTCATTACAAACGTCATGTTGGAAAGCAAAATCCACTGAAGGGCAGTTCTAACGGAGGATATATCTCCTAATCTGTTATCTCTGGGAAATGATTGTGTGTCCCAAACCTACTATGCTTACTTTCGTGGGCAGAGACAAGTTATTTGATTTGTATATTTTTATTCCACTTTTCTTCCCAGTAGGGACTCACAGTAGCTAACTACAGCATTCCAGACTCTTACCTGGGAGAATCGGGTTTGATTCCCCACTCCTCCACTTGCACCTGCTGGAATGGCCTTGGGTTAGCCATAGCTCTCGTAGGAGTTGTCCTTGAAAGGGCAGCTGCTGTGAGAGCTCTCTCAGCCCCACCCACCTCACACGGTGTCTGTTGTGGGGGAAGAAGATATAGGAGATTGTAAGCTGCTCTGAGTCTCTGAGGTAGCATTTAGCTGAGGGAGGCTGACTGGTCCAAGGTCATTCAGTAAACTTTCACAGCAGAGAGAGGATTTGAACCCAGAGTTTCCTAAATCCCAGCTCGACACTCTAACCCTAACATGACAGACAGATCGAGATTGGTAGCTTTGTTAGTTTGTCTGTAGCGGTAGAAAAGAGCAAGAGCCCAGGAGCACCTTAAAGACTGAGACCAATTTCCCACTCACCTTACGCCACTCTCACATTCCTCTTCTCAGCGGGGCTTCCTTCTGATTTCACACTATCTGCCTGGGGCTGACTAGGGTTGGCTTTTTCGTGCAGCAAACAGAAACTGGTTTTTAGAGGTTTCTGTTTGCGGCGCAAAAAAGCTGACGCTAGCTGCAGCCCCAGGGCAGATAGCATGAAATTGGAAGGAAGCCCCACTGAGAAGAGGAATGTGAGAGTGGCGTAAGGTGAGTGGGAAATTGGTCTGACAAAATTTGTGGCAGGAGAGGAGCTCTCGTGAGTCACTGCTCACCACTTCAGATACATGGCACTATATCTGCCAGAGAGAAATATGCACTATTTGTTTAGCTGAAATTTTGCATGTGTACTGTATGACCTTTAGAAACATTTCTGTTTTCCCCGTTTATCAGTACTTTTCTTTCGTTGGCTCCTTTCCTTTGTTTGTTTTTATTGGCTTCTAATTGTTCTGCATGCATGGAAGTGGAACATAGGAGCCAAGGGATTGAGTTGTAAACCAGAAGGTCACGGGTTCAAATCTTGCCTCTGACACAAACTCACCCGCTGGCCTTTGGCAACTGTTCTCTCTCAGTTCTCCATCTGTAAACTGAGAAGATCAGTATTGACCTACCTTGCAAGGCTGCTGTAAGCCTTATTGTGCCAACCTATACGGAATGCTTTGCTCACACAGTGCAAAATACTGCATATTCTTTTTGCCTATGTGTATGGCAATTACAGTTCAAAAACTAATAATGTTTGCATTCATACAGCACTTTCAGCCAGGTTGCCAACTCTGAATTTGGGGAGTTCCTGGAGATTTGGGACTGGATACTAGGGAGAGCAGAGGGGAAGGTCTTCCGCTGAGTAGAATGCCATAGAGTCATATGAACATATGAAGCTGCCTTATACTGAATTAGACCCTCAGTCCATCAAAGTCAGTATTGTCTACTCAAACTGGCAGTGGCTCCCCAGGGTCTCAAACTGAGGTTTTTCATGCCTATTTGCCTGGATCCTTTTTAGTTGCCTGCACCCTTTTTAGTTGGAGATGCCAGGGATTGAACCTGGGACCTTCTGCTTACCAAGCAAATGCTCTACCACTGAGCCACTGTCCCTCCCCACCAAAGTCCACCCTCCAAAGCAGTCATGTTCTCCAGGGGAACTGATCTTTTTTGTCCAGAGATCAGTTGTAATTCCGGGAGATCTCTGGGCTGCATCTGGAGGTTGGCAGCCTTACTTTCAGCATTCAGATCATGTGACCCCAAAGATCTGTACACACAGCCCTTCCCCACATGAACCGAATGTGCAGAGGGAGACCAAGCAGGAGCACTCTAATCCCTCTCTGTGTGATTATGAGAGTCCCTAGCTTGGGAGCACAGTGCCTTTGCACAGCATCCACAATCACAGGGAAGGGAGTAGGATTGCCAACCTCCAGGTGCTGGCTGGAGACCTCTTGGGATTACAACTGATATCCAGACTGCAGAGATCAGTTCCAATGGCTGCTTTGAAAGGTGGATTCTATGGCATTCTACCCCACTGAAGTGAAGTCCCCCTCTTCTCCAAGCCCTAGCCTTCTCAGGTTCCAAATCTTCAAGTACTTCCCATAGAACCACAAGAGTTGGAAGGGACGCCCAACATCATCTAGTCCAACCCCTGCACAATGCAGGGAATTCACAAATACCTCTCCCTAAATTCACAGGATCTTCATTGCTGTCAGATGGCCACCTAGCCTCTGATTAAAAATCTCCAGGGAAGGAGAGCCCACCACCTCCCAAGGAAGCCTGTTCCACTGAGAAACTGCTTTAACCGTCAGGAAGTTCTTCCTAATGTTGAGCCAGAAACTCTTCTGATTTATTTTCAATCTGTTAGTTCTGGTTCAACCTTCTGGGGCCACAGAAAACAATTCTACACCATCCTCAATATGACAGCTCTTCAACTACTTGAAGATGATGATCCCAACATGGCACTAGCAATCGTAGGGCAGGGGGGAGTGTATGTGTGGATGTTTCCTCCGCAGTTCATTGGACTTGGCAATCACACAGAGGTGAGGGGCTGAGCCAGCATGTTCATGCCCTCTGCTCCTCCCCACAGGTTTAGCGAACACAGGGAAGGGTCATGTACAGAAGGAGGCACTGTCTTATTGTTACAAAAGCCCAGTCAATGCAGTTGCCAACCTTCAGGTTGGACTGGGAGATCTCCCGGAATTACAACCGATTTCCAGACAAGAAATGGCCGCTTTGGAAGGTGGATTCTCTGGCATTACACCCCACCGAGGCTTCTCTCACTACCCTCCCCAGATTCTGCTCCCAAATCTCCAGGGATTTCCAAACCTGGAGCTGGCAATCCTCCCTGTAAGGTAGGCCCAGGGGTGGAATTCTAGCAGGAGCTCCTTTGCATATTAGGCCACACACCCCTGATGTAGCCAATCCTCCAAGAGCTCTTGGAGGATTGGCTACATCAGGGGTGTGTGGCCTAATATGCAAAGGAGCTCCTGCTAGAATTCCACCCCTGGGTAGGCCAGTCTTGTTATCTCCAGATTGCAGATGTGGGGAGCTCAGGCAGAGAGAGATGTATTTCAGCAACAAAAGGAGCTAGAGAAAACTTCTTTCAATGAAAGCTGGGGATTCAGTTAAACTGACACACAAGTTGTTATATCACTATAACAACATTCATTTGCCAAGGAGAAATTCCCTGGTGTGTGTGGGGGGGGATGACTTTTGCCCCAGGCAGGGAAACTACAGGTATAACCTGCTATTTGTAATCCCTGTCACTGCTGCACTGTTATGTGTCAGACATAGGAGCAAAGGAGAAATAGTATAAACTTGTTCTCATGTGGAAAACACCAGGATCTTGCCTGGTTTCGGAGAGGTTATCATTGATTACTGCAATTGTGGTTGCCCACTGTGCTGTTCTTGATTATGTTTGAATTTAAACATAATATTGGCCACATTCGGATGTCAAATGTCATACTTCATGCTGTTGACTCCAGTTTGCCACAGTGGGAAGGAATGTAGCTTGTCTATCATGCCCGGGCAGCCCCCTCTCTTTTCCTCCCTCCCTTTTTGCACAGAGCACAACATCAGACCCCAGCCAGGGCTGAATCTCAGTTTGTGGGGGACAAACAAACTCCAGTTTGCCCAGGTGCCTGCATTCAGAAGAGGAAGATATTGGACTTATATCCCGCCCTATAGTCTGAATCTCAGAGCGGTCACAATCTCCTTTTACCTTTCTCCCCACAACAGACACCCCGTGAGGTGGGTGGGGCTGAGAGAGCTCTCACAGAAGCTGCCCTTTCAAGGACAACTCCTGTGAGAACTATGACTGACCCAAGGCCATTTCAGCAGCTGCCAGTGGAGGAGTGGGGAATCAAACCCGGTTCTCCCAGATAAGAGTCCGCACACTTAACCACTACCAGGGCTTTTAAAGTTTTTTTAAAAGCCCTGCAGGAACTCATTTGCATATTAGGCCACACCCCCTGACACCAAGCCAGCCGGAACTGCGTTCCTTTGCGTTCCTGCTAAAAGAAAGAAAAAAAAAGCCCTGACCGCTACACTAAACTGCCTCTCAAGCAGGTTATACATCTAGCAGGTTAGATGTCACAGGGAACTCAAGCTGGTTTTCAACTGAGTTGGTGTAAGAAGGGAGAGGGGGAGGAATAAGGGAAGTATACAGGCTGAGTGGACAAGCCATGTTTATGCCCACTGCAGCAAACAGGCACAGTTTGTGGCTTAACATGTCTGAACGCAATCAGTGTCACATCCTGGACTTAGGTCAAGATGAGATAGCTGTGTTAGTCTGCCTAGCGATAGAAAACAGCAAGAGTCCAGCAGCACCTTAAAGACTGACGGGATTTGTGGCAGGGTAAGAGCTTCCATGGGCCTGGTGTGACTTTGTCCATGGGGTCGCACAGAGTCGGACTCGACTGTGCGGCTGAACAACAACAACAAGAGCTTTCATGAGTCACTGCTCACTTCTTCAGATACAGCTAGAATCTTGGACTAGGATTTCCTGGCCCTTTGACTTTCCAACTTCCCCTTAATGCAGTGTCATACATATATATTTGAAGGACTGTCTTCTCCTAAATGATTCTGCCCAGGAATTAAGGTCACAAGGAGAGTCTCTCCTGACTGACCCATCGATCAAAGAAGCTTGCTTGGTGGGTGCACAAGGCAGCTTTTTATGTGGCAGCCCCACAATTATGGAACAACCTCCCCAGGGAGGAACATGGGAATGGGAGGTGTTTTCTGTGCACAGAGTGGCAGGATTGTATTCTGTCTTAAGAGAACATGAGAAGCCATGTTGGATCAGGCCAGTGGCCCATCCAGTCCAACACTCTGTGTCACACAGTGGCCAAAAAACCAGGTGCCATCAGGAGGTCCATCAGTGGGACCAGGACACTAGAAGTCCTCACACTGTTGTCCCTCCCAAGCATCAAGAATACAGAGCATCACTGCCCCAGACAGAGAGTTCCATCTATATTCTCTGGCTAATAGCCACTGATGGACCTCTGCTCCATATGTTTATCCAATTGAGGACCAACACCTGTTGGAAGGCTCTTTCTATCAAGTGTCAGCTTCCCCAACCTCCTTGTGATGATCAAGGCTGCAGAGATCTAGCCCATAGTAAGGCACCAGCCAATACGCTATCACACTATCGCTCTGAGTTCTTCCCCGCAGCCCCTTTCCACCTGTAGAGAGTTCATTCCCAAGGTTACAGCAGCTGCATGCAGAGGAATTGCTGCATGGACTGAGAAGGGTTGGAATGAGAAGGGGAGGGACGGTGGCTCAGTGGTAGAGCATCTGCTTGGGAAGCAGAAGGTCCCAGGTTCAATCCCCGGCATCTCCAAAAAAGGGTCCAGGCAAATAGGTGTGAAAAACCTCAGCTTGAGACCCTGGAGAGCCGCTGCCAGTCTGAGAAGATAATACTGACTTTGATGGACCAAAGGTCTGATTCAGTATAAGGCAGCTTCGTATGTTCAAAGAAGAAGGAAAATCACTGTCCATCACAAAGCCCAGATCCACTCTGGAAACAGGGTTGATTTCATCCCCTAGTCTCTTCTGACTCCAGCCCACTGATGGGTGTGTCTGTTCCTTTGCACACATTGTGTGACCCTGGAAACTATCTTCCCAGGAATCAGAAGGGGCAGCAGGAACAGAGAGGAATATGGGGAAAGTTCCGTATGTGGACCTCCACCCCTCCCCAGCACACCCCCAGCGCCACTATTTAAACACCACTTAGAAGGATCAGGTTGTAGGTGGCATGGAAGCCCCTGGCCTTGAAGCCCCTGAAGAGCCACTTATCAGTTAGAGTGGACAACGCTGACCTTCGGTAGACACACAGACCTTGATAATCTGTCTCAGTACAAGACAGCTTCCTATGTGCCCTGACCAGGCTAACCCGATCTCATCAGGTCTCGGAAGCTAAGCAGGGTCAGCCTCAGCTAGTAAATGGATGGCTACCTCCAAGGAATACCAGGGTTGTGGCACAGACAGGCGATAGCAAACCACCTCTGAAATGTCTCTTGCCTTAAAAAAAAACCCAAGTCCAGCTCGCCCCCTAGTGGTGCATAATGCTAAAAGAGCTAGACTATTTGCCTGCCAGACAATCTTAGTTTAAGTTTAATTCGATTTTATACCCTGCCCTCCCCGCCGAGGCAGGCTCAGGGCAGCTTACATCAAAATCACAGTACACTATGATCGCAATCATAAAATCAGTAAAACCATTAAGCAATAGAAGTTAAAACAATATACAGTTGGTGCTAACAAATTAGATGTTACTCATATTCTCAGGACGACAGTCGTTCCAGAATTCTCCTACGGTCGACTGAACGCTTGCCGGAAGAGAACGGTCTTACAGGCCTTGCGGAACTGAGTGAGGTCCCACAAGGCCCTAACCTCTTCCGGCAGTTGATTCCACCAGGAGGGGGCTGCCACTGAAAAGGCCCGATCCCTGGTGGCCGACAGTCTCACCTCCTTCAGCCCAGGGATCACTAGGAGATGTTGAGATCCAGATCTTAGTACTCTCTGGGGAACGTGTGGGGACAGACGGTCCCTCAGGTAAACGGATCTCCTTAGGATCTCCTGGCTATACTACACACACAAGGCCATACAATTATTATTATTATTATTATTATTATCTTCCTATGTTAATCACAACATCACAAATGTGTTATATGGTTTAGCAGAGGGGTGTCAAATGTGCAGCCCCCAGGCTCCTGTCAAGCAAGTCTGCTTCCTCCTCCCTTCTCTCTTGCTTGTTTCTGCATAACAGCTTGCTTTGCCAGGATTTCACAACGGCACAAAAGCTACAGAGCAAAGCCACCATTTTCCCCATTGGCTAAGGCTCCTCTCTTGGGGGAGAAGTGCGGGGAGGGGGGGAGGGAGAGCTTGCTTTGATACTGACCACAATATTGCAAGAGGGCTAATACTTTAAGCATGTTTTAAGTTTTTTTTTTAAATCTTTAATTGTGTTTGTCTGCATCCTTTATAAGTTTATCTCTCTGCGACATGGGATTACGTTTTATGACACACGTGGCCCAGCCCAGCAAGGACCCATTTATGTCAGATCCGGCCCTCATAACAAATAATGATAAGATATTGGATTTATATCCCGCCCTATACTCTGAATCTCAGAGTCTCAGAGCGGTCACAATCTCCTTTACCTCTCCCCACCCCCCACAACAGACACCCTGTGAGGTAGGTGGGGCTGAGAGAGCTCTTATAGCAGCTGCCCTTTCAAGGACAACTCCTACAAGAGCTGTGGGTGACCCAAGGCCATTCCAGCACGTGCGAGTGGAGGAGGGGGGAATCAAACCCGGTTCTCCCAGATAAGAGTCTGCGCACTTAACCACTACACCAAACTGGCTCTCAAAATGAATTTGACACCCCTGGTTTAGTATGTAGCGGGATGGTCTACGCTGTCCTAATCTCATCACATCATGGATGGGAGGCCACCAAGGAAGTCCAGGGTTGCTACCCAGAGGCAGGCAATGGCAAACCACCTCTGACATCTCTTGGGGCTGTCATAAGTCCACTGTGACGCGATGGCCCTTTCCATTACAATTTCAAAACGACAAATTCATTCATCACCATAAATGCCAACCCACTGGAGACCTTGATCATCTTGCTCGGTACTAGGCAGCTTCCTACGATCACGTGTGCATGGAATGTCAACATCATAAATGCCTTACCTAGTTTTGTATGCTTTATTTAATGATGACAAATTTATTAATAACCACATGAATGCCAGTTCACCCAATAAGCAGAGAGGTTTCATGTTGGACTCTGTGAGCCACTGCCCTGGAGGTCAAAGTTGGGACTGGTACTAGTTTGTCCACTGACCTTATGTGATAGGAACCAACAGACCTTTTTTTGTAGCCGGAACTCCTTTGCATATTAGGCCACACACCCCTGATGTAGCCAATCCTCCTGGAGCTTACAGTAGGCCCTGTACTAAGAGCCCTCTAAACTCTTGGAGGTTTGGCTACATCAGGGGGGCGTGACCAAGGGGTGGAGTTCTAGCAGGACCTCCTTTGCATATTAGGCCACACACCCTTGATGTAGCCAATCCTTCAAGAGCTTACAGGGCTCTTCTTACAGGGCCTACTGTAAGCTCCAGGAGGATTGGCTACATCAGAGGTGTGTGGTGTAATATGCAAAGGAGTTCCTGCAACAAAAAAAGCCCTGGGAACCAATATGTTGGGACTCGTGTTGTGGGGAGTTCCAGGACTAGTTTGCCCGCATTCTGTACCCCTGGCTATGACCACACCCTCGCCATGCCCCCTCCCCAGTTCTTACCTTCCCCAGATGGATGGGTTGGATCAGCCTCAGGATGCATCATCTGCAAACAGATCAGAAAGAGAACTGGGTCAGAAATAAGAGGGCTAATTCCCACCTGCTATGTAAAGTCCAGCTTGCAGCTTTTCCTGATCTTCTTTCTTGGGGCCAGCTAAAAAAAATGATACATGCTTCTAGCCATGCTGTGGGGGGAAGGGGAGGGTAGGTATTTGTGAATGTCCTACATTGTGCAAGGGGTTGGACTAGATGACCCTGGAGGACCCTTCCAATTCTGTGATCTCCCCTCCCCCATGACCAGTACAGGCAGACATAGCTGGGGCACGCAAGCAGTTGTGGGAATCTTACTGTAGCAGCAGGATAATAATTGTGAGTTGGGTGTGAGCAAGGCTTTTTTTGTCACAGGAATTCCTTTGCATATTAGGCCACGCCCCTCTGATGTAGCCAATCCTCCAAGAGCTTACAGGATTCTTAGTACAGGGCCTCCTGTAAGCTCCATGAGGACTGGCTACATCAGAGATGTGTGGCCTAATATGCAAAGGAATTCCTGCTACAAGAAAAGCCCTGGGTGTGAGGGAGATGAAAAATCCATGTGCAAAATAGGTGGGTGTGAGGCGGCCTCAGGCGGGAGGATTGCACAACGGGAGGTGGTGTACATTTGTGAGGAGAGGACCGTGAAACCCACCATCACCAGAAAGGCACTGTTGTGAATCCACACTGAACGAGCAGAGTTTGTATACATCTGTTACGTGCTGTCAAGTCTCCTCAGACTTGAGGCAGCCCTACGAATCGATAACTTCCCAAACGTCCTGTTGTTAACAGCCTCGCTCGGGTCTTGCAAACAGAGGACCATGGTTTCTTTGACGGAGTCCCTCCATTTCAGGTTGGGTCTTCTTCTTTTTCCTGCCGCCTTCATAGTTGGGTTAGAAAAAGAAAAGAACCCAGTTTTGGACCAAATTAAACCAAATGACGTACCCTGACCTGGATGGCCCAGGCTAGCCTGTTCTCGTTCAATTTCGAAAGCTAAGCCGGGTCGGCCTTGGTTTGAATTGTCGGGGAGGGACTACAAAGATAGTCTAGGGTTGCTACGATGGCAAACCTTTGCCTCGTGCCTTGAAAACCCTACGGAGTTGCCGTAAGTGGGCTGTGATTTGACGGCACTGTACATGGGCGCCCGTAAATGATGTAAATTGGACTCATTTGCACGACATATCTGATTTTAGAGAATTTATTCAGGTTTTCAGAACTATTTTGCATAATGTATGTTTGCGTCCGCCAGTTATGAGGAAAGCCGAGGAGGAAGCGGGGCACTTTGAGATCTTCCTTCTTGACCACGAGGAGTCTAGTCAGTCACTCCCGCTAGAGTAGGTTCACGGTGAGTGTTTTGGTCTAAGGAGACATGGGTTCAAATTGCTGTGGAGGTCACTAGGCGACATTTGGCTTGTCATTATGTCAAAAGTTTGTTGAAAAGACTGATTTTTTCCCCCCGCTATCAAGTCGCAGCTGAGTTCTGGCCACTCATAGATTTTTCAGGGCAAGAGACATTCACCGGTGGTTTGCTGTTGCTTGCCTCTGCGTCGCAACCTTGGACTTCCTTGGTGGTCTCCCATCCGAGTACTAACCAGGGCTAAACTTTCTTAGCACCAAAGATTTGACAAGGTCAGGTTAGCCTGGGCGGGGAGGAATTATACCACTGGAATTCCTTGGAGAAGGCAGAATTAAAATCTAATTAATAAACAAGCCCAGCTTCTAAGCAGACATTGCCCACATGTCTTTATGCAGAAGTCAGCAAACCTAAGGACTAGAAACGTGTTCTCTTTAAAAAGCAGAGATGTTCGGGGAGCTGGATTGGTCTCTGATCCAGTTTTCTGTGCCCATTTAGAATTAAGACAGACTCACTTCTCAGGGGAGCCAGAGAAAGAGGGAAGAAACCTTGCCGAGGCAAAAGCCTGGACAATCCAAACAGAAATCTCTCCCCAAATTCTCTATCCCTTTGAACTACCCCTCCCCTAGGAATTGCTCAGATTTTTATGATAAGGGCATAAAGAGCTCTGCTGGCTGGATCAGACCGTCCAGTCCCGCATCCTGTTTCCAGCCAGATGCCTCTGGAAGTTCATAAACAAAACGTGAAACCGAGGGCTGTTTCCCCATACCCACCCACCCAGTTTATCTGCCTGTACATGGGGCTTGCTTTTTCCTAAGGATCTCTCCAAGTCTCTTCTTAAAGACCTCGAGCTTTGTGGCTGCGACCACTGCCTTGTGGTAACGCATTCCACAAGCGGTTCGTGTATCGCGTGCGGAGGGCATTCTCCCCCCACCCCAAACACACACTACCACTGAGCGATCCCACAAGGGGGGCAGAGGAAACCCAGGCTGCCAGGAAAAAAGCATCTGGACTCTGGGAGCGCATGGACGTTCTCCAAGGCATGTTGCACCGCTGATTCGCTGGTGCGTGTTTCATGAGCCAGGAAAGCACAGCTGGGTGACCCTCAGGTGAACGACCTTTACTGAAAGTGAGCCCGCTGGTGGAGAGGGAGAGGTGTGACAGCAGTGGTGTTGAATCAGGGGATGAGTTCAGAAAGGACTGGTGCACCGCTGCGCATGCACGGGCTCACGCTCATGATGGAACACACAGGGAGAGAGGAGGCAGGGAAGGGACACCCGCTTGTCAGAAGCCACGTGGCAGCGACCTGCTGTCCTTGTGCAACGAACGTGCAACAGTAAACCTCTCTGGGTGGTGCTAACTGCAAGGGATGGGGCAAGGAACGATTGTAACCTGGTGGCTGCGACCCAGCTGTGACCTCAGAAGACCCTGGTTCGAATCTCTGCCATGCTTTGAGCTCACACAGGGGCCTGGATCAGGTCACTCGGATCTCCAGCCTCCTGTCTGCAACACTGTGTGGGGGTGTGTGGTAAGAATGCTGGCCTACCTTATAGGGCTGGTGTCTAGATGACCAGTTGTACAGGGAGTGCTTTATGCAACTATATCGGCGTAATACCGTAACCCGACCTTCTCTCGAAGGCCAGATCCACACTGATTTTCCAGCAGCTAAACCTTAAATGTCTTTAGCAACTATTGAAGGCAAATCTGGTGGGAAGGACAAAGACAGAAAGTGCTGGGAACATTTCAAGGGGAAAGAGAAGAGCAAGCATAGCAAATCAGATTAAAACCTGGGGATGAGAGGCAAGATTCAACCTGTTCAGCCAGCAGGGACAAAACATATGAAGCTGCCTTATACTGAATCAGACCCTCAGTCCATCAAAGTCAGTATTGTCTACTCAGACTGGCAGCGGCTCTCCAGGGTCTCAAGCTGAGGTTTTTCCCGCCTATTTGCCTGGACACTTCTTTTAGTGGAGATGCTAGGGATTGAACCTGGGACCTTCTGCTTTCCAAGCAGATGCTCTACCACTGAGCCACCGTTCCTCCCTAAAAGGGTGGCAACAATTCCTCTCTCTCTTTTTTGGCAAGGGCTCAACCCTGGGACACAGGAGGTAAAAGAGCATGGGCAGAAAGCATTTCTATTAGTTCCTTTTGGCTGCCAAGTTCAATGTCTCTAGGCAAATGGCCAGTTTTTTTTTGGGGGGGGGGGTGTCAGTTGTTATGCCCTCAAATGGGAAAGGGGGTGGGAGTGAATGCGCAAACAACTCCTGCCCACTGTCTAGAACCCCACAGACCCTGGGTGCAAAAAGAGGCGTGGCTAAAGAGTTAGAGGGCATGAATTCGAGGCAACAGATCTTTTCCAGGTTCTGCTTAAATCCTCTTTTAAGATACACCAGGCATTTGGGGAGGGGTATGGGGGGGGAGGTTGGTTACTCTGGGGCAGAGGTGGCCAGACTTGCTTAAGTAAGAGCCACACAGAATAAACATCCGATGTTTGAGAGCCACAAAGACAGGAAGGAGGGAAGGCAAATAGATGGGGAGAAGGAGAGGTGGAAAGAAAGCAACTTTTAGCGTTAAATGCCTTCTCCAAGCTGGCCGATAGGGTGGTGAGGGCTTTGAGAGCCACACATTATGTGTGAAAGAGCCACATGTGGCTCCCCAGCTGTAGTTTGGCCACCCCTGGCCCGAGGTAACTCCCAGATGGTGAAGGGCAGAGCAGCGCCCGCTGGCAACAAATGGGAGCTGCAGGAAGTTGGATCGGTGAATCATTCCAACTGGACGCCACTCCCCCCAGCCACCAGCGCCACCTTAGTTACCCACCCGGAGGGGCACCGACTGGTAAGCTGGGCACACCACTTGGGGCAAGGGAAGGAGCCACACCCCCTGGCCTGCCGCAGCCCCATCGGTCCTTCCACTCGCCCCCTCCCTCCCTGACGATGCCCTCTTCGTGCCACACTCGCCTGGCTACCAGCTGTGCCCTCTGCGGCTTCTCCCCACCGCGCCAATGCCCGCACCCCCCAGGCCTCCCGGTGCCAGCTGCACCTCGCTTCCGCTCCCATCGGGGGCGGGGAGGAGAGACGATGACCCCCCCCCCCCAGCCAGCTCCTTTACGCCCCACCCCACCCCGCGAAGCCGCCCGGAGCCAACTCCCACCCCCCTTGCGCGCGGTGCCCACCTACCGTGGCGGCGCAGCACAGGATCTGCAAGGTTGTGACCAGGAGCAGCTGAAGGGCACCGCAGGGGGCATTCATGGTGCCAAGGCGGGGGCGGCGGCGGCAAGCGGGCAGGCGTCCTCAGTGCTGGCGCCCCGCGGATCCGGGCAGCCCCCTCTCTCCGACCGCCGCCTCCTGGCACCCTGGCATTGTAATCCGGGCCCAGGGGGACACCCCCCCCTTTCCAGCCTCGTCTCGAACGCCAAGACACTTTGCCAAACTTTTGTGTTGTTGGGGTGGGTGTGTGTGTGTGTGTGAGTGTCCGCTGTCAGCAAAAAAAAATAAATCCTCAATCCATTGAAGGGGGGGGGGCAAAAATTATTCCCAAGATCACCTCCGAAGCGGCGGCAGCGATTCAGTTCCTGGGCAGTGCCCCCTAGGCAAGGGCATCGGTGCCCGCGGCTTCCCTCGCTGGTCTGTAATCCATGCCGGAGGACGTTGGGGGGGGGGGAGCGAGGTGGGGAGCGGAGGAGGCTGCAGGTGCGCCGGCGTCCCCCCCCTCCCTTGTGGCCGGTGTGCCAGGCGGGGCCGGGCAGGGAGAAGAAGAAGTCACCCGAGCAGCAGGCTCCGAGGGGGAGAGCGACAGACAGACAGAAGCTGGCTGGCCGAGAGCAGCCAGGGAGCCGAGCGGGCTCATGTGACCTCCCAATCCCACCCTGCGGAGGGGAGGGAGAGCCGGGCGGCTGCAAACAGCCAGGGGGGAGGCCACAGGGAGAGGAGGAGGAGGCGGCCTGCCGCCTTGGGGAACCGGGGAGGGGGCTGCTGAAGGGCTCTCCTCCGAGCCGTTGCTGCAGGCCAGCCCACCCACAGCCCCGGGGCTGCTCTTCCCAGCGCCTTGGCATGCAGAGGTAGACTGCCCTTGCGAGTGGAGGCTCTGCCTTAAGCATCAGGGATAACAGAAACAGGCCTTCCTCTAAAAGGCAAGGGGAACCCTCTGCTGGAAGTGATCCGAAGTCTGCCGAATATGCTGACTTTCAATAGTGACCGCCCAGAGGTGTTCAGAAGCTGAATAGGGAGGTAGTGTTCCTTCTAAGCTGAGTTAGTGTGAGCTAGCTCACAGATTTTTAGCCTCCAGCTCACAGATTTTTGCCTTGGCTCAGGAAAAATGGCCCCAGGGAAAACTAACCTACGCAGTCGCTCACAACTTTAATGTCAATAGCCCACAAAGTAGAATTTTTGCTCACAAGACACAGCTTAGAGGGGACATTGATGCAGACACTGTCCTTGAACATGGGGTCCATTTAGCATTCCAAGCTGACAGTTGTCCCCCAAGAGCCCCGCTGGATCAGACCAGGGCTCCATCTACGCCAGCCGATCCAACAGCCAATCAGAGAGTTCCCGAGAAGTCTCCAAAACAGGACTTAGAGGCAACAGCTCTTCATTGCTGTCTCCCCCTGTAGTTCATGGGCATATTGTCTCTGGACAAGGAGGTTCCGTTTAGACCTCCTGAATTTGCCTAAAACAGGAGGGAGAAATTATGTACGGTGCCCTGAACGCTACGGCAAAAACCAGGATATAAACATTTAAGTGGTAGACTAGCTCAAATTCTCTTTTAGCACAATTCTACGGCATCAGAACTTATGAACCCCAGGAACCCAAGATGCACTGCCTAGGCAACAGAAGCCGACTGCAGTAATAGTCCAGCATTATCTAGCCCAGGGGTGGCCAAACTTGCTTAATGTAAGAGCCGCATAGAATAAACATCAGATGTTTGAGATGCAAGATATGAATTTCAGATGAGAGCCACAAGATATGAACATCAGATGTTGGAGAGCCGCAAGACAGGAAGGCAAATAAATGGGGGAGGGAGAGGTGGAAAGAAAGCAACTTTAAATGCATTCTCCAAGTCACCAACTGGCATTTCTCTCTTTAAAGAGAGAAACGCCTTCTCCAAACAGGCCAACAGGGCAGTGGGGGCTTCAAGAGCCACACAATATATGTCAAAGAGCCATGGCTCCCAAGTCAGTTTGGCCACCCTTGATCTAGCCTTTTCTTTGGCATAGGCAATCCCCCTTCCTCCTTTTATCCTCACAACAAGCCTGCGAGGTACGCTGGGCTGTCCCAGGGTCATCCACTGAGCTTCAGGGCAGAGGAGGCATTTGCATCTCCTCAGTCCTTCTCTAATGCTACTGATCACTCCCAAGCAGGGCAGGATAGGTTGAGCCAGTAAAACACACTTGGGGCAATAATATTTGTAGGAGTTTCTAAAAGAGCAGCTTGCAGTCTGGCAGAGGGCCATCCCAGATCATTCTGCACCAGAGAGACAAAATCGGCAGAAACAGTTTAATTTGGGGGGGGGGGGGGAGACCCCACAAAACCCACCCTTCTTGTAGCATCTTTAAAGACTTAACAGATTGTGGCAGAAGTTCCTGCAGCCATAAATCTGTGGGTTTTTCAAGAGGCCGCAAGACTCCCCTTTTTTTTTTGTCTCTCGCTGCCAGCGAGTAACACAGCTACCCCTCTGGAATTCATTACCAGAAAGCTACTCTGTGCCCAGGGCTGGCACCGGTGCGCTTAGCTCCCCGGTCGCCTGCGGAAAAAGAATGCCCAGCTTCCAAAGCTTCTGTCCTCAGCAGGTCACAACTTCTGCCTGGCACCGATGCCAGCGAAGCGAGCCCCAGTTCAGTCTGGCACAGGAATCTCACTCGAGGGAAGGAAAGGTTGCCAGCGGAGTTCCATTCATACTGCAGCAGCTCAATCCTGATGGGCTGGAAACCAGACATCGGAAGCTGGTAGGAGCCTCTGGGGCAAGGGCTATGCGAAGACAACAGTGTCTTTGAACATATGCAGAGTGTCCACAAGGACTGCCTTGTGTGTGTGTGTATATATTTTTGGTTAAAATATTCCATTATCAGCTGAAGTGCACATAGCTTTCTGCAGCTGTTCCTTTGAGCAGGGGTCCTACTTCACAAGGGCAAATTTCCTCATCCTGGCCCAGGTGCGTATTTTTGCATGCACGCCTACTTCATACCTGTTGTGCCACTGGACTAGTTCTTCCATTAAACGACCCTGAGAAACCAAAACCACGCCTCGTACTTCTGGCTCTAGGAATATATTTATTGAGTTAATTTGTTCATTCATTCATTTATACCCGGGGTGGCTAAACTTGCTTGACTTAAGAGCCACATAGAATAAATGTCAGATGTCTGAGAGCCGCAAGACTTGAATGTCAGATGTTTGAGAGCCTCAAGACAAGGAAGGAAGGAAAGGGAGAGGTAGAAAGAAAGCAACTTTAAATGTATTCTCCAAGCTGCCAGCTGGCTTAGCTTGGAGAAGTAATTTAAAGAGACAAATGCCTTCTCCAAGCTGACCTATGGGGTGGTGGGGGCTTTGAGAGCCACACAATAGGTACAAATGAGCCACATGTGGCTCCCGAGCCGCAGTTCAGCCACCCCTGATTTATACTCTGTGTGACACAGAATGTTGGACTGGATGGGCCATTGGCCTGATCTAACATGGCTTCTCTTATGTTCTTATACTCTGCCTTTCTCAATGGAGACCCAAAGCAGGCTTCCATCATTCTCCTCTCTGCCGTTTTATCCCCACAACAACCCTGTGAGGTAGGCTAGGCTGAGTGTGTGACTGGCCCAAGGCCATCCAGTGGGGATTCGAACTCTAGTCTTCCAGATGCTAGTTCAACAGTCTTGGCCACAACACCACACTGGCGCTCTAGCTGGGACCTTCCTGTTTGGGGGCACAGATTCTGACGGACGTTTAAGCCCCAGCGCCTATCAGATCAGCAACAAAACATGGATGACAATTCTTCAGTGGCAAATGGAACCCAGCAAATTATCAGCTAAAGGTGTGGATGCAGTGAGATAGACATTCTAAGTCAAATCAGGAAGGGGAAGTCTGTACTCTATCCAGGTTGCCAAAGACCAACATCTTTTCTGGGTTTCTTTTTAAATGAACACCCTCCCCATCGTTTGCTTCCATCCCCTTTGTCAACTCCAAAACATTTCTTCATTGGCAGCTCAAAGTCATGTCGTGCGATCACACCTGGGGAAATCGAGCTACGTCCTTCAACAAGACCATGTCCATCTGGTGGGAAAGTGCTTCCTCAATCAGCCAGCAGGGGGCATTGGCAGTATAGCGCACAGAGAGATGGCTATGCGCAGGTTTCACACGTTACAGAGGCCATCAGGGGCTTGACGTAAGCATATATTCAGCAGTAGACCACAGCTGCACATGAACAGCTAGCAGGTCAAGGGGAACAGCTCCAGTTAAACACAATTTGAGTCCAGTGGCACCTTTAAGACAACAAAAGTTTTATTCAAGGTATAAGCTCTCATGTGCATGCACACAAAAGCTTATACCTTGAATAAAACTTTGTCGGTCTTAAAGGTGCCACTGGACTTAAACTTGGTTCTGCTGTTTCAGACGAACATGGCTACCCGCCTGAATATAGCTCCAGTTAAGCTCTGCTTTTCAGCCTGATGTTCTAACTTTCCTCTTGCGGGGAGCTTCTGAAATATGCACAGAGGAAAGCCTTCTAGCAAGCAAACCCCCACATGAGGGTCACTTTCTTTTCTGGACGTTTGCACGGGCTGGACAGGTGCTGGGTCACGCGCCTCCCTTCACACAGATTAATTTTATTTACTTCGACAATGTATTTATTTACTTAATTTATAACCCACCTTTCCCCCCAAATGGGACCCAAGGTGTCTTACGTTGTTCTCTCCTCCATCTTATCCTCACAACAACCCTGGGAGGTAGGTTACGCTGGAGTGTGGGACTGGTCACTCAGAAAGCTTCTAGGGAAGGGTGGTGATTTGAACCTGAGTCTCCGGATCCTAGTCTGACACTTAACCACTGCACCAGGGGTGGCCAAACTGCAATTTGGGAGCCACATGTGGCTCTTTTACACATATTGTGTGGCTCTCCAAGCCCACACCGCCCCATCTTGGAGAAGGCATTTCTCTCTTTAAACAACTTCTCTAAGCTAAACCAGTCAGTGACTTGGGAGATACATTTAAAGTTGCTTTATCTCCACCTCTCTCTCTTTCCCCCTTCCCCATCTATTTGCCTTCCTTCCTTCCTTGCAGCTCTCAAACACCTGACATTCATGTCTTGCGGCTCTCAAACATCTGACATTCATTCTATGTGTCTCTTACATTAAGCAAGTTTGGCCACCCCTGCACTATACCATGCTGGGCCTACTTCTGTGTTCTGGGCATTTTTTCAACATATTTGTCCCCTTTTCCCTTCTCCGTCACGCTTTTCTGTTTCCAATCATCAGTGCATCCCCCCGCTCCCTCCAACAAACTTACACAAGTATATGCAAACCTTTCTGTTTTTGGGGGGGTGGGTGGACTGAGGACACACAGGAGTTCTGAGGCACACTCCATTGGCAGGGTGCGTGCTTTTCCTTCTTTCCTCCCCCCCCCCCCAACTTGAAAGCTGCGAGCAGGAGTCTTGTGGCTCAGGGCCTTGCGCACAATAAGATTAAACCTGCATTTCGCACATAGTTCCCATTGCAGCAGGGTCTTGCTAATCCTTCGTGCGCGTCACTCCTAGCCACCTCCAAAGTCCTTATTCCCTCTGCTTCCCCAGCCAATGCCTCCCCGCCCTCGTTTTCTGGAGAAAAGGGGCTGCCAAGGCAGAAAAACATCCTTTTCAATGCCTCCAATCCTCTCCCCCCCAACCCCCCCCCCCCCACAATCACAGCAGAATCTATGTATTTCTTCCCCTAAGGACTGTTATGACATTCTCTTTCATTCTCCTCCATTATTCCCAGAAAGCCCTACTCCAGCCCATGGGCACCATGATACAGGTTGACCACTTTCCCGGCACCTGTCAGGTGTTTTTGGAAAGGGGGCGGAGCTTTAACCCAGCATGGCTTCTGATGGGCCAGTTTGGCAGCAGCTGCTACCACCGCTCCAGGAGCCTCACTGTGCAAGTGAAGGTAGGCTGTGAGAGCTGCTGGCTCCGCCTCCAGCAGCAGCCATTTTATGGCAGCATTTTTGTAGATGGGCCCACCATGCTGCATCAGAAATCCAAAGGTGCCCTGTAGGCTCAAAAAGGTTAGGGGCCCCTGCCCTACTTTACCTTCCATCCATGAGCAATGCTTTGCTTCAAATCAGCTATTTTGAAAAATGCCTGAGGGTAGAAGAGCCCCACGGCACAGAGTGGTAACGCTGCAGTACTGCAGTCCTAAGCTCTGCTCACAACTTGAGTTCGATCCTGGCGGAAGCTGGGTTCAGGTAGCCGGCTCAAGGTTGACTCAGCCTTCCATCCTTCTGAGGTTGGTAAAATGAGTACACAGCTTACTGGGGGGAAAGTGTAGATGACTGGGAAGGGCAATGGCAAACCACTCCGTAAAAAGTCTGCTGTGAAAATGTTGTGATGCGACGTCACCCCAGAGTCAGAAATGACTGGTGCTTGCACAGGGGACTACCTTTACCTTTTTAAAAGATAAATGAATGAGATAACGGAAGGCTCCTGTGGACAAAGAGCCCCAATCTGCTCCCAGGATGATTCCCACTGTGCCTCTGTGTGAGTCAAGGGAGACGGCAGGCCTGCAAGGCCTCTGCATTGGCTGGCAGCTCCATCTTTCCCAATGCAGAGATGGAAGAATCATCTCAGAGTTAAGACCAAGTCTGCTTTCTGCATGAAATGCTGGCTTGAGCTTTGTCCCCTTCCCGATAAACCTCGGGGGATGTCTCTGCAATGGGTATGGCTGGATCATTCAGGAACTCAGGCTGTGGTCCTAAGAATGCTTTCCTGGAAGTAAACCCCACTGATTAAAATGGGCTTACTTCAGAGTAGAACTCTGATTGTTCATTCACCGCTCAGGAGAACGACCCAACTCAGAAGAGGGTTGTTTGCTGTATCTCTGTATGACTCACTGTTCTGGCCTTACTTTCCTCCAACGAATCTCTGCCAAAAGAAGCAGGTGCGATTAAATTGCTTCTGATACAGGAAGGCAGCAGGATGAGGGGAGGCTGCCTGCCGAGAGTTTCTACATCCATCACATGCTCTGGACTAGTTTTCTTCCAATCAGGTGAAACGCTCCAGACAGTGACTATGCAGAAAAACAAAGGTTGGGGGAGGGGAGGGGGCCCTTCCTCGGTGAGTAATTCTTGCTCTTCAACTGCCTGAAAAGTAAACCTTTTGGTGCTTCAGATTTAATTGGGGAGGAGGGAGTGCAGAGGTTTGATGAAAACGCTGCCTGAACGAATGCTGACAGCGCCGTTTGACTTCCTGCGGCTCGCCCAGCGGACTCCTGGCAGCAAAGCCTCTCCGCCACTCTGCTCCTGTGCCCGCCTGGGCACACCTCAGCTGCATTTCCCCCTTGCTCCTGAACTGGACAGAGAGAGAGAGAGAAACCTGCTCTCGGATGAACTGAGGCCAGGAAAATGGAGTAGTCCAGGGGTGGCCAAACTGTGGCTCAGGAGCCACATGTGGCTCTTTCACATATATTGTGCGGCTCTCCAAGCCCCTACTGCCCTGTTGAATAGCTTGGAGGAGCCATTTGTCTCTTTAAATCACTTCTCTGTGCCAAGCCAGCTGGTAGCCTGAAGAATGCATTTAAAGTTAAAGTTGCTTTCTTTCTGCCTCTCCATTTTTTTTTCTGGCTCTCAAATATCTGACATTCATGTTTTGTGGCTCTCAAACATCCGACATTTATTCTGTGTGGCTCTTACGTTCAGTTAGTTTGGCCATCCCTGGACTAGTCCTTTCAGTGGATGGAGCCCAGAGGGGGAGCCCTGATCGCTTGTCTTGCCTTGGTGATCTTCCATGCCTTACGTGCGTTCTTCAGGGTTTGGCTATGGAAGGAGAGGGCACCAGAGAATGTAAGAAGAGCCTGTTGGATCAGACACTGGTCCATCTAGCACACTGTTTCACAGAGGCCAACCGGTTGCCCTGGAAGGCCAAACAGGACATAGAGAGGCCCTAGCCCTCCCCTCCTGCTGCCTCCTAGCATTACTATTTAGAGGTTTCCTGCCTCTGCAGGTGGAGGCTCCCTTCAGTCGCCGTGCCTAGCGGCCACCGATAAACCTCACCTCCGCAAATCTGCCCAGTTTCCTTTTAACGTGATCTATGCTCTGTGGACATCACCATCTCCACGGCCAATGATCCCACGGTTTAATTATTCATTTTAAAAAGCAGTGTTTCTCCAGAGCAGAGTGGGAGCCAGAAATGGCCAGCCTAACCTCCACAGTTGTGCTTCCAATCCAAGTCCAATAGGGGCAGGCAGGGGTGGAATTCTAGCAGGAGCTCCTTTGCATATTAGGCCACACACCCCTGATGCAGCCAATCCTCCAAGAACTTACAAAAAAGAGCCTTGTAAGCTCTTAGAGGATTGGCTACATCAGGGGGGTGTGGCCTAATATGCAAAGGAGCTCCTGCTTGAATTCCATCCCTGGGGGCAGGCTTAATTTGCGGGGGGGGGGGGGGAGCCCCTGCAAGGAGCAGGCTGGAGCATAGGAAAGTGCCTAAGAGCAGCAGGCCACTGCATTCTCTACTCCAGGGGACTCCAATGTGATGCCTGCAGAAGCCACGCTGCTCAAGGACACCTTTTCTGGTGCCCGCCAAGTGTTTCTAGAAAGTGGGTGGAGCTTTTGATCAGCAGGACTTCTGATGGGCCACTAAAGATCTGATTGGCTGTGCAGATTTTAAAAAAAAATTTGCTCTGGCAACAGCTGCCACACCACAGCTCTTCACTCTGGGACTGCAGGGAAGCTGGGGCAGCTGGTCTGTGGCTGGCTCCACCTCCTGCGGCAGCCATTCCATGGCTCCACCCACCACACTGTGTCAGAATTCCGAAGATTCCTGCAGGCTCTGAAAGGTGAGGGACCTCTGGTCTGTTCTGATTGGCTGCCAGAACCTCAGGCACAGATGTCTTCCCCAGCATCAGCTAACAGGAGTTTGCCGAGAACCAAACTTGTGACCTTCAGCATTCAGAAAAAAGGTTCTCTACTACTGCTCTACCACTGCACTTCCTTCATAAAAAGCAAGGGCCAGAGACTAATTCTCACAGTGGAACAGGGTTCTATTTTACAGACAGAAGAACAGCAGAGGGGGGGACACTCAGCCCACAGTCCCCGCCCCCCCACCCCCCGCAGACACACACACATATCCTTTCCTCTGTACTTGGCTTCAGAAACTCTCCAGCAACCGTTGGGAGACACCAGTCCAGGACCCGGGCTTCACTTGGCAGTAGATGAGGGAGAAGCTGGGTCCTTGACAGAGTCCAAGGTCCTTGCTGCTTGCGGGGGTTGTCTCTTCTGGGTGTTGTAGCGCTGGCTGTATTCGGCTTGCATCTGTCGCAGCAGCTCCTGCTGCTTCTGGAAGCCGTTGGACCTGCGGGGAAGCGCAGAGGTGAGCAGAGAGTGGCAGTCCACCGGGCCCGCCCCTGGTCCAGCTCTCTGCTGCTTTGTGTCACAGAACTAACAGTTAGCTCCTTGAACAGGATGCCTCTCTTTAGCGTAGTGTGCATGGGTGTTTTGTCTCACTTTCACCATGCATGTCCATTCAGTTTTCTTTTTAATTTTGCATTGCCCCCCCCCCTCCCTTCAGCACTCAGTTCGCTTAATGTCTGCTGTTTTTCTGGATTTTCTGAGGGTGCTTTTGTGCCGTTTTCTCCCTTGCTTCGCTTCCAAGCCAAAGATAAGATTCCCTCTGACTTCTCCCCCCCCTTTTCCTGCCGCTCAAAGGCCACTCCTACATCCAGGTCATTCCACCCATACTGTACCTTCTGCCATCCATCGGTGTGTCCCTAGTCACTTTACATTTCCAAAAGAACACTTTTTTACAAGCAACACGAGTTTTACATTTTAAAATTTTTGTACAAGCGGCACAAGTCTAGCGATATGAGACAATCGCTAGCTTCAGATTGCTGTAAAAAGAGAAAAGAGACGACTCCCAGGGAGCCACTGGCATTCACAACAAGCCCATCTGGGCTGCCCTCTCCTGCCATGCAGTTTAAACAGGTGGCAGGAGAAGGCAGTGCAGAGCTGCACCTGATGGCTCCTCCCATGCACAGCGAGCCCATCTGGGCTGTATGCACAGCTTACTGAAGAGATTCTGAGCAAGCAAGCTTTTTGGGGTTGCAGCTGCAAAATAAACACACCAGAGGAAAAAGAATGGTGCGTGTGGCAGGCACAGAATCCGAAGTCGAGCTTAAAAGGCCCAGCTGCTTGGATTCTCTGCAGTAAGCTGTATGTGCACAACATGCCTTTGTCTTAACCTAGGAGCTCTTCTCTAACCCCTCCTCTCTCACACGCTTTGTCTTCTCACACCCTTCACATGGCCTTCAACGGAGACACGCGTATCTGCCCTCGTACTCCCATGGATATGATGCTGGACAAACGGTCCATTTGGGATAGGGAAAGTACTCTTCAGATTAGGCTTCTTTCTCTTTTGACTGCAACCTGAATGTGAACTGGATCTACTTGAATACATGTAAGTTTACTTTTTTTCAATATACATCTTGAACATATGAAGCTGCCTTATACTGAATCAGACCCTTAGTCCATTGTCTACTCAGACTGGCAGTGGCTCTCCAGGGTCTCAAGCTAATGTTTTTCACGCCTACTTGCCTGGACCCTTTTAGTTGGAGATGCTGGGAACTGGACCTGGGACCTTCTGCTTACCAAGCAGACCCTCTACCACTGAGCCACCATCCCTCCCCAAAGAAATCTTGAGAGATTTATCTGTATTCAGTAGCACTCTTCTATGACTGGGCAAAACTCTGCTATATTAACTCAAAGATCCCAATAGCTTTGTTGTTACGATGTATGTCCCACTTGCCTTCTGATGCTAAGACCTGGTTTTCTATTAACAGCCTCTCCCCAGGGAATCCTGGGAGCCGGCTCTGTTCCCAGCATCCCCTTGAGAGAGGCCATTACTACTCTATCTTTCCTGCTGTCTGCAGTTTTCATTCTAAATATGTCTGCCTAACTGATTGCTACTTTATGCACCTGACACAGAGAGGGATGACTCGCTTATGCTGGAATAGACATTATGAACCTTTATAGTGTCACTGGGCTCCTGTTTTTATTCTGCTATGGAAGCTCCCCACCTTCAGCAAACTACAACTCCCAAGATCCTTTGGGGGGGGGAAGCTGTGACAGCACTAGCAGTCATTCTCAGGGGAAAGTGTGGAACTTCCACAGCTGACCGCTCTTGTCTCTTCACACTATTATAAACCACCCAGTTCTGTGCCAATCCTCCTATCTCACAGCATTTGCAAAGAAGATACATTTTTCAAAATATGTAATAGGGGTGTACTGATTCTCTGAGTCTCTGATTCTACGCATAAAAGCATAGAGTTTGGTATTTTGAGTCTTAACCTGGGAGCTGCTCTCTAACCCCTTTCCATCACACGCTAGTGCCTTCTCACTCCCATGGCCTTCAACACTTCCATCATTCTCCTCTCCTCTGTTTTATCTGCACAACAGCCCTGTGAGGTAGGTTAGGCTGAGTGTGTGTGACTGGCCCAAGGTCACTCAGCAGGCTTCCATGACACGAGCAGGGATTCGAACTCGGATTTCCCACATTCTAGTCTGTCACTTTAACCACTTTCATCTGGTGCCACAGCCAGCAATCTGAAAATTCTTAACTTAGCAAGCTTCTAGTCCAAGGGTGTCAAACATACGGCCCGGGGGCTGAATCAGGCCCTCGAAGGGCTCCTATCAGGCTTCTGAGAAACTGGCTGTCATCTGCTTCCTTCTCCCTCTCTCTTGCTTCTTTCTGCATAACAACTTGTTTTGCAAGGCTTGCTCAATTCCACAGGAGCTACAGAACAAAACCTCTATTTTCTCCATTGGCTGAGGCTCCTCCCTTGGAGAGAAAGGCAGAGCTTGTTTTTCCAGGCTCTCTCAATCACACAGCAGAGCTACTGAAAGGTGCTTCCTTTGCCCAGTTTCCTGGATACCATGGGACCTTTAAGACCTAGTGCTAATGTTTTAAGCATGTTTTAAGGTTTTTTTTAAAAAAAATTGTGTCTGCGTCCTTTATCTCTGCTAATCTTAATCTTAAATAGGTACACACATGGCCTGGCCTGGCCCAACTCAACATCGCCCGGCCCAACAAGGTCTCATTTATGTCAGATACGGCCCTCGTAACAAATGAGTTTGACACCCCTGTTCTAGTCCTTTTGACTTTGAGAGTAAGCTGGACTATTTGTTGGGAATGCTTAGGGCCATTCCTCCCCCCACCGCACCCTGTGACGAAGGGCACTGGGGATGGATGGCGGTTGATCGGTGATGGAGCACAATGTGGAAGTGGGGTGAGACCCAAGGAGAGATGCCACCAAGCCAAGTGACATGAAAAACGCCTCCCCCCCCCCCCAATCCATACCTGGCTCGCTCCTTGCTGTCATTGTATATCTGAGTGATGGTTCGGTCCTTCTCGTCCATGAAGTGGTTGTGAGCTTCCTCCAGCCGCCTGCAAAGAAACGGTGGGAGCAGCCATAGTAACTTAATAGGGTGGGCTGGCCGCACACTAGGAGCAGAACACGATGAAGCAAACCAGAATTCAAGCGGTTCAGCTCTTCACCTCCCATCTGTTCATTGTTTACCACCCCCGCAGGAACTGGGAGGGGGGGGGAAGGGGAGGGGAGGGGAGCTCTACCTCTTGTCTTTCCAAAACCTCTGCCTGAAGCATCTCTTTTTCCAATTAAAAGGTAGCGTGTGCCCCTTCCTTCCCCACCTGATCATGCAGACAGCTAACGTTCAGAGAATGCAGTCCAAGAAAAGAACCTGAGAAAGCTTAAAAAGATACTCCTGCATGGCGGTTGACCTTGGGGCACTGAGGCAGAAACAGACCTGTGGAAGACCAAGGACACACAGGGCTATCAGGAGGAGACGCTTGTCCATCTATCCCTTCTGGCGACAACGCTCTAAGGTCTTACACAGAACAGTCTTTTCCTTTCCCAGCGCTGGAAGCAGAGATGCTTGAATCAGAGGAGCTAGGGAATGTCCTCATTCCTGTGCCAACAGGAACCAGGATTAGGGTGGCCTGCTCCAGGCTGGGAAATACCTGGAGATTTCTGGAGTAGAGCCTGGGGAGAGGCAAGGTTTGGGGAGGGGAAGGATGCCATAGAGTCCACCTGCCCAAGCAGCTATTTTCTCCAGGGGAACTGATTTCTGTTGCCTGGAGATCGGCTGCAACAGCAGATCTCCATCTGGAGGCCGGCCACTCTAGCCCAGGGCTCAGGGGTAGGGGCACCTGCTTGGCACACAGAAGGTCCCAGGTTCAATCCACAACATCTCCAATTCGAAGGGTGAGGGAGCAGACAATGTGAACGACCTCTGCCAGAGGAGACAACCCTTACTCTGATAGACCAATGGTCGAATTCACTAGATGATGATGATGACGAGGAGGAGGAGGAGATTGGATTTATATCCCGCCCTCCACTTCAAGGAGTCCCAGAGCGGCTCACAATCTCCTTTCCCTTCCTCCCCCACAACAGACACCCTGTGAGGTGGGTGGGGCTGAGAGGGCTCTCACAGCAGCTGCCTTTTCAAGGACAACCTCTGCCAGAGCTATGGCGGACCCAAGGCCATGCCAGCAGGTGCAAGCGGAGGAGTGGGGAATCAAACCCGGTTCTCCCAGATAAGAGTCCGCACACTTAACCACTACACCAAACTATGTCAGCTTTGTGAGTCCAAAGCGTTATGCTTTTCACATGAGCCGTGCACATGAGCCCCATCGCTCCCAGTTCATCAAACACTTATGACATCCTTTAGTTCTTTTCTAACAGTTCCAAACTTCTAAAGCCCTAAGCGTTGGTTACAGAACGTCCCATTTTGATGAGTCTACTGACTCGCTGTGTCTGATCTGCCTTGTGTCCCTGTGAGAAAGGCGGACTATAAATCAAGTAAATAAATGAATCACGGATTAAATGAGCTGACAAGGGGGAATGGATGGAACAGGCTGTTTCTTCTGCCTCCAGTTCCGCTGGGCAGCGTTCCCCTCTCTCTGAACCTACCAAGTGCACTCCATTCAAAGGGAGGATATTGCATGCAAAGCGTGTCCTCCATACGGTTACCAGTCCCCACTGCCCTCTTCTCCCCCCCTTTCCCGAAAGAGACACAAAAGATGGCATGTCACTCATCTAATAAATACTGAGCGCTATCAGGCTGTGCGGGGAAGGGCTAATTAGGGGGCAAAGGCCCCCCCTTCCCCCAAGCCCCATTTCCATTACAAAAGGACAAAAATGTTTTGCCCCTTGGTGCCCTCTGGTCTGTTTACACTGGGCTCTGGAAAACTGGGATAGGTGGACAGAGAACTGCGACTCAGCCTGTTGAGCAGGCAAGGCGGCATTGTCCCTCCCAGAGTCCTTTGCAAACTGGCCCATTCTTTGTTAGCCAGCCAAAGAAAAGGAGGGAGGGAGGGAGAAAAGCTTGTGAACTGATTGATGAGCGTGGCCCCACCCTGCATACTTCCACCATCACCCCCTCCCTCCCCCCATCCTTCCTCCAATTCTTTCTCCATGGGATTCATTGGAGGGACTCGGAGGGGAGTTAAGAATAGGCCGGCAGACTTCTGGGGAAACGGCTGCCCCAAACAATGCTTGTGTGGCCTCCCCAGGGAACGGAAGGGGCCGGGTGGGAGGTTGTCTTGGGTTCCCCCCAAATTCTCACAAGCGAGAGGGGCTCAGAGGTGTAGTCGGGCTGGAGGCTCCCTTATCCAGCACCAGAGGCGAGCAGTCTCCTTGACCCAGGATGCGTTCATAATAAGTGTCTGGGGAACGGAAGTCATCCTGCGGGATCGCCTACACTCTAAGAACACAATTTTGCACAGAGAATTCTCCTGGAGCATCAGACTAGATCAGGGGTGACCAAACCTGCTTAACTTAAGAACCACATAGAATAAACGTCAGGTGTTTGAGAGCCTCAAGATGGACAGATGGATGGAAGAAAGGAAGGCAAATAGATGGGGGAGGGAGGAGGAAAGAAAGCAACTTTAAATGCATTCTCCAAACCACCAGCTGGCTTGGTTTGGCGAAGTGCTTTAAAGAGAGAAATGCCTTCTCCAAGCCAGCCGACAAGTGGTGGGGGCTTCAAGAGCCACGTCATATATGTAAAAGAGCCACAGTTTGGCCACCCCTGGACCAATTCTTTTACAGGTGTGCACAGCACGGTGCTGGCTTTAGGTTTTTCTATCAGTTGAGAGAGCGAAGAATCGTTTCTTCTCGGGCGGCGAGGGAAAAGAAAATGCTCACTGGCTGCAAAACGGCCAGTAGCCGTACCGCACGTGCAAATGCAGGCAGAGTTCAACCGTTTGGAACACGGCCAGCAAAGGAGACAGAAGGCTGAGTTCTTGCAGCCGGGGGAGGGGGGGACAGGTGGAGTCCCAAAGGCCTGCTCTTTGCGATGGGCGGGGGGGGGGAAGTTGGCTGAACCCGAGCTGCATTAGAGACTGGCACCTGCTGGGCTCCTGGCGGCTTCCCTCCTGCTCAAACCTGCCTGTAAATAAGCAGATACGACTAGAAGGCCGTAAATCTCCGTTGCTCGTGTCTCTGCTCCAGGGAAACAATCTCGTGAAATGGCAGCATCTGGGATTCCTGGCCATTCTGGACGGGAAAGGTAGTGCCGGCGGATCTGTGCTCTGCCCTGACAGGAGGCCTGTCTTCCTTCATCGCCCACCTTCCGCTGGGGTTGGGATCCAGCCCTGCAACAACCCCTCCCTTCCGCCCTCCCCCTCCCCTTCCGCACCCCCTCCCCCGTTTCAGACTTAAATGGGCATGTTTAATTGCATTAGGCTTGATTAAAGGCCGCTCACAATTAATCTTTCCCTGGTCATGGCCGGCTAATTAGGCGATGGATTAGAATCAGAACTGGCTGGCAGCCGGCCTTGGCAGCCTCCAAGTGGGGCAGGGAAGGCAACGATCGGAGAACGTTTTACAAAAACCTTTCTTTAAAAGCTCCCCCCAATGAAACCCCTATGGCGGGGCTCCCCACCTTTTTTGATTCTAACACAGCCCCAAAATGGCCGCTTGCAGAGGCTGGAGCCAGCCACAAAAGGATTGGCCCAGCCTGCCTTCGGTCACGCAGAGAAGATCCTTGTGCTGCGGTGGCAGCTGGACGCAAGCAAAAATCTGCACAGCCAATCACATCTCCAATGGCCAATCGGAAGCCTTGCTGGGCAAAAGTCCCACCTGGCCCCGCCCACGTTCTAAAAGCACTCAGGCACCATGTTGGGGACCCCTGCCCTACAGAAACAAGTTCCAGCAGCTGCACAAGGATCCCCCCTCTTGGTGATGATATCAACAGGGAGCAACTGGATGCAAGCAAAAATCTGCACAGCCAATCACATCTCCAATGGCCAATCGGAAGCCTTGCTGGGCAAAAGTCCCACCTGGCCCCGCCCACGTTCTAAAAGCACTCAGGCACCATGTTGGGGACCCCTGCCCTACAGAAACAAGTTCCAGCAGCTGCACACGGATTCCCCCTCTTGGTGATGATATCAACAGGGAGCAACTGGATGCAAGCAAAAATCTGCACAGCCAATCACATCTCCAATGGCCAATCGGAAGCCTTGCTGGGCAAAAGTCCCACCTGGCCCCGCCCACATTCTAAAAGCACTCGGCTGGCACCATGGTGCCCATGGGCACCCGTGCCCTACAGAAACCAGTTCTTCTAGCAGCTGCACAAGGCCCACCCCCAGTGATGATATCAACAGGGAGCAGCTGGATGCAAGCAAAGGGTGGGGGTGGCAGCTTCTTGAGTGCTCTCAGGGCCTGTTCTCCCTTCCTGGACTGCAGAGACAGCCTTATTCTAAGCCTGTCCTTCCTTCCACTCACATAAATGGGTAAATGTAACCCTGGCGCCCTGCCTTTGTCTAGCGGGCCCATGACCCGCAACCGGGGGGCATCCTGACCTGCTGTTGGAGGCATTAATGGTGCCGAAGCCATATTCCTGTTTGCTTAGAGTTTGGAAACAAAGATAGAAGGCCGGGTTTTACCAGCTCTTCCTGTGGCCAAAGAGGTTGACGCTGCAGGCTGGGGAAAGTCAGCAGGCACTCTCCATCTCTATGAACTTACTTTCACTGCCTCAGAATAAGGATAGTGCTGCAGACTGTTATGGGTAGACGGGCAAGGAGAGAGTTGCACTGCATCCACAGAAGCATCTGCATTGTCTGTTAGCCACAGGAATCAAGGACTCAGATCCAGCATGTGTCAAGGCCTGAAGCAACACAAGTCTCTTTTCTTTTTGCATTTTTTATTTTATGTTGTTGTTTTGGAGATGTAGGGGTTGTTTGTTTGTTTGTTTGTTTGTTTGCTCCAGGCTGCTATTGTAGTATAAAAGGAAACAGAAATTAATGCAATAAACTATTTTAGCATAGTTTGGAAAGGAAGAAGAAACATGGGGAGGAGAGGAAAGTTGGAGAGGAAAGAGAAGGAGAGAGAGATAAAAGATGTAAGAGAGGTGCAGGGTGAATCATTAAAATAACACTCTCCATTTACTCAAAGTGCTTCACATACAGGATATGGCTATGATCCTTTCAACAACCCTGAAAGGCAAACCTGTGCTACCTTATCCCCATATTGCAAATGGAAGAGGAAGAAGAAGAAGAATATATATGAACATATGAAGCTGCCTTATACTGAATCAGACCTTTGGTCCATCAAAGTCAGTATTGTCTTCTCAGACTGGCAGCGGCTCTCCAGGGTCTCAAGCTGAGGTTTTTCACACCTATTTGCCTGGACCCTTTTTTGGAGATGCCAGGGATTGAACCTGGGACCTTCTGCTTCCCAAGCAGATGCTCTACCACTGAGCCACTGTCCCTCCATGATGATGATGATGAAGGTTGCTGGATTTATACCCCACCCTTCACTCTGAATAAAGCGATTGCTAAAGGAAGATGGGGAGATGGCAGAGAAGTTCAGTATCTTTTTTGTTTCTGTGTTCACGCTTTCTGGAAGGCAGTCTGAAGAAATGGGCCACATTGAGGTGACCAGAGATGAAGTTCTAGAGAGGTTTATAGAATTTTGCATGGGATGCAGAGAGCTGACAAAGAGAAATTTTTCTCCCTGTCCCAAAGTACTAGAACTTGAGGGCATCCAATGAAACTGGTGGGTAGTAAGTTCAGGATGGACAGAAGGAAATACTTCTTTACACAAAGAGTGATTAAAATGTGGAATTTGCTGCCAGAGGATTTAGAGATGGCCACAGAAATAAACAGCTTTAAAAGGGGATCAGATAGATTCATGGAGGATGAGTCTATCAATGACTACTAGCCATGGTGGCTGAGGAGGAACCTCCACATTCAGAGGCACGAAGCCTCTGAATCGCAGAGCCGGAAGGCAGCATCAGGGGAAGGCCTCTGCCTCTATGCTGTTGTTGGCCCTCCAGAGGAGCTGGTTGGCCACTGTGTAAGAGAGGATGCTGAATGAGATGGGCCACTGGTCTGATCCAGCAGGGCTCTTTCTATGTGTTTATGGGCCATGCTGAGATTCAAACCAGTGACTTTTGGCTTTATTGTAGCTCATTTTCTTAGCCATTTTACTACAGCAGCCTTCATAAAATGGCTCCCATATCTGGGATGGTGTTTAAAGGAGGGTTCGTGACAACTGAGTACTGTAGTTCTCACTCTAAATGCTCTCTTGTACGGCCGGGGGGTGGGGTGGGGGAGAAATGCAAATCCTTTTGGGTTGGCATCAAACGAAACATCACAAGCAAGACGTAAAGAGAACCCAAGCGCTTTGTGTTGTTTGGGCTGCCGCTCTTTAAAGGAGATGCAAACAAAACCAGGGGGGATTTAGAAGAGAGCATCAAAGATGATAAAAGGGTTTGGAATGCTTGACCTCAGAGGGGAGAAAGGCCTGGGCAAGTGTAGCTTAGAGAAAAGAAGATTAAGGGGGTGCCAGAGGGAGGGGATTGGAGGGGAGGTTGAGAGCAACGCAGCCCAGTGGTCAGTGGAATCTTCCTTGCTGGACTCAAAGATGGCTCTTAGCATTAGGACTGTGAGAAGACAAGACTCACTGGAGAAGACAATCATGCTAGGAGCACTGGAAGGCAGCAGGAAAAAAGGAAGACCCAGCATGAGATGGATGGACTCAAGGAAGCCACGGCCCACAGTTTGTAAGACCTGAGCAAGACTGTTCACCATAGGATGTTTTGGAGATCAAAGGGTTGCTGTAGGTTGGAAGTGACTTCGGAAGTGGGGGTTCAGGTATCTCAGTGTGTCATAAGAACATAAGAGAAGCCATGTTGGATCAGGCTGATGGTCCATTCAGTCCAATACTCTGTGTCACACAGTGGCCAAAATAGCCAGGTGCCATCAGGAGGTCCACCAGTGGGGCCAGGATACTAGAAGTCCTCACACTGTTGCCCCTCCCAAGCACCAAGAACGCAGAGCATCACTGCCCCAGACAGAGCGTTCCAACAATACACTGTGGCTAACAGCCATTGATGGATATCTGCTCCATGTGTTTATCCAATCCCCTCTTGAAGCTGGCTATGCCTGTAGCCGTCACCACCTCCTGTGGTAGTGAATTCCATGTGTCAATCACCCTTTGGGTGAAGAAGTACTTCCTTTTACCCATTTTAACCCGACTGTTCAGCAATTCCACTGAGTGCCCACAAGTTCTTGTACTGTGAAAAAGGGAGAAAAGTACTTCTTTCTCTACCTTCTCTATCCCCCCTCGGAACCCTGAGACTGTCAGTATCCTGCTTCCAATTTATGCTTGTAATCTTCATGGTGGCAAAGCAGGGGTAGATGTGGATTGTTCATTGCCCAGGGCACCTTGGTGCAGTCCAAGAACATGGGACCCTGTCATGATGCTAGGCCTAGTGTGACCTACAGGGTCCGGGGAAGCCTGTATTGGAGTAGCGACCAGTCCTACATCTTCCAGGATCCCTTGTGTCCCTCTGACTGGGTGGGCAGAAATTTTGAAGGGAAAACTTGCCCAGCGAGACCAGAGGGGAGGGGACCTTGGAGGAAACAATAAAAGAACTACCTAAAAAGGGAGGTGTGTTCTCTCTGGAAAAGGTGAGCTGGAGAAAGGCTGCAGCTAGGAGAGTTCCCTCATCCAAGGAGGGGTGAGTTGGTCTGAAATCAGGAGGGAACATTTAGTTAGTTGCATTAGGGCTTTAATTTTCTTTATACCATCGTTACTGTTTTTCCCTTTTTCACTGTTGCACTAATAATTAAAACCGACTTGTTTGTTTTTGAGCACTTATGATAAACTTATTACTGGGTCTTCATGTCTCTTCGGTCACGGAGGAAGGTATATGCTGAGAAGGAAGACCTGAATGGTTGGGTGGATGCTCGGGGCCCTCTCAGACAGACCCATGCTATACCCCTCTTGTCACTATTTCCCACTAAATGGTCAAAAGATTTGCAAACAGCTATTGGTCTGGTTTCCTCTCAGAGTCTCCTTCAAGTGACCAGGCAGGAATCCTTAAAGAAGTTGGATTCCCACCCCCCACCCGCAAATGATGAGCCTAAGCAGATTAGTACAAATGTTTTTCTGGGTTAGTGGATTTATTTGGAAGGTGGCTGAACTTATTGCACAAGTGCAGGATTTGGTACTGGGCACAGTACGTGACACCTTGAGAATCAGAAGTATGTTTACTTCTTTTTTTAAAAAAAATCACATGATAAGGTTGCAAAAACAAGCTTGACAGTCTGTAGGCAAGATGAGGAGATGGTAAGGGAAACAGAGGAAGGCAAATGGAGAGATGGAAAGAAATGGAATGAATTATTCCTAAGAGCCACTCTTTTTTTAAAGGGGGGAAGGTATCTGAAGAACTGAGTCCAGCAGAGATGATGAGACACACACATTAAGCTGCCTTATAACAAACCAGATCTTTGGCCCATCAGTAGCATCTACTCAGACTGGCAGCGGCTCTCCTGGGTCTGAGGCAGCCGTTTTTCACATTCTACCCATTCATTCATTCACATTTTATTTGTATCCCACCCTCCCCGACCAGGCGGCTCAGGGCAGCTAACAGCAAAAGCTCAGTACATACAATATAATAAATAACAAATAATTACAGTTGATTAAAATCCATTAAAATTCTAAAAACATTAATACTTTGTGCTACAATCACTGGCAAGTTTACTGGTAATTTA
Source organism: Heteronotia binoei (assembly GCF_032191835.1). Classification (NCBI taxonomy): domain Eukaryota; kingdom Metazoa; phylum Chordata; class Lepidosauria; order Squamata; family Gekkonidae; genus Heteronotia; species Heteronotia binoei. The sequence goes on from NC_083223.1 coordinate 259,551,878, forward strand.
GTAGTTTCAGCTGGTGTAGGCCGTCTGGAACAGGATGGTCTTGCAGGCCCTGCGGAACTGTTCAAAGTCTCACAGGGCCGGCATTTCTTCTGGGAGCTGGTTCCAGAGCTGTGGGGCCATGACAGAAAAAGCCCGAGTATGAGTGCTCTGGAATCTTACCTCCTTTGGCCTGGGGACAGTCAGCAGGTTCTTCCCTGCTGACCTCAGTGCTCTCTGGGGTTCATGTGGGGAGAGGCGGTCCCTAAGGTAGACAGGTCCTCGGCCATATAGGGCTTTAAAGGTGATGACCAGCACTTTGTAACGAATCCGGTATATAACTGGCAGCCAGTGCAGTTCACGCAGCCCCGGCTGTATGTGCTCCCACTTTGGGAGCCCCAGCAACAGTCTGGCAGTCTACCCAATCTCCTTTCAGCTAGAGGTGCAAGAAGTGCTGGCCCTAGGGCGCATGGTGCCCCAGGCAGGCTCCCTGCCCCCCCCCCCACTGGTTGCCCTCCCTCCCTCCGCAGCACCCCCCCTCCCTCAGAGAAGCGCAATGAGGCTGGGCCCTACTGGCTTCCCCAAGACTGCTGGAGGAGGCTTCTCCCCCCTCCTTTACGGATCTGGAAGTGAGGGGGGAGCGAAGCCTCCTCCAGTGCTCTCTTTGAAAAATGCACAGATGCCGGCTGCTTCGAAGCCAGTAGGGCCCAGCCTCATCACGGCAAGCTTCTTTGAGGAGGGTGGGGTGGGCAGAGCACAGCGGAAGGGAAGGGAAGGGAAGGGAAAGGGCTAGCAGTGGTGGCGGTGGCAGGGGGGAGAGAAGCAAATTTAGGCGGTTGTCTTGGGTGTCAGGATGGGTGGGGGAGCCCAATTCGGCACACCCGTCCCAGCGCCTAGTTGGCAAGCCGGCCCTGGGTTCCAGATACCAAACTGCCAAGCAGTTGCTCTACCGCTGAATGCAGCCCTTCCACAAAAGTTCTTGGACTGCTGGGCAAAATAAAAACCTTCATTTTTGGTTTACAAATGAACACACACTGGGAATAGAGCAACAGCCCAGGACAGAGTGGTGGTTCATAGTTACCATCTCTGATGAGGGCGGGCTCTTCACTATATGCAGGCCTGGTTTATAATTGCTATTCAGAGCTACACTTTTCCAGTGACTCATACATAACCTGCTGGGCCTAAAAAAGATATTTTATATTATTTATTTATTTATATTATACTTTTTTGTGTGTGTTAGTACAATTTGGACCCCTGAAGAAGGCCCTGTGGGCCAAAAAAGGTTTGGTCCTGTGGTTCTTATATATGTATAACCATTACTAAGATCCGGTACTTATTGTACGTGCAACTTATGCTTGTTGCTGTATACTATCATCTGAGCTTTTATTTGTGTTCTATGTATGTTGTCCTTAACCCAAAGTGCACACTGTGTAATGAACAGCTGTATTTTATTTCATGCTTTAGCTGCTCAAGCTTTTGGTTCCTGACTTGATTTTCTGGCTGGTTCCCCCCCGTCCCCTTTTGTTGTTTCCTTTTAAGAAGGGATTAGACAGCTACGTGGAAAAGAGGTTCATCTGTGTCTACTAGCCATGATGACTAAAGGAAACCTTAATTTTCAGAGGCAGTGAACATCTGCAAGGAGGAAACATCAGGTGGAGGGACTGGCCTCTTTGACCTATTTGTTGCCCACTGAGTGAAGCAGGATGCTGGGCTAGATGGACCACGGGTCTGATCCAGAAGGACTGACTGTTCTTAGGACTGAAGTCTCAGCAACTGGAAAGAAGGATGGGATGGAACAAGTTCTGACAAGGTCTTCCAATGGCCAGGCCTTTGGGAACTACCTTCTCTGACTTTGTCAGAAAAAGAAGATGAAGAAGATATTGGATTTATACCCCACCCTATACTCTGAATCTCAGTTTCAGAGCTGCTTACAATCTCCTTTACCTTCCTCCCTCATGACAGACATTATGTGAGAAGAGTCTGTGCACTTAACCACGACACCAAACTGGCCAAAAAGACCTTTTCCCGCTTCAAGAGATCCCTTAACAGCAGCCTAGACCTGGGGATTTCTGCATATGAAGAAGGGGATCTACTAACAAGCGACCAACCATTCCAGCTCGGTGCCCTCTAATTTGACTGGTGGTGGATCTTTGGCACAGAAAAGTCCTTCATCACACCTGCTGCCTGAGATGTTTTCAGCTGGAGATGCCAAGGACCGGACCTGGGAACTTCGGTGCGCAGAGCAGGAGCTCAGGAAAGGTTGCCAGCTCTGGGTTAGGAAACTGCTGGAGATTTGTGGGGGTGGAGCCTATGGAAGGCAGGGCTTGAGGAAGGGAGTGACCTCACCAAGGTACAAAATGCCCTACGGCCTGTCCTCCAAATCAGCCAGGAGCTCCAGGGGATCTGATCTCTGTTGTCTGGACATCAGTTGTAATAGTGGCCCCACCTAGTGGCTGGGAGCTCTATGCTCAACCAAGAGCCACAGCCCCTCCCCAACCAGGGCCAGTCCTAGACTGCCTGGCACCCTAGGCAAGGCTAACTTCTGACAGTCCCCCCTCCACCCACACTGATAACATCACCGAGTTACATGAGGGCACCCTATTCGGAACCCCCAGAAGGTCAGCACCCTAGGCAATGGTCTAGTTTGCCTAGTGGCAGGACAGGCCCTGTCCCACACAATGTCTTGGTCAAGGGCCCCTGTTTATCTGAAAGGTTCAGTCCCTGTTTTCTCAAACAGCCTTCTAGTGCAGGGGTGTCAAACTCATGAGGGCCGGATCTGACCTAAGTGAGACCTTGTCATGCCAAGCTGGGCCATGTGTGTAGGTATAAATGTTTTAAAGGACACAAACACTTAAAACAAAAAACAAAAAAAACACTTTTTAAAACACACAAAAACTTAAAATAAAACTCGATGCTCAACCAAAGAGCTGCAGCCCCTCTCCAACCAGGGCCAGTCCTACAACATTCACACTTTTTGGTCTTAAGGATGCTTTCTCTGTATTTCTCCCGTGGGATCCAGGGAACTGGGCAAAGGAAGCTCTGCCTCTTTCCCTCCCTCCCTCCCCTGGGCACCAGGAGGGGAAGGAGGCTCAGTCAATGGTGAAAATAGAGGTTTTGCTCTATAGCTCCTGTGTGATTGAGCAAGCCTTGCAAAGCAAGTTGAGATACAGAAGGAAGCAAGAGAAGAAGAAGATTTTGGATTTATATCCCACCCTATACTCTGAATCTCAGAGTCTCAGAGCGGTCACAATCTCCTCTACCTTCCCCCCTCCCCACAACAAACACCCTGTGAGGTAGGTGGGGCTGAGAGTGCTTTTACAGCAGCTGCCCTTTCAAGGATAGCTTCTAGGAAAGCTATGGCTGACCCAAGGCCATGCTAGCAGGTGCAAGTGGAGGAGTGGGGAATCAAACCCGGTTCTCCCAGATAAGAGTCCACACGCTTAACCACTACACCAAACTGGCTCTCAGAGAGGGGAGCAGACAAGAGCCAGTTGCTTGGGGGCCTGATAGGAGTCTTCTGGGGAGCTGGTTTGGCCCTTGGGCTGCATGTTTGACATCCCTGTTCTAGTGCTCTGTGCTGATGTCTCTCTGTAGCGAGCTTTAAGTCTCGCAGATGTGGAGGGAAAGGTGGTGTGTGGGGGAGTCACCTTACCTGAAAGCCACATAGTGGACAAGCAGGCTGCCCAGCATCAAGAGCAAACAGTAGCCGAAGAGCTTCCTGTTAAGTTGCTGCTGTCGGTTCAGCTCGTGACCCGAGAAGTGCTCTGGAGGGGGCGCGTGGAACTGCTGCCAGTAACGGATGTTCTCGTCAGGATCCAGCTTGCGCCTGGGTGGGGGAAACCAGAAGGATCAGCCTGAGGACCGAAGGGTGAGTATGAATGCTCAAGGAAGCCCCACACAACCCGTCAGACTGCTGCTTGCGGGGGACAGACAGGCGACAAGGGAAAATCTATAGAGATTGTTTAAAGCACCAGGGCATGGGAGAAGAAGCAGGCAGGTCAATGAATTATGTATTCGTTTAGAAGAAGAGCTGGTTTTTATACCCTGCTTTTCTCTATCCTAAGGAGTCCCAAAGCAGCTTACAATTGCCTTTCTTTTTCCCGCAATCGACATCTTATGAGCAATGTTCCCTCTAAGCTGCAGAGTCTTGTGAGCAAAAAATTCTACTTTGTGAGCTACTGCATATATTAGTGTGCATGGGGTCATCCTTTTTGAGCTAAGACAAAAATGTGTGAGCTGGAGGCTAAAAATTTGTGCGCTAGCTCATGCTAACTCAGGTTAGAGGGAACACTGCTTGAGAGATAGGTGGGGCTGAGAGAGTCCAGAGAGAACAGTGACCAGCCCAAGGTCACACTGCAGGTTCCTCGGGGAGGAGGAATGGGGGAATCAAACCCAGCTCTCCAGGTTAGAAGAAGAGAATAAATTGGATTTATACTCTGCCCTTCACTACCCGAAGGAGTCTCAGAGCAGTTTATAATCTTCTTTCCCTTCCTCTCCCCACAACAGACACCCGGGGGGGGGGGGGTGCTGAGAGAGCTCTGACAGAAAACTGCTCTTGAGAGAACAATTCTGAGAAAACTGTGACTGCTCCAAGGTCACTTCAGCCGTTGCACGTAGAGGAGTGGGAAATCAAACGCAGTTTTCCCACCTCTCTTAACCACTACCCCACGCTGGCTTTCAAAATGCAGATGCTATTCATATCCTGCTTTTCTTCCAAAAGGAGATCCAAAACGGCATGCAACCTCGTTCTCCTCGCCTTCCTTTTGCCCTCAAAACAACAGTCCAGTGAGGTAGGCTAGGCCAACAGAGAGAGTCAGCTGTGGGGGAGAGAAAGAGCACCACTGGCCCAAGGTGAGCTTCCCTGGTTGAATAGGAATTCAAACCAGGGCCTCCCAGATCATCATTCAGTCTATTTCCACTCCAAAGGGCTTAGAATTTAAAACAATGAAGGGAAACAGCAGAGGGAAAATGAGAGACAGGAAGCAAGATATACAGAGAGTGAGAGGACAGACAGACAAGTTTACAACCAGCACTGCCTCATCTTCAGGCAGGGCACGAGCCTGCTGGACTCCAGAGCATCTACCTTTCTGACAGGCGGCAGCTCTCCAGGGGAGAGATAGGCCTCCCTCAGCCCCTGCTGGTAGCCAGCACCTCCCTCTCCCTTGCCTTGTGCCAAAGCTGCCGTAATCGAAGTGGCTCCTCTGGGGACTGCCCCGCTGGCTGCTTGAGGAAGGCCAAGGGGGGCCCTGCGCTGCTCTCAAGTCGTCATAGTGTTGCCGGCTGCTCTTCTTGCTCAGCACCCGGTAGGCCTCGTTCAGCTTCACAAACTGGCTGTGCAGGTCTGGGTTGGCCGGGTTGCTGTCGGGGTGGAGCTGAAAGGGAAGAGAGAAATCAGAACCTGCAGTGGCCCCAACTCTGGCTTCATGTACACCGCTGTGCCTCTGGGACAGCAGGCTGGGCAGATGGATCAGACCAGGGGTGGCCAAGCTTGCTTAATGTAAGAGCCACATAGAATAAGCATCAGATGTTTGACAGCTGCAAGATATGAATGCCAGATGTTGGAGGGAGGGATATCGGGGAAGGAGGAGGGAGGAAGAAGCGAAAAGAAAGCACCTTTAACTTTATATGCATTTTCCAAGCTGCTAGCTGACTTGCCAAAGTTATTTAAAGAGACCAATGCCATCTCCAACCCAGTCGATGGGGCAGCAGGGGCTTCAAGAACCACACAATATGTGTGAAAGAGCCGCAGTTTGGCCACCAGACTACCCATCCATGCAACCTCTCTCCCTGAAACACTAGATCACAACATGCAAGGGTTTGGGGTTTTTTCAATGAGGGACATTAAAAAATGACAAATTCACACTGACAGTCTGGAGTGGCACAATCTGGAGTTCTACATTCCACCTCATCCTCTACGATTGGTTGCCAAGCTTCAAGCGGGGCCTGGAGATCTCCAGATAACAGAGATCAGTCCCCTAAAGAAAATGGCTGCTCGGGAGGGTGGTTCCTATAGCATTACGCCTGCTGAAGTTCCTCTCCTTCCCAAATCCAGTCCTCCCCCAGGTTCCATCCCCAAATCTCCAGGAATTTCCCAATCTGGAGCTGCCAGCCCTATGCACAGTGCGAGGGTTGGTTGGCTCCTAGTGCATTCATGATAGCCAACAGAGCAGCAGGGTGCACAGAAGCAATTGCTTCACTGCTACTTGGAGACAGGCACTGTCATCAAGGCCAGCCCGCCACTCATCATTATGAGGGAACCAGTCCCCACCCACTTTGAATGTGGACAACAGTGTCTTTGTAGGGTTGCCTTGTGGGGCCTGGAGAGCTCTGGAATTACAGCTCATCTCAGACAACATAAATCAATTCCCCTGGAGAAAATGGCTGATGTGGAGGGTGAACTCCAGGGCAGTGTACCCTGCTGAGGTCCTCCCCAAACCCTGCCCTCCCCAGGATCCACCTCCCAAATCTCCAGTTATTTCCCAGCCTGGAGTTGGCAACCCTAGTTCAGGGGTGGGTGTGGCCTTCTCAGCCTCCGTCTGGCATCTGTGTATGGAGTTTTGGATTGAGGGCTGCAACTGGGATCCAACAACTTAAGAACATAAGAGAAGGCATGTCGGATCAGGCCAATGGCCCATCCAGTCTAACACTCTGTGTCACACAGTGGCCAATGTATGTGTGTACACACACACACACACACACACATATATATATATATACACTGTGGCTAATAGCCACTGATGGACCTCTGCTCCATATATTTATCCAATCCCCTCTGAAAGCAGAAGAAGAAGAAGAAGAAGAAGAAGAAGAAGAAGAAGAAGAAGAAGAAGAAGAAGAAGAAGAAGAAGAAGAAGAAGAAGAAGAAGAAGAAGAAGAAGAAGAAGAAGAAGATGATATTGGATTTATATCCCGCCCTCCACTCCGAAGAGTCTCAGAGCGGCTCACAATCTCCTTTACCTTCCTCCCCCACCACAGACACCCTGTGAGGTGGGTGGGGCTGAGAAGACTCTCACAGCAGCTGCCCTTTCAAGGACAACTTCGGCCAGAGCTATGGCTGACCCAAGGCCATGCTAGCAGGTGCAAGTGGAGGAGTGGGGAATCAAACCCGGTTCTCCCGGATAAGAGTCCGCACACTTAACCACTACACCAAACTGGCTCTCCACCAAAGCTGGCTATGCTTGTAGCCGCCACCTCCTGTGACTGAATTCCACATGTTAATCACCCTAGGGCCAGTTAAGACAGCTTGAGGGCCAGCACACAGATAAAGGGGCTGAACGATGACATAGGAAGTCCTGGGGTTGACTTTCACCTCAGCTATAAACACAATTAGATGACCTTAGACACGCACCTCTCACTTAGCTTCCCTCCCCTCAGCCTGGACCATAGCGGAAAGTGCCCTCAAATCATGGCTGACTTGCAACAACCTCTCACACGGTTTTCAAAACAAGAGACATTCAAAGGTGGTTTGTCATTACCCGCCTCTGCATAGCAACCCTGGACTTCCTTGGTGGTCTCCCATCCAAGTACGAACTAGGGCTGACACTGCTGAGCTTCTGAGATCTGATGAGATCAGGCTAGCCTGGGCCATCCAGGTCAGGGGCAATCTGCAGGGTAAACAAGACCTCCCTCCTCCCTGACAGGGCTGTAAGACTTAGTACAAGGTAACGTTTGCCAAGTGCTCTCAGTGTTCAAAAATGCTCTATAAATGCTAAGTATTCTTTGTGAAGAGAATGTATGAATCTAGATCTTTCTGCTCTGAGGCAAATCCCCACTCAGTGACTGAGCTTCCAAAGTGACCTGGAGCCTGCCGTGATCTTTCTAGTTCTCGCTCAGCCTAACATACTTTGTAAGAGTCTAGTAGGGATTTAAAAACAAAAAGAGATAATCCCCATGGAGGTCACCGTGAGCTCCTCAGAGGAAAGGTGGGATATGAAATGTGGTGTCATGGTGACATTTTTGTGTCTGAGGTAAAAAAAATAATTCCAAAATGGCACCCTGCCGTTGATCTGGGTTCAAATTCCGTTCTGCCATGAATGCTTGCTGGATGATTTTAGGCCATCGCTCACTCTCAGGGTGACTGAGGACAAAATGCAGGCAGAAGAAAACATGTATGCCACACTGGATGCTTGAGAGGAAGGGTGGGATAAAATGTACTAGGAAGCTAGATAATGGCAGTCTGTCTCCCAGGGTGTTGAAAAAGACAGTGCCATGTATTTGATTGCTGTAAATGGGGCAAGCTTCAGCCCCTGCCCCCTCGCTGGCCCTACCAGAGACATGAGCAAGAGGTCAGGCCTTAGTTGCCTCAAGAATTTAACACCCAAGTGGGAACATGAACCAGGCCTGTTGGCAGTCCCTTGTCAAACTGTTTCAGCTTTGAAGACCAGGGGGCCATGCAGACAGGACTTGTCCCCAGTTAGGGCCACTTGGCAGGCTTTAGCGGGTAATGGGGGAAAGCTGTTTATTGAGTCTTCCCTCCCCGTGATCTCTCCCTGCCCACCCCCACCGTAAGCTTCAAGCTGTAGGTTGAATGCTTGCACCAAAAATGCAGGAGGGGACATCTCTGCGCACCCAGTGAGCATTTCCCATACACTCAAAATGGGATTTTTTGGTAGAAAAGGCCCAGCAAGAACTCATTTGCATATTAGGCCATACCCTCTGACATCACCATTGTTTTACATAGCACTGAGCGTTCCTGCTCAGAAAGAGCCCTGCACTCAAGACTGTTTTTGAAATCTTATAGCGACTAGAAACTTGAATTTTTAAAAAAAGGAAAGCCATGGACCTCAGATAGCTAAATCCAATACCCAATCCAAAGCTGCATTATGCTTTCTGGAAGAGTTAAAGCACGTGCTGTGCTTGACAGGGCCTTCCTAGAATCGCCTCAGGCTTACCTCACTCTGCTTCCTCTCCTACCCTATGAACACATAAAAGCTGCTGCCTACGGAGTCAGACAGCTGGTCCACCTAATGCAGTATTGTCTCCTCTAACTGGCAGCACCTCTGCAGCGACTCATGAAGGGAAAGTTCTTTCTCAGCATCTGTGACTTGAGATCCTTTAAGTGGAGACACTGGGGATTGAACCCTGAGACCTACCGCAAGCTTTGAGCCACTACAGCTGCCCTGCCCTCCCAGCCACTTTCATTTGCGGCAGCATGAAAGCCTTCAGGGAAAGGATTCTCTCTCTTTCCAGTTTTCTACAATGCACCTGGACGGGTGCGACTTTGAGGTCCCATACAATAAGGGAAAGAGAGGGTTAAACAAAATACCCCTAACAAGAATGAGCACACATTGTTGGCACAGGCAGGGGCTAGCATGCCAGCTCCATTCTCCCAATTGTCTTCTCTCCGTGCCCTCAGCTAAGGTGATCGGATCGGCCTTGGCAGCAGCTCCGCTCCTTTGGAATGGAGAAATGAGGAGGGCACTGGCTTTGGCAATCTTCAGGAAACACTGCAGAGCAGCATGATTTTGAAGAGTATTTGAGGAAGGCTAATCCTCTCCGTTATGGCAATTTTACATTCATTGGGGTGGGAGGACGGTGTCATGAGCCCTGATGAGGAGCTGGATGAGTTGCCAGCCTGTTCCTCAGCTGAACAAACAGCAGCTGGTCCATCAATCACTCTCCAGGCAACATTGTCAGCTTTGACGATCAATCTCCTCCAAGCTCTCCTCCTCCCATCTCAAGAGATCGAAGCAGGTTCCGGAAAGAACTTTCAGAGCGAAGACACGAGGCACACTGATGCTTCAGATCTCTCAGCCCTGAGTTCTAGCAGAGTCACTGCCACCTAGAGAGCAGGCTGACTGAGACTCCCATATAGCTTCCACCCAGGACCTGGTAACCTTGTGGAAGCAACAAGTCTATTCTCTGGCTTGCATCCACACTCCTTCCTGATTCCGACCTGCTTGATTTACTTGGCACCCTGACCTTTTGGCTTTTGGACACTGACTTCTGATTCCGGTTTGTGATTCTGCATTGGTGACTTGGCTCCTGCTTGACTTCCTGAACTTTGACCTTGGACTGGCTTTGGACTCCTGCCTGCCTGCACCCTGAGAATGTGACAGATTGCTTCCACCCACACACTCACTCCACAAGATGGATGAGGAGACAAGTGGAGGCTCTGGGCAGCTAGCAGCCTTGCTCACTCAGGTATAGCACCTCACTCAAATGGTGGCTCACCTGCAACAGCAGCAGCAAGCCACTGTCGCTGCCCCACCCAAGTGCCGGTGCTTCCCCTAGAGAAGTTCGCTGGGAAGGTGGAGGAGTTTCTTGCATTCCTGTCACAGTGCAAACTGTATATTGAGATACGGCCAGAGACTTCCCCAACGAGAAGACCAAGGTATGCTTCATTGTCAGCCTCATAAAGGGGCAGGCAGCTAAATGGACTACCCCCTTGCTTCTAGCCCCATCATCCCTGCTGACTGACTACCAAGACTTTCTGGATCATATGGCGGCCTCCTTTGCTAACCGCCAGCAAGCTGGCACGAGTAGACTGACCGGCCACACTGCAAGGCCTAATCACGCTGTGTCTCTGCATCGATGGCTGCCTGGAAAGCTGCCACTGAGCGCGAAGCAGCGCCCGTCCCTCTCAGCTGCCCCGCCACCTAGCGACGGTGACAACCCTGATGCACACCAGTCCTGAGACTGACGACCCTGAGCCCATGCAACTCAGGGCTGCACGGCCACGACTCACCCCAAGGAAAAAGCATGACGCCGCTCACAGAATTTCTGCCTGTACTGTGGAGGGGCGGGGCACTTCTCCGGCTGCCCCGCCAAGCGCACCCAGCCCAATACTGTGCTACCGCCGCAAGTAAAAGACCAGCCCCAAGTCTGAGTGGACCCCCCGACTTGGAGCACCTAGCTGGGTCCCCTGAACCCTATGTTACCGGCCAGGGCCTGTTCCTCGTACCAGTTACACTTGGCTTGCCGGATGTGCGTTGGCTGTTCATCTACACCATGGTCGACTATGGGGCCACCTGCTGCTTCGTCGATGTGGCCTTTGTGAAGCAACACCATATCCCGGTGCAGGACAAAGACCCTGGTCAAAGCCATTGACGGGCGCCTCCTCCGTTCCGGTCTGGTGACCCAGGAGACCCACCCAGTCACGCTCCAGATCCAACACCATTATGAGCAAGTACAATTAGTTGCTCGCATGCCCCATTCTTTCCCCTCATTCTACTGGCTCATAAAGCACAACCCCCTCATGGACTGGGCACAGGGAAAGCTGAGCTTCAAAGACCCTTGTCCTCACCAGGCCCGGTCGGCCACCCTGGCCATCGCCGCCCCAGCTGCTGGTCCTCTACTTCCCCCGGCCTACATAGACTTTGCTGATGTCTTTGAGGAAAAGGGGGTCGACCAGCTCCCCCCACACCGGCCTTATGACTGCACCATCAATTTGGTACCAGGGACACCCCTGTCTATGGGGCGGCTCTACCCCATGTCCGAACCGAAGCTAGCAGCCCTGCGGGACTTCCTTGCCAAAAACCTGGAACGGGGTTTCATCCGGCTATCATTCCCGCTATCCGCCCCTGTTCTCTTTGTCAAGAAGAAAGGCAGCGAGCTCCGGCCCTGCAATGACTACTGGGCCCTGAACAAAATCACTGTCTGGGACCGCTACCCTTTGCCACTGATCCCAGAACTACTGGATCGCCTTAAGGGGGCCCAGGTCTATACCAAGCTGGACCTCTGGGGCACGTACAACTTGGTGCGGATCCGCGCAGGAGACGAATGGAAGACAGTTTTCGGGACCCACTATGGCCAGTACGAGTATGTTGTGATGCCCTTCGGCCAGACCAACGCCCCCGCTGTCTTCCAAAGGCTGATGAATGATATCTTCCACAACCTGCTCGACTGCTTTGTGATCATTTATTTAGATGACATTTTAATTTATTCCCAAAGCCCCGCCCAGCACGAAGGGCACATCCGCCAGGTCCTGCAACGCCTGCGCAAGCATGGTCTCTACGCCAAGCTAGAGAAGTGTGCCTTCGACTTAACAGCAGTCGAGTTCCTTGGCCACATCATCTCACCCCATGGGACTCAGATGGACCCGAACAAAGTCAAGGCTGTCCTGACCTGGCAGACGCCGCGGGACCGCAAGGATGTACAGCGGTTCCATGGCTTTCCCAATTATTACAGCCAGTTCATCCCTGCCTATGCCGATGTAACCACGCCTCTGATCCAGCTCCTCCGGCCCAAAGAGCCATTTCACTGGACTCCAGCGGCAGACCATGCCTTCACCACCCTGAAAACCTGTTTCACCACTGAACGGCTCCTGTTTACCCAGATCCGCAGCTGCTGTTCACAGTAGAGACTGACGCCTCCAGCGTGGCCCTCAGCGCAGTGCTATCCCAGCGGGAGGACCCCTCCCAGCCGCTACAACCCTGCACATACTATTCGCGGCAGCTGATGCCTGCAGAGCACTACTACATCTGAGAGTGAGAACTCCTGGCCATCAAGACCACCTTCGAGGTTTGGAGGCATCACCTTGAAGGGGCACGCCACTCCATCCAGGTCCTGACTGACCAATGGAACCTTGACACCTCACCCAGCATCAGATCCGGTGGTCCCTCTTCTTTTCCTGGTTTGACTTCCGGATTACCTACATCCCACAGAACCAGCACCGGAAAGCGGACGCCCTCTCCCGAAAACCGGAATACGCTATGCCTCTAACGGAGGAAACCCCAACTGGGCTCATCCTTGCACCCTCGGTCTTCGCTGCCACCACGACTCGCCAGACCTTGGCTGCAGACATCCAGGCCAGCCAGGCCCAAGACCCCTGGGTTCAGCAACGCCTCCTGGAAGTGCAAGATGGCTTGGCTGGGGACCTTAGTCTCTACCTGCCAAGGTCTCCTCCTGCACTGCAGGCGCCTATACGTGCCTCCGGGACCCCTCCGGGCTGACATGCTCCACCTGACCCACGACTCCAATCCTCTGCACCCTGTATTAATGTTTTGTTTTTAGAATTTTAATCAATTGTAGTTAAATTGTTATATACTGTACAATGTATGCTTTAAGTTTTGTTGTTAGCCGCCCTGAGCCGCTTCGGCGGGGAGGGCGGGATACAAATAAAATGTGATGATGATGATGATGATGACTCCCCTCCTGCGGGGCACTTCGGCCAACATAAGACCCTGCACCTGCTCACGCGGGAGTTCTGGTGGCCTCGTGTCCGTGCCGATGTGACCTGCTATGTCGGTTCCTGTGAAGTCTGCCGGCGGGCAAAGGATGTACCGGCCAAGCCCCCAGGGTTTTTGCATCCCCTACCCATGCCTGCAGGACCCTGGGACACCGTCTCCCCGGACTTTATCACCGAGCTCCCCAGGACCAAGGGGCACACTTGCATCCTGGTGATGGTGGACCTCTTCACCAAGATGGCTCACTTTGTTCCAAGTCCCAAGCCGCCCACAGCTCCTGAAACAGCCCAGCTCTACCTCCAGCACGTCTTTTGCCTGCACGGGCTCCCGGCACACTTGATCTCAGACTGAGGCCCCCAGTTCACCTCCCGATTCTGGCAAGCCCTGCACTCCAGCTTAGGCACCCAGGTGCATTTGTCCTCAGCGTACCATCCCCAAACGGATGGGCAGACCAAACGCACCAATGCCATGCTGGAACAATACCTGAGTTGTTACACCAGCTACCAGCAGGATGACTGGATCACCTTGCTACCCCTGGCCGAGTTTGCCTACAACAATGCCTTACATGCATCCATGCAACAGACCCCATTTGCTGCCACCTATGGGTACCACTCTCGCTTCTTTCCCGCAGTCCTGCCCCCCACAGCAGTCCCTGCTGCTAATGCGCACCTGCAGGAACTCCGGGCTCTCCAGGACTTGCTCCAAGAGCAGCTCCAACAGGCTAAAGAGGCCTACAAGACAGCCCCCAACCGAAAGTGACAGGTGGGGCCCCCACTGAAGCTCGGGGACCATGTCTGGCTCTCCACCCATTACCTGTGTTGGCCTGGCCGGTCTCACAAGCTGGACCCTCACTTTGCGGGGCCTTACCTGATCACAGACCAAATCAACCCCATTGCTTTCTGGCTACAGCTGCCGGCCACCCTCCGTATCCACCCGGTCTTCTACCAGTCCCTCCTTGTTCCTGCTACATCACCAGATCCCAGCCGACTGCCACCTCCAGCGCTGCCTCCTCCTGTCCTGGTTGATGACGAGGAGGAATACGAGGTCCACCAGCTCCTGAACTCCCAAATCCACTTCAGGGACCTCCAGTACCTTGTGGACTGGGAAGGCTATGGCCCTGAGGACTGTTCATGGGAATCCGTGGACAATCTACACGCCCCTGACCTCGTGCAGCAGTTCCACATGGCCTACCCTGACTGGCCTGGCCCGTCTGTGGGGGGGGGGAGATCCTGCAGGGGGGATAGTGTCATAAGCCCTGACGAGGAGCTGGAAGGGTTAACAGACCTGGAAGAGTTGCCAGCCAGTTCCTCAGCTGAACAAACAGCAGCTGGTCCATCAATCACTCTCCAGGCACCAATGTCAGCTGCTGACAATCAATCTCCTCCAAGCTCTCCTCCTCCCATCTCAAGAGTTCGAAGCAGGCTCCGGAAAGAACTTTCAGAGCGAAGACATGAGGCACGCTGATGCTTCAGATATCTCAGCCCTGAGTTCTAGCAGAGTCACTGCCACCTAGGGAGCAGGCTGATTGAGACTCCCATATAGCTCCCCACCCAGGACCTGGTAACCTTGTGGAAGCAACAAGTCTATTCTCTGGCTTGCATCCACGCTCCTTCCTGATCCTGACCTGCTTGATTTTCTTGGCACCCTGACCTTTTGGCTTTTGGACATGGACTTCTGATTCTGGTTTGTGATTCTGCATTGGTGACTTGGCTCCTGCTTGACATCCTGGACTTTGACCTTGGACTGGCTTTGGACTCCTGCCTGCCTGCACCCTGAGAACGTGACAGGTGGTAGACCATAAATCATAGACAAATCATCTAGAAATGGTATGATGTTTTACTCCTTGTTGGGCTGGGGCTGGGTATGTCAGAGCCTGGTTTCTGTAAGCTGCTTCTAGCCCTCCTCGCACAAAGGGATAAGATGGAATCCAACTTTTTCATTAAACTCACCAAGTTAGTAACTGTGGGCCAATTGTACCCTGATGGGGAAGGTTGCATGGTATAGCCTGTTTTCGTCAGCTCGTGAAAGCTAATCAGGATGAGAGACTACCAAAGAGGGTTTTGCAGAGGAAGGCAATGGCAAAACACCTCTGCTTCTAACTTGCCTTGAAAGCCACTAGCTGGGGTCACTGTAAGTCATGTAACTGTTGGGTTTTTGGCAACTCTACTTCCTGGAGTCATGAGTTACCGTAATTAATTGTTTGCATTCTGATACTTAGCTAGTCAGTACTTGAACCAATGAGTTTGTCTGCATGTATCTTCTGCCAGAATCTAGGTGTCAATACACATATTAACCTGTAAGGAGAAGCCCTAATTGGGTAAGCAATAGATTGGGATGGTCTGGGGAGAAAGCATTAGGTTCCAGTTTATGACCCTTTGTTTAAGTCCCTAAATCTCCATGCGGTTGCTGTTTAGACCATAGAGAGTCAACATGTAAGTTAGAGGAGTCAGGATGTTAAATCCTTTTCTTGTTTTGTAGAACTCTTTCCCTTACTAGACAAGTAAAGATTACGCTGTTAAAGTTAAATGCGTGTGCCTGGCTATTTTGTAGTTTACTCTGCTAACAATATCCTAACAGTGACTTGACAGCACTTAGGTATGTAGTTGTACCCAGCCTTTCTCCCAAAGTATCCATGGTGGCTACAGCAAATAGGCCAACAGAATAGAATTATATTAAAAATGACCAAGAACACGCAGATGGAGAACTGACACAAATGTGTTGGAGGAGAGTTTTGTGGACACCGCGAGCTGCCAAAAAGACAAATAAGGGGGTTTTAGAGCAAATCAAACCTGAACTCTCCCTAGAAGTCAAAATGATTAAACTGAGGCTATCGTATTTTGGTCACATTATGAGAAGACGAAGGTCACTGGAAAAGACACTAATGTTAGGAAAAGTGGAAGACAGCAGGAAAAAAGGAAGACCCAATGTGAGATGGAGTGACTCAATCAAGGAAGCTATGATCACGTCCAGATCTGGATAGCTGAGGCAAGATCTCAGAAGCTAAGCAGGGCTGACTCTGGCAAGTACTTGGATGGGAGACCTCCTTGAAATACCAGCAGTCAGGAAGACAGGAGCAGGCTTTATTTAGCTGCCTCTCTGAATACTCTCCAGGCCCCAGTAGAAGCCAGTCACCAGAAGTCACCATGATTTCCAGGTGCACATACTCAGTCATACACATATGATTTCCAGGTGCACACACACAAAAAAGGTACAGGTAGTTCCCTGTGCAAGCACCAGTCGTTTCCGACTCTGAGGTGACATCGCATCACGAAGTTTTCACGGCAGACTTTTTACGGGGTGCTTTGCCATTGCCTTCCCCAGTCCTCTACACTTTCCCCCCAGCAAGCTGGGTATTCATTTTACCGACCTCAGAAAGAAGGAAGGCTGCATCAGGCTTGAGCCAGCTACATGAACCCAGCTTCCACCGGGATCAAACTCAGGTCGTGAACAGAGAGCTTGGACTGCAGTACTGCAGCTTTACCACTCTGCACCGTGGGGTTCGTGTGCACACATACATGAACATAAAAATACCCCTTTAAAAAAAAAAGAAAAAAAGGGAGCCACAATCACCATTTTGCAAGACCCGGACAAGAATGTTAAGGATAGGAGGGTTTACCGATCATTCATTCATAGGTTTGCTGTAAGTCAGAAATGTCTTGACGGCACTTATACACACACGCATGCCCAGTCAAGCTCTCAAACACCAGTGAGATGTTCCCTGACATAAGGCCTGCCATCCAACCTTTGTCTAAAACCCAGCAGAGATTATGGCCTCCTGATCTGCCCAGGCGATCCCTTCTACAAGCCTAGAGCTGTGCCTCAGACGAAGAACAGAAAACTGGTCCAGGGAAGTGGCAGAATAGCTGGGCTTGGTCAAGCTACCCCAGCACTCCTTCCGCAGCATGAGATCACAACACAGGCCCTGCCTCACAGGGTTGTTGCATGTGAAGCTGTCTGAACATCGGAAAGCTCCATATGTGTTGCTACCAAATAAGTATGAATGATGGCATAAGCGATATCCACACACATGCAAAACATGGAACCTCCTGGGAAAGCCTGCAGCCCTATTCTTTTCACAGTCCACCCCCCCCCCCCCCCATTTACTTGAGTGCTTAAACCCATGCTTGTGCCTGCTGTATCCACCCTCTGTGAAGAAAACTCAGCGGGCTGGCCTGGCAGCAGGGAAGGACTCTATAATCTCTGCTTACATCTGGCCAAGCTGCAATCGCCTCTAACAGAGAGATCTGCACAGGCTGCCAACGAAAGAGAAAAGGCCCTTGAAGGCTTCCAGGAACAATAACCCTGGACAGAGGCCCTGGAAGCCCCAGGCCGCTCCTTTGTTCCCGGCAGCAGCAAGGTGGGGAGGCTGGCCACAACTCTCTGCCCAAGACCAAGATGTAAAGCTGCAAGGGGGCATGGGAGCAGCCTTTCACAGAGGCAGGAAGCTCTTACTCTCCCAGAGTAGGCCACCTTGGGCAGGCAGCATGTCAGCCTGTCCCAGCAAACTGCATGGATGCGCCTGCGCACACACACACACAGGGCCAGCCTTGCCACTAGGCAAACTAGGCAATCGCCAAGGGCTGTCGTTCCCAACCTTTTTGGCACCAGGGAGCGATTTTGTGGAATAAAATTTTTCCACAGACCAGTGTGTGTGTGTGTGTGTGCGGGGGGTGGTGGCCCTGGTTTTTTTTGCTGCCTCAGGCTGTCCCCACCCGTGCCCCATCCTTGCCCCCCATGGGGGTCTTTAAATGGGGGTGGGGGGGCTGGGGCTGTTTCTGCCTCCTCCCCGCTATGTGGCCAGGCAACAGAAGGCCAATCTGCCTCCCCCTCCCATTTAAATCAGCTGATTGGCGGGGGTCTGTAAATGAGGGGTAGGCTAAGGTTAATAATAATAATAATATTTTTTAAATTTGTATCCCGCCCTCCCCGCCGAAGCAGGCTCAGGGCAGCTTACATGGCATAAAATGCAGACATTACAATAATACAATAATAAAATACACTAATTACATAACAATTATATTTCTCAATTAAAATATACTATTACATTAAAACCATCAATTAAAACTACCAAATTTAAAACCAACAGATTAATTCGGTGCTACAATCTTGATGTTACTCATCACGTCACAGTTTTACATGATGACGGCAAAATAATTCCACATTAAGAAAACACCAGCTGGAAGAGGGTGGTCTTGCAAGCCCGGCGGTTAAGGCTCCGCAAGGCCTGTACCTTTCCTGGTAATTGGTTCCACCAGTGGGGAGCTGTAATCGAGAAGGCCCTTTCTCTCGTAACTTTCAGTTTGGCCTCCTTCGGCCCAGGGATCGTCCGTAGATTTTGTGAGCCAGATCTCAGTACCCTCTGGGGAATGTATGGGGAGAGACGGTCCGTAAGGGAGGCAGGTCCTCGGCCATATAGGACTTTATAGGTTGCAGCAGTACTCCCTCTTCTACCGGCCCGTGACCAGGGCAGATGAAAGAGGTGGCAGGGCTGCTCTGCCTCACTCCAAGGCTGCATTCCTGCCATGGAGCGAGACTATGCTGCCTCTTTCATCCACCTGGGTCCCAGCTGGGAGGGGGCGGTGCGGCGTCTCTGCCTCACTCTGCGGCCCTGTTGCTACCAGGCCACAGACCGATATCGGTCCACGGCCTGGTGGTTGGGGACCCCTGGCCTAGGGCGCTGGCCTCCTGGGAGCACCAAATTGGGCACCCCCATGTGACTTGGTGATGTTATCAATGTGAGGGGGGGAGCCAGAAGTTAGCTTTGCCTAGGGTGCCGGGCAGCCTAGGGTCAGCCCTGCATGTGCACACATACACATGCACACACACCCCTCCAGTTAAAACACAAGTTACCCAGATGCACTTCCTTGCAAGCCTGCCTCTGTGATGAACAGAAGCCGAACAAAGATTTGACGCTAGTCAGTTGTGCACCTTGACTTTTAGAAGAAGAGTTGGCTTTATACCCTGCTCTTCACTACCCAAAGGAGTCTCAGAGCAGCTTACCATCTCCTTCTCTTCCTCTCCCCACATAAGAACATAAGAGAAGCCATGTTAGATCAGGCCAATGGCCCATCCAGTCCAACACTCTGTGTCACAGTGGCAAAAAAAATTATATATATATATATATGCACAGACACACATTGTGGCTAATAGCCACTGATGGACCTCTGCTCCATATTTTTATCTAAACCCCTCTTGAAGGTGGCTATGCTTGTGGCCGCCACCACCTCCTGTGGCAGTGAATTCCACATCTTAATCACCCTTTGGGTGAAGAAGTACTTCCTTTTATCCGTTTTAACCTGTCTGCTCAGCAATTTCATCGAATGCCCACTCTGCCATGGAAGCTCGTTGGGTGACTATGGGCCAGTGTTCGCCTGATCTACCTCACAGGGATGTTGTGATGATAAAATGGAGGCGAGGAGAATGATTTAAGCCCCATTGGGCATAAATGAAGTATGGGGTGGTTTGCCATTGCCTTCTCCAGTCATCTACACTTCCCCCCCCAGCAAGCTGGTTTTAAACAATTTTATTGATAACATATGGTAATAATTTCCATTAATAACTTCTTTTCATCTATCCCATATACTTCTTTCTAATCACCCCCTCCCCCCTGTTACTTGACCCCTGTCAGTGTTATTTACTCAAAATACTAACCCTTAATTGAAAATGACCCTTAATTACTAAGAACTAAAATTAATATTCTTCTTTCTTCTAAAGTTTAACCATTATCAAAAATTGTCCAATGTCCTTTTACTTTCCACTCATCTTCTACATAACGTCTAAATTTTTTCCACTCCCTTTTAAAATCTTCTAAATTATAGTCTCTTCAAGTTCTTGTTAATTTGTCCATCTCACTCCATGTCATAACTTTTACAATCCAATCCCATTTTTCTGGTATTTTTTCTTGCTTCCATAACTGCGCATATAGTATCCTAGCAGCTGAAAGCAAGTACCAAATTATAGTTCTATCTTCTTTTGGAAATTTTTCCATTTGTAATCCCAACAGAAAAGTCTCTGCAGCTTTCTTGAATTCATATCCCAAGATCCTAGAAATTTCTTGTTGGATCATCTGCCAATACTTTTTCGCTCTTTCACAAATCCACCACATACGGTAGAAAGAACCTTCATGTTTTTTTACATTTCCAACATCTGTCTGGCATCTTGTTATTCATCTTTGCCAATTTTTTAGGAGTCATATACCATCTATACATCATTTTAAAACAGTTCTCTTTAATACTCTGACATAGAGTTCTTCCATAAATATTCCCATGTATCCATCTGTATTTCTTTATTTACATTTATTGCCCATTTAATCATTTGAGATTTCACTACTTCATCTTCTGTAGACCATTTAAAAAGTAACTTATAAGTTTTTGAAATTAATTTTTCATTATCTCCAAACAGAACTTTTTCCATTTCTTTGCTCTTGTATTATTCCTTCAGTTTTAATATAATTTTCCACCAAACTCTTTATTTGTTGCATTTGAAACCAATCGTATTTGTTATTCAACTCCACAGCAGTTTTCAATTCTATTTTGCCACTTTGTATTTTTAATAGTTGATTGTATGACAGCCATTTTTCCTCACCTGTCTCAGCTGTTATTTTTATCACTTCTGCTGGCACTATCCATAATGGTTTTCTTTCATCACCATATACTTCATCCAGGTATTCAACAAATTATTTCTTATATAATGGTGAGAGAAAAAACTATCCATCTTTTTCTTCCCATAATACATAAAAGCGTGCCAGCCGAATTTATTTCCATGACCTTCCAACGCTAAAAGTTTTTTATTCAACAGCGTCACCCTATCTTTTATCCACACTAAACAAACTGCTTCATGATATAATCTTAAATCTGGTAATTGGAATCCTCCTCTTTCTTTAGCATCTATTAAAACTTTCATTTTAATCCTTGGTTTCTTCCCAGCCCATACAAATTCCGAAATCTTCCTTTGCCATTTGTTAAATTGTTTACTGTCTTTCACAATCGGAATAGTTTGAAACAAATACATTATTCTCGGCAAAACATTCATCTTAATTGCAGCTATTCTTCCAAGCAATGACAAGTTAAGCTTATTCCATTTTATCATATCTTCATCCATTTTATGCCATAGCTTTTCATAGTTATTTTTGAACAGGTCAATATTCTTCACTGTTATTTCCACACCCAAATATTTTACTTTAGAGGTAACTTCACATCCTGTTAGTCTCTGCAATTCC
The DNA here is from genome assembly GCF_032191835.1 of Heteronotia binoei. NCBI lineage: Eukaryota > Metazoa > Chordata > Lepidosauria > Squamata > Gekkonidae > Heteronotia > Heteronotia binoei. The sequence continues at coordinate 259,573,199 of NC_083223.1, forward strand.
TTTTGTTTGTTTACTTGCATATTTTTACAAAAAAAAATTGATTTTTCTTTATTAACATAAAAGCCCGCCAGTTCTCTATATTCTTGTATTTTAGCTAACAAGAAAGGTGTTACTTGTGTAGGATTTTCATTTATAAACATTATATCATCTGCAAATGCTCTATATTTGTAAATAAATCCTTTAACTCTCAACCCTTCTATTTATTTATCATCTTGCATTTGCATCAATAAAATTTCAAGAGTCATTATAAACAACAAAGGTGAAAGCTGATAACCTTGTCTTGTACCTTTGCTGATTATCAATTCATCTGTAAGATCTGCATTTATACATAACCTTGCACATTGTTCAGTATATATTGCCTTTATCATTCTTATAAAGTTTCCCCCCAACTCTATTTTCTCCATTACTGCAAACATAAAGTCCCAGTTCAAATTATCAAAAGCTTTCTCTGCATCCACAAAAAATAATGCAACTTCCTTCTCTGGATGTCTTTCATAATATTCTACAATATTTACAACAGTTCTAATATTGTCTCTTATATGCCTTTTAGGGAGAAATCCCGCTTGATCTTCCTTTATGAAATTTATCAAATATTGTTTAAGTCGTTCTGCCAAAATTCTTGTATATATCTTATAGTCACTATTTAGTAATAAAATTGGTCTATAGTTCTTTACATTCGTGACATCTCTATCTTCCTTAGGAATCAAAGAAATTACAGCTTCCTTCCATGTATTTGGTATTTTCCCTTTTATTCTTATCATATTCATCAATTTTTGAAGTTTCGGTACTAATTCTTCTTTAAAAATTTTTAAAAAATTTGCCATATATCCATCTGGCCCAGGTGCTTTTCCAATTTTCAGTGCATTAATCACTGCTTCAATTTCTATTTTTTTAATTGGACCATTAAAAAAAATTTCATATATTCAGTTAAGGGTGCTATTTTAATCTTTTGCAAATACGCTTCCATCATTTCCTTCTTTACTTTAACACCTTTAAATAATTTAGCATAGTACTTGAAAAATTCTCTTTATTCCTTCTTGATCTATCATCTCTCTTCCATCATCCACAATTTTATTAATAATTTTACTTCCTCTCATTTTCTTCAGTTGCCAGGCCAAATACTTTTCCAGGTTTATTCGCTCCCTCAAAGGACTTCTGTTGTAATTTGTTCAAATTCCATTCCTTGTTTAACAAGTGTCTCATTTGTGCTTGTAGTATTGTAATCTCCCTTATAATTTTCTTTTTCCCTGGCCTTTTCCTCAGTTCCTTCTTTTTCTTTATTTCATTTTGAATGTTCAACATCTGTTATTCTTTTGCCCTTTTGTCCTTATTGTTTAATGTAATCAATATTCTTCTCATTACGGCTTCATAAGCATCTCACACCAACTAAAATTCTATATCATCTTTATCATTTATTTGGAAGAAAGCTTTAGTTTCATTTTCTAGAGAAGTCACTAATTCTTTATTTTGTAGTAAATCTTAATTTGGTCTCCATCTTCTCACTTTTTTAGACAATTTTGTAATCCATAATATTGTGTTATGATCTTCACCTATCTTCAGTAAGATCTCTATTTTCTTTGTTATAAGGCCTAAGTCCTTTGTACCCCATAAAATGTAAATTCTGGAAAAAGTATTATGTCTTGCTGAAAAAAATGTATACTCTCGTACTTCAGGATTAAATTTTCACCATATATCTTCCAGGTTCTCTTGTTTAACCAGTTCAAAGAAGGATTTTGGCAATTTTCCTTCTTTATTGTTATTTTTCTCCCCAGATCTGTCCAATGTATTCTGAATTGTTTCATTAAAGTCTCCCATAATCATGACCTGGTCATATGTCGCTTCATCAAGTTGTTTTATAATATCTTTTAAAAAAAATCTTTTGCACCATTTGGTGCATACAGTCCCAATAATAAGGGGTTTTTTGCATTTATTATTACTTCTACTGCCACAAATCTTCCATCTTTATCTTTAAATATTATTTTTGGTACAATTCTTTTTTAATATAAAAAATCTCACCCCTTTTCTTCTGTTCAGCCAATGAAAAAAATTCCAGTCCCAATTGTTTATTCCATAAAAATTTATAATCCTTTTGTTTGATATGAACTTCTTGTAAGCAAATTATATTACAGTTTTGTTTTTTAATCCAATGAAATATTGTCTTTCTTTTTTGTGGTGAATTTAGTCCATTTACATTCCAAGATAATAATTTATAATCCATCATGGTGCAAATTCTTTATTCTCTTCATAAAATTTACGCAGCTCCTGTGTATTTGTAATGGTAATCCTTCTTCCTTGTAGCTCAAAGCTCAAACCTTCAGGTATTATCCATCGATACCTCATTCCATTGTCATGTAGTTTTTCTGTTAATTTCTTATATGTTCTCCTGTCATTTATCACTTGTCTTGGCAATTCTTTCATTATTCTTACTCTGCTTCCTCCCACTATCAATGTCTTTTCAAAATTTTTATTGAAGATTTTCCCCACCATTTCTTTTGTCATATATCTTATAACCACATCTCTTGCTAAGTTATTTTTCTTGGCATATAATGAATTCACTCTATACATATAATCATACATATTTCTAGTCCCTTCAGGATCTTCCTCCAAGAAATCAGCAATTATTTTTATTAAATGTTCTTTTAAGTCTGTCCCTTCTTCAGGTACTCCTCTCAGACGTATTTGTGTCTCCATCAATTTACAGTCATGGATTGTTATTTTTTCTTGTATTTTTAATAAGGTGGAATCCTGGAGTTTAACTTTCCCTTCTACCTCCTGCACTTTTTTTGACACCACCACTGTTTCATTTCTAAGCTCTTCCATTTCTTTTTTAAAGTTCCCAATATCTTTTTAAAGTTCTTTTTTGCAAGCATTTATTATCTTTTCCACCCCATTCATCATCCTAGCTTCCATTGCTTCTAACAGATCTTGCATCTTCTCCAATGAGGCAGCCCTTGCACGGGTTACCTTTGACACTAAAAAAACAGCAAAAAATTTGATATCACCAAATTAAATTTCAACTATCAGGTTTGATAGATTAGAACTTGCCCTTTCAAATGAGCCTAATTTCGCCGTCCTCCGACCTTCCCAGGCTCAGATATTATTTTTTTTTTAAATTTAGCCTCCCAGTAATGGCCGCCGATGTTTTTCTATGGTAATACAATCCTAGAGTAGGTCCACTTCTTCAATAATTACTTCCTGCTTTGCTTGCCCCAAGTCATGTTCTCAATGGTAACAAAGTCTCATGATACTTGACGTATTTCCTGTGTTGACTGTAGAAACTGCAGATCTCTGACGATGGTGCTTTCACTCCACAACCGCAGGTAGACAAAACAATAAATTCCTTTCCAATTTTTAACACTGTCCTTAATTTAGCAAAGTCCAAAATTCACCCCTTCTCCTCTTCTTCTTCCAAGCTTTCAAACTTTCTCTTTCCCACCTTCTAATATTATTTTGTTTGCTTTAAAATAGTCCCGGAATGGTAGATAGCAACCAGTACCTTTTTCTAAGGTTATCCAAATCAACACTGGTCTCGTACAGCATCAGATGTTTAGCAGTCTCAAAGACGATTAGGATCTTGTCAAGCTTATGTCAAATAAATGACTCTGTAAGCTTCTGCAGATGATGAATATGCAACCCCCCGGGACTCCCTTTTAGCCAAGGTAAATCACCTCAAAGTTTCCTGTGCATATCTTGGACTAATCTCTCACTGAGAAAAGTAGGCAGAAAGCAAAAATTTGCCTTTTACTACCCCAAACAGAAGCTCCAGTCTGCCCCCCTTAGAGAGGCAGGTCAGCTCTGCATTCTCCAAATCCTGTACTCATTTTACCAACCTCAGAAGGATGGAAGGCTGAGTCAACCTTGAGCCGGCTACCTGAACCCAGCTTCCACCGGGATCAAACTCAGGTGGTGAGTAGACCTTGGACTGCAGTACTGCAGCTTATCACTCTGTGCCACAGGGCTCTTTTTAGTAAATAAATACTGAACCGTAATTAGGGAAGAGCAGAGAGAATTCACACTCACGAGAACTTCTAAACACAAGAACAGCCCAGCTGGATTAGACAAAATGCCCATCGGCTCCAGCATCTTGTTTCCAATAGTGGACAGCCAGGTGCTCCCTGAAAAGCCCCAAGCAAGCTATGAGGCCAGCAGCTTTCATACTTAGAGGAACACGGCCCTGGAACACACACACGCGCTTTCCTGAAGATTTCTCACTAGACAAGAACATCCCGCAGGCATCCGCGTGCCCCTAAGGGTGAACAAAGCCTTCAAAACCACTAGGATGAAGTTGTCACAAGAGAGCCCCGTATCTACAAGCCGCCCGGCTGATCCTCTCAACATGCTCACCCCTCCCCACGCTGAGCGTTTAGTACAAGCAATTAAAGCGGTCTTGCAGTTAAAACCATGGAAGCGTGGGGTGGGGAGGGGGGAATTTTCCGGGGCAGGAAGAAACAAGGGACATTCAGAATGGAGCGCTTGTTCTCTCTGGAGGTAATCCTTCGGCTAAGGCGAGTTCCCACAGACTGCTTGGGAGATGGGTGGGTGCTAGGAGAGAGAGGCCTGGAAATCATTTGGGAACTAAGGCCACGTCTTGAGTGTGCAGGGATGCTAAGACCACCTGATGGGTTCAGCGCAGCTCCTCCCTCCCCGGGGTAGGGATGGGGAGGAAGGATGGCTCAACGGCTCCCTTTGTGAGACCTGCACTTAATTCCTAAATGGTCTATTAAAAGCAGAACACTTTGCACGGAGATCCCTTGAAGGCAGCCGGGCCTTTCTTTCTCTCTTTGCAGCAGCCTCTGACAAAGGGGGACAGCGACAGATGACAGAGGACCAGCTTAGGTACCTGCACCGAGGACTTTACAATCTGAAATCCGACACAACAGAAACGAGGGGAAAGAAAGGAAACGGAAGGAGGGATGAATTTGAGGGGGGGGGGGGGGAGGGAGATGCACGTTAGGTTCAGTTATGTTTCTGCCAGGGATGGGGACGATTGTTTTGTAGAGGCACTGCTGTCCTCAACATATCCACATATTTCTTTTTTGTCCCACAGTTGCCTCTGGGCAAATGGATTCAGCAGCTACTGCAGAACAACATAAAAAACTGCAAAACCCACTTGGCCAGAAGTGAAGGGGGAAGGAGTGTATATCTGCGTCTAAAGTGATATCAAATTGCAGCCAGTTTATGGAGACCCCCAAACCCCTGCAGAGTTTTCAAGACAAAAGAAGAACAGAGGTGGCTTGCTATTGCCTGCCTCTGCAGAGGAACCCTGGGCTTCCGTAGTGGTCTCCCATCCCAGTGCTAAGCAGGTCAATCTTACTTAATTTCCAAGATCTGATGAGAATGGGCTAGCCTGGGTCACCCAGGTCAGGACCAGTGTCCCCTCTAAGCTGAGTTAGCTTGAGCTAGCTCACAGATTTTTAGCCTCCAGCTCACATATTTCTGTCTTAGCTCAGGAAGGATGACCCGAGCACACTAATGTATGCAGTAGCTCACAACTTTAATGCCAGTAACTCATAAAGTAAAATTTTTGCTCAGACTCTGCAACTTAGAGGGTACGTTGGTCAGGACCCTGCTATATACCCCTGAGTAGACCTCATTTGGGGCAGGAACTCACCGGAGTGGAGCTCCAGAACCTCGAAATTTCATTATGCTCTTTCTTTCTTACCCCGCCCAACAAATAATTGCTTCTGGGCTCCATTGTTCAAACCCCCTGTGAGAATTTTGCTGAGCTCTTAAGATTGGACAAACTTTCTAATATTTCCCCCCACAAAAAATGGGAGAATAACCAAAACACGGAAAGCAGACAGATGGAAATCTTCATTATGCAACTGTGGCCACATAGGAGAAAGTTATTTTAAAAGTATGATGGGAGTACGGTTTTATTAGGACAAATACAATTCAAGACATATTTTAAGGTAGATGCTGAGCTGATGTAATTTAGCACACCTTCCGGTGATGTCAGTGCTGTGTGGCACATGCAAATGAGTTTTGCTAATGAGCTCTGGCACCTCTTTTTCTACAAAATGACCCCTGCCACTGAGCATATGCTTCCTACAAGCCTTTCACTCTCTCCCCACCACCACCCGCTTTTCAGCTTCTAACTTCCGCCCCAGCTCAGCTCCTGCACCTTCTCGATTATCGTTATTGAAAAATGACCTTGATAGTCTGAAAAGCTGGGCTGCAGCTAACAAAACGAAATTCGGCAGAGACAAATGGGTGTGTGTGTGTGTGTATTGTGCATTTGGGCTGAAAGAATCAAAAGCCAAGGTGCTGGATGGGGGAAACCAGGCCTGGCAGTGCAGTACACGTGAAAAGGATCTCTGGAGTGTGGTGGATCAGACAAAGAACGTTGAGTGGCAGGGAAATGCAAAAAAAGGCTAAGGGAAATTTCAGCTCCATTAATAGATGCACAGGATTGGACCCTGCCAGCTTTTCCATTTAAGCTCTTCCAATCCCCCTCCCAATGTCGCCAACATATCACGTGGCTTTTGGGTACTCCAGTCCTCTTTGGTGATCTTCTCCTCCTTTCCCCAGTGGGAAATGGTACACATGAACACATGCAGCTGCCTTATATTGAATCAGACCCTCGGTCCATCTAGGTCAGTATTGTCCACTCAGACTGGCAGCAGCTCTGTGGTGTTTCAGGACCACCTACTGCCTGGTCCTTTCAACTAGAGATGCTGGGGGCTGAACCTGGGACTTTCTGCATACCAAGATGCTCCACCACTGAGCAGTGCCTCTCCAGGGTCTCAGGCAGAGGTCTTTCACAACACCTACTGCCAGATCTTTTACCTGGAGATTTCAGGGATTAAAACTGGGAACTTCTGCAGGCCGAGCAGATGCTCTTCCACTGAGCTATGGTCCTTCCTCCTTGGGAGGGTAAAATCCCACAGTATCCAGGGCACAAGAAATAGCAGTTCCACTTTGGTCTGCATTACATAGATCAAGATGTTAAATGCTCCCCAACTGGAGGTTTTCAAGCAGAGGCTTGGCAGACATCTGTCAGGGATGCTCTGACCGTGGATTTCCTGTACTGGTCTAGATGGCCTATCAGGACCCTTCATCTCTATGATTCTAAGCCTACAGTTCAGCAGCAGAAGGTCCCAGGTTCTATCTCCAGAGCCTTCAGTCAAAAAAATCCTGGCGGCTGAGTTGTAAAGGACCAGCCCTGCATGTCGAAAGCGTCTGGTTCAATCCCTGGCATTGCCAAATTAAAATTTAAAAATGTATCTCACATCTCTAGGCTGGGAAAGACCTTCCTCTGCTAGAGACCTTGGTGAGCTGATGTCAGCCAGGGCAGACTATTCTTAGCTGAATCACAGATTTGGAAGGGGCCACACAGACCACCTAGTGTGACCCCCTGCCCAATGTAGTCTCAGCCTAGAGCATCCCTGACAAGTGTTAGTCCAGCCAATGCCACTGCTCCAAGGCTGAAGCTGATTCCTAGACAGCTGATTCAACTGCTGGACTACTCTGTAAAAAATTCCCCCTAATATTCAGCCGATGCCTTTTTGCCCATAAACTGAGAGTCCTCTCCACTGCAGCCAATAGGAACAGCTCCATGCCCTCCTCTAAGCGATAGCCTTTCAGATATTTAAAGAAGGCAGTCATGTTCCCCCTCAACTTCAACTTCCTCTTTTCCAGATTGAACATTCCCAATCCTAAATCCCTCAGCCTTTCTTCATAGGACTTGGTCTCCAGGCCTCTGATCATGCTCATCACTCTCCACTGCATCCTTTTTGAAGCAAGGCCTCCAGAACTGTTCCAGGTGCGGCCTGACCTGTGCTGTGTTCAGCGGGACTAGGACATCTTGTAATCTGGATCTGAGTCTGAGACGGCGTGAGACGACTTTGTACAACCTGTCGAGGACTTAAAACTCTTGAAATGATCAATCCTAACCTGGGATTCAGGTCATTTTTCTGAAAAGTCTTTTTTTTTTCTTTCTTCAAGCCATTCAGTTTTATTATCCAAACCTGCTGCACTATTTCTCCCTCCCCCTCAGTGACACCACTCAGCGGCTTTGGCTTCAAAACACAAAGCACCTGCCCTCGGCGCTCAAATGAAAAACAACCTCCCAGCGCACTAATATTTTTCACAGCCGCACAATGGCAGGCGCTTGACGACAAACACCCATATCCTCCCTGAGCGAAGCTGGCATTGCTTAGCAGAGGCCAGAGCCGCTGACTGGGGGGGAAAAGAGCGATAAGGAGGGCTGCGTAAACCCATGGCAGCTTGTGTGTTTTCCCCCCTCAGTGTGGGGGAAAATAACTAACCTGAAAGGAGAAAAAAACAAAAAACCACCCTCCGTTTCAGAACCTCTGGGTGGGTTACTGGACTGTCTGAACGCTAAAAAGAGTCAAGAAAAAATGATGGGGTTTTACCCACCCATCTGAAAGAGAAACAACATAAAACTCCAAGGCCCCTCAGTGCCTGACAAGCCAATAAATCCTCCCTAATAGTTAATTAGGCAACGTGACGCAAGGAAACAAGTCGGCTGGAGGGGGAGGCTATTGTTTTAATGCAGCAGGTCAGCACGCACAGAAGGACCTTATTCCCCTCTCATTAAAAATGCCAGGGCAGCTGGGAGAGGGAGGGGGCTGAGGAGAGAGCAGCAAAGTAGGAATGTGCCGAGCCAACAGAGGCCCCAACTGTGACCCAGATTCTCTGCCCAGCTGAAGGAGCTCAGGATGAGGCCCTAAAGTTCCCAGCTTTTTTGGGGGGTGGGGCATTCTTATTTCTTGCCCCTGGTCCAGCAAACCCTGGCCAAGTAGCCATTGGCCTAAGATTGTCAACATTCAGGTGGTGCCTGGAAATCTCCTGCTATTACAACTGATTTCCAGATGACTACGTTCAGTTTCTCTGGAGAAAATGGCTGCTTTGGAAAGCGGACGCTATGGTATGGTACCGTACTGAGTTCCCACCCCCCTGCTTCACCCCCCAAAATTTTCAGGTATTTCTCAACTTAGAGTTGGCAACCCTACTTTGGGCCAGCCAAAGACAATCCTTTGAGACTGGGTTGTGCAACCCGAGAAGACATTTCCCAACCAGCCAACCCGGAAGTGAGCGGCCAAAGGTAAGCTTTTGAGCACCAGACGGCAAGCACCTGGGACAACTTCCTGGCAGGGCAAAGCTGTTATCACCAGGAGCCGTGAGCAACCGTACCCAACTCTAGATCCGGAGGCTGTTTTCCAGCCTGGGCCCCCGAGATCAGTGGTCGGGGGTCCCCAGTGTGGTACCCATGGGTGCCATGATACCCATCAATACCTCTTCTGGCACCCACCAAGTGTTTTTAGGAAGTGGGTGGGGCCAGATGGGTCTTTCGCCCAGCAAGGATTCTGACTGACTACTGGAGAGTTGATTGGCTGTGCAGGGTTTTTTTTTAACTGTTGCTTTGGCGGCCCACCACATCACAAGGTTCTACGCTGTGTTACTCAAGTTAAGCTATAATAATCGTTTTATGACTGGCTCCACCTCCTGAGACAACCATTTTGTTGCTGCGCCCACCGTGCCATGTTAGAATTCTGAATATGGCTGCAGGCTCAAAATGGTTGGAGACCCCTGAGTTAGCAGAAAGCGACACTCTGTGATGACCAGACTCTCATCATTTCTATTGGGCCAGTCTGATCCAGACAGCTGGTCATACGGAGGAACACCGTTCCTTTCTGTGCTTAGGCCTTAGCCTTAGCACAAGCCGTTCTAGACTAGTTCACTAGGCCAGCCCTCAGGGACTTACCACAAAATTCCTGGTTCAAGCCCCAGAGTCCCAACTTCAGGTTGGTGATTATTAATCTAAGGGAGGAAGGGATGGAATTGGAATTTTTTTGTACAAAGAATACTTGGTGACTGCCCTGGACAGCCACGTTACTGTTGTTCCCACAGAGTGCTTGGGAAGTTCCTCTTTGGCCCTCGGACATGGGTCTTCTCTCTATTTACCTTGCAAGCGTGTGAGTTTGGGGAATGGCGCTAGAGAGCAAACATTGGCAATCTGGACACCACCACTTACAGGAAACTTGGCGGGGACAGGAGGGAATTTTATGCACACAGAGGGTAACCGACTCTTAACTCCTTCAGATACAGGCTGCCCAGAGCAGCGTTCCAGGTTAAACAGCAGAGGAATGGAGGCACTCAGGGGCATAAAGCCGAGGCACATCCCTTGCTACAGAAGGAACACATCTGAACCCAACAGGCCTTTCGGGTCCTTTTCTGAAAGATGGTGGGCATAACAAGTGAGCAGACCCCGTTCCCATTCTTAGTTTTCCAGCCTATGGCCTAGAATGGTGAGATCTCTCCTCACATTCTCTCCTAGAGCCAGAGCTGTGTGTGCTGTGATTCTGCAGAGAATAAGTGTAAACATAACTGCAGAAAAGAGCAAGAGTCCAGTAGCACCTTAAAGACCAGGGGTGGCCAAACTGTGGCTCCTTCACACATATTGTGTGGCTCCTGAAGCCCCCACTGCCCTGTTGGCCAGCTTGGAGAAGGCTTTTATCTCTTCAAATTTCTTCTCCAATCCAAGCCTGCCAGCAGCTTGGAGAATGTATTTAAAGTTAAAGTTGCTTTCTTTCCACCTCTCCCTCCCCGTCTATTTGCCTGCCTGCCTTCCTTCCTGTCTTGCAGCTCTCAAACATCTGAGGTTTATTCTATGTGGCTCTTACATTAAGCAAGTTTGGTCGCCCCTGTTAAAGACTAACAAACTTTGTGGCAGGGGATGAGGTTCCATGAGCCCCTGCTCACTTCTTCAGGTACAAAAATAAATACACTTTGTTTTGCAATGGCCTTCTTTTATTGTCTTAACTGGGGAGGAAGCATAAACATTTTTCTTTTAAAAAGAAAGGAATTGGGTTCAGTGGAGTCAAGTCTCCAGAGCGTCTCGGCTCTCATTTTATGACAAGAAAGGTTCCTGCCCGTATGGTTATGAACTTATGCTTGAAGTGTGTGGGTAAGCACTGCTAGAATCTCAGAAGCCAAAAGAGTCATGGCCCTGTCTATTACTATCAAGAGGGAGAATATGGTATGCAAAACACAAGGCATTGTGAAAATACAATTAATATGGGATGCGGGATTCTACTTCCAGATCAAAGGCAGAGTTTGTGGATGGCGCCTGGAAGAATCTGGAGTTTACAGCTGGGATCCTTGTTTAGGCCTGACACAAGACTTCTGTTCTGACTGGGTTAGTAAAACACTGAGAAGCCTAGCTGAGGGAATCTCCTCAGACATCTCAGTACCACTTCCTCTAACAAATCCCTTTCAGTTACTTACTCACCTTTCTCCCAAAAAGGACCCAAAAGGGCATACATCAGACTCCTCTCCTCTATTTCATCATCACAACAACCCTATGAGGTAGGTTAGTCCAAAAGGGTGTGACTGGTCATCCAGCAAGCTTCCATAGTGAAATGATAAGAAACTGGGTCTCCCAGACTCTAGTCCAAGGGTGGCCAAACTTGCTTAATGTAAGAGCCACACAGAATAAATGTCAGATGTTTGAGAGCTGCAAGACATGAACGTCAGATGTTTGAGAGCAGGAAGGAAGGAGATGACCCTGAAGGTCCCTTCCAACTCTATGATTCTAGGAAGGAATCAGGTCTTTGAAATGGAATAAACAATTGCATGGAGAACAGGGCCTTCAGTGGTTACCAGCCACAATGGCTACATGGAACCTCCATGTTCAGAGGCAGTATACCTCCAAAGGACAGATGTGGGGTGGAGTGGGGTGCCATAAGGAAGGGCTACTGCCTCTGAGCCTGCCTTAGAGGAAGCACCTGGCTAGTCCATGTAGGAAACAGGATATGCTGCACCAGTGAGACCTTTGGTCAGATCCAATATTCTTATAACGAACACTGCTCAGGTCAAGCCTCGAAAGAGTCGGAGGGCAAGTTAACTTTTATTATCCCTCTGCTCTGGGAATAGACAGGTATGCCACTCTACTCCGAACACATGGAAAAGTAAGAGAAGTCTGCCGTCAGAGAATAATTACCCAAGAACTGAACGGCAAACAGATGCTAACTTATTAACCATCGATCCCTATAATGCGTTCGTAATAGCCAGCAGTGAATCTCGTGACTGCAAAGGACGGAGGGAAACTCTTTTTCCTCTGGCTTCCTTTGGCTCCGCCTTGTCGTCTTCCCCACCACACATCCTGGATGCTGTTATCTCCCCTTCATGCGCAGCTCCTGACCCACGTTCTCGTTCTTGTGAGCCGGTGAAGATGCCGCACTGCTGAGCTTTGTCTCAGATCTCCTGGCTGATAAAGCAGATTATAATAATACTGTGGTAAAGGGCTGGTGTGTGGGGGGGGGGGGTAGTACAAAGATGGGGGAATGTTAACAAATACCCAACGGCCATCTGCAATCTTTAGGAGTTTGTCCTCTGAGCTGAGCCAGGTCTAAACGTTTTGCAATACTGCCTGGAACGCCCCCACTCGTACAAAGTTTGGTCATTCCATAACTTTGTATTTCCCCAACAACTTCTCCCCTTCAGGCCTAATGCACTCTCCCAACACACACTGCCCCAGGACTGTTTGATGGGGATGGAAGATGGAGCCGGTGGGAGGGCCGGCAAAGGAAGAACGTGTCCCTAATGGGTAACCTCGTGTTAAAAATCTACTGGGGACGAGGGAGCCAAAGCAAAGAAAGAAAAAGGGGACCCGGTTAAAGATTGATCAGCAGGGCTTGCTATCTCCGCCGAGGTTTCGACACTGCTGCTCCGGTCCACTTTATTTCCCGCCCGTGTTAAGAGAAACGAGCTGAACGGGCTCCGCATTGGCCAGGGGCAGAACAGCCCCCCCAGGCGAGCCAAAAAGATAAAGATTTCCAATGCTAGATTCCTGGGCAGCCCTCCAGCATAGCTGAGGCCGGAGATGGGTTAAAGGAGGGAGCTGGCCAAAGGCACAGAATCCTTCCCTCGTAGCTGGGCCAGAGCGTTTCGGGGGCTGTGAGATGCGAGGAAAGGAGGGCAGAGGTTTTTCTTTAAGAAGGCAGTCTGGTAGATGAAGATGAGGGACAGAGGTTAAGAGCGTGAATACTATTTCAGTCGTCGTTGTTGAGGGAGGCCGCGCAAACAAAATGGAGGGCTTCTGGTACCAGAACCTGCACAGATATACAGAGTGGCAAATCCCTGCCTTAAACCAGAGATGGCAGAGGAAAGGCTTTGGTTCTAGTGGTTCTGTACATGTAGGAAGGCCCAATTTCCACCCCTGGCATCTCCCGTAAAAGCCTCTCAAGGGTCAGGTTTCGGAAAAAATCATTCTCTGGCGGAACCAGAGTGTGTCTGCCAGTCCAGGGAAGGGATCCTGAGCTCGGACCAGTTGCCTAACTCAGTACGAGGCAGCTTCTTTTGTTCATCCGCTCCGACTGACAGGAGGATAGGAAATAACATTAAACAAATAAAGACTCCTGTGGAAAGGGCCCACCCACAGAGGAGGCTGCCCGCTGTGTCTCCGCTTGATCCACAGCTTTGGCCTGGCCTCCTTCCAATCGGCTTCCGCTGCTGGCAGGCGGACGGGCGATAATTCCACCACATTTCTCCTCACCCCCCCCCCCCCGTCGTCCTCATCGCTGGGAGGCTGTCCCATTTTATTGACTCTTTAACCAGATTTATGTGGCCTGTTCATTCTGGCTGACTAGTTTACCCGTCTATCAGTGCCGCGCTATGTTATTAGATTCTGGGGGAAGAGGAGAGCTTCACTGTATCGCCGTGGGACTTTGCTCCGATCGTAAGCCGCCACGAGGACCACCGACTGAAAATGCAGGGTGTAACTATTTTAAATAAAATCAGCAGCAGCGCTTTAAATAAACCTCCACTGACGGATTTATTGTCCATGATAATCTCAATCTAATCCTGGTACAGGGCTACTATCCCGCATGATAAACAATATATGCTTCCTCCCCAAAATGAGGCCAGGGGAGAGAAACTGTGTAAGGATATCCCTTGCAACTGTGGTTACCTAGCTCAGCTATGGGGTGGGCTCCCCAGTCATAGAATCATAGAGCTGGAAGGGACCATACAGGCCATCTAGTCCAACCTCCTGCTCCATGCAAGATCAGCCTAAAGCATCTCCAACAAATAATCATCCAGCTACAACAAATAATCATCCAGCCACTCCTTCCTCCTTCCATCTGGTTTCCCCAGAAGCCATGGGCGCAACTGCCATCCACAACTTTTTCTTATCACGCTGCAGCTCCAAAGGTTTATAAGGAAATACGGTGCTTCAATTTTAAGAAGAAGAAGAATTGCAGATTTATACCCCGTCCTTCTTTCTGAATCAGAGACTAAGAGTGGCTTACAATCTCCTATATCTTCTCCCCTGTGGGGTGGGTGGGGCTGAGAGGGCTCTCACAGCAGCTGCCCTTTCAAGGACAACTTCTGCCAGAGCTATGGCGGACCCAAGGCCATTCCAGCAGCTGCAGGTGGAGGAGTGGGGAATCAAACCCGGTTCTCCCAGATAAGAGTTTGTACACTTAACCACTACAACCAAACTGGCTCTCAAGACAGGGACTAGGGTTGCATCTGAGACCCCTTCATCTGCCCCACTCTTAATTCTGAGGTAGTGGGACAGGCTGCAGTTCCTCAGTGAGAGGACAACCCAGCTTCATGGTGGAGCGCCTACTTGGCATGCAGAAGGTCCCAGGTTCAATCCCCGGCATCGCTGGTTTAAAAGACTCAGATAAGAGATGTGAAAGACTTCCACCCGAGACCCCAGACAACAGCTGCCAGCCTGAGCAAACAATACTGACTCTGAAGGACCAAGGGTCTGATTCAGTATAAGGCAGCGTCATGCGTTCATGTGTGTGTGAGGGGCTGTAGCTCAGGGCCCGAGCATCAGCTTAGCATGCCACAACTGAGTTCGGCACCTCTGCAGTCGCTACACCATGCTAAGGCAGCTTCGTGTGTTCACAACTCTAGCCACCATCTCGGCCTCACTCCCCCAACCCCGGTCCCAACTTGACAGCCACTGAATTTGACCTCCTCTTCTTCCCTGGCTCAAGAACTCGGTTTGGAAACCCCCTCCCGCTCCTGATCCTGCTACCGGGGACCCAGCCTCTTCCAGAAGTTAAGAGCATCCCCCTAGACCGCAAGCTGGGAGGGCAAAGTGCTACTTGGAAGCGGTCAATTAAATACTGGGGCCTCCAGATTCCTTTCAGGGGGGAAGGGTGGGCTCAGGTCCGAAATGTCGCTTCCTGCCGTTTCAGAGTCATGGAGACAGCTGTGTGCAGATGGTGGGAGAGACCGGGGAGGGGAGAGTCTACAGGATCCTTGAGTCAGGGTGTCTTGCGGCATGGCTGGGCATTCTGCATCCTCCCCCAAATGCCTACATTCCACGATCGTCAGTCATCATCCTGTCGGGTGTATACAAGTGATTCATTTGCCCAATGCTGCCCACTGTCAATAAATGGATTTTGGCAAATGCCTCAGCATTTCAGATGAGACTGAATGGAATAGCAAAGCAGAAGGGAAGGAAGCTGAGGCCCAGAGCACAGAGCTGGGAAGAGAGTTAAGGTGTTCAGGGCTCCCAAAAGATCACGAACACTCAGGCAGCGCCAGCTATAGGGTGCGTGGCACCCCAGGTAGGCGCCCTGCCCACCACCACCCCGCTGCTGCAGCCCCCCCTGCTGCCCTCCCTCCACAGCGCTGCAACTCCGTGCCCATCCCTATCAGAGTGCGCCGCACCAAGGCTGGCCCTATCAGCTTTGATGCAGGCGGTGCGCCATCTAATCCTTTGACGCGCGCATGGGAGAAGGCTTCTTCCCCCTCCTTCCTGGAACCGGAAGTGAGGGAGAGTGAAGCCTTCTCCCTCACGTGCTTCAATGGATTAGATGCTGCACCAGCCGCATCAAAGCCAGTAGGGCCCAGCTCCTCTGCTCGTGCCAGGAGGGGAGGGGGCAGTGGGCAAAGCACAAGGGAAGGGAGGGGGTGGGCGGTGGCAGCAGCGGCGGGGGGAAGGCAGGCAAGCAAACTAGGCGGTTGTAGTGGGCACTGGAGGGGTGCCCAATTCGGCACCCCCTCCTCCCAGCACTCTAGGCAACTGCCTAGTTTGCCTAGTGGGCGAACTGGCCCTGCACCCAGGTTTGCTTCTTCACTGCCACAGGAGGTGGTGGCGGCAGCTACAAGCATAATCAGCTTCAAGAGGAGCAGAGTCCATCAGTGGCTATTAGCCACAGCGTATTGTTGGAACTCTCTGTCTGGGGCAAGTGATGCTCTGTATTTTTGGTGCTTGGGGGGCACAGTGGGAGGACTTCTAGTGTCCTGGCCCCACTGATGGACCTCTTGATGGCACCTGGTTTTGGCTACTGTGTGACACAAAGGGTTGGACTGGATGGGGCATTGGCCTGATCCAACATGGCTTCTCTTATGTTCTTACGTTATGTTCTTCTGCTGCCAGCAACCAGCCACCATCCAACGTCTGTACACATGAGGGGTCTGGAAACGTCATGATGTGATGTAATGACTGCATAAGAGCAGTTTAAAGAAGCCATCAGGGTTTGTAATTTTTTAATGTAATTGATTTTTTATATATGTATTTTTAATGTTGTACATCGCCCTGAGCCTGGCGTTAACCAGGATAGGGCGATTCATCAAATGTAATAGATAATAATAATAACATTGTTTCTTTGAACAAAGGGTGAGTTTCTCATGATTCCACACCAGTCACTAAATTCTGAGTTTTCACAATGCAGAGATATGGGCATCCAGAAGTGAGAAGTTATGAAAAGACAAGATTCATTGGAGAAGACAATAGCGCTAGGGACAGTTGAAGGCAATGGGAAAAGAGGAAAACTCAACAAGAGATGGACTGACTCAATCCAGGAAGGCATGGTCCTCAGTTTCCAAGATGTGGACGTTTGGGGGCTCAGTAATTCACAGGGTTGCTGTATGTCAGAAGTGACTTGACAATACTTAACACAAAGAGAGAAGCTAGAAAACCCTCAGCACTTCTCCATCCTGGGAATTCGTTTGTTGCCAAGATGCAGGAAAGGAAGCAAGTCGCTGAGAGCTCACTTTCATAGAATCAAAGGGTTGGAAGGGAACTCCAGGGTCATCTAGTTCAACACCCTGCACAATGCAGAAACTTCATAAATACCTCCCCCCCACACATACATCCCCAGTGACCCTGCTCCATGCCCAGAAGATGGCAAAAACCTCCAGGATCCCTTGCCAAACTGGGCTGGAGAAAAATTGCTGACTGACCTCAAAGTGGCAATTAGCGTTTCCTGGGCGTGTAAGAAAGGACCATGAGAACTAAGCACCGATGCAACCCTTCCTGCCCTCCCTCTCACGATCTGCCTAATTCACAGAAGGAGCACTGCTGCCAGATGGCCATCTAGCCTCTGCTTAAAAACCTCCAAGGAAGGAGAAACCATCGCCTCCTGAGGAAGCCTGTTCCACTGAGGAACCATTCTGTCAAGAAGTTCTTCCTAATGTTTAACTGGAAACTCTTCCGATCTAATTTTAACCTGTTGGTTCTGGTCTGACCTTCTGGGACCACAGAAAACAACCCTACACCATCCTCTACATGACAGCCCTGTCAGATTCTCCAGGTCGTGGGGTGCGGGAGGGGGAGGGAGATGGCTCCAGGGCACCACTTAAGAGTTGGGAGGACACACCTCAGACCGGGTCAGCAGGGCAGTTTCAGTCACCTGTAGTCTGCAACTGACCCTCGCTCTTGCCTTCTCTCAGCTTCCTCTCTGTGTATCTCGCCCTCTTCTGGCACTGAGATCTTCCTCCCCGGTATGGGCTGTCTCCTTTCCCTTAAATCCCTGTCCATCCAGTCCCTGCTCCCTCTCACCAACATTCCCAAAATTTTATTGGAACGCTCAGTTCTCCTCCCGAGTAACAGGTGAGGAGTTGGGTCAGCCCAAAGAGTGGACATCCCTTTGATGGAAGGAAAGCTAGACGACTCTGGGGTTCCCCAATCATTGCCAGAAGTATCAGCAGCCGGCTGAGGTCTGGAGCCCCCCTCCTGGGCAAGAGGGGTGTGTGTCACGGCTGGGGCCAGGTCAGGCAAAGTCCAGGGGCAGTCCGAGGTCTGTAGCCAGTAAGCAGGAGGGTCCGAGGCACCAAATCTGAATCACTGTACAAGTATTGCAGGTCCGAGGTCCAGAAGCCGAGGTCAGGGAGTCCAGAAGTCACAAGCCAAAGTCAGGGAGTCCAGAAACCAAAGTCAAGCCGGAGTGGATGCTAGAACATCAGGGAGATGACTAGTTGCTTCCACAAAGCCTCCTCCCAAAGCCTACAGCTATATAGCCCTCTGCTGGCTGTTGCCCATTTGGGCTAATTGCTGGCTTAGAGAGGCAGCCAGGATCCTGTTGCAACTCAAGCATCCTTGCTCTTAGAAGGGCCAGAATCCTCTCAAAACTCAGGGCTCAGGGAGCGTCTTGCTTGTGAGCGTGCCGCCCTCCTCCGATCCCTGCGGTCCTGACGGAGGCGGTCACGCACACGCGCCACCCGAGAGGGCGAGGCAGGGGGGCTGGGATCTTCTCCAGCAGGAGGCAGGGGCACTGGTGCAGGTGGCAGGGGCACAGTTTCTTCTGCAGGCTCAACTTCCTCTGCAGGGTCCCCAGCACCCATGACAGTGTGGTTGAGTCAGTGGTTATTAGCCACAGGCTATAGATGGAACTCTCTGTCTGGGGCAGTGATGTTCTGTACTCTTGGTGTGGGGGTGGGCGGGCTTCTAGTGTCCTGGCCCCACTGATGGACCTCCTGATGGCTCCTGGGTTTTTTGGCCATCGTGTGACACAGAGTGTTAGACTGGATGGGCCACTGGTCTCATCCAACATGGCTTCTCATGTTCTGGGAGAGGGGCCGAAGGCCAGACCTCTGCGCAAGCCCTTCAAGTACTTGAATATGGTGGTCATATCACCTCTCAGCCGCCTCCTCTCCAGGCAGACTCGCTGACCTCCGGGAAGACTTTAAGACTTGCTCTGTAGCTGATGGGATCTGAAAACGTTTTGGCCCCACTAATCCGATAGCCAACGCTATCTTATCCGGCACTCATCCAAATACCAAACAAAGCCAGTGAAGGAGATGTTAACTTAAAGCAATAGAATGAGGGATGAACTAAACAAAACATCGTCCAGTCACATCAAAAAGGTCCAAAGAGCTTCCCGGCCCTGCAAGGTTCTGCCTCCTCCCTTGGAAGCACATTAGCTCAACATCCAAAAACACAGGATGGGTGAGGGCAGTCTTATTTGTGATGCAGAAGGCTGCTCCCTCGATCACCTGCCAAGCATCCCCATCTCAGGCTGACGAGAAAGCTCCCCACCACTGTAGACAGAACTCCTTTGTATATTAGGCCATACACCCCTGATGTAGCCAATCCCCTTGGAGCTCACAGTAGGCCCTGTACTAAGAGCCTGGTAAGCTCTTGCAGGATTGGCTACATCGGGGGTGAGGGGTGGGGCTTAATATGCAAAGGAATTCCTGCGACAAAAAATAGCCCTGACTGTAGATAAAAGAAATCAGTCAGGTGTCTCCGGTGGTTTCTGCCAAGGGTGATTACTGATGGCCTAAGACAGGGGTGGGCAAACTTGCTTAACATAAGAGCCACATAGAGTAAGTGTCAGATGTTTGAGAGCCGCAAGACAGGAAGGAAGGAAGGAAGGAAGGGAGGAAGGGAGGAAGGGAGGAAGGGAGGAAGGAAGGAAGGAAGGAAGGAAGGAAGGAAGGAAGGAAGGAAGGAAGGAAGGAAGGAAGGAAGGAAGGAAGGAAGGAAGGAAGGAAGGAAGGAAGGAAGGAAGGAAGGAAGGAAGGAAGGAAGGAAGGCAAATAGATGGGGGCGGGAGGAAGGAGATAGCGGTGCAAAGAAAGCGACTTTAAATGCATTGTACAAGCCATCAACTGGTTAAGCCTGGTGAAGTGATTTAAAGAGACAGCCTTCTCCAAGCCAGTCATCAGGGTGATGGGGGCTTCAAGACCCACACAATACGTGTGCAAGAGCCACAGCTTGGCCACCCTTGGCCTAGGACCACTGTCCAACATTACAAAAGGTTTCTGGGTGCAGTCTCAATTCAACCAGGGACTGGATGTACTCAAAGTGGACTGAGATGCCTCCTTATGGAAAATGCAAGGCTTTGTTGATTACAAACATAGGTTGTCTTTCTTTCACATTCTCGACCTCTCTTTTCACACAGGCAGACAAATTAAAACCTGGACCCGAGCGGGAATTCAAACCGGTATGCTCCAGTGACCAAAAAGGCTGGTTTTCTTAAAAGAAGCTACACTAGCACACTTCTGGCCCAACACTGCCCTCTTCAGGAAAGCTGAGGGAGGAGAAACTCAAGGAGACGCCTGAAGACAGAGGGATGACAAACGGGTCACTGGATTTATTTTATTTTAAAGACATGCCCCAGGCTTAGTTGCTCCTTTTCCCTTCAGAAGCACTCCACTGTGTTTCCTGCAATTATTCTATAAACTCCATAGTCCATTCAGTTCTGCCAGGCTGAAGACCAGAACCAAAGGGAAGGGGAAATGCCAAAAAAGACAAAGAGCGGCGTAACCCCCCTTTAAAACTAAAACTAATGAAATTGTCACAAGGTATATTGTGTAAGCTGTTGAATTTCTCCCAACTCTTAATCGAGGCTGGATGTGGAAAAAAAAATTAAAAGGGGGGGGGGGGGGAAGGAAGGGAAAAAGACGTTTCAAAGGCAGGCAAAATTACAGTTTGCAGCCGACCTGGAATGGAGGCAAGCAGGCGATGGAGAATTAATTAGATGTGATGGCGGCGAGCGAAAAGCAGATTTCAAGATGCACCAGAGATTACTCACTCTCTCTCTCTCTCTGAGAAAATGGAAGTCATCACATCCTTCCTTGGCACGTGCACACAAACACACACACGCACACGTACCCACACTCACAGTTCTTCATTCAAGCTTAAGACTGTCCGTGTGACCCACAGGGGTGTTCTCCAGGGAAAGCCCCTCTGCAACAAACGGGAATGGCGCTTCTGTTTTGAAGGATGGGGCTTGTGGGGGAACGCACCCCTTGCTTGCACTAGAGTTCTGAGGGGAGGCTGATGTGGGGAGGACCCTGACCCGTACTGCCTCTAAAATAAACATCAGAAGGTCTAGCTGGCTTGATACTAACAAGCTCTATACCAATGGTCTTCAAACCCCTGGCCTGGGGCCCCTGCAGGGTTGCCAGCTCTGGGCTGAAAAACACCTGGAGACTTGAGAGGTAAAGCCTGGGGAGAGAGGAGTTTGGGGACAGGAGGGACCTCAGCAGCTTACAATGCTATAGTGTTCACTCTCCAAAGCAGCCATTTTCTCCAGGATAGTGAAGAGCCCAGTACATCTTTAAGACTAACAAATTGTATTGTAGCATAAGCTTTTGAGAAACACAGCTCCCTTCGTCAGATGCATCTGATGAAGAGAGCTATGTTTCTCAAAAGCTTATGCTACAATGAAATTTGTTGCTCTTAAAGGAGCTACTGGACTTGTTACTGTTTTGCCGCAACAGACAGTTATTTTCTCCAGGGGAACTGATTTCTACTGTATGGAGATCAGGTGGAATAGTGTGAGATCTTAAGGCCCCACTTGGAGGTTGGCAATCCTAGATCCTCGGGGGGGGGGGGGGTCACAGAGACCACTGACAGAACTGTTGTTGGTTTTTTTGCAAGGGCCTGAAACCTGTGCGCTTGTGTGAGGAGCTTTTAAGCTAGATACCATGCACGGCAGAAGCAGTTCAAAGTGTCCGATTAGGATCAGGGAGACCAGGCTTCGAATCCTGGCTCCGTCACGGAGGCCCGCTGAGTGGGTACTCTACAAGCCGATCTCAGTAATCGGGAGCTGGCGAGCATGATGTGAAACAGAGAACCTGCAAGTGGGAAAGAGTTAAGAGCCTCCCTCTTGGCCTGCTCTTTTCCTGTTCCAAACGTTGTTATTTAGAATGTGCACATGCCACCTTTCCACCAAAAGAAAACTCACAGCAGCCCTACTGCATCAGTCCACAGACCCATTTAATCCACACTGTTTCCCACAGCAGTCAGCCAGATGCCAGCCAGTAAAGCAGGACAGTAACATCCCTCTCTTGCTGCTGCTCTTCAGCAACTGACATTCAAAGGTATACTGTCTCTGAATATGGGGGCTCCACTTAGCCAACATGGCTAAATAATAACTTCCCTCCTGCATGATTTTTTTTTTTAAAGTCCACTAGTATTATATATAAGTTGCTCTATCTCATGACAGCAAATTCCATAAGCTACTTATGTACCACTGGCACAATTCTGCAAACACAGCGCTGACCATCGGGAATGGCATTATGGAGCAGCAACAGAGTAGCTGTCTTCTTCTGCAAAAGCTTTTACAAAAGGGCAAAATGAATTTTGAGCTGCTCAGGACTCATCATGGAGGAAGCCACGTGATCCAGGAGAGAATGCCACCATCTTGGAACCACCATCGAAAAGGCCCCGTCTCCTGTGAACACTGCCTCCAGAATGCAAAGCAGGGCCTCTGAAATTAAACAGGAGAGCCCAAACAGGAGAAGGTAAACCTTAGGATACGCTTGGCCTCAGACCAATGAGGGATCTCAGGCTCAACAGCAGAGCTTTGAACTGGGCTCAGAAATTAAGCAGAAGCCAGTGAAATCGAGACAGGAATATGTTCCGCACGCAGGACCACCAATGAGATCTCCGCTGCCACATTCTGAACCAGCCGCAGTGGCTGCCTGCTTTTCAAAGATAGGCCGATGTACAAAGCTGCTTATCAGCCACTGCCAAGACCGTCAGAGGAAGAGAAGGAAGCAGCAATAATGAAACGAGGCCCCTGCCGCAACTGAAAGCACCGATGCCCACAACCCCCTTCTCCCTTGGCCTCCTGGACCAGACGTCACACCAGCCCCGGTATTTCACTCTATCTGCCGGTGGGGGTGGCAGTGCTTCCTCCTGCAAAGATCTGTGGCTTGGATGAGCCGAAGGGCAACCCCCCCTCTCTCCGTTTTGTAACGTACCTTCTTGGATTTGCTGAAGAAGGCATGTTTGATCTCCTCGAACGTGGCATCTGGTTTGATCCCCAACAAATCATAGTAATTGCTGTCCCTGGCTGGAGACCTACGAAGAGGAGAGCAGAGTTGCTGACTCAGCCGTGGCAGGGGCGTCGTCATCTTTTTTTTGTCAAGTCAAGCAGCCAACTGATGGAGACCCTATGGGGTTTTCAAAGCAAGAGACTTTCAGAGGTGGTTTGCTATTGCCTTCCTCTGCGTAGCCACCCTGGATTGGCTTGCTGGTCTCCCATCCAAACACTGACAAGAGCAGAACCTGCTTAGCTTCCAATATCTGATAAGAGTGGCCTAGCCTGAGCTATCCAGGCCTGGGCCAGTATCATATATGATCCTGGGGTGTATCAACAGGGACATACAGGGCTGGCGCATGGGAGTAGGCCAAGTAATTATTATTTATTTGTCAAATTTAAATCCCACCCTCTCCTGACAGGCTCAGGGCGGCAGTGGGAAGTAGCCCTGTACTAAGGGCCTGGTAAGCTCTTGCAGGATTGGCTACATCGGGGTGGGAGTGGGGCTTAATATGCAAAGGAGTTCCTGAGACAAAAAAAAGCCCTGACTGTAGATAAAATAATCCTGATCCTGCATTGAGCAGGGGTCTGGACTAGATGGCCTGTCTGGCCCCTTCCAACTCTGGGATTCTATGACCTTCACATATGGAAACAGAGTGGCTGTATGCGTGCTAGCAAGAAACTATCAGCAGACGCATGGAGGAGAGGCCTATCAATGAAGAAGAAGAAGATATTGGATTTACATCCTGCCGTATACTCTGAATCTCAGAGTCTCAATCTCCTCTACCTCCCCCTCACCCCACAACAGACACCCTGTGAGATGGGTGGGGCTGGGAGAGCTTTTACAGCAGCAGCTGCCCTTTCAAGGACAACTCCTGTGAAAGCTATGGCTGACCCAAGGCCATTCCAGCAGCTGCAAGTGGAGGAGTGGGGAATCAAATCCGGTTCTCCCAGATAAGAGTCTGCGCACTTAACCACTACATCAAACTGGCCATCAGAAGTCACCCTTGGCAGAAACCGCCAGAGACAGAAAACCAGCTCTCAGGCATAAGAACATAAGAACATAAGAGAAGCCATGTTAGATCAGGCCAATGGCCCATCCAGTCCAACATTCTGTGTCACACAGCGGCCAAATATATATATATATATATATATATATATATATATATATATATATATATATATATATATATATATATACACACACACACACACACACACTGTGGCTAATAGCCACTGATGGACCTCTGCTCCATATTTTTATCTAACCCCTTCTTGAAGGTGGCTATGCTTGTGGACGTCACCACCTCCTGTGGCAGTGAATTCCACATGTTAATCACCCTTTGGGTGAGGAAATACTTCCTTTTATCCGTTTTAACCTGTCTGCTCAGCAATTTCATCGAATGCCCACGAGTTCTTGTATTGTGAGAAAGGGAGAAAAGTACTTCTTTCTCTACTTTCTCCATCCCATGCATTATCTTGTAAACTTCTATCATGTCACCCCTCAGTCGACGTTTCTCCAAGCTAAAGAGCCCTAAGCGTTTCAACCTTTCTTCATAGGGAAGGTGTTCCAGCCCTTTAATCATTTTAGTTGCCCTTTTCTGAACTTTCTCCAATGCTATAATATCCTTTTTGAGGTGCGGCGACCAGAACTGCACACAGTACTCCAAATGAGACCGCACCATCGATTTATACAGAGGCATTATGATACTGGCTGATTTGTTTTCAATTCCCTTCCTAATAATTCCCAGCATGGCGTTGGCCTTTTTTATTGCAAACGCACACTGTCTTGACATTTTCAGTGAATTATCTACCATGACCCCAAGATCTCTCTCTTGGTCTGTCTCTGCCAGTTCACACCCCATCAACTTGTATTTGTAGCTGGGATTCTTGGCCCCAATGTGCATTACTTTGCACTTGGCCACATTGAACCGCATCTGCCACGTTGACGCCCACTCACCCAGCCTCAACAGATCCCTTTGGAGTTCCTCACAATCCTCATAGTCTGCCTGCTGGATGCTTGGAAGCATTAAACCCTGGTTTGGGTTCTCAACTGAGGTTCGCCAGCCCATAGTTTGGCATAAGGTCTGAACTAAATTGGTATGTCTAAATTCAAGTCCAGTAGCATCTTACAGACCAACAAGATTTCCAGAATATGAGCTTTCAAGAACCAAAGTTCCCTTTGTCAGAGCTACGACTCTCAAAAGCTTATATCCAGAAAATCTTACTTGTCTAAGGAGTTACCTGTCTTGAATTTCGCTCTTCTACTGCAGACCAGTAAGTTGAGTTCGTGTGAGCTAACTCACAGTTTTTTAGCCTCCAGATCACACATTTTTGTCTTAGCTCAGGAAGGATTGCTCCAGAGCAAACTAATTTATGCAGTAGCCAGACCTCTTGCTCACAACTTTAATGCCAGTAGCTCATGAAGCAGAATTTTTGCTCACAAAACTCCACAGCCTAGAGGGAGCATTGATGGCTACCTGCCTGAAAAGGACGTTTAAGTGCTTCCCAGGGTGTTGTGAAGACAAATGCAATACTGCATGCCCCGAGGCAGCACACCTGCAAATCACAGACTCTACTGGGGGCAAAAGCGGTCACTTCCTTGTCTTATCTGTGAGCGACCAGAAATGATCTTATTGGCCCTACTGAAAACCAGATACTGGCCCAGATGAACCTTTGGTTCGATCCAGCAAGATGATCCTGATGTTCCATTTCGATGGAACATTCTCCACAAGGACTGTTTTACAAAACGTCATTCCAAAAATGCTTCTAAACGCTGCAACCGCTAAGCTGGAAGATGTCCAGAGAAGAAAATGGGCAGATAAAAGGTGTTGGTTTTAAAGATGTGGCTCCTCCACTATCACCACCCTACGCATGGTGAATTCAGATTCAGACAGGGTACCCAAGAGACCTGGGGGAACTACGCACCACAGAGCACGTTTCTCTTCCTGACACACGTATACCGAACATGAAAGAACAGGAGGTTCATCACAAACTTAAGAGGACAGGGCTGGAGAAGGATATTTATAACATTCACCAGCTGTGTATATAATAGCGCCTGAATCAGCCAACCAAAGTGCCTCCCCTTTATCAGGGACAGCCTGGAAGGCGGGAAAATTGCCAGCAGAAGTGAGGTTTTGCCTTTCCTCCCTCCCCCCCCCCGCCACCTCCAGCGCTCCCCTGTTATTCTGGGAATAAATCTTGCTAATTCGACCAGAGTAAATAATTGTTTTATTTAAACAGGAGTGGCCTTGAGGCATGGGTGGGGTGATGCTCTCTGCCCACCGGATGCAGCCAACGGAAGGATGTTTAATACACTGGGAAAAGAGGGATGGGGTGATCCTCTGAGGAAGTCTAAATCCAGGACAGGAGCATGTGCTTTCCAACTCTCTGGGTCCTGGAGACGGAACAGCAGGTAGAAGGTCTCTCTGGGTCAGGCTTGAGGTATTTATGTTGGCCTTGGCCAATCAAGAGGCTGCCCACTCCAAGGGCCCAAGCCAATCAAGAGGCTGCCCACTCCAAGGGCCCAAGCCAATCAAGAGGCTGCCCACTCCAAGGGCCCAAGCCAATCAAGAGGATGCCCACTCCAAGGCCCAAGTCATCTAAGCAAGCATTTATTTATCTATATCCTTGGGGTCCAGCAGGAACTAATTTGCATATTAAGCCACACTCCTTGGTGTCAAGCCAACTGGAACTGCATTCCTGATAATAAAAAAAAAGTCCCGTATAGCCTGGTTTTGACCCCAGTTGGCACTCAAAGTGGATTGGAACATGGTTCCCCTCCTTTGTTTTCTCACAACAAACCTATGAAGTAGGCCAGGCCAAGAATGACAGGCCCAAGGCCATTCAGCCAGCTTCCACACTTAAAGTGGGGTTTCGAACCTGGATCACCCAGAGGCCTACTCTGCTGCTGCGTCCACTACACCACCCTGGCTCTCCCTGTGCACCTCTGCCCCCTTCCATGCCCGAAGATGATGACGACATTGGATTTATATCCCACCCTATACTCTGAATCTCAGAGTGGCTCACAATCTTCTTTATCCTCTCCTCCCACAACAGAGGCGGGTGGGGCTGAGAGAGTTCTCACAGAAGCTGCCCTTTCAAGGGTCGTTTTCGCACTCACCTCCAGCCGGCGCGACCCCCCTCTTCACCGCGCAGGATCTGCGCGGATTTCGCACTAAATGCCGCGGAGCAGCCTTTTGCGCCGGAAACTCCCGGCACAAAAGCCGCTCAAACGTAAATCGCCAAAAAGCAGTTTGGCGTTTGCGCGGCTTTTGCGACGGGAGTTTCCGGCGCAAAAGGCTGCTCCGCGGCATTTAGTGCGAAATCCGTGCAGATCCTGCGCGGTGAAGAGGGGGGTCGCGCCGGCTGGAGGTGAGTGCGAAAACGACCAAGGACAACTCCTGCGAGAGCTATGGCTGACCCAAGGCCATTCCAGCAGCTGCAAATGAGAGCTCGGAATCAAACTTGGATCTCCAAGATAAGAGTCTGCGCACTTAACCACTACACCAAACTGGCTCTGAGGCTCTCAGTCCCAGGAAGGCTGCTAACCAGGTCCCTGCCAACTTGGGTCAAGTCCCAGATGCCCTGGATAATTGAAGGGGGGGGGGGAGATCTCACCAATTGTAGAGGGCGGTTGAGAATGCTCGGCGCCCAGCATCTTGACACTGTCGGCAGCATCTGCAGATGAGATAGGGAATGGCTGAGGTCATCTTCAGCCCCCAAGGAGCACCACACCCAGGTCCTGGGATGCAGCAGATAGGTAATCACTGGAGAAGAGCACAGGGAGACAATCAGAGTTGTTCCATTTAACAATACTACTCAGCAGCTCATTCTCAACTGCACCCAAGCAGGAAGTGCTTACGGCTGCTCTTCCCCACAAACATTTCTTCTCCCTATCCATTGTTCTCCCCACTGGCTGTTTTTAGACTGTGCACTCATTTGAGGGGTGGCGGCGAAGGGACCGATCTATTTGTTGCATGTGCAGGTTTGGAAGGCACGCTATGGTAGGACAATGCTTCTGAATGGAGAAAATTACAGCTCTTGGAGGTCATCAACAGACTTGCCCCTACATGATAGATCCTAATTGTTACCACAGACCTATAAGGCAGGCCAGTGTCACGCTCTCCACGTTGCAGACTACAGGACTGAGGTTTATTTACATTATTTACAGTCTGCCATTCTCACGCAGATTACACAGTGAAAGTCTCTAGGCAGATTACACAGTGAAAGTCAATACAATCGATGGGTGGGACATCCAATAAACAATGCAATCAGCTTAGGGTTGTAGAACCAGCCAAAAGCTTAAGGACAGAAGCAAAGCATTAAGTATTAGCACAACACATTAAATCAGGGGTGTCAAACTCATTTGCTATGAGGGCCGGATCTGACATAAATGAGACCTTGATGGGCTGGGCCATGCGTGTCATAAAATGTAATGCCAGGTAGCAGAGATATAAACTTTACAAAGGACACAGACACACACAATTAAAGATTTTTTTAAAAACTTAAAACGGTATCTCTCTTCTTTGTATCTCTCCCTAAGCGATCCAGGGAACTGGGCAAAGTTCCTCAGAGGACCAGGAGGGAGAGGAGCCTCAGCCAATAGAAGGAAGAGAGGCTTGGCTCAGTAGCTCAGCAGTGCGATTGAAAGAGCCTGGCAAAGCAAGCTGTGATGCAGAAGGAAGCAAGAGAGAAGGAGATGGAAACAGATGACAGCCAGTTGCTCACAGGCCTGATAGGAGCCCTCCAGGGGCCTGATTTGGCCCCCAGGGCCACATGTTTAACACCCCTGTATTAAAAGATGCAATATTCCATAGCAGGAACCTAGTTTCAGCAAGCTAGACATAGTAGTATACACCACAGTCCCTAATAATTTATCCAACTAACTTTGTAAATTGTTTAGTACAGTGCGACTCTACTGCCTGTGAAGAGAAGAAAAGCCCTCTTGAATTATTCAGTTTTGCATAGTTTGTAGGAAAACCAGGAGAGTGGGAGCCTTCCCGACCTCCTCAGGCAGGCCATTCCAGAGGGGGCAGGGGCCACCACAGAGGAGGCACCTGTATAGGCAGTTGTTGATTTTGTCCATGTGCAGGCTGGCATCTGCAGAAGACCCTGCTCCGATGAGCAAAGCTGCCATGGTGGAGCATAGAGGGAGAAAGCCAGAGGTTCACTTGCACACACTCAGTAAACGACCCAGCCACCTTCCTGCTTTGTAGTAAACCACAGTTAATTGTAACATGAGGTCAGCTTGCCTAGCAAACCGGTATTCCCATCAGACATTTCTCCAATCAGAATGAAGTCGTAGTTTGCAAGCCAATGGACTGAAACTTTGTTTTCCAAAGCATTTTGTTGACTCCGTTTGACTTTTCCTCCTCCAAATCCCACCCTAACCTAAACTCAGAGCACCTTTCATGAAGAGCTCCACTCATTTTATTCTTACAACAGCCTTGAGAGTTGAGGTGGATGGAGAGAGTGACTGGCCCCAAGATTACTCAGCGAGCTCCAGAGAAGTTTGGGGACGTGAACCACTAGGTCCTCAATCCCAGTATAGTTTGTTGCAAACCAGGAAGCATCTGCTCATTCCACTGTGTGTGAGAAGATGAGGAAGGATCACACAACAATACCCAGACTCCTTCCTGTCTTGCATTTGTTACTTGTTCACCAAAATCCACGGCTTTGCATTGTGTCTGAACTAAGCTTTAGCCACTATGCAGCCTCAGCTCCCATTTACCCCAAGTGTTCTATTGGCTTATCCAAGAATGCACACGACTATGTAACAGGGAAGTAGCTGTTGACAAATATGCACGACAGAAGCTTTTAAGCAACAAGCCACTGCAGGGTACAGGGTTAAGCCAAGAAGACAAAAGGAAGTATTTCTTCACCCAAAGGGTGATTAACACATGGAATTCACTGCCACAGGAGGTGGTGGCAGCTACAAGCTTTGACAGCTTCAAGAGGGGATTGGATAAGCATATGGAGCAGAGGTCCATCAGTGGCTATTAGCCACAGTGAATTGATGGAACTCTGCAGCAGTAATGTTCTGTATCCATGGTGCTTGGGGGGGGGGGGGGGGCAAGCAACAGTGGTAGGGCTTCTAGTGTCCTGGTCCCACTGATGGACCTCCTGATAGCACCTGGTTTTCTGGCCACAGTGTGACACAGTGTTGGACTGGATGGTCCATTGGCCTGATCCAACATGGCTCCTCTTATGTTCTTACCTGAGTTTGTCCCCGCTCAGTTATAAACATCAGGGCATGACCGTGGGCCAGCTGCTATATTTCCACTTGATCTCAGCTCGCAGGGTTGGCAGAACCGGAAAATCCCAGCATACTTTGCTCTGGGCTCCTTGGAAGAAGGAGCAGGATACAAAACAGAAGAAAGCGCCACTTGCCTTTGTGTGTGTGAATGCAGCTTCAGGGATAAAGTTTAGAGATCGCATACGCCTGGGGACACTGCTGCCAGGCTCTGGGTAGGTGGGGTGGGAAACGACGGCTATGTCAAGGATCCACAGCTGATGCAGCGAGGTGGGAAGCGCTCTCAGCCAAGGAGACCAAAGAGAGCCAAGAATAATACAGTGGTGTGTACGTTCCAGGCCAAAGTCTCTGGCAGCTACTCAGACAATGACAGATACAGTGCCAGCCTGCCAGCTCCTCAGGGCAATGACCGGCAATGACTTTTCCCTGCCCTGCCTGCCTTTTAAAATATTTACCAACCCAGTTCAAAAGAGAGACGCCACCTTCAGTGCAGACCAGATAGCATGTCCAGTCTGAAACTGAACTAGGTTTTTCGCTCTGTGTCCTGATGCAAAGCATATGCACGGTTATGCCAACGTGACGTATGGCATTGCTCTATGTCCACTGAGAGTTGCAGCCAGTGGTAGATTTCGATTATTGGACCCTGCTGATAGGACATGGTTGAAACAGATGCTCATGTGTTACTGTATGGTCCTTTGAATAGAGACACTGGGTCACAGAATCATAGAGTTGGAAGGGGCCATAGAGGTCATCTAGTCCAACCCTCTGCTCAATACTACACCTGACAAGTGTTTATCCAGCCACTACTACTAGACTGCCAGTGAGGAGGAGCTCATTAGCTCCCTAGGCAGCCGATTCGACTGCTGAACTACTCCTACTGTAAAAGAGTTTTCCCTAGTATCCAGATGGTAACTTTCTACCTGCAATTTAAAACCATTATTGTGAGTTCCATCCTCTGCTGCAGGGGTGGCCAACAGTAGCTTTCCAGATGTTTTTTTTGCCTACAACTCCCATCAGCCCCAGCCAGCATGGCCAATGGCTGGGGCTGATGGGAGTTGTAGACAAAAAACTTCTGGAGAGCTACCGTTGGCCACCCCTGCTCTACTGCTCTCTGCCCTCCTCTAAGCGACAGCCTTTCAAACCACATCATGCCTCCCCACCTCTTCTCCAAACTGGACATTCCCCAAGTCCCTCAGCCTTTTTTTCAGGGCTTGGTTTTTAGGCCTCTGGTAGTCCTCGTCACTCTTTTCTGCACTCACTCCATTCCATTCACATCCTTGTGGAAGGGAGGCCTCCAAAACTGCACACAGTACTCCAGGTGCAGCCCAAACAACACTGTGTACAGTGGATCTCTAAACATAACTCCAGGGCTTTTTTTGAGCAGGGACGCAGTTCCGTCTGGCTTGGTGCGAGGAGGTGTGGCCTAATATGCAAATAAGTTCCTGCTAGGCTTTTTCTACAAAAAGCCCTGTGTGCAACAATGGTGATGTCAGGGGGTTTGGCCTAATAAGCAAATGAGTTCCTACTGGGATTTTTCCGACAACAAAAGCCCTTCATAACTCTAACATCAAATTTTCCAGGCAAACACAATGATCTTTATATTTCCCTCCTCTCGGATTGTTCTAATTAAACTACCTTCAAGGTGGCCAAATTTTTTCCCCTCTGTACTCTCAACAAGGAACCAGCTGGTTAACTCTTTTTATTAATTAGGTCTGTGCTGCTGAAATCAACCTATTACATGGCTCTGAAATTTTACTGCATGTAGATGCGCTGATGGCTCTCTCCATGTGTCCATCACAGCTGATCTAAGATCCTAGCAATTCAAGACTGATCTGATGATTGATTGATCTCAGTTAAATACCAGAAACCAGGCTGCTTGGGTCACTCTAGTCTACTCTATCCCATATGGCCCCTTCCAGCTCTATGATTCTAAGGTTCCATAGAGGATAGAACTTGCAATCAATGCTTCCTCTAAGCTGTGGAGTCTTGTGAGCAAAAATTCTACTTCATGAGCTATTGGCATTAAAGTTGTGAACGAGCGATTTGGCAACTGCATAAATGAGTTTGCTTCCCAAGCTAAAACAAAAATGTGTGAGCCAGAAGCTAAACAACTGTGAGCTAGTTCAAACTAACTCAGCTTAGAGGGAACATTGCTCACAATCAGTGTTCCCTCTCAGCCGAGTTAGTGTGAGCTAGCTTACCGTTTTTCAGCCTCCGGCTCACACATTTTTGTCTTAGCTCAGGAAAAATGGCCCCCAAACAAACTAATTTATGCAGTAGCTCACAACATTAATGCCAGTAGCTCACAAAGTACAATTTTTGCTCACGAGACTCCACAGTTTAGACTAGAGGGAGTATTGCTCACAATAATAGGGGGTTTAATTATGGGCAGAAAGCTACCAGTTGGGTATTAGGAGTTTTTTACAGTAAGAGTGGTTTATCATTGGAATTGACTGCCTAGGGAGGTGGTGAGCTTTGCCCACTTGCAGTCTTCCAGTAGAGGCTGGATAGATGCTTTAGGCTGGTCCTGCATTGAGCAGGGGAATTGGACTAGGTGGCCTGTATGGCACCTTCCAACTCTATGTTTCTATGGTCTCTAGCTGCTTCCGCAGCAGGTGTAAGGAACCCTTTACATATGAAAATGCCACCTAAGGTTCTAGATCCAAATGTGCAGCAGCAAGGAGCCAACTATGGTGCTTTTAAAGAGAGAATGAAACCTTTAAGGTCCACTGGAGGGGTAGAATAACCAGCACACAAAGGGAACAACAGCAGGCAAAGGTTTTCGCAGGACTCAACTTCTCACCAATGCTTTAAAGAAAGGGAAGTGATAGAAGTGAACAGTTGCCAACAATTGAAGTGCAAACCATGCATGGATTTATGCCACTGCACCAAAACGATCGCACAATGTGCTGCTGTATATTTTTATTACTTATTGTGAGATCTCAGGTGTGCCACTTTCTAATGAAAGACTCACAACCATCCATGCTTGGGTTGTGGAAATTATGGATTACAAATCCACACAACAAGTATCAGCAGGGCTTTTTTGAGCAGGAATGAACAGGAACGCAGCTCTGGCTGACTTGGCATCAGGGGGTGTGTCCTAATATGCAAATAAGGTCCTGCTGGGTTTTTTCTACAAAAAAGCCCGCAAAGCAATGGTGACATCAGGGGGTGTGGCTTAATATGAAAATGTGTTCCTGCTTGGCTTTTTCTACAAAACCTCCCTGCGTATCAGTAATGTTGAAATGTATTTTTCCAGTTATGCTTTCTTATACGGGCTCTTTGTTGATGTCTTGCTCAGAATTTTTATGCAGCTTGTCTCTTTAATTGTCGGTTTGCTGCCCCTCGCACTGAAGCAAAAGCACGAGGCCAAAAGGCAGGATTTGCACGTTCCATAGGGGTCAGTTACGTAAAGAGTGAAACCAAAGGGAGGGTGCATCTATTCCCGTATCAAATCACTGCTTCAGACTGCAGAGGAAGGAGAGAGAACCCAGGCCGACTTCAGCTTCTGCAGGGTTGCCCAAGCAAACTGACCGAAGAGGTTCTCTTAAAACTGTCTAAAGGTGCAAGGACACAGCCAGTGGGACAAATGCCCTGGGGAAACGGACTCAGATGCACTCTCCACTGGTCTCTGACCTGGCTGCAGTAAGCAACAGAGAGAATGGCAAGGCTGCCATTTCGGTTGATGGACATGAGTCCCACCACCTGCTCAACCGCACCAAAGTGTTTTCCACATGGGGACAGCCTTGAGTGCAGTGGCAATGATGTTTCCAGAGAGCCAGTTTGGTGTAGTGGGTAAGAGCATGGACTCTAACCTGGGAGAACAGGGTTTGATTCTACATGCATAGCTGACTTCAAGAGGGGACTGGATAAACATATGGAGCAGAGGTCCACCAGTGGCTATTAGCCACAGGGTATAGATGGAACTTTCTGTCTGGGGCAATGATTCTCTATATTCTGGGTGCTTTGGCGGGGGGGGGGGAAACAGTGGGAGGGCTTCTAGTGTCCTGGCCCACTGGTGGCCTCCTGATGGCACCTGGCTTTTTCAGCCACTGTGTGACAGAGTGTTGGACTGGATGGGCCACTGGCCTGATTAAACATGGCTTCTCTTATGTACTCCTCCACATGCAACTGCTGGAGTGACCTTGGGTCAGTCACAGTTCTTTAAATAACTGCTCCTTCCAAAGCAGCCATTTCCTCCAGGGATCTCCACACAACTTCTGGAAGCTGGCAACCCTATAACGTTTGGGAAGCGAGTGGGTGGTGGTACTGGATTCCCAACAGCACCAAACCCAAGGCATATCAAAAGTAAGCTAGTGTGGAGAAGCAGTTAAGAGTATCGGACAGGTACCTAGGAGACCCAGGTTTGAATCCTCACTTGTCCCATTGACGCTCGTTTGGCTGACCCTTGGGGCCAGTCACATGCTCTCTGAGTCTCGCTCTCAGGGTGTTGTAAGGATAAAAATGGAGGAGATGTATACCACCTTGGGTTCCCATTGAGGAGTAAGGATGGGACACAAATGAAGTAAATGAATAAACTAAATGGAGGAGGAGGAGGAGAAGAAGAAGGAGAAGGAGGAGAAGAAGAGATGACAGATTAGACAGACAGATATGGAAAAGGTCCCCACCTCAGACACTAGTCATGGGCTACAGGCACTAGTCAAGCATGCTACAGCTCAGAGGCAATACAAAAACCTCCCTGCACATGGAAAAGAGCATGTCAAGGAACAGGGGCAGGCTGAATGCTTTTTTTCAATGCGCTAAATTTGGCCCCCAATCCGCTCCCAGATGAATGTGCCTTCTTCGATCAGGCTGTCGCTCTTTATATCCCCACACAGCCAGACGACAACAAACTCTTGGAGAATGCTGCCCGTATCACGTTCTGACCTTGAAGTGCCCACAGCGAACTGAGAACCTGACGTCTGCAGGCGCCTCCTTAATCGAGAGCCAAATTATGAGACGCTTTCCATTTTCACACACACCCCATTGTCAGATGGTCAATTTGTTGCTACAGCAACCATCCGAGACCCTTCCTCTGTCACGTCCCATCCCTGCAGACCCATCACTCTCCTGCCCTCTCTCACGAAACCATTTCTACAGACCAGTCCCTCCAGCTGCCCTGCGATCCAGAGGAAGGCGAAGGAAAAAACCTGCAAGCTTTCCTGAAATTCACGCGTGGCCAGCCCCAACAGATGCTGCGCTAAGGCAAACAAGCACCGGGGCTTCGGAAACCTCTGAAGGAAAAAAAAAAAGTTAAATTTAAAAGGCCCCTAGGCAAGCCGGAGCTGCCAGAGGACGTTATGGGTTGCTGTCATTTTTCTTGCCATTTACAGATAAAAATGGACTGCTTGTCTGTTTGGCTTTTCAAAGAGTCTTACAGTAACTGGCGTTCTCGCCCTGCCATTCCTGCCCCCCCCCCCCAATAACCGTGGTTTTTCCCTTGAAGTTAAAAATATAACTGGGTGAAGAAACCGAGTGGCCTTGGATCAAATATTATAGAGGATGGCAGACAGTGGCATTCTTGAGATGCCAGGTTAGCCACAGATTGCATGCTGTCTCCTTCCCCCCCCCCCCCCACCTTGCCTTCCCTAAAGACTGCTGCTTCTTCCATGCTGGGGGGGGGGGAGATTCCTGCTAAGGGTTAAGGCTTATGAAAAAGCTTGTTAAGAAATGATCTGCGTTTTCCACACGTGTGAGCAAACTGCCCTAGCGGAGCCGGCCCCCACCACACTCTCTCGGATGCCACTGCCGCCGGGTGTATTTTTAGCAAACCACTTCGACTGCCTGAGTCAGAGATGCCCACCCGATGCCAAGTTAATGAATTATTGTGATTAAAGTCATTTCAACGTCCGGAGTGCTGGGCCCCTTCTTCTGCCAATTGACCCCGATGGTTTGTCTTGAATGACAGAGGCACTGAACGGCCTAAGGGTCTACGTGTTGATTAGGAAGGAATATGAGACATCGCACGTGTGCAAAACACAGGGGTCCGTTCCAACGTCAGGGTCTCGATTTTTTGAACTGAATGATGGGTGGTCACTGGCCATGCAATGAGGCGGGTTCACAACACACATGGGATTTTAGAATTATTCTCAGTGTGGTGTAGTGGTTAGAGTGTCTGTCGGGCTAGGATCCAGGAGATCCGGGTTGAGATTCTGCCTCTGCCATAGAGGCTTGCTGGGTGACCTTGGGCTAGTCATACACTAGTTGCAAAGTACCTTTTGGCTGCCATAACAATCAGGGAGCAAAAGACTAGCTCCCCTTCTTGATGTTTGACTGGTTTTTATAGCTGAAACTCCATGTAAATTTGCTATGCTGTACTTTTTACTTCTATGCCAATAACGGTATTTGGAAATACTCTCAGCCTAATCTATCTCACAGGGCTGCTGTGCGGATAAAAATGGGGGAGAAGAAAACAATGTTAAGTGGCTTTGGGCCCTCATTGGAGCAAAAAGCCGGGTATAAATGAAATAAAATGACAAACTAATAAAAGAAACAAGTGCACACAGGATTGCAGCTTGAAACTTCAAGGGAAAACACGCACGTGTGTTGAAAAAAGCACAGGAAGGCTGAAATGCAAATGGTACATCCACCTTCCTGGGAAACCCTCACTTATGGATTCAGAAACCTGATACACACTGAAGGCCATGCGGCACCACACACCCGACACATTTTGGAACTCACCTTATAAAGTGTTTGGTGCTGCAAAGGAGGAGGAGAAGACAGACAGACAGAGAGACAGACAGAAGATATTGGATTTATATCCCACCCTTCACTCTGAATCTCAGAGTCTCGGAGCAGCTTACAATCTCCTCTATCTTCTTCCCCCACACAGATACCCTGTGAGGTAGATGGGGCTGAGAGATCTCTCCCAGAAGCTGCCCTTTCAAGGACAAACTCTGTGAGAGCTATGACTGACCCAAGGCCATTCCAGCAGCTGCAAGTGGAGGAGTGGATCAAACCCGGTTCTCCCAGGTAACAGTCTGCGCGCTTAATCACTACACAAAACTGGAGCATTGTGAAGGGGCGAAAGGAGCTTTTAATTCCCCTCCCATCCTGCTTTCACTAGTGGAAATGGTGGAAGGGAGGGTCTAGGTGCCCTATAGTTGATGGTGGCAGAAAATGCTTGCAAATCACCAACTAATGGCAACCCCATAGGTTTTCAAGGCTAGAGAAGAACAGAGGTGGTTAGCCATTGTCTGCCTCTGCGTAGCAACCTAAGACTTCCTTGGTGTGGTGGTCTCCCAACCAGGCACTACCAAGGCCAACCCGGCTTAGCTTCCGAGATCAGGCTAGCCTGGGCCAATCTCGGGTCTTGTAGTTACACCCTTAACTTTCTGCTTTTCACATGTGGACAGAAAGGGTGGAAGCGCATGCGTATTCTGCCTCCAGTCAAGCAATTTTTTAAAAAGAGAGAAGGATGTCAAGGCAGGGCTCTCTGGTGGAGGAAAATGAGGGGCCAAGGAGGCTTGGGGGTGTGGAAAGAGAACACACAAAGGAACAATAGGGCTATGTACTTTTCAGGATTGAAATGGGGAAACTGGCAGAAGCAAAAGTGCTTTAAGGTGGGTAGTTTTAAGCTTTGTGCTGCCCAGTTTAAAGAAGACCCTGCAGGGCACAACGTCCCACCGTGCCTCAATCGAGCCACAGTGAAGAGGAAGCAGAGATTTTAAAAAGGGGGGTTGGGTGCTGGAGAGCTGTATTTGGCTAGGTGGCCCACGCGGGGGTTTTTGCCTTTAAAGATATCAGAAAGATTACCATTCTGCACAAAAATCACCAAGGCAGCTTGCAAAGATTCGGAAGAACAAACCGACCAACTCTCTTAACTTACACAACCAATAAATTAAAACTGGTGGCATCAACGGTTAACGGGCAAAAAAGCCCAGATGCCTCAAAAAAGCTAGGTTTTTCTAAAAGCAGCCAAGTTTTCTTGGTAACTGAAAACATAGCAATGTGGCAGGGAGAGGGGGATCATAAAGCTGAAAAAGGGCTTTGCAGGCCGTCTAGTCCAACCTGCTACTCGACACAAGAGATTTAAAGCTAAAGCATCCCTGGCAGATGGCTGCCCAGCCTCTGCCTGGAGACTGCCAGCAAGGCGGAACTCAGCATCTCTGCTGCCCCCAGCCAGTGGCTTCTCTGGCAAACAAACTGCTCTACTCATTAGGGAGGTTTTTCCTAATGTTCCACTGAAATCTTGGGACTCTTTCAAATGTGTCTTTGGGGAGGGTGTTTTGCAAAAAGCCAAAAGGAGAGAGAGAGAGAGAGAGACAGAATCATAGGGATAGTTTCCTGTGATAAATGGAAAATCCCGGAGCGAGGGGATGTCTTGTTAGGAAGCTTTGTCATCTCAGATGACACTTTAGTGACATTACTTTTGCCTAGGGTTGCCAACCTCCAGATGAGGCCTGAAGCTCTCCCAAGTTTCTCGCTGATCTCCAGACTACACAGATCAGCTCTCCTGGAAGAAAAATGGCTACTTTGGAAGGTGGACTGCATGGCATTATACCATACCGAGGTCTCTCCCCAAGTCCTGCCTTTCCAGGTACCAACCCCAGATCTCCAGGAATTTCCCAACCTGGAATTGGCAACTCTTCTTTCACCTCTAAACTGGCAAGTGATTGGGTACGGGGGAAGAAAGCATGATTCATTTCAATGGGCTGCTGTCGCCTCAGGGAACCTGCCGCTGCTGAACTTCTATGAAAAGAGCAGAGAGCTTGTAAGTGTCCTGTCTCAGCACTCTGTATTGTTCCAATTTTAGTATATGTGCTGCCGAAGCGAGCACTGTCTCAACAGAGCCAGACGTGGAAGGCACGTTGTTGTGGTGGTCACAGGTCAGAGAAAGCCCTTCCTGGTAGTTCTCAATCTGTTTCTCCTGAAAAAAAAAAGTTCTGCCCCCTTCCATCGTTGCCAGCCTCCAGGTGGCGCCTGGAGATCTCCCACTTTTACAGCTGATCTCCGGGCCTCAGAGATCAGTTCCCCTGGAGAAAATGGCTGCTTTGGAGGGTGGACTCCATGGCACTGCACCCTGTTGAGCTCCCTCCACTCCTTAAACCCTACCATCTCCATGCTTCATCTCCAAATCTTCAAGCATTTCCCAACCCAGAGATGGCAACCCTACCTTCCCCCCCATACACACAGATATAAAATCTGCCATAGTAGTTTATCGGCAAACCACAAGAGCAACGTTCTACAACCAATTTTTGTGAAACCCTAAATCACTAGAAAAAGTCCCATGGCGCAGAGTGTTAGAGCTGCAGTACTGCAGTCCTAAGCTCTGCTTACGACCTGAGTTCGATCCCCGGCAGAAGCTGGGTTTTCAGGTAGCCGGCTCCAGGTTGACTCAGCCTTCCATTTTTCCAAGGTCGGTAAAATGAGTACCCAGCTTGCTGGGGAGAAAGTGTAGATGACTGGGGTAGGCAATGGCAAACCAACCCGTAAAAAGTCTGCCATGAAAACGTGAAAGCAACATCACCCCAGAGTCGGAAACAACTGGTGCTTGCACAGGGGACCTTTCCTTTCCTAAATCACTAGAGACCACACCCCTCCATAACAGACATGGAAACAAAAACAACAGAGAGATGGTGTGGTATATCAGTCAGACTAGTGCCAAGACTAGGACTTGGAAGATCTGGGTTCAAATCCCCATGCAGCCACAAAGACCGGTCACTCTTCCTCAGCCTAGCCTGTCTCACAGTGTACTTTGAACATATGAAGCTGCCTTATACTGAATCAGACCTTTGGTCCATCAAAGTCAGTATTGTCTTCTCAGACTGGCAGCGGCTCTCCAGGGTCTCAAGCTGAGGTTTTTCACACCTATTTGCCTGGACCCTTTTTTGGAGATGCCAGGGATTGAACCTGGGACCTTCTGCTTCCCAAGCAGATGCTCTACCACTGAGCCACCGTCCCTTTGTAGGCAGTGTTCCCTCTAAGCTGAGTAAATGTGAGCTAGCTCATGGCTTTTTAGCCACCACCAGCTCACACATTTTTGTCTTGGCTCAGGAAAAATGGCCCAAGAGCAAATGGCTTGCTCACAGCTTTAATGCCAGTAGCTCACGAAGTAGAATTTTGCTCACAAGACTCCACAGCTTCGAGGATAATATGGCTTGTAGGGATAAACTGGCTGGGCTGAGGGAGAAGATTCTTAAAATTGTCCAGAGCTCCTTGGAACGAGAAGAAAACGAAGGGCTGCACCAACTTGAGCAATGAGAGGAAGAAAAAAATGATGTCACAGTGGGAAGACATTTTTTATTCCAAATATCAGTACCCCTACGGCATTTCGTAGCGGCACTCATATTCTACAGATCCCCTTGAGGAAGCTTAACACAAACCTTGTAGGGGTACAGGCATTTGGGATAAAGAATTTCTTCCCATTGTACCATGGTTTTTTTCTTAGCCTCCGAGCTCCCTGGGGTAAGGACAGAACAAAAATGGAGCAGTAAAAACGCTTCAAAAACTATGAATAAAACCACATCAGCCACACATATATTTTAAAGCCAGAGAGACACAGAAAAACGGTGAAAGCAGAATGTTAAAAACAGCCCAAGCCAAATGCTTCTTGGGGGCGGGAGAGACAGTTTTGGCACTGCTGTTGTTTCGCCAGCCACATGGACTGCCACCCTCTAAGAGCCATGCCCAGCTGGCGCTCTCCAGCCCGCTGCGTTGAGGTGGACCAGCTGCTCCCTCTTTGCCCCCTTGCGCCCCCCTGCCACGTACCCTCCCTTGCTTTTCTGCCACCGTTCTGCCTAGTCTGCACTATTAGGTGTTTATTTGTTCTCAGTGCAGAGTTCGCAAAAACACCATCTGGCTCATTACAGCTCCGGAGCCCACTAAATCAATTCTACACCGTTAACCAGGTCAAAAATAAACAGATAAAAAGTATGCCAAGCAGAGAGTTTCCAAAGGTTAGTTCGGGGTCTGAGTGTGTGTGGAGGGAGTGTCTACAGGTTCTGGCAGTCATGCTCAGAAGCAGAGCGCAAGTCCCCTGGTCAGCAACTATTTTATTTTTCTGACAAAAGGACCACGTTTTGAACAGGATAGATCTGCCCATTCACTCCGTTCATCAGGCTTGGGTCTTTCTGCAGACGCAAGGATTTCTGCCAGTACAGCATGACTTTCTTGCATTCCCCTCCAATGGAGGCTTGGAACGCACCCCCAAATTGATTTCCTAGGAGATGAGGACCTTAAGAGAGCCAGTTCGGTGTAGTAGTTAAGTGCGGGGACTCTTATCTGGGAGAAATGGATTCGATTCCCCGGTCCTCTACTCGCGGAATGGCCTCAGGTCAGCCATAGCTCTCATATGAACATTTGAACATATGAAGCTGCCTTGTACTGAATCAGACCCTCAATCCATCAAAGTCAGTATTGTCTACTCAGTATTGTCTCACAGAGCTTGTCCTTGAAAGGGCAACTTCTGGGAGAGCTCTCTCAGTCCCACCTACCTCACAGGATATTTGTTGTGAGGGAAGAAGGGAAAGGAGATTGTGACCGCTCTGAGACTCTGAGATTCAGAGTAAAGGGCAGGATACAAATCCAATATCAGCAGCAGCAGCAACAGTAAGGGTGGCCAAATCTGTTTAATGTAAGAGCCACAAAGAATAAATGTCAGATGTTTGAGGGCAGGAAGGAAGGGAGGGAGGAAGAGGTGGAAAGAAAGCAACTTTGACTTTGAATGCATTCTCCAGGCTGCAGGCTGGCTTGCA
This sequence comes from Heteronotia binoei, assembly GCF_032191835.1. Taxonomy (NCBI): domain Eukaryota; kingdom Metazoa; phylum Chordata; class Lepidosauria; order Squamata; family Gekkonidae; genus Heteronotia; species Heteronotia binoei. Next base: position 259,615,141 of record NC_083223.1, read on the forward strand.
GAAACGATTTAAAGAGACAAATGCCTTCTCCAAACCAAACAACAGGGTGGTGGGGGCTTCGAAAGCCACACAACATGTGTGAAAGAGCCACATGTGGCTCCCAAGCTGCACCCTTGTTTGGCCACCCTTGTTCTAGAGGGTTTCAGGCAGGGATGCCAGCCTCCAGGAGGGACCTGCGGATCTCCTGGAATTACAGCTCATTTCCAGACTACAGAGATCAGTCCCTCTGCAGAAAATGTACACTGGAGGGTGGACTCTATGGCACTGTGTCCCACTGAAGTCTATCTCCCCACCCCCCAGCCTCCACCCCCAAATCGCCAGGAGTTTCCCAACCTAATGCCCTCTGCCAGTGGCCAGGAGGACCAGGCCATTTTAATTTGGAGGGGGGCACTTAGAGGCTGCTTTAGGAGGTGACAAATTCAGGCTTTGAGGGCAGAAGTCCTTGATCCTTTAGCAGGGTACAGAAGCCCTGCCTGAGCTCTCCCCCTTATGCATCTTCCTATCTGTTTTCATCTTGGCGTGGTGCACAAGAGCGAGCAGCTGGTGATCCAGCCCCTGTGGCAGCTGTTCCAGCCACAGGGTCAGTCAGGTGTTAAAGAGCCTGTTGCCCAGAAGTAGACACTATTCGGCTGGCCTTGGTCGGTGGCCAACATGTCTGCTCATCACAGACAAGACTTCCCCACCCCAGCTCTTCCACAAACCAGGGAGGGAGTATGTGCGTCTTGTATTCAATTATCACTGTATGCCTTGGAACCAACCCCTGCTCTCCAAGAGCCTCTGCTTTGCGTACAGAAGGTCCCGTGTTCAATCCCCAGCATCTCCAGTTAAAATGACCAGGTGGGAGGGGATGTGAAAGACCTCTGCATGAAACCCTGGAGAAGAAGAAGAAGAAAGAAGAAGAAGAAAGAAAAGGAGGAGGAGGAGGAAGAAGACTGCAGATTTATACCCCGCCCTTCACTCTGAATCAGAGACTCAGAGCGGCCTACAATCTCCTATATCTTCCTCCCCCACAACAGACACCCTGTGAGGTGGGTGGGCTGGAAAGGGCTCTCACAGCAGCTGCCCTTTCAAGGACAACCTCTGCCAGAGCTATGGCTGACCCAAGGCCATTCCAGCAGCTGCACGTGGAGGAGTGGGGAATCAAACCCGATTCTCCCAGATAAAAGTCTGCACACTTAACCACTACACCAAACTGCCTCTCTTGAGCAGACAATACTGTAGACGCTGCCAGTCTGAGTAGACGATACTGACCTCGACAGGCCAAGGATCTAATTCAGTAAAACCGCCAGAATGGCTTGACCTGTTACGTTTTCTCCTTTCGCAACTTAAAAAGTTTTTGAAAAGTTAAAATGTCAAGCTCAAAGCTGGGAAGTTCAGGTTTCAATCCACACTTGTACCATGGAAGCCTGCTGGGTGACCCTGGTCCATTCACACCCTCTCAGCTTCACCTACCTCATAGGGTTGTTGTGAGGATAAAACAAAGAGAGAATGATGTAAGCTGCTCTGGGCCCCGCACTGGGGTGAAAGACACAATATACAGAAAGGGAAAATAAATTAAATAAAACATGACCGGGGTCTCCCTTGCCGAACTCCAGAAGGGCAGTGGCTCACACTCATGGCTGTACAGAGTGTGGGTGTAACGTGGAAAGCAGAATTTGATTTGAAGACGTTCTCTCTCTCTCTTGGAATGGCAGGAAAAACAAAACAGCCGTAGAAGCAAAGCCATCCCCTACTGTTCGACCCCAGTATCCAGCAGAGTTATACTGCTTCGCCAGAGAAAGATTTCATTTAACTATCATGCTTTCTTTGAGAGAGAATGAATACTGGTTTAGGAAAAGATATCCTTTTCTATCAGAGAACGAGGACGACCTGGCGCAACCGTTATGCGACTGCACAGTCCGGCAGCCCTAGAAGTGACAAGAGACATCCCTCTCGCGTGCGCTGTTTGCTGAGCCCTTTGGACGCAACCTTGCGTCCTTTTAGCAGCGGGCACAGCTGGCATTTAGTCAAGCTACGATGAAACCTTCCGTACCGTTTGTCAGAAGGCCCTGGAGCTCCTGTCACAAAGCAGGTGGCGAGACGGCAAACCGAGGAGATCAGGGCACGGCCTTTTCTGTCTCTCCCCGGAAAGGGCCACAGGAGGTCAGCTGCCTGGCGCTGATTGGCAGAGACATTTCAGCCCACCCTCAGCAGTCGCGGACTCAGCAGGGCCGCTTTGGGCAAGCTACCATTTGCTCAGCCTCTGCAATGCACATCCCGGATATCTTAAGAACCATCTGTTTCCTTATGGTCTCTTGAGAAACACTTCTGCTTGCACCATCTGATATATGCTGGGAAATCCATTGGGACAGGGCCTTTTCTACAGGGGCACCAAACTGGCTCCTGCCCCCTCTAGTGTTCACCAAACCAATACAGAGGAAGCTGTGCAAAATGGCTATCAAAAAGCAAGAAAGCTCATAGTTCAGATTATCATATAAAAGTGATTGGATTCATAGAGAAAAATTGTAAAGAGTATACCAAAGTATTCAGATAACAAAAATTCCAACTGTACATGAAATTTTCATATAGGCACATGCGCTAATAGAATTAAAAGTCTCTCAACTCCTGAAACAAAAAAGCCGCATACAGTCTAAGTCACAGCAACTAGACAGATATTTCATATGGAGACTTGCTCCCTCCTTCAGTAGATGTGCCCCCGAGGCCTCGGCAACAGGGCCACTAGTTGGGACAGCCATTTCACAGATTGCTTCATCGGGCTTCAGATTGGGAGTGTACACCAGATATCATCCTTGAAACTACTGACATAAGCATATTGAGTCACGATAATGCTGGGTCCTCCAGCTAGCGGCCCCATTGCTGAGGATGGGGGGAGGTATATCTACATATTCTACATATTCATATGAGAATAGGGTTGCCAGGTCTGTGTTGGAAAACACCTGGAGACTTTGGGGGTGGATCTGGGAGAGGGCGGGGTTTGGGGAGAGGAGGAGCCTCAGCATGGCACAAGGCCATAGAGCCCACCCTTCAAGGCAGCCATTTTCTCTAGGGGAGCTGACCTCTGCCAGCTGGGGATCAGTCATAAATGCGAGCGCTCTCCAGGCCCACCTGGGGGCTGGCAATCCTACATGAGACCAGCCATAGGCTCATGTTTGCAGCCTTGGCCATATCATCCGGCATTATCTTCATATCTAATTTTTTGGAAACCTGCTCTTATTTGGGGCTTTTGAAAGTCTTTTAACGAGAGGACCAAACAGGTCCATCAACATCTGCATCCATCTACTGCAACGTCTTCAGCAGTGCTGCAGTATTAGGTATAACTCAGACCATCAGTTAGATCCCTCAGCTGCCATCTATAAAAGGCCATCCTCACATGGCTGTTGTGCTGGCAAACGCAATCAAGAAGATAATATACTTTGGCAATCAAAGAAGTGTGAGAAATGATAACTAGTAGTAGAGGCCTAGCCCTAACCTGAATAGCCCCAGCTAACCTGATCTAATCAGATCTCAGAAGCTAAGTCAGCCTGGGTTACTATTTGGATGGGAGGTCACCAAGGAAGTCCAAGGTCACAATGCAGAAGAAGGCAATGGCCGACCATCTCTGAATGTCTCTTGATTTGAAAACCCCACAGGGTCACCAAAAATCAGCTGTGGCTTGAGGGTCAAAGGGGAGAAAAAGGTCGAGAGAGGCTCAGAACTCATAGAAAGCTTCAACCATGGTTTGCCTTCAGGCACAATTTGGTTACCATGGCTGGTTGTCGGTTATGACTGCAGACCTACTTGCCATCTTGTAGAGATACTGAGGAGGCAGAAAAACTATCTAGCCCTAATTTATGCAGTCCTAGGCATTCAACACTTAACCATGGGTAAGTCTAACCATGAGTTGCAAACAAGGTCATTCCTTCAATACGGTTTAAGGATGTGGAACATAATGCTGAACCACATGGTTAAGAGCCAAACTCAGGTTCCCACCATTCCCAGCAACTGTAGAGAATGGCTAAAACATAAAGGAAAGCTTAAACGGGCTCAGAATATTGCTAAGGGGGGGATGGAGGACTCCTGCCTCTCCCGTAGCTGTTTTACTGTGCTGAAATAGCCCTGGGGAGGGAGTTACTTCCCTGCTTTTGTTGCTCCACATGAAAATTATGTTAGACATGCTGCAGTAAAAAACAGGGAAATAACCCACCTGCAGCGCTATTCTGGACTCACCTCATTAAAACCCCAAACATGTCATTTGGCCCTCAGAGCTGCATTTGTACAGAGGAAGCGAGATGGGAACGCGGCAGCAGGGCATGCTGAAATTGGCGCATATGTTGGTTTGGGAAGCTGACCTTCCACATTAGCAAAGGCTAAATGGTTTGGAGCACCCCTCTCTGGGGAAAGATCTGCTCCCAGCCTCTGCGTCTCACAAAAGCTTATTGGAAGAGCCTCTGGGGTTCCAAATCCCCAAGGCAACTTTTGCCAGGCTAATCAAAATTAATGCTAATTAGAATGGCTCGCACTCGGGGCAGTAGCTCATTTTTAAAACATCCTTGCTCGCTCGCTCCCTTTAGCTAGAGGGCCAAGCGGGAACCAATCCATCTAGAGTTTTATCGCTGGAACCGTCTCCTCTCTCTTTCCCGTAATTTTTTACAAGCAAACAAAGCAGCTGCAAACTGCAGGCCGTTTGTTTTTACAATAATCCTATCACTTACCCCAAAAGCACCGCCTATTAAACTGGGCCAGGTTCCTTGCACCCCGGGGAGTGGTTCCACAGCTGAGCAAAATGCAGGAATTTAGGACCAAAGCGTTTCAAGGCAACAATTTTTTAAAAGGGTGAAACCCCTCCAAACATCTCACCACTGCTAACAACGTGCAGGCTTAGAAGTCCATACCGTGCATACCGACGCATGCAAACAATGTCTTCTTGTGTGCTACATTAAACCTTGCATAGGAAATGCAGAATGTATAGGGCCCGGTTCGTCAAGCATTTCTCCTGTGTAAGCACTACAGGGATCAACCCGCGGTTGGTTTTTTATTGAAGTCCTGCTGCGCAGTTAGCTACAGGGAAAAAAAATCCCATTCACCCACAGGAATTTTAACTAGCCGCCAGGCTGCGTGTGAGTTCTTTGGGGACAGGCAGAGAAGAGAGTGTCTGGGAAGCCATTTGCCGGGCATGAACTGGGCCATTTGCAGGAGGCTCTGTTCCATAAAGGCAGGAGGCCCAACCCGTAATATTTATGCCTGGCCTGGCCAATCCAGCAACCTTGCTTTGACTGCCAATCCCGAATGCTCATGCTATGTAAGTCTGCTTTCAAAAAGGGTTCTCTCATGCTAGCATGGTAGCTTATAACAGGGTTAAGCTGATTGCAATGTTGTGTAGTCTAGTTTGGTTTTTCTTTCCAGAAACTCAAAGTGTTTTGTTTGCTTTTAATTTAAAGAGGAAAAGTAACTAAGAATACCTCCTAGGTCTCCCCATAACAGGTTTTGTGTTTGTGGTTCAAGCAATATAAGAACATAAGAGAAGCCATATTGGAACAGGCCAATGGCCCATCAGTCCAACACTCTGTGCCACACAGTGGCAAAAAAACCCCAAGTGCACCAAGAATACATAGCACCACTGCCCCAGAAAGAGAGTTCCATCAATATGCTGTGGCTAATAGCCACTGAAGAGGCCTGTGGCGCAGAGTGGTAAAGCTGCAGTACTGCAGTCCAAGTGCTCTGCTCATGACCTGAGTTCGATCCCAGTGGAAGCTGGGTTCAGGTAGCTGGCTTGAGGTTGACTCAACCTTCCAAAGTCGGTAAAATGAGTAACACTGTGAAAGCAACAGAGTCAGAAACGACTGGTGCTTGTACAGGGGACTACCTTTACCTTTTTAAATAGCCACTGAGGGACCTCTGCTCCAGATAATAATACCTTTTATACCTTTTTTTGCTTATCCAGATGCTTATCCAATCCCCTCTTGAAGCTGCCTATGCTTGTAGCCGCCGCCACCTCCTGTGGCAGTGAATTCCATGTGTTAATCACCCTTTGGGTGAAGAAGTAAATAGAAACAGATACAGATATAGAAAGTACTGAACACGTTCTCCTGCATTGTACATTTTACTGCGATATTCGTGCCATTTACTTAGCTCCTCTTCTTCAAAATCATGAGGGACAATCTGATGGTGGTAAGACTCTTTTCCTATTGTCCACTCATAACCCTGAGATCACTGAGACTGTGGCTAAATATCTGTGCTGTGCTTCTAAGAGGAGAAGAACGTTTCAAATGCTGGGGTAATATATGTTTTCTCCCTTGCTGATTGTGCACATCTATGCTGTCATGCCAATAAAGGTTGTTGTTGGCCCATAATATTACAACATGGGACCCCAATGCTGTGCCTGCCAACAACCTTCTTGGGCCCCACCAAGTGTTTTTAGATAGCAGGTGGGGCTGGGTGGGACTTCTGCCCAGCAGGCTTTCTGATTGGCCACTGGGGAGCTGACTGGCTGTGCAGATTAAAATAACGTTGATTTGGTGGCAGCTGCCACTACATAGATCCAGGTGGGCAGCAGTGTTGGTCTGAAGCCATGGAACAAAGAGTCCAGTAGCACCTTTAAGCCCAACGAAGTTTTATTGAGAATGTAGGCTTTTGTGTGCTAAAAGCGCACTTCACCAGACAATAGCGTGGGATGGAATTACCAGTCCTACATATAGAGGAAGTGGGCAGTGAGTTACTATGCAAAATAGTGAAAAATGTCTTAAGCACATTAAAAGAACTACAAGTTGGGGGTCGGGTAATTTATTACTCTTCACAATTAAGAGACCTAATGACATTGACATCAGTCTTCAGTTCTGATGTTTATTGCCTTAGTTGTTTTTCCTACCCAGCCAACCCAAGCCGACGATTACCAGACCCCCAACTTGTCATTCTTTTAATCTGCTAGAAACGTTTTCATTATTTTGCATACTAATTCATTTCCCACTCTCTTTATATGTAGGACTGCTTACTCTCAATAAAACTTTACTGGGCTTAAAGGTACTACTGGACTCCAACTTTGCTCAGCTGCCACTACAGTGTCAGTTTAATTCTCTCTCCCACTCCTCTTTCCCAGTGTATTTTTTAAAAGCACTCCTCTCGTCTCCTGTACTTGGGCTACTTTTGTGTGTGTCCACTTCTCTAGGCGGCCATATTGTGGTTGCAGCCACTACTCTGTGTCCAAGTCCAAAGGTGCTCATGGGCTCAAAAAGGTTGGGGATCCCTGTACTGGAACTTGGGATTCACCCAACAAAATGGATGAGTAGCTGATTCAGGACAGACAAATCCCAGCAAGTATTCCATAAACAGGCCCAGTATGTGACGTCTAGGGGCCCCGTGGTGCAGAGTAAAGCTGCAGTACTGCAGTCCAAGCTCCGCTCACGACCTGAGTTGGATCCTGGCGGAAGCTGGGTTCAGGTAGCCGGCTCAAGGCTGACTCAGCCTTCCATCCTTCTGAGGTCGGTAGAACGAGTACCCAGCTTGCTGGGGGGAAAGTGTAGATGACTGGGGAAGGCAATGGGCAATGGCAAACCACCCCGTAAAAAGTCTGCTGTGAAAATGTCATGATGCAAAGTCACCCCAGAGTCGGAAACGACTGGTGCTTCCAGTTACACAGGGGACTACCTTTACCTTTATGTGATGTCTACAGTAAGTTATGTTTGGGGAGCATAACATACAGCCTTTGAGCTGCACATGACGTGCAAGGGATGCCCCCTGTGGCCTTCAGCCTGGCACTCAAAAGCTGCCCTACTTCAGGTGAGTAAGAGCATTGCTTCCCTGCTATGAGTGGTCCTCTGTGATGTGGAGGAGGAGATTGGATTTATATCCCACCCTTCACTTGGAGTCTCAGAGCGGTTTACAATCTCCTTCCCTTCCTCTCCCCACAACTGACACCCTATAAGGTAGGTGGGACTGAGAGAGCTCTGAGAGAACTGCTCTCCCCCCCACCCCAATTTAAAGTTTTTACTGAATTTTCTATTCACAAATACAGAAAATAAAAGTAATGTGTACAATCAGGATGTAATGTGAACAATTGGAATATCTAAACAACGATCAACAGCAATCAAGAATATTCAGATTATAAGAATAATAACTCTATCATACGGATTTTTGGAAGGATATCAGAGTTCGCAAGATATTCTGTTACAGGGCACCAGAGTGCTTGAAAGTTTTGTTGATAATGCTCTACATTAAGTAGAATAGAACGGCTTGTAACTCTGCTAAACACAAAGGTTTCCCACCATTTGTTTTGCCACATGTAGAAACACTGGAATCCCACCATTGTTTTGCTATTACAATTCTAGCAACTACAAGTATGATATTAATTTTGTCTTGATTTTATCACCAATAGGGACATTCCAGAATGAGAGAAGTGCAATTTCCCATGTAAGGTTATACCAGTTATTGAGTAATTTGTTGAAAAATAGTTTCCAAAATTTTCAGTGTCTGTTAGCCACAGCGTATTGTTGTAACAAACACGAATTTGAGCAGACTTTGGATGGTGGAAGACAAGAGGGCCTGGCGTGACTTTGTCCATGGGGTTGCAAAGGGTCGGACTCGACTGTGCGACTGAACAACAACAGCAATTGTTGGAACTCTCTGTCTGAGGCAGTGATGCTCTGTATTCTTGGGGGGGGGGGGGACAAAGTGAGAGGGTTTCTAGCCCCGCTTGTGAACCTCCTGATGGCACTTGGGGGGGGGGGGGGGGGTTGTTGGTTTTTGTTTTTGGCCACTATGTGACACAGAGTGGTGGACTGGAAGAGCCATTGGCCTGATCCAACATGGCTTCTCTTATGTTCTTATGTTTTTATAACAAGAGAACTGCTCTTGAGAGAGCACAGCAGCTGACCCAAGGTCACCCAGCAGCTGCATGTGGAAGAGTGGGGAAACAAACCCGGTTTTCCAGATTAGGGTCTGCTGCTCTTAACCACTATACCAAACTGGTGATGTATTTCAGTATACCACCTCGTCCTTGAAGGAAGAGATGCATTCTGGCCACCACATTCCAAATGGTAAAATTTCTCCGCTGTATCCCGGGAACTAGCAAATATCCTTGGGATTATCCCAAATAGCATTCTGAGCCTGTGCTCAACAGTTCCATAGGCCGTAACAGAGTCCGCTATTGTCATGGAAGGGCTACCCACTCAGCTCTGCTTGAGATGCCCTAGGCAGGGGTCCCCAAGTGGTGCCGCTGGGCGCCATGGTGTCCGCCAACCTCTTTTTTGGCATCTGCTAAGTGTTTTCAGAAAATAGGTGGGGCCAGATGGGACTCTTGCCCTGCAGGGCTTCTGATTGGTTGCTGGAGAGCCAACTGCTGTGCAAATTAAAAGAACACAGTTTAAGAGGCAGCTGCCTCTGCAACATTGGTTTTATTCTCTCTCACTCCTCTTTCCCAGGGTGTTTTTCAGAATCACCCCTCTTCTCCTCTGTACTTGGGCTTCTTCTGAGTCACTGGCTCCAGGACCTATTGGCAGCTATTTTGCAGCTGTGCCCACCACCTTGTGTCAGCATTCCAAATGTGCCCACAGGCTCAAAAAGGTTAGGGACCTCTGTTTTATGGTCTACTCACGTGTTTGTTTCATTACTTTAAATGCTTATATTCCCGCCTTTCCTCATGGCTCAGCGTAGCATACAACTATTAAAGCATTACACTTCAAAACCGCCAGAGAGAAACCTAGAGTCACCCACTGCCCCCTCAAAAGACTGCAGTTCATTCTCCGGTAAAAGCCCAGGCAAACTAAAATGGTGTCCAGTGGATTTGAATTGTGCACTAGCTGACCTACATTCTGCTCAGCTCTTTCTCACAAGGTGAACTCTCAAACTCATTCCACCAGTCTCCCAATTGAAGCTGTTGATCTCCTGTGTAGAATCACAGAATCGCAGATTTGGAAGGGCCCCTAATCCAATCCCCTGCTCAATGCAGGATCAGCCTAGAGTGGTGTGTCAAACATGCGGCCCAGGGGCCAAACCAGACTCTCAGAGGGCTCCAGCAGGCCCCTGAGCAACTGGCTGTCATCTCCTTCTCCTCTCTCTCTCCTGCTTCCTTCTGCATCACAGCTTGCTTTGCCAGGCTTGCTCAACTGCACAGGAGCTACAGAGCAAAGCCTCTATTTTCTCCATTGGCTGAGGCTCCTCCCTTGGGGAGGAAGGGGAGGAGAAATAGCTTGCTTTGACAGGCTCTCTCAATTGCACAGCAGAGCTATTGAGCAAAGCCCCTGTTCCTTGTATTGGCTGAGGATTCTCCCCCTCCTGGTCCCCTGAGGAAGGAAGGAAAGAGTCAGAGCTTCTTTTGCCCAGTTCCTTGGATTGCACACGAGAGATACAAAGAAAGCACAGATGAACAAGTGCTAATGTTTTAAGCATGTTTGAATTAAAGCTTTCAAAAAAACTTTGTATTTGTATCCTTTATAAAGTTTATATCTCTGCTACCTGGCATTACATTATATGACATACAGGGCCTGGCCCGACAAGGTCTCATTTATGTCAGGTCCAGCCAAGGTCAGCTCACCCACTAGGCAAACTAGGCAGTTGCCTAGGGAGCCAGGAGGGTGGGTGCGCCAAACTGGGCTCTTCCCCCTCCCAGTGTCCCAGGAAACCGCCTAGTTTGCCTGCCTCCTCCACCCACCACCCCGCTGCCGCCGCCTGCTCCTCCTTTCCCTTCGCCTCCCCGCCCCTCCTTTCCCTTCACCTCCCCGCCACCTGCCCCTTCTTTCCCTTCCCTTAGCCACCCCACCGCCACTGTGATCACAGCGTGCTGCACAGTGAGGGCGGCGGCACCCCCTTCCCTTCGCTCCCCCACCACCGCGTGTTCACAGCCCCGCCGCACCTGGGCCCTGCCGGACCCAACGTGGCATGAATCTTATCTTTAGAAGGACGCAGCTGAAGTGAAGATTTCTCTCCCCTCTTTTCCAGTTCCAGATCCAGAAAGAGAGGGGAGAAGCCTTCACTTCAGCTGCGTCCTTCTAAGATTCACACTGCATCAAGCTGTGAACGCGTGGGGGGGGGGAGTAGGCTTCCCAAATCCCCCGCCTGGGCGGGGGACCCCCAATTTGGAGCCTCCTCCCCCCCGCTTGGCAAAAATCCAGAAAGCAGGGGGGGGGAGGGGAATGGCGGCCCTTCCCACGCAGCCTAGAACCCAGCAGCTTCTCCTCTCCCACTTGCACCTGCTAGCATGGCCTTGGGTCAGCCATAGCCCTGGCAGAGGTTGTCCTTGAAAGGGCAGCTGCTGTGAGAGCCCTCTCCAGCCCCACCCACCTCACAGGGTGTTTGTTGTGGGGGAGGAAGGTAAAGGAGATTGTGAGCCGCTCTGAGACTCTTCGGAGTGGAGGGCGGGATATAAATCCAATATCTTCTTCTTCTTCTTCTTCTTCTCCCCTTCCCACCAATCCCTGATGGTTCTCCTCCCTTCCCTTCCCTTCTCACCTCCGATCGCAGCAGCTTCTCCTTGCCCCTCCCCTTCCCACCCAGCTCCATTGCAGCAGCCGAAGCTTTCCCAGGCTGCTTCCTGCCCCGCCCCAAAGGACCATGTGCCTTTGCACCTCCGGAGGTGGTGAAAAGCTTCAACTTTCTGTGTCTGTGTCTTTGTTACTGTGAAGAAGCTGGCTGGTGAGTAGAAAGCCAATCCCCTACAGATTTGCGAGAAGGGGGGGGGGGGGTGTGGAGGAGAGGGAAACGTCGTCATTATTCCCTGTGTGAAATATTTCTCATAGGGTATAATGGGGAATTGATCTGAAGGTTTCGGGGGCTCTGGGGGAGCTATTTTTTGAGTTAGAGGCACCAAATTTTCAGTATAGTATCTAGTGCCTCTCCCCAAAATACCCTCCAAGTTTCAAAACGATTGGACCAGGGGGTCCAGTTCTATGAGCCCCAAAAGAAGGTGCCCCTATCCTTCATTATTTCCTATGGAAGAAAGACATTTAAAAAGGTGTGCTGTCCCTTTAAATGTGATGACCAGAACTCCCTTGGAGTTCAATTATGCTTGTCACACCCTTGTTCCCGGCTCCGCCCCCAATGTCTCCTGGCTCCACCCCCAAAGTCCTCAGATATTTCTTGAATTGGACTTGGCAACCCTAGGGGAGAGCGAAGGGAAGGGGGTGCCACCACCGCCTCCTCCTCGCCTCGCGGCACAGGGGGTGATGGGGGGGCGCCTGCCTGGGGTGCCACTGGGTCCAGCCAGCGCTGGGTCCAGCCCCTCATAACCCCTAGCCTAGAGGATCAGTCTGTGTGTATGTCAAGTCACAGTCAACTTCAGGTGACCCCAACAAGGGGCTCTGAAGGCGAGTGAGAGGCAGAGATCGTTCCCCATCGCCTTCCTCTGCAGACTCTTCTTTGGTGGTCTCCCTTCCTAGCACTGACCCCGCTTGGCTTCCAAGATCTGATGAAAACAGGCTATGTATCAGACTGCCTTCCCTCCCTGCTGATCTCCTAGCAGGTCATATAAACACACTGTCAAAATTAAAGGCAACTGTCTCTGATGTTGTTATGCAGGTTATACCAGAATGCGTAGAATCCGGGGAGCACGTGACTCAGTTCTGTGACAAGCCAGGTTTCAGGAACGCAGCCAGGCTCAAATACTTTTGAAGCCCTTGCTGGCTCACGCAGAGGAACTGCCACATTCTGGGTAATAATTTCTCCCAGTGAAACTAATGAGCAGACAATTCAGCACGTACAAATGGAAATAATGTCACACGACAGATAATTCACACAAGAACTTCCATGCCACGTGATGTAGTGACGGACATTATGGGCAGCGTTGAAAAGAGAAATTCATGGAGGGGACATCTACAAAGGCGATTCAGTGGAAGACTTCACATTCAGAAGAAATATTGTCGCCGGTTTGCAACTACTGCCGCATTTCTGCAGACATGGTTTCCACTCACAGAGAGAAACCTTCTCCTCCTTCCCGCTCCTTTCAGCAGCATTTCATTGTATTTAGGTCTGCAATGAGGGGGGGGGGGACAAAAAAGTAATGGTCCCAGTCAGGGGTGGAATTCCAGCAGGAGCTCTTTTGATATTAGGCCACACACCCCTGATGTAGCCAATCCTCCAAGAGCTTACAAGGCTCTTTTTTGTAAGCTCTTGGAGGACTGGCTAAATCAGGTGGGTGTGGCCTAATATGGAAAGGAGCTCCTGCTAGAATTCTACCCCTGGTCCCAGGGATCCAGACTGTTGAATGCCAAGTGCCATGGGACAACCAACTGGGGAAGGACAGGTGTCTTTTACCCTACTTTTGGACTTTTCCTATGGCATCTGGCTGACCGTGGTGCAGGCAGCATGCTAGACTAGGTGAAACTTTGGTCTGAAAAATTACAAGTCTTTACTAATCCAAGCTAAGTGATTCCAGGTTGGTATCTGGGATCGGCAATATCAGAAGCGCTGTACTGGATCAGATCAGATCCAGCATTCTTTGTGACAGCCAACAAAGTCTGGAAGCATGTGGCCATATCTTCAAGGGGCAGCTGGATGACACTTGTTAGGGATGATTTTTAGGTTGATCTTACATTGAGTAGGGAAACAGACTAGAGCAGGGGTGTCAAACATGCAGCCCAAGGGCCGGATCAGCCCCCCCCCCCCCGAGAGCTCTTATCAGGCCTGTGAGCACCTCACTATCATCTGCTTCCTATCTCTCTCTTGTTTCTGCATCACAGCTTGTTTTGCCAGGCTTGCTTAACTGCACAAGAGCTACAGAGCAAAGCCTCTATTTTCTCTATTGGCTGACCAGCAGATGAAGCAACTTATGTACAAAAGCTCAAAATGCCCAGCCATTTCATGTTTTCCCCTGAGTCTTAGACTCAAAGCACTGACCATGAGATTTCTGTAATGAATGTCAGTAAATCAAAAGTAGGTTTGCAACTTACACACACAACACCAGAATAGCATACTCAAGATTGCTACAGCACAGACATTGTCTCCAGATTTCGATGCAATAATTCAAAGCAAGAGGTGTCAGTTATTGGAGACTGTTAAATAAACAAAATATTGCAAGCGCGCTAATCTTTTAAGCATCTTTTAAGTTTTAAAAAAATCTTTGTGTTTTCCTGTGTTCTTTATAAAGTTTATACCTCCACTGCCTAGCATTAAGTTCTTTTCTCCCTTTCTCACAATACAAGAACTCATGGGCATTCGATGAAATTGCTGAGCAGTCAGGTAAAAACAGATAAAAGGAAGTACTTCTTCACCCAAAGGGTGATTAACATGTGGAATTCACTGCCACAGGAGGTGGTGGCGGCTACAACCATAGACAGCTTCAAGAGGGGGTTAGATAAAAAATATGGAGAAGAGGTCCATCAGTGGCTATTAGCCACAGTGTGTATATATATATACAATTTTTTGGGCCACTGTGTGACACAGAGTATTGGATGGGCCATTGGCCTGATCCAACATGGCTTCTCTTATGTTCTTATGATACAGGCCTGGCCCGACAAGGTCCCATTTATGTCACATCCGGCCCTCATAACAAATGAGTTTGACATCCCTGGACTAAAGGGCTTGTATGGCCCTTCCAATACTATGATTCTATGCCCTATCCACTAGACACAAGGAATATAGACAGACAAGAACTCTTGAAGACACTGCTGACTCACAGAGCGACTAGCACTAGCTGCTAATAATTTCTACCATCCTTTGAGCATTGCAACCTGTTATCTCCTACATCCGAAGAGGTGGTTGACCACAATTTCCCATTCTGCAATCATAGAGGGGCTGGTGTTTCCAAAAACAAAAAGCGCCTGCCCAGTGGCGTGGCACAAGTCCATCATAAGCACCCTTATCATTGCAAACAGGAGCTAGCAACGGGAGAAATATTAACACAGACCACTCAAAGAGGGAGGAGGGAGGGCACACCCAGGGAGATGATCCATACCTTACCATTGTCTTTGTGCCCCTGCGCACCTCTATCTGTATGCTCAACAGCCCAGAAAGAGATCACAAACAAAGACAGGAAATGCAGCTGTAGCTTTTTTGCAAGCTTGATAACCATTTGGTCAAAGAGATACATAATGGGATAACAATATTATCATGCTTCAAATTTCGTTCCCACCCTTCCTCCCAAGTCTCAAAGCAGCACAAAGTGGGATGACAAGGGCCGATATTAGATCTGCTTAGTGATGGAGGCATCTAGATACAAGAGTAAAGACCCACTGGTCTACTTCACAGGGGTTGTTGAGGAAGGTACTATCCTTGCCTGGAACATGCTAGATCCAGGAAGGCCAAGACCTCACCGCAACTGGGAGTGACTCCCCACTCCTCCACTTGAGCTGCTGGAATGGCCTTCAGTTAGCCATAGCTCTCGCAGAGGTTGTCCTTAAAAGGACAGCTTCTATGAGAGCTCTCTCAGCCCCACCTACTCACAGGGTGTCTGTTATGGGGGAAGATTATAAAGAAGATCATAAGCCACTCTGAGACTCTGGCTCAGAGAGAAGGGTGGGGTATAAACCTATGGTCTTCTTCTTCTTCCCTCTTTAAAGAGAACTAGTGCAGTATAGAGGCTAAAAGATGAGCTGTGATCTGGGGAAAGGGGATCCCTCATTCAGATCTGTGGCATGAATTTGCTTGGCAGCCTTAGACAAGACATACTCTCTTCCCACCGGATCTGCAACATGGGGCTCATAACTAGGGTTGCCAATCCCCAGGTGGGGGCAGGGGATCCCCTGGTTTGGAGGCCCTCCCCCCGCTTCAGGGTCATCAGAAAGCGGGGGGAGGGGAGGGAAATGTCTGCTGGGAACTCTGTTATTCCCTATAGAGATTTATTCCCATAGGAAATCATGGAGAATTGATCTGCGGGTATCTGGGGCTCTGGGGGGGGCTGTTTTGGGGGGTAGAGGCACCAAATTTTCAGTATAGCATCTAGTGCCTCTCCCCAAAATACCCCCCAAGTTTCAAAAGGATTGGACCAGGGGGTCCAATTCTATCAGCCCCAAAAAAGGTTCCCCTATCCTTCATGATTTCCTATGGAAGGAAGGCATTGAAAAGGTGTGCTGTCCCTTTAAATGTGATGGCCATAACTCCCTTTGGAGTTCAATTATGCTTGTCACAGCCTTGATCTTGGCTCCACCCCTAATGTCTCCTGGCTCCACCCCCAAAGTCTCCAGATATATCTTGAATTGGACTTGGCAACCCTACTCATAACAGCTGCCTTTTTTAGAGGCGCGTTATAAGGACAACTGCCAAAAAAACTGTTGGTCTCTAAAGTGCTGCAGGATTCAAATCTAGTTGGTCTTCTGCAGACCAATATGGCTACCCCCTGAAACTATCTTATGTGTACTGATGAGCTATACATAAATTTCCCCAGTGGGGCACACAGTGGCTCCCTGGGCCATTTCAAGTGGGGAAAACATAATGTGACGAAGGCTTAATTGCCCTCTCCTGACACACGGCAGTCTGATTTGAATCAGTCCCCAGAATGCCTGAGACTTAAGTCTCACAAACCACTGAGAGCTCCACATGTGCCTGTACCAATGCATATCTTGTTTGATGGGAGTGGGCTAAACAGCAACCATCAGAGGTTCACAGCCCAGGGTCTTCTACTTACATCTCATTCACATCGGTTTCCAATTTGTTTCCAGGATCCATACAAGGTGATGGTTTTGACCTTTAAAGCCCTAAGTGGCTCAGGTCCAAAGTATATGAAGGACTGTCTCCACCCACATCAACTAGCCCAAGATGTAAGGACCACACAGGGGCTTTCCTCTGGACACCGGCCCCAGCAGATGTTCAGCTAGCAGGGCTGCCATCTCCCCGCCCCTCCCCCCCAAAAAAAGCTATGGAACTCCCTCCTTCAGGAGTTCAGAACAAGCACATCTCTGAAGGTATAGATCTGAAGATCTGACCCCTCCAGGATGCCTATGTCAGATTCAGGGGTCATTTTATAGAAAAAGAGGTGCCAGAGCTCATTAGCACAATTCATTTGCAAAGCTCATTTGCATATGCCACACATCCCTGACATCACCGGAGGGTGTACTAAATTATATCCGCTCAGTATCTACCTTAAAATGCTTCTTGAGATATAACTGTCATAATAAAACCTTACTCCCATCAAGCTTTTTAAATTACTTTCTCCTATGTGGCCACAGTAGCATGATGAAGGTTTTCATCTGTCTGCTCTATATGCTTTGGTTATTTTCCCTTTTTTTTGTGGGGAGAAAATATGAGAAAGTTTGCCAAATCTTAGCAAAATTCACACAGGGGGTTGGAGCCCAGAAGCAAGTATTTTTGTGGGGGGAGGTAAGAAAGAAAGAGCACAATAAAATTTAGAGGTTCTGGAGCTCCACTCCTGTGAGCTCCTGCCCAAAATGAGGCCTGGTCAGATTAATTAGTTAAATGGTGGCATAGGGAAGAATAGATTATCACAGGCAGTGCTCTATAACTGTCTTCTGTTGTGGTGGGAAAAGCCATCAAGTCCCCATAAGGTTTCCAAGGGAAGAGACGAACAGGTGGCTTGCTATTGCCTGCCTCTGCGTACTGAGCTTAGACTTCCTTGACGGTTTCCCATCCAACTGCTAACCAGAGCAGATGCCGCTAAGCTACTAAGATCTGACGAGGTCAAACAAGCCTGGGCCAACCAGGTCAGAGCTTGTCTACCATATATTATGTAATTTTATTATGTTCCACTTAATATTTTCTAAACAGTCTATAATATAGTGGGTTCAATGCATTGAGGAGATGCGGTTGCAGTGATCATAGCTCTTTACTGAGTTACAGCATGGTAACGGCTGAACTAGAGACTGCTGAACTGGGCCAATGGGGCCAACTTTATACAGTGCAAGGTTCCCATGCTAGAACACCATTGGGTCGTTTGAACCAGCAAGGGGCCTCTGATTGGGCCAGGGCAGCAGGGATTTGGATCCTACTGCCCATTGTTCCTGAGTCCTCAAGCTCAGTCCTAAAGGCACCAATGAGCCAGGCAGGAACACTAGCAAAGGAACATATCATGAGTCCACATACACAACATCTCTCTCTCTCGGCTCGGCTTCGCGAACGAAGATTTAAGAAGGGTGCAATAGTCCACGTCTGCTGCAGGCTCGCTGGTGGCTGACAAGACCAATGCGGGACAGGCAGGTCCGGCCACAGTGGCTGCAGGGAAAAGTCTGATTTAGGGTTGTCTTTGGGATAATTTGCAAGCAAGCTAAGAAAATATGATAGGCACTGCTCCCTAACGTTCTGTGGTTTGCTATCACAATTAAACAACCTTAGAAGGACTTTTTAATTAAAAAAAAAAAATTCAGGTAGTAAAACAAGTAAAAACAGCTATTGCTGGGCCTCCCTAAACCACATGTTGCCAGGACAATGACATCTGTTGTTAGAACTACTTCTATTAATTATCACCTGACTAACATCTTGCGAGAGCCTCCATGGACTGCCTTGAAGCTGTTTGTTTTACTTGCCATCTTGTTTTATTGTTGTTTTAAATCTGGTTTTTAAATTATGTCTTAATGTTTATTCTGTTTCTTATATGTTGTAACTGCCCTCAGCTCACTTGTGAGGGAGGGCAGGATACAAGCCTAAATAAACAAGCAACTGTGGCTCAATGGATATCAGGTTGCCAACTCAGGTTTGAAAATCCCAGGAGATTTTAGTGTGGTGCCTCGTGAAGGCAGAGTTGGGGTGGGTGGGAGTCAGCGGGGGTCTTATGCCCACCCAGCTTGCAGGCCAGCACCTCCAGCCCCTCACGTGAGGTCTCTTCCTCCCACCAAAATTAAAGTTTTAAATCGAATTTTTCTGCCTGATGTCACTTCACCTAACAAACAAACAGACAAAAACTCTCAGAAATTTCCTCAGGTTTTTCTCAGTCTTAAAATCACTAAGGAAATCCAGGGTCACTGCACAGAAAAGCAGGCAATGGCAAACCACCTCTGAACGTTTCTTGCCTTGAAAACCCTACAGGGTCGCCATAGGTCACCTGTGACCTCACAGGCAAAAAAAAGGAACACCATAGGAAAAATGGACAGCTGAGATACACTCTCTGTAGCTGCCATTTATCCTAGACCAGGAATGGCCAAACTTACTTAACATAAGAGCTACAAAGAATAAACGTCAGACATTTGAGAGGCGCAAGACATGGAACGTCAGATGATTGAGAACCACAAGACAGGAAGGCAGAAATATAGATGGTGAAGGAGGGAGAGGTGGAAAGAAAGTAACTTTAAATGCACTCTTCAAGCCGCTGGCTAGGCTTGGAGAAGAGATTTAAAGAGATAAATGCCTTCTCCAAGCTGGCCAATGTTGCCTGTCCCACCACTGCACATGGGAGAGTTTGCTTTGCCAGGTTCTCTCAATTGCACAGTACAGCTAATGAGCCAAGTCACTTTTCCTTCTATTGGCTGAGGCTCCTCCTCCTCCTCATCCCCTGGGGAGGAAGAGAAAGAGCCAGAGCTTCCTTTGCCCAGTTCCCTCACACAGGAGAGGTTCAAAATCTTTAATTGTTTTCTGTGTCCTTTATAAAGTTTATATCTCTGCTACCTGGCATTACATCTTATGACAAACAAAGGGTGATTAACACATGGAATTCATGCCACAGGAGGTGGTGGCAGCTACAAGCATAAATGGCTTCAAGAGGGGATTGGATAAATATATGGAGCAAAGGTCCATCAGTGGCTATTAGCCACAAGATATAGATGTAACTCTCTGTCAGGGGCAGTGATGCTCTGTATTCTTGGTGCTTGGGGGAGGGGGCAACAATGAGAGGGCTTCTAGTGTCCTGGCCCCACTAGTGGACCTCCTGATGGCACCTGTTTTTTTTAGCCACTGTGTAACAGAGTGCTGGACTGGATGGCCCATTGGCCTGATCCAACATGGCTTCTCTTATGTTCTTACGATGGCACTTTTCAGAAACTCACTCATATATCCAAAACAAAAACAAAAAACCCCAACAACTTATAAATCACCTTTGTTCACATTTAAGCCTAAATGTATGCTTCATTAGACAAAGGGTAAGCCTAGTTACAGCCCTTTTAAAACTCCCAAAGAAGCAGAAAAAAATCTTACAACACAAGGGGAAAATACAACAGCAAGGCAAGCAACAGCAAGAGCACAGAAACAGGTTCTTCTTGGGGCTTATATGCTCCCTGAGGTTGGCCTCCCCATCCTCTGGTCTATAGTTGGAAAATCTTGTTCTATACACAGGGGGAGGAGGTCATAAAGTCTTCTCCTCCCTGCAGCTAGTGTTCACATTCATTTCTTGCTTTCCCTGGCTCTCCTCCCTCCTGCTGAAATGCAGGATGGAAGCACCTTGGAGATAACTGCCCTGTACCCTGATGTCACACTACATACATAATACTAAACCACACCATCGAAACAGGGGGGTTTCTAGGGCAGGGAAACAGATTATAATGAGAACAACACCAGCAAGAGCAAATTATATCAGTGGAAATCTTGGATTTGGTCATAGGTCAGCAGGACATGTTGAAGATATGTCACATTGGCATCTATTCTTCCCTACAAGGAACTTTAAGTCCCTGGCACTAAATCCCACCCCATTTTACCCTCTCAACAATTCTGTGAGATAGGCTATGCAAACAGTGAGCTGGATGACCCAGGCTAGCCTGATCTCATCAGATCTTGGAAGCTAAGCAGTGTTGGACCTGGGTCTACAGCAGGGGTGACCAACCTTGCTTAATGTAAGAGCCTCACAGATATTTGAGAGTCACAAGACGGAAAAAAGGAAGGAAGGAAGGAAGGAAGGAAGGAAGGAAGGAAGGAAGGAAGGAAGGAAGGAAGGAAGGAAGGAAGGAAGGAAGGAAGGAAGGAAGGAAGGAAGGAAGGAAGGAAGGAAGGAAGGAAGGAAATAGAATGAAAGGAATTTTAACTTTAAATGCATTCTCCAAGCTGCCGGCTGGATTGGCTTGGAGAAGTGCTTTAAAGAGAGAAATGCCCTTTCCAAGCCAGCCAATGAGACAGTGGGGGACCTGCCTATCTACGGGACCGCCTTTCTCCATATATTCCCCAGAGAGCACTGCGTTCAAGGGCAAAAAACTTACTGTCCGCCCCCAGACCAAAAGAAGCCAGGTTATGTGTGACAAGATCTAGGGCTTTTTCGGTGGCAGCACCAGAACTTTGGAACACTCTTCCAGAAGCCATAAGAACCCTGCGGGATCTGTCTGCGTTCCTGTAAGACCTGCGTTCCTGTCGGCCTGTAAGACCGAATTGTTTAAGCAGGCCTTCGATGTTTAACTGAAAGAGGGCTGCCGCCGGACATCACATAGAATGCTGGTGATTGCTGTTCAAAAATTCAAAGCCGCCTATATTGTACTGATGTAGCAACACAGAATGATTTTTTAAAAATTGAAATATGTAAATTATGGTTTTATATGTTTTATTGGTTTAATTGTATTGACATGTTGTGAGCCGCCCTGAGTCCGCTTGCGGAAAGGGCGGGATATAAGTCGAACATAATAAATAAATAAATAATATACATATGAAAGAGTCACATATGGCTCCCAAGCCATAGTTTGTCCACCTCTGGTCTACAGGGACACCAGATGATAGCAGGAACTTGATTGTGCTTTCCACCACCAAAATTGCATAGGTGCAGAGTTTAAAGCTTTCTGTCAATTCAGTATTGGTTGTATTTGCAGTTTTGCTTGTAGAAAAAAGGTATTTATATTTTTAATTCCATACATTTGTGAATTAAGATAACTTTATATGCTAGCTATAAATGAAACTGTGCATTTTATGTTGTTCAAGCTACAAAACAGGTTTAGGTTTGATAGCAATGTTAGTATTATATAGCTTTTCATCTTTTGTAAAATTTTCATTCCCCACCCCCAGGAAATAACACATCCCCCCAGTGCCTCAACATTTCTGAAATTCAACACTAACTTACTTTGGAAAGCACTGTGAATGCTGACAACGCTATATTATAAATAATAAATTAGCCCCCGCAACCTTTTATTTCAATACAGACTTTGAACACAAGTCCAGCTCATCTCTAACAATCATAACGATCATATTTTTATCCTTACCTTCCTCCAATATATGGTTGCCAACAACCTGGAGGAAAATGTCCTGCCCCTATAGCAGATGCATAATGGGATGTTATTTCCTCTGTACCATTAAAAGCTTCTCATACCCATTACCACCCATAAGGCCTCCATTAATAGGGCAAGGCTTTTTTCCACCCTCAAGGTTGTAGCCAAAGAGCTCACAATGGTTTTCCCTCTTCCATTTCACTCTCAGAACTTTATGACATGCAGTTAGGCTGTGACAGAGGAAGAGTAACTCCTAGACATGGTACTCACTGCCTCTATTTTATCTCCACATTTCTACCAGATGCCCTGGCTGGTCCAAGGTCATCCAGTGAGGGTTTTTTGGCAGTCAGCATCTGAACCTTCCTTGGTCCTAGTCCGACACTCTGACCATCATAACATCAGGATATCATGGCTATATGCACACTATATCGTTGCCAACCTCCCCTGTGAGGCCAGGAGTTTTCCCAGAATTAGAACTAGTCTTCAGGCTACACCAATCAGCTCCCCTGGAGGAAATGGCAGCTTTGGAGGGCAGTCTCTAGTTTGGCATACACCTCGAATGAATCCCTCCACCAAACCTCTAGTAATTTATTTCTCAAGCCACCGCAGCTTTTGGGAATGCAAACACTGACTGAAGTTGCTTGCAGATCACCACGTAGCCTGATGAAGAGATCTAGCAAACTTAAAAGCTTGTTAATATGTGGCAAGAGATCCTCGTGGCACAGAGTGGTAAGCTGCAGTACTGCAGTTCAAGCTCTGCTCACGACCTGAATTCGATTCCAGCGGAAACTGGTTCAAGTAGTTGGCTCAAGGTTGACTCAGCCTTCCATTCTTCCGAGGTCAGGAAAGTGTAGATGACCGGGGAAGGCAATGGCAAACCACCCCATAAAAAGTCTGCCATGAAAATGTCATGATGGGATACCATCCCAGAGTTGGAAACAACTGGTGCCTGCACAGGGGACTACCTTTTTAATATGTGGCAACAATGTGGCTGCTCTTAATAGAAGTGGTTGCACTGCTATAGTTTGGGGGGATTTTTTTCCTAACACACCAACACAGTTACAAGCTTTGGTTTCGCAGAAAGAAATAAACACACTCATAGCGGCCTCAGTAGTTTCTACTACGTGCAAAAGTCCTAAAATATATACACAGTAGGGTTGCCAAGTCCAATTCAAGAAATATCTGGGGACTTTGGGGGTGGAGCCAGGAGACTGGGGGTGGAGCCAGGAGACATTAGGGGTGGAGCCAAGATCAAGGCTGTGACAAGCATAATTGAACTCCAAAGGGAGTTCTGGCCCTCACATTTAAAGGGACAGCACACCTTTTCAATTCCTTCCTTCCATAGAAAATAATGAAGGATAGGGGCACCTTCTTTTGAGGCTCACAAAATTGGACCCCCTGGTCCAATTTTTTTGAAACTTGGGGGGTATTTTGGGGAGAGGCACTAGATGCTATACTGAAAATTTGGTGCCTCTACCCCCCAAAGCAGCCCCCCCAGAGCCCCAGATACCCACAGATCAATTCTCCATGATTTTCTATGGGAATAAATCTCCATAGGGAATAAGAGTTCCCAGCAGACATTTCCCTCCCCTCCCGCCGCTTTTTGACGACCCTGAAGCGGGGGGAGGGCCTCCAAACCGGGGGATCCCCTGCCCCCACCTGGGGATTGGCAACCCTAATACACAGTTAAGCGGGGGAGGGGGGGCTATCAAAACCTGAAGGGCGGAACTGTAAGTAAAAGGGTAAACATTTCCGGGGTAGAAAAAGGGAGTGACACCAATAGTAAGTGCAGCATTACTCGGAAGAATGAGTGAAGGTGATAACGGTGGAGTAAGTCGTCCGGGGGGCGCGGGGGGGGGGGCTAAGACCAGAGTTAAGCAATGGTGATTCTGAATAGCGTGGAAACGAATGGGTGGGTTGCATTGCTGGGATGTCATTAAACCAACCACCCCACCCCGCAAAACAACGAAGGGACGTTGCTGGAGAACGCAGAGTGGTAATGGTGGGGACACAGCGGTTACTATGGAAACTCACACTTGGCGCGCGGACCTCGGCCGCCATTTTGATGCCCCCGACTCCTGCGGCTTGTCTCCGGCTGACTTTGGCTCCGCCCCTTTCGGAAAAGGGCGGAGGAAAGCAGGGACATCCGGGCACTTTCTCAATCGCCTTGACCTTGACTAGTTTTGATCTCAGTTTAGGCTGGGTGACATCTGTGTTTTATGTACCATAAAAGGAACGTTTTATGTAATTATATTATGTAATAGTTAATAAATATATCTACACATAGACATTTTTCCAGCCTGACATAATTTTTCTGTAGTGCTAGGACAAGCAAAAAGTTCAACAGGAGACCCACTAATCCATGCTGGGGGGAAATGTCACTTACTGAATCTCTGCTTGATGTGCGTGGGCTCATGTGCCTTCACATGTTTTCTTGGACATGTTAACTGCTTTACGATAACAGGCACTTCACCTCCTTCCCATTATCACTCCAGGGAAAGCTGTACCTGTAGGGTTGCCAGGTCCAATTCAAGCAATATCTGGGGACTTTGGGGGTGGAGCCAGAAACAAGGTTGTGACTAACATAACAACTCCAAAGGGAGTTCTGACCATCACATTTAAAGGGACCGTACACCTTTTAAAAGCCTTCCCTCCTTTGGAAATAATGAAGGATAGGGGCACCTCCTTTGGGGGCTCATAGAATTGGACCCCCCTGGTCCAATCCTTTTGAAACTTGGAGGGCACTTTAAGGAGAGGCATGGACGCTATGCTGCAAATATGGTTCCTCTACCTAAAAAACGCCCCCCCCCCCTTGAGCCCCAGATACCCATGGATCAATTCTCCATTATATTCTATGGGAATTGGTCTCCATAGGAAACAATGGAGTGCCCAATAGACATTTCTCCCCCCCCTGTTTTCTGATGACCCTGAAGCAAAGGAAGGGATCCCCTACCCCCACCTATGTACCTGTAGAATGCCTACCTACTGTGTAGTAGAAATGAGCAAGAGACCAGTCGCACCTTAAAGACCAACAATGAGTTTTTATCAGTCACTGTTCACTTCTTCAGATCATTCTGAGGAAGTGAGCAGTGACTCAGGAAAGCTCATCTACCACAAATGTTGTTAGTCTTTAAGGTGCTACTGGACTCTTGCTCTTTTCTACTACTGCAGACAGACTAACATGGTTACTCGTCTTGATCTACCTACTGTGTAGGTGATTTTTTTTTAATGGAATCAAAATCCCAAATGCAGGCTGGCAATACCCAGAACATGTAGTTTCTCATAAAGGGAAAGCAGAATTCTTAAGGTATAGGAAGATAGTTGGCAGATTTGGCTCTTGAGGTTGCCAGATTTTTTTTTTCTTTTCATTTTTTGTCACTGGCCCTATTCCTTTGTCTTTTAATACATGGAAATTTAGCAAAGTAACACTATCGCTGGCATGTTCACAAGCAGATGGAAAGGCTTTACTTGATTAACATTATGTACTGTCTGGCAGTTGTTAAAAGCCCCAGAGTAAGGCCAACACATACAAAAAATAATGATGATAGTTGGCTTACCTACAGGAAACAAAGCAGGGCACAAACCCCCATGTAATTCTTGGAATTATTCCTATGAAGAATTGCATCCAGCTAGAGGTCCATATGGCCCAGCATCTGCCATCCAGGGCTTCTACCTCCAGAGGTCAGCTCTGAAGTGGTTTCCTAAATTTAAATTACTCCCCTTTGGACTCCTCTAGAGGAAAGGTCCAAACAACAGTCCCCACTGAACATGAGACAGATTTCACCCGAGGACCACGGGTTACCTGCCACAGAATTAACGAGCCCAAGTTTGCTGGCACCACATCAGCACATCTTGCGCTATGGTTGCACTGTTGCCGTAATCCCCAACTGGATTTTTAAAATGTATTTAACATTTGCCATCTGCTTTTCTCACAAAAAAACCTTCTTGAATACTTCAGTTTTGCATCATTTGCGGAAGGCTTGGGAGCTTTCCTGATCTGCTCAGGCAGGCTGTTCCACAAGGTAGAAGCCACAAGGCTTTTCTACACAGGAAAATACCATTGCACTGATTGCAACAATACAGTGATAGCACAGTATACCACAGGATGTGTGGATGCAGTGTAGGGCTTGGCCTCAGAATATTTCTGAACACAGACAAGTGCCCTTTTTCATTACTTTCTGTCACTTCCAAACATCAGTTAATTAGTTATTTTTCTTGCCCATTCTGTATTTTGACTTTAGGTTTGATTGGGGTTGCATTTGCATATCCCCCCCCCCGCCCCGGCCACTGGCGGGGGATGCAGGGTAGAGTATCCAAATCCAGGTTGGGAAACTTCTGGAGATTTGAGGAT
Source organism: Heteronotia binoei (assembly GCF_032191835.1). NCBI lineage: Eukaryota > Metazoa > Chordata > Lepidosauria > Squamata > Gekkonidae > Heteronotia > Heteronotia binoei. The sequence goes on from NC_083223.1 coordinate 259,641,451, forward strand.
GGACCCTGGGTTGGTCAGGAATCTCATTGGGGCACTATGCCATCCGAAGCCTCCATTTTCTCCAGGAGAATTGATCTGTGTTGTCTGGGAATGAGCTGTCATTCCAGGGGATCCCCAGGTCCCATCTGAGAGCCAGTTTGGTATAGTGGTTAAATGTACGGACTCTTATCTGGGAGAACTAGGTTTGATTCCCTACCCCTCCACTTGCAACTGCTAGAATGACCTAAGTCAGCCATAGCTCTTGCAGAGTTGTCCTTGAAAGGGCAGCTTCTGTGAGCTCTCTCAGCTCTACCCACCACACAGGGTGTCTGTTGTGGGGGAGGAAAGAAGATTGTGAGCCGCTCTGAGACTCTTCTTCTCCTCGTCCTCCTCCTCCCCCTCCTCCTTGAGGCTGGCATCACGAGGAGCACAGGTACAGACAGTGTTGATAAGATCAGATAACATGAGCCAGAAACTCTTTGTTTAGTTTTATTGGCTTCACAAACTGATCCATTAGCATGTTCCCATGATCCCCTGATGTGGCCCCAAAAGTAAAGGAAGAAAACTCCGTTAGGATGGTTCCACGGCTCTATGTACACACTAAGTTTTTAAAAACAATTTCAGAACTACAGTTTGGCAGCCTGACAGAATAATCACATGTCTGGGTCTTGGGAAGGAAGACTCACCGCTTCAGGCTAAGCCCCTTCACTTTGTGGGTTGGGATCTTCATCAAAAGAATGGCTTTCCCATGTCAAGTCTTGCTGTCAACAGCCAAAGTGTCTGTGGTCAACGCACACTCACAAACATACACACCAAATTTGTGATGTAGACACGCTGCTCAAGCTAATAACCGCTGACACAAACTATACTAATGCTGCTTTACAAAAATATGCAAATGTACAAGGAAAATAGAGGGCTCGTGGGGTAAGAAATGTCATGCCCTTTGGCGGACTTGTCTTTCTTGACGTGAGGGACTCCATAGAAAATAGTTCTCTCTAAAGCAACTTGCCGAAGAGAGGCCACAATTGCTTAGTGCTAATTGTGGGAATAGTGCCAAGGAGAAGGTGCAGGGCAACCGGCCAAATTTGTCAAAATTGTTACAGTAACTTCATTCTTTGGGTGGGGCACAATGGTCCCCATTCTCTCAAAGGGGTTCTCTTCACAATGGACTCAGTCAGGTCTGTGAAGCAGAAGTGCCTGAGGAAGGAGTGCTTGTTGTCAAGGGAGCTGAAGATCTGTCTCCAGAAGGGCAGGGGGGTGGTGTGAAAGAGAGGTTAAAAGAATATGTTACGATGGAGTGGTGGTTGTGGGGGTGACATATTTATTTCACAAAGGAAAAGGTGCTCAGCTGAGCCTGTCGACTAGTTCCCAAAATTTGGGAAACCACCAGAAAACTTCTGTCTCCTGCAATTTATGGTCTCAAAATAAAGTTGCTAACTGTATTTGTGAGGGTTTTTTGTATGTGTGTGTGTGTGTACATACACACCTGGAAGTCATGGTAGCCGTCTAATGACTTGCCTCCCCTACTCAGGGCCTGAAGGATATTCAGAGAGGTGGCTGAATAAAGCCTGCCTATTCTCCCAGCTGCTGGTATTCAAGGAGGCCTCCTAGCCAAGTACTTGCCAGAGTTGGCTCTGCTTATCTTCCAAGATCTGACAAGATTGGGCTTGTCTGGGCTATCCAGGTCAGGGCAAAACTGCCAACTTTTTAACATGCATCTTGCAGCTGTACCTTTAACAGAAAGCATCACCTAGGGTTGCCAAACTCCAAGTGGTGGCTGGAGATTTCTTGGGGTCCCTCTATGGAACTGATGTCTGAGCAACAGAGATCAGTTCACCTGGAGAAAATGGTCTCTTTGGAAAGTGGACTCTGTGGCATTATAACCCACTGAAGTCTGTCCCCTGCCCAAACCCTGGTGTCCTCTGGCTCCACACCCCAAATTTCTAGATATTTACCAAACAGGAGCTGGCAAACCTAGACTGCCATTCACAGGTGGATAATGTCAGGGATGGAGGCCAGACTCCATTTTGTTTGTGTATTCTTCTACAATAACCCTTTGCTTTAAGCTATGCAGAGCAGCTATACATGCCAAGTTACAGATACCAGACTATTACTGAAAGCACTAATTGTTGGCAACTCCAGTTTGGATGGGAATGAGATGCAAAAGGCCTTCTCTCTCTCAGAAAACCCTATGACAGAGGTATAAAATCCAGTTATCGCCTCAGTGAAAAATATATTTAAATCAACTGAATTGTACTGCCTGGCCTAATGGGTGGCGGTGGCTTTTGTAAGCTGCCGTCACTCTGGACTTTCTTTGGAGGCCTAAGCAGTATTTTCTGGTTCCAGCAAGAAAAGCAGCATATTAAAAACGCAATTGTCATTTTTTTTTTCTGGTAGGGTTTCTCATATTTCTCACAACTGGACAGAAATTCAGTGGTCAAAGGTTTTTACATTCCCATATCCTCAAGGTTAATAAAACTTCATCTGCCCATTGCGGCATTCAAAAAAAAAAAGATCCAGGATCTCTGCAAGGCAGTGTGTGGAGAATACAGGTTTGTAACTTTATTCAACTGTGCATCTGACTGAGGTGGTGGTGATGGTTTCTAGAGCTTTCAAAACCAGTAGGTGAAACTTTTCAAGACATGGAAATCCCTGCCAATATGGATGCCAGCCTCTGGGTGGGACCCCAGAATTACAGTTTATCTTCAGACTACAGAGACTATTCCCTTAATAAAAATGGATGCTTTGGACAGTGAACTCTATGGTACTGTACCCCACTGAGGTTCCTGTGCTCCCCAAGTTCCATCTGAATCTGGCCACCTTCCCCACCCCCCATCCTCTGCTGGTTCCAGGGGAGATGTGGGAACCCTAGCCGCTGTTAAAAGGCACAAGAGAGGGGTGAAATTAAATTGGGCTAGTTACAGCACTTTGGGATACTGCAGAGAACTAACAGCAAATGCCCCCTCCCCAAATGTTATCTGTCCTCCTAAAGTGTTCCCACTGAGATTAAAATTAATTAGTGCCAATTACAAATCAGATTAGAGGCAGCCTCTTGAGGGGGAAATCGCTTAGTGAATGGAACCATTGCTAGAGGGGTGTTGTGCACCGTGAAGTAAGTGAGAGATGGGAAGCGAGATTAATTTGCCCGCGTATGGTCATAATCCCCTCCCGCTTGAAACCCAAGATTGCTTGTAACTGCTGTAACCTCTGCAGCCAGAAAGAGAACAGGAACAGGAAACAGAGTCAGTGAATTCTGTGAGACCTGTTTGTTGTCATACTACAATGCGATAGCGCCTTGAGCACTGGAAAGCAAAGCATGCTGACAAGTCACAATCAATGCACTGTGACCCCATGAAGTGATTTCACTTTATGGGATTTTCAATGGTGGTTTGCCATTGCCTTCCTCTGTGCAGCAGCCCCAGTCTTCTTTGATGGTCTCCCATCCACGTACCAACCCAGTATATCTTCCAAGCCTGGATGAAATCAGGCTAGGCTGGGCTATTAAGGCTGCCCCAAAAGATAACTGCATGCTGTTGATCTGTAACCAAGTCATAGTAACCCCAGGAACATGGGGTTTTCTAGGCAAGAGATGAGCAGAGGTGGTTTGTCATTACCTGCCAACAGAGAGGGCTTTCTTTTTTGAACAGGAACGTGCAGAAACACAGTTCTGACTGGCTTGGCAACAGGGGATGTGGCCTAATATGCAAATAAGTTCCTGCAGGGCTTTTTCTACAGCAAAAGCTCTACAAACAGCCCCTGGTCTTCCTTGGTTGTCTACAGTCCAAATATTAAAAATGGCTGACCCTGCTTAGCTTCCAAGCTCTGATGAGATCAGGCTAATTCTGGGTATTCAGACTAGAGACCACACCCTCCAGCGTTTTGTGGATGTCTGAAAAAGGGATACCCCAAGTCTGATCTCGAGTGCCATGCCTGACTCCACCACACCCACTATTGCTTGTGGCTGTGAGGTCTACCTAGTCCACTTTGTATTCATTTACTCTGCGACATCTTATCCTCAATTGATTGAAAAGCTAATAACATAAAGAAGGTAAAGCTATATTGTGGAAAGATTTTAACAGCTGCTCAAAATATTCTTCAGTAGAGGCAGGTTATGAAATGGCTGGCTGTGAATTGCAATGATACCTTAATGTTCATGTGCTTGCATGACTGTTAATGTGTCCCAGAGAAAACTCTATGATTCTGTGCATCTCTTCCCTACTTAGAGATGTATTTTTTAGAAATCCAAGGGAAAAGAGCTCAGACCAGCAACTCACACTAACAATATTTAAACCAGATGTCCTTTCCTGAAAAAGACACAATGAAGGACAAAACAGGAATGCTGATCTACTATGGAGAGGGACCAGAAAATAGAGACAGTCCATGACAAATAAGGACAACTGGAGTGTATCAGAAACCAACTTTTATTTATACCAATATTACTTTAGAGTGCATAGAGATACAAGGGTGTTATTTTTTTATATTTACAGAAATGGCCCTGAAACAAACGGCACCCGTAAAAGGGAAAATCAACCACACTTCCAGCTGATAAAGGAGCAGGCCCTCTCAGCGGGAGTTCACCCTGAAGGATCTGTTTCTTGATGACTTTCGACGGCTTTCATCTATCTCTTTGTTAATGCTGTCGTGATTCTAATCAGATTCATCAGTCTCCCTTTCTCTCCTTCATCGGAAACCCGAACAAACTTTTCAACACCTATCCTCTTCCGTAATCTCCCATCGCAGCTTCTCAGGGATGGAGATTGTCAATTCAGACTCCTCAGGGATGGAGAACATTTACATTTGTTCTTGGTGCTGGCATTGCAAAAGGGATTCTTAGAGACCAGTTCTGTTCTGTAAAGGAAGCAGGAGTCAACCCAGGTAAGGCAGCCACCCGATTAAAACAAAAACTTTATTTATTTCTGCCATGTCTTTGAGCTGCCCTGAGCCTGCCTCGGCGGGGAGGGCGGGATATAAATAAAAGTTGTTGTTGTTGTTATTATTATTATTTTATTGGATTTATATCCCGCCCTCCCTAACCTAACCAGCCCTCCCTAACCAATACAAACATTTACATTAAAAAGCATTAAACAATTTAAAATAATTTGGTGCTAATTTTGATATGGATTTAAGATGGCATTCAATAAAATTCAACTTTGTTGAATAACCATTTTTTTTAACTGATTATGAAGCTATTTTCTATCAAGTTACTAGTCCTCTAGCCTGGTATTGTCTATTCTAGGGCATGTACTCTAGAACCACTAAGCATTGCCACACGTACTGTTTTACAAATACATTGGTTTTATTATACAAAGAAAAGGTATAACATTGGTATAAGAGCTGTTATTTATGAAGTTGTTTTTCTCTTGTTCTGTTGTACCACCTGGAGGATGTCAAACCTATGGGGGCACCCCAAGCCCTGTGTGGGGCAGCGGCCACAGCCGCAAGCCATCAGCTCCATTCCCTGTGTTCTGTTCAGTCAGACCTGGCGATGCTGAGGGCTATACTGGGCAGGGAAGGAAGCACACTGCCCTGCTGAAAACCATGGTGTGTGGGAAAGGAGGCGCACAGTGCCACCAAGCCACACACTGGGCAGGGAAGAGGTATGCCACTCTGCCAAGCCCCATGCACAAGCCCAGTCAACCCCATCAAGGCACAGGGCAGTTCAGTTTATTATTACAGTCATTAACCAGAACATGTAAGTCATTTAAGTAGTCACTTAAAAATACTTTATAAAAAGTCCCACAAAAAGTCTACATATTAAGATTTGATGACTTGAGGGTTATAACAGTGAAAAAAAATTATAAAAGAGGATTATTTAACCCTTTAAGCTTTTTAAAAAGTCACTTTAAAATTTGTTAAAAGATTTACAGTTTGGCCTATTTGTCTCGCTTTTTTAATTGTTATAACCCTGGGAACAGAACCTAACCACCTGTCTTGTTGTCTGGTGGTTCCTGTCTGACAGAAGATAATCTAATGTGAGTTTATTTGATCTGCCAAGGAACCCTTCTAACAGCGGGCTGATAATTTCCCTTCGATTTGCTGTATGAAAAAAAAAAATTAAAGAATATATGCTCCAGAGAATCTATTTCAGGTTGGGAACAGGAACAGAGCCTAAGTGCATAAGGAGTCCCTTTATACCTCCCCTCTACAACTGCAGATGGCAGGGAAATACTCCTAGCCAAGGTAAAGGCCTTCTAATGTTGTGAGATTCAAGGAAGTATTGGTAGGCGGTGGGGCAACTATATATCTGTTTGCTGAAGAGAAATAGTCTGGGGGACTGAGAAGATCTGTTTGTCTTTCTATATCTAGCACTCTCTGCTTAAGTACATAAGAACATAAGAGAAGCCATGTTGGATCAGGCCAACAGCCCATCCAGTCCAACACTCTGTGTCACATAAGAACATAAGAGAAGCCATGTTGGATCAGGCCAACAGCCCATCCAGTCCAACACTCTGTATCACACAGTGGCCAATAATTTTTATATATACACACACACACTGGCTTATAGCCACTGATGGACCTCTGCTCCATATTTTTATCTAACCCCCTCTTGAAGCTAGCTATGCCTGTAGCCGCCACCACCTCCTGTGGCAGTGAATTCCACATGTTAATCACCCTTTGGGTGAAGAAGTACCTCCTTTTATCCGTTCTAACCCGACTGCTCAGCAATTTAATTGAATGCCCATGAGTTCTTGTATTGTGAGAAAGGGAGAAAAGTATTTCTTTCTCTACCTTCTCCATCCCATGCATAATCTTGTAAACCTCTATCATGTCACCCCGCAGTCGACGTTTCTCCAAGCGAAATAACCCCAAGCGTTTTAACCTTTCTTCATAGGGAAAGTGTTCCAGCCCTTCAATCATTCTAGTTGCCCTTTTCTGCACTTTTCCCAATGCTATAATATCCTTTTTGAGGTGTGGTGACCAGAATTGCACACAGTATTCCAAATGAGACCGCACCATCAATTTATACAGGGGCATTATGATACTGGCTGATTTGTTTTCAATTCCCTTCCTAATAATTCCCAGCATGGCGTCGGCCTTTTTTATTGCAATCGCACACTGTCTTGACATTTTCAGTGAGTTATCTACCACGACCCCAAGATCTCTCTCTTGGTCAGTCTCTGCCAGTTCACACCCCATCAACTTGCATTTGTAGCTGGGATTCTTGGCCCCAATGTGCATTACTTTGCACTTGGCCACATTGAACCTCGTCTGCAACGTTGACGCCCACTCACCCAGCCTCAACAGATCCCTTTGGAGTTCCTCACAATCCTCTCTGGTTCTCACCACCCTGAACAATTTAGTGTCATCCGCAAACTTGGCCACTTCACTGCTTACTCTCAACTCCAAATCATTTATGAACAAGTTAAAGAGCATGGGACCCAGTACCGAGCCCTGCGGCACCCCACTGCTTACCGTCCTCCACTGCGAAGACTGCCCATTTATACTCACTCTCTGCTTCCTATTAATTAGCCAGTTTTTGATCCGCAAGAGGACCTGTCCTTTTATTCCATGACTCTTGAGCTTACTAAGGAGCCTTTGATGAGGAACTTTATCAAAAGCTTTCTGGAAGTCAAGGTAAACAATATCTATCGGGTCTCCTTTGTCCACATGTTTGTTCACCCCCTCAAAAAAATGTAACAGGTTAATGAGGCAAGATCTTCCCTTACAGAACCCATGCTGAGTCTTCCTCAATAACTCATGTTCATCAATGTGCCTTCTCATTCTGTCCTTGATAATGGTTTCTACCAACCTTCCGGTATTGAAGTCAGACTGACTGGCCTGTAGTTACCCGGATCTCCTCTGGAACCCTTTTTAAAGATGGGGGTGACATTTGCTATCTTCCAGTCCTCAGGAACGGAGGCAGATGTCAATGAAAGATTGCATATTTTTGTCAGAAGATCCACAAGTTCAACTTTGAGTTCTTTCAGAACTCTTGGAAGTATGCCATCCAGACCTGATGACTTATTGGTTTTTAATTCGTCCATCAGTTGTAGGACCTCCTCTCTTGTCACCTCAATCTGGCTCAGGTCTTTCAACACCCCTTCCAATAGAAGTGGTTCCAGAGCATATAAACACTTCTCATCTTCCACAGTGAAGACGGAGGCAAAAAATTCATTTAGCTTCTCAGCCATTTCCCTATCCTCCTTCAGTAATCCTTTGACCCCTTAGTCATCCAAGGGCCCCACTGCCTCCGTGGCTGGTTTCCTGCTTCTGATATATTTGAAGAAATTTTTATTGTTGGTCTTTATGTCTTTTGCAATATGCTCCTCATAGTCCCTTTTTGTCTTCTTGATCACAGTCTTACATTTGATTTGCCATTGCCTGTGTTCCCTTTTATTAATCTCACTTGGATTAGCTTTCCACCACTTAAAGGAGTCCTTCTTACCTTTTACAGCTTCCATTACTTTGTTTGTTAACCATGCAGGCCTTCTCTTAATACCTGTTTGTACCTTTCCTAACTTGTGGTATATATTTTATCAGTGCTTCTAGGATTGTAGTTTTAAATAGCCTCCAAGCTTCCCCAAGGGTTTTGACTGTATTTACCTTTCCTTTCAGTTTCCTCTTCTCATGTCTCCGCATCTCAGAGAATTTACCCCTTTTAAAGTTAAACGTGGTTGTGCTGGTCTTTTGGGCAACTCCCTATTTATACAAATAGTGAAATCAATAACATTATGATCACTGCTCCCAAGCGGTGCGATCACTTTTACATCTCTCACCAGGTCTTGGGCATTACTTAGGACAAAATCCAGGATCGCCCCACCCCTGGTAGGTTCTGTGACCATCTGCTCCATAGCACAGTCATTGAGAGCATCTAGAAACTCAGTCTCTTTCTCTCGACCAGAACACATATTGACCCAATCAATCTGCGGGTAGTTAAAATCACCTATGACTACACAGTTTTTTCATCTAGCCACCATCTTTAAGCCTTCCATCATATTATAGTCATCCTCTGTCTTTTGATTTGGTGGGCGATAACAGACTCCCATAGTTTGGGCCCTCTATTTCAACCCAAAGCATTTCTATAAGGGAGTCCAATTCTCTGACCTCAGTCTTACTGGACCATATGCCTTCTCTGACATACAGAGCCACCCCACCTCCAACCCTTCCCTCCCTATCCTTCCGGTATAACTTACATCCAGGAATCACCGTGTCCCACTGATTCTCCTCATTCCACCAAGTGATTTTGCTTGGTCTATGTCAGGGTTTAGGAGGGTTTGGGGGGGGGGGGGGAAGCCCCAACTTCCTGATGGTTGTTTGGACTGCTTGGAGTCAACTGCATTGAAATTGGTCATGCAAGGTAAGAGGGAACAACCCCTTAGAAGGCACAAGGCTAGAGGGGCAGGTTCTTTCTTCTCCCTTTGGGGCGATGGGAGTCCTGATGGTTGTAACCAAGGCCCTTTTCTTTGGCTTCCCCCCTCCCATCCTATCTGCCCCTGCAGGAAACCTAAACTGAAGATGTCAGAGACTGAATGTGGGATCCTTCTGAATGCAAAGCAGGTGCTCTGAACTAAAACCCCTCCCTTAAATCTACATACTGTTGCATATTCATTTAAAAAAAACAACAATTCTGATAAGGGGACAGTACATTTTGTCTCAAGAGGATGCGTGTGTGTCTCGCCGCAGACACCGTGTTCCCTCCTGAGTGTGAGATAACAGAACGTTCCGCTCACTTCTCAAAGGTGGTCACAGCAAGGAAGGTGCTGGAGTGTCCCCCACTGGAGTTGTAATGCTTTTTTAAAAAATGTTAAATGGCTGCTGCCAGGGTTTGGATAGACAAAGGCTTTTTAAAAATCTCTTCCCCTCACCTCTGTGTTTTCCACAGTGGGGCAAATAATAACTCGAGGGCAGTTTGAGGCTAGGAAAATGGCACAGGGCAGGAAAAAAAAACCTGAATCCCCCTTCTAACAAGTTTTAAAAGATGCTGCTGGAGATGTGATCATGAAACACTCAGCAATTCATCTGGTTTGGCTCTCACTGATGTTATAAATCTCGTCAAGGCTCTGCCATTTCGGGCTGCAGTTGAGAGCTCAGATGACTGAGTGTTCTTCCTTTCAAAAAAAAAAAATCTTTCCACATAGAAAACTAGTTGTCAGGTTTTTCTCTGAATTGTTAGTGCAGGGATTTCAATGTGCAGGGATTCCTCTCCTCCACCATGAGCCCATAATTCAGGGGTGCGGAACCTCCGTCCCAGGTCACTTGGTGTGGCCCTCGGGGATTGCTGGGCCAAACCGAGCCATGTGGCAGCCTCTCTGGGGCCTGGCTGGCCAGCAAGGATCGTGGGGCCCAGCCACGCTGTGCAGCAGCCTCCCCAGGGCCAGGCAGGGATCACAGGGCCCAGATGTACTCTGCAGCAGCCTCCCTGGGGCCTGGCTGGTCAGCCAGAATTGCTGCAGGGCCTGGAAAAGTTACTGTCACAGTTCAGTTTGCACTTGATTATCCCAGATGATGTGGCCTAATATGCTAATGAGTGTGTGACCTAATATTAGAGAAAGTGGTCTAATATGCTACTGAGTTCCTGCTGGGCTTTTTTTTCTACAAAAAACACCTGGACCTATGCATTTGCCTAGGGCGGCAGGCTCTGTGTGTTTGTTTGTGTACCAGATTAGGCTCTCCCCACATGACTTCAAATAGAAAAACAATTACTTGCTGTGGAGAAACGCCATTTTAGTCAATGTTGGTGCTTCATTGGGAGGGAAAACATGAAACTCCTAAGCAGGCTTTGGCCTAGCCTTCCCCTCACTCCCCCCCTCCCTTCCAGAGCCAAACCAACAACTCTAGGGGGAAAGTCTCCTAGAGAGGCAGGAAGTTCTTTTGTTCTCTGCATGTGAGTTAGGCAGGAAGAGAAGTCAGTTCTCAGCTAGCGCTCAATGGAGAAGGATGTGAGCCTGGGAGCTCCTGCCTGGGAAAGAGGCCTATTTACGCAGGACAAGGCCCCCAGGTAGTCAGATCAAGTAAGTCGTCCACAAGACAGGACCAGTTTAGACCAGGGACAATAGGATGCGTTTATAATCAACTTTTTTTTGTTATGCTGTTTGCTGTGCGTGTGCTGTGCTGTGCTAACCATTTACAAGCAACTGTTTTTGTTCTGTTCTTCTTTTCTTTTCTTTTTCTCTTTTAATTAAATATTTTTACTGTTTTAAATGCTGGCAGTCCATCTCTGTACCACATAGATCCCCAACCGCTTAGACCACGCTGTTTTAAGAAGGGGGCCCCGGGGAAGGGGGAAGGCATGCAGTTGGATAAGGTGCCAATCCTCCAGGGGTTCCCCAAAGAAGTGCTGAGGTCTCTGTGATACCCAAGTACAGGGTGGCAGAGGACCTTGAGGCCGGGCCTCATAGCTGGAGAGGGGGATTGGGAGTCCTGTTCCTCTCAATCTGAACCCCTAGACTGAGCAGGTGGTGGCAGCGAGCCCAAGTGGCAGGAGAAGAAATAGCTCCCTCCAGGAGTTGGCGACTCAATAGGGAGCTGACGGGACCGGGTCTGAAGGCAGAATTGGGCCGGTTCCGCCACACTTGCATTAATTTTGCTGGCCTGAATCATTCTCCCTCGGCGGAGCACTGTTTTTTAAGTTGATAATTTTTATGGCCCGCGAATGATGTTATAATATCCATATGGCCCTTGACAGAAAAAAGGTTCCCCACCCCTGCCATAATTAGAGTTGCCAGCTCCAGGTTGGGAAATACCTGGAGATATTGAGAGTGCAGCCTGAGTGTGTTTGCCAACTTCCAGGTGGCACCTGGAGATCTCCTGCTTTTACAATTGATTCCCAGGTGACCAAGATCAATTTCCCTGGAGAAAATAGCTGCTTTGGAGGATGGACTCTATCACAGTATACCCCACAGAGGTCCCTCCCCAAGGTTCTTCACCCAAAGGGTGATTAACACATGGAATTCACTGCCACATGAAGGTGGCAGCTGCAAGCATAGAAAGCTTCAAGAGGGGATTGGATAAACATATGGAGCAGAGGTCCATCAGTGACTATTAGCCACAGCGTATTGTTGGAACTCTCTGTCTGGGGCAAGTGATGCTCTGTATTGTTGGTGCTTGGGGGGTGGGGAGCACAGTGGGAGGGCTTCTAGTGTCCTGGCCCCACTGATGGACCTCCTGATGGCACCTGGGTTTTTTGCCCACTGTCTGACACAGTGTTGGACTGGATGGGTCATTGGCCTGATCCAACATGGCTTCTCTTATGTTCCTTCTGGGGGCGTCAAATTGGGTGCTTCCACATGACTCAGTGACGTCATCAGTGCAGTGGGTGGCACCAGAAGTTAGCCTTGCCTAGGGTGCCAGACAGTCTAGGGCTAGCCCTGCTGTCAGAGTAGACTGTGCTGAGCTAGTCAGCCTGTGGGGGTGGAGGGGTCTGGCAGCTTTAAACCTTGACTTTCAATGTGGGATGGGTTTTGACATGAAGGCAGACCACCTGTTTTGCTTGCTGAAGGTTTCAGCTTCATCCCCCGTTAATGTTTCTCAGATAGGGAGATGTGAGGGAGACTTTCCGTCACTGGTGAGCTGCTTTTAGAGTGGGTAGTCCACCTTCCAAAGTAGCCATTTTATCCAAGAAGACAACGACATTTGATTTATATTCTGCCCTCCACTAGAGAGAGTGGCTCACAATCTCCTTTATCTTCCTCCCCCACAACAGACACCCTGTGAGGTAGGTGGGGCTGAGAGAGCTCTCACAGCAGCTGCCCTTTCAAGGACAACTCGGTGAGAGCTATGGCTGACTGCATTACCCATGGTTCTAGAGATTCCTACAAGCAACAAATTGTGGCCAAAGAAATGCAGCTTTATTCAGCGTTAACAAATGAAAATATCCCTCACCCACCCAGTGAGCTTTATAAGGAGAAAGAAAAGTCTACTTCACAAGGCTAGCAGACTGTCCAGGAAACCAGGCTGGAGTGCAGGGTTTTTCTACAGCTTGCACACAGCTTAGACGTTTGTCCTCTCCCTTGCGAGGCCTCTTCACTCCTGAGCTGTCTTCTGTGCTTGAAGCTATTCTCCCTTTGCAGTCCAAGGCCACAGTTTTCCAATGCTGAATCTGTCACCGAAGCCGCCGCCACCCTCTCTCCACAGTTGCCTGCTTCTTATCTACACAGCTCTCCCATCCCAGGTGCTCTTCATTTACAATGCTGTGTAGGATTTAAGCCCTTGCTGTCCTGGGACTGCCATTCACATGGAGAAGGGCTGTATGGCTCATCACTTATCTAATTTCCGTTACACTGACCCAAAGCCATTCCTGCAGCTGCAAGTGGAGGAGTGGGGAATCAAACCCAGTTCTCCCAGATAAGAGTCTGCGCACTTAACCACTACACCAAACTGGCTCTCACCAAGTGAACTAACCTCTGTCACTTGGAGATCAACTGTAATTTCAGGAGATCTTCTGCCACAACCTGACAAACCTAATTCCAGTCAGAAGACATCAAACCAAAGATTTACCATCTCCCAAAAACAACTGTCAGTTGTTAGTCTGCATATTAAAATAATAATTATTAAAAAGACTTTCCTAATTAATTGGGGGAGGGATTTCAATTGATGGGCAGAGTTTTAATCCATTAATCTACCTGGCTAAGCAGTGCAGCCTTAGACAAGAAAGAATCTTCCTGCTGTCCTAAAGGCCCAGGTACCGGGCAATACTCCCTCCTCCGCTGCTAAAAGATATTTATATTAAACTGCCAAGACTGAATTCCACATCGTAACTAAGACCAAATGGGAGAATCTTTGCCTTGTAATTAAATTGCAGAGTCATAATCTTGCAATGCCAAACCCAAGGGCTCACTTGTTTTGACATCCTTCTGAGCATGTAACATCCATTACAAGGTCAAAGAAGTGGAATCAGATTTAGTTATCGGAAAACTATTAGCCCACAGGAAAATATGGATTGAGGACAGTCAGCAGTGTGATGCCTGCTGTTGTATAATTTGATATCCCTCCACATATTCTAGATTTTTTTTGGGGGGGGGGGGGTTTTGAGTAATTAGGACTACACTAGGCCCTGATCCAGGGTTGCCAATTTTATTAATGGTGCAGCTTTTCTGCCCTTAACAGCAAATGGATAGTGAAGCTTTGCCTTGTTGTTGTTGTTTAGTTGCACAGTCGAGTCCGACTCTTTGCGACCCCATGGACAAAGTCACGCCAGGCCCTCCTGTCCTCCACCATCCTCTGAAGTCCACTCAAATTCGCGTTAGTTACATCAGTAACGCTGTCCAGCCATCTCATCTTTTGCCGTCCCCTTCTTCTTTTGCCTCCTGTCTTTCCCAGCATCAGGATCTTCTCCAGTGAGTGCTCCCTTCTCATTTGGTGGCCAAAGTATTGGAGCTTTAACTTCAGCATCTGACCTTCCAGGGAACAGTCAGGGTTGATTTCCCTTAGCACTGACTGATTTGATCTTCTTGAAGTCCAAGGGACTCTCAAGAGTCTTCTCCAGCACCACAGCTCAAAAGCATCTATTCTTCGGCGCTCAGCCTTCCTTATGGTTCAACTCTCACAGCCATACATCACTACTGGGAATACCACAGCTTTAACTATGCGAACCCTACGCTTGAGATAAAATTGTAGGGGAAATTTCACCATAAATCAGTCATAATTGAATGCACAAGAACAGAGGCAGTGAACAAAGGACATCAACCCAAAAAAAATCTGCACCAAGCAAAATTCCATTGCTGTCACTACTTGTGTTGCGGGGTACATCTGGCCATCTCAGAAAGATCCTAGGCAGGTGTGGCCAAACTGTGGCTCAGGAGTCACATGCGGCTCTTACACACATATTCTGTGGCTCTTGAAGCTACTGTCACCCCATTGGTTGGTAGCTGGAGAATGCATTTAAAGTTGCTTTCTTTCCACCCCTCCCTTCCATCTATTTGCTTTGTTTCCACCTTTTTTCTCTTCCTGTCTGCCTGCTTGCCTTACAGCTCTCAAACATCTGACGTTTATTCTATGTGGCTCTTACATGAAGCAGGTTTAGCCACCCCTGGTGTAGTATTTGTTCATGTATTGTGGCTCTCAAACGTCTGACGTTTATTCTATGTGGCTCTTACATGAAGCTGGTTTAGCCACCCTTGGTATAGTATTTGTTCATGTATTGTTGCTTTCAAATGTCTGACGTTTCTTCTTTGTGGCTCTTACATTAAGCAAGTTTGGCAACTCGTGGCCCTGGGTAATCTCAACTGTGTCAACCATTGCCAGCTTTCAAACTGTTGCTTTCTTCTGTGTCTTTAACAACAGCCTGATCTGCAGAAATGAGCAGGTGGTCATGCTTTTATTTCCATGCCTTGAAAGGCTTCAGTTGCAGATCTCTTCCAATTAGTCTGCTGTTAAATGCACGACCTGAGTTCGATCCCCGGTGGAAGCTGGGTTTTCAGGTAGCTGGCTCAAGGTTGACTCAGCCTTCCATCCTTCCGAGGTCGGTAAAATGAGTACCCAGCTTGCTGGGGGGGAAGTGTAGATGACTGGGGAAGGCAATGGCAAACCACCCCGTAAAAAGTCTGCCATGAAAATGTCGTGAAAGCAACGTCACCCCAGAATAGAAAACGACTGGTGCTTGCACAGGGGACCTTTCTTTTCCAAATGCACAAGGACAGGCTGGACTGAGCTAACCAACAACCCACAATATGGGTACCAGTGTTGCCAACTTCCAGACAGTGGCTGGAGATTACCCACTATTACAACTGATCTTTAGGTGACAGATCAGTTCACCTGGAGAAAACAGTCCCTTTGGACGTTGGACTCTAAGGTATTATGCCCCAACCCCCCACCCAAATCTCCAGGTGTTTCCCAACCTGGAGCTGGCAACCTTAACAGGTACCTACTGAGGCATGAAAAACTCCTGGAGAACTGGGGGTGTAGCCTATGGAGGGCAGGAAGGAGCCTCAGCAGGGTATAATGCTGCCCTCCAAAGAAGCTGTTTCCTCCAGGGGACCTGATCTCTGTAGTTTGGAGCACAGTCTTAATTCTGGGAGATGCAGGCCCCACTTGTAGGCTGGCAGCTCTAGCAAACCACTGTCAAAAGGGCATCAGGTGGCCAGACCCGCATAACACATAACTAATCTCTGGACATGTTTAGCCAGTGGAAAGGAGGCAGCTGAGAGGTGATATGATCACCATCTTTAAGTACTTGAAGGGCTGTCTTATAGAGGATGGTGGGGAATTGTTTTCTGTGGTCGCAGAAGGTAGGACCAGAACCAATGAGTTGAAATTAAATCAAAAGAGTTTCCGGCTCAACATTAGGAAGAACTTCTTGACCATTAGAACGATTCCTCAGTGGAGCAGGCTTTTTCAGGAGGTGGTGGGCTCTCCTTCCTTGGAGGTTTTTAAACAGGCTAGATGACAATCTGACAGCAATGCGGCTCCTGTGAATTTAGGGAGAGGTATTTGTGCGTTTCTTGCATTGTGCAGGGGGTTGGACTAGATGACCCTGGAGGTCCCTTCCAATTCTATGATTCTAAATAAATGAGCAAGGTTTTTATTCCCGTGCCTGAAAATTATTCAGTGGCACAGCAGCAGCAGGCGCGATTGCCGTTTTCGTGGTCAGTTGGCAACCTCCCCAGTGCCATCACAACGAATGCTAAAGGTGCAGGCACAAGCCAGGCTTCGCTTTCTTTTGCAGACAACTAGCCAACGGACTCCGTGAATGCAAGGAGCGACCTTGCAATGGGAAATGCATTGGGCAGGCCGGGAGGCTGGAGCTGAAGCAATCAGAGCGAGCAAACTCCGGCGAAAACAAGACGACTTCCTTCCGGGAGGCGGCAGCAGGAGGTAAGCAGGCCGGAGACGGCAACTGCCCCAGACCCGGCCCTTTCCAACTCCCCGGCGTGCCGGGGTCCTGGACTACCTGCCCTTTGCAGCGCTTCCCCCCCCCTCCCCAGCCCCGGGCCGACTCCGCCAGGCGCATGTGGGGGGGGGGGGGGTCGTTCAGCAGCCCGCCTTGCGCGATTTGCATGCTATCTGCATAATAAGCTGCCAAGCCGGGCGCTCCTTGAACGTGCCCCGTCAGCGAAGGCGCCGATTAGGCTCTCGTCGTCTTGATGGGTGCAAAAATGAATAATGATGAGACACGGTCCCTCTCGGCGGGGCGCCTGCTTGGTAATGGGCGAAAGCCACGTGTCAGTGAATTCGCTCGGCCAGGCTGCTGAGGCGACAGCAGAGAACGCGGCCCGGGAAGGAGGCCTGGAGCCAGAAAAGTTCCCTTCCCCTTGCTGCAGCTGCAATTCGCCTCTTGGCTCATCGAGGACCAGAGACGATTCTATCTGGCTTTTATTACCGAGATAACCTAATTTAACCATTATAGGGTTGCCAGCCTCCAAGTGGGGCCTGGAGATCTCCCGCTTTTACGACTGATCTCCAGCTGGCAGGGAACAGCTCTCCTGGAGAAAATGGCTGCTTGGAAGGGTGGACTCTAGGGCAACGTACCAGGCTGAGGCCCCTCCCCAAACCCCACCCTTTCCCGGATCCACCCCCAAAGTCTCCAGGTATTTTCCAACACAGACCCTTTTATTCGTAGCTATTGATACCTAGAGCCTCCACATTCAGAGGCAGTGCACTTTAAAGACAAACTGGTGAGTGTGGTTGTTCATGCATCTTGATTGGTCTAGGTTGGAAACAGGATGCTGGATTGGATGAATCTTGCATCTCATTTAGCTAGTCTCGTCTTTCCCGTAGTCAGGGCTTGAAGATATTGGATTTCATGGCTTCAGTGGCTCACAATCTCCTTTATCTTCCTCTCCCACAACAGACACCCTGTGAGGTGGGTGGGGCTGAGAGGGCTCTCCCAGAAGCTGCCCTTTTAAGGACAACCTCTGCCAGAGCTATGGCTGACCCAAGGCCATCCCAGCAGCTGCAAGTGGAGGAGTGGTGAATTAAACCTGGTTCTCCCAGATCAGAGTCTGCATACTTAACCACTACACCAAACTGGCTCTTGAGAATTCCTTTCTCCATAGCTGCTACTTACAATGGCTAATCGTTTCCCTCTTCCCTGCCAGCAAGGCCTCCATGTCTTTAACACCTTTGCCCTTCAGGCAGAAATTCAGCCGGTGTGTATCTTGCGCATGCAATAGCCAGAGAAAGCTGTAATTGTTGAATTTCTGCCTTGGAGAAAGGAATACAGTTGCCATTGGCCTTTATCATCCTGGGATTTAAATAGCTGCTTGAACTGGTAGAAAAAGTAAAGCCTTTGCTGTCATTGATTTCCCCATCATGAGAAACTTCGCTTGCTTAATTGTTCTATCAATCTCTTTTAGAGGTAGAGGAGCAACACCAATAAAAGGTGGCAACCTTACCACTGTGCTTTTAATCCCTACTAAACAGAACATAAGAACATAAGAGAAGCCATGTTGGATCAGGCCAATGGCCCATCCAGTCCAACACTCTGTGTCACACAGTGGCCAAAATTTTTTTATATATATCACACACATATACATATATATACACACTGTGGCTAATAGCCACTGATAGACCTCTGCTCCATATTTTTATCTAACCCCCTCTTGAAGCTGGCTATGCTTGTAGCTGCTACCACCTCCTGTGGCAGTGAATTCCACATGTTAATCACCCTTTGGGTGAAGAAGTACCTCCTTTTATCCATTCTAACCCGACTGCTCAGCAATTTCATTGAATGCCCACGAGTTCTTGTATTGTGAGAAAGGGAGAAAAGTACTTCTTTCTCTACCTTCTCCATCCCATGCATTATCTTGTAAACCTCTATCATATCACCCCGCAGTCTACGTTTCTCCAAGCTAAAGAGCCCCAAGCGTTTTAACCTTTCTTCATAGGGAAAGTGTTCCAAGTCTTTAATCATTCTAGTTGCCCTTTTCTGCACTTGTTCCAATGCTATAATATCCTTTTTGAGGTGCGGTGACCAGAATTGCACACAGTATTCCAAATAAGACCGCACCATCAATTTATACAGGGGCATTATGATACTGGCGGATTTGTTTTCAATTCCCTTCCTAATAATTCCCAGCATGGTGTTGGCCTTTTTTATTGCAATCGCACATTGTCTTGACATTTTCAGTGAGTTATCTACCACGACCCCAAGATCTTTCTCTTGGTCAGTCTCTGCCAGTTCACACCCCATCAACTTGTATTTGTAGCTGGGATTCTTGGCCCCAATGTGCATTACTTTGCACTTGGCCACATTGAACCTCATCTGCCATGTTGACGCCCACTCACCCAGCCTCAACAGATCTCTTTGGAGTTCCTCATAATCCTCTCTGGTTCGCGCCACCCTGAACAATTTAGTGTCATCTGCAAACTTGGCCACTTCACTGCTTACTCTCAACTCCAAATCATTTATGAACAAGCTAAAGAGCATGGGACCCAGTACCGAGCCCTGCGGCACTCCACTGCTTACCGTCCTCCACTGCGAAGACTGCCCATTTATACTCACTCTCTGCTTCCTATTAATTAGCCAGTTTTTGATCCACAAGAGGACCTGTCCTTTTTCTCCATGACTCTCGAGGTTACTAAGGAGCCTTTGATGAGGAACTTTATCAAAAGCTTTCTGGAAGTCAAAGTTTGAGTCCAGTGGCACCTTTAATACCAATAAAGGTTTATTTCAAGGTATGAGCTTACATGTGCATACACACTTCTTCAGATACAATGAAGTGGAAATTACCAGTCCATACATATAGGTAGAAGGTGAACAATGAATTAGCATACAGAATAATGAAGACGTTAAACAGACTCAAGGACCAAACAGGAATAACAAGTTTAGTTTATACGGCTACCATTCGCATGGCTTTATTTGGTGAGAATGCAGATTTAAGGGCTGAACGAGGTTAGCATATGTGGTGAGATAAGAAACCTATATCCCTGTTAAGTCCTGGAAATTCCATTGGTCTTAAAGGTGCCACAGGACTCAAATTTTGTTCTGCTTCAGACCAACATGGCTACCAGACTGAATCTAAACTTAACAGGCAGCTGTTAATGCAGGGGGGAAACCAGGGAAAAACAAAGAAACCAGACTGGCAACTCAGTCTATCTTTGTTTATAAGAATTTAGGATTATGTCCAGTGAGCTCCCCCGTGGTCCATCTAGTTCAGAATCGTCTGCTCTGACTGGCAGTCACTCTCCAGGGTCTCAAATGGCAAAGGATCTTCCCTGACATCTGGGGATCTTTTAAAAGGAGATAACGGGGAGGGGGAATTGAACCTGGAATCCTTAGCCTAAAAAGCAGATGCTCTATCGCAAAGCCAAACTCCATGCCTATCAGAAAATCGGCCTTGAATTACTTTAGTGCTGTAAGTGGCAGGTGCCATCATTGTTGTCTTTCAGATACCCCAAGGACACTGCTCTTAGATGGACAGGGCAGCTAGAGGATGGATCCAGAGATCTCCCTCGTGTTCCAATGTACTTCCCCTTCGAGCATCTCCGAGTGTCAGGTCCGAGCTGAACTTTCCCCTCTGTATGACCGACACCCGTTACCTGGCGACCGGGTCCAGATCGAGACTGCTTGGGCAGCACGGCGCCAGCGGGAACCGTGGCTCTTTGACGGGGCCAAGTTCCGCCTCCACTCAATCAAGCAGGAGGGAGGCATCTTAGTCTTCCGTCTGGGCATCACTTGCTACAAGGACTTTGCGGGCACCAACCTGGCCAGCCGAGTGGAGCAGCTGCGTCAGCAAGGGCACAAGGATTTCGGCAACAGCCAGGCCTACCTCGCCGACCCCCTGGGGGTGGGTGCCATGCTGCATACGGCGGATGACAAGTTTGTCTTCTTGCGGCGCAGTCTGTGTGTCGGAGAGGCGCCGGGGAAGATAGACATTCCTGGGGGTCATCCTGAACCACAGGTTGGTATTGTCCAGTGGATTGTCCAATGCAGGGGTGGAATTTTAGCAGGAGCTCCTTTGCATATTAGGCCACGCACCCCAGATGTAGCCATTCCTCCAAGAGCTTACAAGGTTCTTTTTTGCAAGCTCTTGGAGGATTGGCTACATCAGGGGTGTGTAGCCTAATATGCAAAGGAGCTCCTGCTAGAATTCCACCCCTGGTCCAATGGTGGGGGAAAAGAATGGGGCAAATTCCTGTCATTGTCTGAAGTAACACAGGGAAAGGAATTTAAAATGTTGTGGGGCCTGTGGCAGAAAAATCAAAGACCAGCCTCCTACACATGATCACACATGAAGCTGCCTTATACCAAATCAGACCCTTGGTCCGTCAAAGTCAGTATTGTCTACTCGGATTGGCAGCAGCTCTCTAGGGTCTCAGATGGGTTTTTCCCATTAGCAGCTATCTCCATAACTAGAGATGCCAGGGATTGAACCTGGGACCTTCTGCGTGCCAAGCAGATGCTCTTCCACTGAGCCACAGCCACCTCCCCTCTTCTCTGGTTAACCTGGAACATCTACTGGGAGTTCTCCTACACATGCCTCGTTGAAATCATGTGAGTTGTGTGTCGGATCTGGCCATCTACTCTGCTGCCTCTCATGGCACCCAAAATGGAATGGGCACAAGTTTGGACTGCAGAAAATGGAACTGAATCTCTCCATCCCGGGGCTCACTGCTTTTCAGGTCATGACAGGAGAAACCGCCTCAGAGGGACCCATCTGCCATCAGGACCTCCCTGGAGAGCTAGTGGTGAAAGAGCTGTTTTCCTCCGTGTTACGGGAAATTCAGGATGAGGTGAGGGGCCCAGAGAATGGGGCTGGGCTGGTTTCTGGGTTTTCCTCCCTGGCTGCTCTCTGACCCAGCTTTTCCTTTCTAGGTTAACCTCCCTCCGCCCACCCTGAGCTGCCCCGTATTACTTGGAATAGCTCGGAATGAGACCAGTGGAGGCCGGGCCAGTGCAGAATTCTATGTCAGGTAGCGTGTAATTTTCATGGCTGCAGGGCTCAATCAGTAAGGCTGATGGATTTTTGAAAAGTGCCCAGAATTAATTGAGCAGCAAGTTTATTTCTTAATTTTTACAGGGAAATTGTGAACTGTTCAGAATGAGTACTGTAAAAGAGCTAATTTGGTGTAGTGGTTAAGAGCAGTGGACTCTAATCTGGAGAACTGGGTTTGATTCCCCACTTTTCCACATGCAGCTAGCTGGGTAACCTTGGATCAGTCACAGTTCTCTCAGAGCTCTCTCAGCCCCACCAACCTCATGGGGTGTCTCTTGTGGGGAGAAGAAGGGAAGGAGATTGTAAAACGCTCTGAGGCTGCGAGTTAAGGGTGGGGTATAAATCCAATCTCTTCTTCTAAAAGGTGTGGGGATTTTCTATGAAGAGGCATTCCCCTCTTCTAGAGGGTGCTTGCCGCAGTATGTATGGGCATTATGTGACGAGGCATTCTTCCATTTTCCTCACACGGCACAGGAATGCCTCTTGTAAGATGCCGAATGCTACAACATGTGCACGCATCATCTCCAATTCCTTTTACTCTGGCAAGAAACTTAATCCTGGCTAACTGTACAGAGAGTTATTTTAAAGGATTACTATGTCAATGAAATGCTTTGAGGACTAAGAGGAAAAATTTCTTAAATAATATTACCTATTTGTCAAACGCTGGACCTCAAGCCATCTGATAGGCTCTTTTTCCTCAAATGACTGAAATGGAGCTTGTTCGTGTCACTGGCCAAAAGTCACAGCTGACTTATGGTGACCCTGTGGTTTTCCAAGGCGAGACTTTCAGAGGTGGTTTAGCATAGAGCCACAGAGTTGGAAGGAGCCATATAGGCCATCCAGTCCAACCCCCTACTCAGTGCAGGATCAGCCTAGACATCCCCAACAAGTGTTTGTCCAGCTGCTGCTTAAAGACTGCCAGTGAGGGGGAGCTCACCACCTCCCTCCTCAGCTGATTCCACTGCTGAACAACTGCTACTGTAAAAAAGTTTCTCCTAATATCCATCTGGTACTTTCCCGTCCTTAATTTAAACCCATTATTGCAAGTCCTCTCCTCTGCTGCTAACAGGAACAGCTCCCTGCCTTCCTCTAAATGACAGCCCCTCAAATATTTAAAGAGAAAAATCCATTTGTTGCCTCTGTTTCATGACCCTGGTCAGGGCCGGCCTGTGGGTCCCTGGTGCCCTAGGCAGGTGCCCCCCCCTGCTGCCCCCCCATGGCGCAGCACCCACCCGCCTCCTTCCTCCCTCCCCCCTTCCCTTCCCATTTGCTGCATGCATCCCTCCCCCCCCCGCCACTGCCGCTGCTAGCCCCCTCCGGCCTGCCCCCGCCCCCTCTGGCTGGTCGCTAGCCCCCGCACCCTCTGGCTGGCTGCCAAGCTCTGCTCACTCTCCCTGCCTCCTATGCCGCTTGCAAAACTAAGGTCTGTTGGCTACTCACAGCCTGGGCCTGCGTGTTTTGACTCAACAAAATGCGCAGGCGCAGGCTGCAAGGAGCCAGCAGGCCTTAGTTTGGCGAGTGGTGCAGGAGGGAGCGAGAGCAAGTAGAGCTTGGCGACTGGCCGAAGGGCGTGGATGGCGGCGGTGGGCCGGAGGAGGATAGTAGCTGCGGCAGCGGCAATGTGGGGGGTGGGAAGGAAGGCAAACTAAGTGCTTGCCTGGGGCGCCAGGGGGAGCCCCAATTTGCTGCCCCCTGCCTCCCGGCGTCCTAGGCAACCGCCTAGTTTGCCTAGCAGCAGGGCCAGCCCTGACCCTGGTATTCCTTGGAGGTTGCCCTGCTTAGCTTCCGAGGTCTGATGGGATCAGGCTAGCCTGAGCCATCCCTGTCAAGGTTAGGCCAGGCTAGAAGGCCCTATAAACCCTCTTTTTTTCCTCTAGGGTTTCCCAAGCCCTGATTGGCTCCCAGTCGAGTCATGTGATAGGTTGAAATCTCTTGCTGTTGGCCAACTGCAGTGCTGCCTACTTCAAAGTGAAGCTTGGGATCTCTGCCATCTTGAGGCTCCTTCCCCAAACTTCCAGGAATTTCTGAACCCAGAGTTGGCAACCCCATGTAATCAGGCCCTACCAGCCTCTGTGGCTGCCATGCAAGGCCTCCTCCTCAACCAGTGTTTTCATGGCCCATCTTTCCTCCAGAACCAAACCACTAGAGATTCAGGTTCTTGCTGTCAGCCCTCAGAGTGTATTCACTTCCTCTCACAGGGCCTTTATTTCTTCTTTTCAGGTGCAGCCTCACTTCTGAGGAAGTGCAGCATCACTATGCCATTGGGGGCCCTGAAGCCCTGGAGTCCACTAGTGTCCTATTTGTCACCAGAGAAGTAAGTTGCAGTCCAGAGGCCAAGTATGTTTGGCCAAGCTGGGTATACTTAGGGCTTCCCTCAAGAATATGTGCCAAGCCTGACAGAATCAGAGGCTTTATAGACTTGAGTGAAAGCCTATTGGCCTGCTGGTGTCACCTGACAACTGCTGTAATATTGTTTTATTTATAGTACAGCAGAGTTATACACAGGAAGTGTATAATAATATAAAATATGTAACCAAGTTGATACAATGGGTATGCAGACCAATTGGACAAGCCCCCTAAATACGAATATCTAGATTTTCAGTCCATTTAGTTGCAGCTGGGGAGAGCTCCATCACATCTTCCTGGAAAGTACAATGCTCATATTCCTACGACTGTTGGAAAATGGTTTGGCAGGCTGCACCAGAATCACACCAGGATTCTGGGATTTTGCCCCATTTAAATAACATCTGCAAAACTGCCAAAACCTGTTCATATTTTATTAGCCATCTTCCATACTTTACATGGCAAGTCAGATCCTGAGGGAGTTTAGTTGGTGTTTATCAAGGTATAGATACCAGAACGTTGTTTTGCTCTTACTGCTGTAACCGAAGCTGCAGTACCACTTTCTGACTGGCAGTACTGGTGGCACCAAAGTGCTTTAGAGAGTGTACGCTAGTGGCTCTCCTAGCAAGTTGTCAGAAGAATGCAGTAACAGCCTGGCCTAAGGATTTTTACTTAGAAGTAAGTCTCTGAATTTGGTGGGACTTCCCACTTTAAACAGGCATAAGGACTGCTGATAGATTTGGTTGCTGGAGCCCACAATTCAAGACCTTTCCCTGCCATTTAAAAACAGTAGCGTAAATTCTTTGCACCCAGATGTGGGATATCTTTTAGCCATGCAATGCAGAACTGGTCCATGGATGGGATGTAGCTTTCAAATTTTGGACCAGAGGTAAATGGAATTAATAGAAACTCATAGAGTTGGAAGAGACCTCCAGGGTCATCTAGTCCAACCCCCTGCACAATACATGAAATTCACATACACGCCCAGGGACCCCAGTAATGTTTTGTGACAGAAGGCATCACTGATAATGGAGCATCCACTTTGCTTGAAATAACTTCCATGCGTTGCAAGGGTTTTTTCTCTTAGGCAGCAGTTGTGAGCCTGCATTTTTCCATGGACATCCTGCTATATTAAATGGGATACTTGTGAATAGATTTGGTCATGATCAGCCTGTAAACTGTTGCCACAGTGAAGACATTATGCCACCTTATAATACTGAATCAGTCCCTTGGTCCATCAAGGTCAGTATTGTCTACTTAGACTGGCAACATCTCTGCAGGGTCTTATGTAGAGATCTTTCACACAACCTACCCGATTTAAAAAAATTTTTTACTGGAGATGCTGGGGATTGAACCTGGCACGTTGCACAAGAAGAGATGCTCTAGCACTGAGCCGCAGTCTCTTCCCTAATGAAACCCTCTCTCAGGGTTGGCACTTCAGCCTCCACCCTAATTCTGTGATTCTATTATTCTGTATCCCTCATTGTTTAGTGAGCCTACAGGAACTCTGTTCTTTTACAAGTTCGATTTTTTGTTGAAGATTAATAAATATGCAGCAGCAAGTCAGTAAAAAGAAAATAAACTTATACATAATCATGTGCATTACAAACAAACAACTTGGTCTGTAGTTTCTAAAAAGAAAACTTAAACAAATATAGCGTCTTAATAAATAGTGTTCATGATTTCCAACATATTGCTATATTCTTCTTTAGATGCTAAATATTCTATAACTGGAAACCAGACTGTCACAAATTTAGAATCAAATAGAGCTCCTTCCTGTTGGGTAAGAGAATCTTAGATTTTTGTCCTACAGGAACTCTGTTGATCTCCATCCAGTTCAACACACCTTTTTCATTTAATTCAAAGTGTGTTAGAGCTTACTGAACCACATTAGTGCATTGGAGTGCATTGGACTGGAGTTTCTGTACATGAAAAATTCTTTCATGCAATCCAGATGCAAGTAAAAAAAAGAACAGCTAAAAAGTAGCCCTTTAAAAGGATGGGATCATTCTGCTGGAGATATCTGCAGTGTGCAGAAAGAGAGGTGGCTACGAACACCCTAACATCATACTTTAGGTAGCTTCCTTTCTGTGCTGCCTGACAACTGAAATCTCTACTGGCAAGGTCTTGTGGCATTCCTTGAAAGTTTCCCTCCTGCATGTGAGTTCCTTCCTGTCTTTGTGCAGAACGTCCTGACGATGGAACAGAGCGGGGACCTGTGGAAAGAGCTGTGCCCTTCGGCTAAAGGGGCCGTAAAACTCTATACAGGGGTGATGGGCCAGGGCCGGTGACGTGACCACCGCTATGAAATGGCAGGAGGAAGCCAGCGACTCAGGGACTGTTTGGGACTTCCTTGCGTTTTTCTGAACAAAAATGCCACCTGTTTAGTTGGCACACCTGGAATATTACTCCAGGGTTATACAATAAGTGGGCTTCCCTGCCACTGCTCTGAAATGAAACCGGCTGACCTCTTCCTTGGGCTGTGCCCGACCTGCTGCTAACCGTGCCTGTTTGTCAGTCACTTCTCAATAAAGGCTTGAAAAAAACTTCTTCCAGCTAGTGTGATGTCGTACATTGGTTTTGTGCCTCTTGCTTATCCCGTGACTGCTGATCAGCTGGCACCAGTGACTTTTCCCTTGAGATCTGTGTTATATACAGGGTTTTTTTGTAGCAGGAACTCCTTTGCATATTAGGCCACACCTCCGTGATGTAGCCAATCCTCCCGGAGCTTATAGTAGGCCCTGTACTAAGAGCCCTATAAGCTCTTGGAGGATCGGCTACATCAGGGGGGTGTAGCCTAATATGCAGGACTTTTTTGTAGCAAGAACTGCTTTGCATATTAGGAAACACACCCCTGATGTAGCTCTTATTACAGGGCCCGCTGTAAACTCTTGGAGGATTGGCTACATCAGGGGTGTATGGCCTAATATGCAAAGCAGTTCCTGCTACAAAAAAAGCCTGGGTGTGGGTTATATAATGGTACCGCCCGTATTTTGCATAATTTATGCACCTTTTAATAGTAGGGAGGGGACAGAAACTTTTGCAACCCTTTCCCCTCCCTTATCTCCTTTAGAAGCATCCACAGCTACAGGGGCATTATTAGGTTTTTTTAATTTAAACCCCACCTTTCTCCCTGGTGGAGACCCAACATAGCTTTCATCATTCTCCTCTTCTCCGTTTTTATCCTGACAACTCCCCTGTGAGGTAGGTTAGGCTAGAGAGATCATGATTGGCCTAAGGTTACCCAGCAAGTTTCCATGAAATAGCGGGGATTCAAACCTGGGTCTTCCAGATCCTAGTCCAGCACTTTAACCACTACATGACACTGGTTCTCCACTTCCATGCTTTTAAGTATATCTTCACAATCATAAGGACTAGAAACCTGTCTTTAAGCTGAATCTGAGATTCTTAGGAAGGCACATTCTGTGTCCAATGCTATTTCTGTGCTTGTCTGCAACAGTAGTGTACTGCAACCTTGGCTGTGTCTTTCTCTAGTTTACTTGTAAGCAATTCTTACACCCAGGACTGGCCCTCGACCAGGGGTGTCAAACATGCAGTTCAGGGGCCGAATTAGGCCCCTGTAGGGCTCCTATCAGGCCCCTGAACAACTGGCTGTCCTCTGCTTCTTTCTTCCTCTCTCTTGCTTCCTTCTGCATAACAGCTTAAGAGCATAAGAGAGCAAAGCCTCTCTTCCTTCTGTTGACTGAGGCTCCCCCACAGTCCCTGGGGAAGGAAGGAAAGAGCCAGAGGTTCCTTTGCCCAGGTCCCTGGATCCCATGGAAGAAATACAAAGAAAGCCCCATTTAAGACCAGCAAGTGCTAATGTTTTAAGCATGATTTAATTTTTAAAAAAATATGCACTTGTGTTCCTTGTAAAATTTATCTCTCTGCTGCCTAATCTTAAATAGGTACACACACGTCCCGGCCCAACATGTCTCGGCCCCTCAGGGTCTCATTTATGTCAGATCCGGCCCTCATAACAAAAGAGTTTGACACCCCTGCCCTAGACGATCTGCTGCCCTAAGCAGCAGCACTTTGGCTCCGCCCCTGAGCCTGGCAGAGAGCTGGGCAGCTTCACCCAGAGGCCGGGGAAAGGAGGAGAAAAGCTGAAGTTGCATGCTGAAGTTCTCTTCCAAGAAATAAATGGGTGGCTTCAGGTAAAGCCTTAGTCTCTTCCCCATGGTTTTTTTAAAAGTTATTTTTATTTTATTTAGTAGGTTTATATTCCGCCCTTTCCCCTAAACGGGCTCAGGGCGGATCACCGAACAATAAAAACCTACAATCTAAAATTAAAAACACAGTAAAATTAGCAAACCAAAGAACCACAGAACAAAATAAGGTGCATCCTTATTTTGCAAAATCCAAGTGAGCAGCCGTGTTGGTCTGAAGCAGTAGAACAAAGTAGGAGCCAAGTAGCACCTTCAAGACCAACAAAGTTTTGTTCAGAACGTAAGCTTTCGTGTGCTCCAAGCATACTTCATCAGACGAGGAATCAGGTACAGTGGGCAGAGCTACATACAGCTGGTAGGCAGTGGTTTTACTATTCTGTCATTGGATCTTAAATTTGTACCATTTGGTATTCTAAACCACTGTCTACCAGCTATGTGTAGCTCTGCCCACTGTACCTGATTCTTCCTCTGATGAAGTGTGCTTGGAGCACACGAAAGCTTACGTTTTCCAAAAAGGTGTTAGTTCTGGATGCTAGCCAGTGCCTTTATCCCGCAGTGGTGGAGGCTTTCTCAGAGTTGGGCAAACGAGGGGTGGGCCGAGGTGGCGTGAGAGAGGGCTGCATTACGAGGAAAGGGCTGATCCCTCTCCTTGAGCCGCCATTATCTGGATTATTGGCAACTCGGAGGTAGTTAATGAGCCAGGATCCGGATCCCCGCAATCCGAGGAGCCTGTCACCCGCCTCCTGAGCAGATTAGTGTCTGAGCTGTGACCCGAGGGGCTCAGCTGCTCCATTTACACAACTACCTCTGGCTTACAAGTGACATTCTCTCCCCCACCCCCTTCCATTAAAAAAACAAAACAGCTAGGCGGTTTCAATCCACCAGACATGGTCAACTGTCCAGAAAAAGGAGGCCTGACCTGCTGCTGTGCCTTTCACAGCGCTTTGGTCTGCAGAAAGAGGGCAAACCGGATTTCACAGCTGGGGTGGTCTCAGCCAATGGTCATTGGGGGGGGGGGGCATGCTTGGGAGGGTCCAGGGTTGCCAATTCAAGAAATATCTGGGGACTTTGGGGGTGGAGCCAAGAGACTCTGGGGATGGAGCCAGGAGTAAGGTTGTGACAAGCATGACTGAACTCCAAAGGGAGTTCTGGCCATCACATTTAAAAGGACCACACACCTTTTAAACGTCTTCCCTTCATTGGAAATAAAGATAGGGGCACCTCCTTTTGGAGCTCATAGAATTGGACACCCTGGTCCAATCTTTTTCAAACTTGGAGGGTGTTTTGAGGAGAGGCACCAGATGCTATGCTGCAAATTTGATGTCTCTACCTCAAACAGCAGGCTCTCCAGAGCACCAGATACACACACAGATCAGTTATCCATTATACCCTATGGGAATCGGTCTCCATAGGGAATAATGGAGTTCCCAGCAGACATTTCCCTCCCCCTCCCCACTTCCTGATTACCTTGAAGTGAGGAGGGCCTCCAAACTGGGAGATCTCCTGCCCCCACCTGGGGATTGGCAACCCTGGGAGGGTCCAACTACTCGTGGCCCTTGATGGAGGCAGAAAAAGAAGAACGTCAGGCTTCTGCTGCTGTCATTTACATTCACCCCATCTGGAGCTTGGGGTGCCCACTCACAGCAAGGAAACTGGGCAAGGGTTTTTCCTTTAATTTGCCCTGTCAGAGGGTTGGCACTGATTCTTGGCCCGTTCCTGGACTCGCACCCAGGACCCCAAAGCCACTAAGACCACCTCTGTTCACAGCAAGGAGGCCCTGCGGATCACACTGAAGTTCCCTGCTGGAGGAGGTTGCAGTGGCTATGAGCACAGATAGTTAAAAGGAGGTTCAATGGATTGCATTGGATAAACATCTGGAGCAGAGGTCCATCAGTGGCTATTAGCCAGAGGGTATTGTTGGACCTCTCTGTCTGGGGCAGTGATGCTCTGTATTCTTGGTGCTTGTGGGGGGGGGGCAACAGTGTGAGGGCTTCTAGTGTCCTGGCCCCACTGATGTACCTCCTGATGGCACCTGGTTTTCTGGCCACTGTGTGACAGAGTGTTGGACTAGATGGCCCATTGGCCTGATCCAATATGACTTCTCTTCTGTTCTTATTCATGGAGGATAGGTCCGTCAGTGGCTACTCACCATGGTAACTAAAGAGAACCTCCCTATACAGAAGCAGTAAATCTCTGAACTTCAACACTAGGAGATGTGGTGGGACAGACCTGCTCCAGCCTGCAGACCCTGTTTCACCCCACCCTTCAAGCTTTTCTCAACACCTGGAGAGGCTTTTCTCTCCAGTAAGCCACTACCACCACCTGATCTCTGTAGGAACTGCCCGCTGGGAGGGTCAGGACCAATACTCCCTCTAAGCTGTGGAGTCTTGTGAGCAAAAACTCTGCTCCGTAAGCTACTGGCATTAAAGTTGTGAGCTACGGCATAAATTAGTTTTGCTCTGGGGCCATTTTTCCTGAGCTAGGACAAAAATGTGTGAGGCGAAAAACCTGTGAGCTAGCTCACGCTAACTCAGCTTAGAGGGGACACTGGTCAGGACTCCCAGCTCCCTTTTCACATTCTGAGGCCTTGCCTCTGTGGCTCCCGCTGCCCAGTGCCTGGTTATCACGCCCAGTTTACTGCCTTTTGCACCTCTGGAGGAATAGCCACTTGCCAACCTTCTGGCGCTCCTTTTTAAAATAGCATGTCCAAGACAGGGGAGGTCTAAATGGTACAGAGAACCGCTACCAGGATCAAAGGGTATAAAAATATTTATTGAAAAGAAAATATTCACAAGCAGGGCTTTTTGGGGGGTAGAAAATGCCCAGCAGGAACTCATTTGAATATTAGGCCACATCCCCTGGCACCACCATTTTTTTGCACAGGGCTTTTTTGTAGAAATACCCCAGCAGGAACTCATTTACATATTAGGCCACACATCCCTGACACCAAGCCAGCTGGAACTGTGTTCCTGCTCAAAAAGAGTTCTGTTCACAAGCATACTTTTAGCTCAGCACTGAACTAAGCAAGGGATTCAAAAGAAAAGGGTAAAATATAATTCCTCTGTCCCTCTCTCTGTACATGCCCTATCAGATGTTAAAATATAGGACAGGCCTATTTTAGCTTAGGATGTTCCAAATTCCTATAGAGTTTTCATTGCCTTGCAGCTTCCTTCATTTACATTTCCAGACTCCTCTGTTCCAGGCAACCCAGATTGCAATGGCCACGTCCTCCAAACCTCAGTTAAGAGTTCTGTCTGCTCTGATGGACTCAGCACAAAAGAGACCTTCCTCCTCACACACAGGAGTTTTATCATCTCTCTTTTTCCCCTCCCTCTGACCAGGTCAGGCTGGGTCAAAGAAGCTTTTTTTCCCAAGTGTCCAGAAGCTTCTTCCTGAAGTCCTTCTCTAGTACTTAATACCTCAGAATCACTGTTCCCTGCTTGAAGGATGGGGGGAGAGAGACTGGACTATCCAATTGTCTCTAACTGGACCTATTAGCATTTCTAAAGAGGTAGCTGAGATAAGGCTGGAAAGCCATTGCCAAAGTCCCTCCAACACACTAACTTCTCTGAATTCAAGAATAGGAGTCTGAGGACTGTGACACACAGTTGCCAATTTCTGAACCGGCCCTGCAGCTCACCTACATATGGACATCTGAAGTTGCCTTGTACTGACTCAGACCCTGGGTCCATCAAGGTCAGTATTGTCTACTCAGACTGGCAGCGGCTCTCCAGGGTCTCAGGCAGACATGCCTTTCACATCACCAGGTCTTTTTTTTTTGTAGCAGGAAATATTTTGCATATTAGGCCACACACCCCTGATGTAGCCAATCCTCCAAGAGCTTACAGGGCTATTCTTACAGGGGCAACTGTAAGCTCCAGGAGGATTGGCTACATCAGGGGTGTGTGGTCTAATATGCAAAGGAGTTCCTGCTACAAAAAAGCCCTGCACATCTCCTAATACAAGTCCTTTTAACTGTTTACATCAGGGGTGTCAAACATGTAATACAGGGGCCAAAATCAGGCCCCCGGAGGGCTCCTATCAGGCCCCCGAGCAACTGGCTGTCATCTGCTTTCTTCTCTCTCTCTTGCTTCCTTCTGCATCACAGCTTGCTTTGCCAGGCTTGCTCAATTGCACAGGTTTTGCTACTGAGCAAAACCTCAATTTTCTCCATTGGCTGGGGCTCCTCCCTTGGGGAGGAAGGGTGGGGGAGGCAGAGCTTATTTTTCCAGGCTCTCTCAATCACACAGCAGAGCTACTGAGCCAAGCCTCTCTTCCTTTTATTGACTAAAGCTCTGCCCCCCCCCCATTTTCCTAGGGAAGGAAGGAAAGAGCCAGAGCTTCCTTTGTCCAGTTCCCTGGATCCCATGGGAGAAATACAAAGAAAGCACCTTTAAGACTGAGTGCTAACGTTTTAAGTATTTAAATATATATATATTTAATTGTCTTTGCTACCTAATCTTAAATAGGTACACACGCGGCCCAGCCCAACATGGCTCGGCCCAACAAGGTCTCATTTATGTTAGATCTGGCCATCATAACAAATGAATTTGACACCCCTGGTTTACATACTACCTGGACTGTAACTGTGGGTGCCAGGGATTGCACCTGGTTCCTTCTGCATGCTAAGCAGATGCTCTGCCACTGAGCCATGCCCCCTTTGATGCTGACTCTTTTTCAGAAATTATTTATATGACCCCATATGGCAGGAAGGGGAGGATCAAATCACACTAGAGAGATCCCATGCCAGGAAAATCACCAAGGGCTGATTTCTATACCTCAAATGACTGCTATAGAAAAAGGAACAGCGCAAGAGATTGCTTTGCTGACAACCCCTCCTCCCCACGATGGTGCATTTCCCCTGTACACATCATTTTAAAAGAACAATTATCAATAATACAAGGTCAGTATTAGTAAAGCCTCATGGATGGTTTGAAAGGGGGACTAGACCAAGCCTGAACTTCCTTTAGAACTTGAAATGACCAGGGGTGACCAAACTTGCTTAACATAAGAGCCACATGGAAGAAACATCAGATGTTTGAAAGCCGCAAGACAAGGAAGGAAGGAAGGAAGGAAGGAAGGAAGGAAGGAAGGAAGGAAGGAAGGAAGGAAAGAAGGAAGGAAGGAAGGAAGGAAGGAAGGAAGGAAGGAAGGAAGGAAGGAAGGAAGGAAGGAAGGAAGGAAGGAAGGAAGGAAGGAAGGAAGGAAGGAAGGAAGGAAGGAAGGAAGGAAGGAAGGGAAAAGCAAAAAGATGGAGGGGAGAAAGGAGGGAGGGAAAGCAACTTTAAATGCATTCTCCAAGTCACTAGCTGGTTTGACTTGGAGAAGTGATTTAAAGAGACCAATGTCTTCGCCAAGTTGGCTGATGTGAGCCACACAATATGTGTGAAAGAGCCACAGTTTGGCCATCTCTGCACTAAACAAAGACCATTGCACAGTACAATTTGTACTTTGGTCACATTACGAGAAGACAAGAGTCACTGGGTAAGACGACAATGGTGAGGAAAGTTTAAGGCAGCTGGAAAAGAGGAAGACTCAGCAGGAGATGGATGGGCTCCATCTAGGAAGCCATGGCCTTCAGACCGCAAGACCTGAGCAAGGCTGTTAAGGACAGGATGTTTTGGAGACC
Source organism: Heteronotia binoei (assembly GCF_032191835.1). Classification (NCBI taxonomy): domain Eukaryota; kingdom Metazoa; phylum Chordata; class Lepidosauria; order Squamata; family Gekkonidae; genus Heteronotia; species Heteronotia binoei. Next base: position 259,675,386 of record NC_083223.1, read on the forward strand.
ATTAATTCATAGGGCTTCCATAATTTGGAAGTGACTTGATGGCACTTAACACAGAGACCATGTCATGGACTGTAGGTCTGTGAAGGTTAGGGTTGCCAGGTCTGAGTTGGAAAATCCCTGGAGGCTTTGGGGGTGGATCTGAAAGAGAGAGGAGTTTGGGAAGGGGAGGGGCCTCAGCATGGTACAGTGCCACAGAGTCCACCCTTCAAAGCAGCCATTTAAAGGTTTGGAACACTTTCCCTATGAAGAAACGTTAAAATAATAATAATAATAATAATAATAATAATAATAATAATAATAATAATAATAATAATAATAATAATAATAATAATAATAATAATAATAATAATAAATTTATTTTTATATCCCGCCCTCCCCCGCCGGAGGCTTGGGGCTCTTTAGCTTGGAGAAACGTTGACTGCGGGGTGACATGATAGAGGTTTACAAGATTATGCATGGGATGGAGAAGGTAGAGAAAGAAGTACTTTTCTCCCTTTCTCACAATACAAGAACTCGTGGGCATTCAATGAAATTGCTGAGCAGTCGGGTTAGAACGGATAAAAGGAGGTACTTCTTCACCCAAAGGGTGATTAACATGTGGAATTCACGGCCACAGGAGGTGGTGGCAGCTACAAGCATAGCCAGCTTCAAGAGAGGGTTAGTTAAAAATATGGAGCAGAGGAATCCAACATGGCTTCTCTTATGTTCTCCAAGGGAGTTGATCTCTGCCAGCTGGAGATCAGTTGTAAAAACAGATCTCCAGGCCCCACCTGGAGGCTGGCAACCCTAGAGGGCAAGATGCCTAAATGGAACCTCCAGTCAGAAGCAGTGTACCTTTGTGTAACAGCGGCTGTAGGATCAACAACACATTGTCTCCCCGGCGGCTTGAAGGCTCTGGATGGGGGAGCATTTGTGAAGACCCATTGGTTGGGCTAGCCCTGACCTTTGGTCTGATCCAATGGGAATATCCCGACCTTCTTAATATCTGCGTATTTTAAGTAGTTCCCTGCCCCCAAGGAGATAACAATCTACATTTCAACAGACATCAGGGGAAGGGCAGAGAAAGAAGCGCCGAAGGTTATTTATTCTCCCCACGGTCATTAATAGGCGCTGTCTGGCATTTACGTTTCCAGACTCCTCCGCTCCTGAAATTGCTACAATTTCCCCGTCCCAACTGCCAGCGTAGCCCATCGCCTGCTCCTTGGTATTTAAGGCTGCATCCCCCACCAGCTCCCCCGCCTCGTCGCGACTCTCTTCGCTCTTGAAATGACCTTCCCAAGTCTGGGCTCAGGAAGCTCTTGACGCAAACCCAACCTGACTTTGGAAAGTGCCAAAATAAGGCAGACAGCGCCACTTAGTGGGAGCGTGCGGCGCAGCCCCTCCAGCGGAAAGACTAACTAGCTCGCCCGGATTTTGAATTTTTTACTTCGTGTTAACGCTGTCAATCAGTAATTTGAGATCTGCCGTTTTGTCAAAGCAAGATGGGTAAGCGTTGCCGCCAAACATTAACTCCTGGTCGGAGGGGGGCCTTAGTTAAGAACATAAGCATATAAGAGAAGCCATGTTGGATCAGGCCAATGGCCCATCCAGTCCAACACTCTGTATCACACAGTGGCAGGACCGGATCTACATGGTTTTTTTTGGGGGGGGGGGCAAAATTAAAAATGACGCCCCCTTATGGGCCATTCTGTCTTATGGCCCCATAGAATACAATGGATTCCATACCCAATTTGGCGCCGCCCCCCCCCCTCTGTCAGCGCCCAGGGCAAGCACCCTCCTTTGCCCTCCCCCCCTGATCCAGCCCTGCACAGTGGCAAAAAAAACAGGCGCCATCAGGAGGTCCATCAGACACTAGAAGCCTTCACACTGTGGTCCCCCCTCAAGCATCACTGCCCCAGAGCATCACTGCCCCAGACAGAGAGTTCCAACAATATCCTGTGGCTAATAGCCACTGATGGACCTCTGCTCCAGATATTTATCTGATCTTCTCTTGAATCTGTCTATGCTTGCAGCTGCCACCACCTCTTGGCGGTTAGCAGTTCGTCAGCAGGGGAGACTCAGGGTATATCTTTTTGTATCAAATACATATGTTCACATGGTTCTAAACAGGGGTGGCCAAACTGTGGCTCAGGAGCCACATGTGGCTCTTTTGCACATATTGTGTGGCTCTCAAAGCCCCCATTGGCCCATCGGCTGGCTTGGGGAATGCATTTAAAGTTAAAGTTGCTTTTTTTCCCACTTCTCCCCCCCCCCATCGATTTGCTTTCCTTCCTTGTGGCTCTCAAACGTCTGACATTCATCTCTTGCAGCTCTCAAACATCTGATGTTTATTCTATGTGGCTCTTACATTAAGCAAGTCTGGCCACCCCTAAAGTCTGATGCTGCAGGCAATCAGATGATCTGCACTAATCCTGCAATCACAAAATTGCATTCTAAGGAACAAACAGTTGCCAACGTGGATGCAGTTAGTTCCACCCAGAAACACCAATGAGAGGACTGCAGGATTTGCCTCACCACTTAAAGCATGGAAGATGGCTAATAGAACACGGACAGGCTTGGGCAACTGTGCAAACCTGTCGTTTAAATGGGGCAAAATAACAGGGGAGCACCCGAATGCGATTGTGGTACAGCCCCCCAAACTGTTTTCCATCTGTCACAGGAATGTGAGTGTCGGGCTTTCCCGGAAGATGTGACAAGTGACAGAGCTTCGGAACTCTCCCCAGCTGTCACTGAGCAGACAGACAATTTAGATCAGGGATCCCCAACCCCCAGGCCGTGGACCAGTACCAGTCTGTGGCCTGTTAGCAACTGGGCCGTGAGTTGTATAATTATTTCATTATATATTACAATATAGTAATAATAATAACAATAATAATGATACATTGGATTTATATCCTGCCCTGCACTCTGAATTTCAGAGTCTCAGAGCAGCTCACACTCTCTTTTACCTTCCTCTCCCACAACAAACACCCTGTGAGGTGGATGGGACTGAGAGAGCTCTCCCAGAAGCTGCCCTTTCAAGGACAGTTCTGTGAGAGCTATGGCTGACCCAAGGCCATTCCAGCAGCTGCAAGTGGAGGAGAGGGGAATCAAAGCCAGTTCTCCCAGATAAGAGTCTGCACACTTAACCGCCACACCAAACTAATAGAAATAAAGTGCACATTTGTATCGTCCCAAAACAATCACCGACCTCCAACCCCAGTCCATGGAAAAAATTTCTTCCACAAAAAAACCAGTCCCTGGTGCCAAAAAGGTTGGGGACTGCTGATTTAGATAGGAGTATTGAGAAGGATTGCCCAGTCGGCCTGCATACCCTTTGTATCAGCTTGGTTCCGTATTTTATATTAATGTATGCTTCCTGAGTGTAACTTTGCCGTATGATAGATAAATAAATTCGGGAATAAACGTCTGGATATGATTTGTTGGAGATGCTGAGCACCTGTCTCGTTTGCTAAGCTCTCCCTGCTTGGAAGTAGTTATATCCCAGTTTTTCTCCCAGAACTGAGGCTGGGGGCCAAGGTGGGTAATGGGGGGGTGGGGGGGGGGAAGAACCAGAAAATATTAAGGTGTTTTTTTTTTTTTTTTTTTTTTTTTTGCAATAGGCAGAAATCTGAAATTGGTGCGCTTATAGTCCGAGACTAAACCTGATTACTAAAGAAGTGTGGCTGTGAAACACTTTCGACTTTATTGTTTATAAATCGGCCCGGTATATCGGGATGAGAAACGTGCGGGTAACAGTGGGACGAGAAAAACTACAACTCCCAGAAGCTCTTGTGGTATAGCATGATCACAGTAGCGATTCAGATTTTGTTTGCTCTCCGGCCCATGGAGACAGGAGGATCGAGTGTTGGGGGGCCTTCGCCAAGCCCTTCCAAGAGACACGGGAAACAAACAAGCCGGAGGAGGTGCAGAGATCAGGTCAGAGACCTTCTCAACAAAGCTTCGAGTTTGCAGGGGGGTCCCACTCCCTAGCCATTTGGGACACAACTGTTCTCTTCCGCCGAAAACTGCCTGATTGACAGCTTCTTGCTGCTTTAAGTGTGTCTTACAGGAGAGAGTTGTCCTGTGTGCAACTTCTTCAGTGTCTCTACCCGCACCGGATGAAATGGCCTCTTATGTGCATCCCCCCCCCCCAATGAGCTCACCCCACCCCCCCGCACTGCTTGCAAATCTCCAGGAGTTTCCAAGCTGGAGTTATCAACCCAAGGGGGAGGTATTTGTGAGTTTCCTGCACTGTGCAGGGAGTTGGACTAGATGACCCTGAAGATCCCTTCCAACTCTATGATTCTATGAACCCTATCTCCACACTACAAGTGGAGGGGGTAGGCTGAACTTTAGAATGGCCATAAAGCCACCTAGTGAATTCAAGATGGAGGTAGAATTCAAACAAGGACTTCATGTTTTCTAATCAGTTTGGATTGCAAAGAAGAGATTGGGGGGTGGGGGAGGGCATCAGCGGATATGATGTGCCACAAAGGCTTCTGGGAAATATATCTTCTCCTTGCTCTGCCCAGTCTCTTAGTTGGTTCTCCGCAACAGACCGTCAGCAGTGGTAGAGAAGAGAGAATTCCCACAGATACTGTGTTTCTCACTTTTGTCTGACAAGCTGCCATCCCTCACATTTTCCCCTGTACACAAGGATCACAGTCCCAGAGCCCTTCCTTCCTCCTCTGCAGTCTACCCCCTTACCAGCTGTATCTTTCCAAACTTCGTTACAGGATCCAGATGTTCGCCTCTCAAAAGCCCTCTCTTATGCCTTGCGCCATGGTGCAGACAAGCTGGGGTTACAGATGGGGCCTGGTGAGTGTTTCTGCTCTGTCTCTTCCCCGTGCTGCATGGAAGAACTTTACCGGTTGCATTTTTGCCTGGTTTGGGAGGCACAGAGCCCCAGCCGGAAACAAAAATTGTCACTTGGTCTTAATTTCCACATCCATATCCTGTTGCGTTGGTTACTGGAGGTCCTACCCTGTAGAGTGCATTGACTTTTACGCTGTATCGGTGAGAAAAGCAGATTATAAATAATGCGTGTGTAAAATACAGTCAGGTCACAGCTGACATGGCAACCCCATAGGATTTTCAAGGCAACAGGCAAACAGAGGAAGTTTTCCACTGCACTCTGCCCTTCCTTTGCGATCTCCCATCCAAGTAGTAACCAACGCTGACCATGCTTAGCTCCCAAGATCTGATTTGGGCCATTCAGGTCAGCGCAGTCTTCCATCGAGGTACTAACCAGAGTCCACACTGCATAGCTTCTGCGATCTGCGCTTTCCAAGTCAGAACATAAACAATGAAAATAAATAAATAAACAAACCTGGACATGTGGTATCTTTTTTTGCCCTTCGCTTTCAGACCCAACTTGGTGGGAATGCGGATTCTAAATCAAACTCAGTCCAAGCCTCTTCCCCAAAGAAAGGCCTTTTCCTTGGTAAACCTATGCATGGTCCATCATGGATGTAGCATGCACAGAGAGCAGGGACATTCTGAAAGGATAACTATGGAACATGCTGGAAGGTAGAAGGGATGGATCTGACTGTGGCTATTAGCCATGGTGACAAAAGGGAACCTCCACATTCAGAGGCAGTCGGCCTTGGCATATCAGTGCTAGAGGAGGGCAGCATCAGGAGAAGGCCTGGGTAATGGTTTAGTCGGGCTTTTGTTTGCACAGTTATAGTGGCAGGGGATGGCCAAATGATGTCTCCCTGCCTTTTTTTTTTTTAACCACAGATGGTTTTGTGGACGTAGCAGAGATCCTCCGTTTGCCCCAGTTTAAGGCTTGGTGCCTGGACGATGTGCAGCGCATTGTGGAGACAAACGACAAGCAACGTTTCGCTGTGCGGCCACACCCTTCCGATGGACGACCCCAGATCCGTGCCAATCAAGGGCACTCGCTGAAGGTGGGGGAATGTGGGAGCACAGAGCGTGCATCAGGCTGTGTGTATATCTTCGGTTCTGTTTTTAGACTTTAGTTTGGTTTTACAACCCAAATTCTTATTGCGTTTTTCATTGACTGTCCCATCTTGTTGATTGTGTTGAGTCATCCTGTAATCTGCCTTGAGTCCAAGTGAGAAAGGCAGACTATAAATAACAAGTAAAATAGATAAATATAATTATTCCACAGGGCAAAGCACAGAAGGATATGCTACCAGCAGCAGTTCCCAGTCATAGAATCAGAGTTGGAAGGGACCCTTCAGAGTCATCTAGTCCATCCCTGCACAGTACAGGAAATTCACAACTGCCTCCCCCCTGCATGCACACCCAGTGACCCATGCTCTGCGCCCAGAAGATGACAGAGAACCTCCATGATCCCTTGTCAAACTGGTCTGGAAAAAAACTGCTGCCTGAGACCAAAATGACTATCAGCATTTCCCTGGGAGTCTTAGAAGGGGCCACAAGAACTACGCCCTGATGCAACTCTTTCTGTCCTCCTTTTCATGATCTGCCAAAGTTCATTGAGTCCTTTTGAGCCTGGGGGTACCTTTGGAATTCTGACATAGGCGGTAGGCACAATCATAAAATGGCTGCCGCAGGAGGCAGACACACAGAGAGAAAGTGCAGGGAAGACTGGGAGAGAGGAGTGAGAGACAGAATAAAACCCGCAATGTGGTGGCAGTGTAACAGAGGCTGAGCTGAACCGGTGATTGATAACTTCCGGTTTTGAATAACCTTAGTCTTCAGTTAGCATTAATCCCAGAGCAATATCCCTGCACCTGAAAAAATTCCTGAAGGAGAATAAATTTCAGTTTTCGGGACACTTCCAGCCTTCCATTGGACCAGAATAACCACAGCTCAGCCTCTGTTACATTGCTGAAGTCTGGAGGGGCAAGAGCAGAACACTGGAACCTAGCCATACACTGGACTACTTGAACTTTTATTTGTTAGAACAACTTATGAATGCATTGTGTTATTGGATCTTTGGAATTTTGAAATACAGAAGAAGTTTGTTATTGTGGGATTGTGAATGTTATTGTGAATGCTAATCTTGAGATATAATATGATGCTGTACTGTGTGAATTTTATAATAGACTGAAATAGTTTATGTATATTGTCACCCTGGGACATTCTTTCTTTGGTTTACTGTCAACATACTCCAGGTCTCCGCTGCATTGTTAAAGTCTTTTGAGATAGTGCCTACAGATGTCACAGGAAACACCATCTCCTTTCCCCTTCATTGCAAAAAAAAAAAAGAGGGGGGGAAGGCCTCCTTTGATATAATGCCCGCACATATCACAGAAGGTACTATCTCACAAGAGGCATTCCTTTCCCTGAAATTGCTGAGCAGTCAGGTTAGAATGGAGAAAAGGAAGTCCTTCACCCAAAGGGTGATTAACACATGGAATTAACTGCCACAGGAAGTGGCAGCTACAAGCACAGACAGCTTCAAGAGGGGATTGGATCAACATATGGAGCAGAGGCCCATCAGTGGCTATTAGCCACAGCGTCTTGTTGGAACTCTCTGTCTGGGGCAGTGATGCTCTGTATTCTTGGTACTTGAGGGGGCACAATGGGAGAGCTTCTAGTGTTCTGGCCCCACCGATGGAGCACCTGATGGCACCTCTTTATCTATTTTTTTGTTAGGCTACTGTGTGACACAGAGTGTTGGACTGGCTGGGCCACTGGCCTGATCCAACATGGCTTCTCTTATGTTCTTATGTTCTGCATAAGAAAGAGGATAGAAATAGCTCTAAATATGGACCTGCTCCCAGTTGTTTTTGTAATGAGTGTATTAAATATAGTCAGGGGTGGAATTCTAGCTGGAACTCCTTTGCATATTAGGCCACATACCCCTGATGTAGCCAATCCTCCAAAAGCTTACAAAAAAGAGCCTTGTAAGCTCTTGGAGGATTGGCTACAGCAGGGGTATGTGGCCTAATATGCAAAGGAGCTCCTGCTAGAATTCCGCCCCTGAATATAGTACATACATTTATATTCATATGTACACACACACATTTAAATCCACTGCCCAGTTAGTTGCTGTTCTTTAGCCTTTTTTAAACATCTCAGAAGTCACAGGGCATAAAGTAAAATGGAGGCTACAGAAAGGGGGAGTAGCAAATGCACAGGTGGGGTAGGGGAAGTAGGAGTCAGGTGGTCATTTGCAGTGGATCTGACCGTGATTCCTCGTTGCAGGTATCAGAGTTGGAACTGATTCCTTTGCTGGACCTCACAGACTTCCCAGAGACAGTGGCCCATGGCACGTATCTGCACCACTGGCCAGCAATAAGGAGTAAGGGCTTGTCCCGGATGGGGAGAACGCACATCCACTTGGCGCCAGGATTGCCAGGGGACAAGGCTGTCCTCAGCGGTGAGTCTTCCTTTCTCCTCATGCCCTGACCTGGATGGCCTAGCATAGCCTAATCTCATCAGATCTTGAAAGCTAAGCAGGGTTGGCCCTGGTTAACACTTGGATGGGAGACCACTGAGGGAGTCCAGGGTTGCTATGCAGATGAGCAACGGCAAATCACCTCTGTTCGTCTCTTGCCTTGAAAACCCTACAGAAGAAGGGTTCGTCTCTTGCCTTGAAAACCCTACAGACCATAGATTTATACCCCGCCCTTCTCTCTGAATCAGAGTCTCAGAACAGTTTACAATCTCCTTTATCTTCTTCCCCCACAACAGACACCCTGTGAGGTAGGTGGGGCTGAGAGAGCTCTCACGGAAGCTGCCCTTTCAAGGACAACTCTGCGAGAGCTATGGCTGACCCAAGGCCATTCCAGCAGCTACAATTGGAGGAGTGGGGAATCAAACCTGGTTCTCCTGGATAAGAGTCCGCACACTTAACCACTACATCAAACAGAGTTGTCTTAAGTTGACTGCAACTAGATGGCACTTTCCACCACCATGATGGGGAAACCAGTAGCCCTGTAATGGTCAACTGAGAACAACACACAAGTCCAAGGTGGGAACCCAGCCCTGTCCGGCGTAATTGCCTCAGCATCCCTGAAGGAATGCCTCTTTCCCTGTCAACCTCAATGCCAGGTGACATCAACCCATAAGGGAGTCTGTCTTAAAAACACTTTCTCCTCTCAAGAGTATCTACTGAAGTACAAAAGACGCCATTTTGACATGGCTGCCACTTCTTGTTTTTGGAATGTTCTTCTGAAGAGAGTTAGGGAAGCTTCTTTTTCCCCTTCAGCTTGGGAAGGGCTGTGGACTATTTTTGTTCAGTGTAGTCTCTCAGGCTCATTCTTGGATACACAGGATGTGGGGTCATTTCCCAGTATGTGTGAACCTGGCTTGAAGTGGTGGAAACAGGCTGTACCATTTCAGACTGGTGGGTGGGGACTGAGGAGTCACAGTTTTAATACTTCCTTGTGTAAAAAATCCCAGCAGAGGTGGGGGGGGGGAGGATGTCTGGGTTCAAGTCTTGCTCTTGGCATTCCATGTTAGTTTTCCACTTATGGAGTATTAGTGGAGGAGAACTTTGGGGGGAAAGTAATCCCACCCTTGCAGTTTGAGTTGGCATACTCCATTCCCTATCACAGCAGCACCCTGATGGCTCATTCCACTGAATGGGGTGAGGAGAGGCCTTTTCCTTCCTGCCCCTCTTATTTTTGTCCTCAACAAAATGGGAGCTACATCTGACAGCCTGTTATTTGGGGTTTTTTTGCAGGAATAAGAAACAACTGTGAGGTGGCCATAATCATTGATGTAGCCAAAGCTCTGGCAGGTGAGTGAGGAGGTGGCAGAGAATCCTGCCCCCCCCGCCCCCCAGGTCCAAGGAGAAATGGGGTAGGCAGCTGGAGGCCAAAATGTGTGAGCTGGAGGCCAAAAATCTGTGAGCTAGCTTGCACTAACTCAGCTTAGAGGGAACACTGCTCATGTGTTCAAGCTAGCCTGGAACCATGACTCGTACAGAGATGCAACAGATAGCGTCCTCTAAGAGGTCCATGCTGCATTCTATTGGGGAATGGGGAATAGAACACAAGTATCCTGGATCCCAGGAATGCCTCTTCAAGGTCAAACTTGGGTTGAAAATAAGAGGATGTGAAATTCAGGGTTCCTGTTGCACCACTTTCTGAGTCCAGGAAGGGCAGTTCTGTATGTAAACGCCAAAGGTCTCGTTTCTTCTCCTGCAGACGGAATCACTTTTTACCGCTCAGCCAACAATGTCATCCTCACACCCGGTGATGCCAATGGGCTGCTGGCCCCCTGCTACTTCCGGGAAGCACTGCAGCTCCGGCCCATTCGTAAGTTTCCAGGTGGCTTCTCTTGCTTGTGCTGCTTCAGGATCTAATAAATTTGGAGGGAGGGTGGATTTCACAGAGAGCCCAAAAGGGACACGCCTGAGGCTGCTATGAGTCAGTGCTACAGAATCAGAATTGCTGTGACTCTCTGTTACCTGGGCTGCCTTTCACCAGAATCAGAGATGAAGCCCAAATCCTTTTCCCCTCTCCCCGCCAGTGTCCATCCTCTGACACTGCAAACCTCCACAGCTCTTGCCAAAACCTGCCCAGAAGCCTTTGAAATTGCAGTCCCTTGGAGACTTGGCAATTGTCTAGAGCGCTGGCCTTCTGGGAGTGACAAATTGGGCGCCCCCCCACATGACTCAGTGACATTATCAATGTGGAGAGGGTGCCAGAAGTTAGCCTTGCCTAGGGTGCCGGACAATCTAGGGCAGGGGTGTCAAATATGTGGCCTGGGGGCTGAATCAGGCCCTTGGAGAGCTCCTATCAGGCCCCCAAGCAAATGGCTGTCATCTGCTTCCTTCTCCCTCTCTCTTGCTTCCTTCTGCATCACAGCTTGCTTTGCAAGGCTCGCTCAGTCGCACAGCAGAGCTACTGAACCAAGCCTCTCTTCCTTCTATTGGTTGAAGATCCTCCCCCTTCTGGTCTCCTGGGGAAAGAAGGAAACAGCCAGAGCTTCCTTTGCCCAGTTCCCTGGATCACACAGGAAAGATACAAAGAAAGCACCATTAAGACCAACAAGTGCTAATGTTTTAAGCATATTTTATTTTAAGTTTAAAAACAATCTTTAATTGTGTTTGTGTCCTTTATAAAGTTTATATCCCTGCCACCTGGCCTTACATTTCATGACACACATGGCCCAGCTGACAAGGTCTCATTTATGTCAGATCCGGCCCTCATAACAAACAAGTTGGACACCCCTGCTCTAGGGCCGGCCCTGGATTGTAACAGGAGTTGGGGCTACGTTCAGGAGCACTTTTAGTTCAAGGATATGCCACCCTCCCACCATCAAAAACCAAGAGTGGGGCAGGGTCACTCTTTCCTATCACTTTATAATTCATAATCTAACAGATCGTGTTGCTGTTGAAGTCCGACGTCTCAAGCAACAACCAATCTGGCTTCTAGGCTATTTTTAAAAACATAGAACAGAAAGCCTGTTTCGGGGATTATCAGTTGCTATAAATCCCCTGACGCGGATGTCCCAGGCTAGCCTGATCTCATCAGACCTCAGAAGCTCAGCAGTGTTGGCCGTGGTCAGTATTTGGATGGGAGACCACCAAGGAAGCCCAGCATTCCTGTGTAGAGGAAGGCAGTTCACCACCTCTGAAAATCTCTTGCCTTGAAAACCCTACGGAGTCACCATAAGTCAGTTATGACTCGATGGTCCTTTCCACGAAAAGAGCATGTGGAGCAGAAGGCATGGGAATGGCCACTGAGGCAGCACAGTGGGACTGGCGCTGTTCCTCTAGAGCAGGGGTGGCCAAACCTGCTTCAAGTAAGGGCCACATAGAATGTTTGAGAGCTGCAAAACATGAACATCAGATGTTTGAAGGAAGAAAGCAAGAAAGGAAGGAAACAGATGGGGAGGGACAAAGAGATGGAAAGAATGCAACTTTAAATGCATTCTCCAAGCCACCGGCTGGCTTGACTTGGAGAAGTGATTTAAAGAGACAAATGCATTCTCCAAGCTGACTGATTATGTTATTTATATTGGTGTAGTTCCCGTTCCCCCTTGGTTTTTGTCACACGTGTTCGTTTTGAACATTGTAAGAGATTTGGGGGGGGGGGGGGAGGGTTTGAGACCATTGTGTAACACCTAACTTCTCACCCTTTGCTTTCTTCCCCTGTAGGATGCCAGCTTTCTCTTGAGTAACCCATCACCACACTAGGATTGTCCTCTTCTACCTCATCTCCTCTCCTCCATGAGATTATTTATTACTTAAACATCACTATTTAAATCTAGTATGTCCACTTCGTCTTTCTGAGTAAAGCTCCTGCCTCCCAGTCTGGGCTGGAGAACCTCTAAGCTTTTGCCTGTCGCCTTTTGTCAACTGACGGCAGATTTGTGCAAGCCATGAGATAAAGGACCAGCAACTACAGGGAAGAAGACTACGACGACTGCAGATTTATACCCTGCCCTTCTCTCTGAATCAGAGACTCAGAGTGGCTTACAATCTCCTATATCTTTCCCCCCCACAACAGACACCCTGTGAGGCGGGTGGGGCTGAGAGGGTCTCACAGCAGCTGCCCTTTCAAGGACAACTCCTGATAGCTATGGCTGACCCAAGGCCATTCCAGCAGCTGCAAGTGAAGGAGTGGGGAATCAAACCCGGTGCTCCCAGATAAGATACATAACCACTACACCCCTGATGCCAAGCCAGCAGGAACTGCGTTCCTGTGCGTTCCTGCTCAAAAAAAAGCCCTGATTCCCCAGGGGAATACCCTGTCACGGCTAGCCTGATCTCATCAGATATCAGAAGCTAAGCGGGATTATCCCTGGCTGGTATTTGGATAGGAGACCTCCAAGGAATACCAGAGCGTGTGACGTAGAGGCAGGCAATGGCAAACCACCTCTGGACATCTCTTGTCTTGAAAACTCTACAGGTTTGCCATAATTCAGCTGTGACTTGATGGCACTTTCCACCATCACAGGGAACAATCAGCAAGAGGAAGACTTGTTTTTAGAAAATGGCAGGGTCAGGTGGAACTTCTACCCAGCAAGGCTTCTGATTGGCTCTGCAGATTTTTTAAAAAAACATTGCTTTAGCAGCAGCTGCCATTGCAACAGAAGGATTTTAGATGTGTTAACTGAAGGTAACTTGTGGCAACCATTTTGTGGCTGGCTTTGTCTCTTGAAGCAGCCATTTTGTGGTTCTGTCCACCATGCTGTGTAAATCCCAAAGGTGCCCATAAGATCAAAGAGGTTATGGGCCACTCTAGGCTTTTGTGCCACATTTATAGATTTGCTGGAGACTCCTAATTGGCCAGAGTGGAAAACAGAACATAAGAGAAGCCATGTTGGATCAGGCCAATGGCCCTTCCAGTACAACACTCTGTCACGCAGTGGCCAAAAAACCAGGTGTCATCAGGAAGTCCACCGGTGGGGTCAGGACACCAGAAGCCCTCCCACTGTTGCCCCCCCCCCTTCCACAAGCACCAAGAAATGCTGGAATGTGGACTTTTTGTCCAGTCAGAAGCAGTTCTTAGAAATAAGCACTTCATCTGCTCTAGAAAAAAAACAGTCTCTGGAAAATGAGGAACAGAACCATACCAAAGAAGAGGAAGGGGGATCAAGGCTGCTCTGAAATTTTATGCTGAAAGTGTAAGTCACAGCACAAAGGAAAAGAAAAAGACATTGATGCATTACTGAGAATCAGGAAGGACATTTTTATTTATAGCTCTTCAGGGCAAATAAGAAAACAAAAAGCAAAATCCAGTCAAGGGGCCTTCAGTAAAACAGACTTAAAATTCAATACTGTTAAAATAAGATCGGCAGCCCCCCCCCCCACCTCCATCAATTCTTTTCTTACTTAGCCCAAATTCCCTATTTTCCTACAACCAAAGTACACAAGACCCCTGGGGGTCAAATCTCCTAGTGCTGCCGAGGAGCCCAAGAGGAGGGTCAGCTGCCCTGAGCCTCCTTCGGTGGGGAGGGCAGGATATCGATCCAATGAATCAAATCAATCAAATCAGCTCTCCTTCTCCCATGCTATTTTCCCCACACACACACACACCTGCTTCTAGCCCTAACATGGTGGGATGGGGAAGAGAGACATTCTCCCAGTACTTTTTTGTTTTGTTCTGTTTTCCTTAACAGGGCATACTTTGTGATTGTGTCTGTTTGGGAAACAGCACTTGGAATTTGGAGGGGGGGGGGTGAGATTACAGTTGCCAACTCTGAGTTAGGAAATTCCTGGATATTTGGGGGTGAAGCCTGGGGGGGAACTCAGCTGGGACATGGGTCCATAGAGACCAGCCTCTGAAGCACCATTTCTTCCAGGGGAACCGACTTCTGTAGTCTGGAGATTGGTTGTAATTCAGGGAGAACACCTGGCCTCACCTGGGGATTGGCAACCCTGGGGGAGAGCTACTTTTTCCTGCCATCCCAGGAACTGCACAGAGATGCTTTCAGAAACTAATGAAGGGTGGAAATCAGATCCCTGGCCTCCCACATCAGTTGTAGCTTGGTTTTTCAAGTCCTTAGGGGGACACATCAGGTTCCCATCAGCACTAGCCCGACAACTGCTAGAGGAGGCAGACCTGCCCGTATGATGCCAGGGGTGAAGGTTAGGCTGGGTGGGGCCAGGTCAGAGGGCTTCGTGGCCCCCCGTCAGCTTGTGGAAGAGGTCTTCTTTCAGCTCCTGGCCACTGTCAGCGGTGCGGGTTGACAGGAAGATGTAGCCACCAATATATTCGTGCACCGTCTTGCAGCTGGCAGAGATGCAGCTGAAAGCCACGTTGATGTGCTCGTCGAACTCAATGGCTACCTAGGGAAGGAAGGCAAGCACAAGGTGATAATGGGGTTGGAACATCTTCCCTAGAAGGTTGAAGGGATTCATCTGTTGTTTTCATAGTGGTGCTAGTCAGAGACGGGTGCCCAACCTTTTGGGGCCTTTAGAATTCTGACACAGGACGGTGGGCGCAGCAGCAAAATGGCTGCCACAAAATGGCTGCTGCAGGAGGCGGAGCCAGCCACAAAACAATTGCCACAGCTTAATTTGATCCTTGGACTGTGGTAACAGCTGCTGCCAAAGGAACATTTTAAAAAACCAGCACAGCCAATCAAATCTCCAATGGCCAATAAGAAACTGCTGGGCAAAATCCTGACCCCCACCCACTTCCTAAAAACACTTAGAGGGTGCCCAAAAAGATGTTGGCTGGCACCATGGCAACCACAGGCACCATGTTGGGGACCCCTGCCCCCGAACATGGCTCAAACACCACCATTATATTTCATGTGCATGCACACATCTTCAGATACATTGAAATGGTGGAAGTTACCAGTCCATAGGTAGAGGGTGTGTAATACCTTAGCATACAGAATAATGAGGATGTTTAACAGATTCAAGGACGAAACAGGAATAAGAAGCTTAGTTTATATGGCTACCATTTGGCTGAATTTAATTTGGGACGGGGCGGGGGGAGAGGACATAGTGAAGGAAATACGTAAAGAAAGCACTGCACTGGTTACCTATTGCATACTGGATTCGTTTCAAGGTGCTGGTTCCTACCTTTAAAACCCTATATTGGGGTGGCCAACGGTAGCTCTCGTTTTTTTTTGCCTACAACTCCCATCAGCCCCAGCCATTGGCCATGCTGGCCGGGGCTGATGGGAGTTGTAGGCAAAAACATCTGGAGAGCTACCGTTGGCCACCCTTACCCTATATGGCCAGGGACCCGCATACCTACGGGACCGCCTTTCCCTACATAGTCCCCGGAGAATACTACGGTCAGGGTCTCAACATCTTCTTTCAATCCCTGGCCCTAGAGAGGCCAGGTTGGCTACAACCAGAGAAAGGACCTTCTCAGTTACAGCTCTGCACTAGTGGAATGAGCTCTCCGAGGACATTAGGGCCCTGCAGGATCTTCTACAATTCCAAAAGGGCCTGTAAGACCGAACTCTTCCACCAAGCCTTTGATTGTTAAATCAGAGATCACAGCCTGGACTGTACCGGACGAGTCACTGGAGCCAGGACCTTCCATTTTTTCTGGAGGACTTGTTAAAGATAAAAACGCTGGCTGCATTTTGCCATCTTGGATATAGCACCTGATAATGTTTTCAATGTAACAGATATTTTAATGGTTTTATTGTTTTAATTTATGCCAGTTGGCCCTGTAAGCTTTGCTCTGAGCCCGGGCAGGATTAAATAAGTTAAATGAAATAAATAAATACAGGGCTTTAAAAAAAAAAAAAAACAGTTCCAGCCGGCTTGGCATCAGGGTGTGTGGCCTGATATGCAAATGAGGCTCTGCTGGGCTTTATCTACCAAAAAAAAGAGCCTTGTGTGAAACAAAGGTGATGTCAGGGGGCATTGCCTAAAATGCAAATTAGTTCCTGAATAAATATGTCAAAATTGGAAACTGATGGGCAAATGTATCCTTAATCATGGCATGCTGAAGATCATTAACTGAGACCCTGTCATCATGCTCCATCTGTCTCCTCTCAAGCAGGGAGGCGGCTTTATGGCCTCTTCTTTGAAGTGGTGGAATGAGCTCCCCGAGGCCACTGTGTGGCACAGAGTGTTGGATTGGATGGGCCATTGGCCTGATCCAACATGGCTTCTCTTATGTTCTTAAGTGGGGTGGTTGGCTGTGTATCTCCCTGTCCCCAGACCAGAGTCTACTATTCCGAATTACGTTATGCTTTATTTTATTTATTTAGTAGGCTTATATTCCGCCTTTTCCCGTAAACGGGCTCAAGGCGGATCACAATGTTCTACCATTCACAATGCTACATTACAACAGGGGTGGCCAAACTGCGGCTCGGGAGTCACATGTGGCTCTTTCACACAGACTGTGTAGCTCTCAAAGCTTCCACCACCCTGTTGGCTGACTTGGAGAAGGCATTTATCTCTTTAAACCACTTCTCCAAGCCAAGCCAGCTAGAGGCTTGGAGAGCGTATTTAAAGTTGCTTTCTTTCCACCTCTCCCTCCGTCCTCCCTCCACCCACCAATTTGTCTGCCTGCCTTCCTGTCTTGCAGCTCTCAAACATCTAATGTTCATGCCTTGCAACTCTTAAACATCTGACATTTATTCTATGTGGGTTTTATGTTAAGCAAGTTTGGCCACCCCTGCATTACAATCTACAATTCTAATCTATTATTCCAAATAAGAAATGAAATAAGAGGACATATGGCCCTCTTCTGCACATGCTAACCTCATTCATATTTGTGAGTTTCCTGCATTATGCTGGGGTTTGGACTAGATTAACCTGGAGGTCCCTTCCAACTCTATGATTCTATGATTCAACCCTTATATTTATATTCTTTACCAATACCCCAATAGGGCTATATTTCCTCTTTATTTTGTTCAGAAGTTAAGCAGGGTTATCCCTGGCTGGTATTTGGATGGGCCCTCTGCCTATATGTATTTGGATTTGTATAAGCCCTATATGTATTTGGATGGAGCCTCTGCCTATATGTATGGACTGGTAATTTCCATTTCATTGTAGCTGAAGAAGTGTGCATGCACACAAAAGGTTGTACCTTGAATAGAAAGTTGTTGGTCTTAAAAGGTCCCACTGGACTCAAACTTTAGTTTTAACACAAGTCAGACACAAAAGCGAAATATATTCTCCATTAATAGGAGCGTTCTCATTTCAGAGTTATAGATCCAAGAGAATGTTTTTTTTTCCCTAGGAACAAAAGCATAATTGATAGAGGTTTATTGCTGGCAGCTAAAACAGAAACGATCCATTACCTCGACTCCTAAAGGAACAGCTTAGAAATTGCACACATGAATAAACTCATAGATGCAATTCATTATAGAAAAGGGAATAATCTATTTCACCAAAACAGACATTATTTATTGACTACACAATGTGTAATGACTACAGTTGCAATCTTCTGTACTTATTTAATTTTCCAAAAAAAAAAAAATAACTGCGGAGAAGGGTCAAAGACCCACTTGGGTTGGGGTCCTGGGAACTCAGAACACTGGAAACCCCTCCCCAGTTTGCCGCATGGGCTGACCTGCCGGATATCCCAGTTCACATTCCACTGGCGCATGTTGCTGAATCGCCATGTCTTCACCACGTCCCCAACAGCCAGGTCGATGCGGATCAAGCGGTTATTGGCAATGCCCAGGATTTCATCCTTCCGGCTGCCCTTGAACCTGCAGAAAGAAAGTAAGCATGATGTGGACTGAGGATAGACTGGGCCATCAATTTCCTTGAAAAATTTCCAAGGACAGTGAAACTGCATGGGCAGCAAAAGCTGATCTCAGTCTATGGAGCTGCAGGGTCTAATTGGCCTGGAACTAGTCAGTGGCAACCTCATAGGGTTGCCAAGTCCAATTCAAGAAATATCTAGGGACTTGGGGTTGGAGCCAGGAGACATTGGGGGTGGAGCCAGGAGCAAGGTTGTGACAAGCATGATTGAACTCCAAAGGGAGTTCTGGCCATTGCATTTAAAGGGACCGCACACCTTTTAAATGCCTTCCCACCATTGGAAATTATGACAGATAGGAGCACCTTCTTTTGGGGCTCATAGAATTGGCCCTCCTGGTCCAATCCTTTTGAAACATGGAGAGTATCTTGGAGGGAGACACCAGATGCTATGCTGTAAATTTGGTGCCTCTAGCCCAAAAGGCAGCCCCCTCAGAGCCCCAGATACCCGCAGATCAATTCTCCATTATACCCTATAGGAATCGGTTTCCATAAAGAATAATGGAGTGCCCAGCAGACATTTCCGCCCCCCCCCCCCCCAGCTTTCTGATGACCCTGAAGCAGAGTGAGGGCCTACAAACCAGGGGATCCCCTGCCCCCACCTGGGGATTGGCAACCTTACAACCTCAACAGGTGTCAACTTGCTTCTTGCCTGTTCCTGTGCCAGGTAGCATAGGAACAGGTAACAGGTGAACACACACCTGTCAATGTTGCAAGGCCAGAACAAGTGATCCCTGGAGTGCAGCTGGCAGTGCAAGGGTCTCAGCTCAGCTTGTTTCTGGGCTGGTTTTGTACCCCACTCCTCCCCATATGTGGATGTTATAAAAAGGCTGCATCATAAACTTCAGCAAATGACAACATGAACTGCATTGATTATTGGGAAAAGGCAAGACTGAGAAAAGTGCAGTTTAGACAGAATATCCCGCTGTGTTTTTGTTGTCTTCCCCAGAGGGATTTATTTATCAGTAACCATGCCCAAATTGCATTGCCTTCTAATATTAACACACGTACAACAGCCGCGCCTGTGATCACAGCTCTGAGTATTTTATATTAGAAGGAGATGCAATTTGATGCCGAATGAAACTGCTGAATAAATTCCCTTGATGAAAACCGCCCAAACGTGTCAGGAATTACTCATTCAATAACAATTGCAGTTTTTGACCTTGGCTTTTGGATTCTTTTTTGTAGCCACGGCTTTGACAGCTTGCAGGGGCCTCCTTCAGAGATATCTCATACCCTTTTCTGCACATTTCTAGTTTTCATCAACAAAATTGCAGGGTCTTTTACTTGTAGTGATACAGGAAAGGAAAGGTCCCCTGTGCAAGCACCAGTCGTTTCCGATTCTGGTGACGTTGCTTTCACAACGTTTTCACGGCAGACTTTTTATGGAGTGGTTTGCCATCGCCTTCCCCAGTCATCTACACTTTCCCCCCAGCAAGCTGGGTACTCATTTTATTGACCTTGGAAGGATGGAAGGTTGAGTCAACCTCGAGCCGGCTACCTGAAAACCCAGCTTCTGCCAGGAATCGAACTCAGGTCGTGAGCAGAGCTTAGGACTGCTGTACTGCAGCTTTACCACTCTGCGCCACGGGGCTCTATAAAAATATAGTGATAGAAGGAAACAAGAAAAAGTCTAACTAGTTGCACAGTAAGAGAGAAACTCATTTTCCACCTTCTGTTGCTCTTGCCAAGGGGTGCCAAACACTGGAATTATTTACAGTGCTCAAACACCTATCAATTTTAGTAAAAATTCAATTTTGTATAATGACAAGGATAAATTAATATATATATGCACTGTAGAATGGGAGAGCGGACATAAGCGAAGCGTGGAGAGAAACAACATTTTGTGTATGTGTATGCAATACTTAGTTTGATAAAGTGAAAGCTTTTACTTACACAGGAAGAAGTGGAAGAAGTTGGGTTGCCAGCTCTGGGTTGGGAAATACCTAGAAATTTTGGGGGTGGAGCCTGGGGAAGGCAGGGTCTGGGAGGGGAGGGACCTCAGCAGGGTATCTTGCCATTGAGTCTACCCTCCAAAGCAGCCATTTTCTCCAGGGGAACTGATCTTGGTCGTCCGGTGATCAATTGTAATTGTGGGGAATTTCCAGGTGCCACCTGGAGGTTGGCTACCCTACCAAACATAAAACCTAATGGGGCTCCTGGCTGATGAAATCTTCGGTTAACCTTTTAGGTGCCACAAGACTGGGATGTCTGAGGCTATTCATTTAGGACTGAATCAAGATCAGGGGTTTCTCTCCCGCTACAAGTTAACTTATCTAGGGTGTATGATTTCTGACTAGTGGTCACCATACTTGGCTTGCCAAGTTCTGAGTCTGTATAAATATGTCATGGACTGCATCCATCTATCTGCCAGCAAAGAACAACACTTCCTGCATCTGTGCAAAGTAGGAGCCAGGCTTACAACAATTCATGCAACAATCAATCTGTTCAGCTCAGTTGAGACATAATATGAAACCATTCAAACTATGGCTAGTTTGTGAAACCAGGATTTGGTTTACAGATGATAATTCAGATCCTGGTTTGCCTCAACAAATGTTGAATTCATCACCTTTGATCTGGCAAGTGGCTCTGTAGCTGGGAGTGAAAGATGCTGGGACCAGGCAGCAAGGCAGAATTAAGCCAGGTCTGCATTTGTATGTCCAATGAAACCACAGTTAAGATGAATAGTGATTAAGAAGCCACCTTCAGGTTGTGGGTTCAGATCCCAGCTTTATAGATCTCGACTTATTGTCGGCTTTTTTTGAGCAGGAACGCACAGGAACACAGTTCCGACTGGCATGGTGTCAGGAGGTGTGGCCTAATATGCAGATGAGTTTCTGCTGGGCTTTTTCTACAAAAAAGCCCTGTGTGAAACAATGGTGATGTCAGGGTGTGTGGCTTAATATGCAAATGAATTTCTGCTGGGCTTTTTCTACCAAAAATGCCCTGACTATAGTTAGTGGAGCGGCCCACATTCTGACAAGCACAGTTACCATAGTTAATCTGATTAAAACCTAAATTATATATTATGTCTGAACCGAGCTTTCTTCCTGGTTTTAGCAAAATGTACAGAAAAACGGCTCTAGAACTTTTTTCCTGTTAGGAGATTGTCACCTGCACAGTAGTAAACAACATGGCTTTAAAAAAAAAAAAAAAAAGCAGGAATGCACAGAAATGCAGTTTCGGCTGGCTTGGCATCAGGGGTGTGGCCTAACATGCAAATGAGTTCCTGTTGGGCTTTCTTCTACAAAAAAAGCCCTGTGTGAAACAATGGTGATGTCAGGGGTGTGTGACCTAATATGCAAATGAGTTCCTGTTGGGCTTTTTCCTGCAAAAATAGCCCTGGTAAACAATGTCCCTAAAAGACAACCGGTTCCCACTTAACAGTTTGCTTTGCCCAGATAGAAAACAAACTCAGACATCTGTACATTTTGTCATTGGGACTGCTGTTCTTCCATAAAACCATTTGACATATCAGGGTAAAAAAATACCCCAGGACAGGGGTTGTTTTGTAGAAAAATAGGCGGTGGAGCTCATTAGCATAACTTATTAGCATATGTCCCCCCCAGCCAAAAGCAACCCGATGCAAGAAAGGAGAGCCCCAGGCGAGTGAGGCCTGCTTAGGCTTGCTAGAGTTCCAGCCAGCCCAAGGAGGCCTCACTCGCTTGCAGCTCTCCTGGGCTGCTCCTCCCAGTCAAAAGGCCAGCAAGCCACCCGCCACCCAAAATCACATTAGAAGTGGGAAAAGGGTGGTGCAGGCTTTTCCAAGGGTTAATGGGGGCTGCTGGGGGCATGGCAAAGCCCCTGGTGGCTGGCTGGCTCGCTGCTCTCCTAATGCAGGGATTGTTATGCAGCTGCACCTACTATTCAATGGACAAGGGAGGGAGGGAGGAGGAGGGGGAACCCGCAGAAAGGTTCAGGAGCTGTGCTCCTGTGCGCTCCTGCTGAATCTGAGGCCTGCCCCAGGAGTTCATTAATGCCCCACAAGACCCCCACTTTTGTGGCAACATGGCAATGTCTCTGGAATATGTGTAGAATGACTTACGTTTATAAATTTTATGCAACTTTCATTTTAAGACACAATCCAGTCAATGTTGGATACTTTCAAATTCCCCTGATTTCAGTGGTTGGGAATAACCTCAGTACATCTTTGACTCTCTTGCCTAATGAACTTTTAAAATCCTTAACTTTGCTCTCCATTGTTATAAAAATTATAGGTTAAACATTCACATTGCTGTTAGTAGCTGAATTCCAAGCAGAAGTCATTTCAAGAAAGGAGACGTATCCCCGAGACCGGCCTGGGAAGACAGAATGGGTTCTTACCTGACCACGAAGTAAGAGATGCCAAAATCGGGGAGCGACTGCCAGGCTTGGATAAATTTCATCTTGGCATCGACGAGCGAGAGCTGAGACATGTTTTGATAGGCTTCCAGGATGCGCGGGGTTAACTGCATGTTTATAAACGGAGAACATCAGAAGTGATTTGTAAAGCCACAGGGAAAGTAAAAGAAGGCAAACAACCCATACTGGACCAGAGCAAAGATTCATCTACTCCAGCATCCTGTTTCCTACAATGGCCAAGTTAGCATTGCCAACAGGTCTGGAGAAAAATGTCCTGTGCCTTTAACAGAGGGTTAATATGTGGAAATGGGCGGACGAAACTTTTTTGTGGCCCAGAAGTAGATATCACCAGGCAGATAACATACCGTTAAAGCTTTAATAAACAAAAAGGGGATCTTTTTTTTCTGCAGGCAGTTGGTAACCCAAGCAACATGGGATTTTTTTATTACCATAGTTTTGCAGCAAGAACTGTCGCTCGTTAGTATTCGTTTTATTATTGTAAATGCTGAAATACGATGTTACAATCATGCAGGAAAAAGCAATGAGCAATACGCTTGGCTGCAAAAAGCAAAGCACTAATTGCAGCCTTTCTAGAAGAAGATTTAATTCAGGTGTGCTGCAGCTACTGAGAGCTAACAGGAAGTAATTAATTGAGAAGCAGAAACAGAGGAGCACAACAGAATTTAAAGAAGCCTGAGAAGGTTTCAACACAAATGTGGACTGGTAACGTGTTGCAGATGCACTTTGTACAAAACAAAAACCTCCACAAATTGGACCTGGGAAAAAAGTGTGGGAAAACCTTCCCCCCCACCACCACTCCATACACACAAAAAAGTACTGAAATGCAGTAGGCTGGAAATGACATTGCCTGGATTTTCTGCAAAAACCAAATGATAGGGTTGCCAATCCCCAGGTGGGGGCAGGGGATCCCCTGGTTTAAAGGCCCTCCCCTCACTTCAGGGTCATCAGAAACCGGGGGAGGGAAATGTCTGCTGGGAACTCTATTATTCCTTTTGGAGACTTATTCCCATAGAAAATAACTTTAATGCCAGTAGCTCACGAAGTAGAATTTTTGCTTGCAAGAATCCACAGTTTAGAAGGAACATTGCTTGACAGCCCTCTTTCCACACACACTGAGTGCTGGGAAACAGGCACTGTGGAGCTCTATGGTGATATAGATTCAAGAGGGGATTGGATAAGCATATGGAGCAGAGGTCCATCAGTGCCTATTAGCCACAGTGTATTGTTGGAACTCTCTGTCTAGGGCAGTGATGCTCTGTATTCTTGGTGCTCGCGGAGGGGGGGCACAGGGGGAAGTCTTCTAGTGTCCTGGCCCCACTGGTGGACCTCCTGCTGGCACCTGGTTTTTGGCCACTGTGTGACACAGAGTGTTGGACTGGATGGGCCACTGACTTGATCCAACATGGCTTCTCTTATGTTCTTATGATAAATGCAGCTTCGAGTCCCTTGAAGGTGTGGGAGAGTTCAGAAGAGCAGTGCCAAGGGACAGAAGTTTGGGGAGGGGAACGCAGCCTGGAGGTACCTGCTTGGGTTTGAATTTCTTCTGGTAACGGGGTGACACCAGCCACTGGGCAGCCTCAGCTTCGGTAGCAAGAGGAGCATCAGGGTTAGCCCGCTGCAGTTGTAGAAAGGACAGGATGTTCTGGACCTCGGCCTGGTACGATGCATCCGCCATAGTTTTGCCTTTTGCTGCCAGCCGGCAGCCGGCCATCCACTGGGCATACTGTTGCTCCTGGTGGCGGGGAGAGGAGGAAGATGGTATCAGGAAACATAGAACTGGAGGGGACCTCCAAGGTCACCTAGTCCAACCCTCTGCACGATGCAGGAAATTCACAAATACCTCCCCTCCACATATACATCCCCAGTGAGCTCTGCTCCATGCCCAGAAGATGGCAAAAACCTCCAAGATCCCTTGCCAATCTGGCCTGGAGAAAAATTGCTGACTGACCCAAAGCGGCAATTAGTATGTCCAAGGTGTGTAAGAAAGGACCACAAGAACGAAGCACTGATGCAACCTTTCCTGCCCTCCTTTCATGATCTGCATAATTCACAGAATCAGCATTGCTGTCAGATGGTCATCTGGCCTCTGTTTAAAAACCTCTAAGGAAGGAGAGCCTACCACCTTCCAAGGAAGCCTGTTCCGCTGAGGAACCACTCTGACTGTCAGGAAGTTCTTCCTAATGTTTAACAGAAACCTCTCTTGATTTAATTTCAACCTGTTGCTTCTGGTCTGACCTGGGGCAACAGAAAAAAAATCTGCACCATCCTCTCGGAAACTTGGGCTGCTTTCACACTGTGACTCTCCACGGGCACATGAAGCTGCCTTCTACTGCATCAGACCCTTGGTCCATCAAAGTCAGAATTGTCTACTCAGACTTGAAGGTCTCAGGCAGGGTCTTTATTGCCAGATCCTTAACTGGAGATGCCAGAGATTGAACTTGGGGCCTTCTGCATGCGAAAGCAGATGCTCTACTACCGAGCCACAGCACACCTTGTTGCTGCTGCAAGAGCAGAGGCATTCAGAACAGCAAGGGAGCACCCATGCAGTAGTTGTCCTTGCAATTTCCTTACTTCACCCTTCCCACCACCACCACCCTAACCACCAGAGAACTTAATTTAAAATAAGCAGGGCTTTTTTTTGTAACAGGAACTCTTTTGCGTATTAGGTCACACACCCCTGATGTACCCAACCCTCCTTAAGCTTACAGGAGGCCCTGTACTAAAAACCCTATCAGCTCTTGGAGGATTGGCTACATCAGGGGTGTGTGGCCTAATATGCAAAGGAGTCCCTGCTACAAAAAAAAGCCCTGCCCCAATTCAATCCCCAGCATCAATACTTAAGGGGGTCAGGTAGCAGGTGGTGTGAACAGACTTCTGTATAGCACCATGGAGAGCCACTGCCAATCTGAGTGGACAATACTGATCTTGACGGACCAATTGTCTGATGCAGTATAAGGCACTGCCATGTGATTTTGGGGAGGGGATGTGGCTCAGTGGTAGAGTATCTGTTCGGCATGCAGAAGGTTCAATCCCCAGCAGCTCCAAAAGGCAGCTTCATGTGTGCTGGGAAGGAATTTTTTTAGCAGGAATGCAGAGGAATGCAGTTCTGGCTGGCTTGGCACCAGGGGGTGTGGCCTATATGCAAATGTGTTCCTGCTGGGCTTTTTCTACAAAAAAGCCCTGGCTTCTCTTATACCTTCCTAAATGAAAAGGGCTACAGAGGGGGTGTTTTTTAAATGGAAGCTGGAGATTTAGAGGAGCTAGTAGATTCCCACAGTCAATCATTACAATGTGATTGTGTTTCAGTGATCTAATGATTCAAAAAACAAAAGACTGAAAAAAGAGCTCTGTCGGTGGAGGGCAAATAGCAACTTCAGGGGATAGAGGTAAGAAAAATTACGGCAATGTGGGCAGGACCTACATAAGTGTGCACCTTCCTATCCATACATTGTACAAAGGCACTTTGACTGAGATTTTTCCAAATTGATTCATCAACTCAGGTTTAGGAAGAAGAAGATGATGATATTGGATTTATATCCCACTCTATACTCTGAATCTCAGAGTTCCAAAGCGGTCACAATCTCCTTTATCTCCACCACCCCCACACACAACAGACACCCTGTGAGGTGGGTGGGGCTGGAGACGGCTCTCACAGCAGCTGCCCTTTCAAGGACAACCTCTGCCAGAGCTATGGTTGACCCAAGGCCATTCCAGCAGGTGCAAGTGGAGGAGTGGGGAATCAAACCCAGTTCTCCCAGATAAGAGTCCACACACTTAACCACTACACCAAATGGGCAAGCGTCATCTGCAGTAGGTTTGCACCATCAACTTGCTAATAGAATGCATGCTTCCTTTTAAACCTGATTTCATTTCCACACTCCGGCACTCACATCTGCACAGCGCAAGTGAATTTCACTCATTCCATCTGGTGAAGGAACCAGTAGCTTGATGCAGAATTTCTGCCCTGAGATGTTGACATCGGGTACCACCTCACAGCCTGGAGTGGGAGGGAAATAGCGTTACAAATGGAGAGGAGAAAGGCTGAAGAAACGCACAAACCTGCCTCATACTGAATCAAACCACTGGTCCATCTGGATTCACTATTGTCTAGTAATGACCCTCCAGGGCCTCAGGCAGGGAAAGATCTTTTGTGGTTTCCTGAGGTCCTTCAACTGGTATTGAACCTGGGACCTTCTGTATGCAAAGTACATGCCCCATTCATTGAGCTGTGGCCCCTCACAGAACTGAGATGCAAAATACATGAGGAGAGTGAGTTTAAGCAGTGCCATGGGAAGCCTTGAGGATCTCCAGAAGCTTTATCAGGGTCTGCCACTATGAACCTTTCTCCTGTAACATCTTCTGAAGGTAACTTGTATGGAGCCACTGGCTTCTCATCCAGTGCTGCCTACTCTGGACAGCAGCAGCTCTCCAGGCTCTGCTCCCCAGTTTCTTTCTAATTCTGAACACACAGGACTCTGCTTAGACAGGAGAGGAGCTGTGGCTCAATGGCAGAGCATCTGCTTGCCATGCAGGAGGTCCCAGGTTCAACCCCTGGCACCTCCAGAAGAAGAAGACCGCAGATTTATACCCCCCCCCCTTCTCTCTGAATCAAAGTCTCAGAGCAACTTGCAATCTCCTTCCCCCACAACAGACACCCTGTGAGGTGGGTGGGGTTGAGCGAGAGTTGTTTCAAGGACAACCTCTGCCAGAGCTATGGCTGACCCAAGGCCATTCCAGCAGGTGCAAGTGGAGGAGTGGGGAATCAAACCCGGTTCTCCCAGATAAGGGTCCGCACACTTAACCACTACACCAAACCGGCTCTCCAGTTAAAAGGACCAGGCAGTAGGTGATGAGAAAGAGTACTGTGGAGAGCTGCTGCCAATCTGAGTAGACAAGACTGACCTCAAGGGACCAAGGTCCCTTAGTTATTGTGGCCCTTTCTTACATACCCAGGGAAATGCTGATTGCCACTTTGGGGCCAGGCAGCAATTTTTCCCCAGGCCAGTTTGGTCAGGGACCCTGGGTTGTTGAGGGTTTTGGGCCATCTTCTGGACATGGAATCTTCTGGGTCACTGGGAGTATAGGGGGGAGGTACTTGTGAATTTCCTGCATTGTGCAGGGGATTCAACTAGATGCCCCTGGAGGTCCCTTCCAACTCTGTTTCTAAGGTCTGACTCAATACAGGGCAGATTCATGTGTTCATAGCTGTAGCTTTGTAGTTCTGGGTCTGATGACTGGAGTCACTCACCCTTGAGATTAAGCTGTTGCACCGGCTCTCCTAGCGCTTCCTCAGGACTCTTGTAGTAGGAGATGGCTGTCTCTTTGAAGGTCACCCAGTATTGCTTGTAACCTTTGAGCGTCAGCTTGCGGGGCCTGTGCAGTGGAAAAGGACAAGAAAGCAACATCATGCGGCTTTCCCTCCTCATTTTGCCATTCTCTTTTGTTCTCTCACCTGCACACCAGCCTCCTTGTAGTCTCCTCCAGCAGCTCCATGGGCTTGTTCCTCTCTACCTGGTTCCTTGGAACTTTCACTCAAGAAGCTACGAATCTTCTAGCTAAATCTAAAACTACCTCTCTAGTCCCTACCTGTGTCCTGCAGGCAACAGAGATCAGTTAACCTGAGAAAATGGCGGACGTGGAAGGTGGGCTTTATGGCATTATGTACCCCACTCCCATCCCCAAAGCCCACCCTTCTCAGGCTCCATCCCCAAAATCTCCAGGTATTTCCCAACCCTGAGCTGCCTGCCCTACTGCCACTGGGAGGCCTTGCCATTTGGCTTCAGATTCTCTTCCTCTCTTATTACATTTGAGGGCCTCCTTAAGAAACACATTTCCACACATTTCCTCAATTTATCCTAAGAATCCCACTGGGTCAGACCATACGTCCATCTGCTCCAGCATCCTGTATCCAATGACAGTGGGACAGATGCTTTTGGGACGCCCACAACCAGGTCACTCATGAAGGCAACGGCACTTCCTGTTGCCCCATCTTAGGGTTGCTAACTTCCAGGTAGAACTACAACAGTAAAAGGGATCATGGTCAGGGCTGAGTCAGCCACTAGGCAAACTAGGCAATCACCTAGAGCGCCAGCCTTCTAGGAGTGACAAATTGGGCCTCCCATGTGACTCGGTGATGTTAACAGGGAGGGGGGGGGGACACCAGAAGTTAGCCTTGCCAGACAGTCTAGGGCTGGCTCTGACCAAAGTGAACAGTAAGAGTCAGAGAATATACAACACCATGTCAAATATAATATGTTGTGTGACTATCCAAACAGCATGTGTGTGTGTGTGTGTGTGTGTGTACAGGGAGGACAGGATATAAATTGAACAAAATAAGTAAGTAAATAAATAAAATAATAAACAATATATTGTGACTCTCCAAACAGTGCATATTAATTCTCCAATAACAATATTACAATTAACACATAAGGCACAATGAGCATACGAACACCAGCCGGTGTAAATTCTCACACATAAAGTCTCTTAAAGTCTCTCTTGTCGAAGATGAAAGCAGTCAGAGGAAAGCAGTCAACTCGCTACTCCAGACTGAAAAGCAATTTCAATCAGACACTGTCGGGTTCATGCATCGATTGGAACCAAATATATCATCATGTATTAAATAAAGCAGAGCAAACACCTCCAAAGGGGCTTAACAGCTGTCTGGTTTCTGTCAGTTTTGCCCAAAACTTTGGTCCCCCTAGGCTCCGTTCTCCAAATCTCCAGGTATTTCCCAACCCAGAGTTGGCTAAAAAAGGTAAAGGTAGTCCCCTGTGCAAGCACCAGTCGTTTCCGACTCTGGGGTGACATTGCTTTCACGTTTTCACAGCAGACTTTTTACGGGGTGGTTTGCCATGGCCTTCCCCAGTCATCTACACTTTCCCTGGGTACTGGGTACTCATTTTACCGACCTCGGAAGGATGGAAGTCAACCTCAAGCCAGCTACCTAAACCCAGCTTCCGCCGGGATCATGAGTAGAGGTTAGGACTGCAGTACTGCAGCTTTACCACTGCACCATGGGGCTACCCTCACTCTGTTCCTTGATTGGTATTCAGCAAAAGCCCAACAGAAACCTATTTGCATATTAGGTCACAGCCCCAACATACCATTCTTTTGCACAGGAATTCATTTGATTAGGCCACAACCCCTAGTGCCAAGGCAGCTGGAACTGCATTTTTGTGCATTACTGCTCAAAAAAAGCCTTGGTATTCAGATACACCATCTCTGAAACTGGAAGTTTCACTCAGCTATCCTGGTGGATGGAGTTCTCTTCCAATTCACTTTTTGAAATGCTTAATTAACACTTAATAGAGAGCCAGTTTGGTGTAGTGGTTAAGTGCGTGGACTCTTATCTGGGAGAACTGGGTTTGATTTCCCCTTCCTCCACTTGCAGCTGCTGGAGTGACCTTGGGTCAGCCATAGCTCTGGCAGAGGTTGACCTTGAAAGGACAGCTGCTGTGAGAGCCCTCTCAGCCCCACCCACCTCACAGGGTGACTGTTGTGGGGGAAGGAGATAAAGGAGATTGTAAGCCGCTCTGAGTCTCTGATTCAGACAGAATGGTGGGATATAAATCTGCAATTCTTCTTCTTCTAATTGTTGGGGTCTCTGTTTTGTATGGTTGTTTACATTTGTGGGTTTCCTTTATTTTTATTTTTATTTTGCAAACTGCCTTATGAGCAGTCTTCCATTGAACGGCTGCCTGAAAAGCCTGTAAACAAATAAAATAAGGGAAAGTGCTCTGCTGGCACGGCTTATTATTGATTTTTGTACTGCCCCTAATGAGTTATAGGCGTTTGAGAAATAAATAAAACAAGCTCTACAACTGCAAGGAATCACCCAGGGAAGGAGGATTGATTTGGAATTGGATTCCTCTCCCCAGATCTCCCCTCTCAAGAAATTATAAACTTCCTGGGGCATCAAGAGTCCGGTTTTCACATCCTCTTCTGTGTCCTTACTTCAACTGACTCTCAGCACTGTACGCTTCTTGGAACACGCTCCGTCCCTCTGATCAGGCTGTTTCAGAGGGTAGAAGAGAGAAGAAGAAGATATTGGATTTATATCCCGCCCTCCACTCCGAAGAGTCTCAGAGGGGCTCACAATCTCCTTTAGCTTCCTCCCCCACAACAGACACCCTGTGAGGTAGATGAAGATATTGGATTTATATCCCGCCCTCCACTCCGAAGAGTCTCAGAGCGGCTCACAATCTCCTTTAGCTTCCTCCCCCACAACAGACACCCTGTGAGGTAGATGAAGATATTGGATTTATATCCCGCCCTCCACTCCGAAGAGTCTCAGAGCGGCTCACAATCTCCTTTACCTTCCTCCCCCACAACAGACACCCTGTGAGGTAGATGAAGATATTGGATTTATATCCCGCCCTCCACTCCGAAGAGTCTCAGAGCGGCTCACAATCTCCTTTACCTTCCTCCCCCACAACAGACACCCTGTGAGGTAGATGAAGATATTGGATTTATATCCCGCCCTCCACTCCGAAGAGTCTCAGAGCGGCTCACAATCTCCTTTCCCTTCCTCCCCCACAACAGACACCCTGTGAGGTGTGTGGGGCTGGAGAGGGCTCTCACAGCAGCTGCCCTTTCAAGGACAACCTCTGCCAGAGCTATGGCTGACCCAAGGCCATGCTAGCAGGTGCAAGTGGAGGAGTGGGGAATCAAACCCGGTTCTCCCAGATAAGAGTCCGCACACTTAACCACTACACCAAACTGGTAGGGTTTGCCCCCGCCTTTGGCTATTTTACCAATATATTTTTTCCTTAGTATCTCCCCACCTCCATGCATGTAGAAACGCTTTCTCTACAAGTGACCTGGATTTTCTGCTGCTCTCATGACTTGATGCAAGCCGCCCACTTTATTTATAGCAGGGGTAACCAACCTTGCTTAATATAAGAGCCACACAGAATAAACGTCAGATGTTTGAGAGCTGTAAGATATGAACATCAGATGTTTGACAGCCACAAGGAAGGAAGGAAAGCAAATAGATGGGGGGAGGGAGAGGTGAAAAGAAAGTAACTTTAAATGCACTCTCCAAGCTTGGAGAAGTGATTTAAAAAGACAAATGCCTTTCTCCAAGCCGTCCAACAGGGCAGCGAGGGCTTCAAGAGCCAGTCTGGTGTAGTGGTGAAGTGTGCAGACTCTTATCTGGGAGAACCGGGTTTGATTCCCCACTCCTGCACTTGCACCTGCTGGAATGGACTTGGGTCAGCCATAGCTCTGGCAGAGGTTGTCCTTGAAAGGGCAGCTGCTGTGAGAGCCCTCTCAGCCCCACCCACCTCACAGGGTGTCTGTTGTGGGGGAGGAAGGTAAAGGAGATTGTGAGCCGCTCTGAGACTCTTCGGAGTGGAGGGCGGGATATAAATCCAATATCTTCATCTACCTCACAGGGTGTCTGTTGTGGGGGAGGAAGGTAAAGGAGATTGTGAGCCGCTCTGAGACTCTTCAGAGTGGAGGGCGGGATATAAATCCAATATCTTCATCTACCTCACAGGGTGACTGTTGTGGGGGAGGAAGGTAAAGGAGATTGTGAGCTGCTCTGAGACTCTTCGGAGTGGAGGGCGGGATATAAATCCAATATCTTCTTCTTCTTCTTCACAATATGTGTGAATGAATCACATGTGGCTCCTGAGCCGCAGTTTGGCCATCCCTGATTTATAGCAATACTAATAAAACTGCCTTGCCCAAAAGGTTGGGCAAAGTGCTGGCAAAAGTCAGCACTCCCAGGAACCTTGGCTCCGGCTTCCACATCCCCGCCTTCCTTAATGAGAAAGGATATCACCATGTTTCCAGGCCTGGAAACAGAATCCAGGCATCCTTCCTCAGCTTTAGCAAAATGTTAATGTTTCTACTGAGATCAGAAGCAAAGCCATTGCTATTGCCACATAGAGTTGCCAACCTCCAGTTGGAACCTGGAGATCTACATAAGTTACCACTGATCTTCAAGTGACAGAGATCAGTTCATCTGGAGAAAATGGCTGCTTTGAAAGGTGGGCTTTGTGACATTATACCTTGCTGAGGTCCCTCCCTTCTCCAAGGCCTGTCCTCATAGAATCAGAGTTTGAAGGGACCTCCAGGGTCATCTAGTCCAACCCCTTGCACAATGCAAGAAACACACAAATACCTCCCCGTAAATTCACAGGATCTTCATTGCTGTCAGATGGCCATCTAGCCTCTATTTAAAAACCACCAAGGAAGGAGAGCCCACCACCTCCTGAGGAAGCCTGTTCCACTGAGGAATCACTCTAATGGTCAGGAAGTTCTTCCTAATGCTGAGCCGGGAACTCTTTTGATTTAATTTCAACCCACTGGTTCTGGTCCTACCTTCTGGGGCCACAGAAAACAATTCCGCACCATCCTCTAGATAACAGCCCTTCAAGTACTTGAAGATAGTTATCCTATCACCTCTCAGCCGCTTCCTCTCTAGGCTAAACATCCCCAGCTACTTCAACCTTTCCTCATAGGACTTGGTCTCTGGACCCCTCACCATCTTCGTTGCCCTCTTCTGGACCCGTTCCAGCTTGTCCATATCCTTCTTAAAATGCGGTGCCCAAAACTGAACACAATACTCCAGGGGAGGTCTTACCAGAATAAAGCGATACCATCACTTCACGTGATCTGGACACTATACTTCTGTTGGTACAGCCCAAAACTGCATTTGCCCTTTTAGCCACCGCATCACATTGTTGACTCATGTTCAGCGTATGGTCCACTAAGACCCCTAGATCCTTTTCTCTTGAGGCTCCATCCCCCCAAAATCTATAGGTATTTCCCAACCCAGAGCTGGCAACCCAATCAACTTAAGAGCTACTCCAAGGTCCACTTTATGGTTTTAAGACTCACCTGAGTATTCGGAGGTAATCCTTCAACTCTGGGATGGCTGTGAGACTGTCCTAGAAGGGCAAGATAAATTATTGCTTTATTTAGAGAATGTAAAGACCTCCTCACGAGAGAACAGCTCACAAAGTAAAGCATTTTAACCACAAAAATCATGAAAAACCAGTGACATGAAGACCGGCACTAAAATGAGTGACCATCAGAACAGAGCAGTATAAAAATAACATTTAGCAGCATGGAACAATGTTTGTAGCAGACAAACAGAAATGACAAAAATTTTTAAAGGATGAGCTGACCCTTCAATTAAAAATCCTGAATGAAAATGAATGCATTGGGTCTGGTGACAGCGCCCCAGGCACAGCACCCCTCCCCGCCCCTGCCTGGCACACTCCTCCTCCCCCCACCCTCACCCCCAATGAGGGTGAGCTCGGATGGCGGTGGCACCGTTTGCATAGCACCCCCCACTGCCGACTGCTGTAGCTCCACCTCCCGCACTGTGTTTGTGCTTCTAGACCCACAGACACAGCATTGGAGGCAGAGCTATGGTAATCAGTGGTAGGGCGTGCTATGCAAACAGCACCACCACCACCCAGCTCATAAATTTCCCTTGCCCGGGGCCAGGGCGGAAAGGAGGGCTGAAACTGGTGCCCTCCCCTCAGGCTGTGCTCCAGGCAGCTGCCTAAGGCTGCCTAATGGACATGCCGGCCATGATGGAGCAAACAAACACCCAGTTCCATTTGGCTGAAGGCCTCTTTATTAACAGTAACTGTAGGACAGTTAACTTGACTAATGGAATATGATATAACAATACTTAACTAACTCAAGTGATTAGCTGCGTTGCTCTGAACCAACAGAACAAAATTTGAGTCCAGCGGCACCCTTAAGACTAACGAAGTCTAATTGGGTATAAGCTTCCATTTGCATGCACACTTCCTGACTGATACAGTGTGCGTGCACATGAAAACTTATACCCAGATTTAAACTTTGTTGGTCTTAAAGCTCTAGGCCAGGATTATCTTGGCACAGTTCTGCAGATTCTTAGTAGGTCCTGTACTCCTGCAGACTGTTAGCAGGGCATCTTCTGGTTTTGTGGGCTCCTGCCTGCCACTGGCCAGCTGGCTGGTGAGAGGAAATCCTCCCCAACAGCAATGTCATGTGACGTGCCATGGGCTTTTTTTGTAGCAGGAACTCCTTTGCATATCAGGCCACACGCCCCTGTTGTAGCCAATCCTCCAAGAGCTTACAAGGCTCTTCATACAGGGCCTACTGTAAACTCCAGGAGGATTGGCTACATCAGGGGTGTGTGGCCTAATATGCAAAGGAGTTTCTGCTACAAAACAGCCCTGGATGTGCCTGTGTCACCCAGAAGTGACATGGGCACATTAAGGTGATGCTCTGGTTTTTGGACAAAACTATGGTTTTGAGGGTGATTTTACCATAGAGTTTTGCCCCAAAACCGGAGCATCATTCTCAACATGCCTCCATCACTTCTGGGTGACATAGGCATGGCATGTGATGCCACTTCTAGTGACATTGGCACTTTCAAGGTGACACTTCAGGATCCCGGAATGTCCCACCCCACTCCCAGCTGGCATCTCAAATGGACCTGGCAACCCTAGGGAGGGGGTGGACTTCAGCGGGGCATAATGCCACAATGTCCGTTTTCCAAAGTGGCCGCTTTCTCTGGGAGGACTGACCTCTGTCACCTGGAAATCAGCTGTAGTCCCAGGAGATCTCCAGCTACCTCCTGGAAGTTGGCAAACCTAATTTCAGACCTCAGCAGTTTGGCCTTGGTATGCTCTAGCAAGGACATGTCCCATCTTATAATCTCAGGGTCAAGGAGGCCATGACCCATTCTGGACTCACCAGAACATTTGGAGTTGTTGATTTCCCCTCCAGTTTGACCTCCAGTGTGGCAAGAGCAGCATCCAGGTCATCAAGGCCAGAATCTCCAGTGTGGTCTGTGGGGCTGGTGTTCAAGGACAGCTGGTTGATCCGATACTGGAAGGGACAACGCAGACAGGTTCTGCTTGAGATGCATCAGGGGAGTTGCACTGGGCTGTAGGGTTGCCTACCCTGGGTTTGGAACACCTGAAGATCTGGGGAGTGGAACCTGAGGTGGTGGGGTTTGGGAGGGGAGGGACTTCAAGGGGGTATAATGCCATAGAGTCCACCTTAAAAATTGTCATTTTCTCCAGGTGAGCTGGTCTCTATTGCCTGTAATAGTGGGGAATCTTCAGCCACTACCAGGAGGTGAATCAACTAAAAGGGATCACAGTTGATAAGAATGGCAATGAAAGAAACAAATACTGTGATGTACTGGCTAACAATGTTTAATAAAAACCATTAAAAAACCTTTTTAGATATCTTTTTATGCTTCACTAGAAATATCCATTCACATAACAATATTATCACAGAGGTCCATTCTCACATTCCAATATTACAAGAAAGGTCCTATGAACACTCGGATACAGGCTCATTTCGTCAATGGACTTCCTCAGGAGTTATCCTTCCTATATTTCTTCCAGGGTTACCCTTCGAATGGGATGGCCAGAACTCCCTTTGGAGTTCAATGATGCTTGTCATAACCTTAATCTTGGCTCCACCCCCAATGTTTCCTGGCTCCACCCCAATGGCTCCTGGCTCTACCCCCAAAGTCTCCTGGCTCCACCCCCAAAGTCCCCAGCTAGTTCTTGAATTGGACCTGGCAACTCTAGTGGCCAGAAGGGACCTGGCAACCCTACTAAGTGCCTGACCGTCATCTTGTAGTGGGCACGCAAATGTTCTTGGGAAGAGGGAGAGGAAGTTACCTGCAAAGCAGCGAAGACCACCATCTCTTCCTCAGTGCAATCTGTCTCCTCCAGCAGCACAGACCAACGGGCCTGTTCGTACAGCTGGTTTATCCGCACGGCATCATACTTGAATGCAAGAAAGCAAAGCACAGCTAGGCCAACTGACTATGCAAGACAAGCTCTACTGTGTTTTTCAGCATTCTCCAGAAAGAAAAAAAAACCTCAAAGGCTCCACAGACTAGAAACTGAATTTCTGCTAAGCCCTGACTTAGATGGCCCAGGCTAGCCCAATCTTATCAAATCATTCATGGACGTGAAGCAGTGTTTGGCCCTGGCTAGTACTTGGATGGGAGACCACTAAAGAATACCAAGGTTGTTATGGGGAGGCAGGCAATGGCAAACCACCTCTGAACATCTCATGCCTTGAAAGCCTCATGAAGGGTCATCATTAGTCAGCTTTGACTTGTTGGTACTTTTCACCACCTATGTTTCTTGAGTCCTGATGCTGCCATTGTCCTTGAAACAGTGTTGGGAGAAATTAAGGTATGACAGACCACGTCCCCTTCCTCAGAGGTTAGATTTTCCCTGCTTTTCTGTCCCTTCACTGTCACCCTAGTAACCTGCAGGCTTTTTCTGTAGAAAAAGCCCAGCAGGAACTCATGTGCATATTAGGCCACCCCCCCTGACATCACCATTGTTTCACACAGGGCTTTTTTTGTAGAAAAAGCCCAGCAAGAACTTATTTGCATATTAGGCCACACCACTGATGCCAAGCCAGATGGAACTTAGTTCCTGCTAACAAAAAAAAAAAAGCCCTGGTAACCTGTATTTTTCTCTCCTGATGAATCTTTGGCCTGTGACAGTAATTTGCTCAGAGAAAGAGATTGGATTGACCTTTAACTTAAGCCTTTGAAAATGGCACTTGAGACACTTTTAAAATTCAAATGTAACAAAAGGTTTTACTTAACACTGAGGGGAAAGGTCGGGCTGAAAATACTGAGGTGAAATTACTACAAGCACAGACTTTTGTTCTTTTATATAGGCTAATGAGGGTTCTTTAAATTATTCACAGTTACCTTCACACTTTGAGGGGAGGCAAAAGGGCATCATAAAGTTAACTTTCCCACAATTAGAAAAGATTCTATTGCACTTTATCTCCTATTTTGACATTTTTATGGCTTCAAATGTTATTTCCCCTTAATTGGATCCATACAGCTGTTGGCCGTAGGCACTTTGCTTGTTGTCTCTGCTTTGTCTCAAAATGTCTACATCATGTTATATGCTAATTTGTTTTTTCCTAAACCCTGTCTGTAAGTTTGAATGCTTTTCTCCTATTTCACTGTATCTGAAGAAGTGTGTATGTACTCACAAAATACCTTGAACAAAACTTTGTTGGTCTTAAAGGTGCTACAGGACTTTTATTCACAGATAGATCTTTCTATTGAGAGGCTTTTGTCCCAGTGTTTTTCCATTGTAATACACTTTATTGGTATCATTGCTGACTCTTTTGGTGCCCAAAAGGCTGGTAGGCTCTTCTGAGTACTCAAACCCCTTTTTCTTTGGAACACCAGCATTCTTCTTGAGTTCTTAACTGACTTTTAAGGTCTCTAAAGGTAGTTTAAAATCACACCAGAACAGAGACCTCTGTACTCTTCACAGATTACTCTCCCTGTTTGTCTGACTGGGTAGGGATTCTTCTTCTTTCTCTAGAAGATCTATTCCCTTTTCCTTTGGCCTGAATGGGAGTGTTATTCTACTACCCAAACCTGCTTGCCAAACTTTCCCCCAGTTCTCTGTCTGTGTTCAAAATGCTCTCAGCAAATACTGAATTCAGACTGTATTCCGTCACCGCTGAAATCTGACTGTCAACACTAAACCCTTTTCTGTCAGGGCTATTTCCAAACCATCTCAGTACACATCTCTTCTCAGTTAAGGCAGGAATCTGACTGAATCTCCTCAGTAGCCAGCTCTCTCAAGACTTTTTATTGCTCAGCTGATACTGACCAAGGCTGATCGCTTGAGCCCTCTTTGGCTTTTACCCCTTCACAGTGCTGTAGTTATTACATACTGCACTTTTAAGCTTCTTAAGCAGTGCAGTCCATCAAAGGAGGCTTTTAAAATGTCCCTTTTAAAAATAAATAAAATAAAAGCTGGCCTCTCTCTCTACACACACACAAACACACACACACAGAATAAAGGAGAGGGGCTGAGGAACTAATGGGGCCTGGGTTCCTGAGGAGGGAGGTGGCACTAACCTTTGGCTCTAGGTCAAAGAAGCTGTAATATTTGAAGCGTAGCCAGAGATGATCGTTTTCTTTAATATCTTGTTGCAGCAGAGTCCGTGATGAATCCAACCACCTGGGGAAGCAGGAAGTGAGGAAATATGAACACTGATGAGCAACTTCCCATCCTGTTTGTTTTGGGGCCTACTATGTACGGAGAAGCACGCGGGTCTTCCAGTGGGCACTTTTGCTTTTGTCTACCTTTTCCTCTCCCTCCTCTGACAATTCCTCTGATATAAAATTTTAGATTTTAGGCCTCTTGGAGTTGAGATTAGTTTGTCTGATCATTAAAGATCTCAATTGAATAATCACCCCCCCTCACCTCACTCAAAAAGAAGATAATGATACATATGTAACGGAAAGGTACTTTTTCTTCAGAATTATCCATTCCAGATGAAGAGTATGCTCTCTCTCTCTCTCTCTCTCTCTCTCTCGGAATGATATAAGAGTGGACCAAGATCTTATTAAAATTCTACCCTAATTGATATTTGTTGTTAGAAGAGCCCCGTGGCGCAGAGGGTTAAAGCAGTCCTAAGTGCTGCTCACGACCTGTGTTTGATCCCCGGTGGAAGCTGGGTTTTCAGGTAGCCGGCTCGAGGTTGACTCAGCCTTCCATCCTTCTGAGGTCGGTAAAATGAGTACCCAGTTTACTGGGGGGAAAGTGCAGATGACTGGGGAAGGCAATAGCAAACCACCCTGTAAAAAGTCCGCCATGAAAATGTTGTGAAAGAAACGTCACCCCAGAGTCGGAAACGACTGGTGCTTGCGCAGGGGACCTTTGCTTTCCTTTAATTGCTACAAGCTGCTCTGGCATCCCATTTCTAGCTGGAAAAGTGCAGTACACAATGGACAGAGGATTAGCTATCTCCGTATTTCTTTGATAGCTTCCCCAGGGGAACAGGACTGGCTGGCTTCTGGGAAAGAGAGAATGCCAGACAAGGTAGATCTATAGTTTTATCTAGAAATAAAATCCATGTTATTGTGTTCAACCAGCTTGTCAGTCTATGAAGGTGCTGGGCACTCCATTATTCCCTATGGAGACTGATTCCTATAGGATATAATGGAGAATTGATCCGCAGGTATCTGGGGCTCTGGGGAGCTGTTTTTTGAGCTAGAGGCACCAAATCTGCAGCATAGCATTCAGGACCTCTCTTCAAAACACCCTCCAAATTTCCAAAACATTGGACGAGGGGGTCCAATTCTATGAGCCCCAAAAGAAGGTGCCCCTATCCTTCATTATTTCCAGTGGAGGGAAGGCATTTAAAAGGTGCGCAGTTCCTTTAAATGTGATGGCCAGAACTCCTTCTGGAGTTCAATTGTGTTTGTCACCACCTTGCTCCTGGCTCCACCCCCAATGTTTCCTGGCTCCACCCCCCCAAAGTCGCCAGATATTTCTTGAATTGGACTTGGCAAACCTACAGTCACAGGTGCGCACACTAGTGAATGTTGCTAGGAGTGCCACTGCCATGGCCACCAGGGAGGCTGATACTTCATGCATCATGCTCATGCTCTTCTCCAGCAGCACTAGCTAAAGGGAGTACAGGTGACAAATCACTCACAAGCAGGCCATGGAAGGGTGTAAAGGGCAGGCAGAGGAGATGCGTGAGCAGGGAGTCAGCACACAGGGCTTTTTTTAAAGCAGGAACTCTTTTGCATATTAGGCCACACACCCCTGATGTAGCCAATCCTCCGAGAGCTTACAGTAGGCCCTGTAAGAAGAGCTCTGTAAGCTCTTGGAGGATTGGCTACATAAGAGGGGTGTGGCCTAATATGTAAATAAGTTCCTGGTCAGCAGCAGCTAGCCCTGCTGCAATCCATGGATCCTGGCAACTGCTCTACTTTGTGGTATGCTGAGGCCAGCCCTGGTCCTGTTCCTCTCCATCCCTCCCCAATCTGTCTACTCCACCCCTCCCTGTGCCTCCCCCTTACCTGCTGGTTTTTTTTTTTTTAAATATAACTTTTATTAACTTTTCAAAAGAAAACAATAATTCATTAACAATGTCAATAAGGAGTGAATCAATTTAACAAAAACATAGGAAGGAGGAATAATAACATAATAACTGATATAAACTGAATAGTATAAAAAAGAGCTATAACAAAATAATAAAAAGCAATAATGTTTTAAGGATTTTATTGTAATTATTTAATTCCATGTTATTTTAACTGTTGTTAGCCACCCTGAACCTGTCAGGGGAGGGTGGGATATAAATATAATAAAATAAATAAATAATGATTACAAAAAAAAAATATTAAAAAGTAATAATACTTCTCAAATACAAAGTATTGTTTTCACCAGATTGGATAACCAAGGTGGATTATCTAATCCCGAAAGATAAGGTGTCAATGCCACCAGACAGAGTCAAAATTAGTGCTATAAGAATCTGTTTCAGAGTCGTGCAGGGATTGTGCATGACGCCATTTTAGCCATTAAACAAAATTCAGTTGCTTTCTTCAACCACTCAATAACAGAAGGTACATGAGTGTTCCTTACCGGCTGTTGATCTGAGTCTTCTCCACAAGGGATCCTGGCCGCTGCATGCGCAAGAGCTGCTCAGGGGTCAGCCCCGTCTGACTGATGGACAGCATTCTGTAACAGGCTTCGGTGTGGGCACTGTCGGAAAAGTGAGCAGGCATCCCGCGGAACAGCTGCTGCTCGGCATCTGGGGTTAGGATGGATGGGGGAGATCAGAGATGAGGAAACAGACAGATCCCAGTAGGCAGCTGTGTTGGTCTGAAGCAATAGAACAAAGCAGTAGACAAGTGCATCTTTAAGACCAACTAAATTTTATTCAGAATGTAAGTTTTCGTATGCCCTTAAGCAGACTTCATCAGACAAAATGGGAATGGAAGCAGCAATTCATAATATAAGTGGGCAGTGTAGAATCATGAGAATGTTTTTAGCAGATTAAAAGAATCACAAATAGGGATCTGTGTTTGTTAGTGTTAGGACAAAGCAGGGCTGAAAAAACACTGGAAGGTGATAAAAAGCAGACTGCTGTTGTAGGTCCACACTCCACAACTGTTTTTTCTACTTCCATTTCCCATCTTGCTGAGCAGTGTTCTACATGTAGCGGCCTCCAGATTTTTTGTATAATTATGTTGGGTTACACAATGCATCAGAGGTTGTTTTGTAGAAAACTAAGTGGTGGAGCTCATTAGCAGAACTCATTAGCTGCCCCTCCCAGCCAAAAGCAACCCGATGCAAGAAAAGAGAGCCCCAGGTGAGCAAGGCCTGCTTGGGCTGACTGCAGATCCTGCCAGTTCAAGCAGGCCTCACTTGCCTGGGGCTCTCCTTGGCTGCCCCCCCAGTCAAAAGGCCAGCAAGCCACCTGCCACCCCAAATCACATAAGAAGTGGAGAAAGGGTGGCACGGGCTTCTCCAGGGGTTAATGAGGGCTGTTGGGGGTGTGACAAAGCTCCTGGTGGTTGGTTGTCTGCCCACTCTCCTAATCCAGGGATTGTTATGCAGCTGCACCTACTATTCAATGGACAAGGTAGGTGGGGAGGAAGAGGGGGAACCCTCAGAAAGGTTCAGGAGCTGCACTCCTGTGAGCTCCTGCTGAATTCAAGGCCTGGAGAAAATGGCTGCTTTGGAAGGTGGAGGATGTGCACATGTGCTCATTTGGCCTCCCCCCAGACAACTCACTTGTTGGGAGCCGGACTCCTGTCAGGTCATAGGACTCTGCGGCACTTCCTTCTTTCTCCTTGTGCTTCCGCTTCTCCTTCTCAGCAGGTGCACGCAGCAAGGACAGCTCTTCAGGATGACGGATACCTGCAGGGGGGAGCTCCATTAAGACCCCTGGCTGATCTCACCTGCTGCTTTATCCTTTCTTGGTGTCCTGCAAGGCACCAGTTATGCTGCCTTCCCCTGTGACCTTCTTGCCTTGACTCAGTTCATTAGAGGGACTGGGACATTAACCAGCAATGCACTTAGTCTCATGTCTAAAATCTAGTCTCTTTCTTGAAAATCCCAGCTCTCTAGGTTTCTTGTCAATGTTATTATTGCAG
Organism: Heteronotia binoei; assembly: GCF_032191835.1. Taxonomy (NCBI): domain Eukaryota; kingdom Metazoa; phylum Chordata; class Lepidosauria; order Squamata; family Gekkonidae; genus Heteronotia; species Heteronotia binoei. The sequence goes on from NC_083223.1 coordinate 259,717,742, forward strand.
GGAGGAACTAGAAGGGAGGATAAACATCTGGAGCAGAGGTCCATCAGTGGCTATTAGCCACAGCATATTGTTGGAACTCTCTGTCTGGGGCAAGTGATGCTCTGCATTCTTGGTGCTTGGGAGGGGCAACAGGGTGAGGGCTTCTGGTGTTCTGGCCCCACTGAGGGACCTCCTAATGACACCTGGGGTTTTTTTGGCCACTGTGTGACAGAGTGTTGGACTGGATGGGCCATTGGCCTGATCCAATATGGCCTCTCTTATGTTCTTATGATGACCTGGGCACAAGAGAATGGAGCTAGGAGGGATGGCTTTTTATGAGAGAATTTACTGGGAGCTATGACTTTTCTCTCCCCTGCACCACAAGCCAAATTCTCTCATTTATACAGCCATTAAAAGCGGAGTCTTCCTTTTGCAAGGGTCACCTGAGCTTCCAACATCTGGAACGCCAGAGTCAGAAGTAAAGAAGTAGAATGTCTAAATTCTGAATAGGAACATCCAGTATAGAACAACTGAAGAAGGAGGCTGCAACTATACAGAGTCCAGGAAGAGAAGAGGGAGGGGAAGGAATTACAGCATGAAAGTATTTTTATGTATATTAGTAGATCCCTACACATTTTGTATGCTGCTTCATCAGGTGAGCTGATTAAAAGCAAAACAAAATAATATAATATAATAACATCAGCGCTCATATTTTAAATTCTCTTATATGTTAAATTTTGCACACCTTGTGACTCTACAAATGTGTACAAATAGCTTTATCCTGGTTACTGCAGGCCTGCCTTATGACAAAAACCTTAGATATGTTATTTAACTTTACAAAATAGACCAACTATGCGGCTCCTTAGGAGAAAAAAAATTATGCTCAGTCATAAAACTTCTTTTATACAACAGTCTGAACATTTTAAATTTCTTGTTATTGCATTATTTTATTTTGTTCTTAATTAGATCGAGGGGGAGAATTCTAGCAGGAGCTCCTTTTGCATATTAGGCCACACACCCCTGATGTAGCCAATCCTCCAAGAGTTTACAAGGGTCTTTTTTGTAAGCTCTTGGAGGATTGGCTACATTAGGGGTGTGTGGCCTAGTATGCAAAGGAGCTCCTGCTAGAATTCTAGCCCTGGTTAGATCCCATGACGGAACATCACGCAAAACACATAGGAATCTACAAATATAAATAAAATTATTTTCCCAGTGCACCTATTTTTTCTTCTTCTCTTCACAGAATAAGGAATAGTTGAGTGTTGCAGAGGGATGTTACTGCCCACTGTGATGCTCTCACACCACCCTCTGCCTTGTGGGGTGCTCACCAAGTACCCTGCAGATGTCGATCACCGCGGTGAAGACCGGCTGGGCAAAGTTGGCTCGGATATGAACGACGCACCGGTTCGGCAAGGAAAGACGCACCGGCTTGTGCTGTGGTGTGTAGAGCAGGCGGGCATCTGCCAAAACCCCGTATTTATCCAGGCTCCAGTGTGTATTCAAGAGCCACCTTTTCTTCTGCTCCCACCACAGGGCGTGGTCTGACCAGTCTCGCGGCAGTTCTGCAGGAAAAAGCAAGGGAGTGAGAGAAGAAGCTCAGCTGGATCACATACTTTGTATGCAGAAAGTTCCAGGCTTGATCCCTGCTGGGGAATCAGACACTGGGAATGGTTCTTCTCTGGAAAAAAGAAGATAGAAGATATAGGATTTATATCCCGCCCTGTACTCTGAATCTCAGAGTCTCAGAGTGGTCACAATCTCCACTACCTCCCCCCCCCCACCCCTACAACAGACACCCTGTGAGGTTGAGAGAGCTTTTTACAGCAGCTGTCCTTTCAAAGATGACCCCTATGAAAGCTATAGCTGACCCCAGACTTCCAGCAGCTGCAAGTGGAGGAGTGGGGAATCAAACCCGGTTCTCCCAGATAAGAGTCCGCACACTTAACCACTACACCAAACTGGCTCTGCCAGCCAGAGAAGAAAATACTCAGCTAGATGGACCACAGCTTTGAGCAGGGATCAAGGTAGATACATAAATATACACACAAGGGTTCTGTGGTTTCAGTATGAAAGCCACAGGAAAAGAAGGGAGCCAGCAAAATGGAAATAAGTCTGAGATTCTTTCTGCACCTATGTAAACCCTGGCAAATAGCATCTGTAAAGCAGTACATAACTGGATGAAGGACCATGTAATGGCAGAATCCGACAAAGGGAGCTTTAACTCATGAAAGCTCATTTGCCACAAACCATTTTGGTCTCTAAGGTGCTATTGGACTTGAATCTACATGTAATGAAAGGGACACAGGCTGGACAAAACAGCAAACCATGGTATATTTTAACTACAGTTTGTTTGTGAACCCAGAATTTATTTCCCAGACTGTGGGTTCTTCCGCATTCTTATTTTCCTCACTTGTAAATTCTTGTAGCATTTTCCATGTTCAAAAATCACATGAGAGTGTACCGAAGCTAGTTTTTGCACAGAATATACCTCCCTCCACTCATTTCCTTGCATTACATTTCTGTCCAGCAGTTACCAAATTAAAACATGACACTTTGAAACACCTTGGAGAGCTCACTGATAGTTTTAACTTGCCGCTGTTCCAGCTGCAACGGTGCCTTATGACAGAGTGCCGGCACTAGTGAGCCACATAAGCTTTACAGCAGTTTTGCAGCACTGTGATTTCCCAAGGTACACATTGCTTTCAGCAGTAGCCAGTGGCTGCTTCTAATACAGGAGGATACAGGAATGAGAGAAGTGTTTTGTCATCAATTGCATCAGTCTAAATTTTGTCAGGAAGATGGCATTTGGAAATAGAGATACCAGCCAATATTTCATACATAAAAACAGGCGCATACTTGTAACACTCACATTCTCATTGTCAGGCTAAGCAGATATGTACTCAGGGCTGGCATCAGTATACCCTGAGGTAAAGCAGATGCTGGGACACAGGGTTTCTGGCAGGGCCCACTGGCTGCCAGCAGCCCCCCCACCCTTTCACCTCCTAGCATTCTATTGCCAGTGTTCCCTCTAAGCTGAGTTAGTGTGAGCTAGTTCACAGTTTTTGTAACCTCTGGCTCACACGTTTTTGTCTTCGTTCAGGAACAATGGCCCCAGAGCAAACTAATTTATGCAGCAGCCAAATCGCTCGTTCACAACTTTAATGCCAGTAGCTCACAATGTAGACTTTTTGCTCACAAGCCTCCACAGCTTAGATGATGATGGATTTATATCTCGCCCTCCGCTCTGAATCTCAGAGCGGCTCACAATCTCCCCCACAACAGATGCCCTGTGACGTGGGTGAGGCTGAGAGAGCTCTTACAGCGGCTGCCCTTTCAAGGACAACTCCTACAAGAGCTATGGCTGACCCAAGGCCATTCCAGGAGCTGCAAGTGGAGGAGTGGTGAATCAAACCCGCTTCTCCCAGTACACCAAACCGGCTTTGAGGGAGGCGGGAGCCTTGTCCATCACCCATTCTCCCTGCTGCACTTGCTGCCACAGTCAGCCCTAGACTGTCTGGCACCCTCCCCCCGCACTGCTAATATCACTGAGTCACATGGAGGGGTGCCCAATTTGGTGCTCCCAGAAGGCTGGTGCCCTAGACAATTGCTTAGTTTGCCTAGTGGCAGGATTAGCCCTGCTCACTGCAGTGGGAGTGCTTGAGAGCAGATACAGGGAGGACTTGCAAGCAGGTAGAAAGCATGCAGGGGAGTGGGTGGGCATAAGTGCCTGACGGTAGGCGGAGGAGGGGAAGGGGAAGGGGGCCCCTGGGCCCCCTCTCCAAAACCTGGAACAAACCTGCATGTACCGTCCACTATCACTCATTGCGGAAGGCTCTTAACCAGCTGACAGCATGCTGTAAAAATTTTCTGTCCTCTGCTGATTTAAAGCCAAGACAATTTCGTCTTGTGCTACAGTAGAAAACCATAATTGTTCTACAGTATGCTGAGCAATTCAAAATATACCATAGTGGCTGGAAGGTGTAAAAAAGGCAGGAAATGCATTGCATGGTGCCTTAGCGTGTCGGGTACATGCAGGTGCATGTGTTGCAGGTGCCAGCCTGCAAATGGGCAAAGTCAGCAACTGCCTGTACTCATGCTTCTTCCATTGTGGCCTCCAGCTTGGAGGAAAGGCCTGCCGGAAGAAGTCAGGAAGGCTCCCAGCTCCCCTGGCTTTCCGCAAACCAAGCAAAACTGAATTATGCAGGATGGCTTTTCTATGCAGGCAAGGGTAGCACAAACAGTTCACAAAGATACTTGGATAAGTCATTGGCAATGCTGGATTAAACCCTGTGGAGGCCCCTAGGCAGTCAAAATCTCATGGGGCCCTTTGCAAATTATCTCAAAGTTGGAGAACCCACCCACGCCCCCCCCTGCAGCCACCTTCTCAAAAGCCCCTTTGACAAAGCTGTGGGGAAGAGGCAGAGAGAACCAAAGTTGGCAACAACTCCAGCAGTAGCCACACCAGGCAAGTTGGGCAAAGAGTGGCTCAGTCGCTGGCTATGTGTGCAGGCTGGGAGGGCTGCAAGCAGGGGAAAACTGGGGGGGAAAGCTGGCCTGGGGCTTCTAAAGGTGTGGAGCCCATAGGCTAGTGTCTAGTTAGCCTAACTGTTAATCTGGCCCTGGTCATTGGGGAAGGTGGTCTGTGCAACTGTGCATAGCTTGCCATGGGTTGGCTCCTGTTGTGTAATTTTGCATCATTGAATGTGTCCTGTTAACTCTTAAAGAGCTTTGCTGACTTCTGATTGGTTTTACAACTCTAATCCTTTTTCATTGTTTATTTAATGTCCCCAATCTTGTTGATGGTATTGACTCTGACAGATTTCTGACAGCAATGCTGATTCTGTGAATTTAGACAGATCATGGGAAGGAGAGCAGGAAGGGTTGCATCAGTGCTTAATTCTTGTGGCCCTTTCTTACATGCCCAGGAAAATGCTGTTTACCACTTTGGGGCCAGGAGGCAATTCCTCCAAACTAGTTGGCCAGGGCTCCAAGAGCTGGAGGTTTTTGCCATCTTCTGGGCATGGAACAGGGGTCACTGAGGTGGGGGGCCTGAAAGGGGGAGGTACTTGTGGATTTCCTGCATTGTGCAGGGGGTGGGTTTGGACTAAATGACCCTTCCAACTCTATGATTCACTCTGTGTCATCTGTCTTGACTCCCAGTGGTGGACTATGTAAGTAACCTGAATAAATATTAAAGACTCCAGAGATAAGAGGCAGCCTCTCTGCCCAGATGAAGCCTCTATAAACGGATGAACCTTGAAGAACAACAGCTTCAGCTAATATAGATTCGAATTCAGTAGCACCCTGGAGACCAACAAGATGTTCTTGTTGCTTTCCAAGGTATGACAGGACTCAAATCTAGCTGTTCTACTACAGACCAGTACAACCACCCTTTGAAACTTGCTTCAGCTAAGGTTTGTTTGTTTTTAGGCATTCCTATCGGGGACAGTGATGGGGTAGTGAGACAGTTTGGTATAGTGGTTAAGTGCATGGACTCTTATCTGGGAGAACCGGGTTTGATTCCCCACTCCTCCACTTGCCCCTGCTGGAATGGCCTTGGGTCAGCCATAGCTCTGGCAGAGGTTGTCCTTGAAAGGGCAGCTGCTGTGAGCCTTCTCCAGCCCCACCCACCTCACAGGGTGTCTGTTGTGGGGGAGGAAGGTAAAGGACATTGTGACCGCTCTGAGACTCTGAGATTCAGAGTATACTGTGGGATATAAATCTAATAGCATCATCTTCTAATTTACCTATAAAATAGGGACCTGGAAGTAGAGACTGTCCCTAGTACCATCATAAATAGTTGCTTATTAAGTGGAAGGAATTTCCCCCTCCAGGTTTTATCAGCATCTCCATACTACAATGCTGACGTTGTTTCCCCCACCTTCATGCAAATGACCACACCTCCCCACCCCCCCACCCCGCCCCGTGAAATCCACAGGATTGCAAAAACCAAGCTGGATGGTAAAATGACCAAAGAGGAGCTAAGTTTATGAACAGTCGTGTCATTTCCTGGCCTGGTTATCACACCCCTAAACCAAGGAGGGATGAAAGGGATTAACATTAGTCCCTAAGGGTGACAGTGTCCTCATGTTTATCAGAGAGATTCCAGAAACCCACAGGGGAAAAAGGATCTGACCACAATTCCTAGCTGAGTCACTGGTATTTCTCCCCCCCCACCACCACCACACACACATGCAACTGGATAGAGACCCATCTGTATTGCATTTTGTGAGCTACACAGTCAGTCAGACCTTTTGGTGCTCAGCCGGAAGCTCTAGCCTTGTCTTTGGGCTTAGTTCACTCCTGTGTCCACAAGATGGAACAGCAACTGGGCACTGTCTGGAAAGCAGTGCTAGGGTTGCCAGCTCTAGGCTGAGAAATACCTAAAGGTTGTTGGGGGTGTTGTATGTTTGTTCTGAGTGTTGCAACAACTTGTAATTCAGCAATTTCTCTTTTCATTCTGTTCCTGAAGTTCCTATAGAGAAGGTCGAGAAAGAACAACTTTTCTCCCTTTCTCTCAATACAAGAACTCGTGGGCACCAGTGTTCCCTCTAAGCTGAGTTAGTGTGAGCTAGCTCACAGATTTTTAGCCTCCAGCTCACACATTTTTGTCTCAGCTCAGGAAAAATGGCCCCAGAGCACACTAATTTATGCTGTAGCTCACAACTTTAATGCCGATAGCTCACAAAGTAGAATTTTTGCTCACAAGACTGTAGCTTAGAGGGAACCCTGGTGGGCACTCAATTAAATTGCTGAGCAATTGGGTTAGATCCGATAAAAGGAAGTACTTCTTCACCCAAAGGGTGATTAACACGTGGAATTCACTGCCACAGGAGGTGGTGGCAGCTACAGGCGTAGCCAGCTTCAAGAGGTGATTGGATAAGCATATGGAGCAGAGGTCCATTAGCGGCTATTAGCCACAGTGTATTGTTGGAACTCTCTGTCTGGGGCAGTGATGCTCTGTATTCTTGGTGCTTGGGAGGGGCAACAGTGGGAGGACTTCTAGTGTCCTGGCCCCACTGATGGACTTCCTGATGGCACCTGGTTTTTTTGGCCACTGTGTGACACAGAGTGTTGGACTGGATGGACCATTGGTCTGATCCAACTTGGCTTCTTTTATGTTCTTATGTTCTATTATTGTTTTATTTTTATTATTTCACTGGCTACCCAGAGAAAACCTGTTACAAGGAAAAAGGTACCCTGTGCAAGCACCAGTTGTTTCCAACTCTGGGGTGATGTTGCTTTCACAACGTTTTCACGGCAGACTTTTTACGGGGTGGTTTGCCATTGCCTTCCCCAGTCATCTACGCTTTATCCCCAGCAAGCTGGGTACTCATTTTACTGACCTCAGAAGGATGGAAGGCTGTGTCAGCCTCAAGTCGGCTACCTGAAAACCCAGCTTCCACCGGGGATTGAACTCAGGTCGTGAGCAGGGCTTAGGACTGCAGCTTTAACACTCTGAACCACGGGGCTCTTACTTTACAAGACAGATCCCAAAAAAGGCAATAATAGAACACCACCAGGTGCCGCAGGACTTAAACTTTGTTGGACGGGATAAAAGAATTCATAGTGGAACCAGAACAGGCGGAAGAGTTGGTGGATAGGACCAGAATATGGGGGGAAGCTGGGGCCAGCACTGGGGGGGAGGGGAGACAATAGAATTTTTTCCTTCCCCTTCTGTCCCCCCTAGTGTAACCAATAAAATGTTTTTATATATATGTTTATGTATTCACAAGCTTGTTCTAGCATTTCCAAATAAATGAAAGAAAGACAAATTGGGGACTTACTTAATTTATCCACTATTTGGAGCATGACACCTCCAATATGCATGCTGCCGGACACTCGGAGTGGGACTGGATCAGCCTCAGGTCCCAGATCCTCCACGAACACGCTGAGCTCCCAAGAGTCATCAATATATTCCCCACTGGCTGTCTTTATACCAGCCATGGTGAGTCCTAGAGAGGCAAGAAAAGACAATAGCTTGATGATGAGTCCAGCTGAATCAAACTGAAAGATCAATCTAGCCCAAATACATAGGTGATACAATTCCTTAATTTCATTCTAGCATTTGATAAACAGATATATTGCCTTTTTACCTGGAGGTTCCATCTAGCTATCGGGACTAATGACTATTGACAGAGTCCCTCTGTGCATTTTTCTAACTGTCTTTTATGTTGCCTAAGCTAGTGGCCATCGTATCTCGTGATGGTGAAGTCATACAAGAATTATATGTTGTGTAAGGGAGAACTTCCTGTGTCTGCTCTGAATCTATTCAAAGATCTGAGGATCCCAGGATATCAGTTCAGCTCAACATACACACTAGCCATTATCTCAGGCCTGATTCTTATATTACCAGAACAGCAACTGCTGAACACCAACAAATAACAACCACGCATGAAGCTGCCTTATACAGAATAATTGGTCCATTATTATTGTCTACTCAGATTAGCAGAGGTTCTTCAGAATCTTAAACAGAGGCTCTTTCGCATCATGCGATCCTTTTAAATGGAGATGCCAGGGATTGAACCTGGGACCTCCAACATGCAAAGCAGAAGCTCTGCCACTGAGCCCTAGGGTTGCCAGGTCTGACTCAAGAAATATCTGGGGACTTTGGGGATGGAACCAGGGGACTTTGGGGGTGGAGCAAAGTTATGTCTAGCATAATTGAACTCCAAAAGGAGTCCTGGCAATCACATTAAAAGGGGCTGTACACCTTTTAAATTATTTCCCTCTATTTGGAAATAATGAAAGATAGGGGCACCTTTTCTGAGGCTCATAGAATTGGACCTCCTCGTCCTATTTTTTTTGTAAACTTTGAGGATGTTTTGAGGAGAGGCTTCAGATGCTATGCTGAAAATTTGATGCCTCTATCTCAAAAAACAGCATCCACCCACCCCCCAGTTGCCCCTGGATCAATTCTTCATTATACCCTATGGCAGGGGTGGCCAAACTTGTTTAACACAAGAGCCACATAGAATAAACATCAGATGTCTGAGAGCCACAAGACATTAACATCAGTTCTTTTAGAGCTGGAAGGAAGGGAGGGAAATAGAGGGGGGAAGGGAGATGTGGAAAGAAAATAAGTTTAACTTTAAATGCATTCTCCAAGCTGCTGGCTGGCTTGGCTTGGAGAAGTGATTTAAAAAGACAAATGCCTTCTCCAAGCCAGCCAGCAGGCCAGTGGGGGCTTTGAGAGCCACACAATTTGTGTGAAAGAGCCACATGAGGCTCCCGAGCCACATTTGACCCTATGGGAATCGGTCTCCATAGAGTATAATGGAGTGCCCAGCAGACATTTCTCTCCCACCCTGCTTTCAGATAACCCTGAAACGAGGGGAGAGCCTCCAAACTGGTGGATCCCCTGCCCTCAACTGGGGATTGGCAACCCTACTGAGCCCCTCTGACCCCTATGGATCTGGTCTACTAACAGCAGCTTTTTCCTTCAAGGCAAGAAACAGTTAGGCTTCCTATTCTGGGGGAAAGCACCACCAATAGAACCATAGGATTCAGCTCTCGGAATGCTCTGGTTATGTGGAGGGGCTGGGCCACATGAGAAGAGTCAAGCACCACAGCTCTAGCCAACCTTTGACCTTCGGATGCTGCCACCATCACTATTTAAGGTGATTTAAAATGCCTAGTAGACCCCAGTGTGGTTGGCTCAGGTGCTCTTGCTCCCCCCACAGCACCTTTACTTTCTTTTTTGGGTATTTTTGTATTTGTGTGTGTTTGTGTGTGTGCACTTGGAAGTCATGGTGACCTCTGGTGACTGATTAATACTGGGGGCCTGGAAGATATTTAGAGAGGTACCTGAATAAAGTCTGTCCCTGCCCTCATGATTGCTGGTATTTCAAGGAGGTCTCCCACCCAAGTACTTGCCAGATCAATGCTGTTTAGCTTCCAACAAGGTCGGGCTTGCCTGGGAAATCCAGGTCAGGACTCCACAGCACCTTTTTGATGCCAAAGCAGCCACTCCCCTGCCCCCAATTAGAGGACAATATAAGGAATGCTGAGTTTTCTGCTGAGAACTCAATTAAGAACATAAGAGAAGCCATGGTGGATCAGGCCAGTGGCCCATCTAGTCCAACACTGTGTCACACAGTGGCCCAAAACCAGGTGCCATCAGGAGGTCCACCATAAGAACCAAAATTCCAGAAGCCCTCCCACTGTTGCCCCCCAAGCACCAAGACAACAGAGCATCACTGCCTCTGACAGAGAGTTCCAGCTATACCTTGTGGCTAATAGCCATTCTGTGATATGCAGGGCCCAATTTGGACTGGGACCACAGTGTACGAGAAGAAGGGGCTTAACCCTCCCCACCCCCGGGCTCCATTTTCTCAAACCAAAATGGCAATAGGGATCTGCTGTTTATCCCATTAGGACTGATGGGCTACCTAAGTGTCTTCAGTAGGACAAACAGTAGCTCCTCCTGAGATCATCTCAGCCTTGAAAAGGAGGGGGCAGTTTAATTACCCTCCCCGCCCCCAATTCAAATCAGGTTCTACATGCCTGGAAATTAAGTTCTGATCATGAGACATCCAGAAACTCTAGAAATGATTTTTTAAAAATTCTCATCAGAGAATGCTCAGCATCATCTATTTTGCCCTGGAAACCCTATAAATGGTGGCTTTCCTACCACCACACACGCAGGGCCGGATTAACAATTAGGCTAAGTAGGCACTGGCCTATGGGCCTCCATGCCTTTAGGGGCCCTGGGCTGGCTTTCCTCTCAGTTTCCCCCCTGCTTGCAGCCCTCCCAGCCTGCACACGCAGCCAGCAACTGAGCAGCTCTTTGCCTGACTTGCCTGGTGTGGCTGCCCCTTTCTGCCTCTCCCCTGTAGCTTAGTAAAAGGGGCTTTTAAGAAGGTGCCTGCAGGCTGCAGCAGGGGTCGTGGGTAGCGCAGCGGGTGCTCAGATAATTTGTGGGGTGGCCTGAGATTTTGACTGCCTAGGGGCCTCCACAGGGTCTAATCCGGCACTGCACACACCCATACTTTCTGTTTATAGTGAAGATGCTAGAAGTGGTTCACAGACAACGGCAAGATGATGTGGGGCTGCGGTGGTAGAATAGAGACTGTACCACTTCAGACTATAGGTCAGAAAACTCTTTGAAAATGGAGGACCAGCATAACAACAAACTGAGCTGAGCGAATTCTTCAGTGTGATGTGTTTGCTGTGGATTTGCTAATAAAAGAAAGCATTAAAAATTACACATACAGCTGTCTGAAGCAGCACTGTCTGTTCAACCACAACCGCTTCCTGATTTAAATAAAAATCCATAGTAACACTTGTGATCAAAGACCTGAGCCGCGGCGAAGATGTTAGTTTGCCACAGTTTGTCCCATCTCCCTTCCCTCCATATTTCCTGTCAAAATGCTTATGCAGATCTCTCTGCTCTAGTGTGAAGCTTTCTGTGCTCCTTCCTTTTCTGCTGCTGTGAGCTCCTGTCTGGCTGATTCTAAACACCTCAGCTGACATTTATCACCCACTGAAGTAATTCATGAGCCTCAGTTGCTGCCCAAAGCCTTTGTGTGAGCTCCCCACCACTTTGCCTGCCAGATTTCTAGTCCTCAGAAATGACGGTTGAGGTGAAGAGTTCAGTGAGCTTCTCTTTTTGTGAAAAGTGGTGCAATAACATGATGAAGGGAGCCAATAATTTCCATGTTCTGTGAGGTGCCATCATCAAAGTACGTGAGACGTACCACAGTGACTAGTCTACTCAGAATTACATGAGGTATCTTTTTATTTTTGGGGGGGAGGAGGAGGGGAAGGAAACTGTTCAGGAAGGAGTCTACTTAAGGCTATTTGGCAATTCTCTCCATAGTTGCTAATAATTTTATGCTTATACTCAGTGATGTGCCCTGAAACAGCAGGGAAAGGACCGATTCATTAGTTACTTTCTGTTGCTTGAAGTTTGCTTCCCACAAAGATTTTGTGTTGTTGCCATGGTTAGTCATTCCTTTTAAATAACCAGCTGCAAGCAGAATTGTAACTGGGGGTAGGTAGGTAGGTAGGTAATTTTATTTATATCCCGCCCTCCCCGCCGGAGCAGGCTCAGGGCGGCTAACAACATCATTCAGTTTCCCTTATACAAAAGACAAGGTTACATTAACATTAAACATTAAAAATTCTGATAGGTTTAAAATCACTTAATTAAGTTGATAAAAGTGCTAATGCTAGTTGTGCTTTTATAATGGCGGTAGTCATTAGCAATTTCTTTCTTCGTCAGCGAAAGCCAGTCGGAAGAGGAAGGTCTTGCAGGCCCTGCGGAATTGTTCAAGGTCCCGCAGGGCCCGCATTTCCTCTGGAAGTTGGTTCCATAGGTTCGGGGCTGCAGAGGAGAAGGCCCGGTTACGGGTACATTGCAGCTTCACCTCTTTCGGTCCGGGGGTGGTCAACAAGTTTTTTCCAGCTGACCTCAGTGCTCTCTGGGGTTCGTATGGGGAGAGACGGTCCCTAAGGTAGACAGGTCCTCGACCATATAGGGCTTTAAAGGTAATGACCAGCACTTTGTAACGAACCCGGTATGTAACTGGCAGCCAGTGCAGCTCGCGCAGCCCAGGCTGTATGTGCTCCCATTTAGGGAGCCCCAACAACAGTCTGGCCGCTGCGTTCTGCACCAGCTGCAGCTTCCGGGTTCGGTACAGAGGCAGCCCCATGTAGAGGGCATTACAGTAATCCAGTCTCGAGGTGACCGTTGCGTGAAGTACCGTTGCCAGGTCTTGGCGCTCTAGGAAGGGAGCCAACTGCCTTGCCCGCCTCAGGTGAAAAAAGGCTGACTTGGAAGTGGCTGCAATCTGGGCCTCCATTGATAAAGAAGGCTCCAGTAAAACTCCCAGACTCCTGACCCGGTGCGCCGCTTTCAGTGGCGCCCCGTCGAAGACCGGGAGAGGTATTTCCCCTTCCCGGGCGCCCCGACCCAGACAAAGGACTTCTGTCTTCGCTGGATTCAATTTCAGCCCGCTCCCCCTCAACCACATTGCCATGTCCTGCAAGGCCCGGTCTAAATTTTCAGGGACGCAGCCAGGCCGGCCGTCCATCAGCAGATAGAGTTGGGTGTCATCTGCATATTGGTGGCACCCAAGTCCATATCTCCTGGCAATCTGGGCAAGAGGGCGCATATAGATATTGAATAATATTGGTGAGAGAACTGCCCCTTGAGGCACTCCACAATCCAGTGTGTGCCTCCGGGACCGCTCACCACCAATTGCCACCCTTTGTCCCCGATTCTCGAGGAAGGAGGAGAGCCATTGTAGGGCAGACCCCCTCACCCCTATATCGGCGAGGCGGTGGGTCAGTAGCCGATGGTCGACCGTGTCGAACGCGGCCGACAGATCTAACAGCATCAGCACCGCCGCACCGCCCCGATCCAGATGCCGTTGGAGATCATCTACCAGGGCGACCAGTACTGTCTCCGTCCCATGACCCGGGCGAAAGCCGGACTGGCAAGGGTCTAGGATGGAAGCGTCATCCAGAAAACTCTGCAACTGCGACGCCACTGCCCTCTCTATCATTTTACCTAAAAACGGTAAATTGGAGACCGGTCGGTAGTTTGCCAATTCGGCCGGGTCTGCTGTACTTTTTTTCAAGAGGGGTCGGACCAAAGCCTCTTTCAGGGATGATGGGAAGCGCCCCTCCGAGAGGGATCTATTTATGATGTCCCGTAGAGGACATTCAAGCTCCCTCAGGCAGGATTTAATTAGCCAGGAGGGGCATGGGTCCAAATCACAAGTTGTAGGGCGCGCAGAGGAGAGAATTCCGTCAACTTCCTCCAGGCTGAGCGGGTCGAAATGATCCAGAATTAAATCAGAAGACAGGCAAGGGGCCTCGGGCTCATGTGCTGTATCTAAGGTGATGGGCAGGTCCTGGCGGAGCGACGTGATTTTGTCTGCAAAAAATTTCGCAAAAGCCTCACAGCCTATTTCTAATTCTTTGACGTTTGGTCTGCCCTGGGGCAGTGTAGTTAAATGTCCAATTATTTTAAACAATTGTGCCGGGCGCGAATTTGCAGACGCAATCTTGGCCGCGAAGTACTTCTTCTTCGCGGTCTTGACTGCCATCTCATACGACCTCATAAACGTTCTGTAGGATGTTCTCGCCGCTTCGCCACGAGTGCGCCGCCACTGCCTCTCTAGTCGTCGGAGTCCTTGTTTCAGCCGGCGTAGCTCCAGGGTATACCAGGGAGCCAGCCTTGAACGAGGGCGCAGAGGACGTCGGGGTGCGATCTCGTTGATTGCCCCAGATAGCCGGTCTTGCCAGGCATCAACCAGGGCATCAAGGGAATCGCAAGGGGGCCAAGGATCCCGAAGAGCTGTTTGGAACCGTTCCGGGTCCATCAGGCTCCGCGGGCGAGCCAAAATAGGCTCTCCGCCCTTACAGGGTTGTGGTAGCGTCTCCATACGAGCCTTGAGGGCTAAGTGATCCGACCATGGTATCGCCTCCGTCGCGATTTCGTTCACTTTAATCCCGGCCGCAAAGATCAGATCTAATGTGTGCCCAGCCTGATGTGTGGGAGTCGTAACAAATTGGGAGAGTCCCAGTGTCGCCATGGAAGACACTAGGTCCATCGCCTGAGTGGACGCCGCGTCATCGGCGTGGACATTGAAGTCACCCAGGACCAGAAGCCCTGGGTACTCCAACGCCCAGCCGGACACCGCCTCCATCAGGGATGGTAAGGCGCTGGCCGGTGCGTTAGGCGGACGGTACACCAGCCAGATCGCCAACCTCTCCCCGACATCCAACACGTACCACGTAGCTTTTAATATAGGGCTGTTATCTTCCCATCAAACCTTGCCACATCCATTCCCACAGCCAAGTCCCTTTTTAGCAAAGTTTCCATTTCTTGCCGCAATTTTTCTTTTCTCCCATCCAGCTTAACTGGTTGCTCCTTGTAGTCAAAGCATTCTTGAATCAATGGATAATTATAACTCGGTGTTCCTGAAGGGATGGTTTCTTAAGTACTGCTCTTCACTTTGTAGTCAAAGCAACTGCATTTAAAATATTTTATGATGGAATTTAATAGTACTTTATGGATAACAAAAAAATAAAATGGGAGTGGCTGCTGCAGGGAGGGGCCATGGCTCAGTGTTAAGAGCATCTGCTTGGTATACAGAAGATCTCCCGTTCAGTCCCCAGTCTCTCCAGTTAAAAGGACCATGTAGTAAGTGATATGAAAGACCCCTTCCTGAGACCATAGAAAACCACGTCCAGTTTGAGAAGATAATACTGACTTTAATGAATCAAGGGTCAGACTAGGTATAAAGCAGGGGTGGCCACATGTGGCTTTTTCACAGATATAGATAGATAAATTTGTCATTGTTCTCAAAAAAAGAAAATGAGAGCAACGAAATGAGGTGCTCTTCCACAAACATACCAACACATCAACACCCAAAAAAGGACATATACATAAACCATTTAAATGCATCTAAAAACAAATAACCATCCATGACCCTGCATTTAGCTTAACCACAGCACTTGGATAGAAGCTGCCCTTAAATCTATTTGTCTTAGCCTTCAACACTCTATATCGTCTACCTGAGAGTAAGATCTCAAATAGCAAGTGACCCGGATGTGAAGGGTCCTTTAAGATCATTTGTATCTTCCTTTTACATCCCATATTATACAAATCCCAAATTATGCTCCCAAATTATACAATATATTGTGTGGTTCCAAAGACCCCCACAGCCAGCTTGGAGAAGGCACCTCTTTAAATCACTCCAAGCTGCTGGCTGCTTGGAGAATGCATTTAAAGTTGCTTTCCTTCCAGCTCTCCTCCCCTTATCTATGTCTGCCTTCCATCTCTCAAACATCTGATGTTCATGTCTTGCAGCTCTCAAACATCTGATGTTTATTCTTTGTGGCTTTTACATAAAGTAAGTTTGGCCACCCTGGTATAAAGCAACTTCCAAGGTGTGTTCAATACACTCTCAAAACTGGAGATGTAGATGATTTTTCACTTCGAAAAAAGTCACATAAATTCCATTTTTATGTCACAGTTGCAACATTTATAAAACAGGCAGCTGCTAGAAATTGAGCAACAAAATAAGTACATTTAGAATCTGAATCCTCTAAGAGGAATGGAACCTTTTGCTCTAATTCCACTAGAGGAAACATAGTCCATTTATCAAAACATGGCATAATCCATTTCAGTTTAGGCTGAAGCCCATAAGGACACTGGAGGAAGAAGATATTGGATTTATATCCCACCCTCCACTCCGAATCTCAGAGTCTCAAAGCGGTCACAATCTTGTTTACCTTCCTCCCCCACAACAAACACCCTGTGAGGTGGGTGGGGCTGAGACAGTTCTGGCAGAAGCTGCCTTTTCAAGGATAACCTCTGCCAGAGCTATGGCTGACCCAAGGCCATTCCAGGAGCTGCAAGTGGAATCAAACCTGGTTCTCCCAGATAAGAGTCCGTGCACTTTACCACTACACCAAACTGGAGAAGATGTACAAGAATGGGCAAGGCCATATCCACTCTAAGAGATTCTTGAGAGGCGACTCAGCACCTGAAAAGGGGCAATTAAATTGTAACTGCATAAAGGTCCTACATAACTTTGGGCTAACCGAGAATTCTACGTTGGGAGGATTTCCCCTTAGACAGAAGTCCTAACTTGCAAGCCGCCCTGAGCCTGCTTTGGCGGGGAGAGTGGGATATAAATCAAAATAAATAAGTAAGTAAGTAAGTGGGGAACATGTCCTCCTAGCTCCAAAATGGGTATAGCTCTTATATCTAGTATAGATGATGGTACGAACCATACTTCTCAAATAATAGCACGTGAAATTTGAGATGTTCAGATCACCTGACAGCATACTTTACAGATTACATTTAGCTTTAACCTCATGGTTAACAATGTGTGTATGGGTCTGACTTCTTCCTGCATCTAATGAAAAGACCATAACCCTTTAATGGTTCAAGGCAGAGGTGCCATAAGACCAGGGGTGGCCAAACTCGCTTAAACTAAGAGCCATATAGAATAAACTCCAGATGTCTGAGAGCCATAAGACATGAAAGTCAGGTGAGCCAGAAGGCAGGCAGGCAAATACATGGGGGAGAGGTAGAAAGAAAGCAACTTTAAATGTATTTAAATGCCACCAGCTGGCTCGCATAGTGATTTAAAGAGAGAAATGCCTTCTCTAAGCCAGCCAACAGCGTGGCAGGGACTTGAAGAGCCACACAATATGTGTGAAAAAGCCACATGTGGCTCCTGAGCTGCAATTTGGCCACCCCTGCACAAGACGCTCTGCTGTAACAGACCAAGAAGGCCCCCCCTTCCTGGCATAGGACTCTGCTCCAGCGGAGCCCAAAAGAAAAGAATTTGAGCTATGATCAGTTTACCAAGTGGCCCTGCCCAGGAACAGCTAAGGAGAAAAGAGGAACCTCTGGATCTTGCTGCTGCACCCTTAAAAGGACACAGGAAACGTACCTTTAAGGTGCTGGTTTCACCACCAAGACCTGGATGCCTCTGATGTGGATTCGAATGTGGGCCCAAGCTTCCCGGGACTGTCACAGCATGCCTCTTGGGCCCCCACTGCACCACGTTCAGGGCGTTCTCCTCTCCCTCCCTTATCAACTTCCTCACTGCGCACGCCACATGCTCGAACCCACCCCCTTGCAAAATGACTTCCACTTTTGAGCAAACTCGCTTGCTCTGCGTAGGAAACTGTTCAGCTCCTTGGGTTGGCCGAGCCAGGTGAGCACCTGCCAGTGGCTCTTTATAGTGGTATCTTGCATTATAAACACACCAAAGTACACTTCAGAGCAGAAAAGCTGGCTAACCCGTTGTTTAACACAAAGGCCTCAGTCAACGCTGTGAGGATGCCAACCTCTGGGTGGGGCCTGGGGATGCCCCAGAATTACAGCTCATCTCCAGACTACAGAGATCAGTTCCCCTAGAGAAAAAGGATGTTCTGGAGGGTGAACTCTATGGCACTGCACCCCACTGAGGTCCCTGACCTCCCCAAGCTCCACCCTAAAATCTCCAGACATTTCCCAACCTGCAGTTGGCAACTCTATGCATCTCCCAGTGACTGGGGAGACCAGGCAACCCTAGGAAAACACCCTTTTTCCTACTGGCCAGAGGAGCTGCCTGGGCAACTGGAAGAGCGCTTAAAAAGGTATCACTGGCTAGGCCAGGGGTGGCCAAACTGTGGCTCAAGAGCCACATATGGCTTTCTCACATATTGTGTGGCTCTTGAAGAAGACTGCAGATTTATACCCCGCCCTTCTCTCTGAATCAGAGACTCAGAGCGGCTTACAATCTCCTATATCTTCTCCCCCCACAACAGACCCCCTGTGAGGTGGGTGGGGCTGAGAGGGCTCTCACAGCAGCTGCCCTCTGAAGGACAACTCCTGCGATAGCTATGGCTAACCCAAGGCCATTCCAGCAGCTGCAAGCGGAGAATCAAACCCGGTTCTCCCCGATAAGTGTCCGCACACTTAACCACTACACCAAAATGGCTCTCCACCACCCTGTTGGCCAGCTTTGAGAAGCCAAGCCAGCTAGCGGATTAGAGAATGCATGTAAAGTTGCTTTCTTTCCACCTTTCCCTCCTTCCTGTCTTGCGTCTTTCAAACATCTGGCATTTGTTCTATGTGGCTCTTACATTAAGAAAGTTTGGCCATCCCTGGGCTAGGTCAATATATGCAGGTGAAAGAAAGGACAATAAGAAAAAGATCTCCTGATCTGAAGGCGGTGACCCCATCGTTTCCTGCCAGTAGAAAAACAGTGGGAGAGCTGGACTAGACATTCCCAACTGTGACAGTCGTACGCTTGCAGGCAGCGTTCCCTCTGAGTTAGCGTGAGCGAGCTCACAGATTTTTAGCCTCCAGCTCACACATTTCTGCCTTAACGCAGGAAGGATGACCCCAGAGCACAATAATTTATGCAATCGCTCACAACTTTAATGCCAGTAGCTCACGATGTAGAATTTTTGCTCGCAAGACTCCACAGCTTAGAGGGAACGTTACTTGCAGGGTGTCTGCTGCTCCATGCAGAACACTTACAATGGCATCCTGCCTCAACACCTACCCCCCTCCTCACTCAGTCATAGAATGAGTTGGATGCTTTTTTCTTCTCTGCACTGCTGCTCCATATTGACCCGGCCTCTTGCCGATAAGACAGATAAGGCTACAGCCCAGACATGTTTCTGAGCTGCAAAAGGTCTGTTCCTGAGAAATGGGAGGGGACAAAGAGTCACAGCTATGACTGTGGTTCCCCTTCTGACCCAGCCGTTTCCTGTTGCTGTGAGCACTTACCAGGCCCTGCCTTGGAGTTGCTCCACTGCTTCAGAGGGGAGGAGGCACGGCAGTTGTGAGCTACCCCATATCCCTTGTCCTCTAGCGCCTCCCTCCAAAACTGAAAGGACCCTCCCCAAATGGGATATTTTACTTCTCCAAGACTCCCTACCTTAGCCTCACTTAGTTGGCAGGCATGCAAACCTGTTCATGCCGTTTCTGAATTTTATTTTATTCAAATACAAAGGATACACAGCCGTTTCCTTTTGCTTTCCCCCGAGCTACAGCCTGTGCTCTTCAACCCAATATGGGATAACCAGCATACATTCTCAATTCAGCTTCCTTTTGCTGAGATGTGTGAAAAAGCAACTGTATCCCCCCTCCCCCCGCCGCAAGCCCTGAATTCCCCAATCCTATTACAGTAAGGACTTCTGAGGCTGAATTAGCTGCTAAGAAGGAAAAAGAGAACTGCTGTGAAAAACTACCGGAAAAGCTTCTCTACTGAACCACCCTAGGCCTTGAGCATATGAACAGCTGCACCAGACAGCTGTTGTTGAAAACACCTCTTCCAGACCATATGTAAGGGTCTATGCCAGGGGTGTCAAACATGCAGCCTGGGGGCCAAATCAGGCCCCCGGAGGGCTATCAGGCCCCCGAGCAAATGGTTGTCATCTTCTTTCTCCCTATACTTTATAACAGCTTGCTTTGCAAGGCTTGTTCAGTTGCATAGGAACTACAGAGCAAAGCCTCTATTTTCTCCATTGGCTAAGGCTCCTCCCTTGGGGAAGGGGGCGGCGAGGCAGGGATTGTTTTTCCAGGCTCTCTCAATCACACAGCAGAGCAACTGAGCCAAGCCTCTCTTCCTTCTATTGGCTGAAGCTCCCCCCCCCAGTCCTCTGGGGAAGGAAGGAAACAGCCACAGCTCCTTTCCCGTTCCCTGGATCCCATGGGAGAAATACAAAGAAAGCACCTTTAAGACCAACAAGTACTAACATTTTAAGCATGTTTTAAGTTTTTAAAGAAATACATTTAATTGTCCTTTACAAAGTTTTTATCTCTGCTACCTAATCTTAAAATAGGTACACACATGGCCCAGTCCAACCCAACAAGGTCTCATTTATCAGATCCAGCCCTCATGAGTTCGACACCCCTGGTCTATGCTGTTCGGCACCTTGTCATGCTCAATATCTCATCTGCGACAGCCACTCTGGCACCCTATCACAGTCATGGTGAAACTGGATTGACAAGGAACAATCAAAATCAAATGAGATATGAGCCACTGTCACGCCATGTCAGTGATGCTCAGATTTTCTTTGGACGCAAGGCCTGTTGTGAGTAAAGAAGAGAATGCCCCTGATTAAAGTCTGGCTCATCCTTAGCCTGCAAGGAGCAGCCTTGGAGATAAGATAGGGACACTGTTTGCAATGCCAGATGGCAGACCGCAGGTATCCATCTTCAAGGCTAAAAGAACTTAAGCCTCCCAAAGGGAAGAATCTTAAAGCAGGCAGCGTTCCACATGGACTGCTTGACCAAGACATGAAGGACTGCCTACACGAAGATCCTGGGAATTTAGGGAAAGGTGTTTGTGAGTTTCCTGCGTTGTGCAGGGGGTTGGACTAGATGACCCTAGAGGTCCCTTCCAACTCTATGATTCTATGCTACTGAAAGGGTATGAAACCCAACACAGTTTCCCTGGATCTGGTAAAGATGGTTATTAGGAAAGAGCGAATTAGACAGTATTAGAAAAGAATTTCCCATCACTTGCCTCGGTGCAGCAAGTTGCAACTCTGGACTTCCTTGGTGGTCTCCCATCCAAGTACTAGCCAGGGCTGCCCCTGCTTAGCTTGTGAGATCTGAGGAGATCAGGCTAGCCTGGGCCATCCAGGTTGGAGCGGAATCTGTGTAGATTTGCCAAATGTATTCAGGTTGCTGAATTTCTAGTGCTCACCAACTGCTGTTTTGTTAAGAAGGCTCTGGGGCCGTGTAGTCTTTGACTGGTGTACATGCAAGGAGTAGTCAGGGAGTTTTTGCTATTCTAGAGGAGACAGCCTAGCCACAGGGGCTAGCTCACAAATAACTTTTGCACAGTTGTGTGAATGTATAACCACAATCCCAGCGAGCATGCCCTGGAGCAGACGAGACAGGAGGAAGGGAGGCGACACAGGAAGCCAAGGCCACTAACGTTGCTTTTTTATTTATTGGGTGTGCAGCAGACAAAATGCAGCTTCACAGCCGGAAAAAAAAGAGAGAGAGAGAAGAAACCAGACAACCAACAAGTGATGAACCTCCCGTACGCCAGGGCTGCTGGCGAAGAGGATTAAAACTGCAAGGGGGTGCAGGGGAAAGAAGAGGGCAGCGTACAAATGGGAACAAGTGCCAAGAGGCAGCAGAGCGATGGGGCAAAATGATCAACGGGCCAGCCCATGTGCTGGCCGGGTTGTTTGGCGTGAGCACACACGCATGTTATGTGTGAAAGAGAGAGAGACTGACACACCGCTTGACTGTTCAAAGTCCCTGCCTCTGACACGGGAGAGGCGCCCTTGGACTGCACTGCCGGCATCCAAAAGTCCCAGCTGCCCTCTTCAACCAGGAGAGGGAGGGCGGAGTCAAAATCATCACCGAATTGCGATCAAACCAACATCCATTAGCTTCTGGATTTTCTGAGCGATGACAGGATTCTTCAAGTGTCTGCAGAGAGAAGAAACAAGGAGATTCACATCAGGGATGCTGCCTCCAAAAATGGTTGAGCAATGATGGTGTTCTAAGTTACAGCAGGAGCTTTCCGCAGGCATGGAGACAATGTGGAGCCTAGTGTAGTGGTTAAGGATGTCAGGTGAGGATCTGGGAGACCCAGATTCAAATCCACACTCTGTCCTGGAAGCCTGCCAGACAACCTTTAAGTCAGCACCTCTCTTGGCCTAACCTACCTCATAGAATTGTTGTGAGGATAAAATAGAGGAGAGGAGGCGGATGCAAAACACTCTGGGTCCTCAATGGAGAGAAAGGTGGGGGATAAATGAAGTAAAATAAAATAAAATAAAGCCTTGCAAACAATTTACGTGGGGACTTCAGAAACCACAGGGCTGCAAACAGAGCAAACTGTGCAGTAAAGCCTCATGGAAGAGAGGCTTCTAATTCTCACAAGTGTAGAAATTATGGGTGTGCGCAAAAAAAAAGTTTGGTTTTTTTCTTCCAGATTTGGGTATACTGAACCCAAAAACTATCAGTATGTTCCCTCCAGGCTGCAGAGTCTTCTGAGCAAAAATTCTACTTTGTGAGCTACTGCATAAATTAAGTGTGCTCTGGGGTCATCCTTCCTGAGCAAAGACAAAAATATGTGAGCTGGAGGCTAAAAATATGTGAGCTAGCTCACACTAACTAGGAGAGCCAGTTTGGTGTAGTGGTTAAGTGTGCGGACTCTTATCTGGGAGAACCGGGTTTGATTCCCCACTCCTCCACTTGCAGCTGCTGGAATGGCCTTGGGTCAGCCATAGCTCTGGCAGAGGTTGTCCTTGAAAGGGCAGCTGCTGTGAGAGCCCTCTCCAGCCCCACCCACCTCACAGGGTGTCTGTTGTGGGGGAGGAAGGTAAAGGAGATTGTGAGCCGCTCTGAGACTCTTTGGAGTGGAGGGCGGGATATAAATCCAATATCATCATCATCTTCTTCTTAGAGGGAACACTGATATTCCCAAATCCCAGTATTGGTATGGTATTGGAGCTCACGAAATTATCAAGCTTACCAAATTTTCTGGCTCCTTGGATCCCTTCTCCAGGCAGCAAGTAAACTTACCGCTTGGGGAGGGTGTTTAAAGGGACCAATCCCCTTGGGCACTTTCTCCAGGAAGCAAGCTGTCTCCTGCAGTCCGGTTTAAACCAGGCTGCAGGAGAAGGGAACACCTCAGGAGCTGCTGTGCCATGAGGAGTGCACTGCTAGCCATGCAGCACAGGAGGTCCTGGCTGGGCTCATTCTGGGCTCGCTTTCTCCTGCCATCCGGTTTAAAACAGGCTGCTGGAGAAGCGGCTAAGCCCTTGACGCTTATGAGTGAACTTAGAAGGCTAAACATTAGGAAGAACTTCCCGAAAGGTGGAGTGGTTCCTCAGTGGAACAGGCTTCCTTGGGAGGTGGTGGGCTCTCCTTTTTGGGGGGCTTTTAAAACAGAGGCTAGAGATGGACATCTGACAGTAATGCTGATTCTTTGAATTAGGCAGATCATGAGAAGGAGGGCAGGAAGAGTTGCATCAGTGCTTAGTTCTCGTGGCCCCTTCTTACATGTCCAGGGAAATGCTAATCATCACTTTGGGGTCAAGGAGCAATTTTTCTCCAGGGATCCTGGAGGTTTCCTTTTTATTTTTGCCATCTTCTGGGCATGGAGCAGGGGTCACCGGGTGTGTGGAACTTATCTGAGACCAGAATATCATCTCTTGTGTACTGATACCATTTGGACTAGCACTTGACCCCCTGAAGGATTTTTGTAGAGACCCCAGGCCATCTCTGCCCAAACTGACCACACCACGCTAACCCAGCCCCACCCTTGCCCTCACTCACTCGCTTAGTGCTTGCGGATCTTTCTGCATCTGCTCCAGGATCAGCCTCATGGCCGGATCACTCATGATCTGCTGCACCTCAGGATCAGCCATGGCACGACGCTTCACATCCTCAGGGTTGTCGTTGCGATTGTACTGGGACATGAGGCAGCGCTGGTAACCCTCCGCGGCTTCCTGCGGGGTTGAAGGCAGTGGCATGAAAGATTCCACTTGGAGATTTGATTTATTAGATCAGTGTGTCTTGCCTCCATCCCCCCACCCCCACTTTCATGAACTTGGCTATTCCTGCAAAGATCTGTATTTCTCTGCAACAGCTTCGCAGCCCCTACTAGAGCATGCTGAAGGGATAACTGATTCTTTTATCACAAAGACAGCTCAGCAAAGCCAGCTGGAGGAAGAATATGACTGGCTGTGGGGCATATAACTATGCATATAAAGAAGGCAAAGTTTAATATTTAGGAATATCCCTTTCTTCGGAGAGAAAGCTGGTTTCCACTATGAAAGACCTTGCTTTGCAATCACAACACCAGCTTTTACTCCTGGGGAGGACAAGAGTACCCTGTAATACTCCTCCTCACATTCTGTGCCTCTTTAAGGGAGAGAAAATCTGACACACACACCCATTTCCTCTGTTACAGCAGTGATGTCCAACAAACATGCACCCACCTTGCAGTTTGAGTCAAGCTCAAGGGCCTTCTGATAAACATCCATGGCTTTGGTGTAATCTTTCATTGCTTCCAGTGCCGCTGCTTTGCGTGTGTAGCCCTTGACTGCAAGCCAACAGCAAATGACAGGTCAACCCTCATGTCAAGAGCTACCAGCCCACACTCACTGCCCCAAGTTCTTTCTTTTGTTAAGAGAAGAAAGCAATTGTCCAACAGCACTGGCTACACAGCTAAGCTTTTTACAGTGCAATCCTAAGGACATCTGATGGAGGGAGATTTGAATTTTGAAAACATAATACCCCAAATATTTTGTTGGTCTTATAGTGCTGCTGGACTCAAATCTAGCTTTGCTATGGAATGTCGCACCCTTCTAAGCCCCCCTATTAGACCTAGAAGGGCAATTCTTGTAAAGACGGCAGCAGTGTCCATCAGAAAAATGGTGGGGAGAAGGAAATGAGCCAAGGGGATCCTTGGGCTCATGCTTTCCCTTCTTCCTCTTCCCTTGGCACACTGCCAGATAAGTATCTTTGCTCCTGGGGCAAAGTACACTTTCTTGTCACCTCCAAGCTAGCAAGCTGCATGCTGTGTCTGCAAACCAGGATTCCAAAGGTCTGGAATCCTGGCTTGCAGAGGAAAGAGCAAACCGTAGCTGTACTGATTTGGATACAACAGCCAGCTGTGGTTTGCTGCCAAAGAATCCAGGTATGTCTGGACTTTAAAGGTCAAAAACAACAAGCTTGAGTGCACCCATCCATGTAGCAGTAAACCACAGTCTGTTTTTTAACATTTGGACATAGCTGCAGTTGCTTGGAATAAGCCCCAGCTCCAGAGACTTGCAGGCCGCTTGTAATCAAGCCTCAGGACCATTCTCAAGACCACATACTTACTGAAGGTGGGTTCTAGATGGATACATTCTTCGCAGTCCTGTCGAAAGAGAAACCACTTTTAAACGGCTGCTTTCTTCCCATACTCTTGAGCCACCAGTTAAGATCCTCCTCCCAAGGCCTGCCCTTCAACCCTGTGCCTACAGAGGTCAGGGAGGGGGCAACCAGAGACTTTTTAAAATGGATCATAGAATTGCAGTGTTTGAAGGGGCCATGCAGGCCATCTAGTCTAACCCCCTGCTCAGTGCAGCATCAGCCTAGAGCATCCCTGACAAGTGTTTGTCCAGCCACTTCTTAACTACTGCCAGTGAAAGGAGGCTCACCTCCCTAGGTAGCAGAGTCCACTGTGGAACAATTTTTACTGTCAATTTCCCCCCCTAATATTCAGCCAGTACCTTTCCCTGCCCTTAATTTAAACCCATTCTTGCGAGTCCTCTCCTCTGCTGCCAACAGGAACAGCTTCCTCCCCTCCTTGACAGCCCTTCAAATACTTAAAAGAGAGCAATCATGGAGCAACACTTTGCTTTTCAGCATTCCCTCTCCCCCTTGAAGCTCATCTGATGTAAAATTTCCTGTCCTTTAGGCATCAGGAAGATTCTGTCTTTTTACCCTGGCTTTTAACAGAAATATTCCCATTTTTTAGAATTTATTTATTGCATTGTTTTGTCACTTTTCTACATAGGTCAAGGCAGCTTCCAATGAAAATAGTGCAATAAGACTCATTAAAACCACCAGTTAACACCAATAAATTAAAAACGCCAATAGGCAGAAGAATCAATCAAATGCCATCATGAATAAAACTGTTTTCAGCTGCCTCCTAAAGATCCAAAAGTGATGGGGGCCAGGCACACCTCCCAGGGAAGGCTGTTGCATGATTGTGAGGCTGCCACTGAAAAGGCCCTCTCTCCCTGTGATCTTAATTCCTGGGCAAGAACTTATGGGAGAAGACCATCCTTCAAATAGCCCAGTTCCAAGCCCTGAAGGACTTTAAAGGTCAAAAACAACATCCTGTATACTGTGCTGAGGAATGGATTAAAAACCAGTGTGATTGCTGTAGGATTGGGGGCTTTATGTTTTCTTTCTAGCCTGAGGACTATTTTATTATTTGAAGCTGCTAAATGTTTATAACTGTTCTGCTTCTGATCTTATTGTACTGTGAGTTACCTCAAAAAGATTTTTAAAGATGCAGTAAGGTTGACTCAGCCTTCCATCCTTCCGAGGTCGGTAAAATGAGTACCCAGCTTGCTGCTGGGGGGGGGGGGAGTGTAAATGACTGGGGAAGGCAATGGCAAACCACCCTGTAAAAAGTCTTGTGATGCAATGTCACCCCAGAGTCGGAAATGGCAGACATTCCCCAAGCCTTCAAGCCAGCCTAGCTACCTATTTCAAACAAAACAATCTGGCAAGGGAGGATGAACCCAGGATTTTAAACTACACATTAAATGTATTCATTAATCTTGGGGGGGGGGGGCAGGTGTATTGTGATACTGAAGGATCTACAACAGAGTCACCCAAATCCAAAACAGTTAGGAACTGGTCCTCAGCTGTTCAAGAACACCAAGTGCCAGAGAACTAGAGAGAGGGAAAGGTATCTCAGCAGCTGGTCTACACATGAGTTGCAAGCAGCTGCAACAAGTTCAGGGGTGGTAAACATTTGTTTCTCAGCTGCACCAGTTCACACAGCTGAATCTCCCCCCACCCCATGATCACAAAACACTAGATATGAGAGATGTCTTCCTTCTACCCTAAGACTTCTTCCTGGAAAAGGAATTTGTTAGCATGCATTAAAAGCACAGAACCCCCAACTGGCAACCTGAAACAGTCTAGAAACTGATTTTACCACCTTGTTTCTGAGACCTAATGTAATAATAATAAAATTTTATTTATTTATGTAGCATCGCAACTAAAAGATGGAGCCATGAATCAGAAGTTCCCAGCTGAACTCTCAACTTTTGCCATGAATTCTCAAGACCACCTTTGGCCAGCCGCTCACTCTCAGCCTCCTGTCTGCAATATTGGAAGTGGTGGGGAATGCTTAGCTACAACATTGCAGAGTGTAGGGACTGTCAATAGATAATACACACAGAGCACTCTGAACACTCAAAAGTGCTAAGCTAACACTACGTATTACTGATGACCTGGTTGTTTTATTTAAACTGGGGGTCATCACCTTTTTG
The DNA here is from genome assembly GCF_032191835.1 of Heteronotia binoei. Lineage (NCBI taxonomy): Eukaryota > Metazoa > Chordata > Lepidosauria > Squamata > Gekkonidae > Heteronotia > Heteronotia binoei. The sequence continues at coordinate 259,745,225 of NC_083223.1, forward strand.
GAGCCTCTGGGCACCTTTTGAATTCTGACACAGTGTAGTGGGCACAGCCACAAAATGGCTGCCACAGGAGGCAAGGCCAACCACAAAATGGCTGCTGCGCTTACTTTCAGCTACACAGTTCTTGTGCTGTGGTGGCAGCTGCTGCCAAGGCAACCAATCAAATCTTCACTGACCAACCAAAAACCTTGCTGAGCAAAAGCCCCACTTCTTAAAAATACTTGGCAGGTACCATGGTGCCGCCCAGGCACCATATTGGGGACCCCTGATTTAAAGTAAGCCAAAGTTTCTATTCACTGCTCAGGCAGCAGATTTTCTTCTGCCAGCAGCCAGCTCATTAATTCTTGAGGGACAAGCACTCAGCAAGTGAGCTTTAAAAACTTAAAGCAAGCATGCAGATTGACCCTGAAGCAAAACAAACGCCACATGGTGCTGATAAGAGGCTGAGTTTATGGAGATGTTTGGTGAGCTCTTTAAAAAACGTGGACCCTTAAGAGGCATGCATTTGACACTATGGGAATTCTGCAAGACACACGGACATGGGGGGGGGGGGGAGAGGGCTTTGCCACTAGCAGAAAGCTGTGCACATGAGTACATAAGAGAAGCCATGTTGGATCAGACCAATGGCTCATCCAGTCCAACACTCTGTGTCACACAGTGGCCAAAAAAATTATACACACACATATATACACACTGTGGCTAATAGCCACTGATGGACCTCTGCTCCATATTTTTATCTAACCCCCTCTTGAAGCTGTCTATGCTTGTAGCTGCCACCACCTCCTGTGGCAGTGAATTCCACATGTTAATCACCCTTTGGGTGAAGAAATACTTCCTTTTATCCGTGAGGCAAGTGAGGCAAGTCCCATACAGAAATGGCTCCTCAAAGTCAATGCTTTTACTAAACATTTACTAAACGCAGCATTTAAAGTACTTCGAGCTCACATTCCAGAAACAAAGACCTGAGGAAAGTCAGTACTATCTCTATATTGCAGGAACAGGTCTGAGACAAAGAACAGCTTAGTGAACTGTCAATGAATCTGTTGGCAGAGAAGAGATCTGAACAGGAAACCGTCTCAGATCCCAGCTGGTCTTCTTTGCCACTTTGTAGTGCCAGCTCTTCTGTACCACAGAACAAGGGTGTTTTGTAAAGAACTCTGGGAGACTTTCTAGATGGTACTCAGTTCATTAGGCAGGTCCTGCTGAGCTTCTCTATTGCCACCCATGAATGTGTGCCTTCTCCTTGGGGATCGAACAAGGTGAGAAATACGGAAAGTGGAAAGCCAAATAGGCAAAAGCCTCCATGTAAAAAAAGGTCTCAGTGAGAATTAGAACCATCTTGTATCAAAATATGGTAATAAAGTCTCAAAATACAATGTATGCAGTTAATCAATACCAAATGTCTTTCTGGAATATATGGAACAAATCCAGCTTGGAACAGGCAATCCAAATGTGCACAAGTCTTTTCAAGACATGAAACCTATCACGTTTACATTTATGTGATTCTAATCAAGGTTGACTCAGCCTTCCAAGGTTGTTAAAATGAGTACCCAGCTTGCTGGGGGGAAAGCATAGATGACTGGGGAAGGCAACGGCAAACCACCACATAAAAAGTCTGCCCAGAAAACATCATGATATGACATCACCCTGTGGGTCAGTAACAACTCAGTGCTTGCACAGGGGACCATCTTTACCTTTTTATGATTCTATATAAAGAGGATACCTTTACACAATTGTTTAAAAGTCCATCTTGGTTCCAGATAGCACCTAAAGAGCAATCCCGGAATACTGTGGTCTTGTTTTGCTGTATGATTTATCTAAGCATCACACTTCATATAGGAAAATCTGTGGTAGGATTTTCTTATATGAAGTGTATAAAGCATACAGCAAAACAAGACCACAGTATGCCCAGACTGTTCATTAGCTGCTATCTGGAACCAAGATGGACTTTTAAACTATGGTGTAATTTCAGCACTGGGACAGAAGGATCCTCCTAATATGAATGTAGAAGTGATTAGTTTACCTGTCGGATTGTGCATGTTTGGATTGTCAGTTCCGTGTATTTCAGAAAGATGTTTGGTATTAACTGCATACATTGTATTTCTGAGACCTTTTGATACAAGATTTTTCTAATTGTCATTGAGACCTTTTTTACATGGAGGCTTTTGCCTGTTTGGTTTCTCTCCCTGGGGATCAGCAGTTGTGGGCAACATGTCTTTTGTATCTATTGAAGGGAACTTTAACTCTTGAAAGGTTATACTCTGAAAATCTTGCTAGTCTCTAAGGTGCTACTGGACTTGAATCCGTCTTTTAAGAAGAAGATATTGGATTTATATCCCGCCCTATACTCTGAATCTCAGAACGGTCACAATCTTCTTTACCTCCCCCCTCCCAACTACAGACACCCTGTGAGGTAGGTGGGGCTGAGAGCTCTTATAGCAGCTACCCTTTCAAGGACAACTCCTATGAGAGCTATGGCTGAGCCAAGGCCATTCCAGCAGGTGCAAGTGGAGGAGTGGGGAATCAAACCCAGTTCTCCCAGATAAGAGTCCATGCACTTAACCACTACACCAAACTGGCTCTCATAAGGAAGCTTAACTGCTTTTGTGTGCAACCCTTTGAATGAATGACGTCCAAAACATCCTATCATTAACAGCCTTGTTCAAGTCTTGCATACTTTTGCTGATCTCATAAAGAACACTGATTGGCTTCAGACAGACTCCAGGGTCCCCTGGAATGCAGTTCCAATAACTCTAGGACACAGTTACCTTCAGTGCTAATTGGAACTCCAGCAATTTAGTGTAGCAGGCAGCTCTGTTGCTGTAAAGTTTGGCATCGTTGGGATTGCGTTTGATGGCTTCTGTATAGTGTTTCATCGCCTGAGGGTAGTCCCCTGGAAGGAAAAAAAAGATAAGACAATCAGATCAGATGAAAACACGTAGCTTGCTTCTAGATAGATTCAGGTGGGCAGCAGTGCTGGATTGAAGCAACAGAACAAATTCTCCCCCCCCCTTTTTTGATAAATCTATTGACAAAACAGTCCAATCATACAAAAATATATTAATATATTCTTGTAACAATTATATAAACAACATAAAATAGAGAGTGGAAGTGGTTATCAACCTAACTTTATAAACCAAACATATTGTCACCATTTATTTCTCTCCCCCAGTTGCCTCAGGCCTTCCACAATCATTTTCTTATTTCTATTTATTAAACCATCTATATAGTTTTTCCCATTTATAACTTGCCATGACTTTAGATTTCCCATTTAAAAGAGCAGAAAGTATATCCGCTTCAGCCGCTTGTAGTACCTTTCCAACCAATTCCTCTAAGTTTGGACATTTTGTTTGTCTCCAATATTTGGCAAGTAGAATTCTAGCCGCCGTAAGAATATAAACCATCAAATCAACATCTTCCTTTGGGACCTCTTTTCCAACCAGAGATAGTAACATAACCTCTGGTTTAAATTGCAAACCAGTAGCAAATACTTCCTTCAAAAATTTTCACCCAAAATTTGTTCACAACACTGCATGTTCACCATAAATGATAAAATGTGCCAATTTTAGATCCGCACTTCCAACACTTGGGAGACAAATTAGAATTAATCTTAGTTAATTGGACTGGTGTTATGTACCACCTGTGAAACATTTTAAAGAAATTCTCACAACAGAACAAATTCCGAGTCCAGCGGCACCTTTAAGACCACCAAAGTTTAATTCTGTGTACCAAGTTAGTTTCATATGTATCTGAAGAAGTGTGCATCCACACATGTGAAATCACTCAGTTCTCATTTACATCGAGAATTAACTTTTGTTGGTCTTAAAGGTGCCACTGGACTCAACTTTGTTAGTTAATTATTTTACTTGTATGCTCATTTGCTGCTATTCAAGGGTCTTACCACCTGCTTTAATTCAATCTTAGTCAGGGGTGTCGAACTCATTTTTTATGAGGACCAGATCTGACATGTTGGATCTCTTCAAGCCTCATTTCCTCTCTTCTCCCTCTAGAAAGGTGCACTCTGTTGCTGGTGTGTATGTTTGAGGGCTTGGGGGAATCAGTTCTCAGGTCCATAGTGTAGGTTCTCCATATTTTTCCCTTTTTTTGTATGCAGTAAAATTATCTCTGTGTGTTTACAATAACTTTCTCTTTCCTCACATTTTGTTTTCATTTGGGAGGTACCTTTAGCAAGATCTACCCTGGTATGCACAGACTACAAGATCTCATGTCATCCCTTCCTGATATTCCATCCATAGATAATTTCTCGCCTCAGGGACCAGTTCAGGTAACACGTGTATGTTCAGGGACAGAATGGATGCTCCAAGATGTGGCTGAGTGCAGACTCTCACCTTTCTGGAAACACTCGTTGCCTTTGTTCTTCTCCTCCAAAGCCAGCTGAGGATCAATGTAGGCGAGCCTCTCTTGCTCTTTCAAGATTTTCTCAGCCTGTAGAAGGAAGACGTGTTTAAAAACCAACAATGACATTACCAAACATACTCCCTCTGGAAATACAACACACTTAAAGGTTTTTACCGGTGCACCTAAGCCCCTACCGCATGAAACCCTGCTGAAGCAAATAGAGACGCTATTGATAGACATGGGTCACTTATTTGCACATTTTAGCTTGCACTGCCAACCCAAAGGCACATCAAGAAATCATATTTCGGTACATTTGCACATTGCTGGTGGCAATGCCCACTAATAGAAGCTTTCTGGAGACAGAGTCTTGAACACATTACGGGTTACAACATCCCACACTCTCCTGAAGTCTTTTTTTTTTTTTTTGGCAATACTGGCAAACTCTGAAGATTCCAAAGCTTTTTTGAAAATTGATTGAAAGTCGCTAAAATGGCTATAGCATCTCTATGGAAATCCAACACCTCACCATCACTTGAACTCTGGTCTACAAAAATCTGGAACATTTTAATAATGGAGAAAATCACGACACAGCTTTCCTTGCCCGACATTTACCCCAAGGTCACATCTTTTGAAGAAAAATGGCTTCCGCTTCTGGAATATACTGAATCTAAAAACATCTTACCTTTTAACACAACTTACCTTCAGTTTCTCTCACTATAATTCTTTCTAACTTATGCTATCCCCTCTTTCTCTTTTTATTTAAATATTCCCTTTTGTTTGGCTTGGGATGGAGCAAGACATTATTCTTAGCTTAAGAATCAAAATTTCTAGCCCAATTACCAGTTAATTTATCCTTAATAAGATTTTCTACAATGTTATTATATATGCCAGGGGTGGCCAAGGGTAGCTCTCCAGATTTTTTTTTGCCTACATCTCCCATCAGTCCCAGCCAGCAAGGCCAATGGCTGGGGGTGATGGGAGTTGTAGGCAAAAAACATCTGGAGAGCTACCCTTGGCCACCCCTGATATATGCCACAGTACTTTATGCATAGTAGAATTTTGTTATATATGGAATTAATCTACTTGATACTACTTCACCCAACAAAGTTCTGTATAACTTGGAATTTCTAAAATAAACTTAGCATATGTTTAAGAAAGAAATCATTTTACATTCAGAATCACATCAGGATATGGGAGGCATACTGAGTAGGCATATAGCATCTCCGTATTAAGAGTTCATTTTTCATGGGTAGTTCCAGCTGGATTACTGAAACTAGCTAGACACAAACTAGACACAAAATGTCAAGACAATAGACAGCACTCCTGAGGGGCCAGTTCTTGCTGCAGGGACTGCTAGACAGCATTTTTAATTCTTGGCAAACAGGAAGGCAAGCCGGAGGCAAGAAGAGGACAAAGGAATGTGCCATCTGGAATTTGCAAACAAAGTTACATCTTGAACTTGCAAGTCACAGGACTTCTAGACGCATGCGTGCTTTAAAAGAACTGTATATGCTGTATCAAACTGCAGAATGCAATTCTGAAAAATGCAAGAGAGATATTTTCACATCAGCTCAAGTAATCCGAGGGGGTCTTATCCAATAAGATAGGGACAAGTCAGGCACCTGATGGGCCAATCATAACTGTCTTGTATAACTTTGGGTAATGTTGTTTTAGGTAAAAAATGACCTGCACATCCTGTATCTCTCCGAGAACTGCTGGTTCCTGAGGAGTCTTTATCCCTCTGTACAGTTTCTCGCTTATAAATTTCCATTTTTCCACAGGACTCCAAGTGTGCTCTGAATCGGGCAGGGGAGCACGTTTGGTTCAAAGGTTGTGTGCAACATTATAGAAATTAATAACAGTTAAAAATAGTATCCAGGAGATATAACAGGAAAGACCAAGTTCCAGCACATTCATCTCCAGTTGGCCATCTCCAGGACTTAGATCGGGAACCGACAATCCCTGAACAAGGCAAAAGATATCTATCTCAAGCCATTATGAAGACTTGTTACATCTCAAGATGATACTGAAGTCTGCAGGATTTACGCAGTCACCTAATAGCAGGAATTCCTGCAGTAGTTGAAGACTGGGTGCCTGGAGCAAACGAGACAGGACCAGCCAAGGAAGCTGGAGGTTATTTGGAGAGTCCAGAGACTGGAGAGGCACAGCGACAGGACCAAACTGACTCTGTTACAAGGCGGCTCAAGAACCTGAACCTGATACTCACCTGCTGGCACTTTTTCAACACATCTGGAGTGCGGTGTTCAGCCAGAGACTTGTTGTAAAACTGGATGGCTTCCTTGTACTTTTCCTCCTTGAAGTAAGAGTTGCCAATTCGGGCGTAAGCTCTAGACAGAAAAGAACAAGCTTAGGAAGAGGAGCTAGCAAGTGCCGAATATCCGGAGTCACAAACCCCATGAGATTTTTGTTGGGGACGACAGGAAGAGTCATGCCATGGGTTAAAAAAAGAGGCTAGCTCCCCGGAGAGGCCAGTACAAGAAATCACATTTCAGCTTCCACTCCGTTCATGAGTAAAAGTTCCCAAAGACTTACAAGTCTCCCCTCCCTCAATTCCTGAAGAAATTAGTGGGCTAGGCCCTTCCAACTGGAAGTACACTTAAAAACAGATCTTCTTTCACATCCCTAAGACCCACTAGAAGCCAATGCTGAGAATCAAGGGAGCCTCTTTGAAAAAAAAAAAACACAGCACACATAGTGATGCCGGAAATCAGATAAAACTGCTCCCAACTCTTTCTGCTGCTGATGAAACAAGATTTGCACTGGCATAGGAGGAAAGGATGTTGTGCCCAAATCCCCTAACTCATTTTAACAACTGACTCAGCTGTTCCCCTGACACTCTCCACCTGCAGCCTTGACTTTCTGGAAGTCTTAAGTAGCTGTAGAGGGAATATCTGTCATTATGAGTGCTTCCCACATGCATAATCCAACTCATTTCCTTCACTCCAAAATGAAGAAAGGCCTGTGAGCTATATAGATCAGGAAATTGGGTTTGCAGGCAGAAAGGTTTGCTGAGACAGATGTAGAAACAGAATGTTTAACAATGGGGGTGGGACTGCAAAATCTCCCCACTCTGAGAAAAATGGCAGTGGGCGGAAAAAACAGAAGTGATCTTCAGAGGAATGGAAGTCTCACCCATCCAGACTTGCAAAAGACGCTCAGCCCCCCAGCAACGGAGGATGGGTCTCAGGTCTGACTTGCTGCTTACTTGGCAATCTGGCGGTAGTCCTCCCGGTTCTCGCGCCCCACCTCGATGGCCTGCTCACACAGCTCCCGGCACTTATTGTAATCCCCTTTCTCAAAATAGACCGCTGAGGGGAGAAGGGGGTGAAAAAAGTAGTGAGCCCTTGACAATCCCAGAACTGCAGCAGCTGTAAACAGCAAGGTCCCTATGGATGGACATATGTCCGTTGACTGGACTATAAGGCAAATAAAACACATATTCCGGCAGATATACAGGACCACAGTAAGCTATGTGAGTCTTTGTCCCAAGGGGAAGGTAGGGGGAGGAGTAAGAAGGGGAGAGGGCAGGCATTCATGCCTGTCCGGCTGTTTAGGGGTGGGTGGGGAGGGGTTCTCATCCAACAGAGCAGTAAGGCAGCCAGTTATGATATCCAAAAACTGGATCCCTTGATGATCTGCAAGGGCCTGCAAGACTGTACTGTTTTGGATGGCATATAACATCTAACGGGAGAGGGCTGCCACTGCATCTGGATCTATCGCACTTCAGCACTAACTGCCTAGGATCTGTACACGTTGAGAAAGGAAAATATTATATGATCCGCCTGAAGAGATGAAGTAGCACCACTGCAATTTTATTTTACTGTTTTAATATTGCTTATTGTTTATTGTGTATTTTATGTTGTTAGCCACCTTGAGTCTGCATAGAATGGGTAGGATATAAATATAACGCAAATAAATAAATCTGGCGGGGGGTCAAAGTTCCATTTGTGTCAAGCCTCCTTAATGCCAATGCCACCTGAGTCATTTATATACCTCAACTGAGAAAAACGATGTAGCATAATGGCTGTCAGCTAGGAAATGCCTGTTTCGACCCTCATCTGCGAAAGGAGGCCAGCTAGCTACCTGCTCTCAGCTTCAGCCCTTCCTCCAAGCCACAGGGATAGAGACATCAGTCTTGATTTACCAGATATGGTGAAGATGACTAGGAATGTATGTAAACAAGAGAATGTTATGGCCTACTATTGAACCACGTCCTGGAGAGGAATGCACCCATGCCATATGTTGGGGCTTCTTTCTCCTTCATCTCCCCAGCAAAGGGATGATCACACTGCTTAACTGCTTGCAGCTCTGAAGTAAGCCAACTAGCCTGGTGCAAGTATTTCCATTCTGGCCTCTGTGGCTCAGCACCTCAGCTTTGCCTCTTAGGGAGGGAGGAGGAAAGGGTCTTCCTTCATCTCACCTGCTTGATTTGTGATGTATGTCATGTTGGTTGGATCCAGCTCCTTTGCTTTGTTGTAATGCTTCAGGGCTGCTTCGAAGTCTTTCTTCTTGTAGGCCTCATTTCCCAACTCCTTCTCTTTGAGAGCCTGTGAAAAGCAACCAAGGGGCCTTTAAATGGTAGTCACTCTGGGACGAGTTCCACAGTTGAGTAGAAACTAGGGACACTTCAGGATGCAGACTTTTATTGCAGAATAAACAGACTACATGATGGCAGACAAAGCGTGGGTACAAAAAGAGAGGAGGGGAGAAAAGAGGGAACATTGCTCAAAAGAGAGAACATTGCAATGTTCTCTTTTCTCCCCTCCTCCCTTCTTGTACCCACACTTTATCTGCCATCAAGTAGTCTTTAGCATACCGTCATATAATGCCTAGCAATCTATTAAGTTAATGTACACACATGAATTCATATGAAGTTGCATTACAGTGAATCAGACCACTGGTCTATCAAAGTCAATACTGTCTACTCAGCCAGTTATGATATCCAAAAACTGGATCCCTTGATAATCTGCAAGGGCCTGCAAGACTGTACTGTTTTGGATGGCATATAACATCTAACGGGAGAGGGCTGACACTGCATCTGGATCTATCGCACTTCAGCACTAACTGCCTAGGATCTGCACACGTTGAGAAAGGAAAATATTATATTGGAAGAAGAAGAAGGATTTCCATAGAGGTCTTTCACATCACCTACTGCCTGGTCTTTTCAACTGGAGATGCTGGGGACTGAACCTGGGACCTTCCCGCATGGCAAACAGATGCACTGTCACTTAACTGAGAGGAAGGGAAACTACCAGAGTGTGAAGCATTACTATGCAAAACACAACTGACAACAAGATCCAGGGGGAAATGCCACAGGGAATGCACACCACCCCCAAATGGGGGTGAATCACGATGAGTAGTGAACACAGGAAAAGGACAATGAGAAGTGTCCTACCTTCCCTGTGAGAGGTTGTGGTTCAGTGGAAGAGCCTCTGCCTTACAGGCAGAAGGTCCCGGGTCCATCCCTGGCACCTCCCGTTAAAAGGAACCAGGTAATAGGTGATGTGAAAGACCTCTGCCTGAGACCATGGAGAGGCACTGCCAGCCTGAGAAGACAATACTGACCTGGATGGCAGTGGTCTGATTCTGTATAAGGAATGGTGATCCATGGTGAGGTACAGTGGGGAGGACTGGCAGGCTAGAGTGAGGTGTAACTGCTCCCTCGTCTACAATTGCAGCTTGGCTGAAGGAGAACGAGGAGTGGTTACCAACTCCTTGCCCTTTTCTCATTCCAGCATATCCAACTATCTGGCTGCACCTCTGCAGGGATCCCGAAGCCCCAGAAAGGATCTTCCTGAGGGTGGGAAATAGCTGCAGCCAAGGAGAAGAGGAAAACTACAGCTTCTGTGCACATAGAAGTAGGAGACTGCCAAGTTATGAGAGAGCTCTTGGACTGAAAAACACATCCCTGAAGAAAAACGAGAGCTGGTTTTTGTATCCCACTTTCATCTATTTTTAAGGAGTCTCAAAGCAGCTCACAATCATCTTCCCTTCCTCTCCCCACAACAAGCACCTTGTGAGGCAAATGCGGCTGCAGGACCTGTGACTGGCCCAAGGTCACCCAGCAGGCATCACGTGGAAGAGGAGTGGGGAATCAAATCTGGCTCTCTAGATTAGGGGCCACCCCTGTTAACCACTACACCACACTACCTCTCCACCAAAGGGAGGTCTGCTGCGTTAGAAGCATCTTAGCCTTTTAAGCTTGGCTGCCTTGAAGTTGCTCCCCATTTTCTACCATTGCCTAAACGTGAAGTGAGTATACAGTAGAAGCCAGTGATATCTGTGATGCTTTGTGGTCAGTGGTCAGTACCTGCTTCTTGTTCTCTGGGAGGTCTTCCTCCATGGGCTCTGGCTTCGGCTCCTTCTTGGGAGGAGGAGGCGGGGGTGGAGACATCGCTTCGTCCTCATCATCTGCACTGGCCAAGTCTACTCCAAGCAGAACCCCCAGGGTTGTCATCACCCGCGGGTCCTTCAATTTCCTGTTAGGAAATAGGGCATGGATCAAGTAAATTGCACTCTGCAAACAGTAGGATCCAGAGCTTCTACCTTTGCCTCTGCTACAAATGTTGTTTACAGCCATACTTATCACAGAATCATAGAAATGGAAGGGACTTGTCAAAAATTAAAACGCAGTCCACGTAATGCCTTTTACTAGGCTGGCTGCAATGCTACAGAGCCACTCAGTGCTCAAGTTGCTATTAGTCTCAGTTCTATCTCTGTAAATATCTAGACAAAGGCAACTTTCATCACAAGATCATCAACCTTGTTAGTCTTTCCAAAGTTTGCAGAGCACTTGTGCTGTTGAGATGGTGAGAAGCCGCATAAAGGCCTGGCTTATCAATATCCAATCATACTTCCTATGCATATTATTATTATTATCATGACTGCAGGCTGTAAGGTACTGGAGCTCAGTTTTGGAGAGTAGGCCAAAAAAATGGCTCACCCACCAAGGCTGACAGCCGACACACACCAGTTTCCTACCTGGGGAGATTGCTGGAAAACACAACTATGGAGGACTCTTTTGAGGCCCTGGAACTGGAATTAGACCAATGTTTATCCACTGGAGGGCAAATCTAACGCTAGGAAACACAGAACAAAGTCTGAGTTCAGTGGCACCTTTAAGACCAACAAAGTGTTATTCTGCACATAAACATTCATGTGCATGCACACTTCTTCAGATACCCAGAATTAAATGTTGGTTTTAAAGGTGCTGCTGGACTCAAACTTTGTCCTGCTGCTGCAGACCAACACAGCTACCCACTTGAAGCTAGGAAGCACAGTAATTGCAGGTCCAACACCATATACTGAAGCTGCTGTAGAGTGTATAAAGTTAGATCATGGGAGATGTGGAGCAACTGCAGCTTAGCGATAAGAGAACACCCACTGAGCTCTGGTCTACAGCCAGCCAATGTGCTCTTGGCAGCACCTTCTCAAACAGATGCTGTCGGTTGCTGCCGCTGCCAGAGAGGTGCTATGGATTTCCTGGGAGCTAGATACCACACCTCAAAGGAAGGACAAGGAATCAACAGGAGCAAAGATGGCTTAACTTCTGAAAAGTGAACTAACATTAAGACACAGACAATGAAGATAAATATTAACACTTAACTAGGAGCTGTGGGATGTTATGTTTAGGGATAGACATGAACTACATTTTTGTGATTTGTTTCAGTTTGTGGCCAAACCAAATCATGAACCGGGAGGTTGGTTTGTGAACAGAACTGGTTGACAGCAGTTTGTGGACCCTGCTTTTTGCCTCCTGCCACTTTTTGTGGGGAGAAGAAAGCAGGGGTTTCAATGGCTTGGAACCCTTTAATCCTCCGCTTTCTCTCAGGAACCGCCATAATTTGTGGAACTTCTCATGGCGCTCTTCAGTTCATGATCCACAAACCAGCCAAAATTAATCACAAATGTTAAGTTCCCATACCTAGTTATTTCAGATAGTATGGGCTAAAAGAAAACCTCCTCTCAGGCAGCTCTATAAGCACAGAAAATACAGAACTCTGCTGCAGTTAAGTTACCAACTAGACCTAGCAAACTCTGCTGACATAGTACAAAACATCAGCATTTTGAACAGAGAAAATTAACCAGATATGGTATATCCACAGATCTTATGTTCTCACTCCATTAAACTAAACCTTCTTGCTCTCTAACTCATAACTTTTAAGCTCTGTCAACCTCCCCCTGTCAGAATTCAACTCTTTTCCTGCACAAATCTCAGGGACTGGTTCAGTTTGCTGCTCTCATGGACTCATGTGTTGCTGGGGTAACATTTCTGAACTCTACCTCCAGACCTTGGGAGTGAAGATCTATCTCATTCCCGAGGAGGAACTCAGGGACACTGTCACTATCATAAATATGACTGAATTCTGTTCCCAAACCTTTCTAGCACTTCACAATGCAGAAAGCTCTATTATTTTGTTGGATGTTGGAACTAATTATGTATGGTGTGATATGGATATATAGGTTTTTGTTTCCTCCTAAATATCGTCTTCTATTACTATAAAAAACAGCATCTTGATTTTATTAGGTCTCTTATCCCTTAACCATCTAACTGCTTCGATCACAAGCCCTTAGTGAGCAGAATCACTTGTGTTTGGGACAAAAAAGACACTATTCCAAACTGCTCTGAGCCAGCAGAAATGTAACACATCTGAAACATCTGGGCACAATCTCTGGTGGTGATAGTGAAAAGTGCCAAATTGCTGGTGACTTTTGGTAACCAAGGAGGGTTTTCAAGACAAGAGACATTCATAGGTGGTTTGCCACTGATTGTCAATGTGTAGCGACTTCCTTGGTAGTCTCCCATCCAAACACTAACCAGGCCTGACCCTGCTTAGCTTCTGAGATCAGACCATTCTGGGACATCAAGGTCAGGGCAGATCTCTGGTACTTCAAGTTTAACAGGACTCTTTAGAAAGTCTGTCAAAGATCTCTGCTGGAGATCTCTGGAAGCAGCTGCTTGTTGGGAGTAGGTAATACTACAGTGGAGAGATCCATGGTCTCCCTCACTGTAAACCAGCTTTATCTGTGCTTTTTTCAGCATGTCACAAATGCAATTAACACAGGCAACTGTGCACACCAGCAGCCTTACGCTAAAGAGTTGCCAGTCACACCAGACCCATCCCAAGAGGGACTTCAAGTCAAAATCAATCGGTTTCCCAAACCAAAATGAAAACCAGGGGCTATGTGCTGCTCTCACATCTCTGTCTGGTTATTCTTGAACTCTGCATCGAAATCTTGCCGCCTAAACCTCACAGCAGTTTCCTACTGGTAGGAACCAAGACAGTAGGCATGAACACCTGTCCCTGTCAAACTACGCATCCCATTTTCATTACTTTGTCTGAGCTATAACACAAAAGAAATGACTTTTTCATGCACTACCAATGGACTAAGTCACCCAATTGCCCATGGCAATGGAAGCGTAAAGGCTATCACGTCACTTGCCATCATCACTACACCTGACGATAATGAATTCTGTCCCTAGCAGTTTCCAAGGATGACGGCACTTCTATCTCAGCCTCCTTTCAAAGATGCAGACAACACTGTGGTAGATGAATGGTATCTCCACATACAGGCAATCTACCTGTGAATACCAGGTGCTGATGACAAACGCTATGAATCCCATATCATATTAAGAAGCACCACGGAGACTGCCTGCTGCTGGAGACACAGTACTATAGTCGACAGACCTTTCGTTTGATCCATTAAATCCCAGGGTCCCCAACAAGGTGCCATGGCCCCTGCTGACCCTTTTTCTGGCACCCCACAAGGCTTCTGATTGATTACTGGAGATTTCATTGGCTGCCACCAAGCATGAGGATCTATTCTGTGTTGCCAGAGTTAAAAGATGCAGTAATCGTTTTGTGGCTGGCTCTGCCTCTTATGGCAACCATTTTGTTGTTGCTCCCACTACGTCGTCAGAATTCCAAATGTGCCAGCAGGCTCAAAAAAAGTTTGGGGTCCTCTGCAGTTAAGTGAATTCAAGCTCCCCACCCCAGCACTTACGTCCCCAGCTCCGATGGCTTGTTGCGGAGCTGCTCGATCAGCTCTCTGTAGCTCGGGTCACTGAGCAAGCCTCTCGTGCGGGGGTCGCTCTCCAGCTTTTGGTAGAGGTTAGGCATGTTGAAAGGGTTCATGAGATTCCTTTCTGAAGGGGCAAGCGAAAGAAGAACATCAAGGAAGCCAAGAGCTGTACTGGCTGGATAGCAATAAACTTTGAACCTAAAACTCTCTCTGCAAGACTTCCCTTCTTTTGGACATGCAGCGCAGGGCTTGGCGGCCGCCTGTGCCAAGCGTTGTACAAAGGAACCAATTCAGGGAGGAGGCTTTGCCAATAGACACAGTCTTTATTTTCTTCCCAAGGTACTGCAAACTCCTCTGGTGTCTCCACAGACTAGTTTAAAAGGTTCCTAGGATAGGACAGAACTTCCTAAACAGAGGCAAATGACTACTACTGGAAGCCGGAACAGGCCACGTCCCTCATTCTGACCTATGCATGCGCACATGATAAATACACCATATGTGCTGCCAGTGATGTTGCTGAAAGCAACAAGAGCTCTTACTACTGGAAACAACAATGTTTAGGGTCAGGTCAGACACAACACAAAGCCACGGTTAGTTTTGCACAACCAGGCTTTGCCTCACACACAGTCACTGAACTCTGGTTTGCCTCAAATTGTTGGTTTCATTTTCCTCTGCCTCCCGGGAATGATCCAGCTGGTATCCCAGGCTGTATTGCTGGGAGGGTGGTGCTGGTGAACAAGCCAGGACATCCCCCCTTCTATGTCACTCAAAATTATTTTTTTTTTTTGTGCAGTCAAGTCACAGATGAGCTATGGCCAGGGATGGCTCTATGGGGCACAGCACCCCAGGCATTTTTCATTTCATTTCATTCGATTTATATCCCGCCCTCCCCACCGAGGCGGCTCAGAGCGGCTCTTTGCTGCCTGCTGCCCCCCCCCCCATGGTGCTGTGCCGCCTCTGCCCCCCCCCCCCCCGCAGCACCACCTCCTCTCCTCCCCTCTATTTTAATGCCTGGAACCGTGGTAAAGCGCTGCGTTCCGGGGCTCTTGAAAGGCCTCTCCCTCTTGCCAATCAGCTGATTGGCAGGTAAAACCACGCCAGAGGCTTGCAGCTTCTATGCTGCCCCTCCGGCGCGCTCATGATTAGTGTGGAGGCAGCAGTGGTGGGAAGGATGAGTGAGCCGCTGCCTTGCTCGTCCTTCCTGCTGCCGCCGCCCCTACGCTGATCGTGAGCACGCTGGAAGGGCAGCATAGGAGCCGACGGCTTCCAGTCAGCTGATTGGCGGGGGAAGAGCCCCAGAACGCAGTGCTTTACCATGGTTCTGGGCATTAAAATAGAGAGGGAGGGAGGGAGGCAGCAGCTAGGGAGGCAAATAGGCATTTGCCTAGGGGGCAAGGCCGAATTTGATGCTCCCGCCATGCTGGCATCTTAGGCAATTGCCTAGTTTGCCTAGTGGGTAAGCCGGCCCTTCCTATGGCGACCCTGTAGGTTTTCAAGGCAAGAGACATTCAGAGGTGGTTTGCCACTGTAGCAACCCTTGTGTTCCAGAGGTGGTTTGCCTCGTGTAGCAACCCTTGCGTTCCTTAGTAGTCCTCCCTCCAAATATTGACCAGGGTCAACCCTCCTTAGCACCCCAGACTTGACGAGACTGGAATAGCCTGGACTGTCAAGGCCACTCAAAACTAGCTGTGGTTGATAGACCAGCTTCCAATCAAGCTGCAGTGAAATTAAACTATGGCTTTGTGCGATGTCTGATCTGAAAGTTTTTTGTCATGCAGAAGGCCCTCTTCAGTGAACACACTTGGAACTAACCAACGATGGGACACCTAGGGCACAGCAGCACCGAAATCCTCTCTGCATGGCTCCCAGGGCGGTAAAGATCTCTGGTCCTCCTGGGAAAGAGGTGCTCGAACATGCATCACCTAGCAATGGCCATTTTGCAGTCACTAAAGGAACACCATCCCACACATCTGATTTTTAAAAATGGCTCTTGCCTTTCCAGGTTAGGTTTACGAAGATAAACCCACTTGCTCTTCTATGCCCTCCACTAGCAACTATGCTTAGCATATACCAAACAAGCCCCTTCCATCTCCTAGGTCAATGCAGGCCCCCCGAAGCTGTTCATGAGATCCAGGAAGTGCTCCAGTGGAGTCCTCATAGTTATCCAACTACCACTGAGGATGAGACATTTCCTTATTGGAAAATAAGCGGGGAGGACAGAGTACAAACCTATGGATCAGACACACATTGGATATTCCCAGGGCTTTTTTGAGCAGGAACGCAGTTCTGGCTGGCTTGGTGCCAGGGGGTGTGGTCTAATATGCTGATGAGTCCCTGTTGGGCTTTTTCAACAAAAAACCCTGTGCGAAATAAGTGATGCCAGGGGTGTGGCCTAATATGCAAATGAGTTCCTGCTGGGCATTTCCTACCAAAAAAGCCCTGGATGTTCCTCATTTGAGGCCTCCTCTGAGCCAGGCAGACTACTGGGTGGGAGTATCTTTGCAAGTCAAGGCAATGGATAGCAGGGTTCCTCCTAGCCTAGGACTTAGCAGACTCCTCTTTGGAACCATTTCTCAAACCCTTATTTCAATTAAACCGCAGAACTAAGGTCAGCACGCTTTCAGGAGCCATGAGGAAAAAAAGCAGTCCAAACCACGGCTCTCTTACCCGCCAGCCTGGCTTCCATGTTCTGGAGGCCTTCCTTCAGCTGTGCGTTGCCTGGCTCGTGTTTCAGGCCTTCTTCGTAAGTCTTCTTGGCCTCTTCAAAGCGGTTTAGGAATTCCAAGGCAGCTGCCTTTCGGGAGTAGCCCTACAGACAACAGGGAAGAGGCGAAATCAGGCTTTTAGGAGGCAAGAAATGCCACTGCCCACCCCCCACCCCCCGCAAAACATGACATTCCATATCACTGACAGCTACTATAGGGGCCTAAAGTAAAATCCCAAAGGAAACTGTGTTCTATGGTCTGTTATATTCAAAATTATATACAGAATTAATAATGCATTCCACAATTGAACAAACAAATTACAAGTGAAAAGCAAAAGTCCCAAAGGCTAAGAAAGCCTCAGCAGGTGTATACTGGCAATGTCCTTGAAGTAACAGTAAGTAGTCTTCCTCAGAAGTACAAGTTGCAAATATCTTTATAGGTATGGCATGATGTATTGAAGCCCCAAAATACACATATACAACGCGATTTCCGGATGTCTAACGTGTTTCAAGGACGTAGCCCTTCCTCAGGTAAGTCTTATTCCAATCCAGGGCAATTCTCCTAGCCAAGTTTTACACACTCATACATTCAACTTCTACTTAGAGATCCCAATTCACAACTTCTTACAGCCATACAGCTTCGCATAATTCAAATTCTTGGGTCGTATCCCACTTCAGGGGCTGCAGATCATTCCATGTGCTGCTTGAGAACCGAGACTGCATGAAGGTGATGGTTTCCCTGGCTCTGAACTAGAGGGCGGAAGGTGTTACTGAAGCCAAGGAAACCATAAACTATGAGCATTTATGAGCAGGGGTCATGGATCAACAGTACAGCACCTGTTCGACACGCAGATGGTGGGATAGGCCCCTGAACAGCTGCTGCCAGAGCAGATAAGGCAGTTTCATATATTCATACAGACCATATCAACAGCCTGAGCACTAAAAATCCTGCAATGCCTACTTGCAAAGACATCGGTGTGCTGGCAAGCAAGATACTGAGAGAAGAAGACTGCAGATTTATACCCCACCTTTTTTCCGAATCAGAGACTCAGAGCGGCTTGCAATCTCCTTTATCTTCTTCCCCCACAACAGACATCATGTGAGGTGGGTGGGGCTGGGAGGGCTCTCACAGCAGCTGCCCTTTCAAGGACAACTCCTGCGAGAGCTATGGCTAACCCAAGGCCATTCCAGCTGCTGCAAGTGGAGGAGTGGGGAATCTGCACTTAACCACTATACCAAACCGGCTCTCAAAGAGGGAGAGGCGAAGGTCAGATGCACCAGGAGCAAACTGATTCCCAGCAGCCCTCCCAGTGCTTTGGGGGGTTCATTGACTCCTCAAGACAGAATATGGCTCTGCAGTTGCAGCAAAATAGTCTGACGTGTCACTGCCTGGCACATGCCTGCCAGTCCCTGGACCAGACTTTCTGAAAGGGGACAGTTACAGAATTCTTTTGTGGGAATTGCTAAGGCAGAAACGGTGCTCTCGGCTGGAACCAGAAGTGGGTCTAGACAAGGCACAGGGAATTCCAAGCACACAGAAGATTTTTGTGCCCTGAGAAGAGCCTCGGCTAGAAAGAGCTTCTCACCTTGCCCCACTCTGGCTTCAGCTCGACGGTCTTGCAAGCATCTTCCAAGGCTTTCTGATATTCCCCCTTTTTGGCATATGCCGCAGACCTGTTGCTGTACAGCACGTGGTTGGAGGAGTCCAATTTAATGGCCTCAGAGTAGTGCTTGATAGCTTCTGCCGTGTTCCCTGAGCTCAGGGCTTTGTTACCTTTCTCCTTCAACTCGTTCACCTGAGAAGCATAAAAAAGAGAGAGAAAGAGAAATCAAAGGCTTGTAAAGGAACCTGTGTGCTAGTAACCCAGTAAACTAACCTATTTCCCCACTGCACTATTTCTTAATAAACACTGAGCTACCTAGACTAGCTACCCTATTATAATCTGCATCCACCTGCATGTTCTACTTTTATGAACTGCGTTCAGGTTACAAAAGGAAAGGAAGAGTCTTTCGAACTACAAAAGATCTTGGTGTTTTGAAAAAAAAAACACAGACCTTCAGAAATTGGCTGTTACTTAAAGACTGAACAGCTAAAGTTCAATTTCAGCATCTCCTACAGATATTGCAACCGCACAGTATTTCATTTTAACCAGGCTGCAACCCATACAAAATGGCTGCCTCAGCCAGTGTCAAATATACAAGGTAGGCAGGGATGCCAGCCAAAAAAGAATTCCTTTCAACCAACCAGTTTGCATAGGGCCGTGACTGGAGACTGCAACAACGCCTTTCTGAATTCTTAGGAGTTTGCTCTGCTCTCCAAAGAACATCTGGGGGCAGTGGAAGTCGATTGCAGAGCTCTGCTTGTGAGGAGATTGGCCGTGACTCAGTGGTAGAGCTTCTGCCTGGAATGCAGGTTCAATTCCTGCCACCTCCAGTTAAAGGATGCGGTAGCAGCTAACATGAAAGACTTCTGTCCAAGACCCTGCAAAGTCTGAGCAGACAATACTGTGATGGACCAATGGTCTGATTCAGTCTAGGGTAGCTTCATGTGTTCAGTTTGGGCTCCACCCAACTGTTTCTCAGTGACACGCACACAAGACCATAGTAATATAATGCATTCATGTGCTTTTTGATTTTGTCATCCATCACCCTACAGAACCTCCACTTCTTACAAGTCAAAAATAGTTTTCTTTGTATTAGTGACAACAGCGGGAAAACCTGCAAAACCTTCACTAATGGTTAGTACAGTCTCCAAGGACCAAACATAACTGCCATGGGGGAGCCTCCTCCAGCCCATAACTCCTTAGTTAGCCATCTCTTCCAAATACGTGACATTGCCTTATACTGAACCAGACTACTAGTACATAATGGTCAGCACAGTCTACTCAGAGTGGCAGTGGGTCTCAGGCAGAAGTCTTTCACATAATCTACTATCTGTTTTTATAACTGGAGATGCTGGGGATTGAATCTGGGACCATCTTCGTGGCAAGCAAGATGCTCTGCCACTGTAACGCACACGCCTGCTTCTAGGACAGCCCTAGAAACTGCAAGCGCATGAGGTTTTGCTCTCAGAAAAAGTGCAGAGAGCGCCTGAGGGACAGAAAGGCCTCCAGGTATGAGTCACTGCTTTCACAGGTAGCATCTTGTGCTAATGAGCTCCAGAGGAAGAGGAGCAGAGACCGCAGCATCCACCAGTCTGTATGAACGTGCAGCCCACGATCTGCCAGGGCAAACAGAACAGCAATGTCCCTGTGGTGTCCAAGGCTACTCCTGGAAGGAGAGGCAAGCGAAGGCGGCTCCCTCTGAATCACAGCTCCTTTCAGATGGGGACTGATTGCCGAAATTATACACAGCTAAGGGGAGCATAATCATCACTTTCAGTGACACTTGTCAGGAACATTTGGGCTACGTACGCAGAGACCCTTATGACGCTACTTGATGGGGAGAAACAGCTGCGCATTAGAATGCAGCAAGATTAATGTATGTGCCTGCAAAGGGCAAAAAAACCTGCAAGCAACTTCAGAGGTGATCTGTTCTCTAGAAGAATTCTCATTACTTGTACCCTCTTGCCACACTTTTGGTGGGAGGCAGAAAAAGAGCCAGAGTTGAAGCCGAGGGTTTTGAGGGAGAAGATGGACTACAGCCAGGTTGCCATAGCTCAACCTTGGCAGAAACCCTTAACAGATTTACCTTCATCTGCCTGCCCTACAGGCCTAATTTTCCTCTTGAAAATGGAAAATGCTACCTTGCTAATTTCCTTTAAAAAGGCAGGAACTTTCCACATTCACACGCTAAGGCAACAATGGGTTTCCATCTTGCAATTAATGTGGGAAGGCAGTGCCTATCATTAGAGCGAGGAGGTCAGGCGGGGTTATAGCGCAGTGGCAAAGCGCATGCTTTGCAAGGAGAAATTTATTTAACCAAGGTGGTGAACATCAAACCAGCCTCCCATTCACACCACAACCACCTTAAAAAAAAAAATTCCAGCAGCAGAGCTGGGAAAGTGCCAGTCAGAAATATTAGAGAAGCAGCTGCCAATCCAAGCAGTATAATCAACAAAAAGGGATCACAGTTGATAAGACAGGCAATGAAAGCAACAAATACTGTGATGTACTGGCTAACAATGTTTAATAAAACCATTTAAAAACCTTTTAAATATCTTTTTGTACTTCACTAGAAATAGCCATTTCACATAACAATATTATCACAGAGGTCCATTTTCACATTTCAGTCTTACAAGAAAGGTCCTATGAGCACCCGGATACAGGCTCATTTCATCAATGGACTTCCTCAGGAGTAATTCTTCCTATACTTCTTCCAGGGTAACCAGGCTCTTGTAACAACCCAATGTTAATGCTTTTCTACAATATGTGAGAATGGACCTCTGCGATAATATTGTTATGTGAAATTGTTATTTCCAGTGAAGTACAACAATACATTTAAAATGGTTCTGTTAAACATTGTTAGCCAGCACATCACAATATTTGTTTCTTTCATTGTCAGAGCAGGCCAATACCAAACTAGATGGATGGATGAATGATCAGGCTCTCCAGACCTTCATTTATTTTTATGACCGATCACAGAACTATCACCCCCAGAGAAATTTTACAATCACATGGTAAGATATTCCCATGTTCTTATTTATCTATTTACTTTATATTTATATCCAGCCCACTCTGCAAGCAGACTCAGGGCAGCTAATGATCAAATAGCATCTAAAAACAATACAATTCTAAAATTACTAAAAACATTAAAATACAACACATACGAAGCTGCCTTATACTGAAACAGACCACAGGTCCATCAAAGTCTTCTCAGACTGGCAGCAGCTCTCCAGGATCTCTGGCAAAACTTTTTCACACCACCTGCTTACTTGATCCTTTTTAACTGGAGATGTCGAGGACTTCGGCATGCTAAGCAGAGGCTCTTCCCACTGAGCCACAGCCCCTTCCCACAGGGCTGAGTTGAGACCCACACAACCAAGCACAAGCACAGAACATCAACCGAGTTCTCCCTCTGCTATGGTAACGTCAGATTTCCCCTGAAATAGGTCAGGCTGAAATGCCTCTCTCAAAGCTTCCCTCTGGTAACTGCCAAACATGCTGCAACTTGCAGGCTGCAGTCAGCCCAGAAGGCACCATTGAAAACAAGTATGACTTTAAGAGCTGTCTGTAAGGTCCCATCAAGCCACAAATAACATAATCGCAGGTCCAGTTTCTGCCTCCTTTCATATTTGACGACACTCATGTAAAGCACCTCACCCCTGAAAACTTAGTCATCCAAAGTGCACCCCCCCCCAAACCTCACAACCCCAAGACATAGAATCATAAGAGAAGTCATGTTGAATCAGGCCAATGGCCCATCCAGTCCAGCACTCCATGAAGAAGACATTGGATTTATATTCCACCCTCCACTCAAGAGTCTCAGAGCGGCTCGCAATCTCTGTTATCTTCCTCCCCCACAACAAACACCCTGTGAGGTGGGTGGGGCTGAGAGAGCTCTCACAGAGGCTGCCCTCTCAAGGACAAGCTCTGTGAAAACTATGGCTGATCCAAGGCCATTACAGCAGCTGCAAGTGGAGGAGTGGGGAATCAAACCTGGTTCTCCCAGATGTCCACACACTTAACCACTACACTAAATTGGCTCTCCACTGTGTCACACAGTGGCCAAAAAAAAACCAGGCACCATCAGGAGGTCCATCAGTGGGGCCAGGACACTAGAAGACCTCCCATTGTGCCCCCTCCCAAGCACCAAGTACACAGAGCATCACTGCCCCAGACAGAGAGTTGCAACAATACGCAGTGGCTAATTCAACATCAAGCTTCAGAAATTGTTCCATGTGTATATTCCATTTTCATGGTCTGACTCTTGAAATGCTGACCAAAGCTGCCTGCAGGTATCTTTCCAAACTGTCTTTTTTGAGCACAATTCAGAACTTCAAGAACCACAACAACCCTTGATCAAGATCCCCTGAAAACTTCACTTGCTAAGAATAACATACCTCAGTGGCCCTCATGCTGCAGGCTACCCTAATGCTCCAACAGCAATATTGCCATTTCCTATCCAAGGTGCCTACTGGACAACCCTCTTCTGAGGCACTGTTTTCTGAAACCCCACCTCCAAGAGCAGGGGGTCCCCCAACATTTTCAGCCTCTGGGCACCTTTTGAATTTTGACATTGGGTGGTGGGCACAACCACAAGACGGCTGCTATGGAAAGCAGAGCCAGCCACAAAACCACTGCCACAGGAAGTGGAAGCACACACTGAAGAAGCTTCAGTGCAAAGAGAGGTATTCTTAAAAGAGTACTGAGAAAGAGGAGCAAGGGTGAGACTAAAACCAATGCTATGGTGGCAGCTGCCACTGAAACATTATTTTAATCTGCCCAGCCAGTCAGAATCCCTGCTGGAAAGAGTCTCACCTGACTTCACACACTTTCTAAAATAACTTGGTGGTCCACAGACACCACTAGGGACCCCTATCTGAGGGGAAATTTCTGAAAGCAAGCCTAGTTACCATGTAGATCTATGAACACATCTCCAGCTGGTTTCAAATATTAAAAAATGGCATTGGGCCACGCAACATGAGGCCAGAGGGGAGGGGATAGAACCTAACCCTTCTCCTGCATAATTCCCACAGCTCCCTTGAGGTGGAAATGCAAGCACTCCTGGGATGCCTATATCTCCCATCCTCCACCCCCTGCAGAGCAAACAACCAAGATAGGAAGGAGGGTGATAGCCCCATCTGAATCAAGGCCCTGGTGCATTCCACAAAGTAGTGGGAAATTCACTAACAGATGTTTGACCTAGCATTACTTGGAGAGAATAAAAGTAAAGCTCTAAGGTAGGGCTACTGCAAGATATGCAAAGCAATCTAAACACCCAGATGTGCCATAAAGCATTCACAGCAGCTGTGGGGTTTTGTTTATATTTGTGTAATTTTATATGGTTACACCTAGCCCTCAGACAACACCCTAACACATCTCCCGCTCTTTCCATGTCTGCTCTGTTTTATTCCACACTACCCCTAAAGGTCCACCCACCAACACTTCCACTATCCCACAGTCCTACCCACTCCAACCTCAACTTTCCCACAGTCTCTTAAACAGGTTCAGGCCCTCCTTCTCTACCTTCTCACATTACATTGATTCTTCCAGCACCCATTGCCCCATAGCTAACACACCCTGTGATCGCCTCATCCTCCTGTGAGAGAACCCCACACTTGTACCACTTTTCCCACAACGATCCCACAGGAGTAGCTGTGTTGCCAATACACAGGAGTCCTGTGGCATCTTAAAAAGCCAACAATCCTTTTAGTCCAGAACAAAACTGAGCTGATTTTCCCAAGACGCCATAGATTACCTGTGCACTCCTTCCTCAAGACCATCAACCCACCTTAACACCCCCTACCTTTACAAAATGTATCGCTCCATGCAGACCCCTACACAGACCTTACTAGCTTTCCACATTCCATACCCTCAAGAACCCCCACTCAGACACCCCCTGGGACTAACCTTCCTAGAACTCTTTGCCCAGAAACCCCTCCTTCAAGACTCTTTTCCCAGAATCCCTCGCTTCAAGTTACACTACATGGCAGAGGTGGCCAAATTTTGGCTTGGGAGCCACATGTGGCTCTTTCACACACATTATGTGGCTCTTGAAGCCCTCACCACCCCATCAGCCAGTTGGGTGAAGGTATTTGTCCCTTTAAATCATTTCTCCAAGCCAAGTCAAACAAGCAGCTTGGAGAATGCATTTTAAGTTAAAGTTGCTTTCTTTCCACCAATCCCTCAACCATCTATTTGACTTCCTTCCTGCCTCCCTTCCTTGCAACTCTCAAATATCTGATGCCCATGTCTTGCGGCTCTCAAACATTTGATGTTTGTTCTATGTGGCTCTTACATTAAGCAAGTTTGGCCACCCCTGCAACCCACCTTAACACTGCATACATTTACAAAACGTATCACTCCATACATACCCCTACACAGATCTTACTAGCCTCCCACACTTCATACCCTCAAGAACCTCCACTCAGACACCCCCTGGGACTAGCCTTCCCAGAACCCTTTGCCCAGAAACCCCTCCTTCAAGACCCTCTCCCTTTTTTACTCTTCTCCCCAGAATCCCTCGCTTCAAGTTATAGTATATGCTAAAGATCCCCCTCCCATTCAAGGGCACCCCCCCCGGACTCACTTTCCCACAACCCTCTGCGCACAGTTCCTCCTTCATCCATTAGCCCTTCAGGGCCCCCTCCCCTCTTGACCACCCCACTTCCCAGGTACTTCCCCCGCCATGGATTCCCCCCTCAGGTCGAGGATCAGGGTAGGACCCCTCACAAAGCGTTCCCCACTTCCCATGAGCCTCTTCGCAGGCCCTGTTTTTCTCTCCCTCTCCCCCACCTTCTCCATGGCGCCGGCCGGGTCTCCGCGCCACCACTACCGCCGCCTCTACTTAAGCCTTCCTCTCCTCCCACCTTCCTGCGCCCGCCTTTCCTTTCCCACCCCGCCTTCTGGAACCTGCTAGAACCCTCTGGCCCCGCCCCCGAACCCCGATTGGCTCCCGCCTCTCCCCTTGGGACACGCCCCTCCCCCGCCTCGGCGAGGCGTTCATAGGGCATGCTTTCCAGCACTCTCTACGGCCCCGCCCTCGCCTCGCCTTCATTGGTGAGAATTCTACTCCCCTTGGCTCGACAGCGTCCCGCCTACACCTCGCGCTGATAGGGTGCCCGTCACTCGCCGGATAGGTCAAAGAGGTTGACTGGCGTCTGCCTGTGTCAAAAGGGGAGGGGGCGGATTAGGAAAGGCATCCTGGATTCTTATTGGCCGTGATGTGACGAGTGGGTTGTCCCTAATAAAGCATCCACCTTTACATTTCATTGAGCAAAGCCAGACTAAGGTCCCATTGGACGATATTGGATAAAACGTCATCGAGCGCTAAGCTTATTGGTTGGATATTCCCTCGTGCCGGTTCACTCAAAAATCTTTTCCATTGGTTTTTCAGGTTACTTCTTTTTTTTTTGCAGTCTCTCAATTGGACGTAAAGGGTGACGTCAGCGCTATGCATTTTAAAAAGAGGTAACCGGAAAATACAGGTTTTTCCTCCCCTCGCGCTGGTTTTGTTGGATGTGATGTGCTGATACGTGTTTCCGTTCCCCACGTTTTCAGGTGCTGTTTTCACGCGTGCCCACAAAAAGCTGTTTTCTTTCAAATATCCCTTATTTGTACCTTTAGATTTATTCTGAAAGTAATGTTAACTATTTAATTAATTTGATCCGGGTGGCTAGCCGTGTTGGTCTGAAGCAATAGAACCAAGTTGGAGTTCAGTGCTACATGTTAAAAAGTGAATTAGGTAACAAGAACCCTTCCAGAAAATAGTTCTCAGTTTAACCCAGACTTTTAAGAAACCAGAGCGCAATTAACAGACAGCTTTTATTGCTATGGAACACCTTCAATTCTTACCCCCCCCCCCCCCAGTTTTCAAACTTTATTGATATTAAACAGGATACAACACTATTACTTGAGAGAAGGGAAGTGGAGCAGTAAGTTATCAAAACCAAAAAGGCTTAGCATAGAGTATGGTATGCACATATTACACTGAACATGATCAATTATTACAATTTAGGATTATGAAGTATTTCAATATTTCCAAAACACATCAAGGCAAGTAAGTTTAGAAAAAATTGGAAAATAATTCCAGAAATAAACAAATAGATTTATAAATATATATGTATATAAATCAGTGTTAGGAAATATTTAATAATAGTGTTATAAATTAGTGTTAGTGTTAAATCAGTGTTAATTTTCTTCAATTCTGACATGCAGATGCTATCCAGACCAAATGTCCTTTCAATTTGTTAATTTCACTGTTTTGCTATTGGATTATAACTACCATTTTGCATGCTTAACCACTGCCCACCAGCTATATGTAACTCTGCTGACTGTACACCATTCCTTCGTCTGATGAAGTGTGCATGCATACAAAAGCTTACATTCTGAATAAAACTCGGCTGGTCTTAAAGGTTCTACTGGACTCCAACTTTGCTATATAGTTGTTTTAATACCCGTGGGCAGCTGTGTTGGTCTGAAGCAGCAGAACAAAGTTGGAGTCCAGTAGCACCTTTAAGACCAAGTTTTATTTCAAGGTATACATTTTCGTGTGCTTGCACACTTTTTCAGATAATTATAATTAAGCATATGTTTTGGGTCTGCAGTATTGTGTGATGCTCAGGCTGAAAGCCTTTCTTAACAGTGGCTTTGCACAAACATGAGCCTCCAATTTTCCTTTAAGTAACACATGCAACCATGGGTTGCCAACCTACATATGGAGCTGGAGATCTCCCAGAATTCAACTCCACATGACAAAGATCTGTTCCAAATATAGCAAACTGATGTTTTGGAGAGTGGTCTCTGTGGCATCAAACTCTCCTGAAGCCCCTCCTGTCTGCAAACTCTGCTATACCCAGGCTCCATGCCCTCCTCAAATCTCCAGGAATTTCCTAACCCAGAAATGGTCTGGCAGAGACAGACCAAGAGAGAGATCTTGGGGTCATGGTAGATAATTCACTGAAAATGTCAAGACAGTGTGCGTTTGCAATAAAAAAGGCCAACGCCATGCTGGGAATTATTAGGAAGGGAATTGAAAACAAATCAGCCAGTATCATAATGCCTCTGTATAAATCGATGGTGCGGTCTCATTTGGAGTACTGTGTGCAGTTCTGGTCGCCGCACCTCAAAAAGGATATTATAGCATTGGAGAAAGTTCAGAAAAGGGCAACTAAAATGATTAAAGGGCTGGAACACCTTCCCTATGAAGAAAGGTTGAAACGCTTAGGGCTCTTTAGCTTGGAGAAACGTCGACTGAGGGGTGACATGATAGAAGTTTACAAGATAATGCATGGGATGGAGAAAGTAGAGAAAGAAGTACTTTTCTCCCTTTCTCACAATACAAGAACTCGTGGGCATTCGATGAAATTGCTGAGCAGACAGGTTAAAACGGATAAAAGGAAGTACTTCTTCACCCAAAGGGTGATTAACATGTGGAATTCACTGCCACAGGAGGTGGTGGCGTCCACAAGCATAGCCACCTTCAAGAAGGGGTTAGATAAAAATATGGAGCAGAGGTCCATCAGTGGCTATTAGCCACAGTGTGTGTGTGTGTGTATATATATATATATATATATATATATATATATATATATTTGGCCGCTGTGTGACACAGAATGTTGGACTGGATGGGCCATTGGCCTGATCTAACATGGCTTCTCTTATGTTCTTATGTTCTTAATGGCAACCCTTGAAGCTTTAGCTAGTTAAAATGCATTTTAAAAGCATTG
Source organism: Heteronotia binoei (assembly GCF_032191835.1). NCBI lineage: Eukaryota > Metazoa > Chordata > Lepidosauria > Squamata > Gekkonidae > Heteronotia > Heteronotia binoei. Next base: position 259,773,658 of record NC_083223.1, read on the forward strand.
TTGGTGTATCTTATGATGCTTCTTTGAGGATTAATGCTGTGAAACGTATAAAGCACTGCCTACTATCAATGCTGTGGTCCTATGCACACCTGGGAATAATAATAAGTTTTTATTTATACCCCGCCCTCCCCGCCAAGGCAGGCTCAGGGCGGCTTACAGACATGATACGATATCATGATATCACAATAACAGATAAAATCAATCGACAATATAAATACAAATATAAATTAGTTTTAAAAAGCTAAAACAATACAGTGGTGCTACAGTCTTTATTTATCCAGGCAGCGTAATATTCATTCTGGTTACGTCTTAAAGGCTTCTTGGAAGAGGGCAGTTTTGCAGGCCCTGCGGAACTGGTTGAGGTCCCGCAGGGCCCGCACCTCTTCTGGCAGCTGGTTCCACCATTGGGGCGCTTTTATAGAGAAGGCCAGCTCCCTAGTTGTTTTAAGTTTGGCCTCCTTAGGCCCAGGGATTTCCAAGAGATGCTCTATTGCATACATTAGACCTTGCTTCTGAGTAAATGCCTATCGGGTTATGCTATATATTCCATAGGAACAATGTGAAAAAAGAAGAAACATGTTAGCTGCACTTGAAATGAAATGTAACTGTTGCATGTGGGACCCAACTTACTTGCAAACTGGAAGACACGTAGTTTGAGATTCCTAAGTGTGTTGAGTTTCTGGAGACCAAGTCCTATGAAGAAAGATTGAAGGAGCTGGGCATATTTAGCCTGGAGAGGAGGCAGCAGAGAGGTGATGTGATCACCATCTTCAAGTACTTGAAGGGCTGTCATATAGAGCAGTGGTCCCCAACCTTTTTGGCCCTAGGGACTGGCCCCAGGGCCAGCAGGGTGGGGGCACCCAATTCAGCCTCCCCCGCGATGCCTCCTCCCCCTGTTTTTCTCCCCGTTTCCTCCTCCCTCCTTCACCCCCTGCACAGCCTTGCCACCTCCTCCTCCCCTCGTTTCCTCCTCCCCCCCCGTGCAACCTCACCGCCTCTTAAAGGTGCAACTTAACTCCTACTTTGTTCTACTGGTTCAGACCAAGATGGCTGCCCACTTGGATCTATACTGCTTCCCATATTTCTTCCTGCCTCCTTGGCCCCCCCAGCGCAGCCTTGCTGCCTCCTCCTTGCCCCCGTTTTAACCATTTTAAGGCCGGGGAAGGGGCCCTGAAGCTCCTTTCAGGCCGACCCCCCCCCCCGGAAGGAGGCAAGGGCCGCTGCTGCGGCGGTTTTTCCAGCTGATCAGCTGATCCACGGGGGGGGGGGGGCGTAGGCCTGAAAGGCGCTTCACAGCCCCTTCCCTGGACAAAATGGTGAAAAAGGGGTCGAGGAGGAGGCGCTGCCGGGGGGGGGGGGGATAAGGCTGCGCAGCCCATTGCAAACAGGCTGCGGCCCAGTACCCGTTCCTGGCCCGGGGGTTGGGGACCCCTGATATTGAGGATGGTGTGGAATTGTTTTCTGTGGCCCCAGAAGGTGGAACCAGAACCAGTGGTTTGAAATTAAATCAAAAGAGTTTCCGGCTCAACATGAGGAAGAACTTCCTGACCGTTGGAGCGGTTCCTCAGTGGAACAGGCTTCCTCAGGAGGTGGTGGGCTCTCCTTCCTTGGAGGTTTTTCAACAGAGGCTAGATGGCCATTTGACAGCAATGAAGATCCTGTGAATTTAGGGGGAGGTATTTGTGAGTTTCCTACATTGTGCAGGGGGTTGGACTACATAACCCTGGAAGTACCTTCCAATTCTATGATTCTATGAAATGATTGTTCAAACAAGGATATGTGAGTGATGTTACCAGATATAGGGTGCATTATCCCATTCTGCAGTCACTCCATTGGCTGCTCCATCAGTTTCTAGGCTCAGTTCAAGGTATTGGCTGGCTATCGCATACAAAGTCCTCCATGGCCTTGGTCCATCATATCTTTGGGACTGTGTCTCCCTCTATGCTCCGCAACAACAGCTTTGTTCATTTGAACAAGAAAATCAACAGCTGCCGGTTTAGGTGTCTTCTCTGTTGTGGCCCCCACTTTTTGGAAGGGTCTGCCTGAGGAGGTCAGGAAGGCTCCCACCCTTCAGATTTTCCACAACCTATGTGAAGCTGAATGATTCAAGAGGGTATTTGCGCAGGTAATAGGGCTATGCCCTAACCTGGATAGCCCAGGTTAGCCTGATCACGTCAGATCTCAGAAGCCGTCGGGTCAACCCTGATTAGTATTTGGATGGGAGACCTCTAAGGGATACCAGGGTCATGACCAGGCAATGGCAAACCATCTCTGAACGTCTCTTGCCTTGAAAACTTTATGGGGTCACCATAAGTCAGCTGTGACTTGATGGTTTTCTGCCACCAATAGTGCTGCACTGTCACAGTGTGGTTCAGAGAGAGGCCTGGGGTGGATAGCTGTGGACTCTGGACCATACTGCTGTGTATAGTTCTCACTGTCCATTTTTGAAAGTAGGGTCCTCCTATGTAATTTTTGCTCTTGTTTAAGAAGAAGATGAAGAAGATACTGGATTTATATCCCGCCCTCCACTCCGAATCTCAGAGTCTCAGAGCGGCTCACAATCTCCTTTATCTTCCTTCCCCACAACAGATACCCTGTGAGGTGGGTGGGGCTGGAGAGGGCTCTCACAGCAGCTGCCCTTTCAAGGACAACCTCTGCCAGAGCTGTGGCTGACCCTAGGCCATTCCAGCAGGTGCAAGTGGAGGAGTGGGGAATCAAACCCGGTTCTTCCAGATAAGAGTCCGCACACTTAACCACTACACCAAACTGGCTCTCTTTAATGTCTTGTATAGTGTTCCCTCTAAGCGGAGTTAATGTGAGCAACTCATAGTTGCTTAGCCTCCAGCTGATGCATTTTTGTCTTCGCTCAGGAAGGAAGGCCCCAGAGCACACTAATTTATGCAGTAGCCAAATTGCTCACTCACCACTTTAATGCCAGTAGTTCATGAAGTATAACTTTTGTTCACAGCTTACACAGAACGCTGCTGGTGAATATTTAGGTTGTGCTTCACCTCTGGCTGGTTTCCCAGATCTCTCCGAGTCAAGTGTCTATTGCAGGGCTTTTTTGTGAAAAACCCAGCAGGAACTCATTTGCATATTAGGCCACACCCCCTGGCGCCACCACTGTTGTGCACAGGGGGTTTTTTTGTAGAAAAAGCCCTGCAGTAACTCATTTGCATATTAGGCTACACTCCCTGGCACCAGGCCAGCTGGAACTGCGTTCCTGTGCGTTCCTGCTCAAAAAAAACACCACCAACAACAACCCCCCCCCCCAAAAAAAAACCCCCTGGTCTATTGCATTTTTTTTTTTAATATCCTGGGTGTCGATCCTGCTGATTTGTGTAATCCGCCTTGGGTCCCATGGAGAAAGACAGGTGGAGCCATTAGTGAAAGTTGTTATGGCCTTTGTGATCACAACGCCAGTGTGGTAGAATGGTTAAGGTGTTGGATTAGGATCCGGGAGACCCCATGTTCAAATCCCCTGTTGTCATGGAAGCTTGCTGGGTAATCTTGGGCCAGTCACATGCTCTCAGCCTAGCCTAGCTCACAGCGTTTGTTGTGAGGATAAAATGGTGCAAAGGAAAACAATGTCAGAAGCTTTAGATCCCCCCTTGGGGAGCAAGGTGGGATATAAATATTGTAAATAAATACAGGCAAATTTAATATTGGGCTTGTAATGATGATTTACAAAGCTTATTTAAGATTAGATCAAGTTGGCTTATGAATGAACATTTTTAATTTTTCATTGGTGTCATTTGTGTGCCTTGGATAGGGGGCTGGAAGGCTACAAAAAACACCAATTGCAACTGCAGACCCTTTGTTCTGGCTATTCTGCTTTTCTGGGCAGTGGAGGGAATGCTAGGAGATTAGTGTCTCAGCTATAAATAGAAGCTTGCCTTCTTGACTTGGCTGGGTGGTGTCTTGGCAACTTACCTAAATTTAGACCAGTAGGTCACACCAACAAAGGAGGAGCAGTTTTTTCATAATGTGGGGAAAAACTGTACCTCCCCCCCGATTTCTGAAGCTGTCAGGCACATGAACCTACAAAACCAAGCCACGAATCCCCTGAACTAATCCAGAACTGGACACTTCCTTTTCACAGCTTTAGACCCGTCTTGGCCTGATTTCCTTTTGTTGTACCCCTGGTGATGGGGAGATGATTTTTAGTTGAAAAATTTCTGGCAAAAAATTGCCCCGCAAAGGTTACCTCCTCCTCAAAACTGCAGCCTTTCCAAGCTCCTTTCCCCCCTTCTTTTTAAAGTTGAGGCTTTACAGATGCTTAAGGTGTAGCTTGACTTCAAGCAATTGGGTATGAGGAAAGCATGATTACAAAGTCAGAAGCCGCTAGCTAAGTCTGCAGATGTGGTGGCCCAGGTTCCGGTAGGCGCTGCAGCTCTCAGAATTTCATCAGCTGCTTATTCATAAGGGAGTCAACGTCAGCCCCTTTTACTCGTATGGTTATATGAAAAGTATGAGCCCCATGTGCAGAGTGGTAAGCTACAGTACTGCAGTCCAAGCTCTGCTCACGGCTTGAGTTTGATCCCGGCAGAAGTTGGGTTCAGGTAGCGGGCTCAAGGTTGACTCAGCTGTCCATCCTTCCAAGGTCAGTAAAATGAGTACCCAGCTTGCTGGAGATAAAGAGTAGATGACTGGGGAAGGCAATGGCAAACCACCCTGTAAAAAGTCTGCCAAGAAAATGTCACGATGTGACATAACCCCATGGGACAGTAACAACTCAGTGCTTGCACAGGTAACTAACTATATTTGAGAACATGGTTGCGAAGGTTGGAAAACACTGCAGAGGCTTGGCTTCTCCAGAGAGAAAGCCTTTGAGTGGATGGCTGTTAGAATATGCAGGGCTTCTCTTTAAGAGGCATTCAGCCAAGAGAATCCATTTCAGGCTGAATACCTGGACTCTAAGGCAACAGCGATAATTTGTTGCTGTTGTTGTTTTCCCTTGCACTGGCCTTCTTTCTTCTGAGATGACTGCTTTAGTGATTTTCTTTTCTTTTTTATAAGTGAAAGAAATCAAAACCGGAGGCGCTTTGCATTGCTTTTGCTGGTTGTTTGGCTCTGTTTTTCATTATCGCAGAAAAGCACAGAGCACGAGACCAGGAAGGAGGCTTTGCAGAACTACATTTCCCAGAAGGCTGTGCCTCCAAGGGGAGGGAAGAGGCTTAGCAGTCAAAGCCCCTTGTCCCATCTTGTGGCAGCAGCTGCAGCAGCTAGCCACGCTACTCCCCACTCCCCGCTCTCTCACCTAAATACCAGGTGTTATAAATAAGGGAGAAGAATTTCTCTCGCCGGCTGAAAGGCCAACCAGAGAAGAAGGCCGGCTGCCCAGTGCATTCCCCTGCAGTCTTGCAACCATGCCAGGATTCCTTCTGTCCCTGCGAATCAGCAGGCTGTCTGGAGCCATTGGGAAGTTGTGGAGGGTGTGGGGCAGCTGCCCTATAGCACTGCAAGGTGGTGGAAGGAAGGGGGGGTGTAGTGGAGACGGGATCCCCAGTTGCAGGCTGCCAGCCCAGTGGGTCTTTGCAAGGGGCATCCGGAGCTGGACAGCTGCTCCATTAGCCATGGCAGCCAAAGTGGATCTGACCACGTCCACTGACTGGAAGGAGGCCAAATGTAAGTGAGAGGGGGCAGATGTGGGGGCTCGGGTGTGTCTGTGTGCGTCTGTTAATGTGGCAGTGCCCCCCGTGCTAAGACCGCATCTAGTTTTTCCAGTTCAAGTCTCCAGTATCTTTGCGCAGCTGTCTTTTGCTAGGCCGACATGAAGTGGGCACTAAATAGAGTCTATATATATATATATCTATATAGGGCTGACTATATCTGTGGGAACTTAACTGTATCTTTCACCACCATATTCCTAGTTCCCCTGCGGTGCTCACAGCAGCAGGTGGCATAGTGAGAGTTTGGGGAGCGGGCAGAAAAACCCTGACCCCAGTGACATGGCTAAATATTTTGGGAATTGTCTGTGTGCATTGACTGAACCAAGAACTTGGCTTGTGTTGTCCCTATGCAGTGAATTATGGGTATTTAGCCCTTTGTGCTTGAAGGTGTCTTGCAGTGCATCCTGGGAAACCTAAGTGGTCTCCTAGGAGACAGGCTAGGACAGCCCCTCCCAGAGACTTTTAGGTCAGATAACTCCAGTTCTTTTGATGCTAGGGCAAATGGAAGCTGACTTTTTTTTGGTGGGCATACACTGGAGTTAGATAGGTATGGGTTTTTTTAAAAATTGGCCCTGCGGCTGGGCCTATGGTAGGAGTTTGAGCCACAGAAATAAAACAGGCGATGTTTAGCCTATGGTCTGTTTTTTTTAAAAAGGGAAAAAATCAGGGTTATAAACCTGCGCAGTACTTCTGCTAATGAATAGGTCTGTCCGTATATCAGACTGTTCTGGCTTCCCTTAAAGGAAACTGCATGGTTTAACTATGCAGTGGAGCAGTGATTTTCAACGTTCCCATCCTCAGTGAGAAAATTTGGACATCTTTCTGCATCAGTTTGTTTTCAGGGAAATCTAGATTATTGCCTGCAAAATTCCTGCATGTTGTGTACAGGATTCTGGGTAGATTCAGGTCGGTGGGCAGTCGTGTTGGTACTAGTAGTGTTGCCAGATTCCTCCTGGCTGCTGCTGGGGATGGGGGATATGACTTGCAGAACCAGACTGGGAAAGTCCTGGAGATTTGGAGATGGGAGCCTGGGGAGGACAGGGACTTCAGTGGGGGACAATGCCATAGAGTTCACCCTCCAAAACATCCATTTTCATGAGGGAAACTAATTTATGTAGCCTGGAGATGAGCTGTAATTCTGGGGCACCTGGAGGCTTGCATTTCTAGGTACTAATCAAGGGTGGTGATAAATAATTGTGTAAAGGTGAACTCTGGAAATCCCTCTCCCCTATGTTCTTATATACATAACAGCTGTCAAGTTGCAAATTGTATGGCAATTCCCCACTCCTCCACTTGCACCTACTGGAATGGCCTTGGATTAGCCATAGCTCTCGTAGGAGTTGTCCTTGAAAGGGCAGCTTCTGTGAAAACTCTCTCAGCCCCACCCATATCACAGGGTGTCTGCTGTGGGGGAAGAAGATAAAGGAGATTGTAAGCCAACCTGAGTCCCTGATTCAGAGAGAAGGGCAGGGTACAAATCTGCAATTCTTCTTCTTCTTCAACGGGGCTTTCAGAATAAGTGAGAAGCAGAAGTGGTTTGCCACGGACTGACTCTTTAGAGACTTCCTTGGTAGTCTCCCGTCCAGATACTGAGTCTGTTTATAGGATGGATAACTTCCAGGTTGGGCCTGGTCTCCTAGAATCACAACTGATCTCCAGACTACAGAGATCAGTTCTCCTGAAGTAGATGGTAGCTTTGGTGGGTGAACTCTATAGCATTATACCATGTTAAGGTCTCCCCTCCCCAAACCCTGCCCTCCCCAGGCTCCACCCCCAAATATCCAGGAATTTCCCAACCTGGAGTTGGTAACCCAACCAGTTTAGCTTTCTAGATCTGTTGAGATTGGGCTGTACCTTCCCTCTCCACTACCCCCCTCCGTTCTTACGTCCAAGGAATTTAGCAAGCTAGTTTTACCTCCCCACCACTGACTTTCAACTCCGCTCAGCGGTAGATACTACTGAAATATATTCAGCCCTCATCAGACACTTGTTTTCTTTGGGGTTAGTTTACAAAGTGATGTTCTTCCTGATATTGACACCCCCCCCCCAAAGGATATAATTGCTCGTTCTAGGGTTGCCAAGTCCCTCTGGGCAGCCGGTGGGGGATGGAGAGTGGGGGAGAGCTAGTTTGGTGTAGTGGTTGACCTTGGGTCAGTCACAGTTCTCTCAGAGTTGTTCTCTCAAGAGCAGAAGCTCTCTCAGCCCCACCTACTTCACAGGATATCTGTTGTGGGGAGATGAAAGGAAGAAGATTGGAAGCCACTCTGAGTATAGGGTGGGTTATAAATGCAATCTCTTCTTCTTCTTCCTCTTACTTGGAGTTTATCCCATGTTTCAGTGATGTTTTTGTGTGACTTCATCATGACCCGGAAGCAATGTTCCCTCTAAGCTGCAGAGTCTTGCGAGCAAAAATTCTACTTTGTGAGCTACTGGCATTAAAGTTTTGAGCTACTGCATAAATTATTGTGCTCTGGGGTCATCCTTCCTGAGCTAGGGCAAAAATGTGTGAGCTGGAGGCTAAAAATCTGAGCTAGCTCATGCTAACTCAGTTTAGAGGGAACATTGCCTGGAAGTGATGTAGACACATCTGGGACGTTGGGGCAAAAACTGTTTTTTAGCATCTGTCATAGAGTTAGAGCTGGCCCTAGACTGCCTGACAGCCTAGGCAAGGCTAACTTCTGGCACCCCCCCCCCCACCAGCACTGATAACATCACTGAGTCACATGGAGGCCCAAGTCGGAGCCCCCAGAAGGCCAGTGCCCTAGGCAATTGCCTAGCTTGCCTAGTGGCAGGGCCGGCCCTGCACAGAGTTTGTGCCAAAACCAGAGTGTCAACCCAATATCCCTGACATGCCTATGTCACTTCTGGGTCATGTTGAAATCACGTAGGCACTTCGCTGAAATGTCCTTCCCTTTTGGAAGGAGTACGTTTCCCCCCCCCACACACACACACAGCTCAGCTGATTGACAGTGGAGTGGTGGGGCCTGGCAGCAGGGGACCCCTGCCCTCAATGTGGGGTCGGGTCTGGTATCCCTAATTTCTAGTTCTGCTGCTCTTCTGATTGGTGTGTGGCTGAGCCTCCATATCGTTAAATATAGTAGTGTTCTACAAGTTTTGCCCTCAGTTAGGGCAACTAACAACTGGGCTTTTGGGGCCTAGTTGTAGTCCTGCGTGAGAAGGAAGTGTGCCTTAGTTGTCTGACTGAGGTGCAGGCAACGCTTAGACAACGCAGCTTTAGGATTTCCAATTTCTGTTTTGTGCATTAAAAAAACCAAATTGCTGTTTTCAAGTTGGGCTTCTGAGCATGTTTTCTTCCTGTCAAGAAAAAAAATTACTAAGAAAAAAAATTACTAAAGGCAAAGTGTATCTGAATATGTCTGAAGTACTTTCTAGTTTATAAAAAAAGTTTTTTTTCTGTTTAGAAAAGAATGGAGCTAAAAAGATTGCATATGCAGAGGGGCTGTCTGTCTTTGAGAGGAAGCAGCTTTTTTTTAAAAAAAGGGGGTAGAAATATCTTTGGAATTAAGGGAGAAGTAACCTTTAAGGAAGAAGTAACCCTGAATGCTCTGAACGTTTATTCTCCCCCTCCCTTTTCCCCACCAGCCTTTCTATTCTGATTTATGTCAAGATACCTGAAATTCTGCTTGGATTGATAAATTCATGTCAGTTGACAACTTGACAACACAAGTTTCTGTAGGGCAGTGTGCTTGGCCAACACTGTTAGAATGAAATAGTGCCCCAGATTGGGAGAACTGAGCTGGTGTGGTTAAAATGTCAGACAAGAAGTGAGGAGGCCTAGGTTCAAATTTCCTCGAGTAATCTTTAGCTAATTACACTGATAGGCTACCCCACTTCATAGGGCTGTTGGGAAGATAAAATGGCGAAGAGGAGAACCATGTGTGCTGCCTTGGGCTCTGCAGAGGAGAGGCCAAAGCAAAATGTATAGGTGGAAGCAAAATGTATTGAATGTTCACACAGCTGCACCTGGAGCTTTACCAGATTTCCTCACAACGGTGACAAGAATATGAAGTCTTCGGATGAGGCCTAGTAACAGAGAGTGATGGCGCTACAGGCCTTCTGTGTGACTTCTTACACAGATGACAGAGTATCTTGGCACTGTCTGCGGGGCCTAGCAATCACAGCCAGAGGGCAAGGATGCCACAGCCTTTTGGGTGTCTGTAGAGGGTGACGCTCCAGTAATCGCTAATGGATGCTAGAGGGCTCTGGGCCTAGTTGCCTAGCAACCATTCCTCGAGGGGAGCAGCAGAGAGTTTGGAGCCCTTGGGCCTGATTTTGCTAGACAGAGGCTGGGTGCCAGAATATAGTACAGTCACTTACTGGGCCGTTTGGCTGCAAGCGGGATGAACGAGAGAAGCCAAAAAGACATTTATGATATTCTTCAGCCTGACTTTTGACAAAAATGTTCACAGAGTGGTTTTGCAGACGATGAAGGCCAACTATCACACAAGGCCTTTACATGGGGTTCAACGGAAATAGTGTAAAATAGCAAGCTTTTTGAGTTCCTCAGAATTCTTAATCAAGAGGAATGCTCAGACTTTTAAAAAAGTATGTGGGCAGTGTTTCGGGTCTGTAGTTTGCAGAACCTTGAAATGGAATGCAAGGTGTGTTACAGAATTAATTGGGTTGGGTAGTGCAGCGTGCAAAACAGGTTTCAAGGTTAGGGTGGCCAGCTCTGGGTTAGGAAACACATAGAGATTTTGGAGGTGAAGCCTGAGGAGAGCAGAGCTTGAGAAAGAGAGGGACCTCAGTAGGGTACAATGGCATAAAGTCCACCCTTCAAAGCAGCCATTTTTTCCAGGGGAACTGGTCTCTGTTGCAAGGAGATCAATTGTAACAGCAGGAGATCTTCAGGTCCTCCTGGAGGTTGACAACTTTGTAGGATGCACCAAAAACTTCTAGGACAGAGCAACAAAAAGGGGGGGTAGTGGCAAAAATTGGGGTTGGAGTTTCTCTCTGGACCAACATGACTACTATGTACATTTTCTGCCAATTAAAATTGTAATTTAAAAATTATATCAAAACACCAGTGTTAGTCTTCCAGCAAATTTCTGAATTCAGTAAGCCACCAGTTCTTTCACCGAGCATTACCTTGTAAACAAAGGCCTAATTCCAAAGTACAAAATCTGAGGAAAGTAATATAACAACATCTCTATTTCTTGAGAGACTTCTCAGTCTTTCTTCCATGCCCAGGTTTACTGTCTTCCTAACTGACAGTCTATCTGATAGATCAAAACCAGACTTGGCTCAACTGTGAGAGCAGTGGGACCCAGGCATTAGAATACTACATACGCATTCAGCTACAGAAGTTTCTCGTAAAGATTTTAGCCCAGGGGTGGCCAAACTTGCTTAATATAAGAGCCAGAACCATGTAGAATAAATGTTTGAGAGCCACAAGACAGGAATGTCATATGTCTGAGAGCCAGAAGGAAGATATATGTGGGGAGAGAGGAGGTAGGTAGAAAAAAAGCAACTTTAACTTTAAATGGATTCTCCAAGCCACCGGCTGGCTTGGCTTGGAGAAGTGATTTAAAGAGATATATTTCTTCTGCAAGCTGGCTGATGGGGCAGTGGAAGCTTCAAGAGCCACATAATACATGTAAAAGAGCCACGTGGCTCCTGAGCTGCAGTTTGGCCACCTCTGCTTTAGCTAGTTGATTTAAAATGAAGGTTATAACAGCTGAAATTATCATTTTGTGTATATTGGACACCACAATGATGGTTTTAAAAACACCTGCTTCAGGTTGCCAGAGAAGCTATCACCGTCACCACCTCACATGACCCACATGCTATGGGAACATCCAATAATCACATTTTGGTTGGATCAGTGTTTAACGAAAACATTGTTTTAGAAAACAGCCTTCACAGATCTCATCATTCTGGGGGAATACTTTGCAATCCTGTGGAAAATCTCACCTGCTCAATGGAAATGAACCATGTTTCTGGCTAAGTAATTGTTGTTACAATATTCCTTCTAAGTATGAACTTATTTAATACTCAAGGTAATTGATGGTGAACTTGAGAACAACCCTTCTGTATCAGAGCAATGGTCTATCTAGTCTCTTGTGGTTGAGTATGGTATAGTGGTTACAATGGAGAACCGGGTTTGAGTCCCAGTTTCTCCTCTCACGCAGGCCTCTCACTCAGGCCAGTCAAGGTTTTCCCAGAGCTCTCTGTCTCACCTTCCTCTCAAGGTGCCTGTTGTGGGGAGAGGAAGGGAAAGGTGACCATAAACCACTTTGAGACTCCTTAGGGTAAGGAAAAGCAGGGTATAAAAACAAACTCTTCTTCTTCATCTGTCCTGTTGAAGTGACCAACTTGCTGACCTAGAGAACTAACAGATCTCAGAGGCCATGGCTTTCGCTGAAGTTGCCTCCTAGCATTGATATTTAAAGGTTTATTGCTCCTGGAGGTTCTGTTTACCTGGTATGACTAGTAGCCATTGAAGAACCTACCCTCCCTAATTTGGTCTAATCCTTGTTCCTGCTAGAGCAGCGGTCCCCAGCCTTTTTGCACCAGTTTTGTGGAAGACAATTTTTTCACGGACTGGGGGTGGGGGCGGGGCATGATGGTTTTTGGATGATACAATTGTGCACTTTATTTCTATTAGTTTGGTGTAATAGTTAAGTGTGTGGACTCTTATCTGGGAAAACCGGGTTTGATTCCCCACTCCTCCACTTGCAGCTGCTGGAATGATCTTGGGTTAGCCATGGCTCTCGCAGAGCTGTCTTTGAAAGGGCAGCTTCTGGGAGAGCTCTCTCAGCCCCACCTACCTCACAGGGTGTATGTTGTGGGGGAGGAAGATAAAGGAGATTGTGAGCCACTCTGAGATTCAGAGTGAGGGTAGGCTATAAATCCAATGTCGTCGTCTTCTCCTTCTCCGTCTCCTCCTCCTCCTTCGTCTTCATCGTCTTCTTCGTCGTCTTCTTCTTCTTCTTCTTCTCCGTCTCCTCCATCTCCGTCTCCTCCATCTCCGTCTCCTCCTCCTCCTCCTCCTCCTCCTCCTCCTCCTCCTCTATTGTAATATATAATGAAATAACCAATACAACTCATGGCCTAGTTGCTAACAGGCCATGGACTGGTTCTGGTCCACAGCCCGGGGGTTGGGGAGCCCTGTGCTAGAGGCCATCACTACTTCTGCTGGCAGTCAATTCTGCAATTTAATTACTTCTTGAGTAAAGAAGTACTTCATTTGAAATGTGTTGTTGGCAGAGAGTTTTATGGATAGTAGGAAAAGAAGTCCACCCATCATGAGATGGATTAACTCAATAATGGAAGCCATGGTCTTCAGTTTGGAAGACCTGAGCAATACTATTAACAATAGGATGTTTGGGGTGTCATTAATTCATAGGGTCACCATAAGTCAGAAGTGACATGACAGCACATAATACATACACTAACTTAAAGAAGTACTTTCTTTAGTCCATTCAGAATAACCTTCATATCTATAATGCCATATATCTAGGCAGTATGAACATGTATTTATGAAGAAACCAGCTATATAGACCAAAATGTCATGTGGCATAAGCAAGGTTGTCAGCCTCCAGTGGGACCTAGAGATCTCCTGGAACTGCAGCTGATAGCCAGACAAAGGATATTTGTTCACCTGGAGAAAATGTTTACTTTGGACAGTGTACTCTATGGCATAATACACTTCCCCAAACTCTGCCCTTCTCAGGCCCCAGTTCCCAAATCTCTAGGTATTTTCCAGCCAGAAGTTCGCAACCTCAAAAAGCTCCCTCCACATCAGTCTTTTCCCTCTTTAGCCCAAATTCTCAGATACTTTGGTAATTTATTGTTTTTAAAAATAATTATTTTAAAAGTTACGTTTCAGAACAGCATGGGTTTCTCAAGAACAAGTCATGTCAGAATAACCTTAGCTCTCTCTCTTTCTCTCTTTTTAAAGTTACTACCTTCCTCAATCAGGGGAGTGCTGTAGACATTGTTTATCTTTATTTCAGTAAGGCTTTTGTTAAGGTTCCACATAATATTCTTGTTGACAAATGGGGAAAATGTGGTTTGGATCCTATTAATGTTAGGTGGATCTGTAACTGTTTGACAGATTGCACCCAAAAGGGCTTGTTAATGGTTCCTCATCTTCTTGCTAAGGGAATGACAAGTGAAGTGCCTCAAGGATCTGTCCTGGGACCTGTTTTGTTTAATATCTTTATAAATTATATGGATGAAGGAATAGATGGAATTCTTATTAAATTTGCCAATGATATTAAATTATAGGGGGTTGCAAATATAGCAGAAAACAGACAAGGATACAGAATGATCTTGACAGGCTAGAAAACTGGGCTAAAACCAATAAAATGAATTTTAACAGGGATAAATGTAAAGTTCTGCATTTAGATAGGAAAAATTCAATGCATAATTATAGGATGGGGAAGACTTGTCTTGGCGGTAGAATGTGTGAAAAGGATCTAGGGGTCTTAGTGGACCATACACTGAACATGAGTCAGTGGTACTTGAAGGGCTGTCATATAGAGGATGGTGCAGAATTGTTTTCTGTTGCCCCAGAAGGTTGGCCCAGAACCAGTGGGTTGAAATTAAATCAGAAGAGTTTCCAGTTAAACATTAGGAAGAACTTCCTGACAGAGTGATTCCTCAGTGGAACAGGCTTCCTTGGGGGGTGACGGGCTCTCCTTCCTTGTAGGTTTTTAAGCAGCGGCTAGACGGCCATCTGACAGCAATGCTGATTCTGTGTATAAGGCAGATGAGGAAAAGGAGGGCAGGAAGGGTTGCATCAGTTCTCGTGATCCTTTCTTACACACCCAGGGAAATACTGATTGTTACTCTGGGGTCAGTCAGCAGTTTTTCTTCAGGCCAGTTTGGCAAGGAATCCTGGAGGTTTTTGCCATCTTCTGGGCATGGAGCAGGAGTCACTGGGTGTGTTTGTGTGCGTGTGTGTGGAAGGGAGGGAGGGAGGTATTTGTAAAGTTCCTCCATTGTGTAGGGGGTTGGACTAGATGATCCTGGAGGTTCCTTCCAACTCTATGAATTGCTACTAATAAGCTTTTTAGAAAGTAAGGCCATTCAAACTATTTTAAAGAAGATAAGAAGATATTGTATTTATATCCCGCCCTCCACTCCAAAGAGTCTCAGAGCGGCTCACAATCTCCTTTACCTTCCTCCCCCACTACAGACGCCCTGTGAGGTGGGTGGGGCTGGAGAGGGCTCTCACAACAGCTGCTCTTTCAAGGACAACCTCTGCCAGAGCTACGGCTGACCCAAGGCCATTCCAGCAGGTGCAAGTGGAGGAATGGGGAATCAAACCCGGTTCTCCCAGATAAGAGTCCACACACTTAACCACCACACCAAACTGGCTCTCCACTGGGCTGTCAGAGCTGTCAGAATCAATTTTTATTCCTGAAGTGTAAATTCTGTGTCGCATGTGTGTACACTTCCTCTCGTCTAGCTGAGATTGCATCCCATATTGCACTCCAGCAATGAAGAAAGTACTTGAGGTGAAAAAGTGGGGAGATCAGTCTTGGCAGGACTGTATTTCTAACTCTTCTTCTAACCAATGAGTGCCATTTTGGTTTAGTTTGACACACGTGCATATACGCATTTTGTGACTGGGTCAGGTCTTCTGTGTTTTAGCCCACACTCTCACTGCCAGACCATCTAGCTTGGCCCCAAATAAGTGATCTTTGTAGCCCTTTTAACGATGCTTTGATCTGGCCAACGTGGCCTCAGTTTCCCTAACACCTGGTCTTAAGTCAAGATGGGTAGCTGTGTTAATCTGTAGCAGCGGAATTGTAGCTCTTTGAAGACTAACAATATTTGTGACAGGGGGTGAACTTTTGTGAGTCACTACTAAGACGAGAGCTCCTACCCCGCCACAAACGTTGTTAGTACTCTTTAAGGTCCTACTGGACTCTTAGCCAATACTCCCTCTAAGCTGTGGAGTCTTGTGAGCAAAAAGCCTACTTTGGGAGCTACTGGCATGAAAGTTATGAGCTACTGCATAAATTGGTTTGCTCTGGGGCCATTTTTCCTGAGCTAAGACAAAAATGTATGAGCCAGAGGCTAAAAAACTGTGAGCTAGCTCACACTAACTCAACTTAGAGGGAACACTGCTCTTGACTCAGTATTAATTGAGCCTCAGCAAGGACTTAGTAACATGATCAGAATGCACCCACTTTAAAACTCCTGTCCTTGGCTTTTATGGCCTCTTTTTTCTCTTTTTATTTCAAGCGCCTGGGGGGGGGGGTGGTTTGAAAAAAAGAGGTGAGAGGAAGGTGGCTGGATCAACTCTTTGAAAGAAAGAGAAGACATTGGCAGGTGTAAATATTGAAATAACGGATCTCAAAGGGCAGCTTTGATTCCCCAGCTGTTATAGATGCTTAAAGAAGCCTGTCACCATCCTATTATTTTGACACAAATTGGATTACTTGCTGTGCCAGAAAAATGTCTTTTGAAGTGTGTGAGGATGGCTGAGGCACTAATAATCCCCTTGTCGTTGAGGCCTAGTTCTCACAGGGGTATCCAGGTTGCGTTGCTTTAAAGCGTGGTTGGTGGGACCCTACTTTCAAGCCCAGTTACCCAAAGTAACTTTTTTGGCCTGGAGAAATCTTGGGTTTCTATTATTTTATTTATTTATTTATTTTAGGCCATTTATAGTCCGCCCTTTCCCAAAAAAATGGGCTCAGGGTGGATGACAACATTCTAAAAACAGTATAAATCAACAGTTAAAAACCAAATCAAGCAATACAATTTAATAAATCATAAGAACGTATAAATGGCAGCTCAGTTGGGCACGTATAATATATACTAAGAGTCTATAACAGTAAATAAATTCAGTGTTACAGCAGAGATGGATCGCAACAAAGGGCCAGCCGATGGAATAGGATGCCTGCTACCTCAACCAAAGGCATTCTGTTCTGTTGCAGGACATGTTTTTAAAGGCTGGCTGGCTCCCACATCTCGTTGCAAATTTTCTCCCCCAATTTGGATCTCTTAATAACCACATTTGTTTCTGTCTTCTTTCTCCCACCCTTTTGTTTCCTGTTCAGCGTTTCTGAAAGGGCTGAACGCTAAGCAGAGGCGAGACCATTATTTCACCAAGGATTTCATTAAACTGAAGCAAATCCCCTCATGGAAAGAAATGGCAAAAAGTGAGTCTCTTGAAAACTCCCCCCCCCCCCGTTGTATATTTCTGAGGGAAACTCAAGGCTGGGATTGTGTGTGTGTCTGCGTGAAGGTTGAGAAATGAGGGTATTGTGAAGTTGTGTGAGTGGGTATGTATATATAGCTAGTGTGAGGTAGGGGCAGGTGTTGGAGGGCCTGGGAGAATTAGGTCAAAGTCCTCACTCACTTTCTCTCAGCCTAACTTACCTCACAAAGGCAATGGCAAAACCTCTTGCCTTGAAAACCCTGTGAGAGGTCACCATAAGCTGAGATTTGACACCACTTCATTATTATCAATTTACCTCACAGAGTTCTGAAAACAATAGGATGAGGAAGAACCATACTGCCTTGAGCTTCTTGAAGGATGAATACTCCACCCTGTATTTATAAAATGGATAAATGTCACAATCCATGCTTCTGACTGGGGGTGGCCAAACTGTGGCTTGGGAACCACATGTGGCTCTTTCATACATATTGTGTGGCTCTCAAAGCCCCCATTCCCCCACTGGCCTGCTTGGAGAAGGCATTTGTCTCTTTTTAAATCACTTCTCCAAGCCAAGCCAGCTACATTTGAAGTTAAAGTTGCTTTCTTTCCACCTCTCCTTCTTTCCCCCCTTCCCCTCCTCCCCTCCCCTCTGACGTTTATGTCTTGCAGCTCTCAAACATCTGACGTTTATTCTATGTGGTTCTATGTTAAGCAAATTTGGCCACCGCTGGATTATTTTACCATTATTTTCAAATTTCTGATGGTTCTCCATCTATCAACACCAGCAAGGCACTTCCAGATAAGGATGGATAGTCAGAAGCAGGGATGACCAAACTTGCTTAACATAAGAGCCATATAGAATAAATGTCACATGTTTGAGAGCCTCAAGGTGGGAAGGCAGGCAGGCAAATAGATGGGGGGCAGGGAGGGAGGGAAAGGTGGAAAGAAAGCAACTTTAACTTTAAATGCCTTCTCCAGGCTGCTAACTGGTTTGGCTTGGAGAAGTTAATTAAAGAGAGAAATGCTGTCTCCAAGCTGGCCGATGGTGTAGTGGGGTCTTTGAGAGACACACAATATGTGTGAAAGAGCCACATGTGGCTCCCGTGCCACAGTTTGGCTTCCTCTGAACTAGAGCATGTTGGGAGGAGATGGGATCACTTGGCCATTCTTCTGGAAGGGAGATGGGAGGTTGCAAACACACTGGTCCATCCAGGTACTGAAATAGGCGACCTCTCTACCATTTTTTCCCTCCCAGGTGCCCGGGTTAAGCCCCCAGAAGAGGCTGTCTACCCAAAAGACAATCACCTAAACGAGAAGATCTCGCTCTTCCGTGGCGATATCACCAAATTGGAGGTGGATGCAATTGTCAACGCTGGTGAGTGAATTTGGCTTGCCCTGTTGTTCATGTCCGGAATTTCTTTTGGCTTCCAGGATGGGGGGAGGGGTTTTGTCCAGGCCATGGCTTGTGCCTGCTTGGGAACCTTGAGGGCGGGATTCCTAAGGCTGGCAATAGCAGAGCGGTCAAATAGGTAATCTCTCCTCTCTTGCCCAGGTTTTTGCGGTGCAGTTTTATTTAACAGCAGTGAGGAAGAACCAAATGTTTGTTTGCGTCTGTCGAACTCCCTTCAAATCAATTGTCCGGCTCCAGCTGTAGTAATGGCGTTTGTCCCGCAGAACATCATTTTAGTCTAGAGAGAAATAATAGTACGTTTGGATTTTTTTTGCAAATAGAGTTGCTGGTCATAGTGTGGTCATCTTTTGCAAGGATTTTTTTGTTTGTTTCACTGGCATTCCCGCCTGGCCTGTGTTCGAATTGCCGTCCTTTCGTTTCTGCGTGTGTATTTTACTTTTGGGTTTAACTGGTTTTACGATCGGCTTGTGCAGCACTCTGTTTGAAAGTATTTGCCACCGTGGTGGCTCTGATGGGGCCTAAAGGCGGGATATAAAATTGGCAAGTAGATAAAAATACGCTCAGCCTACATTGGCTTTGGATTTGTGCATTTCTGTATTGTTACCCCACCCTGCCCCCACAAAACCTGTTGCACCAAATGTGACAGTGGGAGAAAAGAAATCCGTGAGTATGCTCTTGAAAGAGATGCCTTTCTCAACTGTTTTCAACTCGCTCAAATAATTTGTTCTGTTTGACAGTTACCATTCACAATGCTTAACACTGATCCTTTTTTTTAAAGGATCGGTGATTCATGTTGATTACAAAAAGATGTGGGATGGGGAGGTATTGGGATGTACCTGTGACTCCATTCAGATGGAAGAGCTTTCTGCTGGTGCAAGATGTATGTGGATACAACCCATTTCATCTCCGGGCTGGCATTGACCTAGTGAGGCTGAATGTCCTCTAAAGAAAGGATTAGTTAGGCTTAAGTAAAGTCTTTGTAAACTGGATTATAAACATCTGGACTGGTTGGAGGGATGGAGTTATATAACAGGCAAGAAACAAAATTTGGGGACCGTTGTGGTAACAAGCCACACACATCGCTTTGTTCAAGTGAACAGTGTTCTCCTAGGGGTTGAGCTCTCCCAGACTGGCTAGTTCCTGTGAGGTTAAGCTCAGGCAGATTGGCTAGTTCCTGCGATGTTGCGAACCCACCTTCCCAGTCTCTAAAAACCAGGAGGGAAAGAAGTTGCTACAAGGCTAATAACAGAATCAGTGTTCAGATCATTTATAAGAATGTCTTAGCAAAAGAATATTTTAGCAATACATTTGACAAATAGGGTGGCAGAAGTTGGGTTTATCCCGCAGCAAATTCTACTTTGCCAGACTCTTTGCGCACATCCTTAACCAAGGGACATCTGGAGGGCTTCATGTGTACTCATGGAGTATACCTAGGTTTCTCCAACAAGATAAATAGCACCCTCTAGAGCCATTTCAGCTTGAGAAAACCATGCTGGGGGAACATCATTCCCCTCTCCCTGTATGCGGTGGCCCCAGTTGGGCCATGTGAGTTTGGCAGCTGAGTTCCTAGAATGGAACCTGTGGCACACAGTGGATGGTGTGCATCTCTGGAGGTCCTGGGGAAAGGAGTAATTCAGCCAGCTGTTACAGCATCATAAGAACATAAGAGAAGCCATGTTGGATCAGGCCAACGGCCCATCCAGTTCAACACTGTGTCACACAGTGGCAAAAAATTTTATATATACACACACACTGTGGCTAATAACCACTGATGGACCTGTGCTCCATATTTTTATCTAACTCCCTCTTGAAGGTGGCTATGCTTGTGGCCGCCACCACCTCCTGTGGCAGTGAATTCCACATGTTAATCACCCTTTGGGTGAAGAAGTACTTCCTTTTATCCGTTTTAACCTGTCTGCTCAGCAATTTCATCAAATGCCCATGAGTTCTTGTATTGTGAGAAAGGGAGAAAAGTACTTCTTTCTCTATTTTCTCCATCCCATGCATTATTTTGTAAACCTCTATACACACTAGGCTTCCCAATCTCCAGGTCCCAGTGGGAGATCCCCCGGTTTTACAGGCTTTCCCCGTCCCCAGCCAACTGGCCGGCGGGGGGAAGCCCTGCCCCCACAACCACCATGTATCTCTAGAGCTCCGGCAGGTTTAGAAACCTGCAAAAAGGTCCCATTTTAAAATGTGTGTGTGTGTGTTTCTGTTGTTTGTGTGCCTTTAAAGTTGAGCAGGAAGCAGGTAGCACCACCAGATTTGCAGCATAGCATCTGATGCCTTTCCTCAAAACACTCTCCAAGTTTCAAAAGAATTGGATGAGGGGAGCCAATTCTATGAGCCCCCCAAAAGGTGCCCCTATCCTTCATTATTTCTAAGGGAGGGAAGGCATTGAAAAAGTGTGCAGTCCCTTTCAGTGTGATGGGCAGAACTCCTTTTGGAGTTCAATTGTACTTGTTCCAACCTTGCTCATGGCTCCACCTCCAATGTCTCCTGGCTCCACCCCTAAAGTCCCTAGATATTTCTTGAATTGGATTTGGCAATCCTAAATTTGCAAAGCATAGATGTTATTCCCCACAATATACACTAGAGGGCACCAGAGCCTTATAGTTTCAGGATCTGTCAGACTAATTCTGTTCCCTCAATAAATCACGCTGTTTATTAGTGGAATAAAAGTCTTTGCTAACAAGAGGTTTTGTTGGCGCTTCATAAATCCTGCCTCTGTGCATCATGAAGCCCATATGTGCTTAATTCATATGTAAAGTCGCAAGTGGGACTATAATATGTGTCCATTAAATTCTAGGAGACCCGATAATTATCATTAGCTGCAAGTAATTACCTGTGCGGATCGAGGCCAGGAGCTGTTAGCTGCTGTTGCTTTAGTGCCAAGCGTGGTGGGTGGTGAGATCATGCACCTCCAGGACAGCACTGTGCAGGTGGTGGGGGGGGCGGAAACGGAGCCTTCTTTCCTATTAACCTTGATTTCCTGCTGAGATCGAGAGTGCCTGAACTCTGGCCAGATATCATTATGGTGTTAATGCCAGGAACAGGCAGCCAGGCCATGGCAAAGAAAGCGGCTAGACCCTAGCAGGACAGGACGGGGCGCTGTAATATGTTCCTAGGCACCTACTGCTGCAGGAAGTGAGGGGATTGGATAAACATATGGAGCAGAGGTCCATCAGTATTGTTGGAACTCTCTGTCTGGGGCAGTGATGCTCTGTATTCTTGTGCTTGGGGGGCAACAGTGGGAGGGCTTCTAGTGTCCTGGCCCCGCTAGTGGACCCCCCCGATGGCACCTGGGTTATTTGGCCACTGTGTGACACAGAATGTTGGACTGGATGAGCCATTGGCCTGATCCAACAGGGCTTCTCTTATGTTCTTATGTTCTCTATCTACCTCCAGAAAGTCTCCAAACAAATAGGCCTAAAGAGAAGGTGGCTACCTGGGCTTGCATTTAAGACTTACTGAACTGCCTGTTCTAGCTATTTGGGCAATGGACTTAGCTGCTGCAATGACACCTTCAGCAAGCTCCTGTTTAGGACATGATGACCACTCTAGGAACTAGAACTTGTCTGCCCATACTTCTCAAGACCTTGATTTAGCAGCTTCTCTGGTGCCCGGACTAGCTGCTGAAAGAGCAAGTGAGCAGCAACCTCTCCCACTGGTCATCTGTGAGTGTTTCTGCCATGGGACTGTGTGTATGCCTGTATTTAAAATAAAAATATCTTTGAGTGTAGAAAATGAGTCCATCAGGGAGAGGGCTTGGCTACAAACTCTGCTGTGCCATTTTTCTACATGCTCTCTCTCTCTCTCTCGGCTTGGCTTCGCGAACGAAGATTTAAGAAGGGTGCAATAGTCCACGTTTGCTGCAGGCTCGCTGGTGGCTGACAAGACCAATGTGGGACAGGCAGGTCCGGCCACAGCGGCTGCAGGGTGTGGGTTGTGTGTGTGGATATGCCCTTCAGGCCTGCGCAGAGGAATTTTTTAGGTGAAGCGCAGTGTGCGCGGTACTGGCTCCACCCTTTCACCTGGGGGTCATCTGCCATGGCCCAGTAAGCCGGGACGCCGGCAGTGAGTCCTCCAGGTGGTAGGTGTTACATTAACGAGCTCTATCTGCCCGGGTTTGATGTTAGAGTTTTCCTTCTCTTAGGCTGACGAAGTTGGTGGGCCCAGCCTGCCCATCCGGTTATACCGCCGGACAATTCGGTCGCACCATGACGTAGCAAACTCTGTGAAAACGGGGGGGACCAGCGAGAAGGTGTTGCTACGGATGCAGTAATGCAGGAGAGGCCATTGCAGTGACCATCTGCCAGGCATAGCCAGACAGTGACCACGCGGCATTCACTACACCGGGAGAGGAGAGGCTATGTATTGCGCATGCACTTTCCCTGGGGGGGTAGGATTCCCAGAGGGAGCCCACCCCCCACCACCCCCCCTTTCTACATGCAGGGGTTTGTATTTCTACTGGAGTAACATTCCAGTTCTAATCAGCAGACTTCTACCCCTCTGAATTCTGTAGCTCTCTATAGGAGTGGGATATGAGGAAGCAGTGCAGAACCTGGAAGGCAAGCAGGGGTTGTTTTGTAGAAAAATAGGTGGTGGAGCTCATCCAGGGATTGTTATGCAGCTGCACCTACTATTCAATGGACAGGAAGGTGGAACTTTCAGAAGGAGGAGGTGGAACTCTCAGAAAGGTTCAGGAGCTGTGCTCCTGTGAGCTCCCACTGAATCCGAGGACTGAAGGCAAGTAACAAGAAGCCCCAGATCCATTATTGCGAGTCTGTGAGGTTCAAATTTTTATTTAGAAGAAGAATGCTGATTTATACCCCGCCCTTCTCTCTGAATCAGAGAATTAGAGCAGCTTACAATCTCCTATATCTTCTCCCCTCCACAACAGACACCCTGAGAGGTAGGTGGGGCTGAGAGGGTTCTCACAGCAGCTTTCCTTTCAAGGACAACTCCTGCGATAACTGTGGCCAACCCAAGGCCATTCCAGCAGCTGCAAGTGGAGGAGTGGGGAATCAAAGCCAGTTCTCCCAGATAAGAGTCCGCACACTTAACTACTACACCCAACTGGCTTTTCATTTATTTATGTTATTTATCAACCACCTTTCTCATGGGTACTCAAAGTGGAGGTAGGTGGAGCTGCGAGAGCTCTCTCGAGACCTGCTCTTGAGAAAACATCTCTGAGAGGACTTGTGACTGACCCAAGGTCACCCAGCAGGCTGCATGTGGAGGAATAGGGAATCAAACCTGGTTCTCCCAGATTAGAGTCTGCACTCTTAACTGCTATAGCAAACTGGCTTTTTGGTAGCGTGTGATGTCTTCAGCCCACTTTGGTCACGGCGCTGACCATGGTGCCATCTGATGGTAGGGCCATGTTAGACTCTGCCTGGCTGTTTATTATGGACAGCCCCCCTCTGCCCTGCAAATCCCTCTGCTGCAGATCAGGGACTGGGGCGAGAGAAGTGTTGAGCTGTGGTCTCTGGGAGCAGAGTCATTACACCCTTTGGCCCCTTTTCATCCTCGCCTTGCTGGTGCTGCTGCTCCTTCGGGTCTTCCCCAAGGTTGAGTTTTAGCTCTTAGAACAGCTTGGCCCGATCCTCCCTGGGGGCAAATGACTATCAGTGAGTTCTGCTATCCTTGCAAGGGGAGTAAATGTTCATTCGTGTTTCTTACAGGACAGGGATAGCCTTGCCATAGTTATCTATGTGTAAGTAACATCCAGATTACCAGGGCTTTTTTTGTAGCAGGAACTCCTTTGCATATCAGGCCACACACCCCTGATGTAGCCAATCCTCTAAGAGCTTACAGGGCTCTTCGTACAGGGCCTACTGTAAGCTCTTGGAGGATTGGCTACAACAGGGGTGTGTAGCCTAATATGCAAAGGAGTTCCTGCTACAAAAAAAAGCCTTGCAGATTACCTTTTAGGTTTCCTACTTGTAAGATGCCTTGAGGGCTCCTTGTAAAGCCGGAAGATTCGGTAGGGAAAGGGGAGGGGCCATGGCTTAGTGGAAGAACATCTGCTTGGCATGCAGAAAGTCCCAGGTTCAATCCCTGGCATCCACAATTAAAAGGGTCATGTAGTAGGTGATTAGTTGACCTGGATAGGCCAGGCTAGCCTGATCTCAAAACCTAAGCAGGCTCGGCCCTGGTCACTATTTGGATGGGAGACCCCAAGGAAATGCAGGGTTGCTGTGTAGAGGCAGGTGATGGCAAACCACCTCTGATCGTCTTTTGCCTGGAAAACCCTCTGGGGTTGCCATAATTCAGCAGCAACTTGTCAGGTAAGGAGAAAAAGTAAGTGACTGGAAAGACTTCCAGTCTGAAACCCTGGAGAGCTTCTGCCAGTCCGAGTAGACAATACTGACCTTGATGAAGAAGAAGATGAAGATATTGGATTTATATCCCGCCCTCCACTCGGAGTCTCAGAGCAGTCACAATCTCCTTTATCTTCCTCCCCCGCAACAGACACCCTGTGAGGTCGGTGGGGCTGAGAGAGCTCTCCCAGAAGCTGCCCTTTCAAGGACAGTTCTGCGATAGCAATGGCTGACCCAAGGCCATTCCAGCAGCTGCAAGTGGAGGAGTGGGGAATCAAACCCGGTCTCCCAGATAAGAGTCCACACACTTAACCACGACACCAAACTGGCTGTCATGATGATGGTCTGATTCAGTGTAAGGCAGCTTCATGATAAATAACTGAGCTAAAATTTGCTTCTTGACTCAGGCACTTCCGGGCCTAGCTATCCTTTCTCTTTCTTTGGGGAAGATTCCCCATATTTGCCTTTTTCAGCAATAATCCCTGACCAGTTTCCCTTGAAAGCCATCGATCGTTTTTTCTTGGGGTCACCTGGCAGCGGTTCCAACCTTTGTGCTGCCCATTGGTGATTTTTTTTGGGGGGGGGGGAGAGAAGCCTCGATGGTGCCCCGTTTTTGTTTGAAGTGAAAAAACCTGCAGACCTCCAGCCGGCAGAAAGATCAGAGCGAAGCCATCCGACGCTTCTTCTCCCCAGCTGGGTGTTTTATGGCGAGATGAATGGATCTAGCTGCTGTGTATCCCTCTGTATTATGAATCGTCGCCTTATAACGACAATAGTTATGGGACCGCGAAGTGCAGGAGACAAAGCTCTAGGCAGATATTACGATGCCGAACTGTCAGCGTAAATCGCTTTGCCTGTCACTTTGGCGATCCAATTGCTCGTGGATGTTCGCCGCCGCTTGGGAAGTGAAAGAAAGGAGGTGGGAGCTGAGCCAGCGTTTGTGGCTCAGGAAGCTGCTTTTGTGGTAAAGTCTGTTCTGATGTGCATCTAGAAATGGGCGTGGTGGTGTCCTCCCCCGATGCTGTTCTAATGGTCCAATTGGACTTCATGGATGTTTTCTGATAACAGCAGTGCTTTTGCCCAGGCAAAGAAAACTTCCCCTGAGGCAAAGAAGGGAAGAAAGAGACCATAGATTTATACCCCATCCTTCTCTCTGAATCAGAGTCCCAGAGCAGCTTACAATCTCCTTTGTGTTCTTCCCCCACAACAGACATCCTGTGAGGTGGGTGGGGCTGAGAGAACTCTCCCAGAAGCTGCCCTTTCAAGGCCAACTCCTGCGAGAGCTATGGCTGACCCAAGGCCATTCCAGCAGCTGCAAGTGGTGGAGTGGAGAATCAAAATGGTTCTCCCAGATAAGAAGAAATCGGATTTATATCCCGCCCTATACTCTGAGTCTCAGAGTGGTCACAATCTCCTATACCTCCCCCCCCCCACAACAGACACCCTGTGAGGTAGGTGGGGCTGAGAGAGCTCTTACAGCAGCTGCCCTTTCAAGAAAACTCCTATGAGAGCTAAGGCTGACCCAAGGCCATTCCAGCAGCTTCTAGTGGAGGATCGAGGAATCGACTGCACACTTAACCACTACACCAAACTGACTCTTCGCACTTTAACCACTATACTGAGACTGGGTTGAAGCGCCTCCGTTAGTGGGACAGATCTGTGGTAGCCAACCACTTGTGTAAAAAACAAGAAGTTAAATGTGAAATAAGAGGGGATTGGATTATATCCTGCCCTTCACTTGGAGTCTCTCTTCTTTCTCCCTCCACAACACATCCTGTGAGGTAGGTGAGGCTGAGAGAACTCTGAGAGAACTGCTCTTTAGAGAACAGCTCCGAGAGATCTGTGGCTGACCCAAGGTCACCTAGCAGCTGCATGTGGAGGAATGGGGAATCAAACCTGGTTCTCCAAGATAAGAGTCCATGGACTTAACCACAACACCAAACTGTTAGCGCACTTAACCACTTAACCATGGGAGGTAAGCTGGAGGTCAGAAGTCTGGCTTTAAATAAGTCGCTTTAAGGGAATATTAGGACCAACTCAATTTTTCCCTTTACTGGGTGGACAGGACTCTGCCTACAGCTTATTTTCACAAAAGTGATTCCCGTCCAGGTGGTATGCTCTGTCCCGAGGCTCACTCTTTCCTCCCTGCTTCCCTGGGGCCTCACAGCAATTTTAAATAGCCAAATTCTTCTCTTAAATAATGTCAGCGCCCTTGGGTTGGATCTGTGGATGTTGTAACATCTAGTTTGACCCACGGGCAGGAAGCAGAGGAAGAGGTCTAGAGAAGGGGTGGCTCTTTCACACATACTGTGTGGCTCTCAAAGCCCCCAGCACCCCATTGGCCAGCTTGGAGAAGGCACTTCTCTTTAAATCACTTCGCCAAGCCATTTAAAGTTAGAGTTGCTTTCTTTCCACCTCTACCTCCCTTTCTACCTCCCCCCTCCACCCATTTATTTCCTTCCTTCCTTCCTTGGGGCTCTCAGACACCCAATGCTAATGACTTGCAACTCTCAAACATCTGACTTTATTCTATTTGGCTCTTACATTAAGTAAGTTTGGCCACCCCTGATGTAGGTCCTTCCCTCACCCTACACGTACAATTACCCCACTGAAAATTCCTTTAATGATGGCTTTTATCTGCTGTAGAACATGCTTACTTCTTTCTAACCCCTTTGTGCACCTTTCCCTTCCCTTCCCTTCCCTTCCCTTCCCTTCCCTTCCCTTCCCTTCCCTTCCCTTCCCTTCCCTTCCCTTCCCTTCCCTTCCCTTCCCTTCCCTTCCCTCCCCTTCCCTCCCCTCCCCTCCCAGTAATGCTACCAAAACTGATCAAAGTTAAATCTTTTCTATTTTATTCCAAGAAAGGGCGAGGAAAGGTGTGTTTTTTGGTTTTGTTATATAATTTTTTTAAAAAAAAAAATAAAAATGCATTTAAAGATGTTTTCTTTCCGCCTCTTCCTCTCCCCTTATCTATTTCCTTATCTGGCTTAGGAAGAGTTTAATATATGAAGCTTCCCTCTACTGAGTCAGTCTGTTGGCCTGCCAAGGTCAGGATCATCTCTTATGACTGGCAGCAGCTCTCCAGGGTCTACTTTAGAAGTCTTTCAAATCGTTTCTTATCCGATCCTCTTACGGGGAGATGCTGGGGATTGAATTTGGGACCTTCTGCGTGCAAAGCAGGTGTGCTACTGCTAAGCCACGGTGTTTAAATGCAAGCATTTTGCAGTTTCCGCTTTAGTTGTTGCCTGAGGTCCAGGCATCTTTTCTCCAGACAGCCTTTCTGTTTTATGGAAATTGCTTCTTCCCAGCATGCAGAGTGAAAAATGGGAGGTAAGCTGGAGGTCAGAAGTCTGTCATTTGGAGGGAAGGGAGGGGGCACAATATACCTCCAGATGGATCCCTCTACAGTAGGAGGTGTGGAAGAAGATCCATGCCTGGTCTCTTTCTCAGAAAGTGCTGAGTGGCAGACTCAGCTCAGACTAGGGTTGCTGTGGGGGGCGGAGTAGGCTTGCCAGTTCCATATTGAGAAGCTCCTGGAGGTTTAGGGGTGGTACTTGGGGAGGATAGAATGCAATGCCATAGGTTCCACCCTCCAAAGCAGGGGTGTCAAACATGTGGCCTGTGGGCTGAATAAGGCCCCTGGAGGGCTTCTATCAGGCCCCCAAGCAACTTCTTTTCTCTCTTCCTTCCTTCTACATTACAGCTTGCTTTGCCAGGCTTGCTCAATTGAACGGGAGCTACAGAGCAAAGCCTCTATTTTCTCCATTGGCTGCGGCGCCTCCCTTGGGGAGGAGGGAGGAGGGGGGAGCTTGGTTTGCCAGGCTTTCAATCACACAGCAGAGCTACTGAGCCAAGCCTCTATTTCTTCTATTGGCTGAGGCTCCTCCCCCTCCTGGGCCCCCGGGGAAGGAAGGAACGAACCAGAGCTTCCTTGGCCCGGTTCCTTGGATCCCATGGGAGAGATATAAAGAAAGCACCTTTAAGACCAATGAGTGCTAATGTTTTAAGCATGCTTTTAAAAAGTTTTTTTTAAAAAATCGTTAATTGTGTTTGTCTGTGTCCTTTATAAAGCTTATGACGCACATGGCACGGCCTAACAAGGTCTCATTTATTTCAGATCCAGCCCTCATAACAGATGAGTTTGACACCCCTGTTCCAAAGTATCCATTTTCTCCAGGGGAACAGATCTTTGCAGTCTGGAGATGAGTTGTAATTCCAGGAAACCCCCAGGCCTCATTTAGAGGCTGGCATACTTAGGCCAGACCCCACCCAGATGGTGGGTTGTTGGAAGGTGGGAGGGGGGGGGGGGAGTCATGAGCAGTGGTGTCAAGTTTCTAGCACTCATTATTATGGCTGTGGTATGTTTGAGGGCAATGACTGCAATCCACCACATGTTAAATCTTGACAAAGGCCCTGAAGTTCTGATACTTTAAATGACATTTAGGGCCTAAATAGACATGATTGCAAACAGAAGAAGAACATAAGAGAAGCCATGTTGGATCAGGCCAATGGCCCATCCAGTCCAGCACTCTGTGTCATACAGTGGCCAAAAACCCCAGGTGCCATCAGGAGGTCCATCTGTGGGGCCACTAGAAGCCCTCCCACTGTGCCCCCCCCCCAAGCACCAAGAATACAGAGCATCACTGTCCCAGACAGAGACTTTCAGCAATACATCGTGGCTAATAGCCATTGATGGACCTCTATATGTTTATCCAATTCCCTCTTGAAGCTGTGTATGCTTGTAGCCGCCACCACCTCCTGTGGCAGTGAATTCCTTTGGGTGAAGAAGGACTTCCTTTTATCCGTTCTAACCGGACTGCTCAGCAATTTCATTGAGTGCTCACGGGTTCTCATATTGTGAGAAAGGGAGAAAAGTACTTCTTTCTCACCTTCTCTATCCCGTGCATAATCTTGTAAACCTTTATCATGTCACCCCTCAGTCGATGTTTCTCCATGCTAAAGAGCCTTTCTTCATAGGGAAAAGTGTTCCAACCCTTTGGAAGAGAATCCACAGCATTTATGCAAATGTACATCGTTTCAGTAACTACACTCCATGTGCATAGGCATTACAGCAACAGAAGGGCAAGCAAATTGTAACAAGAGCTAACAGGGTGGTGACTGGGACAGGAGGCCAAGTTGTCAGGCAAGGCACCCAGACTTCTGCCTGTCAGATAACAGACCCTTTCCCAAACAATGGCCTGCACCCAGCTAGTTGGTTGCTTATAATTAAAGGACAAGTTAGACAGGAAGGTGTCCTCATGTCCGCCACCAGGATTCTGCCTCCATGTTAAAGCCTAAAACGGGCAATCTTAAAATGCCCCCCATGGCCATTTCAGTGCTTGAAAATGAGAGTACTTGACAACAGTGCTTGACGACACGAGGGCCTCGTCTCGGTGCACTGTGGGCCGTGTCTTCCCTTTTAGGCTTCTGTGGTGGATGTGCGGGTGTCTTCGTGCCTAAATTGCCCTTTAGTTATAAGTAGGGGTCATTTTGTAGAAAGAGAGGTGCTGGAGCTCATTAGTGCGACTCATTTACATAACTCATTTGCATATGCCATACACCCTGATATCACCGGAAGGTGTGCTAAATTATGTCAGCTCAACACCTACCTTAAAATGCTTCTTGAATTATAACTGTCATAATAAAACTTTACTCTCATCATACTTTTTAATTTACTTTCTCCTCTGTGGCCAGAGTGGCATGATAAAGATTTCCATCTGTCTGCTTTATGTGTTTTGGTTATTTTCCCATTTTTTTGTGGGGGAAAATATTAGAAAGTTTGTCAAATCTTAGAGTTCAGCAAAATTCTCACATGGGGGTTTGAACAATGGAGCCCAGAAGCAAGCTTTTCCTTTTTTTTGGGGGGGGGGGGGATAAGAAAGAGACCTGAGTTCGATCCTGGCGGAAGCTGGATTCAAGTAGCCGGCTCCAGGTTGACTCAGCCTTCCATCTTTCTGGGATCGGTAAAATGAATACCCAGCTTGCTGAGGGGGAAGTGTAGATGACTGGGGAAGGCAATGGCAAACCACCTCATAAAAAGTCTGCCATGAAAACATCATGATGTGACATCACCCCAGAGTCGGAAACGACTGATACTTGCACAGAGGACTACCTTTACCTTTTTAAGAAAGAGCACAATAAAATGTAGAGGTTCCAGAGCTCCGCTTCTGTGAGCACCTGCCCAAAACGAGGCCTATAAGGAATTGGCTAGCTAGGTGTGAGCCAGTGTTTAGGAAAAGGCCTGTTACCCAAGAGGCAGCAGTCTGGGTGCCTTGCCTGACAATCCGGCCTTCTCTCTGTCACCGCTCATTTTCTCTATCAACTCTTGTTGCAATTTGCTTGGCCTTCTGTCACTGGAAAGCTTGTGAACGCAGGGCATAATTATTGAAAAGATGTATATTTGCATAAATGCTGTGGGGTTTTTTGTTTTGGCTATTTGATTACGGTCATTGAGTTTTCCTCGATGCAGATCATAAACCACTTCATCGACCCTTTCTGAACCGTCAATGTTGACCTCCGGCTCCCTAGCAGCTGTGTCTCGGCAGTATTCAGAAAGCTTTACAGACCCTCTGGACCAGAACTCCGGGTACGATTGAGTCTGGTCTTCACATGCAACAGAAGGCAGTGAGTGGGCAGGACACACCTATTGCGTTAGAATGGGCCATATCATTTTAGATTGCACATGGGTGGATACTGTTTTTGAAAACATAGATAGCATTGGGAAAAGTGCAGAAAAGGGCAACTAGAATGATTAAAGGGATGGAACACTTTCCCTATGAAGAAAGGTTAAAATGCTTGGGGTTCTTTAGCTTGGAGAAATGGCGACTGCGAGGTGACATGATAGAGGTTTACAAGATTATGCATGGGATAGAGAAGGTAGAGAAAGAAGTCCTTTTCTCCCTTTCTCACAATATAAGAATTCGTGGGCACTCAGTGAAATTGCTGAGCAGTCAGGTTAGAACAGATAAAAGGAAGTACTTCTTCACCCGAAGGGTGACTAACATGTGGAATTCACTGCCACAGGAGGTGGTGGCAGCTACAAGCATAGACAGCTTCAAGAGGGGAATGGATAAGCATATAGAGCAGAGGTCCGTCAGTGGCTATTAGCCATAGGGTGTTGTTGGAACTGTCTGTCTGGGGCAGTGATGCTCTGTATTCTTGTGCTTGAGAGGGCACAGTGGCAGGGCTTCTAGCCCCACTGGTGGACTTCTTGATGGCTCTTGGGTTTTTTGGCCACTGTGTAACACTGAGTGTTGGACTGGATGGGCCATTGGCCTTATCCAACATGGCTTCTCTTAGGTTAAAATATTCCTCCCTGCAAGCAAAAAACAGGCACGTCAGGGAGATCGTTTCAGAGGGTAGCTGTGTCGGTCTGCAGTAGGAGAGCTAGATTCAAGTCTGGTAGCACATCAGAGGCCAACAGGATTTTTGGGGTATAAGCTTTTTGAGAGACAGTGGTCCCTTCATCGGATACCAGTGGAGCTTTGACTCTCGAAAGCATAATACCCTGAAAATCTGGTCAGTTTCCAAGGTGCTACTTAGTCCTGAATCTAGCATATCAGAGAAAGTTAATTCTAACACAGCCCCACTCCCTGTTGCTGCTGTTTTTTTTAAAGGGTGATTAAAAAAAGTAATGAGATATTTGAGAAAATGGTATCCCTCAGCTTGAGGGGCTTTTTTTGTGACAGGAACTCCTTTGCATATTAGTCCCCACACCCCTGATGTAGCCAATCCTCCAAGAGCTTACAGGGCTCTTCTTACAGGGCCTGCTGTAAGCTCTAGGAGGATTGGCTACATCAGGGAGGTGTGGCCTAATAAGTAAAAGAGTTCCTGCTTTAAAAAAAAAAGCCCTGCTTGGCTACAATATGAAGTCGTATAGTCTAGAATACCACTTTGGAATACCCCTTATTCTGCTGTATGTTTAGATCTAACCTAATTTTGCCAGTCAGTCCAGGATATGACTTCTTTAGTGGTCATTGATACTCTCATGACTTTCTTTAGCCGAGTCTTGTGACTTTGGGCCTTTGCGTTTTTCTGGAACTCTCCTCGCATTCTAGCCTGGCGCTCCACTTTTTGACAATTCCTGCTTAACAAACCTGATGCTCAAGCCAATCTGCTCCTCCGTTTTTGTTATCTGATCTTTATAGACTTCTCTCCTCCTTGGTGCGGCTCTTAAGTTGGGAGACTTGCTCAGTTACGTCGCAAAGAGCTGTCATAAAGCGCCGATCTGATGGGGCGAGTCGGGGGCTCCGGTGCTGAGTTTTTAATGGACGACTTTTATCTCCCTCTTTTCTTTATGGCATAGAATAATTTTTAGCGCCTTTCTGACTTGGCGAATAAAACCACTCACTCTTTATGTTCCCACGGTGCTCACAAGGCCCTGCTCCCTGGGCCCTACCGGCTTCACAACCAAGGTCAAAAGCCCGTTCTTCATACGCTGACTCGTTTAGATACTGAATTGCTCTTAATATCAGGCCCTCCTATTCCAGGGGGAAGAAATATTTATTACTCTCTTTTTCAAATCCACCTCGAACTGTCAATTCTTTAAAGGATCTCTCAATAGATTTACTGTCTGGCTTTTCTGGCTTTAATTAAACATACTTATGGCAAACACTTTCAGGGTACTTTCTAGAAAGGGTCCTGAACAAAGATGGCACTTTTAGTCTTTATGAGAGTTTATAATAATTGGAGAAGGATCTAAGGCATTGCCAAGGGCTCCATGCAAGAAACTAGCTCTATAGAATTGCACAGCCCTTTCTATGATGTTTTGTGGATTTTCCTGTAATGCTGCAATGGAGAAGAAGAAACAGACAATTATGACCGATTTTGCATTTACCCTCTTGCCGCTCTCATGTCCGCCTTCTCAGCGCAGCGTCCTCCTGATTTCCCACTATTTGCACCAGGGCTGCAGCAAACATTGCGGTTTTTGTGCAGCAAACAGAAACCGCAAAAACCCAGTTTCCATTTGCTGTGCAAAAACCTCGATGTTTGCTGCAGCCCCCGACGCAAATTGTGGGAAATCGGGAGGATGCCGCTCTGAGAAGACGGACGTGAGAGCGGCGTAGGGTGAGTGTGAAATCGGCCAATGTCTCTTCAACCAGTGGTTTCCAAATTGTGTTCAGGGAAATTTTCTGAATTCCTTGGAAGCATATAGGAGATTTCCTTGAGGTGGAAAAGCTTCTCTCCATGCTTGCCCTCTAGGACCAGCCTTCTCCTGCCACAAAGCAAGAGGCCTCATGATCTCCAAAAGCAAGATTTCTGCTGGGACAACCTCTCATGTAAGAACATAAGAGAAGCCATGTTGGATCAGGCTAATGGCCCATCCAGTCCAACACTCTGTGTCACACAGTGGCCAATATATGTGTGTGTGTGTGTGTGTATACACACACACACACACACACACATATATATATATACACATACATACTGTGGCTAATAGCCACTGGTGGACCTCTGCTCCATATTTTTATCCAATCCCCTCTTAAAACTGGCTATGCTTGTAGCCGCCACCACTTCCTGTGGCAGTAAATTCCACATGTTAATCACTCTTTGGATGAAGAAGTACTTCCTTTTATCTGTTTTTACCTGACTGCTCAGCAATTTCATTGAGTGCCCACGAGTTCTCGTATTGTGAGAAAGGAAGAAAAGTACTTCTTTCTCTACTTTCTCCATTTCATGCATAATCTTGTAAACCTCTATCATGTTACCCCTCAGTCAATGTTTCTCCAAGCTAAAGAGCCCCAAGCATTTTAACCTTTCTTCATAGGGAAAATGTTCCAAACCTTTAATCATTCTAGTTGCCCTTTTCTGGACTTTTTCCAATGCTATAATATCCTTTTTGAGGTGCGGTGACCAGAATTGTACACAGTATTCCAAATGAGATCGCACCATCGATTTATACAGGGTACCACCCAGACCTGAGCATTGTATGAAATAAAACCACACGGTGTTGTTGGCATTGATGAGATAATAATTGACTTTCTCTCTTTACACCGTGCATTTTTCTTTTCGTTCCTCACATTTATATCCCAAGCAAGCCTTGAATTCAGCAGGAGCTCATAGGAGCACAGCTCCTGAACCTTTCTAATGGTTCCCCATCTTCCTCCCCACCTACCTTGTCCATTGAATAGTAGGTGCAGCTGCATAACAGTCCCTGGATTAGGAGAGTGGGCAGCCAGCCAGCCACCAGGGGCTTTGCTACACCCCCAGTAGCCCTCATTAACCCCTGGAGAAGCCTGCGCCACCCTTATGTGATTTTGGGTGTCTGTTGACTTGCTGGCCTTTTGATTGTGGGGGTGGCCAAGGTGAGGCCGAGGTGAGCGAGACCTGCTTGGGCTAGCTGGATCTCTACCCAGCCCAACTAGGCCGCACTCGCCCAGGGCTCTCTTTTCTTGCATCCGGTTGCTTTTGGCTGGTGGGGGGAGGGCAGCATATGCTAATGAGTTATGCTAATGAGCTCCACCACCTATTTTTCTACAAAATGACCCCTGATTCCAAGCATACCACACTTCTTGCTACTATTTACATGCATATTGAGAATGGTAGCAGGACAGCAAGGTTGGGTCATTCTGCAGTGGAGAAGATTCTTGAATGCCCAGTAAGTAAAAGCCAGTTTGGTGTAGTGGTTAAGTGTGCAGACTCTTATCTTGGAGAACCGGGTTTGATTCCCTACTCCTCCACTTGCTGCTGGAACGGCCTTAGGTTAGCCATAGCTCTTGCAGGAGTTGTCCTTGAAAGGGTAGCTGCTGTGAGAGCCCTCTCAGCCCCACCCATCTTACAGGGTGTCTGTTGTGGGGGGGAGAAGATATAGGAGACTGTAAGCCGCTCTGAGTCTCTGATTAAGAAAGAAGGGTGGGGTATAAATCTGCAGTCTTCTTCTTCTAAAACATTCACTCTTATACCCCATTTTTCTCTCTGTTGAATGATGGGTGTGTATGTACCAAAGTCACAGATTGCTGAGGGTGCTGAAAACCCTTGTACTTCAGTACATGGCAAGTTCTGGAGCTCAGCTTGTGTTTCCTGTTTCCGACTCTCTTGATCTGTTGCCCACCATCCTATCCTTGATACCGCTGAGGTCATGACGTTGGCTCTTGTCTTTTCCTGTCATGTCGCTCTGATGTCACATGACTTCCTGCCATCTGTTTGCAGTTCAGTAGGCCTCATGCTGTTGCCTGGGGCGGGGGGTGGTGGTTCCCAGTAGGTTCCAGTTTTGAAATGGTTGAAGACCACTGCACTAGAATGTGTTCCTGAGGTCAAGCTACAGTTGACATTGCAAATTCACAACCAGGTCTGCCAGCAGAGAATTTAACTGCAAAAAAGTGAGATCAGGGTAGGGACCGGTTGCAACGTTTGTGGAAAAGAGGTTCCTCCCTACCCCTCAACATTTCCTTGACTTGAAAACAAAATACACATTCCTGCTTTAAACCCTGCTAGGGGAAGAGAGGCCCTGACCCGGATAGCTCGGGCTAACCCAAATCTGTCAGATCTCAGAAGCTAAACAGGGTCAGCCCTGCCTAGTGTTTGGATGGGAGATCTCCAAGGGGCTTCACAGTGGCAGGCAATGGCAAACCACCTCTGAATGTTTCTTGCCTTAAAAATTCTACAGGGTTGCCCTAAGTCAGCTATGACTTGATAGCAAAAAGGCGGGAAACAGAATATGGGTAGCTATCTTTTTTTGTGTCCAACCTTAAAATATCTGGGGTGGGGGTGGGACTTTTGATCAGTGAAATAGCATGGGGTGGAGTTATACTTCCCCCTCCAGCAAGCTGACCTTGATCTATATTGTGTCCCAAGATTTCTATCTCAGGAGTTCAAAACGCTCCCTCAGGGTGGCTTGATTTGTAGCGCCCCCCTGTGTTCCCATGAGGCAATGGTGAGGCCAAACAGGCCTGACTGGTGCGCTGCGGATTCGTTAGCCCACCTAGAACATACCCCAGAATCCTTTGCGACATGACAAGCGCTCCTCAGCAGATGTTTGACATGGAAAACATCTCTGGAGTGACAGGTTCAGGGGCAATGTGGGGAAATACTCCAGATGGAACCCCCACTGCAGCTGGGCTGTATTAGCAAGCCACAGCAGCCACTGACAAACCACGCAACCTTGTCCCGATATGAAAAAACACCCTTGGCTTGTGTTTTCTTATTTGCAAATAAGTTGTGCACAGGGGAGCACTCAAAAATACAATTGGTTTTTGCAGCGTTCCTTGCAGTGTTCCGTGATTACAAAGGGGATAGCCACATCCGTCTCTCGTAGCAAAATGAAACAGTCCAGTAGCTCCTTAAAGACAACTAACATAATTTATTTTACGTGATAAGAGTTCACCCCACTGCTTTGTACTCTGGCACTTAATTTGCTGCAAATGTGGACCGGGCCTGATTTGGAAAGGGGAGGGTGTGTTTCTCCTATTGCCTCCCCCCCTCCCCTGTGTTTTGGCTGGGTCTTCTTGTGTGCAAACAGTTCTCTGTCCTCGCGGAATGTTGTTTTGCCACATCAAAGGGGGGCAGAAGCTATTGACCAGAAGCCCCCACCCCATAGCCCATTTCCTGTATCTTTTTTGGGGGGGAGCGGGGAAGGAACCCCCCTCATCTCCTCTTCCTTGCCTCTCCCTTTCAGGAGAGGATAACAATGGTGGGGTTTTCTTCTCTTGGAGAGCGGGAGTTGTGTCAGCAACCTTGGTGGCATTTGAGCTTTTGTTCAATTTAATGAGTGCTGTTAATGGGAGAGCCAGCCGGGCTGTGTTCCTGGAAGGGGAAGAGATTTTCTGCAAACGTGAAAAGGGCACGCTACAGTGATCTTGTGCTGGGTGGGGGGTTGCGAGAGGGAGCTGTCAGCTTAAAAGGAATGACGGTAACGATGCCGTGCCAGTGTTGGGTAAGGTGACACAGTGTTCTAGGGGGTGCATCCAAATGTGGGAACCAAACTGAGATTGGGGGGGTGGGGTGGGGAGGGAGCATTGCAGAAGAGCCAGAACCTAAATGGAGGCTAATGTTATTTAATTCCATTAATACAATTTAAA
Source organism: Heteronotia binoei (assembly GCF_032191835.1). NCBI lineage: Eukaryota > Metazoa > Chordata > Lepidosauria > Squamata > Gekkonidae > Heteronotia > Heteronotia binoei. The sequence goes on from NC_083223.1 coordinate 259,811,220, forward strand.
ACATTTATGTGGAAGAGTGAGTAATGCTCGTCAGTCACCCGAGTCCTTCATGGGCCAGAATGGTGGATGTGGGGATCATGTTTATTTCTTAGTTAGCAGCTAGGTAGAATTTCCTCATGGGTTGTTTTCCCTGGAACTAGTCTGCAGGATTCCATTCAGACTGGCACTTAAAAGAAAAAGAGAAGAGCTGCAGAGTCAAGAAAGCCTGAAAAATCCCAAGGCTGTGGCCCTGGGGTATCAAATGGATAATCTAGATTTCAGTAATGGAGTCGGAGATAAGAAAGGGAGGGAAGGGGGAAAGGGGTCAGAAAGGGAGAAAGGGGAAGGATAATATCATGGGATGAAGATGAGCAAATTCTTCCTTTACAGTTCCTCATCATGAACTGCCTTAGGAACATGTTTCCAAGCATCTGAATTTTCTAAGATGTTTCTAGGGCAGAGGTCCATAATTCAATGCCAGGTGACATGTGAAACCCAGAGCATCTCAAAGATAAAGTCTTTGATAGCTGGAAAAGACTCGCCTGAGAGCTAGTAGGTGGCACAGCCAGTGGTACAAAGAGAACAGGAGGTAGAGAGCGAGAAAGACGGAGTGGCTCTTGAAGCCTCCAGCTTGGAGAAGGCATTTCTCTCTTTAAATCATTTCGCCAAGCCAGCCAGCGGCTTGCAGAATACATCTAAAGTTAAAGTTGCTTTCTTTCCACCCCTCCCTCCCCCAGCTATATCCCTCCCTCCCTCCCTCCCTCCCTCCCTCCCTCCCTCCCTCCCTTCCTCCCTTCCTTCCTTCCTTCCTTCCTTCCTTCCTTCCTTCCTTCCTTCCTTCCTTCCTTCCTTCCTTCCTTCCTTCGTGGCTCTCAAACATCTGATGTTCATATCTTGTGTCTCTCAAAGATCTGACATTTATTCTGTGTGGCTCTTACGTTAAGCAAGTGTGGCCACGCTTGGACTAGGAGCTGGGAGGCCAAATTGAATCCCCCTTTGGCTACTGGGTCTTACTGTGTGGGCCAGTCACACACAGTCAGCCTAACCTATGGTTGTTGCTGGGGGTAAAATGGAGGCATAAGCCATTTTGGGTCCCTATTTTAGACAAAGGTGTGGTATAAAGGTAGGGTAAAACTGCATTGAATAGATAGAGCATTGAATAGAGCTTGCCTTACCTTAAGGTAGCTTCATCTGAGTTCTGAAATATTTGTTTACACATGATAAATGTTCTCCAGCAATGGCTGCCAGATATGTTTCTCTATCAGACATGTGCTATCGTATTGGGAGCTCTGTGCTGCATGGTAGCTCAGATCCCATCAAGAGCACAGGAAGAAGGGGCTTCAAGCTCCCCCCTTCCTACTGTTCTCCCAACACGAAATTGCTCCGGGGAGCCGCTGTTTACCTCATTGAGGAAGCTTAGGTGCACATGTTGAGTTTTCTCAGTGGAGCAAATGGCAGTTCCCTGGAACCATCCCTGTGATGGTGATCCAGTTTAGCCCACACAGACCCACTGAGGAGTTCCCAGCATCCATCTGATCAAAAGTCCTCCTGGTGGCTGTGAGGACTTACATATCAGCCCTCAGTGGTTAAGCTCCTGCTTTGCATGCAGAAGTTTCTGGGTTCAACCAGCCCCCAGAGCCTCCAGTCTAAGTGGCAGGGGTTCTAGGAAAGTTACCACTGCTTAAGGCTCATTCAGAGGAGACAGCGCTGAACTAGGTGGACTTTGATCTCATTTGGTATAAGTTTCAGGAGGGTGACTATGTTGGTCTTCAGTAGAAGAGCTCGATTTGAGTCCAGTAGCCCCTTAGAGCAGGGGTGTCAAACATGTAGCTCAGGGGCTGAATCAGGCCCTCAAGCAATTAGCTCTTGTCTGCTTCTGTCTCCCTCTCTCTTGCTTCCTTCTGCATCTCAACTTGCTTTGAAAGGCTTGCTCAATTGCACAGTGGAGCTACAGAGCAAAGCCTCTATTTTCTCCACTGATTGAGGCTCCTCCCCTTCCTGACCCCCTGGAGAAGGAGGGCAAGAGCCAGAGCTTCCTTTGCCCAGTTCGCTGGATCCCATGGGAGAAATACAAAGAAAGCACCTTTAAGACCAATGAGAGCTAATGTTTTAAGCCACTCAGTCTCCCTCTCACTGTGAAGCTGGTCTGAATGGGAGTTCCAGTGCAAGAGAAGAAGCACGGTCATTAAGGAGTCTGGGAGTAACAGTATATGGGAGGAGGGTGGGCCCCAGATTTCCTCAAGCACTGTATACCCCAGGGGTGCTGAACTCATTTGATGCATGGACTGGATCTGACATAAGTGAGACCTTGTCGGGCAGGGCCATGTGTGTCATAATAATGCCAGGTAGTAGAGATAAAAACTTAGCACTTATTGGTCTTCAAGGTGCTTTCTTTGTATCTCTCCCATGCAATCCAGGGAACTTGGCAAAGAAAGCTCTGGCTCTTTCCTTCCTTCCCCAGGAGACCAGGAGGGGGAGGAGCTTCAGCCAATAAAAAGGAGAGAGGATTGTCTCTGTAGCTCTGTTGTGCAATTAAGAGATACTATCCCTCCCTCTCTCCTCCCCAAGGGAGGCGCCTCAGCCAATGGAGAAAATAGATACTTTGCTCTGTAGCCTTGCAAAGCAAGCTGTGATGCAGGTGGAAGCAAGAGAGAGGAAGAAGGAAGCAGATGATAGCCAGTTGCTTGGGGGCCTGATGGGGCCCTCCGAGGGCTTGCTTTGACCCCCGGGCCGCATGTTTGACACCCCTGCTATTACCTTTTTCCAAGCATATATTCCCCTTTGCCGCTTATGGACTCAAAATCCAGGCTCTTGAAATTCTTGGGAAGTTTGCACTCACACGGAACTATTGCAGTAGCACAACCCTACACATGCCTGTGTCCATCTTGGGTAACCTATGAGAACCCCCCCCCCCCCCATTTAAGTCACTGTTCTTTCCTTCTCTCACATTTTTGATTGCCCATAAGCAGAATGGACATGCAGGTGTCTTGCTCCCTACACGGAGATTCTCCTATCTGGTTCAAAAGACAGCAACAAGTGTAATTGGGTAGCACTGTCCCCTTGTCCTCCCCCCTTCTCATCCCCTTCTGTCTCTTTCCACCTTTTGGCTGTAAAAATTGCTATAAAAAGAGAGATTTGCAGCGGCCTTCTGCATGGCTAAGTCGGGAGCACTTCCCCATCAGATGGCTCTTGTCTCCGATCCCTTTTATTGTCACCACTGGGCTATATTTCACAGGGAGGCTTTAAAGATCATTAAAACCACCTCCTCGTGGTTGGTTTCGGAGGGGGTTGCTGCCGAAGGGAGGAGGAGGAATTTGAAGTTGGTTGGAAGGGCTGCTTAGCATACGGGATGCAGCCCTTGGAGCCTGCCTTGGCATATTGGCAGACATCAGTAAATGTCAGTTTTTACTGTGCATGCAAGCAAAATTGCTTTTATTTTTGCTTCTTTCAAGTTCTCCTGAATGTTCACATTTATCGGGGACACCCATGATGTGACTCTAAATGAAGAAGAAGAAGAAGAAGAATTGCAGATTTATACCCTGCCCTTCTCCCTGAATCAGAGACTCAGAGCGGCTTACAATCTCCTATATCTTCTCCCCCCACAACAGACACCCTTGAGGTGGGTGGGGCTGGGAGGGCTCTCACAGCAGCTGCCCTTTCAAGGACAACTCTTGTGAAAGCCATGGCTGACCCAAGGCCATTCCAGCAGTTGCAAGTGGAGGAGTAGGGAATCAAACCCGGTTCTCCCAGATAAGAGTCCGCACACTTAACCACTACGCCAAACTGGCTCTCCTGAAGGCACCCTCCCTGACCCTATTCCTTGTGCATATCCAAGATTGTCACTATAGAATCCTAGCCCACAGACAGTGGTCCATTTAAGGTTTTGGGAGATCCACAGCAAGATGACCCCACTGGAGTAGGGCCCTTCTAAGCCACTGGGGCCTCTGTCAAATGTGCGGCCCATAGCCCGGATCAGGCCACTGGAGGGTACCTATCAGGCCTATGAGCAAGTCTGCTTCCTTCTCCCTCTCTTGCTTCCTTCTGCATCACAGTTTGTTTTACCAGGCTTGCTCAATTACACAGGAGCTACAGAGTAAAGTGTCTATTTTCTTCATTGGCTGAGGCTCCTCCCTCGGGAAGGAAGGGGGAAGGGAGAGTTTGCTTTGCCAGGCTCTCTCAGTCACGCAACAGATCTACTGAGCCAAGCCTTTCTTCCTTCTATTGGCTGAGGCTCCTCCCCATCCTCATCCAGAGCCTTCTTTGTCCAGTTCACACAATCACATGAGAGAGATACAGAGCAACTTTAAGGCCAACAAAGTTTTATTCAAGCTATGAGCCTTTTGCCTTGCTACAGAGAGACAGAGAGAGAGAGATTTGTTGGCTCATTATGCCAGTTCGACTGGGTTTGCCTCCCCCTTTTCAGGAATGCTAATGTTTTAAGCATATTTTATTTTAAGGTTTTTTTTAAAAGGTTTTTTAAAAGAAAAATCTTTGTGTCCTTTATAAAGCTTACATTTTATGGCATTACATTTTATGGCATTACATTTACCTGGCATTACATTTTATGACACACACACACATATGGCCTGGCCCAACAAAGCCTCATTTATGTCAGATCTGGCCCTCATAACAAATGAGTTTGACACCCCTGCTCTAACATCTCCCTGAGATTGCCATCCTTGATACCAGCTCAGGTTCTAGTACTGTCATTGAATTTTAGCTAAGATGAATTTGGGGGTTTCAATCTCAGGAAAGAATCTTGAGGACAGCCAGGGTAACTGGTGAAATTTCTCAGAAGGGTTCCAGAATCCATACATACTTGCCTGGGACTAAGAGAACACACAGTTGCAGGGCGTATGAAAACATGTATGTTTGGGCCCATTGTTATCTGCATTACATCTCTCCGGGGTGTTCTAATCTTGGGTAACTACAGCTGGTGAAGAAACTCTCCATGCAGTGGACAATAAAATTGGTTCAATCCGAGACTAGAATTGCTGCTTGAAATGTAGTTAAGTGATTAATGTGGAGCTTCCTACTCAAGTGGTGTCAGGGTTGGGCTTTAGGTAGCTGCTAATGCAGGTCACAAGCCAGAAGTAGGCTCAGTGCTTTCTCTCATTGCTTTAACCACAGCAGCTCCTAAAAGGTTGAATTTGCAGGAACGTCTGCCAAGGGTAGATAATTATAAATAAGACCAGCGAGATTTCTCTCGGTGCCGAACACATCCCTAATTCATTGCAGCCTGACCTCTTTTGACAAGGTGGAGCCCATTTGCAGCTGTCAGTCCAGGCTACAGAGTGCCACTGTAGTTTTTGGGTCTCTGCCGTTCTATCATGTAAAGGAGGAAAAAATTAAAGGGCACAAGATAAGAAGTACCTGGTTTTATTTTTTTAAAAACCTGGGTATTTTTTTTTCCTTAAAGAACAGTATGCTTTTTTTTCTTCATTTCTATGCACTTGGAGTCTCCCCCCACCCCAGGTTGGGTGTGGCCCTTTTCCCCCTAGCTTTCACGTTTTAAGGCCTAGACCAGCCTCTGACTCATGTCAGTGTGTGCTCTGACATGTTTGCCGTTGTCGTGAGGCTGACACCCATTTCTAAAAATTGCCTGTGGAACCCTCCTGTTCCCAGCTGGAAGAACCGCTTGGCATTTTTGTTTTACCCGTTCCTAGCACTTGGGTTGACTGGTGGGAGAGGAACATTGTGAGGTCTGCTCCTCCCTCAACATTCATTCTAAAGACCCTCCTGGCCTAATGGAGTGGGATATTTTAAGGATTGATGCATAAATTACCTAGAGAGCATCTAAATCGAGGAAAGAAGAAACTGCGAAGCCTTTAAAACCAACACTTCCTTGCTCTGGATATCCTCTGAGGCAGGCATCATATGTGAGACCTCTTTGCAAAAACAGCAGGGTCTTTTTGTCAGTACGCTGGGCTACCGCAGCCTGGCGGTTACCGAATGCCTCTGAAAAGCCCCTGTCAGGCCCACTTCAGCGGCGCTAAACGGAACCGTGCGTGACAGCCTTTTTAGCACTCCTTAAGCCTCTCTTTGCAGCTGGTGGGGGGGTGTGATTGTCCGGTGGGCCTTGAAGGTGCTGTGCTCTCTGACAGGCTAGCCCCTGCCTCAGCATGGCAGCGACAGAAGAGACACCGATCATAACACTTAGCATTTGCTCTGTGCTCCCTGACAGGCCAGGCCCCACCACAGCACAGCAGTGATGGGACAGATCTTTAACAACAATTATAACACTTAGCATTTTGCAAGATGTTCTATCACATTTTTATCCCAGCCTTTGTCCAAGAAGCTTGGGATGCCTTCCTTCCCTCCTCTGTTTTGTCATCATAACCCCTGTTCCTCCAGTGAGGCAGGCTAGGCTGAGAGACGGTGACTGGCCCAAGATGGCCCAGCCTGCTTCATGGCTGAGTGGAGACTTGAACACTGGCCTCCCTCGTCTCAGTAGCGTAACCACTAACCCACACTGGCTCTGTTTGGACTTTTTGAAGCACTTCTCAAACCCTTCACAATCTTTCAGAACAAGCTTCTAGTGTCCTGGCCCACTGATGGACATACTGATGGATCCAGTGTCCTGGCCCCATTGATGGACCGCCTGATGGCACCTGGTTGTTGTTTTTACCACTGTGTGACACGGAGTGTGGGACTGGATGGGCCATTGGCCTGATCCAACATGACTTCTCTTATGTTCTTAACCCTTAAAGAGGTAGAACATTGTTGTTGTCCTTATATCGCAAGTAGGAATGGGGGAAAGGCTGAGACAAACAGAGTGTCATTTGCCTTGAGGTCACCTCTTGAGTTCACATCTGAGGTGAAATTTGTCCTGGAGACTTTCTGATTCACAGTGGTAAAGGCAGATGCTGCTGTTGGTTTGAAAGAGGGGTTATAGCAGTGACTCTCATCCCTGGGGTCAGTTCAACACCACCCTAGTGAATATTTGTGGCACTCTGCAACTGAGTCTGTAAGAGGCCCTCAGGATCCCTGTGGGGCTTGTTTCTGAGGCTTGAAATCAGTGCTTTGAACAGGTTTCTAACAGAGGAGTTGAGCTTGGGAGTCAGTGAAGGAGGCTGAGGGGGAGCAAGAAAGAAGCCCTCTAATCCGAGTTTCCTGAGAAAGGAAATTCAAGCTCCACATCAGCAAGGAGGGTGGTATCCCGCTGTACCTGCTACAGAAATCCACACCAATTCTGCTAAGCACCCTATTTCACTCGAAAATCTCGTTTAAACAGCTAAACAGGTTATGAAGGCAGAAAGCCAGAAGGGGATATCTAGTGTCTGACAGGGAGCGCCACATGTATGACTATCTGCTGACTGGGTGGAAATGATGGTTGTGTGTTCTTGGTTCTCAGGGAGCAGGTTCATTCCCTTGAGGCTAGGGTTGCTGACCTGGAGAAGCTGATGCAGAGAAAGAGGTTTATTTATTTATAATTTCGATTTATGAATCACTCCATCCCTGAGTACTCAGGGCTACGGCAGTAAAAATACATTGAAATAAAAACGATTCCCAGCAATTAAACAATTTAAGTAAAAATGATTCATAGATGGCGTTATCAAATTCCAGACTGTCATCACTTCCTAGAAAAGGTAGGGGAAACATAGTTGGAAAAAAGGTAGGAGAAGGGGAAGGGACTGCCAACCAGGATGGAAGCCATCGCTGTTCTCAACCAAAGGTCTGGTGAAACATATCTGCCTTACAAGCTCTATGGAACTGCATCAGGTCCTGCAGGGTACAGACGTTATTTGGCAGAAAGTTCTATCAGGCAGGGGCCAGGACTGAAAGGGCCCTGGCTGTGGTTGAGAACAGCCGGATATCTGGGGCTGGTGATCACCAGTAAGTTGTTTTTGACAGGGTGTAGTGCTCTTTGGGGTTCATACCGATGGAGGTGATCCCATAGGTACATAGGTCCCAGACTACTCAAGGCCAATACCAAGCCTTGGTTTGGGGATGAAGCTTACCAAAACAGTCCCACTCCTGTGCTAACAGCTGCTGTTGTGATGAGAGTCTTGAGATAGGAGGGTATAAGTCTAAAGAGGAGGGATGTGATCTGTTATAACAGGGGTGGCCAAACTTGCTTAATGTAAGAGCCATACAGAATAAACTTCAGATGCTTGAGAGCCACAGGACATGAACATCAGATGTTTGAGAGCCGGAAGGAAGGAAGGAAGGATAGAAGGCAAATAGATTGGGGGAGGGAGAGGTAGAAGGAAAGCAACTTTAACTTTAAATGCATTCTCCAGCCTACCAGCTGGCTTGACTTGGAGAAGTAATTTAAAGAGAAAAATGCCTTCTTTCAAGCTGGCCAACGGGCAATGGGGCTTAAAGAGCCACAAAATATGTGTGAAAGAGCCACATGTGGCTCCCAAGCCGCAGTTTGGCCACCCCTGCCTTAGAAGGTACCCCTTCTTTGGGTGATGTCCCGTACGGAGGATATCTACTGGAATTGGGAGGGGAGGTTTCAATAATAGGTAATTTGATTGTTAGGAATATTGAGAGAGGGGTCTTTGCCCGGCATTTTGACCATATGGTCACTTGCCTGCCTGTTGTGGTTGTGGACATCACACAGCATCTAGATAGGTTGATAGATAGTGCCAGGGAGGAGTCAGCAGTTATGGTACGTGTTGGTGCCAACGACATTGGGAAATGTACATTGGGAAATTGGGACATTGTGTGGTCCTGAATGAAAAATTTAAATTACTAGGCAGAAAGTTAAAGGTCAAGACCTCAAAGGTAGCATTCTCAGATGTGCTACCAGTTCCACACACAGGGCTAGCTAGGCACAGATCGGAGGTCTCAATGTGTGGATGAGAAAATTATACCGGGAGGGAGGGTTTAGATTTGTTAGATTTGGAGAACTTTCTGAGAAAAGCTGAACCTGTACAAAAGAGATGGGCTTCCCTTGAACCAAAAGCAAACAACTGTGCTAGCACTTAATATCAAAAAGGCAGCAGAGCAGCTTTTAAACTAATCCCAGGGGAAAAGCTGACAGGAGCTGGTAAGCCTCCAGTTTGGGACAAGTCAGTCCAAAGGGATAATCGTGTAAACACTCAGGGTAATATTGATAGGAGTACAATAGAATTTGGGAGTGAGGGTAGGATGGTGAGGAAGGGCCATGTGGAGTGAATGGGGCTGAGGGAGGCAAGCATTACTAGAGAGGGAAACATTCTGTAGTTGTCTATATGCCAGTGCTAGACGTCTCCGAGCCAAGATGGGTGAGCTGGAGTGCTTGGTACTCCATAACAATTTAGATATAGTGGGTATCTCAAAAACATGGTGGAATAGAAAAAGTCTGTGGGATACAGTCACCCCTGGGTATAAACTCTCCCGGCGAAACAGGGAGGGAGGTTGAAGGTGTTGAATTGTACATCAATGAAAGCATATAATCAAATAAATTAGAAAACATCAGAGGAATTGACTTCCCAACAGAAGTGGTATTGGTGGAAATACTGGGCCCTACGGATTCCTTGAAAGTGAGGATGTACCATTGGCCACCTGATCAAACCCTTGAAGCTGATCTTGAGATGGAGAAGGAAAGAAGGGAGGTGACTAAAGCAGATAATGTTATGATACTGGGAGACTTCAATGACCCTCACATTGACTGAGTAAATGTGCTTGAGTCATGTTGCAGAAATGAGACTCCAGTTGATCACAGAGCCAACCAGAGGCATAGTGATCTTGGACTTGGTCCTGAGCGAGTCTCAAGACCTGGTGAGAGAGGTAGAGGTTGTTACATCAGTTGGGAACAGCAACCACAATGCTATTAAGTTCAGCATACATGTCAATGAAACTTACTCCTAAAGTCCAAAACTGTAATGTTTGATTTCAAAAGAAGGAACTTTACAAAAATGCAAAATCCCTGGAGGATGCTTGGAAACCATTTTAAACCATACTAACTGAACGTAGAATGCATTTCACAGATTATGAAAGGCACTGTCAGGTCTAAAAGAATTCCTACATGTTTAACGACACAAGTCAGAGAAATATTAATAGAAGCAGAATCACAGGTTCTGGCAAAAGAAATGTAAGTTAGTAATTAAACATGCAAAAAGAGAATTTGAGGAGCAGCTTGCGAAATGCATCAAGACAGACAGTAAACATTTCTTTCAATATATCTGGTGCTGCAAACCAGCCAAAGAAAGCAGTTTTGGATGACCAAGGAATAAAGGGATTGCTAAAGGAAGATGGAGAGATGGCAGAGAAGCTCAATGATTTTTGAAAAGTGTGGGGCATGTATCAGTGCCACAGCCACTGTTTTCTGGAAAGGAGTCTGAAGAACTGAGCCAAACAGAGGTGACGAGAGATCTCTCCATGCTCCCTCTAAGCTGTGGAGTCTTGTGAGCAAAAATTCTACTTTTGTGAGTTTCTGGCATTAAAGTTGTGAGCAGGCGATTTGGCTACTGCATAAATTAGTTTGCTCTGGGGCCATCCTTCCTGAGCTAAGACAAATGTGTGAGCTAAGGGCTAAAAACCTGTGAGCTAGCTCACACTAATTCAGCTAAGAGGGAACAAGTACTATTGGGTTAGACCGATTGGAGAAGTTTAAAACCAATAACCTTCCAGGTCCTGATGGCATATACCTGAGAGTTCTTAGAGAACTCAAATATGAGATTGTTGATGCTAACCCAGGGGTGGCCAAACTTGCTTAATGTAAGAGCCACATAGAATAAATGTCAGATATTTGAGAGCCACAAGACACAAATCTCAGATGTCTAAGAGCCGGGAGGGAGGGAGAAGTGGAAAGAAAGCAACTAACTTTATAGGCATTCTCCAAGCTGCTGGCTGGCTTGGCTTGGTGAAGTGATTTAAAGAGAGAAATGCCTTCTCCAAGCTGGCTGATGGGGCAGTGGGGGCTCTGAGAGCCACACAATATGTGTGAAAGAGCCACATGTGACTCCTGAGCCGCTGTTTTGGTCACCCCTGTGCTAACCCGTATATGTAAATTGTCTCTAAATTCAGCTGCTGTACCAAAAGACTGGAGAGTCGCAAATGTTACACTGGTTTTTTTAAAAAGGGACGTGCAGAGGAGAATCAGAAAGTCACAGAGCAATTTTTCTAATGTCTATCCCAGGCAAATTAGTAGAAACTGTAAAATCAAAGATAGAATTAGAAGGCTTTCTCCCTCTATGTGTCTAATGAGGGAAAATCAGCATAGCTACTGTAAAGGAGAGTCCTGTTTCAACAATCTTTTGGAGTGCTTTGAGAAAGTGAAAACCATGTAGATAATAGCTACCTGATAGATACTATATACTCGGACTTTCAAAAGGCTTTTGACAAGTTCCTCATCAAAGGCTCCTAAGCCTGTCAGTCATGGGATAAGAGGACAAGTCCTTTTATGGATTAAAAATTACTTAAAAGACAGGAAGCAACGAGTTGGAATAAATGGACAATTCTCTTAATGGAGGGAAGTATTCAGCGGGTTCTCACAAGGATGAGTATCGGGGCCAGTACTATTTAATTTGTTCATATATGATCTGGAACTAGGGTTGAGTAGTGCGGCAGCCAACTTTGCAGGTGACACAAAATTATTCAGGCTGGTGAAAACCGAGGATGGCTATGAAGAACTCCAGGAGGATCTCTAGAAATCCAGTGAGTAGGCAACAATGTGACAAATGATCCACTAAAATAATTAATTATGTTGATGGCAGCAAAATGTACCATGACTTTAGGGTGGAAGGCAGTTGAGCCACCACGTTTGACAACTTGGTATACTATGCTTTTGGAGTACTTTGTTTTAGACAAGCTGGCTGATACTTTTCATAGAATCTTAGAGTTGGAAGGGACCACCAGGGTCATCTAGTCCAGCCCCCTGCACAATGCAGGAAACTCACAAATAAAAGGTAAAGATAGTCCCCTGTGCAAGCACTAGTCATTTCCGACTCTGGGATAACGCTGCTTTCACAATGTTTTCACGGCAGACTTTTTACAGTGTGGTTTGCTATTGCCTTCCCCAGTCATCTACACTTCCCCCCCAGCAAGCTGGGTACTGATTTTACCGACCTCAGAAGGTTGGAAGGCTGAGTCAACCTGGAGCCGGCTACCTGAATCCAGCTTTCGCTGGGATCAAACTCAGGTCGTGAGCAGAGCTTAGGACTGCAGTACTGCAGCTTTACCACTCTGCGCCACGGGGCTCACAAATACCTCCCCCTAAATTCACAAGATCTTCATTGCTGTCAGATCGTTAGCATTAAAAAATCTGGACTGCATTCGTTATTAGATAATTGGTTGCCCTTCTTGAATTATGCATTGGGCAAGGAGTTTGTGTCTGGCCATGATGTGCACTTAGATAATACTGTATTATCATTATTGGCGTTTCATTAATTGTCAATATTTGGTCACTTATTTTTTTTGTACAGTATGTGTTAATTCTGTATTTATTTATCAATAAAACTATTGAACGGGGGGGGGGGGAACAGTGTGGCAAATGAAGTCCAGTGTTGTGTGACTCTCATAGTTATGCAACAAGAAAAACTCTTTACTGTTTGGAGTGTCGTTGTTGAAAGTTAAAGCAACTATGCTCCTCTGTTCCCTAAATCAATGCAGAATGCTCAGTGTGCAGGTAGTAATGTTGCTGGATCTGTGTATGGCTTGAACATGTGTGCAGTATTTTCTACAGGGGGATGGAAATAGGTCAGATCAAAAAGGAAGGCGAAAGATGAAGCGGTTGGTTGAAAAATTGTCTAAAACTGAAATAGGAAACTCCTGTTTGGGGCCTAGCTGTAACTCAGTTGTTTACAGAAAGAAAGGGAAGTTTCCCTGGGGTGCAGTGGAGCAGTGGCTGAGCATCTCCTTGGTCTGCAGAAGGTCACCGGTTCAGCCCCGAGCATCTCCAATTAAAGGGATGAGATAGTTGGTCATGCAGGTAACCTCTGCCTCACCCCCTGGAGAGCTGCTGCCAATCAGAGGAGACAATACTGACCTCAGTAGACTAAGGGTCTGTCTCAGGCAGTTTGGTGTGAACATCTGATGTGTGGACAACTGCCACAGGACCAATCATCCAATCAATGAGTTTGGGTAAGAACATAAGAGAAGCCATGTTGGATCGGGCCAGTAACCCATCCAGTCCAACACTCTTGTGTCACACTGTGGCCAAAAAACCCCAAGTGCCATCAAGAGGTCCACCAGTGGGGCTAGAAGCCCCTACACTGTGCCCCTCCTCCAAGCACAAGAATACAGAGCATTACTGCCCCAGACAGAGAGTGCCAACAATAGTTCCAGTGTACATAAGGAGGTTCACCTGAAGTTCTAGGATTTCTGAATCGGACTACGTGAGGTGGCAGTCATAGGTCACTTTATGTCCCTGCCTATTCAGGTTTGGCTAGAGGGGGGAAGTTATGTCAGTTGCCTATGCTCTGTGCTTTTAGCCTTGGACAGAAAAGAGGTGGGCCTGATGGTTTGGGTAGGTGATACTGTGTGGGGATGGAAGGGAATGGCCTTCTATGGTCTTGATCTGAACTAGAAGAAGGAGTGCCTAAAATTTAATTTAAAAGGCACTGGAAGATGTGTGATTCCTCTCTCTCTCCTTCAGTCTCTGGGGAAGGAAGAAAATCTATTTTCTGCTTGGCTGGGGAACTTCTGTTCTTTGGTCTCATGCCTATCCCCCTGAGTCACAAGGTGCCAGCCACCCCTGGGCTTTACTCATGTCCATTGGGCTTTGCACTCTGGTCTGTCTGGCACTGCCCTACAGCCTTCAGTTCCTCTTGAGTCTTAGGGCCTGAGGCAACCCAAAATGAAAGAGAGATGTAAATCTGCATCTTGAACAGCATTTGACGGGATGTGGCAATTAACATTTGTGTAACAACTGAGGCTATTTGGATATGGAATTTTGGATACAGAGGGAAAGAGACCTTCCATGGCAACTGAATTAAGGTTGCCAATTTCCAGGTGGCATGTGGGCATCTCTTGCTATTATAGTTGATCTCCAGATGCTTCAGATCAGTTCCCCTAGAGAAAATGAGGGCTTAGGAGGGTGGGCTGTAGACCCTGCTGAGGTCTCTCCCCTTCTCAAACTCCATCCTTGCCAGACTTCGCCCCCAAATCTCCAGATATTTCCAACTCCAGAGCTGGCAACCCTAGCAGAGCCAGTTTGGTATAGTGATTAAGTGCACAGAGTCTTATCTGGGAGAACTGGGTTTGAATCCCCACTCCTCTGCTTGCAGCTGCTGGAATGGCCTTGGGTCAGCCACAGCTCTTGCAAGAGTTGTCCTTGAAAGGGCAGCTTCTGGGAGACCTCTCTCAGCCCCACCTACCTCTCAGGGTGTCAGTTGTGAGGAAGGAAGGTAAAGGTGATTGTAAGCTGCTCTGAAACTCTGAGATACAGAGTGAAGGGTGGGGTATAAATCCAATATCGTCTTCATCTTCTTCTTCTTCTGAATGATAGTGTGAAGGTACTAAAAACGGACACGAGCTGTTTTTCATTTTGTATATTGTAATCGTAATTGATTCTACTGCTGTCGTCAGTTATCCTTTTATGCATCACTTATATATTATGTTCCTTTACATGCAGATGACACAAAAAATGTGTTAAATTTAACAGGGGGAAAGACAGAGAAACAGGTGCAAAAATAAAGAGGCTGAAGGTTCGCTTCTCTCTAGGGAGAAACGAAACTGAAATATTCAAACAGCATTGGACAGGAATCATAGCGGGCGAATCCTCGCCCTGCTTTTCCGAGGAGAGTTCTCAAGGCTTCTCTGCGAGAGGTATTGCCTGCCAAACCAATTTAAGGCCAAAATCACACAGGTGTTGTAAAGCACTGAGAGGATAGAACGGGATTGTAAATCAACCCTCTCGCACGGCCTTGAATTGATTCTGAAAATGGAGATAAGAGCACTTAAAAATACCTCTTTGCAAGGATGATGGGAGAGGGGCTGAAAAGAACTTTTGGACAACGCTTGTGGCTTGGATCTTCATACAGGCACCGCTGTGCCTTTAGGCCGATGATCTCTTTGTGACAGATGGGAGGGAGTTAATGTGAGCACGAAGCACAGTCAATTTTGGGGGTGGGGGGGAAGTAGGTTCAGATTTACTGGCGGAGATGAATCAGAACTGAAGTGCTCCACTTGGAAATGAGATATGGGCAAAACGGCAATACAACATATGTTCACCTGCCTGCGGTTCCTTCATCGCCGGGGCTGTACTGGCTTGAACTTAAAACGCTTGGCCTTAAACTGGTTTTGTAGATCGATCGGCGTGTGCGGGCATGCCGCTGCAGCCGGTACAGCTCCTGCTTGAAGGTATCTTTCAGGCACTTGCTTTGCCTGCCTTCTGACCTTTTTGGCTCCCTCCGTTGTCGGTGCATTAGTCTTTTAAGAAGACACTTGCTATCCATCCCGCTGGTACAGGGTGCCCTGGAGCTTTCTTCAGCTGTGCTGTCGTGCAGGATGAGACCATCTTCTTTTAGGCCCCGCGAGCTGGCATTTGATTTTCCGGGGTTATTAACAGGACTGATCATTTGTTTTTGTTTTTCCTCCGGCAACAAAACTCCACTCCAAGGTAACGCTGGTCAAGGAAGAAGTCTGGATTTGGTGATCGAAACAGATTGTGCACACGTGCATACGTTGTTCCGCTTGAACGTAACCGATTATTCTCCCAAGGTCCACTTCTTAAATACATATTTTTTAAAAAAAATTCCCTACCCAAGGACTGCTTTTCAAGTGGAATGTTTACAAAACGTTCCCACTCCCCTTCTTTCGCCCTGCGAGGGGACTGATGTAGGTCAATAAATATGGCTTTAGAGATGCAGCTCAATAAAGGCAAGTCTTATAAAAAGCAAATGGGGGACGTGTTTACCCACAGGCAAGGAAAAACAGAGAGCAGGGGAGAGAGGGGAGGGAGGAGCTGATGAGGTATTATCGGCCTGGCATTCAACTTGCCATGGAGCCTTTGAGTGGGGAGGGCGTAATGGTTTGCTTAACTGCCGCGAGAAAAGAGAAAGTCACCTGCCATTTTGGACATTATGAATAGACGGATTGTGTCTAAGGCACGACTTAGAAGGGTTCTGCTCCACTTGGCCGTGAACGGGACTTTGCTAGCTGCTCTGATTTTCTCCCCCCCACACACACCTTTGGGGGCCAGTGCTGTTTATGAAACCTTGTGCAAGAAATGTATGGGGGGGGGGTGGGGAGGAAGCAAAAGAAGGGCTTGGGGGATTTCTAAGGTGCTCCAACACAGATTTTGTTCAGTATAGCACTTGAAATAATAATATCCTGTCTGTATCTAATGGAAAGGGGGTAGGATAGCTGTTTATTTCAGTATTTCTATCTAGCCTTGAGGGGATGTCTCAAAGTTACCATGAAACAAAAAATTTAGACAAACAGAGAAGAAATATGTACAGAGGAAAAAAAATATAGCATGCATCCAACACTCTGGGCTGATCCTGGATGCACTGGATGGGCACACTCAGGGTAAAATGACTGCATGCTATGGGCTAAGAGGCAGGGGTCGAGAGCTCACCCCAAAGGTTTGTACTTCTGGCCATATCTGGGCTCAATCCCTGCAACAGAGGAAGAACAGCAGCTCTGCCCAATATTTCATCCAGATGGTATGAAAATGTTTAATTGCAGGAGGTCAGAGAAGAGTGGAAGATGTTTGTGTCGTCATCCTTGTTGGTGTTTTGAAAGAGCCTGCTGGGTCAGATGAAAGGTTCACCTACCCTGATTCCAGATGTGGATAGCCAGATGCCTCAGGGAAGCACACAAGCTGGGCCGGAAAGGAACACTTCTCTATTGTAAGCAGTCCTATTGAATGACGTTGACAGGTATATTGCCTCTGAGTGTGGAAGTTCAATATAACTATCGTAGCTAACTGGGGGACATGATAACTAACTAACTGGGGAGGGACGGTGGCTCAGTGGTAGTGTCCTGAACCAAAGATGCATTTCTAAACTACAGCAGACTTGACAGGTAGAGCATCTGCTTGGGAAGCAGAAGGTCCCAGGTTCAATCCCTGGCATCTCCAAAAAAGGGTCCATGCAAATAGGGGTGAAAAACCTCAGCTTGAGACCCTGGAGAGCCACTGCCAGTCTGAGAAGACAGTACTGACTTTGATGGACCAAGGGTCTGATTCAGTGTAAGGCAGCTTCATAGGTTCATGATCATTGTGTTCTTGCGAGGTATAACCTTACTCCTTTGGGCAGAACTGGCCTGAGATATTTTGGTGTCCAAGGCTGCAAATCCAAATTCCCCCCTCCCCTTTTCTTCTATGTTAGATGGGATGTAATCGACTAGGGATATTGTCCTGCAGAAGCATCTCTGAAATGAGGAGAACCTGCACAGAAGTGCTGGGATGATCCCACAAATCTGTCAACAGAGGTGGTTCACTGTGCCTTCAAGTCGTCATAGGGCTGCCTCCCTTTTCCTCCCCCCGCCCGGGCAAGCCTCGTTGAAATGGGAGCACGGGGAGAGACTCCCCGTAGCAGAGCTTGTGATCCCTTGATCTAGTGACATTGATCAATCGCAATTTCTGCACCATGTTCTTGTTCACTGCATGAATCTGTACATCTTCCGCAGCGGGATAATGATGGCTGCGTTGATAAATGTGAGCAAAGGGGCCCCGCTCAGTGCGCATGCCTCGCTGTTCCGAGCATGAATGATTTTTTTGTCAGCCTGCATGCTCAGTGGCTACAAGGGAGCTTTGATTATTCTCCCCACCCTGCCTCCTTTAATTCTAGCTAGGCTGTCTAGCCTTGCAGTCGGAGGGCTGGAAACCCCGCCAGCTGCAAAGCCCCAGGCCTGGCTTACCGAGGGCCAAAAAATGCCTGCCTGCCACCCTGTCGTATCCGCAGGCTGAAAAATGGCACCTCCATCCCCAGGAGAAATCCATTAACCTGCGGGCAGACGCTGGAGCCTGTCTAATGCAGAAGTAATGAGCTCTGGTTTTATGTTAAATTTAGCAGAAACCACTATTACAAGTGACAGAAAATAATTTCCCCCGGGGAGTGTGATCGGCAGGCGGGTAGCCTGGGGTGTGTGATGTGTGCAAGGGAGGGGTCGTGCTACAGAGAGAACATGGTGTCGGGGGAACATGGTGGAGCCTAGGTGGCCCTTGCAGCAAAGCAGGGCCCAGTGAAGGCCATGCTGTTGTTCACTGATTATTTCCTGTAACGTAGCAGGAAGTGGCAGGAATGACTGTTAGCCGCCTCGGTCCTCAAATGTGCAGTGAAACAACAAGGGGTGGACTGGGGTGTGTGTGTGAGCCGCCGTGCCCACAGAGCGGAAGTGCAGATGAATTACCTTTTACACAAAGTCCCAGTTTGGTATGAGTCCCTTCGTTTGATTGGGCATGAACGTAAAGCCACGTAGTACAAAGCCTTTGGGTGGAAATACTCTCTGGCTAAAGACAGCAGCAGGGCCAGCCCTGCCACTAGGCAATTGTCTAGGGCGCTGGCCTTTGGGGGGCATCAAATTGTGTGCCCCCCATGTGACTCGGTGATGTTATCAGTGCAGGGGGGCACCAGAAGTTAGCCTTGCCTGGGTGCCAGATAGTCTAGGGCCGGCCCTGGAAAGCAAACTGTTTCTTCCGCCCGCCTGCCTCCACCACACCCCTACACAGTTGATGGTGTATAACAGCCATTGTTTTCCAATGGTGCAAGCACTTGCCTTGCTATTGTTTTAAAGATTTTTCTGCTGCTTTGGGGGACACTGAAAGACCTTTTTGTCCAGGGATGGTGGAAAGAAAGATGCCAGTTGCAGATTCCTTCTCCTGTTTGCCATTCCTTTGATTGAACCCCTTGCTGTATATTAAGCCCAAACTGAGGTCTGAGATTCTTGCTTGCCCCAGCGAGTTTGGGAAAGAGAGGCCATTTTCGCACAGTCACCTACCCCGTCTCAGTTCAGCAGCATGCACCGGATTTAGTGAAGAGTTCCCCACATGCTGATCTGGAGCAAGGTTTTGGTCCTTCTTTTTTGCCTCTAACGAGGGTTTTCCAGACTTCTGAGTTTCGCAGCTCTGGATGGAGCCAACTCTGTTGCTAGCCCTAGACCGATGGGCTTCCCCCTTACTATCTCACTTGAGCTCTCCTGTCTCCAGTTGCCTTCTCCTTAGAATTGTCAGCACTACCTTAGCAAATGCTTGGAGATTTTGAGGGTGGAGTTTGGGGAGGATGTGATGGCACTTGGCACTCTAGGAATTTATTCTAAGTCTCTATGGTGAACCCCATTAAAAACATGGGGAAATTCCTACAACAACCTTATGAAGGTCATTTTCCAGCCATTTTTTCTCCCACTCCTCAGTTGCTTGAGGGTGGAGAATTGAGGCTAAGGGTGGAGATTTACCTGCTGTGGGCAAGCAAATGGCAAGGGTACTTCCCATTAAGAGTTCACATGTACACAAAATACCCATGAGGTTCCCCACTGCAAGAGTCATATGGAAGAATAAAATGAGAAGCTGACATAGAATGACCATTTAGCAGCTGCCGGTCTTTGCTAAAGTTACTTCCTGCCTTGATTCCACTTGGATTCTATGCTTGCACTGGGCATAAAAAGGACACCTTGCTTTCTGTACTTTTCATCTCTATTTTTCATTATTTGATCCTCCTTTGCTGGCCACCCTCTAGGCCAGGGATGTCGGACACATTTGTTATGAGGGCCAGATCTGACATAAATGAGACCTTGGGCCGAGCCTTGTATGTCATAAAATGTAATGCCAGGTAGTGAAGATATAAACTTTATAAAGGACTCAAACACAATTAAAGGTTTCGTATCTCTCTCATGTGATTGAGGGAACTGGGCAAAGGAAGCTCTGGCTCTTTCCCTCCCTCCCCAGGGGATGAGGAGGGGGCAGAGCCTCAGCCAATAGAAGGAAAAGAGGCTTGGCTCAGTAGTTCTGCTGTGCAACTGAGAGAGCCCGGCAAAGCAAGCTCTTCCTCCTCCCCTTCCTCCCCAAGGGAGGAGCCTCAGCCAATGGAAAAAGTAGCTTTGCTGTGCGATGGAGCAAGCCTGGCAAAGCAACCTGTGACACAGAAGGAAGCAAGAGAGAGGGAAAAGAAAACAGACTTGCTTGCGGGCCTGATAGGAACCTTCTGGGGGCCGGATCTGGCTCCTGGGCCACATGTCTGAAACCCCTGCTCTAGACATCTTCCTCTATTTCCTGCCCCTGTGAGCCAAACTAGATGTTACAGCAGCTACTGTTCCAACCAATGGGCACTGACGTTATTTAAGAGAAGAATTTGGCTATTTAAAAATGCTGTGAGGCCCCAGGACCATGTGATCTTGTCCCCCCACCTCCACAACTTCTCAAGTGCCAGAACACACATGGAGGGGGGGGCTTTTTAAAATGGCTAAACACTTCTCTATGATGCATTGGTGTCCCTGAGTCAGACCTGTAGATACCATAACATCTAGTTTGGCCCTAAGTTCTTACTACTTCTTATGTATGTAACTCTTTACTAGCCAGTACACGCTTTGCTTCCTCTTTGTTTTTTTAATGTACATTCTTAAGGTTTGTTTATTTTAATGAACTTTTGCCTAATTGTGTTTGGCCTTCTCCTACCCTCAAGTTTTTACTTTGGTTTCTGGTGTCTTATTGCCTGAATGAAATTGTAAAATCACTGGGGCAGGACTTGTCCTTTGTGTGTGTGTATGTGAAGTACCTTGTGTTTTGTTTTGTTTTCTGAACAAGCATTTCACAAAAATATACGTCTAAGCATGCACAATAAGTCTAATCATGCACAAAAGCAGAACTGTAGTAGTCTAGTGGGTAGGGCTTACAGTTCCCAAGGGAAGTACTTTGACCTGTGAATGATCCAAGACAAACAGGAGGGCGGGTAGCTGAATCACACTCTGGAATTCCTTATTGGTTTAGACAGGGGCCTTAACCTGAAGGTTTATAACCCTGGGATAACAACTTCTGAATCCCAGATGCAGGAATAAATCTTTATGTGATGACTTTCTGCAGAAGCATTAATGCAGTGTATTAATTTTGATATAGCCAGTTGACAGTTTTTAGTACCATGTAGATCAGGGGTGGCCAAACTGTGCCTCGGGATCCACATGCGGCTCTTTCACACATATCGTGTGGCTCTTGAAGCCCTCACCATCCTATCAGTCAGCTTGGAGAAAGCATTTGTCTTTTTAAATCATTTCTCCAAGCCAAGCCAGAGGCTTCGAGAATGCATTTAAAGTTAAAGTTGCTTTCTTTCGACCTCTACTTCCCTTTCTACCTCCCCTCCACCCATTCCCTTCCTTCCTTCCTTGGGGCTCTCAAACATCTGATATTCATGTCTTCCAGCTCTCAGACATCTGACTTTATTCTATTTGGCTCTTACATTAAATAAGTTTGGCCACCCCTGATGTAGATCCTTCCTTCACCCTACACATACAGTTGCCCCACCGAAAATCCCCTTACTGATGGCTTTTATTCACTGTAGAACATGCTTACTTCTTTGTCCACCTTTCCCTTCCCTTCCCCTCCCCTCCAAGTAACGCCACCAAGACTCTGATCAAAGTTAAATCTTTTCTATTTTATTCCAAGAAAGGGCAAGGAAAGGGTTTTTTTGTTTGTTTTATAATAATCTTTTTTTTTAAATTTGTACTTTTATGTGTTTTGTTTTTCTATGAAAAACGAAGGGGAAAAAAAGGACTAAGGGAACTCGCGACACATTCATTTTAAACATTTGAAAATTTTCAAGGCACCTAAAACGAGAGGGAGGCCAAAAGGCGCACAGAGAGTGCACTTTGGTTTCTCTGGAGACCAAAAAAGGAAAGGAAAAAAAAAAGACACCCTTATTTTGGCAGAGAGAGTCTGGGATGGGATTCTGTCATCCACACACAGCTCCATGGAACCAAAGAGAACTGGTGGGTGGATGGAAGGAAGGGAGGCGGCAGAGGGCAGAAGGCCGAGGCTTGCCTGGTCCAAAACAGTCTTTCGGAAGATACAGATCGGTGGGCTTCTCCCTTACTGCCTTGCGTGAGCTCTCCCGTCTCCAGCTTTGTCCTTGACGGTTTGAAAGGGATTTTCTTAAAACAACGTTCAGGAAACGCAATGGATCGAGTGTTGGTGCTTGTCCTAGGATCATGACTGTCGGCAGTGCATCTTCTGTTCTCTCTTGGCCTCCCCCAAGCACCGATCGATGATTTAATTCTACCACAGTCGCTGGAAATGTAGCTCGCTTTGTCCAATCAAAAACATGGATAACAGGGATGATGTGGGTTCTTTCCGGTTTCCAGGAAGCCACTTTTTTTTTTTTGCTTGTTCTGAGTGAGCTCAGCTGGCCCCCAGTAATGTTGTCATGTGTTGTGTGTGTGTGTGTGTATGTTGGTGGTGGTGGTCACTTGAAACTCAGCCATTATGAACACACAAGAGAGAGAATCCTCTTGAAGACCTGGATTTCACAACTAGCCCTGTTTTTGTTACACTCTTTAGCTTTCCATCCTCCAGATGCCCGTACTGTTGTGTGCCAGCACCTCTCTCTGCAGCTATTTGGGTCTTTCAGCCAAAGCCAGGCAACACGGAAGGAGTGAGGATGCTCAGGATTTGTCTGGCCTTTCTCTCAGTGGTAGTAGAATCTCTCAGGCTGAAATTGGCACCCCCATTGGCCATCCTTCTGATTTGACTTGGAGTCCTACGTGCTGCATTCTGTGTCAGATCAGGCCCCAGTTCTTGGTCTCACCTGGTTTGAATGGCTTTCCTAAATTTTTGGCTCCTGTCCTCCCTCACTGTCCTCTTGTCCTTTCCCCCCTCCCCTCACTGGACTTCCTTCTTCTCTAACATTGGCTCTTTGGGTCCCTGTGAGAAAATGTGACTACCTGCCGTCTTTCAATGGGGTTGCTTCCTGCTGGACAAGCTACCCTGTGCCTCTGCTCAAAAGCCCTCTTCACCAGCAAATATGATTTTACCACTGAAAAACATGGATTCAAGATAGTGGGGCCAGTTTGATGTAGTGGTTAAGTGTGCGGACTCTTGTCTGGGAGAACCGGGTTTGATTCCCCTCTCCTCCACATGCAATTGCTGGAATGGCTTTGGGTAGCCATAGCTATCTGAAGTTGTTCTTGAAAGGGCAGCTGCTGGGAGAGCCCTCTCAGCCTCACCCACCTCACAGGGTGTCTGTTGTGGGGGGAGAAGATATAGGAGATTGTAAGTCGCTCTGAGTCTCTGATTCAGAGAAAAGGGCGGGGTATAAATCTGCAGTCATTGTCCTCGTTGTGGAGGGATTTATGAACATTGAAACTAAGGATCAAGGATGTCCAGTGCTATATATGTGGTTTGTATGGCCTGGACCAAGCCAGATTGTGTTTTCTTCCTCTGCCTTAGATCTGAGAGTGCTAGAAAGCACATATCGCTAGAAAGCTGACACTGCACTGGCATTCACCCGGCTTATTTCTCCCAACCACAATGAAATAGCTGGAATGGGCAAACTGTTAGCCATGGAGGCCATTAGCACAGCATGTACAAATTCCGAAAGTAAAGGGAAATGAAACTTCATCGTTCTCTTGGACCAAGAAGGTTATATACAGGCTTGGTTCTCTTCCTCTGTGCACTATCGTCATTAGAGACCATTCTGCTTATCTGCAGGGCTTTTTTTGTAGCAGGAACTCCTTTGCATATTAGGCAACAAACCCCTGCTGTAGCCAGTCTTCCAAGAGCTTACAATAGGCCCTGTAAGAAGAACCTTGGAGGATTGGCTACATCAGCAGTGTGTGGCCTAATATGCAAAGGAGTTCCTGCTACAAAAAAAGCCCTGCTTATCTTCCAGTTATTTTCTACCACGAAGAGAGAAATTCTGGTGTCTCAGTACTTTTCCAGCCCTCTCCTTCTCTTCAAAAACCATGCATCCGTTTTCTACATAAAAACCACAAAGACAGAACATTTTAAGTTCTGCTTCTTCTCTGGAGCCATAGCCCACCGGTAGGGCACACATCTTTCACTGCCATAGCTTCTAGGTTCAGCGCACAGCATCACCAGTTAGAAAGAACCCCAGTACCACGTTCTGCAGAAGGTTTCTCTCTGCTAAAGAGCAGTTTCTTAGTTTTGAACTCGTGGTTTGACTTGGTAGAAAGAAGCTTTGTATGTTTGTGTGAATCCCTTGTATGGTCAGTCTAGAGCTAAGTGGGCACACTCCCCTCCACTAGCAGTCCCCCCACCTCCCAGTGTAGCTATAGTGGGTACACATAAAAAGAAGGGCATCACATTGGGGTCCCTGTCGTCTCATCTTAGTTCTGTGTTTGCTGGATTAATCTTTGGGATGTATCCAGGACCCCTGCAAAGTCAGTAGATGTTTGTGGGGGGGGGGACAATGGATCCATTCTACTAATGTAGTGTGCCCCCCCACCCCCGCATGCAAGATTACTTTCCTGATTCAGGGATCTTTGGGATCAGTAGAAGGCTCCTACTGCTGTGGAAAAGCAGTAACCTAATCGGAATGGATCCATGCAATTTGACACACACGGTGTGTATACAAAATTGGTTTAGAACTGGTAGTCATATATCCCACGCCAAATATTTTTGGAAGCTAGTCGCATAATTTTATTTTTGTTATTTATAGCCCGCCTTTCTCACTTGGACTCAAGGCGGATTACGCAGAGGGAGTCATTTCAGTAATAACCTTTCAATTTGAAGACACGTGCATACCCAGAATTAAATTTTCTTGGTCTTATAGGTGCCACTGGGCTCAAACGTTGGTTTTTTTGCTTCAAACCAACACAGATACTCACCTGAACATAACTTTTATGGTCTATGTTTTTATGCCGGGCTGTGTTTTTAATGCTGTTTAATGCCGTAGTTTAATATCTTTTACTATTTTGCGTTCATTGTTTTGTCAGCCACCTGGGGCAGGTTCCTGAAGAGGCGGCATCAAACTTTTCTTTTTGGGTTTTTTTTGTGTGTGTGTGTGTGTGTGCGCGCACCTGGAAGTTATGTCAACCTCTGGTGACTGACCCCTACTGGGGGCCTAGAGGATAGAGAGGTGGCTGAATAGAGCCTGCCCCTGTCCTCCTGACTGCTGGTATTTCAAGGAATTCTCCCACCCAAGTACTAACCACAGTTGACCCTGATTAGCTTCCAAGATCTGATGAGATTGGGCTTGCCTGGGCTATTGAGGTCAGGGGGTGGCATCAAACTTTTCTAAACAAATAAGCTTCCAAAGACGGGCCAGGTGTGTTATTGGGATTTCATGCTTGTAGGCATTTTTGTAGTTGAATTTGATATCTGCTGTTTGGCAAGAGCTTTTGTTTTTTCTATAGAAAGGAAGTTTCTGGTCTTCTGTACTGCCTCGTCCTTTCAGAAGTCTTTAGAAAAAGCCTCCCCCTCTGGTGGTTACACTTTATCCCGGTGAGCAAAGCTAGCTCGGAAAGCTCTCCCAGTTCTGTTCTGTTCTTTCTATGGGTTTTTTTTTTTAAAGTAGCAAACAGCATTTAGGCTTTAACCCCCTACAGCAAAGCTGCTCCAGCCTACCAACAGAATTCTGTACTGCTGGTGTTCAATTTGCCGGGAGTGCTGTGCTAAGAAGATAAAATGCCGTCGGGCCACTTCTTAAAAAAAATGCACGAAGAGAAGCCGCTTGTTGGGCTTATCATTGACCCTCTCCCAGAAGCTCAGGCTTAAGAAATCATAGCAGTATATGAAAGAGGGAAAGGGAAAGAGAAAGAGGAGTTTAGTGGAGAGGTCTCTAGGTTGGCAAAAGAAAGGAGGTGTAGAACCGTCAAGTCGCAGCCGACTCACGGCGACCCTGTGGGGGGTCCAAGGCAAGGGAAGAGCAGAGATAGTTTGCCATTGCCTGCCTCCACATAGCAACCCTGGACTTCCTTGGGGGTCTCTCATCCAAGGACTAAGCAGGCTGACCCTGCTTAGCTTCTGAGATCTGATGGGATTAGGCCAGTTTGGGCCGTCCAGGTCAAGACAGAAACGAGGGAGGGAGGGGGTTAAAGATAAAGCATACACGGAGAGAAGTAGTCTAGGCCAGTTGTTCTAGACAAGAGGCGGCCAAACTTGCTTAATGTAAGCGCCACCTAGAATAAAGGTCAGGTGTTTGAGAGCCACAAGACTTGAACATCAGATGTTTGAGAGCTGCAAGACAGGAAGGAAAGAAGTCAGGCAAATAGATGATTGGGAAGAAGGGAAGGAAA
Source organism: Heteronotia binoei (assembly GCF_032191835.1). Classification (NCBI taxonomy): domain Eukaryota; kingdom Metazoa; phylum Chordata; class Lepidosauria; order Squamata; family Gekkonidae; genus Heteronotia; species Heteronotia binoei. The sequence goes on from NC_083223.1 coordinate 259,837,257, forward strand.
GCAACTTTAACTTTAAATGCATTCTCCGAGCCATTGGCTGGCTCAGTTCGGAGAAGTGATTTAAAGAGAGAAATGCCTTTTCCTAGCCAGCCAACAGGGTGGTGGGGGCTTCGAGAGCCACACAGTATGTACCAAAGAGCCACATGTGGTTCCTGAGCCACAGTTTGGCCACCCCTGTTCTAGACCTTTTGTATCTCACATTCCACGAAATGACAGCAATGAGGATTCTGTGAATTTAGGGAGAGGTATTTGTGAGTTTCCTGCACTGTGCAGGGGGTTGAGACTAGATGATCTGGTGCTCCCTTCCAGCTCAATGTTTCTAATTGCTCTGTCAAAAACCAGGGTCTCGCCATGATGGAAACAGAGCCCATTTTACCCAAGAAGGACATGTTTATGTGTACAGTCATTCTGTGATCATTACTAGCATGCCATCTGGTCACAGATGGGATAACCTGTGGCAAGTATAGGGTCTGCACAAGACAGCAAGTGGGCGTGAGGATTGAGGAAGATCGAATTATTAGTAGTTGTTCAGAAAACTATCCATTGCACCTAGACGTCTTCTGTATTATTGAGAGCCAGTTTGGTGTAGTGGTTAAGGGTGCGGATTCTTATCTGGGAAAACCGGGTTTGATTCCCCACTCCCCCACTGCTGGAATGCCCTTGGCTCAGCCATAGCTCTTGTAGGAGTTGTCCTTGAAAGGGCAGCTTCTGGGGAGAGCTCTCTCAGCCTCACCCACCTCACAGAGTTTCTGTTGTGGGGGAGGAAGGTAAAGGAGATTGTGAGCTGCTCTGAGACTCTGAGATTCAGAGTGAAGGGTGGGATATAAATCCATTATCATCATCATCATCATCATCTCTACTGCTCTACATTACTGTTTTGTAACTGGGTGACCCGTTATCTGGGTTCTATCCCAACCATGGATTTTTCAGAGGGGACTTCGAAGAAAATTGATGGGGTGTTGGTGTGGGGGAAGAGAATGAGCAAAAAGGTGTGTCCCATGACGCCATTTGTAATTTAGAGTTGTGGCGTAGTTGTGAAAATGCTGAAGCAAACTGCTGTAGGCCGACACACTGACTTTCTGGAAAAAGGAGAAAACAGGTGGGAAAGTGGATGTCTTCCTCTGGATCCCAGGATTCTGAAATGTTTCTGGACCAGGGGAAATTGTGAAATGAGAGAGAAAGGAAGATGGGTAATGCAGAGCCACAAAGCTCTGTGTGTGTGTGTGTGTGTTTGTCACTCACAGAAGAGTTAAGTGCTGTTCTGCTGAGCAAGTGGGAAGCCCAAGGCAGCTGTCAAGTTAGATGGGGCAGACGCCGCCAAGAGCTGAGCGAGTCTGATGGCTAACGCTGCCTCGTAGGGAGGATGAATCGGAAGGTACCCTGCAGGCCCTCGGCAAGGCCGGCTTCCTCAGCCACTTTGTGTACTGCCGCCGGCATCTTAAGATTTTACTTGAGATCAGACTTTTGTGGCTAAAGAATGCTTTGGTTATAATTGGGGACATGTGAAACATATCCCCTTTTATATCCGTGGAGCTTCGCCTCCCTCATGCTCTTGCATATCTGCAGAATGTCTTAAAATGCATGTGGGATTCTTGGGGGGCGATGTTGCCCCCCCCCCCCCCGGAACAGCAGTTGTGCCTGAAACAGGCATGTTGACTGAGAATGGGAATGCACACCCCATCGAGAGTAGTAAGAATACACCCTGACCCAGATAGCCCAGGCAAGCCCGATCTCATCAGATCTCGGAAGCTAAGCAAGACCGACCCTGGCAAGTACTTGGATGGGAAACCACCAAGGAATACCAGAGCTGGGACACAGGGGCAGGCAATAGCAAGCTACCTCTCTGAACTTCCAAGTTCCACTAAGGGTTGCCATGACATCTAGCCACACCCGCACACACAAATGCAAAAAAAAAGAGAGAGAGAGCGTAATAAGAATACAAGAATGATGCTGCTGGACCAGGCCAGTGGCTCATCTAGCTCAGCATCTTGTTTCACTGGAAGGCCTTAGCAAGGACACAAATGCTCAAAGCCTGATCTGTTTGCTGGCCACAGCAACTCCTGTTCAGAGGTACGCTGCCTTTGAATATGGAGGTTCCAGTAAGTCATCATGGCTGAGAGCCTCCAAGAGGGGATTGGATAAACATCTGGAGCAGAGGTCCATCCGTGGCTATTAGCCACAGCGTATTGTTGGAACTCTCTGTCTGGGGCAGTGATGCTCTGTATTCTTGGTGCTTGGGAGGGGGGCAATAGTGGGAGGGCTTCTAGTGTTCTGGCCCCACTGATGGACCTCCTGATGGTGCCTGGTTTTTTTGTCCACTGTGTGACACAGAATGTTGGACTGAATGGGCCATTGGCCTGATCCAACATGGCTTCTCTTATGTTCTTATGCCTAATAGAATCTGATCGTTATCTATGCTAGTGGCTCTCATCATGTCCTGTCACAGCAAATTCCAAATGTATTATATATTGTGTGTATTTGGGGGTCTGTCTGGTTGTCAGTTTGATTGGGTGCTGCTGACTTTCTAGGCTTACATCATACCACTCCACTCCACAAAGTCTGAAGCCTGTCTTTCCCTTTGTTTTGCACCTGAAGTAGCACTTCCACCAGAGAAACAGCCACTTGAGCTGGAGGAATTATTCAAACTGTGCCAAGCGGAAGTGGTAAGATACAAGCCCTCGTATCTGGGGAGAAACGGGACAAAACCCTCTGAGCATTTTCTTCACAACAGGCATGATGCAGCTTGCTCCCCTCCTCCTTAATTTGCGTGAGAGTTTGCATCTCTAGGTGCTAATGGTTCTTCTGCGCTTCTCCTCTCCAGAAAGTAAATTGGTTAGACTTAGACACAAGGCAACTTTGGGATAATTTGTCTGCTCCACCAGAACAACATCCACATTGGAAACTGAACCTGGTGGGTTACTGCAGTGTCCATCATTTTTAATGTCTTGAAATGTTGGAGGGAAGGGGGAATTTTGTTGGCATGCACGCTGGCTGAGTTTTGACGTTTCTGTTGCATTGTCTAGGCCCCAAACAGCCGATTGAGGCTGAATTGGGATGGACAGGAGGTGGCACAGGGATGCAAGTGCTCAGGAAGTGACCAGTTAGCGCGCAAGAGAGCAGCAGTATGGGTAGTTAAGCATGGGGAGGCCACACTATTCACAGCGAAGCCACTGTCAGGGTCAAGGGAGGGCTACCATCCACCAAACCTCTACTGGATGTTGGCTTCCATTAGTGATGCCAGAAACAAGGCTTAGAACCCCTGGGAAAGCTTTGGGGCAGGGCGTGAGGAAATGGATTTGCATTGCTGTCTTTTCTGGATGAACCCAGAAGGGATGTCGACAACAGGGTTTCACCCAGTCTCTATGGTAAAAAATGAGACCAACTGGGAAGATTCCTAGAGCATTGTCAGCATGACTTCTGGGCTTCAGCCGGAAATGATGTCGATGCATTGTCCATGTCCTACCCCCGCCACTCTATTGAGTGTAGTTGGGGACAGGGGGACATCATTGGGAGCTTGCGTGTTTCTGCTGGGCAAATGGCAAGCCTAGTTTATCCCCTGCTGTCCACTGCTGGAATTGGGGACATCGTAACCAATACTTAGCATTTGCATAGCATTTTCAGTATTACAAGAATGTCTCACAAAGCATCGCAGTAATCTTTCCAGCTACCCTATATACTAGGCTGGCATTTTTACCCTTCATATTGTGGCTTTGTGGGGAGTGGTGCTGCATTCTGAAAGCTGATGGCCTGCGTTTTTGGCAAAGGTGGGATTGAGACCGCTTGGATTACAGGGGATTCTCTTAGCTGCTATGCTTCGCATAACTTGAAATGGATTTGGCAGATGATACTGGTCGGCAGGGCTTTTTTTTTTTTAGCAGGAACACACAGGAATGCAGTTCCTGGCTGGCTTGATGTCAGGGGGTGTGGTCTAATATGCAAATGAGCTCCTGCTGGGCTTTTCCTACAAAAAGTACTGTGAAACAATGGTGATGTTGAGGTGTGGCCTAATATGCAAATGAGCTCCTGCTGGGCTTTTGCCAGTTGGGGTAGATCAGGCCTGGCTAATCTGGTAGCTTCATACAGCCATCTACTTGGTGAGGCTGATGCTTCCTTCCTCCCTTCCCCTGAAGAGAGCTCTAACTGTGCACAGTTTCACGTATCTTCTTATGGTAGTCCATAAGAACCCTGATTTGAGCACATCCTCAAAATCTGAGTCCTGCTACTCTTGCAAGTTCAGCAGCTGAGCCTTGTCGCTAAAGCCTAAGAAGGGCAGCAGAAGTGGTGGTATGGGGAGGATGACTCTCAGAAGCAATCTTTTGTCCCCATTTTCTGTGAGTGCCCTTTTAAAACACTGACCCACAACTCTCCTCCTCTTAAGCGGTGAAAACTTTGCAAGCTGAGCTGCACATGGCTCATTATTGTACGCTCTGTGCGCGTGCCGACAACAGTGTACACTGAGCAGCCCTCAAAACACCTGAATTAATGAACAAGCGGGTGGAAGGCAAGACAGGGTTTTTCTCTCCCCTCCCCACCCCCGGTGCCTTTTTGTATTGTGCTAAACACATCCTCCCCGAGAGCCTGCTCACATTAGCTGTGTTTGTTAAGCACTGTATATAGAGTTAAACACTTAATAAAATTACACTTAGTGGGAGGCGAGACTGACGCGTCGGGTCCAAGGCCCGGTTTGTGCAAAGTGATGTTTAGTGTATAAATATGAGCTGGCCTGGAGCGCTTTCTCTCTCTTGGGGGGGGGGAGGTGGTTGTTGTGTTTTTTTCCTCGTTGATGGTGTTTAATAGTAAGGAAATAAGCCACCCACCCGCCGCTCCTTTCCAAAATGACTTCTGTGGATGGCTTGTTTCTTTCTTCCTCTCACTGGTTATTTCGGTGCACTGCTAATGAGCTGCATAAATTTGCATACAGAGAACCGATGTTGAGGCGTATAATAGAGAGACAGACATGCTCAATAGAGAACGTCTGTGATACAGAAGCGGAGATACGAGTGGCTGTCACTTTAAGAGCCCTGGGACCCTCAAGACATTCCCAGAATATTGCTTCGCCCACCTGCTGCCTTGGCTTGGCCCTGTGGTTTCATCAGGCCTGCGATGGTGCCATTTCCAAGCAATTAGTGGGTTTTTTTGCTCTTCCTCAAATTCCTTTTTATTCCCTCATTCTCCACCCTGCCCCAATTTGCCATTCCATAATTGGACACTTGTCCATCTATGCTTGTTGGACTTGTGCAGGAACCAATGCAGGCTTGGGGAAGAGGTAGGACTCCTGGCTGAGTAGGTTTCCTCGACAGCAGGAGCTCCACCTTTCCCTTTCAAGTGGGATGCTAAGGGAGATGGCGTCCCTCGCAGTTAAAGGGCTGGCGGGCAGCATCTGGAAACCCCGAAAGTCTTTTTTTTTTTTTAGCACGTACAGTATATGGTTGATGGCTTTGCTTTTGCTGTGTCTCTGACCTGATCCTTCCACGTGGTCTCCTACCTTGCCTTCTATCACAAGAGAGCCTTGAATATTGCACTGCAGCAGGTAGGAGAGGAGGATGAACGGAACGACTAGACAGGAAGGTGCACTAATGGCACCATCTCCTTCTGAAGAAGAAGAAGACTGCAGATTTATACCCCGCCCTTCTCTCTGAATCAGAGACTCAGAGCTACTTACAATCTCCTATATCTTCTTCCCCCACAACAGACACCCTGTGAGGTGAGTGGGGCTGAGATGGATTTCACAGCAGCTGCCCTTTCAAGGATAACTCCTGCGATAGCTATGGCTGACCCAAGGCCATTCCAGCAGCTGCAGGTGGAGGAGTGGGGAATCAAACCTGGTTCTCCCAGATAAGAGCCTGCACACTTAACCACTACACCGAACTGGCTCTCTGCCCCCTCAAAGGAGGTGCTAGATTGGCTGGGCTGAAACATCCTGCGACAAAGGTGCTTCGCAACAAGCCCTGCCCTATTTGCCTCCCATGAAGCTAAGCATTCCCTACAGACTGATGTCCAAGACCCGCAAGAAGTTCGGCAGCTGAGCCTTGTTGCTGTAGCCTAAGGAGTCAGCCGTGGTGGTGGTGGGGAGTGGTGGGCTATGTGCAGCTTGGTGGGTCACAAATTGCGCATAATCCAGTTTGGAGGCTTGCTTGTCTACTTTAAGGGCTACTCAGGCTTTGGTGCTGTTAGTATGAGTAGGCGCTTGCCCTTTACCAAGCAAGGCATAAGCTAAAAATCCCAGTCCTGAGCATGTCCCTAGCATTCCCTTTAAGATTAAGACTAGAGTGGCACACAATTTAATATCCGGCACTAAACTGAATGCCGCCAGGGGCTGTTACTTTCAACAGAAACCAATCAAAGGCATAACTCTATCCTTGCCTCTCTTTGGAACGAACTCTGTATGCCCAGCATTAACTTAGCAGAGCAGAAACCAGTTCAGTGTAATACTGGAAGTTTCAAAGAGGACCACATTATGATTGCATGTTCCACCTTTGCATGAAAGCAATGATACTGTAGAATAAAACCCCCAGTAACTTCCTGGGAGATCAGATGCTGAAGCTGAAATACTTTGGCCACCAAATGAGAAGGGAGCACTCACAGGAGAAGACCCTGATGCTGGAAAAGACAGAAGGCAAAAGAAGAAGGGAATGGCAAAAGATGAGATGGCTGGACAGCGTTACTGATGTAACTAACACAAATTTGAGCAGACTTCGGAGGATGGTGGAAGACAGGAGGGCCTGGTGTGACTTGGTCCATGGGGTCGCAAAGAGTCGGAATCGACTGTGCAACTGAACAACAACAAGAAGACAAGGTTGAATTTGGAGAGGTAGGGGATAGAGAAAAGGAGGTGGGAAAGAAATCTAGAGTTACTGTTATTTGGGGAACAGCCAGAAAGTAGGCCTGCCAAGAATGGGCATTTTTTGGGGGGTGGCTAGTTCTGCAGAGGGATGCGTTGCCCACCGGGCAGTTGATAGATGCAGAATCATTATTGTCCCATCATTGCAGCAGTTGGCCTGGCTTTTAAAAGCTTCTTGCTTATTCTGTTTTCTGCCCCCCTCCTTTCTACTGTCACTTTGTTTTGTCACCAGCAGCTTAAAAAGCATTTTTCTGAATGCTTATTATTGTCGCTATTAAGGAACACAAGCCTGTCAGAGAGCCCCAGTGGCGAGGAGAGGCCTCCTAGGAAAAGATGCATCTAATGGCGTGTTTATTGCCTGCTCTCCAGTTAGCCAGCTAATCCCATTTATTGCCATTCCTGGAAATTAAAGGGTTGAAACGTTGCATTTTCGTACACATGAGAAGGCGAAGAAGAGGGAATAAAGAAAGCGAGAGACGCTGTACGTTGAATGACACGAAAAGCGATTGCTAATAAGCTTTCTCTGGGGATCTGTTTGCTTTTGGAGAAGATGTGGGTCTTGGGGAAGGGCTGATGGTGCAGGAGGGCAGGGCTTCTGGGTGGCATTTTGGGAAACTGCCCATAAGGGACTTGAAAAACAATGTTTTGAGGGAAATGCAGGACTTTTTTTGTAGCAGTAACTCCTTTGCATATTAGGCCACACACCCCTGATGCAGCCAATTCTCCAAGAGCTTACAGTAGGCCCTGTAAGAAGAGCCCTGTAAACTCTGGGAGGATTGGCTACATAAGAGGGGTGTGGGCTAATATACAAAGGAGTTTCTGCTACAAAAAAAAAAGCTCTGGGGAAATGTATTTGTCCTCCCTCTAAATAGGCTATGTGAATTTCTTATCTTAAAAAATTCTCCCAGTTTTTCTTATACATGAAGATTGGAAACTAGCAGTCACTAAATGTTTAGCTGCAGTGGTTGACGTTCAAGACCTTTGAGTCAAAAGAGGAGGAGGAGGGGGAGGAGAAGAAAACAACTGCAGTGCTGTATTTGTTTGGAGAAGTCATAAGTTGCACCCACCAAGCCTAGAGCCTTTCCTTAGCTCCCTGTTCAGGGAACGAGTTTATTTAACTGGGTGAGATTCCTGCATGCTACTGCCTTTTAATGTGAAATTATACCTAATTACATCTAATTATGCCCAGCCTGATCCTATTTTATACAGATTTTTTTTAAAAAAAGAAATACCTTTCTATTAATGCTGTGAGAACAGGCATGATTGCTAGTAGGAAGCAAGACGGGTCTGCAGTGGGGGAATCTGTTTCCTGAATTTTATGGCGAGTTTGGAAACCACAGGGACTGCCTAGCTGTGTTGAACCAACATCTACCTAGTCCAGCTTTCCATTTCTAATGGCAGCCAAGCAAGATGCTCTTGAGGGTATGGACATAATGGCCTTTCTCCTGTGTTCCCCCCCTCTCCATCCTCTGTTATACAAAAGTGAACTCCCTCTGCACACGGAGGTTCCAGTCACAGTGGACTTATCCTCCATCAGTTTTGTGTTTCTATTCCTCCTTTTCCAAGGGAAACCAAAGAATCCTTCAATTTCTCCACTACATTCATTATCCTAAACTTCTTGTGGATCTCTTTAATTTATTTGAAGGTATAGGGGAAGCAGAAGTGTGTAGGATGGACAACCAAGAAAACTAGTGACCTTTCAAGCTCCATCACACCAACTCAGACCAATGGTTCATCATACTGTCAACCAGGGGTGGAATTCTAGCAGGAGCTCCTTTGCATATTAGGCCACACACCCCGATGAAGCTAATCCTCCAAGAGTTTACGAGGCTCTGTTTTGTAAGCTCTTGAAGGATTGGCTACATCATGGGGGTGTGGCCTAATATGCAAAGGAGCCCCTGCTAGAATTCCACCCCTGCTGTCAATCACTCTCAACTTTAGAGTTTCTCCAGCTGCGTTTCTTTCCCAGCCCCTTTCTTCCTGCAATTCTTCACTGGCAATGCTGGGGGTTGAACCAGGATTTTCTCACTTATAGTTCTGCATGCATTACCACTCAGTTCCGAGTCCATAGGTCCTCAAATATCTAACAAGATAAGATGAAGCCCAGTTTGTGCCCAGGATCTTTTTTTGTGACCATAAACAATATTGGAACCCTCCACTCCCTGTTTATTCTGATCTCCTGGCCCTTCCAACATGACTTTTTTAGGGGGTTTCATCACTAGCTGCTCAAGTACTTGAGATCATATACAGTTTGTATGACCAAGTAGAGGAAATTGATTTTTCTGGTATTATTCTCAGCCTTGAATCCTTCAGATCACTCTACAAGGAACCTAACTTATTTGGAAAGCCATTCAAATAACCAGGACTTGCCTACGCAGTCTGTGATCCACCAAGGTGACAGTAAGGCTGCCAGCAAAACACAGCAGCTCAAACAGGGCTTAATTTGCCATGTGCTTTCGATCTGATTGGTTGGCCAAAAAAAACAAGAGGGTTGTCAACCTCCTGGCAGGTCACATGCCATGGACAGTTTGTCTGGATTGGAAGTTCACGAGCTGCGAAGACCAGCCTAGGAAGAAACATTCAAAACATCTCCAAATAGCATATCAAAAGACTATCGCTCTGGGGATTTTCCCATAAGCCTGGCACTCATAGATGTACATTTGGACATGCAAAACATGAGGAGAAGGGACAAACATTGTATATAGAGGCATCAGCAGTAGACCAAATAAAACCCTTGACCATCTTGGCTGATAGCCTAGCCTGCCCTCTTTGAACTGCCTTGAGCCAAAATTTGCTTCTCTCTCCTTTCCTAACATCTCAAAACAATTCATGCTCGATGTGAACCTGAGATTTGTTTAGAACTCCATGACTCCCACCTCGGAAGGGAACCTCTTGCTGGTTGGAAGACACCGCACAATCCACTTCCGCTTCAGTTTTTGTTTGTTTTTTGTTTTGATTTTTTTTTTTTTGCTAAAAAGACAAAAGAGCTACATGTTGAATTATTCCTACGAAGAGAATAATGTCAAATGATTGTCCCAAAGGATAGATGTGCGAGGAGGTAACGAAACAGGTATTCGTACGATCAGTTTGTGCAAAGCAGAAGAGCTAAGTTGAAAGATTCTTCCGTTGCAACAGAGGAAAAGGGATCAAAGATAGGGGAGGAAGGAGTTTGTTTCCGTTAACTCCAAAAAAACCTCCCAAAGGTGGACTTCCCCCCCACCCCAGCTTATCACTGTAACTTTCATGATAAACTTGGAACCTGTAAAGAAACCAGAATGATGGGAACCGAAAGGAGGCCTCGGAGTTATGACTGCCCTTCTCCAAAGATTCACACTAGTTTTCTCCCTCTGTACAGTCAACAGTTTAGCCATTAGGAAAGACATTTTGATGTGTGTTTTTTTTATAATCTAACCCCTGAACAAAATAGATTTATACAGGAAGAAAGATAAAACAGGTAGCATTTTTGTTTTTGTTTTTCTGCTTAGCTTTCTCTTTTCTTTTCCAGGTCTTCCCCCTGCCTCCCTCCACCCATAGGAAAACAAACCCAATGTTCCTTGATGGTCTGAGTTGGTTTTCTTTCCCCTCCCTTCCTTAAATCTGGCATATTAAATATAAATTATGTCTCTTTCCTCTCCAGGTCTACTTTTTTAAAACTTTTGTATTTTTTTTCTACAAAATAGGCAATTTTTTTTGTTGTAAAATTTCCTTCCCCTCCCCTCCCTTTTGTTCCACCTGGTTCTGCTTGGAAAATAGTTTGCATTTGTTTGTTTGTTTTTGCGTTGCAATTTTTCCGTCTTGGCAAAAAACCTGGGGTGTGTGATGAGGAGGGGGCAAAAACAGGGAAGAGTTTGGGTGGGGGGATGTTTGTGGGAGGGAGGGAATTCTGCATCATGTATATGAGTAGTCTATATCTGGGATTCCGCCGTCTCTATACCCACGAGTTGTGCCGTAGCCGATGGTGTGGGTACTTTTGTAAAGACTGGTTCCATTGGAAGGGAATATGGTATGGATGACGTATTCCTCCTTTGCCCGGTGAGGATTTATCGGTAACATCTGCAAACCAGGACCTCTGATCTCCAGGATGGAGTTATCCTTCTTGGTGCCTGACTCCATGTAGTCGTCTTTCTTCCGACTGCCTCTGCTACAAGCCCGGTCTCGCGTCAGCAGCTCTCCCGTCCGGTGGATGTACCAGCAAATGGCAGCCAGCACCAGAAAGAGGAAGACCAAGGCCACAGCCCCGCCAATGATCCCTGCCAGTGGCAGCCCAGCCATCGGGTCCACGTTTTGCTCATGGTTGAGTGTGGTGGTAGGGCTGTACATGTCTGCCGTCTCGGCCTTGGCGCACACCGGGGTCTCGTCGGGCACGTAAGTGCTGCCAGTCTCCATGGTGACCATGCAGATGATGTAGGTGGACTTGGGCTCCAAGGCTGTCAGCAAATACTCAGTCTTGTCGCCTTGCACCAAAGTTTCTGTGATGGACCCCACAGCCGGGCTGTGTCCCAGGCGCAGCCAGCTGAGGCGGAAAGAGGCTGCCGGAAACATCGCCTTCCAGCTGATGCGGATGCTGTCGGCAGTCAACGGCTTGACGTTCAGAACCAGCGCTTTGGCCCCAGCTCCTGTGGCCATTGGGTAGTCTATGTTGGAGTCCGGCAACTGGATGCCCGGCCTTCTGGCCTTGAGGGTGAAAAGGGAGCCCTGCGGGGTTGTAACGGCGGCGTTGCTGGCAGTCGTCTTGGCCACTGCCGGACCTGAATTGCTCTGCTGGCCTGCCTCGAAGCACTCATCCATCTCGTTAGTTATGTCCTTGATGGCCATGCCCCTGACCTTATCGGGGCCCTGGCACATCAGCCCCCTCACATTCACCACAGCAGCACGGGCTTTGACCCAGTCCCGCAACCACATGAGGTTACAGCCGCAGTACCAGGGGTTGTTCCTCAGCAGGAGCTGAGAGAGGCTGTCAAGGTCGTCAAAGAGACCTTTGGGTAGCGTGGTAAGGTTGTTGTTGGATAGGTCCAGCCTCTCCAACTCCCTCATCTTGGAAAGAGTGTTGTAGGGGATGTGACTGATAGCATTGTCTTGGAGGTACAGCTTCTGCAGATGGGCACTGGGCAGATTGAGAGGTGGGGCGGCCAAGGAGTTGCGCACCAGCGAGAGCTCGCTGAGGTTCTGCAGGCGGCTGAAGGTGTCATCGGCAATGCGCTGGTTGGCCAAGAGGTTGCCGTCCAGCACCAGCCGCCGCAAGCTGTTAAGCCCCTTGAATGCGTGGAGAGGGATGGTAGAGATGCGGTTGTCATCCAAACGCAGTTCTTCCAGGGTGCGTGGCAGGCCGGACGGGATGCTGCTAAGGTGGTTGCGTGAGAGGAAAAGCAGCTTGAGGCGCGTGCTGTCGGCGAAGGCGTCGTCTTCGATGCTGACAGTGGAAACAGAGTTGTCGTCCAGATGCAACTTCTCTAGTAGAGGGATGCGGGCCAAGGAGTCCCGAGCGATGGTGCGGACATTGTTGTCCTGGAGGTGAAGTTCCTTCAGGGAACGAGGCAGGTTGATGGGGAATTCATCTAGGTCATTTTCATAGAGGTAGATGACCTGGTGGGAAGAGAGAGGAGATTCAACAACCCAGAAGTGGGAGAGAGACTGGAAATTGCACATAACTCAAAATCACTTGAACACACATGAAAACTGCCTTATACTAAATCAGTCTCTCTTGGACTAAATCTTGGTCCATCAAAGTCAGTATTGTCTACTCAGACTGGCAGCAGCTCTCCAGGGTCTCTGGCCTCATCTTTCACATTACCTACTGTCTGGTCCATTTAACTGAAGATGCAGGGGATTGAACCTGGGACTTTCTGTATAGCAAGCAGATGTTCTACCACTGAGCCATGACCCCTCCCCAACTCCAATTGAGTTAAATCTCCAAAACATTAATTTTTAGTTCTAGTTTATTAATACTAGAATACTCAGCTCATCACACCAGAAGTCATAAACCTCATCTCTGGAAAAGTGGCCTAATTTATTACGTTCATGTTCTTTTGAGAACTTAATGTTAAAGAACAAAGATCCAAGTTTCAAAAGCTACTTTTTGTGAAAAGACCAGATTGTTACTAAAAGTTCAAGCATGACAAACCTACCCTGAAATCCACTACAAAACTGAAATGTCACGGGGCCCCTAAAGCTTCAATATGATATTTTGATTTCTAGAATGGGATGTATGGAGGTAGAGATGTAAGCGGTGTTTTTCTAGTGGTTGCTGCCCTCAGCTGAATTAATTTTATTTTTTATATAAGTATTATCATATTCTTACCGTTTGGCCCACTTTTAAGTAGAAGAGTAGGGGTATAAGTCGTTGTTGTGGTTTCTTTTGCTGTCAAGTCACAGCTGGCTTATGGCAACCCCATAGGGTTTTCAAGGCAAGAGAAGTTCAGAGGTGGTTTGTTGTTGCTTGCCTCTGCGTCACACCCCGGGTTTTCCTTGGAGGTCTCCCATCCAAATACTAGCCAGGGCCAACCCTACTTAGCTTTTGAGATCTGACAAAATTGGGTTGGCCTCAGTTATCCAGATCAGGGCAGGGTATATCAGTTTTAGATCTCAATGAATTTAATTGAATTATTGAGTTGAAGGTGTAAGTTTCAGAACTCAACAAATGGATATGCCCATCAAATACCTAAAGGCCAAGTCACTGTAATTAACCAAGCATTGCATGAAGCATCGTTATACCAATTCGAATTTTGGATTGTCTACATAGGCTGTTATTGTTTATTTTGGCTAGCACCAGCTCTCTGAGGCCTAAGGCTATCTTTCTAAGACTTTCTACCCAAGATCCTTTAAACTGGAGATTTCAGGGATTGAACCTAGGGCCTTAAGCGTGTGCTGTGTCCCACCCACCACCCACCTTTTCCCAGCATCCTCTACCCTATCTTTTTAACATTTTAAACTCAACACAAGTTGGCAGGTTTGAACATGTCAAACTAGTCTTGCAAGCATTCCAATGACTCTCAACATCTAGAAGGAATCTTCAAAATAAGAAAACACGAGTTGTCAAATCAATGCCTTGAATGTTCACTTAAGGTATTGAGAATAAGGCACTGGAAGTATTCACAGGACTGTGGTTCAGAACCCCCAAATCATCATCAAGAAGAAGATGACCACAGATTTATACCCCGCCCTTCTCTCTGAATCAGAGTCTCAGAGCAGCTTACAATCTCCTTTATCTCCTTCCCCCCACAACAGACACCCTTTGAGGTGGGTGGGGCTGAGAGAGCTCTCCCAGAAGCTGCCCTTTCAAGGACAACTCTGCGAGAGCTATGGTTGACCCAAGGCCATTCCAGCAGCTGCAAGTGGAGGAGTGGGGAATCAAACCTGGTTCTCTCAGATAAGAGTCCGCATACTTAACCACTACACCAAACTGGCTCCAGGAGCATCTTGTATTCAAACATGGAAAGTGTAAGTCATCCTAGATTTCATGAATAATCATAACTTTAAACTTTTAAGACATAACTTTAAACTTTTAAATGAACACACAAACTCCTTTATATTGAATCAGATCATTGGTCCGTTGAGGTCAGTATTAATCTACTCCAACTATCTGTGGCTATCCAGGAAGAGATCTTTCATGTCGCCTGCTGATCCTTATACTAGGGGGTGGTGTTGTGTGTGTACGTGTGCATGCCTAGAAGTCATGGTGACTTCTGGTGATCTCTACTTTGGGCATGGAGGATGTTTAGAGAAGTGGCTTGAAACAGCTTGCCTCTGCCTTGCAGTCCTGGTATTCCTTTGGAGGTCTCCCATCCAAGTACTTGGCAGGGTCAGCCCTGCTTAGCTTCCGAGATCTAATGAGATCGGATATCTGACCTTTTTAAGTGGAGATGCCACGGCTTGAATGTGGGACCTTCTGTATTCAGCGCAGATGCCCTACCACTGAGCCACAACCTTGGCCCCAGAGTTTTGGAGTTGGGGCTCCTCTTCAAATGGCTGTTCGGGGAGTGAGAAAAGGCTTATTCTGTGCAACTCTTACATCTTGGAAAGGGAGGGGAAAATGGCTAGGCCAGGGGTGGCCCAATTTGCTTAACGTAAGAGCCACATAGAATAAACATCAGATGTTTGAGAGCCACAAGTCAGGAAGCCATAGTTACCAGCCTCCACGCGGGGCCTGGAGATCTCCTCCAGGCGGGGCCTGGAGATCTCCTCCAGGCGGGGCCTGGAGATCTCCTCCAGGCAGGGCCTGTGATCTATAGCACCTTAACTAATTTTAATTCTATAATAGCTGTTTTATTTATTTTAACCAACCTATGTAACTGAATTGTATTTTAAATTTGCCTGTTTAGATTGTATTTTATTTAAATCATGGTATTCCATGTCTGTGAGCTGCCCTGAGCCCGCCTTTGGCGGGGGAGGGCGGGATATAAAAATAAATTTACTTTACTTACTTTACTCCTGCTTTTACAACTGATCTCCAGGTGGCAGAGATCAGCTCTCCTGGAGAAAATGGCTGCTTGGAAGGGTGGACTCTATGGCATTGTACCATGCTGAGGCCCCTCCCCAAACCCCACCCTCTCCCAAATCCACCCCCAAAGTCTCCAGGTATTTTCCAACAGACCTGGCAACCCTAGGAAGGCAGGCAAGATGGCAGGAAAGGAGGTGAAAAGAAAGCAACTTTAACTTTAAATGCATTCTCCAAGCCGCTGACTGGCTTGGCTTGGAAAAATAATTTAAAGAGGGAAATGTCTGATCCAAGCCAGCCAAAGGAGTGGTGGGAGCTTGGAGAGCCAAAGAATATGTGTGAAAGAGCCACAGTTTGGCCACTCCAGGCTAGGCCATAATCCGGATTAACTAAATTAACAAAAATCAAGAAAGCCTCTTTGAAGCGAGGCCATGGTTCTACAACCTGAACATTGAGTTTGTTCTTCAGGTTAGGGGGGATGCCAGCGTTGTTGATCTGATTGTTCTGCAGGTATAGGGTGGTGGCATCATCCGGGATGTCAGGCGGAATGGAAGTCAAGCCCCGGTCGTTGCAGTAGATGAAGCCATTGTCACAGCGGCAGACTGATGGGCAGGTGGTGCTGTCAATCACCTCACTCAGGAAGGCAACCAGGCCATAGCAGAGGAAGAGCCAATCTCGCAAGTCCATCGCCGCTGCTGTGGTCACCACCGTGGCTGTCACCACAGCAGCTGTCGGGGAGGCAGTCGCCATGGTGCTTGGCTGTGATCCTGACCCTGAATTTAGCCCTTGCAACCTGCAAAAGAGAGGAAGAGACATTTTTTGTAAATATATATATACACACACACACACACACTATTTATATTCCGCCCCATCCCAGTAAGGGCTCAGAGCAGATAACATCATTATAAAAACAGTATAAATAACAATTAAAACATATACCAATAAAACAATTCACTCTGATCATAAACAGTTACAGGTGGTACATATATATGAATGAGAGAGGGGGGAAGAGAGAGAGAGAATACAGGATAAAGCAAAGGGGTAGGGGGAAAGAAATAAATCGTAGAATTGCCAAAACACAATACAGAGGGCAATTTTTGCAAAGATAAAGAACAGTCCTTGATTAAAATACAGGAATTTATAGGAATATTATACACACACACACACGGTAGCTTAAGAGACCACTATAACAACCTACTCAACTTATTCTATCTTCTTAAAATATATTGTCATTTTTATGCTATCTTATCAATCTTATCAATTATATGATATAACATGCATAACCTCATAAAATCTGCCTATAATTTTAACATAACAGTTTGTTGTGATAAAAGTCATACAAGAGCATTCTTAATATTTCATATTGAAACTGTCATATAATATAAACCATTCAACTGCATGACTACAAAGATTGGTTATAGTAATAACAGAAAACTTGCCAGTTATTTTCAAATTCATCTTTCAGTCTCTGATTAATGCAGTTTGTCAGTTTTGCCAAGATCAGAGGTGTTGAACTCGTTTGTTACCAGGGCTGGATCTGACATAAATGTCACTTTGTCAGGCCAGGCCAGGCCATGTGTGCCGTAAATATATAAACTTTGTAAAGATCGTTTCAGATGCCTCCAGGACTGAATTGATACCTAGATTTCCTGTCTCATTACCAATGCCTGCTATTGTCATTTTGGCATCTGAAACCACTCCACTCTCCAAGATATAAGGACCAATGAACTCACATTCTAACTGTATTTGAAGAAGTGCATAGTGACTCATGAAAGCTTATGCTCTGCCACAAATATTAGGTGTTATTGGACTTTTGCTCCTTTCCTCTAATAAAAATTGCAAGCTGTGCTCTTAGGTTTCTTTCTTCTTCATCATCATCTGTTTAAACTGGAGAGGAGGGTCTCTCCAAATGAAATAATGTGTTGATTTCAGACTGGGCAAAATCAGTGCTGGTACATTAAAAGCAAAGAGGGAATCAAGAAAGGAAGCCAGAGAGGGAGATGTGTTGAACTGGAACATATGGAACCATAAATGTATTTTTAAATATTTAGCCATTGAACTTCCAGTCATTAAACAATGGAATCCAATCCAATTGTTCTAATTCCTAATCAGGGTCTTTTTGAAACAAAATCAAATCCCAGATAGGCACTCAGAAATCTAATCTTTTTTTTTTTTTTTAAAACAACAACCCTTTTTAGAATAAGCCTAAATAATTTCCTTTTAATTCTTCATTTCCCTTATCCCAACATGCCTATTCCTTTTAACACACATACACGTGTGTGTGTGTGTGAGAGAGAGAGAGAGAGAGAGAGAGATACCAAGTCTCAAAGAAAACAACAGAGCAGGGCAATTTAAATGTAAATTGTGTTCGGCAAAAGAATCCATCCATCCTCTCTCCCTAAGAAGAAGAAGAACAAAAGCTTATACCTGAAATAAAACTTTTATGGTCTCAGAGGAGCCATGGGAGTCAGGCTTTGCTCTTTCTTCTGCACAAGCACCTACTTTTGCTTTCTCTCCCCCTCCCTTCCTCCTGAAGGAAGAGAACTCAGCCAATGGAGGGAAGTGAGGCTTGGCTTGGTTCTCTCCTGCAGGAAGCAGGAACCAGAAAGAGGAAGCTGAGTAAAAGCGAGCTGCAATGTGATGGAAGAAGCGGCCCCAAAGAAGGAAGCAAGAGAAAGGCAGTTGCTCATGGGCCAGATCTGAGCCCTGCAGGGGCAGGATCCGGCCCATGGGCCATGCATTTGACACCCCTGACATAGATGTTATGCTCAGGATAAGGTGCATGACAAGCTCTCCTCCTCTCAATACTTCCACCATGTAGGTTAGATTGAGAGGCAGCTGCTTCTCTAAGACTACCAAATCAGAATTTAATTCAAACCAGCGCCTGATCCCAGAACCTTTTTCAGACCCAGTGATTCTCTGCATGTCCCAGATACTTTCTTCACAAGGCACAGTATAACTGTGAAACACTGCTTATCTGTGCAGAAACCAAGCACTGGAATCGCTACCCCATTTTAAGCTGCAGGTGGAGTACTGTTTCTTTGAATCCCTTCCCCCTTCGAACACACTTCAAAAACGTTAAAGAGCAACAAAAGCTGAAACGTTACAGTTAAGGAAAGGTTATTTCTGTATGTTTGGATGGATTAGCTCTTAGATCCAGAATCTGGTATTCTGCTAGCCAGCTAGAGATCCTCTTAGAGGAAAGGCACCTCTGGCATATAGGGGATTTGGCATATGCTAATGACCAGTCTGAGACAACAGATACAATCAGGAAGGGAGGGGCGCATGTCAGCCATCTTGGCCTCTTGTTTCATCTTGTTAGGAAGCACCAAACTTGATAACTAAGTGCCTGAGAGGCTTCAAGGCCTTTTAAAACAACAGCTTTAATTAGTGTGAAAGCATCGATCGTGTTTTTAATTGGATCTTAATCAGAGCTTTTCGCCTTCCTGCTCCCCACTCGGAATGGAGTTTGGTGTCCCTGGCTGTCTTGCAAGCAATTGGTGAGTTGCTTCTCTGAAAGTTGCAAAAGTTGGAAAGGGAACTAATGGAGTCATCCAGACTGACCCTCAGGGCTTTCCCACACTTTTTCTCGTTGAAGCATGCAAAATGCACCATCATGTCCTGGCCCCCATTACAGGATCACTCCTTTTTCAAAAATTAGATTAGGACCAAGAATCGTCTACTCTGCCACTGCTTTGTACTTCTTCCATTCAGAATCGGACCAAATGGCAGGGCATTGCTGCTAATGGAAGGTTTTGGCAGCCCTTAAAAACAGAAGCACTCTTGGCGTGAACTGATAAAGGAAAGTAGTTTATTTATTGAAACAATTTTTATCCTGCTGTCCTTGCTGTATATAGTTAAAATAGGTAAATTCATTATACTTGTCTCCTTCCAAGTTGCCATTTAACATTACTAAATCAATTTTCTTCATCTACTGATAAAAAAATTATTCCAGTTTTATTAATCAAGAGGGGTTTTTTTGTTCTCCTTTTCCTGTTACAGAGCTCCACAGTGTAATCATCAGTACTGCCTCTCAGATGACAGTCTGAGCACTGAAGTCTCCTAACAGCATAATCTTTGCCTTGGGGTATTTAGTCTGAAGTTACCTGGCAGGGAAGACACCTTGATCTTGCAAAATCTAGCCATTCTCAACCGGACTTGGTGATAGAAAGTATTGTTAAGTCACAGATAACTGACGGTGATCCATAAAGTTTTCAAGGAAAGAGACATTTAGAGGTGGTTTATCATTACATAAAAGAGCAGAGTGGTAAAGCTGCAGTACTGCAGTCCTAAGCTCCGCTCACGACCTGAGTTCGATCCCCGGCGGAAGCTGGGTTTTCAGGTACCTGGCTCGAGGTTGACTCAGCCTTCCATCCTTCGGAGGTCGGTAAAATGAGTACCCAGCTTGCTGGGGGGGGAAATGTAGATGACTGGGGAAGGCAATGGCAAACTACCCTGTAAAAAGTCTGCCATGAAAACGTTGTGAAAGCAACATTACCCCAGAGTCGGAAACGACTGGTGCTTGCACAGGGGACCTTTCCTTCTTTTTGCTATCATTACATGCCTCCTTGTCGCAATGCTAGTATTCCTTGGAGGTCTCCCCATCCAAATACTAGCCAGGACTGACCCTGCTTAGCTTCCAAGATCTGATCAGATCGGGATAGCCTGGACTTACTTAACCAAAAGTGGCAGACTAAACATTTTTTAAAACCCCCGAAACATCATTTTCTCCCAACACCCTGTATCTTCCTCATCCAGCATTGTCTAACTTTAAGTTCCCCATCAAAGGCAGTTCTAAGTTTCAACTAACTGAGGCTTCTTACCCTGCTTGGGCAGCCCAGGCAAAACTGATCTCATTAGATCTTGGAAGCTAAGCAGGGTCGGCTGTAGTTAGTACTTGGATGGGAGGCTGTCCTTGAAATACCCAGTCAAGAGGACAGAGGCAGGCTTTCAGCCACCTCTCTGAATATCCTCCAGGCCCCCAGTAGGGGTCAGTCACCAGAGGTTGACATGACTTCCAGGTGTAGATACACACACAACCCTCCCCCCCCCCACCCCAAAACACACACACACAAGAAGTGAGGCTTCTTCCAAGAAGCCTAATGAATATGTCTAAGACAGCCCCAAAAGCCCTGACTAGCCTGATTATTTATTTATTTAGTAGGCTTATATTCTGCCCTTTCCCGTAAATGGGCTGAGGGCAGATCACAACGTACAGTAACAACAATAAAAACCTACAGTTCAAAAGCAAAACAATACATTAAAATTAAACAAGTAGAAACAATAAAACAATGAATAAAGTGCACCACAGGCAGGAAGAGCACATCATACAAATAAGCAATTATAGGCTCAGATTACCGTAAATGATGGTAGTAATAGCAGGATAGCACCGTAGTAAGACACAATGTCACCACAAGGGAGGCCAACTGATAGAATAATAGCCCGTTGCCTCAGCCATAAGCCCAGCGGAATAGCACCGTCTTGCAGACCCTATGAAATGGCAGTAGCTCAGGTAGGGCTCGGATCTCCATAGGGAGCTGATACCACCAGGCAGGGGCCATGGCTGAAAAGGCCCTGGCTGAGGCAAGTCGGGTGTCCTTTGGGCCAGGGGTAGTCAGGAGGTGTTGCGTAGCCAATCGCAACGACCTCTGGGGTGTATATGAGGAAAGGCGGTCCCTCAGATACGTTAGTCCCAGACCACGTAAGGCTTGAAACGTCAGTACCGGAACCTTGAAGCGGATCCGGTACTCAATAGGTAGCAGACAGGTCTTGCCAGAATCACTTTACACATGTGGGCAATGTCTTACAATTTCTACCACCAGGCTAAGAGCAACCTCTCCAAGAAGGGGTTTCCCTTTCCCAGCTATTAAACCCCAAAAGAGGCTGCATCCAACTCTGTCACCTCCAAAGTCACTTTCATCTATGCTTCACCGTTTAGCTGGCATCTGTCAAACCACAGAAAGGGCAGTAGACGAAATTATAAATCTCAGTTTATAAGAAGTGTAAGAGAGGCAAGGCTGATGCACAACAGCCCTCCATGGGCCACTGAGAGGCCACAGCCACAATACTGTGAGGTAGGTGGGGCTGAGAAAGCTCTCACAGCAGCTGCCCTTTCAAGGACAACCTCTGCCAGAGCCATGGCTGACCCAAGGCCATGCCAGCAGGTGCAAGTGAAGGAGTGGGGAATCAAACCTGGTTCTCCCAGATAAGAGCCCACACACTTAACCACTACAGCAAACTGGCTGGTTGGTAAGATTTCTCTTCCCCCTTATGCAGGTTGTAGCTGAAGGCTGCTGTGGTGCTTCTTAGAAGACTATATTCTGCAGCAATAAGAGTGGGGATTTTTGTTTTTGTTTTGCAAACCTGCAGAATGCTGGGTTCCATGAGGATTCTCTGTTCCCAGAATTTGGGTTACCTTCATTTTGATGTTTTGCAGGATATACGAACCCCCCTGATTGTTTTTGGCAGGGTGCATTTTAGCTTGCATACACATACACTTTTTAAGAAAAGAAAAGCGAGTTGGAAAACAGAGGAAGAACCCTGGTGGGGTCTGGGAAAGATGGGCATGACCGCCTCTGTTCTGGGTTCTCGTCCACCTGCCTTTGCCGCTTTCCCGCTGCTGCGTTAGAGCCAGCCTCTTGTTGTGGGCTTCCCAATTACCCCCCACACAAAAAGACCTTTGGAGAAAGGAGGAAGAAAGAAAGGGCTTGGCTTTTGAGAAGGGGGCCTGAAAGGCAGCCTCATGCTTTTGACTGCTCCTTTATGCCCCTGTTGTTTATATTACACGGTTTACGCAGCCAATCAAATTAAGGCCAGTAAACCGGCTTTGCTTTATGGCCTTGGTTTTTTATTCTCTTGGATCTAGCTTAGAAAGGAGAGAGAAGAGAGTGCGGTAGGGTGTGGGTGGATGTTGTGGGTGTGAATGCACACCTGAAGCCTGGCAGGGGCAAAGGTGTCTCGGCCTTGGTATATTCTGTCTGCCAGTGAGAAACCCAAATTGCAGGTTTCAGAAGCACTATTATCCACTCCCCACCCCAATCGATGTAGCGCTTTCCGACCTTCAGGCTCCCTGTGGTTGCAATGAGAAGGATATTTGTTGGGAAGGAAGTTCCATTGAACTCAGCAGGATTTACTTCTCTGGTAAGCGTCTCACCCCAGTGCCAGCTCAACATTTTGGGGTCCAAACTGGTAAATCCAAACACCCACTCATTCTCCTACTAATTAATATAATGCACAATCCATTTGTAAATTCTCTTCTCAAGCCTCATTATAATGAATGGGAGAGACACAACAGCCTCCTTCCTACTTCATTGGGGCATTTGCTGGAGAACTTCCTGGCTAATTGTGTCCCAAAGTCTCCCATCTGGCTGCTTTTAATGGCTGCCACAATATATTTCATGAAATGGCTACCTCCTCAGTTTCGGAGTGAGGTGGAGTGCAGGGTCTTGTGGTGGTAGAATGGACTGCATTCCTATAGAGTGCAGGTAGAGGAGTTGCATTTTAAATGTCCCCTGATGTTGAAAACAGAACCCTTGCAAATAAAAAGCCAGGACAGTAGGCCAAAAGCAGTTAAATAATCTTGCCCAGATGTTGATAGCCTTGTAAGATCTTGGCATATAAGCAGGGTCAACCCTGGCTAAGTTATTTGGATGGGAGACCCCCAAAGACTACCAGGATTGTAACACAGAGGCAAACAATAGCAAATCGTCTCTTGTCATTACAACCTTATGAGGTCACCATGGGCCAGCTGTTACTCGATGGCAGTTTCCACCACCAGTCTTTTACTCCACTGGGTGGAGACTTATTCTTTTAAAGAAGTTTGAGAATGTTCAAAACTAGAATCTACCACCTGCAGTCTGAAATGGGTGACTATTCTAAAACTTCAGCGCTAAACCACCCCTGTCCTCCCGTAGACGGAACAAATACAGCTCACTGAGCAAAGGTGACCACAAGGTAGATAACTTCAGGCAGCTCAAGGAAGTGAACCATGCTGCATACTATGGCAGGGAGAGAGATATACCATCCATGTGCATTGAGACATAGAAGGGGATTTTTTAGCCACAATATTCTCTACCTAACTCTAGCTTGAATTTGTAATGACTTGGTATGGTTTCCCAAAAGGAAAGTGCAATTTGAGTTGTACACCCACCTCGTCCAACATCCCATTTCTAGCTGCAGCAGACTTCAGAAAAAGCCTAGAGGAAGTTTGGGGAGAGATTACCTGACTCTAGCCTCAACGAAGTAAACGTATCTTCAACCAAATGCCAATTGATTTATGCCAATCTGCTGACTCGCTCTCCAAGCGGCCACTTAGAGTGCAATATCTATGTGTATGTACTTATTTAAAATAGTTCTATTCTGCCTCTTTGGAGACTTACTCAAAGCAGCTTTCAGTGCTATTAATCTGGAGGTCCCTTCCAACTCTATAATGCTATGATTTTGTGATTCTAAAACATAAGACATTGGGACATAAGCAGCATAAAACTGCTTCTAAAACAGAAGCAGACCATTTGAAAAAGCTGGTAAAACTCCTAATTAAAAACCTGGGTTAAAATGATGTGTAAAGTGTAAAGAAGTTGCCAGGTGAGCCGCAAGAGGGATGAAGTGCATTTCAAAAAGGAGGCACCTGTGGAGAAAATGCCTTGCCTCTTAGTCACCACCTATCACACCTCTAAAGGCAGGGGTTCAGAGAGCAGGGCATGGGGGGCATGTCTTAATTGGCAGGCTGGATAGTATAGGAAACCCCATCCCAAACAAGGGGACCATGTAAAAACACAGGAACAAAAAGCCGAAGCTCACAGTCCATAACTAAATAAATAAAAATGTATTATTATTATTATTATTATTATTATAACTGCAGCAATGAAATAAACACTTGCTCTGGAGTCGGCTTGTTTGTGCATGGTTCACATACTATAAATATTACCAGAAATGTTATTGTGAAGTCTTTTGTTAGCTACTCTACAAGTGCTTATTTCATTGGTGCAGTTACAGACCATGGGCTTCGGCTTTTTGTTCCAGGATAGTATAGGTGTGCAGGGCTTTTTCCGTAGCAGGAACTCCTTTGCATATTAGGCCACACTCCCTTGAGGTAGCCAATCCTCCTGGAGCTTTCAGTAGGCCCTGTAATAAGAGCCCTGTAAGCTCTTGGAGGATGGGCTACCTCAGGGGCATGTGGCCTAATATGGAAAGGAGTTCCTGCTACAAAAAAAGCCCTGATGGGAGGAGATTGTTCTTTAGGTACCCTGGTCCCAAGCCATTTAGGGCCTTATGGGCAGAGGGCAGCAGAAAAGATTGGCTTATGCTACACCTATTGTCATCTCCTAGACCTTGCTGCTGCTGGGTCTAGGTTCTGCAGTCTGTCTTGGAGCTAGTGGAGTCTGTACACAAGGAAATGCTCTCCTTTCTCCCTCATGCACAACTTGCCCAAGTCTAGCATGGGCTGCTGCCCTCCTTGGAATGGGCAGGGTGGTACAGGGGCTGCAAAATTGGTTTGTCCCAGCTTTTCTCTATCTCACTGGAGCACCAGGTACTTCAGAAGAGCTCAGGAGGCACCTCCTTTGGATCTGCAAGATGCACCTCATTGGAAATAGCTACCTCCTTCATAAATACAATGCTGGGCTTGGGGCTTCCGATATCTTGTGACTGGCCCCAGCCCTCAGGACAACCAGTTCAGCTGTGCCCCTTACTTTGGCAGTTGTTATACTGTGGAACCCCCTATCAATACTCCCTCTAAGCTGTGGAGTCTTGTGAGCAAAAATTCTACTTTGTGAGCTACTGGCATTAAAGTTGTGAGCGACTGCATAAATTAGTTTGCCCTGGGGCCATTTTTCCTGGGCGAAGACAAAAATATGTGAGTCAGAGGATAAAAAAATGGTGAGCTAGCTCACACTAACTCAGCTTAGAGGGAACACTGCTCCCTATCTGTTCACAGAATCCAGAAGCGCCCACACATTCAACAATGCTAGGGATCCCTGATCTGGCCAGTATCATCTGTTCTGATGGAAAGCAGTTCTGCAGGATCTCAGGTAGGGATGCCAGCCTCCAGGTGGGACTGGGGGATCTTCTGGAATTACAGCTCACCTTCAGACTACAGAGATCAGTTCCCCTGGAGAAAATGGATGCTTTGGAGGATGGACTCTAGGGCATTGTACCCCATTGAAGTCTTTATCCCAGGGGGGGCCAAACTGTGTCTCTGGAGCCACATCTGGCTCTTTCACACATATTGTGTGGCTCTTGAAGTCCCCACCACTCCGTTGGCCAGCTTGGAGAAGGCATTTGTCTCTTTAAATCACTTCTCCTAGCCAAGCCAGCTGGTGGCTTGGAGAATGCATGTATAGTTAAAAGTTGATTTCTTTCAACCTCTCCCTCCCTCACCTAGAATCATAGAGTTGGAAGGTACCTCCAGGGTCATCTAGTCCGACCCCCTGCACAATGCAGGAAACCCACAAATACCTACCCCAAATTCACAGCATCTTCATCACTGTCAGATGGCCATCTAGCTTCTGTTTAAAAACCTCCAAGGAAGGAGGGTCCACCACCTCCTGAGGAAACCTGTTCCACTGAGGAATCACTCTAACGGTCAGGAAGTTCTTCCTAATGTTGAGCCAGAAACTCTTTTGATTTAATTTCAACCCACTGGTTCTGGTCCTACCTTCCGGGGCCACAGAAAACAATTCAACACCATCCTCTATATGGCAGCCCTTCAAGTACTTGAAGATGGCCAAATAGTCACTTTGGCTGCTGGGAAATGTAAAAGATTCTTCTAGACCAGATCACAGGGGTTGGCTGCTGTGTGAGAAAGGATGCTGGACTAGATGGGCCACTGGTTTAATCCAGCAGGGCTCTTCTTATGTTCTTATCTACTTATTCTGCAGGACATGAGAGAAGCTTGCCACGATTAAGGATGCCGAAGACATTTAAAAAAAAATACAGAGAAGCGCTGTATATGCCAGCTGTCTAATCGGCTCTACTAATTCACTCCCTTGCTTCTGTTGCTCTCTCACCTACTGTCCCTGCTCTTGTCTGTCTCCTCCCCTGCTCTGAATGCTTCCTCTGTCCGTCCTTCCAGATTTGACTTTCTGCCCCTGCCTTGCTGAGCCGGGCACTCGCTCATGCGGGACATTGGCAGCTCCCGCTACAGAAGGCTACCCTTTACGGGGCTCCTGCGCATCCCTTTTAACCTCAGCTGAGTTAAACTCCTTCCAATGTTATTTTTTACAAGGCCCTTTTCATGGAAGATTTGAGTCGGCAAGGTGTCTTGCTGGGCCAGCGCCCGTTAAATCACTAGAAACCACTCACTTGCCTCGACTTCATTATGTATTCAATTCCTCTATAAATTTTACATTTCCTTTTTCGTTCTCTCCCCATCGCCTATCTTTCTCCCCCCCCCCCCATCTCCCTCTGGCTTACTCTTACTTTGGCCATATTCTCCATTATGGGACATAAAATCCTTTATAGCTCAATATTTCACGGTGTCAAATAAGAAAGCCCAACCGGACACGCTTTCCAGCCTCTTTGCAACGATCGCTGCAGATTCCACTAAAACAACCCACTGTGGGATTCCTTCCCACCCCCTCTTAAAAACTTCGTAAATTGCTTTAGACAATATTTTTTAACCTTCCTGGAGCAGCTGTGAGCCCCTCAGCATGACGCTGCTGCTAAGAGAACTAATGCAATCCTTGGCTGCATTAAGAAGGGATTAATGGGGAAGAAGACAGCCAGCGCTAGCGGTCTGTACGGACGAAGTGAAAGGTGCGGACAGGAGACAGTCGAAATCCTCTTTCAGCGCTGTAATCATGTTGCACTATACCAGCAGCAGGTACCAGGGCAAAGCTACGATCAGAAGAGATTTTTGGTAACTCCGAGGAGGCAAACCAAATATCCTCTTAAGATTGGGCCTGCTGTTCTACGCTGTTAAGGGGAAATAGTGGTGCTACTGGGGCCTCTACATGCTAGGCTTGGGGCTCTGCATGCCCTGACCCAGATGGCCCAGGCATGTAGGGTTGCCAAGTCCAATTTAAGAAATATCTGGGGACTTTGGGGGTGGAGCCAGGAGACATTGGGGTGGAGCCAAGATGAAGGCTGTGACAAGCATAATTGAACTCCAAAGGGAGTTCTGGCCATCACATTTAAAGGGACGGCACACCTTTTCAATGCCTTCCTTCCATAGGAAATAATGAAGAATAGGGGCACCTTCTTTTGGGGCTCATAGAATTGGACCCCCTGGTCCAATTGTTTTGAAACTTGGGGGATATTTTGGGGAGAGGCACTAGATGCTGTACTGAAAATTTGGTGCCTCTATCTCAAAAAAACAGGCCCCCCCCAGAGCCCCAGATACCTGCAGATCAATTCTCCATTATTTTCTATGGGAATAAATCTCCATAGGGAATAACAGAGTTCCCAGCAGACATTTCCCTCCCCTCCTCCCGCTTTCTGATGACCCTGAAGCGGGGGGAGGGTCTCCAAACCGGGGGATCCCCTGCCCCCACCTGGGGATTGGCAACCCTACAGGCATGGCCTAACTTGCTTAATGCAAGAGCCACACAGAATAAATGTCAGATGTTTGAGAGCCGCAAGCCATGAACGTCAGATGTTTGAAGGAAGCAAGGAAGAAAAGATGTAAATAAATGGGGGAAGGAGGGAGAGGTTAAAAAAAGCAACTTTACCTTTAAATGCATTCTCTAAGCCACCAGCTGGCTTGGCTTGGAGAAGTGATTTAAAGAGACAAATGTCTTCTCCACGGCAGCCAACAGGGTGGTGGGGGCTTCGAGAGCCACACAATATGTGTGAAAGAGCCACATGTGGCTCCAAAGCCACAGTTTGGCCACCCCTGGCCCAGGCTATCCCAGTCTCATCTGATTTTGGGAGCTAAGCAGGGTCATCCCTGGTTAGTACTGGGGTGGGAGATGACCAAGGAAGTCCAGGGTTGTTGTGCAGAGGCAGCCAATGGGAAACTACCATCTCTGGCCTTAAAAATCCTACAGGGGTTGCCAGAAGTCACCTGTGACTAGACAGCATTTTCCACCACCACACGCTTTGCATGCAGAAGCTCCCATTGTTCAGTCCCTGGGAAAAGACTCTGCCTGACACTCTGGAGAGCCACTGCTAGTCCGAGTAGCCGACACTGAGCTGAGTGATCCAGTGATTTGACTCCAGTACCGGGCAGCTTGATATGCCATCACCGGTGCCTGACATCACTTTGCTGTCCTGTCACTTTTTGCATTGCATTTCCAAGGCACTCCACTATTCTCCTCCTACCATACACCTGCCTTCGCTTTTCCTTTTCCTAAGTGGAGGGCAGTCGTAGTGCATGCAGCTGCTTTGAATGCAGAAGGTCACAAGTTCATTCCTCAACATCTCCCTGGAAGGGATCTTGGGTGGCAGCTGCCGGGAAAGACCTTTCTCTGCCTGAGCCCTGCTGCTAGCCTGAATAAACAGCACTGGGGTTTAGGCTGATGGTAATAAGGTCTGACCTGTTACAAGTCAGATTTCAGTGTTGTTCTTGCTATTTCCCAACTTACTTGCCCAACCTTTTCCCTCTCCGACTTGGCAGGAGCATCCTTCTTTCTGCACTGTTTTACCACTGAATCTTTCCAGACTCCATCCCTTTGTCAAGCCTGGTCTCCCCTCCTCCCTTCTTCTTTGTCTTACTCTTACGCAGGGCTTTTTTTTGAGCAGGAACATACAAGAATGCAGTTCCAGATGACCTGGCATTGGGGGTGCAGCTTAATATGCAAATAAGTCCCTGCTGGGCTTTTTCTACAAAAAAGCTCTGCTCTTACCCATTTGATTATATTGCAAGTCCTCTGGTTTAGAGGTGGTGCCATGTCTGTGTTCCAAGACAGTCACCATATTGCTGCTCAGGGCTTTATTTGTAGCAGGAACTCCTTTGCATATTAGGCCACACACCCCTGATGTAGCCGATCCTCTTGGAGCTTACAGTAGGCCCTGTACTAAGAGTCCTGTAAGCTCTTGGAGGATTGGCTACATAAGAGGGATGTGGCCTAATATGCAAAGGAGTTCCTGCTACAGAAAAAACTTTGTTGCTGCTGTTTAAGAAGGGGTACGCGGACAGCAGAAGATAGGCAGCAGGGGATGGGCGAGTGGAAA
This sequence comes from Heteronotia binoei, assembly GCF_032191835.1. NCBI lineage: Eukaryota > Metazoa > Chordata > Lepidosauria > Squamata > Gekkonidae > Heteronotia > Heteronotia binoei. The sequence goes on from NC_083223.1 coordinate 259,866,644, forward strand.
GCACTGTCAAGTCACAGCCAGTGGTCCCTCTAAACCAAGTTAGTGTGAACCAGCTCACAGCTTTTTAGCCTCTGGCTCTCACATTTTTGTCTTAGCTCGGGAAAAATGGCCACAGAGCAAACTAGCTTACGCAGTAGCTCACAACTTTAATGCCAGTAGCTCACAAAGTAGAATTTTTGCTCACAAGACTCCACAGCTTAGAGGGAGCATTGGTCACAGCTCATCCTTCCTGAGCTAAGACAAAAATGTGTGAGCTGGAAGCTAAAAGTCTGTGAGCTAGCTCACACTAACTCAGTTTAGAGGGGGCACTGGTCACAGCTGACTTCTGTAGACCCCATAAGGTTTTCAAGGGCAAGGGACATTCAGAGGTGGTTTGCCATAGCCTGTCTCTGTGTCGCAACCTCGGTATTCTTTGGAGGTCTCTCTTCCAAAGGAAGGGCTCTCCTTCCTTGGAGGTTTTTAAACAGAGGCTGGATGGCCATCTGACAGCAATGTGGATCCTGTGAATTTAGGGGGAGGTATTTGTGAATTTCCTGCATTATGCAGGGGGTTGGACTAGATGGCCCTTGAGGTCCCTTCCAACTCTATGATTCTGTGAAATGCTAGCTAGGACTGACCCTGCTTAGCTCCCAAGATCTGACAAGATTGTGCTAGCCTGGGCTAACAAGTCTGGAAGGCAGCAGAGAGGACTTGCAAGAATGGGTTTAAATTATGGATGGAAAGATACCACCTGGATATTAGGAAAAATTGTTTTACAGTAAGAGTAGCTTAGCAGTGGAATCAGCTACCTAGGGAGGTGATGTGCTCCCCCTCCCTGGCAGTCTTCAAGAAACAGCGAAATGAACACTTGACAGGGATGCTCTAGGCTGATCCTGCATTGAGCAGGGGATTGGACTAGATGGCTTGTTTGGGTTCTTCCAACTCTATGATTCTATAAGCTACAACTCAGCAGGTGGTTCTGAGCAACCTCCATTTCTGTCCATCAGCAAAACAGCAATCATCACAAGCCATTGCCAGCAAAAGTGAAATAGGCTTTTAACTTCCCCCCACCCCACAAAAAATAATAATTCTGTACTACATTTACTCAAATCCCGTATGTGAAAAACCTCAGGTTTTTGTGAAAAGTTAGGGATTTGTAAAATACGCTCCCTTGTTTTTCACACATTTCCATTTTTTGACACTCTGACACCTCACATTCAAGATACTGACTCGCATGAGCAGATATGCAAATTTCACAGCGCAGATCAAATCATATTTATGCACTGTGCATGTTACAGCCCGCAGATGGCTTAACCGCACATCGTGGGCCCTGTTCAAAAAGCACAGGCCTCTTTCCCGCAGCAGCGCCTGAAATGACTCTTGTGCATTGCATACATATTACAGCATGCAGTTGTGCATCGCGTCCCCCATTTTAAAGTGCAGTCTGTCCCTTAGCGGAGTAATGCAGAAATGAATCAGTCCTGTGATGCTAGCCCAGCTGTCTGCACATCTCCTGCCTCCCAAATCCGATGATCCCTGTTCTGCCTGCCATTAAATCCACAGCCCCAGAAATGCAGCTGGGGCCTCAGATGCATCCCTGCTCAGTACATTCTGCAAATCAGTATAACTCTGTGACATGCATTCTGAGCAAACGTGGCTACTGTTTTGTGTGGCTGAGCCAGTTTGGTGTAGTGGTTAAGTGTGCGAACTCTTATCTGGAAGAACTGGGTTTGATTCCCCACTCCTCCACTTGCAGCTGCTGGAGTGGCCTTGAGTCAGCCATAGCTCTTGTAGGAGTTGTCCTTGAAAGGGCAGCTTCTGGGAGAGCTCTCTCAGCCCCACCACCTCACAGGTTGTCTGTTGTAGGGGAGGGGGAGAGAGGTAAAAGGAGATTGTGACTGCTCTGAGACTCTGATTCAGAGTATAGGGCGGGATATAAATCCAATATCATCATCTTCTCTGTTTAGGCCATGGCTCGCTGATGGATTAGCCACCACCCTAATGTCATGCTGCCACCTTACTGAGGAGCTTTACACAACTGGTCTCCTTCCTCACGGGTTGCAGGCACATTTTAAAGAGCAACAAGAGGCGATTCTAATCCAAATTGACAATTGTGAAAGGTCTGGATTAGTTAATCTGGAACACAGAAGCATGGGAGCATGCATTGAACACCGTCTCAGAAAAATGAGGGGGGGGGGCAGTGTCCACTTCTATAATCAAGCGCTTTGGGATGTGCGGAGAGAGAGCAGCATTCCAAACACGTTGGTGGGTGCTCATGTGGATTAAGTGGTTGCGCACTGGTGTCAGTTTATGCAGCGCAAACTGTAGACTTTATTAGATGCTAGCAAAATGTGTGCCATTAAGACTGGTGAGGGTGTGTGTGTGTGTGTGTGTAGAGGAAGGGTCTGTCTAATGCAGCTGCCTCACCATGTGTTTGCGATTTGCCTCTGAGTATCGCACTCCAGTACTGGAGCACCTGTCATTGTGGGCCTAGCAGACGCATTACTTTGGCCTACTATGGCATTATTTTCTGTAGGAGCAAATGGAAGCCTTTTACTTAGTAACTTAGCATTTATCTAGCACTTGAGTGTACAGCACTTTGTATGCATTATCTCAGTCAACCTGGTACGGTAGATCCTCTTACTGCTATGGGGACTGCGAGGCACAACTGGTGGACAAGAGGTAAAATTTAGAGACACCACCATTGCAAGAGCTAAAAGAAGGGCAAGTTTTCCTTTCCGTCAATTATACTTGGTCCAGGTCTTCCTTCAGGGGGTTGATGAAGCTGGACCTTTCCTGCTTTGTTCTCACAACAACCCTGCGAGGCAGGTCAGGCTGAGAGTGCTTGGCTCGAGGTCACTCTGTGAGACGAACAGCTGAGTGGGGATCATAGAATTGGAAGGGACCTCCAGGGTCATCTAGTCCAACCCCTACACAATGCAGGAAACTCACAGATACCTCCCTAAAATTCACAGGATCTTCATTGCTGTCAGATGGCCATCTAGCCTCTGTTTAAAAACCTCCAAGGAAGGAGAGCCCACCACCTCCTGAGCAAGCCTGCTCCACTGCGGAACTGCTCCAATGGTCAGGAAGTTCTTCCTAATGTTGAGCTGGAAACTCTTTTGATTTAATTTCAACCCATTGGTTCTGGTCCTACCTTCTGGGACTACAGAAAACAATGAGTCTCATTTCTGAGTCTCATTGTGCTAATTTCACGCACACTGGATAATGCACTTTAGCAGTCGTTTGCAAGTCGATTTTCCTGTTTCGCACAGGAAAATCCAGTTGCAAAGGATTAGAACATAAGAACATAAGAGAAGCCATGTTGGATCAGGCCATGGGTCATCCAGTCCAACACTCTGTGTCACACAGTGGCCAAAAAACCCAGGTGCCATCAGGAGGTCCACCAATGTGGCCAGGACATAGAAGCCCTCCCATTGTGCCCCCCCCCCCCAAGCATCATTTGCCCCAGAGAGTTCCAACAATATGCTGTGGATAATAGCCACTGATGGACCTCTGCTCCATTAAAAGTGCAGTATCCAACAAGTGTGAAATTAGCCTAAATCTCCCCAGACTTACTGCAGTGCTCCCTCCATTACACCTCACTGGTTTCCTTTCCCAGCTTTTCTCTTGGAATGCGACTACCTGAGTTTGTCCCGCTGAACTCAGCAGGAGAACTGAGCTCCATCTCAGATCCAAATTCTTGGTGTGATGCTCAAGGTGTAATAGAACCATAGGAACTGGCCAGTTGATAGAATGCAATTCAGGGGAGGGGAAGAAATTTATTTCAGAGGAATCTATTTTGAAATGTTTGGCTTTTAAAAACAACAACACAAACAAAACACACCACACATCTTTCTGGCAAGTATCCCCTTGGGTGCTAACTGACAGGCATTAATTCACTTCTATCAGCCATCCGGCTATTTTCGCATTCTGCAAAGTACTCCTGTCATCTGGCCACTGGTTTCCATCTCTTGTGCTCCTGGATTTGAAATGCATTCAGCATCATTGCTTTAACACGCTGCTCTGGATTGGTCTTCTTTGAAATATGGTTGCCGATTTTCATCTTTGTTTTGGCCTTCCTCCTCTTTTCTAATCGTTTCCTTAACACAGTTATCAACAATGTTAGGCATTGGAGAACTAAATTTACTACTATTTTTAAAAAGTGGTTATATATAACCCAGCTTAGTTACTTTGTAAGAGATGAGCAATTAGCTTAAAGACAGAAAAAGAGCCCTACTGGATCACACCAGCGGTCCATTTAATCCAGCATCTTGCTCAGGGCTTTTTTTTGTAGCAGGAATTCCTTTGCATAGTAGGCCACACACCCTGATGTAGCCAATCCTCCAAGAGCTTACAGGGCCCTTAGTACAGGGCCTACTGTTGGCTGCATCAGGAGTGTGTGGCCTAATATGCAAAGGAGTTCCTGCTACAAAAAAAGCCCTGATCTTGCTTAACAGAGCAGCCAAACAGTTGCCAAGAAAGACCAACAAACTGGGCATGGAAGGCATAGCCTGCCAAGGGCACAGCTTGGATTTTTGCAAGTTGTATCCCCTGTTCCACTTTGCCTTCAAGCAACCCAAAGGGGGTAGCTGATGCTTCCCCAACAAAATTCCTCACCCCACAGCCCAGGTTTCAGTCACATTAAAGTTCTAGAGCATGACTTAAATGTGTTAAGTGTCTTCAAGTCGCTTTCAGCTTAGGGTTACCCTATGAAGTGATGACCTCCAAAATGTTCTATTGTTAACAACCTTGCTCAGGTCTTTCAAACTGAGGGCCATCCTCGTTTGAGCAGAGCCAGCCAACGCCCTGGGGCACCCTAGGCAGATTTGCTGCCTGGTACCCCCCCAAAGCGTCCCCCCACGGCTCCCCCCCTGCGGCTCCACGCCCCCTCCCTTCCCCGCGCGGTGTCCTGCCCACCCCCGCGCTCCGCTTGTCTGCCTGCTGCTGCTAAAAGCAGCGACGTTCCACTTGCTCCCTTCCTTTCCCTTTTCCCTGGGGCTCGCCAGCTAAAAGTAAGCTTAGCCGGCGAGCAGCTCGCACCTGTGCATTTTGTAGAGACAAAATGTGCAGGCGCGAGCTGCTTGCCGGCTAAGCTTACTTTTAGCTGGCGAGCCCCAGGGGGAAGGGAAGGGAGCGAGCAGAGCGCCACTTCTTTTAGCGGCGGTGGGCAGGCAAGCGGAGTGCCGGGTGGGGGCAGGACGTTGTGCTGGGGGGCGGCGGGGAGGGGGGAGGGAGGCAAGCTAAGCACTTGCCTGGGGTACCGGAAGTGGGGGGCGAGAGACCAATTTGCCGCCCCCCCACCTCTCGGTGGCCTAGGCAACCGCCTAGATTGCCTAGCAGGAGGGCCAGCCCTGCATTTGAGTCAACATCTCCTGTTGGGTCTTCCTCTTTTCCTGCCGCCTTCCACTTTCCCTAGCTTTATAATCTTTCCCAATGACTTTTCCAGTCTTCTAATCTCTTCCAATGACTCCTGTCTACTCATAATGTGACCAAAGTATGTAAATCCAGGTGGGTAGCCATTTTGGTCTGAAGCGGTAGAACAAAGCAGGAGTCAAGTTGCACCTTTAAAACCAACCAAGTTTTATTCAGAAGGTAAGCTTTCGTGTGCTAGAAGCACACTTCATCAGACCATTCCATCTAGCACACGAAAACGTACATTCTGAATAAAATTTGTTGGTCTTAAAGGTGCCACTCGACTCCTGCTTTGTGACTAAAGTATGATAGCCTCAGTTTAATCAGTTCAGTTTCTAGGGAGAGTTTAGGCTTGATTTAATCTAGAACCCACTGCTTTGTCTTTTTGGTAGTTCACGGAATCTGTAAACACTCCCCTCTCCTTTTCAAAGGAACCCATTTTCTTCCTGTCGAGCTTTCTTCCTTGTCCAACTTTCACATCCATGTATAGTAATGGGGAATACTAGTGCATGAATTAACTTGATCTTGGGCATCACCAGTGATACATCCTTAAGAATCTTTTCTAGCTCCTTGCAGTCCTTCCCAGTCTCAACCTCCTTCTGACTTCTTGGTTACAGGGTAATTATTTAGCTAAAGTCTATGTTCCTGTAATAATGGTCTTTGTCACTCCTCCTGCAACTAGTTTTTCCCTTATCCCCCCCACCACCTCCACTTTTAGCAAACCACGTATAGGAAGGCTCAGCCTTCATACATAAGCCTTGCTGAACCTGAATGCGATGAAAAGCACTCAGGACTACTGTTACCTCTAAGCTGAGTTAGTGTGAGCTAGCTCACAGATTTTTAGCCTGACCAGCTCACACATTTTTGTCTTAACTCAGAAAGGATGACCCCAGAGCACACTGATTTATGCAGTAGCTCACAACTTCAATGTCAGTAGCTCGCAAAGTAGAATTTTTGCTCACAAGACTCTGCAGCTTAGAGGGAACATTGCTCAGGTCCTCAAGTCCAAGGCATTCTGGTCACCACACCTCAAAAAAGATATAGCATTGGAAAAAGTGCAGAAAAGGGCAACTAGAATGATTAAAGGGTTGGAACACTTTCCCTATGAAGAAAGGTTAAAACGCTTTGGGCTCTTTAGCTTGGAGAAACGTCGACTGAGGGGTGACACGATAGAGGTTTACAAGATTATGCATGGGATGGAGAAGGTAGAGAAAGAAGTACTTTTCTCCCTTTCTCACAATACGAGAACTCGTGGGCACTCAATGAAATTGCTGAGCAGTCGGGTTAGAAAGGATAAAAGGAAGTACTTCTTCACCCAAAGGGTGATTAACATGTGGAATTCACTGCCATAGGAGGTGGTGGCGGCTACAAACATAGCAGCTTCAAGAGGGGATTGGATAAACATATGGAGCAGAGGTCCATCAGTGGCTATTAGCCACAGCATATTGTTGGAACTCTCTGTCCGGGGCAGCGATGCTCTGTGTTCTTGGTGCTTGGGGGGGGGCACAGTGGGAGGGCTTCTAGTGTCCTGGCCCCACTGATGGACCTCCTGATGGCACCTGGGTTTTTTGGCCACTGTGTGACACAGAGTGTTGGACTAGATGGGCCATTGGCCTGATCCGACATAGCTTCTCTTATGTTATGTTCAAGACACCTCTGAATGCCAGCAGAGGAGGACTCTTGCCTACACAGCCGCTGGTATGTGGGTTCCCCTAGAAGCACCTTGACTGGCCACTGTCTGAAACATGATGCTGCATAAGTCAGACCATGGTCTAATCCAGACAAGCCATCACAATGCTAATAAACATGGAGCGTGTGGCTCTGTAAAAACAGAAGCTTTAATCTCCAGTGCCACGAGGCTCCCGTTTGTTTGGTTTTTTGCCGCAACAGTCTTAACCCCTGTGGAATTGAAACAACGATACCCCTCCTTTTCATCCGGTTGACTGTTATTGGAAAGAGGCCACGAGACCGGAGGGACTTCAGGTGCGATCTAGCAGAGCTGTTTACATTTTCATGTCAAGATAAAAGTTTGCTGATGTTTGAGCTGCTAGACAGCTCAGCGCTAAGATCTTGCGAGGACGCCCTTGAAGCCACCACCCTCCTCTTCAGAAAAGAACAGAACAGAACTAAAAGCTCGGATCTACCTATGCAGCCAGAAGACATGCCTGCGCAAAATGCATCCTTGCTTCTGCTTGTTATCTGGTGGTAGAAAATTAGTAGGTGCATTTTTCTGGGTATGGAGCAGAACTGTAAGGTTTAGTAACAGTGTGCAGGGACTACCGTAAGCAACAACTTTTAGAGGTTTTAGAGCATGTTCTTGGCACATGGTCAAGGGAAGCTCAGGCAGGGGCAGAGGTCCATTTCTAACAACAGATGCGCCCAAGGTTTCTGCCTGGATACAGATGCCATCCTGTCAGATCTGGGGAGCTAAGCAGGGTCGGCCCTGGTTAGTATTTGAAATGGGAAACCAGCAAGGAAGTCCAGGGTGGCTGTGCACAGACTGGCAATGGCAAACCTCCTCTGTTTGTCTCTTGCCTTGAAAACCCTACAGCAGGGTTTTTGGCCATGCTCTTTTCCTTAAAGAAGCAGATGTAAAGCAGTGTTATTGTGCAATAAGTAGATGTGCCTCTGAGCATGTACAGAGTGCCTTTCACCCAGCTCTGAGCAAATGCATCCGTCCATGCACTTCAAAAAAGTGCAAAAAGGTTCAAACACAGTGAAGAAGAAAGATCTAGCCCCTGGAGGGTTCCTATCAGACCTGTGAGCAAGTCTGCTTTGTTTTGCCACTCTCTTGCTTCCTTCTGTGTCACAGGTTGCTTTGCCCGGCTTGCTCAATCGCACAGCAGAGCTACTTTCTCCATTGGCTGAGGCTCTTCCCTTGGGGAGGAGGGAGAGCTTGCTTTGCCAGGCTCTCTGTCACACAGCAGGGTTACTGAGCCAAGCCTCTTTTCCTTCTATCGACTGAGGCTTCTCTCCCTCCTCCATCCCCTGGGGAGGGAGGAAAAGAACCAGAGCTTCGTTTGCCCAGTTCCCTCAATCACATGGGAGAGATACAAAATCTTTAATTGTGTTTGTGTCCTTTATAAAGTTTATATCTTCATTACCTGGCATTACATTTTATGACACACATGGCTCGGCCCAAGGAGGTCTTATTTGTCAGATCTGGCCCTCATTACAAATGAGTTCAACACCCCTGCCCTACAGGGCCACCATAAGACAGTTGTGACTTCATGACACTTTCTACCACCACCACAAATACAGTCCCGTGCTAAGGAAGGAAAACTTTTTTTGAAGTGCATGGACGTATGCATTTGCTCAGTGCTGGGTGAAAGGCACCTCTGTACATGCTCAGAGGCACATCTACTTATTGCACAATAACATTGCTTTACATCTGCTTCTTTAAGGAAAACAGCATGGCCAAAAACAAACACAGTGAAGAAGGAAGTCTGGGACCAGGGCACAAAGACTACCAGTTTTTGTATTTTGTAGCAATGTCCATTTGCATGGAGCTGTGGCTAGTAACACTAAGATGGGCCAGTGTCTTTAGGAGTTGATAATTTTGGATTAGATGCAGGGGAACAGAAAATGCATTTAGTTGGATTTCATGTATTTAGGTTTTGTTTCGGTAGGGGGTGGTGAGGAGGGAGGAAATTGAACCAGCAATTTCTCTTATCGTGCACACGATGTAAATAAAAGCAAGCATCGACACCTAGCTTTCTTGGTTTTCACCATAGGCTTTAACTACACATGAAGCTTATACTGAATCAGACCATAGGTCCTTGAAAGTCAGTATTGTCTACTCAGACTGGCAGCAGCTGTCCACGATCTCAGGAGAAGGGCTTTCACATCACCTAGCACCTGGTCCTTTCACCTGGAGATGCCAAAACCACATTTCAGACATTAGTAAACCTGCTATTCTAGTAAGCATGTTATTCTAGGGTGTCTTTGCTGCCCAGTCAGAGAGGAGACTAGTCCGTGGGGTGGAGCAAATGATGTCATTTAGGTCTCCACTTTGCTCAGCAAATTCCTAAAGGCCTGTCCCTTGCAAATATTTAAAAGGAAAGAAGTATTTCTGTACAAGAGCCACCTCCCAACTCCTGCGACTTGCAGCCCTCAGGACCCTCCTGTGCATGCAGCACTTGTCCTAATGCTGGCCGTGTTGCTGGTCCTGTGTAAGAAATGGTAAGCATTATTTGGGGATGGCTTGGGACAAGGCTGTAAAAGCTATTCATAGAATCACAGAGTTGGAAGGGGCCATCCAGTCCAACTCCCTGCTCAATGCAGGATCAGCCTACAGCATCCCTGACAAGTGTTTGTCAAACCACTGCTTAAAGACTGCCAGTGAGGGGGAGCTCACCACCTCCCTAGGTAGCTGATTCCACAGTTGAACAACTCTGACTGTCAAAGTTTTTCCTAATATCCAGCCAGTACCTTCCTGCCCTTCATTTAAACCCATTCTTGCACGTCCTCTCCTCTGCTGCCAACAGGAACAGCTCCTGGCCCTCCCCTAAGTGACAGCCCTTTAGATACTTCAAGAGAGCAATCATGACCCCCCCCCAACCTCCTCTTCTGCAGGTCTCTCAGCCTTTCCTCACAGGGCTGGGTCTCCAGGCCCCTGATCATCCTCACTGCTCTCCTCTGCACCTGCTCCATTCTGTCCACATCTTTTATGAAGTGAAGCCTCCAGAACTGCACACAATTCTCCAGGTGTAGCCTGTCCAATGTAGCATTCAGTTGCCTTTGCCCCAGCAAGATGTCGTTCAAAGTCAGCGGCTCTTAGGCCATACCAAAAAATTGAAGTTGCTCCTTGACCTTAGAATTTTCCCCTTCATTAGCGAGTGCCTTAGGCGGCACAACGCTTTTGTGACATCAGAGCGGCTAAGCCAATGGCAGATCAGCCACTCAGATGGACAGACAGACACATATAACAGGCTGCAGGCTGTGAAATCTGCTAAGTAGTCGAACTCTGCCCCCACAGACAACCTCACTATTTGCATTGGGTGGGAGGAACGCACAGCAAGGATAAGAGAACAAAGGAGTTAACAAGGATTCAACAGGCCCAACCCAGAGGCAGTGGTCCAATTCTTGGGATTTCTGTCTACGCACGCACACGCACATGCACACACGCCCCTTTTTTTCTCTTTTCCCCAGTAAGGTAAATTAAAATGATGAAATTTACTCCTCTCCAACCTGATGGCAATTTTTCAGCATGGGAAAACGGTTCTGCTCTGATGCCCAGATGTTGTCACTACAGATGAGCCTGATCAGATGTAAAATACTAATGTTATTTCCCCCAAAAGGATTCGGCATCCCATCTGCTTCCGGTGTATGTTTGTTTGTGTTTGTGCATGTGTGTGCGTAGCTAGATTTTTAGCACTTGGCATCTGCGCTAATTCCCAGTTTGACCCACGCTGCCTAATTTTTCCTGATGCCTCCCTCCCTGCCGCGAGAGCGAAAATGCTTTCTCCCTCTCTCCTAATACTAGAAGCCGCGAGGGTTGGGGTGGGTGAGGGGAATGTTTGCCCTGGGAAGCTGACAGTAGGCAAAGTCGCTTCGGGATGGGACAAAAAAGGAAATACTTATTCACAGGATGCCTCATTAACTTATGGAACTCGCTGCCACAAGCTTGCCGTTTGCTTAGAGACAGCTTGGGGAACAACGACGACAACAAAAAAGCGATTAGAAATTCATAGAGGAAGGAGAGATCTGTCAACTTGAATAACAATATGCCTGTGCAGACTACCTCTGAAAGCCAGATGCTGGGGACAAGCTGAGAACAGTGTGGCGCTTTCACACCCGGCTTGTGGGGCACCCAGAAGCATGTGTCAGGTCAGTCGGCACGGGACAGAAACCCCGGAAGAGGGAGGGGGGAGAGCCCCACCAGAGGCAATGACAGAATCCAGTATCCTAAATTAGCGCAGTTGCATTTTGTATGATATGCATAGGAAGACTGAGAATAATTGTAGTGTGTGTGACAAAACTCCGGTCTGATTTGATTCCTGCTGGATAACCGAAAGATGCAGAAGTCCACAGAATTTCAATGAAGACCAGCCTCAGTGATAACTGTCAGCTGTCGCGGTTACAGCCACCAGCGGAAACACAATGCTGGGGTCTACAGATCCTCTCAGTCAGACTCAGCAAGGGTTTTTTTCCCTTAGGTTTTTATGAACTCTTTTGTGGTAACAGAGAGTACAGCTGAGTCTGCATCCTTACAAGCAGGGGATAAAATGGCCTGCACCGCTTTGGACTGTGGTTGGGAGATATATTCCAAAAATATAGGAAAGTATTCCAAAACAGATTTCCTCCCTCCCTGCCCACCATCTAAACTTTAAAGTGGTGCAGGCCATTTATCGTCTCATTAAGGTGGTGTGGTGTTGGGAGGGGAAACTAGGACTGGGGAGTCCGATTCAAGTTCCCACTCTCTGCGTGACCTTGAGGTAGTCACTTTTTCTCAGCCTCATCTACCTCACAGGGCCGTTGTGAAGTGGTGTGGAAAACCCGTATTGGAGGAAAGGCAGGATAAAGACATGGGATGGATTGATGGATGTATAGACCAGAACTTAGCACCTGGACAGACAACGGGCTCAGCCAAGTTGAGAGCGAAGCATCTCTGAAGAAGAATTGCAGATTTATACCCTGCCCTTCTCTCTGAATCAGAGACTCAGAGTGGCTTACAATCTCCTATATCTTCCCCCACAACAGAAACCCTGTGAAGTGGGTGAGGTGAGAGAGCTCTCATAGCAGCTGCCCTTTCAAGGACAACCTCTGCAGGAGCTATGGCTGACCCAAGGCCATTCCAGCAGGTGCAAGTGGAGGAGTGGGGAATCAAACCCGGTTTTCCCAGATAAGAGTCCATGCACTTAACGACTAAACCAAACTGGTTCTCCCCACTGCTCATTTGGGAGCCTGAAGATGTGATTCCACAGTGATAGAATATGGGAAGGGTGCTCATATTGCTACTGAGTAGTTCTTCTCAGCAGCTGAACATTCATTCATTGCCTTCACATCCACACACACACACAAAGAGAAAGAAAAAACCCGAGGAAAACAACGTGATTCCTGCCGGAGTCTTTAATCTGCCTAATAATTCATAACGCTGCTAAATCCCTATCCACAGCCCCTGAATTTGTAAAACCAACCCCCCCTTTGCCTGAAGAAACACATGTTCAAACATTAAAATCAGCTCTTGCGTCTTTTAAGTTTCCATCAGATTGCCTGCGTTCAAGGCAAAGAATATTAGCTGAGCAGAAGCAGGAAAAGTAAACTCGGTTTGTTGACTCTACAAAAAACCCTTCTCTCTCTCTCTTTAAAAAAGGCCAGATCTGGTACGAATATCTGGAGAGAGGCCAGCAGCGGCTTACGTCTAATGGGGCTCCATTTCCAAAACTAGAACAGTTTTGCACTTAATTCACATCAGCTGGGAATCTGGCCTGACAGGCTACAGTAGATCAAGGTGCAGGCATAGCAACCGGTACAGCACACTGAGAGCCTGCGTGGTGTCGTGGGCAGAGTGTTAGACTAGGATCTGGGAGACCCAGGTTTGAAGCCACACTCTGCCACTGAAGCCTGCTGGGTGACCCTTGGGCCAGTCACCATGCTTGGCCGAACCTACCTCACATGGTTGTTGTTTGGATAAAAGGGAGGAGAGGAGAATGACATAAGCTGTGTTCGATCATCGTGGGGAAGAAAGGCGGAGAGTATAAAGTAAAATAAGTTAAAATACAATAATTCAAGCGGATCAGTCATGCCAGCTGAGTTTCTGGCCCCATCAATTTTTAATAAATAAAAAGTCCAACTATGCTAAGTTATAGCAAGCAGTGATCCAATCCTCTTAACTACAGTGGATTGCGCACAGTGGGTTGGAGATCTGCACTGAGTTATGCCCATAGCTAACGTATTAAAAAGGTCAAGGTGCAAGCACTAGTCGTTTCCAACTCTGGGGTGACGTTGCTTTTACATCGTTTTCATGGCAGACTTTTTACAGGGTGGTTTGCTATTGCCTTCCCCAGTCATCTATGCTTTCCCCCCAGCAAGCTGGGTACTCACTTTACCGACCTCGGAAGAATGTTAGACAGAGTTAACCTCGAGCTGGCTACCTGAACCAAGCTTCCGCCGGGATTGAACTCAGGTTGCGAGCAGAGCTTAGAACTGCAGTACTGCAGCTTTACCACTCGGCGCCATGGGGCTCTACGGTATAAACTAGCTTATACCAGGTGAAAAACTTGGTCCCATCTTCAAGCCCAATCTGTCGTCTCCAGTGAACCAGTTTACACCAAATTGTTGCCTGGCCTGACTGCACCGGAGCTGTTCTGGCCCATAGCAAGTATACATCAAATCCTCTAAAATAGCAGAGGCCCACAAGAAGCAGTTGCTCTGGTTCACTTTGTTTCACTAGATCCAGTTTGGGGTTTAACCTCAACCCCTAAGGATGATGGTCAACTAACAGCGAGCAGAGAATCTGGCTGTACTCAAGTGGTTCTATCGGACAAGAGTGGGGAGGGCTCTTATCCAGCATACCCTTCCTATGGTGAATCAAACAGGTATCTAGAGCCATTCACTGCAAGAGAACCCAATATGGCTTATTGTAGCTTGAGGATCTAGCCCTACGCATCCTCCAAAGCAACCAAGGCAGGCAGCAAGTCTGAATCTTATCATATTAGTAACATCTCTGTCATTTTCATCTTATCCTCCTTCTGATGAACTTGGGGAAGGGGGCTCTTTTTTAAAAAAGCTTCACAACAACCCTACAAGGTAGTGACTTGACCAAGGCCACCATGAGAACTTTGGTATCTGAACTGCTGGGGATTTTTTTAGGAATAGCCTCTCACTGGGCGACCAGTTTGACGATGTGGAGGGTGGAGAGCTGGGCCAGAAGCCTGTGTCAGCTCCAGTGCCCCCATTTGCTGTCTTTAACTTCATGCACCCCTCTTGCTTATGGAATGGCAACGGAAAAGCCTAATTATTAAGTTAGGTGACGAGTCCATTGCTCTGTTTCCAGCAAGGAAGAGCCAGGGGTCTCCAGGAAGTCCGCAAGGGCACATACACGTCCTCAGTGTCTGTTCCTTGAAGGTACACTGCCTCTTGACTTGAAGGCTCCCTTTAGCATAACTGCCTTTGAGCGGAGCGCTGCTGGATTAGGCAAGAGGTTAGAAGTCCATCTAGTCCAGCATCCTGTTTCTAGTAGTCACCGGCCAGATACCTCCAGAAGGAGCCCTTTCCATTGTGTATCTGCAGAAGCTGGTACTCTGCCTTTCCATGTTGAGGTTTTGTTCCATTTTTGTTCCTGCTCCCAAGCCCCTGACTACGACTGGGAAGACCTGGGTTCAGATTCCCTGCTTGTCCATGAAGCTTATTGAGTAACCTCCGGCCACTTAACCTACCTCCCAGGGTTGTTGTGAGGATAAGATGGAGGTGCACCTATGCGCTTGGATAAAAACGTGCCACGCAGATGAATTAAACTTGTAAACAGTGCGGCAGCATCAGATCATCGGGTCTATTTAGTCCAGCGACCTTTTCTCAGCTGGGGCCACCCCTGGGAAGGCCACCCCGTGCATGAAAAAGGGGGCCGGATTTGGCCCCCCCAAATGGGCCAGGACCCCACTCTGCTCTCTCCCCCATTTTCGGTACCATAACTAGCTCCAAGAGTTCAAGGCTGATCCAAAGCGGGTCAGGGGCTCGCCATAAATTCCAGAACCCGCAAAGCACCCCTCCTCCATGACCGTCGACATCGGGTATTCCTCTCTCCGCCCCGCTTTCCCCATTGCAAACTTTTCTGGCCGCGCGTGGGGCTACTTACCGCGCCTTGGCATCACCAGAGATGCTGCTGGTGGCGACGGCGAGTCCCTTTTGGCAAATGTGCGTGTCTGTCTCTTTTCTCTCTCACCCCCCCTTCTCCTTCCACCTTGGTCTCGGAGGGGAGCGATCTCCAAAGCCGGGCGCGCTTGGGATCTCTTCTGCACGGCGGCGGCAGCGGAGAGCTATCCAACGTGCACCGAAAAACGCTTTTTCCGGCATTGCGGTGCCATTCCGGCGGTCCTGGCTGCGCCCCGATCGCGACCCTCTTTTGCTTCGCCTCTGTCTCTTTTGGAACTGTCTCGGCTACTCCGGATTCATCCCTCTCCGGCGGGGCCGTGCAAACGGAGGAGCCGGAGCGAGATGACTGCTACGGGTTGTGCGTCTCGTGTGTGCAAAAGGCCCGGGCGCAGGGCAGGGAGGGGGGGGGGCTTGGAGAAGGTGGGAGGGAAGAGGAGGAGGAGGCGGCGCTCTCACTTCGTGGCGGGAGGAGAGCCTCTCTCGCAACCCGGAGGGGGGGGGGGACAACGTCATGTGAAACAGCTGAAGATACCCCCTCCCCAAGCCAAAGCAAACACTTCCCTTCCACCCTTCGCAGCAGGTCAGATGCAAAAAAAAAAAAAAAGGATTTAAAACTACCGCGAGTCGTTCTGTTTTACGGGGGTTAACGCCCCCTTCTTCTGTTCCTCTCCTCCAAAAATTGCTTGCCCGGGAAGCAGATCCAGAGTAGTTACACGGCTTTGATCTTTACGGGGCTTGCTCCCGAGGAATTAAGTAAGCGTGCCTAACAGTGGCTCGCTCCTCGTCTTTTTTTGTTTACTCGCGAGTAAGCCGTACTGCAGTCCAAACCCTGCTCGCGACCTGAGTTCGATCCCGGCGGAAGCTGGGTTCAGGTAGCCGGCTCCAGGGTGGCTCAGCCTTCCATCCTTCCGAGGTTGGTAAAATGAGTACCCAGATTGCTGGGAGGAAAGTGTAGATGACTGGGGAAGACAATGGCAAATCACCCTGTAAAAAGTCTGCCGTGCTTGCACAGGGGGTCTACCTTTACCTTTTAAAGCCGTACAGAGCTCTCTGGGGCTCCCTCCCAGTCCCGAGTGGGGGGCATAAGATTGCAGCTAGGTGGCCTGCCCTAGAAGCACGCGTCCTAAGGGAGTCCAGGATCACGGCCTTGCTGCGGCCCTCCGCCTCCTCCTGGTGCCGTGGCCGGATCGCACCAGCCCATACATCCCCTGGCCTGCAGCCTTCCCACCAAATGTCAAAAGATTCCAGTCTCAGAAGGAGTGTCAAAATCCTACTGAGGGTTCTCTCGCAGCAGATGGGTTCAGCCTACCCAACCAGGAGGAGGTGGGGTGTGCGTTGGTTTTGGTGCCAGGTCCCAGAGGAGGGTTCCTGGAGCCGAGGGAGATTTTACCACACTGTATTTGTCATGCAGTCGAGGAAGCTGGACTGTTTTAAGAAACACACAGCAGGCCAGTTTGGCCTGAGCTTGTCAGGGTTTGAGAGCTAAGCAGGGTCAGTCAGGGTCAATACTTGGATGGGCGACCACCAAGGAAGATGCAGGTTGCTACGCAGAGGCAGGCAGTGGCTTCTCTGACTCCTTGGAATGTCTTGTGGAAAGGGGTTGCCGGAGATTGGTTGTTGTATATGTGGTATTCTTTTAAAGAAACACACATATAAGTAAGCTCTTGTATGTGTGTGTGTGTGTGTGTGTGTTCTTCCATATAAGGACTGACTAATGGAGCATATACAGTTGCCAATCTCTAGGTGGGGCCAGGAGAGTCCCTGGAATCACAACTGATCTCCAGACAGAGATTAGTTCCCCTGGAGAAAATGGCTGCCTTTGAGGGTTGGCTCTATGATCCTGTACCCCACTGAGATCCCTCCCCAGCAGGGCCATAACTAGGCAGGGCCATGGGGGTGGCGCTTCTTCCCAGATCTGCCAGACACACCCTCTTCTGGTCCCTGACTGCCCTTTCATCTTATTTATACTTTGTCAATTAAATTAGTGTCCCTGGTGCCCCTCCAAAGAAAAAATTCTAGATACAGGCCTCTCCAAATCCTGCCTTGCTAAGGACCCACCACCAAATTCCCAGGAATCTCCCAACCTGGAGTTGGCAACCATAGTATATGTGCTTGACCTGGACACCAATTGTATGCTCGGCGCAGTGTTCTCCCACTTTTCCCAATCTGCTTCACGTTTCTCCTTTAAAAGCTCGTTTTTGACATGTGGGTTTTAGTATGGGTGAGAATTTGAATATGGAAATTCCCCTACTTGTGTTCTATCTAGTGGGATGGTTCTCCTGTGATTCTTCTACATGCTTTTTAAAATGGTTGAATGGATCTGCCATGAGATGGTGTTCCAATTATGGGGGAAAGGATGGGGTAGGGTGAGGAATCTTGAAGTCCACTGGCTTGACCCCTCCCCCCTTAGCTTTCTAAAAGCAACAGAGGACGGTCTTCACACAAGGGAGGGAGCCAGGGCTCTCATCTAATTTGAGTACTGTCTCGAGATCAAATATGATGTAGTGATGGACTCTGGATCCCTTGCAGTACTGTCCTAAAGCAGGTCTACTCAAGACTCCTACTGAAGCCTACTGACTCCCAGGAAAGTGTTCTTAGGATTACACGGATAGCAGCCATGAAGCTCACTGGCTGTGTAATCCTGAACATAATTAACCCCCTTCTAAACCAATTGGCTGCAGTGGATTTAGGATTGCACAATGGGTGATTTTTGGGGCTGGCACTCCCTTTTGTCTCTCCCTATCTTAATTCACCTTCACGGGGTTGTGGTGAGGTTTTAGTAGAGAAGGGGAAAACCCTGCACTCCGTGGAAGGGAGGGAGGGATAAAAATGTAATAGGCAGGTATTCCATTCTGTTTCCCTGAATGTTCAACTTGCAATTCCATTTGCTCAACAGGAAGTCAGCGACCTCCTGCCATTGAACTTGGTTCCAATGTGATATCATTTTATAGATTATTTATCAGCTAAAGAAGAATATGCTTCAATGTTAGATACTATTAATGCCCTATAATTAAAGTGTTGTAGGATAATATCAAAGATAACAATTAAGTTGTTATGTGTAGTTTTGCACAAAGTACCAGTAGGTAGATACTTGTTTAATCTGTTGTTATTATTTGTCTGTAACTGTTTGTTATTTATTATAAAATAAATACAATTAAAAAAACAACAACAACGCAGGTTGCTTATCAGACCCTTGGTCCATCCAGGTCAGTATTGTCTACGCAAATTGCAGTGACTCTC
This sequence comes from Heteronotia binoei, assembly GCF_032191835.1. Taxonomy (NCBI): domain Eukaryota; kingdom Metazoa; phylum Chordata; class Lepidosauria; order Squamata; family Gekkonidae; genus Heteronotia; species Heteronotia binoei. Next base: position 259,885,091 of record NC_083223.1, read on the forward strand.
CAAGGTCTCTGGCAGAGGTCTTTCCCATCACCTACTGCTTGGTCCTTTTTAACTGGGAATGCTGGGGATTGAACCTGGGCCTTCCTCATGCAAAGCGGATGCTCTGCTCCGAGCTATGGCCTCTCCTTGCTCTGGCCAATTAAGTATAAACTTATGAGGAGAGGATAGGCTTTAAAAAAAAATTAAATTGAATTTCATTAACATGATTTAATACAGTTTATCTAACATACTAGGTTGCTTCTTTGTAACTGTTTTACAGTGCCTTACAGTGGCATCTCAGTGTATCCCTAGCTCTACCCCCCCACACACACACACATGCCTGGCTTGAGATCCATTCATTTCTGGCCTTGTTGGAAGTCAAGTTATAGGGCTAAGATAGGCCACTTGTCGGACCCACAGCCACAGACATGAAGGGACTGAGTTCCAGACAAAAAGGGTGTGGAGCCATGCCAAGACGGTGGCACCTACACTCCCTGGCAGAGTCTGGAAGGAGCTAGTTATTTTCTTAATTCCTTGGCAACGAGCAAAATGTATCAAAATATTATTTTAATTAAAACAGGCTCGCTTGGTGCACCAAAATGCCTTAAGTGAGATGAATGATATGTCTGAAGTGGCAGCTTCGGCCCTGTGGGGGAAGCATCTTGCCTGAGAAAGGCGTCTTCGCTTCCCCAACTTCTGCCACGCACTCCCCTTACGGCCTTGGGCAGGTTCCTCAGTTCCCGCATTTGACTCTTCTGGAATTTTTGGGAGGGGGAAGAGGCAGAGCCTGGCTGTCATGCCATGCCTGCCTCTCCCGGCAAGGCCTTCCCTCCCTCACGATGGCTTCACGGAATTTAAAGGGAAGAGTTTGTTGCGAAGATACTTGTGTTTTTTTTTTTTTAAAGCTATCATCCCTAGCTTAAGCTCATCACTAACAAACAGAAAACATTTCATCTAGACATATAAGCTTCGGGGTGGAAAATGCTGTCAAGTTGCAGCCGGCTGTGACCTTGTAGAGTTTTCAAGGCAATAGATTGACAAAGATGGTTTGCCTTTGCTTGCCTCAGTGTAACAACCTTGGGATTCCTTGGTGATCTCTCATCCAAATACTGACCCTGCTTAGCTTCCGAGATCTGAGATCAGGTTAGCCTGGGCCATACAAGTCAGGGCGGTAAGCAGGGCATTTTTTTGTAGCAGGAACTCCTTTGCATATTAGGCCCCACACCCCTGATGTAGCCAATCCTCCAAGAGCTTACAGGGCTCTTCTTACAGGGCCTACTCTAAGCTGCAGGAGGATTGGCTACATTGGGGGTGTGGCCTAATATGCAATGGAGTTCTTGCTACAAAAATAAAAAGCCCTGGCAGTAAGCTTATTCAGAAGTAATCTCCCCCAAATTCAATGTGTTGTATTCTTAAGTATCTGTGTATAGGATTTTGTACAGAGCTGCTCTGTGTAGTGGCCTGATCCAGATGTTATGGCCGAACCTGGGTTTGTCTGTCAAGAGTCGCATGGTCCATTTCCCCCTCTCTCACTCTTCAGTGTCCTCCCTCCCTCCTGTCTTTCTTTCAGCAAGGCTAGTTGGCTATTTTGCTTGAATCAGATAAGTCATGCTTAGTTTCCAGACTTCAGCTAGAAACCACATTTTTGAGTGGGATTTCCACTTCTGATTCAGAGACAAACCATGATTTATGCAAACCGTAGTTTGTGTGATTTGGATGTAACAGCCAAGTGTGGTTTGCTGCAGACAAAGAAGTCCAGGAGGGAACTGTAGCACATGATAGGAGAAGGGTGGAGCAGAAAGGAGCATACAAGTCCAATGTGTGAACCTGATGACTAAACCACGGGGTGGCCATTCAATATTAATTGAACGATTCTCTTTTGCAGCTCAACACCTAGAAAATGCAAGTGTACAACCAGTTTGGGGTTGTTGAAAAGAGGCCTCAGTTGATTAATTTTTTTGTGTTAATTATTTTAACTGTGAGTGGCAAGTGTATGGTTAAGAAGAGGCATTCTCTCTGTTTGGCCCCACCCCCATTTTCTTTCTCACAGGAGGGGGTGTCTCTTCAAAGCTAGTGCCCATTATCCATATCCATCAAAAAACAAAGGAGGCTTTTCCCCTTCAGAACTACTGTTTCTATGCAAATGTATGCAGACTTAATTTATTAATCAGCCTAGACACACAGATTAAGAGACAAAGATTAATTTTATCAGGTGACAGCCCTAATGGGTTTATAGGACAATTCTAAATGAAGTTACACCTTTTTCTGAGTCCACATGGGCTGACTCCAAGTTACCATGAATAAAGCTTGCAGAATGGGGCTTTCCTTTCTTGCAGAATGGGGCTTTCCAGTGGTTTTCAGAGCCCACTGAAGCCCCCCTCCCCAAAATTCTGCTTTTCTGGGTGTGAGTGTGTGTCAGGAACCTTCATGAACAACATGAGTTGTGAAGTGGCAATTAGTAGTTGGGGGGCGAGGGAAATCATCCCTTCCTTATCCAATAAAGGTGCTGTTTTGCTAGCTTTTAGTTGCTCAACCCTTTGGATCCAGCCCATATTTACAGAAAGTATTTTAAAGTGTTTCCCGCTAAATTGAAGATCTGATGATGATGTGTGAGTGTGCGGGTGCATTGTGAGTGGTTGTGACTTGCCTGAAGCCGCCTGGTAAATGTCATAGCTGGATCAAGATTTGAATCGGGGACTTCCAGAATACACCTAGCCGCTGAACTAAGTTTACAGCTGTATCCAGATGAACAAGGTTCCTGCATTTGCAGTCTAATCTATTTCAAAGGAGTCTTGAAGAGCAGGGAAGACAGAGAACAGGTTTTAAATGTGTTTTAGACAGGTACTGTTTTAAACAGGCAATGAAGGGGCCAGGAAAGCTGATAAAGGTGTAACCGCCAGGTCTGAGTTGGGAAATTCCTGGCAGTCTGGGGGTGGAGCCTGTGGAGGGTGGGGTTTGGGGAAAGGAGGGCCCTCAACAGTGTCTAATGCCATAGACTAGAGCAAGGGTGCCATTTGCTATGAGGGCTGGATCTGCTATAAATGAGACCTGTCAGACCAGGCCATGTGTGTCATAAAATATGCCAGGTAAGGGTGGTATAAACTTTATAAAGGATGCAGACAAACACAAAGATTTTTTAAAAACTTTAAATAAAACATGCTTAAAACATTAGCACTCTTTGATCTTAAAGGTGTTTTTTTGTATATCTGCATGATCCAGGGAGATGAGCAAAGGAAGCTCTGGCTCTTTCCTTCCTTCCCCAGGGGATCAGGAGGGGGAAGAGCCTCAGCTAATAGAAGGAAAAGAGGCTTGGCTCGGTAGCTCTGCTGTGCGATTGAGAGAGCCTGGCAGAGCAAGCTTTGCTCTGTAGCTCCTGTGCAACTGAGCAAGCCTGGAAAAACAAGCTGTGATGCAGAAGAGAGAGGAAGAAGGAAGCAGATGACAGCAGGTTGCTCAGGAGCCTGATAAGAGCCCTTCACGGGCCTGATTTGGCCCCCAGGCTGCATGTTTGACACCCCTGACATAGTGTCTACCCTTCACAGCGGCCATTTTCTCCAGAGGAACTGATCTTGGTTGGAAGATCTCCATGTGCCACCTGGAGGCTGGCAACCCCATAACCTAGGCTCTCTCTAGTGTTTTGCCGAGGGTTATTAGTTTTAAAATGTGATTTTATTATGTATTTATTAATTTGGTAGCTCCCTTGGTGGCCCTTGTAAGGGCAGAAAGGTGGGATATAAATTTTCTCAATTTTTTTAAAAAAAACCCTAATTAAATAGTCTAAACCCACAGAAACCAGTGCAAGGGGTTGTCATGGTCCAGAAAGTGGGGTGCTCCAAGAATGAGAAACTTGCCCCTTACCTCTGCCCTATGTCTTGACCCCTCCTGCCAGATTTGTTGTAGGTGTACTACTGCCTTTTTTCAGAGCCAAATCCTTTCTTCCTTTCCCCATGATTCTTTCCCCACTAACTCTCTAGCAAGGTATGAAGGATAATTTCCCCCCTGGCAGAGGTGCCAAGCCTCCATTAAGTTAATATCTATGGAGCCTTTTGAAGTAAATAATAACATTATTTTTTTTGCCCTTTTCATCTTTCAAGAGCGGACCGGATGGCAGACCATAATTACCCTGGCTGCGGCTTGCTTGAGGCCTTTGTACCGTAGCTGTTATTAAAAGGGCCACTGGCTCCGGGGAGCAAAAGACGGCTTGTGCTGCATTTCTCTGTAATCCATAAACTCGGATGCTCCTTGATCTCTCCCTCTAGGGTTGCCACTTTCAGCAGTCCAGGACCCTACAAGCCAGGGGAGACCCCTCTGGCTGACAGGTAGACATGAGCAAGAGAAGAAGCAAAACAGCTTCTGGGCTGTGCTTAGGGGCTGCATGCAGAAGACAACCCGATTCAGGCTTCACCCTCAGCTTCTTCCCCTTTCCTTTTTTTAGAGCAAAGTTTCTAGGTCTCATGGTACCACCACCGAAAATGTGCAAATATTTTTGTTGTTGTTGTTCTTTCAAAGGCAAGGCAATATCTTCTCTTCAACCACCCGCAGGCTTTCAGACAACACACAGCTGGAAAGTTGACCGTGGTGGGTTGAAAGAAGCATCCCTGCTCATTCGGCTTCCGGCGCCAGTGGACAGGCTTTGTGGGTTTTGATTTCAAGCCCCGCAAACCATGGCGGGATTGGAAGTGAAAAGAAGGACAAAAAAGAAATCCGTGTGTGTGGCATGGGAAGAAACACTTCTCTTGTGAAACCGTCAGCTCTCTTGAGAACTGGTTGTCTGGGCTGAGGTTACAATCCTGTCCACGCTGAGGTCTGTCTCACAGATACATTGTGAGGTGCGATCCTAAACAGAGTTACACTCTTGCAAGTCTGTAGGAGTCAGTGGGCTTCCTGCAGGGGTGGAATTCTAGCAGGAGCTTCTTTGCATATTAGGCCACACACCCCCTGATGTAGCCAATCCTCCAGGAGGTTACAAGGCTCTTTTTTGTAAGCTCTTGGAGGATTGGCTACATCAGGGGTGTGTGGCCTAATATGCTAAGGAGCTCCTGCTAGAATCCCACCCCTAGTTGGATGTAATTCTGTGCACTGAGAACGATCGCTTGGGGAATATTACAAAGTTGTCAATCTCCAAGTGGTGATGGGAGATCTCTTGCTATTACAACTGATCTCTATGCAGTAGAGATCAGTTCCCCAGGAGAAAAGGACTGCTTTGGAAGTTGGACTCTATGGAATTATGCCCCATTGTAGTTCCTCCCTCCCCAAACCCCACCCTCCTCAGGCTCCACCTCCAAAATCTCCAGGTATTTCCCAACCCAGAGCTAGCAACTCTATGAATCTATTTTTGCTCCAGTTAGCATGCATTATCACCATTCACAGATCACTTTTCTTCCGTGGCAAAGTTTATGTCATGTTTTTAATTAGGAACAGCCAAGATATCACAAAACAATTTGCAAGCTTTTGAGTTCATCAGAACTCTTCCTCACATTACATGAAGCTGCCTTCTACTGAATCGGACCCTCGGTCCATCACAGTCAGTATTGTCTCCTTGAACTGGCAGAGGCTCTCTAGTATCTCAGGTGGAGGTCTTTCACATCACCTACAACCTGATCCTTTTAGCTGAAGATACCAGGGATTGAACCTGGGACCACTGAGCCACAGCCCCTCCTAAAGTTGGATGTTTATTTTTTTTTAAAAGGGAGGGGGATAGGAGCCCCGACCTGGATAGCCCAGGCAAGCCTGATCTCATCAGATCTCAGAAGCTAAGCAGCATCGACCCTGGCAAGTACTTGAATGAGAGACATCCTCATAATACCAGTGCCTGGAGGCGGGGGTAGGCTTTATTCAGCCACCTTTCTGAATATCCTCCATGCTCCCAGTAGGAGTTAGTCACCAGAGGTTACCATAACTTCCAGGTGCAGCCACACACACACACACACACACACAGAGTACAAAAAAAAGAGGGATAGGAGACCAAAAGGTATTTTTTTGGGGTCATGGAGGGCAGAGCGCTGGTATGCAGCTCGTATGGCAGACTTAATTAGATTAGGTAGTGCTGGGTGTAATTGGTTTCAAGTTGTGCTGAAGCCTGCTGGGAAGGAGGCAGAAAGTGGCAGCTTTCATTTGAGAATATCAAAGCTAGTAATTAACCAAGTATTATAGACCATTGTGGCTGTCTACGACCTCATTGCCCTCTGGTTCATGTGACCGGGTAGCCTTCCAGGTAATATAGGAGAAGGTGCTCCCTGCCCCAGAGGAAGCCTCAGAGTGCTTTGCAAGGAGACTCCATTGCAACCCCCAAATACCCATTCAGCATTCTACTTAAATTTTGCTGCCTAAGTACCGACAAAAAGGACCATCTTTAATTTAGGAAATGTATACCTGGTCTTCCTAGGGTTGGCAATTCTGAGTCGGGAAATTCCTGCAGTTTTGGGGGGGTAGAGTTTGGGGAGGGACCACAGCAGGATATAATGCAATGGAGTCCACCCCTGCAAAGCCCCCATTTTCCCCAAGGAAACTGATCTCTCCCATCTGGAGAGCAGGTGTAATTCTGAAAGATTTCCAGGCCCCACCTGGAAGTTGGTAAGCCTAGATCTTTGTGTGTATATGTGTATTAAATAACCTCAAACTTGTATGTCTTTGTGGGAAAGAAACTGTAGGTGCGATCACCCAAGAGATTTGGCCCAACCTAGCAATGCCTCCCATTTGGATCTAATGTGCACAATCATACATGGACATCTGCCACCCAAGTCCCACCAGTACCTACCTCCTCTTAGGACAGGCTGGGACCAGATTAAACAGTGACTGGGAACTTCCTGGTAGCAAATCTCTAAACCAGGGGTGCCAAACATGCAACCTGGGGGCCAGATCAGGCCCCCAGAGGGCTCCTAGCAGGCCCCTGAGCAAGTGGCTGTCTTCTGCTTCCTTCTCCCTCTCTTGCTTCCTTCTGCATAACAGCTTGCTCAATTGCACAGGAGCTATTTTCTCCATTGGCTGAGGCTCTTCCCTTGGGGAGGAAGTGGGGGAGGGAGAACTTGCTTTGCCAGGCTCTCTCAATTGCGCAGCAGAGCTACTGAGCCAATCCTCTCTTCCTTCTATTGGCTGAAGCTCCTCCCTCTCCTGGTCCTCTGTGGAAGGAAGAAAAGAGCCAGAGCTTCCTTTGCCCAGCTCCCTGGATCCCATCAAGAGATACAAAGAAAGCACCTTTAAAACCAACGAGTTCTAATGTTTTAACCATGTTTTATTTTATGGTTTTTAAAAATCTTTAATTGTGTTTGTGTCCTTTATAAAGTTTATATCTTTGCTACCTAATCATAAATAGGTACACATACAGCCCTGTCCGACATGGTTCAGCTCAACAAGGTCTCATTTATGTCAGATGTGCCCCTCATAACAAATGAGTTTGACACCTCTGCTCTAAACCGTATGTAGGATGCATTTCCTGGCCGTCTGAATGGCCAGGGGCACAATGTACCCACCCACCCCACATACGCATGAGCAGTCTGAATGCTCCTACTGTGCCTGTGTGGTCAGTGCCTCTTCCAGCAGCAGGGCTGGGGGCTGTGTGAATACCCTCACATGCATAAATGAATACCAGCTTTTTCAAAGCCCGGAAAATGCCGTGCCAGATTCCTTGTGTGAAGAAGAAGATATTGGATTTATACCCTGCCCTATACTCTGAATCTCAGAGTCTCAGAGTGGCTTGCAATCTCCTTTACCTCTCCCCCACAAACGGATACTCTGTGAGGTCGGTGGGGTTGAGTGAGCTCTCTCAGAGGCTTCCCTTTCAAGCACAGGTCAGTGAGAGCTACGGCTGAACCAAGGCCATTCCAGCAGCTGCAAGTGGAATCAAACCTGGTTCTCCCACTACACCAAACTGGCTCTCACCCTATGATCGCAACCTATGGTTCAAAGACTTAGATAGAAAGCATCCATTCCCAAGTTACACAAGAATTGCAGGAAGGGGGAGAAGCGGCTGCAAATGCACCTTTCCTAGATAAGCATAATTGGATCCAGAATGCGTACACGAGCACACAGAGAACAGCTGTTCTATCTTTTGTCTGTGCACCGCAACAACGGGGGAAGTCGTGGAAGTGCTTTAAGTAGGCTGTGTGCAGGGCTTTTTTTGATCAGGAACTCTGGCTGGCTTGGTGTCGGGGTGTGGCCTAATATGCAAATGGTTCACATAACCAGGGCTTTTTGGCAGAAAAAGCCCAGCAGGAACTCATTTGCATATTAGGCCACACACCCTGACATCACCATTGTTCCATACAGGGCCTTCTGCAAAAAAGCCGTGGCTGAGTGGCTCAGACTGAGTGGACTGACATTGAATCCTGCGAAGACAAAGGTCCTTTGTTTGGGCCGTCGGGGGCCGGGGGGGGAAATCCCCTTGCCAGCTTTTGGCGGTGTCCCGCTGAGGCCGGCGGACAGGGTCAAAAGCCTGGGGGTGCTGCTGGAGCCGTCCCTAAATATGGAGGCCCAGATAGCGACCACTGCCAAGTCCGCGTTTTTTCATCTTAGACGGGCAAGGCAGTTGGCCCTCTTCCTGGACCCCGACGACCTAGCAACAGTGATCCATGCTACGGTCACCTCGAGGTTGGATTACTGCAATGCCCTCTACATGGGGCTGCCCCTGTGCCGGACCCGGAAATTGCAGCTGGTGCAGAATGCCGCGGCCCGGCTGTTATTGGGCCTCCCAAGATGGGGGCACATTCGGCCGGGTCTTCGGGCTCTGCACTGGCTTCCAATAATATACCGAGTCCGGTACAAGGTGCTGGTCATTACCTTTAAAGCCCTATATGGCCTGGGACCTGCCTACCTGAGGGACCGTCTCTCCCCACACGTTCCCCAGAGAGTACTGAGGTCTGGGACTCAAAATCTTCTCACCATCCCCGGGCCCAAGGAAGTGCGCCTCAAAATAACTAGGGACAGGGCCTTTTCCACAACGGCCCCTATGTGGTGGAACCAGCTACCGGAAGAGGTGAGGGCCCTGCGGGATCTTACTCAGTTCCGCAGGGCCTGTAAGACGACCCTCTTCCGGTTAGCCTACGCCTGACTAGACAAATGTAGCTTTCTAGATCTTAGATTTTTGTGATTATACTGCACAGTTTTAATGTAAAATGTAAAATTTTAAGGTCTTTAGGTTTTAAATGTTTGAATTTAAATGTATTAATTTGTTCCGATTTTATTGTTTTATTATTTGTTGTAAGCCGCCCTGAGCCACTTGTGGGAAGGGCGGGATATAAGTTACGGAATAAATAAATAAATAAATAAATAAATAAATAAATAAATAAATAAACAAACAAACAAACCCATATGTAATAATGGTGATGTCAGAGGGTGCAGCCTAATATGCAAATGAGTTCCTGCTGGGCTTTTTCTACCAAAAAAACCCTGGTTGTGTGAATTCAGTTGTATTTGGAGGTAAGCTTCACTGAATACAGTGGGTGCTCATTGAGTGCTTTAGAGTCAAAACGCATAGGATCAGATTCAAGATTATAGGAGGCTTTTGTAGAGGAGCTCCAGCCTATAAAAAGACAAGCCTAGCCTTGCAAATATGGATAACAAGCCACATAACATGGAAAACCACCATTAAACATTTGAGCGATGGGCTCTAGAAAGGTAGCCATTTCGTTCTGCTCCCTAAATTCAGATTAATGTCAAAGTGGATGTGGTTTGGCAAGGACCAAGAGTTGGTGGAAGAGAACAGAGGGAGGGGATGACATGGAAAACTGAGCTCCGCTTATGTTGCCCATAAATACCGTTCCTCCTTTCATTTCCCTCTGTCGACTCAGGCCTTCCTCAAAAAGTTACTTCAATATGCTTACTGTAAAAGTTGTTGTTATTCTTATTATTCATGTCTATATGTCCATGGTGAATCTAAGGAAAACTAATAGCTCTGAACTAAACGTTTAACACATTTCAGTTGCTTTTATGGATATTGGCTGTTTTTGCAAAACGAATATTGAATAAGCTCTCATCACTGCAAGCTTTTTATATTTCTGCTTCTCAACACCATGTTTTGTGTGGATGATATAATTTTCAATAATTAAAAAGACCTACAAATAATTTACTTTAACCTTGCAACATAATTACAAAAAAAAGTTACAAAGAAAATAGACAGAAAGATAGTAAAACTCATGCAAAATAACTTATTGCAACCCTACAAAGTGGCCAACCAGGAGCCAGCTAAATATAAATAGATTGTTGTGTAGACCTGTCATTTCACACCTCACATAATCAAGCTGATTTATCATTACCCTTACCTCCTGTCACTTTTAACAAAATTGTAGGTGCTATTATAACAATTCACTTTGCAATCAAACCAGCCATTTTCTGGAGAATGCCAAAGCTATGTCATGACCTTTGAAGCTCCTCCCACACCTTGTCTAGATTCCAAATGTATACTAGAATCCACCCCAATATCAACCAGTTTTTCTGTGTAACCATAAGAACTACTCGGGTTGCCAGCTCCAGGTTGGGAAATACCAACCAGTTTTGGGGCAGTGGAGCCGACAGCGGGCAGGGTTTGGGGAGGGGAGGAACTTCAGTGGGGTATAATGCCATGGAACCCACCTTCCAGAGTGGTCATTTTTTCCAGGTGAACAGATCTCCTGAAGATCAGTTGTAATCCCAGGAGATCTCCTGGCACCTGGTGTTGGCAACCCTAAAGACCAGTAGCTTGCATTTTAAAAGGGGGTGCCAAATCCAAATAGGTCCTGCAATTGGTTGAGATCTTTTTGGATGTTCCATTTTGGTGCTTCCACCATGCCCAGGGCTTTTTTTTGTAGCAGGAGCTCCTTTGCATATTAGGCCACACACCCCTGACTTGCTGTCACCATTGCATCAGTTGTTTCCGACTCTGGGGTGATGTTGCTTTCACAACATTTTCATGGCAGACTTTTTATGGGGTGGTTTGCCATTGCATTCCCCAGTCATCTACACTTTTCCCCCAGCAAGCTGGGTACTCGTTTTACCAACCTCAGAAAGATGGAAGGCTGAGTCAACCTTGAGCCAGCTACCTGAACCCAGCTTCTGCCGGGATCGAACTCAGGTCATGAGCTGAGTTTAGGACTGCAGTACTGCAGCTTTACCACTCTGCGCCACTGATGCTATACCTGCATGGAAAATACATACCTGGCCCTATTCCCACAAAATGGTGATTGCTTGTATTAAGAGGATCATGCAAAGCATATGCTCTCATGCACAGCTGAAGCACAACATCTGAACAGCTGAAAAGGGTCTTGTGATCTTGCAGATTGCAATCCATATTCCCCAGGGGGCTGTGCTACCGAAGATCAAATCCTGCACACAGTTAAAAGTCAGCATCCTGCCTGTGCTCATGTTTGTGCATCTAACTCCCACAGACACCCTTTTGTAACAAAATCTATGGCTGTTCCAGGTTTTAAAAGCTATAAGAAGCCATATTTGCGCACAAAAACTATATCAGAATCCCCCAGCCCTGTTGCAGTGGCTCCCAGTGCAGGAAGGAGAAAGAGTCTATCTCCTAATGAAAGCAAGCTCAAAATTGCAGCCTTCAATTCCTTTATTTCCCCAACCTCCCCTTCCCAGCAAAAACATTTTCATATCAGATGTTGCTATCAATATAATTAACCTCCCAAGGCACAAGTCTGAAATCCTCTCTCACTCTCCACCTACAAAGTACAGCGTTTTCTATTAACTTACGATACTTTCCACCACCACCCCCAACACTGGCGATGACAAAAGCACCCCAAATTTCTTTTAAAGCATTATAGATATATATTTGTAAAAAAATGATTTGCATACCTGCCTGCAATTACGGTGGAGATAAGGGAAGATGCATAATGCATGTGGGCACGAAATTGGCAGAAAATAATTAACTTTTGGGTCCTTTTATTTTGCGGGGTGGGGAGGGGAGGGGAGAGGGACACGCAACTGCTGTCATTTCTATAAAAAGACACCTTCAGATAAATATCAGACAGACGCTGCATTGGCCCTGGTTCTAGCTCGCTCGAGGCTCGTGTCACGATAACATCTTTTCCTCAGCTGCTCTTGCAAGCTAAGCAGGTTGGATCGCTGTCTCGATCCTTTAGCAAGCACCTTGATCCCTGAGACTCTGTCATCGGGAGTGACAGCGGCTGCTAAGCCTTGCGAGGGCTTTTTACCAGCTAGTGGCCCAGGGACTGAGCTGTCAGCTAGGAAGGCGCCTAGTCGGAATCTCGTCTATGCCACAACTCACATGGCGTCCTTAGGCAAGCCACTTAAAACTGCCTTGGCCCCAGTCCTCTCTCTGCAGTATGGGCATAATAAGGACCATGGCCTGCCTTGCAGGTTTGCTGCTGCAACCATTATGGAGCATTTTGCATATTCCAGTGTACTTTAGTATTACTGTTGCTATTGATGCCCAAGGTAGTTATTACCTGCTGCCAGGTTTTCTAAAAGAGTGTCTATAGGGTTGCCAAGTTTGGGTTGGGTGGTTCCTGGAGATTTGTGGGATGGATAGAGTTGCCAGATCTGTGTTGGAAAATACCTGGAGATTTCAGGGGTGGATCCAGGAGAGGGTGGGGGTTGGGGAGGGGAGGGGCCTCAGCATGGTACAATGCCATAGAGTCCACCCTTCCGAGCAGCCATTTTCTCCAGGGGAGCTGATCTCTGCCAGCTGGAGATTAGTTGTAAAAGCAGGGAATCTCCAGGCCCCACCCGGAGTCTGGCAGCCAGGGAGCTTGTAAAGAATAGTGTTTGGGAGAAAGGGGGGACCTCATCATGGTATAATGCCATAGAGTCCACCTATGGATTCCAGCCTCCACATGGGGACTAGGGATTTCCTGGAATTACAGCTCATCTCCAAACTACAAAGACCAGTTCCCCTGGAGAAAATGGATGCTTTGTAGCAGAAACTCTTTTGGATATTAGGCCAAACACCCCTGATGTAGCCAATCCTTCTGGAGCTTACAGTAGGCCTTGTACTTAGAGCCCTGTAAGCTCTTGGAGGACTGGCTACATCAAGGGGTGCAGCCTAATATGCAAAGGAGTTCCTGCTACAAATAAAGGCCTGGTGGACTCTATGGCATTGTACCCCACTGAGGCCCTTGCTATTTCCAGGCTCCACCCAAAATCTCCCAAAGTTTCTCAGCATGGAGCTGGCAGTCCTCCACCCCCCCAATCTCTCACTGGTGGCCAGGGGGAACTTGGGAACCCTAACTCCACCCACAAAAGCCACCATTTTCTCCAGGGGACCTGATCTCTGTAGTCTAGAAATAAACGGTAATTCCAGAATATCCTGAGAGTAATTCTGGAAGATCTCCATGTCTCACCTGGAAGTTGGCAACCCTCAGTGTTCATAGTCCAACTCCTGGGGGATAGCCTTGGACTGGAGACTATGGTGGAGCCCGAATGGCCAGTTATAGCAGTGCATGGCACTGCATCCCTGATATGCTTAGCTTGTCCTTCTGTGTCTACTTTCTCAGTCAAGAAATATCACTGGAATATGATCCAGGTGGGCAGCCATGTTGGTCTGAAGCAACAGAACAAAGTGGGAGTCCACTAGCACCTTTAATACCAACAAAGTTTTATTCTTGGTATATGCTTTCATGCAGGGGTGGAATTCTAGCAGGAGCTCCTTTGCATATTTGCATTTACAAGGCTCTTTTTTGTAAGCTCTTGGAGGATTGGCTGCATCAGGGGTGTGTGGCCTAATATGCAAAGGAGCTCCTGCTAGAATTCCACCCCAGCTTTCATGCACACTGGACTCACACTTTGTTCTGTCATTGGCGTATGTCTGTCAGTTTGCTACAGTCCCTGTGCCTTCAGTAATCAAGAACCAACCTCTTAACATATACATTCAGACACTAATCTTGCTTCATCTTCCTTGCCTACCTTAGAATAATAATACTTATGCAACATCTTTCTTATCATTTGCATCCCTCCCCTTCTAGATCTGCATATATGGGGAGCCTTATCTCATATTATTCCCAACCTGTTTGGAGGTAATGGTGAGGCTGAGACACAGGGTGTAATTTTTCATCCCAGTGTCAGAGTTTTTAGTATGTGGTTCACATACATTAACTCAGCCATGCTTACGGCAATCCTGTAAGGTAGGCCTGTGTTGTTTTATATAACCTTTTTGCAAATTGGAGTGGAGGGGGGAGGAGGTGAAGCAGAAAGAACAGTGGAACTGGTGAGTTCATGGTGGAGGTAGGAGATCCAAATCAGGATCTGGAAGCGCCTTTGTATCCTGCCTTGTCCCTGTGTAGCTTAAACCCCCTCCCTTCTAATTAAAATCAGTTATAATACAAGACATCGAATCAAACAATAGCAAGCAAGTAAATAAACGAAATTAAATAAAAGTAGATTCTAAGGTAGCAGCGGCAATAAAACACCTCAGCTATTAACAATCCTTGGCATATGCCATAGTTTTAGTGAAGCATCTAAAAAACAGTAACACTGGTATTATGTGAGCACAGCCGGGGGAGGCAATCCATAAATGGGATGCCACAACAGAGAAGGCCCTGTTCCTCAGCTGCCTAATTTCAGAAGGTGGAGGTAACTAGAGCAGCACTTCTGTGACAGGTTGGGCAGGTTTGTATAGAAGAAAATGGTCTTTCAGGTATCCCAGACACAAGCCAGAGAAGGCTTTTTTGGTCGAAGCTAACAATTTTGCATTGTGCCCCCAAACAAACTGGAGACCACACCTTCTAACACAGATGAAATGAATGCTGAATGACACATCCCTGACCCCACTGATGGACCTCCTGATGGTGCCTGGGTTTTTTTGGCCACTGTGTGGCACAGTGTGTTGGACTGGATGGGCCACTGGCCTGATCCAACATGACTGCTCTTATGAAGATGGTTGCCAAAATAGTTTTCAGTGGCAGCCCCTCACCCCTGATAAAATGCATTGTAGTCATACAACTTGGCTGCCACTTTGGCAAGGATTTCTCTGTCTACCCAGGCTGAAACTGGCCTGATCTGATGATAGATGCTTCATGCCACAGACGCCACCTGGCTAAATAGCCATCCGACAGCAATGCTGATTCTATGCCTCAGTATGAATTTAGGCAGATTGCAGGGCTGCCAGGCTTCAGGGGGTTGGCTGAAGGTCTTCTGGGATTGCAATTGACTTCTAAGTGACATAGATCAGTTCACCTGGAGGAAATGGCCGCTTTGGAAGGTGGACTCTATAATAGCATTCTGCCTGATTACAGTCGCTGCACAAACCCTGCTCTCTCAATGTTCCACCCCAGAAAATCTCCAGGTATTTCCCAACCTTGAGCTGGCAACCCTTGCAGATTGTGAGAGGAAGGGCAGGAAAGAACAAACCAGTGCTCTGCTCTTGTGGCCCTTTCTTATCTGCCCAGAGTAATGCCAGTCACCACTTTGGGATCAGGAGGGAATTTCCCTCCAGGCCAAATCGGCCTAGGGATTCTGGAGTTGTTTTTTTTAAAAACTTTCTTCTGGGCATATAAAGCAGGGATCACTGGGGGAGTGGAGGGGTAGCTGCTAATTTTCTGCAGTGTGCAGGGGGTTGGACTAGATGACCCTTTGGGGTCCTTCCAGCTCTACATTTCTGTGTTTCGTGCAGGGCTTCTTTTGTAGCAGGAACTCCTTTGCATCTTAGGCCACACACCCCTGATGTAGCCAGTCCTCCAAGAGCTTACAGTAGGCCCGTAATAAGAGCCCTGTAAGCTCTTGAAGGATTGGCTATGTAAGAGGGGTGTGGCCTAATATGCAAAGGAGTTCCTGCTGCCATGTAATATAAGGGCAGGATGCCAGCGTGGAGTAGCAGTTAGAAAGTTGAACAATCAATTGGAAGACCCTGTTTTCAGTCCCTCCTCTGCCGTGGAAACTTATGAGGCCAATCCTTCCTCACAGTGTTGTTGTGAGGATAAAAAAGAGAGGGGACGAACCACGTAGGCCTTCTTCCTGAGGTTCTTGTAGAAAAGAGACAGGGCCTTTTTGGAGAAAATCAAATCAGCCGGTCAATTTAGCTTGCTGTACACAGCTCTGAGCAGAGATTCTGATCTTTCACCAAACAGGGTGAGTCCCACCTCCATGATTTTGGATTCGCAACATTTGCACGTTATGCGCTGCACACATCTGTCTGTCTTCAGCGTGAAGAGAAGGGAAGTTTAGTTAATAAACTGGTAATCAATGGTGGGAGGGGGCAGGGGGCGGAGTAGCCATGCCTGCACACGATTCATTACGACGCCTGCAAACGAGACGGTGAGATTAATAAGTCTTTGATTTATCGGCACTCCGGGCCCCTGAACATTATTCACGGTGCAGCATTGACAAGGCCTCAATTCCCACCTTGGCCTGGGAGAACTGGGGGGGCGGGGGCATCGGGGTGAGAGGACAAGTGCCAGGACCCATCCGAATGAAGCCCTAAATGCCCGGCTTGTCGAGGCATTAATGGCTTTGTCGCAAGCCCCAAAGCCATGAAAGATTCCCTCTGGACAGGGGGGTAATTGTTATTGATTACGAAGGCAGATAAATCCAGCAGGAAGCAGCTGGTGAAAAGCCACTGCTGGGATAGCGGCAGCCTGCCTGCTCTAGTCCCTTTGTTGATTAGCACCAAAATGACTCCCCGGCTTTCCTTACCCTGCAGCTGCGGTCTTGGCCGCTTAGTTCCAAAGAGGGAATATAAAGCAGGGTGAAAAATCCTCCCCCCCCTACCCCGCGCTGGCCTCAAAAACCAGTGTTGGCATCTAGGAGCTCCAGTAGGTTTCTAGATCAGATCTCCGCATTGTGGCAGCAAACTTCGGCTACCCATAATTCCGCCTACTTGGATGCGCTTCTTGCAGCTCCGTCGACGGCTTGTGCTTGGAGAACTTCTTGGTAGGTAGATTGATATATGTGGGGAGGTTCCACTGGAATGGTACACCATGGGCATTATGTGGGCTTGCCAGCCTCCAGGTGGGACCTAGAGATTTCCCAGAATTACAGCTGATCTCCAGATTATGGAGATCAGTTCCCCTGGAGAAAATGGATGCTTTTGGGGAAGTGGGCTCTACAGCAATGTACCCTGTTGAAGTCCTTCCCCTCCCCAAATCCCGCCCTTCCTAGGCTTCACTCTCAAAACCTCCAGGTATTTTCCAATCCAGAGCTGGCAAACTTAGCACTAGAGTCGACTCAGCTGGCCTTACAAACGGTCAGTTCTTGTCGCCCCAGTTCCCTACATGTGTTTTAAAGGCTTGGGTATGAGAAAGGCCGGAAAGAGTACTGCTTGTCTTTTATTTTCATCATTTATTATATTCTTTATGCCACCCCTTCTCCAAGGAATTTGGGGCAGTGATTGTGGTTATTTCCCTCTGCCATTATTTTCTGCCATTATTTATGTGGTTATTTCCCTCTGCCAATTTGATGTAGTGGTTAAGTGTGTGGACTCTTATCTGGGAGAACCAGGTTTGATTCCCCATTCTTCCCCTTGCAGCTGCTGGAATGGCCTTGGGTTAGCCATAGCTATCGCAGGAGTTGTCCTTGAAAGGGCAGCTCCTGGGAGAGCTCTCTCAGCCCCACCCACCTTACAGGGTGTTTGTTGTGGGGGAAGGAGATAAAGGAGATTTTAAGCCGCTCTGAGTCTCTGATTCAGAGAGAAGGGCGGGGTATAAATCTGCAGTCATCTTCTCACAACAGACCTGCCAAGTTAGGTTAGGCTGCGAGGGGGCTAATGGCCCAAGATCAGTTAGTTTTGGGGCAGCAGGGATTTGAATCTGGATCTCTGTAGTTCTCACAGGCACTTTGACTGTTACACCACACTGGTTTTAGGTAGCCAAGAATCAGGACTGCTAGTGAGGCTAGGGAGTGAGAATCAGGCACCTAAGAGGAACAGTGACTGGAGGAATTGTGGGATGGGGGCGGGGATGTAGAAGGAGCTCACTTTAGGCCTAGGGATGTGTGCACACTCATGCATGCACACCGGGCTGGGAAACAGAGAGGTGAGGCTAGGGCAGGGGTGACCAAACTTGCTCGGCATAAGAGCCACACAGAATAGAAGTCACATGTTTGAGAGCCGCAAAACACGAATGTCAGATGTTTGAGAGCCAGAAGGAAGGCAGGCAAGTAAATAGATGGGGGAGAGGTGTAAAGAAAGCAACTTTAAATGCATTCTCCAAGCTACTGGCTGGCTTGGCTTGGAGAAGTGATTTAAATGCCTTCTCTAAGTTGGCCAACAGGGCGGTGGAGGCTTTGAGAGCCACACAATATGTAGCTCCCAAGCTGCAGTTTGGCCACCCCCAGGTTTAGTGGTGCAGACAGGTCAAGGAAATGTGAACAGTCCTTATTTCTTAGAGGTACAGGTCCCTGCTATGTTACTTTCCCTGCTTTGCCCTCTTCTCATCTTGTGATAAACATTGTGTGAATTGCTAACGTCATTCCTCAGGGTCTCACTCTAAGGTTTCTGGAAGTTAAATCTCTGTGAGGGCGGGTGCATCTCTTTTGCACGCGCTTGTTAATGAGCACACATGAACACTAAGGGACAGTGCAGTAGGCAACTTGCTATTTTATACCTCGTTGCTGTGTAAGGTGTACTCTGAGCAGAGTTCATCAAGAGAAGAGCCTTCAGAAAAATAAATAATTGGGCAGAAGGGAAGGTGCTGCAAAGGGACACTTCATACGAGGATTGGGATGTTACAAGCATAGTTGCTTCCGCCTGGAAGGGACTTCCCATTCTGTTCTGATTGCCGCCAGAGATGCAAAGGCGTTTGCAGTGGCATTGAAGTTTCCACATGGAGACCTGCTGTGTTCCTTCCCCCCGCCCTCCCACCCACCCTCGCTGCAAGATCTAGACGCAGAAGCAAGCTGTATCACTGTTTTCATCTGTGGAACGTGGGAGAGTAAACTTGGGAGTCATTTTTCTGATGACTACTAATACTCCTTATGATAGCCTATATTTAAAAGTTGGTTCACATAATCATCAGGCTCCAGGGACTCCTTTGCTGTTTTGGGCTGCAGGTTGAACAACAGGAGAGACGGCGAATGAGTCTGTAAGTCTGTACATGTCTGAATGAAAAAATGAAATTCCCTACAGGTGGAAAACTAGCATATCAAGACAGGGAGCGGGTTTTTTTTTTAATGAGCTTAATTAACATAATATGTTTAATCCCTCACCTGTAACTTGACATGGGACCATTCAGAAAAAGCTTTACCTTAGCTTTGCACTGATATTATCACCTGGTCCAAGGGGTTGCTTAGAACATTGGGGGAGGGCTAGCTGATACAATTTCCAGGGCCTTGTCACCTGGGAGGGGTTAGGTAATTTTTTGTTTACTCCTTTTATTGTTTGCATGTTCTCATAGGATGTTTGAATCATAGAATCATAGAGATAGATCCAAATAGGTAGCCGTGTTGGTCTGAAGTAGCAGAACAAAATAGGAGTCAATTGCTCCTTTAAGACCAACTTAGTTTTATTCATAGAGTTGGAAGGGACCTCCGGGGTCATCTAGTCCAACCCCCTGCACAATGCAGGAAACTCACAAATACCTCCCCCTAAATTCACAGGCTCTTCATTGCTGTCAGATGGCCATCTAGCCGCTGTTTAAAAACCTCCAAGGAAGGAGAGCCCACCACCTCCCGAGGAAGCCTGTTCCACTGAGGAATCGCTCTAACAGTCAGGAAGTTCTTCCTAATGTTGAGCCGGAAACTCTTTTGATTTAATATCAACCCGTTGGTTCTGGTCCTACCTTCTGGGGCCACAGAAAACAATTCCGCACCATCCTTTACATGACAGCCCTTCAAGTTTGAGTAAGGTCTGGGTATGTCAGGGGGTCCTAGAAGATACCTTTGTCTGGGGGAGGGTGCATCATGGCCTAGCGGGCACTGACTTTTGGATGCGTTCCACTAGTGCTGTGCACCATACCTCTACAAGAGCAGTGGCTCCTGGCAATCATGATCCCTAGCTTGCCTGCTTGTGTTACATCCCCACTTTCCTGAGCTGCTTTTCTCAGCTGTTTCTACCACCTTCTGCTCTCTGTTCCACAGTTTTTCTTTGAAGCAGGGGTCCCTGACAATACTCCTTCTAAACTGTGGAGACTGGTGAGCAAAAATTCTACTTTGTGAGCTACTTGGCATTAAAGTTGTGAGCTACTGCACAAATTAGTTTGCTCTGGATCCATTTTTCCTGAGCAAATACAAAAATGTGTGAGCTGGCGGCTAAAAAACCATGAGCTAGCTCACACTAACTCAGCTTAGAGGGAACACTGGTCCCTGACCTTTTTGAGCCCAGGGGCACCTTTGGAATTCTGACACAAAAACGGCTGCCACAAAATGGCTGCCACAGAAGGCAAAGCCAGCCACAAAATGACTGCGATGGCTTACCTTCAGTCACCCTGTGAAAATCCTTGGGCTGTGCTGGCAGCTGTTGCCATTTGTAAAAACCTTTACAACCAATCAAGTCTCCAATGGCCAATCAGAAGCCTTGCTGGGCAGAAACTCCACCCACCCCCACTTTATAAAAACACTTGGCGGGCACCGTGAAAGGAGTCAGCAGGCACTATGGTGCCCATGGGCACCACACTGAGGATCCCTGCTTTAAAGGGTCAATAGGATTCAAGGTGCTTCTTGGTGCCCCATACCAGATATAGGTGTAATAAGATCAGTGCCTCAGTCTTACCTGCCTGTCGGATTCAGAGAAGTGCCTGGGGAGGTTGGATGTCCCTCTCCTTGGACGTGGTGCTTCTAATGTGGCTGTCTTCCTCCTTCTCCCGTTCGGCCCATCGACCTTTCGAAAGGCCTTAACTCAAATTGCAAATTGAAAGAAGTCGTTTTACATTCTCGGCCCGTTGCCTGCCAGTTTCCTTTCCGTTCCTTCTTGGAGCACACAAATAAATTCCAAGGGTACTTTCTGGGCCACCATAGGCCACCAAGATGGTTTAAAGAGATGCCTCTATGAGGAAAAAAACTGCACCTCTTTCCTCTCAATGGCTCTTGCCCTTCTCCTCTTTTTTGGCTGCTTCACGCTCAGACCCGGTGATCTGTCTTGGCTCCGCTTTGCGATCCCATCTCAACGGTGAATCAGTGTCTTCCCTTAAATTTTACCATCTGGGATGAAGTGGTTTGAAAACTGCCTGGAACTCACTCTTCTCCTTCTTAAAAACTTGTTTTATCCCCTTTCTCCCACTCTGTGTAAAATGCCAGGAAATTCCAGAGCTTACGTCCAGCAACTGCTCTTCCCAGAAACGGAGTTTTGGGTTTCCAAGCAGCCCATGGAAGGATCGTCCTTCGTGGGAGCCCCCAGAGGTGTCTTTTCAGGATCTGACAAGGAAAGAGAGAATCTCCAGGCTGCTTGACCCGCACAGCTAGCTTGTCAAGGATGGGTGGGCCTGTTGTTTAGCAGGATGAAAAGAGTGTATTTTCTTTCCCTCCCCAAAGCGATCAAAGTGTTCCCTCCGCGGACCGGCAATGGGGTTAAATCCTCCAAGCGACACCAGGCTGACGGAATCAAGGCATGGACAGCAACGGCTTCTGGAACCTGCAAAAGTCATTCGACAAGGCTGTTAAAGTCAAAAGGGAGAGGCAGCGAAGGTGGGGGAGCCGGTCCCCCTCACCCTAGGGGCTTCTGTTTGCAGCCCTTCTGAGCCTGGCAGATCAAAGTTGGCTGCTGGTGGACTAAAATCTTGGAGCGCTGAGTGACAAAGGACACGGGTGCGCTCTCTCTCTCTCTCTCTCTCCCTCCACACCCACCCGCTTTACACACAGGGTTGCTGCCTTCCCTCACACAAGGACTCTCGAGGTAGTTCTGCAGAGCAGCACTTTCCAGGGAACGCTTCCCACCATCCTCTGCCATGGAGCCCCTGTGTGTATTGCAAAGGATTCTGGGAAACATTTTGGGATACCCATTCAGAGCTCATGCTGGGTACCAGCCAGGCCAACCGGAAGACTCCATTGTTGCCTTGTGTGAACAAAGAGGGACCCAAAACACAACCAACCATTCTTCCTGTCTCCGTGTTGCCAGAACAAGTGCAGCTGGAGCGGACCAGCTTTCTTTAAGGGAAGCTGGTTGGCTAGTTTGTAACCTCTGAGAAACTTCCAAGGAACTCCAGGGTCAAACCCACTTCTGAGTAGCAAGTGTCTGTTTATCTATTAAAATATTTGCATGCCTTTCTCCCAGACATCCCAGGATCCAAAGGAGGGGAGGGACGACAATGTCAAAATGATATAACACAATTCAGTCATACAAACATGAAAATAATATATTATACAGCCCATGACACTGTTTAGAAACAGGAGTCTATAAATGAAATAAATTAATAAATGTAAGAAGAAGAGGAGATTGGATTTATGTAAGAAATAGGAAGCTGCCTTATAGAAGAAGAAAGAGAGATTGGATTTATACCCCGCCCTTACTACCCTAAGGAGTCTCAGAGTGGTTTACAATCTCCTTCCCCTTCCCACAACAGACACCCTGTGAGTCAGGTGGAGTTGAGAGAGCTCTAAGAGAACTGCTTTTGAGAGGAACAGCTCTGAGAGAGTTATGACTGACCCAAGGTCACTCCAACAGTTGCATGTGGAGGAATGGGGAATCAAACCTGGTTCTCCCAGATAAGAGTCCACACACTTAACCACTACACCAGACTGGGTCTATACTGAATCAGACCATTAGTCTGTTGAAGTAAGTATTGTCTGCTCAGACTGGTAGTGGCTCACCAGCATCTCGGGTGGAGGTCCTCTTAGCTGGAAATGGTCCTTTTAACTGGAAATTATAAGGATTGAACCTGGGACCTTCTGCATGCTAAGCACATACTCTTCCACTGAGCCATGGCCCACCCCTTTCTCAGTTAGAGTGCTTTCACTTGTGAGGCTTCAGCTGATTTATGCTTAATGCTGGGTTGGACCATTCTGCTAATGGCATCAGCTGCCTCTTGGTACACAGAACCTTTCCCTGATGCGTGGAAGGCAAGAAGCTGTTTGGACACTAGAAAGGCACATCAGAGGAAAGTTCCTCATACTGGATGAAGGCGCCACAGGTAGTGGAATGGATCTGTAGGAAGCAAACAGTTGCTGCCCTGAATACAAGATCCCTGCCCCAAGAAGCTGCCTTGCTAAACTCTGGCACATGGGAAAGTAAAGGGAGAGGCAGGAGATACAAGTCAGGGTAGACAGAGGAACGTGGTGGTGGTAGAAAGTGCTGAAAAGTCGCAGCCATCTTACAGTGGCCCTTGCGGGTTTTCAAGGCAAGAGAGGAACAAAGGTGATTGGCCCCCATTTGCTTCTGCATGTTGACCTTGGACTTTCTTGGCAGTCTGCCATTTAGGTACTAAGCCAACCCTGCTTATCTTCCAAGATCTGACAAACTTGGGCCAGCCTGGTCCATTCAGGTCAGGACAATCAGAGAAAAAAAAATCGAATGAAAATAAATAAAATAGAAGCAGAATGGGTTATTTCAGTCACTCACACTTTCAGTAGGGGATGAAAACTATGGAGTTGCGCCACAGACTTCATAGGTATGCTGTTGGGTTTTTTTGGGGGGAGAGGGTATTTTGTGTATTTGTGTGTGTGTTTGCACCTGGAAATCACATTGACCTCTGGTGACTGACCCCTACTGGGGGCCTGGAGGCTATTCAGAAAGGTGGCTGTATAGAGCCTTCCCTGTCCTCTCGACTGGGTATTTCAAGGACAGTCTCCCAGCCAAGTACTAATAGAGTTGGCAATCCCCAGGTGGGGGCAGGGGATCCCCCAGAATAGAGGCCCTCCCCCCGCTTCAGGGTCATCAGAAAGCGAGGGCGGGGGATGTCTGCTGGGAACTCATTATTCCTTATGGAGACTTATTCCCATAGGAAATAATGGAGAATTGATTTCCGGGTATTTGGGACTCTGAGGAGGGGGGGACTGTGTTTTGAGGTAGAGGCACCAAATTTTCAGTATAGCATCCAGTGCCACTCCCCAAAATGCCCCCCAAGTTTCAAAAAGACTGGACTGGGGGTCCAATTCTATGAGCCCTTATTCTTAATTATTTTCTATGAAAGGAAGACATTTAAAAGGTGTGCGATCCTTTTAAATGTGATGTCCAGAACTCCCTTTGGAGTTCAGTTATGTTTGTCACACCCTTGCTTTTGGCTCCACCCCAATGTCTCCTGGCTCCACCCCCAAAGTCCCCAGATATTTCTTGAATTGGACTTGGCAACCCTAAGTACTAACCACAGTTGACCCTGCTTTGCTTCCGAGATCTGACAAGATCAGGCTTGCCTGGGCTATCCAGGTCAGGGTGGTATGGTGGGTTTTGAAGAGAAACATTTGGCATCTTTCAAGTATTCTGGGAGGCAGTTTCAGGTCTAAGCGGCAGCAAGATGGAACAGGCTCCACCTATACATTACAGAGTCCTCATGCTTGCTGAGGGAACAACGCAAGGACTTTATATCATGTGTGTGATGGGAGTTTTGTGCCTTCTAGACCCCACCAACTCTTTGCAACCAGACCATGCAGGGAGAAGCCGCTTTAGGCCCCTAACTCATGCTGTTTTCATCTCCTCAAGCTGTCCCCTTTGCACGTCAGTTATAACAAATTATTTTCTTTACATGGCTGTGCATAAGTTTGGCAGTGGCGCTAACAGCAGATCTGGGGGGGGGGCGGTTTGAGGACACAAAAATAGCGTGTGTGGGGGACACTAAAGATGCTTCTCCCCACTGCCTTTGGTCATAAGCAGAAAAGAGCCAGCTGTGCATCTGAGAGGCACAAAAGTCCTGCTGCACATGTGATACAAAGTAGAGTGTTGTTCCCGCACAAGGACTTAGTAATGTGTAAATGGTGCCTAAGGAGCCCTTTGAACCACTGATATAAAGGCCAACTAGAATACAAGTTATACTAAAGCTGTTTCACACAGTTAGGCAATACCCAGTCCATATGTCATGATCCTGGGCTTAGTGAGGCCTACAGGCACCACTAGGAGTTGCTGTAGGGGCCTACATCTCCCAGGATCCCTTCTGTCCTTCTGATTGGGTGAAGATGTTTTGGAGGGAAAACTAGCCCAAGTGAAGTGGGACCTGGGAGGAAAACATAAAAGGCTAAGGCACAGACAGGGTGTGTTCTCTGGAAAAGGCTGCAGGAGAGAAGGCAGCAGGAGATCCCTTACTGAAGGGGGTGAGTTAGAAGAAGAAGAAGAAGATATTGGATTTATATCCTGCCCTCCGCTCCGAAGAGTCTCAGAGCGGCTCACAATCTCCTTTACCTTCCTCCCCCACAACAGACACCCTGTGAGGTGGGTGGGGCTGGAGAGGGCTCTCACAGCAGCTGTCCTTTCAAGGACAACTTCCTGCAAGAGCTATGGCTAACCCAAGCCCATGCTAGCAGGTGCAAGTGGAGGAGTGGGGAATCAAACCCTGTTCTCCCAGATAAGAGTCCACACACTTAACCACTACACCAAACTGGCTCTCCTATTAAGGAAAGGAATGTTCAGCAAGTCGCACTAGGGCTTTTCTTTTTGTTGAACCAACCTTTACTGTTTATTTTATAGAATCACTCTTGCACTAAATGTTTATCACCCACTTACTAGTGTCTGAGCACTGTAAATAAACGCAGAATAGATGCTTTTGAGCTGTTGTGATGGGGAAGAATCTTGAGAACCCTTGGACTGCAAGAAGATCCAATCAGTCAGTCCTAAGGGAAATCAACCCAGACTGTTCCCTGGAAGGTCAGATGCTGAAGCTGAAGCTCAAATACTTTGGCCATCAAATGAGAAGGGAGCACTCACTGGAGAAGACCCTGATGCTGGGAAAGTCAGAAGGCAAAAGAAGAAGGGGACGGCAAAAGATGAGATGGCTGGACAGCGTTACTGATGTAACAAACACGAATTTGACCAGACTTCGGAGGATGGTGGAAGACAGGAGGACCTGGCGTGACTTTGTCCATGGGGTCGCAAAGAGTCTGACTCAACTGTGCAAGTGAACAACAACAACAAAATAAACTTGTTGTTTTTGACTGCCTGGGTCCTCAGGTCTCCTTGGTTATGGTTAAAACCGTTTTACAATAAGGATGATACAGGGGTGGTTGGGTGCTCTCGGCCCTCCTATACAGACCCTTACCAGAGTGGTGGCGGCCAGTAGCAGGCCCCTGCCGTGCGGCACCATATTAAACCCATATGACATGAGGTGCTTGTTCCAGTGATCATGGCAGCTGCCAACAAAAATGTTGAATCCCTCTTCACCTCTGTTTGCCACCCCACACCATAGTGTCAGCTGCTGCTGAATCCAGTTGCCAACTTCCAGGTGGCAAACAAACACTCAGATATGCTGGCTAACACATTTAGTAAAACTATGACAACCGGTCTTCTGGTGACAGATCAGTTCACCTGAAGCAAACGGCTGCTTTGGAAGGTGGACACTGTGGCATTAGATCCCATTCCATTGAAGTCTCTCCCCTCCTCAAACCCCGCCCTATCCAGGCTCCACTCCAAAATCTCCAGGTGTTTCCCAACCCAGAGCTGGCAGCCCTACTGCTGGAAGATGTGAAGAAATGAATGTTGTAAGAGCAGGACACAGTGCAAGGGAAACTAGAGATAGCAGAGAGGCAGGGCAGAATTGGACATGGACAGTGGGGGACTGTCGTTTCAAATGACAGCCCCATGTCCATTTTGATGCATAGTTCCACCCTCAAAATCTCTGCAAAAGACAGAATTCAGGCCCAGTATTTCTCTAATTTGTTCAGAGGCCATCGGATAGCTGGCGCTTCATGTCAGCCTAGAATGACAGCGTTGCCAAGGTATCTCTTCCACAGCACGTCCCTCCTGCGCTGCGACCAGGCCTTCAGATTAATTTGCGAGAGGGAAAGGGGTGGGGGAAAGAGCAAGCGAGAGAGACCAAAAGACAAAGAGGGTTAGGATCTGATCGGGATTGCACAGCGGTAGGCTGCAAAATGTCCTCCTTTGCCCAGGATTAATTGGGAGCCCCCACTTCCGGATCCCCATTTCCATAACAGAAGAGCCGGCGCCCCTTGCTGATGCAGACAAAAGTGCCAGGAGATGGAGGCCTGCCCTCTGTATCTCCCTGTCGTCGCATAAGCAGCCTGGAAGCTTCAAGCCAATTTGTAAGAACCCCACGTTAGCGAGAAATGGTTTTTCAAAACCCTGCAGACGTCAGCTTGCCTTTCATTAGGAGGTGGATGAAGCCAGATAGCCCAGCTGTGTTCCTTTATCTTCTTACCTCTCTTCTTTGAAGGCTCCCCCAGCCTTCTTTGGTAAGGGTGTGCGCCCAGGGCTAACGGGAATGAGCACAGCTGGACTGGCTCGTTGCCTGTGGTGAGCACGGAAAGGAGACAAGCGTTGCAGACTTCTGATTTCAGAAATGGTACCATCTCCCAGCACCCAGCCTGGATAGTGAGGCAGAATTAGGGCAGCATTTTGTTAGCCAGTATGGGTAAAGTGGTTAGAGTACTGGCCTAGGAGGTGGTGGGGAATGATACGGATTGTAGCCAACCTAAAGTCATCCTTTAAGGCAGGGATTCCCACCCCCAGGGTCGTGGACCGATACCGGGCCGTAGCCTGTTGGCAACGAGGCCATGAGTTATGTAATTATTTCATTATATATTACAATGTACTAGTAATAATAATGAGAAGACAACCCTGGATTTATATCCTGCCTTCCATTCCAAATCTCAGAGTGGCTCACTACCTCCTTTATCTTCCTCCCCCACAACAGACACCCTGTGAGGTGGGTGGGGCTGAGACAGCTCTTCCCAGAAGCTGCCCTTTCAAGGGCAGCTTTGTGAGAGCTATGGCTGACCCAAGGGCATTCCAGCAGCTGCAAGTGGAGGAGTGGGGAATCAAACCCGGTTCTCCCAGATAAGAGTTCGCACGCTTAACCACCACAGCAAAATAAAGTGCACAATTGTATCAACCTGAAACCATCGCCCTCCCCCCCACCCCACAGTCTATGGAAAAATTGTCTTCCACAAAACCAGTCCCTGGCGCCAAAAATGTTGTGGACCATGCCTTAAGGGTTGCAAGGCAAGAGATGGAGGTGGTTAGCCATTGCCTGCCCCCATGCAGCAACCCTGGACTCCCTTGGTGGTCTCCCATCCAATTGCTAACTAGGGCCGACCCTGATTAGCTTCCAAAAGCTGATGAAATTGGGCTAGCCTGGGCTCTCCAGGTCAGGGCTGGGCTGGGAGACCTGAAGTTATATTCCTCAGTCTTCCATGGTGGTGGTGGGAAGTGACATCAAGTCGCAGCTTACTTACGGTGACCTGGTGGGGGTTTCATGGCAAGAGACATTCAGAGATGGTTTGCCATTGCCTGCCTCTGCGCTGTGACCCTGGACTTCGTTGGAGGTCTCCCATCCAAATACTAGCCAGGGCCAACCCTGCTTAGCTTTTGAGTTCTGACTAGATCAGGCTAGCTTGGGCCGTCCAGGTCAGAACAGTCTGCCATGAACCTTGGTAAATGATCCTTGAATCAGTCATTTACTTCTCAGCCTAGCCTGCCCCGTAGGGTTGTTGTGATGACACAAGGGAGGAGGGAAGAATCATGCGTGACATCCTGAATTCCTTCCAGGAAAGGATGGGATAAATATGTGATTGAGTCTGGCAGGTCAAGGAGCCCCAAAAAATCAGGCAAGTAGAGCCCTGCGGAATGGCAAAGACCCACCGAATTTTACAGGCTCTTAAATGCTGACTCCAACTTTGTTCTAAACCTTTGAAGACTTCACGTAGAAACTGACCCCCAGTTCTTCCATCGAGAGTTGGGAAAGTGATGGTTTTCAAAAAAGAACTTATCATTGTACTTATTTATTTACTTCATTTCTACCTCATCTTTCTCACCAATGGGCACCAAAAGCAGCTTACATCATTCTCTCTGCCATTTTATTCTCACAGCACCCTTGTGAGGTAAGTTAGGCTAAGATTCTGTAACTGGCTCAAGGTCACCCGGCAAGCTTCCATGGCAGATTGGAGATTCAAACCTGGGTCCCTCAGGATCTAGTCTGATGTTCTAATTGCTACACCACATTGTCTCTCTTTTAGAAATAGGGTTGCCAGGTCTGTGTTGGAAAACATCTGGAGACTTTGGGGGGGTGGATCCATGAGAAGACAAGGTTTGAGGAGGGGAGGGGCCTCAGTATATGATACAAAGCCATAGAGTCCATTTTTCAAAGCAGCCATTTTCTCCAGGGGAACTGATCTCTGCCAGCTGGAGATTGGTTGTAAAAGCAGGAGATCTCCAGACCCCACCTGGAGGCTGGCAACCCTATTTAGAAAGCATATCTCTGCCACTCCATAACCACCAGTAGCTTAGCTTGGCTTGCATGTGTGAGTCCTCTCGTTGAGGTTTACATGAGTTGAGGTGTATGCCTCTTGTTGAGGTGTACTCCTCTGGGGTGTACATGAGTTCCATGTGTCTCTATTTGGCCAGGCCAGCCTCTATTTTCTTTTACTTGCTCCTGGTAAAAATCATGTCTGTCCATGTTTCTACCTCTTGAGGATGTCTTAACATTTTTGAGTGCGAGCTGTTGCCATATTGATTATTCAGAGTCCATCTCCCTCTCCAGAGTTTCTAGAACAGGGGTCTCCAATGCTTTTTGAGTCTGTAGCCAGCTCTGGAATTCTGACACTGGATGGTGTGTGCAGCCACAAAATGGCTGCCACAGATGGTGGAGCCAGCCACAAAACGGCCACCATGGCTTACTTTCAGTCCCACAGTGAATATCCTTGCTCTGTGGTGCTAACTGCTGCCAAAGCAACATTTTCAAAAATTTGCATAGCCAATGAAATCTCCAGTGGTCAGTCAGAAGGCCAGCTACACAAAAGCACCACCTGGCCCTGTCTGTTGTCTTTTGGTGGTTGCCAGGAAGGTGACTGTGGTCACATGACTACCATGTTGGGGACCCCTGCTCTAGAGGTTAAGCCTTAGAGAGAGTGGAGAATGGATGTGCTTCTAGTGCACATGCGTGAAATACTTGTGCATGAATACTTGCATACCATGCAGCACGTGGCCTTGCCGTTCCAAATCCAGCAGCAGCTTGGGTATGTTTTTGAACTGTTGATAGCGCGTTGTAGGACAATTATACTCCCCCCTCCTTCCTTCACATATGTCTCTAACCAAAAGAACCGTCACTCTCTGAGCTTTTAAATCAATGCAGGACAAGGCTGCCTCAGAACAAAAGAATGCAGCCTCCAGCTGAGCAACGAAGAGCCTTCAACAATGCATAACAGCGAAGGCGGTGGAGCTTGCATGGCCATCTTTGGCGTGCGATTTGAGGTGTTACAAACACATCCCTCTTTCCACCTGTGGCATGTCGGAGGTGAAGGGGTGCATTCTCTTGTTTGCATGCCCTTCTCCCCCCATCTGACAAAGGCTACTGGAGGTGACTGATACCCTCCTATGCAGGGCTCTCCACTATCCTGCAGCAGGCTCTGTCCAAGCTCAGGCACCAATGCTTTTCGAAAGTCCTTTTTCCCCCTAATTAATCCACCAACGGGTTTCCTTTTTATGTTTCAAGGCGCTCTGCCTAATGAAAGGAGAAGCGGCCATCATGCGGGGCCCCTGAAGAACAAACGGGGAGCGCCATTCCTTTCTTCTGAGGGGGCTGAGATACAGCAATGTCTGTTTAAAAATAAAAAGGGGGAGCGTGGATGTAAGCATTTGCTCCTCCTCCTCCTCCCAGCTCTGAGGCTCAGCTTTAATTCCCCAACTTTGATGTTCTGATTGGAGCGTTCTTCTCATTTAGCGGCAAAGAAACGGAGAGGCACTTTGATAACTCTCTCGAGCCACGCGTGCTGCTAAATATCATAACGAAAGAACCCTCGTAATTTCTTCTGCAGTGAGGTGTAAGTGCCTTAGTAAAAAAAATATTTTTTAGAGTGGGGCACTCGATATCTGCTTGTGTGTGGCGGTGAGAAACATTTAGGCCATTCTGAAACTAAGACTGATAGTTTTCTTTGGGCATTCGCTGCCAGAGGCTGTAGTGGTGGCCACAGGCATAGACCACTTTAAAAGGGGATTAGATGGATACTTGGGAGATGTTAGTCAGTGGCTACAGGCCGTGGTGACTAAAGTGAGCCTCCATGTTCAGAGGCAGCCAGCCTCTGAATCCCTGAGCCAGTGAGTAACATAAAGGGAAGGCTTTAGCCTCTCTGCCCTGTTGTTGGCCCTACAGAGGAACTGGCTGGCCACTTTGTGAGACAGGATGCTGGACTAGATGGACTACTGGTCTGATCCGCTAAGAAAAGGCTCTCTCTTTGTTTTAGGAAATAATGGTTCTTCTGTGATGGTACCTCCTAGATATGTTTATCATCTAGAAACAAAATATGCTTTTTTCTTCAGTTTTTTCATATGTAAATCAGTACAGGCTCAACTAATCAATTAATATTTATTTGTGCTTCAGTTCAAATTATTACAGAATAAGTCATGTGTACTGCAAGAGAAAGGAACGACAACTTCCCCTATTCGCTCTCAAGTCAGTAGCCAATTTTAAGGATATGTTTTGGCCAAAATACTTAAGAGCATAAGAAGAGGCCTTCTGGATCAGCCCAGTGGTCCCTCTAGTCTAGCATCCCTGTCTCACACAGTGGCCTCAACCAGTTCCTCTGAAGGGGCAACAAAAGGGCAGAGAGGCCGAGGCCTTCCCCTCAGAAGAACACAAGAAGAGCCCTGCTGGATCTGCCCAGGGGTTCATCTAGTCCAACATCGCATCTCGCACAGTGGCTAACCAGTTCCTCTGGAGGACCAACAACAGGGTATAGAGGCCAAGGCCTTTCCCTCATAAGAACATCAGAAGAACCTTTCTGGATCAGACCAGTGGTCCCTCTAGTCCAGCATCCTGTCTCACACAATGGCCAACCAGTTCCCCTGAAGGTTCAACAATAGGGCAAAGAGATAGGGGGATGTTGCACTGGGGTTCAAAGGCAGGCTGGCTGCCTGTAGACATACAGCCTCCCTTTACTCACCATGGCCGCTGATAGACCTGTCCTCCATATTTTATGATAGAAGGGAGAACACTTCTTTTAAAGGCCTTGGATCCCATTCATTCAGGAAGAAGGCTGTAATAAATCATGCCAGTGGGCATTTCAGCATCTTCCCTGACTGTGCCTGAACAGAGGGCATATATTTGGTAAAGGCATTCTTCTGAGATGATGCTTCTTCTGAGATGATGCAGTTTGCAGTTGTCATGTGTACTTGTTAGGGATGGGCACAAACCAGAGCATGATGAATTTGGTTGGTTCATGCTTTGTGAAGTCCTGGCACAAAGTTTCCAGAGACTTTCAGGCCGGCCATGGAGGTTTGTGCCAGTTTACAGAACTTCAAAGTAACAACTTGAAGGGCATGTAGAGGAGCATCTAGGAGAGGTCCCCACAAATTTGATGTCTCTAGTTTGTATAAGACGTGTGCAATACTCTTCTGAACCTTGGTTATTTTGACAGGTGCAGGTTCAGGAGTTTATAGAACAGAACGTGTGCAAGCTAAAGACACCAACTCGCAGCAGACTCCCCTGGATACTTCTCTATCTACCTTCCTAGCTTGGTGAGGACTGGATTTACCGGGCCTGAGTAACAGCTCCCCAAATAAGGTGCCTCCAGGAAAGTGCTTTCTGGGGAAATGATGGGCAGTCCTTTTTCCAGAAAGCACTTTTGCACTTTCGTGGGGGCACCTTCTTTGGGGGGGTTGTAACTTGGACCCCATAGATCCAATCCTTACCAAACTTGGGGGGCAGATAGAGGAGAGTCAGCTGAGGGCCCCCAGAGAACATGCCATGTGGCTGTTCTCAGAAAACGAACCAGTTCATGAGATGGCTAAAAATTTGTGATGTTATAAACCACAAACCGAACCACATTTTCCCAGTTTGTGCCCCTCCCCAGTACTTGTATTAAAAATATTTTTAAAATTAAAAATCACAGAGTAGAGGAAGAGGAGGAGGAAGAAGATGATGATGAAGATGATGATGATATTGGATTTATACCCTGCCCTATACTCTGAATCTCAGAGTCTCAGGGTGGCTCACAATCTCCTTTACCTACCCCCCCCCCCACAACAGACACCCTGTGAGGTAGGTGGGGCTGAGAGAACTCTCCCAGAAGCTGCCCTTTCAAGGACAACTCTGCGAGAGCTATGGCTGGCCCAAGGCCATTCCAGCAACTGCAAGTGGAGGAGTGGGAATCAAACCCAGTTCTCCCAAGTAAGAGTCCGTGCCCTTAACCACTAGACCAAACTGGCTCTCCTATTAGTCAATCAAAACACTGGCAATTAGTCTAACCCGTTAATCTACCTAGCATTGTAGGAACATTTGCCCAGTAAGAACATTTGGCTTTTGTACAAGACACTTCACATCCATTAGGCAAAAGTTGGTTGCGCCTGAGTATGCTGGCTATTCATTCTGTGCTTTGTAGAGGTTTTTAAAATTTGACTGCTTTCATTTTGATTATTTATTCTTTCGTTGAATGTGGTTACCTGCCTTGGGTTCCAGCTGTGCTGGGTGAGCTTAGAATATATTTCAAGTGAATGTTTTCCTCTTTCTTCCCTGTGTTTATTAGATTGCGAGCCATTGTTTTAAATTATGAAATTGCCTCATATGCATTGGTAGAAAGATGGTAAGTAAGTGCTCTCCAATAAGCTAATATTATCAGTAGTCCTTTACGTCAGCCCTTCAAGGCAGGCTAGAATCCTTTGCAAATTGCATCTGGGATAGGGATGAAGTTGGGGGGGGGGTTGAATTTGCTAAGCTGGCCTCTGAAGGCTCCAGTCTCTACCTTTTATTTGAGAGCTAGCAGCAATTTTAAACCAGCAGAATTGCTATACACTCTAGGGCAAGGGTGGCCAAACTTAGTTAATGTAAGAGCCGCATACAATAAATGTCAGATGTTTGAGAGCTGCAAGACATGAATGTCAGATGTTTGAGCCACAAAAAGCATGGGAGGGAGGAAGGAAGGAAAATAGATGGGGAGAGAGAGGTGGAAGGAAAGCAACTTTAACTTTAAATGCACTCTCTAAGCTGCCAGCTGGCTCAGCTTACAGAAGTGATTTAAAGAGAGAAATGCCTTCTCCAAGCTGGCTGACAGGGCAGCGGGGGCTTCGAGAACCACACAATATGTGTGAAAGAGCCACATGTGGCTCCTGAGCTGCAGTTTGGCCACCCCTGCTCACCTCTGTGCACTGTTCTTTCCCAGAAGCTTGTGGGAGATCCTGCACAAGTGGCAGGGTGATGAGAGCCTGTATAGATCTATGGTGCGGCCTCATTTGGAATACTGTACAGTTCTGGTCACTGTATCTCAGATGGAGCATTGCTGAGGTGGAAAAAGTACAGAGGAGGGCAACCAAGATGTTTAAGGGGCTGGAGTGCCTTGCCTACGTGGAAAGGCTGAAGAGTCTCGGAGTTTTCAGTTCAGAAAAGGGACAACTGGGGGGGGGGGTATGATTGAGATTTATAAGTTTATGGACTGGGTGGAGAGAGTTGACAAAGATATTTTTTTCCTCCCTCTTCCAATACAGTAGAACTCGAGGTAACCCAATGAAGCTGATGGGCAGTAGGTTCAAGACAGACGAAAGGAGATACTACTTCACACAGAGAGTGATTAAAATGCCAGGGGATGTAGTGATAGCCATAGGAAGAAACAGCTTTAAAAGGAGATTAGATGGATTCATGGAGGATAAGTCTTATCAATGGCTACTAGCCATGGTGACTGAGGGGGACCTCCGCTATCAGAGGCAATTAGCCTCTGAATCCCAGAGCCAGGA
Organism: Heteronotia binoei; assembly: GCF_032191835.1. Lineage (NCBI taxonomy): Eukaryota > Metazoa > Chordata > Lepidosauria > Squamata > Gekkonidae > Heteronotia > Heteronotia binoei. Next base: position 259,919,691 of record NC_083223.1, read on the forward strand.
GGCAATCTCAGGGGAAGGCCTCAGCCTCTATGCCCTGTTGTTGGCTGTCCAGAGGAACTGGTTGGCCATTGTCTGAGACAGGATACTGGGCTAGATGGACCATTGGTGTGATCCAGCAGGGCTCTTATGTTCTGGACAAGACCTTGGTAAGAGCTACTGTGGTAGAGTGGGTAGAGGATCGGAGTAGGACTGAAAATTTCCAGATTCAAATCACCACTCTGCCATGAAATCATGCTTGGTGACTTTGGGCCCAGTCAGTCTCTCAGCCTCACAAGGTTGTTTTGAGGATGGAACAGAGGAAGGGAGAAGCACATATACTACCCTGAGCTCATATGTACCCCTGAAGCTGCTGTATATTGAATCATTAAGGTCAGTATAGTCTACCCAAGCTGGCAGCAGCCCTCCTTGGTCTGAGGTAGAGGGCTTTCACATCACTTACTGCTAGGGTTGCCAACCTCCAGGTGATGGCTGGAGATCTCCCACTATTACAGCTAATCTGTTGGCTCACCTGGAGAAAATGGCCACTTTGGAAGGTGGACTTTACAGCACTATACCCCATTGAAGTCCCTCCCTTCCCCAAACCCCACCCTCCTCAGGCTCCACTCCCAAATCTAGAGCTGGCAGCCCTGCCTACTGCCTGCTCCCCTTAACTGGAGATGCCAGGGATTGAACTTGGGACCTTCCACATGGCAAGCAGATGCTCTGCCAATGAGCCACAGCCCCTCCCTTTGGCGAAAAGGGCAAGACAGAGATAAACATGGTAGAATAACCTTAGACCAGCCTGGGATCTGTGGATCTCTGTTTTGACTCTTGCTTAACCATATCTTCATTCTCTTCCCTGAGATGTTTATCCTTCTCTTCCTTTAAGGAGCTCCAAGTGGCATATGTGGCTATTCTCTCCTCTGTGGCATCCCAACAACCCTATTGGGTAGGTGAGGCTGAGAGTGAGTGGTTAGCCCAGGGTCTTGCAGCAAGGTTCTTGTTGGGCAGAGGTTAGAACTTGGCTGTCTCAGACACGTTCATGGCCATGCAAAATGAAAAATGATAAAGGGGCTTTTTTTGGGGGGGGGGTTCCTTATTCTTCAAAGCCCCCCCCCCCCAGCCTACCTATGTCTTTTGTTCCATCCCAGGCTGTCACAGCCACGAGCTTTCTCCATCTTGTAGCCGGGCTCTGAAATGGAGCCGCACCAGTGCCCTGAGGTTGTTGACGGTCCGTGAGCTCCGGCAGCAGTCTGTCAGGTTTTGTTAACCTCCCCACCTTGCTCGGCATGCTAATTTTGATTTCCCCCCTTTAGCTTGAAATCTTTTCAAGCAATGGAAAAAAGGCAGGGGAAGCTTTTCAAGATGGGAGGCAGAACGAACCAGCATCTCTCTTCCTCCCCCACCCCCATTCCGCCAGTTCCTTCCAGTAGCATCTCGCCTGTGTTGTGATGGGGGAATTCACCCTGACACATCTTTCCCCTCCAGCTCCATCCCCGGCTTTCGGCCTGCTGTCTTGTGCAAGAGTGAAGGGGGGACATGGACAGGGCAGAAACCTGCCTCTCTGTGGGCCTTGTGCACAAATCAGATGTGATTTGTGTGAGTGTGTTTGTGTGTGTGTTTGCATGCATGCGAGGGGGAGAGAGAGAGAGGACTGCTGGAACAATTGTAAGCAGGGAATCCCATTAATTATGAATGGGCAACAAGCAGTTTCCCTGTTGTTTGTAAATTAGCTGCTGCCTGTTTCCTTATTCTAAATTTATGCTTCTTAGAAAAAGGAGGTTGTTCCAAGGGGTGAGGGAGAGAGAGATATCATCCTATAGGTTTCCACTGAAATATCCTGAAAGGAGAGAGGCCAGGCATTAGGAACGGAAGCCTGAAGCTATCTGGGCTTTCGTTGCAGTTGGCTTGTGGTCACAGGCTGCAGGGGTGGAATAATGGTGGTAGGAAAGAACATACCTATCAGCTGCCTTATACAGTCAATAGCAGTGTTCCTTCTAAGCTGCATTAGTGTGAGCTGGCTCGCAGTTTTTTTGGCCTCCGGCTTCCAGCTTTGTGTTTTAGCTCAGGAAGAATGGCCCCAGAGCAAACTAATTTATGCAGTAGCTCACAGCTTTAATAGAATTCACTACCACAGGAGGTGGTGGCGGCTACAAGCATAGCCAGCTTTAAGAGGGGATTGGATAAAAATATGGAGCAGAGGTCCATCAGTGGCTATTAGCCACAGTATATATATGTGTGTGTGTGTGTGTGTGTATGTATATGTGTGTATATACACACACACATATATTGGCCACTGTGTGACACAGAGTGTTGGACTGGATGGGCCATTGGCCTGATCCAACATGGCTTCTTTTATGTTCTTATGTTCTTCTGCCAGGAGCTCACCAAACAGAATTCTTGCTCACAAGACGCCACAGCTGAGAGGGAGCATTGGTCAGTAGTGCTGCCAACCTCCAGATAGGGGCTGGAGATCTGCTATTGTAGCTGGTCTCCAGGAGACAGGTATCAGTTCTCCTGGAAAGAATGGCTGCTTTGGAAGGTGGAGACTGTGGCATCATGCCCGCCTGACTGAAGTCCCTCCCCTCCACAAACCCTGCCCTCCTTCAGACTCCACCCCCCAAAAAAATATCCAGGTGTTTCCCAATCTGGATCTGACCACCCTAAAGGTCAGGCCACTGGGCTCCCAGTTTCTCTTCTGATTGGCAAAGTATTCCCCAGAGTCTCTGGCAGGGACAAGCCTCTCTCAAGACTGGCTGTCCGGAGGTCTTTTTAGCTGTAGATGCTGGGGACGGAAACTGGGACTTTCTGCTTCCAAAGCATGTTCTTTATCCCTCTGTCACAGCTCCCCTTCCCGCCCCCAGAATTTTAGACATAACCATTCAGGATTGGCTGGGCAGATGAATGGCCATTAGTGGCAGGAGGCAAGGTCGGTTGGTTGCAGGAAGATAGTCAGGCTAAGTTGCCATTGAGGCAGTTAACCTGTGCCAGGGCTGCACTTGGGGTTGCCAGCCTCCAGGTGGGGCCTGGAGATCTCCCAGAATGACAATGGATCTACAGGCCTCAGTGTTCCCCCAGAGAAAATGGCTGCATTGGAGGGTGCATGCTATAGCAATGCATTCCTGTTTATCTCCCTTCCCAAATCACACCCTCCAAAGGCTCCAGCCCAGGAATTTCCCGACCAGTTCACGCTGCAAGTTCACATGACTGAATAGTACCTAGGGTTGCCAGCCTCCAGGTGGGGCCTGGAAATCTCCCGCTTTTACAACTGATTCCCCAGCTGGTAAACAGCTTCCCTGGAGAAAATGGCTGCTTTGAAGGGAGGACTCTGGCAGCATGCCATCCTCCCCAAACCCCACCCTCTCCTGGCTCCACCCCCAAAGTCTCCAGGTATTTTTCAACACAGAACTGGCAACCCTACTACAAACATACTTCCCTGCTGTAATGATTCCACAGCACCCAGCACCAAAACAGTTCAGAATTTTATTGGAACAAAAGCTAGGCCAAAACCAGCTACAACGAACAGCACACTCCAAGTCAAAAGTTAGTTTCAGAGGGTAGCCATGTCGGTCTTTTTCTGTAGCAGGACCCCCTTTGTATATTAGGCCATATACCCCGATGTAGCCAATCCTCGTGGAGCTTACAGTAGGCCCTGTACTAAGAGCCCTGTAAGCTCTTGGAGGATTGGCTACATTGGGTTTGTGGCCTAATATGCAAAGGAATTCCTGCTACAAAACAAGCCCTGAGAACAGCTAGCTCTGAGTGCAGGAGCACTTTAGAGACCAACAAAGTTTTGGGAGTATGGGCTTTTGAGAGTTAAAGCTCCCTTTCTCAGATACCAAAACGTCCAAAGTGAAACTAAAACAAAAGTTTTCCCTAAAAGGAAAAAATAACTACCCAATACAGTAAGGGAACAACACCAAATTCACAAATATACGCAGTATGACATGGGCATATTGAAAGCTAGAACGCCAGAAGAAGAGGAATGCTAGCTTACCCTGACATGCTGGTTTTCTATATACAAATAGAAATGACAACTGAATGGTGATATGATGGAGATTTACAAAATTATGTACGGGATAAGAAAGGTAGAGTAAAAATACTTTTCTTACAATACAAGACCTCTTGGGCACGCAATGAAATTGATGAGCAGTAGGTTTAGAACAGATAAAAGCACTTCTTCACTCAAAGAGTAATTAACAAGTGAAATTCACTGTTGAATAGACAGCTTCAAGAGGGGACTGGATAAACATCTGGAGCAGAAGCCCAATCGGTGGCTATCAGCCACAAAGTATAGATGGAACACTCTGTCTGGGGCAGTGATGCTCTGTATTTTTGGTGCTTGGGGCGGGCCAACAGTGGGAAGCCAGAATCTCATCAGACTCTGGACAGCTCCAAGTAGAAGCAGACAAGCTGCTCCACTGAGTCATCCCACACATCTCCAGCCTTTTATCTAAGAGCATGGGGTCCTTGATTGCTCTAAGCCCTGCCTTCAGAGGAGAGCAGGAGTGGCTTATTGCAGGAAGGGAGTCACCCCACACAGCTCCACTGAGTCACCCCACACATCTTCAGCCTTTTATCTAAGAGCTGGGGGTCCTTCTTTATTGTTCTAAGCCCTGCCTTCAGAGGAGAGCAGGAGTGGCTTAAAGCCATGCTCTCCAACAGTGCTCGGCAGAGGTAGAATTCCAGCAGGAGCTCCTTTGCATATTAGGCCACACACCCCTGATGTAGCCAATCCTCCAAGAGTTTACAGGGCTCTTAGTAAAGGGTCTACTCCAGGAGGATCGGCTACATCAGGGGTGTGTGGCCCAATATGCAAAGGAGCTCCTGCTAGAATTCAACCCCTGGTGCTGTGTAATATCCAGGTGGATCTGTTACCACCTTCAGGCAAGGACTTAAATGGAATTACAGAATCCAGGGCAACTAGTGAGCTGAGATTCTGGAGGGCGATATAGGTGAGTTTCCTGGCTGCTGCCTCCTCAGGATCATGGACAAGACACCTGAGTTTCAAATTCTAGAAAAGGGAAGTTCTGGTTCCTTCTTGACTACTAGGGAGCTGAGGAGGGTTGCAAAGTGTTTTCAGATGAGCTCAGGTCTTGCACAGTTTAGCTTTTCATTCACCAGAGTTACATACATATGAACCTATGGAGCTGTCTTATACTGAATACACACACATAGAATCATAGAATTGGAAGGGACCCCCAGGATCATTTAGCGCAGCCCCCTGCACAATGCATGAAGCTGCCTTATACTGAATCAGATTCTTGGTGCGTCATATATTGTCTACTCAGACTGGCAGCAGCTTTCCAGGGTCTCAGGAAGAGGTCCTTCCTATCATCTATGCTTGGTGCATTGAACTGGAGGTGCCAGGGATTGAACCTAGGACCTTCTGCATGCCGAGTAGGTGCTCTGCCACTGAGCGACAGCTCCTCCCCAAGTCACAACTGCAACAAAAAAAAAGACAGGACAAAGTTTGAGTCCAGTGGTTCAAACTTTGTTCTGTTGCCTCAGACCAACATAGCTACCCCACCTAAAAGATGAAGACGGGTCTTCCATCCCATAACTGTGAGGTACAGCGTTCAGTGCCACACAATGTAATTTTGACAACTCATATGGCTTTTTAACAAATGCAGGCCAATATCATGGCAGAGGATAGGTCTAACATAAGAACACCCATGAAGCTGCCTTATACTGAATCAGATCGCCCGCCCATCAAGGTTACTATTGTACTCAGACTGGCAGTGGTTCTCCAGGGTCTCAGGTGGAGGTTTTTCAAATCACCAGTTGCCTGGTTGAGCATACGAACATGTGAAGCTGCCTTATACTGAATCAGACCCTCAGTCCATCAAAGGCAGTATTGTCTACTCAGACTGGCAGCGGCTTTTCAAGGTCTCAAGCTGAGGTTTTTCACACCTATTTGCCTGGACCCTTTTTAGTAGGAGATGCCGGGAATTGAACCTGGAACCTTCTGCTTACCAAGCAGATGCTCTACCACTAAGCCACCGTCCCTCCCCTAAAGGTTGGTTCTGTCAACTGGAGGTGCCAGGGATTGAACCTGGGATCTTCTGCATACCAAGCAGATGCTCCAATATTGAGCCACAGCCCCTGCAGCCAGTGGAAGAGGCAGCACAACCTGAATGCTGGAGCCAGGCAAGAAGGGGAATTTGTTTGCCTCCATGACCTGCTGGTGGGCTTCCCAGAGATATCTGGTTGGACTCAGAAGAACATAAGAGAAGCCATGTTGGATCAGGCTAATGGCCCATCTAGTCCAACACTCTGTGGCCAAAAAACCCAGGTGCCATCAGGAGGTCCATCAGTGGGGCCAGGACACTAGAAGCCCTCCCACTGTCCCTCCCCCAGCACCAAAGGACAAAGGAAGCTGAGTAGATGGAGCTGTGGTCTGATCCAGAGACTCTTTACCTGTGCCTGCACTCCAGCTCTGACCATTTCCCCCCTCTCCCTGCCCACTGAGGCACTTAAATGCTGCCATCGGCGCTCCTCCTTTAAACTAAACATACGGAGGTTGTTTAAGTGGGGATGCGCTCATTTAAGTCCCCTGGTTGTTGCCAGGGTTGTTTTTCACCCTTTCTTAATCAGAGAAGAAAGCAGTTAGAAATAATGGAGTCATTCCAGGCCTTCTCCGAGTGGTGTGGAGAGAGCAAGCCGGGCGGAGGGAGTGTGGAATAATTCACTCCTTCTTCAGTATACAAGGAACTTAAGGTCATCCATCCAGCTAAAATGATATGTTGCGGGGTTAAGCTAAGCAGAAGGAAGCGTAAACAGCTGCGTCTTGCAGCCCCTTTAAAGTCTAGAAAATGGATTGCCGAGTGAGCTTTCACAGGCTGGAGCTTATTTCATTCCGTATGTATGAACCAGCATGCAGAAATGGGTGTCTTTTCTTCGTGCCGTGCCTAATCGGCCTCTGGAATTCATTGCCACATGAGCAGGCGCTGGAGTGGCAAATGGCTGCATCTAGCAGCATAAATGTTGGTGGAAAATGATTCTCTTTAGCCAGAAGCAGTAACTGGCCCCTTGACAGTGCCCCAGCAGAGCCTGCATCAGGGCTAAAGGCAGGGTTGCCTGCTGCCTGGAAATGTGTGGAAGTGGAACTCATACACACATACATATAGGCCTCATTTGGGGCAGGAGCTCACAGGAGCAGAGCTCCAGAACCTCTAAATTTTATTGTGCTCTTTCTTTCTTCAGCCACCCCCTCACCCCCCCCCCCCCCCAAAAAAAAACCCTTGCTTCTGGGCTCCATTGTTCAAACACCCTCTGAGAATGTTGCTTAACTCTAAGATGGGACAAACTTTGTAATATTTTCCTCCACAAAAAATGGGGAAATAACCAAAACATATAAAGCAGACAGATGGAAATCTTCATCATACCACTGTGGCCCCATAGGAGAAAGTAATTTTAAAAAGTGCGATGAAAGTAAGGTTTTATTATGACAATTACAATTCAAGAAGCATTTTTACGGTAGATGCTAAGCTGATATAATGTAGTAAACCTTCCAGTGATGTCAGGGCTGTGTGACATATGCAAATGTTATGCAAATGAGTTGTGCTAATAAGCTCCAGCACTTCTTTTTCTACAAAGTGACCATTGTAAATAACATTCCATTAAGCCTCTGTTAAAGGGAAAGGATCTCTCTCTCTCACACACACACACTCACACATCGCATTAAGCCTCTGCAACCCCAATAGAGATATAGAGATAAATAGATAGATATCTCCTTTCCTTTTAACAAAGACTTAATAGGAAGTTAAGGGTGAGCCCTGATCTGGATGGCCCAGGCAAGCCCTGTCTCATCAGATCTCAGAAATTAAGCATGATCAGCCCATTTAGTGCTTGGATGAGAGACCACCAAGGAAGTCCAGGTAATGGTAAAACCACCACTGAATGTGTCTGGCCTTGAAAATCCCATTTCCATAAACTGGCTGTAACTTGACGTCAGTTTCCACCAACATCACCACTGACCAGATAGTATTAGTTACCTGCATGCCATGAAAACCTTCAGCTGCCCATTTTCACAAATGGAGCCTTTATTTAAAGAGACAGGGCATCACCCCCCCCCCAGGCCTGTTGGTAACCTTAGCTGAAAGTGTTGGCAGGGCATAATTAGGAAGGCAGACAGTGGGTGACTTTGAGTCAGTCACAAATTCTCTCAGAGTTGTTCCACTCAAGAGCAGTTTCTTTCAGAGCTCTCTCAGCCCCACCTACCTTACACAGGGTGTCTTGTTGTGGGGAGGGGAAGGGAAAGGAGATTGTAAACCATTCTGGGACTCCTTCGGGTACTGAAGGGTGGGGTATAAATTTCCTCCTTCTGGAGAGCCAGTTTGGTGTAGTGGTTAAGTGTGCAGACCCTTATCTGGGAGAACTGGGTTTGATTCCCCCCCCCTCCACTTGCAGCTGCTGGAATGGCCTTGGGTCAGCCATAGCTCTGGCAGAGGCTGTCCTTGAAAGGGCAGCTTCTGGGAGAGCCCTCTCAGCCTCACTCACCTCACAGGGTGTCTGTTGTGGGGGGAGAAGATATGGGAGATTGTGACTGAGCCGCTCCGAGTCTCTGATTAAGAGAAAAGGGTGGGGTATAGGAACATATGAAGCTGCCTTATACTGAATCAGATCTTTGGTCCATCAAAGTCAGTCTTGTCTACTCAGACTGTCAGCGGCTCTCCAGGGTCTCAAGCTGAGTTTTTTCACACCTATTTGCCTGGACCCTTTTTTGGAGATGCCAGGGATTGAACCTGGGGACCTTCTGCTTCCCAAGCAGATGCTCTACCACTGAGCCACCGTCCCTCCCTCTGCAGTCGTCTTCTTCTTCTTCTGCCTGGGGACACTGGGTGGCCCTCAATACCTCGTTCTCACCAGCTGTATTAGTGATGCTGAAGATGCTGTGCCTTCTAGCACAGAGGGTTCCATTTTCTGGCAGACTCCCCAGGGACTCCAATCTGGCTGCCTAGATGGAATGCCACTTTGTTTGGTCTGGAGTCCAGACAGTCTGGAGAAGAGGAGGTTGAGGGGGGACATGATGGCTCTCTTGAAGTATCTGACGGGCTGTCACTTAGAGGAGGGCAGGGAGCTGTTCCTGTTGGCAGCAGAGGAGAGGAATCACAAGAATGGGTTTAAATTAAGGACGGGAAGGTACCGGCTAGATATTAGAAGAAGATGACTTCAGATTTATACCCCGCCCTTCTCTCTGAATCAGAGACTCAGAGCGGCTTACAATCTTCTATATCAGGGGTGGCCAACAGTAGCTCTCCAGATGTTTTTTGCCTACAACTCCCATCAGCGCCAGCCATTGGCCATGCTGGCTGGGGCTGATGGGAATTGTCGGCAAAAAACATCTGGAGAGCTACCGTTGGCCACCCCTGTTCTATATCTTCTTCCCCCACAACAGACACCCTGTGAGGTGGGTGGGGCTGAGAGGGCTCTCACAGCAGCTGCCCTTTCAAGGACAACCCCTGCAAGAGCTATGGCTGACCCAAGGCCATTCCAGCAGCTGGAAGCGGAGGAGTGGGGAATCAAATCCGGTTCTCCGAGATAAGAGTCTGCACACTTAACCACTACACCAAACTGGCTCTAGGAAAAACTTTTTTACAGTCAAGTTGTTCAAGAGTGGAATCAGCTACCAAGGGAGGTGGTGAGCTCCCCCTCACTGTCAGTTTTAAGCAGCAGCTGGACAAACACTTGTCAGGGATGCTCTAGGCTGATCCTGATTGGGAGGCACGGTGGCTCAGTGGTAGAGCATTTGCTTGGGAAGCAGAAGGTCCCAGGCATCAATCCCTGGCATCTCCAACTAAAAAGGGTCCAGGCAAATAGGCGTGAAAAACCTCAGCTTGAGACCCTGGAGAGCCGCTGCCAGTCTGAGAAGACAATACTGACTTTGATGGACCAAGGGTCTGATTCAGTATAAGGCAGCTTCATATGTTCATATATATGTTCATATCCTGCACTGAGCAAGGAATTGATGACCTGCATGGTCCCTTCCAACTCTGTGATTCTATGTAAGATCCTTCATCTCTAAAATGCAACTATGCCTTTCGTTGTCTTTGAAAGTAGGGGGCCTGCCCAAATGTGATGTTTTAATACATTTTGGATGCATTGTTTCAGCATGGGGCACCGTGCACGTACTACCTGGCAACTTACCGATATTGCCATCATGCTGACGTGGGATTATGATGTGTTATTCCCACGTGTCATAGTGACAGGAAAGGGAACACTGTTGCATGCACCACACACTAAGAGGTACCCACCACATCGTGCTCATGTTGCCATCTGCTGCTTCCCACACCCTTTTTTGATGCGTGACAGAGCCTTTTGCAGCCTGCTTGCTAGTGTGATGGGAGGACTGGCGTTGAAAGGTCTACATTATAAAATGAAATGAGTTTGCAAGCTTGTTAATGCTGTCATGGCTCCCATCCAAAGCACTCTGGGAATTGTAGTTCTGTGGCTTCCTAACAAAGAGTACCCTACAGAAGTACTACAGTTTATAATTGAGCCCTGAGGTTCATCTGCTCTCTTTTTTCAAATTTGCTTTTATTACAGCACTTTCCTTGTCATCCAAACACTCCATCTTGGGAGGGGGAGTTATGTGCCTAACAGCAAATGTTGCAGTCGGATGGATCGTGTGCATGCCTGTGCATGATTAATTTTAAGCACGGAACCCCTCCGCCCCTTCGCACATTAGTCTATAGCCATAATCATCCATGCCCGCATGAACAAGGTGTCGGGCCACAGAGAGTCCGCCTGACTTGTGTTTAAATCCGAGAGCTGCCAGGATTTTTAGACCTGGTGATTAAACTCTCTCTCTCACTCCCCCGGAGAGCCGGGAAGGTAATAAATCCACATTGTGCCGGTGCAGCGAACAGCTTGGGATAATTGCATTGGTGAAATAAAGCGAGCCGTTGCATATTTGGATGTCCTGACCCCCTCCCCTCCGCAACACCCTCCAAGATCAGCAGCTCCACATTCGTGGCTTCCAGACAAACAAGAACCTTATTGAGAATTTCTTTCCGCTCTCTTATACATTCGGAGAGAAAAGGCAAGCAATGTGTGCCTCCCGTTCTACCCCGTTCCCACTGGGGTTCTGCTCTGTTCATTTGGCATTTAGAATTCTCAGTTGGCTGAAAAGGGGGAAGGTCAACTAATCCAGGGCCAGGCAGAAGTCAGGGATTAGGAATTGTTGGGAGCACAGCTGACACGTATTAGAAGTTCAGCCTCTTGCTAAATGAGATAGCCTTCCCCCCAAATCTTGCCAGGATTAAACGAAACTCCCCTTCCCACCTCTCAAGTCTATGCATCCCTAGAACTGAGCTGCTGCCTTGCTGGCGTTGCAAAACGTAAAATAAAAAAGAAGTCCGAGTGCCCCTTTCAGACCAGCAGCGTTTATTCCAACATGAGCTTCCGTGTGTCAGAGCTCACTTTTTAAGGAGGCTGTACGGAAGGAAATTGTTTGGCGGGGTTTTATATGGAAAAATTACAGAGGCTGGCCCTTATAAATATCTTTTAAATGATTTCCTTCTATATAACATCTGCAGAAACAAGCTGTGACTCGCAAAAGCTTATGCTGTGGTAGGTATTGCTAGTCTAAGGGGTCTTAGTGGACCATACGCTGAACATGAGTCAACAGTGTGATAATATAATAATAATAATAAAATTTTATTTATACCCCGCCCTCCTCGCCAAGGGTGCCTAAAAAGACAAATGCAATTTTGGGCTGTATCAACAGAAAGCATAGTGTCCAGATGTAGTGATGGTATCATTTTACTCTGCTCCAATAAGACCTTACATGGAGTATTGTGTTCAGTGTTGGGCACCACATTTTAAGAAGGATATAGACAAGCTGGGACGGGTCCAGAGGAGGGCGAAGAAGATGGTGAGGGGTCTGGAGACAAAGTCCTATGAAGAAAGGTTGAAGGAGCTGTGGATGTTTAGCCTGGAGAGGAGGTGGCTGAGAGGTGATATGATCACCATCTTCAGGTACTTGAAGGGCTGTCGTATAGAGGATGGTGTGGAATTGTTTTCTGTGGCCCCAGAAGGTAGGACCAGAAATTAAATCAAAAGAGTTTCCGACTCAACATTTGGAAAAACTTCCTGACCATTGGAACGATTCCTCAGTGGAACAGACTTTTTTGGGAAGTGGTGGGCTCTTCTTCCTTGGAGGTTTTTAAACAGAGGCTACATGGCCATCTGACAGCAATGAAGATCCTGTGAATTGAGGGGGAGGTATTTGTGAGTTTCCTGCATTGTGCAGGGGGTTGGACTAGATGACCCTGGAGGTCCCTTCCAACTCTATGATTCTTTAAGGTGTCCATGGACTTCAGTTTTGTTCTGCTACAACAGACTAGCATGGCTACCCTTTGGAAACTGCAAAAGGTATATCCTATACTTCTTATTGATGAGCCCCTTGACCATTGGTCATCCTGTTTAATTCATGGTTAAGTGTGCGGATTCTAATCAGTTCTCCAGGGGAACTGATCTTGGTCATCTGGAAAGGAGAAGGAGGATATTGGATTTATACCCCGCCATTCACTCAGAGTCTCAAAGCATTTTACAATCTTCTTTCCCTTCCTCTCCCAACAACAGACACCCTATGAAGTAGGTGAGGCTGAGAGCTCTGACAGAAATTGCTCTTGAGAGAAACAGCTCTGTGAGAACTTGTGACTGACTCAAGGTCACTCAGCAGGTACATGTGGAGGAGTGGGGAATCAAACCTGGTTCTCCCAGATTAGAATCCACACACTTAACCACTACACCAGGGGTGTTGAATTCATTTGTTATGAGAGCTGAATCTGACACATAAATGAGACCCTGTCAGACCAGGCTGAGCTGTGTCAGGCCATGTGTGTACCTATTTAAGATTAGGTAGCAGAGATGTAAACTTTTAAAGGACACAGATAAACACGGCTAAAGGTTTTGTTTTAAAACATAACATAAAACATGCTGAAAACATCAGCACTTGTTGATCTTAAAGGTGCTTTCTTTGTATTTCTCCCATGGGGTCCAGGGAACTGGGCAAAGGAAGCTCTAGCTCTTCCCCCGCTTCCCAGGGGACCAGGAGGGTGAGGAGCCTCAACCAATGGAGAAAATCGAGGTTTTGCTCTGTAGCTCCTGTGCAATTAAGCAAGCCTGGCAAAGCAAGTTGAGATGCAGAAGGAAGCAAGAGAGAGGGAGAAGGAAGCAGACAAGAGCCAGTTGCCTGGGAGCCTTATAAGAGCCCTCTGGGGGCCTGATTCAGCCCTCAGACTGCATGTTTGACACCCCTGCACTACATCAAACTTATAATAATGAGAGATCTCTAGATGCCACCTGGAGGCTGGCAACCCTATCTGGTGTGCCACCATTATGCCATGCATGTTTGTTGGGAGGTGCCTACCCCAGTCTGATACCTTTTTGACATCATGCTTGTCTTTTTGAGTGCCATGCCAAAACTGTATCAGTTGTTTCTTACATTCCCAATGGAATTGACGTGAGTGTTCAGTGCAGATGGAATTTCTTGTAGTGAAAAACAAAACTCCTAGCCATTATGGCTAAACAGAACCACCATATACAGAGGCTGCTCGACCTCCGAGTACCAAAACTAGGGGACAGCATCAGGGAATGGCCTTGGCCTCTGTACCGTTTGTTAGCCTTGCTAGTTGGCTGTGGTAGGAGACTGGACAGACCACTAGTCTGATCCATCACGGCACACATTATACTCTTAGATTGGGGACCCCAGGGCAGAGAATTTGGCCTTGTAACCTGTTTTGAGTCTGACATTTGGTACCTAGTCTTTTTGGCCACTGCGTGACACAGAGCGTTTGTCTGGATGGGCCGTTGGCCTGATCCAACATGGCTTCCAAGAAAAAAATCCTGGCTTTACATCCTAAAACCTTTATCTTAAAACTTTTAGTGGCATAAGATATATCAAAGTGCATTACCTCTCCCCCTCTGTATACACAGACACGCAGACACATAAATAAAATGAGATCCAGGTACTTAAGAATTGAAAAAAAAATGCAGGATTTTGTCAATCTGTATATTTGCTGGGCAAATTTCCAGCGTCTGCGGTTGGTACATGGCGGGGGAGAGGAGGGGAAGGCGTTCCTGTCGATGCAAATCACGCGCTGAGCCTTAACGGCCAAACTAATTTCTTTTAACGCCTCTGTGGGCATTGTTTCAGATGCTGTTCTCCCTTTTCCCCATTAAACCTGGCACTGACGGGCCCCCTGACACCACATGCTGTTCACATCCCTCTGGCTCAGGAGAGGCATGTTGGACTGGCACACAGGTTCTGTTACCGCCTTCGGCGGGCGATGAGTCTTCGGAGGCCGATGGAGAAGGGGAGAGATTTCCATAAAGGGATATTAACAGAGCAGCAGGCATTGGGGGAGTCTTGGTGGGACCCGTGGAATGTCAGGAACAGCTCGTCTGGCTTCACCCAGCGGTCCAGAAGTACCATATCCTGTCCTTGATAGTGGGAGGGCCAGATGTGGCATAGACCAGCATTAGGCCCTCCCGAGAGCCCTGCAGAATAATCTCACCGCCTGGAAGGTCACCCCAGCCGACTGTCCTTCCTTCCCTCCTAAACTTGTGGCTCTGCCACTTCATGGATCTTTGGGTTGGGAAAACATGGCCCACTTTGTGTTGAGATACTTACTCTTTGCTACTATTTATCCCTCCTTTCCATTATGACCAGGGATGGAATTCTAGCAGGAGCTGCTTTGCATATTAGGCCACACACCCCTGATGTAGCCAATCCTCCAAGGGCTTACAAAAAAGAGCCTTGTAAGCTCTTGGAGGATTGACTACATCAGGGGACGTGGCCTAATATGCAAAGGAGCTCCTGCTAGAATTCCACCCCTGATTATGACACTTCCAAGGAAGCTCGCTACAAATATGTAAACAAAATAAATGGAAAGAATCCTCACAAGCAGAGGTCGTTTTGTAGAAAAATAGGTGTTGGAGCTCATCCAGGGATTGTTATGCAGCTGCACCTACTATTCAGTGGACAAGGTGGGAAGGAGGAGGGGGAACCCTCAGAAAGATTCAGGAGCTGTGCTCCTGTGAGCTCCTGCTGAATCCGAGGCCTGCTCACAAGCCAGTTAAAACAATAACAGTCGTAATTAAAAGCAGTGCTCATTCACCAAACATTAACTGGAAGTCTGAAAAATGATAGGATTTACATAATCTTTGAGGAGGCTATTTCATACCAGATGCCACCACAGAGAAGGCCCTGTCCCTGATCATCCAAAGTAGTCTTGTACTGAGACGGACCATTGGTCTATCTAGCACTCCTTTACCTTGACTGGCAGTGGCTCTTTCCCAAGCCTTTCCCATTCCTTCGACCCAACTTACGTTCCCTGCGGCCACACAGCAACCTCAAGGAATGGCTTCTTTTAAAAAAAGAAAAGAAAAAGAGAGCCCAAACAGGCTTGGAAGGTGCATCAGGGGGAGCAAGAGCTCCTGCCTCCCCCCAAGCTATTTTCCCATATGAAAGCCATGCTAGCAGTGGAGTTATTTCCCCAATCTCACTGCTCCATGTGGAGTACATACGCCTTAGTTTGGCCTTGAGATCTAGGAGACTTTCAGCATGCAAAGCATGTGCTCTACCCATAAACCTATGGCTCCTGCCAAGTTATCACTGGGTTCCCAAGAAGAACTTCTGCTTCCTACCTTTCTGTGTTGTGGCTTGCAAAGGCACTTGATGATTGACAAGTTATTTACCCGCATGAATCCCGAAAGGGCTTCTTTGTACGTGCCCAAGCCCTTGCGCTTGTTGAGCGGAAACACAAGGACACTGAAGCAGATGTTCAACAGGAGTTTTGTGTCTCCTAGACTCGCATGTGCCCTTTTCTCCCTGACAGCCAAACGGGAGAACACTGTCAGACCAGTGGTCCGTACAGCCCAGCAGCAGCTTTCTAGGATCCCAGACAAGGAAAGAGATTTCCCAAAGACCTTTAAAGTGGAAATTATTCGAGTTTGAACCCAGGTCCTTCTGCACATATTGTTCCACAGTCCTAGCATCCAGCCACTGAAAACCGGGCTTTCTCAAAGCAAAGACTCCAAAACAGATCATAAGAAATTTTTATCTTGAGCAAAAGAATGTTGTTTGGTGTAGAGAGCCAGTTTGATGTAGTGGTTAAGTGCACAGACTCTTATCTGGGAGAACCAGGTTTGATTCCCCATTCCTCCACTTGCAGCTGCTGGAATGGCTTTGGGTCAGCCATAGCTCTTGCAGGAGTTGTCCTTGAAAGGGCAGCTGCTGTGAGAGCCCTCTCAGCCCCACCCACCTCACAAGGTGTCTGTTGTGGGGGAAGAAGATATAGGAGATTGTAAGCCGCTCTGAGTCTCCGATTCAGAGAGAAGGGCGGGGTATAAATCTTCAGTCTTCTTCTTCATCGTCTTTGTTCAGTCGCACAGTCGAGTCTGACTCTTTGCGACCCCATGGACAAAGTCGTGCCAAAATAATGCTCTTTTCCATCTTTAAAATGACTAAAATGTAAGGTTGAATTTGGGAGGGAAGGGGGCATGATATAGCGCCATCTCGCCGAATCTTGGAAAAGAGGCAGGGTCGATTCTTGGATGGGAGACCACCAAGGAAGGCTCTGGAGAGGAAGGCGATGGCAAACCGCCTCTGCTTCTCATTTGCCTCGAAAGCCCCTTGCTGGGGTTGCCGTAATTTGATTGTAACTTGACGGCACTAGTGTATGTAGAAGTTTAGTCAACGCAAGAGATTAAATTCAGTTTTACAGTAAAACTGAGTTTAATCTCTTGTGTTTACTAAATGACAGCCGTGTGAAAACAGGCTTAACAAAAGTCTTACAACGTTTCCTGGGAATGCAAGCTGCCAGGAGGAATATTTAAAGCAGCTCTGTTGCATATCGCCATTTCCCGAACTTAAAAGGCTTAGTACATTGCATCTGAGGAAGCGAGCTCTGACTCATGAAATGCTGGAATAAATACTGTTAATCTTGGAGGTACCACTGGATTTCTGTTTCGTTTTAATACAGGGAGGCAGCCCAGCGAAGGATTCTTCTGTGTGAGCCCCTGATATGAAGCTTCTTTTCATTGGGGCTTGAACAGAAGAATTTCCCACGGGATTATGCTTTGGGTTTTTAGGCGGATCTAAGTGCATTTAGTTAATAGTGGGGGTTTTTTAAATGAAACATTCGGAGTCCCTTTTACAAATCTTACAAATCTATTTCACTTAACACATGGAATTCACTGCCATAGGAAGTGGCGGCTACAGGCATAGACAGCTTCAAGAGGGGATTGGATAACCATATGGAGCAGAGGTCCATGAGTTACTATTAACCACAAGGTATAGATGAAACACTCTACCTGAGGGAGCCATGCTCTGTGGTCTTGGTGCTTGAGGGGCAACAGTGGGAGGACTTCTGGAGTTCTGGCCCCACTGGTGGTCCTCCTGATGGCACCTTGGGTTTGGCCACTGCATGACAGAGTGCTGGACTGGATGAGCCATTGGCCTGATCCAACATGGCTTCTCTTATGCTTTTATGAGATGCAGGAGCAGCCTTGAACACCTTCCTGAATTCTGTTGATTATGTTTCATTGACGAGTTTACTGAGTTTATAGCTGAGTTTCCTACCCCTAGACTCCAGGCAGGGAAGTGTTTTGGCTTTGTTTGGGAGGGGGCAAAGACTATTTCTCTGGATGGCTCAGGCTAGCCCAGTCTCCTCAGATCTTGAAAGCTAAACCCCGGTGAGTACTGCCAAGGAATTCCAGGGTTGCTACGCAGAGGCAGGCAATGGCAAACCACTGCTGTTTGACTCTGGCCTTGAAAAGCCCAAGGGGTTGCCATAAATTGACTGCAACTTGACAGCACTTTCCACCACTAAAGCTTATCAAAAAGACAGATTAAATCCAATCAGCCTGTCTCTAAAGCCTTAAAATAGCTACCAAAGTGTTTTCTGATGTCTGAGGGCATGTGTGTGTGTGGGGGGGGGGGGGTCTGAAGGGAGGAAAAAGCTTTGATGATTCCTGAACCAGAAAGCAGACCACCATCTCTGTTTCCCAAAAAATCTGCTGTCTTTGGGTACTTCTACAAGGTGAGGGTTTTTTGCCTGGCTCGCATTCTTGCTGTGAATGCAGAGACATTCCCAGCAGGAGACGAGCATCCTCCATGGCAGTTTCCCCGAATGTTTCTCTTGCCTCCCACCCCCTATGGCAAGTACTCCGCAAACAGCTCCAAAAATGGGCAAATCATTCTCCTCCGCAGCCATTTTAGCCTGGGAAAAAAGCATGAGGATGGAGAGGCAGGATTTATAGCAATATGTTGATTATAAATTCTTTTTTTTTCAAAAGTCCTCTTGCCGTGTTGTGGGTTGAGAAGTGGCAGCTCCAGGGGATTGGGGCAAGGAAATTTGTCACTGATGTGGGCGGGAACTGAAAATTTATGCACCTTCTTGTCCATGGTGTGCAAACGTGCTTTTTGTGGCAATCTCTGAAGGGGGGGGGGGTTGGGTTTTTTTAAAAAAAGTTAGTCCGAAAGCAGCGAAACACAGAATACAGAGCAGGCCAATCATGGTTATTAGGGCCTGGAGCACCATCCCTATGAAAAAAGGCTGAAGACTCTGGGACTTTTCAGTTTAGAAAAGACAACCAAGAAGGGACATGACCAGGGCTTTTGTTGCACAAAAGGCCCAGCAGGAACTCATTTGCATATTAGGCCACACCCCCTGACATCACCATTGTTTCACACAGGGTTTTTTGTAGAAAAAGCCCAGCAGGAGGCCATTTACATATTAAGCCACACCCCCTGGCACCAAGCCAGCTCGAACTGCGTTCCTGCTCAAAAAAAGCCCTGGACATGACCAATGTTCTCTCTAAGCTGCAGAGTCTTGTGAGCAAAAATTCTACGTTGTGAGCTACTGGCATTAAAGTTGTGAGTTACTGCATAAATTAATGTGCTTTGGGGTCATCCTTCCTGAGCTAAGACAAAAATGTGTGACTTGGAGGCTAAAAATCTGTGAGCTAGCTCACACTAACTCAGTTTAGGGGGAACACTGGACATGATTGAGGTTTATAAAATTATGCACAGGGTGGCGAGAGTTGACAAAGAGAAATTTTTCTCCCTCTCTCAAAATACTAGAACTCAACGGCAGTAGGTTCAGGACAGACAAAAGGAAATTCTACTTTACACAGAGAGTTGTTAAAACGCCAGTGGGTGAAGAAACAGCTTTAAAAGGGGATAAGATATATTCATGGAGGATAAGTCTGTCAATAGTCAGAGTGACTGAGGGGAACCTCCACGTTTAGAGGCAAGTCAGCTGGCAGGTGCACAAAAGCACAACAGTGTTGTGCAGACTTCCAGTTTTGGAGCCATGTCAGAGCAAAACAGCCATGGGGAAGCAGCCTTTGAGCCATCAGTGTGGTTGATTGTATCATAACTGGATAGAGGGCTGGGAGCAGCTTCATCAAAATCTGGAGCATTTAGATAACCTTTGTTCATTGAAGGCAGTGGGGTTTCCTTGGTGACCCCTTCCTAGCCGGAATATGAAGGCCAAAATTTCACCTAATGTCTTCTGATGAGTTGGGTCCAGATAGGGTTGCCAGGTCTGTGTTGGAAAATCCCTGGAGGCTTTGGTGATGGATCTAGGAGAGGGTGGGGTTTGGGGAGGGGAGGGGCCTCAGCATGGTACAAGGCCGTAGAGTCCTTCAAAGCAGCCATTTTCTCCAGGGGAACTGATCCCTGCCAGCTGGAGATCAGTTGTAAAAGCAGGAGATCTCCACAAGGAACGCAACAGGGTCGTACTTGATCCCCTGTTTCACTAACAAGTTTCTACGAGCTTTGGAAAACCATCATACATTTTACAATAGAGCAGAGCTTCAGAAGTCTTAGCAACAAAGGGCTATTTCTAGTGTAAATTTGCTATGCTGTACTTTTTATTTCTATGCCAATAAAGGTATTTGGACTTGTTTCTACTTTCTGGGTATTTATAAAACATTTGTATCATTTGCATATATATATTTTTGAGGCTGTTTTTTTGCAGAGGTTTGTACCTTGTCTCCTGCTCCACCTGGAGTCTGGCAACCCTAGGTCCAGATTCCCTCTGTCTCTGCAATCATACCGGGAAAGGCATTTTAAAGTTTCCAGAAGCCCAACTGGGCTCGGGACAACAGTACAGTAGGAGGAGGGTCTCCTGCCTGCTCCTATCCAGAATGGCTGGGTTGGGGGAGTAATTTGATCATCTTTGGAGCTGTTTGTGGAGCATTCCCTGGGGGGGGGGGGGCGGAAATGCTTGACTGCTGCCCTGTGTGTTAAAGGTTTTTTTTAAGCAGAAAATGAGGAAAGGACTGGCATGCTAGAGCCTTTCTCCCTGATGTGTTAGCTGTCTCTTTGTAGCAAGTCTTACATGGGGGAGCACCCCCTCATAGGGTTGCCAGTCCCCAGGTGGGGGCAGAGGATCCCCCAGTTTGGAGGCCCTCCCCCTGCTTCAGGGCCATCAGAAAGTGGGGGGCGGTAGCAAAATGTCTGCTGGGCACTCCATTATTCCCTATGGAGACTGATTCCCATAAGGTATAATGGAGAATTGATCTGTGGGTATCTGGGGCTCTACAGGGGTTGTTTTTTAGGTAGAGGCACCAAATTTACAGCATAGCATCCAGTGCCTCTCCTCAAAACACCCTCCAAGTTTCAAAAAGATTGGAGCAGGGGGTCCAGTTCTATGAGCTCCAAAAGAAAGGTGTCCCTATCCTTCATTATTTCCAACAGAGGGAAGGCATTTAAAAAGTGTGTGTGGTCCCTTTAAATGTGATGGCCAGAACTCACTTTGGAGTTCCATTATGCTTGTCACAAGTTTGCTCCTGGCTCCACCCCCCAAGTCTCCTGGCTCCACCCCCAAGTCTCCAGATATTTCTTGAATTGGACTTGGCAACCCTACCCCCTTAAAACGAGCCCTTTGCCTGCAGGCAGAAATAGTATATTCTTCTCAGGGCTCTCCCGCCTCTCCAACACGGATAGATTCAGCCTGATCTTAAGGAAGGGGAAAGAGGGAACTCCACAAGATCAGCATCAAGACTTGTGACAATTATAATTCCTCCCCACCCCCGAATATCTAGAGTGCAGAAAACTATTTTACAGCATGGAGGGTGTGGCAGCAGCCACAGGGTCTCCCTGAGTGTGCAGGCTGTTTTTCCACTTCCAGGAAGTGGGAGACACAATCCGAGGAGGCAGGTCTCAGCTGGACCCCTTGTGGGCTCTTCTTCTCCTGGTTCCCTGGTGAGTTGGCAGCCCGGTCACGACCCAGCGACCTCCGTGGAGCCCCTGCATCTTGCAGCTTCCCACGCACTGCTGCCTGCAGGCTGCTGTGAATGTTTACTCAGGCTGTGGCCACTTCTCTCGTGACTTGCTTCCCCTGGCTGCCTCTTTGCCTTTGGCCATCTGCTGGTTTCTGAATGTTACTCTGCACTTTGGGGGCAAACCCCAGATGTTCTCCTTTCTTTCAGAGGCCAAGCGATAAATGGCTGCAATGCACAGCCCAAGTTCCTGCTGTGCCTCAGAGGTGGTCAACATGGAGGACCTACAGTTGCCAACCTCCAGGTGGTGACTGGAGATCTCCGGGGATCACAGTTGATTTCCAGTTGACAGAAACCAGTTCCCCTGGAGAAAATGGCCACTTTGGAAGGTGAACTCTATGGCTTTATATTCCACTGAAATCCCTTCAGGCTCCACCCCCAAAATTTCCAGGTATTTCCCAACCTGGAGCTGGCAACCCTACTGAGAGTTTATCCTGCACCATCAAAAAAAGGCTTGAATTCATCTGGGATTATACCAGTTAAGACTGTGTATGTGGAAAAGGAAAGGTCCCCTGTGCAAGCACCAGTCATTTCCGACTCTGGGGTGACGTTGCTTTCATAGCGTTTTCACGGCAGACTTTTTACGGGGTGGTTTGCCATTGCCCTCCCCAGTCATCTACACTTTCCCCCCAGCAAGCTGGGTACTCATTTTACCAACCTTGGAAGGACGGAAGGCTGAGTCAATCTTGAACCCAGCTTCTGCTGAGGATTGAACTCAGGTTGTGAGAAGAGCTTAGGACTGCAATACTGCAGCTCTAACACTCTGTGCCACGGGGCTGTGTATGTGTGAGATATTGAAAATAAAATCTCCCTGCATGCAGAAAAATAGCATCTTGGGGGAAAAGAGCCTACAATAAAAGAGCCCAGGAAAACAAAATGCTTAATGAATTCACACTTGGCAAAACTCAAATTTCATTATTTAGGCCTTTGAACTCTTTCAGATATTATGATTTTTATGCTGAAAATACTTTATTTGTTAATATATAACACTCGGTCTGAAGGAAAATTTTAAAGCTGTAATGAGCGTTGATTTTATTTTAAGTTAATAATAATAATAATAATAATAACTTTATTTTTATATCCCACCCTCCCCCGCCAAAGGCGGGCTCAGGGCGGCTAACAGACATGGAATTCCATGATTCAATTAAAACAGTGTATGCAGTTTTAAATATAGTCAGTTACATAATTAATTATTTAAAATAGATAAAATATATGAATTAGGTGCTAAAATACAGTAAGTCATAATATTCACAAGATGGCTGGATGGCCACACGTCCCGTTAATCCGGTTCTATCTCGAAAGCGAGCTGGAAAAGAAATGTTTTGCAAGCCCTGCGGAACTGATTCAGGTCCCGCAGGGCTCGCACCATCTCTGGAAGGTGGTTCCACCAACGAGGGGCCATTACTGAGAAGGCTTGCTCCCTAGTAGCCTTCAACCTAGCTTCTCTTGGCCCAGGGATTGTTAGAAGGTTCTGAGAGCTAGATCTCAGTGCTCTCTGGGGAACATATGGGGAGAGGCGGTCCCTTAGGTAGGCAGGTCCCCGGCCATATAGGGCTTTAAAGGTAATAACCAGCACTTTATAGCGAACACGGTACACAACCGGCAGCCAATGCAGATCCCGCAGCCCAGGCCGCACGTGTTCCCACCGTGGTAGTCCCTCAAGCAGCCTGGCCGCCGCGTTCTGGACTACCTGAAGTTTCCGTGTTCGATATAAGGGCAGCCCCATGTAGAGGGCATTGCAGTAGTCTAGTCTCGAAGTGACCGTTGCGTGGATCACAGTTTATTGGCTTGCCATATAATACTCAATGCATTTTACACCTTTCTAAAAATAAAATTCCTAAATCCTACAAACTATAAACAGTGGAAGAGCAAATAGTCATGATTTCATTACCACATTTCAGCTAAGATAATGCATCATTTAGTAGTAGTATTATCTTGTACAGCACCATCAATGTAGAAACTGCTTTAGACTGTAACGTCAGCAAAAAAAGGCAAGCCCCTGCCACTGAGGAATGTGTGCACTAAATATTTGCAGCACTAGTGCTGCAGCTGGCGAGGAGGAAGTACTGCAGGCTGGGGTCAAAGATCGGCTGGCTGAACCAGGGCACAAGAGACCAACAACCTTGCCTTATAAATTCCCCGAATCTGCCATGAGTTTTCCCTTTGAAACTGTTTGTCTCCAGAGCAAAAACAGAGCCCTTGACTGCTTGCCCTCCTTGCCCGCCCTGTACATGTATCACCTTGCCCACAAAATGCGCCGTTACAACTTGCTCCCCTTACCCGCGCCTTCAGCCTGCCAGCCCTGACATGTCGACGCAGAGGGTGGTGTTGAAGGTCTCCCGCTTTAGGCAGGCTTCCATGGAATATACTAAAAACGCAGGTCTTAATTTCAGGGTTGAGTCCACGGGCAGAACAATCACACAATGGTTTTGCACAGTAAGCTTGGCGCATGATCAGTCATGATGGACAGGGCACTCTACTGTTGCTGCCACTGCTGCAAGGTAGTGCCTAGGATAGGGATGCCAGGCCCTCCCCGGCCACCAGTGAGGGATGGGAGGATAGGGTTGCTAGATCCAAACTGGGAAACCCCTGGAAGTTTGGGGATGGAGCAGGGACCTCAGTGGGGTGCAATACCATGGAGTCCACCCTCCAAAGCATTCATTTTCTCTAGGGAAACTGACCTATGGAGATGAGGTGTAATTCTGGAGGATTCCCAGATCCAGGACTTTTTTCGTAGCAAGAACTGCTTTGCATATTAGGCCACACACCCCTGATGTAGCCAATCCTCCAAGAGCTTACGGGGTTCTACTTATAGGGCCTACTGTAAGCTCTTGGAGGATTGGCTACATCAGGGGTGTGTGGCCTAATATGCAAAGGAGTTCCTGCTACAAAAAAAGCCTTGTGATCCTACCTGAAGGCTGGCATCCCCAGTAGGACTGGGGAGGCGCCATCAGCCCGGAAGCAAACTGGGTGAACGATGGGCCTGTCATTCTCTTTCTGCCAGCCTCCCTCAACTCCTAGGTTTGCTGAGAAGTTAAAACAAGAATGTCCCACCATAAACTGCTTTGAGGAAGGGAAGGGCATCTATTTGATCCTTGAGAGCTCTTAAAACTCAGCGGCTCTTCCCCGGCCCTCAGCAGCTGCTGCCTCTGCATCTCCATAAACGATGCTGTTCCTCCGGCAATGCTAATTTCCGAACCGAGTTCCCATGCTCGAATTCTCCCCTTCCCCAAGATGCAGCCGCCTCTGGGGTGGAGCATAGGTTCAGATCCTTGACTTCACTGAGATGTAGGTGCCTCCCGGGCAGCATAAAGCGGCCTGTGTTTACACCTACGCCAGCCGTTGCACAAAAGGAGCAGTTTTGAAGCATGCATTCGAAATGAGCAGCGGAGTTGAAAGGGGCTAGGATTTTAATTACCTGAGCTGGATGGAATCCAGGGCACTGGGAGCAGAAATACAAGCTCTGCCAAAAAAGCTGGCAGATTTTTTTTTTTAAAAAAAAAACAACGATCACAGCATAGTTGCTGCCCCCAGATCCCGCTCTGTGTCCCGCCTCCCCAGATCGCTGCTGTGGTAGCCCTACTGTTCCAGTAGTTCCACAGTTTTCTCCCTTGAACTGGGGCATGCGATGGGGGGAGAGGCTCAGGAGCCAAACAGCCTTTCCACTGTGTTCCCCCGAGTTTCAAGGACATTTCCAGTCCGTCTGCCAGAGCAGCTGGTTGTGAGAAGGGGAGTTTAAGGGGAAGATTTATGAGACAAGTTAAAATTTAATTTGGGTGGCAGGGCTCATGTGGTTACGATGCTCCTGAATAAGATTAATTGCTGCTTTTCTCTCTGAGCAGTTTATATTCACTCTCCCCCCCCCCCCACTTGGCATCCGGGAAAGGGAAGTTCGGAGGGGGGGGGCGATAACAGCGCAGGACCCTATGGGAAGAAGTGATATCTTTTTTGAGTAGATGTCAAATGGGGACACTTAAAACCCATATAGACTTGGAGATTGGAGGGTAGCCGTGTTGGTCTGCAGAAGAACAGAAGGATTCAGGTCCAGTAATCCCTTAGAATTACAAGATTTTGGGGGTAGAAGCTTTTGAGAGTTAAAGTTTTCTTAGTTGTATCGGAGGGAGGGAGCTTTGACTCAAAAACTTAGACACCCCCCAAAAAAACAATCTTGTTGATCTCTAAGGGGCTACTGGACTCCAGTCTAGCTGACTTGAAGACTGAAATTGTATGGAATTTCACCATCGCTTCCAGTTCTAAATGGAAACATACTAGATCAGGGTGGCCAAAGTTGCTTAATGTGAGAGCCACATAGAATAAACATCAGATGTTTGAGAGCTGTAAGACTTGAATGTTAGATATTTGAGATTCGGCAGGAAGGCAAATCGATGGGGGGGGGAGGTGGAAAAAAAGCAACTTTAACTTTAAATGCCTTCTCCAAGCCCACCAGTGGGGTGGGGTGGGGCTTTGAGAACCACACAGTATGTGTCAAACAGCCGTATGTGACTCCCAAGCCACCGTTTGGCCACCCCTGTACTAGATAATCTGAACCATACTAGATAATCTGGCATATCAACAGCATAAGGCCTAATCTCAGTCTGGCACTGGTGAAGCGAAGCACTGTTCTGAGGCATCTGCAGTGGCACCAGCATCTAGTGTAAACCTGGATGCTTTGCACGGGTAGCAGGCCAGTTTAAACAAGATACCCCGCAAGTGCAAAATCCCAGGGAACAGTGCTTTTGACTTTCTTGCATCACGCTTGAATCCAAAGGAACAACATAACCCATTCACATGTTCAGAAGCTTCTTTCCTTGCTTGGCCCTGAAAGCAGAAGACAAGTGTGCCTATTTATAAACTGTAGATATTCTCAGGCAGTGACGCTTCACACAACACATAATTCAAGGCCACTTTTGTTAAGGCAACAGATCTTGGAAGCAAAGAGGGTTGGCCCTGGTCAGTGTTTGGGAAGGATTCCATCAAGGAAGTCCAAGGCAATTATGCAGAGGAAGGCAAGGACAAACCACCTCTTAAAGTTTCTTGCTCTGCCCCGCCCCCACAGTCGCCATAAATCAGCTATGACTTGACAGCAGAAAACGGAGGGGAACCAAGCAACATTAGTAGACTTGACTAGCCTGATCCTGTTAAAGCTTGGGAGCTAAGCGCAGTTGGCCACGGTTAGTACTTGGATGGGAGACCACCAAAGTAAACTGGGGTTGCTATGCAGGAATGGTAAACAATCTCTGCTCATCACCTCTTGCCTTGAAAACTCCATGGTGTTCCTAAACTTGCTGAGAGTTAGTTGTGATTTGAAGGCACACAGATGATATCATCATCATCATCATCATCATCATCATCATTTGTAGAAAAAGCCCAGCAGGGACTCATCTACATATTAGGCCACACCCCCTGACACCAAGCCAGCTGGAAACTGCGTTCCTGCTCAAAGAAGCCATTGTTGTTGTTGTCGTCATAATCATCATCCAGGCTTTTTTTGTAGCAGGAACTCCTTTGCATGTTAGGCTACACCCATCTTATGTAGCCAATCCTCCAGGAGCTTACAGGGCTTATTACAGGGCCTACTGTAAACTCCTAGGATTAGCTACATCAGGGGTGTGTGGCCTAATATGCAAAGGAGTTCCTGCAACAAAAAAGCCTATTACTACTACTACTACTTGTCATCATCATCAGAATCCCCATAGCTTTTTATGTTTTATGTTCTGCTTACATTGTAAGCTGCCCTGAGTTCCATGTGGTAGAAAGGTGGGTAACCAGTGTTTAAAATATAAGAAACCACATGGCAGAGGGGGAAGCAGAGCAGTGGCTAGGGACACAGTTGAACACATTTGGCAGGCAAATGTACGATTTTCGGCAGCCACAATCACTAGGGTGCTGAGCCGTCAGTCTTCTCTTGCCACTTGCAGAGGCGGACTGGGTCTAAAAATATTGCTTGCCAGGAAACAAAGGGGGCCCACCCACAACTATAAGGTTAGCCTTTAATTTTATTAGAAATAAATATTTTTTTTTCAAAAAATACATAAGTGGGAAAAGGTACAATTAAAACTTTTACAAAATGTGTGTGTATATTTAGTAACTACAGTGCACATATATTGTAATTTTTACTGGCAATATGCTGTAGATATTAAATGTAAGTACAGATTGCATTTTCTCCAGGGGATCTGATCTCTGCCAGCTGGAGATCAGTTGTAAAAGCGGGAGATCCCCAGGCCCCACCTGGAGGCTGGCAACCCTAAATACAATGTAAATTTTAGTTCCATTACAGTAATAATAATGGGACTTCTATTATATTTTCAAGCTACTAAAAATACATTAACATATTGTCTAATGTTAAAGGGAGCCCACTTCATCAGGGGCCCACTTGCCATCGGGCAAGCTGACACCCCCACCACTGGCCACTCGAGCAGTGTGCTTAACAGCTTTCTGACTGCACAGTAGCTATGATGGTCGAGCTTCATTTCCTTCTGCTTTACTGTTGATGGGGGAACTTCAAGGTGTCTGCATTTTTTTTCCCTAGCGGGGGGTAAATACCATTCAGGAATAAGCTTTTTTCTCTCCCTCAGCCAGAAGCCGACAGGGGAGGAAATGGATTCAGGTGGACAGCCGTGTTGGTCTAAAGCAGCAGAACAGTGTTTGAGTCCAGTGGCCCCTTTAAGGCCAACAAAGTTTTATTCAAGGTAGAAGCTTCCGTGTGCAGGACACTTCTTCAGGCAAGTATCTGAAGAAGCGTGCATACCCATGGCAGTTTATACCTTGAATAAAACTGGTTGAAGTATTCATCTCTTCCCATGCCATTTCCCTCCTTGATAAAACAGCCCAGGTGGCTGCATTTGCAAAAGAAAAAGGGAAAGCCGTTTAAAATAAACACAGAAAAACACGTAGTTAATATGTAGTTGGGATTGTGGAATGGTACCGTATAGTGTGAGCTCAACGGATCTTGAAAGCTAAGCAGGTTTGGTACTTGGAGGGGAGACCTCCAAGGAAGGCTCTGCAGAGGAAGGCCATGGCAAACTACCTCTGCTTAATCACTTCCCTTGAAAGCTCCTTGCTGGAGACCCCATAAGTTGATTGTGACTTTACAGCGTGTACATACATGCACTTAAGCCTTTAAAAATGAAAACTATCTCCAAAGGGCACACTTGGGAGGAAGTGATTGGTGGGGGAAAAGAGGAAGAGGAGCTGCTTAACACTTGCTGCTCCAAATCATGTCTTTCCCCAGCCTGTTTTGCCACCCATGTGGGAAAATATTTGGAGAATAAGAACATAAGAGCAGCCATGTTGGATCAGGCCAGTGGCCCATCCAGTCCAGCACTCTGTCCCACAGTGGCCAAAAAACCTAGGTGCCATCAGGAGGTCCATCAGTGGGGCCAGAACACTAGAAGCCCTCCCACTGTTGCCCCCATAAGCACCCAGAATACAGAGCATCACTGCCCCAGACAGCGAGTTCCATCTGTACCCTGTGGCTAATAGCCACTGATGGACCTCTGCTCCATATATTTATGTCTATCCAATCCCATTTTTAAGCCATCTATGCCTGTAGCTAAGTAGCCCTGTGGCACAGAGTGGTAAAGCTGCAGTACTGCAGTCCAAGCTCTCTGCTCACAACCTGAGTTTGATCCTAGCGGAAGCTGGGTTCAGGTAGCTGGCTCAAGGTTGACTCAGCCTTCCATCATTCTGAAGTTGGTAAAATAAGTACCCAGCTTACTGGGCTGGGGGGAAAGTGTAGATGACTGGGAAAGGCAATGGCAAACCACCCCATTTAAAGTCTGCTGTGAAAACTTCATGATGCGACGTCACCCCAGAGTCAGAAACGACTGGTGCTTGTACACGGGACTACCTTTACCTTTTTATGCCTGTAGCTGCCACCACCTTCTTTGACATTGAATTCCATGTGTTAATCACCCTTTGGGTGAAGAAATACTTCCTTTTATCTGTTCTAACCCGACTGCTCTGCAATTTCATTGACTGGCCACGAGTTCTTGTATTGTGAGAAAGGAAGAAAAGTACTTCTTTCTCTACCTTCTCTATCCCACGTGTTGTATATGTGATCGGGACTGTGACTAATATATGGAGTTCTTGCCTGGCTCATTGGAGCCTGTAGGACTGAGCGTGGGGACTCAGGAACAATAGGCAGTAGGATCCAAATCCCTGCTGCCCTGCTCCAATCACGAGCCCCCTGCTGGTTTGAATAGTCCAATAGCATGCTAGCGCAGGAACCTTGAGTATATATATAGCTGGCCCCGTTGGCCCAGTCGTCAGTCTTAAAGTGCAACGCTATACTATGCTATATCTCAGGGGTGGCCAACGGTAGCTCTCCAGATGTTTTTTGCCTACAACTCCCATCAGCCCCAGCCATTGGCCATGCTGGCTGGAGCTGATGGGAGTTGTAGGCAAAAACATCTGGAGTGCTACCATTGGCCACCCCTGCATTTCTAATAGAGCTATGATCACTACCACATCATCTTATCATTGCGCGGAAATAGGGCTTTTTTTTTGAACAGGAACGCACAGGAACGCAGTTCCGGCTGGCTTGGCATCAGGGGATGTGGCCTAATATGAAAATGAGTTCCTGCTGGGCTTTTCCTACAAAAAAGGCCCTGCGTGGAACCCACTATATTATACCATGCATGATCTTGTAAACCGCTATCACGTCAGCCCTCAGTCAACGTTTCTCCAAGCTAAAGAACGGATTCACATGTCTTCCCTCCATGAGAGTTCCAGAACACTGCCTCTTTAGCTTTGGATCTGGGCTATCCCCAGCTTCCCTCCTGTTTGTTTGTTTTTTTTAACACTTGACGAATTCTGCATCTGCTGCCCTCAGCTTACCCCCGAAGCCTCTTCCCTGCCTCTCCTCTTTGTTGATGGCTAACCCCGCATTACTCCCACGCTGTGCTTTGTTGTTCCTTCTCCTCGGTTTCAACCGCAAAGGCCTTTAATTCCCTGGACGGAGGGCTTGGGATGACACTCTTCCTCTGCCCCCCAGCTAGTTAATTTCCCACCAGCCTCTGTCCTGGCAGCCCTGAATCAGAAAATCAAATGCGCTCCTGGGCTTCTTCGGAGGCTATCAATCTCACTTAGCTTGCCAGTTCACCCCACTCCCTGCAGGAACTCTCTAACTGGGATTGCCCTCCTATTAATCTTGCGCCATCCCAGCTTCCCTCCACATTAGGCTCCCGCCAGCTAGCATGATAAAAATACTTAACATCTGAGTTAACACCAGCAAGCCAGATGCTCAGCAGATAGGAACGAGCTGTGCTTGCGAGCATTCCCCTTCCCAGGTTTGAGAGCCTTGGTCTCCTGCCTGTCTCAGGATAATAGAAGCACAGGTTTCAATATCAATTGCTGTATGTGATATCCTGGACAGAAGAAGAAGATATTGGATTTATATCTCAGAGTCTCAGAGCAGCTCACAATCTCCTTTATCTTCCTCCCCCACAACAGGCAGCCTGTGAGGTGGGTGGGGCTGAGAGGGCTCTCACCAGAAGCTGCCCTTTCAAGGACAACCTCTGTGAGAGCTGTGGTTGACCCAAGGCCATTCCAGCAGCTGCAAGTGGAGGAGTGGGGACTGCTTTGGTTAGGACTGAGAAAAGCTCAAAATTGTCTGCTTTCCCTTTGGTTTCTGGGCCCAATTCGTTGCTTATTTACTTCATTTTACACCCTGGCTGACATCATTCCTTGCTCCTCCATTTTATCCTTAAAACAACCCTGTGAGGTAGGTTAGGATGAGAGTGTGTGAATGGTCCAAGGTTACCCAGCAAGCTTCTGTGGCAGTGTGAGGATTTGAACCTGGGCAGAGTGGTAAAGCTGCAGTACTGCAGTCTGAACTCTCTGCTCACGACCTGAGTTCGATTCCGGCGGAAGCTGGATTCAGGTAGCCGGCTCAAGGTTGACTCAGCCTTCCATCCTTCAGAGGGCGGTAATATGAGTACCCAGCTTGCTGGAGGGAAAGTGTAGATGACTGGAGAAGGCAATGGCAAACCACCCCGTTAAAAAAAAAAGTCTGCCGTGAAAACGACATGATGCGACATCACCCCAGAGTTGAAAACAACTGGTGCTTGCACCTTTCCTTTTCCCTCCAAGACCTACACTCTTAACCCTCAGGCCACACTGTGCTTGTTTTGACCTTTAAAACTCTTGTGTGGCTGGGCACAGGATACTTCAAAGCCTGCCTTCAGTGTGAGTCCGTTTGTTCTCTTAAGCCTGCTCTCAACATCCAGGCGGGGGGTTACAGGTAGGGTTGCCATTCCCCAGGTGGGGGCAGGGGATCCCCTGGTTTGGAGGTCCTCCCCCCACTTCAGGGTCATCAGAAAGCAGGGAGTGGGGGGTAGAGAAATGTCTGCTGGGCACTCCGTTATTCCCTATGGAGACCGATTCCCATAGAGGGTATAACGAAGAATTGATCCATGGGTATCTGGGATTCGAGGGGGGGGCACTGTTTTTTGAGGTAGAGGCACCAAATTTCCAGTATAGCATCCTCTCCTCAAAACACCCTCCAAGTTTCAAAAAGATTGGACCAGGAGGTCCAATTCTGTGAGCCCCAAAAGAAGGTGCCCCTATCCTTTATTATTTCCAATGGAAGGAAAACATTTAAAAGGTGCGGTCCCTTTAAATGTGATGGCCAGAACTCCCTTTGGACTTCAGTTATGCTTGTCACACCCTTTCTCCTGGCTCCACCCCCAAGGTCCCCAGATATTTCTCGAATTGGCCTTGGCAACCGTAGTTACAGGAGACAGAACTGTCTGGGTACCAGCTGAAGATGGTTTTGGTTCGGAGGGTGAATTCTGAAACTGATCTCTTCCTAGATGCCTTTTTGTTTTGGGTTGCTGTTTGTAATGGCTTCATTTTTCTTTTCTAAATAATTGTGGCTACTTATATGTGATATCTTTTTGAAAATTGTGTGCAGCTTTGGGGTCCGGTTCTGTCCAAAAAAGCATCTTCTAAATAAATTCCTCAGTCTCATTTACGTTATTTACCGTCTGCTTTTCTCAGAGGGACTCAGCACGGATTACATGTCGCGAGTCAGTACAGTCAACAAAAAGGGACATTCAATAAACATTGTGTTAGGATTGTAGAAGCCGAGAACCACCACAAAATAACTGAAGCATAGAATAAGCATTAACAGGGCACATGAAGCTGAACAAAAAATAATAATAAGATGCTACTTACAGTAAGCTACACACAGCAGTATAGACCACAGCTCTTCATCATTTATCCAAGTTCATTTGCGAGCCATTTTGTATAATGCAACCCTAATTTAAAAAAGCCCTCTAGAAGCGTTCAGTTTTGCACCGTTTGCAGAAAGCCAGGAGAATGGGAGCTTTCCCGGCCTCCTCAGGCAGGTGCTTATAGGCCAGTTCTGTCCAGAAAGCATCTTATAAATAAATGAATGTGATGTCGGGCAGGGTTGGCACTGCAGGCTTCAAGACTGGAATCTGTCCCCACAAGAAGCTTGTTGATCTGTCTGAACTGGACACTTTTGGAAGGCTGGGCTTTTAGGGAAGAGCCTGTTATTAAAACTGGAGAAGTGCCACGGGCAGCAGAATTGGGACTTAGCAAAATTGTTCCGTGGTCTGTGTCACTCAGGGGTCATTTCATAGAAAAAGAGGTGGCAGAGCTCATTAGTGCAACTCATTTGCATATGTCACACTCCCCTGACATCGCTGGAAGGTGTACTCAATTACAGAAGCTCAGCATCTACCTTAAAATGCTTCTTCTTGCCTCTGGCAGATGTTCCCCTTTGAGGTGGGGGATCTCCTCTAGTGGAACCTTGGCAACATATCTTTCTTTGCTTGACTTCCCCTAACCTTCGTAGAGCCTTCATGTTAGCTCGCTTTAATGTCCTATCTTCTGCTGTGCTATATGGGAGGTTTAAGAAAATTCCATATCCCAACAGGTTTTGTGGTTGTGGTTCAAAGGGTATAGAAAGTACTGAACATGTTCTCCTGCATTGTACATTTTACCGTGATATTCGTGCCATTCACTTAGATCCTCTTCTTCGAAATCATGAGGGACAATCTGATGGTGGTAAGGCTCTCTTCCTATTGTCCTCTCATAACCCTGAGATTATTGAGACTGTGGCAAAATAGCTGTGCTGTGCTTCTAAGAGGAGAGGAATGTTTCAAATGTTGGGGTAATATATGTTTTCTCCCTTGCTGATTGTGCACATCTATGCTGTCATGCCAATAAAGGTTGTTGTTATTGCTAGAAATGCTTCTTGAATTCTAATTGTCATAATAAAACCTTACTCCCATCATACTTTTAAAATTACTTTCTCCCAGGGCTTTTTTTTTTAGTAGGAACGCACAGGAATGCAGTTCCAGCTGGCTTGGTGTCAGGGGGCATGGCCTAATATGCAAATAAGTACTTTTTCTACAAAAAAAGCCCTGCTTTCTCCTATGTGGCCACAGTGGCATGATGAAGATTTCCATCTATCTGCTTTATATGTTTTGGGTACTTTCCCATTTTTGTTGGGGAAAAATACTAAAAAGTTTGTCAAATCTTTTGAGTTCAGCAAAATTCTTACAGGGAGTTTGAACAAAGGAATCCAGAAGCAAGTCCTGGGAGTGGGGAGAAAGAAAGAGCATAATAAAATTTAGAGGTTCCAGAGCTCCACTCCTGTGAGCTCCTGCCCAAAATGAGGCTTGGTGTTACCACTGGGGACTGCTACGTGAGCTTTCTGGTCTAAGCACTCAAATGTCTCAGGCTGTCTCTGTGGGCTAGATGGATTTGTGGTTTTCATTCTATAAGTCACATGGACATATCACAGAAGAAAACAGGCAATATTTATCTGATCAGCCCGCAACGTTGCCTTTGGATGTAAAAATAAGGATTACCAGCAGGGGAGGAGGAGATGTCAGTCAGGAACACTGTGTACGGCATCCTTTCTTTCCAAACCAGGCCATAGTTACTCATCGTCAGATCACAGTGGGATCTTACGGCAAAATAACTGCAACACTCTTCACTGTCCCACTTCCACAAAAAACAACACACAGTCTAGTGGTTCTTCAGCAGTAATCAATGAAACAAGAGAGAGGAGAAAGCTTTTTCTGCTCTCCAACGGCCCCTCCTGCTGGCAGTCAAAATCAAAATGGGCCAGAGCTCAGCGGCAGAGTACGTGCTTTCTATGCAGAAAGGTTTAATCCCTGGCATCTCCAGCGAGGAAGACCTCAAGCGGTAGTGTTGGGGAAGACCTGTTTCCTCCAAAGGAGAGTCAAAATCACACTGGTGGCTTGACAGGGAATGAGGGAGCGTAAGTAGAGCCTGCTGGGCTCACGCAGTGGCCTCAACCTGTAGCCCTGGAGAACCAAACATAAAGAGCAGAGAGGCCAAGGCCTTTCCTGACATTTCCTGCCTCCTAGTTCTGGGTTTCAGAGGAACAAAGCAGGAGTCAAGTATCACCTTTAAGACTAACAAACTTTTATTCAGAATGTAAGCTTTCATGTGCATGCACACTTCTTCAGACGAGGAATGAGATACAGTAAGAGCTGCACGTAGCTTGTGGGGTTTAGAATGCAATGTGGGGTTTAGAATGCAGACTGTACCCCCACAAACTATGTGTAGCTCTGCTTACTGTATCTCATTCCTCATCTGAAGAAGCGTGCATGCACATGAAAGCTTACATTCTGAATAAAAGTTTGTTGGTCTTAAAGGTGATACTTGACTCCTGCTTTGTTCTACTGCTTCAGACCAACACGGCTGCCCACCTGGGTTTCAGAGGTTTACTGTGTCTGAGTGTGATGTTCCTCTTTACTCACCACGGCTATTAGCCACTGATGGACCCATCCACCATGAATCTGTCTAACCCCCTTTTAAAGTTGTGTTTGTTTGAGACCATCACTGCACCCACTGGCAGTGAATTTCACAATTTAATTACTCACTGAGGGCAGAAGTATGTCCTTTTGTCTGTCCTGGATGTACCTCCCAGCAAATTCACTGACTACTCCCAAGTTCTAGTATTTTGGGAAGGTGAGAAGTAGGATCCTCTATCTACTTTTGCTACTCCACATATAATTTTATAAACCTCTATTATGCCCCCCTTAGTCCCAGAATCTCCAGCCTTTCTTCATAGGAAAGGTGCTCCAATCCCCTAAGCATCTTGGATGCCCTCTTCTGTATTTTTTCCAACTTTGCAATGTTCTTTTTGATATACACTGACCAGAACTGCACTCAGTATTCCAAATGAGACTGCAACAGTAGATCAATACAAGGACATTCCAGTATTGGCTGTTTTCAATCCCTTTCCTAATAATCTCCGGGATGATGTTTTCTTTTTTTTCATTACTGGGACTCACTGAGTTGACCATTTTTATTGAGCTAGCTACTATAAAGGAAGAACTTCCTGACCGTTGGAGTGGATCCTCCGTGGAACAGGCTTCCATGGGAGGTTTAGGAAGAAATTCCTGACCGTTAGAGCAGTTCCTCAGTGGAACAGGCTTCCTTGGGACGTGGTGGGCTCTCCTTCCTTGGAGGTTTTTAAACAGAGGCTAGATGGCCATCTGTCAGCA
This sequence comes from Heteronotia binoei, assembly GCF_032191835.1. Lineage (NCBI taxonomy): Eukaryota > Metazoa > Chordata > Lepidosauria > Squamata > Gekkonidae > Heteronotia > Heteronotia binoei. The sequence goes on from NC_083223.1 coordinate 259,955,489, forward strand.
ATGAGGATCCTGTGAATTGAGGGGGAGGTATTTGTGAGTTTCCAGCATTGTGCAGGGGATTGGACTAAATTACCTTCGAGGTCATAGCCGTAGCCACGGTGGGGCCTGAGAGGGGCATGGCCCCACCTTTCAAATTCCTCCTCCAACTATGTGGCCCCTCCATGGAGTCCTGCTCACCACTGTGCATTTCTTTTGCCTCGTAGTGCTGTGCTGAGCAACTTTTGCTTGACGCTGTTGCTGCTGCTCAGATTCAGCAGCACTCTCTTCCTGTTTGCAGAGCATGCAGGAAGGGAGGGAGGCTATCCAATCAACAAGCGGCTCCAGCAGTTCTTCCTCCAATCAAAGGCTGGCTGGCTTCTGTGACCTGCCTACAAACAAAGGCTGTTGCTGCCGGCAAGACACACCTCCCTCCATGCAAACACAGGGTGTTGAGCTCTAAGCCAGCAAGCAAGCACCTTCTGCCTTTGGTGTCTCTCCTCCTGAATCTACAACTTACTTGACTACAAGAATTCTTCAGGGGGAGGGGGTTTGCCAGAGTAAGACCTGAATACACTTTTAAAATCTAACATTGCAGGGGGGATGGGGGTTGAGTCAAAGATGTGCCAGATCCACTGGGATACAATTTTAAAACAAACCCAAATGTCTGTAGGGGGGTTGCCAGAGCCAGACTGGAGTGCACTTTTAAAAAGCAAAAATGTCTTGAGTGGGGGTGTGTGTGTGCAATGGAATCCCAGTATATGCTTTGAGGGGGATGTACTAAAACGAATGACAAGATTGTCCATAGGAAACAATTGCAGAGCCTGGATGGTCCATAGGATATAATGGGAGAGAAGATGATTCATTGACTTGCATGGGCTTCACTTAAATACATTGAAGCGCAGGAACGGCTGAAACAAAAACCTGGAAAGGATTCTTTCAGTGAAGTCAAAAGATACTGCTGGTGTCCTGGAAAAGGATTGACAGGGGAAAATGTATTTTCCCAACCTCCAGGACTGGATTGACAGGGGAAAAGGTAGTCTGCCAGCCTCCAGGACTGGATTGACAGGGGGAAAAGGTACTTTGGCAACCTCCAGGACTGGATTGACAAGGGAAAAGGTAGTCTGCCAGCCTCCAAGACTGGATTGAAAGGGGAAAAGGTACTTTGCCAACCTCCAGGACTGGATTGACAGGGGAAAATGTATTTTCCCAACCTCCAGGATTGGATTGACAGGGGAAAAGGTAGTCTACCAGCCTCCAGGATTGGATTGACAGGGCAAAATGTACTTTGCCTTCCTCCAGGACTGGATTGATGGGAAAAGGTACTTTGCCAACCTCCAGGACTGGATTGACGGGAAAAGGTACTTTGCCAACCTCCAGGACTGGATTGACGGGAAAAGGTACTTTACCAACCTCCAGGACTGGATTGACGGGAAAAGGTACTTTACCAACCTCCAGGACTGGATTGACGGGAAAAGGTACTTTGCCAACCTCCAGGACTGGATTGACAGGGGAAAATGTACTTTACCAACCTCCAGGACTGGATTGACGGGAAAAGGTAGTCTGCCAGCCTCCAGGACTGGATTGACAGGGGGAAAAGGTACTTTGGCAACCTCCAGGACTAGATTGACAAGGGAAAAGGTAGTCTGCCAGCCTCCAGGACTGGATTGAAAGGGGGGAAAGGTACTTTGGCAACCTCCAGGACTAGATTGACAAGGGAAAAGGTAGTCTGCCAGCCTCCAAGACTGGATTGAAAGGGGAAAAGGTACTTTGCCAACCTCCAGGACTGGATTGACAGGGGAAAATGTATTTTCCCAACCTCCAGGATTGGATTGACAGGGGAAAAGGTAGTCTACCAGCCTCCAGGATTGGATTGACAGGGCAAAATGTACTTTGCCTTCCTCCAGGACTGGATTGATGGGAAAAGGTACTTTGCCAACCTCCAGGACTGGATTGACGGGAAAAGGTACTTTACCAACCTCCAGGACTGGATTGACGGGAAAAGGTACTTTGCCAACCTCCAGGACTGGATTGACGGGAAAAGGTACTTTACCAACCTCCAGGACTGGATTGATGGGAAAAGGTACTTTGCCAACCTCCAGGACTGGATTGACAGGGGAAAATGTACTTTACCAACCTCCAGGACTGGATTGACGGGAAAAGGTACTTTGCCAACCTCCAGGACTGGATTGACAGGAAAATGTACTTTACCAACCTCCAGGACTGGATTGACGGGAAAATGTACTTTGCCAACCTCCAGGACTGGATTGATAGGGGAAAATGTACCTTGCCAGGGGACTGTCAATCCAGTCCTGGAGGTTGGCAGATTACCTTTTCCCCTGTCAATCCAGTCCTGAGCCTGAGAGGAGACTGAAAAGAGCAGTGCAATGGAAACATTCATGAATGACAAACTAAACTTCCAAGTGAAAAGTGCCTTATTTTCCTATCTGTAATGGTTAGCAACTTAGAAACATTACTGTAATAACATTGTGTTATACCAGGCATCTTATTGAGAATAGAGAAGCATTTTTACTTGCCTTCAAGATATATGTAATGGTAAGCAACACTACTGAGTGAAAACTGCCTTATCTTCATTAGCAGTAATCAATATATCCTTAATATCAAGCAATCTTAGTGATAACCAGCAGCATTGTATGTGATAACTGAGAAGCATTATTGATGGTCTTCAATACATCTGTAATGGTAAGCATCTTATAGGTAACAGAATAACATTTTACTTGCTTTCATTATGTCACTTCTGCCTTATATTCATTATATCTGTAAGTGTTAGCATGTAATTGATAAATCAGAAACATTAGTAGCATACTCAGTATATCTTTAATATCAAGCAATCTTAGTGATAACCTGCAGCATTTCAGTGGTCTTTTTAAGTGACAAACAACAAAATATGTTACAGTTACATTTTAAAAATAAACTTTAAACATTTCTGAGTAAAAAATGACTTGTCTGCATTTTTGAATTAAATAAATTATATATCACTGTTAAGAATGAGCACATCACTGTTAAGAATGGGCATAATGTGTATGGTAGAAGCACAATTGGTGGCGCCACGAAATACTGGCAGCCCACAAAAATGTTGGGCCCCACCATTTAAAAATACTGCTGATGGGCCCCACCAAATGAAAAATCCTGGCTACGGGCCTGCTCGAGGTCCCTTCCAACTCTATGATAACGCCATGTTCCTTTTCACTCTCAGGGTCAGCCAGTTCACCACCCATCAGCATATGTTCAAGTTTTGTCACAGTGTGCATCACCTTAGACTTACCCACACTGGTTTTCATTTGCCATGGTGTTGTCTACTCTCCCCATTTAGAGAGATTCTCCTAGAACTCTTCACAATCCACTATGGTTTCCATGATCCTGAATAGCATCATCTGCAAACTTGGCTACTGCACTGCTCACCCTCAATTTCAAATCATTTATCAACAAATTAAATAGCTTTTACCCCATTATTCCTAAGCTTCGTCTGGAGTCTGAAGGACGTTGTCAAAAGCAGTGTTCCCTCTAAGCTGAGTTAGTGTGAGCTAGCTCACAAATGTTTAGCCCCCAGCTCACACATTTTTGTCTTAGCTCAGGAAAAATGACTCCAGAGCATAATAATTTATGCAGTAGCTCACAGCTTTCATGCCAGAAGCTCCCAACCTTAATACCAGTCACTCACAAAGTACAATTTTTGCTCACAAGACTCTGCAGCTTCGAGGGAACATTGGTCAAAAGCCTTTTGGAAGTCTGAGCTTATTCCATCTACTGGACCACCCCTGTCCACATGCCTATTAACGTGCCCCAAAAGGCTGGTGAAGCAGGACTCTTCCTTGCAGAATCAGTGCTGGTTTTCCCTCAGCAGGCTTTGTTCCTCAGTGTTCTTAATAATTCTGTATTTAAAAAAACTTTCTACTAATTTAGCTAGAACAAATGTTAGGCTAACTGGCCTGTAATTCCCTGGATCCTCTGGGGAAGAGAAGGGAAAGGAGACTGTAAGCAGCTCTGAGACTCCGAGTGAGACTCCTCCTTCTCCTCGAGTTAGAAGGGACTTCCAGGGTCATCTAGTCCAACCCCCTGCACAATGCAGGGAACTCACAAATAGCACTGGGTCCCAAAACTGATTCTTGTGGGGCCTTGCTGCTCACTTCGCTGCCCTCCTCTGGACACATTCCAGCTTGTCTATATCCTTCTTAAAATGTGCCCAAATCTGAACACAATACTCTAGGTGAGAACTAACCAGAGCAGAGTAAAATGATACCATCATGTGATCTGGACACTATACTTATACTTCTGTGGATAGAGCCCAAAATTGCATTTGCCTTTTTAGCCACTGCATCATGCTGCTGACTCATGTTCAGTGTACAGTTCACTAAGACACCTAGATCCTTTTCGCACATACTACTGCCAAGGCAAGTCTCCCCATCCTATAATTATGCATTGGATTTCTCCTACCTGAATGTAGAACCTTACATTTATGAACTCATGTTCAGTATACAGTTCACTAAGACCCCTAGATCCTTTTCGCACATACTACTGCCAAGGCAAGTCTCCCCATCCTATAATTATGCATTGGATTTCTCCTACCTGAATGCAGAACCTTACATTTATGAACTCATGTTCAGTATACAGTTCACTAAGACCCCTAGATCCTTTTCGCACATACTACTGCCAAGACAAGTCTCCCCCATCCTATAATTATGCATTGGATTTCTCCTACCTAAATGCAGAATCTTACATTTATCCCGGTTAATATTCATTTTATTTGTTTTAGCCCAGTTTTCCAGCCTGTCAAAGTCATCCTGTATCCTGTCTCTGTCTTCTACTATATTTGCGACCCCTCCCAATTCAGTATCATCTGCAAATTTAATAAGCATTCTCTCTATTTCTTCATCCAAATCATTTATAAAGATATTAAACAAAACAGATCCCTGAGCACTCCACTTATCACACTTGTCTCTCACACAGCAACCCTCACACAGTTCTCTCACACAACAAGCTGATTTAATGCTCCCCAACAGTTTAGAAAAAGTGAAATTAACACTCATCTTGCCAGCAGTTCTGTCCCAGCTCACAGCACCTTCCTCCAACCCAGCTGAGTCACTATTGCTACTACTACTACTACTACTGCTACTGCTACTTCACCTTCAAGTTACCCAGTAAGATTCCATGGCAGAGTGGGGATTCGAACTTGGGTCTCCCTTATCCTAGTCTGGCACGTGTTTGGAATGGGAAGCAAGGAGCATCCACCTCCCCTCGAGTCTATCATTGGGAGCAGAAGCTTGTTCCCATTTTGGAACCAGTCCTGCTGCTGATATTACAGGCCTTCTCTTGTGAATCGCTGATGGATTCTCATATCCATATTTAGATGCGCGGCAAAGGCATGAGATGATTACCTATCAGTCTATCTGTCTATTTACCTGTCACCATTAATGTGCATGTTCCCCCCGCCCCCAATAGCATAAGTCAAAGGACAAATCCCTGTTTCTAAGAGCTTGCAGCCTAAATTTAGGCAGGAGTGAGGAAGCTGATACAGGGGCTTTTGTGTCCAAACCCTATCAGACTTGGTATAAGGCCATTTCTTAAGAGAACCCCCCCCCCCCCCAATCTAGTAAATTAGTGGGAATCACTTGCAAATGGCTGGTAGAAATGCTTGTCCCCTCCCCCCAAGCCCTTCTTCCCTCTCTTGGGGGCTGAGATTCCTCCTGCTGCTAGGAAATTCTATCCTCGGCTCAGAGCCTCTTTTCCTCCATCTGCCTCGAGAGCATCTCTGCATTTGAAGCATTGCCGCTGTGTTTGAAAGTGAGCAAGATGTTATGAATCAGCAGGGTTGCATCCAGTTAAATATTGAACAGGTCCCACCAGCTTTGCCCTTCCCTCCTGTTTCCCTTCTCATTTCTAAGATGCATTTGATGCTGGGGGTGGGGGAGTAGTTACTGATGAGGGAAAAACCAGTAGCAGCCACCAACAGAGACAGCTAATCAAGGCATGTTGTTGTAAAGAGAAGCACCTCCTGTAAACGAGATCTGAGCAGCTTCTGATCTCGCTGAAACTCTGCTGTTCCATTTCTGGACATGGGCCCTGATATAGCTGTTAAGAGCATAAGAGAAGCCATGTAAAGAGCATAAGAGAAGCTAGTGGCCCATTAGTCTGTGATCCAATAGCCTATGTCATCAGGAGGTCCACCATTGGGGCCAGAACTTCAAAAGTCTTGGACTGGGCAAGGACGTCTAGGAAAGTGTACTTAGTGGAAGAAGTGGGAGCAAGGAAGAAAGCCAAGCAGAAGGGGAAGGGATGTATGGTAGAGGGAGTCTCCCAATATGGAAACCAAAGAATCAATAGTGGACCCATCCATAACTGATGTTATAGCCCCTGTCTGGTTCAGGGGGTATAGGGTAAGGGTCTATCAGGGTGTGGTCTCCAGGTTGCTCCAGGATCCTGATTGGGAAGTCTTAAAAGAAATCAGGGCCCCAAAAATGCCCTGATCCACCCTGGTCTCTTGGACGCATGAACACAAATGAGACTGCCTTATACTGAATCAGACTATTGGTCCATCAAGGTCAGTATTATCTACTCAGACTGGCAGCGGCTCTCCAGGGTCTCAGGCAGAGGTCTTTCCTTTCACCTATCACCTGGTCCTTTTAACAGGAGATGCCAGGGATCGAACCTTGGACTTTCAGAACGCCAAGCAGTGGCTCTACCACTGATACACAGCCCTTCCTCTTCTTAAGAGGTATCCTTAGCCAGTGCACTAGAGTGAGCAGAACGGCTTTTTGTATAAGCCAGAAGGGCTGTTCTGGTGTCTTCTTTGTTACTTCCAGGACTAACCCTTGGGTCTAAGAAGAGGTTCTGAACTAACTCAGTTTGCTCCAGGGCCTTCCGTTGCTGTTCATGGCCTTCTCTGCAGGGCGTTTTTGCTGCAGCTCAGCTTCTTACCTACATTGCTTACCTGATACAATCATAGAACTGGAAAGGGTCTCCAGAGTCATCTAGTCCAACCCCTTCACGAACTTCACAGATGCACCCACACACACATATATCTCCAGTGACCCCTGATCCATGCCCAGAAGATGGCAAAAACCTCCAGGATCCCTTGCCAAACTGGCCTGGAGAAAAATTGCTGACTGACCTCAAAGTGTCAATCAGCATTTCCCTGGGCATGTAAGAAAGGGCCATGAGAACTAAGCACTGATGCAACCCTTCACACCCTCCTTCTCAAGATTTGCCTGATTCACAGAATGAGCATTGCAGTCAAGACCTCCAAGGAAAGAGGGCCCACCACCTCCCTAGGAAACCTGTTCCACTGAGGAACCGTCTAAACATGGTACTATTTGCCAGTCATTTTGCAAAGAAAAAAACAGGACAACGGTTAATGATAGCGTATGTAAGGAAGGGGAAGGGCTGATGCAGTCAGGAAATCCAGAGGCAGCAAAATTAGTGGTAGAAAAATCCCACAGAATCTTTTCATTCTCATGACCAGGGGTGGAATTCTTGCATATGAGGCCGCACCCCCCTGATGGAGCCAATCCTCCAAGAGTTTACAAGACTCTTTTTTGTAAGCTCTTGGAGGATTGGCTACATCAGGGGTGTGTGGCCTAATACGCAAAGGAGCTCCTGCTAGAGTTCCACCCCTGATCATGATCTTTGCTTATTGGTTGGTCAGAACTGGGTTGTGACATTCTGAGTCACCGTTTGTTGTGCCAGATGAAGGACCTGGGCCTTTGGAAAGAACTGCTACCCCTGGCCTGAACTGAGTGAACATCTGGCTCAGAGTAAGACTCCGGTGTGACAGAAAAGTAGAAGCTTCTACAGTGGAGCTTCTACAGGGACACTGGATGGGCACTCTTGTAGGGTTCAAGAAGTTGACTGCCAGCCCTGATCTGGATAGCCCAGGCAAGCCCGATCTCATCAGATCTCAAAAGCTAAGCAGGGTCAACTCAGTCAAGTACTTGGATGGGAGCCCTCCCTGGACTAGCAGATGTTGGGAGGACAGGGTCAGGCTATATTCAGCCACCTCTCTGAATTTAATTGAGTGCCCACATGTTCTTGTGTTGCGTGAAAGGGAGAAAAGTGCCTCTTTCTCTACCTTCTCTACCTCATGCATAATTTTGTAAACCTCATGTGATCTTTCAATTGTCGTTTCTCTAAGCAAAAGCATCCTAACTTCTTTAACCTTTCTTCATAGGGAAGATGTTCCATCCCCTTAATCATTTTAGTTGCCCTTTTATTCACCTTTTCCAATGCTATATTTTTTGAGGTGTGGTGACCAGACTGTGCACAGTATTCCAAATGAGGCCACACTGTAGATTTATACGGGGGCGCTATGATGCTGCCTGATTTGGTTTTGCTTCCTTTCCTAATAATTCCCATCATAGCATTTACCTTTTAGTTGGATGTATGCCATCTGAGCCTGATGATTTGTGGGTTTTTAATTTGTCCATCAGTCGTAGGAGCTCCTCTTTCGTTCACTACAATCCAACTCATCTCTTTTGACGCTCCTTCTGAAATTGGCAGTTCTGGAGTGGGCAAGCATCTTCCACAGGGAAGACAGAGGCAAAGCGTGCATTCAACCTTTCTGCCATTTCCCTATCATCCTTTAATTTCAACCAATGGGTTGAAATTAAATCAAAAGAGTTTCCAGTTCAACATTAGGAAGAACCTCCTGACCGTTAGAGCGGTTCCTCAGTGGAACAGGCTTCCTCGGGAGGTGGTGGTCTCTCTTTCCTTGGAGGTTTTTAAACAGAGGCTAGATGGCCATCTGACAGCAATGAAGATCCTGTGAATTTAGGGGGAGGTATTTGTGAGTTTCCTGCATTGTGCAGGGGGTTGGACTAGATGACCCTGGAGGTCCCTTCCAACTCTATGATTCTAATAAACTTTCACCCCTTGGCTGCCTCCCTGGCTGGTTTTCTGCTTCCAATTTGAAGAAATGTTTATTTGAAGAAATGTTTACCATTGGTGCTTATGGATTTTTTTTTTTTTTTTGCAATATGTTCCTTTTAGTCTCTTTTTGCCTGTCTGATCACTGACTTGCATTTTATTGGCCAAAGCCTGTGCTCCCTTTTATTTACCTTATTTGGACTAGCTTTCCACTGCTTAAAGGAATCCTCCTTACCTTTTATTACATAAATTACTTTGTTCGTTAACCATGGAGGTCACCTCAAGGCTGGACTACTGTAATGCCCTGTCCCTGTGCCGAACCCAGAAACTACAGCTAGTGCAGAATGCAGCGGCCAGGCTGTTATTGGGGCTCCCTAGATGGGAGCACATACAGCCGGGGCTGCGGGAACTGCACTGGCTGCCAATAGTGTACCGGATTCGTTACGCGGTGCTGGTTATCACCTTTAAAGCCCTATATGGCCGAGGACCTGCCTACCTTAGGGACTGTCTCTCCCCATATATTCCCCAGAGGGTATTGCAATCTGGTTCTCAAAATCTATTGGTAATCCCCAGGCCGAGGGAGGTCAAACTGAAAGTCACTGGAGAAAGGGCCTTCTCGATTGTAGCCCCCACTGATGGAACCAATTGCCAGAGGAGATGCGGGCCTTGCGGAACCTTGCCTAGTTTCCACTCTTTTTCAGCAGGCCTTTACTTAAGAAGGAATTTACTATAGAAAGAATATCTCCGCCATGGAAAAACTGTAAGATGTGTAACATCAAGATTTTAGCACCAAATCAACTTAGATGGTTTTAATGTATGATTTATAATATTTGATTTATAATATGTGATTTATAATATGTATGTATGATTTATAATATGTATTGTTTTAATTGTTGAAGTTTTTATACTGTGAGCTGCCCTGAGCGGGGAGGGCGGGATATAAATTAAATATTATTATTATTATGGAGACGTTTTTAAATACCTATTTGTACCTTTCCTAACCTGCGGTATACATTTTATCTGAGCTTGGAGTTTTAAATAGTCTTCAAGCTACCTGAAGGGATTTGACCCTTCTTACCTTTCCATTTCTTCTTCATCGTTCCCCCCTCCCCCATATGAGAGAAGTTTCCCCTTCTAAAGTTAAATGTGGTTGTGTTGGGTCTTTTGGGGCAACTCCCTATTTACATAAAACCTGAACTTAGCTGCATTATAATCACTGTTCCCAGCTGGTGCTATCATGACTACACCTCTCACCTGATTTTTAGCATTAGGTACTTTAGATCAAGTCCAGGATCACCTCCCCGCTGGTAGGTTCAGTGACCATCTGCTCCATGACACAGTCATGAAGAGTATCAAGAAACCCAACCTCTTTCTCCTGACTTGAACACATAATGCTATAGGGCAGGAGTGTCAGACATGCGGCCCGTGGGCCAGATCAGGCCCCTGCAGAGCTATCAGGCCCACACGCAAGTCTGCTTCCTTCTCCCTCTCTCTTGCTTCCTTCTGCATCATAGCTTGCTTTGCCAGGATTTCTCAATCTCACAGGAGCTACAGAGCAAAGCTTCTATTTTCTCCATTGACTGAGGCTCCTCTCTTCGGAAGGAAGTAGGGGGAGGGAGAGCTTGCTTTGATACTGACCACAGTATTGCAAGAGTGCTAATACTTCAAACATATTTTATTTTAGTTTTTTTTAAAAAAAATAATAATAATATTTAATTGTGTTTGTCTGTGACTTTTATAACATTTATATCTCCAACACCTGGCATTACATTTTATGACACACATGGCCCAGTTCAACAAAGTCTCATTTATGTCAGATCTGGGCCTCATAACAAATGAGTTTGACACCCCTGGTATAGAGCCTCTTAAACTTGATACAGCATGTCATTCTGGCCCTGACTGGGACCAAATCAGCTAGCGATGCTGTGAATCTGGGGACCTGGTTAGGCAGGGCCATGTTGGGTTGGGGCGAGCCATGTCGGGCCAGGTCATGTAAGATTAGGTAGCAGAGGTATAAACTTTATAAAGGACACAAATACAAAGATTTTTTTTAAAAAAAACCTTAAAATATAACATGCTTAAAACGTTAGAACTCATTGGTCTTAAAGATCCTTTCTTTGTATTTCTCCCATGGGATCCAGGGAACTGGCAAAGGAAGCTCTGGCTCTTTCCTTCCTTCCCCAGAGGACTTGGGGGGAGAGCCTCAGCCAATAGAAGGAAGAGAGGCTTGGCTCAATAGCTCTGCTGTATAATTGAGAGAGCCTGGCAAAGCAAGCCATTCCTCCTCCCTTCCTCCCCAAGAGAGGAGCCTCAACCAATGAAGAAAATTGTAGCTCCTGTGCAATTGATCAAGCCTTGCAAAGCAAGCTGTTATGGAGAAGGAAGCAGATGGTAACCAGTTGCTCGCGGGCCTGATAGGAGCCCTCTGGGGGCCTGAATTGACCCCTAAACTGCTTATTTGACACCCTTGGGTGAATAATTTTTTCCTTGCCCTTTGGCTCTTGACTCCTAAGCCAAGTTGCTTCACTACCTGTACAATGACCTGTGGGGTATTTGGTGTGAAGTGCAGTCCTGCCTGTATGCTGGTTTGGAGGGTCCTTCTCCACTCCGCGAGCCTTGCCCCTCCTCCCCAACAAGTGTGTAAGAAGACAGCACAGGAGCTACTAAACCTGAGAAAAATCTGTAATCTGGGAGCATCAGCCCAGCTGTCTCTGTTTCATGTGTGGTCGTGATGACAATGGAAGCAAAGCGCTCACCTACCTTTTCCCGTCTCCCTCCCTTTCCCTCCCGCGCCTTCTCTTTGCTGAAGCCTAGACTGAAAGGTGGGTGTTTTAATAAGCATTTATTCTGGAGGGGGCTGCAAATCCGAGGCCAGCAAGCACGCTGGGGGTGGTGGGAAAGGAGGCGGAATAACCAAATTACTCTAAAGAGCTTGTTTTGTTTGCTGATGCAATTGGATTGATTTTTGTGCGAATTTTTTTTATTACCTATGTCTTCATCTCCAGTTGCATCAGCCTGCTTTTTTTTAATGTTCTCGGGAGAGGCGGCTGTTGTTTGTGTCCTACAAAAATGGCTTCCAGGCCCGCAGGTGGAACGGAAATGAGAGGGATGGGGGAGAGAAACCCTCCCTTGCCTTCTGGACAAGACTTACTCTGGAGAGCTGCCCCGCCTCTTCTTCCTGTCCTTCAGGGCCTTCCCCGGCCTTGCTCCCTTGTCGTGCCAGCCTCTCCTCTCTCTGCCCCTGTCAAGTCTTTCTTCAAAATTCACTTTCCCATGAACTCTAAAGTACAGTCCCCCAGTCCCTTTCTTCTCCTGAAACTAGGCTGATGTACATGATTAACATAGCATGGTTGCCAACCTTTAGATGAGGCCTGGAGATATCATAAAGTTGGAAGGGGCCATATAGACCATCTGGTCCAACCCCCTGCTCCATGCAGGATCAGCCTAAAGCATCTCCGACAAATATTCCTCCAGCCACGTTTTGAAGACTACCAAGGAAGGGGAGCTCACCATCTTCTTAGGCAGCTGGTTCCACCTCTGAACTTCTCTGACTGCGAACATTTTTCCCCCTAATATCCAGCTGGTACCTTTTTGCTTGTAATTTCTATACCTTTCTGCACGTATCCCAAAATCGCAACTGCTCTTCAGACTACAGAAATCAGTTCCCCTGGAGAAAATGGCTGCTTTGGAGGTGGACTGTATGGCATCGTATCTGCTGAAGTCCCTCCCCAAACCCTCCAAGAGGCAAGAGATGGACAGAGCCAGTTTGCTATTGCCTGCCTCTGTGAAGCAACCGTGGGTCTTCCTTGGTGGCCTCCCATCCAAGTGCTAACCAGGGCCAACTCTGCTTAGCGAAAGCCGCTGAGAGAGCGCTAGCCTGGGCCATTCAGGTCAGATACCCGGGCCTGGACTCCACTGGCTTCAGAGAAGAACTAGTACCAGCTGATGCTTCTGTGAGGAAAGGATGGTGGGATTCGAAGCAAACCTCAATCTGGTGTAGTGGTTAAGTGTGTGGACTCTTTTCTGGGAGAACCAGGTTTGATTTCCCACTCCTCCACTTACAGCTGCTGGAATGGCCTTGGGTCAGCCATAGCTCTCGTAGGAGTTGTCCTTGAAAGGGCAGCTGCTGTGAGAGCCCTCTAAGCCCCACCTACCTCACTGGGTGTCTGTTGTGGGGGGAGAAGATATAGGGAATTGTAAGCCACTCTGAGTGATTCAGAGAGAAGGTGGGGGTATAAATCTGCAGTCATCTTCTTCTTTTTGATATACTAAGCCAGGGATGTCATACTCATTTGTTATAAGGGCTGGATCTGACATAAATGAGACCTTGTTGGGCTGAGCCATGTTGGGCCAGGTCGTGTGTGTACCTGTTTAAGATTAGGTAACAGAGGTATAAACTTTATAAAGAACACAAACACAATTAAAGATTTTTAAAAAAACTTAAAATACAACATGTTTAAAACATTAGCACTTGTTGGTCTTAAAGGTGCTTTCTTAGTATCTCTCCCAAGGGATCCAGGGAACTGGGCAAAGGGAGCTCTGGCTCTTTCCTTCCTTCCCCATGGGGCCAGGAGGGGGAGGAGCCTCAGCCAATAGAAGGCTCGGCTCAGTAGGTCTGCTGTGCGATTGAGAGAGCCTGGCAAAGCAAGCTCTCTATCCCCCCTTCCTCCCCAAGAGAGGAGCTTCAGCAAATGGAGAAAATCGAATAAAATAAAATAAAATAGTCTTTGCTCTGTAGCTCCTATGAGATTGAGCAAACTTTGCAAAGCAAACTGTTATGCAGAAGGAAGCAGATGACAGCCAATTGCTCGAGAGCCTGATAGGAGCCCTCCAAGGGCCTGATTCGGCCCCTGGACCACATGTTTGACATCCTTGTACTAAGCCCACTACACTGATCTCAGTTTTAGTTAATTTTTAAACCGATCCTCTGAATGTTTGCAAAGCCACTCATCTTTGGGTTGTTCATAAATTTTCCAAGTGTAGGTCTACACTGGGGCTGTTAGAGGGTCAGGTGTGTTGTCAGGAAAGAGGATGCCTACAAAACAGAGGATGAGAAGGGACAGAGGTTAGGAAAGGGAGAGAGAGGAAATGTTTTTCCCCACATTTTTTTTTCAGGGTGCAAAACGATGCTGTTAATCCTTCCCCAGGCAAACCACCTGGCTGATTTATGCTCCCATGTGTAATCTAATGCCTGGGCCAACTTTGCTTTAGATGCAAATATAGGTAGACCGTAATTTGAATTGCAGCAAAACACAGCCTGTCCTCAGGACCTGCTCTCAGAGTGAGAACTGTGCTTTTTTAAAAAAAATTGTCAAGTCATAAGCTAATACTTCTGAGCACATTCAGAATGCCTTCTCTCCAATGAAGATCTGCACTCAGGGCCTGCACATCTGGGATCTGAGAAGAAGAAGACTGCAGATTTATATCCACCCCTTCTCTCTAAATCAGAGACTCAGAGCAGCTTACAGTCTCCTACATCTTCTCCCCCCACAACAGACACCCTGTGCGGTGGGTGGGGCTGAGAGAGCTCTCGCAGCAGCTGCCCTTTCAAGGACAACTCTGCCAGAGCTATGGCTGACCCAAGGCCATTCCATCAGGCGCAAGTGGAGGAGTGGGGAATCAAACCCGGTTCTCCCAGATAAAAGTCCGCACACTTAACCACTACACCAAACTGGCTCTCCAATTCAGAAAGTGTGACTTTCAGGCTGGTCAGCCCCCCCGCCCCCACACCTTTCACTTTTTAGAAACCGCACACTCCAATGTGTCTTCTTCCACTAACTTGCTTAACGCTCTTGCAGCAGCTTAGCAAAACGCCAGACTCAAGCACCTTATCAGAGTCCTTCCAGCCCAGCTGTCTTGGTAGGAGAAGAAAAGATTGAGGCTTAATTGGCATTAGATAGATAGCTGCCCCCCTCCCCCCCCAAAGGGCGATTTAAGTCCTTCCCTTGAAACTGACGCACTACAGGCTTCCTGGCTTCCTCCCTGCAAGGCCCACTGCTTCCTTTGTAGGCCACAAAGGCAGCTGGAGTAGCCGTCTCCTCTGGCTGCTGCCTCGTTACGATTCCCACAGCATCATCAGCAAACATCAAGGCGGGGAGCCGATAGCATCTCTTGGAAAGAGAGACTCCGCGGCAGGCGAGAGAGAGGGAGAGGGAGAGAGAGAGAACGACTTGTCAGGCAGAACAGCAGCCCTTCAAAATGGCCTCCCTCGCAGCTCACTTCAGAGATCCACTTTGCAGGCACCGGCAGGCACGAGCTTGAGGAACAGCCAGGCCTGGGCTGGACATCTCAAGCCCTAGCTTTGGGGCACCATTGAAAGGTGGCAAATGGGCAACTCTGGTCTCCCTCCCCCCGCAGCACCATCTGTTAGGATGTTCCCGAGGAGCAACTGACACTCAGAGAGAGTTAGACCGAGCTGCGTGTCTTCACTGTGATGCTGATGGCGTCTTTCTCTGCATCTCGGAAGGTTGAGAGCCAGTTTGGTGTAGTGGTTAAGTGCACAGACTCTTATCTGGGAGAACCGGATTTGATTCCCCACTCCTCCACTTGCAGCTGCTGGAATGGCCTTGGGCCAGCCATAGCACTCGCAGGAGTTGTCTTTGAAAGTGCAGCCGCTGTGAGAGCCCTCTCAGCCCCACCCACCACACAGGGTGTTCTGTTGTGGCGGGGGAAGGTAGAGTAGATTGTGACTGCTCTGAGTCTCTGAGATTCAGAGTACAGGGCGGAATATAAATCCAATATCTTCTTCATCATCATCATCATCCGAAATGTAGGCAGCCCCAGCCCCCCGACCTGGATAGCTCCGGCAAGACTGATCTCATCAGATCTTGGAAGCTAAGCAGGGTGAACTCTGGCAAGTACTTGGCTGGGAGACCTCCTTGGAATGCCAGCAGTCAGCGGAACAGGGGCAGGCTTTATTCAGCCACCTCTCTGAATATCTTCCAGGCCCCCAGTAGGGGTCAGTCACCAGAGGTCGCCATGACTTCCAGGTGCGCACACAGACCGTTTCCTCACTAGCCTTACCCCACTCTCACTCTCCTCTTCTCCGCGGGGCTTCTGTCGGATTTTGCACAAGCTGCCCCAGAGTGAGTTGCAGCCTCGGGGCAGCTTGTGCGAAATCCGACAGAAGCCCCGCGGAGAAGACGAGAGTGAGAGCGGGGAAAGGCTAGTGGGGAATCAGTCACGCACGCGAACACACACCGTCAGACAGACATTTATTTTAACTTTTTTTAAAAAACAAGAAAACTTACTAATGATTGATCGGCTGTATGTTAGTAGACGGGGAGGGGATGTCATACATCTATCATACATCGTCCACAGCCTGGCCTTGGCCGGGATGGGCAATTAAACAAATCCAATTAGTATTATTAACAACCACCACCACCACCTCCAGCGGGCGGCTGGTGATCTCCCAAGATTTTAAGTGATCTCCGGGCAACAAAAATCAGTTCCCCTGGAGAAAATGGCTGCTTTGGAAGGTGGACTCTGTGGCATTCTACACTATTGCAGTAGATCAAGATGGGTAGCCGTGTCAGTCTGTCTGCAGCAGTAGAAAAGAGCCTTGGGCCGTTTTCGCACTCACGTTTTACTGGCGCCACGACCCTCCTGACGCCGGCGAATCTGCATGGATTTCGCACCAGAAGCGCCGGCTACTTCCGTCGCTAAGCCAGCGCTAAGCCAGCGCAAACGGAAATCGCAAAGATGCAGGAAAACGTTTGCGCTGGCTTAGCGACGGAAGTAGCCGGCGCTTCTGGGTGCGCCGGCGCTTCTGGTGCGAAATCCATGCAGATTCGCCGGCGTCAGGAGGGTCGTGGCGCCAGTAAAACGTGAGTGCGAAAACACCCCAAGAGTCCAGTAGCACCTAGGGGATGATCTTTGGTGTATTGGCTAAGTGTGCAGACTCTTATCTGGGAGACGGCGTTTGATTCCCCACTCCTCCATTTGCACCTGCTGGCATGGCCTTGGGTCAGCCATAGCTCTGGCAGAGGTTGTCCTTGAAAGGGCAGCTGCTGTGAGAGCCCTCTCAGCCCCACCCACCTCACAGGGTTTCTGTTGTGGGGGAGGAAGATAAAGGAGATTGTGAGCCACTCTGAGACTGAGATTCGGAGTGGAGGGTGGGATATAAATCCAATATCTTCTTCTTTTGTGAGTCACTGCTCACTTCTTCAGATATCTGAAAGCTCATTCCCTGCCACAAATGTTGTTAGTCTTTAAGGTGTGACTGGACTCTTGCTCTTCTCTATTGCCCCACTGAAGTCCCTCCCCTCCACTAACCCCATCCTCATTAAGCTCCTCCCCCCAAACCTCCAGGAATTTCCCAACCCAGAGTTGATATCCCTGTTGGTCAGTCCCTATTTTTCTGGCTCCTCTGTCCTACCCCTGGTAAAGACCTCATGTTGGCCTGGAGGTTTGCTTGTTAAAATGTCGTGAGTCAGAATTATTAGGATTCTCATCTTCACAGTTCATCTGTTCCCTCCTCCAGGTCTCTAACTTCCAGTTTCTAAAAATTTCAGAGTAGGTAAGTCAATGCATCTTCTTTGTCCCTATTGCTCAAGCAGGTAAATACACCCCAGAAACACTAAGGCACCAAGTAATGCTTTGCCTGCTATTTTACACCCTGCCACTGTTGAGGTATGTTTCAAATGGTTCATTTATTCACTTCATTTATGTCTAGCCTTTTCCCCCAACAGGGACTGAAGCAGCTTCTGACCTTCATTTTTTTTCTCACAACAACCTTATGAGGAGGGTTAGGCTAAGAGTGTGTGCCTGGCCTTAGGGGCACTACAAGCTTCTAGGGCAGAATGGGGATTCGAACCTGGGTCTTCCAGATCCTAGTCCAACCTGTTAAACTCTGCACCACGCCTGATAAGATACTGTAGAAAAATAATTGTTTCTGAAATCATCTGCCAAAATCACCTTAAAGAACAGGCTACTGCAAAGAGAAGAAGAAGAAGACGATGACATTGGATTTATGTTCCACCCTCCACTCAAGAGTCTCAGAGCGGCTCACAATCTCCTTTATCTCCCTCCCCCACAAGAGACACCCTGTGAGGTGGGTGGGGCTGAGAGGACTCTCACAGCAGCTGCCCTTTCAAGGACAACCTCTGCCAGAGCTATGGCTGACCCAAGGCCATGCCAGCAGGTGCACGTGGAGGAGTGGGGAATCAAACCCGGTTTTCCCAGATAAGAGTCCGCGCACTTAACTACTACACCAAACTGGCTCTTAAAAGAAGAAGAGGAGGAGGATATTGGATTTATACCCCCACCCTCCACTCCTAATCTCAGAGTCTCAGAGCGGCTCACAATCTCCCTTACCTTCCTCCCCCACAACAAACACCCTGTGAGATAGGTGGGGCTGAGAGAGCTTTCACATAAAGTGCCCTTTCATGGACAGCTCTGTGAGAGCTCTGCCCTTTCATGGACAGCTCTGTGAGAGCTATGGCTGACCCAAGGCTATTCTAGCAGCTGCAAGTGGAGAAGTGGGGAATCACCGCAGCAGGAATCCCGACCTCCACTACCCTCCCCTCTTCCTTTTGAGCCTCTCCACCTTTTGCTGTTTCTCCCAGATAAGAGTCTGAGCACTTAACCACTACAGTGGTGCACAGCTTTGAGCTCTGTGTGATGGGGGGCTTGGAGCCCAGCCGGTCATTCTTGCAGCAGTGATTTCTGTAGGGGTCAGGGAATGAACCTTATATGAGCCAGTCTTGTCTCAAGTCATTGAGAAAAACAAACACCTCTTTGCCCCTCTGGAGTCAGCTAGACCTTGCAAAAGCCCCAGGAGCCCTATTCAGTAGCAGCTCTGAGGACCCCAAGGAAAAGGTGGCCTCAGCCAAAGACCGGCACAGTCCAGGTAAGGGTTACTGCTGCCAGCCGGTGCCAGCAAGAAGCAGGGAGGTGAAAAGAAGTCCTCCATACCCCTCCCACACAGAGAGAACAGATTAGCACACATCTGGAAGATGCTGAGAAGGGATAAACAGAGCTCACTTGCAGGTCAGCCGCACAGCTTCCTGGAGGAGAGAGAAACAGCAAAAGGTGGAGAGGCTCACAAGGAAGAGGGGAGGGTAGCGGAGGTCGGGATTCCTGCTGTGGTGATAGGATGCATCACCCTCCTCATCCGTTTGATGAAGGGAAGGAAGGCCTTGACTGCCTCAAGGGGGCTGATGGGAGCCAGGATTCCTCCAGTTCTCTTCCCAGCCAAGCAAGGTATTGTGCCAGATGAGACCACAGCTTGGGCGCCAGAGCTCAGGGCTTTTCTTGAGCAGAAATGCACAGGAACGCAGTTCCGGCTGGCCCAGTTTCAGGGGGTGTGGCCTAATATGCAAATGAATTCCTGCTGGGCTTTTCTACAAGAAAGCCCTATGTGAAACAATGGTGATGTTGGGGGTGTGGACTAATATGTAAATAAGTTCCTGCTGGGCTTTTGTTACAAAAAAAAGCCCTGCCAGAGCTGGTGTTCAGTAGCAGAGTTAGATAAGTAAAACGATAAGCAGCTTGCACAGAGGATCTCCCCGTCACTGAGGACTAAAATAATGTTTAATAACGCACAATCTTGCATTGGGCAGGGACTGTGTATCTTTTGCAAACCACAGTTCCCTTGGCCTCAGAAAACCCTTTCCATCCTGATCCATTTTAGGGGTGTCAGCTGCAGCACTGCAGTCCAAGCTCTGCTCACGACCTGAGTTCGATCCCAGCAGAAGCTGGGTTCAGGTAGCCAGCTCAGGGTGGTTGACTTGCAAAAAGTGAGAGCTCATTGGCTCAGGTTGGAATAAGACTTGGTGTGCTTCTCAGCACTGTGGTTTTAGATGTATTTAAATGGTTTATGAATATGTGTGTTTGATGTGTTGGTATGTTTGTGGAAGAGCACCTCATTTCGTTGCTCTCTTTTTGTTGAGAACAATGACAATAAATTCATCTATCTATCTATCTATCTATCTATCTATCTATCTATCTATCTATCTATCTATCTATCTATCTATCTATCTATCATCTATCTATCTATCTATCTATCTATCTATCTATCTATCTATCTATCTATCTATCATTCAGGTGCAGAAGGAAAAGGGCATGTCCTTCCCCAGGGGGCCAGGAGGAAGGGTATGTCACGTTGGCCTTTGCTGTCAGCATTCAGGATGGCTCAACTGGGCCAAGACATTGCGATGGGTTGCCTGGACTTGTGCCCAGAGAACAACATAGATTCCAGGTCTGTGTAAAGATAGGGGCTTGCTTATTGTCATTCCAAAGGACTGCTTCTCAGTTGCCCAGTCCCTTTTCTATTAAATGCAACTGAAGGTTCTTTGCCTTCTATCGCATGCCGCGTTCATTTGCCACAGCCTTTCCTCCGCTGATTTGAAACCAAAGAGGGTGGCTGTTCGTTCAGAATAGACATGCTAGGAAAAAACACGGTTGTCCTCCAATATGTTATTACCATTCAAAGAATATCCCAGCAGCAGGAGCTGCAGGGTTTAGAAAGGAAAGCTGAGCACAGCGGATGCCTTAGTGGTCATGCACAGGCATTGATATGCACGAGCACTAGAGGCAAAATGCAAGCCTTCTCCGCTCCAAGTTTTAACTTTTAGAGCTTCAACAGAGGGAGCTGAACCCTGGAAGGATGGTGGCGATAGCTATTCCCACTAACAGACATGTTTAAAAATGTATCCCTGACAGGGCTAAAAGTAGGCACAGTAATTTACTAGACAGAAGGACTAGAAAACAGAGACTATCCCTGGAAAAGAAAAGGAGTGTTTGAGCATGCAGGTGTGGTTTTGTGGAAAAAGACCTCCCATGAAATGTGGGTTGGAGAACTGCCAGAGGCATCCTTGTGTCGGAAGGAAGGAGCAAGATGTTTGCATACATTGTTGTGTGTGTGTGTGTGTGTGTGTGTGTGGTGTAGGACCAGAGAGCGCAGAATGAAAATGCTCGTTTTGGAGACTTGGGGACTTGCGCAATAGCAGCAGTGTTCTTCCACACCGGGCCAAGCTTTTAATCCTTTTTCATTTGCGGAAAGCACTTCTACTTGCTGCAGAAGAGGGATGGAGGCAATTTAGGGGCGATTCCCTCTCTCATGGCAGATTCCTCTTCTGCTGGTATCCTTCTTGCAGGGCTGGCCCTAGACTGTCTGGCACTCTGGGCAAGGCTACCTTCTGGTGCCTCTCCTCCTGCACTGTCACTAAGGCACATAAAAGGTAAAGGTAGTCCCCCTGTGCAAGCACCAGTCGTTTCCGACTCTGGGGTGACGTCACATCACGATGCTTTCACGGCAGACTTTTTACGGGGTGGTTTGCCATTGCCTTCCCCAGTCATCTACACTTTCCCCCTAGCAAGTTGGGGACTCATTTTATTGACCTCGGAAGGATGGAAGGCTGAGTCAACCTTGAGCCGGCTACCTGAACCCAGCTTCCACCAGGATCGAACTCAGGTCATAAGCCGAAAGTTTGGACTGCAGTACCGCAGCTTCACCACTCTGTGCCACAGGACTCCTACTAAGTCACATGGGGGTGCCCAATTCAGCACCCCCAGAAGGCCGACGCCCTAGACAATCACCTAGTTTGCCTAGTGGATCACAGCAAGGCTGCACTGGGAGGTGTGGACTGGTCTCAGGTTCATCTGGTGCAGCTCTGCTTACACAAGCTAGGATCCGCCACAAAGGTCGCTCAATAAATGTTCAGATGTGTCTCATCAGCTCTCCCTGGATTAGGCACCCGTCCCCTGAGCCAAGACTCAGTGGGAAGCCCTGGCTCCCTTCTCAGAAGTCAGGCTTGGACCACCCTGTTGGTGGTGGGGGAGAGCGTGAGTGGGAAGGAGAGGAGATCAGCTGGAGGCTTGGAGCAAAATGGAAAACTTTTATGCACACATAATATAAACATCAATTAATAGCCGCGCTCATTTGAGAAAAAAAAACTTAATTAATCCCCTTGATGGTGGCAAACAGCTTTCTTGGCTTCTCTTGATACAGAGCAGAAGGAGTCACTGTGGATGGGAAAAGAACTCCCAGCAGTCTTGGCGTCAGGGTTGCCAGCTCTGGGCTCAGAAATACCTGGGAGATTTTGTGAATGGAGCCTGGTTAGAGTGGAGTTTGGAGAGGGGAGTCCCCTCTTGGGACAGACCTCAGCAGTGTATCATACCACAGAGTCCACCCACCAAGCAGCTGTTTCCTCCAGGGGAAATGATCCTGGTCATCTGGAGATCAATCGTAACCAGGGCCTTTTGTGTAGAAAAAGCCACACATCCCTGACATCACCATTGTTTCACAGAGCTTTTTTTGTAGAGAAAGCCCAGCAGGAACTCATCTGCATATTAGGCCACACCCCCTGACATCACCATTGTTCCGCAGAGCTTTTTTGTAGAGAAAGCCCAGCAGGAACTCATCTGCATATTAGGCCACACCCCCTGACATCACCATTGTTTCGCAGAGCTTTTTGTGTAGAGCTTTTTATGCTATACTCCACCCTGAGCCCTAAGGGGAATGGGCAGAATAGGAATATACTAAAATAAATAAAAATAAAATAAAAAGCCCAGCAGGAACTCATTTACATCTTAGGCCACACCCCCAGACATCACTATTGTTCCACAGAGCTTTTTTGTGTATAAAAGGCCCAGCAGGGACTCATTTGCATATTAGGCTACGCCCCCTGACGCCAAGCCAGCCAGAACTGCATTCCTGTTCAACAAAAGCCCTGACCACAACAGTGGGAGATCTCCAGGTGCCACCTGGAGGTTGGCAGTCCTACTTCAAACCTCAACCCTGCCCGAAACGCTCAGTTGCCTCTCACCGTCTCTGACTTTCCAAAACAGACCAAAACGCAGGAGTCCTGCGTCCAAAGACAGTGCTGTCTAACCACTAGGCATCTGCTTAGCTGAGGGACAAAAATCCTGACTTCTAGTTCTGCTGTGGAGCTCTGCTTCTTTCCCAGAGAGAGCTCATCAGTCCTTCGCAGACTATGCACAAGCCACCCAGGGACTTTATCTTTACACCACAGGTAGGGAATAGAACCGAGGACGAGGAGCCTACAGTGCCCGGTTTCTAGATGCCTCTCCCCTATTCACCGCTCAGAGAGGCTCCATTGTACCCGCTGTCATGGAACAGACAGAGAGCAGGTTAAAGATCCAGCAGTCCTTTGAATGCCTCTCCTCCCCACCCCCTTCCTGCCACGTTTCCTCCCCCCGTCCCCCAACACACATGGTTAACACTTGTTCTCAATAAAAGAAATAGCTTGTAATATCTCCGGGCTTGCAAGGATGCTATTTCAGCACACACAAAGGCCTTCTTCTGTTTGTGTCCACTGACACGGCTATTCTTGTCCCCTGTTATCTCCCCATCACAGGAACCCGTGCACTGCATTCACTCGTCAGGCTGGCCCGGCTCTTCTACAGCAGAAAGGGACGTCCGCCCGTGATTTATTTACTCCTCTGTTTATTTGCCCTGAGCGGCTTCTATGGAGTGTTAATTCACTGCCAGCCCAATGTCATCTCTGAGAAGGAGAGAGTGGGAAGCGGGCAGAGAAGGCTGAGGTACAGATTGAGGGGCTGAGGTCTGAAAGAAGGCTTCTTTCCTTCCCTCCCCTCTCTTTTGGGCACACAGGGGAGGGGCTGTGGCTCTGCTTGGCATGTAGAAGGTCTCAGGTTCAAGCCCCAACATCTCCAGTTATAAAGATTAGGCAGTGGGTGATGTGAAAGACCTCCGCAGAAGACCCTGGAGAGTTGCTGCTGGTCTGAATAGACCAGGGGTGGCCAAACTTGCTTAACATAAGAGCCACACAGAATAAACGTTAGATGTTTGAGAGCTGCAAGATGGAAAGGAAGGAAGGAAGAAAGAAAAAGAAGAATTGCAGATTTATACCCCGCCCTTCTCTCTGAAACAGAGACTCAGAGCGGCTTACAATCTCCTTTATCTTCTCCCCCCACAACAGACACCCTGTGAGGTGGGTGGAGCAGAGAGGGCTCTCACAGCAGCTGCCCTTTCAAGGACAACCTCTGCCAGGCTATGGCTAACCCAAGGCCGTTCCAGCAGGTGCAAGTGGAGAAGTGGGGAATCAAACCCGGTTCTCTCAGATAAGAGTCCGCGCACTTAACCACTACACCAAACTGGCTGTAGGAAGGAAGGAAAATAGGGGAGGAAGAAGTGGAAAGAAAACAACTTTAACCTTAAATGCTTTCTCCAAGTTGCCAGCTTACTTGGCTTGGAGAAGTGATTTAAAGACTGACAGGGCCATGGGGACTTCGAGAGCCACACAATATGCGTCAAAGAGCCATACTTGGCTCCCGAGCAGCAGTTTGGCCACCCCTGGAATAGACTGTACTGACCTTGATGAATCGATGGTCTGATCTAGTATAAGAGTTGTTTTTAATACCCCACTTTCCTCTGTCTTAATGAGTCTCAAAGCATCTTACAATCCCCACCTCTTCCTCTCCCCACACCACACACATTGTGAGGCAGGTGGGGCTGAGAGAGCTTTAAGAGAACTGTGACTGGCTCAAGGTCACCCAGCAGGCTCCATGAGGAGGAGGAGTGGGGGATCAAACCCATCCCCCCCAGATTATTATCTACTGCTCTTAACCACTGCACCATGCTGGCTTCCAACCAAGCAGGCAGCTTCCTGTGTGTTCACATGCCCAGCTGAAAGTTAAGACCAAGGTTTCCTACTGACCCAGGTCTGCTCTTCCTCCCAGTTTGGGTTGCCAACCTGGTGATCTCCTGTAAGCTCAACTGATCTCCAGGCTACACAGATCAGTTCTCCCAGACAGAAGGGCAGCTTTGAAGGGTGGACTTCCCCTCTAAGCTCCATCCCTCCCCAGGCTCTGCTACCAAATCTCTAGGAATTTTCCCAGCCTAGAGTTGACAGCCCTGCTCCCTGTCTCCTTTCCCTCAAAACTCCAACATTTTTCACTTTTCCAGGCATACAAACACACCTTGAATCCAAGCCTGCAATTTGCAGAAGAAGAAAAAGAAAAAGAGTTGGATTTATACTCCGTCTTTCATTCAGCATCTCAGAGTGGTTTACAATCTCCTTCCCTCCCTCCTCTCCCTACAACAGACACCCCTGTGAGGTAGGTGGGGTTGAGAGAGAGCTCTTTGAGAACTGCTCTTGAGAGAACAGCTCTGAGAGAACTGTGACTGACCCAAAGTCACCCAGCTGGCTTCAGGTGAAGGAGGAGTGGGGAATCAAATCCGGTTCTCCAGATTAGAATCCTCCACTTTTAACCACTACACCAAACTAGCTTTCAGGCCTGCTCAGTTTAGAATCACGGCACTCAAAAGTCGATAGAAAGCATCCAAATGAAGCAGAGCAGAATGCTGCTAAATGAAATTAAAAACAGCTTACTAAAAATAACGCAGGAGAATATATCCACCAATAGAGCATCCGTAAAATATAGATTTGGTATTTTCATTTAAATATTTACCTGCATTTTCCCTCAAGACCTTCGTCTCACTGCCCTCCTTCTACAATAACAACCTTTCTGTGACCCTC
Organism: Heteronotia binoei; assembly: GCF_032191835.1. NCBI lineage: Eukaryota > Metazoa > Chordata > Lepidosauria > Squamata > Gekkonidae > Heteronotia > Heteronotia binoei. Next base: position 259,980,811 of record NC_083223.1, read on the forward strand.
TCGCCCAAACGAACGTGCTGTTATCATCCAAATGCATTATTATGAACGCCGCAATGTATGGAGTAGACGTTGTTCCCTCCTCCTCCCCTTTTTGCCTTTTAACAGCCTGATTAGGTTCTCGGAACGTGCCAGGCTAGTGGATTTAATCAAATCAAAACGGCATAATCATACCAGGGCTGTGTCAATGGACATACTCTGCGAGCATGAGGTTAATGGGGAGTATAAATTTTCCCTTCACAGTTATTATAGTTATTAGTAGTATTATTTTGATATTTGGCTCCACTTGAGAACATGTTAGTAAACATCACTTTCCATCTATAGGTGGTATATACATTTCAGGGGTGTGTGCAATAAAGGAGAATAACCGGTGGTTGTACTAATGTACTAATGGATTTAAATATATAGGAGTAGTATTAAGTTTCCTTTCATGCTGGTGCAGTGTAATCTCAGGAACGTAACCAGGAGTGTGTGAAAGGAAAAAAGGGGGCAATTAGCTGGAATAGGAAGAAGGTGAGAAGGTCCAGGGGCTGACTGGAGAGGAAACATTACTAGGCAAAGGCCTGTATGGGAGGAGCTACCTTTCCCTAAGAGAGTTGTATTCTTGTACCTATCCTTTAGGGGATGTCTTCAGCCACCTTCAGAAAGCCAACCCAGTGCTGGAGACTGGATGCTGGGTTAGATAAATAAATCCATTAATCTAGGGATTTTGCTAAGCAGCGGGGAGAAAGAAGTAGGGAACAATTTCTTCGGTTGCCGTGTCTTAAAAAATGTTTACAGGGCTCTATTAAATGCTTAAACAGAGGCCTTTAAAACAAGTGCTTTCTTGTACCCCACTTTTCTTGCAATGCATGAAATTCTCTCATAATATTTGTGATTTGTTAGGCATAAATTCTTTGATTTACACTCACACCTCTTTCACCTATCATCGATTCAGTCTCGATCATCATTCCTTGTAACAGCAAACATGGTCGTTCAACATTAAAACAGGTCATTCACAAAAAAGGATAAAGATGTGTGTACTCAGAAGACTCCTCAGTTTTGTCAATTGAAAGAAGAGGAAGTAAAAAGCATAGAAATGCCTTCGTAAGAACTGAGCATGCTCACTGCCCTCCAAGTCGGGTCGCCGAATTCCAGGCAGTGGCTGGAGATCTCCTGGGATTACAACTGATATCCAGAGAACGGAGATCAGTTCGCCTGGAAGGTGGACTCCATGGCCGCTTTGGAAGGTGGACTCTATTGCCATTGTATCCCACTGGAGTCCGTCCCTCCCCAAATCTCACCTTCCTGAAGCTGCACCCCCCAAAACTCCAGATATTTCCCAGTCTGGAGCTAGCAAATCTGTCTTCGGAGGATGGAATACTGAGGACAGAAGAACATCTTTGTTGTTCGTTTGTTTAAAGGAAAATAAGGGGGAGGAGAGAATGGCCTAGTTTAATCCCTAAGAGTTCGTAATATCCTGAGGAAATCTGAGTTCGAAGCAAATTCTCCCACTGTTTATTCTCACTCGCAGGCCTCCAATTTGGGTCTATTTTCAAAATGATGTATAAACAGATCATAGCATGATAACAGGGAAGCTTGAAGCCGGTGGTCGTGCTGCCTGATTCCCACCCTCCCACCCCCCCCAGTCATGGTAAAATGTACCATATTCTTTCCCCTACTTTCCACATGACACTCACTTTAAGACACTGTGCATGACTGTGTTTAATGGCCTGGTCCTGGGCACACACATTTGCATTACTAAACAGGATTTCCAAATTAAGGAGTGAATGGGATTGCATAAAGAGAGACATTCAAACCCAGTGGAGTCTGCTTATGCCATCCAGTAATCAGCAAGCAGTCAGCTGATGGGAAATGCACGTGTGTTTATGTGTTTGTACTAGGGTTGCCAATCTCCAGGTGGGGGCAGGGGATCCCCCGGTTTAGAGGCTCTCCCCCTGCTTCTAGGCACTCCATTATTCCCTTTAGAGCAGGGGTGGCCAAACTTTCTTAATGTAAGAGCCACAAAGAATAAACAGCAGACATTCAAGAGTCACAAGACATGAACATCATATGTCTGAGAGCCTCAAGACAGGAAGGAAGGAAGGAAGGAAGGAAGGAAGGAAGGAAGGAAGGAAGGAAGGAAGGAAGGAAGGAAGGAAGGAAGGAAGGAAGGAAGGAAGATGGGGAAAGGTGGAAAGAAAACTAACTTTAAATGCATTTTCCAATCCGCCTATTGGTTTGGCTTGGAGAAGTGATTTAAAGAGACAAATGTCTTCTCCAAGCTGGCCAATGGGGTGGTGGGGGCTTCAAGAGCCACATAATATGTGTTAAAGAGCCACATAGAATCATAGAGTTGGAAGGGACCTCTAGGGTCATCTAGTCCAACCCCCTGCACAATGCAGGAAACCCACAAACACTTTCCCCCTAAATTCACAGGATCTTCATTGCTGTCAGATGGCCATCTAGCCTCTGTTTAAAAACCTCCAAGGAAGGAGAGCCGACCAACTCCCGTGGAAGCCTGTTCCACTGAGGAATCGCTCTAACGGTCAAGAAGTTCTTCCTAATGTTGAGCCAGAAACTCTTTTGATTTAATTTCAACCCATTGGTTCTAGTCCTACCTTCCAGGGCAACAGAAAACAATTCCACACCATCCTCTATAGGACAGCCCTTCAAGTACTTGAAGATGGTGATCAAATCACTTCTCAGTCGTCTCCTCTTCAGGCTAAACATACCTAGCTCCTTCAACCTTTCCTCATAAGACTTGGTCTCAAGACCCCTCACCATCTTCGTTGCCCTCCTCTGGACCTGTTCCAGCTTGTCTATATCCTTCTTAAAATGTGGTGCCCAAAACTGAACACAATACTCCAGGTCTTACCAGATCAGAGCGAAGCGATACCATCACATCACGTGATCTGGACACTAGACTTCTGTTGATACAGCCCAAAATTGCATTTGCCTTTTTAGCCACCACATCACACTGTTGACTCGTGTTCAGCGTATGATCCACTAAGACCCCTAGATCCTTTTTGCACATACTACTGCTAAGACTCCCCCATCCTATAACCATGCATTGGATTTTTCCTACCTAAATGCAGAACTTTACATTTATCCCTGTTAAAATTCATTTTATTGATTTTAGACCAATTTTCCAGCCTGTCAAGGTCATCCTGTATCCTGTTTCTGTCTTCTTCTGTGTTTGCAATCCCTCCCAATTTAGTATAATCGGCAAATTTAATAAGCATTCCCTCTTTCCTTCATCCAAATCATTGATAAAGATGTTGAACAAAACAAATTCCAGGACAGATCCTTGAGGCACTCCACTTGTCACTTCTCTCCAAGAGGATGAGGAACCATTCACAAGCACTCTTTGGGTGCGATCTGTCAACCAGTTACAGATCCACATAATGGTAACAGGATCCAAACCACATTTTACCAACTTGTCAACAAGGATAGTATGTGGAACTTTATCAAAAGCCTTACTGAAATCAAGATAAACGATGTCTACAGCATTCCCCTGATCCAGCAAGGTAGTCACTTTCTCAAAAAAAGAGATCAGGTTAGTCTGACATGACTTGTTCTTGAGAAACCCATGCTGGCTCTTAGTAATCACATCCATTCTTTCTAAATGTTCCAGGACCAACTGTTAGATGATTTGTTCTAAAATTTTTCCAGGTATAGAGACGTCAAGCTGATGGGTTGGTGGTTACCCAGATCGTCTTTTTTCCCCTTTTTGAAGATGGGGACAACATTTGCCCTCCTCCAATCTTCCGGCACCTCTCCTGTTCTCCAAGAATTCTCAAAAATAATAGCCAGAGGCTCAGAAATTACATCCACAAGCTCTTTTTGAACCCTTAGATGCAATTCATCTGGCCCTTAGTTTCATTTAAAGAAACTAGGTGTTTATGTACTACCCCATGCTAATCCTAGGTTGGAACTTCATACCCTCCTTATATGTTCTGTTTTTGCCATGTTGAGCACCGTTTCCCTCAGAAGAGAAGACTGAGGAAAAGTAGGAATTGAGCAGTTCCGCCCTCTCTTCATTACCTGTTACAATTTCACTTTCTTGCCCTCGCAATAGGTCTACCATGTCCTCGCTCTTTTTCTTACTCTGAACATAAGAAAAGAACCCATTTTTCTTGTTTTTAGCATCTTTGGCCAGCCTAAGCTCATACTGAGCTTTAGCTTCCTAACGTTTTCTCTATAAGCACTGGTGATTTGTTTATATTTATCCTTGGTTATAAGGCCCTCCTTCCAATTCCTAAAAAAGTCTTTTTTATTTCTCAAGTCTTTAGAGAGCTGTCCATGGAACCACTTCGGCTTCTTTAGGCTTTTTCCATTTTTTCTTCTCATAGGAATCGTCTGTGATTGCACTTTCAGTATTTTGCTTTTAAGAAACTCCCACCCCTCCTGAACCCCCTTCCTCCTAAGTATTTCTGACCATGGGATTTTACCCAGCATAGTTCTAAGTTTATCGAAGTTTGTCTTTCTGAAGTCCAACCTAAAAGTCTGAAAACGTATAGCTTTTTCCTTTCCTAAGACTGTAAATTCCAAAATCACATGGTCACTACTGCCCAGGGTGCCCACTATTTCCACTTCTTCAATCAGTTCTTCCTTGTTGGTGAGAATCAAATCCAAGAGAGCAGATCCCCTTGTTTCCTTCTTCACTTTCTGGAAAAGGAAGATGTCAGCAAGACAAGTCAGGAATCTATTTGACTTTTCATTTTTAGCAGAGTTGGACTTCCAACAGATATCCAGGTAATTGAAATCTCCCATGATCACTGTATCCCTTCTCTTGGAGAACTTTGCAATCTGCTGTAGAAGTATCTCATCCAAGTCCTCTGCCTGACTTGGTTGTCTATAGCAGACCCACACAATAATATCACTGTTATTTCTTAATTCTTTTATTTTTGTCAGAGACTCTCAACTGAGCTGCCATGCTCAGATTCACATATTTCCTCACAAGTATATACCTCCTTCACATATAACGCTACGCCTCCGCCCTTTCTCATTTGCCTGTCCCTTTTAAATAAGTTGTACCCCTGAATCCTAATATTCCAGTTGTGAGTGTCATCCCACCAAGTTTCAGTAAGGCCTATTATGTCATAGTCTCCTTCCTTTATTAGGACTTCCAGTTCCTCCTGTTTGTTTTCATACCTTGTTCATTAGTGTAGAGACATCGGAATCCACGTTTTATGAATCCTCAAGGTTTAGTTTCCGTACAAGCCTGCAAGTTAACATTACCTAGCATATTCACAACTCTTTGCAAATCTTTAATGTTCTTATCCCCAGTTTCTGGCATCATATGAGGCTTTGAATTATTGTCTCGCTCCCCCATACAATTTAGTTTAAAGCCCTCCTTATTAGGTTAGCAAGGCTGTTACCAAACACCCGTTTCTCTACCGCCGTAAGGTGCAAAACCATCTCCCGATAGAAGACCACCATCTCGAAAGCGTAAGCCATGGTCCAGAAATCTGAATCTTTCCTGACAACTCCATTGACGTAGCCAGTCGTTTATTTGAAGTATTCTACTTTCTTGTCCTAAGCCACAGCCTTCAACAGGAACCACTGACGAGAACACAACCTGTGCGCCCAGCTCCTTCATGTTCTGACCAAGAGCCACATAGTCTTTTCTAATACGTTCAGGGCTATGACGGGCAGTATCGTTCGTTCTCACGTGGATAAGCACGAAAGGATAGTAATCTGTGGGCTTGATAAGTCTTCCAATCCTTTCTGTCACATGCTGGATGTGTGCACTTGGCAGACGGCAGACCTCTCGGGATGACAAGTCCGGTCGGCACACTTTGGGCTCCACCCCTCTGAGCAAGGAGTCTCCAATCACCACCACCTTCCTCTTCCTATATTGGGGAGCAGAAGCTCCAGTCTTCTTATCCACAGGATCCTGAGAAACTTTCTTCAAGCTTCGTGGAGGCTGGGGAAGTAGCCCGTGTTCCAGTGGCTCAGAATCAGTTACTGTGAGGAGAGCCTGAAACCTATTGCTGAGCAGCAGGGGCTCAGAACATCTCCTGATTTTCTTTCTCCTTTGGGTTACATTTTTCCAGGAACCCTCCTCCTGTGTTGGGTCCTCTTCTAATTGCTGAGATACTGTTTCCTCTCCCTCCTCTTGTTCTTTCCCATATGTACCCCGGAGAGCACTGAGGTCTGGTTCTCAGAACTTATTAACAATCCCTGGGCCAAGAGAAGTTAGGTTGAAGGCCACTAGGGAGCAGGCCTTCTATGTGATAGCCCCTCGCTGGTGGAACGACATCCCAGAGATGGTGCGAGCCCTGCGGGACCTGAACCAATTCCGCAGGGCTTGCAAAACATTTCTTTTTCAGTTAGCATTTGAGTCACCATGTGGCAACTAAGACAGAACCTGATTAATGAATGAATAGACATTTAGCCATCTTAAATTCATCATTTTAGCACCTATTTTTATATCTTATATGTTTATATGTTTTTATGTATTTTAAATAATTTATTGTAATTAATGTTTAAGTTGTTATGTTTTATGAATCACGGGACTCCCATGTCTATTATTGTTTAATGTGAATCATGAGACTCCCGTGTCTGTTAGCCGCCCTGAGCCCGCCTAGCGGGGAGGGCGGGATATAAAAATAAAATATTATTATTATTATTATTATTATTATTTCAAGAGCACCTCATACGTTTTGTCAAGAAAATCCTCATCTTCCTTTATACGCTGCAGCGTGGACAATCGTGCCTCCAGTCCCTGTATCTTTTCCTCCAGCAGGGCCACTAACTTGCACTTGCTGCAAGTGTAATTTGTTCTGCTCTCAGGTAGAAATACAAACATCCCACAATCTTTACACGTCACTGCCTTTGCTCCCTCACCAGCCATACTGCTGCAATCCATTTCAAAATTTTCTTTATCTTCACTTCTCTTTAAATCTCACTACCAACTGCCACTTGAAACTACTTTTGAGTAACTACCCACCTTTCTACAGAACCCCTTGGCTAGACCCCCAGGCCCTTTGGCTCTTGCCCTTTGGCTCGTGCCTCTGGCAAGGATGAGCCTTGCAAATTAAAGGCTCAAGCCCCCACTCACCTCTGACTCAACAGCCAGAGCAATAGCAGTGGATGGGACCAGCAATTACCCGCAGGCAAACAAGCTCTCCCCACTCAGCAACAGCTACACAAAAGCAATCAGAAACCCCTCTCCAGCAGGCACCAAGCACTCCACAGTTACCTTCCACAGCAACCCTAGGTAATGCTCTCCAGCAGTTTTAGAAAACCAGATCAAGTCTCACTCACCTTACCAGCAGCTCTGTTCTAGATCCAAACAGCTTCTTCTACTGCAGCTGAGCCACATGTGGTTCCCAAGGCACAGTTTGGCCACCCCTGCTATAGAGACGAATTCCCATAGGGTATAGTAGAGAATTGATCCATGGGTATCTGGGGCTGGTGGTGGGGGGACCTATTTTTTGAGGTAGAGGCACCAAATTTGCAGCATAGCATCTGATGTCTCTCCTCAAAAGACTCCCCAAGTTTTAAAAGGATTGAACATATGAACATATGAAGCTGCCTTATACTGAATCAGACCCTTGGTCCATCAAAGTCAGTATTGTCTTCTCAGACTGGCAGCGGCTCGCCAGGGTCTCAAGCTGAGGTTTTTCACACCTATTTGCCTGGACCCTTTTTTGGAGATGCCAGGGATTGAACCTGGGACCTTCTGCTTCCCAAGCAGATGCTCTACCACTGAGGATTGGACCCTATGAGCCCCAAAAGAAGGTGCCCCTATCCTTCATTATTTCCAATGGAGGGAAGACATTAAAAAGGTGTGCGGTCCCTTTAAATGTGACGGCCAGAACTCCCTTGGGAATTCAATTATGCTTGTTACAACCTTGCTCCTGGCTCCACCCCCAATATCTTCTGGCTCCACCCTCAAAGTCCCCAGATATTTCTTGAATTGGACCTGGCAACCCTACTTTGTACCAGCCCTCCCTACAAAATGGCCAATTCATTAACATTCTTACATGGAGCAAGAAGATAGTTTTCCTGCTTTGAGTTAAGGCTGCAGTGTTCTAGATGCAGTTACTTATGAGTAAGACCCTCTAAGCTCTGAGTCAACATTTGCAAGAACAGGCTGCCCAGAACTCGGTTTTAGCGAAGAGATTAGCTCGGCTCCTTTTCTCCAATTCACCGTGATTCGCTCCGATTCTCTCCTCCTTCTCTCTTTTAAGTCCTGCAAGCTCATCCATCTATGCATAGAACGTTACCAAGCAGGGCCCTTCAAGGCCTGTACACTACAATAGTTATTCAATTTCCAGGTAGGAAAATAAATCCATTTTTATTGTAGCTGAGGAAGACTGCGCTTTAGTGCACACTTGTGTGTGTGTGTGCATGTGTGTGATTTTTTTTAAAATCATATTTTATTTATTCCTATCATGTCCCCTACTGCTAATCCGGCAGCGAAGTCTCCTTCTGGGTAGCATCTGGAATAGTTTTACGGCATTTTCCCGTCATCAGATGGCTGTAATATACCAGCCGATAGATTTTTTTTTAAACCCTGTAGTGAAATAGAGATTGTTTGCAGTGTAGCCTGGTGTTTGGGAGGGGAGGAATGAAAAGCCTATTAAATTATGCCAGGCCTCCCTAGAATGTCCAGACGTTGCACAGTTGGGAATCTGATTAACAGCAAAATGGCAACGGGTGATTTCTCTCCCCTCCCCTCACCGTACAACAAACACAATTGCACAGCATATGGATGATGACACTTAGGCTTGCTGCCCCTTTTCTCACCTAAAATTGCTCCGCTCCGTTCTTTTCCAGGAAACTTTGGCTCCTTTCCCTCCAAATCCGGATACTTCCCTTGCCCTCCCAGCCGTTCCTTTCCTTTCCGTATTATATTAACTTGTTTTCTTTCGACACACAAAAAGACCTCCAGAAAGCTTTACAGTGCGGAATACAAATCTAGAAAGAAGATTTAAAAAATGGAAACTACTCTAAAAACAATTCAAACCATAAACAGCAGACTGAAAACTAGCATTGCCAACTCTGGGATGGGAAATTCCTGGAGATTTGGGAGTGGAGCGTGAAGAGGGGAGATTTTGGGAGAGGGAGGGAATTCAATGGGGTTTAATGTGACAGACTCCGCCTTCCAAAGTAGCCGTTTTTTCCCAGGGAAACAGAGCTCTGTAGGTTGGAGAGCAGTTGTAATTCCGAGAGATCTCCAGGCCATACCTGGAGATTGGCAAACCTTACATAAATATGAGTAGGGCTGGCTTCAGGCGAATATGCCCGAGGAAGATTGTTCCAAAGTTTGGGGGCTACCTAGGGTTGCCAGATCCTGGTTGGGAAACTCTTGGATATTTGGGGATGGAGCTTAGGGAAGACAGGGACCTCAGTGGGGTACAATGTCACAGAGTCCACCCTTCAGATCAACTGTTTTCTCCAGGGGAACTGATCTCTGTAGTTTTGAGATAAGCTGTCATTCCAGGGGATGCCCAGGTCCTACCTGGAAGCTGGCATCCCTAGGGCCACCACAGAAAAAGCCCTGTCTTTGATAGCAACCTGTCCTGTCTCACCTCCAGAGGTGAGATGTTTCTTTGCCCCTCCCATATTTCCTTCCCCTTCTTTAAGCGAAATATGGCCCTCTCCAATGGCTCCTCCTCCCATGGCCTTTTTGCTACTCACCCCAGGTGAGCAATGGAAGTGACATTGCCTGATATTTAGCTGCCTTTGTGCTATAAACCTCACAGGGCTGTTTTGAGGATAAAATGGAAGGAGAAAATGATATTGGATTTATACCCTGCCAGCTGGACCATAAGGAAGGCAAAGCACAGAAAAATAATTGTTTTTGAGCTGTGGTGCTAGAGAAGAATCTTGAGAGTTCCTTGGACTGCAAGAAGATCCAATCAGTCAGTCCTAAGGGAAATCAACCCAGACTGTTCCCTGGAAGGTCAGATGCTGAAGCTGAAGCTCAAATACTTTGGCCACCAAATGAGAAGGGAGCCCTCACTGGAGAAGATCCTGATGCTGGGAAAGACAGAAGGCAAAAGAAGAAGGGGGCGGCAAAAGATGAGATGGCTGGACAGCATTACTGTGACAAACACGAATTTGACCAGACTTCGGAGGATGGTGGAAGACAGGAGGGCCTGGCAAGACTTTGTCCATGGGGTCGCAAAGAGTCGACTGAACAACAACAACTATAATCTGAATCTCAGAGCGATTTACATCTCTTTTACCTCCCCCCTCCCCCTACAACAAACACTCTGTGAGCAGGGCTGTCCCTAGACTCTTTGGCACCCTAGGCAAGGCTAACTTCTGGTGCCCCCCCCCCACTGATAACATCACCAAGTCACATGGGAGCACCCAATTCAGCGCTCCCAGAAGGCTGGCGCCCTAGACAATCACCTAGTTTGCTTAGTGGCAGGGCCAGCCCTGCCTGTGAGGTAGATGGGGCTGAGAGAGCTCTCTCAGAAGCTGCCCTTTCAAGGACAGCTCTGCAAGAGCAATGGCTGACCCAAGGCCATTCCAGCAGCTGCAAGTGGAGGAATGGGGAATCAAACCCAGTTCTCCCAGATAAGAGTCCGTGCACTTAACCACTACATCAAACTGGAGGAGAGAAAAAAGATGTAAGCCACTGTGGGTCCTCTGTTTGGGAGAAAGGTGGGGTATAAATGAAGTAAATAATAACAATAAACTGCTTAACCCAGCCTCTCACAGCATAACCCACCAAGCCAAATGCATTCCCGCCCCCCCACCCTATTTTTCCTTCCAGGTACTTCACAATCTTCTCACTTTATCCATCTTAGCAGTTCCAGGCAGGTGAGAAAAATTGGAAGGTTCATCAAGCCCTTTGCCTGATGGATTTCTTTTGGCTTGGTGGTTCACTACAATAATAGCTAAGCCATTGTTGCGAACATTTCTCTCTCCATTTTTGCCTCCTCTCCCCTCCCTCCCTTGACTTTTAAAAGCTCCAAGGGTGCTCACCCCCCCCCCTCCTTGCTGGAGACAGCTAAACTTTGCATGTAACCAGCAGCTGCCCTTTCATAATTAAAATCCAGGGACTGCCAAGGGCTTCTCTGTTTTGGAAGGCATTATCGTGCCAGGAAGGTGGTCAAATAGCACCCTTTGCCCTCCAGCTCTGGGGGAACAGACGCAATCTAGTCTCATTTCTTCTTGGTGAGGATTTATGAGGATGGAAGAAAACAGAGCAATCAGATCTGCCAGTGGATTTGGAAAGAAAACAATAGTTTCTGCCCTCCTCATACCTCCCCCTCAAAAAAACCCAGCATCTGCTCCCGTGATTCCCCCTTTTACCAAACACAATGGTGATTATTTCTAGCTTTCTTTTAATGAGAAGAGCCGCTCCAAACAGGGGCTCAGGCATGGACCCCAGAGGGCCAGGAGAAAGATAAAATCTAACAAGGGATGGCTCGGCGGTACAAGGTTAACCTCAGCGACTCATTAATCCTGTCTCTGTCTTGTGGGATCTTCTTAGAGGCTGTCTGTTTCCTGGTTTAGTGCCAGGCGAGTTGCAGTGGTATGAACCGAGAAGACCCGCTTCCTGCATCGGGCCCCTTCCTGGGTAGAGAGAAGCGAGCTGGTTAGAATCATCTTGCTGTCTGATGAAGGACTCACAGGAGAGAGAACCATGTATGCTTGCCTGGTGCTTCTTGAAGAAGAAGAAGAAGATACTGGATTTATATCCCGCCCTCCACTCCGAAGAGTCTCAGAGCGGCTCACAATCTCCTTTACCTTCCTCCCCCACAACAGACACCCTGTGAGGTGGGTGGGGCTGGAGAGGGCTCTCACGGCAGCTGCCCTTTCAAGGACAACCTCTGCCAGAGCTATGGCTAATTCAAGGCCATGCCAGCAGATGCAAGTGGAGGAGCGGGGAATCAAACCCGGTTCTCCCAGATAAGAGTCCGCACACTTAACCACTACACCAAACTGGCTCTCCCTTCTTCTTGGAGGAAGGGTGGGATAAAAATGCACTAGACCAGGTATGGCCAAACTTGCTTAACCCAAGAGCCGCATAGCCACATGATATGGAAAATTTTCAGAGTGCTGTTGAGTTGTTTGTTTATAAAATGTTTTTTATCAAAGTTGAACTTGTGGATCTTCTGACAAAAATATGTACTCTTTCATTGACATCTGCCTCCGTTCCTGAGGACTGGAAGGTAGCATATGTCACCCCCATCTTTAAAAAGGGTTCCAGAGGAGATCCGGGTAACTACAGGCCAGTCAGTCTGACTTCAATACTGGGAAAGTTGGTAGAAACCATTATCAAGGACAGAATGAGTAGGCACATTGATGAACACGAGTTATTGAGGAAGACTCAGCATGGATTCTGTAAGGGAAATCTTGCCTCACTAACCTGTTACATTTCTTTGAGGGGGTGAACAAACATGTAGACAAAGGAGACCTGATAGATATTGTTTACCTTGACTTCCAGAAAGCTTTTGATAAAGTTCCTCATCAAAGGCTCCTTAGTAAGCTTGAGAGTCATGGACTAAAAGGACAGGTCCTCTTGTGGATCAAAAACTGGCTAATTAATAGGAAGCAGAGAGTGAGTATAAATGGGCAGTCGTCGCAGTGGTGGACGGTAAGCAGTGGAGTGCCACAGGGCTCAGTACTGGGTCCCATGCTCTTTAACTTGTTCATAAATGATTTGGAGTTGAGAGTAAGCAGTGAAGTGGCCAAGTTTGCGGATGACACTAAATTGTTCAGGGTGGTAAGAACCAGAGAGGATTGTGAGGAACTCCAAAGGGATCTGTTGAGGCTGGGTGAGTGGGCGTCAACGTGGCAGATGAGGTTCAATGTGGCCAAGTGCAAAGTAATGCACATTGGGGCCAAGAATCCCAGCTACAAATACAAGTTGATGGGGTGTGAACTGGCAGAGACTAACCAAGAGAGAGATCTTGGGGTCGTGGTAGATAACTACCACAAGACAGTGTGCGATTGCAATAAAAAAGGCCAATGCCATGCTGGGAATTATTAGGAAGGGAATTGAAAACAAATCAGCCAGTATCATAATGCCCCTGTATAAATCGACGATGCGGTCTTATTTGGAATACTGTGCAATTCTGGTCACCGCACCTCAAAAAGGATGTTATAGCACTGGAAAAATGTGCAGAAAAGGGCAACTAGAATGATTACAGGTTTGGAACACTTTCCCTATGAAGAAAGGTTAAAACGCTTGGGGCTCGTTAGCTTGGAGAAACGTCGACTGCGGGGTGACATGATAGAGGTTTACAAGATTATGCATGGGATGGAGAAGGTAGAGAAAGAAGTACTTTTCTCCCTTTCTCACAATACAAGAACTCGTGGGCATTCAATGAAATTGCTGAGCAGTCAGGTTAGAACGGATAAAATGAGGTACTTCTTCACCCAAAGGGTGATTAACATGTGGAATTCACTGCCACAGGAGGTGGTGGCAGCTACAAGCATAGCCAGCTTCAAGAGGGGGTTAGATAAAAATATGGAGCAGAGGTCCATCAGTGGCTATTAGCCACACTGTGTATATATATATATATATGTGTGTGTGTGTGTGTGTGTGTGTGTGTATAATTTTTTTGGCCACTGTGTGACACAGAGTGTTGGACTGGATGGGCCATTGGCCTGATCCAACATGGCTTCTCTTATGTTCTTACTGTTTCATCATATGTTGTACTCCGCCCTAAGCCCTACGGGAAATGGGCAGAATAGAAATATACTAAAATAAATAAATAGAATAAATAAATGTCAGATGTTTGAGAGCCACAAGACAGGGAGAGGGGAAGGGAGAGAGGTAGAAAGAAAGCATCTTTAACTTTAAATGCATTCTCTAAGCTGCTGGCTGGCTTGGCGAGGTGATTTAAAGAGAGAAATGCCTTCTGCAAGCTAACCAAAGGGGCAGTGGGGGCTTTAAGAGCCACACAATATGTGTGAAGGAGCCACGTGTGGCTCTTGACCCACAGTTTGGCCACCACTGCACTAAACCAAGGGTCCCCAACATGATGCCCCCAAGCACCACCCACCAACAACTTTCCTGTCACCCCACAAGTGTTTTTAGGACATGGACAGTGCCAGGTGGTGCTTTTGCCCAGCAAAGATTCTGATTAACCATAAGAGATTTCATTGGCTGCGCAGATTTCTGCTCTAGTAGCAGCTGCCACCACAGCACAAGGATCTTTACTCTGTGATGGAAGGTTACCTGTGGCAGCCATTTTGTGGCTGTGCCCACTGTGCTACCTCAGAATTCCCAAGGTGCCCACAAGCTCAAAAACTTTGAGGATCTCTGCACTAGACAGGCAGGCAGGCAGAAGACCAGAATCTGAGCAACAAAGTTCAGTTCAAGGTAGTTTCAGTTCACTCCCTTGAACTGAGTTAGCAGGAGACATTAATCCTCAAAACTGCAATCCTAAACAGAGTTACACTCTTCAAAATCCATGGAGTTCAATTGACTTTGAAGAATGTTACCGTTTTTAGGATTGTACAGTATGACTGATAATCTCCTTGGAGTAATTTTGAGTTCTGGATCCTAGTTAAGGATCCTGCGATGTACCAGGCAGACTCGGCTTCCTAGGGTTGCCAGGTCTGTGTTAGAAAATATCTAGAGACTTTGGGGGTGGATCCAGGAGAGGGTGGGGTTTGAGGAGGGGAGAGGCCTCAGCATGATACAATGTCCTAGAGTCCACCCTTCAAAGCAGCCATTTTCTCCAGGGGAGTTGATCTCTGCCAGCTGGAGATCAGTTGTAAAAGTGGGAGATCTCCAGGGCCCACCTGAGGCTGGCAACCCGAAGGCCTCCAAATCAGTTTTCCATACCAAGCCCTGAACAAGGGAGCAGTCAGTACTAGATCCAAGATTCGAGGCTGCCTTTGGATCTCATTGGACCATCTTTAGCTGGAAGAGGTGTGGCACACAGACCAAGAATTCTCTGGTGTTTCCTCAGAACTTCTAGTTCGGTATAAAAGGAAGATGTTGACAAAGTTTTTGTGGCTTGGGAAGTCCTGGATCAAATAATGCCCGACCTTTTCATCCCTTTGGAAGCAACCCAGTGAGGTGGGTACAGCCCAGAGGGCGTGTCTCTGAGCAGACCCAGAGTGCCTTTTCCCAAACAAACGCATCTAGTGCTCTAATGCCCAGAGCTTGGAGCAGAGGAAAAAGAAGAATTGCAGATTTATACTCCGCCCTTCTCTCTGAATCTGAGACTCAGAGCGGCTTACAATCTCCTATATCTTCTCCCCCCACAAGAGACACCCTGTGAGGTGGGTGGGGCTGAGAGGGCTCTCACAGCAGCTGCCCTTTCAAGGACAACCTCTGCCAGAGCTATGGCTAACCCAAGGCCACTCCAGCAGGTGCAAGTGGAGGAGTGGGGAATCAAACCCGGTTCTCCCAAATAAGAGTCCATACACTTAACCACTACACCAAACTGGCTCTGGAGAAGAGGATTTGCTGATTATTTATTAACGTGAGGCATTTATGTACTGCTTTTTCAATATGAGGGCTCTCAGAGGAGAAGCAATTAAAATGTCAAAGAGTTTTGTGGCGCCTTAAAGACTGACCAATTCATTGCGGCAGCTTTCGCAGTTTCGGGCTCTGGCTGGCATGGGCTTCTGCTGCGATGAACTGGTTAGTCTTCTAAGGCACCGGGAGGCTCTTTGACATTTTGGCTGTGGTGGACTAACGTGGCTGTCCTTCTGGAATTCAAAGAATTGTAATGCGTAACAGCTCTTTGTGTATGGAGCTGGAGCCAGGCATGATGGAGGGATGCCCGGTTGCCGCCTCCCATCGATGGCAGCTGGCAGCAGGGGCTGAAGTGTCGCCTCAGCCACAAAGAGAGTGCTCTTTGGCAGGCCGCCCTTCCCTCAGCCGCTGGCCCCCCTCAGCAATGTGGGGGGTGATAAATAAACAATTAGCATTGGAGCTTGGTTTTATTCTTTGAAAACCCTTCCTTGTAATATGTATGTACTTCATTTGCACCCTGCCCTTCTCCTCAGCGGAGACCTAAAGCGATTTACATCCTCCTTTTTCTCTCAATTTTATTCTCGCAAGAACTGTGTGAGGTAGATTAGGCTGAAAGCATGGGACTGCCATGTACACAGACAATCACTGGACCTAACAACATCAACTACAGTTCAGGGGTGTCAAATTCATTTGTTATGAGGGCCAGATCTGACATAAATGAGACCTTGTTGGGCCGGGCTTTGTCGGGCTGGGCCATGTGTGTACCTATTTAAGATTATGTAGCAGAGATACAAACTTTATAAAGGACACAGACAAACACAAAGATTTAAAAAAAACAACAACAACCTTAAAACATGCTTAAAACATTAGTACTTGGTCTCAAAGGTGCTTTCTTTGTATCTCTCCTGCATGATCTAGGGAACTGGGCAAAGGAAGCTCTGACTCTTTCCTTCCCTCCCCTGGGGACCAGGAGAGGGAGGAGCTTCAGCCAATAGAAAGAAGAGAGGCTTGGCTTAGTAACTCTACTGTGTGACTGAGAGACACCGGCAAAACAAGGTCTCCCTCCCCTCCTTCCTCCTCAAGGGACAAGCCTCAGTCAATGGAGAAAATAGAGGCTTTGCTCTGTAACTCCTGTATGATTGAGCAAGCCTGATAAAGCAAGCTGTGATGCAGAAGGAAGCAAGAGAGAGGGAGAAGAAAACAGACAGCAGCCAGTTGTTTGGGAGCCTGATAGGAGCCCTTTGAGGGCCTGATTTGGTCGCTGGGCTGCATGTTTGACACCCCTGGACTATATATTCTCTATATATTTATGCATTCTTCTCTCTCTCTCTCTCCCCTCCCCCTCTTTTGAATAATATAATGGAATATTGTTTGTAATGCAATGCAGTATATAGAAATAGATTTTTTTCTGACAAAGCACCCAGTAAAGAACAACATATTAGTATAGTATTTAGAACAATATATACTGATTGTAATGTAATGCAGTGGAACTTGAAATATACTGCAGTCCACCCCAACTAAAATTTTAAAAATCTGTTACCTTCACACTTGAGGGGAGATGGATGGGGCATCATAAAGAAATCTCCGTTAACTTTCCCATAATTTTCTAGATTCTCTTACACTTATCTCCTACTCTGACACATTAATTACTTCAAATGTTGTTCTCCCTTAATTGGATCCATACAGCTGTCGACCACATACATTCAGCTTGTTGTTCCTGGTTTGTCTCAAAATGTCTACATCATGTTATATGGTAATTTGCTTTTCAGCCCCGTCTATACGTTGGAATGTTTTTCTTCCACTTCATTGTATCTGCATGCACACGAAAAGCTCATACCTTGAATAAAACTTGGTTGGTCTTTAACAAATTTTATTCCATTGCTTCAAAGCAACATGGCTACCTGCCTGGATACCTTCAGACCACACAGATACCCACCACTACACGACACTTGCTCTCAGTGGGTGTCTGTTTTACCACCGTTAAGTCAAAGCCAACTTATGGCGACCCTGTGGGCT
Organism: Heteronotia binoei; assembly: GCF_032191835.1. Lineage (NCBI taxonomy): Eukaryota > Metazoa > Chordata > Lepidosauria > Squamata > Gekkonidae > Heteronotia > Heteronotia binoei. Next base: position 259,998,221 of record NC_083223.1, read on the forward strand.
TTTCAAGGCAAGAGATATTGAGAGAGAGCTGGCTATTGCCTGCCTCTGGATAGAAGCTCTTGATCTCCTCAGTGGTCTCCCATCCAAGGCTGACCCTGTTTAACCTCTGAGGTCTGACAAGACTGGCCTAGCCTGGGTAATCCCGGTCAGGGCAGTAATTAGTCTTGTTTTTAACTGGAAGAAGGAGGAGGAGATTGGATTTATACCCTGCCCTTCACTACCTGAAGGAGTCTCAGAGCAGCTTACAATCTCCCTTCCCTTACCCTCTCCACAACAGACACCCTGTGAGGTGGGTGGGGGTGAGAGAGCTCTGATAGAGCAGAACAGCTCTGAGAGAGTTATGACTGACCCAAGGTCACTCCAGCAGTTGCATGTGGAGGAGTGAGGAATCAAACCTGGTTCTCCCAGATAAGAGTCTGCACACTTCACTACCTGAAGGAGTCTCAGAGTGGCTCACAATCTCCTTCCTTTCCTCTCCCCACAACAGACACCCTGTGAGGTAGGTAGGGCTGAGAGAGCTCTGAGAGAACTGCTCTTGAGAGGGACAGCTCTGAGAGAACTTGTGATTGACCCAAGGTCACACCAGCAGCTACATGCAGAAGAGTGAGGAATCAAACCCAGTTCTCCCAGGTAAGAGTCTGGGCACTTAACCACTACACCATACTGGCTGTAAATTACCTAGAGTCCCATGATCATGGGAGTAGGCAATTGATAATTGAATATATAGATATATAAATCCTGACAGTACCTCTGCATTTATTTGAGCGCTTTCAATGCCCAAAGTGCTTTACCTACATTATCCCATCATTTATTTATTCACTTACCATATGAGCACAGTGCAGCCCTGTAAGGTAGGCTGGTGTGGTGGATTGGGAGGCAGAGTGGAACTGAGGGGCAGTAGCTTTCTGAAGTCTGCTAGCGAGAGCTGGTGTGGGTCAGTGGCTAGAGTGCTAGGCCTGGCATGGCTGGCTTCGAATCCCTCACTCAACCACGGAATTCAGCCAAGTGACTTGAGGCCTGTCACAGTCTCTCAGCCTAACCTGCCCTCACAAGGATGCCACTGTGAAGATTAAGTATAGGAAGGGAGAACGATGTGGAAAGCTGCTTTTGGGTCCCAGTCAGGGAGAAAAGTGGATAAATAAGGAATAAGCACTGTAAAGAAATACTAAACGAGTTCATGGCTCAAAAGAGATTTGAACCAATCGACCTTCTGAATTATAACAGCATAAGAAGAGCCTTGTTGGATCAGACCAGTGGTTCATTTAGTCCAGCATTCTGCCTCACACAGTGGCCAGCTGGTTCCTCTGGAAGGCCAACAACAGGGCAGAGAGGCCGAGGCCTTCATCTGATGTTGCCTCCTGGCTCTGGGATTCAGAGGCTTAGTCACCATAGTAGCCACTGATAGGCTTATCCTCCATGAATCTATCTAATCCCCTTTTAAAGCTGTTTATTCCTGTGGCCATCACTACATCCTCTAGCAGCAGATTCCATATTTTAATCACTTGCTGTGTAAAGAAGAAATCTACTACTTGAATTCTGGCAATTCCAGGAGAGTGGAAAACATTCTTTTTTGCCAACACTCTCCACCCCATGCGCAATCAAAACTCTTTTAGCCCTTATACTATGTTGATATTTCAGACAGCAGACCTGTAAGGTAGATCAATATCCTTTTCCCCATATAGTCAAGAGGGACTTTCCCAAGGACACATATTTGTGGGCTGTGGTGAGATTTGAGCTGGGACTTCTGTTATGCCCTGGGCTGTGCCAACTTTCTTTGGCATTTAAAATCCCTGAATCAGATGTTTTAACTGGATGCACTTAGCTTTTAATTTTTTTTTGCTGTGGTGTAAGACCAATAATGTAGCTATAAAAAGGTAAAGGTAGACCCCTGTGCAAGCACCAGTCGTCTCCAACTCTGGGGAGACGTCGCATCACGAAATTTTCACAGCAGACTTTTTACGGGGTGGTTTATCATTGCCTTCCCCAGTCATCTACACTTTCACCCCAGCAAACTGGGTCCTCATTTGACCAACCTCGGAAGGATGGAAGGCTGAGTCAACCTTGAGCCAGCTACCTGAACCCAGCTTCCACCAGGATCGAACTCAGGTTGTGATCAGAGCTATAGGTGGGCCTTAAAGGATGCTGCATGTGTGGTTCCTATATGGCATATTTAGGTCAAACAGCGAGGTATATACCAAATATTAATAATTCGGGGTGGGCAGCTGTGCTGGTTAGTAAAACTGTAAAGGGAGGGACAGACACCACTCCCCACCCCAGTGCAAAGTCCCCCCTTTCCCTTTGGGCCCCTCCTTTCCAGATGGGTCCTGCAGCCTTTAATTTAAGGCGGTTGATTGTTCTCCACTGCCTTTGTGGATAATTTTAATGTATTTATCCACCAAGCAATCTGTTAAATGTCCCCCCAGACTCCAGAACCCGGAGTTGTTTTATTGTGGGCCTGTTTAAAATCAAACGAGTTTTGCTTTGCTTCTGACGCCAGCGGTAATAGGGGAGTCATTTCCCCCCCCCCCCAACACCACAAAACGCAGGCCAGCGCTGAACCCAGTCCCGTCGTAAAAACAAGAGCAAGCAATTTCCAACTCTCCAAGGTGTCCAAAGCTCTGGGAAAATTTCCTGTCTTGCTTTGTGTTTGTTGGAGCTCTGGCAGAAGTGTGTGTGTGTGGAGGCTGACAGCATAATGACTACTGCTGTGCCCCACAGCCCAGAGCTCCCTCCACATGTGCCACAGTTATGACCCACCATCAGAGCTGAGCGACAGGAGCCGGGGTCATGAAGCAGCAGGAGTTTCAAACCAGGGATAGAGAGTGCTGCTGTCGGCCAGACCAGGCAGAATCCCTGCCAGAACAAGAAACATTTATACTAGTTGCTAGCTGGAGGAATTAACAGCCAGCCTGGGTGGGCAGGGTTGTTCCAGAGCCCAGAAACTCTTTATTGCTGAGGGAAACAATTCTTGAACTTCAGCTACTGGGACTCCACCATTTTGATTTTAAAATCTTCCTTGACTCCATAGGGTTGCCAACTCTGGGTTGGGAAGATTCCAAGATATTTGGGGGTGGAGCCTGGAGAGGGCAGGGGTGTTTTTTTTGGGGGGGGGACTCCACAGGGATGTGACGCCACAGATATTTATAAAATTATGCATGGGGTAGAGTGAGTGGTCAGAGAGAACTTTCCTCCCCCTCTCCCAAAATATCAGAACTCAAGGGGCATCCAGTGAAGCTGATGGGCAGTCGATTCAGGATGGACAAAAGGAAATACTTCTTTACTCAGTGCATGATTAAAATGGGGAATCTGCTGCCAGAGGATGTCGTAATGGGCCCAGGCATAGAGGGCTTTAAAAGGGGATTAGACAGGGCACATCTGTCAGTGACTACTAGCCATGGTGACTAAAGGGAACCTCCATGTTTACAGACAGTCAGCCAGTTTGGTGTAGTGGTTAAGTGTGCAGACTCTTATCTGGGAGAACTGGGTTTGATTCCCCACTCCTCCACTTGCACCTGCTAGCATGGCCTTGGGTCAGCCATAGCTCTGGCAGAGGTTGTCCTTGAAAGGGCAGCTGCTGTGAGAGCCCTCTCCAGCCCCACCCACCTCACAGGGTGTCTGTTGTGGGGGAGGAAGGTAAAGGCGATTGTGAGCCGCTCTGAGACTCTTCGGAGTGGAGGGCAGGATATAAATCCAATATCTTCTTCTTTTCTGAATTCCAGTGCCAAGAGGCAACATCAGGGGAAGGCTTCAACCTCGTTGCTCTGTTGTTGGCTCTCTAGAGCAGCGGTCCCCAACCTTTTTGGCATCAGGGACTGGTTTTGTGGAAGACAATTTTTCCACGGACTGGAGGGGGGGAGAGACGTAATGGTTTCAGGATGATACAGTTGTGCACTTTAGTTTGGCGTAATGGTTAAGTGCATAGACTCTTATCTGGAAGAACCAGGTTTGATTCCCCACTCCTCCACTTGCAGCTGCTGGAATGGCCTTGGCTCAGCCATAGCTCTCTAGAGGAACTAGGCTTCCCAATCCCCAGGTCCCAGCGGGGGATCCCCTGGTTTTACAGGCTTCTCCCCTCCCCCAGCCAGCTGGCCGGCGGGGGAAGCTCCACCCCCACAGCCATTATGCACCTCCAGGAACGATTCCCATAGGGAATGAGGGGGAATTGATCCGCGGGTGTCAGGGGCTCTGGGGAGGCTGTTTTTTGAGGTAGAGGTGCCAAATTTTCCATATAGCATCTAGTGCCTCTCCCCAAAATACCTCCCAAGTTTCAAAAGGATTGGACCAGGGGGTCCAATTCTATGAGCCCCAAAAGAAGGTGCCCCTATCCATTATTTTCTATGGAAGGAAGGCATTCTAAAAGGTGTGCTGTCCCTTTAAATGTGATGGCCAGAACTCCCTTGGAGTTCAATTATGCTTGTCACACCCTTGCTCCTGGCTCCGCCCCCAATGTCTCCTGGCTCCACCCCCAAAGTCCCCAGATATTTCTTGAATTGGACTTGGCAACCCTAAGAGGAACTGGCTGGCTAGTGTCTGAGCTAGGATGCTGGACTAAATGGACCGCTCAAATGTTGGGAAATAAAGGGTAAAAGATAATGGAAGTGAATGAGAGGGATGTTAACGATAGACGAGAAAGACATACCTTTGCTGGGGGGTGCTGCTGGAGAATTCTTACAAAAATCTGGAGCCAGTTCTCCATTAGAAGAACTGGTTTCAGTCCATTCCTTTCTCGCTGGCCTCACTGCTGCAGAAATACCAGCCAGTACAAAATGCCCTTAAATTGCACCCTCCCCCCAGCCTTCTTGCTTGCCTGTTGCTCACACCACAACAGAGGAAGAAGGAGAGACTCAGGGAAGGAAGAGAGAGCGTGATGGAAAAGGCTTTGGCTAATTCACAGCCGCCCGCTTCCCAGGAGAATAAAAACCCTGTTATCAAGGATATTGATGCGAAAATGAGTTATGGACATAAACAGCTGGGGTCTCTCGGCATGGTGACAGAGAGAAGGAGCTGGTTCTTCGGCAGGGGCGAGAACCATTTCGGAGCTAGGCTGAAGGAAAGGGGAGATGGGCAAAGGGGGATTAGGGGGGGCTTCCTGTTTGAGGAGGGGAATGCTTAGAGTACCAGAGGCTGGATGCCTGGGTTCTTTTCACCCAGAAAAGCCTGATGCAGTGATTTAAAACCAGGTTTTTAAGGTTAGGAAAGAAGTTTGGGGTAGGAATGAGACCAGGCACCATGTGGCTAAGGCTGGATAGAGATACGGAAAGGAGTTATTTGCAGGGCTTTTTTTGTGGCAGGAACTCCACACACCCCTGATGTAGCCAGTCCTCCAAGAGCTTACAGGGCTCTTAGTACAGGGCCTACTGTAAGCTCCAGGAGGATTGGCTACATCAGGGGGTTTGGCCTAATAGGAGTTCCTGCCACAAAAAAGCCTTGGTTATTTGCTAGATTTTTTTATAGACCCATCCTTCCTCCAAGCTAGTGAGGGAAGAAGACATGATTCTTCCTTTTAACCAGGGCATTTTTTGTAGAAAAATCCCAGCAGGAACTCATGTGCATATTAGGACACACCCCCTGACATCACCACACAGGGCTTTTTGTAGGAAAAGTCCAGCAGGATCTCATTTGCATATTAAGCCACACTCCCTGATGCCAAGTCACCCAGAACTGTGTTCCTGTGCATTTCTGCTCAAAAAAAGCCTTGCTTTTAACCTTTGTAACAACCCCACAGTCCTGACCTGGATGGCCTAGGCTTGCCCAGTCTCATCACATCTCAGAATCTAAGCAAGGTCAGCCCTTGGTAGTAGTTGGATGGGAGATCAGGGTTGCAATGCAGAGGCAAGCAAGACAAGCCATCTCTGAATTTCTCTTGCCTTGAAAACCCTTTGGGGTTGCTGTGAGGCAGCAAAACAGACAAAAAAAACCAAGTTCCACTATGAGGCATTTTAGGAAAGAAAGCATAGCCTGATCTTATCAGATCTCAGAAGCTAAGCACGGTCAGTACCTGGAAGGCAGACCACCAGGGCTTTTTTTGAACAGGAATGCACAGGAACACAGCTCCAACTGGCTTGATCTCAGGGGGTGTGGCCTAATATGCATATGAGTTCCAGCTGGGCTTTTCCTACGAAAGGGCTTTTTGTAGGAAAAGCCCAGCTGGAACTCATTTGCATGTTAGGCGAGACCCCCAATGGTGATGGCACCATTGTTTCACATGGTGCCATAGAGGGGTGTAGCCTAATATGCAAATGAGTTCCTGCTGGGCTTTTCCTACAAAAAAGCCCTGCATGAAAAATGGTGCCATCAGGGGATGTGGCCTAACATGCAAATGAGTTCCTGCTGGGCTTTGTCTATATTTTAAAAAAAGCCCTGGAGACTACCAAGAAGGCTCTGCGGAGGCAGGCAATGGCAAACCACCTCTGCTTCTTGCATGCCTTGAAAGTCCCTTGTGGGGTCGACATGAGCCAGCTGTTACTTGACCACACTTCAGACACGCACATGAGGCAAGTTAGACTGAGAGAGCGACTAGCCCCAAGTCACCCAGTGAGCTTCCATGATGGAATGGGGATTCGAACCCAGTTCTCCTCTGACCAGTGCATCACTACATTTTTTTCCTGGCAAGGAACTCAAATTGTCATCCCCTCAAGTTGTCAAAACACATCCTGCTCCCCTGGCATTTCATCGACACACTACCTCTGTAAGGTAGGTTAAGCCGAGCGGCTCTGCAATGATTTGAACCCAAGTTTGCCTGGCCAGAGTCTTTCCATTACATTACACAGTGCCCTGCCCCTCATCTCCTGAAAAGATTTTAGTTCAAGCTGACATCATTTTCTCATCATGAGAACAAAATAAATGACTGAGCAGAGATCAAGCATTCCCTGATCAATAGCAATTTTGAGGACAAATAAAAGAGAGTTAAAGAAGGTCTCCCCTCCCTTTCTCTCTTCTTTCTGTTTTGCTCCATGGGGGACGGTGTGCTCAGCACCAGGAAAGTGACTACAGACCAGGAACGCCCAAAGCAGGCTGTGGTTAGAGGCGGAGCCACCTGGCATGCACAAAGATCCAAGTAATCTGTGAATTTGGAGAAGGGGCAACAGCAAGTTGCCAATGCCAGGTTTTAATTTAAAGCATAGCTACCTCCTAGGCTGGCCCAGTGGTTGGTCTGCCAAATCTTGAGCGAAACCTTGCACTCATGTTTTTAATAGTTGCTTACTCTAAAGGCATTAGCAGAGTGAAAAGAGTCACGTGCATATTCCTGTATGTTGATTTAGGTATATGATTCTCATATTTGATGTAAGAAGTCTTGGGTTCAGTTCCTAACAAGGTTACACAAGCAGGAATTGAGGGAAACATACTTTTATGGAGGATAGATATGGCAGTTCACCTCTGTTGTGATGAATGCAGGGAGGGGAATGCCATAATTTGAGCAGTGCGCTTCTTTGTTCACTGTGAACTTCCTGGAGGCATCTGCCTTGCTTCCATAAGATTCAGGATGCTGGGCTAGGTGGACCTTTGGTCCAGCAGATCTTATAATTTTACAGTGTTATTGGCACATTACTGGGCCAGGCTGCTTTTTCTGGGGAGCTGGCAGCCAGGGAGCAGAGCTCCCAGGTGGCTCATAGAATCATAGAGGTCATCTAGTCCAACCCCTGCACAATGCAGAAAATTCACAAATACCTCTCCCACATCCCCCAGTGATCCTTGCTCCATGCCCAGAAGATGGCAAAAACTTTCAGGATCCCTTGCCAAAATGGCCTGGAGAAAAAATTTCTTACTGACCCCAAAGTGGCAAACAGCATTTTCCTGAGTGTGTAAGAAGGGGCCACAAAAACTAAGCATTGATGCAACCGCTCCTGGCTTCCTCATGATCTACCTAACGTAATTCACAGAATCAGCATTGCTGTCAGATGGCCATCTACCCTCTTCTTAAAAACCTCCAAGGAAGGAGAGCCCACCACCTCCTGAGGAAGCCTGTTCCACTGAGGAACCACTCTGTCAGGAAGTTCTCCCTAATATTGAACCTAATATTAATACTCTTTTGAGTTAATTTCAACCCACTGGTTCTGGTCCAACCTTCTGGGGCAACAGAAAACAATTCTGCACCATCCTCTACATGAAAGCCTTTCAAGTACTTGAAGATGGTGATCATATCACTTCTCAGTCATCTCCTCTCCAGGCTAAACATACTCAGCTCATAAAAATACCTTTCCTCATAGGACTTAGTCTCCAGAGACCCCTCACCATCTTTGTTGCCCTCCTCTGGACATGTTCCAGCTTGTCTATATCCTTCTTAAATTGTGGTGTCCAAAACTGAACACAATACTCCAGGTGAAATCTAACCAGAGCAGAAGACATACCATCACTTCATGTGATCTGAACACTATACTTCTGGACACTATACAGCCCAAAATTGAATTTGATTTTTTAACCATCGCATCACACTGCTGCCTCATGTTCAGTGTACAGTCCACTGAGACTCCTAGATCCTTTTTGCAGAGACTAATGCCAAGACAAGTCTCCCCCATCCTATAATTATGCCTTTGATTTCTTCTACCTAAATGCAGAATTTTACATTTATCCCTGTTAAAATTCATTATATTGGTTTCGCTCAGTTTTCCTACCTGTCAAGATCATCTTCTACTGTATTTGTGACCCCTCCCAATTTAGAATCATCTACAAACTTAATAAGCATTCCCTCTTTTCCTTCACCCAAATCATTTATAAAGATGTTGAACAAAACAGGTTCCAGGACAGATCCTCGAGGCACTCGTCACTCTTCTCCAAGAGGATGAGGAACCATTCACAAGCACTCTTTGGGTGTGATCTGCCAACCAGATCCACCTAACAGAGATCCAACTAACAGTAACAGGATCCAAACCACATTTTACCAATCTGTCAACAAGAATAATATGTGGAACCTTATCAAAAGCTTTACTAAAATCAAGATAAACTATGTTTGCAGCATTCCCCTGATCCAGCAAGGCAATAACTTTTTTTTAAAAAAGAGATAAGGTTAATCTGATATGACCTGTTCTTGAGAAACCCATGCTGACTCTTAGTGATCACAGCAGTCCTTTCTAAATGTTCCAGGACTGTCTGACTGATTATTTATTCTAAAACTTTTCCAGGTATAGATGTCAAGCTGACGGGTCAGTAGTTAACACAGATCCTCCTCCTCCATCACTGTTTGGGGGCAGGGTTTCTTGAAGATGGGGACAACATTTGCCCTCATCTAGTCTTCTGGCACCTCACCTGTCCTCCAAGAATTCTCAAAAATAATGGACAAAAGCTCAGAAATTACTTCAACAAGTTCTCTTAGTGCCCTTGGATGCGGCTATTCTGGCCTCGAGGACTAAGTTTCATTTAAAGAAACTAGGTGCATAAGAACATAAGAGAAGCCATGTTGGATCAGGCCAATGACCCATCCAGTCCAACACTCTGTGACACACAGTGACCAAAAAAAAAACCCTAGTGCCATCAGGAGGCTCACAAGTGGGGCTAGAAGCCCTTCCACTTTGCCCCCCTCGCAAGCACCAAGAATACAGAGCATCACTGCCCCAGACAGTTCCAATAATGTGCTGTGGCTAATAGCCACTGATGGACCTCTGCTTCATATTTTTATCCAATCCCCTCTTGAAGCTGTCTATGCTTGTAGTCACCACCATCTCCTGTGGCAATGAATTCCACATGTTAATCACCCTTTTAGTGAAGAAGTACTTCCTTTTATCCATTCTAACCTGACTGCTCAGCAATTTCATTGAATGCCCACGAGTTCTTGTACTGTGAAAAAGAGAGAAAAGTACTTTCTCTACTTTCTCCATCCCATGCATAATCTTGTAAACCACTATCATGGCTCCCCGCAGTCGACATTTCTCCAAGCTAAAGAGTCCCAAGCATTTTAACTTTTCTTCATAGGGAAAGTGTTCCAAACCTTTAATCATTCTAGTTGCCCTTTTCTGCACTTTCTCCAATGCTATAATATCCTTTTTGAGGTGCGGTGACCAGAATTGTACACAGTATTCCAAATGAGACTGCACCATCGATTTATACAGGGGCATTATGATAATGGCTGATTTGTTTTCAATTCCCTTCCTAATCATTCCCAGCATGGCATTGGCCTTTTTTTATTGCAATTGCACACTGTCTTGACATTTTCAGTGAGTTATCTACCACGACCCCAAGACCTCTCTCTTGGTTAGTCTCTGCCAGTTCACATCCCATCAACTGGTATTTGTAGCTGGGATTTTTGGCCCCAATGTGCATTACTTTGCACTTGGCCACATTGAGCCTCATCTGCCACATTGATGCCCACTCACCCAGCCTCAACAGATCCCTTTGGAGTTCCTCACAATCCTCTCTGGTTCTCACCACCCTGAACAATTTATGTATTATCCCTATGCTGATCCTAGGCTGCAACCCCCTTCCCTCATCATATGTTCTGTTACTATTATGTTGAGCACCATTTCCCTCACAAGAGAAGACTAAGGAAAGATAGGAACTGAGCAGTTCTGCCCTTTCTTCAACACCTGTGACAATTCTGCTTTCCTGTCCCTGCATGGGGCTTACCTTGCTCTTTTTTTTACTTTGTACATAAGAAAAGAACCCTTTTTTTGTTATTTTGTTATTGTATTTTGTTATTGTACATAAGAAAAGAACCCTTTTTTTGTTATTTTTAGCATCTCTCGCTAGGCTAAGCTCATACTGAGCTTTAGTTTTCCTGGCTGTTTCTCTACAAACACTTGTTATTTGTTTATATTCATCCTTGGTTATAAGACCCTCCTTTCATTTCCTAAATGAGTCTTTTTTCTCAAATCTTTAGAGAGCTGTTTATGGAGCCACCTTAGCTTCTTTAGGCACCTCCCAGTTTTCCCACTCATGGGAATGGTTTGTGAATGTGCCTTCAATATTTCCCTTTTAAGAAACTCACACCCCTCTTGAACTCCCTTCAGTTCCCCAGATGTAACCTGGTGGTATCTCAGCCAAGAGAGATAGAATCTGGTCAAATTTTAATAGCTTATCCAACCATAATATGGGTTACCCCACAGATGGAGGAGGAGGAGCGGTGGCTCAGTGGTGGAGCATCTTGGCAAGCAGAAGGTCCCAGGTTCAGTCCCTGGTATCTCCAAATAAAAGGACCAGGCAGGTGATGGGAAAGACCTCTGCCTGAAACACCACAGAGCTGCTGCCAGTCTGAGTAGACAAGGCTGACATCGGTGGACCAATGGTCTGATTCAGTGTAAGGCACCTTCATGTGTGTAGACAGACTGTTGGGTATGTAGGAGCTCAGGGTATAGTGGTGGTAGGTGGGAAATGATTCAGAAAAAGCCAGAAAGAAAGGTAGTCTAATGTTTATGAAGCCAATTATGTTCAATATTAATAACATAAATGTAATTTTACATAAATAAAGTGTCTAGTCCTGAGGGTCATCCTGTTGCCTGACCAGATGTCTTGGTACACATTGGCCTGTACACTTTGAAAGAAGACTTGCTTCCTACTTAGCGATTGGGTGGCATAACATCTTCACATTTCATGGGAAGATTCCCGGAATATCCCTAAGGTAGCCAGACCCCTTGTGGCTGTGGCCTCTTGTTCGCCTGGTAGAACAAATACGGGCTTCTTGGAGAGAGAGAGAGAGAGATGATGGATAGCTAGTAGAGATGCAGCAGTGGCTCAGGGGGACTGTGGTTAAATGGCATGGCATCTATGTGGCTTGCAGGAGGTCCCAGGCTCAGTTCCCAGCACCTCCAGTTAAAGGGATCAGGCAGTAAGTGATGTGAAGGACCTCAGACTGAGAGAGTCGCTGTCACTCATGGTAAGGGTTCTTACTTCTTGCCTGTGTGGGGGGAGGGAGGAAGCCCCACCCCCAAACAGTGATGTGTCACACAGAAGTGACATCATTCAGTGTTTCCTCTAAGCTGAGTTAGTGTGAGTTAGCTCACAGGGTTTTTTAGCCTCCAGCTCAAGACTGTTGTCTTAGCTCAGGAAAAATGGCCTCAGGGCAAACGAATTTATGCAGTAGCTCTCCACTTTAATGCCAGTAGCTCACAATGTAGCTTTTGCTCACAAAACTCCACAGCTTAGAGGGATCTTTATGCTCTGATTTGAAGGCAAAACTCTATGGTGAAATTGCCCTCAAACCATAGAGTTTTCCCTTCAAACCAGAAGATCCCTGGGTGACATCCCCAGCATGATGATGTCACTTCCACATGACATCATTGCATTGGGGACACCACAGTTTGGGGGCAGGGTTTCTCGTGAAAGCTGGTTGGCTGGCGGCGGGGAGAAGCCCCCAAAAGTGGAGGATCCCCCGCTCGAACCTGAGCTGGCAACCCTACTTACAGTAGACCTTGAGAGATGAACAGAACTGAGGGCCAAACCAGATGTTATCACAGCCACGGATTCAACCTTTGGCCACTGCCCCTTTAGGGAAGAATTTAGCCATTTAAAAATGCCATAAGGACCTGAACCTGATTGGACCCATGGTATGGATATCAGGCAATTTTGTGTCCCCGCCCCAAAGCCTTTTCACCAGTTGGCGTTAGAAATCTTGAGAGATTATCACAGCAATCCTCAGCAGGTCTCCTCAGAATCCTACCAAGGTCTACTCAATGCAGCTTACTCCTGGGAAAGTGTCTAGGGATTGTGCTGTACATCCTGTGAGTCTATCAGCATTAGAAATTGTGAGAGTTAAAAAACATATCTGACTTCGATGTCCTTCTTCTTGTCCTCAGAATCTTTTTTTTAAAATCACTGTTAATTTTTCCCCCGGTAGCACCTTTATTACTATTATTATTAATATCATTGTTGTGAGTTTGGCCGTCTGATTGCTCTGAATGGATCTGTCAGTGTGGTGTTGTCTGAAAGTGTTGCTTGATTAAAATCCCCGGTTTGACAAAAGAATGATAATGGACCTTTAATGGCTGTGAATGTTTCCTGAATGGACAATTCACCTGTTGGGGTGTGGAGCTGGAGACCAGCATTTGGCAGATTGTGTATGAATAACAACAGTTGACAGTTTTGAATTTGGAGGTGGGGCAGGGAGAGAGAGGGGGAGAGAGCTGTCTCAAGGTGAAGCCTCTTGAGATGCAGGGTCTCTCTCAGGATATGGGGGTGGTGCTGTAGGGTTGCACATTTTCAGGTGGGGGCAGGGGATCCCCTGGTTTGGAATCCCTCCCCCTGATTCAGGGTCATCAGAAAGCAGGGGGACGGAGGGAAATGTCTGCTGGGCACTCCATTATTCCCTATGGAGACCAATTCCCATAGGATATAATGGAGAATTGATCTGTGGGTAACTGGGACACTGGGGCGGGCTGTTTTTTGAGGTAGAGGCACCAAATTTTCAGCACAGCATTTGGTGCCTCTCCTCAAAAGACCCCCCCCCCCAAGTTTCAAAAGGATTGGACCAGGGGGTTCAATTCTATGAGCCCCCAAAGAAGGTGCCCCTATCCTTCATTATTTCCAATGGATGGAAGGCATTTAAAAAGGTGTGTGGTCCCTTTAAATGTGATGGCCAGAACTCCCTTTGGAGTTCAGTTATGCTTATCACAACCTTGGTCTTGGCTCTGTCCCCAGTGTCTCCTGGTTCCATCCCTAAAGGGCTATAGCCAGCGGGGGAAGCACAGGGGCGGTGCCCCCTACAGAATCTGCAGCACCCCCACCCAATTTTCCCCAATTGGAAGATTGGGTGAGGGTGCTGCAGGTTCTATAGAGGGTACTACCCCTGTATCCCGCTGCTGGCTACAGCCCTGAAATGAACACAGTCCCCCCCCCCAACTGCCTTGAGCAGTCTTCCCCAATAAGCTGAGTTAGTGTGAGCTAGCTCACAGTTTTTTAGCCTCTGACTCACACATTTTTATCTTGGCTCAGGAAGGATTGCCTCAGAGCAACCTAATTTATGCAGTAGCTAAATCGCTTGCTCACAACTTTAAATGCCAGTAGCTCACAAAATAGAATTTTTGATCACAAGACACCACAGCTTAGAAGGAACATTGACCTTGAGAAGTAGTCTGAGAGAGCATAGCTGGCCTGAAGTCCACTAGTGTGAGCTTCATGGCTAAGGGCCTAACCACACATTATACTGTTTATGGATCCACCCCACGTCTGTCCCGTATCTTGGCAAGCAGATACGAACTGGAGGTTCTGTGTTGAACCTTAAATTCTCAGATGTGTCAAGAAGACCCAATTCAGATCAGAACAGTGGCACACAGGGATATCAGGCTTAATGATTTTTCTCTCCTGAAACAACTTTGGGAGTCTCTATTTGGCACAGGGAGAGGGATTAAATCCACTTTCTCTGCATGCCATGACCACTGTCCTACTTGGCATATGGAACTCTGGAGTGTGTCTGGATGCAGGCAGACCCATAAGCAATGTATCATGTAGTAAGGCCCTAAGTGGGAATCTGAACCCTTGTTCCCCAGATGCTAGTGCTACCCTCTAACCACTGTGCTATACAGCCTCTCAAAACATGCTGAGTTGGGACACTCTCTGGAGGGAAAAAAATTGAGTCAGGGTGGACTCTTGAGAATCAGAGAAGGAGTGAGGATGGAATCTTGCAGGTTATGAGCAGCGTTGCCAACTCTAGGTTGGGAAACACCTGGGGTCTAGGGGATAAAGCTCAGGGGTGGAGTTTAGGAAGGGCAGGGACCTCAGTGAAGGAGAATGCCATGAAGTCTACCCTCCAAAGCAGCCATTTTCATCAGGGGAACTGATCTCTGTCACCTGGAGTTGAACTATAACTCATTGAGTTCTCCATGCCTCACTTGGGGGCTGGCAACCCTACGGAGCATGGCAGAGCATGGAGGTTGTTGAGCTTTTAAACACAAATGCCACCTACTCAAAAGGACGCCTCCCACTGGCAGAAGCAAGAAAATACCAGCCCCATTGAGAGCCTCATTATCCTTCTGGAGCTGACATTAGAACTCAGCCCTGCCTGCTGCATGGACCTGTCCACAGCGATGTCACCTTGACCCAGCTGCCATGTTGTGCCGGGGGGGGGGGGGGGGAGGGAGGGAGGGTCGAGCTTCCTGATTAGCAGCTGCTCTGGTCTTCCTTGCAGCTGAAGTGAAGGGGGGGGCACCGAGCCATTAGGCAGAGCAGCCGCACAGCCAGAGAGGTCAGGCGTGGAGGAAGGCCTTCTGGCCTCTGCCATTTCCCGGTTGAACGGAGCTCGCGGTCCCCCCATGCTGCAGTAATGTAGTTAAGGACACGCTTGGGTTCTTAATAGAGGGGAGAGGATTGAAGGGTAATATTAATCAGGAAGCGCCGGGCAGCAGGAACAAAGCGGCTGGGGAGCTAGGAACAGAGGCAGAGGAAATTGGGCCGGGGTTGGGGGAGGCGGGAGTCATTTGTGATTGGGCTAGGCTGCCGGATTGTTGCAAGGACTGGTAGCTACCGACGACCACTGGACAGTGCTTCCTTTCCACAGCAGATGGTAGAAGCTCAGGAGACCCATCTCCCAGCCTTCTCCAACACATGAGGCCCTGGTTCCTTCCAAAATCAGTGAGGTTAACTCTTCAACATTCCACAGATGAAAATAGGGACGTGTTTGTAGCATCCTACCCATATATAAAAGGTCTCTGCTCAAGCAGAGGCTAAAGGGCTGTCTGCATTACCTGCTGAGTTGAATATTCGGCAGCGAACATTTTCAGTGAGAAACAGTGCTTTTCCGAAGGCCAGATGTTTTGCGAACTTTCCCCAAATGGTTCACCAGGGTTCGTAGCCCTGATCAGTTGCTGCATTGGTGCCACCCCACCCCCCATTTTATCTGTTTCCTGGAAATGGAAATAAAAGTAGTGAGATTTGGCTCTGTCTTACTGGCGACCAGCGGCACCAATACAGCAGCAACTGATTGGGACTGTGAAGAGGCATTGACCCTTGAAGGCATAGCTGCCACAGCAAATGGGACAGAGGGAAATGAAACTAGAGAAGGACGTGTGTCGGGAGGACAGCAGGCCCCCTTTTGAACCCCTCTACATGCAGTATCAGTCAAAAACGCAAGGCATATTTCACTTTGTGTGAAGTTTCTTTTCATGCAGTTTTCCACCCTGCTAGCCCCGATTTTGCCCAGCCAAAATGCTTTATTAATTCACTTTGTTACAGCCTGTCCTCTACTGATTCAGAAGTCAACAGGAAGCTAACAGTGGGTTGGCCTTTAGGTTAAAACTATACTAGAAAAATGTAATTTTCCTGCGATCTGTTACAGGGTTGCCAACTGTGGGTGGGGAAATGTACAATTCTGGTCACTGCAACTCAAAACAGATATAGCATTGGGAAAAGTGCAGAAAAGGGCAACAAGAATGATTAAAGGGTTCGAATACGTTCACTATAAAGAAAGGTTAAAGCGCTTGGGGTTCTTTAGCTTGGAGAAACGTCAACTAGGGGGTGATATGATAAAGGTTTACAAGATTATGCATGGGATAGAGAAGGCAGAGAAAGAAGGATTTTTCTCCCTTTCTCACAATATGAGAACTTGTGGACATTCAATGAAATTGCTGAGCAGTCGGGTTAGAACTGATAAAAGGAAGTACTTCTTCACCCAAAGGGTGATTAACACGGGGAATTCACTGCCACAGGAGATGGTGGTGGCTACAAACATAGAAAGCTTCAAGAGGGGATTGGATAAACATATGGACAGAGGTCATAGGATCATAGAGTTGGAAGGGACCTCTAGGATCATCTAGTCCAACCCCCTGCAGGAAACTCACAAACACTTCCCCCTAAATTTACAGGATCTTCATTGCTGTCAGATTACCATCTAGCCTCTGTTTAAAAACCTTCAAGGAAGGAGAGCCCACCATTTCCCGTGGAAGCGTGTTCCACTGAGGAATCGTTCTAACGGTCAGGAAGTTCTTCCTAATATTGAGCTGGAAACTCTTTTGATTTGATTTCAACCCATTGGTTCTGGTCCTACCTTCCAGGGCCACAGAAAACAATTCCACACCATCCTCTATAGGATAGCCCTTCAAGTACTTGAAGATGGTGATCCTATCACCTCTCAGCCGCCTCCTCTCCAGGCTAAACATCCCCAGCTCCTTCAACCTTTCTCCAGACCCCTCACCATCTTCGTCGCCCTCCTCTGGACCCGTTCCAGCTTGTCTATATCCTTCTTAAAATGTGGTGCCCAAAACTGAACACAATACTCCAGGTGAGGTCTTATCAGAGCAGAGTAAAGTGATACCATCACATCACGTGATCTGGACAAGTCTCCCCCATCCTATAACCATGCATTGGATTTTTCCTACCTAAATGTAGAACTTTACATTTATCCCTATTAAAATTCATTTTATTGATTTTAGCCCAGTTTTCCAGCCTGTCAAGGTCATCCTATATCCTGTTTCTGTCTTCTTCTATGTTTGCAACCCCTCCCAATTTAGTATTGTGACGGAACCGGCCCGATTCTGCCTTCAGACCCGGTCCCGTCAACTCCCTATTGAGTCGCCAACTCCTGGAGGGAGCTATTTCTCCTCCTGCCCCTTGGGCTCGCTGCCACCACCTGCTCAGTCTAGGGGTTCAGATTGAGAGGAACAGGACTCCCAATCCCCCTCTCCAGCTATGAGGCCAGGCCTCAAGGTCCTCTGCCACCCTGTACTTGGGTTTCACAGAGACCTCAGCACTTCTTTGGGGCACCCCTGCAGGATTGGCACCTTATCCAACTGCATGCCTTCCTCCTTCCCCGGGCCCCCCTTTATAAAGCAGCGTGGTCTAAAGCGGTTGGGGATCTATGTGGTACAGAGGTTGACTGCCAGCATTCAAAACAGAAAAAATATTTATTTACAAGAGAAAAAGAAAGGGAAAGAAAAACAAAACAAAAACAGTTGCATATAAAAAGTTAGCACAGCACAGCACCCGCACAGCAAACAGCATGACAAAGGAAAGGTGTTATAAACGCATCCTACTGTCCCTGGTCTAAACTTGCCCCGCCTTGGGGATGACGTACTTGGTCTGACTGCCTGGGGGCCTCACAGGTAGGAGCCCCCATGCTCACCACATGCTCCCTTGAGCGCCAGTTGCAAACTGCCTTCTCTTCCTGCTAACCCCAATACAAAGAACAAAAGAACTTCCTGCCTCTCTAGGAGACTTTCCCCCTAGAGTTGTTGGTTTGGCTCTGGAAGGGAGGGGGGAGGTTGGAGGGAGGCTAGGCCAAAGCCTGCTTAGGAGTTTAATGATCCCTCACAATGAAGCACCAACATTGACTAAGATGGCGTTTCTCCACAAGTATCATTGGCAAATTTAATAAGCATTCCCTCTATTCCTTCATCCAAATCATTGATAAAGATGTTGAACAAAACAGGTCCCAGGACAGATCCTTGAGGCACTCCACTTGTCACTCCTCTTCAAAAGGATGAGGAACCATTCACAAGCACTCTTTGGGTGCGATCTGTCAACCAGTTACAGATCCACGTAATGGTAACAGGATCCAAACCACATTTTACCAACTTGTCAACAAGGATAGTATGTGGAACCTTATCAAAAGCCTTACTGAAATCAAGATAAACAATGTTTACAGCATTCTCCTGATCCAGCAAGGTAGTCACTTTCTCAAAAAAAGAGATCAGGTTAGTCTGACATGACTTGTTCTTGAGAAAACCATGCTGGCTCTTAGTAATCACATCCATTCTTTCTAAATGTTCCAGGAGCAACTGTTTGATTATTTGTTCTAAAACTTTTCCAGGTATAGACGTCAAACTGACGGGTCGGTAGTTACCCAGATCATCTTTTTTTGCCTTCTTGAAGATGGGGACAACAATCGCATCAGTGTCCATCAGTGACTACTAGCCACAGCCAGGGCCAGCCCTGCCGCTAGGCAAACTAGGCGGTTGCCTAGGTGCCTGCAGACAGGGAGCAGCTAATTGGGCCCTCCCCGGTGCCCCAGGCAAGCACTTAGTTTGCCTTTCTTTCCCCCTCCCCACACTGCCACTGCCGCAGCCACTATCCCCCGCCTCCACCCCTCCGGCCCACTGTCACCGCCCCCTGCGCCCTCCGGCCAGTCACTGAGCTCTACTCGTTCTCCCTCCCTCCTGTGCCGCTCGCTGCAAGTAAAGCTAAGGTGTGCTGGCTCCTCGCAGCCTGCGCCTGTGCATTTTGTTGAGTCAAAACGCGCAGGCACGGGCTGTGAGTAGCCGACAGGCCTTAGTTTTGTGAGTGGCACGGGAGGGAGAAAGAGCGAGCAGAGCTTGGCGGCCGGCTGGAGGGTGCAGGGGCTAGTGATGAGCCGGAGGGGGCGGGGGCAGGCTGGAGGGGGATAGCAGCGGCAGCAGTGGAGGGATGCATGCAGCAAATGGGAAAGGAAGGGGGGAGGGAGGGAGGAGGTGGGTGGGCACTGCACCATGGGGGGGCAGTGGGGGGTGCCTGCCTAGGGCACCAGGAATCCACGGGCCGGCCCTGGCCACAGCATATTGTTGGAACTCTCTGAGTCAGTGATGCTCTGTATTCTTGGTTCTCGGGGGGGCATAGTGGGAGGGCTTCTAGTGTTCTGGCCCCACTGATGGACCTCCTGATGGCACTTGGTTTTTTTGGTCACTTTGTGACACAGAGTGTTAGACCGGATGGGCCATTGGCCTGATCCAACATGGCTTCTCTTATATTCTTATGAAATACCTGGAGATTTTTTGGGGGGTGAAGCCTGGAGAGGGAAGCGTTTTGGGAGGAGAGGGACCTCAGCAGGTTATAATACCATAGTGTCCATTCTCCAAAGCAGCCTTTTCCTCCAGGGAACTGATCTCTGTCGTCTGGAGATCAAATGTGATAGATCTCCAGGTCCCACCTAGAGGTTGTTAACCCCAGGCATGAACCCTTTAAACTATACTTCAACAGTTGTGGTGTGTGTGTGTGTGAAATGCTGTGCTGGGGTTGCCAACCTCCAGGTAGAGCATGGAGATCTCCCAGAATTGCAGCTCATTTCCAGGCAGCCAAGATGAGTGCCCCTGGAGAAAATGGCTACTTCTGAGGGTGGACTAGTATGGTCCCAGTAAGGTCCCTCCCTTCCCCCCCCCCCCCCGAACAAATCTCATGGAATCTCCCAACCCAGAGCTGGCAATGCCAACCCTATGCCTTAGCATTCATGCACAGGCATTGATGTTCAGGTGTGTTTCAGGCAAGACCAGAGAATTAACTCTACACACTCTGGAGAAGAAGCTGAACCCTAAAGAACAGCAACAATTGTAACTTAACACTGACAAATTTTTAATAAGGCATCTCTAGAAAGAGAGAAAATAGCTGGAAGTGAGGAGGTTGTTTTTTTGCCAACGGCTAGTGTCAGATAAAATAGGGGTGGTTCTGGTAGACAGGAACAGTTGGAGTGCATTGAAAAAGCATCCAGGGGCCCTAGTTTTAGCACCAAACTCTTAGGCCTTCCCAGAGGGAATCTAGAAGCCCCTCCTTCTGCCAGCTGTGCTCCTGGAGCCGAAAGCAAAATGTTTCTGTTCAGTAAAATGGAATTGTTCAAGATGCCTCTTTTTATAAAAGGAACAGGATTGCAATTTTTAAAGCCTAAAAAACATTTGGTTCGTTTTCCTTTTGTCTTCTTCATCGGATGGAGTATATATTGTTTTTATTTCATTGTTCCCTAATTTAGTAATCCCATTTTATTGTTGTTGTATTTATTACGCTAATTTTTATTGCATTGTTGCTGTAATCTAGTTTTGCGTCTCACCAAGAGAGGCAGACTATAAATGAAGGAAATGAATGACATTCAGCACCTGGTCTCAAGAACGCAGTGCAGGTTTGGGTGTCATTGTGGTGCTTAGTTTTTGTAAGAGAGGTTCTGGGGCTCAAGCTTGTGTGGGAGGCTGTTGTCTGTCTTGGAAGGAAGCCCTTTTCCTTATTCTACAAGAGGTTGCTCAAGAATGGAGGCAGAACACTCTGCATGCTTAGAGGGACTTGCTTCCTACTACTTTTCCCAATTTTTTTTTTTATAGAGACCGAGAGATAGCCAATAATGGAAGCAGCGAGGTAGAAGGGTAGTGCTACTGAGTGGCTGTGCCTAAAGGAAGAGGGGTGAGAGCTACAGTGGCCAACAATACTTTTAAGCAGGCCTCATTTAGGGCAGAAAGAAGCTCACAGGAGCGGAGCTCTTGAACCTCTAAATTTTCTTGTGCTCTTTCTTTTTTAAACACCCCCCTCCCCCCCCCCAAAAAAACCCCTTGCTTCTGGGCTCCATTGTGCAAATCACCTGTGAGAATTTTGTTGAACTCTAAGATTTGACAAACTTTCTAATATTTTTCCCCACGAAAAAGGGGGAAATAACCAAAGCATATAACGCAGACAGATGGAAATCTTCATCATGCCACTGTGGGATGGGAGTAAGGTTTTATTAGGACAATTATAATTCAAGAAGCATTTTAAGGTAGATGCTGAGCTGATATAATTTAGTACACTTTCCAACGATGTCAGGGGTGTGTGGCAGATGCAAATGAGTTATGCAAATGAGCTACGGCACCTCTTGTTCTACAAAATGACCCCTGCTTTTATGAAATGTCCACCCCCCCCCACAACACCTGTCCAACTGATAACCCACACTTGTGCGCATGTGTTGTGAGCTCATGAGCGTACCTGGGCTTGTCTCCTTTTCTCTGAATATCCACGGAGGTGTGTGCAAAACTCGTGTTTGGTTGTGTAGGTGTGTGAACATATCCAGAATATGCACAAAACCTTGTGTCAACACCTCCCCCCCACCCTCTGCCATTAGAAACAAACAATCCGGTGTCAGCGATGCCTCGTCCTAGTGGGCTTGCTCGCCTGCTTCCCCCTCCCCTCCCCACGCTCCATTCCGCATGCGATGAGGACATTTTGTGTAGGAGGAGGAGGAAGAAAAGAGGACTTGGTCGGGGGGAAAAGAGGAGGGGGGAATATGGAGGCATTGTCTGTAATAATTGCATTGTTAGGCCAAAGAGATTCCTTGTTCTGCTATCTAATTTCTGCGCCTTTATTAAACGTGATTGCCGGCTTGACAGCTGCGGGGAAATGAGCAGCACAGCGGCGTGTCAGCGGGAGAGCCCGGCGCTTTACAAATTGTTGCGCGTGACAAGAAAACCTTATTGCGCCAAGGAGAGAGAGAGAGAAGGGGAATGGTCCACAGAGAGATCTCTCTGGAAAGCAGCTGAAATCCCATGGACTAAAGCTGCCCCCTGTCCCCTCTGTGATCTCTCTGATAAAGCCCAGCCTCTGGAATCTGACACAGAGCCAGGCCAGAGTGCTGAGGCTTTCTGTGACAAGGAAGGCTAGATTCTGTGACCTGTATAAATTGCAGAGAAAATATTGGCATGCTTTCTCTTAGGTTTTGCATAACTGATTCTGCCATTTTTGCTGGTTTGCATTGTTTATTTAATTTCTGTTAATCATAAAAACATAAGAAGAGACCTGTGGGATCAGACCAGTTGCCCATCTAGTTCAGCATCCTGTCTCACACAGTGGCCCCAACCAGTTCCTCTGGAGGGCCAACAACAGGGCAGAGAGGCCTTCCCCTCATAAGAACATCAGAAGAGCCCTGCTGGATCAGACCAATGGTCTATCTAGTCCAGCATCCTGTCTCACACAGTGGCCAAACAGAGCCAACAATAAAGGGTGAGACCTTCCCCTGATAAGAACATCAGAAGAAGAAGATATTGGATTTATATCCCGCCCTCCACTCCGAAGAGTCTCAGAGCGGCTCACAATCTCCTTTACCTTCCTCCCCCACAACAGACACCCTGTGAGGTGGGTGGGGCTGGAGAGGGCTCTCACAGCAGCTGCCCTTTCAAGGACAACCTCTGCCAGAGCTATGGCTGACCCAAGGCCATTCTAGCAGGTGCAAGTGGAGGAGTGGGGAATCAAACCCGGTTCTCCCAGATAAGAGTCAGCACACTTAACCACTACACCAAACTGGCTCTGCTGGATCTGATCAGTGGTCCATCTAGTCCGGCAGTGGCCTCAACCAGCTCCTCTGGACAACCAGCAGCAGGCAGAGAGGCTGAGGTCTTCCCTGAGGTTGCCTCCTGGTTCTGGAATTCAGAGGCTAACTGTCTCTGAAGGTGAAGGTTCCCCTCAGTCACCATGGCTAGCAGCCACCAATAGACCTCTCCTCCATGAATTTATCCAATTCCATTATAAAGCTACCCATCCCTGTGGCCATTACTACATTACACTACTACTCTGCAGCTCACCATTACTGAAGATCATGGTCATATACTCTCCTAGTTCCCAAGATCGCCAGGCATTCACCAGTCAGATATTTGCAGTCATGAGGGATAGAAACTTGGCTGGGTGTTTTCTTGTTTAAATGATGAGTACTCTGCACTTTCCGCCTGCATTTCCAAGTAATCTATGCCAATTTTTCAACCTGTTCTCCACTAAAATTGGGGCTAGAAACTTGCTTTTTCAAAGGAGGAAAAGAAAACGCTGAGGTTATCCAGAAGCTGAAGTTGGTGCTCTGCTTTGTTGGAAAGTGTCTGAATGCACAATTTTTCCCATCCCCGAGCTGAATTCAGCTCTATCTTAGATAAGTGAATCTGCCGTCTCCATTCTCATTGGTTTGATTTGTGTGCTTTATAGCTTTCTATTGATTAATCTATGGGACTGGCTACATATCTAACTGCACAGGGCCTCCTGTTGCCATTCCCCAAAAAAACCAAAAATCCCACCTTCAAAGCGCATTATGCAAATAGTGGCTTGCTTTGCATAAACTTCCCCAATTTTTAAGGCTTGGTGCTTCTCTTCCTCTCAATCCATCTATTTATTTGTCACAAGGGGCTGCTCATAACTCTCCACCGAGAAAACGTCTAGATTTCCACGCTCTCAAAATAAATGATGCAATCAATACAGTGTTATGCAAATGCACTGGTTTTGCATTAACGACATCCCGTTTGCATGCCTCATGCTAAACATGAGGATAAGTGATTGGCAGACTGCAGTGTGGAGGCAGGAGCAGTGAAGTGTGGACCCAAAGTGCATTGCAAGAGCTCAAGAGCACATCCAATGTCCCTGGTCAACAGAGTGGCTTTTTAACCAAGCATCCAGCTGCTTTTGGGGTGGAGCAGCTCTACAGCAGCAGCAGTGGTTGATTCTCATTCATGGCCACACCCAGGGCTTTTTTGTAGCAGGACCTCCTTTGCATATTAGGCCACACACCCCTGATGTAGCCAGATCCCCAAGAGCTTACAGTAGGCCCTGTACTAAAAGCCCCGTAAGCTCTTGGAGGATTGGCTACATCAGGTGTGTGTGGCCTAATATACAAAGGAGTTCCTGCTGCAACAAAGCGCTGGCCACACCCTGTGGCAAGGGGTTCCACAAATTAATTAGACGCTGTCTGAAGAAGTACTTCCTTTTTGTCTGTCCTGAATCTCCTACCCTTCTGCTTCAGTGGGTGACCCTGAGTTCCAATATTATGGGAGAGAGAAAAAACTTTCATGACTAAGCCACATCTGCCCATGCCACGCATAAACCTTTAGAGCCGGGGTGGCCAAACTTGCTTAACTTAAGAGCGACACAGAATAAATGTCAGATGTTTGAGAGCCACAAGACTTGAATGTCAGATGTTTGAGAGTCACAAGACAAGGAAGGGAGGGAGGGAGGGAGAAAAATAGATGGGGAGGGAGAGGTGGAAAGAAAGCAACTTTAACTTTAAATGCATTCTCCAATCTGCCAGCTGATTTAGCTTGGAGCAGTAATTTAAAGAGACAAACGCCTTCTCCAAGCCAGCCGATGGGGCAGTGGGGGCTTTGAGAGCCAAACAATATGTGCAAATGAGCCACATGTGGCTCCCGAGCTGCAGTTTGGCCACCCCTGCTCTAGAGGGAAAGAGGAACAATCTCAAATCTCCTTCTACGGGATCATCTCACTCCAGTGCCTGCGCTAAAGAGGAGTCCTCTGGCCAGGCCAAGGCATGTGTGGGTGAGTGTGTGCGATTGGAGATGGGGCGGGGAAGGAATCACAGCGTGAAGGAAGGGCACGGCAGAAGCAAAGTCAGGGCCCGCCGCATCAATTTGGGCTGACAGCTAGCAATTACACTGCGCGATAGCCAGATTACCGCAAATGCATTTATTACAGGGCTGAAGAGCAGGGGACTTATTTACTGGCAAATCCATACTCATTACAAGACTCACCCTACCCTGGCCACAAAACAGCTCAAGTGAAACAAACAATTATCGAAGGCCTTGTGGGGCCCGTGCACTTTTCCTGGGGCTCAAGAGGGCTGGGCGAAGGGCGGGGGGGGGGAGACAGGGGAAAGGGGAGGCTGGCACTGGCTTTCTTCCTTTCCTCCTTCTGCGATTTTTATCTTTCTCTCTGTTACAGTAATTCCCAAATTGTGCCAGAGAACCGCTAAACATGTCACAAATAATAAAGTAATTATGGGATGAAAGGCCCCTACAAACAAACCCTCGTGGATTTAGAAGGGTGTAGTTCTGTTTACGTTTACCCTGGGAGTTCTTTTCAGAGGGTAATTCTGGCTCTTGTAGAAGAAAAAACATTTTTTTTGTATGTGGTGTACAGGAAGAAGGAAGTGTGTCTTCGGTTTTAATCAGTCGGATCCAGGTGGGAGCTGAAACAAAACTGTGCTACGTGTTGCTGCTCTTTTTAAAAAAATCGTTGGGTCCGTTCTGTTTCCATTCCCTTGTAGAGATGCAGTTTCTGCACACTCAGGGGACTTCCTGGGTATGCAGAAAAATATTATTTTGTAAAATGAAAATAAGACTCACTCTACCCACCTGAAAAACCAGCCTGATGAGGACTGAGCACGTGGAGAGCAGCTAAAGAGGAAAGACAGACTGAGAGAAAATGGGTCTACACAAGCTGATAAGAGTGTTCATAAATTAGGGTTGCCAGCCTCCAGGTGGTACCTGGAGATCTCCTACTATTACAGTTGGTTCCCAGGCAACCAAGGTCAGTTCCTCTGGAGAAAATGGCTGCTTTGGAAGGTGAAGGCTCTGTGGCATTATACCTGCTGAGATCCCTCCCCTCCTGAAACCCTGCCCTCCCCAGGCTCTACCCCTAAATCTCCAGGCATTTCCCAACCCAGAGAAAGCCAGTTTGGTGTAGTGGTTAAGTGTGCGGACTCTTATCTATGAGAACTGGGTTTGATTCCCCACTCCTCCACTTGCAGCTGCTGGAATGGCCTTGGGTTAGCCATAGCTACCGCAGGAGTTGTCCTTGAAAGGTCAGCTGCTGTGAGAGCTCTCTCAGCCCCACCCACCTCACAGGGTGTCTGTTGGTGGCGGGGGGCGAAGATATAGGCGATTGTAAGCCACTCTGAGTCTCTGATTCAGAGAGAAGGATGGGGTATAAATCTGCATTCTTCTTCAACTCTATGTCAGGAAAAGGGTATTAGAGAAGAGTATTCAGTAGTTTACCCAAAACTAGCCATTCCAGAGCAGTAGATAGAGTACTAGACCAGGGGTGGCCAACGGTAGCTCTCCAGATGTTTTTTGCCTACAACTCCCATCAGCCCCAGTCAGCATGGTCAATGGCTGGGGCTGATGGGAGTTGTAGGCAAAAAACTTCTGGAGACCTACCGTTGGCCACCCCTACACTAGACTATGATCTGGGAGGAAAGGAAAGGTCCCCTGTGCAAGCATCAGTTGTTTTTGACTCTGGGGTGATGTCGCATCATGTTTTCACAGCAGACTTTTTTAGGGGGTGGTTTGCCATTGCCTTCTCCAGTCATCTACACTTTCCACCCAGCAAGCTGGGGACTCATTTTACCAGTCTCGGAAGGATGGAAGGCTGAGTCAACCTTGAGCCAGCTACCTGAATCCAGCTCCCGCCGGAATCGAACTCAGGTCGTGAGCAGAGAGTTCAGACCGCAGTACTGCAGCTTTACCACTCTGCGCCACGGGGCTCTTATGATCTGGGAGAGCCCTGTTCAAATCCCCATTCAGCCATAGAAGCTTGCTGGATGATCCTGGGCTAGTCACACGCTTTCAGCCTGCTGCAGGGGTTCTCAGCCTTTTTGAATCTGCTGGATCTTTAGAATTCTGACACAGGGTAGTGGGTGCAGCCACAAAATTGCTGTCAAAGGAGGCAGAGGAGCCAACCCCAAAATGTCAGGGAGTGAGACCATACATGATGAGGAGTCTGGAGACCAAGTCCTATGAGGAAAGGCTGAAGAATCTGAGTATGATTAGCCTGGAGAGGAGGCTCATGAGAGGTGATATGATCACCATCTTCAAGTACTTGAAGGGCTGTCATATAGAGGATGGTGCAGAATTGTTTTCTGTTGGACCAGAACCAGTGGGTTGAAATTAAATCAGAAGAGTTTCCAGCTCAACATTAGGAAGAACTTCCTGGCAAAGTGGTTCTCAGTGGAACAGGCTTCCTCGGGAGGTGGTGGGCTCTCCTTCTTTGGAGATTTTTAAACAGAGGCTAGATGGCCATCTGACAGCAATGCTGATCCTGTGAACTTAGGGGGAGGTATTTGTGAATTTCCTGCATTGTGCAGAGGGCTAGACTAGATGACCCTGGGGAGGGTGGGTTTGAGGAGATAGGGACCTCAACGGGGTATAGTGTCATAGAGTCCACCCTCCCAAGCAGCCATTTTCTAACTGATCTTTATAGTCTGGAGATCAGTTGTAATAGTGGGAGGGACTGTCACTCAGTGGCAGAGCATCTACTTGGCACGTAGAAGGTCCCAGGTTCAATCCCCAGTGTCTCTGGTTAAAAGGACCAGGTATTAGGTGATGTGATGCTGCCTTTGACCCTGGAGAGCGGCTGCCAGTCTAAGCAGGCAATATCGACTTTTTAAAAGTATTTTTGTGTGTGTGTGTGTGTGCTCGGAAGTCATAGTGACCTCCGGCGACCCTTACTGGGGCCTGGATGCTTTTCAGAGAGGTGGCTTGATACATCTGCCTCTGCATACCAGCCTCGGCTTTTTTTGTAGGGGAAAAAAACCTAGCAGGAACTTGTTTGCATATTAGGCCACACCCCCTGATGTCACCGTTGTTTCACACAGGGCTTTCTTGTAGAAAAAGTCCAGCAAGAACTCATTTGCATATTAGGCCACACCCTCTGGTACCAAGCCAGCCAGAACTGCATTCCTGTGCGTTCCTGCTAAAAAAAAAACCTGATCCCAGCCCTGGTATTCCTTTGGAGGTTTCCCTTCCAAGTTCTTGCCAGGGTCAGCCCTGCTTAGCTTCCAAGATCTGATGAGATCAGGCTTATCTGGGCTATCCAGGTCATGGCTAATGATTCTGACTTTGATTGACCAAGACTCTGATTCTGTATAAGGCAGTTTCATGTGTTCATGAGATCTCCAGGTACTACCTGGTGGTTGGCAGCCCTACCATATGTAATCCATCCTTCCTTCCTTCCTTCCTTCCTTCCTTCCTTCCTTCCTTCCTTCCTTCCTTCCTTCCTTCCTTCCTTCCTTCCTTCCTTCCTTCCTTCCTTCCTTCCTTCCTTCCTTCCTTCCTCAATGCAGCAGTACTGATACCTCCAGCAGAGTCTTGGTGCCCACCGTGGGACGTTACATGAGCCCGCTTGGTGTGGCAGTCCAAAGTATGTCAAGAAGATACCCGAACGCTCCCTTCAAGATGCCGTCTTGCAATCCCATCGCCGTATCCAGACTCTCCATCCCTGTGCCTTATTTTATTTTTTCCTCCTGTTGTCGCACCGGGGCCTATTGCTTCCAACTGCCTAATTGCCCGCGATCAATACTACCTCATCAAGGGGAAGCTGTCAGTTTAATTGAAATGTGGCCGCAGGACTGCCAGCTCGCTTATTGCCTTCGCCTGCCTGCTGGGGGCTGGCCCTGGCACGGGGCTCTGCGACGCTCATCTTAAATATTCATTCACTTGACAGAACACTAATTAAACAAAGTAAGGTGCATTATTACTTGATTAAATTTTTTATTGGCAGTTTAATTGGTCTGTTAGTTGTCCCGCAGGGAGCCGTGAGGAGCCCCCCCCCCTCCCGCCTCGGCCTCCCCTTTCCCCATCCCGTGTGCACGTTAATGGATCAGTCGCCATGAAACCTCCTTTGTGACTGCGGTCTCTCTTCCTGCATGGAGGCACTCCAGGGGGGACGAGAGGGGAGCGTGTGTATGTGTGTGTGTGTGTTGTCTCTCACTGCTTGCCTTTGTGACTGATGGAGCTGGAAAGACATTGTTAATTGTAGATTCTGACCCCCTTTATGCTGGCACCCTCTGTCTTTCCCCGGCATGGGCACCAGCCTTGAGTTCTGACCCCTGTTTCGGATCAGAAGTCACCGCTGCCTTGCCCACCACCCACCTACCCCAGTTTGTGTCACCACTTCCGGTGGATAGCTCAGCAAAAATGTCGACTCGGTGTGCAGTAGCAGTGAAGAAAACAAACTCTGTGCTCAGGATTATTAAGAAATGGCCTGTACTGTAAATGTGCCTGTATAGGTCGATCATAGATCATCTATGGCAGGGCTACCAATTTCCATGTGGTGGCTGGTGATGGCCCAGGAATCACACTAATCTCCAGACTAGAGATCAGTTCCCTGGAGAAAATGACCGCTTTGGAAGGGGGATTCTATGGCATTGTACCTGTTGTCAGGGCTTTTTTGTCGCTGGAACCCTTGGCATATTAGGCCACACACCCCTATGTAGCCAATCCTCCTGGAGCTTAATTAGGCCCTGTAATAATAGCCCTGTAAGCTCTTGAAGGATTGGCTACATCAGGGGTGTGTGGCTTCATATGCAAAGGAGTTCCTGCTACAAAGAAAGCCCTGCCCGTTGTCATAAGAACATAAGAGAAGCCATGTTGGATCAGGCCAATGGCCCATCCAGTCCAACACTCTGTGCCACACAGTGGCAAAAAAAAAAAAAAGAGGTACGATCAGGAGGTCCATCAGTGGGACCAGGACACTAGAAGCCCTTCCACTGTTGCCTCCCCCACAAGCACCAAGAATACAGAGCATCATTGCCCTAGACAGAGAGTTCCATCAATACGCTGTGGCTAATAGCCACTGATTGACCTCTGCTCCATGTGTTTCTCCACTCCCCTCTTGAAGCTGTCTGTGCTTGTGGCTGCCACCACCTTCTGTGGCAGTGAATCCCATGTGTTAACCAACCTTTGGGTAAAGAAGTACTTCCTTTAATCCGTTCTAACCCAACTGCTCAACAATTTCATTGAACGTCCACGAGTTCTTGTATTGTGAGGAGAAAAGTACTTCTTTCTCTACCTTCTCTATCCCATGTATAATCTTGTAAACGTCTATCATGTCACCCCTCAACACTTTCACTCAACACTAGAAGGCATGTTAGCGGGTGGGAGAGTTTTAAAGATTATTAATCCTCCATGCTAAATGCATTCCGGCTTCAGCTGTGGAAGTCTTGATGTACAAGATTATTCTCCATTAAGGAAGTGTCAAAACGAAATGAGGGGTACCACCAGGATCTCATTTGGATTTTGGACTATTATATTGCATTTGAAATCTTCAATATTAGCAATTACAGACTGAATAGTGTCTGAACGCTTTTGTGTATTGAGGACATTTTGTTCTACTGGAAATAACCCATGTGGTGATATATTTTTTTTGACGTACGATTTGGATGCATATTGGAGAATTTTGTATAAGTGTGCATATTTGTACACGGCAATATAGCATTGCAATATTTTGAGCTTGCACAGCAATTAGTTTGTGATGATGGAACCTCCTCTATGTTCAAAGTAGAACAGCTAGATTTTAGTCCGGCAGCACCTTAAAGACCAACAAGCTTTTATGGAGTATGAGCTTTCAGGTGTCATACCCCAAAAATCTTGTTTCTGTCTAAGGTGCCTCTGGACTTAAGCCTAGCTATTATACTGAAGACCAACATGAAGACCCGATGAAACTCTGTTCAGAGGCAGTGTATCTCTGAATGTCAGTTGCTAGCAGGCAGCAGTGGGTGAGGCTTTGGCCTTTGAGGAGGAGGAGGAGAAGAAGAAATTGGATTTATATCCCGCCCTATACTCTGAA
Source organism: Heteronotia binoei (assembly GCF_032191835.1). Classification (NCBI taxonomy): domain Eukaryota; kingdom Metazoa; phylum Chordata; class Lepidosauria; order Squamata; family Gekkonidae; genus Heteronotia; species Heteronotia binoei. The sequence goes on from NC_083223.1 coordinate 260,029,106, forward strand.
TCGCAGAGCAGTCACAATCTCCTTTACCTCCCCCCGCCACACACACACACCACAGACATCCTATGAGGGAGGTGGGGCTCAGTGAGCTCTCATTGCAGCTGCCCTTTCAAGGACAACTCCTAAGAGAGCTATGGGTGACCCAAGGCCATTCCAGCAGCTGCAAGTGGAGGAGTGGGGAATCAAACCCGGTTCTCCCAGATAAGAGTCTGCGCACTTAACCGCTACACCAAACTGGCTTTGTGGTCCTGTTGTGGATCATCTGTGGCAGTCCCTGAAGGATATAGGGGGTTGGACTCAAAGGACCATTGGTCTGACCCAACAGTGCTCTTCTTATGCCTCTGAAACCGTTCATACTGTGTACAGTTCTGGTTACCGTATCTCCAAAAGGACATTGCAGAGTTGGGAAAAGTACAGAGGAGGGCTACTAGCCATCATGACTGAGGGGAACCTCTACGTTCAGAGGTGCTAAGCTTCTGAATCCCAGAGCCCGGAAGGAAGCAATGTCAGGGGAAGGCCTCAAACTCCGAGACCTGTTTCTTAGCCATCCAGAAGAACTGGTTGGCCACTGTGTGAGACAGGATGCTGGACTAGATGGACCATTGGTCTGATCCAGAAGGGTTCTTATGTTCTTATCACAGTAAAGCTAACAGGAGTTCCTCTGTGCAATGGACAGCTGACACAACTTATCACCTGTGTGCATTCATCAATTAATGCCTCACCCCCCCCCCCCCCACCGTGAACAGAAAAGGAGCTGCACTATAGCTCTCGGTAGATCCAGGTGGGTAGCCGTGTTGGTCTGAAGCAACAGAACAAAGTTAGAGTCCAGTAGCACCTTTAAGACCAACGAAGTTTATTCAGAATGTAAGCTCCCTGTGCTTTCACACTTAGTCAGACAATGAAATGGGGTATACTGCCCACCAGCTATATGTAACTCTGCTCACTGTACCCCATTTCATTGTCTGATGAAGTGTGCATACACACAAAAGCTTACAGTTTGAGAGTCAGTTTGGTGTAGTGGTTAAGTGCGCAGACTTTTATCTGGGAGAATTGGGTTTGATTCCCCACTCCTCCACTTGCATCTGCTGAAATGGCCTTAGGTCAGCCATAGCTTTCGTAAGAGTTGTCCTTGAAAGGGCAGCTGCTGTACAAGCTCTCAGCCCCACCTACCTCACAGGGTGTCTGTTGGGAGGGGGCGGGAAGGTAAAGGAGATTGTGACCACTCTGAGACTCTGAGATTCAGAGTATAGGGCAAGATATAAATCCAATATCTTCTTCTATATTCTGAATAAAACTTTGTTGGTCTTAAAGGTGCTAATGGACTCCAACTTCGTTCTACAGCTTTAGCTCAGGGGTGTCCAACTCATATTAGGGCTGGATCTGACATAAATGAGACCTTGTGTGTCATAAAATGTAATGCTAGGACATAAACAAATACAAAGATTTTTTTTAAAAAAAGATTGGAATAAAACCTGCTTAAAACATTAGCACTCGTTGGTTGGTCTTAAAGGTGCTTTCTTTGTATCTCACCTGTGCAATCCAGGGAACTGGGCAAAGGAAGCTCTTGCTCTTTCCTTCCTTCCCCAGGGGACCAGGAGGGGGAGGAGCCTCAACCAATAGAAGGAAGAGAGGCTTGGCTCAGTAGCTCTGCTGTGTGATTGAGAGAGCCTAGCAAAGCAAGCTATTCCTCCGCCCTACCTCCCAAAGGGAGGATCCGCAGCCAGTGGAGAAAATAGAGGCTTTGCACAGTAACTCCTGTGAGATTGAGCAAGCCTGGCAAAGCAAGCTGAGATGCAGAAGGAAGCAAGAGAGAGAGAGAAGGAAGCAGATGACAGCCAGTTGCTTGGGGGCCTGATAGGAGCCCCCCCCCCCCGGGGGGCCTGACAGCCCCCGGGCCACATGTTTGACACCCCTGCTCTAGGTAGTCAGAAACTGCAGGAAGCTGTGTTTGTTCATGGGGGAAATATCCAAAAACAACCGTAGGATGGTATATTTTATGCCTACTCAAACTGTTGCTATTTACCATGGAAAATCCCTGTTCATTGGTGTATATCCTTGGTGAAACACTGCCCTTATTCTGCCCAGGTTTTTTTTTTTTTTTTTACCATTTCACAAAAGCCTTGTTAAATTTCCGTGGATGTGAATGCCTCCTCAGAGTTCATCTCGATCCCCAGGACTCTAGAAATTCAATCTCTGAATGGGAAATAGATGCATCTTGTTCCTAGCACACATCTCTGCAAACGCCTTCGCATGAACACTAAGGCACCATGCCGTGCACAGCCTGCCATTTTGCAGGATGCTCATTTTGAACCATTGGCAACAGATTGCAGGAAAATGATGTTTTTCTTACCCTAAAAGAACAAACACCTCCTTGGCACTTGACTTTAACAACAGCACAGGACAAGCTAGTGCAGAATAGAAAGGGAAGGGGGGGGGAGATTTATGGAAGACAGAGCGGACCCACCAATTAATGTGTAATAATCCTTGGCTGGAAAATAATGTATCTATTAGCAATGGGTGGTTCCCTGTGTGGATCAAAAGTTATTCAGAGGGCATCCAGGACTAGAAGAACAGAAGAAGAGGAGAGGAGAAATATAATAAAATAAATAAATAAATAAACAAGAACAGATTGGATTTATACCCTGCCCTTCACTAGCCAAAGGAGTCTCAGAGCGGCTTACAAATCTCCTTTCTCTTCTCTTCCCCACAACAGACACCCTGTGAGGTAGGTGGGGCTGAGAGAATTCTGACAGAAACTGCTTTGAATAGAATAGCCTTGAGAGAACTTGTGGCTGGCCTGAGGTCACATCAGCAGCTGTATGTGGAGGAATGGGGAATCAAACCCGGTTCTCCCAGACAGGAGTCTGTGCACTTAACCACTACACCACACTAGGAAACTGGGAAAGTAAAGGGGGGAAATTTTACTGGGGGATATAAATTTGTCAACTTCCAGGCTGGAGATCTCCCTGAATTACTACTGTCCTCCATGCAACCAAGATATATTCTCTTGGAGAAAATATAGGATTGCCAAGTCCCTCGCAGCCTCTGGCGGAGGACTCTGTACCATAGAGTTTCCCTCCAAAATGACTAGAGCATCCGGGAAAACCATAGAGTTTTCCCAGAAATGCCTAGAGTGGCTGCTGCACGTCGTCACTTCCAGGTGACGTCATTGCACCAGCAACATCGGAGGAGTTGGGAACCTTCCAGGCGGGGGAACCCCTGCCCAGACCGAGGGTTTGGCAGCCCTAAGAAAATGGCTGCTTTGGAAGGTGAACTGTATGGCATTATACCTTGCTGAGGTTCCTCCCTTTGCCAAACTCTGCCCTCCTCAGGCTCCACCCACAATATCTCCTGTTATTTCTCAAGCTTGAACTGGCAGCCCTTGATATGGCCTAGGACCTGCCTACCTGAAGGACCGTCTCTCCCCACATGTTCCCCAGAGAGTACTGAGATCGGGAACTCAAAACCTCCTGGTTATCCCCGGGCCAAAAGAAGCCCGTTTAAAATCTACCAGGGACCGGGCCTTTTCTGTTATGGCCCCTTCCTGGTGGAACCAGCTGCCGAAAGAGGTGAGGGCCCTGCGGGACCTTGCTCAGTTCCGCAGGGCCTGTAAGACAACCCTCTTCCGGCTGGTCTATGACTAACTGGCACAAGAAACTAAGTGTGGTTTTACTAGACTTCTGCTGTTCTTAATGTTTTAAACGTTTTAACTATTTTACTGTTTAAATGTTTAAACCTTATTTATGTTAGATTCCATGTTGTAAGCCGCCCTGAGCCACTTGCTGGGAAGGGCGGGATATAAATCATAAAATAAATTAAATAAATAAATAACTCCACCAAGTAACCTCTGAGGTCCAGTGCATCATCATCATCATAATAATAATAATAATAATAATAATAATAATAATAATAAAATTTTATTAATACCCCGCCCTCCCCGCCAGGGCATCAGCAGATGTCACAGAAAAAGGAAGCACAAAAACATTTTTTTAAAAAATGTAAGAGTCAGCTGTGGAGTGGAGATTTGGAGACAGGGTGGGTTAGGAGGATGGAGAAGGGGAAATCTTTGTTATTCAATATCTAGGTCTGAAAGGTCGGAAATCACCAGCAGAGCAAGAGGAAAAGAAACAGGGATTGACAGGCGATAGCATTTCCCTTCGCCCATGAGTTCTTGTGGGTCTCCCTCTGGGAGAAACGTATTTTTTACCGTGAATAGCTCTCATGCTGGATACTAAAGGAATAAACAAAAGTATCTGTGTGGATGTGATGTTGCTGAATGCAGACTGCAATTTATAAAAGTCTTGAAGTGGAGGAGGTATTTGTGTGTTTTGATCCTGGCCTTTTTCCAAGGGCAGTGGGGTGTACTCACACACAATTTTGTCCTTACAGTAACCCCGTGATATGTTAGGCAAACCAGTGAGTTTCATGCCACTGTTATAAAGACTTAATTAAGTTAGGGCGCAGGTCCACAAACTTGTTGAGTCAGCAAGCACTTTTGGCATTTTAAGAAAGATTAGAAAGTATCACCACAAAATGGCTTCCATGAGGGTAAACACAAAATGGCTGCCATGGAGGACTGGCTCTTTGCATAAGGACAGGGTTGGCAACCCTGCCTTGGCATATACTGAATTTGAGAATAGAGTTGCCAAGTAGGGTTGCCAGGTCCCATTTTTAAAATATCTGGGGACTTTGGGGGTGGAGCCAGGAGACACTGGGGTGGAGCTAGGGGGAGGGGGGAAACGGCGCCGGGGAGCGTCGCTGCGCTGCCGTGGCTGCTCCTCCGAGATGGGCTCAGGCTGGGCCCATCTTGGAGCAGCAGCTGCCGGGGGGGGGGGCACGTCGCGGCGGCGTCGCGCGCTCCGCCTCTGCGTTGGAATGGGGGGGGGTGGAGGCGGGCCAGGAGCGTGGCGAGCCGCGAGTCCGGGTCCTAGAAGGGCCCGGATTCGCGGCTCACCATGCTCCTGGCCCGCCTCCACCCTCCCCTTGTCTGGTTTGGCTGCTCCTCCAAGATGGGCTCAGGCTGGGCCCATCTCGGAGGAGCAGCTGCCGGGAGGGGGGGCGGCGCGGCAGCGTCGCGCGCTCCGCTTCGCCTCTGGGTTGGAATGGGGGGGGTGGAGGCGGGCCAGGAGCGTGGCGAGCCTCCACCCCCCCCTCCACCTCCACCCTCCCCTTGTCTGGTTTGGCTGCTCCTCCAAGATGGGCTCAGCCTGGGCCCATCTCGGAGGAGCAGCTGCGGGGAGGGAGGGGGCGGCAGCAGCGCAGCAGCGTCGCCTGCTCTGGGATGGGGTGCCCACCGTTTCCACCCTCCCCCCGCTTCCGTTTTTGGGGGGAGCGGGGGAAGAGGGTGGAAATCCTGGCATCCCCCGCCAGAGCGGGAGGGTTGGGAAGGCTATTGACAAGTCCAATTCAAGAAATATTTGGGGACTTTGGGGGTGGAGCCAGGAGACATTGGGGGTGGAGCCATAAGCAAAGTTGTGACAAGCACAATTGAACTCCAAAGGTAGTTCTGGCCATCACATTTAAGGGGACCACATACCTTTTTAATGCCTTCCCTACATTAGAAATAATGAAGGATAGGGGCACCTTCTTTTGGGGCTCATAGAATTGGGGATTGGCACCTCTACTCACCAGTTGCTGAACTTTCAAGTTTTTCACAGTAACATAGGGCAACCAAAGGTTCAAGTTTACCTTCACACTATGCAAACGACCTCTGCAAGGATTGTGCAACAAATGGAGGGTCTGGGCTCCTTTCATAGCCAAGTTGTTCTGCCTCCTCCCCCCGCTCCCCTTCAGCCTTAAAAACGCAGACACACCATCCAAACAGGAAGGCTTTCTCAAGTAGAGACTGAAGCCTCCGGAGGGGGAAAGGCACATGATGGCTGTGGGGGCGGGACTTCCCCCCCCCTCGCCAGCCACCTGACTGGGGGTGGGAAGGAGCCTGGGAAAGCAGGAGAACCCCTGCTGGGACCTGGGGATTGGCAAGCCTATTTGAGAATGATAACAGGGGAGGGTGAATTTTGGGGAGGATATTTTGTCTACTTCTGGGTGACACTCTAGGAATTTCCCTGAATTTCTGTGGTTAAGAAATAGCAGAATTCCTAGAGTGTTACTATGAAGGCTATTTTCCTTTCTTCTCATGTTCCTCAAGTACTCTAGGGCTGAAGATTGGGTCTGATGTCAGGGGTTTGTCTACAGTAGATAGGCAAATGGCAAACCTAATTGGGGAATAATTTTTGTTTGGCTATTTAAGTCTCCAAAGAAGAGAATGTGTTTGTTTCCTCCAGGGCCAAAAAAGATATTTCCAAAACCCAAAGCCTATGGCCAAGCAGTCAGTCGGCAGGTACAGAACCATCCAAAGCTCTTTTTTGTTCCGCTCCGAGCAGATGAGAATAACTGCTGGGTTTTATGTTTTCAAAAGGAATGAGTGAGCCTTTGAGTTTCGCAGAACTCTTCATCAGATTGGATGTTAAGCAAAACAAAAAAAAATTGGGGGTGGGGTGGAGAGAAAAGATGTTGTTGGGCATGGTAGAAGAAAGCCCAGACTTGTAGAATGTGACAAGATAGAGGTGTGATGCAGACTTAATTAAGTTAGGTGCAAAAAAAAAGATCTCCTTTGCACAAAAGGCAGCTGAGCCAAACACACAGTTTTCCCTTTGAAAATGTAGAAACCAGCAGTAGTTGGGCTCTACTAGAAAGCCTGCTGTGCAATCTCAGGGCCTGGGATTAATCACAGAGATCAAAACGACATGGTGAATAACCTCAGGGGAGAAGAGCCAGAGCATCTGCATGGCACGCAGAAGGATCCAGGAAGCGGCTGCTTTGGAGGATGGAGACCATGGCATTATATTCTGCTGAGGTCCCTCCCCTCCCCAAACACCACAGTCCCCAGACTGCAGCCCCAAATCTCCAGGTATTTCCCAATGCACCCTAGCTCTTGAGGTATTGTGACATAAATTTTCATGGGCTGCAGCATACTTCCCCAGGCCCAGGAAGCACACACACACACACACACACGGACAAACATACACACGCACACTGGTATAGAGGAAAATGTAAACGGTGGGAGCAAAAGGCTGGGCAAGGCACAGGTTCCAGTCTGTGACACTTCAATGCAAAGTTCAAACGTACCCAGGATCAATACAGTGACCATTCCCAACAGTAATAAATGCTGTTAACACAATCTCCTTCCCTTTGCCGAGCTAATTAAAAACCTGTCGCGGGTGATAAAACCTTTGTCTCCATTCAGTCCCAGATTAATAATGTCAAACTTCCCTAATCAATAGAAAACAATAAGAGTTTGGGGAAGCAACTGTATTCCCCCTCGTCGCTGGTAGTCGGAGAGTATTTTTGAAGCGGTTAGAACGCGTTGGCATGGGGGTTAAGATCCTGGCTCTGATTTGATGCTGGCTGGCTCTGCCAGAGAGGTGCGGGCGCGACACTGACACTAGCACTGCTCTGCAACAACCCAAACAAGTCCCTGGTCACTCCCGACCAGTAATTAAGTGTATCAAGGTCGCGCTTTAGGGTAGAAGAGAAGCAAGACTAAGCGGATTACACTGCTAAATCCTTTCTCTCCATCAGATAAAAGGAGGGAGAGACAGAACCTTTTGTCTCAGCAACAGGAGACCCTGGGAATAAGTGCCAAGGCAGGAGGGCTGCATGAGGAGGGGGTAGCAGGAGTCTGGAGTGCAATTAGCTATTTATGGGATGCCAGGATGCGGTCGCCATAGCACCTGAGGGACCATAAATCAGACTCCCCTGCCCATCCCAGTGGCAAGGAATATGCCTGGATTCAAAATGCATTGACTTCCCATCCAGTGCAACTGAAAATTAATGCCTTTTACCCGCCAGTATTTCATAGATGCGGTTGTGATGACAACCCTCATCTACGGCTCTGAATCGTGGGTTTTATACCGTCATCACCTGCGACTCCTTGAGCGCTTTCATCAGCGCTGCCTTCGCACCATCCTCAACATCCACTGGAGTGACTTTGTGACCAACACTGAAGTCCTCAAGAGGGCGGAGGTTACAAGCATCGAAGCACTGCTGTTGAAGACGCAGCTGCGCTGGGCAGGGCATATTTCTAGGATGGAAAACCACCGCCTTCCCAAGATTGCTCTGTATGGCGAACTTTCCACCGGCCATCGAAATAGAGGGGCACCAAAGAAGAGGTACAAGGACTCCTTGAAGAAATCCCTTGGCACCTGTCGCATCAACCATCACCAGTGGTCTGACCTAGCCTCAGATCGCAAAGCACGGAGGCACACCTTCCACCAGGCTGTCTTTTCCTTTGAGAATGCACGCATAGCTGGTCTTGAGGACAAAAGGAGATTGAGGAAGAATCGCACTGCTACAGCACCAACCCCAAATCAGACTTTTCCCTGCAGCCACTGTGGCCGGATCTGCCTGTCCCGCATTGGTCTTGTCAGCCACCCGCGAGCCTGCAGCAGACGTGGACTACTGCACCCTTCTTAAATCTTCGTTCGCGAAGTCAAGCCAAGAGAGAGAGAGAGAGATTTCATAGATGAAAATAAGGCAATGCCTCTGTACTTATGCCAAGAGTAAAGTTCACAGTAGGGTGCTGGGGTGCTCCTCAGCTTTTCCCCTGCTACCTGTCAAGCTTTTTAGAGAATAGGTTAAAACTCGAAGGTTTTAACAAGGCATCCCCAAAAAGCAGAAGCAGGGGCTGGGTACAGACAATGATTGACCAAGGTCAGAGACTAAAAAACAGGGACTGTAGCTGGTGAGTATGGAGAGATGGAGCACGGATGGTGTGGGCTTTAATCCAAAGACAGAGAAATGGCTGCTTCCCAAGACTTGTTCTTGGTCCTCGTTCTCTGTAAGAACTTGGAACCCATTCACACATCCGTGTGGATCATTTGTTTTCTCAAAATGTAAGAACTCACAGCTGCCGCGTGCGAAAAGTTGCAGCCGAAAAACGCTTTTGTTTGAGGTGATGTCTGTGATGTGAAAGTAATGGGTTGGATCCTGTGCATCTTTTCCTGTGGTGTCAGACACCTTCCTCTGGTGTAACTGGCTCTGCTGATGCAGGAGAAGTGGGCAGAAGTAACTTCCTACCTGGGCCTTTTGACTGGAGATGCCAGGGATCAAACCTGGGACCTTCTGCATGCAAAGCAGATGCTCTGCCCCTGTCTCATGGCTTTTCTTGCAGTGAAGGGGAGGCACCGAAGGAAGATCCTGGGCTGAGATAACTCTCCTTGGATCACCCATGACCATCACCGGCCTTTAAAAGAGAAACTTATTTGATCCTTCTCATTAAGTCTCTTCCTGCCCTCCAAATCTAGAGCTGGCTTGGAAAGTTTGACCACTTCCCTTTCCCGCCCTCTCTGTTGTACTATGAGATGACTAGGTGGGGGGAGCAGCTCAGGCTGTGTCCTAGCTTCTGTTCCTCCCCTTCCATGTGGAAAAAATTCATGCCTAATGTGACAGACTGTGCTGTAAAAGCTCATACATGCTGTGTAGACCTGTGAAGGACTGTGAAGGGTTAATGCCTCACAGAGCCGGACAGCCTTGAGTGACAGGCTGCTCAAAGGAATTTGATTGGTTAGCGCCAACTGAGCTGAAAGACTTGGGAATGGATTGCTGAAAAGAACTCGATTTAGCTCTGATTGAAGAGAGTTTAGCACTGGCTGAGAAAAGTTTTAACACTGTCTGAGGGCTGGGAAGGTTGATAGGAGGAGTAGGAGGATCGGTGAAGACCCCCCCTCCCTCCCATTTGGGCCAGGAAAAGGGATAGCTCTTCTAGTTAGAGAAGTGATTCCCCTCCCCAGTTGGACAGAGATATAGCTCAAAGTGTAGAGTGATCCCTGGTGTGTTTAGAGAAGGAATTTGGGTACTTGGTTGAGTAGCCAAGAGCCCCCTGGCCCTTGGCAGGGGATAAGGTAGGTAGGGTTGCCAGATCCAGGTTAGGAAACTCTCGGAGATTTAGGGATGGAGGCTGAGGACAGGGACCTCAGTGGGGTACAATGCCATAGAGTCCACCCTCCAAAGTATCTGTTTTCTTCAGGGGAACTAACTCTGTTGTAGTCTGGAGATGAGCCATAATTCTGGAGACTCCCCAGGTCCTACCTGGAGGCTGGCATCCCTAGTACTTGGTAGTGTATCCCTGCCTTCTGAAACCTGAAGAGCCAGTTAAATTCAAGAAAGTAAATTGGAGTGTTTAGGAAACACTAAAACCAAAGTCTCTCATCTCTAGAGTCTAAGACTTGTGATAAGCTTTAAATCAGAGGTTCCCAAACTTTTTTGGCCTAACCCCCCTGTTCTGAAAAAAAAAAAAAATACTCAGCATCCCCCTGGAAATCTTCAGCTCCAACTAGCGCAATGGGATGCCACCACCGAGCCTCTTTCAACCCAAAAGGAGCAGGTAGCCGTAAATGGAGCACTCTTCGGAGGCTTCCTTGGAAGCCTCCAACAAGCGCAGGCAATGTTTGTCCTGCAAAGAAAAGCAGTGGCGCAGCAGTGCCATCCAGGGCTCTCGGCTTGCCTGCTGGCTGGCGCAATCATGCCACATGGGAAGGGGGAGTAAGGGGTGCCCAGCATTACCCCCTGGCAAGGTGGCACCCTATTCCTATGCTCTGGTCCTACAGAAGACACTCTGTGTCTGGGGCATTGCAGTTGTCTGAAATTAACAGAAGCAACCACCTGGTAAGTGGTAACCAGAGGACTGTGAGAAGCTTGACGCTCTGCAGAAAACCTTGTGAGGAGAAAGCTACAGGATGGAATTCTTCAGAGAAGTTTGTGCAATTGCCTCAGTGCTTCCACTGTCCTGACTTGAATTGTATTGCTGAGAGAGAAACTGCAAGCAACCTTGAGAAGCTGTTAGCTGTAGCAAGTATTAGCTAGGATAGACTAGTAAGGTTTTTTGTTTTTGTGTTTCTTATTTTCTGTACCCCTCTTTTTTTTTTATTCTGTTTTATAAATAAACTGCATCCTTCTTATATTTTAATTGGAAGGAGTTCGGTCCTCATTACTAGTCTAATTGGATGAATTCACACTAAGTAGCAGACGAAAAGGAACCCTCTATTTTTGTTAATTGGAATTTTTCTCTAAATTAGAAATTCTGGACCCCTCACAGAAATATGATGTTTTGATACCCCCCACTCTCTCCTCTCCTCTCCACTGCCCCCCAACTGCACCCAAGGCTATCACCGCCCCCCTGGATCATTCTAGCGCCCTCCAGGGGGCAATATTGCCCACTTTGGGAAACACTGCTTTAAACTCTCACTTGTTGGGAACATATGAATGTGAAATTACCACAGGGTTCATTATTGATTTCCCTCAGACATTTTACTGTTGATTTCACCTGACCTTTCCCCCTCTACATTGAATAAAATATCTTGATTATTTTTGGAGAGTCTAAAGCCTCTTGTGTGCCATTTGCAGAAGTTTACATTAAAGAGGATGATTTTGTCACTTCCCTCAAGTTCCTGTGCTGAGCCAGCATCAGAATATAATATTGCGACAGGTTGGGTCAGCCACAAACCTTTACAAAAGAAGAAAATAGATAAAAGGGCTGCTCGGCCAGAGAGGAAGAAAAAAACAGAGGGAAAATCCTGTGCCTGGGAATGGGGCCAGGTTGACATATCTTGTTAGAGTTGCCAGCCTCCCGGTGGCACCTGGAGATTTCCCACTATACAGTTGACCTCCAAGATCAGTTCCCCTGGAGAAAATGGCTGTTTTGGAGAGTGGGCTCTATGGCACTGTACTCTGCTGACGTCCTTCCCCTCCTCAAACAACACACTTCCCAGGCTCCACTCCCCAAATCTCCAGACGTTTCCTGGTCCAGAGCTGGCAACCTTATGTCCGGTTAGGCCTTGTCATGTCAACATTGAAGACTTTGCTGCATGTCCCTGTGTCATCTGACATACAGCATAAAAATTAGGACATGTTTGGTTGTGGCACCCGCAGTTACAGAATACCCTTCTGCTGGGGTTGCCAACTCCAGTTAGGGAAATTCCTGGCGATCTGGGGTGAAGCCTAGAGTGTGAGGAGGGGAGAGGCCTAAGTGGGAATAATGGAGTACACCTTCCAAAGCAACCATTTTCTCCTGGGGAAATAATCTCTGTAGTCTAGAGATCAATTGTAACTCTAGATCTCCAGCCCCCACCTGTGGGTTGGCAGCTCTCCGAGATCGGCCCTTCTTCATCACTGCGACCCTTTAGACAAGCAGTGAACATGCAGCTAATTTATTCGGGATTTGTTTATTCGGGATTTGTTTATTCGGGATTTGTATCCCGCCCTTCCCACAAGTGGCTCAGGGCGGCTAAGAGAGCACTTGGAATCCATCTTTGTAGATTCTAGCCTTCTCCTGCTCCTTCCATTTTGCTGTGGTTACTTCATTACTGGCTACTGTGTTTCTGACTCAATTTTTAAAAATTGATTTCTTTTTTTATATTGTGTCTCATTGTTACTAGCCTTGGAGATCTTTTCTGATGGAAGGGTAGGACATACATTTGAAATAAATGAATACAATTATTGCTGTCAGGTAAAAAAAAAATACATTTACATTTAGATAAGCTGGGAGTCTGGGAGGCATTGTCACAAAGTCTGAGTCCAGTGACACCTTCAAAGCCCAAGAAAGTTTAATTCTGGGTATAAGATTTCATGTGCATGCACACGTCTTTAGATTCTAGGGGCTGGGGTTAAGAAACCCCACTGTCCCCCCCAAAAAAATCCCCCTTAAGGACTGTCTCAGCGGGGGACTGAGGGGGCTAATTTCCCTTCTCTCCTTTTCCCCCTTCCACTGCCTCACAGCTGCTCTTAAACTTCTGTTCTTTATAAAGCACACTCAGTTCTCATCCACAGTCATATTTTTTTCTGAATACCTGCTAATCCCCCAAGATATCTATGAGTGGCCTAGTTTGGGATGAGATCAAACTAGTGGGGCTTTTCAGGCTAGGGCACATAAATACATAGATAAAGGTAAAGATAGCCCCCTGTAAACGCACCAAGTCGTTACTGACCCCTGGGGTGACGTCGCATCATGACATTCTCTTGGCAGACTTTTTACAGGATGGTTGGCCATTGCCTCCAATTTTAACCCACTCTCCCTGCATTTTTATTCCAAACCAATATCCAGGGCTTTTTTTTGTAGCAGGAACTCCTTTGCATATTGGGCCACACACACCCTGATACAGCCAATCCTCCAAGAGCTTACAGAGCTCTAAGTACAAGACCCACTGTAAGCTCTTGGAGGACTGGCTACATCAGGGGTGTGTGGCCTAATATGCAAAGGAGTTCCTGCTACAAAAAAGCCCCGCCCAATATCCCAAATCATTAGAAGTACCAACAATACAAAGAACCGTGAGCAGAGAAGAGTGTTATACCTAGGCTTGCCAATCCCCAGGTGCCAGCAGGGGTTCTCCTGCTTTCCCAGGCTACTTCCCGCCCCCAGTCAGCTGGCCAGCTGGGGGAAGCCCTGCCCCCACAGCCATCATGTGCCTTTCCCCCTCCAGAGGCTTCAGTCTCTACTTGAGAAAGCCTTCCTCTTTGGATGGTGTGTCTGCGTCTTTAAGACTGAAGGGGAGCAGGGTGGGGTAGAGGAGGCAGAACAACATGGCTATGAAAGGAGCCCAGACCCTCCATTGTTGCACAATCCTTGCAGAGATCGTTTTCATAGCGTGAAGGTAAACTTGAACCTTTGGTTGCCCTGTGTTACTGTGAAAAACTTGAAAGTTCAGCAGCTGGTGAGTAGAGGTGCCAATCCCCAGGTGGAGGCAGGGGAGCCCCGGTTTGGAGACCCTCCGGAACTTCAGGATCATCAGAAATGGGGGGTGGGGAGAAGGAGGAAATGTCTGCTGTACCATAGGGTATAATAGAGAATTAATCCTGGGGTATCTGGGGTTTTGGAGGAGCAGTATTTTGAGGTAGAGGTACCAAATGTTCAGCGTAGCATCTGATGAGTCTCCTCAAAATGCTCTCTATGTTTCAAAAAGATTGGACCAGGGGGTCCAATTTTATGAGCCCCAAAAGAAAGTGCCCCTATCCTTCATTACAGTATGTCACAGAAGTGAGTACACCCCCTCACATTTTGTAAATATTTGAGTATGTCTTTTCATGTGACAACACTGAAGAAATGACACTTGGCTACAATGTAAAGTAGTGAGTCTACAGCTCGTATAACAGTGTAAATGTGCTGTCCCCTCAAAATTACGCAACACACAGCCATTATTGTGGACCCATGTCAGTCAGGCTTCCGGCCGGGCCATGGGACGGAGACGGTGCTGGTCGCCTTAGTGGATGACCTCCAACGGCAACTGGATCGAGGCGGCGTTGCAGTGCTGATGCTGTTAGATCTGTCGGCTGCATTTGATACAGTCGACCATCGGCTACTGACGCGCCGCCTCGCCGACATTGGGGTTGAGGGGTCGGCCCTGCAATGGCTTTCCTCCTTTCTCCTAGGTCGGGGACAGAGGGTGGCTATTGGGGGAGAACGATCCCGGAGGCGCACACTGGATTGTGGGGTGCCTCAGGGAGCAGTTCTCTCCCCGATGTTGTTCAACATCTATATGCGCCCCCTCGCCCAGATTGCCCGGCGGTTTGGGCTGGGTTGCCATCAATATGCAGACGACACCCAGCTCTATCTGCTAATGGACGGCTGGCCCAACTCCGCACCAGGGAATCTCGACCGGGCTTTACAGGCTGTCGCGACATGGCTCAGGCTGAGCGGGCTGAAGCTGAACCCAGCGAAGACAGAGGTCCTGTGCGTGGGCCGCGGCGCCCTGGGGAGGGAAATAGCTCTCCCGGCCTTCGACGGTGCGCTATTGAAAGCAGCGCGCCAGGTAAAGAGCCTAGGTGTTTTACTGGAGCCTTCACTATCAATGGAGGCCCAGATAGCAGCCACTGCCAAGTCAGCATTCTTCCATCTGAAGCGGGCAAGGCAGTTGGCCCCTTTCCTCGAGCGCCGGGACCTCGCAACGGTGATCCACGCAACGGTCACCTCAAGACTAGACTACTGTAATGCCCTCTACTTGGGGCTACCTCTGTGCCGGACTCGGAAGCTGCAGCTAGTGCAGAACGCGGCGGCCAGGCTGTTGTTGGGACTTCCAAAACGGGAGCATATACAGCCGGGGCTACGTGAACTGCACTGGCTGCCGATTATATACCGAGTCCAGTACAAAGTGTTGGTCGTTACCTTTAAAGCCTTATATGGCCGAGGACCCACCTACCTGAGGGACCGTCTTTCCCCATACGAACCCCAGAGAGCACTGAGGTCAGTCGGGAAAAATCTGATGACCATCCCCGGGCCGAAGGAGATTAAACATCAGAGCACCAGAGTACGGGCATTCTCGAGTGCGGCTCCTACTCTGTGGAACCGACTCCCCGAGGAGGTGCGGGCCCTGCGGAACCTTGAGCAGTTCCGCAGGGCCTGCAAGACCGTCCTTTTTAAACTGGCACATCCGGACTGTTAGGAAGATCAAGAATTAAGGAGCCGCCAATGCGGTCTGAAGATTCACACCGCAGAATAATTATATCATTGAACTGGTTTTTAATGTTAGTAGTTTTATTGTTGATGTTTTATATTGTTGGATTTAAATGTTTTATAATATCACTGTATGTTTTGTAATATGCTGTTAGCCGCCCTGAGCCCGCTAAGGTGGGGAGGGCGGGATAGAAATAAAATTTATTATATTATTATTATTATTATTGTCTAAACTGCTGGCAACAAAAGTGAGTCCAAATGGGGCCCAAGTAGCCATTTTCCCTCCCCGGTGTCATGTGACTTATTAGTGGTAAAAGGTATCAGGTGTGAAGGGGGAGCAGGTTATCGCTCTCCCTCATACTGGCACTGGAAGTTCCACATGGCACCTCATGGCAATGAACTCTCTGAGGATCTGAAAAAACAAATTGTTGCTTTACATAAAGATGGCCTAGGCTATAAGAAGATTGCCAAGACCCTGAAACTGAGCTACAGCAGTTTAACAGGACAGGTTCCACTCAGAATAGGCCTTGCCATGGTCGACCAAAGAAGTTGAGTGGTCGTGCTCAGTGTCATATCCAGAGGTTGTCTTTGGGAAATAGACGTATGAGTGCTGCCAGCATTGCTACAGAGGTTGAAGGGGTGGTGGATCAGCCTGTCAGTGCTCAGACCATACGCTGCACGCTGCATCAAATTGGTCTGCAGGGCTGTTGTCCCAGAAGAAAGCCTCTTCTAAAGATGATGCACAAGAAAGCCCGCAAACGGTTTGCTGCAGACAAGTAGACTAAGGACATGGATTTCTGGAACCTGTCCTGTGATCCGATGAGACTAAGATAAACTTATTTGGTTCAGATGGTGTCAAGCATAGCCAGCTTCAAGAGGGGGTTAGATAAAAATATGGAGCAGAGGTCCATCAGTGGCTATTAGCCACAGTGTGTATGTATGTATATATATATATATATATATATATATAGGCCACTGTGTGACAGACTGGATGGGCCATTGGCCTGATCCAACATGGCTTCTCTTATGTTCTTATGTTATGTTCAAGCGTATGTGGTGGCAACCAGGTGAGGAGTACAAAGACAAGTGTGTCTTGCCTACAGTCAAGCAAGGTGGTGGGAATGTCATGGTCTGGGGCTGCATGAGTGCTGCCAGCACTGGGGAGCTACAGTTCATTGAGGGAACCATGAATGCCAACATGTACTGTGACATACTGAAGCAGAGCATGATCCCCTCCCTTCGGAGACTGGGCTGCAGGGCAGTATTCCAACATGATAACGAACCCAAACACACCTCCAAAACGACCACTGTCTTGCTAAAGAAGCTGAAGGTAAAGGTGATGGACTGGCTAAGCATGTCTCCAGACCTAAACCCTATTGAGCATCTGTAGGGCATCCTGAAACGGAAGGTGGAGGTGCGCAAGGTCTCTAACATCCACCAGCTACATGATGTCGTCATGGAGGAGTGGAAGAGGACTCCAGTGGCAACCTGTGAAGCTCTGGTGAACTCTATGCCCAAGAGGGTTAAGGCAGTGCTGGAAAATAATGGTGGCCACACAAAATATTGACACTTTGGGCCCCATTTGGACATTATCACTTAGGGGTGTACTCACTTTTGAAGCCAGCAGTTTAGACATTAATGGCTGTGTGTTGTGTAATTTTGAGGGGACAGCATATTTACACTGTTATACAAGCTGTAGACTCACTACTTTACATTGTAGCCAAGTGTCATTTCTTCAGTGTTGTCACATGAAAAGATATACTTAAATATTTACAAAATGTGAGGGAGTGTACTCACTTCTGTGACATACTGTATTTCTAATGTAGGGAAGGCATTAAAAAGGTATGTGGTCCCCTTAAATGTGATGGCCAGAACTTCCCTTGGAGTTCAATTGTGCTTGTCACAACTTTCTGGCTCCACCCCCAACGTCTCCTGGCTCCACCCCCAAAGTCCCCAGATATTTCTTGAATTGGACTTGCTATACCTGAGGAAATATCAGTAGTGTCTCTTTATTTTTAGATCACCCCACCTCTCTTATTTTTAAATTCCCATCACAGGAATCCAGCAGCCATGGCCCATTAGAGTCCCATCACAGCTAAAAGCCAACCCATTCATTGGCCTCCTACGGCCTTTCTTCCTGACTCTCCCCTTCTAAGGCTCAGTTGTCCTTGGTCAGGATCTTCATAGGTTCCCCTCCTTTGTCCTCTTTTGTAGTTGCAGCATCTTTGGTGCTCAGGCTTGTAATTGATATATTCCACCCCCTGCCCCCTCCCTGCCACTCTCAGGCCTGGAGCAAAATTTACAGAGCAAATAATTAACACCAGCAGGTCCCCACCAGCACCGGGTCAGCAGTTCTGTCAGGTCTTGTGCGTGGTGGACCCCAAGTAGGGCAGCAAGGGCAGGGCACTGAGGAAGGAAGCTGGCTTGTAGGGTAGGGCTGGAATAGCACAGGAGTTGGCAGGACAGAGGGGCAAACTCAGGCACAAATGCAAAATACGGCCTTATTCTTCCCTCCGTTTCTCCCCTCCTCCTCTTCCTCCTGTCTGCCAAGATTTTGGCTTTCCGCTGCTCTTCGATGTTGCTTCTGAAGGTGCAGTTTTTCTTCTCTTATTAAGTTTGTACCAATGTCTCAGCTGGGTGGCCGAATCTGAGTGTGTGTGTATGCCAAAGTTGCCAATCTCCAGGTGGTGGCTGTAGATCCCCTGGGATTATAACCGATCTCCAGGCAACAAAGATCAGTTCCCCTGGAGGAAATGGATGTTTGAGAAGGTGGACTTGATGACATTATACGCTGCAGGAGTCCTTCCCCCAAACCTTGTCCTTCTAAACGCCACCCCCAAAATCTCCAGTTTCCCAACCCAGAGCTGGTAATCCCAGTTGTCTTCTCATGCACACATGTTTTTGCAGGCAAGTTCTTAACCAGGGCAGCAGGATGCTGCTAAAAGAATTTGCACATTGCCCCTCTCACTCTCCTTGCAAGGTGTTAAAAGTGTGCTTTCACGCAAGAGACTTAAAATCGCATTTGAACCTCTGGGGTGGCATGAGCTGTTGTCACAGAAGAGGTAACGTAACTGTACGTACCGCTCATTATTGGACTGTATAGGTACAATACAGAAAACAGTAGCACCTGTACAGTCATAGCACTTGTCTTCTTGTGGAGAAAGACAAGAGTCCCGAGATGGTCCCGAGTGAATACATGGCTTTCGTGTGAGTGCATAAACATAAGAACGTAACAGAAGCTGTGTTGAATCAGGCCAATGGCCCATCCCATCCAACATTCTGTGTCTCATAGTGGCCCAAACCTAGGTGTCATCAGGAGGTCTTCCAGTGGGGTCAGAATTTCAGAAGCCCTCCCACTGTTGCCCCCCAAAACATCAAAAACATGGAGCATCACTGCCCCAGACATAGTCTTCCATCTATATATTGTGATTAATAGCCACTGATGGACTTCTGATGTGGCTAATAACCAGTGATGGACCTCTATACCATATGTTTATCCATTCCCCTCTTGAAGCTGTTTATGCTTGCTGCAACCACCACTTTCTGTGGCAGTATAAGAACATAAACGCTACAGGTCTTGCTGGAGTTACTACAGATGTGTGAGCAAGGTCTTGCAATTTCTACTTGTAGGCTAAATTTAATCTCCCCAAGACAGGCCTTCTTTCCCTGGCTATCAGACCTCAAAAGAGCCTGCAACCAACCAACTCCCTCACCTCCAAAGTTGCTGCCACCTCTGCTTCCGCTTTCAGCCAGCAACTGTCAAGCACAGAAAGGGCAGCAGAAGGAATTATAAATCTCAGTGAATAAGAAGTGTAAGAGAGGTAAGGCTGATGCGCAGTGGCCCTCCCTGAGCCACCAGGAAGCTACACCACAACATGGTATACATTAAGATGTGAGGAAGCGCAAGGGATTGTGCGCTTCTGTCAGCCTCCTGTAGCGAGAAGAAGAGGAAGAAGAAGAAGATGATGATATTGGATTTGTATCCTGCCCTCCATTCCAAATCTCAGAGCGGCTCACAATCACCTTTATCTTCCTCCCTGACAACAAACACCCTGTGAGGTAGGTAGGGCTGGGAGAGCTCTCCCAGAAGCTGCCCTTTCAAGGACAGCTCTGTAAGAGCTATGACTGACCCAAGGCCATTCCAGCAGCTGCAAGTGGAGGAGTGGGGAATCAAACCCGGTTCTCCCAGAAAAGAGTCCACACACTTCACCACTACACCAAACTGGCTTTGAAGCTGCCTTATACTGAATAGGCCCTTGGTCCATCAAGGTCAGTATTGTCGACTCTGGATCTGGGAGTGTGCTTTGTCCACCAGTACAAGCAAGGGGCTGGGAACAGACAATCGATGTTGGGAGAGATGACAGAGGTATGATAGAGGCACCAAAGTACGTTGTCCGTTTGCTAATTTTATTATCTCTCCCCGCTCTCCTGGCTCTGGTCAAACAGGTTTTTGCAGTTTTCCAAAGAACTAAAGCCCTGTAAAAAGCTGTGATCAGAGAATCCAAACACCTGTTAGAGCCTCTGTTATGCCGCTTTCAATTCTCCGGAGGGGGAGTGTCTGTTTTCAGCCTTATTTTCTTCTCCACTCTTTCCCAGCACGGTCTTATTTTATACATAGAGCCAGATCAGCAAAATGAGTATGCGGGGGCTGGTGGGGGGGGCTGGTCTCTGAGGTCTGGCGTTGACCTTACTGGTGGCACTTGGCCCTCAGTGACCTTTTCTCTCCATAGGCCTTTATAGTTTTTGCCCTATGACCTTCCTTTGTCTGTCCCAGATCCTTGGGGGGCGGGGGTAGATTCTCATTCATATGCACGCCCACTGCCCTGGTCTAGGATATTAGGTCCCGTTGTCAAATGCCTAAGCAGTGCTCTTTTGTAAAGCTATTGGGATGTCCTGGCCAAGGCAAAGCCCTTATTCGTGCATATTGTCCAAAAGGGGAATAATGAAGGTGGGAGTGGAGCAGAGTGGGATTATGATGGCAAACTCTGCTGCCACTGCGCATGCTTAGGGTGCTTTCTGTGAGACCAGGGACCCCTCCTCCAGTTTGGTGTAGTGATTAAGTGTGCGGACTCTTATCTGGGAGAACCGGGTTTGATTCCCCACTCCTCCATTTGCACCTGCTGGAATGGCCTTGGGCCAGCCATAGCTCTTGCAGAATTGTCCTTGAAAGGGCAGCTTCTGGGAGAGCCCTTTCAGCCCCACCCACCTCACAGGGTGTCTGTTGTGGGGGGAGAAGATATAGGAGATGGTGAGCCACTCTGAGATTTGGAGTGAAGGGCGAGATATAAATCCAATATCATCTTCTTCCTCCTCCTCCCCCAAAAGCAGATGTTCTAAATGCACAGAGAGAGCTGTAAAGGTGTAGACTCTGCATGTGGGATCTCATCAGGGCCGGCCCTGCCATTAGGTGAATTAGGCATTCACCTAGGGTGCCAGCCCCCCATGTGACCAGGCCTTTTTTTGAGCCGGAACACAAGCCTTTCTTTGATCCGTAGGAGGCCAAGCTGTGCTGCTGCGGCAGCTTCCTGAAGCCTGGCTTGCTGACCAGGCTTGGGAGTGGAGGCACAGCACTGCTCCCTAGGGCACCAGATTGTCTGGGGCCCGCCATGGATCTCATGAATGCATGCAGGCTAGGGCAGAGCTTCCCAACGCAGTCCTGCCGTGTTCACTAGTCCCATTAGAATGTCTGAAATTGGAGTTTACTTAGATAATACACTTTTCTCCTCGAAACAGCTGACAACATAATTCTCCCCACCTCAGTTTTATCCTCACAACAACTTCCCTATGAGGTAGGCTAGGCTGAGAGAAACACACACAGAGAGAGAGAGAGAGAGAGAGAGACCAGGTTGGGGGTGGGCTACAGCTGTTTCTTACTATATGCTGTGGTCTAGTGAGGAGTGGAAGCACCATAGCTGGGAATTTCCTGCACTGTGCAGAGGGCTGGACTAGATGACCCTTGGGGTCCTTACCAGCCCTTTTTGTTTCTAAGCAGACAAAATACACTGAGACTGAGTCCTCACTGGCATTTGCTTCACCCCCGTGCTTCTCCCTGTGCTGGCTCAAGTGACAGTTTCCCCACTAGTTGCTTCGCAGGCGCCTCTTATGTCTAGGGTTGTCAAGGCCAATTCAAGAAATATCTGGGGACTTTGGGGGTAGAGCCAGGAGACATTAGCATATGCAGCCAGCCCAAGCATGCCTCGCTCACCTGGGGCTCTTCTTGGCCGCCTCCCCCCCAGCAAGCCACCCACTGCCCAAAATCACATAAGTGGAGAAAGGGTAGTGTGGGCTTCTCCAGAGGTTGATGAGGGCTGCTGGGGGTGTGGCAAAGCTCCTGGTGGTTGGCTGGCCCACTCTCCTAATCTACAGATTGTTATGCAGCTGCATCTACTATTCAATGGACAAGGTAGGTGGGGAGGAAGAGGAGGAACCCTCAGAAAGGTTCAGGAGCTGTGCTCCTGTGAGCTCCTGCTGAATTTAAGGCCTGCTTGTGCCAATGCAAGGAGAAGCGCAGGGGCGGAGCAAATGCCAGTGAGGGATCAGTCTGTGTGTCTGAGAAACACAAAACTCCCATTGCCACATGTGACACAAAATCCTTGTGTTGTTCCTCACAATTATGAGGATTTTTTTAATATAAAGACAGCATCCTGTACTAAGTACCATTCCACACTAACTTATCTTTATTAATTATTTTCTATTTACCTACCATCAGTGGTCAAAGTAACATAAGGAAAAGAAGTCCTTGTCTACAAAGAGCTTGCAGTTTAAATGTTGACTCTGTGTGTGGAGGGGGGGAGTGAATGGGTCTGGAAGGGAAGGGATGGGGAGAGATGAATCTAAGAAAAGCAATTAAACTGTAAGCAACAGAGCAATCTGTATATTCAGCAAACAGAGGCTCCTCTTGACCCATTTAGAACAGTTGCAACTACAAACTTTATAGGAATTACTCACAGACAAAGGAGACCAGATAGCAAAATGGCAGAATGTTGCTCTTTTTCCTGTGCTACCCCAACCTAACAGCAAAATGGCCGCCGTAGCTGCCCTTTAGTTACATGGTGTCCCCTAGAACAGTTTTCCTCAGTACAACTATGCATGGAGCACTTGGGTTCCTGCTTTAATTTGTTCACACAATACCAGGGACATGGAAAGTTCCACAAAAGAGTTGGGTTGGGCTGAATTTCAAGGCTGGGCTGCCTCTTTCAGCATTTGGTGGTTGGGCCTCACTTCATACAAGAGAGCACATCCTAAGAACATAAGAGAAGCCATGTCGGATCAGGCCAAAAGCCCATCTAGTCCAACAGTCTGTGTCACACAGTGGCCATAAAAACTAGGTGCCATCAGGAGGTCCATCAGTGAGGCCAGAACACTAGAAGCCCTCACACTGTTGCCCCTCCCAAGCACCAAGAATACAGAACATCACTGCCTCAGACGGAGAGTTCCAACAATACACTGTGGCTATTAGCCACGGATGGACCTCTGCTCCATATGTTTATCCAATCCCCTCTTGAAGCTGGCTATGCTTGTAGTCGCCACCACCTCCTGTGGCAGTGAATTCCAAGTGTTAATCACCCTTTGGGTAAAGAAGTACTTCCTTTTATCACCCTGAAGGAGAAACTCTGTTACAACAGAAATGAGAATGGGATGGGGACAGGGGGTTATGATTTTGGCTTAATGTTATGGAATTGGCATCCCAGTGGTATCACTGCCAGTGATCCTCTGTGAGGGCTTTTAAAAAATACATAAGGCAGTTGTTTCAGTATATTTTTAGAACAAATGAAGCTGCCTTCTACTGAATCAGACCTCAGTCCATCAAAGTCTACTCAGTCTACTCAGACTGGCAGCAACTCTCCAGGGTCTCAAGCTGAGGCTTTTCACGCCTACTTGCCTGGACCCTTTTTAGTTGGAAATGCCAGGGATTGAACCTGGGACCTTCTGCTTACCAAGCAGATGCTCTACCACTGAGCCACCGTCCCTCCCTAAACCTTAAATGGAGTGCTTTTGAATATGCACAGAGAGCTTCTTTGTCATCAAAGAAGTACCACAACCAGGTATCTGGGCTTATGGGATAGGTTGCCAAGTCCAGTTTGGGAAATTCCTGCAGATTTTTTGGGGTGGTAAGCCTAGGGAGGGCAGAATTTGGGGAAGGGGAGAACCTCGCAGGGTCTAATTCCATAGAGTCCACCCTCCAAAGCAGCCATTTTCTCCAGGGCAACTGATCTTTGTGGTTTGGAGATCAGTTGTAATTCCAAAAAAAAAATCTCCAGGCCATACCTGTAGGCTGGCAACCCTAATGACACTCAGCTGCTCTTGTTCAGGCCAAAGAGAGATCTTTTCTCCCCCAGAGGCTTGAAATTGGTTTTGAAAGAAGAATTGGTGCTTGAATTATATTCTCCACTCTGATCAAACAGGTTTTCCTGTTATTTTTTTACTCTTATTCCTGAAAACCTGCCAAATGTGTTTGACCTGAGGTGACAATTTGGATAGAAAAATAAGTATGTGCACATTAGAGGGAGAATGCCTTTTCTCAACCCACTTGCAATTCTCCGGAAAAGAAAAAAAAAAACCCGACTGCCTGTCTCCGTCTTCTCTGAACTGTCAGGCACAGAGTTTCATGCCTTGTATGCAATTGTTGGTTTTCATGTCATGTGGTTAAGATTTGCAACGAGCGGAACGTCTGCTCATCTGCTTTCGACAATGCAGTATTTTACCACTACTCTGAGAAGCTGTTCCCCCACCCCCCCCCCCCACACACACATCACCCAATCAAACCATGACCTTTCTGAGGACAATGCGGGTGTAACAGGAGCGTCCCCTAAGGCCCCCCAGATGGCGGGCGCCGTTTTGATGCAGCGTAAAGGGATTCCCTAGAAATGATTTGCTGGGGAAACCGAATCCGTTTGCCTCATGCTGTGTGATTCAAAGCCTGGCCTTTCTCCAGACTTGCATGAGCCAAGATGGAGAGTAGGGTTGCCAGGTCCAACTCAGGAAATATCTGGGAATTTTGGGGGTGGAGCCAGGAGACTTTGGGGGTGGGGCCAGAAGCAAGGGTATGACAGGCACAACTGAACTCCAAAGGGAGTTCTGGCCATCACATTTAAAGGGACCGTGCTCTTTTTAAATGCTTCCCTCCATTTGGAAATAATGAAGGATAGGGGCACCTTCTTTTGGGGCTCATAGAATTGGACCCCCTGGTCCATTCTTTTTGAAACTTGGGGGCTGTTTTGAGGAAGGGCACTGAATGCTATGCTAAAAATTTGGTGCCTCTAACTCAAAAAGCAGTGCCCCTCAGAGCCCTAGATACCCACACATCAATTCTCCATTATATCCTATGGGAATCTGTCTCCATAGGGTATAATGGAGTGCCCAGCAGACCTCCCCCCCCTTTCTGATGACCTTTAAGCAAGGGGAGGGCCTCCAGATCAGGGGATTCTCTGCCTAATGGGATTGGTAACCCTTATGGAGAGTGAGGGGAGGAACGTGGAAGGAGGTTGTATGTCCCATGACTGGGAGCGTCAGGAGAGCAGCAGAAAGGTGTCTGGGCTGGCAGTGCTGTCACTTATCAGCTTTGCTCCTGACACCCAAATTGCTGTCTTCTTTCTACAAGCGGGTCTCGTCTGTCAAAAGAAGTGCAAATTTAGGCACAGCAAACAGCTGTCGATCCCCCCCTCCCTTGCATCCTAGGCCCTTTTTCACCCCCTCCCCGAAGCCTACTGAAATACATTATGTATTAAACACGCAAAAGTTAAAACACAGCTGCTTAACAAACACAGAAATTAGAACTCCAGATGGGTACAGACGGAAATGGGTGCTTCTGCACATGTGCACGCAACTACAGAGCTATTTGTGTTCTACTAGATTTGATGTTGCCATTTGCTAGTGGTCTCACTTCGGCCTCTTGACCAAATCTCAGCTGTTCTTCAAAACAAACTAGTAAAATACATACACCAACTGCCCCCACATTGACTGATGTTGTTGCTAATTTTGTAGCCTAAGTGTCCTCTCCTTCCAAAAGAAAGAACTAACTTTTCTATAGCTTATGAACATATATGAACATATGAAGCTGTCTTATACTGAATCAGGCCCTCCATCCATCAAAGTCAGTGTTGTCTACTCAGACTGGCAGCAGCTCTCCAGGGTCTCAAGCTGAGGTTTTTCTTGCCTATTTTGCCTGGACACTTTTTAGTTGGAGATGCCGGGGATTGAACCTGGGACCTTTTGCTTACCAAGCAGATGCTCTACCACTGAGCTACCTATTCTGTAATCATCTGCAGGAACTTCTTAACTCACCATAGTTGAGCAAGCACTGGTTACATCAAAAAGGTAAAGGTAGTCCCCTGTGCAAACATTGGGTCATAACCATGGGCTGACATCACATCAGGGTGTTTTCTTGGCAGACTTTTACGGGGTGGTTTGCCTTTGCCTTTGCCTTCCCCAGTCATCTACACTTTACCCTCAGCAAGCTGGGTACTCATTTGAATAACCTTGGAAGGATGGAAGGCTGAGTCAACCTTGAGCCGGCTATCTGAACCCAACTTCCACCGGGATTGAACTCAGGTCGTGAGCAGATCTTGGACTGCAGTACTGCAGCTTACCACTCTGCGCTCCGGGGCTCCATGGTTACACTGAACCTGGTGTTTAAAAGAAGAAAGGAAAACCAAGTGTATAGAGAAGCTGGTTTTAAGTAAGGCTTCAGTTTGTACATGACGAGTTGAGTGGGTTGGCTTTTTTTTTAATAGTGCAGTTTGATTAATGGATTAAAACGTTTTGATCAACTAAATGGGTGTATCCAATTAATTGGCCAGCAATTTTATTACTGAAAACTAATTAGTCTTAATATATGTGCTTCTAAAAATTTGCAAGTGTCGTTTTAGAAAAAGGCATTCTCTCCTGCATTTAGAAGAGAAGGGAGAATGTCTATTCTAAGAAGACGAAGAAGAGTTGATTATTGTGCCGTGCTTTTATCTACCCTAAGGAGTTTCAAAGAGGCATTGCCTTTCCCTTCTCCCTACAACAGACACCTTGTGAGGCTGGTGGGGGTGAGAGAATTCTGAGAGAACAGTGACTGGCCCGAGGTCACCCAGCAGGCTTCATATGGAGGAATGGGGAATCAAACCCGGTCCTCCAGATTAGAGTCTACCACTCTAAACCACTATATCAGGCTGATGTTGCCTTCCACAGGCATGCCGCATGTAAGAACTGCAACTCTAAACAGAGTTTCTGCTAGAACTTGGAGTCTGTTCTCTTGAGTAAACCCCACCCAGTCAATTCACTAGCAATCCACAATGCCCATACACAACGTGCCTGGTGTGCTGATATCACTTCTGGGTGACGTCATTGCATCGGTCACGCTTTGTGCGCTTGCAGGAACATCCTGGAGTGGACCCAAGAGCCCCCCACTGGAAGCCAAGTAAGACCTGGCAACTCTGTACTTAACAGTCCTACTCATTCCTCAGTGGAAAACCCTTTGAGGGAAGTCATTAACAAACCCTGCCTTACAATGGCCACTTTCTAAAAAGCTCAGCAGACGCACTGGGAAGTATTGGTGGACGCCATGATGCCCATGAGCACCATATTGGGGAAGTCTGGTGTTGCTTTCCCAGCTTCAAAGTTGTCATGTGTGGGGGAAAAAATGTTCAGGCTGTTTAGTGTTGCTGGCTTTCCACTCCCCATTAAAGGCAGGGCTGGATTAACAAATACGCTGAGTAGGCACTGGTTTACGGGCCCCTACGCCTTTAAGGGCTCCAGGCCAACTCCCCCCCCCCCCAAGTTTTTCCCGGTTGTTAATGTTTGTTTCGTGTAATAACATTGGTTTATTAAAATTGTTGGATGGTAAAAATTAAAAACATATTAGGAGATCGTTTGTGAGGGCCCCCCCTCCCCTCGAGATTTCGACTGCCTAGGGGCCTCCACAAGATTTAATCCGGCCCTGATTAAAGGTGAACAGGGAGCTAGACCAAGACTGGGGCTTCATGCAGTCAGCTGCTCCGAAATGGCTGTGGGCAACAGGAAGGAGACCTGGCCCATCAGGTGCCATTCGTATTTGGCAGGCCCTTCTTAGGGCCTTTCAGCCATCTCCATCAGGGGAATTAATTTATTCATCTAGGCACCAAGTTGCATCTTCTTTCAGAAGGCAGCTGGGACACTCTGGGAGTTGCCCATTAAACAGAAATTGCCACTTGCAGGTCTCGTCTGTTGCATCATTACTCCACCCATCAGCAAAGGAGCAAGGCAGAGCATAACATGTATTGGGAGGGTAGAGCATGCCTGCTAGATATTTCCCTTGGGCACCAGAAGGCGAAGGCAAAGTCTGTGTCTGTTGTAGGCGTAGTATCAACATTGCATGGCAGTGCCCTTCTAATGTCAGGTTCAGAGTAGGCACCCCCAGTGTTAGCCAGCCTGACCCTGCATAGTGTGTATTATTATTATTATTATTATTAGTGGTAGTAGTAGTAGTAGTATTCCTTGGAGAATTGACCCCTCCTCCAGAAGGATGATCGGGTGATGAATTTTCCCACTGGACTGGAAATCAAGCGGGAGCATGTCACTCCCGTCTGCATCCAAACTCTGCCCTGTACCTCAGCTCCCTCGTATTGGTGCTGTCCAGGTTCATAGGTGTGGATGCTGGCCCCTCCTATGGAACTCACACTAGTTTAGGGTTGCCAGCTCTAGGTTGGGAAATTCCTGGAGAATTGGGGCTGGAGACTGTGGAGGGAGGGATTTGGGAAGGAACCTCAGCAGAATATAATGCCACAGAGTCCACCCTCCAAAGCAGCCATTTTCTCCCAGGGGACTGGTCTCTGTAGCCTGAAGATCAGTAATTCTGAGGGACCTCTAGTCCCTGCCTGGAAGTTGGCAACCATAGTTCACTCTGTGCTATGGTTGCCAATCCGCAGTTGGGGGCAGGGGATCCCCCAGTTTGGAGGCCCTCCCCCTGCTTCATGGTCATCAGAAAGTGGGGGGTGGGTGGGTATAATGGAAAATTGATCTGTAGGTATCTGGGGGGCTGTTTTATGATGTAGAGGCACCAAATTTTCAGCATAGCATCCACTGCCTCTCCTCAAAACACCCCCCAGGCTTCAAAAAGATTGGACCAGGAGGTCCAATTCTATGAGCCCCCAAAGAAGATGCCCCTATCCTTCATTATTCCAAATGGAGGGAAGGCATTTAAAAGACATGTGGTCCCTTTAAATGTGATTGCCAGAACTCCCTTTGGAGGTCAGTCATGCTTATCACACCTTTCCTCTCGGCTCCACCTCCAAAGTCCCCAGATATTTTCTTTCTTTCTTTATTTTTCGTACTTATATCCCACCCTCCCCGCCAAAGCAGGCTCAGGGCGGCTAACAACATTTTCACATCGAACAATAAAACAGTAAACAATCTATTACAATACTCAATTATCAATTAAGCAGTTAAAACAATTTAAATAGTTTAAAAGTATTAATACAATTTTAACACAATCTTTGGTGCTAATGTTAATACAGTGCATTCAGTAGTGTTGGGCATCTATATAGTTTGGCTGAAGGCCAGTCGAAATAATGTTGTTTTGCAGGCCTTGCAGAACTGGGCGAGGTCCCACAAGACCCTGACATCTTCTGGGAGTTGGTTCCACCAGTGGGGGGCCGCAATTGAGAAGGCTCTTTCTCTGGTAGCCTTCAATCTCGCCTCCCTCGGCCCGGGGATTGACAATAGGTTTTGCGATCCAGATCTAAGTACCCCCTGGGGAAAATGTGAGGAGAGACGGTCCCTAAGGTAGGCAGGTCCTCGGCCATATAGGGCTTTAAAGGTAATAACCAGCACCTTGTAGCAGATCTGGAATACTATTGGCAGCCAGTGCAGCCTCTGCAGCCCCGGCTGTATGTGGTCCCGCATAGAGAAACCCAATAACAGCCTGGCTGCCACATTCTGCACCAGCTGCAGTTTCCGGATTCGGGACATGGGCAGCCCCATGTAGAGGGTATTTCTTGAGTTGGACCTGGCAACCCTACTCTGTGGCCAGATCTCTGTGATGTTTCACTTCAGATTAATTCATTGATCTTTTAGCGAAACAGTATTAAGCCAAGGGCTGTTCCCTTTTATTGCTGTTCCCTTTTATTCTGTTACCTAAGCCAGAGTGGCCCTATCTTTACCCAGGGCCTATGGTTAACCTGCCGTTTTAATGACTGTGTACTTTAATGTGATACTTAATCCACATCAGCCAGTAAAGTAATACGCAGGATTGAAATTCACTCGAGTCGAGAGTATTGATACCTTTTCAATAAATTATTCTGGAGACACTCGAGAGACAAAAAGAAAATGCATAATAAGGTACACATTTAAAACATGATTTGGCATGCAGCGCTAGATAACCCAAAATGAAAAGTAACTTCATGGAACATCCTCAAACTAATTCAAATATTCAAGCAAGAATGGTTTTCTCTCAGCAATATGACCCCCTTTCTTTCCCTTTTCCAAATATTGAAAATTAATGTTTGAATCACTTGAAAATGAATGAGAGCCAGTTTGGTGTAGTGGTTAAGTGCACAGACTCTTATCTGGGAGAAGCGGGTTTGATTCCCCACTCAGTGCTGATCGCCGAGGGGGGGAGGGGGCAGCCTTTAAAGAGCCCCAGGAACGCGGCACTTCCTGTTCCTGGGCATTAAGATAGGGAGGGGGATGCAAATAGGGATGTGCCTAGGGGGTGGGGTGGGGGCAAGGGTCAGTTTTGGCACCCCTGCTCTGCCAGTGCCCTAGGCAAATGCCTAGTTTGCCTAGTGGGCAAGCTGGCCCTGGTTGTGGAGGGGTGGGGGGTAGAGGATATTGTAAGCCACTCTGAGATTCAGATTGCAGGGTGGGTATAAATCCATCATCATCACCACCACCACCATCTCCTCCTCCTCTTTCTTCTTCTTCTGGTTCCTGTATCTTTTATTCTAATATTCATGGAGGAGAAGTCCATCAGTGGACATTCAACACCCCCGACCACCAGTTTCTGATAGCCCTGAAGCAGGGAGAAGGCCTCCAAACCAGGGGATCCCCTGCCCCCACCTGGGGATTGAACATAAGAACATAAGAGAAGCCATGTTGGATCAGGCCAACGGCCCATCAAGTCCAACACTCTGTGTCACACAGTGGCAAAAAATGTTATATACACACATACACTGTGGCTAATAGCCACTGATGGACCTCTGCTCCATATTTTTATCTAAACCCCTCTTGAAGGTGGCTATACTTGTGGCCGCCACCACCTCCTGTGGCAGTGAATTCCACATGTTAATCACCCTTTGGGTGAAGAAGTACTTCCTTTTATCCGTTTTAACCTGTCTGCTCAGCAATTTCATCGAATGCCACATAGGGATTGGCAACCCTATGTGGCGTTGGCATGATGCCAGTTCTGCTCCCTGTCCTCCTGCTGCCCTATTGAGCAGCAGCAAGGGCTGCTGGGTCCAGGGCAGGAGGTTTCCTACCATAGCAAGAGACCTGTCATCTCTAAACTGGCCTCCAGCCTTCATTGCTTTTACAAGCGACTGTCGATCAGTTTCTCTTAGGATCTATGGACAATGGTATACCATAGCTGACATGGAGGTCCTAGAGCCTGTGCTTTCTGTAGCTACTTGATAACTTCCACTTCTCCTGGGAGAGCGATCTCGGTATTCTGGTTGTCAGAGGCAATTCTGAGACAGCACCCACCCATTGGAAACTTCTGTCATCCCTTCCTGAAGTCAAGAGGGACTTAACTTCACCTCATCTGGCATATACCCCACTCAGAGGGTCAGGGCTTGCATTGGGCTCTGTGCGTCTCGGGAGGGGGGTCTATGGCAGCTCTCTGAGAGAGCAAAAAGTTTGCATGTAGGGCTTTTTTGAGCAAGAACACACAGAAGAAGAAGAAGAAGTAGAAGAATAAGTAGTAATAGTGGTAGAAGTAGTAGTAGTAGTAGAAAAAGATGGTGATGATGATGATATTGGATTTATATCCCGCCCTCCACTCCGAATCTCAGAGTCTCAGAGCGGTTCACAATCTCCTTTACCTCCCTCCCTCACAACAGACACCCTGTGAGGTGGGTGGGGCTGAGAGGGCTCTCACAGCAGCTGCTCTTTCAAGGACAACTCCTGAGATAGCTATGGCTGACCCAAGGCCATTCCAGCAGGTGCAAGTGGAGGAGTGGGGAATCAAACCTGGTTCTCCCAGATAAGAGTCTGCGCACTTCACCACCACACCAAACTGGCTCTCTCTCAGGAATGGAGTTCCAGCTGGCTTGGCATCAGAGGGTGTGGCCTAATATGCAAATGACTTCCTGCTGGTAATCCCACCAATCTCTCTGTGGTCACTCTTTAAAAAGAAGCAATCCTGTTTTCTGTCTGATCTGCCTGTAACCAGCTCATCCGAGCCTCCTCCCCCTCTCCGTCATTCGGGAGTGAGCCCATAAGACAAGAACCCCCCCAAAGCCAGGCGTGTGTAAATGTTTGCACCGCACTCAGGAGATGCAACGCGAACCCCTGAGCATTTAAGTGCAGTGATGATTGTCATTATCCTCCTTTTGCATATTTTTTGCCAGATTGCTGGATAGAGGAGTTTGTGTGTGTGTGTGTGTGTGTGTGTTAATTTTTTTCCTCCCAACCACTGTTTGCTCTGAGTCCCAAACCTCTTAGCAATAATATTGCATGGTTACTGAAAGGGTTGTTATTTTGCTCGCATTCCCAAAGGCTACAGCAAGCAGCTACACAGACAAAAAGTCTCCCCGCTGAAACCCCAGGAGCTTGCAAGCGAGTGGACTTGCGCCATCTCCAGGTGACTATTATGAGGCAATGAGTTTTGGAGCCCTCACCCCTCAGCTAGGGTTGCCAGCCTCCAGGTAGAGGCCGGAGATCTCCCAGGATTAGGTCAGTTCTGGAGAAAATGGCTTCTTTGGACTGGTTTTGTGGAAGGCAATTTTTCCACCGATTGGGGGGCGAGGCGCTGGGGTTTTTGCCGCTGCCGGCTGCCCCCCCCCCCGCTCACACTCCATCTCTGCCCCCCATGGGGGGTCTTTAAATTGGGGGGAGACTGGGGCTGTTTCTGCTGCCTCCCCGCTAGGTGGCCAGGTGGCAGAAGGCCAATCTGCCTCCCCCTCCCATTGAATAGATTTTTGGAGCAAGGCCACGCTGCCTCTTTCGTCTGCCTGGGTCCCAGGTGGGCAGGGGTGGGGCCCGGAAGGGGCGGTGGGGTTGCTCTGCCTCAGTCCGAGGCTGCATCCCTACCTTGGAGTGAGGCTGCGCTGCCTCTTTCGTCCACCTGGGTGTGGCACCTCTGGTGGTTGGGGACCCCTGCTCTAGGGCATTATACCTTGCGGGGCTCCCTCCCCTCTTCACAGCACACCCTCCTCAGGGTCCACTCCTAA
The DNA here is from genome assembly GCF_032191835.1 of Heteronotia binoei. Lineage (NCBI taxonomy): Eukaryota > Metazoa > Chordata > Lepidosauria > Squamata > Gekkonidae > Heteronotia > Heteronotia binoei. Next base: position 260,061,896 of record NC_083223.1, read on the forward strand.
AACCTCCAGATATTTCCCAAGCAGTTGCTGGCAACTCTGCTGAGATTGTGAATCACTCCCTCAGAGCCGAGCGGACCCATAGAGTATTATATTCGTTGTACTAAAACAGGGAGGGAAACCTTGTGTTTGTTGGTGTAGGAGTGGATGGAGGCTCTTTGGGGAAAGAAGGGACTGGGTTGGTTCAGGTGTGACCACACTCCAGAGTCTGGTGCTATGTAGACAAGTCCTTTCTTCATACACTCATTGGTTTGCATGCTCAGAGTCAATTTGTGGCTTCCAGTTCAGCACAAATGTTGCAAACGTTCTCATGCTCACTACCCATAATGCTCTGCTGAAGCTCTACTCCAGGGGTCCTTGGCCAATCGGCTACAGACAGAGAGGTAGCGGATGCCACCACCAAATGGTTGCTACAGGAGGAGGCCTAATAGCAAAAGGTCAGCGGGTTCCAAGCCAACTTTCTTCCTAGAACAGAAACAGCCACTTCCAGATTGGTGTTCCTGGCAGACCCAAAGGTGATGCCTTTTGGACCTTCTGAAAGACCTCCTGCTCCAAAGTGGCAGGGGGGGAAAGCTGGGATTGGGTGCTTGCTTTGGAGAAGACAGTCTGTTGAGTTTTTGGTTTCCCAAGAGAGGGGAGGGCTTGCCCCCTTTGTAGGCACAGAGAGAGTTTGCCAAAGCCGGAGACATAACACAGTGTGTGTTTATGGGCAAGCCAAAGGCACACAGTCAAGAGCGACACCATTTTACCACTTTGGATTTTGTTCTCACAAGACTCATGAAGCAAAGCAGATCCCTGGAAACACCTCAGTGAACACCACAGCAGCATCCCACCCACCACATTGAGGGGGGGGGGGTCTCTGCTTTACAGTGTTGGCATTAATTGGCTCTGTGATAGCCCCATTGCCCACTGAGTTAAAAGTCAAGACACTGCTTGTTTGTTCTTTTGCTTAAAGACATATTAGAAGACAACATAATGGCCTGGCAATATGTTATCGCAGATCAAAATACACTTTAGCATCTGCAGTGTACAAAACGGCAATCTGTGCACAACATGGTGTCATGTGCCTGAAAGGTCTGTGGTGGAGATAATCCAAGAGGGCAGCCGGAGTGGCCTAGACAGAAGGAGAAGAGGCTGAGAGAAGCAGGAGCCAAAGTCTGAGAGGAGGCAAAGGTCGAGAGAGGTGGGGCTTAGGAAATTTAGATTGTATAGAGCAGTGCAGAGGAAGGGAGGGAAAGGCCAGGGGGATAAGTCTAACTAGGTAGTATCTTTTTCATTTGAGGGCTAATAGGATTGCTAGTTTAACTCTGGTAACCAGTGGGGAGCCTTTGCAGGGCAGGGAGTGACACGGTGACATCGCTTTTGGTTTGTACCTGGAAGTAACATCGTGGCACTCTAGGAATTTGCTGATCTCTATGGGACAGTTGTTTTCAACTCTGGGGTGACGTTACTTTCACAATGTTTTCACGGCAGACTTTTTACGGGGTGCTTTGCCATTGCCTTCCCCAGTCATCTACACTTTCCCCCCAGCAAGCTGGGCACTCATTTTACCGACCTCGGAAGGATGGAAGGCTGAGTCAACCTCGAGCCGGCTACCTGAACCCAGCTTCCTCTTATTCCTAGGTACAAACTGGAAATGCTGTCATGCTGCTGCACATCATTGCGCAACATCACTCCCTGTCTCCAACCATTGTTTCCACTGGAGTGAAGAGGCCCTGTGGGACCTGGAGCTCAGGGTGGAAGCTTGCTCACAGCCCGTGAAAAGATGGCAACTCTGTCTGTTTGCAGTGGCAGCCACCCTGCACCTGCTCATACTGGCTCAGACCATTGATTTGCAGTGACAGCTCCTGTTCACCTTGCATGGTGTAAGGGCTTCCCCTCTCGGGATCAGGTGGCCCTGGCAGGGAGGCAACCCCTCAGCCCACCAACTCCCACCCCAGACGTTTTGCTGTAGGGTTGCCAGTTCCCAGCAACTGCTGTCTGATGTAGGGGATATTCAGAGTTGACCTGGGTAATGTCTAGTCTGGCCCTGAGAGACAAAGGAAATCTGGGAAGGAAAATAGACCGACTGTGTGCACGACCATGACATGCCTTCCAACATTTCACACATGAAGTGACAACACTGCCTTATGCTGATTTAGGCCTTTAGTCTATGAATGTCTATATCTACTCAGATTGGCGGTGGCTCTCCAAGGTGAGGCTTCTGCATCACCTCCTGTCTCATCCTCTTAACCGGAGATGCCGAGGATTGAACCTGGGATCTTCTGCATGGAAAGCAGATGCTCTACCACTGCGCCAGATACTCCCCTTCCCCAACATTCTTGCATTACTTATTAAGCATCTGTCGTCACTCCAAGGATCACTACCTACCTATCCTTCCCATATTGCTGAGGGCTCTTGTCTGCCTCTTGCACCCTGTATTCATTTACTTGGCAATACCTTGTCCAGTTCTGGCTTTTGAAGCGGGGGGATTGACCACAGCAGGTTGTGTTTTCCCTTCAGCACGTTTAATAGAATCGGTGCTTGCAGCCTGATCCAATGCATGTTTGCTCAGAAGTGAAGCATGGGAAGGATTGTTTGTGATCGTCAGGTATCCTGCCTCTCTTTAGAGCCTGCTTAAATCACCATGACTGACACTCAGACCTGCTCTCGTTAGATCTTGGAAGCTAAGCAGGCTTGGCTCTTGAGTTGTCAGCTCCAAGTTGGGAAATACCTGGAGATTTGAGGGATGGAGCCTGAGGGAGGCGGGGTTTGAGAAGGGGAGGAGCCTCAATGGGACATAATGCCACAGAGTCCACTCTCCAAAGCACCATCCCCCCCCCCCCGGTGAACTGAATTTGGAGGTCAGTTGCAATAGTGGGAGATCCCCAGCTGCCGCCTTTGAGGTTGGCAACCCTACTGGGCCTTGGCTAATACTTGACGGGATGCAAAGATCACTCAGAAGTCCAGGGTTGCTATGCAGAGGCAGGCAATAGCAGAGGCAAACCTCCTCTGGTTCTCAGTTGCCTTGAAAGCCTTTTGTCGAGGTCTCCAGAAGTCGGTAAATAATCACGGTTGCAGTCTTTTGCACATTTATTTTGGAACGTGTCCTGCTGAAGTCCTGGGAGAGCTCTTCCCTTCCCCTTTTCAAAATGGTTTTACTAAGGACCAGCACAAAAAAATAGGGATGGTCCCTAGTTCCACAATCCTGTATCTTAGAGTACTGTTGTGGAATGTCCCATCTTGTCATAGAAGCATTAAATCATAGAGTTGGAAGGGACCTCCAGGGTCATCTAGTCCAACCCTGTGCACAATGTAGGAAATTCACAACTATCCCCCCCCCCCCCCAGCCTTAGTGACCCCTGCTCCACGCTTAGAAGATTGCAACAAAACCTCCAGGATCCCTTGGTCAAACTGGCCTGGAGAAAATTGCTCCTTGACCCCACAGTAGCAATCAGCATTTCCCTGGGCATGTAAGAAAGGGCCATGAGAACTCAGCGCTGATGCAACCCTTCCTGCCCTCCTAAGTTTTGACTCACTTTCGCGTAATCCGCCTGAAGTCCAAGTGAGAAAGGGGGACTGTAAATAATGTGACTAAATAGCCACCGTTTGAGCTATTTACTCACCAGGGACTGCATATTGGTCTGAAATAATCTGTTAAATCTCTGGCTACAGATATTCTGTAAATAAATAATTGCTCAAGCCAAGTGGCTAAGAGCATTTTGTCAGCGTGCAAAACCACTGAGATAAGCAGAATAAGCTGTTCTAGAGTTGATCAGCCAAAACATGTCAGAGCGCCTTGTTATAAGAGCCCTTTTATGTATGTATATGATTTGGCTTAGGTGCGGTGGATGAGCTTTTCCATAAGGCTGGCTTCCACTCTAGAGAAGCAAAGCAGAAACCAGTGTGTGTGTGTGTCTTAAAACCCTACGTTTCAGGCCTCAAAAACAGCTACATGAAGAGACTGAACATTTTCAAGGCACGTGTTTGGAATGAGCGGAGGAGAGCCATAGCTCCGGGTGGTGGGCACATGCTTTGCATGTGTAAATGCCCAGGTGAAAGGTTCTCAGGTAGGAGAGGCGGGGGAGACCCCTGCCTGAGACCTGGAGAACTGCTGCCAACCAAAGTTGACAGAATGAATGTACAGCGATGGTGGGGCAGCAGTGGGGAGGGGCGGAGGTCACATCCAGTCCTTAGGCTGCTGGGCAGTCTGTTAGAAGCGCTGGTCAGTTTGCTGGGAGCATTGTTAAATGGCTTTATAATATAGCGGGTCCTTAGGCATGGATGAGACGAGGTGGTAGCGATAACAAGCTCTTTATTGAGTACAGCATGGCTGGTGGCTGCCCCAACAAGACTGGCGAACTGGCCAACGGGGTCTTAACTATATACAATACTGCAGGGGTGGCCAATGGTAGCTCTCCAGATGTTTTTTGCCTACAACTCCCGTCAGCCCCAGCCAGCATGGCCAACGGCTGGGGCTGATGGGAGTTGTAGGCAAAAAACATCTGGAGAGCTACCATTGGCCACCCCTGCAATACTGGGTTCCCGGGCTAGCACGTTATTGGGTCATTCAAACCAGCAGGGGGCCTGTGATTTGAGTAGAGCAGTCAGGATTTGGATTCTGCTGCCCATTGTTTCTAAGTCCTGAAGCTCAGTCCTTCAGCTCCAATGAGCCAGGCAGGAACACCATTGATAACAATGTTGACTCACATACATAACAGGCATGAGGGCCATTCAGAGCTGCTCAGAGGTGGCAGAGGGGGACAGACATTGCCTTCTTCCTGCTAGTGTTTGCCAAAACTGCCAGGTGGCACCTGGAGGTCTCCAGCTATTCCAGTTGATCTCCAGACGGTCGAGATCAGTTGCCCTGGGGAAAAAAACAGCTGTTTTGGAGGGGTGGACTCTATAGCAGGGGTGGCCCAAACTTGCTTAATGTAAGAGCCCCATAGAATCAACATCAGATGTTTGAGAGCTGCAAGGACAAGAAGAAAGGGAGGGAGGGAAATAGATGGGGGAGGGAGAAGGAGATGTGGAAAGAAAGCAACTTTAAATGCATTCTCCAAGCCACCACTGGGCAGTGAGGGCTTCAAGAACCACACCGAGTGTGTGAAAGAGCTACAGGTGGCGCCTGAGCCACAGTTTGGCCACTCGTGCTTTATAGCATCATACCCTGCTGAGGTCCCTCCCCTTCCTCCTTAGGCTCCACCCCCAAAATCTCCCAGTATTTCCCAACCCAGAGATGGCAACCTTACGTCATGTATCTAGCAATGGTGGTAGGGTTGCCAAGCTCTATGTGGGGCCTGTAGTTCTCCTGGAATTACAACTGAGTTGCTTTCACTAAGAGCAGCTCACAATCTCCTTTCCCTTCCCCTTCCCCACAGCAGACACCCTGAGAGAGCTCTGACAGAAACTGCTCTTGAGCAGAACAGCTCTGAGAGAGTTATGACTGGCCTCAGGTCATACCAGCAGGTGCATGTGGAGGACTGGGGAATCAAACTCAAGTCTCCAAATCAGAGTCCGCTGCTCTTAACCACTACAGCAAAACTGGCCCTCCATTGCCCCCCCTCCCCCGATTGACTGATAGGACTGCAGTAAGGGATGTTTTGCCTGGAAGCAGTTGCCTTTTGCTGACTTCCTGCTGCGAAAGGTCACAGAAGGCTTGCCACCCCGCAATGTGTTCAAACTAGGGGAAGCGCACGGCTGTCGGATAAAGGGACGGAGCTAGAGGCCACAAAGCAATCCATGCCTGCCCATCTCGCTGCTCTGCGCATGCTCCCCGGCCCGTGTGGCCCTGCTACCTCCCCCAGCCCACCCTCCGCCATGTCTTCATCTTGGGCACACAGTTTCTCACCTGCTGGGAACAGCGCCTGCGATTATTGCCATTCTAAATAACGTCACGTCTCCCCGACAACGCAGCCGGGATAAAATCAGGCAGAGTCAGGCTGCTAATGAGCTTCTTTTTTGCAATTTCTTGCAAAAAACTGACACGTCCTGAAGGGGGTGGGGGGAAGGAGGAGAAAAACTTTAATTGGGGGAAGAGCTGAAGCGGTTAATTAGAGCAAGGGAACAAACAGGGCGTTGGTATGGGGCCCATGTTTGAGTGCGGATGTGTCTGTCCGTTAGGAGCGGGTCCCGTTTCTTTCAGGCAGGGCTTCTGGGCTCTTAACGGCTGCATGTGAACAGACTGAAATTCAGGCGGAAGGCTCAGCTGCGCAGCTTTATGCCCCCAGCTGTCCCTGTTTAGTCTTTCTGGTAACTGTCTCCAGGAACACTGTCCCCGGAGAGACACCGAGATGTGAAGCTGAGAGGGCCAGACCGGGACTCAGGGGACTGGCCTTCAAATGCCCACTTAGGTGTGACGGCTTTAAAAGGGGGATTAGACAGATACAGGGAGGGACAGGTCTGCCAGTGGCTACTCGTCGTGGTGTCTAAAGGGAACTGTCACATTCAGAGGCACTTAACCTCTGAATCCCAAAGCCAGGAGGCAACATCAGGGGAAGGCCCTCGGCCTCTCTACCCCCGTTGTTGGCCCTCCGGAGGAACTGGTTGAGGCCACTGTGTGAGGCAGAATGCTGGACTAGATGGACCTTTACTGGTCTGATCCAGCAGGGCTCTTCTGATGTTCTTATGAGGGGAAGACCTTGGCCTCTCTGCCCTGTTGTTGGCCCTCCGGAGGAACTGGTTGAGGCCACTGTGTGAGACAGGATGCTGGACACTAGATGGACCCTCACTGGTCTGATCCAGCAGGGCCTCTTCCTGATGTTCTTATGAGGGGAAGGCCTCATCCTCTCTGCCCTGTTGTTGGCCCTCCAGAGGAACTGGCTGAGGCCACTGTGTAAGACAGGATGCTGGACTAGATGGATCCTCACTGGTCTGAATCCAGCAGGGCTCTTCTGATGTTCTTCTGAGGGGAAGGCCTCATCCTCTCTGCCCTGTTGTTGGCCCTCCAGAGGAACTGGCTGAGGCCACTGTGTAAGACAGGATGCTGGACTAGATGGACCCTCACTGGTCTGATCCAGCAGGGCTTTTCTGATGTTCTTGTGAGGGGAAGGCCTTGGCCTCTCTGCCCTTTTGTTGGCCCTCCAGAGAAACTGGTTGAGACCACTGTGTGAGACAGGAGGCTGGACTAGATGGACCCTCACTGGTCTGACCCAGCAGGGCTCTTCTGATGTTCTTATGAGGGGAAGGCCTCGGCCTCTCTGCCCTTTTGTTGGCCCTCCAGAGTAACTGGTTGAGGCCACTGTGTAAGACAGGATGCTGACTAGATGGACCCTCACTGGTCTGACCCAGCAGGGCTCTTCTGATGTTCTTATGAGGGGAAGGCCTCGGCCTCTCTGCCCTGTTGTTGGCCCTCCAAAGTAACTGGTTGAGGCCACGGTGTAAGACAGGAGGCTGGACTAGATGGACCACTGGTCTGATCCAGCAGGCAGGCCCATATCTAGGATTTTCTTTCTGGAGGGGGTGCTAATTTAATTAAATGAAGCATAAACAATAGGAGAGGGGAGTCGGGGGACCAAGAGAAGGTATATTTGGCAGCAGGGCTGGCTCGCCCCAGTAGGGTATATAGGCAGCTGTCTAGGGCACTACCTGGTCTCAGCAGCGGCCGGCAAGTGCCACCTCCCTGCATGTGCCCCACTTCCCTTGGTGCCCCTTCCCCACTGCCGCCATGCTCACTCTTGCCGCCTGCCTCTCTGCCACGCTCCTCCACCTTGCTGCCTATCGGTGGACGGGCAGGCAATGGGGAAGGGGCATGGTGTGTGTGCAGGGGGGTGGGAGCCGAGGGCACCAGAAATCCTGGCGCCAGTCCTGTTTGACAGATTTGGGCGGGGATGCCACCCCCATAGACCCTGCCTAGTTACAGCCCAGCCAGCAGGGTTCTTCTTATGTTCTTGTGGTAAGTTTTTTGGTAGTCTACAGGCCAGTCACTTGCTTTCTGCCTAATTGGATCTATATTGGATTTATATCCCACCCTATATTCTGAATCTCAGAGTGGTCACAATTTCGTTTACCTTCCCACCCCCAACAGAAACCCTGTGAGGTAGGTGGGGCTGGGAGAGCTCTGACAGAAACTGCCCTTTCAAGGACAGCTCTGCAAGAGCTATGGCTGACCCCAGGCCATTCCAGCAGCTGCAAGTAGAGGAGTGGGGAATCAAATCTGGTTCTCCCAGATAAGATTCCACGCACTTAACCACTACACCAAAATGGCTCTCTAATCTACATCACAGGATTACTTGGGGAGCAAAATAGAAGAGGGGAGAACCTTGTGCACAACTCCAAGAAATTCTTAGGGAGTGTGGGCTAGACATGCAGTCGGCCGATGAAACACTGTCTCAGTTTTGCCTGGTTAAGGATGTTGGTGTGCAAACACTCCCAGGGGAGTTGTTCAGATTTCACTGGAAGAGTGCAACTTGTCTCCATGTCCTCCAGTGTTTCTTAAGTGGAAAGAAACCATGAAACTGTTGCGTGCTGAACACCCCTGCTGTTGAACACACAAAGTTGTCTTATACTGAGTCAGAGCACTGCTGTATCGAGGTCAGCATTGTATCCTTAGACCAGCAGCCACTCTCCGGGGATTGAACCTGGGACCTTCTGCACGCTGTGCAGATGTCCTCCACTCTCCAATGGAGGTCTTTCCCATCACCTGCTACCTGATGCCTCTATAAATGGAGATGCTGAGGATAGAATCTAGGTCGGGGGTGGCCAAACTTACTTAACATAAGAGCCACATGGAAGGGAGGGAGGGAGGAAAATAGATGGGGGAGGGAGGAGGGATGGGGGAGGGAGGGGTGGAAAGAAAGCAACTTTAACTTTAAATGCATTCTCTGAGCCACCAGCTGGCTTGGCTTGCAGAAGTGGAGTAAAGAGAGAAATGCCTTCTCCAAGCCAGCCAACAGGGTGGTGGGAGCTTCAAGAGCCGCACAATATGGGTGAAAGATCTAGGGCCTTCTGCATGCCAAGCAGATGCTCTAGCACTGAGCTGCAGCCCTAAAACGCACCCATGAAGTGGCCTTATACTGAATGAGACCATTTGGTCCATCGAAATCAGTATTGCTCACTCAGACTGGCAGCCCCTCCTCAGGGTCAAAGTTGGAAGTCTTTCCCATCACCTTCTCCTTTTAAGAGGAGAGACCAGGGACAGAACCTGGGACCTTCTGCATTCCAAGCAGATGCTCTCCCATTGAGCAATACCCTTGGTATTCTCACACCAAGAACCACAGCGTGAGCCGCTTTTCCTCTGGAAGTCTCCCAGCTTGCCAGAAGGGCTCTTCTCCACCTGCTCTCCATGTGCTTCACTAATTTACTCAGTGGTGAGGAGGGTGCATCTGCTTCAGAAGCGGTCCTGACCGTAACAGAATTCTTTTTTCTAAAAGCAGATGGATCTCACAGCACATTACTTATTGCAAGAATTCTGCAAATCAAGCACATCCAGCAACCTAAGTGGATAGTTAGGACGGGAGGAATTGTGAGCATGGAGGCACGATAACGTTTCCTGGCATTCCCAGACTCTGTCCCCCCCAGACAAAACAGAGATGAAATCAGGAAAGTGTTTTACCAGAGCCATATGCCAGGGAACAGGAGATTTTCCCTGGTAAAGAAGGCACCGTGAGCATGCACAGATAGCACATGGGCACTGAGTGTGAGTGCTATTGCTTTCCTTTCATTAGAACATCAGAAAATCCCTGTGAGATCAGACCAGTGATCCATCTAGTCTCACACAGTGGCCAACAGTTCCTCTAGATGACCAACAATAAGGCATAGAGGCTGAGGTCTTTCTCTGACAGTGCCTCCTGGCTCTGGGATTCAGAGGTTTGCTGCTTCTAAATGAGAAGAAGAAGAAGAAGAAGAAGAAGAAGAAGAAGAAGAAGAAGAAGAAGAAGAAGAAGAAGAAGAAGAAGAAGAAGAAGAAGAAGAAGAAGAAGAAGAAGATATTGGATTTATATCCCGCCCTCCACTCCGACGTCTCAGAGCGGCTCACAATCTCCTTTACCTTCCTCCCCCACAACAGACACCCTGTGAGGTGGGTGGGGCTGGAGAGGGCTCTCACAGCAGCTGCCCTTTCAAGGACAACCTCTGCCAGAGCTATGGCTGACCCAAGGCCATTCCAGCAGCTGCAAGTGGAGGAGTGGGGAATCAAACCCGGTTCTCCCAGATAAGAGTCCGCACACTTAACCACTACACAAAACTGGCTCTCGCCAAACTGGAGGTTCCCTTTGGCCACCATGGCTAGTAGCCACTGACGGCCCATCCTCCATGAATCTGTCTAACCCCCTTTTAAAGCTGTCTATGCCTGTGGCCGTCACTACATACTTTGGCAGTGAATTTCACATTTAAATCACTCCATCTATAAAGAAGAATTTCCTTGTGTCTGTGCTGAACGTACTGCCCATCAGCTTCATCGGATGCCCTTGAGTTCTAGTATTTTAAGAGGGGGAGCAAGATTTCTCTTTTGTCAACTCTCCCTGCTCCATACATACTTTCAGGGGAGGAATTCTAGCAGGAGCTCCTTTGCATGTTAGGCCACACCCCCATGATGTAGCTAATCCTCCAAGAGCTTACAAGACTCTCTTTTGTAAGCTCTTGGTGGATTGGCTGCATCAGGGGTGCGTGGCCTAATATGCAAAGGAGCTCCTGCTAGAATTCCACCCCTGCATAATTTCATAAATCTCTATCATGTCCCCCCTAGTCATCTCCTTTCTAAACTGAAAGGACTCAGACTCTTCAGCCTTTCCTCCCTGGGAAGGTGCTCCAACCCTTTCATCATCTTGCTCTCCCTCCTCTGTACTTTTCCCAGCTCTGCAATGTCCTTTTGGAGATATGGTGACCAGAACTGAACACAAATGAGGCTGCACCATAGATCTATACAGGGGCGTTATAATATTGGCCATTTTATTCTCAGACTTTCCCAATAATCCATAACACAGAGTTTGCCTTTTTTTTTCACTGCTGCAGCACACCGGGTTGACACTGCAACCACAAGATCTTTTCCCCTCTCGGTCTTGGCAAGTTCAGACCCCCATTAGCCTACGCTTGACGCTGGGATTTTTTTCTTTTGTCCCAGCGTTTATCACCCTCCTGCCTCAGAAGAGGAATCAGCAGTATTGATTTCCAGTAATTCCCAGTATCCATGTTATATCGCTCTTGGTTTTCTTTTCCTAGCCCTACCGAGCGTTCTCCGGGTCTGCTGTTCTCCAAAGAACCGCAGCGACAGCTCCCCGAAATGGCGTTGTGCATTTGTGTAATCCTATCAGGCGTATAATGCCACCTAGCACTTTGTGTTTCCGTAGAGCATCTGAAGTGTTCAAAGCGCTTTGTTTGCAGCTTTGTACACTGAGGGCGGTCACCAATTCAATAATTACCACTTCTCTGTTCTCAGTCACCAATATGGAAGAAGGTGTCTATTTCACCAATAAGTACGCCTTGAAAGGAGTCAAGAGAGAGGGACACACGTGCTACACTTACATCGCCCTGCTTATAAAAACACCAGGAATTCACTGCCACAGGAGGTGGTGGCGGCCACAAGCATAGCCAGCTTCAAGAGGGGTTTAGATAAAAATATGGAGCAGAGGTCCATCAGTGGCTATTAGCCACAGTGTGTGTATATATAAAATTTTTTGCCACTGTGTGACACAGAGTGTTGGACTGGATGGGCCATTGGCCTGATCCAACATGGCTTCTCTTATGTTCTTAAAGAAAGTGGTCTCTAAAAGGCAGGGCTGGTGTCGATACAGAGAAGTTTCCAATTCAGATCCCACCACAAACTAGTTGGGGTTCTCTGTATGACGCTGCCTTATACTAAAAGTCAGACTGTCAAGGTCAGTATTGTCTACTCAGACTGGCAGCAGCTCTCCGGGGTCTCAGGTATTTCACATCACCTGTTCCCCAGTCTTTTTAACTGGAGGTGCGCCAGGGATTGAACCGCTGTGCACATGCCCTGCCACTGAACCACAGCCCCAAAAACACACACATGAAAACAAGAACCTAGCTTATACTGAACCAGATCCTTGGTCTATCAATGTCAGCATTGTCTGGTCAGACTGGCAGAGGCTCTCCAGGGTCTCAGGTAGCGGTCTACACAGACAAGTTGGAGTTCTAGAACTGGAGACCAGGTCCTATGAAGACAGGTTGAAGAAGCTGGGGATGTTTAGCCTGGAGAGGAGGCGGCTGCGAGGTGATATAATCACCATCTTCAAGTACTTGAAGGGCTGTTATAGAGAGAATGGTGCAGGGGGGTGCGGGGGTGGGTGGGCTCCCTCTGGGTATCCTACCCCCCCCCCCACCCAGGGAAAGTGTATGCGCAATACATAGCCTCTCCTCTCCCGGTGTAGTGAACGCCGCGTGGTCACTGTCTGGCTATGCCTGGCAGATGGTCACTGCAATGGCCTCTCCTGCATTACTGCATCCGTAGCAACACCTTCTCGCTGGTCCCCCCCGTTTTTCACAGAGTTTGCTACGTCATGGTGCGACCGAATTGTCCGGCGGTATAACCGGATGGGCAGGCTGGGCCCACCAACCTCGCCAGCCTAAGAGAAGGAAAACTCTAACATCAAACCCGGGCAGATAGAGCTCGTTAATGTAACACCTACCACCTGGAGGACTCGCTGCCGGCGTCCTGGCTTACTGGGCCATGGCAGATGACCCCCAGGTGAAAGGGTGGAGCCAGTACCGCGCACACTGCGCTTCACCTAAAAAATTCCTCTGCGCAGGCCTGAAGGGCATATCCACATACACAACCCACAACGCATCAAGTCCTGCAGCGATGGGCAAGGGGCAAAACAGCAGGTGGAAGGTGCCACTGGAAGCCGCAGTCCCGATCCTGCATGTAGGCGGTTCAGGGTATTGGTCGCCTGATGCTAACCCGGAGACGAAAGCATTTTTCGGCAGCACCCTGAACGACCAAGCAGCCTTATCTAGGGACAGCACTGCTTGCTCCACACGGAGAGGGGCCTAGAAAAGGTGGCCTAAACAAAGCTCGTCTCCTCCACCCCAGTTGGCTAGCCGCGGTCAACGGGCATCCTTACTTGCGGTCAAAAAATAACAACAAAGAAAAGGCATGCACCTGCCTCACAAAGTGTGCAAAGACTAAAGCTTGCGTGTTGGAACATCAGAACCATGCTTGACACAGTAGACAGTGGTCGCCCTGAACGACGCTCTGCTCTAGTTGCCCACGAACTTCTCAGGTTGAATATCGACATAGCAGCTCTCAGTGAGGTCCGTTTCCCTGAGGAAGGTAGTCTTCAAGAACACGGTGCTGGCTATACCCTCTACTGGTCGGGTAAGTCAAAGGCTGAGAGCCGCCTTTCTGGCGTTGGCTTCATAGTCAGGAACTCCATTGCCTCCAAACTCGAAAACCTGCCAACAGGTCACTCAGATCGCATCATGTCCATGCGCCTCCCACTTCAAAACAAGCAGCATGCAACACTCTTCAGTGTGTATGCCCCAACCCTTCAAGCAGATCCTGCAGAAAAGAACAAGTTCTATGCTGATCTACGCAACCTCGTACGGAAGACCCCTACAGAGGACAAGGTGATCATCCTTGGTGACTTCAATGCCAGAGTAGGTAAAGACTCGGAAGCCTGGAAAGGAGTACTTGGCAAACACGGCATTGGCAACTGCAATGACAACGGGCGCCTCCTGCTAGAATTCTGCATGGAGCACCAGCTCACCATCACCAACACTATCTTCCAGCAGAAGAACAGTCTGAAGACAACCTGGATTCACCCACGGTCCAAGCACTGGCACCTTATCGACTACATTCTGGTGCGCCAGAGAGACCTTCGAGATGTCTTACACACCCGAGTAATGCCCAGTGCAGAATGTCATACGGATCATCGTCTTGTACGCTGCAATCTCCGTCTTCACTTTAAACCCACACCCAGGAGAGGAGGTATCCCTCGGAGGAAGTTTCAGGTTGGCAGTCTCCAGTCAGCCGAAGTTAAAGCTGCCTTCCAGGCAAAACTCCAGTCAAGAATTGAGGACCCCAGTTGCCCCACAGACCCTTCTCCAGAAGCACTCTGGGAACACCTAAAAACTACCATCCTGCAGATCTCTGAAGAAGTCCTCGGGTTCTCCACAAGGAAGAACAAGGACTGGTTTGATGAGAACAATCAAGAGATCCAAGATTTACTGGCGAAAAAGAGATCTGCCTACCAAGCACATCTTGCTCAGCCCTCCTGTCCTGGGAAAAAAGCAACCTTTCGCGCTGCATGTAGCAACCTCCAGCGCAAGCTTCGAGACATTCAGAATGATTGGTGGACCAAGCTTGCAGAGAGAACCCAGCTGTGTGCAGACACTGGTGATTTAAGAGGGTTCTACGAAGCCCTGAAGGCAGTATATGGTCCATCATATCAGGCTCAGAGTCCCTTGCGTAGTGCAGATGGCCAAGTGCTCCTCACAGACAAGGCATCCATACTGAACCGGTGGTCGGAGTATTTTCAGGTTCTCTTCAGTGCCAACCGCGTAGTTCAAGATTCAGCAATCCACCTCACCCCACTTCAACCAGTGAAAACAGAGTTGGATGAGATCCCCACCCTAGAAGAGACTGTTAAAGCCATCAAGCAACTGAAAAGTGGCAAGGCAGCAGGAGTTGATGGAATTCCACCAGAGATCTGGAAGCATGGGGGCACAGTACTACATAGCTCACTTCACAAAGTACTTGTCACCTGCTGGGAACAAGGCAAATTACCACAGGACTTTAGCGATGCAATCATCATCACCCTATACAAGAACAAAGGGGAAAAGTCAGACTGCTCCAACTACCGGGGGATAACCCTGCTCTCCATCGCAGGCAAAATCCTTGCCAGAATACTCCTGAACAGACTGGTGCCCACCATTGCAGAAGAACTCCTCCCAGAGAGCCAGTGCGGCTTCAGAGCTAACAGGAGCACCACCGACATGGTATTTGTTCTCAGGCAGCTCCAAGAGAAATGCAGGGAACAGAACAAGGCTCTGTATGTGACTTTTGTCGACCTTACCAAAACCTTCGATACCGTTAGCAGGAGAGGCCTGTGGCAAATCTTGGAACGTTTAGGATGTCCCCCAAAGTTCCTCAGCATGATCATCCAGCTACACGAAGACCAGCGAGGCCAAGTCAGACACTGCAACGACCTCTCGGAGACCTTCCCAATAGGCACAGGTGTAAAGCAAGGCTGCGTTCTCGCGCCAACTCTCTTTACGATCTTCTTTAGCATGATGCTTCAAAGAGCCGCAGTAGATCTAGATGATGACGATGGTGTCTACATCCGCTATCGCACCGATGGCAGCCTGTTCAATCTGAGGCGACTAAAGGCCCACTCAAAGACGATGGATAAACTCATCCGAGAGCTACTGTTTGCTGATGATGCTGCACTCGTCTCCCACTCGGTATCATCTCTGCAGCATATGACGTCCTGCTTGGCAGAGGCTGCCAAGCTATTCGGCCTAGAAGTTAGTCTGAAGAAGACAGAAGTTCTCCACCAGCCTGCACCCCAGGAAGATTATCACCCTCCCTGCATCACTGTGGGTGAATCAGTTCTGAAGACAGTCCAGCAGTTCAGCTACCTGGGGTGCATCATCTCCTCAGATGCCAAGATCGACAAGGAGATTGACAACAGGCTGGCAAAGGCAAACCGTGCCTTTGGCCGACTGCACAAAAGAGTGTGGAGCAACAAGCATCTGAAAAAAGGCACAAAGATCAATGTTTACAAAGCGGTTGTGATGACAACCCTCATCTACGGCTCTGAATCATGGGTTTTATACCGTCATCACCTGCGACTCCTTGAGCGCTTTCATCAGCGCTGCCTTCGCACCATCCTCAACATCCACTGGAGTGACTTTGTGACCAACACTGAAGTCCTCAAGAGGGCGGAGGTTACAAGCATCGAGGCACTGCTGTTGAAGACGCAGCTGCGCTGGGCAGGGCATATTTCTAGGATGGAAAACCACCGCCTTCCCAAGATTGCCCTGTATGGCGAACTCTCCACTGGCCATCGAAATAGAGGGGCACCAAAGAAGAGGTACAAGGACTCCTTGAAGAAATCCCTTGGCACCTGTCGCATCAACCATCACCAGTGGTCTGACCTAGCCTCAGATCGCAAAGCATGGAGGCACACCATCCACCAGGCTGTCTCTTCCTTTGAGAACGCACGCATAGCTGGTCTTGAGGACAAAAGGAGATTGAGGAAGAATCGCACTGCTACAGCACCAACCCTAAATAGACTTTTCCCTGCAGCCACTGTGGCCGGACCTGCCTGTCCCACATTGGTCTTGTCAGCCACCAGCGAAGCCAAGCCGAGAGAGAGAGAGAGAGAGAGGTGCAGAATTGTTTTCTGTGGCCCCAGAACATTGGACCAGAAGCAATAGGTTGAAATTAAATCAAGAGTTTCCAGCTCAGCATTAGGAAGAACTTCCTGACCGTTAGAGCGGTTCCTCAGTGGAACAGGCTTCCTCGGGAGGTGGTGGAACAGGCTTCCTCGGGAGGTGGTGGAACAGGCTTCCTCAGGAGGTGGTGGGCTCGCCTTCCTTGGAGGTTTTTAAACAGAGGCTAGATGGCCATCTGACAGCAATGGGGATCCTGTGAATTTAGGGAGCGGTATTTGTGAATTTCCTGCATTGTGCAGGGGGTTGGACTAGATGACCCTGGACGTCCCTTCCGACTCTATGATTCTATGAAGCTACCTTATACTAAACCAGATTCTTGGTCCATCAAAGCCAATGTTTTCTACTCAGACTGGGATCTTAGGTAGAGGTCTTTCACATCATCTGTTACATGATCTTTCTTGAGAGCCAGTTTGGTGTAGTGGTTAGGCACTCAGAGAACTGGGTTTGATTCCCCACATGCAGCCAGATGGGTGACCTTGGGCCAGCCATAACTCTCTCAGAGCTGTTCTCTCATTAGCAGTTGTCTGAGAGTTCTCTCAGCCCAACCTACTTCACAGAGTGTCTGTTGTGGGGAGGGGAAGGGAAAGGAGTTTGTGAGCCATTTTGAGAGTCCAAGTGAAGAACAGGGTGTAAATCCAGTATCTTTTCCTTTAACTGGAGATGCCGAGGATTGAATATGAGGACTTCTGCATGGTAAACAGATGCTCTGTCACCTAACCGCGACCCCTTCCTTAAACTCCTAAGAAACAAGGCAGAAGTGTGGGCCCCAATGGTAGGCCTTTCTCTAATTTTGCCTTAAGGGAATACTTTGTTGAAAATTTATCAATGTGAGTTGCTGAAATGTCAAACCACAACATGGGTGGCTAAACTTGCTTAACATAAGAGCCACATAGATTAAACATCAGATGTTTGAGAGCCACATAGATTAAACATCAGATGTTTGAGAGCCACAAGACAGAAAGGAAGGAAGGAAATAGATGGGGGGAGAGAGGTGGAAAGAAAGCAACTTTTAACTATCAATGCATTCTCCAAGCCACCAGCCAACAGGGCAGTGGGGGCTTTTGAGAGCCGCACAATGTGTGTGAAAGAGCCACATGTGGCTCCTGAGCCACAGTTTGGCCACCCCTGGACTATAATCTGAAAGCCCCAGGTGTGAATCTCCACTCTGGGCCAAACTAGACAGTAACATTTTAGAGATGAATTTAGTATTAAAAAATTCTGCATGGCGCCAAGCCCAATCTCATCAGATTTCGGAAGCTCAGCAGCTCTGACCCTGAAAAGTGCTTGGATGGGAGACCTCCTTGGAATACCAGGAGTGGGAGGCAGAGAGGAAGCAATAGCAAGCCACGTGTATGAAGCATCAAAGCCCCAATAGGAGTTGTAAGAAGTCAACCATGACTTCCAAGCACACACACACACGCACAGCCCCCCCCCCCCAAAAAAAATTCTGCATGGCAAGGCAGGATTAGGTGATTGCCCCCCCCCCCCACCTGCATTTTCAAGTGCCAAAATGGGGTGGGGGCACAAGATCATCTGGTCCTGCCTCAATGTGGCTGAATTCTTCTCTAAAATGGCATCGGAATCCCACGGGTCAAACCATGCTTTGGTTCTTTACCATGGAAGCTCGCTGGGTGACTCCAGTCACATACATATTCTCAGTCTAACCTGCCTCAGTCTAACCTGTTGTGAGGGTACACTGGAGGGGAATGATATAAGCTCCTTTGGGTCTCCATTAGAGAGAAATGCAGGATATAAATGCAGTAATAAAGAAGAAGAATTGCAGATTTATACCCCGCCAGTTTGGTCACCCCTGGTTATAGGTAATGCACTTGAAGTTTCCTCCTGTGAAGATAAATGGTTTCAGGCTACAGTGCTTTGCCCTGGCCAGCAGGTGGCACTGCATATCCATCCTGTGCTGGGTATTACGCATCTCAGGTGTGGAGTGGGGGCACAGCTTGGCAGAGAGAGAGAGAAATCCAACTCAGACACATGTGGTGGAGAGAGGCGCAATATCACCTGGAGTCACTGCCGGTTATCATTATTTGTATCCTGACTCTTGGCCCGGCGAGTCAAGGGTGGACCTATCAGGGCTGCAAGACCCCTGGATTCTGTGTCGCCTTTGTTGGGTTCCCCTCCCCTCCCCTTCCAGCAAGCCAGCCCAAAAAACTGTTTCAAAAGCCCCACCCCACCAGGATTTCAGCTAGAAAGCAAGGTCAGCATTAGCAATCCTGCTGAACGTTCCTTTTTTTTTTTCCAGTGAATCCAGCAAAATGCCAGCCACCCTCATCTCCCCAGTTGTGGCGGCACAGTGTATCGATTAAGGCTGGGCAGGCAGGCAGCCAGGACTCCCAGGTTCTAAGGCCAGCTTTTGGGGGGAACGTGTCTGCTCCAGCAGCTGAAGCAGAAACGGCGAGCGAGAGAGGACTGCGTTTCTGGCCTCACGTAAGGTTGTCAGCCCCGGGTTGGGGAATTCCTGGAGATTTGGGGGTGGAGCCTGGGGAGGGCAGGGTTTGGAGAGGGGCGGGGTTGCTCAGCAGGGTCCAATGCCATAAAGTCCACCCTCCAAAGCAGCCATGTTCTCCGGGGGAACTGATGATCCCTGTAGCCCTGGTGGCCAGCCGTCATTCCGGGAGATCTCCAGACCCAGCCTGGAGGGAGGCTGGCAACTCTAGGCCTCAGCCAAGGGATTAGCCCACTCTCAGCTCTGAAGTGCAAATGGTGTATGGTTGCCAGCCTCTGGGTGGGGCCTGGAGGCTTCCCAGAATTGCAGCTGATTTCCAGAGGACGGATCAGTTCCTTTGCGGAAAGTGGCACTGTCAGAAGGTGGGCTCTGTCATATGGCACTACACCCCACTGAGGTCCCTCCCCTCCTCAAAGCCTGCCACCCAAGGCTTTACCCTCAGATCTGTGGGGATTTCCCAACCTGGAGTTGGCAGCACTAATAGTGTAAGGTTCAGGAAGGGGCACTGTCAGAATGGAGATTAGAGCCTTTCCCTCCCCCCACTACCCCAAGTGCTGTAGTGTAGATGATGTAAGAGAGAGGCTTTTGCAGCCTGTGTGGCAGCATTTCAGTCCATGGTTGCCTCTAGTAAACAGGCCATTCAGGTTTCTGTGTTGCTTTCAAAACCTGCAAGGTCTTGTTGGGCAGAGATGACCATGGGAGAAAAGAAAGGGTGTGCCCTCACCATGAACCACAAAGCCTCCCTCGTATCATGTTTGTTTTAGATAATCATATGTCTCTGGCCTGCCAGCTACGGTGGTCTCAAAGAAGCAATTCTTGCAGCAGCTTGTCACATCCTAGTGCCACGGCAGAGAAAGAAGCTGTTCTTGCCAGCATTCCCTCTGCTGTACATCTGTTAAAGGGACAGAGCCTTAATGGCACGTCTGCAGCCCCATTTCATGTTCAGATCAGGTGGGGCTCCTTGGCTATACTTCCAGCTTGCTTTTTGTATGTGTCATTAATTGCTATGGTATCCTGGCTGGAGTTTCAGGCAAGGATCTGGGAGACCCGGGTTTCCCCCTCCCCCAAGCCTCTTAAGGGAAGTGCTAACATGCTAAGAATACATGAAGCTGCCTTCTACTCAGTGCTTTTATTGTAGAAAAAGTCCAACAGGGACTCATTTGCATATTAGGCCACACCCTCTGATGTCAGCATTGTTTCACACAGAGCTTTTTTACAGAAAAAGCCCAACAGGGACTCATCTGCATAGTAGGCCACACCCCCATGGTGTCACCATTGTTTCACACAGGGCTTTTTTGTAGAAAAGGCTCAGCAGGAACTCATTTGCATATTAGGCCACACCCCCGACACCAAGCCAGTCAGAACTACATTCCTGCGCGTTCCTGCTAAAAAAAAAAAAGCCCTGCTTCTACTAAATGAGATGTCTACTCAGACTGGCAGCTGCTCTTGAAGGTCTCAGATACAAGCCTTCAGATCACCTGGTGGTACCTGGTCATCTTAACTGGAGATGCTGAGGACTGAACCTGGGACCTCCAGCCTGCCCAGCAGGTGCTCCACCAACAAGTCGTGGCCCCTGCAACTTCCACTAGTGTGGGAGTCTCTGGAAGGAGTCCCACGAGTCTAATGTTGTGGGCAGACACAGCAGTTGCTTAGCAGGGTGGGAACAGCACATACTTCTCGTTGTGCCTGTTTCTTTAAAGAAGGGGTGGGAGGTTTTCCTAAATGGGTGCAGCTAAAGGAGAAGGGACAGGTCTGTCCAAGGTGCTATTGACAAGATTTTTTTCCTCTTGCTTCCTGCTCACAGCTGTACTAGGCAAGACCTAAGGTGTGTATGACGGAGGAGGACCACACAATTGGTCCTTCTGCCACTTCTCTTCTTACTTCATTGCACCTGTGTGTGCATGTACAATCTAAACTTGTCCAGAGCAGTGGAGGGAGATGTTTAACCCATTTCCCTTCTCTCCTGCTCCATTTACCCTCCATTGCCCTCCCGCATACCTCTGATGTGGCCAGTCCTCCAAGAGCTTACAAGGCTCTTTTTTGTAAACTCTTGGAGGATTGGCTACATCAGGAGGTGTGGCCTAATATGCAAAGGAGCTCCTGCTAGAATTCCATCCCTGCTGGTATGTGTGTGGGGGGGTGTAGCGTGCCGTCAAGTCACAGCTGACTTATAGCGACCTTGTGGGGTTTTCAAGGCAAGAGACTAAGAGAGGTGGTTTGCCATTTCCTGCCTCTGTGTAACAAAAACCCCTGTATTTTTCTTGGGGTGGGACAGGGGAGTTCAAGCAGCTTCAGGGGGGCAATTTAGATCTGAAAAAGGGCACTGAGGAAGTATTAACCCCCACCCCACCCCCAGTTCCGTGGTTGCAATCAAATCTGGACATGGCCGTAGTCAGAAAATTTTAGGGGGGAGGGGGTGGCCAGGTGGGGGCCAAAATGAAATCTGACTTTGAGGGGTACTAGCAGGACTTCACTGTGCTCACTGCCTAGATCATGAACCGCATCAAGAAGGTGCCCAAGTTGCTGGGGTGAGGGTGGGAGGTGACTTACAAAAGAAATGGCAAAGCTCCCTCTCGAGCAATGCTGCACTTGCTCAGAGTGGCGGTGAGCAAAGGGGGCAGATTGGAGGCCCTCCATTGGAGGAGCCATACAGATGGAAGGGGGGAGGGTTGAATGGAGTGGCCTGGGCCCCACTGCAGCTATGGGCCTGAAGCCCCCCACCCACATACCTATACTAAAAATCTCAGGTCAAGGACCTTTTGCATGGCTTGCTTTGGCCTTGAAATCCTTTTAAAACCAGAAGTGCCTACAGCAACTGAAATGGCATGAAGAGTGGACTTCCAAGAGCCAGCGAAGGTGGAGGCAGGCGTGTGTGTGTGTGGAAAAGAGAGAGTCTGCTGTACCTTTGGCTTCTTTAAATCCATCTCCTCCTCGTAAACGCACCCCGGCCTCCATCTGGGGCTGGCGGGCCTTGCGTTCCTGACCACAATGGAGCCTTTGAGACAGAGGTTAAAAGCTTCCATTGAATGAGTGGCGGTCTCACGGCCCGGCCTTGCTCACAAAAACCCCGCTTCCTGAGCTCCAGGCAATCCAGCTGCAGGGCCAGTGGCACAAAACAGGACAGGACTGACCTCTGCAATATGGCTTCACCCAAGGGATTCCCAGGGGATGGGGGGTAGGGAGGTAGATCTGCCAGATCCAGGTTGGGGAAACTCCTGGAGATTTGGGGATACAGGCTGGGGAGGACACGGGCCTCAGTGGGGTACAATGCTGTAGAGTTCAAACCCCCTCCCCCCTTACATTTCCCAGGATCCCCTCTGTCCCTTTGGCCAGGTTTTGGAGGAAAACTGGCCCAGAGAGGGGTGGGGTTTGGGTGGAGGACATAAAAGGGCCAAGCTCAGGAAGTGGGTGTTCTTTCCCTGGAAGGCTTAGCTGGAGGCAGGCTGTAGCCTGGGAGCTGGAAGCAGGGGAAAGGCCCTTACCTAAGGGGGTAAATGTTAGTATTAGCTTAGGGACTGTATAGATAGGCGTGTTAGGGCATTTGATTATTTTTCCCTTCACCCTTTTTACTGTTTTATGCACCCTGTTTGTTATATTGCTCTGACCTTTTAAATAAACCTTTTTATCCCATGTTGTTAACTCTGCCTGGTCCTCACGCCCATTATTTGGCCTAAGCTAAGGGAGGCCTGGAAGGGCTTGGGAGGGTACTCTGGGCCTTCTCAAGGGAGACCCTTAACCCAGAGTGGTGGCAGCAATTGGTAAGACCCCCCCCCCCCCGAGTTGTGACAGTATAGTTTGGAGATGAGCTGTAATTCCAGGGGAGCCCCAGGTCCCACCTGGAAGCTGGCATCTCAACTTTATCCCAAGATTTGTCCATGCCAAAGCTTTGTATATGCACACTGGATACCAGTTGGATATTAAGGTTTTGTTTTTGTTTTACAATAAGGATATTTCAGCAGTGGAATGGACTGCCTAGGGAGGTGGTGAGCTCCCCCTCACTGGTAATCTTCAAGCATCAGCTGGACAAACACTTGTCAGGGTTCTCTAGGCTGATCCTGCATTGAGCAGGGGGTTGGACTGGATGGCCCTTTCCAACTCTGTGATTCTGTGCACATCTGTCAGGTTTGATACCTGAACAGAATGTTGCTCTCCTGCCCGGAACCATGTCCTTTCTTTTAACCCATCATTTCCACAATCTCTTTTTGACCTTGGACACAAGATTCCAGAGATTCTCTGTCTAGGGTACCCCAAAAACTTGGAAGCCAAGCTGCTGAATCTTCTGCAGGCCAAACCTCCTCTTTTTACAGCACTGGCATTAGTGGGTTTACTCTGTCTTTACAAAGAATGAGCTAGAGCCTTGTGAGGAAGAGACAGGATTTTGGGGTTTCACTTAAAAGCCATCAGTCTTAATAAAGGCAATGAAACGTTTGATACTGGCTAACATGAACTGGCTTTATGTGGATGAACTTATTCTTTATCCCAACACCTCATTGAAACAATAGCGGGCTGAGAGTGCATGACTGTGAAGTGGGATAATATTTTGATAAAGTACCTGTGTGCACTCTTGATGAAAGAATCCAGTATAGACTGTTTTCTAATGCTTTGGTTTATGAGTCACATGCAGACTCTTAGCCTTTAAAAAATGGCTGCATGCACTCTAAAAGTGCATGTGTGCACTCTGATTTATTCTACTGCAGATTGTTTGGGAAAAGAGGTTATGTTAAAGTGCCTGAGTGCACTCTTGTGTATTTTATTGCAGTCTGTTAAAGGTAGAAGCTTTGGAATGTTAAAGTGCCTGTGTGTACTTATAGTTCTCAGTATTGGCTGTTTAGAAGTAGAGGCTACTTAGAAGTAGAGACCACAGGTTTTTCTCTTCACCCCATTATTTTCTTGTAATAAATGTTTTGATAGTATAGTGTTTATTGTTTCACCCTGACGTTTCTTCTATTAGGTCTTTTTTTGTAGCAGGAACTCATTTGCATATTGGGCCACACCCCCTGATTTAGCCAATCCTTCTAGAGCTTACAGTGGGCCCTGTACTGAGAGCCCTGTAAGCTCTTGGAGGATTGGCTACATCAGTGGTGTGTGGCGTAATATGCAAAGGAGCTCCTGCTACAGAAGAAGCCCTGGGGTCCGGTGTCTGGTAAAGGGAGCTTTGACTCATGAAAGCTTATACCTTGGAAACTTCAGCCGAAAGGTGTTTCACCATTGACTCTGCACACACACCATAAATTTTAAAAATTTATTCACGTTATTTATTGTCTGTTTTCTCACATGGACTCAAGGTGGAGCAAGTCAATACAATCGACAGATGGGACATTCCATAAACAATTCCAGTGTCTTGCATTCTTAAGATTCCAAGGGGAGAATGCCAGAATTCTAACACTGAACTAGCACATCTGAAAGCCAACCAGATCCCTTCAAAATTTGGGGTGGCGTATGAGCTTTCATGAGTCGCTGCTCACTTCTTCAAATACAGTGACACGTGAAAGCTCAAACCCTGCCACAAATTTTGTGAGTCTTTAAGGTAATATCAAAAAAGATATTATACACTGGAAAAAGTGAAGAAAAGGTCAACTAGAATGATTAAAGGGTTGGAACAATTTCCCTATGAAGAAAGGTTAAAACGCTTGGGGCTCTTTAGCCTGGAGAAACATCGACTGCGGGGTGACATGATAGATGTTTACAAGATTATGCATGGGATAGAGAAGGTAGAGAAAGAAGTACTTTTCTCTCTTTTTCACAATACGAGAACTCGTGGACATTCAATGAAATTGCTGAGCAGTCGGGTTAGAACTGATAAAAGGAAGCTAGGACATTGTATGCGCAGCTGTGGAAACAGGGAAAAATACCAGAGAAATGGGACTGGATTGTGAAAGTTTTATCGTGGAGTGAGATGGACAAATTAACTAAAACTTTAAGAGACTATGATTTAGATATATTCAAAAAGGAGTGGAAGAAATTTAAAGGATATATGGAGAAAGAATGGAATATAAAAAGTCATTGGACAATTTATTAGTATTAATGAGAGAAGAAAAATATTGAACTTTGATTGGGAAGCGGTACCTTTGTAATTGAATTTAAATTTATAACTTCGGGGAAGTCAAATATTGGAGGGAGGGGGGGTTGAAATATCATATGGGTTAGCATAGAAAAGAGACAATTAATTATTGTAACCATATGTTATTAATAAATTGTTAAAACACAAGAACTGATAAAAGGAAGTACTTCATCCAAAGAATGATTAACATGTGGAATTCACTGCCACAGGAGGTGGCGGCGGCTACAAGCATAGACAGCTTCAAGAGGAGATTGGATAAGCATATGGAGCAGAGGTCCATCAGTGGCTATTAGACACAGGGTATAAATGGAACTCTCTGTCTGGGGCAGTGATGCTCTGAATTCTGGGAGCTTGGGGGGCACAGTGGCAGGGCTTCTAGTGTCCTGGCCCCACTGGTGGACCTCCTGATGGTGCCTGTTTTTTTGACCAGTGTGTGACACAGAGTGTTGGACTGGATAGGCTATTGGCCTGATCCAACATGGCTTCTCTTATGTTCTTACGTTCTTATGTACTGCTGGACTCGTGCTCTTTTCTACGACTACAGATAGACTGACGCGGCTACCCACCTCGATCAAGTTCCTTCAGTAAGCATCCATATATCATTTCCATTCCTATCATTTACTGGTAAAAAAGTATTCAACCATGGGTGTCAAGATGAGAAAGAAACCTCCTGACACAAACATCTCTGACATTTCCCACCTCCTAGCATCATAAGAATTACCTGCAAATGCCAACTTTGGATACTGTCATCGTGTCTCGGCTACCCGCCTACCAATTCAGAGCCGTGGGCAACTTTCCAGGTGGGATTTCAGAAGAGTAGATGGGAAATCAGTGACATTCTTGTAATCCACAGAAAGACCTTTTACTGTTTCGCTGAGCCCAGACGTCTCTGTGTACTTTAGTGCATATGAGTTATTAGCGCTGGAAACCCAACAATCTTTCTCTTTAAGCTGAAAAGCTTTTACCTGCTCATAATGATCACCTTCCTTGCATAAATAATAACTTCCTTACCCCAGTTAAACACCCTGCCATGTTTGCAATACCAGTAACTAAAGGGATTTCCACACACACACACACACAGATCTCTTCAGCATTAGGTCAAGAATTATCCTGAAAAATCCACCCTGAGCAAAAAAGAATCTTGGTTGGGCAGAGTTTGGGCAGGTTATAGGGGGTGGGGGTGAGGAAAACAGAATTTTTGTCACAGAAATTTGCTTGTTCTAAACAAAATCTTTTTATTCTTAAACAGAAGATGTAAACAAAGCAAAACATCTAACTCTATGATTCTATTGAACTCTGGTCGGGGATGCTCTAGGTCAGGGATGTCATGGGATCCAGGGAACTGGGCAAAGGAAGCTCTGGCTCTTTCCTTCCTTCCCCAGGGGACTAGGAGGAGAAGGAGCCTCAGCTAATAGAAGCAAGAGAGGCTTGGCTCAGTAGCTCTGCTGTGGGATTGAGAGAGTCTTGCAAAGCAAGCTGTTATGCAGAAGGAAGCAAGTGAGAGGGAGAACGAAGCAGATGACAGCCAGTTGCTCGGGGGCCTGATTTGGCCCTCGGGTCGCATGTTTGACACCCCTGCTCTAGGCTAATCCTGTTTGAGCAAGGAGGTTGGACTAGATGGCCTGTATGACCCCTTCTAACTCTATGATTCATTCTCTCTCTCTCTCCTTTAAATCAGTGCTCTCTTGGAGTGGAGCTATCACTGATTCAATCCCAACTGAGAGCCAGTTTGGTGTAGTGGTTAAGTGTGGGGACTCTTATCTGGGAGAATCAGGTTTGATTCCTCACTCCTCCACTTGCAGCTGCTGGAATGGCCTTGGGTCAGCCATAGCTCTGGCAGAGGTTGTCTTTGAAAGGGCAGCTGCTGTGAGAGCCCTCTCAGCCTCACCCACCTCACAGGGTGTCTGTTGTGGGGGGAGAAGATATAGGAGATTGTAAGCCGCTCTGAGTCTCTGATTCAGAGAGAAGGGCAGGGTATAAATCTGCAGTCGTCTTCTTCTTCTTCTTCTTCTTCTTCTTCTTCTTCTTCTTCTTCTTCTTCTTCTTCTTCTTCTTCTTCTTCTTCTTCTTCTTCTTCTTCTTCTTCTTCTTCTTCTTCTTCTTCTTCTTCTTCTTCTTCTTCAGTTCTATACTCACTCACCTTCCTGGTGTATTCTGTAGCTTGTCATGGGAGAGATATACAATGCCATGTAGAAAACAATGACTTAGACACATGTAGTCGTGCTTTAAGGTAGTGGGGCAGGCCTAGACGATCTCAGGGTACTTCTTCCAAGCAGTCTGATTCAAAGGGGTTTTCACTCATCATCTTGCCTCTTCTCTCCCCCCCCCCACCGTCTTTTTGGTCTGTACAAAAATAAGTCTTTTAGCAGCCTCCACTTGTCTCTTGCCCTCCCCATTTCCTGCCAACACACACTAGCAAGAATTAGACAATGCGAGTGTGATGGTGTCACAAGAACTGGCAACCAGCTTGGGAGAAAAACAACTTTCTTGCACTTTCAAAGAGAGATTTGATCACCTCTGGGAAGTAATGTAACTCAGATTAAAAGTGGAATTGTCAGCCAGAGCACAGGCTGGTGAAGATGCAGAGTGGGGGTTGTATATCCACACACTGCGCATCTAGAACAGTTCCAACCTGGATGTAAAGTCTTTGTTTTGCCCAAAGAGCTCTGTGGTTTTGCAAATGCTACGAATTGTTACTAAAGAGATTTCCTGATGTTCCTCTACAGAACTCTGCAGTTCCTGATGGTAAGAACAAACACGCTTGTTTCAAACTGGTGTATAGAATCATAGAGTTGGAAGGGACCCCCAAGGTCTAGTCCAACCCTCTGCACAATGCAGGAAATTCACAAATTTTGTTGTTGTTCAGTCACACAGTCGAGTATGACTCTTTGCGACCCCATGGACCAAGTCATGCCAGGCCCTCCTGTCTTCCACCATCTTCCAAAGTCTGCTCAAATTTGTGTTAGTTACATCAGTAACACTGTCCAGCCATCTCATATTTGCCATCCCCCTCTTCTTTTGCCAAAGTATTTGAGCTTCAGCTTCAGCATCTGACCTTCCAGGGAACAGTCTGGGTTGATTTCCCTTAGGACTGACTGATTGGATCTTCTTGCGGTCCAAGGGACTCTCAAGATTCTTCTTCAGCACCTCCCCCTAAATTCACAGGATCCACATTGCTGTCACATGGCCATCTAGCCTCTGTTTAAAAACCTCCAGGGAAGGAGAGTCCACCACCTCCTGAGAAAGCCTGTTCCCAAGGAAGCCTGTGTAAATTCGTAGTGGGATATGCTGAGGGCTAGACCCAGGGGGGAGGGAGGGAGGAAAGGCAGCATGACATAGCCTGATCCTGTCACATCTCACAAGCTAAGCAGGGCTGATACTTGGATGAGAGACCACCAAGGAAGGCCATGGCAAGCCACCTCTGCTTAATCACTTGTCTTGAAAATCCCTTGCTGGGGTCAACTGAACCTCGACAGCACTTTACATACACAGAGGCGGCAGATAAATGAAAAGAAAGAGTGGTCAGCCAGAACCTTCTGGGGCCAAGATGAGGCTTACAAAAACTATGCATGGGATAGAGAATGTGGAGAAAGAAGCACTTTTTCTCCCTTTCTGACAATGCAAGAACTTGTGGGCACTCCGTGAAATTGATGAGCGGCAGGTTTTGAAAAGATAAAAGGAAGTAGTTCTTCACCTAAAGAGTGATTAACACATGGAAATCACTGCCACAGGAGGAGGTGGTGGCTACAAGCATAGACAGCTTCAAGAGGGGATTGGATAAACGTATGGAGCAGAGGTTATTAACCACAACGTATAGATGGAATACTCTGTCTGGGGCAGTGATGCTCTTTATTCTTGGTGCTTGGGGGGGGTAACAAAGGGAGGGCTTCTGGAGTTCTTGCCCTGCTGATGGACCTCCTGACGGTACCTGGGGTTTGGCACTGTGTGACACAGAGTGTTGAACTGGATGGGCCATTGGCCTGATCCAACATGGCTTCTCTTATGTTCTTATGATACAGGATGTGTTCCACATTGCTACTGCTAGATTTTATGAAACAAGGTCAGTGATTCGTGTTGTGGCTTAACACTGTGGGGGGGGGGGGGAGTTTGCAAAGTAAAGAGTGTTCCCATAAGACCCTTTTACTCCATGTTCTCCTGTTTTTTTCCAGATACAGCCCATTGTTTCTGATTAAGCACTGCCCAGATTTCTCACTCTCAGGGATTCCTTCTTAAAACATGAGTTGCTGGCATGCTTGTTCTTCTGGGTTTTGTTTCTGGGGTTTTGGTGAGTAAAGAGAAACTCCATATTTAGAGGCAGTCAGCCTCTGAATCTCAGTGCCAGGAGACAACATCAAGGGAAGGCCTCAGTCTCTATGCCTTGTTGTTGGCCCTCCAGAGGAACTGGTTGGCCACTCATAAGACTAGATGGACCATTGGTCAGATCCATCAGGCCTCTTCTTATGCTTCTTCTTCTACTAGAAGTTAAAATTCTGAACCGGGAATGGATTTCTCTTGTCTGCACCACACATGCACAAAGATGCGCATGCATGGACACAAAGAGCCAGTTTGGTTTAGTGGTTAAGTGCACAGACTCTTATGCGGGAGAGAACCAGGTTTGATTCCCCACTCCTTCACTTGCAGCTACTGGAATGGCCTTGGGTCAGCCATAGCTCTAGCAGAGCTGTCCTTGAAAGGGCAGCTTCTGGGAAAGATCTCTCAGCCCCACACACCTCACAGGGTGTCTGTTGCGGGGGGGGGGGGGAGGTAAAGGAGATTGTAAGCTGCTCTGAGATTCAGAGTGAAGGGTGGGGTATAAATCCAATATCTTCTGTCTTCTTCATCTAACGGCCAAACTACACACAAAGCTGAGGATCCATGATGACTGAATAATTGATCTGCAAAGAACAGCTCAGGAAAGACTCAGGATGGATCATTAGGCCATGGCTTTTTTTTGGGGGGGGGGGGGGGGAGTTAACTCCATTGTGCCATTTTTTCTGATCAAAACTGCCCCTTTAAATCTTGATAGGAAAAAAAAAGATATGTACCACCCAAGGTTTTGATGGAAGAAATGGCACAAAGAGGAGATTTAAAAAGCCAAAACTGTTCCCAGGCGTCACAGCCCCTACCTGTGGGTGTTTTGTTTGTTTGCTTGTTTGCACGTCAGAGGCCGAAACTGAGCTCAACCATGATGTGCTGTTTGGTCCTCAAGCTCCGCACGGCTCAGGCGCCGCACAGGCCACAGTTTCACACACTCCAGCCGCTAGATACAGTTTGAACTCTTGATAACATCTCTCAGGGCCATTAAGTGTACTGTAGGCTTCTGTTTGACTAATCACAGTTCATAGCCATTCATAGACCTTGTGCAAGAAACACCCATTTAAGCACCAAACATAACGCAGCCTGAGTACCACGCTTCCTGCTTCCTCCGCCGCTGGAAAGGGAACTAGCTCTCTACACTCCAATTTGTAGGCGCTCTTTCCCTGGATCCAGCAGTGGGATTAAAAAAAAGGACACGGCAGAGTCTGTGCTCCCAGCAATCCCGTTCGCTCCAACTGCAGGGACCCTTCCCTGAGCGCAGAACTCATCTCCCTCTCCCTTCATTCAAATCGCTTTGCCCTCTGGACAGAGAACCACAAATCCTGTCTGGATTGCAAGCCTCTGTCTGGAAGAGGATTCCAGCAGTAGCAAATACCGTGTTTTTTTCCCCTGACTGCCATTAGCCACTGGGGGGAGGGGGTGTCGGCTGTTGCATACCTAGCAGCAGGGCTTTTTTTGAGCAGGAACGCACAGGAACACAGTTCCGGCTGGCTTGGCATCAGATGTGGCCTAATATGCATATGAGTTCCTGCTGGGCTTTTTCTACAAAAAAAGCCCTGCCTAATAGCGAAACGCTATCTCCGTTGTCTAACTAAGTTGGCTATTGGAGGGTGCCAGGGGTGGAATTCTAGCAGTAGCTCCTTTGCATATTAGGCCACACCCCTCTGATGTAGCCAATCCTCTAAGAGCTTACAAGGCTCTTTTTTGTAAGCTCTTGGAGGATGGGCTACATCAGGGGGTGTGGTGTAATATGCAAAGGAGCTCCTGCTAGAATTTCACCCTGAAGGGTGCAAACCGCGGCCGAGACATGCAGTCTGCATGTCGCGCGGGGCTACCAACCCCCAGGATTTGCTTAAAGATTGATTTGCTTGAAGAGACTTGTATTGTTGTGGTGTTCACACCCTTGTACCTGAAATGGATTTTTGAAGCTTGAAGAAGCAATAGTGAAACAAGGCATTAGTACATCCTTGTTGCAATGACTGGACTGCTGGCTGCCTTATGAATTATGAATTTAAAGTTGGACTAAACATGGCATCAGTCTTCATCAGTCTTCTCAGGATATCATTGGACTTTTTGGCTAAGAATACAGCATTGGACTGCTCTAAAGTTGGACTTTATACTCTATGGTTGTTTGGTGATGCTCCAAATTGTACATTTTTTTGCATTGATTTTGCTTATAGTCTGGTTTACAATATAGTAGTTTTGATAATATTGTTATTTGTGGCATTTGATTGAGGCTGGCAATCACGGAAGCTTTGTGCTTATTTCTTTTTACCTATTACCATGATTCCCTTGTGTGGTTGCTTATTCTTTAACCCCCCAGGTGATGGCTGAAGATCCCCAACTATTACAACTGATCTCCAGGCCACAGGGATCAGTTCACCTGGAGAACATGTCCACTTTGGAAGCGGGACCATGGCGTTATGACCCAAACCCCAGCCTCTTCCCAATCCACCCCCAAAACCTCCAGATAATTCCCGACCTAGATCTGGCAACCCTAGGCCACAGCAGACAGATTGTGCGGGCCATGGCAGCCATAGCCCAAGGTTGCCTACCTGGACCTTTGCTGAGCGGAGGTTTCTCTGCCAGATGGCAGCCCAGGCATGTAGACTTGAGGTTTTACATAGTACCCAGTGTGGCAGCCAGCTATGCAAATGCCTTAATTTACAGGGTGCTCCCAGGGCTAGCAGCGGCATAATGCTCTTTGTGCATCGTGCCAAGGTTATGTCTGAGCCAGGGCCCACCAGGGTTTATCTCAGAATACGTGTCAAAGCTCAGGTCCAGAACATAAGGATATCACCCTCCAAGCAAGGCCTGGGGATCTCCACAGTATTACAGCATATCTCCAGACTGCAGAGGTCATTTCTCTTGGAGAAAATGCGATGCTTTGGAGGGTGAATCCTATCGCATTGTACTCCACTGAGGCTACTGTCCTCCTCAGAGACAGTTTGGTGTAATGGTTAAGTGCACAGACTCTTATCTGGGAGAACCAGGTTTGATTCCCCACTCTTCCACTTGCATCTGCTGGAATGGCCTTGGGTCAGCCATAGCTCTTCCAAGAGTTGTCCTTGAAAGGACAACTTCTGCCAGAGCTCTCTCAGCCCCACCCAACTCACAGGGTGTCTGTTGTGGGGGAAGAAGAAACTCACTCAGTTAAGAAACTCACTGGGTGACCTTGGAACAGGTCTGGTTGGCCAAACTGGAGCTCGGGAGCCACATGTGGCTCTTTCACACATATTGTGTGGCTCTCAAAGCTCCCACTGCCCTGTCAGCCAGCTTGGAGAAGGTATTTCTCTCTTTAAATCACTTCGCCAAGTCAAGTCAGCCAGCGGCTTGAAAAATGCATTTAAAGTTAAAGTTGCTTTCTTTCTACCTCTACCTTCCCACTTATTTTCCTTCCTTCCTTCCTCATCATCTCAAACACCCGAGGCTCATGTTGTGGCTCTCAAACTTCTGACATTTATTCCACGTGGCTCTTATTTTTAGCAAGTTTGGCTACCCCTGGAGCAGTCAACTCTCTCTCTTCCTCACCCTGACCCACCTCACAGAGTTATTGTGAAGGTCAGCGAAGCAAACTATGTAAGCTGCCCTGAATTCCTTGGAAGGATGATGGGATAAAAATGGAATCAATAGGTAATCTCAGTATGAGTGTGTGTGTGTGTTTAAAGTTTCTAGTTCTTGAGGTTTCTGAGATTGGTTACATCATTGCAGAGGGGAGCCAGCAGGTTGCCTGTAGTAGAAGAGCTCGGCTTGATTCCAAGAGCACCTTAGGAACAACAAGATTTTTTGGGTCTATCCAGGGCTTTTTGTGAGCAGGAATGCACAGGACCGCAGTTCCAGCTGTTTTGGCATCAGGGGTGTGTGGCCTAATATGCAAATGAGTTTCTGCTGGGCTCTTTCTACAAGAGAGTCCTGCGCAAAACCCTGGTGCCATTGGGGGTGTGGCCTAATATGCAAATGAGTTCCTGATGTGCAGGGATGGAATCGTAGCAGGAGCTCTTTTGCATATTCAGCCACACACCCCTGATGTAGCCAATCCCCCAAGAGCTTACAAGGCTCTTTTTTGTAAGCTCTTGGAGGATTAGCTACATCAGAGGTGTGTGGTCTAATATTGAAAGGAGCTCCTGCTACAATTCCACCCCCGCTGATGTGTGATATTGTGGTGACATCAGGGGGTGTGGCCTAATATGTAAATAAGTTCCTGCTGGGCTTTTTCTACAAAAAAAGCTCAGGGTATGTATGTCAGATATGAAGGGAGCTTTGACTCTCGAAAGTGCATATTCTTGAAGGCCTTTGACTCTCGAAAGCATATACCCCAAAAAAATCTCATTGCTCTCTAAGGCGCTACTGGTCTTGAATCTAGCTGATGTGATGCCTAAAATTTCAAATGCTTAAAAGGTTGGGAAGAAGGAAAGAAATAAGACAAAGCACAGTCCTGTTTTGTCCACTGCCTTTAAAGCCTCCTGTCTTCTCTATTTTTTTCCCTCCCAGCTTTTGTTCCTGTTCTGAGAGATCCCTCAAAAGTATTATCCAAAACTGAGGGTTATTTTTAAAGTTCTCAGACAGCACTGCGGACAGAGACACGGTAGGGAGGGGAGCTGTGCCACTCATCCCTAGTGATTACATGTGCTGAGGCAACCAGGATCCCATGGCACACTTACACAACTGTTGCAATAATTGGGTTAATGGAGGGGAAAGGAGAGCAAGGGAGAGGGAGTCATATTTTCCCATTAACGAAAAACGGGGAGAATGTGATTTCCCTTTCCCTGACAGAGTAGGGAAGACGCCCTGGATCCTACATATTGTAAACACGCATTTTATTGTGTGACTTGAACGACCCTTCAGTCATGCGGAAATGCTGTTGGGGGCTCCCCAGAGTGGCCTCCAGTGTGTGGAAGAGGTCAGTTCTGTCACTGTGCTAGTTTCTAGTATTTTGCTGTGCAGAAAGAGTGAGTTTCTGCAGCAGTCATATTGTCAGCGAGTCTCCGCGTTAGCGATGCCAGCTCTCAAGTGGGGCCTGAAGAGCTCCTAGAATTGCAGCTCATCTCGGAGATCAGTTTCCCGGGGGGCGGGGGGGAATGGATGCTTTGGAGGGCAGACTCTATGGTGTCATACTCCACTGACACTCCATACTCCCAGTCAATGTTCCCTCTAAGCGGCAGAGTCTTGAGAGCAAAAATTCTACTTTTACTGGCATTAAAGCTGTGAGCTACTGCACAACTTATTGTGCTCTGGGGTCATCCTTCCTGAGCTAAGACAAAAATGTGTGAGCTGGAAGCTAAAAATCTGTGAGCTAGCTTAGAGGGATCCAGGATGGCAGCCATGTTGGTCTGAAGCAGCACTGGTCCCAGTCCTTCCTGGGCTCTGCCCCCAAATCTGCAGGAGTTCACAAATTTGGAACTGGGAATCCTACCTCCACCACCACCACCAGCAGCCAGGGGACCTCGGCAACCCTAATCAGCAGGGTAGGTGTGGGACTGGGGTTAGAAAAGGCATTGCCAAACTTGCTTAATGTAAGAGCCACATAGAATAAATGTCTGATGTTTGAGAGCTGCAAGATGGGAAGGAAGGAAGGAGGGAAGAAAGGAAGGCAAGAAGAGTGAGAGTACTATGTGCTACAAAAGTGTACCACTTTTATTGTGTTTTGCTTATTGATTTTGTTTATACCCTGCTTTTCCCCCAGTGGGGACCCAAAGCTGACATCTTTCTCCTCTCCTCCATTTTCCCCTGTGAGGCTGAGAGTGTGTGACCAGCCCAAGGTGACCTAGAACATAAGGACATAATGGAGGCCATGTTGGATGTCAATGGCCCATCCAGTCCAACACTCTGTCACACAGTGGCCAAAACCCAGGTGCCATCAGAAGGTCCACCAGCAGGGCCAGAAACCCTCCCACTGTTGCCCCCCAAGCACCAAGAAGACAGAGCATCACTGCCCCAGTCCTAGCAAGCTTCCATGGCAGATTAGAGATTCAAACTTGCGTCTCCTAGATCAGGGGTGGCCAACGGTAGCTCTCCAGATGTTTTTTGCCTACAACTCCCATCAGCCCCAGCTGATGGGAGTTGTAGGAAAAAAACATCTGGAGAACTACTGTTGGCCACCCCTGTCCTAGATCTTAGTCCAATCGTCATGGCTTCCTCTCCAAAAAAATCTTGGGAGTTGCAGTTTAGTACAAGTGCTGTGAATTCCTCCCTTTCTCCATCATCTCTCACTACAATTCCCAGGATCCTTAGGACTAAGTAACTGATTGCCAGATTGGGATGTTTGCTGGATTCATATGCTGCTTAAACCTGGGGCAGGGGAGAAGCAGAGGAAGAAGGATGGACAAAACAGAGAAAGAGGAGCATGCACACTTAAAATTCAAATCTGGAGTTTCAAGCCAGTCCTAAATCTGGAAAAGTTAAAGGTGAATTGTTTTGAGACAATGGAAGCTGGATTCCTTAAGAGTGTCTCCACACTGGTCTACTGCAGCAAAAAGAGCCTAGCATTTCGAGACACCTCATGGCCCCAACAAGCCTAAGATTTTGTGGGCCACCACGCTTCATTGGATATATCGGCTCTGTCTTGCCGAAAGCCTTATGCTAAAATAAAACTGGCAGCATTTAAGGTGTCACAAGACTCTTGGTTGTTTTGGGGGAAGAGCGTGCTGTGGCCTAGGGTTGTCAACTCCGGGTGGGAATAGCCCTGGACAGAGGTCATTTTGTAGAAAAATAGGTGGTGGAGCTCATCCAGGGATTGTTATGCAACTGCACCTACTATGCAATGGACGAAGAGGTGGAACTCTCAGAAAGGTTCAGGAGCTGCACTCCTGTGAGCTTCCACTGAATCTGAGGCCTGGCCCTGGAGATTTGTGGGGGTGGAGCCTGGGGAGGGGCTTCATTGAGGCATAGACCAGGGCCTTATTTGAGCAGGAACACAGTTCTGGCTGGCTTGGTGTCGGGGGTGTGGCCTCATATGCAAATGAGTTCCTGATGAGATTTTTCTACAAAAAAAGCCTTGAAAGAATGCCATCGAACCCACACTCCAAAGCAACCATTTCCTCCAGGGGGACTGATCTCTGTTGCCTGGCGATCCATTGTAATTCCAGGAGATCTCCAGGCCCCACCTGGAGGTTGGCAAGCCTAGCTTGTACCAAGGCCTAAGAGGAGAGGTGGAGATAAGGCAAACAGCCCTGCAGACCTGCAGAAATGAACTGGGTGGGTATCACGATCAGCCCTTCTCTGGGGGTTCTCCTGCCAGCGTAGAACTGTGGTGAGGCGGGGGGGGGGAGGTAGAGGAACAGCTCAGAATTGAGGGCCATTGACAGAGCAGAGTGGGGAGGGGGGGGGCGTGGTGTGAGGGAGCAGCCGGCAGAAGTCTGCTTAGTGTCTGTTTTTATTATTCCGACTCCAGAGTCAGCGATTCCTTTTACAGCTGTTAAGCATGAAAAATCCACTTCTCCGGTTCGTGATGAAGAGAACCAGGCCGGGGGGGGGGGCGGGGGGGGGGAGAGAAGAAGCTGATCATATTTAATGGCCCTGTTAACACAGCAGCTGATGCGCATGCCTTCCATAGCCATTAGGGATGACTCGTTGGGCCGGATCCGGGAGCGGAAGCCCTTAAGATTTATGGGATGTGTACAGGCGACCGTGGACTGAGTGATAATGGAGTACAGAAATTGGGCTGCACAGCCACAGCGGGAGCGGGCTGTTGGCTTGCTATTGCTCATGTAGTGAGGAAGGATGTAAACGTCACATCCACACCCATACAAGGAGAAACGGGAACAACGGTGAAACTCTCCTTCCAGTGCAGGCCAGACAGAAGGCCTGTCTCTTTAGCTGGCTGGATGCATTGACAACTGCTTGGGAAAGAGGTGTCTGGAATCACCTGGCATTTAAACCTGTGCTACACCCTGTCCTGGCTAGCCCGATCTCGTCAGATCAGGGTCAGCAGGGTCAGCCCTGGCTAATGTTTGGATGGGAGACCTCCAAGGAGCACCAGGGTGCGACACAGAGGCAGGCAATGGCAATCCGCCTCTGAACGTCTCTTGCCTTGAAAACCCTATAGGGTTGCCAGTAGTCAGCTGTGTCTTGATGGCCCTTTCCACCACAACCAAGGGTTGAGGGAGACATGTGATATCTCACTGCATTATTAGCACGCCACTGAGGTTTGCATCAGGATTGCAATACAGATTCAGTGCATTTAATGTGTTGTCTTTGGAGAGCACAGGAAGGCTCTCAGCAAATGTGCAGTGGACGATACGGGTCATTTACACAGGGGTTGCTTGCCCCAGCGTCAATGCTACTGGGAGGTTGTTCCCCACTTTCCAGAGCATCATGGCCCTTCTGGGCACCTCACAGTGTTTTCCGAGATCTTTCGCAAACCTGCCTTGTGCAGTGTGTTGGGAAGGATTCCTGCAAGCCAAGTGGACAGGAAAGTTTGGATCAGGGATTGCCAAACTTGCTTAATGTAAGAGCAACATAGAATAAATGTCAGATGTTTGAGAATCA
Organism: Heteronotia binoei; assembly: GCF_032191835.1. NCBI lineage: Eukaryota > Metazoa > Chordata > Lepidosauria > Squamata > Gekkonidae > Heteronotia > Heteronotia binoei. Next base: position 260,099,554 of record NC_083223.1, read on the forward strand.
CAAGACAGGAAGGAAGGAAGGAAGGAAGGAAGGAAGGAAGGAAGGAAGGAAGGAAGGAAGGAAGGAAGGAAGGAAGGAAGGAAGGAAGGAAGGAAGGAAGGAAAACAGATGGGGGAGGAAGGAAGGAGGGAGAGGTGGAAAGAAAGTAACTTTAAATGTATTCTCCAAGTTGATGACTGGCTTGGCTTGGAGAAGTAATTTAAAGAGACAAGTGCTTTCTCCAAGCCAGCCAAGGGCGCAGTGGGGGCTTCAAGAGCCGCACAATATGTGTGAAAGAGCCACATGTGGCTTCCAAGCCACAGTTTGGCCACCTCTGGTCTGGTTCCCCACTGCAGCTGCTTTCCCCTCCACTAGAGGGCTTTTAAATTTGCCAATGAAGATCATTATAGCATAATAACATTATAACAATCTGAATCCCAGGTTCTCTGAACTCCCAGTCAGTGTTCCCTCTAAGAAGGAGGAGGTGGAACTCCCAGAGTAAGTGTGAGCTAAAGCACAGATTTTTAGCCTCCAGCGCATACATTTTTGTTCTAGATCAAGAAAGATGACCCCAGAGCACAATAAGTTATTTATTTATTTTATTTATTTTATTCGATTTATATCCCGCCCTACCCCACCGAGGTGGGCTCAGGGCGGCTATGCAGTAGCTCACAACTTTAATACTAGTAGCTCAAAAAGAATTTTTGCTTATAAGATTCTGCAGCTTAGAAGGAACATTGCTCCCAGTGTATTTTTTCAAAAATCAAGTCTTTGGCTCCTTTTCTTGCAGAGATATACTTTTCCCCTTATATCTCCACAATAACAGGGACTAGAGACTTAGGGTTTTTTTTAAATTAAAGTTTAGCAAAAATGTTTCTAGCCCTGCTGAACTCCCCTCTAGTCTCCAGTCCCATCAATTCCCCCTGCTCATTCGTGCCATTGTAAATTGTAAATTTGTCATGCATCGTTTCCCCCCCCCCCTCCTCTCAGCTACTGTCCTTAACCATGCACAGAGCAGGGATTTCTACTTCCTTGCCAGTAAAAACATAATAATATTTCCAGAGCCTCCGCACGTTTGCAGCGTGCCATGACAATTTATGCAAAGTGCACACGTTATGCAAATGTTATTAGGATTATTTGATCTTGCAAATCTATCGTCTGATTTATGAGACGCAAATTGCATTCAAGTGTCGGCAGGCATCGTATCAGGGCACCCAAGGCCGCTGCCTCCACGCTTGTTTAGGCATTCTGCCTACATTGTAAAGTGCAGCTGCTGGGTCCCTCTGATTTGGGGGCTTTGTTAGCTCGTGTCAATTTCACCTTCCTAGACTAGGTCTCCTTCCCTGGTATGTACATACCCAAGACTTTGACTTCATGCATTGAAGGATTTACCTTTTGCATATTCAAGCAGATGAAACTATTGAACATGTGCAGAATGCCAGAGAGCCAGGTTGGTATAGTGGTTAAGTGCGCTGACTCTTATCTGGGAGAACCGGGTTTGATTCCCCACTCTTCCACTTGCAGCTGCTGGAATGGCCTTGAGTCAACCATAGCCCATAGAGTTGTCCTTGAAAGGGCAGCTTGTGGGAGAGCTCTCTCAGCCCCACCCACCTCACAGGGTGTCTGTTGTTGGGGGTGGGGAGGCAAAGGAGATTGTGACCCCTTTGAGACTCTGAGATTCGGAGTCTAGGGCGGGATATAAATCCAATTTCTTCTTCTTCTTCCACAACTGTCAGAAACCTACTCTCATGGAATTGGGATTTATTTACTTACTACATTGTTATCTTCAGGGATTTTTTTTTTTTAGCAGGAACACAGTTCCGGCTGACTTGGCATCAGGGTATGTGGCCTAATATGCAAATAAGTTCCTGCTGGGCTTTTTCTGCAAAAAGCCCTGTGTGAAACAATAGTGATGTTGGTGGATGTGTCCTAATATGCAAATAAGTCCCTGCTGGGCTTTTTCTACCAAAAAAGTCCTGGCTATCTTGGCCTTGGGAGGGAAGTCAGCCTGATATAGCCTGATCTCATCAGATCTTGGAAGCTAAGCAGGGTCAGTACTTGGAAGGGAGACCACCAAAGAAGACTACAGAAGAAAGCCCTGTGTGAAACAATGGCACCGCCAGAGGGTGTGGCCTAATATGCAAATGATCCCTGCTGGGCTTTTTCTGCAAAAAGCCCCTGTGTGAAACAATAGTGATGTTGGTGGATGTGTCCTAATATGCAAATAAGTCCCTGCTGGGCTTTTTTCTACAAAAAGCCCTGTGTGAAACAATGGCACCGCCAGAGGGTGTGGCCTAATATGCAAATGAGTCCCTGCTGGGCTTTTTCTACCAAAAAAGTCCTGGCTATCTTGGCCTTGGGAGGGAAGTCAGCCTGATATAGCCTGATCTCATCAGATCTTGGAAGCTAAGCAGGGTCAGTACTTGGAAGGGAGACCACCAAAGAAGACTACAGAAGAAAGTGATGGCAAACCACTTCTTTGCATCTCGCTTTCCTCTAAAGCTACTTGCTGGGGTCACCATGTGTGCAACTTGAGAGCACACTTCTTGGCCTTACTTCCACTATGCACCTCAAAGTGGTGTCCCTGGAGGTTCCCATGTGGTCACCCCTCCAAGCACCGTCATGATGACCCAGCCCTGCTTGGTCTCACCAAGATTTTCACATATGTCTTCAAACAATCCATTGGATCAAGGGGGAAAGGCAACAAACAGGAACTTGTAGCTACACATGAATGTGCTGTCAAGTCATAACTCACTACAGCGACCCCAGCAAGAGGCTTTCAAGGCAAGTGAGAAGCAGAGGCCTTCCTCTGCAGAGACCTCCTTGGTGGTTACTGGTCTCCCATCTAAGCACCAACGCTGCGTAGTTCCTGAAATCTCAAGATATCAAACTATAATCTGAAGACATAGAGACAGTTTGGTGTAGTGGTTAAGTGTGCGGACTCTTATCTGGGAGAACCAGGTTTGATTCCCCACTCCTCCACTTGCAGCTGCTGGAATGGCCTTGGGTCAGCCATAGCTCTTGCCAGAAGTTGTCCTTGAAAGGGCAGCTGCTGTGAGAGCTTTCTCAACCCCACCTACCTCACAGGGTGTCTGTTGTGGGGGAAGAAGATAAAGGAGATTGTAAGCTGCTCTGAGACTCTGATTCAGAGAGAAGGGCGGGGTATAAATCTACAGTCTACTTCATCTTCTATACTATGCTGCCTTCCTTCCCTAGCTTGTAGATAGCTTTGAATCTAAGAAGAGCCCAGTTGGATCAGATAGATTTCTGTCTAGCCCAGCATTTTGCTTCCTTCAGTGGCCAGCCAGATGCTCCAGGAGAGCCCATAAAGAGGGCATGAAGGCCTCAGCCTTCCCATGTTTGTTTGTTTCCTAGTCTCTGGTGTTCAGAGGTGTTCAGAGGCTCTTGAACATGGAGGCTCTGTTGAGCCACCACACCTTGAAAAGTTTCTTTTTGTGTGTGTGAATTTGTCTAATCTTCTTTGAGAGCTGGGGGTTATCGCTGCACAGTTGGGGCAGTCAGCTCCATAAGTGAAATAACCTGTTACATGAAGCTGTCCCTACCCTGAACCAACTCTCAGTCCACCAGGGACAATATTGTCTACACAGGCCGGCAGCAGATCTCCAGGGTCTCATAGAAACGTAGAACTGGAAAGGATCCCAAAGGTAATCTTGTCCAACAGCTGCACAATGGAGGAAATTCACAACTACACATGGAATTCACTGCCACATGAGGTGGCGGCAGCTACAAGCACAGATGGCTTCAAAAGGGGATTGGATAAGCATATGGAGCAGAGGTCCATCAGTGGCTATTAGATGGAACTCTCTCTCTGGGGCAGCGATGCTCTATGTTCTTGGTGCTTGGGGGAGCAACAGTGGATGGGCTTCTAGTGTCCTGGCCCCACTGATTGACCTCCTTATGGCACCTGGTTTCTTTGGGCGCTGTGTGACAGTGTTGGACTGGATGGGGCACTGGCCTGATCCAACACGGCTTCTCTTATGTTCTCCCCACAGTGACCCCTGCTCTGTGGCCAGAGGAAGGCAAAAACCCTCCAGGATCCCTGAGCCAGTCTGGCCTGGAGGAAAATTTCTTCCTGACCCCAAGGTGGCACACAGCATTACCCTGGGCATGTAGGAAACGGCCACAACAGCCAACTACTGGCTCATCCCTTCCTGCCCTCTCTGTCACAGTCTGGGCAAGTTCACAAAATTGACCTCAGGAAGAGGCAGGGGTCGCTTTGTAGAAAAATAGGTGGTGGAGCTCAGCCAGGGATTGTTATGCAGCTGCACCTACTATTCAATAGACAAGGTGGGGAGGAGGAGGGGAAACCCTCCGAAAGCTTCAGGAGCTGTGCTCCTGCTGAATCCGAGGCCTGGGCAGAGGTCTTTCATGTCATCTACTACCAGATCTTTTTAACTGGAGATGTTAGGGGTGGGATTTGAATTCAGGACCTTATACATGCAAATAAGAGTCTCTACCACTGAGCCTCGGCCACTCCCACATTGCACAAAGAAACAGTCTCTTTTTGTCTGCCCTGAATGTTCCACAAACCAACTTCACTAGGTGGCAACCCCCTTGAGCTGTACTATTATTGGAAAGGGGGGGGGGGAGTTTTCTCAGTTTCCCATCCCTGGAGCCCCAGAGCATTTCATTTTCAGTTTCGAACACAGCCCTTCTCCCCCCTAGAACGACACTGTTAGCCTTCAGCTAGACTCAAACAGACAGCTCAGTCTATAGATCATCAGACAATGAGGGTCATAAACCAAGGGCCATCGTGGCAGCGTTAAAAATACACATGAAATCGGTTGACCTCTCAGGTTGTGCCGTCAGTGCCGGCGAAGCATTTCTACCGTTCTCCGCTCACATCCTTGGATGAGTATCCGAGGTGGCTGGCGGCAGCCGAGAGTCGGCTCGGGGCTGGGGAAATCAAACCCCCAACCTGCTTATTATACAAATGTCCCACTGCAACAGGAGTGAGACTCGGGCAGCCCAGAGGTATTGACGCCACCCCGCACCGCTCTTACATCAGCTGCAAGCTCCCTGGCGGCACCAGCAGGTTGGCAGGGAGGAACAAACACGCTCATGCCCTCACCCAGAAATCACAGGCCCAGAGGTTGCTCCCATTTTGAAATGCTTGACGATGACACAGAAGAACTGAGCATGAAGAAAAACTCAGCTAAGTCTACTGCGCTGCACAGGCATAGCTAAGTAGAACCTGTCCTGGCGTGGCTATACCCAGGCTAGCTGGATCTCGTCAGATCTTGGAAGGAAAGAAGAAGACTGCAGATTTATACCCCGCCCTTCTCTCTGAATCAGAGACTCAGAGCGGTTTACAATCTCCTATATCTTCTCCCCCCACAGCAGACACCCTGTGAGGTGGGTGGGTCTGAGAGGACTCTAACAATAGCTGCCCTTTCAAGGACAACCTCTGGGAGAGCTGACCCAAGGCCATTCCAGCAGCTGCAAGTGGAGGAGTGGGGAATCAAACCCGGTTCTCCCAGATAAGAGTGGGCACACTTAAGCACTACACCAAACTGGCTATCTAAGCAGGGTCGACCCTGGTCAGTATGTGGAAGAGTGACCACCAAGGAATACTGGGGTTGTGACCAGTGTTCCCTCTAAGCTGAGTTAGCGTGAGCTAGCTCACAGATTTTTAGCTTCCGGCTCACACATTTTTGTCTTAGCTCAGGAAGGATGACCCCAGAGCACAATAATTTTTGCAGTAGCTCACAACTTTAATGCCAATCCCTCGCAACTTTAATACCAGCAGCTCACAAAGTAGAATTTTTGTTCACAAGACCTTGTAGCTTAGAGGGAACATTGGTTGTGACATGGAGGAAGGCAATGGCAAACCACAGCGGTGGCCAGGCTGTGGCTCAGGAGCCACATGTGGCTCTTTCACACATATCGTGTGGCTCTTGAAGCTCCCACTGCCCCACTGGCTGGGTTGGAAAAGGCATTTGCCTTTCCAAGCTGGAAGCTTGGAGAATTCATTTAAAGTTAAAGTTGCTTTCTTTTCACCTCTCCCTCCCACCCCCATCTTCCTCCCTCCCTCCCTCCCTCCCTGTCTTACAGTTCTCAAACATCTGATGTTCATGTCTTGTGGCTCTGAGACATCTGATGTTCATGTCTTGCAGCTCTCCGACATCTGACATTGATTTTATGTGGCTCTTATGTTAAGCAAGTTTGGCCACCCGTGGGCAAACCACCTCTGAAGGTCTCCTGCCTTGAATTTCTACAGGGCCGCCACAAGTTGATTGTGACTTGACAGCAAAAAACCAGCAGGACCTTCCTTGTGCAGAGGAAGTCTGTCTGTCCATAATAAATACTGAGGACAGACAATAGGGGAGGACAAACACTATCGCATTTTACTTGTGAACTCCCCAAAGACATCTGAATGCTGAGCTGGACCTTGAGTTGGAGCCATCAGAACAGCTATTATGTTCTTTGAACATCATTTGGAGTACTGTGTGCAGTTCTGGTCGCCTCACCTCAAAAAGGATATTATAGCATTGGAGAAAGTCCAGAAAAGGGCAACTAGAATGATTAAAGGGCTGGAACACTTTCCCTATGAAGAAAGGTTGAAACGCTTGGGGCTCTTTAGCTTGGAGAAATGTCGACTGCGGGGTGACATGATAGAGGTTTACAAGAAAATGCATGGGATGGAGAAAGCAGAGAAAGAAGTATTTTTCTCCCTTTCTCACAATACAAGAACTCGTGGGCATTTGATGAAATTGCTGAGCAGACAGGTTAAAACGGATAAAAGGAAGTACTTCTTCACCCAAAGGGTGATTAACATGTGGAATTCACTGCCACAGGAGGTGGTGGCGGCCACAAGCATAGCCACCTTCAAGAGGGGGTTAGATAAAAATATGGAGCAGAGGTCCATCAGTGGCTATTAGCCACAGTGTGTATATGTGTGTGTGTGTATATATATATATATATATATATATATATATATATATATATATATATATATATATATATATATATAATTTTTTTTGGCCACTGTGTGACACAGAGTGTTGGACTGGATGGGCCATTGGCCTGATCTAACATGGCTTCTCTTATGTTCTTATAATTAGCCCTCAGATTCAGCAGGAGCTCACAGGAACGCAGCTCCTGAACTTTTCTGAGGGTTCCCCCTCTTCCTCCCCACCTACCTTGTCCATTGAATAGTAGGTGCAGCTGCATAACAATCCCTGGATTAGGAGAGTGGGCAAGCAGCCAGCCAGCCACCAGGAGCTTTGCCATGCCCCCAGCAGCCCTCATTAACCCCTGAAGAAGCCTGCACCACCCTTTCTCTACTTCTTACGTGATTTTGGGTGGCTTGCTGGCCTTTTGACTGGGGGGGTGGACCAGGGGAGCCCCAGGTGAGTGAGGCCTGCTTGGGCTGGCTGGATTTCTAGCCAGCCCAAGCAGGCCTCGCTCGCCCAAGACTCTCCTTTCTTGGTTCCCATCTGGTTGCTTTTGGCTGGCAGGGGGCATTTGCTAATGAGTTATGCTAATGAGTTCCGCCACCTGTTTTTCTACAAAACGACCCCTGAACGTAACAGGTAAGTCTATTGGTGATCAGTCTATCAGTGGCTCCTAGTCACCATGACTAAAGGGAACCTCCACATTTAGAGGCAGTAAACCTTTGAAGAGCAGTGCCAGGAGGCAACCTCAGAGGAAGGTCTCTCTGCCCTGTTGTTAGCCCTCCAGGGGAACTGGTTGAGGCTGCTGTGTGAGACAGGATGCTGGACTAGATGGACCACCGGTCTGATCCAGCAGGGCTCTTCTTATGTTCTTATTAGATTCTGAGTAGAACCTTCACTTGCAGAGGCAATCTACGTCTGAATACCAGAGACTGGGCAAGAGGAGAAGGCGGCAATCACCTTCCTTGCCCTGCTTGTGAGTTTCCAGAGGCGTTTGGTTGACCGCATTTGAAATCACAATGCTGGGCAGGAGAGATTTTTCTGGCCAGGCAGTTCTTTTTGGTCCCTGCTTTTCACAGAAGGCTACTAAATTTTTCTCTGTATTGAAAAGGAAAACAAACCCTTCTACGCTCTAATAATAATGCTGCAGCTGCTCCCCGTGCAGGGGAGGGGAGGGGAGAGATGGCCTTTGTTTCAGTTGCACACGTTCATTAAATATAAAACATCTTTAAAGTTTAAAGCACCTGCATGTCAACAAAAGCCAGTGCCCGGAACACCAAAAGACAACAATGGTGGGGGTAAATGACTTTCACTACTTGATTCCGGAAGCCCTTTTGCTTTTGGAGTTGGATGAGCAGCTGGCACAGGCTGCTGTCAGCAGAACCCGCCTGGTACCAACAGGACAGCTGGCCCAGTCCCTTTCCCCACAGGTGGCAGAAGGAGCCACGTCCACCTCCCAGTTCCACAAAGGTGATCAGAGATGTCCTGTCAGAAAGCCTGCCTGCTGCCAGGAACCAAAGGATGGCCTAGAAGGCCAGCTTCCAACGCCAGCATGTGCACACGGTGGTGCAATTGAGGCAAAACCGACTTATGGCAACCTCATAGTGCTTTCAAGGCAAGGGATGGGCAGTGGTGGCTTGCCATCGCCTGCCTCTGTGTAGCGACCCTGGTGGTCCTTGGTGGTCTCCACTCCTAGTACTAGCCAGGGCTTCTGAGATCTGGGAGACTGGGGTAGCCTGGGCTATACTGGCTAGGAAATAATAATAACAGCATCGACAATAATACAAAAACAACAGCAGTACAGATAGATGGACAAACAAACAAAGACAGACAGACAGACAGAGTGAGCCAGTTTGGTGTAGTGGTTAAGTGTGTGGACTCTTATCTGGGAGAATCAGGTTGGATTCCCCACTACTCCACTTGCAGCTGCTGGAATGGCCTCGGGTCAGCCATAGCTCTCGCAGGAGTTGTCCTTGAAAGCCCCACCCACCTCACAGGGTGTCTCTTGTGGGGGGAGAAGATATAGGAGATTGTAAGGCATACTGAGTCTCTGACTCAGAGAGAAAGGTGGGGTATAAATCTGCAGTCTTCTGATGAGAGAGAGAGAGAGAGAGATCCACTACAGCTTCCAGAATCTGGAAGAGGAGATATCTTGACAGGGCACTTGCATTTTTGGTCCTTGGAAGAGGCATAGAAACATAGAGCTGGAAGGGACCACAAGGATCATCTAGTCCAACCCCCTGAACAATGCAGGAAATTCGCAAATGCTTCCTTCCCAGTGACCTCTGCACTAAGTCCAGAAGAAGGCAAAAACCAGTCTGTCCTGGAGGAAACCTGACCCCAACGTGGCGATGGGCATTACCCTGGGGCATGTAAGAAGACCCCAGCGCTGGCATATTCCTTCCTCCCCTTCCTGCGGCTGCTGAGGGTGCAAACTGAGAATTCTCCACCTCCCAGATTATTAGGTGTTTGTGCAAAGTTAAACCGGTGGTGTTGTGGGGTCAGTGGGAGTTTGGCCAGTCTTGTGGTCCCGACAGATATTTTGGCAACCTCTAGAGCGGCCCCGACCCCAAAAGCCTTAGAGCAAAGCCTTTCTCAGCCTTAGCGGTTTTGTTCCTCATGCATCTGCAGGGCGTGGCAAGTCGAAAACCCTGCAAGGGTCGAGTTGCATTTTGAACATGCACAATCAAACATACGAAATAAGCATTTGCGGGATATAAGTCGAAGACGACGTTCAGTCAGAGCAGGACCAATTCAGAGGTGGTTTTAATCTATAAATAAATCTATTGAAACGTGTGTTGATGGATAGGGAGGGGACAATTATAATTAAACGAGCTGTACATTAAGGCCCAACTTTGTAATTTTTTTTTTTCATTCTGGAGGAAAGAAAGACGGATACATATGGGATGATGTAACCTTTTCAAGTCCCCCTTGGGGAGAAAGGCAGGTATAAATGAAGTAAATAAAGGAACAAACATATAGCGAGGCCTGGCAATAGGCAAATGCATTTAAATTGGATCAGCCTGATTCCCAAGAAGAGACTGTCCTGCCTGCATTTCGTGCACCCTTTGACCCCTCCATATGTCCCCCCCTTATGTTGTGAGCCGCCCTGAGCCTGCTCCGGTGGGGAGGGCGGGATAGAAATAAAAAATTATTATTATTATTATTATATTATTATTATAACTTTCTGTAAAAATGTCCACCTACTGAGGATCTGCAACATGCACCTTTCAAGGGGAGCTCTCGTGGAAAGCACTGTCAAGTCGCAGACGACCTATTCCAACCCTGTAGGTTTTCAAGGCATGAGATACACAGAGGCGGCTTGCTATTGCCTGCCTCTGTGCCACAATCCTAGACTTCCTTGGTGGTCTCCCATCCAGGGCAGGCCTTTTCATTAGGCAAACTAGGTGACTGCCTAGGGCGCTGGCATTCTGGGGGCACCAAATTGGGAGACTCGGTGATGGTATCAGTGCGGGGCGGAGCAGTCCTTGATAGCCATTGATAGCCCTGTCCTCCATGACAGCCTTGCCTAGGGTGCCAGACAGTCTAGGGCTGGCCCTGCTCCCATCACATGCCATGGCTGACCCAGATCTGACTGATGGGGCTAGCCTGGGCCATCCAGGTCAAGGCAAAAGGAGCTCTGGGCTGCAATAATTTATGCTGGAATTAAATCTTGTGAGCCTTTGAAGTGACACTAGACTTCTGTTTATCCTTGCAGTTCACTGATGAATCGGCTAAAAGGCCAAAGATTAATCAAAGATATTCTTTGGTGGGCAACAGCCCAAACGTAGAACAATAATCAGCACGGGAACAATGCTGGGGTGTCTGTACATACTTCTAATAGGGTTCTTGGTACTTCTTGGTGCTTGGGGGGGTGTGCAGTGGGAGGGCTTCTAGTGTCCTGGCCCCACTAGTGGACCTCCTGGTGGCACCTGGGTTTTTGGCTACTGCATGACACAGTGTTGGACTGGATGGGCCATTGGCCTGATCCAATATGGCTGCTCTTATGATCTTATGGTTGACGAGTTCCTGGGGATCTCCCAGAATTACAGCCTATCTCCAGATGATTTCCCCTGGAGAAAGTGGCTTCTTTGGAAGGTGGACCCTATGCCTTTATACCATGCTGACGCCCCTCCTGTCTCTAAACTCCACCCTCTCCAGGCTCCACCCCTAAAATGCAGGGATTTCCCAACATGGAGCTGGCAACCGGGGCCAGATTAACATTTAGGTCAAGTAGGCACTGGCCAATGGGCCCCCACGCCCTTAGGGGCCCCAGGCTGGCTTCCCACCCACCCCCGGTTTCCCCCCTGCTTGCAGCCCTCCCAGCCTGCACATGCAGCCAGCAACTGAGCTGCTCTTTGCCCAGCTTATGCGGTGTGGCCGCTGCTGCCGTTGTCACCAAGTTTGCCTCTCTCTGCCTCTCCCCCTCAGTTTAGTAAAAGGGGCTTTTAAGAAGGGGTCCGTGGGCAGCGGGGCGGGCTCTCAGACTCTGAAATAATTTGCCAGACCCCCCCCCCCCGCCCAAGACTTCGACTGCTTAGGGTTTAACCTGGCATTGCTGGCAACCCTAACTTCTAGGACCAGCTGCCCATCTGACCACAGAGAGCCCACACTTGTTACCACTGTGAGACCAGTGCCAGATTAAACCCTGTGGGGACCCCCCCTAAGCAGTCAAAATCTTGGGGGGGGCCTTCACAAATTAACTCAGAGACTGAGTGCCCCACCCACGGCCCCCGTGGCAGCCTGCGGTCACCTTCTCAAAAGTCCCTTTGACAAAGCTGCAGGGGAGAGGCAGAGAGAGGCCAAGCTGATGATGTCAGCAGCAGCCACACCAGGCAAGTCAAGCAAAGAGCGGCTCAGTTGCTGACTGGGAGGAAACCAGGGTGAGGGGGAAGCTAGCCCAGGGCCCCTAAAGGTGTGGGGGCCCATAGGCCAGTGCCTGTTTGGCCTAATAGTTAATCCAGCTCTGTGTGAGACAAAAAACCTGATTTAGAAAATACCACGCAATGCAGGGGTACGCATTTGGGCCCTCTGCCACCTCTCGGCTCTTGTGCCCCTGCAACCTCCTTTCACAGGGCTTGGCGTGAGGCTGAAGGAAGAATCAGTGCCAGCTTTATCTAACTCCCCACCAGCATGGTAACTCAAGGAGACTCTGGACCTCAATAGCAGAGCACACGCTTTGCAGGCCAGAGCTCACAGGCTCAGGCTCCTGGTACTGAAGTCTCAGGCAACGGTGCAAGGAAGGCCTTTCTCTGCCAAAACCTAGGAAAGCTGTGGTCAGCAGAAGTGCCTCTGGACTAGACAGGCCAGTGATCTGACCCAGCAGCTCCAGGGATTCCGTTGCCCTCCAGAGCAACTGTGCTCACTGCCTAAGAATAGAAAATGAGCCCTGCTGGATCAGACCAAAGCCTGTCGACTCCAGCATTCTCTTCACACAGTGGCTGTGTCTAGGAGGCTCAAGTGATGACTGCAACAGCATCTTCCCCATATATGCCCCGGAGAACACTACGATCTGGCACCCAACATCTTCTGACCGTCCCTGGCCTGAAGGACATTTGACTAGCCTCAACCAGGGCCTTTTCAGCCTTGGCCCCAGCCTGGTGGAATCAGCTCCCCTTAGAGATCCAGGCCCTTACTGAACTGTTACCTTTTCGTAGGCCCTACAGGACTGAGCTATTTCGCCAGGCTTTCGGTTGAGGCAGCGGGCGTCCTATTCTATCAGCTGGCCCTATGCTGTGTTACCACCTCGGCTGAAATACTGGTTTTATACTATCTGAGACTCTCAGTATATTATGATGTGCCCAACTGAACCGCCAAACTGTATTGTACATGTTTATTGGTTTTAACTGTTGTTTTGTACTGCTTTTTAAAATGTTGTTATCCGCCCTGAGCCCGTTTGGGAAAGGGCAGAACATAAATGAACTAAACAAAATAAATCTTCCCGCGTGTGCTCCCCTGAGATGGATCTAAAGAGGCATATTGCCTCTAGTACCAGGGGGAGTTGATACCACTCATGACTAGTAGCCATTGATAGCCCTGTCCTCCGTGAATTTGGCCACTCTCCTTTTAACCTTCAAGTCCCTCCTTGGTGGCTCCCACATGGGACTTTTGCATTGAATTGTCCTGCCCAACGGAAGCAGCATTTCGATTTGGGTTCCTCGCAACATCATGTGCTTTTGCTGACCTTCTAAGCTCCCTTAATTCCGTGTGATTTTTCCTGGACCTGATTTGGTATGTTCTTTCCTTGAAGATAAGAGCCCCGTGGCGCAGAGTGTTAAAGCTGCAGTACCGCAGTCCTAAGCTCGACTCACAATCTGAGTTCAATCCCCGACAGAAGCTGGGTTTTCAAGTAGCTGGCTCGAGGTTGACTCAGCCTTCCATCCTTCCAAGGTAGGTAAAATGAGCACCCAGCTTGCTGGGGGGAAGGTGTAGGTGACTGGGGAAGGCAATGGCAAACCACCCCGTAAAAAGTCTGCCGTGAAAACGTTGTGAAAGCAACGTCACCCCAGAGTCAGAAACGACTGGTGCTTGCACAGGGGACCTTTCCTTTTCCTTTGCTTCCTTGAAGATACTACCTAAAGCACGTTCGACAAAGCGTGGAAGAGAAGGCACCTCTTTCTGCATGCCCCCTCCCTCTCCGCATCCACCACAATTTTTTCTCCTATCCATTTTTTTCTCCCATACACCCACTGGCATATGTTTTTTTGTTGATCTTCATTATCTACAGAAGGTATATCACTGTGGAATAGCTAAACACACTCTATTGCAATATACCGATTACCTATAATTTTTTTAAAAAATAGCAAAAAGGCTGCCGGTGGCGGCAGCAGCAGTGGCAGCGGCAGCAATGGTTGGGGGGGGGAATAGGAGGCAAGAATACAAAATGGGGGGCAGCTCTCCATGCTCAGTCGTAATCACAGCAGAATGGGGAGTCGTGGGGCAGAAACCCTGGCCAGCCCACTAGCAGTGGATGTTTTTAGGGGGAGCTGCAACCCCACCCATCTTCTCCATTGCTACCCTTCTCCCCCCCACAGAAGACCCCGCAGCTCCACCCCTTTGGGCCTCCTCTGCGTCTCCAGCCGATTGGTGCATTGGCACCAGGCCCGCCCAGCACACCCTAGCTTGCTTTTTTCCAGAGTCCCTTTCCATGATGGAGAAGGGCAGTGATATTTTCCACCAACACACACAGATACACACCCACGTCCCCCTTCCTCCGATTCTCTTGACTTCTCTAAACTTAAGTTTTGTCCACCACGCAAAATAAAGCTGAAGAGACTGGACACTTGCTGATCTAACCAGCCATGCTCAGCAGTGCAGACTGGCGTGGTGCCATGGCCACTCCTAGTTTTTGCACCGGGACAAATTTTCTTTTCCCCTATGACTCTGTTGCACAGGCAAAGTGGCAGTGAGCCCAGCCCCGATGAAAGATGCCAGATAGAAGAGACCTGTGCGACATGGGTACTTGTTTGGCTATCCTACCTATGCCGCAGTTGTAGTAAAAGATTTTGCTGAACTGCTTTCCATTCTGTCCATCTCTCTTTTGAACCAACGCAGCTGCCATGCTTGCAACCAGCTGTCTTCCTAAGTGAAGTCAGACCTTCTTTCCTTTCCTTCCTTCCTGGGAAACCAAGATTGGCATAGCATAGTTTTGGCCTTCCCTTCTCTTAAACCCAGACCCCTCTCTTAAGCACGCACATACACTCATAACACACACGTTAGAGTTTAATTCATAAAAAGAGCAGTGCTGGAGTATCTCTGGCCAAGCAACCTCGCCTCTTTCTGCAGGGAGAGGAAGGTGCTCTGCACATGTTCAGAAGCATAAGGAAGAAGCATAATACTTATTACTGGAGCTGCAAGCATTGGTCAGCAGGTTATTCAGTTATAGCGTCAATTGATTAATCAATGATGTGGGTGTATTTTTTTTTGGGGGGGAGTGTTAATAATTGAAGCTGAGATGAGGGTAGAATTGTCAAGGGAGGGTAGATTGTTTTAACTTTTGGTATATTTGTGGATGAGTGAAAGGAGATCCTAAATATGGCCTTTTCTTCTGAATAGGAGCAGTTGCTTATGGCTTTCTTCCAATTTAGTCTTTCCTCCCAAGTCTTAAGGCCAAACTAGGTATGATTATAATACCCTAAAAGTGAGAGGAGGGGAGAATTTCCATCAGGGACATGTGTAGGGTTTTGTTCTTGAACCCTCCCCTCCCACCCTGGCATTTCCTCAGCCTTCCTGGAACTGCTGTTTCCCCACATGACGGAAAGCCAAACATGGCATCCTGTCCCTGTATCTTTTTCTGAGTGGGGGAAAAAGTTCAGAGGCAAGATGGAGAAAACAGGATTGAACCCTTCCCCTCCCTGCACCTGCTTTTAGTCTTTAAAGAAAAGAGAGAGAGAGAGAGCTCCTAACCGTGGATCTTCCCGGATCATGTTTAATGTGGTCTTCAATAAGGCAGACTTGCAATTAAGAGGGTGGCTTATGTGCAAACAGAGAGTTGGATGCCATTGATTCTTTGATCGCAAGACAGAGGATTAACCCTCTTAAAAACTCTGCAATCGGTTGTCCGCCCTGAGGGACAGCCCTGCTGTGGAGCCGAGCTCTTGGTACCAAGTACAAGTTCTGGAGCTGTGTGATGGAGTGGCATGGCTCAGACTGATTTGCTTCCTGCGTTTCACATAGCACACGTCTCTACTTTCTCAGGACTACACTTTCCAGTCCCTTGGAGGTTTCCCTGGGTGTGCAACCGCTGATGACAGATGATGAAATACCCAAGAGGAGAAGAAGAAGAAAAAGACTCTCCCACTCCTGAGGGGCTTTCCCTGCCCTTCTGTTCTAGTTCTTGGTTGCTGTGTTTACTTCTGAATAGTTACAAGCCTCTGTCGAAGTGCAGGGGCTGGAGTTAATTTACTCGCTGGAGTGAAAATGCAAACCACAGGCAGCGAGGCTACAACCTGCCTCTGTTGCAAAGGTGGAAGAGACACAACAAATGCATGTTAAAATGCTTCCCCCTTCTGCCCCCCCCAAAACACCCACCCTATGATAGTTGTCCTGTGATACTGTCCTCATTTACAACATCCACCCAGGTATTTGAAAAATGTTGGAGAAAGCAGCTTTTCACGTTAGAGCCTACGTTCCTCTCCATCACACCGTCAGGATTACGACTGAAGGGACACCTCTGAGAATTATAATATATATTTTTATATCCTCCCTTTCCAAAGACTACCTCAGCTCCTTGTAGTATGTCACCTCTTAGAATCATAGAGTTGGGACCTGCTCCAGGGTCATCTAGTCCAACCCCCTGCACAATGCAGGAAACTCACAAATACCTCCCTACCTCTTATGGGGGGGAACCTCAAATTGACCCCAAGCAGGCTGGTTTGGAATTGCACAGAAACAGAAAGGAAATGTACCAGGTTAAACGGCAGACCTTTTAAGGCAACAGCGCAACAACGGATTTATATGAAAGCCATGTTTTATAAACTTTGGGCAGATTCTTTGGGGGAGTTCTGAGCCAAGCCCCACTGAAATGATCAGGAGCCTTCCTCCAGGTCATTTCAAGCTGGGCTTGTGCAGGAGAAATGACCCATGGAACGTGCCCAATTTCTGACTTCCCCGTCAATCCATGTACAGTATTAAAGGCCTCGATGAGACAGACAGGACTCTGGAAGAGGTGAAAACAGCCACTAGTTCCTTCCCTGAAGATTGCACAGTAAATTGAAGCCTGCTGCCTTCCGTGCACACACACAACTCTTCTGGGTCCCCAAACCACTTTCCCTCCAGTTTCCTTTCTGAGCAAACCTGACTTCTCTTGCCGTGCTGTGTGCCAAACACAGTCCTTTAAAACACAGTCCTTTTAAAAATTAAAACAGATGCGCAAAAAGAACAAAAGGGAAGGTGGGGGGGGACTCGGGAGTCACAAACCTCTTCATGTCAACGTAG
Source organism: Heteronotia binoei (assembly GCF_032191835.1). Taxonomy (NCBI): domain Eukaryota; kingdom Metazoa; phylum Chordata; class Lepidosauria; order Squamata; family Gekkonidae; genus Heteronotia; species Heteronotia binoei. The sequence goes on from NC_083223.1 coordinate 260,116,386, forward strand.
ACCAAAATTAACACACTTTGTAAAATTAAACCAAAAAGTGGATACCAGAACACACGCCAGCAAATGGATGGGTTTCAAAATGTCTGTGTTTCATTATTATCATCATTTTTTAAAAGATATCATCCGTTCCCCCCCTCCCCCCAAAAAAAGCCAGGTAGGAGAAAAGCCAGTGCAGAGCTTAATTGATAATATTGCAAGGCATTTCATCAGGAATAAGCTGAACGCTCGGAAGTTTTGCAATCTTACCCTCAGGCAAAATCGGCTTTATGGAATCTATAGATTAGAAGCCCTCCGCACAGTTTAATAAGCAGCGCCTCGAGTTTGATTATAGGCAAGATGTCAGTTTTCCCACCAGCCCTGTGGATCCAGCATGGTGGTTGCTGTTAGCTATTCGGATCTATTGGGAGTGTATTTACTTAAAATCAAGGGTCTGCCCTTGTGGCGAAGGAAGAAAGAAAGAAACAGGGTGTACTGGCTTGAAGGTTGACAGTATAAGATTAAAAGCTTTGCTAATATAATAATCCCCCTTTTGCCCTCTCCCCCGTCACCGGCCACCTAAGCTCTTTGCAAACATCTATTAATTAAAGCTTTCCAACTTTCCCATTGCTGGGTTGCCACGCCACCGAGGGGAAAACACCAGATCTCAAAAGCCAAGAGAAGTGGCAAATGGGGGCTGGGGAGGGAGAACAGGGGTGTCCCCCCCCCCTCTCTGTGTATTAGAATCAAAGAATTAGACTTACACCTCTGTGTAAAGCTGTAGATAATATAAGAGCCGTTAACTGGCAGATATGGAGATGAAGATAGAATGCAAGTCTTCCTTTTTCTTGGGGTGAGGGGGGAGCAGCTCTGTTTGGGGACCACGCATCTTGGCAAGGTGGGGTATAGGGCTGCAAAAACAGGGGTGGCGGGAGGTTTTGCTTAAAGCCACAGAAGATGAGGGGTGTCCTGTCGTCAACCTCAGGAGCTTCCACCCAAAATGTCAGTTTCCATTTGCGACAATCCAATGAGGATTTCAGTGCAGTTGTTTAAAAGAAAACCTAAAAGGAATGACAACCATAGACCGCTTGGTTTTGCTCTTAGCCATTTTTTGCATTTGCCACCTTGCAAAAGTGACCGGCGAGAGGCTTCTAAAGATGAATTATTGGAGGGGGGGGGGGAGAAAGAGGTGTCTCTTTAAAAAGGAAAAAGCAAAAGCTAGAATTTGCCAACCGGTTCCCCTGCGACATTCTCAAGAGCTGCCCAGCCAGCCCTGTTTGCCAGCTCCGCCGCTCGTGGTGAGAAATTTTAATATTTCCCCTCTCCTTTGGAAAGGGTGGCAAAGTGTTTGGAGCATCCCTCCAGGCACTGGGAAAGTGTGTTTGTGTGCTGGGGAGGGGGGAGTTGGTGTGTGTGTGCGTGTGCGTGTTGGATCTGCCATGCATGAGTGGACCAGTGGCCAAAAAAAACACAACCTCGCAAAGAGGCACAACCAATTTCTCCCAGTAAAAAGAAACCATACAACTGCCCTTGTTTCTCTGCAGGTGTTCCTATTTTAGTCCTTAATGTTTTTTTTTTTAAGCATCTGCCTTCTACCTTGGCAAGGGAGCCCTGGTTGCTTTCACCCCGTTGCCGATCCATTTTTATCTCTTCCCACACCGGTGACCTAGGTGAAAAGCCAGCATCAGCACACGTTTGGAAAGCAGAAGCAGCGAGACTTTGCAAAGTGCCTCGGCCATCCATTGCAAGAAACAGAAGAGAACCGGGAGGATAGTCCCCCCCCCCCTCCTTCCAGCCCTGTGGGCTGACTGTTTGCAAAACCAGCCAGCCGTTTGGTCTAAAGAGAGACATCACACAACCCCCCAAATACAGCCAGACCAAAGAAGTAAACACTGGATAGGAAGTGAAGATAGTTTTTGAGTCACACACCTTCTGCAGATATCCCTGTGCAAGACCATCTCTGTCCCTCTCTGGTAGGTTTTTCCGCCCGAGCAATTGCAAGAACGCAATAAAATCCAAACACTGAAAAGCCGAGGCAGGGATTCTTTCCCCTTCCCCTCCCCTCTCCTCCATCCCCCAGTTACATCCAACCAGCCCCCCCTCCTGTCCTCGCAAGCTGACCACTTGGGCTAGTCAAAGCATTGCCTCTTTGGTACCCGAGGCGTCCACCAGCCTTCCAAAATCCAACACTGGCAAAAGATACAAAAAAACTGACATGGCCTTACCTGATCTGAGGAGGTTGTGCTGTAGGACTGAGAGGGGTGGGGGTGGGCAGCGAAGCCCCTTTGCCCCTTTTTGCAAAGTTTTATCGTGCCAGCCAGCCGCTAATTCCAGTTGCAAGAGCACAATAACCGAGGGAGGGAGGGAGAGAAGATGACATGGTGGGGGATGCAGGAATGGGAGCAGGACACATGGAAGGAGGGGGCGGGTAGATTTGTGTGTCTCTGAGACAGAATGACACACACGCAGGGAGAGAGATTAGGCCAGGGGTATTGTTCCTGCAAGGAGCAGAAGGCAGCGAGATGCTGAGATCTGCCTGTGTGTATGTGTGTGTGTGGGAGCCTGCCACACTCCGGAAAGGGAGGATGCTGTGACACACACACGCCAGATGAGATGGAGAGCGCTGTTGGCGTACTAACCCGCCTGGCTGCCTCTGCCGCCACTGCTGTGGATGGGAATGTGGTCCAGGCTGAGGAAGGCAGCCGCTTATGCTTTTAGCATCCTTTCAAGTTTTGCTTTGATCTGCATCCTCAAGCTAGCCTTGAACTGAACAGGCACATGGCTAAGATGACCGCAGGGTGGCTGAAATGTAGGGTGGGGGAGGAGGCTTCCTGGACAGGAAGGGACTGCATTATTTTACCAATGGTAGGGTTGCCAACCTCCAGGTGATAGCTGAAGATTTCCCACTATTACAACTGATCTCAGGCAACAGAGACCAGTTCGCTGAAAATGGCCACTTTGGAAGCTGGACTCCAGGGTATTATGCCTCATTAAAGTCCCTCCCCTCCCCAAACCCTGCCCTCCTGAGGTTCCCCCATCCCAAATCTCTGGCTATTTCCCTAGAGTAGATAAATCTAGGAAAGGAAGAGGGAGGGATTTCTAGGAATGTTTGGAGAGCTGGGGTGGGGTAGTGGATACAGTGGCAGACTAGTACCCCAGCTTGACCCAGGTTTAAATTCCTACTTATACCAGGGAAGCTCCCTGGGTGGTCTTGGGCCTGTCACAAACACTCAGCCTGGCCTACCTTACAAGGTTGTTTTTAAGAGAATGGAGCAGGGGAGAACGATGTCCTAAGCAGCTTGGAGTCCCAACTGTGGGAAGAAAAGCAGGATAGAAATTTTTAAAAAGAAAAGGTAGTCCCCCGTGCAAGCACCGGTCATTTCCAACTCTGGGGTGACGTTGCATCATGACGTTTTCACAGCAGACTTTTTACACAGGATAGACATTTTAAAAAGGTAAAGACAGTCCCCTGTGCAAGCACCAGTCGTTTCCGACTCTGGGGTGATTTATTTATTATTTATTTATGTAAATTTATATTCCGCCCTTTCCCATAATGGGCTCAGGGCAGATTCCAACATGTCAAACAATTAAAACCAGCAATACAACAATCAATAAATAAACAGTAAAAACAGTCGAACAATTAAAACATATGAAGACGTTAAAACAGTTAAGCCGCTAGCCCAGTTTTAACTTAAGGCAGCATGGATAGTGTGGACACTGTGATGTCGCATCACAATGTTGTCACGGCAGACTTTTTATGGGGTGGTTTGCCATTGCCTTCCCCGGTCATCTACACTTTCCCCCACAGCAAGCTGGGTACTCATTTTACCGACCTCGGAAGGATGGAAAGCTGAGTCAAACTGAGCCAGCTACCTGAACCCAGCTTCAGCCGGGATCGAACTCAGGTCGTGAGCAAAGAGCTCAGACTGCAGTATTGCAGCTTTAACACTCAGCGCCACAGGGCTGCTAGGATAGAAATAAATGAGTGCAAATGAAAGAGTTGACATTCTCAGAGTTGGATTCAATAGAAACCGGGAGAGGTTAGTTCGCTGTAGAGAGTGACTACCTCTCTTTGGGTGTATTTAGGTACTCAATCCGTCATCTTCTGGGGGTCTTGATTCTGACTGGGCCTTTCACTCTTTTGACTAGATTGTGTTTTTGTTTCTTGTGCTACCTAGTAACTTAACATTCAAAATGTGGTATTGGAAGAGACTTTTACGGATATTGTGGACTGCCAAAATTGCAAACCAGCGGGGTCTAGGTCAAATCCAGCCTGAACTCTCCCTTGAAGTTGAAATGACTAAAGTACAAAAGACTATTGTACCTTGGTCGAGACTCACTGGGAAAGACGATCATGCTAGGAAAAATGGAAGGCAACATGAGAAAAGGTTTACAAGATTATGCATGGGATAGAGAAAGAAGAACTTTTCTCCCTTTTTCACAATACAAAAACTTGTGGGCACTCTATGAAATTGCTGAGCAGTCGAGTTAGAATGGATAAAAGGAAGCACTTCTTCACCCAAAGGGTGATTAACATGTGGAATTCACTGCCACAGGAGGTCATGGCAGCTACAAGCACAGACGGCTTCAAGAGGGGATTGTATAAACATATGGAGCAGAGGTCCATCAGTGGCTCTTAGCCACAAGATAGATCCAGGTGTTGGTCTGAAACAGTAGAACAAAGCAAGAGTCAAGTGGCACCTTTAAGGCCAAAAAAGTTTTGTTCAGAATGTAAGCTTTCATGTGCTAGAAGCTAACATTCTGAATAAAACTTTGTTGGTCTTAAAGGTGCGACTTGACTCCTGCTTTGTTCTATTAGCCACAAGGTATAGATGGAATTCTCTGTCTGGGACAAATGATGTTCTGTATTCTCGGTGCTTGGTGGGGGAGGCAACAGTGGGAGGGCTTCTAGTGTCCTGGCCCCACTGATGGAGCTCCATATGGCACCAGGGATTTTTTTTTTTGCCACTGCGTGACGAAAGTGTTGAACTGAATGGGCCACTGGCCTGATCCAACATGGCATCTCTTAAGTTCTTAAGAGGGAGACCCCATGTGAGATGGATGGACTCACTCAAGGAAACCTCAGCCGTCAGTTTGCAAGGCTGTTAAGGATAGGACATTTTGGAGGGCATTCATTCATAGGGTTTCCACAAGTCAAATGTGATCTGATAGCACAACACACACAATAATGTATTACCCACTTTGTTCTTGTGTTGCTGGACTGTTAAACTTCCCTTCATAATAATATCCTCTGCACAAGTGCAGAGATAGTGTTTGTGTGCCCAACTGGAGGCTGCACTTCTTGCATCCGATGAGCTGCTCAGTCGCCAAACCTCATGCCACATACATTTGTCTTTAAGGTGCCCCAAAATTCTTTGAAGTTTTGGCTGCAGCAGAAAGACCCAGAAATCTCTGGATTTTTTAAACCCATGCAGCCACTTAAGAGGCAGGAAAACGGGATTGCGTGTTGGGGCCAGGGATGGAGCAAGTCCAAATTCCTGTTGCAAAATAACTTTGCCATTTCCTGGGATCCACTGTGGCAAAATGCATTAATAGTATAAAAATGGCACTCCACCATTCAAGCTCGAGAGGGGAAGAGGGGTGCAAATCACATTAGAATACATAGGGGGAAATGTTAAGTCTCGCTTGAGCAAAATCAATTTAGCCAGAGTTCCGTTGAGGTTCAAAAGGCCCTTTGCTGTGCTGTGTGGTACAGATCAGTCCACGCAGATTAGATTATTTGCAGTGATACAAAAACCTGCTGGTGTCCGTGAGACCAAATTCCCTGTTGCACATTAGCAAAGTTGTAGGGCAACCCCATGGGGTTTGCCAGTTTGGTGCAGTGAGAGCCAGTTTGGTGTAGTGGTTAAGAGCACAGGCTCTGATCTGGTTTGATTCCTCACTCCTTTCTGCGAAGCCTGCTGGTATGACCTTGGGCCAGTCACAGTTCTCTCAGAGCTGTTCTCTCAAAAGCATTTCTCTCAGAGCTCTCTCAGCCTCACCTCCCACACAGGGTGTCTGTTGCGGCAATCTCCTTCCCTTCCTCTCCCCACAAGTTGAGGGAAAAGGAAGGGAAGGAGATTATAAACCACTCTGAGACTCTGAGTGAAGGGCAGTGCATAAATCCAATCTCTTTTCTTCCTGTCCTCCTCCTTCCTCTAGGCAAGAGAAGTTCAGCAGAGATGGTCTGTCATTGCCTGCCTCTGTATGGCCACCCTGGAGTTCCTTGGTGGTCTCCCATCCAAATACTAGCCAGGGCTGACCCTGCTTAGCTTTCTGAGATCTGATGAGATCAGGCTAGCCTGGGCCATTCAGGTAAGGGCTATCTCCTATAGCCCCACAGGAATATTCTGTGTCTGAGCTGGGATGTTTATTTACTTAGATATTTATACCCTGTTTCCGCCCCCTGAGCAGCCCCGTGGTGCAGAGTGGCAAAGCTGCAGTACTGCAGTCTGAGCTCTCTACTCACAACTTGAGTTCGATCCCGACAGAAGCTGGATTCAGGTAGCCGGCTCAAGGTTGACTCAGCCTTCCATCCATCCGAGGTCGGTAAAATGAGCACCTAGCTTGCTGGGGGGGCGGGAGTGCAGATGACTGGGGAAGGCAATGGCAAACCACCCCGTAAAAAGTCTTCCATGAAAACGTTATGATGTGACGTCACCCCAGAGTTGGAAACGGCTGGTGCTTGCACAGGGGACTACCTTTACCTTCCCCCCCCTGGGGGCCCAAAGCAGCTTACAGTATAACTTCCTCCTCCTCCATTTTATCTTCACAACAACAACTCTTTAATGTAAGCTGGGCTGAGAGCAAGCGGCTGTCCCAGCATCATAGAGTCACAGAGTTGGAAGTGACCTCCAAGGTCATCTAGTCCAACCCCCTGCCCAATGCAGGACATTCACAAGTACCTCCCCCCACACAACCCCAGTAGCCCCTGTTCCATGCCCAGAAGATGGCAAAAACCTCCAGGATTCCTGACCAAACTCGTCTGGAGAAAAATTTCTGCCTGACCCCAAAGTGGTGATCAGCGTTTCCCTGGGTGTGTAGGAAAGGGCCTTGAGAAATAGGCACTGAGACAACCCTTCCTGCCCTCCCTCTCGTGAACTGCCAAAGTTCACAGAATCAGCATTGCTGTCAGACAGCCATCTATCCTCAGTTTGAAAACCTTCAAAGAAGTCACCCCATGAGCTTCCATGGCTGAGCAGGGATTCAGAGAACAACATTGGGGGGGGGGTGTCATCCCAGGGCAGCGGCTGAGGCTGGGGAGAGCCAGTTTGGTGTCGTGCTTAAGTGTGTGGACTCTTATCTGGGAAAACCGGGTTTGATTCCCCACTCCTCCACTTGCACCTGCTGGAATGGCCTTGGGTCAGTCATAGCTCTGGCAGAAGTTGTCCTTGGAAGGGCAGCTGCTGTGAGAGCCCTCTCCAGCCTCAACCACCTCGCAGGGTGGCTGTTGTTGGGGAGGAAGGTAAGGGAGATTGTGAGCCGCTCTGGGACTCTTCGGAGTGGAGGGCGGGATATAAATCCAATATCTTCTTCATCTTCTTCTTCTAGCAGGAGCTCCTTTGCATATTAGGCCACGCACCCCTGATGTAGCCAATGCTCCAAGAGCTTACAAGGCTCTTCTTTTGTAAGCTCTTGAAGGATTGGCTACATCAGGGGTGTGTGACCTCATATGCAAAGGAGCTCCTGCTAGAATTCCACCCCTGTGAGGCATCATCATCCCGAGAGGGCCTGCCACTGGGGGAGTCAGTCACCAGAGGTCTCCATGGCTTCCAGGTACACACACACACACACCATACGAAAACACATGTAAAAAAATCAGCCGAGTGTTGGTGGTGCAATTGGCGATAGATAGTCCCGCGTAAGTGGGCAAATGGAAACCTCGTTCCATGAAGTGAAGAGGGTGCCACCCGCAAAAAGTTCACCACTTGGTTACCTTCTGATAGCAAAGGTACCTGAAGAGTGTGCTGTGGAGTGTGGCACTCAGTTTGAATCCAGCCCTGACATCCCTTAGATCAGGGGTGTCAAACATGCGGCCCGGGGGCCAAATCAGGCTCCAGGAGGGCTCCTATCAGCCCGCCCCCCCAGTGACTGGTTGTCCTCTGCTTCCTTCTCTCCCTCTCTTGCTTCCTTCTGCATAACACCATGGTTTGCAAGGCTTGCTCAATTGGACAGAACCTATTGGCTGAGTCTCCTCCCTAGGAGAGGAAGGGGGGGTGGAGGCAGAGCTTGCTTTGCCAGGCTCTCTCAATTGCACAACAGAGCTAGTGAGCCAAGCCTCTCTTCCTTCTATTGGCTGAGGTTCCTACCTCTCCTGGTCCCTTGGAAAAGGAAAGAAAGAGCCAGAGTTTCTTTTGGCCAGTAGAGAGCCAGTTTGGTGTAGTGGTTAAGTGCACCTGCTGGAATGGCCATCATCATCATCATCATCATCATCATCATCATCATCATCATCATCATCATCATCATCATCATAATTTTATTTATATCCCGCCCTCCCTGCCGAAGCAGGCTCAGGGCGGCTAGCCATAGCTCTTGCAGGAAGTTGTCCTTGAAAGGGCAGCTGCTGTGAGAGCCCTCTCAGCCCCACCCACCTCACAGGGTGTCTGTTGTGGGGGGAGAAGATACAGGAGATTGTAAGCCGCTCTGAGTCTCTGATCGAGAGAGGAGGGCGGGGTATAAATCTGCAGTCTTCTTCAGTTCCCTGGATCCCATGGGAGAAATACAAACAGAGCACTTTTAAGACCAATGAGTGATAAAGTTTTAAGCATGTTTTAAGTTTATATCTCTGCTACTTACGGTAATCTTAAATAGGTCCACACAAAGCCCAGCCCAATGTGACCCGACCCAGCAAGGTCTCATTTATGTCAGATTCGGCCCTCATAACTAAATGAGTTTGACACCCCTGATTGATTTAAGTCCTGCTACAGGCTCAACAAGTCATGACCTCCACTCACCCCAGTGTAACTCTGAAGGCCAGCTGCTAGGGTGGGGAAACATAGGGGGAGACCTATTGCATTCACACCTTGCATGCAACGCAGGACTTTTTTTGCAGCTGGAACTCCATTGCATATTAGGCCACACACACACACCCCTGTAGCCAATCCTCCTGGAGCTTACAGTAGGCCCTGTGTTAAGAGCCCTGTAAGCTCTTAGACGATTGACTACTTCAGGGATGTGGGGCCTAATATGCAAAGGATTTCCTGCTTGCAAGTATCCCTGGGGCTGCAGGCTGGCTGCTGTGAGAACCAGAATCTTGAAGCACGCATGAAGCATGCCTGATACTGAATCAGACCAGAAGTCCATCAAGGTCAGTATTGTTTGCTCAGGCTGATGGTGGCTCTCTAGGGTCACAGGTGGAGGTCTTTCACATCACTTACTGCCTGTTCTTTCTAACCGGAGATGCCGGGGGTTGGACATGGGACCATTTGCATGCCAAGCAGAGGCTCTTCCACTAAGTCCCTCCCATTCTGGCCCAGCAAGGAACTACTTATTTTTTTTTAGATAAAGCACGAGATAAATTGCGGGTGGTCAGGTCTGTCAGCAACTATTAGCCATGATAACCAAAGACAGAGACCAATTTCCCACTCGCCTTTTGCCGTTCTCCCGCGCCTCTTCTCAGTGAAGCTTCCGTCTGATTTCACACTATCTGCCCCAGGGCTGCAACTAGCTTTGCCTTTTTTTGCGCGGCAAACAGAAACCTCTAAAAGCCAGTTTCCGTTTGCCATGTGAAAAAAGCGAAGCTAGCTGCAGCCCCGGGGCAGATAGTGTGAAATCGGATGGAAGCCCTGCTGAGAAGAGGAGCGTGAGAGCGGCATAAGGCGAGTGGGAAATCGGTCAGGATCTCCTGGTCAAGATATAGTGTATCTCTCAGCCCAGAGGAGAGGAAACAATTGGGAAGGGCTGTTGCCTTCAGACCCTGTTTGGGGGCTTCTTCAAAAGCAGCTGATTGGTTACTATTGGTAAGAGCAGGACTTTTTTGTAGCAGGAACTCCTTTGCATATTAGGCCATATCTCCTGATGGAGCCAATCCTCCTGGAGCTTACAGTAGGCCCTGTACTAAGAGCCCTGTAAGCTCTTTGAGGATTGGCTACATCAGGGATGTGTGGCCCTAATATGCAAAGAAGCTCCTACTACCAAAAGAAAAAGAAAAAAGCCCTGGGTAAGAGGATGCTGGACTAGATGGATCCCTTCATCAGATCCTGCAGGGCTCTTCTTATGCTCAGAAAATGAATGAAGTGCTTTTAAAGGAGGGGGTAGGCGCCCGTGTAGAACCGAACAAGGCCTCCATCTCTGCCGATCCACCCGTTTGCAAGTAGTATTCTGTCCCATCCCTTCCCTAACTCATCACGCACCCGGGCAAAGAAAGGAACTCTTTCAGGCTACGCTTCTCCGTAATGAATCTGGGAGGAACGAGGGTAAGCATTATAAATATTTATCCATCCCTCGGTGTTTGCCTGCTCTGTGTCACTAATGAAGCATCCTTATTAGTCTCTGATAATCCCTGCCAATTCTTTCTGCATTTCACCATACTGCTCTTCCCCCCCCCCCTTACAAATTCTGTTCATCTCTTCCCCACCCCCCTTCCTCATCTCTGGCCTGGCACAGCTTTAATCCCTAACATGAAAGGTGCCAGAGCTCAGTCCTGCTCTATGTATGTGTGTGTGTGCATGCGTGAGAGAGAGAGAAAGCAGCCGACTTTCCACCTCCGTGGCCCTTCTCCTTAATTCCAGATGCACAAGGCTTGGTGGTAAGCGATGCACCTGCGAGAGGAAATCACTCTGCTCAAAATCGAAGGCCTTCACAGCTCCAGCAGAGTGTTCCAGGGCTGAATGAGCCTTGGGAAAAGTGCTGTTTCTGGGCTGAGCTGTCATTTTAGATCAGCACTGGCAACCCCTGGCACACGTGTCCAACAACAGCACATCAGACCATTCTGTTCAGCATGCCAGTTCTTGGCCCAAGCAGCCACAGTAAGCCCCTGAGGCCCTGGCAACAGTGCTAGGCTAGCAGGGTGTGGGTATGGCGTGTGCCCAGTGTTGGAAGAAGAAGAAGACATTGGATTTGTATCCCGCCCTCCACTCAGAGTCTCAGAGCGGCTCACAATCTCCTTTGAACATATGAAGCTGCCTTATACTGAATGAAGTGGCCCTGTGGCGCAGACTGGTAAAGCAGCAGTACTGCAGTACTGTGGTCTGAACTCTCTGCTCACAACCTGAGTTCGATTCCGGCGGAAGCTGGATTCAGGTAGCCGGCCCGAGGTTGACTCAGCCTTCCATCCTTCCGAGGTCGGTAAAATGAGGACCCAGCTTGCTGGGAGGAAAGTGTAAAAGACTGGGGAAGGCAATGGCAAACCACCCCGTAAAAAGTCTTCCATGAAAACATTGTGAAAGCAACATCACCCCAGAGATGGAACCGACTGGTGCTTGCACAGGGGACCTTTCCTTTCCTATACTGAATCAGACCTTTGGTCCATCAAAGTCAGTATTGTCTACTCAGACTGGCAGTGACTCTCCAGGGTCTCAAGCTGAGGTTTTTCACACTTATTTGCCTGGACCTTTTGTAGTTTGAGATGCCAGGGATTGAACCAGGGACCTTCTGCTTACCAAGCAGATGCTCTACCACTGAGACATCATCCCTCCCCTTTACCTTCCTGCCCCACAACAGGCACCTTGTGAGGTAGGTGGGGCTGAGAGAGCTCTCACAGAAGCTGCTCTTTCAAGGACACGAGAGCTATGGCTGACCCAAGGCTATTCCAACAGTTGCAAGTGGAGGAGTGGGGAATCAAACCTGGTTCTCTCAGATAAGAGTCCACACACTTAACCACTACACCAAACTGGCTCTTGGACCAGGACATCTACCAGTTGGGACTAAGGCCAATCCCAGAGATTTGAGCAGTGCAACTGAGACTAAGGTTGCCAGGTCCAGATTGAAAAATACATGGAGATTGGGGGGTGGGGGGTGGGTGGAGCCTGGGGAGGACAGAATTTGGAAGGTTAGGACCTCAGTGTGGTATAATGCCATAAAGACTAAGGTTGTTGAATTCATTTGTTATGAGGGCCAGATCTGGACATAAATGAGACCTTGTTGGGCCGGGCCATGTGTGTCATAAAATGTAATGCTAGGTAGCAGAGATTAGCACTCTTGCAATATTTTGTTTATTGAACAGTTTCTGATAACTGACACCTCTTGCTCTGACTTATTGCATCAAAATCTAGAGACAATTTATGGGCTGTAGGAATCTTGAGTATGCTGCTCAGGTGTTGTCCAGGTGTGTGTCTGTAAGGTGCAAACCTACTTTTGATTTATTGACATTCATTTCAGAAATCTCATGGTCAATGCTTTGAGCCTAAGACCCAGGGGGAAACATGAAATGGCTGGGCATTGCGAGCTTTTGTACGTAAGTTGCTTCATGTGCTGGTCAGCCGATGGAGAAAACAAAGGCTTTGCTCTGTAGCTCCTGCACAATTGAGCAAGCATGGCAAAGCAAGCAGTGATGCAGAAAGAAGCAAGAGAGAGAGAAGGAAGCAGATGGCAGTGAGTTGCTTGTGGGAGTGATAGGAGCCCTCTGGGGGCCTGATCCATCCCTCGGGCTGCATATTTGACACCCCTGATACAGACTGCACCCAGCTGTTTTCTCCAGGTGGGGCTGATCTCTTTTGCCTGGAGAACAGTTGTGATTCTGGGAGATCTCCAGACATCACCTGGAGACCGGAAAACCTAAGTGGGGCTCTGCTTGTTTCTTGGCCAAGTACAGCCTGACATGGTGACCCTTGTAGAGTTTTCAAGGCAAGAGACATTCAGAGGTGGTTTGCTGTTGCCTGCCTCCTCCTCATCACGATCTGGGTATTCCTCGGAAGTCTTCCATACAAATACTACCCAAGGACAATTCTGCTTAGCTTCCAAGATCTGAGATCAGGCTAGCCTGGGCTATCCAGGTCAAGGCGTCTTTTACCTAGGGATGTGCAGATTGTGTGTATTGAATGCTGTCAGGCTGCAGCTGACTTTTGGGTCCCCAGCAAGGGTTTTTACAGAAAGTGAGAAGCAGAGGCAGTTTGCCATGGCCTTCCTCTGCAGAGTCTTCCTTGGTGGTCTCCCTTCCAGGTACTGACCCTGCTTAGCTTCCAAGATCTGCCTATACCACCCTGTCTTCCTTCCCATGTATAAATTAGGTGGGTTTAAAAAAAATGGTTTCAGAATCCCATTCTTTCCCTTTTAAATTTTGTTGTGGCATTTGTTTACAATTCTGTTGGTTTTCACTGAAAAATGCTGAGAAATTGGTGCTTGTGGGGGGGGCACAGTGGGAGGGCTTCTAGTGTCCTGGCCCCACTGATGGATCTCCTGATGGTGCCTGGGTTTTTTTGGCCACTGTGTGACACAGAGTGTTGGATGGGATGGGCCATTGGCCTGATCCAACATGGCTTCCCTTATGTTCTTAAATACTTTGGCCTAAAACTTCTTCCATTTGGTCAGGTGTTGTACTACACACTAAAGGATCCTCACTACCCAATTTTGGATGGAGCAAGAAAAAGGGAGCCTGCTTTTGTGGCAACAGAAGGTCAAACAGAAGGAGGCAACGAAAGGCAAAACAGAATGAGGCAAATACTGTTCATTTCTTCAGCATTATTTCCATTCGGCTTTGCTCCCTTTAACAGATTTAATGAAGACGTCTTTCTTCAGTTCATTTTTTTATTAGTTTGGAAATGAATGCACGACCCTGTTCTGAATTCCAGAAGTTGGGGGCAGACGGCAACTGAGGATGGTGGTCACACCCACATGAACTTTCTGACTGCTGCAGAGAGCAGAGTGCCAGGCTGCAGGGGCCGATAGGTCTGATCCAGCAACCCTGACTTCTTATCTTGGTCCCTAACAGAGAGCCGCATTTGAATTTCTCTTCTGCTGCACATGAATAATGCAGAACAGATTGCAGAAGAGAAACTGAATCTACATTCTTGCCATGCTGGGATTTAGATATTTGTTGTAACCCGATAACCGGGTAACCCGGTTTTCTTTTCAACCAGGGGAACACTTTGGATCTTCACCCATTTCAGTTTTCAGGTCTGAATTAGTATCTTCCATGGGATCAACATTTTTCTCAAGAAATAAGACTCGGATTGTTCCACTTTTCCCAATCGATCTGTTTGCCCACCCTCCTCCTAACCTGGCTGCTGCTTCTTGCTTCTGCAGCAGCGTTCCTCCTTCCCGAATTAGCCAGATGGGCAACTCCAACCTATCAGGGATCCCATGCTGAATATTCTGTCCGGAGCAACTCCAACCTGTCAGGAATCCCATGCTGAACTTTCTGTCTGGAGCATCATGATGACAATGCTGGACATAAGTCATTCAAATCGTGGCCAGTCGTATTTGTGTATTTTGCCTCTGAAGGCGAACGAGGGCAGCTGAGGAGTGTGGTTTTCAGTGAGCAACAGCATGTCTTTTTGGTCGCAGGAAAACAGCCTATTCATTCCAGATTCGCTCCAAGTTCAACCTTGCCTGCAAATAGCCTTTAGAAAGGGATGTGTGCCAAGCTTGATAACGACATCTAATGCCCGCTCCCTACGACGCTTGACCCGTTAATGATTTTCTTGATCTCTGAGCAGATTGTGCCAGCGTACAGACCTTCTGAGGGCTCTGCCATCACACATGCAGTTGGCACTGCCCTCTGCTGGCAGTATATTCCAGTACCCAAGTTGTATCTTGGAGCAACTGTGTTGGGTGAGGATTCTGTGCTCGGATTTGATTTTCAGTGCCTTGGACTGTGAAAATGGGGTGGCGGTACACTCCTTTTTAATTATTGAAAGAGTGCAGTTCGTTCTTTGGCTGACGGGCAAATGGTTCACCCACCCTGAGCAATATCCTAAGGAACATCCCCTACCATGCAAACCACTCTGCAGGTCTTATTATTTGTCTTTTTGAAAATTAAAAATATTTAAATCCTTCCCAGCAGCGCACCTTCCTTTCTGCTTGAGCCCAGTTTTATAATCCACAGATACACTCATATACAACACCACACCCTTTGCACTAATGTGTGATGAGCATGCAGTGCTGTGGGGCATAAACTATGGGATGCCTTTCCCAGAGGAAATTAGGCAGGAGTCCAGTGGCCCCCTGATAAGATGAACAAAATTCATTCCAACGTAAGCCTTCGTGACTCATTCATCCTACATCAGATGACGTGAGCTCTGGCTCGTGAAAGCTAATGCTAGAATATGTTTTCTTGCTCCTTAAGGTGCTGCTGAACTTCGATTCAATTTTGCTGCCACAGACAAATGCAGCTATCTCTCTGGAATGGCTCCCTCCCAAGGGAAGCTTGCCTGGCATCCTCCATTTAGACAGCAGGCTATTCCCAAGGGGCTGTGGCGAGAAAGTGGGTTTTGCATGCAGAATATTGCGACATTTTGATCCCCTGCATTTCCACTTTAAAGGCATCAGATCGCAAGTGCTGGAAAGACCGTTTCCCTCCGTGAGGCCCGCAAAGAGTCACTGCCAGTCAAACTGTTCTGTACTGCCGCCTGTTTTTATGATGTTGCTGTTTTTGTTGTGGTTTCTAAGAGCGTTATTCCTTTGGTCTGGTAACACGACACCTCATCTCAAGGGAAAAGATGCCATCAGTTACCTCTGCACTTGAAAGGAGACAGACGGAGTGTGACAACAGGATCAGATGATTACTCCTAACGCTCCATAATTAACACATCCGACGCATTTATTTGCCTGCTTTCTCCCGGAATTACATCCAAACAATGATGACCTTATGAACTTCGCTTATTATTCTTGTTTGCATTTGTTAAAACATTTCATTATATTGAATGTTTGCATGCCAATCTGCTGTTCAGTCTCTGCCTTATATGTATGGACTGGCACGTCTCATTCCATTCTGCCTGACGAAGTGTGCTTGCACATGAAAACTCACACCCTGAATAAAACTTTGTTGGTCTTAAAGGTGCCATTGGATTTTAACTTTGTTCTACTGCTTCAGACCAAGAAGAAGAAGAAGATATTGGATTTATATCCCGCCCTCCACTCCGAAGAGTCTCAGAGCGGCTCACAATCTCCTTTACCTTCCTCCCCCACAACAGACACCCTGTGAGGAAGATGAAGATATTGGATTTATATCCCGCCCTCCACTCCGAAGAGTCTCAGAGCGGCTCACAATCTCCTTTCCCTTCCTCCCCCACAACAGACACCCTGTGAGGAAGATGAAGATATTGGATTTATATCCCGCCCTCTACTCCGAAGAGTCTCAGAGCGGCTCACAATCTCCTTTCCCTTCCTCCCCCACAACAGACACCCTGTGAGGTGGGTGGGGCTGGAGAGGGCTCTCACAGCAGCTGCCCTTTCAAGGACAACCTCTGCCAGAGCTATGGCTGACCCAAGGCCATGCTAGCAGGTGCAAGTGGAGGAGTGGGGAATCAAACCCGGTTCTCCCAGATAAGAGTCCGCACACTTAACCACTACACCAAACTGGCTCTCCAACACCGCTGCCCACCTGGATCTAGTGTTATTCTTGTATTGCCAGTAGGACGGACAACAGGATATCAATGTTGTGAATCGATAAATACATCATCACCTATCCCAACTAGTTCTTCTTCCTCAGATGCTTTTATTGTAGCAGGAACTCCTTTGCATATTAGGCCACATCCCCTGATGTAGCCAGTCCTCCTGGAGCTTACAGTAGGCCATGTAAGAAGAGCCCTGTAAGCTCTTGGAGGATTAGCTACCTCAGGGGTGTGTGGCCTAATATGCAAAAGAGTTCCTGCTACAAAAAAAAGCCCTGGATGCTATTATTCCCTTTTTTTACAGATATATATAGAAACATAAGAACATTGAAACAGAGATTGAAATTGTTCCAGATTTTCTGTTCCTTGGCTCCATCACTGACCAAAAGGGAGACTGCAGCCAATAAATTAGAAGGGGATTGAGATGAGGGCAGCCATGAAGGGGCTAGAAAAGATCCTTAAGAGTAAGGACCCGTCACCAGCGACCAAGATCAATATTATTAACGCCACGACATTCCCTATGACTATTTTATTTATTTATTTATTTTTATAATTTCTATCCCGCCCTTCCCAACAAGTGGCTCAGGGCGGCTCACAGCACGGAGTTCCACATAAATACAGTTTAAACATAAAACAGTTAAAAATAATTAATACAGTTTAAGCATAAATCAGTTAAAATAATTAATACATGTATGGGTGTGAAAGTTGAACAGTGAAGAAAGCGGACAGGAAGAAAGTTGGTTCTTTTGAAATGTGGTGCTGGAGGAGAGTTTTACAGATACCATGGACTGCCAAAAAGTACAAAGAAGTGGGTTGTAGATCATCAAATCAACCCTGAATTCTCCCTAGAAGCTAAAATGACTAAACCAGATTATCATCTGCCATCTCTATGAGATATCATAGGCTGGGCAATATATGATGATACGGTAAACTTCTCTGAGTGCTGTTGAGTTATCTGTTTTTAAAATGTTTTAATTGTATTTTATTGTTTTATCATATGTTGTACTCCACCCTGAGCCCTATGGGGAATGGGCGGAATAGAAATATACTAAAATAAATAAATAAATATTGTACTTTGGTTCCAGGGACAAGAGTCCCTGGGAAAGACAGTAATGCTAGGAAAAGGGGAAGGCAGCAGGAAAAGAGAAAGACTTAACAGGAGATGGATTGACTGGATAAAGGAAGCCATGGCCCTCGGTTTGAAGATCTGATCAGAGGATATTAATTCACAGGATCACCATCAGTTGGCAGCGACTTGATGACACTGAAGAAGAAGATGATGACACTGGATTTATATCTCGCCCTATACTCTGAATCTCACAGTCTCAGATCGGTCACAATCTGCTTTACCTTCCCAACCCCAACCCCCCACCCCACCACAACAGACACCTTGTAAGGTAGGTGGGGCTGAGAGAGCTCTTACAGCAGCTGCCCTTTCAAGGACAACTCCTGTGAAAGCTCTGGCTGACCCAAGGCCATTCCGGAAGCTGCAAGTGGAAGAGTGGGGAATCAAATCCGGTTCTCCCAGATAAGAGTCTGCGCACTTAACCACTGCACCGAACTGGCTCTCTAACACCAAACTGAACACACGCATGAGCATCTGGGAAATCTCACTTTTCCTTTTTTAAAATAATCAGCAGGTTTGTAGTCCTCCTAAATGTAAAGAAAATCTGAGAAGCCAGGAGAGGCAGGGTGAAAGGGAATGAAGTGAAGCAGAGGGTTTCGCGGTTCAACCCTATGCAGACTCGCTTTGGTCTAAACTTATTTATTTCAGTGGGTTTAGACTGGAGTTAAGTCTGCATAGGATTGCATAAGGTGGGTAGCCCTATATGTATGAGCTGGAAAGTTTCATTCCAGTTTCGATGAGGAAGTGTGCATGCTCAGGAAAGCTCACACCCTGAATATAACTTTCTTGGTCTTAAAGGTACCACTGGACTCTAACTTTGTTCTATAGGGTTAGTGGTCCTTGCCCTTCCTTGCAGGGATCAGAAACAGAATGTATTATGCAACAGCATGCTTCATTTGCATATGAGTCAGCGGTGAAGTTTAAACATGGGATACATGGACAGGTGGGCTTCCTATTCACAATAGGCATGCAGGAATGGAAGCATGACGTTCTCTTCTCTCTGAGCTTGAACTTTAAAATCCCAAACAGCCAGGTTTCTGACCACTATTTAGATACATGATGAGAGCCTGCCTTCAGTTTTGTACATCTCGCTATAACTAGGTAGTGCTGCAGTCTCTCTCAATAGGTGGCTGGTTGTTTTTTTAATTGCTTTTCCTGGTAGTGCATGCATGGGACAGACTGTCTCTGTCCAGGTTGCATCCTTTATGTGTCCCAGACGGGGAGGAGCAGAGGAACAGGTGAGCTGCGGTTTGAGGGCAGACGTCTGCTGAAATTGATCGAATAGAGCGGTGACAGGGAAAGCCTTGCAAGACGGTTGCCCGGCAACTGAAACGCCTGATGCCAAGGAAGCTGAGAAACAGGAGAGAGAGGCAGGCCAGAGGGAGACAAATGGGTGTTGCGAATACAACCGGCAGAGCATAAACCGCGCAGTGGTTTGGGGAAAAGGAGAGAGGCATGGGCGTAAATGTCAAATACCAGCTGTGGTAAAGCTCGGCCTGCTGGGCTGGGCAGAGGCCGCCAAGGGAACAGGCGGCGCTGCTCTGCTCCCTGAATGCCAGAGACCTCTCCCGCTGCTATGGCATCACAAAGCAGCAGAGAAACAAAGGCTCGCCTCTCCCTCCGTCATCCCCAGGGCCAACCTTATCAGTAGCAGGCAGAGGCAGCCGACTTCAGGATGCAGACACTGGAGTGACCCCGTAAAGGCCTGCAGAGTGTCACTCGACTGCTGTGCCACTCTCCCCGCCCACCCTCCAAACAAAAAGGTGGGCTGAATCTGAAGCTCCGATTCCCCCTGGTGTATTGGGGGGTGGGGGCAGGGGGAGAGAAATTTGGATTTACTGCTTCAAGCTCCAACTGAGCTCCACATGTTTCTAATCTATCAGGCCTTGGATTCAGCAGGAGCTCACGGGAGCGCAGCTCCTGAACCTTTCTGAGGGTTTCACCTCCTCCTTCCCACCTTGTCCATTGAATAGTAGGTGCAGCTGCATAACAATCCCTGGATAAGCTCCACCACCTATTTTTCTACAAAATGACCCCTGCTAATCTTAATCCAAAGGGATCGACAACAAGACAGCCACTATAAGAGGCCAGCTGGGACAGTACTGATGTATTGTTTATGACAAGATTTATATTGTGCCTTGTTAATTGTTAAACACATTTTCAGTTTAAAATCAAAGGGGGAAAAATGACAAACCCCAAATGTCTCCCACGTTTCAAGTACCAGCTGTTTATTTCTTCCTTTTTGCCCGTCTGATCATTTCCAGCATTTTAGAAGGCCACATTTAACATCTCTCCTCCAGCCCGATTGAAATCTAGCAGTACCTTAAAGACCAAAAAGATTTCCAAGGTTTCGAGAGTCAAAGCTTCCTTTGTTGGATACCTGGTGAAGGGAGCTTTGACTCTGGAAAGCTTAAACCCCGGAAATCTCCTGATCTTTAAGATACTACTGCACTTGAATCTAGAACCGATTTCCCACTCACCTTACGCTGCTCTCACGGTCCTCTTCTCAGCGGGGCTTCCTTCCAATTTCACACTATCTACCCCAGGGCTGCAAGTAACGTTGGCGTTTTCGCGCAGCAAACAGAAGCCTCTAAAAACCAGTTTCTGTTTGCTGCATGAAAATGCTGCTGCTACTTGCAGCCCCGGGGCAGATAGTGTGAAATCAGAAGGAAGCCCCGCTGAGAAGAGGAATGTGAGAGCGACGTAAGGTGAGTGGGAAATGGGTCTAGCTATTTTACTGCTGGCTGACTCTGGCTACCCTCTGAAACCAGTGCCGGATTAAACCCTGTGGAGGCCCCTAGGCAGTCGAAATCTCAGGGGCCCCCTTGCAAATTATCTCAGAGTCAGTGCCTGCTTGGCCTAATTGTTAATTCAGCCCTGTCTGAAACTATCTCCCCCAGCCCACTACCTTGTGTTCATGACGAAGCATTGCTGCAAAACCCAGCCCACTGCTTTCTGCCCTGCTCTCTGCCACATTCTAGTGTGACCAAAGGAACTGAACCCAGGGCAGGGTCAGGCAGACAAAAGCTGGTGCGAAAGCTAAGCAGTACTGAAACAAACAGATTACCCTGGCAAGTACTTGAATGGGGGACCTCCTTGGAATACCAGCGGGTGGGAGGGCAGGGGCAGGCTTTATTCAGCCACCTCTCTGAATATCCTCCATGCTGCCAATAGGGGTCAGTCGTCAGAGGTTGCCATGACTTCCAGGTGCACACACACTCACACATGCACATAAAAATGGAAAAAAGGAAAGAAAACCTGGTGCTCTGTTCTGCGCACGTCATTAGAAGCCCCTGGGATGGAGTCAAATGAACAGCATTTTTGGACACAAGGGGTGGGTGGGTGTGCGTAGGTGTGAAGTGCCCTCAAGTTACAGTCAATTTATGGCGACCCCAGCAAGGGGCTTTCAAGGCAAGTGAGAAGCAGAGGTGGCTTGCCATGGCCTTCCTTTGTAGAGTCTTTCTTTGTTGAGCCTTTCTTGAGAGCCAGTTTGGTGTAGTGGTTAAGTATGCGGACTCTTATCTCGGAGAACTGGGTTTGATTCCCCACTCCTCCACTTGCACCTGCTGGAATGGCCTTGGGTCAGCCATAGCTCTTGTAGGAGTTGTCCTTGAAAGGGCAGCTGCTGCGAGAGCCCTCTCTGCCCCACCTACCTCACAGGGTGTCTGTTGTGGGGGAGAAGATAAAGGAGATTGTAAGCCGCTCTGAGTCTCTGATTCAGGGAGAAGGGCAGGGTACAAATCTGCAATTCTTCCTCCTCTTTTTCTTCTTTCCCATCCCTACCTTGTCCATTTTCTAATCTCCTGCTCAGCCTCAGAACCACATTTGGGTCTATTTCACAGCCTCTGGCTTCATTTTCCCCTCTGACTGAAATCAGGCAGGCAGCCACCCTGGAGAGGGCCTTCTTGGTGGCAGCACCAAAATTCTGAAATGGTTTCCCTAGAGAGAATGGTTTCACCTGTCCACTTCTGTTGCTGTCTTCTGCCCATGGGTGAAGCCTATTTTGTTTCGCTTGGCATTTCCTCAGTAATTTGTCTTCCCAGAAGAGAGGGGTTGTGGTTCAGTGATAGAGCACCTGCTTGGTATGCAGAAGGTGCCAGGTTCAATCCCGGGCATCTCCAGTTTAAAGGATGGGGCAGTAAGTAATATGAAAGCTCCTCTGCCTGAGACCCCAGAGAGCGGCTGCCAGTCCAAGTACACAATACTGACCTTGATGAACCCAGGATCTGATTCAGTATAAGGCAGCTTCAAGCATAGACAGCTTCAAGAGTGGACTGGATAAGCATATGGAACAGAGGTCCATCAGAGGCTATTTTTGTTGTTGTTCAGTTGCACAGTCGAGTCCGACTCTTTGCGACCCCATGGACAAATTCACACCAGGCCCTCCTGCTTTCCACCATCCTCCAAAGTCCTCTCAAATTCGTGTTTGTTACATCAGTAACGCTGTCCAGCCATCTCATCTTTTGCCGTCCCCTTCTTCTTTTGCCTCCTGTCTTTCCCAGCATCAGGATCTTCTCCAGTGAGTGCTTCCTTCTCATTTGATGGCCAAAGTATTTGAGCTTCAACTTCAGCATCTGACCTTCCAGGGAACAGTCTGGGTTGATTTCCCTTAGGACTGACTGATTGTATCTTAGAATCCTAGAGTTGGAAGGGACCTCTAGGATCATCTAGTCCAACCCCCTGCACAATGCAGGAAACTCACAAACACTTCCCCTAAATTCACAGGATCTTCATTGCTGTCAGATGGCCATCTAGCCTCTGTTTAAAAACCTCCAAGGAAGGAGAGCCCACCACCTCCCGAGGAAGCCTGTTCCACTGAGGAATTACTCTAACGGTCAGGAAGTTCTTCCTACTGTTGAGCCAGAAACTCTTTTGATTTAATTTCAACCCATTGGTTCTGGTCCTACCTTCCAGGGCCACAGAAAACAATTCCACACCATCCTCTATAGGACAGCCCTTCAAGTACTTGAAGATGGTGATCCTATCACCTCTCAGCCGCCTCCTCTCCAGGCTAAACATCCCCAGCTCCTTCAACCTTTCCTCATAGGACTTGGTCTCCAGACCCCTCACCATCTTCGTCACCCTCCTCTGGACCCGTTCCTGCTTGTCTATATCCTTCTTAAAATTTGGTGCCCAAAACTGAACACAATACTCAAGGTGAGGTCTTACCAGAGTAGAGTAAAGCGATACCATCACATCACATGATCTGGACACTATACTTCTGTTGATAAAGCCCAAAATTGCATTTGCCTTTTTAGCCACTGCATCACACTGTTGACTCATATTCAGCGTATGATCCACTAAGACTCCTAGATCCTTTTCACACATACTACTGCTAAGACAAGTCTCCCCCATCCTATAACCATGCATTGGATTTTTCCTACCTAAATGAACTTTACATTTATCCCTGTTAAAATTCTTTTTATTGATTTTAGCCCAGTTTTCCAGCCTGTCAAGGTCATCCTGTATCCTGTTTCTGTCTTCTTCTGTGTTTGCAACCCCTCCCAATTTAGTATCATCGACAAATTTAATAAGCATTCCATATATTCCTTCATCCAAATCATTGATAAAGATGTTGAACAAAACAGGTCCCAGGACAGATCCTTGAGGCACTCCACTTGTCACTCCTCTCCAAGAGGATGAGGAACCATTCACAAGCACTCTTTGGGTGCGATCTGTCAACCAGTTACAGATCCACCTAACGATAACAGGATCCAAACCACATTTTACCAACTTGACAACAAGGATAGTATGTGGAACCTTATCAAAAGCCTTACTGAAATCAAGATAAACGATGTCTACAGCATTCCCCTGATCCAGCAAGGTAGTCACTTTCTCAAAAAAAGAGATCAGGTTAGTCTGACATGACTTGTTCTTGAGAAAACCATGCTGGCTCTTAGTAATCACGTCCATTCTTTCTAAATGTTCCAGGACCGACTGTTTGATGATTTGTTCTAAAACTTTTCCAGGTATAGACATCAAGCTGATGGGTTGGTAGTTACCTGGATCGTCTTTTTTTCCCTTCTTAAAGATGGGGACAACATTCGCCCGCCTCCACTCTTCCGGCACTCTCCTGTTCTCCAAGAATTCTCAAAAATAATAGCCAGAGGCTCAGAAATTACATCCACAAGCTCTTTTAGAACCCTTGGATGCAATTCATCTGGCCCTGAGGACTTAGTTTCATTTAAAGAAACTAGGTGTTTGTATTACCCCTATGCTGATCCTAGGTTAGAACTTCATACCCTCCTTATATGTTCTGTTTTTGCCATGTTGAGCACCATTTCCCTCAGAAGAGAAGACTGAGGAAAAGTAGGAATTGAGCAGTTCCGCCCTCTCTTCATTACCTGTTACAATTAAACTTTCTTGCCCTCGCAATGGGCCTACCATGTCCTTGCTCTTTTTCTTACTCTGAACATAAGAAAAGAACCCATTTTTGTTGTTTTTAGCATCTTTGTTGTTTTAGCATCTTCTTGCAGTCCAAGGGACTCTCAAGATTCTTCTCCAGCACCACATCTCAAAAGCATCTATTCTTCTATGCTCGGCCTTCCTTATGGTCAAGCTCTCACAGCCATACATTACTACTGGGAATACCATCGCTTTGACTATATGGATTTTTGTTGGCAGGGTGATGTCTCTACTTTTTATTATACTGCCCAGGTTTGCCATAGCTGTCCTCCCAAGGAGCAAACGTCTTTTAATTTCATGGCTACAGTCACCATCTGCAGTGATCTTGGATCCCAGAAATGTGAAGTCTGTCACTACTTCCATGTCTTCCCCTTCTATTTGCCAAGGTGTGATAGCCACAGCTTATTGTTGGAACTCTCTGTCTGGGGCAGTGATGCTCTGTATTCTGAGTGCTTGGGGGGCACACAGTGGGAGGGCTTCTAGTGTCTTGGCCCCACTGGTAAGCCTCCTGATGGCACGGGGTTTTTTGGTCACTTTGTGACACAGAGTGTTGGACTGGATGGGTCATTGGCCTGATCCAACATGGCTTCTCTTATGTTCTTATAAATCGCTCAGAGCCTGGCCTTGGCTGGGATGGGGCGATTAATTAAATAATTAAATAATAATAGTCAGGACTTTTTTGTAGCAGGAACTCCTTTGCATATTAGGCCACACGCTCCTGATGCAACCAATCCTTCAAGAGCTTACAGGGCTGTTCTTACAGGGCCTACTGTAAGCTCCAGGAGCATTGGCTACATCGGGCGGGGGGGGGGGGGGGTTCCTAATATGCAAAGGAGTTCTTGCTACAAAAAAGCCTCGATAATAGTAATAGTAACAACAACAACAACGTGTGTTGCGTGTCATATATCGTTGTGTCTTGTCCCATGTTTTAATTGTTTATGTTAACATTTTTTCTTGCATTGTGTGGGTTTTTTAAACTTGGTTTTATGTGTTTGAATAATGTAGGTTTTTTTGTTTGAACAGTTTTTAAGATTTGTTTTTATTAGGTGCATTTCTAATCTGATAGCCTCCTTGGTGGCCCTGGTAAGGGCAGAACGGTGGGGTATAACTTTCATAAATAAATGAACGAACGAACGAACGAATGAATGAATGAATGAATGAACGAACAAACGAATGAGGAGGAGAACCTGAGGGTCCTATAAGAGCTTTGGGAAGGACCCCCCCAGTTTCCCTGAAGAATGTTTGGAGAAGAAGCACAAGTGGAACTCCTTTCTGATGCTTCTGACCTGCTTTAAGAGGGAACTGATGCTCAAACCATCCAGCATGGGTCATGGGCATCTTGCAAACTTCTGAGCTGGTGCCAAACTAGGTTGGCACGGATCCCTTCCATGCCCTCTGCCAGCTTATCTGCAGTGCCTTTAATTAACGATGAGAGAACGGGAGAGATGTAGGACTGCCAATCAGCGGGAACACCTGGGGTGAAAGCGGGGAAGGTGCCCCGAAGCCACATCAGAGATACAAGACCTGGTGTTCCTCTGTGCTGGTGTGCAGTCCTTCAACAGGGGAGGCTGGCTGAGCACCCCATGTTCCCACGCTGCCCCTCACCTCCCCCCTTTTGCAGTTTGGGACTCGTGTGTTCCGTCTTAATTAGCTTCTCATATTAATTTGGCAAATAAAAGCAGCCCTCCTGTGTTCAGGCTGCTGAATTAATTATGCCTTGAAATGCAGGAGCGTCAAAGGGGTGTGGGGTGTGTGTGGGGAAGGGGGTTGAGTTTGGGCAGAGGGAGACAGAGCCAGTAGTATGAACATATATATGAATATGAACATATGAAGCTGCCTTCTACTGAATCAGACCCTTGGTCCATCAAAGTCAGTATTGTCTACTCAGACTGGCAGCAGCTCTCCAGGGTCTCAAGCTGAGGTTTTTCACACCTATCTGCCTGGATCCTTTTTAGTTGGAGATGCCGGGGATTGAACCTGGGACCTTCTGTTTACCAAGCAGATGCTCTGCCACTGAGCCGCCATCCCTCCCCTATGCATGTTTGCATACTATGCATGCTTGCAGTGTTGGCTGAATGGAGGGAAGTGCCAGCAAGAATTCAGAAGATCTTCTGTCTTCCAGACACCACGCAATCCTTTAGTCTGATGAAGCCTGCTTAGAGCATATGAAAGCTTACATTCTGAATAAAACTTAGTTGGTCTTAAAGGTGCAATTTTGTCTACTGCTTTGTTCTTTAGACTAGGGGACAGCAATCGGAGGCTCCTAGGTCATGTCCAGTGACTTAAAGTAGCTCAGCCTCAAACCTCAGAGCTCCAAAGGCAAGAGATGTATGGGCAATGTGGCCTTCGCCACTTTCTAGGGAGTTATAGGGTTGAGCCACCAAAGCCCCATCCTTCTTGTATCCTTTTCCAAGAGGCTGTCCAAGAAAATTCCTTGCTGGTCATCTGTTTATCATACTTTTCTCCCGCTCTTCCTTTACAGTGGTGTACGTGGTTGTCCTTCCCTCCATTTTAGCCTCAAAACAACAACCCTAAGAGGTAGGCTAGGTGGAAGAGAAAGTGACTGGCCCACGGTCACCCAGTTTTGAAGCTGGGTCTCCATAAGCGTAGTCTACCATTCTCACCACTCTGCCACACTGGCTCTGAATGACCTTTCTCCATTTTTTGGTATTCGTGCGTGTGTGCGTGTGTGCTTGCATGCCTGGAAGTTATGGTTGCCTAGTGACCTCCCCCCTGCTTGTGGGACTTAGATGTTCAGAGAGGTGGCTTGCTATCTCCTGCCTCTGCGTTCTGGTCCTGGTATTCCTTTGGAAGTCTCCCATCCATGGACTTGCCAGGGCCAGCCCTGCTTAGCTTCTGAGATTTGATGAGATCAGGCTTGCCAGGGCTACCCAGGTCAGACCATCATTTCTCCATTTTGTAGGGGTTGGAGACAAGTTTGAACAGGGGAGAGACCGTTTGGTGTAGTGGTTAAGTGTGCAGACTCTTAGCTGGGAGAACAGGGTTTGATTCCCCACTCCTCCATTTGCAGATGCTGGAATGGCCTCGGGTCAGCCATAGCTCTCGCGGAGCTGTCATTGAAAGGGCAGTTTCTGGGAGAGCTCTCTCAGCCCCACCTACCTCACAGGGTGTCTGTTGTGGGGGAAGAAGATATAGGAGATTGTAAGCCACTCTGAGACTCTGATTCATAGAGAAGGGCGGGGGATAAATCTGCAGTCTTCTTCTTCTTTGCTTCTGCTCTTCACAGTTGCAAATAAGGTTGCCAGCCTCCAAGAGGGCCCAGAGATCTCCCACAATGACATTTGATCTTCAGGCTGCAGAGATTGTTCCCCTGGGAAAAAATGGCTGCTTTGGAGGGTGGACTCTCTGGCATTGTAGCCTGCGGAGGCCCCTCTCCTCTTCAAACCCTGCCCTCCGCAGGCTGCATCACTCCAGAAAATTCTTGATCCGGTTTTGGAAACCCTAAATGCAAAAAGCAGCAGCCCAATGAGTGTGTTGGTCCCAGTGAGAGCAGATCCCTGTAAGAACGAGACCCCCAAATTGTTGCTTTGGGTGTCCAGTCTAACCAAAAGTTTTCAAAGAAGCGAATGGCTTCTTCATTACAAAAACCCCCCCAGAACTAGAACCAAAATCTAAAGCATCAGCTGGAAGTCTATTCTGGGACATCTCTCGGGAATCTGTTTTTCTTATTTTTATCCCCAAAGGAGTCCTGAGCAATATACACAGGGTTCCCTCCTGCTGCTTCATCCTCACAGTAAACCTGTAAGATAGGTTGCAGGGGAGGGAGGGCAAGAACGAGTCCAGGATTTGAACTCGGGGTTCTCAGGTAGGCTTGCCAACTCCAGGTTGGGAAATTCTTGGATATCTGAGCATGGGGGCTGGAGAGAGGAGGGTCCTCAGTAGGGAACAATGCCATAAAGTCCACCCTCCAAAGAGCCATTTTCCCCAGGGGGATGATGTCTGTATTGATGTCTGTATGTATTCCACCTGTAGGATGGCCATCTCTGGGCAAATTGTCTAGTTACCGTACTGCAGGGCTTTTTTTGAGCCAGAATGCACAGGAACACAGTTCCGGCTGGTTTGGTATCAGGGGGTGTGGTGTAATATGCAAATGAGTTCCTGTTGGATTTTTTTCTACAACAAAAAGCCTTGCCATACCGTGCCGCAATGACTGGCTAATCAGAGACACCTCACAAGCCTGGATGCAGACGGCACAACTTTGCACATCATCTCACATCAGGCTATAACCATTGTTGACTATATAGGCATTCCCATGGGACCGAACTCTGCACAATCTGACACCACTATTGCAAAACTGGATTCTCTTTGTAGGGCCTCCTAGTACAGTCCTTCTCTTGACATTCATCAGTGCCATGGCTTTTGAAGGTCTGCTTTTCAATAAATACTGCCCTCCACCCTACCCCCACCCCAAATAGGTCTGCACCAGCATTATGTGAAAATCCTTCTTCTCCTGCCCCACAAGCAGAATATTCGCCCTGCATGCTCAAGGCACTGTGTATTCTGCACTTGGGGAAAAAAACAAAAAACCTCACGCCAAATTCTAGGCCAAGGGAAGCGGAAGCCACTCGCATAAGTCAGTGGATTTGCATAAATTATGCAATTGAATAAAATATGCAAATTGAACAGCTTTGCATACCCCCAGCAAAATTAAGCAAAATTAAGCAGACATGCACAGGTTTCCTCATGATTACTCAATTCATACTGTAAATTTTGAAAGTGTGTGTGTGTGTGTGTTCCTGGTAACTTCTGGTGACCCCTAGTGGGGTGAGGATTTTTTCAGAGAGATGGTTTGTATTATCTGCCTCTGTGTCCTGGCCCTGGTATTCACTGGAGGTCTCCCTTCCAAGTACTTTCCAGGGTCTGCCCTGCTTCGCTTCCAAGATCTGACAAGATCAGGCTTGCCAGGGCTATCCAGGTCAGGGCTAATTCATACCGTTGTATGTACTGTTTTTGTTTGTGTGGTTTCTTTGGCCGTGCAGGGAATTCAGGAAGGCATGGAGTTTGGGATGTACAGATATGCCAATTTTTGGTGGGCATTTTTTTTGAGAGAGAGGTACATTGCTGTTGTGAGCCTTTCTGTTCCACCCATGTTCGTCGCTGGTGTTCCTGATACGTTTTATGCTTATATCCCATCAATGCAAAGATCTTGCTGAGAAATAAAACTGATTTTCACTGTGAAAAATTAGTAGGATGATCTGGAAAATGACATGTTGTGGCAGAGAGGGAAAGTGTTGTAGGCTTGGTTTGCCCAGGAAAGAATTGGGATCAAAGTGGGGGTTTTCACCTTGAACAAGTGGGGATGAGAAAGACAGCAGCGCCCCTAACTGGACTGTCACTCACTGGAAATCTTATTAAACGAGCTGTCTCCCTAGTTCATAACACGCTGTGGCAGGGGATGAGCTTGCTGAAGAATCTGAAATATCTGAAGAAGTCAGCAGTGACTCACGAGAGCTCCTCCCCTGCCAAAAATTTCGTTACTCTTTAAGGTGCTACTTGAACTCTTGACTCTTTTCTACTGCTTGTGAGGAAGGTTATCCTGAGAAAGACTGACCGGCCCAAGGTCACCCAGGAAGCTTCCTGGCATAAGAACATAAGAGAAGCCATGTTAGATCAGGCCAATGGCCCATCCAGTCCAACATTCTGTGTCACACAGCGGCCAAATATATATATATATATATATATACACACACACACACACACACACACACACACACACACTGTGGCTAATAGCCACTGATGGACCTCTGCTCCATATTTTTATCTAACCCCCTCTTGAAGGTGGCCATGCTTGTGGCTGCCACCACCTCCTGTGGCAGTGAATTCCACATGTTAATCACCCTTTGGGTGAAGAAGTACTTCCTTTTATCCGTTTTAACCTGTCTGCTCAGCAATTTCATCGAATGCCCACGAGTTCTCGTATTGTGAGAAAGGGAGAAAAGTACTTCTTTCTCTACTTTCTCCATCCCATGCATTATCTTGTAAACCTCTATCATGTCACCCCTCAGTCGACGTTTCTCCAAGCTAAAGAGCCCTAAGCGTTTCAACCTTTCTTCATAAGGAAGGTGTTCCAGCCCTTTAATCATTCTAGTTGCCCTTTTCTGAACTTTCTCCAATGCTATAATATCCTTTTTGAGGTGCGGCGACCAGAACTGCACACAGTACTCCAAATGAGACCGCACCATCGATTTATACAGGGGCATTATGATACTGGCTGATTTGTTTTCAATTCCCTTCCTAATAATTCCCAGCATGGCGTTGGCCTTTTTTATTGCAAACGCACACTGCCTTGACATTTTCAGTGAATTATCTACCACGACCCCAAGATCTCTCTCTTGGTCAGTCTCTGCCAGTTCACACCCCATCAACTTGTATTTGTAGCTGGGATTCTTGGCCCCAATGTGCATTACTTTGCACTTGGCCACATTGAACCGCATCTGCCACGTTGACGCCCACTCACCCAGCCTCAACAGATCCCTTTGGAGTTCCTCACAATCCTCTCTGGTTCTCACCACCCTGAACAATTTAGTGTCATCCGCAAATTTGGCCACTTCACTGCTCACTCCCAACTCCAAATCATTTATGAACAAGTTAAAGAGCATGGGACCCAGTACCGAGCCCTGCGGCACCCCACTGCTTACCGTCCTCCACTGCGAAGACTGCCCATTTATACTCACTCTCTGCTTCCTATTACTCAGCCAGTCTTTGATCCACAAGAGGACCTGTCCTCCTACTCCATGACTCTCAAGCTTTCTAAGGAGCCTTTGATGAGGAACTTTATCAAAAGCTTTCTGGAAGTCAAGGTAAACAACATCTATCGGGTCTCCTTTGTCCACAAGTTTGTTTACCCCCTCAAAGAAATGTAACAGGTTAGTGAGGCAAGATCTTCCCTTACAGAACCCATGCTGAGTCTTCCTCAATAACCTGTGTTCATCAATGTGCCTACTCATTCTGTCCTTGATAATGGTTTCTACCAACTTTCCCGGTATTGAAGTCAGACTGACTGGCCTGTAATTTCCTGGATCTCCTCTGGAACCCTTTTTAAAGATGGGGGTGACATTTGCTACCTTCCAGTCCTCAGGAACAGAGGCAGATTTCAATGAAAGATTACAGATTTTTGTTAGAAGATCCACAAGTTCAACTTTGAGTTCTTTCAGAACTCTCGGATGTATGCCATCCGGACCCGGTGACTTATTAGTTTTTAATTTGTCTATCAGTTGTAGGACCTCCTCTTTTGTCACCTCAATCTGACTCAGGTCTTTCAACACCCCTTCCAATATTAGTGGTTCTGGGGCGGACAAACACTTCTCATCTTCCACGGTGAAGACGGAGGCAAAAAATGCATTCAGCTTCTCAGCCATTTCCCCATCCTCCTTCAGTAATCCTTTTACCCCATGGTCATCCAAGGGCCCCACTGCTTCCCTGGCTGGTTTCCTACTTCTAATATATTTGAAGAAATTTTTATTGTTGGTCTTTATGTTTTTTGCAATATGCTCCTCATAGTCCCTTTTTGCCTGCCTGATCACAGTCTTGCATTTGATTTGCCACTGCCTGTGTTCCCTTTTATTAATCTCACTTGGACTGGTTTTCCACCGCTTAAAGGAGTCCCTCTTACCTTTTACAGCTTCCATCACTTTGTTTGTTAACCATGCTGGCCTCTTCTTATACCTGTTTGTGCCTTTCCTAACTTGTGGTATGTATTTTATCTGAGCTTCTAGGATTATAGTTTTAAATAGTCTCCAAGCTTCCCCAAGGGTTTTGACCGTATTTACCTTTCCTTTCAGTTTCCTCCTCACATGCCTCCTCATCTCAGAGAATTTACCCCTTTTAAAGTTAAATGTGGTTGTGGCGGTCTTTTGGGGCAACTCCCTATTTATACAAACGGTGAAATCAATAACATTATGGTCACTGTTCCCAAGCGGCGCAATCACTTTTACGTCTCTCACTAAGTCTTGGGCATTACTTAGGACCAGATCCAGGATCGCCCCACCTCTGGTAGGTTCTGAGACCATCTGCTCCATAGCACAGTCATTGAGAGCATCAAGAAACTCAATCTCTTTCTCTCGACCAGAACACATATTGACCCAATCAATCTGCGGGTAGTTAAAATCACCTATTACGACACAGTTTTTACGTTTAGCCGCTATCTTTAATACTTCCATCATATTATAATCGTCCTCTCTCTTTTGATTTGGTGGGCGATAACAAACTCCCATAGTTAAATTTCCTTTTGGGCCCTCTATTTCAACCCAAAGCATTTCTAAAAGGGAATCTAATTCTCTGACCTCAGTCTTACTGGACCGTATATTCTCTCTGACATACAGAGCCACCCCACCTCCAACCCTTCCCTCCCTATCCTTCCGATATAACTTATATCCAGGAATCACCGTGTCCCACTGATTCTCCTCATTCCACCAAGTTTCTGAAATTCCCACAATGTCTATGTTTTCTCCCAACACTAAACATTCCAATTCACCAATTTTACTTCAGACACTTCTAGCATTTGCATACAAACATTTATAATTTCCCAGGCAAGCTAGGCCCGCCACCTCTGTCCTGCCGCCTCGAGACTCTGGCAGACAGTCCATACTGTTTGTCACCATCACAGTGGACAACTCTGATCCGTTACGCGGTAGAAAAATAGAAGCCAACCCTTCATCTCTTTGAGATGAGTCCTCCCGAACCAGAGACATTCCATCTCCTGTCGGCTTTCCCCCAAGATTTAGTTTAAAAACTGCTCTGCCACCTTTTTGATTTTAAGCGCCAGCAGCCTGGTTCCATCCGGGGACAAGTGGAGACTGTCTCTTTTGTACAGCTCCCGCTTGTTCCAGAAAGCATCCCAGTGCCTAACAAACTTAAACCCTTCCTCCTTACACCATCGTCTCATCCACACATTGAGACTTCTAATTTGCGCCTGTCTCTCCTGCCCTGCACGTGGAACAGGTAGCACTTCCGAGAAGGCCACCTTGGAGGTCCTGGCCTTAAGTCTCCCACCTAGCAGCCTAAATTTTTCCTCCAGGACCTCACGACTGCGTTTCCCCACATCGTTGGTGCCAACATGCACCACGACCACAGGCTCCTCCCCAGCACTGTCTATCAGCCTATCTACTACACGTGTAATGTCCGCTACCTTCGCACCAGGCAGGCAAGTCACCATACGGTCAATACGCGGTTTTGCCACCCAGCTGTCTACTTGCCTAAGGATCGAATCACCAACTACCAAGACCCCCCTTCTCCCCCTGCCCAGGGATGGTTCCTTGGCGCGAAAGGATACCTGCTCACCAACCGAAGAAGAGGTCCCTTCTGAGGGCGCATTCCCCTTGTCCTCAGCAAGGTGCCCTGTTCCCTCTCGACCCTCACGCTCTCTGGCAGCAACGGGGCTGCCACGTTCAGAGTGGGGCTCATCTAATACGCCCCCGAGAGTCTTCCCCAATTGCCTAACTGACTGTCTCTGCTTCTCTAGGGCAGTCACCTCGGCCTCAAGGGCACGAACCTTGGCAGAGTGGCGACTGGAATCAGGGTCCACCAAATCCTGATTGGCAGGGGTGGAATTCTAGCAGGAGCTCCTTTGCATATTAGGCCACACCCCCTGGATGTAGCAAATCCTCCAAGAGCTTACAAAAAAGAGCCTTGCAAGCTCTAGGAGGATTGGCTACATCAGGGGTGTGTGGCCTAATATGCAAAGGAGCTCCTGCTAGAATTCCACCCCTGCTGATTGGACACTTCTAACCACTACACCACACTGCCAATGAGAGGGGCTGTGGCTCAGCAGCAGAGCATCTGCTTGGCATGCATGTTCAGTTCCCTGGGCATTCCAGTTAAGTAGCAGATGATGTGAAAGATCACCATCTGAGACGCTACAGGGGTGTTGAACTCATTTGTTATGAGGGCTGGATCTGACATAAATGAGACCCTGTCAGGCCAGACCATGTGTGTACCTATTTAAGATTAGGTAGCAGAGGTGTAAACTTTATAAAGGACACAGACAAACACAACTAAAGATTTAAAAAAAAAAACCCTTAGAACATGCTTAAAACATTAGCACTCATTGGTCTTAAAGGTGCTTTCTTTGTATTTTTCCTATGAGATCCAGGGAACCGGGCAATGGAAGCTCTGGCTCTTTCCTTTCTTCCCCAGGGACCAGGAGGGGGAGGAGCCTCAGCCAACAGAAGGAAGAGAGACTTGGCTCAGGAGCTCTGCGGTGCGACTGAGAAAACCTGGCAAAGCAAGCTCTGCCTCCCTGCCCCTTTCTTCCGAAGAGAGGAGCCTTAGCCAATGGAGGAAATAGAGGTTTTGTTCTGTAGCTTGTGTGGCTGAGCAAGCTTGGCAAAGCAAGCTGTTGTGCAGAAGGAACCAAGAGAGAGGGAGGAGGAAGCAGATGACAGCCAGTTGCTCAGAGGCCTGATAGGAGCTTTCCAGCGGCCTGAATGTTTGACACCCCTGCGGGCCGCATGTTTGACACCCCTGCTCTAGAGTCGCTGCCAGTTTGAGTAGACAATACTGACTTTAGCGGACTAAGGGCATAAGGCAGTTTAACGTTTTCATGTCATGTCTTCACTTG
Source organism: Heteronotia binoei (assembly GCF_032191835.1). Taxonomy (NCBI): domain Eukaryota; kingdom Metazoa; phylum Chordata; class Lepidosauria; order Squamata; family Gekkonidae; genus Heteronotia; species Heteronotia binoei. The sequence goes on from NC_083223.1 coordinate 260,150,962, forward strand.
GATTTGTTCACCTAAGCCTCTTGAATCAAGAGAAGGCTGCTTGGTTGGAGGAAGGACCTGCATTTAGGAGAATCCAGCCCAACTACCCATCCTTCTGTGCTTGTTCAGAACTGGGGCATTCACACAGCGCTCTCTATAGAATCCTCTCTCTGGATCCTGCCGTCCATCCGGCCTCTTGCCATCTCCCTCCCTCCTTCTCTGGCCCATCGGTCCCATCTCTTCCCATCTATTTAATCTGTCTCTCTATCTGTGCAGCCCTCCTTCCCCAGAGCCCAGCACATGGCCCTGCTGCCGTTCTGCCTGTCCAATCCCATTTACTCTCCCTGTATTTCTGCTGAGTTCCTTTCAGTTTCTCCCAGGTGGCTCCCTTGATCAGGGCAGACACTGAGCAGGCCGGCTTGCACACGGCTGCTTTTTCTTGGCAGGAGCCCATGGGCGCTCCTTGTCACTTCCCCCCTCCCGTGTCCTCGTACACCTTCTTATACACTTGGACGCATGCACCCTGGTGGCTTGGCGTACGCACAGACACACACAAACTGTCAGTCTCTCGATGGCTCAGTTTGTGTCGGTTTTGTTTGTCATCTCAGGTTCCCGGAAAGACCCAGCTCAAGCCCAAATGCACAGGGTTGCAAAGAAACAAGGAGAGAACGATGAATCACGGAACTCATTGCTACTGGATAGCAGCAGTGGTGGGGGTAGATTAGGCCAGGGGTGGCCAAACTGTGGCTCTTTCACACATATTATGTTTGAGGTGTTTCATGCAGATTCATGAAAGTTCAACCATCTTCATATTTCTTGTCTGAAGACACTGCCTGGGTTAAGACTTGAAACCAGCACTTTTGCTTCCAGATGACCATGAACACTTGGAAGCAACACTTGTATGTTTTGCTAAGTCAGGGGAAAGAGGGCCTTGAGGAGAGAAAGGCTCTGTCTTTCTATCTAGAGCAGGGGTGTTAAACTCATTTGTTATGAGGGCCAGATCTGACATAAATGAGACCTTGTCGGGCTGGGCTGTGTGTGTCATAAAATGTAATGCCAGGTAGCAGAGATATAAACTTTATAAAGGACACAAAACACACACACTCAGCCTAATCCACCTCACTGGCTTGTTGAGCCTCAGCCAACAGAAAGAAGAGAGGCTTGGCTCAGTAACTCTGCTGTGCAACTGAGAGAGCCTGGCAAAGCTCGCTCTCCTTCCCCTGCTTCCTCCCCAAGGGAGGAGCTTTGCTCTGTAGTTCCTGTGCGATTGAGCAAGCCTGGCAAAGCAAGTTGTGATGCAGAAGGAAGCAAGAGGGAGAAGGAAGCAGATGACAGTGAGTTGCTTGTGGGCCTGATAGGAGCCCTCCGGGGGTCTGATTTAGCCCATGGGTCACATGTTTGACACCGCTGAGATTGTTTTTACATCAGCTTTCCCAGTGGCTCAACTGCAGTGTGCGTAGTTCGCCTTTGTTGTCCTCACAACAACCCTGTGAGACAGGTGGAGCTAGAGAGACCGGGTGAGTGACTTGCCCAGGGTCACTTCACCCAGCAAGGTTCATAGCAAAATGGGGACCTGAACCCAAGTCTTGCCGATCCCGACACTCTGGGCTCCCAAGGTTGAGGAGGGATCCCATCCGCCCCTTTCCAAAGATTCTGCTTTGCCCATCTAAATGCAGCGAGAGGCATCCACGCCACCATTCACCTGGACACCCTCTAGCAGGGGAAAGACTGACAACCTCAATTAGCTTCACAACTCGATCCAGTCCCTCTCAGGGAGCTGGCGGATTAAGCTTTTTCAGGGGTGATTGACAAGAGCTGGTGAAAGCGTAGGAGTCCTTGGAGAGACTGGCTGTCTGAATGCCTGACAGAGGGGTCAGAGCCTGACCTGGGAAGAAGCAGTACGGGTGGGCTAGTCTGTGCACCTAGTGATGAGGGGAACAGTAAGAGAAAGAAAGACGATTGTTGAGACCTTTCCTGTAGCACTGACAGCTGGGTTCAGATTCCAACAACTCTATTCGCGAGGCTGAAGCGGAGGTCTCTCCCTCCTCCCTATCCATGTCATCAACAGCCACCCACTTTACGTTCCCTTGGGGTCAGAGCTTTTTTTGTAGCAGGAACTCGATGCATTTTAGGTCACCCACCGCTGATGTAGCCAATCCTCCAAGAGCTTACAGTGTGCCCTGTAAGAAGAGCCCTGTAAGCTCTTGGAGGACTGGCTTCATCGGGGGGGGGGGGGGGGTAGCCTAATATGCAAAGGAGCTCCTGCCACAAAAAAAGCCCCGCTTAGGGTGAATGTGGACATGGACAGGCCCATATGGGCAGAAAGGGTCCCAGCAGGCCAAGCAAAACCTAAATGCATGTTTATTACAATCTAAATGTATATATTAATAATTAAGAAAATTTATTTCCTGTCGCTTGAGAGAAGGGCTTGAGGCATCTCACAAAGAAAAAAAAATGAAGCAATCAAATAATTTAAAAGAAAACCATAAGGATTACCAATATAAATATGACATAAAACGGCACCAAACAACCATGGAGCAGCTTGTGCCCACTTTCTTAAAAACTTGGTGGTCACCAGACAAGGTGCCAGCAAGTACCATGGTGACCAAGGGCCCCCGATCTACATAACAGTAAATTCTTCATCATCACATTAGGCGCCTGGACAGCAGCCATTTTGAGTGAAAGGCTGGCAGCCGATAAAAAGCAAGCTTTAAAAATAATATCAGAGTGCTGGTCAGAATAGACGATACCATACTAGACGAACCAAAAGAAGCAGAAGAAGACTGAAGACTTATACCCCGCCCTTCTCTCTGAATCAGAGACTCAGAGCGGCTTACAATCTCCTTCACCCACAACAGACAGCCTGTGAGGTGGGTGGGGCTGAGAGGGCTCTCACAGCAGCTGCCCTTTCAAGGACAACTCCTGCCATAGCTATGGCTGACCCAAGGCCATTTCAGCAGGTGCAAGTGGAGGCAGTGGGGAATCAAACCTGGTTCTCCCAGATAAGAGTCCATGTACTTAACCACTACACCAAACTGGCTCTCAGGTTGCCAGCTCTGTCTTGGGAAATACGTGGATATTTTGGGGGTGGATCCTAGGGAGGGGAGGGACGTCAGCAGGGTTCAGTGCCATAGAGTCCATCCTCCAAAGCTGCCATTTTCTGATCTTGATCCTCTGAATTGTAATAGCAGGAGATCTCCAGGTGCCATCTGGAAGCTGGCAACCCTAAAGGCAACTTTATACTTTATTAAGGGAAACCTCTGTCTCAGTGGCACAGTGCAAGCCGTCTCCAATTTGGAAGGATATTTTATTGGGAGAGTCACTGTACTTGGCTTCTTGTGAAACAACGTAAGAGAACGTAAGGGAAGCCACACAATATGTGGGGAGGGACGCTGGCTCAGTGGTAGAGCATCTGCTTGGTAAGCAGAAGGTCCCAGGTTCAACCCCTGGCATCTCCAACTAAAAAAGGTCCGGGCAAGTAGGTGTGAAAAACGTCAGCTTGAGACCCTGGAGAGCCGCTGCCAATCTGAGCAGACAATACTGACTTTGATGGACCAAGGGTCTGATTCAGTATAATGCAGCTTCATATGTTCAAAGAGCTGCATGTGGCTCCCGAGCCACAGTTTGGCCACCCCTGGTCTAGATGACTGGGGAAGTCAATAGCAAACCACCCTGTAAAAAGTCTGCCAAGAAAACGTCACGATGTGATGTCACCCCATGGGTCAGTAAGGACTCAGTGCTTGCCCAGGGGACTACCTTTACCTTTTGCTAAGCAAAGGACGGGCAGCTGGAAGACTATCCTGTTCTTCTCATTTCAGAAGGCTCCCTGGAGCTCAGTTGGAAAATCCTTCCCTTGGCACCCCCCATTCTAGTCCCTTCAATACCCACATCAAACGCTGCCTGCTGTCTGTTTGCACACATGCACGCAGGGACGTGCACCAGGGCAATCTGTGCAGGCTGCTGTGAAGCCTTCGCACATCCTCCGCCCCCCCATGACACACCCCAGTTCTCCCAGCTCATGCCATGCCAAGGAGAAGTCCCTGGCCAGGTTCGCAGGCCATATGGGGCTGATTCCGTGGCGGGTGTTTTCTGAAGTGACAGCAATCATATGCGATGCTCCCGTTGCCAAGGTAACTTCTCGGTAACAGGTGCTAAACCTTCAGCAAACTGCTAGGGCATGAATGAAGTCTGGAATTGCATTTAATTTCAGCAGTAACCTGGGAGGGGGGGGGGAGGAGAAAAAAGCCCTTTATTTGAAGCACGAGTCAGGCTTATCCCACAGTGTAAGTCACCTCCCCGCAATCAAGCATTGTCTTGCAGCTGGTTCTGCGATGACAGGTTCTTCGAGATGAACTAGATTTGGGTTCTGGCTTGGTGTTGGATATGGAATTTACTGCCACATGATACTGCCAGCTTAGCTTTGACAGTTTTTAACAGAGGCTAAATAGGGTCTGCCCTTTATGCTACCTAATCAGAAACTCCATGTTCAGGTGCAACAGATCTTTGCCTGGAACAAATATCTTCATGATCGTTTTGTATGTTTCTTAGAGGCATCAAGATAGCAAGAGAGCCAGTTTGGTGTAGTGGTTAAGTGTGCGGACTCTTATCTGGGAGAACCGGGTTTGATTCCCCACTCCTCCACTTGCACCTGCTGGAATGGCCTTGGGTCAGCCATAGCTCTCGCAGGAGTTGTCCTTGAAAGGGCAGCTGCTGTGAGAACCCTCTCAGCCCCACCCACATCACAGGTTGTCTGTTGTGGGGGAGGAAGATATAGGAGATTGTAAGCCGCTCTGAGTTTCTGATTCAGGGAGAAGGACGGGGTATAACTGCAATTCTTCCTCTTCAGTCAGAAACAGAATAATGGTCTGTTGGCTCTGACCTGGTAAGGCTTTTCTTATGTTCTGTTTGACCAGTATCGACAATTGTGCTTAGAGTCTGCTTCCCTTTGCACCAGTAAGCAGACTAGAAAGTGCTTATAAGTATGCACATGGTTCTTTTCTTTTTTCTTTTTACCAGAGTATCCTTTCTCATACCCCCAGTCACCTCCTAAGCCAGTGGTCTCACACTGTGGAGGGGGACCAAAAAAGTAGACCATGGGAGTGTTGCAAGGTAGAACAAGGCAAGCTGAAAGAGGAAGCTCTGAAATGCTTCCTGTGAGTTTTTGCCTACCTGGTAGGGTTGTTGTGAGGATAAAATCAAAGAGAGAGAGGAGCATGATGTGAGCTGGTTGGGATCCCCATTGGGGAGAAAGGCAGGGTATGAATGAATTAATGAATGAACTTGTCCAGAGACCCAGTTTGGTGAAGTTAAGTGCGTGGACTCTTATCTGGGAGAACCGGGTTTGATTCCCCACTACTCCACTTGCACCTGCTGGAATGGCCTTGGGTCAGCCATAGCTCTGGCAGAGGTTGTCCTTGAAAGGGCAGCTGCTGTGAGAGCCCTCTCAGCCCCACCCACCTCATAGGATGTATGTTGTGGGGAAGAAAGATAAAGGAGATTGTGAGCCTCTGAGATTTGGAGTGGAGGGCGGGATATTAATCCAATATATATCTTCTTCTTCTTCTTAACTAATGTTACATTCTGGGGAACTGGAAGGGAGGGGAATTGTGGGAAAACCTGAGCTTTATCAGGTGGCGGCTGGAGATCTTCTGGGATGACAACTGATCTCTAGCCGACAGATAGCAATTCACCAGGAGAAAATGGCCGCTTCAGAAGGTGGGCATTATACCCCACTGAAGTCCCTCCCTCTTTCCAAACCACACTTTCCTCAGGCTCCACCCCCCAAAATCTCCAGGCCTTTCCCAACCTGGAGTTGGCAACTGTAGGCACCCGCAGTGGGAAAACCACGCTTACCTTTCCCTGGGTGAAAACCACCTTGGTGAAATTTCAAAAGCCAGAACGAGGCAGGCCATGAATTGTGTTAGTCTGGGGGAAGCAGGCATCGATTGGTGTCTTGCTGAACTCCTTGTCCCTTCTGGTTAGCCAGATTAAATTATGCAAATATGCAAAGTTGCTCGGGTGGATTGCACGCTTGACTTTTCTCCATGTTGAATTTGAATTACCTTGGCACAGCGTCAGGAATTATTTTGGGCACGCACGGCCTGCGTATAGGTACATCGCTGCTGTATAGCAGGAGCTGACAGCTTTCCTCCCCTGGAGGCTTCGGCTGCTGCATTCACTGTCAAGAGGTTCAGCAGCTGGGGTTTTGTGTGCTCTGCAGCTGGTGGAGAGAAGCCCCTGTCCCCTTGACAACACCTGACTTCTGGTGTGTGGGGGGGGTGTCTCTGTTTTTCACAGGGCTTACCTTGGGTAGCAGTTTGCTTCCGGAGGTGCCACTGAAGGGGCGACTCCACAGGTTTCACTCTGGTTTTGTGTCTGGGGCATGGTTGTCTGGTGTTCTGCTACGTAGGGTTGCCAGGTCCAATTCAAGAAATATCTGGGGACTTTGGGGGTGGAGCCAGGAGACTTTGGAGGTGGAGCCAGAAGTAAAGGTTGTGACAAGCACAAAACTCCAAAGGGAGTTCTGGCCATCACATTTAAAGGGACTGCACACCTTTTAAATACCTTCTCTCCACTGGAAATAATGAAGCATGGGGAACCTTTTTGGGGGGGAGGGGCTCATATAATTGGACCCCCTGGTCCAATCTTTTTGAAAATTGGAAGGTATTTTGAGGAGAGGCTAGGGTGGCCAGACCGTCCCGGTCTCCCGGGACTTTCCCGGTTCTGGCCACCAATTCCCGGCTCCTGGGCTGCCTATACCGGGACCATTACAAAGTCCCGGTATAGCCAGCGGGGAGCCGGCGGGCCGGGAAGGCAGGGAGTGAGGCAGCCAGCATCCCTGCGCGTGCGCACGGCAGTGTGCGCACGCGCAGGGACGCTGGTTGCCTCACTCGCCGCCTTCCCCGCCCGCGCGCGGGGTCCGGCAGCAGTGGTGGAGGCTGGAGAGGCCGCCGCTGGTCCCTGGAGGGCCTCCAGAGGCCAGCGGAGGCCGCGGAGAGGCCGGCGCTGGTCCCTGGAGGCCCTCTGAGGCCCGCGGAGGCCGCGGAGAGGCCGGCGCTGGTCCCTGGAGGCCTCCAGAGGCCAGCGCTGGCAGTGGAGAGGCCCCCGCGGGTCCCTGGAGGGCCTCCAGAGGCCCGCGGAGGCCGCGGAGAGGCCGGCGCTGGTCCCTGGAGGCCCTCCAGAGGCCCGTGGAGGCCGCGGAGAGGCCGGCGCTGGTCCCTGGAGGCCTCCAGAGGCCAGCGCCGGCAGTGGAGAGGCCCCCGCGGGCCGCTGGAGGGCCTCCAGAGGCCCGCGGAGGCCGCAGAGAGGCCGGCGCTGGTCCCTGGAGGCCCTCCAGAGGCCCGCGGAGGCCGCGGAGAGGCCGGCGCTGGTCGCTGGAGGCCTCCAGAGGCCAGCGCCGGAAGCGGAGAGGCCCCCGCGGGTCCCTGGAGAGCCTCCAGAGGCCGCGGAGAGGCCCCCGCGGGTCCCTGGAGGCCCTCCCGAGGCCCGCGGAGGCCGCGGAGAGGCCGGCGCTGGTCTCTGGAGGCCTCCAGAGGCCAGCGCCGGCAGTGGAGAGGCCCCCGCGGGTCCCTGGAGGCCCTCCAGAGGCCCGCGGAGGCCGCGGAGAGGCCGGCACTGGTCCCTGGAGGCCTCCAGAGGCCAGCGCCGGAAGCGGAGAGGCCGGCGCTGGTCCCTGGAGGCTTCCAGAGGCCAGCGCCGGAAGCGGAGAGGCCGCCGCTGGTCCCTGGAGGGCCTCCAGAGGCCAGCGGAGGCCGCGGAGAGGCCAGCGCTGGTCCCTGGAGGCCCTCCAGAGACCAGCGCCAGCCTCTCCACCGCCTTCCCGGCCACCACAGCCGCCGCTAGCCCCGCCAGCAGCCCGGAGGAGAGGCCGCCACCGCCCTGGATCAAGGTAAGCCGAAAGCGGGGGGGGGCGGCTGGGGGGGCGGCTGGCCTTCCTTCTTTCCTTCCCTCCCTCCTTCCCTCCCTCCTTCCTCCCTCCCTCCCTCCTTCCTTCCTTTCTTCCTTCCTTCCTTCCCTCCCTCCCTCCCTCCTCCCTTCCTTCCTTTCTTCCTTCCCTCCTTCCCTCCCTCCTCCCTCCCTTCCTTCCCTCCCTCCCTCCTCCCTTCCTTCCTTCCTTCCTTCCTTCCTTCCTTCCTTCCTTCCTTCCTTCCTTCCTTCCTTCCTTCCTTCCTTCCTTCCTTCCTTCCTTCCCTCCCTCCTTCCTTCCTTCCTTCCCTCCCTCCTCCCTTCCTTCCTTTCTTCCTTCCTTCCCTCCCTTCCCTCCCTCCCTCCTCCCTTCCTTCCTTCCCTCCCTCCCTCCCTTCCCTCCCCTCCCTCCTCCCTTCCTTCCTTTCTTCCTTCCTTCCCTCCCTCCCTCCCTTCCCTCCCTCCTCCCTTCCTTCCTTTCTTCCTTCCTTCCATCCTTCCTTCCTTCCTTCCTTCCCTCCCTTCCTTCCCTCCCTCCCTCCCTCCCTCCTCCCTTCCTGACTGAATGGGCCACTGGCCTGATCCAACAGGGCTTCTCTTATGTTCTTATGTGACACAGAGTGTTGGACTGGATGGGCCACTGGCCTGATCCAACAGGGCTTCTCTTATGTTCTTATGTGACAATACTGACTTTGGTGGACCCAAGCACTGATTCAGTGTAAGGGAGCTTTGTGTTTGTGACTGGAGTGGACAATACTGACTTTGGTGGACCCAAGCACTGATTCAGTGTAAGGGAGCTTTGTGTTTGTGACTGGAGTAGACAATACTGACTTTGGTGGACCCAAGCACTGATTCAGTGTAAGGGAGCTTTGTGTTTGTGTCTTCTGGTGCAATTTTGTTCTCAGATCCTGTATTTACTTCATCAGTATATGGGATAAGGCACTTTCTCAACTGTGCTGCATAATGCAGCCTATTTATTTTGTCCTGTTTGCTCTGTTGGCTCTATCTGCGCCACCTTCATCACTTTCGGGGTGTGGATCCCCCAGTGGGGTGGTCTCGCGACTCCCTCCGCCGGCTGTTTCTGATAGCCCTGCGCCCCCTCTTTCATTTGATATGTGTCCCGTGCGGGTGCCACCCTCCCGCCAGGAGATGCCGCAAAATGAGCCCCCTTGAGGCTTATGGCGGCAGGGCTCGGGGGAAGCGAGCTAGACTGCTGTTCTTTTGAGGGGTCATAGAGTGTTTCGAGCCCGTCCCTGTGGCATCGGTCCCATCGTTGTGGGGCCCAGGGGGCCGGTGCAGCGGCACGCTGAAGCAGCCTGTCGGTCACTTCCAGGTTCCTGTCCTGCGTCTCGACCTGTGTTATTAGTGACAGGCTGCTTCGGCGTGCCGCTGCGCCGGCCCCCTGCTGTGGTAGGAGACCTCCTGCTAGGCACCCATGCTTCCCACCATTGTTTTGTTGGCCAGTAGGACAAAAATTAGCAATGTGACAGTGTGAGGCACTTCTGTGGAAAACCCAGATATAACATTGTGCTGCACTAGGTATCCCTGAAAGCTCTCAAGGGTATCAAATGTCCACGCCTCTTACACAGCCCTTGAGCAACTGGTGTGAGGAAAGGAAGGCAGGAGGAGGAGGAGAAGAATATGATGAAGATGATATTGGATTTATATCCCGCCCTATACTCTGAGTCTCAGAGCAGTCACAATCTGCTTTACCCCCCCCCCAACAGACACCCTGTGAGGTGGGTGAGGCTGAGAGAGCTCTTACAGCAGCTGCCCTTTGAAGGACAACTCCTACAAAAGCTATGGCTGACCCGAGGCCATTCCAGCAGGTGCAAGTGAAGGAGTGGGGAATGAAATCCAGATCTCCCAGTCCGCGCACTTGACCACAACACCAAACTGACTCTCTGGAGCTGGGGTGAGCAGGTGTATGTTATGAGGGCGGGGGGGGTCGAAGCTGTCAAAAAATAAAAAAGTAAATGTTTGTATTTTGAGTAAAAACTAATATTGTTATTGGATTTGCCTGTCTGCTTTATAAAGTTTGTATCTCCAGTATTTGGCATTACATTTTACTGCAAACATGACCTGACCCCACAAAATAACATTTATGTCAGATCCTGCCCTCATAACAAAGGAGTTCTACACCCCTACTCTGATCTTGCTGGACCGAGGGTCTGATTGAATGTGAGGCAGTTCATGTGTGTGTTCACTGCATTAAATTAGAAATACCCAAGGCTTTTTTGGAGCAAGAACGCACAGGAACGCAGTTCTGGCTGGCTTGGTGTCAGGAGGTGTGACCCACGGCTTTTTTTTGTAGCAGAAACTCCTTTGCGTATTAGGATACACACCCCTGATGTAGCCAATCCTTCAAGAGTTTACAGGGCTCTTCTTACAGGGCCTTCTGTAAACTCCAGGAGCATAGGCTGCATCAGGGGTGTGTGGCCTAATATGCAAAGGAGTTCCTGCTGGACTTTTTCTACAAAAAAGCCCTGTGTGAAACAATGGTGATGTCAGCGGGTGGGGCCTAATATGCAGATGAGTTCCTGCTGGGCTTTTTCTACCATAAAAGCCCTGGAAATACCTCAGAGTGAACTTGAGGCCTTCTGAACACCAGACAGGCCCTCTGCTCCTGAGAGTTAGGTATTTGTGAAGTGTTGGTTTAAGTGATGGAATGTTTAAGTGATGGAATGGGACGAAAAATCTATTAGCGATCCCTGGGCCAAGGGAGGCCAGATTAAGGTCCACCAGATAGACGGCCTTCTCAATTGCTGCCCCCTATTGGTGGAATCAACTGCCGGAAGAAATTAGGACCTCGCCCAGTTCCACAAGGCCTGTAAGACAACCCTTTTCAGCCAGGCCTTTAATTAACATGGAAGGACTGATATGGTGTGACCAATACATCTAATATATACTGAACGCAAGAAAACATCGAATTCGATTAGCACCAGACTATTTTAATTGTTCTTAACTGTTTAATTTGCTTTGCTTAACTATTTAATTGTTTGGTTGTTATGATTTTACTGGTTGTGAGCCACCCTGAGCCTGTGGGGAGGGCGGGATATAAATCCAATAAATCTTGAACCTTAAAAGCAGGATCAGAATCTGTGAAATAAATAACTAGAGAGGCGTCTCATGGGCAGAGTTCCTGAGCTTGGAAGTATCCAGGGCTCCCACAAAATGATGGATGTGGCCCAGGGATTAGGCCTCAAATGTAACCTGGGGAGGGACTCATTCAGCAACTGGCAGGGACATTAACCGCACTGGGGGGGCGGTGCAAATTGTGCAGCAGCGATAATTTTGTGAATGGCTCTCGTACTGGCAGCGATTTAATAACATCGTCTTTTTCTCTGTTTTCTTTATAGCTAACAGTTCCCTGCTGGGAGGAGGCGGCGGTGAGTTTCCTAATTGATACCTTTTCCTTCACGGTTGAAAATTAATATCCCTGCTGGTTTAGAAGGCAGGCGGAGTGACAGGAAGGGGGAAGCGAGCCCTGCCCGGCTCACCGCTTGCCCCAGGGCCCTAAAGAAGGGCTCTGTTGGCTTGGACTGAGGGCTCGTCTGCTCCAAAATTCTGTTCCCAAAAGTTGTCTGCCAAATGCCTCGGGGATGCTTATAAATGATACCAGCATCTGGATCTTGGAGGGAGGCTGTTTTGGGAAGAAATGTGTGGAAACGTGAAAACTTATGTCGAAAATGAAACTTTGTCATTTCTGAAATGCCGCCAGACTCCAACTTCGTTTGGGGAGAAGACATTTTGTTATCAGAGCAAATAGGTTTTCTATGTATTTACTACATTTTAAAACTGCTTTTTCTCCAAGGAGCTCAGGGTGGTGTACACATCGCCTATTTTATTCTCACAACAACCCACTGAGGTAGGTTAGGCTGAGAACAAATGGCTATCCCTAGCTCACTCAACAACCTTAGAAGCTGGGTGCGGCTCAGAACCTTGATCTCTCAGATGGCCAAACTGTGGCTCAGGAGCCACATGTGGCTCTTTCACACATATTGTGTGGCTCTCGAAGCCCCCACCAGCCCTTTGGCTGGCTTTGAGAAGGCAATTGTCTCTTTAAATTACTTCTCCAAGCCAGACCAGCTGGCAGCTTGGAGAATACATTTAAAGTTAAAGTTGCTTTCTTTCCACCTCCATCTCCCTCCTCCCTAATCTGTTTTCCTTCCTTCCTTCCTTCCTTCCTTCCTTCCTTCCTTCCTTCCTTCCTTCCTTCCTTCCTTCCTTCCTTCCTTCCTTCCTTCCTTCCTTCCTTCCTTCCTTCCTTCCTTCCTTCCTTCTCTCAAACATCTGACATTTATTCTATGTGCTTCTTATGTTAAGAAAGTCTGGTTACCCCTGTTCTAATCCAACCTACAGAAGTTATGAGATTTACCACAAATGCATTCAGTTGTTGAATTTACTATGTTTGGTGGTGATCAGACATGAGCCGATTGCTTGGTCTGTTTGGTTTGTACTGAGCGTCCACAGATAGCTGCTGAACTGGTTTGTATAGATTTCTCCAAAACATGCACGTGCACAGATGCAGACAATTCAAACTGACCAGTGGCCATCAGTGTCGCTATTTAGACCAAGGATCTCCAACCTTTATCAGCCTGTGGGCACCTTTGGAATTCTGACACAGCATGGTAGGCACAGCAGTGCAGTGGCTGCCACAAAATGTCTGCCACAACAAGCAAGAGCCAGCCATAAAATGGCTACCTCAGCTTATCTTCAGTCACAAAGTTAAGATCCTTGTACTGTAGTGGGGACTGCTCCCACAGCTAAGTTTTTTACAAACCTGCACAGCCAATCAGATCGTCAGAGGCCAACCAGAAGCCTTACTAGGTAGGAACCCCTTCTAGCCCTGCCCCACTTTCTAAAACACTTGCCGGCATCAGCAAATGTGTCAGTGGGTACCAAGGCCTCCATAGGCACTGCATTGTGGATCTCTGACTTAGACAAAAACTGAATAGTAGGATTTCATTGGAATGTAGGGTTGCCAAGTCCCCCTCGGCCTCTGTTGGGGGACTTTTTCTGCGCACACAATGTGTGCGTGATATCACCCGGAAGTAATGTCATCGTGCCGGCCGCTCTAGGCATTTCTAGGGAAACTATGGTTTTCCTGGCCGTTCTAGCAATTTGGGAGGGGGGAACTCTGTTATACCTATTGTACCATTTGTTGGTACCTCTTCTTGGGAACCTCAAGGGCGGGAGAACCCCCGCCCAGCCCAGGGGCTCAGCAGCCCTATTGGAATGCTGCATTCTTGAATGACAGATTTATATGACTCGTAAGTGATATAGTTGTCCATTTAAACAGAAGAAGAAGAGTTAGTTTCTCTGTTGAAAGGAGTCCCAAAAGCAGCTTACAATCGCCTTTCCCTTCCCCTCCCTACAACAGGCACTTTGTGAGGTAGGTGGGTCCGAGAGAGACCGGTGACTGGCCCAAGATCATCTGGCAGGCTTCATGTGGAAGAGCGAGGGATCAAACCACGTTCTCCAGATCAGAGTCTGCACTCTTAACCACTACACCATGTTGGCTCTCAGCTGCTGAGGCAGTTACGCAGAAAGGATGGGGGCTAGTAGGACTTAGTTGGGCTTTGTGAAAATGTGCATATGCAAAGAAACAATTGTGCTGTTTAGCACAAGTAGCTATTTAGCTTAGCAGAGAAGCTGTAGGCTATTCCTGCATTGAGCAGAGGGTTGGATTAGATGACCTGTAGAGCATAGTAAGGAACAGAGTTAGACAGCTCCTCAAAGTGATTGACAAATTATCAAACCAATAATTGAAAAATAGGATATCTGTTTACAACTAATAGGACACAACCAAACCCGCTTCCCTAGTTCAACCACTAGCACCATATGTTGGATATTCTTAGAGAAAAATACTATTTAGCAGAGTTTAAAATTAGCAAAGAATATGCAGAGAACATGTGTGTGTTTTTAAAAGAATATGATTGCTTTATTTAAAACCTAGGAGGGAGGGGAAACTGGGAAGAAAATAACAGACACTAACTTCTACATCTTTACTGTTAGAGAACAATACTAAGAATGGCTTCTCTTCTTCGAACTTAGACAAACACAGGAAGAGAACCATAAAATGCAGAATAGCCAATACAGTGATTTCCAGTCACAACACTCAATTCCAGCTGATCTAACTAAGACCTTCTACAAACATTCACTAGCTAACAGACTGGTTACAGTAAGCACATGAATTTGAAGGGACCTCAGAGGATGGTGGAAGACAGGAGGACCTGACGTGGCTTGGTCCATGGGGTTGCAAAGAGCTGGACTCGACTGTGCGACGCTGAACAACAACAACCAAAGTTAATTCTATATTTACTGAAGTGTTGCTAACTTGCTAAATTCCAACACCACACTGGCTCTCTGAGAGACCTTTTCCATTGCCATATCTTGTATAGAAAGGAAACATGATTTTTGTGTGTGTGAAGAAGAAGAAGATGATGATATTAAATTTATATCCCGGCCTCCACTCCGAATCTCAGAGTCTCAGAGCGGCTCACAATCTCCTTTATCTTCCTCCCCCACAACAGACACCCTGTGAGGTGGGTGAGGCTGAGAGGACTCTCACAGGTGCTGCTCTTTCAAGGGCAACCTCTGCCAGAGCTGTGGCTGACCCAGGGCCACTCCAGCAGGTGCAAGTGGAGGAGTGGGGAATCAAACCCAGTTCTCCCAGATAAGAGTCCACACACTTAACCACTACACCAGATTGAAGAAGTGCTGCCTTAAAGTGTGCTAATCTTGAACTTCTCGGCTATCTGTTTCCCAAAACCATCGCTTGATTCAGACTGATTTGAACATAAGAACTACCCAACAGGACTGGGTCAAGAATTTATCTGGTCCAGCATTCCTCTTCCAGCACGGGCTAGCCAAATGCATCCCAGGAAGCCCAACAGCAAGGCATGAAGACAGCAACTCACTTGTGCTATCTGTCCCCAGCATCTTGTATTCACAGATCTACTGCCTCTTTACGTGGAGGTTCTATTTAGCTGTCATAGACCTGTTATCCACAAAGATGCCTAATCCACTTTGACAGAAGCCTTTGCACCCTGTTCATGTCTGTATTGCATTAACTAAATTCACTTTTTTTTCTTTTGCTAGGTTTTAAAGTACTTCTGCCGTATATACTGTACAGGGTCATCATGAGCCATGCTATTCTGCCATATAGAAAAGTGGTCATTGATGGAGGTGGGGGGGGCAATAGGCCCTAATTTAATGGGCAATCAGTGCCACAGCAAGGAGATTAATTCAGTCCATTTTGATGGCCAGCCACCTGGAACATATTTTTAATTACTCCCTTCTGCAGTGGGTAATTGGGTGTGGAAACTGGTTGGTCCAGTTGACAACCAGCAAGGATTGTTGCATGAAGAGAACTGGAAAGCAGCAGAGTTGCTGTGTTAAAACAGAGGGGAGGTCTCAGATATTGCTTTGAATCTGGTGCTGCCAGGGCACATCTTCCACAGTAAGAGGACTTCAGCAGTGGAATCTGCTGCCTAGGGAGGTGCTGAGCTCCCCCTCCCTGGAAGTCTTCTAGTAGCAGATGGACAAACACTCGTCAGGGATCCTGTAGGCTGGGGTGGCCAAACTGTGGCTCGGGAGCCACATGTGGCTCTTTCATATGTATTGTGCGACTCTTGGAGCCCCCACTGCCCTTTCAGCCTGCTTGGAGAAGGCATTTCTCTCTTTAAATCACTTCTCCATGCCAAGCCAGCTGGCAGCTTGGAGAATGCAGTGAGAGTTAAAGTTGCTTTTTCCCACCTCTCCCCCCCATCTTCCCTCCTTCCCTCCATCTTGTGGCTCTCAAACATCTGATGTTCATGTCTTGTGGCTCTCAAACATCTGGCGTTTATTCTATGTGGCTCATACGTTAAGCAAGTTTGGCCACCCCTGCTCTAGGCTGATCCTGTATTGAGCAGGGGATTGGACTAGATGGCCTGTCTGCCCCCTTCCAACTCTATGGTCCTGGACTAAAAATTATTTTTAAAATCTTAAATCTATTTGTTAAAAGCCTTGGTAAAAAAAAATGTTGGGCCTGGCACCTAAAGGACAGTAAAGGTACCAGGTGAGCCTCAGGGGGGAGGGCGTTCCACAGGCAAGGTGCCACCACTGAAAAGGCCCTGTCTCTGGTTGCCACTTGCGTCTCCTCTGCAGGTGGGGGGCGCACAGAGAAAAAATACTTTTTATCTCACTTTTCTAATAATTCTGATTAATTCCTATAACCTTTAATGGTATAACAATAGTTTACAGAAAGGAACGAGCATACAATTTGCCCATATGTCAAGATAAAACAATATAGATACATCGTATCGTAACACCAATTGATAATTAATAACAATAGGGATAAAAAGGGCAATAATCTTAATCTTGAGTATCACAGACACAAAAAAAGAATGAAATTTTACAGTAAAAGGGCTTAACAGGGGACGTGATTAATCATTTTTTAAAAAGCCCATCTAATGGGATAAAACGTAGACAGGATCTAAAATGGGCGAAACCGAGTAAAAAATTACACTGGCCAAAAAGGCAGTCAAGACAACTCCACAGAAGAACCAATCAGATATTCATTGCCCTTACCCAAAATTATGATAGCCCCTATTGAATACACCAGCCACATACCCAGCCACCAGCCCCATCAATCTGGGCGATCCACCAGCAAGCAAATACTGGGCGAGTCCCACTGATCAGAAGTAACAGGATCACAAGTTGCTGATGAAACCCACAGAACGCAGAACTTTTCTAATAAAAACCACACTCAGATAATCCTACATACCATATTTGACACCAATCCATCAAATCTAAACACCGTATTAACGTTGTAAAAGTATACCATAGCATTGTATTTATTTATTTCATTACAGCCCACCTTTCTCTTTGAGACTCAAGGTAGATTACAAAATGCAGTCAGACTCAAGCAAAGGTGACAAAAGTCAAAAACTCAAAACAAAAACTATCCAAGTGCCCAACTAATTAGGGTTTGTAGAAACTTTCGGGATCAAGTGCCGTGTTCTACTGGAGAAAGTTTTCCTTCCAGACGTTTCGTTCTCAGCTGCGGAGAACATCCTCAGCGCCTGCTCCGGCTGCAACGCCACTGAGGATGTTCTCCGCAGCTGAGAACGAAACGTCTGGAAGGAAAACTTTCTCCAGTAGAACACGGCACTTGATCCCGAAAGATTCTACAAACCCTAATTATGTTACCAGCTGTGAAACTGAAAACCTCAAATCTTTGATGCCCAACTAATGTTACAGCATTTATATGTTAGACCCATTTTAGAGCTGATGTCAGCCATTTAAGAATGTCTCAAGGGCCCAATCCTGGAAGGGGGTGGAAGTGCAGAAAGTGGGTCACGAAGGCTGGAAAATGCAGTAAAATGGTGATGCATACAATAAACAATCTGCAATCCTATTCCGCTGTCTTCTGAAGAGCACATCACTGTTATTGCTTGTTGCTACATTTTTTCTATAAGAGATTAATAAGGGGACTTTTTAAAAAAAAAATCTAAAAAGAACAAGAAATGCTGAAAGGAGGTTTTGTATAAAATATCTTGAAGCGTCACTATTCTGCACTCTACCCACAGTCAAAATCCTCCGAAAAGAAACTGTTTCGGTTTGGTTTTCTCCAGAATTCTTCTCTGAACGAGGGCTCTGCCAATCCCACTGGCTCCTTGGAAAGAAGAGACGGGCCCTTCCAAAAAAATGGGAGCGCAGCCTGGCCCTTTTCTCCTGCTGAGCCACTTACACCAGATGTTCTCTCAACTCACCCAACTCAAGGATCCTGTGATCCTCGGCATCTCATCAAAGCCATGCCTACAGAATACAGTAGCTCAATAGAACCTCTGCATCCAGGGGCAGTATACCCCTAGTTACCAAACAATGGAGACAAAGTTGTTGTAGATTTTCCGGGCTGTATGGCCGTGGTCTTGGCATTGTAGAATCTGACGTTTTGCCAGCAGCTGTGACTGGTCGTTTTGTAGAAAAATAAGTGGTGGAGCTCATTAGCATAACTCATTAGCATATGCTGCCCACCCACCAGCCAACCCACCACCCATATGCTGCCCACCCACCAGCCAAAAGCAACCCAACGCAAGAAAGGAGAGCCCCAGGCAAGCAAGGCCTGCTTGGCCTGGCTAAAGATCCAGCCAACCCAAGCAGGCCTCGCTCGCTGGGGCTCTCCTTGGCCACTCTTCCCCCCAGTCAAAAGGCCAGCAAGCCACCCACTGCCCAGAATCACATAAGAAGTGGAGAAAGGGTGGTGTGGGCTTCTCCAGGGGTTAATGACGGCTGCTGGGGGTGTGGCAAAGCTCCTAGTGGCTGGCTGGCTGCCTGCTCTCCTAATCCAGGGATTGTTATGCAGCTGCACCTACTATTCAGTGGACAAGGTAGGTAAGTGGGGAGGAGGAGGGGGGCCGTCAAAAAGGTTCTGCTCCTGCTGAATTCAAGGCCTGCTCGGAGTTATAACACAGAAGGCTAGGGTTCTCTCTGCGTCAAGGCCTTCCACAACATAATAGAGGCAAACACTGGGGGAAGCTGTTGCCTCCTTTTGACTTCCAGAGGCATCAGGCTGGCTTAGGTTCCCCCTCCCCACCTCCCAATGTATTTCCTTCCCAAATCCCCTCCACTGAATGGTTCTTTTGGGGCCTGGTCCCAATCCAGTGCTCTAACCACTATACTCTGGCTCCCTCCTTACCCTCTCCCCCTCCTTGCACACATTCTAATTCTGCCTCTCAGAGAGCAGTCAGGAAACTTCTCCGTATCCTTGGCCTCACACTGCCGACGGCAAAAGTCTCCAAGCTGGAAATATCAGGACCAAGGAAGATTGGTATTGGCCTTTGGAGACACACAGTCGTCTAAAAGACAAACAGCCTTTCCTCCTCCTGTATTCATCTTGTAATATCTTGCACAATCCAGGCATTACAATCACCAGAAAGAGCATCTTTGATGGAAAATAAAAGACGACGACAAGGGTCAGCTGGGGAGGCGGTGGGGGGGGGGAGCTGGCCCCTTTTCAAAGCAGCAGGGAGACAGCGTGCTGTGTGCCTAGAATAAAGAAGCTGCCAGGGTCCCCCCACCCTTCACACAGCAGGGATCATATGCTGATGCTTCCAGATTCTCTGTTCTCCGCGCAAGTAGCAGGTTGCGCTCGGCTTCTTGACACGGCTCCTGGGAGGACTTTGACTCCCAGGATCCAGCTGGAAGGGGGTCTTAAGTTGGACACTGACAGGTCTCAGCTCTCCAAGATGTTCATGGCTCTCCGAGCAGCAGGCAGGCGTTCCTTGCAGCGGGATGTACATGGCGGCCTGGCACTGTCTCCCCCATTCTCTCTCTCTTTCTCACATGCATACCCAGGGAGAGAGAGAGAGTAAGGGAGATGGAAGTTACCCTGTCAGCTGACACCTCTGGTTTCTGCAGCTGGTATTCCTCAACGTTTGTAAGGAACAAACTCGATTTCCTGATCTTCTTTTTCCTGGAACCTTTCGCCAGTTGCTGCCCTCGCGGGGAGGGGAGCTGCAAGCACTGTTGATTCCTCATATGAGCATCCAGGGTGCTTTTTTTGTAGCAGGAACTCCTTTGCATATTAGGCCACACACCCCTGATGTAGCCAATCCTCCAAGAGCTTTAGGCCCTGTAAGCTCTTGGAGGATTGGCTACATCGGGTGTGGGGGGGCATGGCCTAATATGCAAAGGAGTTCCTGCTACAAAAAAGCACCCAATAGTGGCATAGTTATTTATTTATTATTCAGATCTATATTCCACCCTCCCCGCAAGCGGGCTCAGGGCAGATCGCAACATTGTTTTTTTTAATGTAAAATCATAAGAACATAAGAACATAAGAGAAGCCATGTTGGATCAGGCCAACGGCCCATCAAGTCCAACACTCTGTGTCACACAGTGGCAAAAAATTTTATATACACACATACACTGTGGCTAATAGCCACTGATGGACCTGTGCTCCATATTTTTATCTAAACCCTTCTTGAAGGCGGCTATACTTGTGGCCGCCACCACCTCCTGTGGCAATGAATTCCACATGTTAATCACCCTTTGGGTGAAGAAGTACTTCCTTTTATCCGTTTTAACCTGTCTGCTTAGCAATTTCATCGAATGCCCATGAGTTCTTGTATTGTGAGAAAGGGAGAAAAGTACTTCTTTCTCTACTTTCTCCATCCCATGCATTATCTTGTAAACCTCTATCATGTCACCCCGCAGTCGACGTTTCTCCAAGCTAAAGAGTCCCAAGCGTTTCAACCTTTCTTCATAGGGAAAGTGCTCCAGCCCTTTAATCATTCTAGTTGCCCTTCTCTGGACTTTCTCCAATGCTATAATATCCTTTTTGAGGTGCGGCGACCAGAACTGCACACAGTACTCCAAATGAGACCGCACCATCGATTTATACAGGGGCATTATGATACTGGCTGATTTGTTTTCAATTCCCTTCCTAATAATTCCCAGCATGGCGTTGGCCTTTTTTATTGCAAACGCACACTGTCTTGACATTTTCAGTGAGTTATCTACCACGACCCCAAGATCTCTCTCTTGGTCAGTCTCTGCCAGTTCACACCCCATCAACTTGTATTTGTAGCTGGGATTCTTGGCCCCAATGTGCATTACTTTGCACTTGGCCACATTGAACCGCATCTGCCACGTTGACGCCCACTCACCCAGCCTCAACAGATCCCTTTGGAGTTCCTCACAATCCTCTCTGGTTCTCACCACCCTGAACAATTTAGTGTCATCCGCAAACTTGGCCACTTCACTGCTCACTCCCAACTCTAAATCATTTATGAACAAGTTAAAGAGCATGGGACCCAGTACCGAGCCCTGCGGCACCCCACTGCTTACCGTCCTCCACTGCGAAGACTGCCCATTTATACTCACTCTCTGCTTCCTATTACTCAGCCAGTTTTTGATCCACAAGAGGACCTGTCCTTTTACTCCATGACTCTCAAGCTTTCTAAGGAGCCTTTGATGAGGAACTTTATCAAAAGCTTTCTGGAAGTCAAGGTAAACAACATCTATCGGGTCTCCTTTGTCCACATGTTTGTTCACCCCCTCAAAGAAATGTAACAGGTTAGTGAGGCAAGATCTTCCCTTGCAGAACCCATGCTGAGTCTTCCTCAATAACCCGTGTTCATCAATGTGCCTACTCATTCTGTCCTTGATAATGGTTTCTACCAACTTTCCCGGTATTGAAGTCAGACTGACTGGCCTGTAATTTCCCGGGTCTCCTCTGGAACCTTTTTTAAAGATGGGGGTGACATTTGCTACCTTCCAGTCCTCAGGAACGGAGGCAGATTTCAATGAAAGATTACAGATTTTTGTTAGAAGATCCACAAGTTCAACTTTGAGTTCTTTCAGAACTCTCGGATGTATGCCATCCGGACCCGGTGACTTATTAGTTTTTAATTTGTCTATCAGTTATAGGACCTCCTCTTTTGTCACCTCAATCTGACTCAGGTCTTTCAATACCCCTTCCAAAATTAGTGGTTCTGGGGCGGGCAAAAAGTTCTCATCTTCCACAGTGAAGACAGAGGCAAAAAATTCATTTAGCTTCTCAGCCATTTCCCTATCCTCCTTCAGTAATCCTTTTACCCCATGGTCATCCAAGGGCCCCACTGCCTCCCTGGCTGGTTTCCTACTTCTAATATATTTGAAGAAATTTTTATTGTTGGTCTTTATGTTTTTTGCAATATGCTCCTCATAGTCCCTTTTTGCCTGCCTGATCACAGTCTTGCATTTGATTTGCCACAGCCTGTGTTCCCTTTTACTAATCTCACTTGGACTGGTTTTCCACCGCTTAAAGGAGTCCTTCTTACCTTTTACAGCTTCCATTACTTTGTTTGTTAACCACGCAGGCCTTTTCTTATGCCTGTTTGTGCCTTTCCTAACTTGTGGTATGTATTTTATCTGAGCTTCTAGGATTATAGTTTTAAATAGCATCCAAGCTTCCCCAAGGGTTTTGACCGTATGTACCTTTCCTTTCAGTTTCCTCCTCACATGCCTCCTCATCTCAGTGTATTTACCCCTTTTAAAGTTAAACGTGGTTGTGGCGGTCTTTTTGGACAACTCCCTATTTATACAAACGGTGAAATCAATAACATTATGGTCACTGCTCCCAAGTGGCGCAATCACTTTTACATCTCTCACCAAGTCTTGGGCATTATCAATACAATACAAATACAAATCAATACAAATAGAAATCAACTTCAATAAAAACAGTATAAAATCCTTAAAAACACAGGGTTTCCAACTGGACTTCATTAGTCTCCAACTTCCTAAACTGGGCTACATACAATAATAAATGGTATTTCAGTATTATCAGCGGTGTCAGCAGTATTGGGGGGGCTATGATCTTCCTGGATGCCAGGCCCTGCGGCAGAACCGGCTTTACAGGACCGCCACACCTTTAGGGATGCTGGGCTGGCTCCCCGCCCCCCCCCCCCCCGGTTTCTCCCCTACTTGCAGCCCTCCCAGCCTGCATACGCAGCCAGCAACTGAGCTGCTCTTTGTCTGACTTGCTTGGTGCGGCTGCTGCTGGTCGCCAAGTTTGCCTCTCTCTGCCTCTCCCCCACAGCTTTGTCAAAGGGGCTTTTAAGATGTTGCCTGTAGGCTCCAGCAGACTCATAATTTGCCAGGGGGCCCCCAAGAATTCAGCTGCTTAGGGGCCTCCTCAGGATTTAATCCAGCACTGCCCTGCGGAACGGCAATATATCCCAGAGGGCCCCCCTGATCTCTGCTGGGAGCATGTTCCACCAGGTCGGGGCCAAGGCTGAAGAAGTCCTGGCCCTAATTGAGGCTAAGTAGACATCTTTTGGGCCAGAGACAACCAAAAGATCTTGTTCCATGGAGTGCAAGACCCTCTGGGACACATATGAGGAGAGGCGGTCCCTCATATATTTCGGTTCCAGGCCGCACAAGACTTTGAAGGTTAGTACCAAAACCCTGAAATGGATTTGGTACTCAATCGGTAGCCAGTGCAGCTAGTGGTGAGAGAGAGGCTGTGGGTATCTGTTTAGAAGCACAAAGCTGGAAGGGATAACAAAGGGTCATCTAGTCCAACCCCCTGAACAATGCAGGAAATTCACAACTCCTCCCACCATTTGTGTACTATCCCTACTCAACCCCCAAGGTGCTCAAGGTGGTGTACCTGGCTCTTCCCTCCCTTGTTTCATCTACACAACAACTTTGTGAGGTAGATCACATCTAGCGAGAGTGACTAGTCTCAGGTCATCCAGTCAGCTGCCTGCCAGAGTGGAGGTTTGAAACAGGGTCTCCCCAGTCTGAATTTAAGCACTATGCCACACTGCACCTGCAACCATCACACTGCGACCTTGCCCCATCAAGGACATTTCCCTAGTGATTGGTTATGCAGCTTCCCTCCCCAAACCAAATGTAGGGGGTTTTGGCGGGGAGGAAGAACATTCTTGTTAGAAATATTGTTTTCAGAGCTTAATGTGGGCTAGGTTTACAGTCTCTGCAAAGAGGTTTTATTGGATTTATTTTTTAAAAACCTACAAAAATCTGAAAAGGCCTGCACTTAGCTGTGCCATAATGAATTCTGTGCTTGAAGCAATGTTTCATGAACTTTTGATAGATAGCAAGTTTCCCTTAACTTCAAAATGCAGAGAGACGTTTCCCTCTTGCAACAAAAGCCTATTTCTCTTAGGTGGTTTATTAGAACAAGAATTACCTATTCTCAGTTGAGTCCATCCCCCTGATCTGTATGAACTACCGATTTAGGCATGCCTTTCTCATTAGAGGCATGCTCGGAGCAGGGGCTTAGGCAGAGACAGAATGGTTCCACTCTTGTGAGGGTGAATAACTCTGCATTGTCTCTGTTTGGGCAGTGACTGAATGTTCCAATCACACACAGTACAGAACTCCTTACCTTATCAGAAGCCAATTGAAATAAGACCTTTAGCAGAAACTCATGCATAGCTTTAATGGGTGGCTGCCCTGAAAGGTGAAGAACGGTACAGGGAACCCATACCCCATACAGAAACATCCTCTCCCTAATAACCCCCTGGAAGCTGATTGGCAGCAGGCTAGGCCAGACCAGTGAATCATGCAGAGATGCAACAGATATTTTCCAGGGAGGGTTACTTTGTGCTCATTGGAGCCTTTGTACATTTAATTAATTCATTTATCATGACCTGCTAGCCCTTCTGTCACAGCATGCAGTTTGGGGATTCTCAGTTTAAAAGAAATGGCAACTTTGCAGAGATGCCCAAAATGGTAGAAAAGGAAAGAGCTTCAGCGGTTCGCCTGCCAGCATCTCTGTGGCCGGTAGAACTCAGCACCTCTGGAGAAGTGAAGTGACCAGTGTTCCCTGTAAGCTGAGTTAGCGTGAGCTAGCTTACAGATTTTTAGCCTCCAGCTCACATTTTTGTCTTCGGTCAGCAAGGATGACCCCAGAGTGCAATAATCTATGCAGTAGCTCACACAGGCTGGCAACAGGCTGGCAACAGGCTGGCAAAGGCAAACCGTGCCTTTGGCCGACTGCACAAAAGAGTGTGGAGCAACAAGCATCTGAAAAAAGGCACAAAGATCAATGTTTACAAAGCGGTTGTGATGACAACCCTCATCTATGGCTCCGAATCGTGGGTTTTATACCGTCATCACCTGCGACTCCTTGAGCGCTTTCATCAGCGCTGCCTTCGCACCATCCTCAACATCCACTGGAGTGACTTTGTGACCAACACTGAAGTCCTCAAGCGGGCAGAGGTTACCAGCATCGAGGCACTGCTGTTGAAGACGCAGCTGCGCTGGGCAGGGCATATTTCTAGGATGGAAAACCACCGCCTTCCCAAGATTGCCCTGTATGGCGAACTCTCCACCGGCCATCGAAATAGAGGGGCACCAAAGAAGAGGTACAAGGACTCCTTGAAGAAATCCCTTAGCACCTGTCACATCAACCATCACCAGTGGTCTGACCTAGCCTCAGATCGCAAAGCATGGAGGCACACCATCCACCAGGCTGTCACTTCCTTTGAGAACGCACGCATAGCTGGTCTTGAGGACAAAAGGAGATTGAGGAAGAATCGCACTGCTACAGGACCAACCCTAAATCAGACTTTTCCCTGCAGCTGCTGTGGCCGGACCTGCCTGTCCCACATTGGTCTTGTCAGCCACCAGCGAGCCTGCAGCAAACGTGGACTATTGCACCCTTCTTAAATCTTCGTTCGCGAAGCCAAGCCGAGAGAGAGAGAGCTCACAACTTTAATACCGGTAGCTCACAATGTAGACTTTTTGCTTACAAGACTCTGCAGCTTAGAGAGAACATTGGAAGTGACCCTTTAGGAGTTTTCAGCCACCATTCCCAAATCCACACCCCATCTTCGAGGGCGCACAGGCCTCCCTGAGCTAAGTTTTGACACAGGTGGCAAGTCAGGAGAGCGAAACTGCAAGGGAAGGAAGGAGCCAGGCAAACAAACAAGCCCCGTCTGAGCCACCCGTTCCCAACTTAGACAGCATCACTGCCAATGTTAATGGGCCCTTTATTTATGCCTGACCCAAAGTGATCCCATTTTATTCCAGCTCTTTAAAGCCCTGGACCTGTCGCCCAAGTTTGTACGTTGATAAACAAGAGCCGAGGGGGATTTATCCTCACGTCCATTAACCTGTGATCCTGCTGCTCGCAAATAATGCTGAAGTTGCAGGCTTCAGAATGACCCACCCCCCTTTCCTCAGCCTCCCAGCGAGGTGGAGGAAACAGCAAAATGGGAATCGATGCTGGAGGCACCCAGGATGCAAACAAAGCCATGTTCTGCTCTGTGGTGGGCAAACCCGCAGTAAGAACGTAAGAGCCCTGCTGGATCAGGCCACAGGTCCATCTAGTCTAGGGGTGGCCAAACTTGTTTAACATAAAAGTCATGTAGAATAAACATCAGATGTTTGAAAGCCTCAAGGAAGGAAAACGGATGGTGGTAAAGGAGGAAGAGGTGGAAAGAAAGCAACTTTAACTTTAAATGCATTCTCCAAGCTGGTTTATGGAGTGACTTCAAGAGCCACACAATATGTGTGAAAAAGCCACATGTGGCTCCTGAGCCACAGTTTCGCCACCTCTGATCTAGTTTCATGCAGTGGCCAACCAGTTCCTCTGGAGGCCCAACAACAGGACATGGAGGCTGAGGCTTTCTGCTGATGTTGCCTCCTGGCTTTGGGATTCAGAGGTTTAGTGCCTCTGAATATAGAAGTTCCCTTTATCATCATGGCTAGTAGCCACTGATAGACCTAACCTCCATTGATCTGTCTAATCCCTTTTAGAGCCATCTATGCCCGTGGGCATCTCTGCATCTTCTGGCAGTGAATTCCACATTTTAATCACTCTCTGGGTATTTCTTTTTGTCTGTCGGCAGCCTATCAGCTTCAGTGAATGCCTCTGAGTTCCAGTATTTTTTATTTTTTTTGGGGGGGGGGAGCAAAATTCTCTTTGTCAACTGTCTCCACCCTGTACATAATTTTATAAACCTCAATCATGCCCCCCCTTAGTTGTCTCTTTTCTAAACTGAAAAGTCCCAGACCCTTCAGCCTTCCCTCATAGAGAAGGTGCTCCAACCCCCTAATCCTCTTGGTTCTCCTCCTCTGTACTTTTCCCAGTTCTGCAATGTCCTTTTTCAGTTATAGTCCAGAAAGGATATTGTTAGAAGACAAGAATCTCAGAGTGGTTTATAATCTCCTTTCCCTTCCCCTCCCCACAACAGGCGCCCTGTGAGGTAGGTGGGGCTGAGAGAGCTCTGACAGAAACTGGTCTTTGAGAGAACAGCCCTGACAGGGTTATGAGTGACCCAAGGTCACCCAGCAGCTGCATGTGGAGGAGTGGGGAATCAAACCCGGCTCTTCCAGATAGGAGTCCGTGCACTTAACCACTATACCAAACTGGCTCTCAGTAGTACCTGGTTCTCTAAGACTCTGGTCCTCACGGCCTTGAAAGCAGGCAGGTAGGGTACATATAGCTGGTGGGCAGTGTACCCTATTTCATTGCCTGATGAAGTATGCATGCATACAAAAGCTTACGTTCTGAATAAAACTTTGGTGGTCTTAAAGGTGCTACTGGACTCCTACTTTGTTCTGCTACTTCATAGTGTTATTGGAAGGACAAAACAGAGGAGGGGAGCATCCTGGGTGTTGGAGTCTCTGGACTTGGTACTGCCAGAGAACCACATAAAAGTAGCAGAGCGCTCAAGGCTTTAACAAAGCAGAGCTGGGGCTCGGCGTGGCACAACTTACAAAGTTACATTGAGTCAGCAATTCATTCTAATAACTTTTATTAAAAATGCAAGAGAGTGCAGGTAAGAGATAGGGATAGATTACCTATTCTTGCTAACCAGATGGTGGATGCTGGCCGCATGTCCAGCCTCCATGGTGCAAGATGGAGAGATCATGCACCTTCTTTGTGTGCGTGTGAGAGAGAGAGGAAGTGTGAGAACAGAAAGACGAAGTAGCATCCTACTTCAAAGGAAGGGATCAGATAGCAGGAAAGAAAGGATGCTCTGTGTGTCCTGGCCTCTCTATCCGCCGAAACTCTTTGGTGCCTTTTAGAGACTGAGAAAGGAGACAGAGCAAAGTCCTCCACTTCCAGCAATGAGAACCACCCTGAGATCCTTGGAAGGCAAGCAGGTTAAAATTATCATAGCTAGACCCACAATGTGTAAGCATCTTGGACTGAAGCCTGCACATCCAGACTCAGGTATGCTGAAACAGTATACACAATTTCTAAAAATATCCCGAGAGTGACAGGAGGGGGGCATGCAAAACAAGGAGCAAAAAGACAGATCTGCAGCAGGTGGGCAATTCTAATAGCAGGGCTTTTTTGTAGCAGGAACTCCTTTGCATATTAGGCTGCACCCCTCTGATGCAGCCAATCCTCCAAGATCTTACAGTAGACCCTGTAAGAAGAGCCCTGTAAGTTCTTAAAGTATTTGCTACTTCGTGAGGGTGTGGCCTAATAGGTGAAGGAGTTCCTACTCCAAAAAAAGCCATGCCTAATGGTACCATGTCTAGTAACTTAGAATGGGACACAAAACATCTGTATTTTTTTCAGCCATCCACTGGTGAAAATAGGGGCTCTCTAGTCTCACACTCAGCATCCCTTGGTTTTACATCCCCAACTCCACCATCTGCAGACAGCACCTTTCCTTCTCCCTGAAGGTGTGTGCTTTCCTCACAAACAGAACATAAAACCCTCCCTTTTAAAAGGCTTTAGAGCAGAGGTGTCAAACATGTGGCCCAGGGGTTGAATCAGGTCCCCGGAGGGCTCCTATCAGGCCCCCGAGCAATTGGCTGTCATCTGCTTCCTTCTCCCTCTCTCTTGCTCCCTTCTGCATCACAGCTTGCTTTGCCAGGCTTGTTCAATCACACAGGAGCTTCAGAGCTTCAGAGCAAAGCCTGTATTTCTCCATTGGCTGAGGCTCCTCCCTTGGGGAGGAAGAGCTTGGTGTTATGCAACGCCAGGTCTATAAATAACAAGACCGAGACCATCAAGGACTTCCTGCTTCGGCAGGATGCTGACCTGGTTTGCGTGACCGAGAGCTGCTGAGCCAAGCCTCTCTTTCTTCTACTGGCTGAGGCTCCTCCCCCTCCTGGTCCCCTGGGGAAGGAAGGACAGAAAGAGCCAGAGCTTCCTTTGCCCAGTTCCCTGGATCCCATGGGAGAGATACAAAGAAAGCACCTTTAAGACCAACGAGTGCTAATGTTTTAAGCATGTTTTACTTTAAGGGTTTTTAAAAAAATCTTTAATTGTGTTTTTCTGTGTCCTTTATAAAGTGTGTATCTCTGCTACCTAATCATGAATAGATACACACATGGACCGGTCCGACATGGCACGGCCTGGCCCAGCAAGGTTTCATTTATGTCTGATCCAGCCCTCATAACAAATGAGTTTGACACCCCTGCTTTAGAATGTTTAATCTCTCCACGGGTCTAGCTATAATTACTATGGAATATCTGCTCCTTAAAACATGTTCATCGCCATTTGTTATCAGGATAAGCATCCCGTGCCTATTATGGATTGAACCTCGAGAGAGAGAGAGAGAGAGAGACGGGAGCTGCATAGAAAATTCCCATGTGGGAGCTCTGTTGCAGATGCACATTCCTCAGCATTCTTAGAGGTGAGGCAAAACAGAGACTCCTTTGCACATGGATGTGGCCCCAGGGGAAATGGAAGGTGGAGCTGATGCTGCAGAAACAGAGACAGATTTTAAAAGGCATCATCATCCCACAAATGTTCCCCCAGAGGGCAAAACCCAAGACGAGTTCAGAGCAGTGATTGGCCAGCTGCTAGAAGACAGGGGCCGTCTGCCATATACGGGGACAGCCAGGACAGTGTGTGTACAGGCCTCACTGAAATAAATGCACTTGTGATGCAGAACACGTGCTGTCCCACAGAGCTTTGGGACTGTTAACTCGTGCCATGACCATCTCTGGATGTATTTGCGACAGGCTACCCAGAAACAGTAAGAGCCCCGTGGCGCAGAGTGCTAAAGCTGCTGTACTGCGGTCCAAACTCTCTGCTCACAACTTGAGTTCGAGCCTGGTGGAAGCTGGGCTCAGATAGCCAGATCGAGGTTGACTCAGCCTTCCATGCTTCCGAGGTCAGTAAAATGAGTACCCAGCGTGCTGAAAGGGAAAGTGTAGATGACTGGAGAAGGCAATGGCAAACCACCCCATAAAAAGTCTGCTGTGAGAACATTGTGATGTGACGTCACCCCAGAGTCGGAAACGACCGGTGCTTGCACAGGGGACTACCTTTACTTTTTACCTTTTTACCCAGAAGCAAACTGCCTGACAGATCAGGAAATAAGGAACCAACTTCAGCCTCTTTCAGGGCAGGCCCTTGGGCCCGGCAGCGAGACGCCCTTGAGTAGAGCAAGGTGGCACCAAAGGCAGAAAGGTGCAATAGCCTCAGCAACAAGGCAGCCACTGCAGTCTGACCCAGGGAAGCTCAAAGGTGTGGAGGCAGAGAACAAGCCTGGGTGGGAGAACAACAGCTCTGCGCCCAGTGTGTGTGTGTTTGGTATTTTTGTATTTTGTGTGCATCTTCCGGGGTCTGGATTGATAAACAAAGCAACCTGCATAAGGGAACAGTGACCGGGCTCAGGATCTCAGGACCCCATGGATTACAGCTATGATGTTCCTCTGCCCCCAGAGGGCACCACAGTATCCCACAGCCAGAGAGACAGGAAGCTGGGCCCATCCTTCCTGCAATTAAAACATCTCTTGCCGAATGACTTGGGATCCTTTTCCTTGAATAGCCAAAGATAATTCAGCCCACCAGGCAAATTTTTTTTCCTAAACTCCTAATCGGCAAAATAGCTCAGCACTAAAGGGAGAGAGGGAGAGAGAGAGAGAACAAAATCAATTTCTACATCTCCAGGAGGATATGAGTATATCTCCACCTAAATGGGAAGTGACAGCACTCACTTAAAACCATGGTAAGATTGATGCCACAGAGAGCAATACTCTTGACAACTGGGGACCGCTTTTTTTTTTTTCTCCTGCTGCTACCAGAGGAGCTAAAAATAGCTCCTGTGAAATGCTTCTGTTGGGGCACATCTGTGCCAGTGAGTGTTCATCCAGATGTTTGCCTAGCACCTGGAAACAGAACGGCCCTGGATTTAAAAAGCAACAACACAGAGCATTGCGCATCACCAGAGAGACAGAGAGGCAAGCGTTGAAAGGTTTTAAAACACCATCGGACTATACAGGGGGCAAAAAGACAGGTAGTATCGCTAAGCCCATGGGAAATGAGGAGATGACCTTTTTTCTTTCTGCTGTTTTATTGTGCAATTCGCAAAAGTTGGTCCTTGGGAGGGAAGGCAGCAGGGAACAGCCTGGTCTCATCAGATCTCAGAAGTTAAGCAGGGTCAGCCTTGGTTAGTACTTGGGCCATCCCAAGTTGGATGGGAGACCTCTGAGGAAGACCTCAGAGGAAGGCAATGGCGAAGAAGAAGAAGAAGAAGAAGAAGAAGAAGAAGAAGAAGAAGAAGAAGAAGAAGAAGAAGAAGAAGAAGAAGAAGAAGAAGACGACGACGAAGACGAAGAAGACGAAGAAGACGAAGAAGAAGAAAGAACAATCATAGAGTTGGAAGGGACTTCTAGGATTATCTAGTCCAACCCCCTGCACAATGCAGGAAACTCACAAACACTTCTCCCTAAATTCACAGGATCAGTATTGCTGTCAGATGGCCATCTAGCTTCTGTTTAAAAATCTCCAAGGAAGGAAAGCTCACCACCACCCGAGGAAGCCTGTTCCACTGAGGAACCACTAACGGTCAGGAAGTTGTTCCTAATGTTGAGCCGGAAACTCTTTTGATTTAATTTCAACCCATTGGTTCTGGTCCTACCTTCTGGGGCCACAGAAAACAATTCCACACCATCCTCTATATGACAGCCCTTCAAGAACTTGAAGATGGTGATCATATCACTTCTCAGCCAAAGAAGAAGGAAGAGGAGGAAGAGGGTATTGGATTTATACTCTGCCCTTCACTCTGAATTTTAGAGCAGCTCACAATCTCGTTTACCTTCCTTCTGCACAACAGACACCCTGTGAGGTAGGCGGGGTTTAGAGATCTCTCACAGCAGCTGCCCTTTCAAGGACAACTCCTACAAGAGCTATGGCTGACCCAAGGCCATTCCAGCAGGTGCAAGTGGAGGAGTGGGAAATCAAACCCAGTTCTCCCGGATAAGAGTCCGTGCACTTAATCACTACACCGAACTCGTTCTCACTTACTGGGGTCACCGTAAGTCAGCTGCGAGTTGATGGTACTTTGAACACATACAAAGGTGGCCTTTGGTGGCTAGAAGAAGCTTCCTTTGAATGAGTGTTGATGACTTCTGATGACTGGAGGAAAGTAGCTATTA
The DNA here is from genome assembly GCF_032191835.1 of Heteronotia binoei. Lineage (NCBI taxonomy): Eukaryota > Metazoa > Chordata > Lepidosauria > Squamata > Gekkonidae > Heteronotia > Heteronotia binoei. The sequence continues at coordinate 260,182,705 of NC_083223.1, forward strand.
ATTCACCCAGTAGCAGGCTTGGGTAATTAACATGAAGCACTTGGAATGCTCTGAGTGCTCTTCGAGTGTTAAGTAAAACAATATCCGTTGAACACTTTTAAAAAAAAAAAGCAATCATATCAAACCCAAGAAGCTGTTGTTCCAGCCACTGCGGCAGCCATCTTCCAGCAGGAAAGTGGCTTTCATAGAATCATAGAGTTGGAAGGGTCCTCCAGGGTCATCTAATCCAACCCCCTGCACAATGCTGGAAACTCACAAATTCCTCCCCCTAAATTCACAGGATCCTCATTGTTGTCAGATGCCCATCTAGCCTCTGTTTAAAAACCTCCAAGGAAGGAGAGCCCACCACCTCCTGAGCAAGCCTGTTCCACCTAGGAACCGCTCTAACGGTCAGGAAGTTATTCCTAATGTGGAGCCGGAAACTCTTTTGATTTCCAGTTCATTTCAGTTCTGCAAGTATGTCGTGGATCGGGGCCTCATACAGGGTGTGGGAAATGAAGCTAAGCCTGTATCCCATCCCACACACAGCTCAGTAGGGGCGCCGTCCCTTTGAGCCCCTTATAAATACATCTGGAGCATCGTCTGGATGTCGGGCTCTGAGGCAGGCCCGCCGGCATCCCAGCACGTCTCTTCCCTTTCTCCTTCCCATCCATAGCACTCCCATGTCGTTCCCTAGACGTCCTTGTCCAGAAGTACAATTAAGCCCATTACCTTGGATTTTATTTTCCTGCCTTTAAAAGTTGTTTTGCAATCAAATTAAAAAGAGAGGAAGGAAAGGGGGGGGGAGGGGGAGAGAATTCTGCCCTTCCGCTAATGCACTCTCGCACCCACTAAGTGCCATAAATCTCCGCATAGCGTTAAAAAGCTGGACCTCGGAACTCGGCTATTTCACAAAAATCCCCCATAAATCTCTGTCAAGCTGAGCTAATGAAGAGAACAACAAACTGTCAATAAGAGAAGCTTCCAGAGGGCCCCTCCCTGCAGGCCCCCTATATCTTCTCGCACTGGGATGTCAAGGGAGTGCTTTTTTTGACGAAAGGCAAAGGGCCAGTTTTTTTTTCTACTACCCCATTACTGCACAGTAGTTATCTATGGGCTGCAGAGCCAAAGACGGTAAAACAGCTTAATTCTACCCCAAAGAGCTGCCAGAACACTACACTGAATCCCCCTCCCCTACGCCTCCAGTTCCACAGAAGTGGGTGCTGACCACTGAGATCACAATATACCAGAATCTGCATTGGCAAAGTCCTGTTGCCGTCAGTTCCAGGTGCGTTCCAAGGTAGGGATTCTTAATTTTTTTCACACGTCATCCAGTGGAAGCTGCCTTCATTTGCTCGTTCACAACCTTGACAATCACCAGAGAACAATGTCCTAGCAATTCCATCCAACCTCATCAAATGAGGTTACCCATGCGCTACGTACAACAAGGTTGGATTATCACAGTGCTCTTTATGTGGGACTCCCTTTGAAGAACTCTTGGAAACGACTGGTCTAAAACACTACAGAGATAATGTTTAACAGGAATGTAGTGGTCATGTTACCCAGGTTCTACAAAATCTGCATTGGCTCCAAGTTTGTTTCCAGGGGCAATTAAAGGTGTTGGTTTGAACCTCAAATGGTTTGATGTTACAGATTGCTTGCTGTCAGATCAGAGAAAGAGTGTAAGAGGGAATTTCTAAAAAATCTTTCCTCAGCATTGTAACTGAGATCCAGACTGGGCATCCACCTAGTTAATTCTGGCTGCTCAGTTTCACAACTGGTGATCCAGCCGCTGTTGATTTTGGCTCTGAGATTTTCTTCCCTGAATTCTGCAGAAGGGTGGAGACTTGGAACAGGGCCTTCTCAATTTTGGCACCATGCCTCCAGAGTGCTCTTCCCTGTGACTTCTGTCTGGTGTTTTTGTTATACTGGGCATCAGGGCTTTTTTGTAGCAGGAAGTCTTGCGTATTAAGCCACACCCCTCTTATGTAGCCAATCCTCCAAGCGCTTACAGGGATCTTCTTACAGGGCCTACTGTAAACTCCAGGAGACTGGCTACATCAGGGGTGTGTGGCCTAATATGCAAAGGAGTTCCTGCTACAAAAGAAGCCCTGCTGGGCATTCAGATGCACTGCTTTGCTCTTTTGGTTGTGTTTAGGCTGAGTCCTTGGATGCACTTCCTGCTCATTTTGTTGTCACTACATAATTTTCCTTTTTATTATTGATCGCTTGTATTGAGCTGGGTTGTTTTCTCTTGCTGTTTGCTACTTTGAAAAAAAAGTTGTATCTGGGAAAGTGGGAAAGGAGATTGGTTTACTAAATGATAACCTTGATAACATAGAGAAAAAAAATTCTCAGCCGCAAGTATAGGCTAATGGGGTTTGAAGAACTTGCCGAGACTGAGAGGGGAAAAGGTCTTGGGGTTGTAGTGGATAGCTCAATGAAAGTGTCAACCCAGTGTGCTGCAGTGGTGAAAAAGGCAAACTCTGTTAAGGATTATTAGGAAAGGGATTGAGGATAAATTGGCCAATATTGTAATAGATATTGTATACAGGGCTTTTTTTCTTTTTTTAGCAAGAACGCAGTTCCAGCTGGCTTGGCACCAGGGGGTGTGGCCTAATATGCAAAAGAATTCCTGCTGGGCTTTTTCTACAGAAAAACCCTGTGAGAAGCAATGGTGATGTCAGGGGGTGTGGCCTAATATGCAATTAAGTTCCTGCTGGGATTTATTTATTTGCAAAAAAAAAAAAAAGCCCTGATTGTATAGATCCATGGTGCAGCCTCATTTGGAATACTGTGTTCAGTTCTGGTCACCGTATCTCCCAGAGGAGTTTGCAGAGCTAGAAAAAGTACAGAGGAGGGAAACCAAGATGCTTAGGGGGTTGAAGCACCTTCCCTAGGAGGAAAGGCTGAAGAGTCTGGGACTTTTCAGTTTAGAAAAGAGAACAAAGGGAGGACATGATAGAGGTCTATAAAATTATGCATAGGGTGGAAAGCTGACAAAAATAATTTTCTCCCTCCCCCCCCCCCAACCCCAATACTAGAACTTGAGAACATCCATTGAAGCTGACGGGCAGTAGATTCAGGACAGACAAAGGGAATACTTCTTTACACAGAATGACTAAAATGTGGAATTTGCTGCCGGAGGAGGTAGTGATGGCCGCAGACATAGGTAGCTTTCAAATATGGATTCATGGAGGATAGGTCTATCAGTGGCTACTAGCCATGTTGAATGAGGGGAACCTCCACGTTCAGAGACGTCGAACCGCTGATTCGCAGTGACAGGAGGCAACAGCGGGGGAAGGTTTCAGCTGCTTTGCCTCGTTGTTGTCCCTCCAGAAGAAGTGGTTGGCCACTGTGTGAGACAAGATGCTGGACAAATGGACCACTGATCTGGTCCAGCAAGGCTCTTCTTATGTTCTTATAACTTTTAAAAACACACACAAGATAACAAGACCCTGCAAAACAGGTCTCCCGCAGGCCATTACACAGCCAGAAGTGAAGTTAAAATGGCCCTGGAACAAAGCAACTGGAGTTGCCACCGAATCATTGCAAACCAATATTGCAGAGATCGCTGATGCCAGTGGGACCCACAATGGGTGTTCTGACCCATTGGTTCCTCTCAGAAGCTGGCAGCAGTGCAGAAGAAGATGATGATGATATTGGATTTATATCCTGCCCTCCACTTCGAATTTCAGAGTCTCAGAGCGGCTTATAATCTCCTTTATGTTCCTCCTCCACAACAGACACCCTGTGAGGTGGGTGGGGCATTCTTTACACAGAATTACTAAAATGTGGAATTTGCTGCCGGAGGAGGTAATGATGGCCGCAGACATAGGTAGCTTTCAAATATGGATTCATGGAGGATAGGTCTATCAGTGGCTACTAGCCATGTTGAATGAGGGGAACCTCACAGCAGCTGCCCTTTCAAGGAAACCTCTGCCAGAGCTATGGCTGACCCAAAAGGCCATTCCAGCTGGTGCATGTGGAGAAGTGGGGAATCAAACCCAGTTCTCCCAGATAACAGTCTGCAGGCTTAACCACCACACCAAACTGTAGGCAATTAGTGAGGTGACACTGATTATTAGTGTTGAAGGATTTAAGCCAAGTAGTCCCTGAAGCACTGTCAGAATTGCTGGGGATTGGCTTTGCTTGTTCCTAGTCACAGGTGGGCCACTGGGAAATTTCCCTCTTAAGTTAAATGGCCAGTCCGTCCCTGCACCTAGTACACACCCATGTAGATTTTTATTTATTCATTCATTTACGTTGGATTTATACATCACCCACTCTGCAAGCAGACTCTGGGCGGCTAACCGTCATAATAAAACAATTTAAATTACAGTTATAAAAGGATAAAAAACATATAGAAACAATTTTAAAAATCAAACATTTGGTGCTATGAAAGAGATTTTGTAGCACAAGTGGTTTATATTGATATCTCAGTTCTCAGTTCTTCTGTTGGCAGTTCTATTGGCAGTTCTTCTTCTGTTGGCAGTCTTGCAGATAGTATTGATGCTCTGTATTCTTGGTGCCTGGGGAGGGGGCACAGTGGAAGGGCTTCTAGCCCAACTGGTGGACCTCCTGATGGCATGGGGTTTTTTTGGCCACTGTGTGACACAAAGTGTTGGACTGGATGGGCCATTGGCTTGATCCAACGTGGCTCCTCTTATGTTCTTATTGCTCAGCGGCATAACAATGGCAGCCTCATCCCACATTAGTTGTTGTAGGCCTGTCAAAAGAGTTCGGTTTTACAGGCCCTGAGGAATTGGGAGAGGTCCCACGGGGCTCTTGTGGCCTCTGGGAGAGCATTCCATAGCGTCAGTGCTGCTACTGAGAAGGCCCTGGCCCATGTAGAGCCAGTTTGGTCTAGTGGTTAAGTGTGCAGACTCTTATCTGGGAGAACCGGGTTTGATTCCCCACTCCTCCACTTGCACCTGCTGGAATGGCCTTGGGTCAGCCATAGCTCTGGCAGAGGTTGTCTTTGAAAGGGCAGCTGCTGTGAGAGCCCTCTCCAGCCCCTCCCACCTCACAGGGTGTCTGTTGTGGGGGGGGGGGAGGAAGGTAAAGGAGATTGAACATAAGAACATAAGAGAAGCCATGTTGGATCAGGCCAACGGCCCATCAAGTCCAACACTCTGTGTCACACAGTGGCAAAAAATTTTATATACACACATACACTGTGGCTAATAGCCACTGATGGACCTGTGCTCCATATTTTTATCTAAACCCTTCTTGAAGATTGTGAGCCTGTTGGGGTTTAGATATACGATTAGCAGAGTAACGTGGAGAGAACCACAAATGACAGCCAGGCACACGGTTTAGCTTAAGAATAAAAGTAGTTTACTTTACTAATGAGGAAAAGGTTGACTGGGATTTCTAGAAAACAAAGAAGGATTCAATATCCTTTCTAGCTTCTAGGCTGCATCTCGACTCTCTCGAGTCCTAACTTCGACTGCATGGAGATCTAAGGGCTTAACACAAAGGGCAATAAAACCGACCAAATGGTTTCCCTTTCGACCACCACCCAAATATATGGATTAGCCTATTAGGGCTCTCCTTCAATGGTCACTATGCATATTGACACCTAGCCTTTGCGGGAAGTACGTGCAAACATTCTCATTGGCTCTACCTACTCACTGGCTAAACATCAGCATGCGTATACAAACACTTAATTAACTCATGACAACAGGAAGTGAAATTGCATCAGAAACCCAACAGAGCCGCTCTGAGACTCTTCAGAGTGGAGGGCAGGATATAAATCCAGTATCTTCTTCTTCTTCTTAGTCTGGCCTCCCTTCGTCCAGGGATGGATAACAGATTTTGGGCTCCTGAACACAGTGCTCTCCAGGGTATATATGGGGAAAGGTCCTTGACCATATAGGGCTTTTAAGGTCAATAACAACACTTTGAAACGGATTTGGTACACAATAGGCAGCCAATGCAGCTCTTTTAGCACTCGCTGAATGTGCTCCCATAGAACCGCGCCACAGGTTGCACCCAGTCTGAGCATGGGAGTTTTTGTAAGCACTGTACTAGATTATATATTTTCACAGTACATCATGCTCTGCTTTCTGCCCTCTTCTGAACACCCTGATCTTCACGGATCAGAAAGGGTAGATATACCAATTGGTGAATTAATTGACAAGAGTGAAATCTGAGAGTTGGATCCTGTGACTCTTCAAGTAAGTTGGATCTCATGTTTCCCTTTCACTAAGTCTCCTCCAACAGAAAAAAAAAGACTTCCTTCTACAAAGAAAGATCTTTCTCCATCAGAAGAAGCCTTTCTCCATCGGAAGAAGCCATTCTCCACTGAAGGAAATCCTTTTTTTTCCTTGAAGGAAGGTGGCAGAAGAGGGTCAGCTTAGCAGAAGGAAGTCATATTCTCAGCATTGTCTCTGGTCAAACAAGTCCTTTTCCCCCTGTGCTTCAAAAGCCTACTGGATTAGAAGCCGCAGCAGGACAGAAAAACTAGAGTACATGCCATACTGCCCACCCCTCCTTCAGATATATACAAGCTTCCCTTACACAGCTGTAAATGCCATGGCTTTCCATGAAGGAAGACACTGCCAGTTTGGTGTAGTGGCTAAGTGTGTGGACTCTTATCTGGGAGAACCGGGTTTGATCCCCCGTTCCTCCTTTTGCAGCTGCTGGAATGGCCTTGGGTTAGCAATAACTCTAGCAGAGCTGTCCTTGAAAGGGTAGCTTGTCTCAGCTCTGTCTCACCCCACCTACCTCACAGGGTGTCTTGTTGTGGGGGAAGAAGATAAAGGAGATTGTAACTTATGCCGCTCTGAGACTCTAATTCAGAGAGAAGGGCAGGGTATAAATCTACAGTCTTCTGCTTCTTCATGAGCTCAGTGTAAAAGGGAGATGGCAGAAAGACATAGGAAGAAAGAAGGGAAAGATCCCTTGCTAGGTATATTGTTTGGCAAACACAATATAGACCCCAGTGTTGTGTGACAATAAAGTGTGATCAAGGGTTCAGAGGAGATAAAGACCATGTGTCTGGTTCTACCCATAGTACAACCTCAGTTTGCCTCTGGGCCATGCCAGTGATGGAGAGGGCATTTAACTCTTTTGCTATTTGAAACTGACCTCCCTGCTTTGTTATTAGCGTTTCAAAGGGAGAAATGTATGTATTTTAAAGCCAAGTGGGTTATTTTCTGGATGGAACAAGATGTGCGATCTCTGTTTCATCTGTCTGAGACCCAAGAAATGCAACCCAGCATGGGAGTATTATGTGGATGAAGGTGCAGAAATACTTAAGTAAATAGAAACACACTGCTCGTGACCATTAGAGACAGGTAGGGAAAAGTTTTAGTTCCTACCCCAATTCCTTTCCTCTAGTATAAAAGAATGACAGCCGCTCATCCCAGCAAGGAAAAATAATGCATGACAGAGGGGGATGCTGTAATAGCGAAGACTATAACTCCAGTGCTTAGAAGCCCAAACATCTCTGATTGGGATCTCATAAAGATTCTGGTATGTGTGTAATCTCTCTCTGTGCTAGGGTTGCCAATCCCCAGGTGGGGGCAGGGGATCCCCCGGTTTGGAGGCCCTCCCCCGCTTCAGGGTCGTCAGAAAGCGGCGGGAGGGGAGGGAAATGTCTGCTGGGAACTCTATTATTCCCTATGGAGATTTATTCCCATAGAAAATCATGGAGAATTGATCTGGGGCTCTGGGGGGGGCTGTTTTTTGGGGTAGAGGCACCAAATTTTCAGTATAGCATCTAGTGCCTCTCCCCAAAATACCTCCCAAGTTTCAAAAAGATTGGACCAGGGGGTCCAATTCTATGAGCCCCAAAAGAAGGTGCCCCTATCCATTATTTCCTATGGAAGGAAAGAAATTAAAAAGGTGTGCCATCCCTTTAAATTTGATGGCCAGAACTCCCTTTGGAGTTCAGTTATGCTTGTCACAGCCTTGATCCTGGCTCCACCCCTAATGTCTCCTGGCTCCACCCCCAAAGTCCCCGGATATTTCTTGAATTGGACTTGGCAATCCTACTCTGTGAGCAGAGCGTCCTAGCCCTGTAGAATCCCTGCCTCTAAAGACACCCTGCCTCTCATCCTCCATCTTCGTTCACCACAAGCAGGACGTTTTCCGGCTGCCCTCCTCCTGGGGCCTTCTATGCCAGCTCTGCTCAGGGTTGCCAAGAACCAGCACAGTCTCTCTCCCCAAACAAAGGATTCCAGAGGGATCCCCATAGGGCTGCCAAAAAGTGGAGCCTAGAGATCTCTTGGAATCACAACTGGTCTTCAGACCACGGAGCTCAGCCCTCCCCACCCCCCCACCCCCGGAGAAAACGGCTGCTTTGGAGGATGGACTGTCTGTACCCCTCTGCGATCCCTCCCCAAACCCTGCCCTCTACAGGCTCTGCCATCCCCAATCTCAAGGAGTTTCCCTGCCAAAAGTTGGCAACCCAACCACTCACATCACTCTGTAAACGTCATGGGTACTTAAAGGTGACCGTGACTCCTGAAATGTTCCCCCTCTCATTCCCCAAGTCCTGTCAGTACACTGGCTCTGCTCTCCAGTTGAAACTAGGCCGATCAGGCCTAGCGCTGCCTCCCTGCCCTGCTATATTTTGCCCTCAGCAGGGCTTTCTTTGTCTATGAGAGAAAGCGTGGCCCATTTGTGCCCCTAAGTTATCCCCACACACACACACTTCCCAGCTCCCATTTTTAACAGCCATAAAGGAACCGGTGGGGTGAGCGAGGGTGGGTGCTTTCTTTTCTTTTCTTTTCTTGTTTGGTTTGGTATTTCGTATTTACTATTTGTTTCTCCATCCTGCCAGCAGCAGCCGCGCGGCACAAACAAGCCAGCGAATGCACAGCCCAGCCCTTAAGCTCCCCGGAGGGACTTGGCGTCTCTCGGCAGCAAGAAAGAAATTCCTGCCCCGATTGCTACCACTTCACAAGGAGCCAGCCTTTTAAACCCCCCACCACCGCCTTACCCCTAGGGGAGAATAATCAGTTTAAAAATTTCTGCTCTAGTGCGTTCCCTTGGGTTTGAGATTGAAGTGTGTAGCGGGGGGGGGGGGGGGACAAGAGGCAGAGAGAAAGAGAGACCGGAGAGGTTCTGGAGAGGGAAGGAGAGAGCGAGAAAAGCTAATTTTTCTGAAGCAAAAATTGCTTTCCCCAGAATGTGAGCTAAGAGGATGCTCTGGGCTTCAAAGCCTCTGCAAAGCCTTCCCCACCCCCTGGTGAACCCCTAGATCATCAAAGATAATTGTCCAGGGGAACTGCATGCTGGGAGAAGACCCCCTCCCCCCACCCAATCTGTTTCTGTTATGCTTATGTGAATTTAACCTGAGGAAAGGAATATAGAAAATGGTGGTGGAAAGACCATGTATCTTAAAGTGCTAGAAGATCCAGGGTTTATTCATGCTGAATGATTGGGGAGAGGGGGAATGTTGTGACCAATGAGATTGGGGAGAAAGCTTTTTGTAGAGGGATCATTTTCTGCAGCCTCCTCACTAAGGGGGGAGGCAAGGCCAGCATTGGCTGTGGGCAGGTATTGCTGGGGCCCAAAGACAGGGGTGGGGAGGGTGAGGGGGACAACATTATTCCCGCGACCAGCTCCCCTTACTTTATTGGACGCAGAAAAAGGCCAGCTGGAACTCTTCTGCATTTTAGGCCACACCCCTGATGCGAAGCCAGCCGGAACTGCGTTCCTGTGTGTTCCTGCTTTGATTTATGTTATTACATTTGTATCCTGCCTTCCCCTTTTAAAAAGCCCTGATTGACATATATGAACTGTGATCTCTCTCTCTTTCTCTCTCTCTCTTTCTCAGTATTTTTGCATATTTTAGGTATGTATGTGTGTGCACCTGGAAGTCATATTGACCTCTGGTGACTAACTGTTGGGAAATACCTAAAGTCAGTCCCGAATTGGGTTTAAGCTACAATACATCATTTCCTCTTTCAGTTAACTCTATAATGTCTGAAATGTGTATAATTTGTATTCCAACATTCCCCTTCTCAAGTTATAACATTTCAGTCATTAGCAATTTCAATCAAGTTCATGCTTTCACAAAGTCCTTCACTAACCCCTACTGGGGGCCTGGAGGATATTCAGAGAGATGGCTGTCTTCCTGACTGCTGGTATTTCAAGGAAGTCTCCCACCTAAGTATTTGCCAGAGTCAACCCTGCTTAGCTTCCGAGATCTGACGAGTTCGGGCTTGCCTGGGCTATCCATGCCAGGACCTGTGATCTCTCATGCGATGGGGTTTCATAAATATTTTATTTATTTATTTTGTTTTGACTTCTAGTCTGCCCTCTCCTGCACAGCAGACTCAGGGTGGGTTACAACATTCTTAGGACAAAGGTTTAAAATATGATATAGTTCATAAAAACAATTCCAATACAATATTAATACATACAATATAAATACATATAAACGGAGAGGAACTGCTTGGAAGAACTAGATTCATGTCCAGTTACACCTTAGAGACCAACAAGAGTTTGAGGGTATAAACTTTTGAGAATCAAAGTTCTTTCATCAGATATCCTAGGACAGAGGTGGCCAAACTTGCTTAACATAAGAGCCACACAGAATATATGACATATGTCTGAGAGCTGCAAGACATGAATGTCAGATGTTTGAGGGAAGGAAGGAAAATAGATGGGGAGGAGGGAGGGAGTAGAAAGAAAGCAACTTTAAATGCATTCTGAGAAGTGATTTAAAGAGACAATTGCCTTCTCAAAGTCAGCCAAAGTGGTGGTGGGGTCTTCCAGAGCACACAATATGTGTGAAGCAGCCACATGTGGCTCATGAGCCACAGGTTGGCCACCCCTTCCCTAAGACATCATTAGCAGGGTTTTTTTGTAGCAGGAATACCTTTGCCTATTAGGCCACACACCCCTGTTGTAGCCAATCCTCCAAGAGATTACAGGGCTCTTATTCCAGGGCCCACTGTAAGCTCTTGGAGGATTGGCTACATCAGGGGAGTGTGGCCTAATATGCAAAGGAGTTCCTGCTACAGAAAAAGTCCTGATCATTAGTGTCTGATGGACACTGACTCTCAAATGCTCATACCCCCAAAATCTTATTTATCTTGGAGGTGGTCCTAGACCTGAATCTAGCTGTTCCACTTCAGACCTACACGGCTACCCTAAGAACACAAGAGAAGCCATGTTGCATCAGGCCAGCGGCCCATCCAGTCCAACACTCTGTGTCACATAGTGGCTAAAAAAAACAGGCGCCCTCAGGAGGTCCACCATTGGGGCCAAGACACTAGAAGCCCTCCCACTGTGCCCCCCCAAGCACCAAGAACACAGAGCATCACTGCCCCAGACAGAGAGTTCCAACAATACACTGTGGCTAATAGCCACTGATAGACCTCTGCTCCATATGGTTATCCAATCCCTCTTGAAGCTGTCTATGCTTGTAGCTGCCATCACCTCCTGTGGCAGTGAATTCCACGTATTAATCACCCTTTGGGTGAAGAAGGACTTCCTTTTTTCTGTTCTAACCCAACTGCTCAGCAATTTCATTGAGCGTCCACGAGTTCTTCTATTGTGAGAAAGGGAGAAAAGGGTTTCTTTCTCTACCTTCTCTATCCCATGCATAATCTTGTAAACCTCTATCATGTCATGTAAGCCTCTATCATGTTATGTCACCCTCTGAAACTATCTACTTGGAAGAAAACATCTTTGCTCCCTTCTCTGCCTTTCAGATATTTGAAGCTGCCTGTATTTATTCTTATTTGTTGACCATGTTAATAGTCCACTTTCTCACCAACACTCAAGCTGCATGACATAGAGTCAATACAATCAGCAGGATGGGACAGCCGATAAACAGCATGAAGGGATCTGGATTGTAGAAATCTGGAACTAACCAGAAATCTAAAAAGCAGAACTGAAGCAAAGCATCAATATGACACATAATGATGCAAAAATTACATAGTAGGATCTTTTTTGTAGCAAGATATATATAGTATATAGCCTACAGCTCCTAGTAATTAATCCAAGTAGATTTTGTACAGTGCTGACCTATACAAGCCATCTTGTACAGTTCTAAGCTATTACTGGTCTAAAAAGTGTGCATGCACACCGAAGTTGGTGCAGGCACACAAAAGCATGCTCACCAATACACGCCCAGAATTAAACTCTGTTGATCTTAAAGATGCCACTGGACTCAAACGTTGTTCAGTTTTGCATAGTTTGCAGAAAGCCAGGGGAGTGGGAGTCTTATTGACCTCATCAGGCAGGCTGTTACTGGCGGTTGTTGATTTTGCCCATTTACAAGTAGTCTTCTGCAGAAGATCTGTTCAGATGAGCAAAGCTGTCATGGCAAAGCGTGGCGGGGAGGGGGAAAGGCAGTCTCACAGACATGAGCGTCCAAGTCCATGAAGGGTTTTTGTATGCAATAGCCAGTATCTTAAATTAAGCCCAGGGACTGATGGCCGGCCAGTGGAGTGCCTGTAGAATGGGAGCTACATGCATGTTCTGTCTAGCTCCCGATAATAGCCGACAGGGCTTTTTTTTTTTTTTTTTAAAGCAGGAACGCACAGGAACGCAGTTCAGGCTGGCTTGGCATCAGAGGGTGTGGCCTAATATGCAAAAAGAGTTCCTGATGGGCTTTTTTTTACAAAAAAAGCCCCATGTGAAACAATGGTGATGTCAAGAGGTATGGCCTAATATGTAAATGAGTTCATACTGCCAAGCTGTGGCATTCCGCACCAGCTGAAGTTGCTATGTTGGTTTTAAGGGAAGACCAGTGTTCTGTGCATTCTCGTAGTCTCATCTTGACATTACTGTGGCATGGATGCAGCGGAGAAAGCTTGGAATGTTCTCAAAGGTCTTCTGTTTTAAAAATATTTTTCAAAGCAAATTGGGGCTGGAGAGAGTCCATTGGCAGCCTTTCTTGCCACAGAGGCCAACCCCTGGCCTGGAAACAGCTGGGGGAGTGGGTGTCCAGGTTTAGAGAGAGAGTGCTAACTGCAGCTGCTTTCAGTTTTGTTTATTTTACTTAGGTATACTTAACGCTTAGGGCCTTTTTTGAGCAGGAAAGCAGTTCCTTCCGACTGGCCTGGCACCGGGGTGTGTGGTCTAATATGCAGATGAGTTCCTGCTAGGCTTTTCCTATACCCCCTCGCTTTCGCTGGGGATGAGGTAGCAGATTTTAAATGTCATTTAGAGCAGCCAGCAGGAAACAGATGACTCAGATCCAGGGATGGCCAAAGGGTTGCCAACCTCAGGTTGGGAAATTCCTGGATATTTGGGGGTGGAGCCCAGGGAGAGCTGGGCTTGGAGAGTGGAGGGATCGCAGTAAGGTATAATGCCATAGAGTCAGCCCTCCAAAGCTACCATTTTCTTCAGGTAAACTGATCTCTGTAGCCTGGAGATCAGTTATAATTCTAGGAGATCTCCAGGCCCCACCTGGAGGTTGGCAACCACGGGAAGAAATCACCAGTTCCCATGACTCCCCTTAACTTCAGCAATACTGGTGGATGTGTTTATTTATTTATGTGCTTCATTCATTGTCCACATTTCTTGTTAAGGCTTCAAGGTGGATTCAAAAGTTACAAGAACAATGCCATAAAGATCAGTATAATACTGTAGGTCAGCCATCAGAGAGGCCAAAGCTCGCAGCGAGCTAAAGCTGGCCAGGGAGGCTCACTACAACAAGCAAATCCTCTTCAAATATGTGAGGAGCAAATGCAAGATAAAAGAGGCGATGGGCCCAGTGTTGGGTGAAAATGGAGAAACGCTGACAGAGAAAGCAGAAAGGCTTAATCACTTCTTTGCCTTAGTTTTTCCTCCTGAAGAAGAGAACAGGCAAGGCGCAGTGTCTGGGCTGCTGGTTGACATAGACAGAGAGGTAGCTGAGAAGCATCTGGCCACATTGAATGAGTACAGATCCCTTGGGCCAGATGGTATGCACCCAAGAGTGCCCAGACAACTTTCTAGAGAGCTTGGCAGAGCTTTTATCTTCCAGACCTCTTGGATGATGGAAGACGTGCCACAAGACGTTATCCCAGTTTTCAAATAAAGGAAGAGGGATGGCCCAGGAAACTCCAGGCCAGTCAGTTTGACCTCTGTCCCAGGGAAGATACTGGAGCAGATTTTAAAGGGCTCAGTCTGCAAGCACCTAAAGGACAACTTGGTGATCCGGGGGTGGAGGGGCGATCAGCATGGACTTGTCACCAACAGGTCCTGCCAGACCAACCTCATTTTCTTCTTTGATCAAGTGACAAGTTTACGGGACTGCGGGAATGCTGTTGATGTTGCTGGCCTGGATTTCAGTAAAGTTTTTGACAGGGTTCCCCATGATGTTCTGATGGGTAAACTAGAGGACGGTGGACTGAAATCTAGAAGAAATAGAAGAAGATATTGGATTTATATCCCGCCCTCCACTCCGAAGAGTCTCAGAGCGGCTCACAATCTCCTTTACCTTCCTCCCCCACAACAGACACCCTGTGAGGTGGGTGGGGCTGGAGAGGGCTCTCACAGCAGCTGCCCTTTCAAGGACAACCTCTGCCAGAGCTATGGCTGACCCAAGGCCATGCTAGCAGGTGCAAGTGGAGGAGTGGGGAATCAAACCCGCTTCTCCCAGATAAGAGTCCACACACTTAACCACTACACCAAACTGGCTCTAGGATAGTTAGGTGGATAGGGAACTGGTTGGAGAACCATACTCAAAGAGTAGTTGTCAATAGCATTTCATCTCAACAGAGGGAGATGTCCAGTGGGGTGCCACAGGGCTTGGTTCTGGGCCAGGTACTTTTAAATATTTTGTTATTAATGCTCTGGATGAGAGTCATTAAATTTGCAGATGACACCAAATTGGAAGGTGCAGTGAACACACCAGAAGATAGAGAATTCAATGAGATCTGAACATGCTGATAAAGTGGGCGGGTGTGAATAAGAGGCAATTTAACAAGGATAAGTGCTGAGTTCCACATCTGGGTAACACAGATAAGCAACATGCATACTGGATTGGGACATACACTTCTGGGTAGCAGTGTGTGTGAACAAGATCTTGAGCTTTATACCATTGGTCAAAGAAGCTAACAAATAAAAGGAAAGGATCTTGGGACACAGGTGGACCATAAATTAAATATGAGCAGGCAGTGTGATGCAGCAGCAAAAAAAGCTAATGCAATCTTGGGGATGTATCAACAGAGGCATAACTTCAAAATCGCAAGATGTCCTAGTCCTGCTGTACACTGCATTGGTCAGGCTGCATATGGAGTATTATGTGCAATTCTGGAAGCCTCACTTCAAAAAGGATGTGGACAGAATGGAGAAAATGCAGAGGAGAGCGACAAGGATGATCAGGGGGACCAAGGCCTATGAGGAAAGGCTGAGCGACTTGGGGATGTTCAGAAGAGGAGATTGAGGGGGGACATTAATTATGGCTCTCTTGAAGTATCTGAAGGGCTGTCAATCAGAGGAGGGCAGGGAGCTATTCCTGTTGGCAGCAGAGGAGAGGACTCACAATAATGGGTTTAAATTAAGGGCAGGAAGGTTCCAGCTGGATATTAGGAAAAGCTTTATTACAGTCAGAGTTGTTCAACAGTGGATCAGTTACTTGAGGGAGGCGGTGAGCTCCCCCTCACTGGCAGCCTTTAAGCAATGACTTGACAGGGATGCTCTAGCTGATCCTGCATTGAGCAGGGGGTTGGACTAGTTGGCCTGTATGGCCCCTTCCAACTCTGTGATTCTGTTATTCTTCTGTGATTCTATACAATGAATAATGCAATAACACTAGGTTACACAATCAAAGAACAATGTAATTTTAAAAAATACAATAAACCCCATTATCCTGGAATTTAAAAATTGCAGGGTCTAATAAACTGGATTTAACAATTAGAGAAAAAAATGAGATAAAGATAGCGTAATAATCAAATAAACAATGTATTATGAAGATGAAAGAAAAACTGCCTAAATTTTCAACAGGCTATTAACATTTCAACACTCACAAACGTTTATACAAAGTATCGTTTGCTTGCTAATTAGGGTGTGGGTTTCTCCTGAAGCCCCAGAATCCCTTGGATCAGCCCTGAGCCTGTCTTTCTTGCCATGGAGATACAAGGAGCCTCTGCCGTCCTTTCCTCTTTGGCTTGGTGCCCACCTGTTCACAGATACTCCTCAGCAACTTTAAAGACGTGTAACTTGTGCTTCAAGGTTCCCTATGAAGAAAGGTTAAAACGCTTGGGGCTCTTTACCTTGGAGAAACATTGACTAAGGGGTGACATGATAGAAGTTTACAAGATTATGCACGGGAAAGAGAAGGTAGAGAAAGAACTTTTCTCCCTTTCTCACAATACAAGAACTCGTGGGCACTCAATGGAATTGCTAAGCAGTTGGGTTAGAACGGATAAAAGGAAGTACTTCACCCAAAGGGTGATTAACATGTGGAATTCACTGCCACAAGAGGTGGTGGCAGCTGCAAACATAGACAGCTTCAAGAGGGGATTGGATAAACATATGGAGCAAAGGTCCATCAGTGGCTATTAGCCACAGTGTATTGATGGAACTCTCTGTCTGGGGCAGTGATGCTCTGTATTCCTGGTGCTTGGCGGGGGCAGCAGTGGAAGGGCTTCTAGTGTCCTGGCCCCACTGATGGACCTCCTGATGGCACCTGGTTTTTTGGCCACTGCGTGACACAGAGTGTTAGACTGGATGGGCCACTGGCCTGATCCAACATGGCTTCTCTTGTGTTCTTAAGGCTGGATTTGAGTCCAGCTGCTGCACCTTAGAGACCAATAAGATTTTGGGGGTACAACTTTTCGAGAGTCCATGCTACCTTCATGAGATATCAGGGGTAGAGCTAGCAACTCTTGGGGTTGGAAGATTCTTGGTGATTTGGGGGTGGACACAGGGAAAATGAGACTTGGGGAGGGGAGAGACCTCAGCAGGGTATAACGGCCTAGCTTCCAGCCTCCAAAGCAGGTATTTTTTTGCAGGAGAATTGACCTCTATAACCTGGAGTTCAGTTGTAATTCTTGGAGACCTTCAGGCCCCACCTGGAGTCTGGCAACCCTTGGGTGGAAGAGGTGGAGCTTTTCGGGTTGCTAGATTCTGCCTTATGTATCATGTTGGCAGTGTGCAAATGAATGCACAGAATAACAGAAAAGTATATCCTCCAAAAGATATACTTTATCCTTAGTCAAAGCTATGGTATTCCCAGTAGTAATGTATGGCTGTGAGAGTTGGACCATAAGGAAGGCTGAGAGCAGAAGAATAGATGCTTTTGAGATGTGGCGCTGGAGAAGAATCTTGAGAGTCCCTTGGACTGCAAGAAGATCAAATCAGTCAGTCCTAAGGGAAATCAACCCTGACTGTTCCCTGGAAGGTCAGATGCTGAAGCCCCAATACTTTGGCCACCAAATGAGAAGGGAGCACTCACTGGAGAAGACCCTGATGCTGGGAAAGACAGAAGGCAAAAGAAGAAGGGGACAGCAAAAGATGAGATGGCTGGACAGCATTACTGATGTAACTAACATGAATTTGAGCAGACTTCAGAAGATGATAGAAGACAGGAGGACCTGGCGTGACTTGGTCCACGGAGTCGCAAAGAGTCAGACTCGACTGTGCAACTGAACAACAACAACATATCCTCCAAAATTCCACAGAAGAATACAGGGTTATGCTTTGAATCCCTCTTTTCAGAGCAAGAATGCCTGCAAAAGTCCCACCTTCAGTCTTTCATGTTTTTGGATTGTTCAGGGCCCTACTCCACCTGCTGTATTTAGTCATTCTTTGAAGGTCTGTTCCCCCATTGAATTAAAAGCCCAAACGATGTTTGTTCTCTGAGTTTAAAAAAATGGGGCAGGAAACCACAGTTCAAAATATTTCTGTGTCAGAGGCCAGTGTTCCCTGTAAGCTGAGTTAGTGTGAGCTAGCTCACAGATTTTAGTCTCCAGCTCACACATTTTTATCTTAGGTCAGGAAGACCCCAGAGCACACTAATTTATGCTGTAGCTCACAACTTTAATACCAGAAGCTCACAAAGTAGAATTTTTGCTCACAAGACTCTGCAGCTTAGAGGGAACAAAGATCCCAAGATCCCATAAACTGGGTTCCCAGCTACTGATTCCCACCTTAGGAAAGCATAAATTGCCAGTCCCTTCTGGCGACCTGCGAGGAAAAAAACCTGAACAGTAATAAAGACACCCCTCAAAGTTTAAAATAGAGGCAATGATTTAGCAGGGTCAGGGGAGGAAAGCACTGTCCTTGGGAAGTGGGTACATTTGGAGTGTATGATTTTTCCTGCTCAAGCATCTTCTACCCGGCTGCCTCTCCCCTCCCCCAGCCATTTTTTTTTTGCACTCAGCAAATGTGCTCACAGAGTCCAACTCATTTTCGCACATGCTTAGAATGCTCCAAATTTGTGTATGCCTTTCACAGTGCATTTCGGCAACACCATATCCCTGCCTCCTCAGCCTCCTTCCCTGTGGTCCGCCCACCTCGGTCTTAGCGTTAGGAAATCACAGCGCTAAACAAAAGCGAAAATCTCCCCCCCCCCCTCCGCTTCAAATAAAAACTCCACTCGCGCAGGCTCCTGCCAGACCTGGATTCTGACAACGGCCTGTGATTCTCACCTCCAAAAGTCTCCCATCCATTCTGCAAGAAGGCCCGACCCTGCTTAGTTTATGATCCACAGCTCGCAGAGCTGGCATTCGAAGGGCATAGCGGTGCCAAAGTTGAAGAGGTCCCGTACTGCAGGCACTGCCAAAGACGCCGCACCGACCACTCTTCCAAGCCGGCTATAAAAGCCTTTTTACTAGGTCGATAAAAGAAAAGAAGAGAAAGGCCTTTTCTGTTTTTATTAGTATTATGATTATTGCAACTCCCCCCCTCCCCGCACCCCAAAACGATAAAAACCACACCAGGCCCTTTTCGCATCATGCCCTAAGAAACAGAAGCGAAGGCCTTAAATCAGCCGCTAAATCAACATTGCTGCACCCCACCCCGGACTCGCCTCTCGCTCTTGTTTATTAGGCCTGACATGTTTACTCTGCGATAAGAAACGGCGCTTTCACTGGGAGATTTGTGTTCTATTTTTCAATTACCACTCGTCTTTCTCTGCCACTTTTGCACTAAAGGGATAATAAATGTATCGGAGCGTTTCAATTATTCATCTAAATCACGGACACGCCAGGGCCGGCCGCTGCAGTTGCGCACTCTTGACAGTTTAATTCAAGGCCCTCTTTTTTCTTCCCGTTTTCTTTCATTCCTCCTTTCCTCTCCTCTCCACCCCCCCCTTGCCATCTCCCTCGTGGTTGCAATTAAGCCGTGATTCCCCCTTAGAAGACCCAGGCCCAGTTTTGTCGATATAACACACAGAAGAGACAGGCTGCGGTCTGTTAATTGTGTGAGTACGTGAGCCAAAGCGAGTGGGCGCAAGTGTGAGGTCCACGGTTGTCAACTCCAGGTTGGGAAATTCCTAGGGTTGCCAGGTCCGACTCAAGAAATATCTGGGGGCTTTGAGGGTGGAGCCAGGAGCACAGGCGAGACACGCATGACTGGACTCCGAAAGGAGTTCTGGACACCACATTTAAAGGGACCGGACTCCTTTTAAATGCCTTCCCTCCATTTGGAAATAATGAAGGAGAGGGGCACCTTCTTTGGAGGCTCATAGAATTGGACCTCCTAGTCCAATCTTTTTGAAACTTGGGGAATGTTTTGAAGAGAGCCACCGGATACTATGCTGAAAATTTGGTGCCTCTACATAAAAAAAACAGCCCCCCAGAGCCCCAGATACTCATGGATCAATTCTCCATTATACCCTATGGTGTGTTCAGCAGACATTTCCCCCACTTTCTGATAACCCCGAATTGAAGGGACGGCTCCAAACTGGGGGATCCCCTGCCCCCACCTGGGGATTGGCAGCCGTAGAAATTCCTGGAGATTTGGAGGTGGAGCCTGGGGAGAGGAGGATTTGGGAAGGGGAGAAATCTCAGCAGGGTATAACATCATAGAGTTGGACCATAAAGAGAGCTGGACCATAAGGAAGGCCAAGCGCAGGAGAATAGATGCTTTCGAGCTGTGTTGCTGGAGAAGAATCTTGAGAGTCCTTTGAATGGCAAGAAGATCAAATCAGTCAGTCCTAAGGGAAATCTGACTGTTCCCTGGAAGGTCAGATGCTGAAGCTGAAGCTCAAATATTTTGGCCACCAAATGAGAAGGGAGCACTCACTAGAGAAGATCCTGATGCTGGGAAAGACAGAAAGCAAAAGTAGAAGGGGGTGGCAAAATATGAGCAGGCTGGACAGCGTTATTGATGTAACTAAGGTGAATTTGAGCAGACTTTGGAGGATGGTGGAAGACAGGAGGGCCTGGCGTGACTTTGTTCATGGGGTCGCAAAGAGTCGGACTCAACTGTGCGACTGAACAACAACAACATAACATCATAGAATCCACCCTCCAAAGCAGCCTTTCCCCCCCAGAGGAACTGATTGCTGTAGTCTGGAGACCATAGGTCATTCCAGGAGACCTCCAGGGCCCAGCGGAAACTGACAAACCTCAGGAAGCTCCTAGTTCTAATGTCACCTCATCCACAAAAGCAATAGGTGGTCTCAGGCACACTGTTATCTCTCTCTCTCACAAGCAAAGGCTCAAGGGAAAAGGGGGCAGACTCAGATCAGCCCGTAGAGAATGCAAGCATAAGTATTCCGTGTCCCAATACTCTCAAAGAATTTGCTGCCTGCTTACGTGGATGTGGAATAGGCAAATACATTACTTAATTGTTTCCTTAATAGCCCTTTGGATTGGTCTGCTTCAGTGCGCAAAGTCTGCCATTAGCATAGAGGCCATCTCTAAAACTGCCCGCAGTAGATCTTTGTGAGGAGGCCATTGGTCAGTTGTAGAGTATCTGCTTGACAAGAAGAAGAAGACTGCAGATTTATACCCCGCCCTTCTCTCTGAATCAGAGACTCAGAGCGGCTTACAATCTCCTATATCTTCTCCCCCCACAACAGACACCCTGTTGTGAGGTGGGTGGGGCTGAGAGGGCTCTCACAGCAGCTGCCCTTTCAAGGACAACTCTTGCGATAGCTATGGCTAACCCACGGCCATTCCAGCAGCTGCAAGTGGAAGAGTGGGGGATCAAACCTGGTTTTCCCAGATAAGAGTTCTCACACTTAACAACTACATCAAACTGGCTTTCAGGTCCCAGGTTCAATCCCCGGCATGTCCAGGTAAAAGGACAAAGCAGTAGATGATGTGACAGACCTCTGCCTGAGACCCTGGAGAGCAGCTGCCAGCCTGAGAAGACAATACTGACCTAGATGGTCCAAGGATCTGATTCAGTGTAAGGCATGAGTGCTTCTTTCACCCACTGACATCTGTGAAGGGTGTTAGGGTTGGGACCCTGGCTGTGGCTCAGCACTAGAGCATCTCCTTGGCATGCAATAGAAGAAAAGAAGAAGAGGAGGAGGAGTTGGTTTTTATACCCGCTTTTCTCTACCTTAAGGCATCTCAAAGCGGCTTACAATTCCCTTCTCACTAAAGGCACCTTGTGACACAGTGCTCCCTTTAAGCTGAGTTAGTGTAAGCTAGCTCACCGTTTTTTAGCCTCCAGCTCATATTTTTGTCTTAGCTCAGGAAGGAATGCCCCAGAGCAAACTAATTTAGGCCATAGCCAATTCGCTCATATACAACTTTAATGCTAATTCACAAGACTCCACAGCTTAGAGGGAGCATTGGGTGGGGATGAGAGAGTGCAGTGACTGGCCCAAGATCATCCAGGTGGCTGCATGTGGCAGAATGGGGAATTAAACCATGGGGAGAGGGCCTGGGAGAGGCCAGACCCCACTAATCTTCCCCCTGTTTACCTTTCTGGCCCCTCCACTGCTCGCCCGCTGCCTTCCTTGCTCGCCCACAGCCTTTCTCTCCTGCCCGCTGCCTTCTTCACCTGCCTCTCTCCTGCCCACTGCCTTTCTTGCCTGCCCATCGCCTTCCTTGGCCACCTGCTGCCTTTCTTGCCTGCCTTTCTCTACTGCCCATTACCTTTTTCAGTCACCAGCTGCCTTTCTTGGTCACCCACCGCCTTCCTCGCCCACCCACCACCTTCCTTGCCCATCGGCCACCTTTCTCACCCATCCACCCTCTGCCTTTCTCAATCACTTGCAGCCTTCCTCGCCTGCCTTCCTTGGTCACCTGCCACCTTTCTCACTCTCATATCCTGCACCCCCCCACCACCAAAATTTGTATCCCCTGCCCCCCCCCCATCTAAAATTTTCTGGCTACAAGTCTGAATCAAACCCAGTTCTCCCGCTTAGAGTTTGCCACTCTTATCCTTTAGAGAGCACGCTGACTTTCACGTGATAGGTCTCCGGTTCAATCTGGCATCTCCAGTTAAAAGGACTAGGTGGTAGGTGATGGGAAAGACCTCTGCCTGAGATCTTGGAGGGCAGCTGCCAGTCTGAGTAGGTTTCGCTCAATATAAGACAGCTTCCTGTGTATACAGGTGTCTTCTTTGTAAGTCTCAACTTGAGGAGGCTAAAATGGAGAGAGGCGCTCTCAGGTGTTAATGGTATGAATGGGTAGAGTTTCCTTTGTTTGACTGATAGATTGAAAAAGATATTATTTCTTGGTAATTCATTTGAACATGATACCTTTTGCCTGGAGCCTTTATTTGCTATGGTCTTCAGGTCAAAAATAGTAATCATGTTAGAGGATATAACTTTCTAGAGGTCAGCAGAAAGGGGCTTCTTGCAAACTGGGATGCCTATAACAGAATTAACCTGTCACTTTTTTGTGTTTAAAAAATCATCCCTTTAAATTGTGCTTACGAAATAGATGGCAAACCAGAACAGCTGCTGTAGTATGTTTGAGGATAGGAATTCTGATTTGCCGTATCCCAATTAAAATTAAGCTGCATCTCCTAATTAAGTTACAAGAATTCACATTGCTATGTTTTGATTACAGCAATACCAACACCCCCATTAAAGGAATAAGCAAAGTAGAACCTAGCAGCAAAGGGTAGTGAGAGAACAGCCTGGTGTGTTGGTTACAAGACCAGGCTATGGTCTGGGAGGCCCAAGTTGGACCACTCACTCCGTAAGCTCACAGGGTTTCTGTGAGCCGGTCATTCTCTTACACCCAGGGCTTTTTTTGAGCAGGAACACAGTTCCAACTGGCTTGGTGTCAGGGGGGTATAACCAGTATGCAAATGAGTTACTGCCGGGCTTTTTCTACCAAAAAACTTAAAACTGCACAAGACAATGGTGATGTCAGCAGGTGTGGCCTTATGTGCAAATTAGTCCCTGCTGGGCTTTTTCTACCCAAAACCCCCCTGCTTACACCCAAATCTGAGTAACAGGATTGCTGTGCAGATAAAACAAAAGAAGAGAGAACAATAAAATAAGCTGCTTCAGGGGAGATTGGGGAGGCGGGTAGAAAAAGCCCAGCAGGAACTCATTTGCATATTAGGCCACACCCCCGACATCACCATTGTTTCACATAGGGGAGGGACCTTAGCAATGCCATAGTCCACCTTCCAAAGCAGCCATTTTCTCCAGGGGAACTAATCTCTACGATATAGAGACTGGCTGTAATTCTGGGGGATTGTCAAACCCCGTTTGGAGGCTGGCAACTGTAGGATTGGAGCCACCTCAGAACCTGAAGTTTACAGGCTTTTGACACCCACCCACTTCAATACAGGGCATGGTTTAGCTAGCTCATCTGGTAAAGCATTTTCTATTTGGCAGCCATAT
Source organism: Heteronotia binoei (assembly GCF_032191835.1). Taxonomy (NCBI): domain Eukaryota; kingdom Metazoa; phylum Chordata; class Lepidosauria; order Squamata; family Gekkonidae; genus Heteronotia; species Heteronotia binoei. The sequence goes on from NC_083223.1 coordinate 260,206,355, forward strand.
AGATGTGTATGTGCTGGAACAAAAGGAAGCCCAACAGGCCTGGGAATTCTCCGGAATAGCAGCTCATCTCCAGACTACAAAAGTCAATTCCCCTGGAGAAGATGGCTGCTTGGGAGGGTGGACTTTACAGCACTGTGTACCTCACTAAGGTCCCTGTCCTCCCCATTCCCAAATCTCCAGGAGTTTCTCAACCAGGATCTGGCAACCCTACCCCCCCCCCAGGAACTCCTTTGCATATTAGGCCATACACCCCTGATGTAGCCAGTCCTCTGAGCGCTTACAGTAGCCCTGTAAGAAGAGCCCTGTAAGCTCTCAGAGGATTGGCTACATCAGGGGGAGTGGCCTAATATGCAAAGGATTCCTGCTACAAAAAAAGCCCTGTGTTCATGCAATAGAAACACCCCCTCCCCCGATTCCCATACCAAATCAGGCAGTCAAGTTGCGTGCCAAGACCACTCATTGGTTGCTGTTCCGAGTTCAAATCTATCAGCATGTACAACGTTTCCCACGGTTGCCCAGATGCCCACGAAGCTACCGTGAAGCAGTAAATTCAGTATATAACACATACAAACCATGTCACCCTCATGTCCTCATTTTAAAATCAGCCCTCTTCCCACAAAAGAACCTTGTCTGCTGCTAAGTGGCTGTTTTCATTCAAACTATCTGAGGACCCTGGAACCAACCCCCCCCCCTTCCTCTGAGAAAAAAGGATAAGAACTTGGGCTGACCTGCTGGAGGGTGTGTGTGAAAAGAGAGAATTCTAGAAGCATGTGTGGTTTTAAGCATTTATCCTAGGTACTGGCTTTCCCCCCTTTTCATTTTCTCATCTGCTGCCCACCCCCACCCCTCCTGATTGCTGAGGTCCTTTCTCTCAATCAGCATTAACCTGCCTAAAACCTTATTGCTTTTCCAAAGGATTTGGAAACTATTCAGTATGAGATTAGTATGTTGGAAGTGGGGGGGGGGGGGGAATGACGGCAGCAAAGTGAAGAGAACTCCCTGTGGGTGTGGGGGAATTTTAGATATTTGCCTAATAAAGCAGCCCCGTGAACTCACAGTGGAGGGGGCACTAATCCCCCCCCCAGGAGGTGACCGGGTCTTCCTGTTCCCCAAATGCTGAATAATAATCCCCCTCCTCTTTTTTTACCTGGGCCATTGCTCTTTTGTTTCATAAAGCTGATATGAATTTGTGGTTTAGCTCTGCGAGGTTGGGCCATTGCCAGCCAGTTGCCAAACTGTTTTATTTTTCTTTTTAACATTTTTTTTGTATTGTATATGATTATTTGTTTCCTTTGATTTATAACTTGCGGCCTGCCACCGGTGGTAACTTTATTACTGGGTGTTGTACACAAGTAATAAATTATTACACATTTGTAAAGACTGTAGTCCTGAAGTGTGTTTATTCCCCCTCCCCCTTTTAGAACCCGAAGGTATCCCACAAAAAGTATTACAGCCGCAATCTATCTACAAAGCAGCAAGACTAAGAAGGAGCAAGGCTGATAAATTTATGAATCCTCATCTGATGAAGTGTGCTTAAGAGCACACGAAAGCTTACGTTCTAAATAAAAATTGGTTGGTCTTAAAGGTGAAACTTGACTCCTGCTTTGTTCAAATTTATGAATGGATTGGAGAGAGGGAGGCTTTTCTCCCTCTCTCCTCTCACATATACTGAAAAGCAGTTTGTGTAGCTTTTTTAAACATAAAAACTCATGTTCACCTAAGGAAGCTGATTTGGCTGTGGGTCCAGGGATTAGAAGAACCTGCCAGCACAAGATGTGATCATGTTTACCAGCTCAGAAGAAGGAAGGAAGGAGTGTTCCCTCTAAGCTGAGTTAGTATGAGCTAGCTCACTGTTTTTTTAGCCTCTGACTCACACATTTTTGTCTCAGCTCAGGAAAAATTGCCCCAGAGCAAACTAATTTATGCAGCAGCTCAGAAGTTTAATGCCAGTAGCTCACAAACTAGAATTTTTACTCACTAGACTCCACAGCCTAGAGGGAACATAGGAAGGAAATAAATTACAGAGAAGCATAGGTCTTTCAGTGGCTATTATTCTATTTATGTATGTATTAATTTTAAACATTATTATGTTACAAATGGCCAAATTTGCCTCTTGTGCTGGCATACAAGGTTAAACCACTACAAACGCCACTTAAAATAGCAATTTTAAAACCCATGATCAAACCACTTTTAAAAAAAGAGACCAGCAGACGAGTATTTGTAGAAGAAAGTAGCAGTACATACTGCTCTTTAAACCAATGGAAGGACACCAGTTGCCTAAAAACCAGGAGAAATACCACCAACACATGTACAATAAATCAGCAGAATGGTCGGAAAGAGAGAGATTTGTCCTCACCGGGCACTGCATACTTAAAAAGACTGGTGCCCGGAAGACAGATGTCGAGAGGACATTCCACAACATGAGTGTCACAGCCAAGAAGGCTCCGTCTGTTGCCACTGACTTTCTCTTCTTGGACAAAGTGAGACCTTTGGCCTTTACCCTCACACAGCCAGTCAGTCCTTATTAGTGCTATGGTAATTAAATGGAGCCTCCAGAGGCAGTATACCTTTGGAAACCAAAGGGGTGGAATTCTAGCTGGAGCTCCTTTGCATATTAGGCCACACACCCCTGATGTAGCCAATCCTCCTGGTTCTTACAGTAGGCCCTGTACTAAGAGCCCTGGAAACTCTTGGACGATTGGCTACATCAGGGGTGTGTGGCTTAATATGCAAAGGAGCTTCTGCTAGAATTCCACCCCTTAGAGAATCTCCTCCTTTCCTGCCAGGTGTGTGAGACTCCCTGAGACTGCCTTGCTGGGAATTATTAGGAAGGGAATTATTAGGAAGGGAATTGAAGAGACTGCCTTGCTGGGAATTATTAGGAAGGGAATTGAAAACAAATCAGCCAGTATCATAATGCCCCTGTATAAATCGATGGTGCGGTCTCATTTGGAGTACTGTGTGCAGTTCTGGTCGCCGCACCTCAAAAAGGATATTATAGCTTTAGAGAAGGTGCAGAGAAGGGCAACTAGAATGATTAAAGGGCTGGAGCACTTTCCCTATGAAGAAAGGTTGAAACGCTTGGGACTCTTTAGCTTGGAGAAACGTCGACTGCGGGGTGACATGATAGAGGTTTACAAGATAATGCATGGAATGGAGAAAGTAGAGAAAGAAGTACTTTTCTCCCTTTCTCACAATACAAGAACTCGTGGGCATTCGATGAAATTGCTGAGCAGACAGGTTAAAACGGATAAAAGGAAGTACTTCTTCACCCAAAGGGTGATTAACATGTGGAATTCACTGCCACAGGAGGTGGTGGCGGCCACAAGTATAGCCACCTTCAAGAGGGGTTTAGATAAAAATATGGAGCAGAGGTCCATCAGTGGCTATTAGCCACAGTGTATGTTTGTATATAACATTTTTTGCCACTGTGTGACACAGAGTGTTGGACTTGATGGGCCGTTGGCCTGATCCAACATGGCTTCTCTTATGTTCTTATGTTCTTATGCCTTCTGGGCAGACCTTTGGTCTGATCAAATCACATGAAGCTGCCTTCTACTGAATCCTCCATCCCTCAAAGTCAGTATTGCCTACTCAGATAGGCAGCAACTGTTCAGCTGGCTTGAGGTCTTTCATATCACTTCCTATCTGGTCCTTTTAGCTGGAGGTGCTTGGGTTTAAATCCTGGACCTTCTGCATGCCAAGCAGCTACTCTACCACTAGGGTTGCCAGGTCTGTATTGGAAAATAACTGGAGACTTTGGGGGTGGATCTGGGAGAGGGCGGGGCTTGGGGAAGGGAAGGGCCTCAGCAGGGTGCAATGCCATAAAGTCCACCCTTCAAATCAGCCATTTTCTCCAGGGGAGCTGATCTCTGCCAGCTGGAGATTAGCTGTAAAAGCAGGAGATCTCCAGGCCCCACCTGGAGGCTGGAAACACTGAGCCACAAAGCAATTATTTTGTTCCTAAGGGAGAGGCAGATACCCAAGACGCACTTTGGCTTTGCTGACTTTCCCGCCTAGGGCTTTCTTTTAGCAATTTTGCAGCCCCCATGGAGAGCAAGGGGACGGCTCTCTCTGCCCCCTGCTGTACCTTACAGAGAGGGTCTCAGTCGGGCAAAGAAGGGAAGCTCTTTTATGCTTTATGAAACATTCCACTGTGTGGGCCTCGGCCAACGCCCCAGCAAGGACAGATTCATAGCCCCTTCAACAAGAACCTTCCATGCGCTTTAGGAATGGCGTCTTGGCCTATTTGGGGGCATGAATGGGGAGCATTCATGGCGGGGATGTTTACTGTTCTTCCGAGGCTCTCAGAGAGCGAAGCCTGCCTTCCATTGGCGCCCCGAGAAGAAAAAGGGGATTGTGCCAAAGTTCGCAGTAGCATGGGAATCGGCAGCATAGGTCAAAAGGGTGGTTGTCAGTTGTATCCTTTGGGGGTCTCTCTCTGAGCTTCAGCAGGGTTGAAGAGTGAGGGCGTAGCATTGACCTTGGAATCATGACTTGTGGTGTGTTTTGCCTCACTCTTGGAGGAAGGAGATCTATCAGGTGAGAGCAGAGTGGGCCCCGAAGCCATGAGCCCCAGCACGGTGTAGTGGTTAACAGCGGTGAACTCTAATCTGCAGAGCAGGGTTTGGTTCCCCAGTTCTCCTTCATGTGAAGCCTGCTGGGCAACCTTGGGCCAGTCACCATTCTGTCAGAGCTCTGTCAGCACCACCTCCCTCCAAGGTGGCTGTAGTGAGGCGAGAAAGGGAAGGCGATTGTAAGGTGGTATGAGACTCCTTAGGGTAGAGGAAAAGGGAGAGGGGGTATAGACCAACTCTTCTTCGTATGAGCCAGGGTTGCCAGGTCCAGCTCAGGAAATATTTGGGGACTTTAAGGGTGGAGCCAGGAGCAAGGGTGTGACAAGCACAACTGAACTCTGAAGGGAGTTCTGGCCATCACTTTCCTTTTATATGCCTTCCCTTCATTGGAAATAATGGAGAATGGGGCACTTTTTGGGGGGGTGCTCAAAGAATTGGATCCCCTGGTCTAATCTCTTTAAAACTTAGGGGAAGGGGTTTGAGGAGAGGCAGCAGATGCTATGCTGAAAATTTGATAACTCTACCTCAAAAAACAGCCCCCCAGAGCTCCAGATACCCATGGATTGATTCTCCTTTATGCCGTATGGAGACCAATCTCTATAGGGTATAATGGAGTGCCCAGCGGACACAGGGGGAGGGCCTCCAAACCAGGGGATCCCCTGCCCTTAACTGGGGATTGACAACCCTAACCTGAGCATTCTAGACTGGATTGCCACATCGACCTCCTCCTCCCCCCTGCAAATGACCCCTGCAGCGACCTAACTACATTACATTTTCCCCATGTCCTCCATGGGTCTTGGTAATTAGACATGCGCTACAAATTCCATGCTCAGAACTCAGTTCCCAGGGATTTAGGACAGGCTGAGTTGTACTGGGGACCGCAGGGACAGGGAGAAGAGGCTTAAGTCATTTTCCTGGCTCCAGAGACCGAGGGAGTTGCTATTTGCCCTCTTGCAGAATCTTAACAAGATTGGGTGCGTCGATATTTGCCCTGACCTGTATTGGCCCAGGCTAGCCTGATCTCAGCAGATCTTGGAAGCTAAGCGGGGTCAGGCCTAGTTAGCACTTGGATTGGAGACCACCAAGGAAGTTGTGGTGTTGAGCTCCATAAGGAAGAAACATAGCTGATGAATGTTTTAACTAAATATATAAGTCCAGCGGTGCTATTCACAGGCAGGCAATGGCAAACTACTTATGTTTGTTTCTTGCCGTAAGTCAGCTGCTACTACTTGAAGGCACTCGCTACCATCACCACATATGTTTCCCCATCTGGATCGATAGCGATCCCCCGGGGATGTTTCCTTTCAGGGAAAATGACACAGGGAACACTTAAACCAGCACTCCCCACAAGGGAATGGTTCCCATCCAAATTGGCTGCCGCGTGCCAGCAAATTGAATTCTGAGCATGGAGCTTGCTGCTCAGATCTGCTCGCCAGGACCTGGGGAGGATGCAAGGAAAAGGCCGTGTGCAGTAGCCGCTGTGGTAGCTTTCCACAAGTACCTCTCAGCAGATGTGAAGTGTTGCCTCCCTGGACAGAGAATCGAATTTGGGGCTATTACACACTTATCACTTTGATAGAACATCGAGTGAAGATTCATATGTGTTAATGAGCTACCCTGCACCAATTACTACCACAAAAATAAAATTATCCATGCACTCAGCAGGGTTGCCATCCTCCAGGTGGGGCCTGGAGATCCATGCACTCAGCAGGGTTGCCATCCTCCAGGTGGGGCCTGGAGATCTCCCACTGTTACAGGTGATCTCTAGATAATCAAAATAAGTTTCCCTCGAAAAAATGGCTGCTTTGGAGGATGGACTCTATAATATTACATCCTGCTGAGGTCCTCCTTCCACCGTCCTCAGGCTCCACCCCCCAAATCTCCAGGTATTTCCTAACCCAGAGTTGGTAACCGTTTTCTTGATTCATATCAGCTGTTTTGTGAAACAATTTTGGGTTGCAAAGTGAGGTGAAAATAGGCCCTGACCAGTGTTTCCTCTAAGCTGAGTTAGTGTGAGCTAGTTTTTTAGCCTCTGGCTCACATTTTTGTCTTCGCTCAGGAAAAATGGCCCCAGAACAAACTAATTTATGTAGTTGCTCACAACTTTATTCCAGTAGCTCACAAAGTAGAATTTTTGCTCACAAGACTCCACAGCTTAGAGGGAACGCTGGACCTGACATGGATAGCCCAAGCAAGCCGGATCTCATCAAATCTCGGAAGCTAAGCAGGGCCAACTGTGGTTAGTAGTTAGAGAGCCAGTTTGGTGTAATGGTTAAGTGTGCAGACTCTTATCTGGGAGAACTGGGTTTGATTCCCCACTCCTTCACTTGCACCTGCTGGAATGGCCTTGGATCAGCCATAGCTCTGGCAGAGGTTGTCCTTGAAAGGGCAGCTGCTGTGAGAGCCCCCTCAGTCCCACCCACCTCACCAGGGTATCTGTTGTGAGGGAGGAAGATAAAGGAGATTGTTAGCTGTTCTGAGACTCTGAAATTCAGAGTGGAGGGCAGGATATAAATCCAGTATCTTCTTCTTCTTCTAGTACTTGGATGGGAGACTGTCCTTGAAATACCCAGTTGGGAGGTGGGGGCAGATTCAGTCAGCCACCTCCCTGAAGATCCTCCAGGCCCCCAGCAGGGGTCAATCCCCAGAGGTCAACATGACTTCCAGGTACAGACACACGCCAAAAGGATGAAAGTGGGGTGAACACAGAATAAACAAACTGCCCCTAAAATGCCAGAGGGGTCGCCTGGCTTAATTTCTGGGCATCCCTCAAACCTGATTCACACTTGCAGTCTTGGCACTTTCCAGCAAAGCAATAACTCAGCTTCAGGAAGAGGTCCAGCTGAAATAGTCCTGGAAATGGAACTTCTGGACCTCTTCTGCTGAAATGCTTCTGTTGGTCTCTCATCTGAATGGCACCCATGACCCTCCATCTTCAGCCTCATTAGGGGAGGGGCCATAATTCAGAGACAGAGCACCTGCTTGGCCTACGGAAAGCCCCAGGTTCAATCCACAACATCTCCAGTTGAAAGGATCAGGTGGTAGGCAGAGTTCCCTCTAAGCTGAGTTAGCGTGAGATAGCTCACAGATTTTCAGCCTCCAGCTCACACATTTTTGTCTTAGCTCAGGAAGGATGACCCCAGAGGACACTAATTTATGACGTAGCTCACATATACTGATGCCAGTATCATAGAATCATAGAGTTGGAAGGGACCTCTAGGGTCATCTAAGTCCAACCCCCTGCACAATGCAGGAAACTCACAAACACCTCCCCCTAAATTCACGGCATCTTCATCGCTGTCAGATGGCCATCTAGCCTCTGTTTAAAAACCTCCAGTAACTCACAACTTTAAAATCAGTAGCTCACAAAGTAGAATTTTTGCTCAGAAGACTCTACAGCTTAGAGGGAACATTGGTCGATGATGTGAAGAACCTCCACCTGACACCTTGGAGAGCTGCTGCCAGCCTGAGTAGACAATACTGACCTGGATGAACCAGTGGTTTGATTCAGTATAAAGGAAGCTCCTCGACAGGAAGCCTGCTCACCTCCTTCACCTCAGCTCTGCCTTCAGCATTTTGTAAAGACATTTTTAAAAATTCTGTTGGCATTTCAAGCAAGCATTCTAGATAAATTAATGTGTAGTGGGAGCTGGTATGGAGAAGTTCTGGCAGTGGACATCCACCTCTCAACAGGTGTGTTGAATGCTGGGTCTTCTTTTTCTGGCTAAAGTAGCCACAGATGGCACAAGCCTCAGGCAGTGTGAAATTGTTGGGGGTTAGATATACGAATAGCAGAGTAACGTGGAGAGAACCACGAATAACAGCCAGCCACACGGTTTAGCTTAAGAAACAAAGTAGTTTACTTTACTAATGAGGAAAAGTTATGGCTTGGATTTCTAGAAAACAAAGAAGGATTCAATATCCTATCTAGCTTGTAGGCTACATCTCAACTCTCTCGAGTCCTAACTTCAACTGCTGTGGTGATCTAAGGGCTTAACACAAAGGGCAATAAAACTGACCAAATGTTTTGCCCTAGACCACCACCCAAATATATGGATTAGCCTATTAGAGCTCTCCCTCAATGGTCATTATGCATATTGACACTTAGCATTGAGGGGAAGTACGTGCAAACATTCTCATTGGCTCTACCTACTCATTAGCTAAACATCAGCATGCATATACAAACACTTGACAACAGGAAGTGAAATTGCATCAAAAACCCAGCAGAAATGGACCTCTTCAGGTAAAAGAATTTTTGGAAGGGAAATAGGGTTGCCAACCCTGGGTTGGGAAATTCCTGGAGATTTGTGGGGTGGAGTCAGGGGAGAGAAGGAACTTCAGTAGGGAACAATGCCATAGAGTCTACCTTCCAAAGCAGCCATTTTCTACAGGGGAACTGATCCCTGTCACCAGGAGATCTCCACCCACCACCTGGAGGCTGGCAACCTGGGGTTGAAAGTGGCAGGGAGATCATAGAATCATAGAGTTGGAAGGACCCTCCAGGGTCATCTAAGTCCAACCCTCTGCACAATGCAGGAAACCCACAAATACCTTCCCTTAAATTCACAGGATCCTCATTGCTGTCAGATGGCCATCTAGCCTCTGTTTAAAAACCTCCAAGGAAGGAGAGCCCACCACCTCGCGAGGAAGTCTGTTCCACTGAGGAACTGCTCTAACGGTCAGGAAGTTCTTTCTAATGTTGAGCTGGAAACTCTTTTGATTTAATTTCAACCCCTGATCCTACCTTCTGGGGCCACAGAAAACAATTCCACACCATCCTCTATAGGACAGCCCTTCAAGTACTTGAAGAGGGTGATCATATCACCTCTCAGCCGCCTCCTCTCCAAGCTAAAGATGACAAAGAATATTAGACAGATTCATGGAATATAGATCTATCAGTAGCTACTCGCCATAGTGACTAAAGGGAATGTCCACATTTATAAACTTTAGTACCTTAGAGTGACAAAGTTAGAGGCCAGCTGCACCTTTAAGACCAACAAAGTTTTATTCACGCTGTGAGCTTTCGTGTGTGTGGGTGTGTATGTGTGTTTTAAAAGCTGAACAGCAAATTAGCATACAAGCATACAATACAATGAAATGTTTTAACAGATGCAAACAGAAATAACAAGCTAAGTTTCTAAGGCCATTATTGTTTAGATTCAGTTCCAGGAGAAAACAGGCAAATAAATGTCTCAGAGTGTTAAGAATGTTAAGAGTGATTATGTGACTGTTGTCACGTCCCCTCTCAAGTGTAGAGGTAACTGATAGTATTTTTTCCTTAGCTGTGATGTTGGTGTTGTCTCCACTGTTGCCAGACCAGAAGAGTGCATTCCAAAATACCACTCTGATTCATTGCATTACAATTACAATCAGTATTCTGCTATTTCAAATAAGAAATACACTAAAATAAAGAGAATGTATAGCCTTTCTTGGTGGGAATACAGATATAAGGACTGAATGCGTTTGGTATATGTAGTGAGATTTTAAAAAAACCAACACATATCCCTGTTGAGCCCTGGAGAGGTGTTTGTTCTACGTTCTAATAATTTGTAATTTAGCAGTTTCTCTTTCCTTTCTGTTCTTGAAGAAGAAGAAGATATTGGATTTATATCCCGCCCTCCACTCCGAAGAGTCTCAGAGAGGCTCACAATCTCCTTTACCTTCCTCCCCCACAACAGACACCCTGTGAGTTGGGTGGGGCTGGAGAAGGCTCTCACAGCAGCTGCCCTTTCAAGGACAACCTCTGCCAGAGCTATGGCTGACCCAAGGCCATTCCAGCAGGTGCAAAGTGGAGGAGTGGGGAATCAAACCCGGTTCTCCCAGATAAGAGTCCGCACACTTAACCACTACACCAAACCGGCTCTTGAAGTCCCTTTGAAGTACCGTAACATAGCTACTTTGAGATCAACATGAATTTGGGACCTATGACTTTTGAAAGCTTACACACCCCCCAAAATCTTTTTGGTCTTTAAAATGCTACTAGACTGTTCTACTCCAGACCAACACAGCTACCTTCTGTAGGGAACCTCCATCTTTAGTCAACCTCTGAATCCCAGTACCAAGAGGCAACATCGAGGGAAGGCCTCAGCTTCAATGCCTTGTGTGTGAGACAGGATGCTGGACTTGATGAAGCACTGGCCTGATCCAGCAGAGCTCTTCTTATTTTCTTATGACAGTTTTTTATTTAATTACATTTATCACCCAAATGGATGGAGCGTGCATGCGTGACATTTAGATTTTCTGCTTCCAGAATCAAAAATGACTTACATCCAACTTGGCTTGCTTTTGCCTGTCTCAAAGCTTCCTTCTTTCTTAGACAGAACAAATTCTACAGATTTCCTTATCTGCCACCCACGCAATTTAGGGAAGACTCTTCTTTCTGAAATGCTGATCTGGCCACTGTGCCTCAGTGTGGATTGATGTCTTTATTCCTTTCTCCCCAATGGGGAAGAAATGAACCTTTATTCTCTACGGGGACCCAAAGCCCTAAACACTGATTGAAGTCAGTGGTTTTAAATCTTAAATTGGAGTTGATAGAATCAAAATTTTCCATGGATTATTTGGATGCTCCATAAGTGAAGGGGCATACTAATGGTTTGCTACACCTATAATTGGATTAAAATTGAATAAAGACTTTGTGTGGAGTTGTGTGCGTTAAGTGCCATTAAGTCACCTCTGGCTTATGCTGACCTCCAAAACATCTTGTCGTTAACAGCCTTACCCAGATCTTGAAAACTGAAAACGGGGCTTCCTTGACTGAGTCCATCCACCTCATTTTGGTCTTCCTCTTTTCCTGCTGCCGTCCACTTTTCCTGGCATTGTCGTCTTTTCCAGTGACTCTGGTCTTCCTATAAAGTGACCAAAGTACAATAATCTCCTAGTTTAGTAATTTTCTAGAGAGAATTCAGGCTTGATTTGATCTAGAACTCACGGATTTGCCTTTTTTGGAGGTCGAGGCCATACAACTATCCTTCAACACTACGTCTCAAATAAACCAATGTTCTCCCTGTCTATTCTCTTCATTGTCCAGTTTTCCATACAGAGTAATAGCCAGTTTGGTGTAGTGCTGAAGCACACAGATTCTTAGAATCATAGAGCTGGAAGGTACCTCTAGGGTCATCTAGTCCAACCCCCTGCACAATGCAGGAAACTCACAAACACCTCCCCCAAAATTCACAGACTCTTCGTTGCTGTCAGATGGCCATCTAGCCTCTGTTTAAAAACCTCCAAAGAAGGCCCACCACCTCCCAAGGAAGCCTGTTCCATTGAGGAATTGCTCTAATGGTCAGGAAGTTCTTCCTAATGTTGAGCTGGAAACTCTTTTGATTTAATTTCAATCCATTGGTTCTGATCCTACCTTCTGGGGCCACGGAAAACAATTCCACACCATCCTCTATAGGACAGCCCTTCAAGTACTTGAAGATGGTGATCATATCACCTCTCAGCCGCTTCCTCTCCAGGCTAAACTTCCCCAGTTCCTTCAACCTTTCCTCATAGGACTTGGTCTCCAGACCCCTCACCATCTTCGTCGCCCTCTTCTGGACCCGTTCCAGCTTGTCTATATCCTCTTAAAATGTGGTGCCCAAAACTGAACACAATACTCCAGGTGAGATCTTACCAGAGCAGAGTAAAGCGATACCATCACTTCACGTGATCTGGACCCTATACTTCTGCTGGTACAGCCCAAAATTGCATTTGCCTTTTTAGCCACCGCATCACACTGTTAACTCATGTTCAGCGTTTGATCCACTAAGACCCCTAGATCCTTTTCGTACATACTACTGCTAAGACAAGTCTCCCCCATCCTATAACCATGCATTGGATTTTTCCTACCTAAATAAATAAATGCAGAACTTTACATTTATCCCTGTTAAAATTAATTTTATTGGTTTTAGCCCAGTTTTCCAGCCTGTCAAGGTCATCCTGTTTCTGTCTTCTTCTGTGTTTGCAACCCCTCCCAATATAGTATCATCTGCAAAATTAATAAGCATTCCCTCTATTCCTTCATCCAAATCATTGATAAAGATGTTGAACAAAACAGGTCCCAGGACAGATCCTTGAAGCACTCCACTTGTCACTCCTCTACAAGAGGATGAGGAACCATTCACAAGCACTCTTTGGGTGCGATCTGTCAACCAGTTACAGATCCACGTAATGGTAACAGGATCCAAACCACATTTTACCAACTTGTCAACAAGGCTAGTATGTGGAACCTTATCAAAAGCCTTACTGAAATCAAGATAAATGATGTCTAGAGCATTCCCCTGATCCAGCAAGGTAGTCACTTTCTCAAAAAAAGAGATCAGGTTAGTCTGACATGACTTGTTCTTGAGAAAACCATGCTGGCTCTTAGTAATCACATTCATTCTTTCTAAATGTTCCAGGGCCGACTGTTTGATGATTTGTTCTAAAACTTTTCCAGGTATAGAGATGTCAAGCTGACAGGTTGGTAGTTACCCGGATCATCTTTTTTCCCCCTTCTTGAAGAAGGGAACAACATCCGCCCACCTCCAATCTTCTGGCACCTCTCCTGTTCACCAAGAATTCTCAAAAATAATAGCCAGAGGCTCAGAAATTACATCCACAAGCTCTTTTAGAACCCTTGGATGCAATTCATCTGGCCCCAGGGACTTAGTTTCATTGAAAGAAACTAGGTGTTTATGCACTACCCCTATGCTGATCCTAGGTTAGAACATCATACCCTCCTTATATGTTCTGTTTTTGCCATGTTGAGCATTGTTTCCCTCAGAAGAGAAGACTGAGGAAAAGTAGGAACTGAGCAGTTCCGCCTTCTCTTCATTACCTGTTACAATTTCACTTTCTTGCCCTTGCAATGGGCCTCCATGTTCTTGCTCTTTTTCTTACTTTGAACATAAGAAAATAACCCTTTTTTGTTGTTTTTAGCATCTTTGGCCAGCCTAAGCTCATACTGAGCTTTAGTTTTCCTAACGTTTTCTGTACAAGCACTGGTGATTTGTTTATAATCATCCTTGGTTATAAGGCCCTCCTTCCAATTCGTAGAGGAGTCTTTTTTATTTCTCAAGTCTTCAGAGAGCTGTTTATGGAGCCACTTCGGCTTCGTTAGGCTTTTTTTTTTTTAGGCTTTTTCTTATCTGGGAGAACCGAGTTTGATTCCCCACTCCTCCACCTGCACCTGCTGGAATGGCCTTGGGTCAGCCATAACTCTCGCAGGAGTTGTCCTTGAAAGAGCAGCTGCTGTAAGAGCTCTCTCAGCCCCATCTACCTCACAGGGTATCTGTTATGGGAGAAGATAAAAGGAGATCGTAAGCAGTGTTCCCTCTAAGTCAGGGTGGCCAACGGTAGCTCTCCAGATGTTTTTTGCCTACAACTCCCATCAGCCTCAGCCAACAGCCATGCTGGCTGGGGCTGATTGGAGTTGTAGGCAAAAAACATCTGGAGAGCTACCGTTGGCTACCTCTGCTCTAAGTGTGAGCTAGCTCACCATTTTTTAGCCTCCAGCTCACACATTTTTGTTTTAGCTCAGGAAAAATGGCCCCAGAGCAAACTAATTTATGCAGTAGCTCACAACTTTAATGCTTGTAGCTCACAAAGTAGAATTTTTGCTCACAAAACTCCATAGCTTAGAGGGAACATTGATTGTAAGCCACTCTGAGATTCTGACTCAGAGTGAAGGGTGGGGTGCAAATCTGCGATCTTCTTCTTAGAAGAAGGTACCATTTAACAGTGCAGCCCTAAGCAGAATTGTACCCTTCTATGTCCACTGAAGGCCATGGGCTTAGAAGGTTTTTATTTCTTTTTTAGGTCTGCACTGTATTTAACCGTGCACTAATTTTTCAACTTAATATTTTTGCTCTTTTTGTAAATGAAACACTATGTAGTACACACAGTTTTGTCCCCCCCCCCCATATTTTTCATGCCCCCATAGGGGGTCTGGTCTCTTTTATAACCTCTAGTGGCTGTGATGGATTTTTTTTGTCAACAGATGCAGCTTGGGAAAGCCACGAGAAGGGCTTCTTCTCTTCAGTTTTCCTTTCTGCATTCATTTGCCGCTTTTTCTTTGTCTAATAACTGCTCTGTCTCCTCCCCCCCTCACAAAATAATAAATAATCTCAGTAGGAAGGACTATTAATTGTTACTGGAGAGGGCATGAGGGAGAAGGTAAATGTTCATTTAAAAAAAATGATATTTATGGGTTGCCAGTCCCCAGGTGGTAGCTGGAGATCTCCTGGAATTACAACTGGTCTCCAGATGACAGAGATCAGTTCCCCTGGAAACAATGGCTGCTTTGGAGGGTGGCATGAATGGCATTATACTCCACCGAGGCCCTTCCCCCTCACCAAACCCACCTTTCCCAGGCCCCATCCCAAAATTCCCAGAAGTTTCTCAACCCAGAGCTGTCGACCCTATACATTAAAGTGCTGAAGAGACTACAGAGATCAGGTAATGCTGCCGAAGACAAGTTTTCCCAGATGGATCAGTTGACCAGGGTGGATTCATAAAATCATAGAGTTGGAAGGGACCTCCAGGGTAATCTAGTCCAGCCCCCTGCACAATGCAGGAGACTCACAAATATCTCCCCCTAAATTCACAGGATCTTCATTGCTGTCAGATGGCCATCTAGCCTCTGATTAAAAACCTCCAAGGAAGGAGAAACCACCACCACCTCCCGAGGAAGCCTGTTCCACTGAGGAACCGCTCTAACCGTCAGGAAGTTTTTCCTAATGTTGAGCCAGAAACTTTTTTGATTGAATTTCAACCCATTGGTTCTGGTCCTACCTTCTGGGGCCATAGAAAACAATTCCACACTACTGTAACTTTCTAGTCTGTGTCCTCCCTTAGCAGACCCTGGTTATCTGACCTAGTGTGTTGTCTCCTAAGATGCTTTCCCGCAATCCTCTCTTTACAGAGAAAAGCAGACATTCTTAAAGGGTCATAGCTTCAGTTTTAACAGATTGTACGCTTTATTGTGAATCAGCTTATTTGTCATTTAAAAAAAAAATCCACTTAAATCTAAAGCATATGATTTTACTTTTTTTAAAAAAATGCATAGATTTTTATCCACCCTCCTCTGCTTCCCTGACCCTGTAAATCCCCTTGTGACTTGTTCTCTTTTCAGCCTCCCCCTCCCCCCTTTTGTCTGTAATGAATAGGAAAGTCTTTCTCTGCTTGAGAATTGGGAACCATCTGATTGGGTGGCAGTTCTGCGGGAGTTTGACGAAGACAGTGGGAGGGAGAGGTTGTTAATAAAGGAAATGATTGTACGTGATGAATGAGGAGCAGTCTTCTTGCGCACCCATTATGAAAGCTTAATGTTTTCAAATATCAATTGAGGAAGCTGATCGCTCTTAATAATGGACGTGGAATTGCATCGCAGCAAACGGCAGCGCTTGTCTGTCTTCCGCTTTTAATCGCAGTGTGCTGCAAAGGCCCATAAGTTTGGTGGGGGCTTGGACACCCTATTATCCAAACCCCAAGACAGTCAAATTAGGTACTGTCTCAGGCCCATTTAAACCTGGATCCCACAAGCGGGCAATAAAAGGAGAGCTTTGTGAGGACTGACCAGTGTTCATAATAATGTCTGTTATCAGCTGTGAACCTTCCAAATCCAGGGGAAATGAACCTCAGAGTCCAAGATATGCTGAGGAGGGGTAGAAAATTGCTTGAGTTGCCAACTCTAGATTGGGAAATTCCTGGAGATTTGGGGTCAGAGCCTGGGGAAAGTAGGGCTTAGGGAGGGGGTGGACCTCATGAAGGTATAATGCCATCATTCACCTTCCAAAGTGGCCATTTTCTCCAGGGAAGCTGATCTCTGTAGTCTAGAGATCACTCCTAGTTCCAGGAGATCTCTAGGCCCCACCTGAATGGTGGCAACCATACCACAGGGAAGCTTGTTTTCATTCCTTGCTTTTTTAAAGCTTTCCAAAGGTGCCCATAAAATTGAAAAAGCCCCGGGGGAGAAAGAAAACCCGAGTTTGCCAAGTTCAGTGAAAAAGCCTCCATTTAATATCCCCCCAGCCGCATGCATTTTTATTCATCACTCCAGACGTCTTCTTCTTTTTCTGCTGTCTAAAATTGGAGAAGTGTCACCCATAGCATAGATGGAGAAAAGTGGGTTATTTTTTGGCAAGAACTTTCCCACCACTGACCAGTATCCAGCTATACTACCTCTGGACCAATGTTCCCTCTAAGCTGAGTTAGCGTGAGCTAGCTCAGTTTTTTAGCCTCTGGCTCACACATTTTTGTCTTTGCTCAGGAAAGATGGTCTCAGAGCAAACTAATTTATGCAGGAGCCCACAAAGTAGAAGTTTTGCTCACAAGACTCTACAGCTTAGAGGAAATATTGCTCTGGATTTCGAGGTTCATAAGAACATAAGAGAAGCCATGTTGGATCAGGCCAATGGCCCATCCAGTCCAACACTCTGTGTCCCACAGTGGCCAAAAAACCCAGGTGCCATCAGGAGGTCCATCAGTGTGGCCAGGACACTAGAAGCCCTCCCACTGTTGCCTTTCCCAACATAAGCAATGTTCGACATAAGCAATCAGGGCAGACGGTTTTCAGCAGACCTGCCTCGCGTGAATTTGCCTAACCCTTTAAATAAAAAGCCCAGCGTGTATTTGAACCCCAAAAGTTGTGAGACACTGCTTCCTTTTATCTTTTCTGCAAGTCTCAGCAGTAAGGGATCTTCCCAGCAGCGGCACACAGCTCTTCCCCTCCCCAGGTGCAACCATCAATGTTTGTTTCTGTTTTTAAAAGCTGCTCAGTTGCGCCACGAGGCACCTTCTCATCTCCGGCAGGTCAGCCTCCCAAATTCTCAAGGCTCCCTGGGTTCCAAATGATTTTTTTTGGGGGGGGGTATTATTTTATTTCAAAGCGTGTTTGTTTTTCCTCTGCTCGGGGACTGTTGAGGAGGCTGGGCGCAACGCAGCAGCAGCGCCGTGTTCTTGGCAGCGGCGGCTCGCCATGCATTCCACGGGCGGGCGCGGGGCGGCCTTCCCAAACGCCTCCTGCACGCATAACCCAATCGATACGGAGCCCGTTAATTTCCATCAGAGCCTGCCTGCCTGCCGCTCGCTCTTTTTTCCCTCTCCGCTCCCTTCCCCGGAGCGCTGATCTAGTGCAGCGCGGAGGGCTGGCAGGTGGCCGTGATTCATGGACTCCAAACTGCCGAGCCTGGCATTTAGAACACATTTCCTTTAAGGAAACAAACAGCACTTGGGGAAGCCGGGGCGGGGGAGGAGGAGGAGAGGCCGGGGAAAGGAGAAGTGGAGGGGGAAAGGGGGTGGCCGCGGGAGCTGCCAAGTGGAAGAGGGGAGGAGGGGAGGGCTGTCGAGAGCCGGCAGCCAGCGAGCGGCAGGACCGACTCCTGCCATTAAAGCGTGTTTCCAATAACTCGCTCCAAGCCGGAGTGATGAATAAAAATGCGTACGGCTGGGGGGATATTAAATGAAGCCTTTTTCACTGAACTTGGCAAACTCGGGTTTTCTTTCTCCCCCGGGGCTCTTTCAATTCTATGGAGCGCGGGGAGGCGGGGGAGGGCCTACCAAGGCTGCCAGGGTTGGATTGCACGGAGCTGGGCTTTTGTAGCAGGAACTCCTTTGCATATCAGGCTACACACCCCGATGTAGCCAATCCTCCAAGAGCTTACAGGGCTCTTCTTACAGGGCCTACTGTAACTCCAGGAGATCGGTTACAGCAGGGGGTGTGGCCTAATATGTAAAGGAGTTCCTGCTACAGAAAAAGCCCTGCCAGGGAGCATTGTAAGCCCTGCTTGACAAGGCCAAAGCCTGATTCTGTTGCTGCTGAGCGAGCGGAGATATAGGGTTGTGGGAGGAGGAGTCAGAATGCAAAAAGGTGGGAGGGGCCAGAGCAGAAGCTGGCGGATTGGGGAAGCATCAGAGTGAAATCTGGGGAAACCGGGTAGGCTAGGGGTGGACAAACTTGTGTAATGTAAGAGCCACATAGAATAAAGGCCAGATGTTTGAGAGCCACAGAACATGAACGTCAGATGTTTGAGAGTCACAAAAAAATCAGAATGTTGGAAGGAAGGAAGGAAAATAGATGGGAAGTGGAGGTGGAAAGAAAGCAACTTTAAATGCATTCTCCAAGCCAGGCAGTAGGGTGGTGGGGGCTTTGAGAGCCACACCAGAAGGTAGGACCAGAACCAGTGAGTTGAAATTAAATCAAAAGAGTTTCCGGCTCAACATTAGGAAGAAATTCCTGACAGAGCGATTCCTCAGTGGAACAGGTTTCCTTGGGAGGTCGTGGGCTCTCCTTCCTTGGAGGTTTTTAAACAGAGGCTAGATGGCCATCTGACAGCAATGAAGATCCTGTGAATTTAGGGGGAGGTGTTTGTGAGTTTCCTGCATTGTGCAGGGGGTTGGACTAGATGACCCTGGAGGTCCCTTCCAACTCTATGGGCGTTTTCACACTGACCTTAATCGGCAGCGACGTCCCTCTTCACCGCGCAGGATCTGCGCGGATTTCGCACCAGTTGCTACGGAGCACTCGGAAGAGCCGCAAAGTCCCGCGGCTTTTGCGGCGCAAATGGAAACCACCAAAAACCAGTTTCCATTTGCGCCGCAAAAGCCGCGGGACTTTGCAGTTCTTCCGGGTGCTCCGCAGCAATTGGTGCGAAATCCGCGCAGATCCTGCGCGGTGAAGAGGGACGTCGCTGCCGATTAAGGTCAGTGCGAAAACGCCCTATGATTCTGTGATTCTAATATGTATGAAAGAGCCACATGTGGCTCCTGAGCCACAGTCTGGCCACCCTGCTGGTAGGCTAAGCAGTGGGGCCAATAGCAAAAATTATGAATAAATAAATAAATAAAAACCCTTCATTGGGCTGGCTGTGAAAAGCATTGGCTTTTCTGAAAGAAGAGGGTTCTCTCTGCATGTGCAGAGTATTTTCTCATTACATCCCTAAGTAACTATAAGCGGAAGCCACCTCTGTTCGTCTCTCGCCATTCTACAGGGTTGCCATAAGCCAACTGTGACTTGATAGCAGTTTCTACCAAACTATATGTGGAAATCTTCCTGGGGCGAAGTGGCGGGGGAAGCTGTTAGGCTTTCAAGCTAGTGTGTGAATTCTGCATTCATTTCAATGTAGTGATACAGCACTGGGCTTTGTTCTCTCGAGCTTTGCCGGGGAGGGGTGGGGGGGAGGACTGGAAGTCCTGTTTTTATTTTGGAGACAATGCATACAAGTTTCTCTTTGCATTGCCAGGGGGTTGTTCTCTTGCTTTATCAGGGTAAATTTACCACAGCTCCAACTTGGGACATTCCAGGAAATTTAGGGACGGAGCCTGGGGAGAGACTTAAGCGGGTTATATTGCCATAGCATCCACCCTCCAAAGCAACTGTCTCCTCCAGGGGAATTGATCTCTGTAGTCAGGTTTAGGGCTATTTTTGAGCAGGAACACAGTTCCGGCTGGCTTGGTGTTAGGGGTTGTGGTCTAATATGCAAATGAACTCCTGCTGGGCTTTTTCTACAAAAAAAGCCCTGGTCAGATGTGATTCTGAGAGATCTGCAGGCTTCATATAAAGACCAGTAACTCTGTGCATCCCACATTCTATTCCCCTGATATCCCGCAATCCACGTCTGCTTGAATGTGGGGGTGCATTATGGATGAGCAATATCTGACATCACATATGGGGTGGCATCACTCTCTGCCTCTTTATTTTGTGGGAGCGAATCTACACCAAACTGGGAGAGCCAGTTTGGTGTAGTGGTTAAGTGTGCGGACTCTTCTCTGGGAGAACCGGGTTTGATGCCCCATGCCTCCACTTGCAGCTGCTGGAATAGCCTTGGGTTAGCCATAGCTCTCGCAGTTGTCCTTGAAAGGGCAGCTTCTGAGAGAGTCCTCTCAGCCCCACCCACCTCACAGGGTGTCTGTTGTGGGGGGGGGGAGAAGATATGGGAGATTGTAAGCTGCTCTGAGTCTCTGATTCAGAGAGAAGGAAAGGAAAGGTCCCCTGTGCAAGCACCAGTTGTTTCCGACTCTGGGGTGACGTTGCTTTCACAATGCTTTCATGGCAGACTTTTTACGGGGTGGTTTGCCATTGCCTTCCCCAGTCATCTACGCTTTCCCCCCAGCAAGCTGGGCACTCATTTGGCTGACCTCAGAAGGATGGAAGGCTGAGTCAACCTTGAGCCGGCTACCTGCAAACCCAGCTTCCGCTGGGGATCAAACTCAGGTCGTGAGCAGAGCTTAGGACTGCAGTACTGCAGCTTTAACACTCTGCGCCGCAGGGCTCTTGCAGGGTATAAATCTGCAGTCTCTTCTAATTCTAATACACGCTTTCCCACAGCCCCGCCCAGGATGCAGCGAATGGTGCAAGTTAGCCTGATCTCAGATCTCAGAAGCTAAGCAGGGTCAACCCTGGTTAGTACTTGGATGGGAGGTCACCGAGGAAGTCCAGGGTTGCTACGCAGAGGCAGGCAGTGGCAAGCCACCTCTGATTGTCCCTCACCTTGAAAACCCCAAGAGGGGTCGTCATAAGCTGGCAGCGACTTGATGGCACATTCCAGGTGACCTCTGCCATTTCAATTATGCATTTAATCAGGGATTCACAGCAACTGCAGCAGCGGCAGTCTCAGATTTAAAAGACATGTGAACTGCCTGCTTTGACCATTGAGAGTGGAGGAAGGCTAGATAATGGCAGGAAGGCGTCATAGGAGTTTTATGCAGGGCCTACTGAGGCCGAAGCCAAAGATGGATGGTCAGAGATTGTTTGGGAGATGGGAGGAAGATGCACCCAAGTGTCAGGGCAGGGAATTCTGGGAACAGAGAGAGAGAGGACGAACAGTACAAAACTTTGTTGGCCTTAAAGGCGCTATTGGACTCTAACATTGTCACGGGATCCAGATTGTAATAAGATCCTGAAGCAACAGAACAAAGTAGGAGTCCAGTAGCACCTTTAAGACCAGCAAAGTGTTATTCAGAATGTAAGCTTTCGTATGCATGCTCACTTCATCAGACATTGGAAAGGGGGACAGTGAGCAGAGCTATGGGCAGTGGTTAAGAATGCAAAGTGGTACAGAGTTAGAATCCAGGGGCAAAACAGTGAGATCAACACATGGAAAGAACGTTTGGTCTGGATGGCATTTGCATGGGAAACCAATAAAACAGTAACATGTCAGAATGGGAGAATGGTGGTGAGCGTGTCATAAGGCAATAAATGGAGTCTGTTAACTGCTCTATTGCTTGCAAGTCTGGGTTACTAAGTGAACCAAAGGATTTCCCTATTGTTAAAGCTGGTGACCAATCTAGTAAACGTTGGTTGTATGCCGTCTGTTCCATAATATAAACAATGTATTTCCCACAGATCTTTACAGTGAAGTTTGCCAGAGGTCTCAAGAGTTTAACCTTGAAGAGTTAGGCCTTAAACCTCCTTCTTGGGGTCTCTAGACAGAAGGAAGTTGCTTTTCCCTAAAGAGTATTGATCTACACGTCAAAGGGAAGCAGTGACAGTAGAGAGTAAACAGGAAGATACTTAGGGTCTGCCTATCTGTCTGCAACTCTGTGGTCACTCTCTTCTGGAGGCTGAGGCACTGGGACAGCACATCTGGTACATCCAACAAGCAGGGCTTTTTTTTTGTAGCAGGAACTCCTTTGCATATTAGGCCCCACACCCCGATGTAGCCAACCCTCCAAGAGCTTACAGGTCTCTTCTTACAGGACCTACTGTAAGCTCCAGGAGCATCGGGTACATCAGAGGTGCGTGGCCTAATAGGCAAAGGCGTTCCTGCTACAAAAAAAGCCCTGCCAAAAAGAATGAGGAGCAAATTAAGCAAGGCTGGCCCTGCCACCAGGCAAACTAGGCAACTGACTAGGGCTCAGGCCGTCTGGGTACACCAAATTGGGAGCCCTCATGTGATTCAGTGACATTTTCAGTGCAGAGCTGGGGGGGGGGGGGGGGGAGGACGCCAGAAGTTAGCCTTGCCTAGGGTGCCAGACAATTTAAAGCCAGCCCTTGTTATCAAACCTCAAAACCTCCTTGTTATCCCCAGGCCAAAAGAAGCCCGTTTAAAATCTACCAGGGACCGGGCCTTTTCTGTTATGGCCCCTTCCTGGTGGAACCCGCTGCCGGAAGAGGTGAGGGCCCTGCGGGACCTTGCTCAGTTCCGCAGGGCCTGTAAGACAACCCTCTTCCGGCTGGCCTATAACTAGCTGGCACAAGAAACTAAGTGTGGTTTTACTAGATTTCTGCTGTCCTTAATGTTTTAAATGTTTTAATTATTTTAACTGTTTATATGCTTAAACCTTATTTATGTGAGATTTTATGTTGTAAGCCGCCCTGAGCCACTTGCTGGGAAGGGCGAGATATAAATCATTAAATAAATAAATGAATAAGTAAAGCCCTAAAATTAAGGAGAGGAGGATGAGGTGGTAGCGGAGCAAAGTTAGACTCTGATGGCACCTTTAAGACCAACAAAGCTTTATTCAGGGTGTGTGTGCACACACACTTCCTCAGACAAACTGGAATGAAACTTACCAGTCCATACATAGAAGGCAGAGGCTGAACAGCAATTAACATACAATATAATGCAATGTTTTAACAGATGCAGACAGGAATAACAAGCTAAGCATACAAGGTCATCATTGTTTAGATTTAATTCCAGGGGGAAACAGTGAGGCAAAAAAAAAGTTGTCAGAATCGGAGACAGATGTGTAAATGTCTTAATTATTAAGTGTTAAGAACAATAATCTGATCTCGCTGTCACTTGTTAGGATTCGGTGGGGGACGGGGGACAACATCACAAGGACATGAATGTTAGAATTGGAGATTGATGTGTCCTTGATTGTGAGAGTCTGTCATTGGGCTTCTTAATTGTTAAGAGTAATACATTTAGAGCAGGGGTGGCCAAAGTTGCTTAACATAAGAGCCACAACGAAAAAACATCAGATGTTTGAGAGCTACAAGACATCATCAGATGTCTGAGAGAGGGAGGAAGGAAGGAAGGAAAACATAAGAACATAAGAGAAGCCATGTTAGATCAGGCCAATGGCCCATCCAGTCCAACATTCTGTGTCACACAGCGGCCAAATATATATATATATATATACACACACACACACTGTGGCTAATAGCCACTGATGGACCTCTGCTCCATATTTTTATCTAACCCCTTCTTGAAGATGGCTATGCTTGTGGACGCCACCACCTCCTGTGGCAGTGAATTCCACATGTTAATCACCCTTTGGGTGAAGAAGTACTTCCTTTTATCCGTTTTAACCTGTTTTAACCTGTTTTAACAGATGGGGAGGGAGAGGTGGAAAGAAAGCAATTTTAAATGAATTTTTTTCAAGCCTCTGGCTGGCTTAGAGCAGTGGTTTAAAGAGAGGGATGCTTTTCCCAAGCTAGTGGGGTGGGGGCTTCAATAGCCACACAATACATGTGAGAGAGCCGCAAGTGACTCTTGAGCCACAGTTTGGCCACCCCGGATTTAGAGTCTGTTGTCATGCACCTTGGTCTCCTCTCAAGTGGCAGCAGAGCAGTTAGTGCAAAGGGTACTGGAGGACACGGCTACAAAAAAGCTGGAGGGAGTCTTCCTTGCCGCCCTGGCTCTTTCCCTCGTGGACCTCAGATCGAAGAAAGCTCTTGCTGTCTCAGGAAACACCATCAATAGTCAAATTTGCCTCGGGCCGTTTTCTGCTCTCTGTTCCCGAACAGCCTTAAATAGGGTGATACCAATGAGATTGCTCAGGGGAATCACATGAGAAATCGGAGCAATGGCCTTCTTGCCAGGCTCTTTCAGGGAAACTTTCAGAGAGATCTCTGGGAACCCCCCATTTTGCCAGTGTCTCAGTTATTGCTTTGGCACAGACATTGCCAGCTGCGCCCTCACTGAGGTTGCCAGTTCTGAGTTGGGAAATTCCTGGAGATTGAGGAGTGAACCCCAGAGAATGTGGGCTTTTGGAAGGGACTTCAGTGTGTTATGATGTTGTAGAGTTGCCAGGCAGCACATGGCAATCGAGGATATCAGGGAGGCAGAGACGGTGGACAGCTGTCGATGACATCACTTCCAAGCAAAAAACAAGTGACATCATGCCTCTCTAGGAATTGCCAGAAACTCAATGGTAAATCTAGATTTTTCAGCAATTGTTAGGGAAGTGTGGCATCACTTCCTTTTTCCCTGGAACAGATGTCACATTGTTGGCTTGACGACCATTTTTTTCCCTTCCATCATTGCTCTGAGTGGTGGCAGGAAAAAAAGAGGTGATGGTGGGGGATTCCCCCACCAGGTAACTGGCAAGCCTGCATAGATTCCTCCCTCCAAAGTAGCCATTTTCAACAGAGGAGATGATCTTTGAGGTCTGGAGATCAGTTGTAGTTCTGGGCTGGGCTTTTTTTTGTAGCAGGAACTCCTTTGCATATTAAGCCACATACCCGTGATCCGTGTTCCCTCTAAGCTGAGTTAACGTGAGCTAGCTCAGTTTTTTCAGCCTCTAGCTCACATATTTTTGTCTTAGCTCAGGAACAATGGCCACAGAGCAAGCTACGTAATTTATTTAGCAGCTCACAACTTTAATGCCAGTAGCTCACAAAGTAGAATCTCTACTCACAAGACTCCACAGCTTAAAGGGAGTATTGCCCCTGATGTAGCCAATCCTCCAAGAGCTTACAGTAAGCGCTGTAAGAAGAGCCCTGTAAACTCTTGAAGCTTTCATCAGGAGGGTGTAGTCTAATCTGCAAATATGCAAAGGAGTTCCTGCTACAAAAAACCCCCTGGTTCTGGGCAGCGTTCCCTCTAAGCTGAGTTAGCGTGAGCTAACTCACAGATTTTTAGCCTCCAGCTCACACATTTTTGTCTTAGCTCAGGAAGGATGACCCCAGAGCACACTAATTTATGCAGTAGTTCACAACTTTAATGCCAGTAGCTCACCAAGTGGAATTTTTGCTCACAAGACTCTGCAGCTTATTGGGAACATTGGTTCTGGGAGAAATCCAGGCCTCACCAGGTAGTTTGTAAGCCAGCCTTCCTCTCTGGTGGCTTGTATCTTTGCTGTGGCAACTAAAGGGCTTCCTCCTCCGCAGACTACTTTCTGATAGCTGTTCTCCCCTCAGCCACCCTGTGTGGCTTCAGAGGTATGTGGGCCTTCCTTCCCACCTCTGGGCATAGTTCTTAATTAACTAGAGTGTTATCTTTTCCCCTCAGAAATATTTTTTTTAAATTAAAAATCGTAGGAACTGTAGTTTGGTAGAAGTCTGGAGACCTTTGTTAACCGTGCTCAAATTACATCAGGAAAGGTATGAGGGGTCAATAAAATCCAGTAGCCCAAAATACCACCTAGAGTTGCCAACTCCAGATTCAGAAAAACCTGGAGATTTGAGGGAGGAGCCTGGGAAGGTGGAGTTTAGGGGGGCGGGTCTCAGCAGAGGATGATGGATACAGTCCACCTTCCGAAGCAGACATTTTCTCCAGGAGAAGTGGGATAAACGTTTCAAATAAACGAATAAGCAATCTATGTAGTCTGGAGATCAAGTGTAATTCCAGGAGATCTCCAGCCCCACCACACCTGGAGGTTGGCAACTCTGCTGCCACCATCTTAGCTAGTTCTCCCAACTGATTGTCATAAACCATACCCTTGCTCTGGAGAAATATCTGATGAAGAAAGCATTGACTCTCGAAAGCTTATCCTGCAAAATCTTGTTTGTCTCTAAACTGATACTGGACTCAAATCTAGCTACCATTGGTCTGGGTCAGGTATAGACATACGCAAAGCAGAATACATTCATTCCAATGATTAAAAGAATGGAAGAACGTAAATTAAAAAAATTAAATCAACATTATTGTTTTATAAAAAGAAAAGGAGATTGCATTTATACCCTGCCCTTCACTCGAAGTCTCAGAGCGGCTTATCTCCTTTCCTTTCCTCTCTCCACAACAGACATCCCGTGAGGTAGGAGAGGCTGGGAGAACTCTTTGAGAACAGCTTTTGAGAGAACAGCTCTGCTGAGAACTTGTAGTTGACCTAAGGTCACACCAGCAGCTGCATGTGGAGGAGTGGGGAATCAAACCCGGTTCTCCAGAATAGAGTCTGCATATTTAACTGCTGTGGCACAGAGTTGTAAGCTGCAGTACTGCAGTTGAAGCTCTGCTCACAACCTGAGTTTGATCCCAACAGAAGCTGGGTTCAGGTAGCCAGCTCAAGGCTGACTCAGCCTTCCATCCTTCCGAGGTCAGTAAAATGAGTACCCAGCGTGCTGGGGGGAAAGTGTAGATGACTGGGGAAGGCAATGGCAAACCATCCCGTAAAAAAGTCTGATGAAAACATCATGGGGCAACGTCATCCCAGAGTCAGAAATGACTGGTGCTTGCACAGAGGACTACCTTTACCTTTATTTAACCACTACACCAAACAGAAGTGTTCTGGCACCTTTCAAATCTAACCAGTTTTTATATGAGCATAAGCATACGTGAAATGCCAACACAGCTATTCCTCTGGAATTATTTTACATTCTCTCTTTTAAAATCACATTTTCAAGACGATGGAAATTGAAGAAAACCAGGCAAAGGGGGATGGAGTGGCAAGATAAGAGATATGGAGACAAATCCTTCCCATGCCGTAGCCCTCTTAAACAGTCGCTAGAGGTCATCAGAAAAGGTGGGGGGGACAGAACTCCTCCCCGCATAATTTGTTCATTGCCCATCCATTCACGAAATTGCAACTGCCTACATCCTAGGCAACTGTAACAGTTAAAAAGCTCCCAAATTGGATCGAAATGTGAAAACCACTTGAATGCATTGACGTGGCAATCTGCGTGGCGCGGTTAGGATGGGGCAGGAGGGTGGTGGTGGGGAAATGCCTCTACCCCCTGTTAATCAATTCCCATTAGAGGCTTGCATTTTATATGGGTTAGTTGGCCTCTGTTACATAGCCATGGGGACTTTACTCATGTGGATTAAATGGATTTCTCCCTCCCCAATTAAGATTAACCCGGTTTGCAAAGGGATTAAGTTTAACTCAGAAAAGGGATTTAACATGTATTAAGAGTGCCCGAGGCTTGGGGATGGTGCGGGGGGGGGGGGGGGGAGGCAGGGGGAGAGGGGAGTTAATCAGGATGGCCTTGCTCCTATTAAACCCACACTCCACCGTTATAATAGATTAGGGTGACCTCAGATGCTCTTACAAGTGAGTAAATCCCATGGATTTTCAATGAGATTTACTCATCAATAACTGCATTTAGAACCGGGGCGGGTAAACATTTCTGCTCTGAATGATGTGAATCGTTACTAAACCCCCAAGAAGCGTTGACCAGGAAGGGTCCCTCACTATCCGCTATGTCAGGCATCGGCTGCACGGCCTCTAGAAAAGAGGGCTACTTTCCAAACACCTAGCAAGGCAGATCATCCCTGCCTGAGCCCCCCCCCCCCCCGCAAATGAAACGTCCTCAAAAGTCTCTCCTGGAATGCTGCATTTCTTTGCTCTGCCATAGCTTCTGCTTCAGTGATTTAAAAGCAAAAGAAGGTGTTTTTGGTTTTTCAGTTATAGGCATATTGGGGAGGGGAGAGAAAATGTAATTTCCTTACAATGTGTAATCAGCGTCTCGAAATATACTTCGGAAGCGACAGGGTGTAAGACGGCAAGCTGTGCACTGAGAGGTGCCTTAGTGTTCATGCGCATGCATTGACATTCATGTATCCCGGAGACAAGACACATTTAGCTACCTGCTCAGAGAGTTTGCTCTCAGAGACCCCGGGGGCCAGAAGCAAAACTCTGAAGAAATGAAAATACGAGCGGCTCTCGCTAGTCATTTTAACCAGGTATTTCCCTTTCTCCAGGAACAAATCCAGGGACAAGACAGAGACACTGATTTATCAGGGACAGCGGGTAGAAAATTAGGATGTTCCCAGCATATAGGGACTCTTGGAGAGCCAGTTTGGTGAAGTGGTTAAGTGTGCAGACTCTTATCTGGGAGAACCGGGTTTGATTCCCCACTTGCACCTACAGGAATGGCCTTCGGTCAGCCATAGCTCTTGAAGAGCTCTCCTTGAAAAGGCAGCTTCTGTGAGAGCTCTCTCACCCCCACCTACCTCACAGGGTACCTGTTGTGGGGGAAGAAGATAAAAGAGAATGTAAGCCGCTCTGAGTCTCTGATTCAGAGAGAAAGGCGGGGTATAAATCTGTAGTCATCTTCTCTCAGCCCCACCTACCTCACAGAGTGTCTGTTGTGGGGGAGAAGATATGGAAGATTGTAAGCCGCTCTGAGACTCTGATTCAGAGAGAAGGGTGGGATATAAATCTACAATCTTCCTCTTCATTCTTGTCTTTGCAAAGAGGGTGGAATCGTCAGCTGTCTTGAGTTCTTCCATGCAACTGTGAATAGGAACTCAACTTTTCCAAAACATTTATTGAAAAAACAGAACAGGTCAGATCCTGTGGATCCATTCTAACGTAGACCTTTCTCCCAACGGTAGGAGCCTTCTCTTCACCAAGTTGGGTTGAGTTGGGGGAAAGCGCTCTTGGTAGCAGAAAATATTTTAACCTATACACTTAGCAGGTGCCAAAAATGTAAACTCATCTTACTAAAGGACAAGACAGACAACAAAATCAGTATGCAGGAATTGAAATTCATTCAAATAAAAAGTACCCAAATCTTGACACGTTTCGAACTGGGCACGGAATCCACTGTTGGGGTATTAGGAACAATTTGTTTGCATAGTTCGAGATAAGACGTTCCCAAACTTATTTGGCCTAATGTCCCCTTTTCAGAAAAAAAAAATACTCAGTGCCCCCCTGGAAATCTTCAGCTCCAACTAGCACAATGGGACGGTGCTGCTGTCCAGCCTCTATCAACTCAAAAGCAGCAGATAGTGGTAAAATGGGGTGCTCTTCAGAGGCTTCCTTGGCAGTTGCCCCAGAGCAGGCAAGGTTTGCCCTGCAAAGCAAGGCAGTGGCGCAGCAGCGCTGTGTGGGGCTCTTGGCTTGCCTGCTGGCTGGTGCAATTGTGCCACATGGGAAGGGGGAGTAACGGGGCGCCCAGCATTACCCCCTGGCAGGGTGGCACCCTAGGCAGTCACGTACCCCACGTACTCCCATGGGCTGGTCCTACAGAAGACAATTAGAAATTCTGGTCCCCTCTCAGAAACGTGATTTTTGACACCTCCCACTCTCTTCTCTTCTCCCTTTATGCTTCCAGCACCCCCTTATTTTTATTCACTGCCCCCAATTGCACCCTACCGCCCCCCTGAATTGAGAGCCAGTTTGGTGTAGTGGTTAAGTGTGCAGACTCTTATCTGGGAGAACAGAGTTTGATTCCCCACTCCTCCACTTGCACCTGCTAGTATGGCCTTGGGTCCGCCATAGCTCTGGCAGAGGTTGTCCTTGAAAGGGCAGCTGCTGTGAGAGCCCTCTCCAGCCCCACCCACCTCACAGGGTGTCTGTTGTGGGGGAGGAAGGTAAAGGAGATTGTGAGCTGCTCTGAGACTCTTCGGAGTGGAGGGCGGGATATAAATCCAATATCTTCTTCATCTTCTTCTTCTTCTTCCAGCACCACCCAGGGGGCAATATCGCCCACTTTGGGAAACGCTGTTGTAGATGATCAAATGATGAGGTTTGCATTTCGAAAGCAAACAGCATATTTAGCAGAGCCTACAGGGGTGGCTTTGTTAGTCTGCAGAAGCCAAAATAACACTGAGTTTTATGGCACCTTAAAGACCGGTGGATTTATCCGTGGCAGAATCTTTGTCACGTGTAAGGTTAGCAAGCCCATAGCGTGTTGCAGAAATGAGCTAGGCCACAACAGCCTATACAGGAAATAAATCCGTGTCCTCAAACTTTATGATCTGGTGGGTTTGGGCTGATTTACCAGGGTTGACATCAAAAGGATCTGACCGCGGCTTGCTGACTCTAATTTCATTCCCCTTCGTGCCAATCAAGGCTTCCTTTCTAGCTATTAATGGGATTTTTTTCGCCATATAAATTATTAACGACCAAGCATGGTGTGCTTGTTTAGCATAAACTGATGTGCGCGTCTTCACACCCTGCCTCCCATCCCCATTTGTTCAAAACTTTTTTTTATTATTATTGGCATAAATTTCAATATTTAATCTCCCCTTCATGAATATTACAAGGACCCTAAATATCTCCGGAACAGATTGCTAAAATGGTTTTTATTAAAATTGCTCCCAGTGGAGACTTCTGGAATATGGGAACGTTTAAAAATTCCTTTACGGCAGAGACTGGGAGGGGTCGGGAACTGGGAATGGGTGGGGAGGCATTGATTGTCAACACTGGGGAGGGGGCAAGAGCACGTGCTTTGCATGCAGAAAGACAAGCCCTGGCATCTCCAGTGGCCGGACCAGGGAACCTGCCTTGTAGCAACTCCAGTCAATGGCTTGTCTAGCTCAGTAGCCTCTATTCTAACTGGCAGCAACACTCCAGGGTTTCAGGTAGAGAACAGTTGTCCCAACCAGGGCTTTTTTTGTAGCAGGAACTCCTTTGCATATTAGGCCACACCTCCCTGTTGCAGCCAATCCTCCTGGAGCTTGAAGTAGGCCCTGCACGAAGAGCCCTGTAAGCTTTTGGAGGATTGGCTACATCAGCTGGGTGTGGCCTAATATGCAAAGGAGATCCTTCTACAAAAAAAGCCCTGGTCCCAACACCTGAGCTGGGGATGGAACCTGGGACGTTCTATTTGCATAGCAAAAGCTCCGCCCCTGAGCTCTCTTCCTGCCCCAGTGCCAAAGCATGCTCCCCTGTCACTATAATGGGGGGGCACTTCCCATGGGCAGCCATAACTGCCCAACACTACACCGTGGCGGGAGGGGGGGAAAGGTGACATAGGCTGCATCATTATGTCATTTCCAGGAAAAACACAGAAATGGTGCAGGGTAGCTCAAGGAATTGCCCAAAACTTTATGGCTTTACCACAGATTTTGGGTTTCTCCCGGAAGTGATGTACAAAAGCAGGCAATGTTGTGCCTCCTGTGTTCCCATCCCCAGCCCTCCCACCGGTTGCCAGGTTTTGCCTGGCAACCGTATCCCCACTAGTCAGCACTGGGCTAGGGGGAGCTGCTGTCTCTGTAGCCCAGAGCTATCTTTGTATGACACAATGTATGACACTATGTGAATACGGACAGGACAATCCCTGCCATTTCACATTAAATGTTTCACATGGATATCTCTACTATCTCGGCCTCCCTGCCTTTAGTAAGCCTATAGATCCAGGGCTTTTTCTGTAGCAGGAACTCCTTTGCATATTAGGCCACACCCTCCAGATGTAGTCAGTCCTCCAAGAGCATACAGGGCTTACTGTAAGGTCTTGGAGGATTGGCTGCATCAGCGGGGTGTAGGCCAATATGCAAAGGAGTTCCTGCTACAAAAAAAGCCCCGGCACGCTACTATTCTGCTAATGTCTATAGGAGGCGTATGTATGTTTTATGCTGCCATCCTGACTTATTTAATTGTATTATTTAACTGGTTTTTAATCACATATTTATTGTATTTTATTCATGCTTGTGAGCCACCCGGAGCCCTTAACAGGATAGGGTGGGATACAGGATTAATAAATAAATAAATACCGCAGAGGGCAAGGTTACCAAGTCCAATTCAAGAAATATCTGGGGGCTTTGGGGGTGGAGCCAGGAGACTTTGGGGGTGGTGCCGGGAGACACTGGGGGTGGAGCCAGGAGCAAGGTTGTGACAAGTGTAATTGAACTCCAAAGGGAGTGCTGGCCATTACATTTAAAGGGATCCCACACCTTTTAAATGCCTTTCCTCTGGAAATAATGAAGGATAGAGGCACCTTCTTTTGGGGCTCATAGAATTGGACCCCCTGGTCCAATCTTTTTGAAACTTGGAGGGCAGTTTGAGGAGAGGCTCTGGATGCTATGCTGCAAATTTGGTGCCTCTACCTCAAATAACAGAACCCCCCCCAGAGCCTCAGATACCAGCGGATCAATTTTCCATTACAGCCTATGGGAATTGATATCCATAGGGAATAATGGAGTGCCCAGCAGACATTTTCCTCCCCTCTTGCTTTCTGATAATCCTGAAGCAGGGGGAGGGCCTCCAAACTGGGGGATCCCCTGCTCCCACCTGGGGAATGGCAACCCTAGCAGAGGGAAAGACCACGGTCCGAGATGCCTAAAAACTGATGCCAGTCGGAGAACCCAGTGCTGGGTTTGGCTCCGTATCACACAGCTTTAGGTGTTCGTGGAAACCAGGCAAACCCCAAAGGATCCTTATGTTTTTTTAAAGGCATCCGTGTGATTGTGTCAGCCAAGATAATGCTGGAGGGACTGTGGCTCAGCGGCTGAGCATCTGTGCCTGGCATGCGAAAGGTCCCAAGTTCAGTCCCCGGCATCTCCAGTTATAAAGAGTCAGGCAGGAGGTGATGGGAAAGACCTCAGCCTGAGACTCCGGAGAGCTTCAGCCAGTCTGAGTCGACAATTTTGGGGGAGGGACAGTGGCTCAGTGGTAGAGCATCTGCTTGGTAAGCAGAAGGTCCCAGGTCCCTGGTATCTCCAACTAAATAGGTGTGGAAAACCTCAGCTTGAGACCCTGGAGAGCCGCTGCCAGTCTGAGTAGACAATAGAGACTTTGATGGACCGGAGGTCTGATTCAATAGAAGACAGCTTCATATGTTCATATAAGACTGTTAGAAGATAATTTGCAAATCGTGAGCCCATTTGCGTTTCACCCAATTACATTTCCTCCTGCGTTTCTTGCATTTCATGGCCCGTTGACTTTGCTGTTTATTTAATTTTCATGGCCTCATATATAAATATCTGCCTAGTGAAGAGCCCCTGCATGGGCTTGAGAAGAAGCAGTCTCTAGTCTTCACATGTTTACGCTGGAATAAAACCTTGCTGCCATTCAAGGCGCCACTAGATTTTCATCTTGGAAACAATGCAAAATACAAAGTAGGGGTCAAGTTCACCTTTAAGACCAACAAAGTTGAATTCAGAATGTATAAGTTCAACTTGGTTGGTCTTAAAGGTGCGAATTGACTCCCACTTTGTTCTGTTGCTTCAGACCAACACGGCTGCCCACTTGGACCCAATGCAAAATATAGTTTGTGCAAGGAGCCTGCCTGGCTTGGAACACAACGGGATGGCACTTGTTATGACTTCTGCCACTGTTCTCACCTGCAGTTTCATCCCATTGTTTGTCATTGCTTGTCACGCAGTTAGTTTTGCATCATCCTGGCTGCCTCTGCAAACACACAGAGTGTGCCGCTGGATTCAGGTGCCGGATTCAGACTTGCTTCAGCCCGACACGGCTACTTACCAAAATCTGTAAAACGAAGTTTGAGTCCAGTGGCACCTTTAAGACCAACAAAGCTTAATTCTGGTATAAACTTTCACGTGCACGAATGCTTATGCCAGGAATAAAGCATGACTGCTTCTCGCTGACCTTTCCTCCTGTTTATGCAACTAGATCAAGGTGAGTAGCCACGTTAGTTTTTATTTTTTATTTATTTATTTATCTGGGATTTATATCCTGCCCTTCCCACCGAGTGGCTCAGGACGGCTTACAACATATATAAAACTAACATAAAAGTATAAAATTACACTTTAAATTAACATTTCACAATATATAATTAAAATCAAACATTTGTTATAACTATACATCATTAAAACAGCCAGCAGTCGTGGAGCTACACTCTATTCAGCTTCAGATAAAAATTCAGTATACAATATACAGCATTCAGTAGTCGGTATACAGGGCCGTTAGTTGTGGGCCAGCCGGAAGAGGACTGTCTTACAGGCCCTGCGGAATTGGGTGAGATCCCGCAGGGCCCTTACCTACTCCGGCAGCTGGTTCCACCAAAATGGAGCCATTACAGAGAAGGCCCGGTCTCTTGTTATCTTCAAGCGGGCCTCCTTTGGCCCGGGGACAACCAAAAGATTTTGAGATCCCGATCTCAGTGCTCTCTGGGGAACATGCGGGGAGAGACGGTCCCTCAGGTAGGCAGGTCCTAGACCATATAGGGCTTTAAAGGTTAGTCTGTTTGAAGCGCTGGAAAAGAGCAAGAATCCAGTCGCACCTTAAAGACCAACAAAATCTGTAGCAACGGATGAGCTTTCGTGAGTCGCTGATCACCTCTTCCAGTACAGTCAGCGCTGACTTTTGAAAATTTATATCCTGTCACAAATTCCATTCTATTCAGGTTGGTCTGAAGGAACAAAACAGAGTTTGAGTCCAGTGGCACCTCTAAGACCAACGCAGTTACCCACCTGAATAGAACTAAATGTGTGACAGGGTATCAACAGCGCTGTTATTGGAAGAATTACATATACTAACCCACCTTCTACTATACTTTAATGCACCCTGTTTTTCTAATGGCTAACTTATATTATTTCTCTTTTAGGACAGCGTATCAAAATATTTGGGGTTTTTGTTTTTTTTGTATTGACATATTCAAATGGGGGATATTGGCTATTTGTCTTATTGCATATACCAACCCATCCTGCATTGTTTTTTTAATGTCTTCCTTTTTTTCTAACGTCAAACTGTAATGGTTGTTATAATCTCTTGAGAAACCATGCCCTCTATTTAAACTAACAAAGCCAGAATGTTACCTAGATTTATGGCACTTCGCACCTACGACAGCAGTCTGCTTTTTATCAACCTCCAGTGTTTTTTCAGGCCTGCTTTGTCCTAACACTAACAAACACAGATCCCTAATTGTGATTCTTTTAATCTGCTGAAAACATTCCCATGATTCTACACTGCCTACTTATAGTAAGAATTGCTGCTTCCATTCCCGTTTGTCTGATGAAGTCTGCTTAAGAGCATACGAAAGCTTACATTCTGAATAAAACTTAGTTAGCCTTCTACTGCTTTGTTGTATTGGAAGTGAGCCGTGACTCACAAAAGCTCATCCCTTGCTACAGATTTTGTTGGTCTTTAAGGTGCTACTTGCTCTCTTCTAGCACTGCAAACAGACTACTCACTTTGATCTATTTGCATAAACAGGAAGAAAGGTCAGTGAGAAGCTGTGATGTCAGGACGGTGCTCAAGGTTTAACTATAGTTTTAGGCAGGGCTTGTTTTGTAGCAGGAATTCCTTTGCATATTAGGCCACACACGCCTGATGTAACCAATCCTCCTGGAGCTTACAGTAGGCCCTATAGGAAGAGCCCTGTATATAAGCTCCAAGAGGATTGGCTACATTAGGGCCATGTAGCCTAATATGCAAAGGAGTTCCTGCTACAAAAAAACCCCTGGTAGGCGACTCCTCGAGAGTTGCATCAGTGCAATGATATCACTTCCTAGTGCCCACTTTTGGTTATACTAGAAAAGCATTATACCCCTGCAATATATCTTTGTTAAAAATATACTTCAGTGGCTGCACGGTGTGAAATGGCAAGATATGCACTGAGAGCCAATTTGGTGTAGTGGTTAAGTGTGCGGACTCTTATCCGGGAGAACCAGGTTTGATTCCCCACTCCTCCACATGCACCTGCTGGAATGGCCTTGGGTTAGTCATAGCTATCGCAAGAGTTGTCCTTGAAAGGACAGCTTCTGGGAGAGCCCTCTCAGCTCCACCCACCTCACAGGGTGTCTGTTGTGGGGGGAGAAGAGATAGGAGATTGCAAGCTGCTCTATGCCTCTGATTCAGAGAGAAGGGCAGGGTATAAATCTGCAGTCGTCTTCTTCTTCTTGGTGTTCGTTTATTTGCACAGATGAGCATGTGCACGAGAGACAAGATGCATCCGCACAACACACGCGCTCTCAGAGGTTTACGGTGCAATCCTAAGCAGAGCCACATTCTTCTAAACCCATTGCCTTTGGTAACTTAGAAGGGTGTAACTTCGCTTTGGAGTATACTGAGAATTTCTAGAATCTCTGTGGAACCAAAGGAACACTGAAGAATGATACTGCTAGCAACTCATATTAAGAAACAATTGCAAGTATTCCCCAAAAGCAAAAAAGTAGTTACTAGGGACATAGATCAGAAAATAGAGACCAACCTTAGTAAACAGGGATGCATATATGTGTTATGTGTGGTGCAGTGGCGGACTGGCCAAGGTTTCAGCTTGCCCAATGGCAAGTGGCCCCCCTTAAACATTAGACAATATGTTAAATTTTTTAAATGTCCTTTTAGTAGCTTGAAAATATAACAGAAGTTCCAATATTATTACTGTAATGCAACTAAAATTTACATTGTATTTAGGGTGGGGCCTGGGGATCTCCCACTTTTACAACTGATCTCCAGCTGGCAGATCTCCAGCCAGCTCCCCTGGAGAAAATGCAATCTGTGTTTACATTTAATGGGAGCCCCGTGGCGCAGAGTGGTAAAGCTGCGGTACTGCAGTCGGAGGCCTCTGCTCACGACCTGAGTTCGATCCCAGGGGAAGCTGGTTCAGGTAGCTGGCTCCAGGCTGACTCAGCCTTCCATCCTTCCAAGGTCGGTGAAATTCCGAGGTCGGTAAAAGAGCAGCTTGATTGGGGGGGGGGGAATGTAGATGACTGGGGAAGGCAATGGCAAACCACCCCGTAAAAAGTCTGCTGTGAAAACGTTGTGAAAGCAACGTCACCCCAATCAAAAACGACTGGTGCTTGCACAATGGACTACCTTTACTTTTTATTTACATTTAATATCTACTGCATACTGCCAGTAAAATGTACAATATATGCACACCGTAATTACTAAAAGCATATAGACATTTATTTCACAAACATTTTAACTGTACCTTTTTTCCACTTATGTATTTTTTGGAAAATTTTATTTATTTCTTATAAAAATTAAATGATAGCCTTATAGTTGCGGGTAGGCCCCCCCCCCCACCTTGTCTCCTGGCAACCAATATTTTTAGACCCAGTCCGCCACTGGTGTGGTGTGTCTATATATAAGATATATATAGATTTCTGAGTCTAAAAGCAAAAAGATTCTTATCTGAGAGTCTGGACACAGAGTTGTTTTGTAGCTCATCCTCTTCCCTTGGGCTCCCCAGCTTTGCTTTTCCGCATCCCAAGGGCCCGATCAGAGGTTGTGGATAAACAAACTTTAATTAAACTGTGGCTGAGATAACAAGCCCCTAACTAGGCTGGGTTTAACTAGCTCTGGAACAGAGGGCACCCGTGCCGCAGAGACATTATAAGCCGAGGGTGCAGGGTTTTGCGGGAGACACAAAGTAAGCTTTTTAAAAACCCTCATAATTGGGAAAGCTCAGCTTTTTACATTTTTGCCATAGCGAGGCAGGCTTATCAGCCTAAATCTGCTCGATTGGCAAAGGCAAAGATTGCAAAATTTTAAGAGACTGTCTTGCGTGTGGCTTCAGGGCCCATTGATTTCAGTTCATGTGGGTCTTAGTGAGTTGATAAGATACAGAGGATACTTAGATTTAAGACAAAGATTGTCATTCTTCCCCCCCCCAAAAAAATATAAAAGGCAATTTGAAAGAGGGGCTCAGTGTTTAACGCTCAACCCAGTTTTATCGCTTGTCAAATAGGTTTTGTGTACCATTTTCCCCAAAACCTCATAAACCTGCTTGCTCACAGTATATGAAAAGAAGTACAGGGGTACACCATGAGTCTGGAAATCTATCTCACTCAAATAACTCTCAAATCTCAAGTACTTACATAGACTTTAGTTCATTTCAGGCATACTCTGGACAGTTTCATAGTTGATCATTCTACACATCGATTGGGAGAGGGGTGCAGTTTGGGTTCTTCAGTTCAGGTACCAAAATATGGGCTGGCCAGTCCTGACTAAGGCAAAGGAATAAGTTAAAACAATCCTTCCTGTGTCTTCAGATGGTGTACCTGTTTTTTTTTTAACACACCCACACACCATTCTGGCTGCCCCCCATGTCCGTCCCTGACATGCCAGCCTCCATTTGTGTTGCAGTATGAAGTCTATTTGCACTTGGAAATTGATTCTTCGAAGGCCCCCGTGGAAGTGTGAATGCAAAGCCAGCTCAAGAAGGAATCAGCTTGTGCTTCTATTATGATTCAAACTCCTCTCCCGCCCCACATCAGCATAGTCAGGTCTAAGCACAGATCAGGAAACCCCATTTACACCATAGCCCGCTGCGTCCCCTGATTTGTGTCAGCAGCCTCTCCAAGTGCGCCGGTGTAATAGGCACAAGTAAGCATTTTCCCTCACCTGCTGATGTGTTCCGAATTCGTACGCCTAATACGGGCACTTTCCTCAACAGTCAGACCCATCCCAGCCAGTCCAAACAACATCGCGGGTTGGGAAGTGGATCTCGCTGCTTTTGTGTGACATGCGGTGAATTTCACCGCCCCGAACCTCTGAGCGGTTGGAGAGTGGAGCTTTTATTCTTTACCCAGCAATCAGCGCTTGAAACCCCGAACCGAAGCAAGCACTTTCTTCTTTTGAAAGGATAGCTGTCACAATCTTTTTTTTTTTTTGTTATAATTTTTGAAAGTGGTACTTTCATGCTAAATGAGAGCTCTCTGCGCTTGCTGTTTATTTTAGTCAGGAAAAATATGTTTGCTCAAATACAACTCAGTTATGCTACCCTAAAGAGAGCCTTGCAGAATCCATCCATCAACTGTGGCCAACCTGGCGCTTGTGGGAAAGTCCGAAAGACACAGATTTCCCTGCGGCTGCCTCCTAGCTATGAAGCTTCAAAGGAATATTGCTCCTGACACACAAAAGGTTCCACTTAGCTGTCCTGACTAGCTGTTAATAGCTTGAGTCTTGTGAATTTGTCTAGTTTGCTTTTGAAGCTGGCTGGGCTAGCGGCCATCATCACATCTTGTGGCAGTGAGTTCTGTAAGTTAATTATGAGTCATGACGAAGTACTTCCTTTTGTTCCTCCCAGATCTGTTGCCCATCAGCTTCATCAGATGGCCTGAAGTTCTATTATGGGAGAGAGATAAAAGGTTGTTTTAACCACTTTCTCCATACTACATTGAGACCTCTATCATATCTCCCTTTGGTGATCCTGTGAGGTTCCCCCTTCTGGGGGTTTTCAAGGCAAAGAGATGAGCAGGGGTAGTTTGCCTCTGCTTTCCTCTGCATAGCAGCCCCACTATTCAGAGCCAAGCGTGGAGTTGTGGTTAGAAATGGTGGGCTCTAATCTGGAGAACTTTATTTTATTTATTTATTTATTTATTTGGTGACTTCTATCCCGCCCTTCCCACAAGTGGCTCAGGGCGGCTTACAACGACAATAAAACAGTAAAATCAGAGCAAGTTATTACATCTAAAATCAGACAATTAAAACCTAAATACCTTAAAATTAAACATTAAAACTATACAGTATAATCACAAAAATCTGGTAGCTACATTATCTAATCAGGCATAGAGGGTTGTCTTACAGGCCCTGCGGAACTGAGCAAGGTCCCGCAGGGCCCTCACCTCTTCCGGTAGCTGGTTCCACCACATAGGGGCCATTGTGGAAAAGGCCCTGTCTCTAGTTGCCTTGAGACGCACTTCCTTGGGCCCGGGGATGGTGAGCAGATTTTGAGTGCCAGACCTCAGTACTCTCTGGGGAACGTGTGGGGAGAGACGGTCCCTCAGGTAGGCAGGTCCCAGGCCATATAGGGCTTTAAAGGTGATGACCAGCACCTTGTACTGGACTCGGTATATTATTGGAAGCCAGTGCAGAGCCCGAACTGGGTTTGATTCCCCAGTCTTTCACCTGAAGCCAGCTGGGTGACCTTGGACCAGTCACAGTTTGGTGTAGGAGAGCCAGTTTGGTCTAGTGGTTAAGTGCGCAGGCTCTTATCTGGGAGAACCGGGTTTGATTCCCCACTCCTCCGCTTGCAGTTGTTGGAATGGCCTTGGTCAGCCATAGCTCTCGCAGGAGTTGTCCTTGAAAGGGCAGTTTGTGGGAGAGCTCTCTCAGCCCCACCTACCTCATAGGGTGTCTGTTGTGGGGGAGGAGGATAAAGGAGATTGTAAGCTGCTCTGAGACTCTGATACAGAGAGAAGGGTGGGGTATAAATCTACGGTCGTCTTCTTCTCTAAGTGCCGTTTTCTCAAGAGCTGTTCTCTCAGCCCTACCTATCTCACAAGGGTGCCTGTTGTGGGGAGAGGAAGGGAAGGAGACTGTAAACTGCTTTGAGACTAAGCTAAGCCGGGTATAAAAAACAACCCTTCTTTCTTGTTGGTCTCCCATCCAAGGACCGATTGTAGTTAACCCTACTTAGCTTCCAAATTCTGGCAAGATCAGGGCTGGCAAACTAGGCAATTGCCTAGGGCGGCAACGACCCAGGGGCACCAAGGGCACACCTCCCCCCCACGGAGGCAGTGGCGGCTGCAGCAGCGTGGACCAGCATGGGGTCCTTCTTTCCTTTTCCTTTCCCTTTCTCCCTTTCTGCGGCTCCAGGCAGCCAGCAACAGCAAAGGCAAGTCCCGTGCCCTTCCTTCTCCTCCACCCCTGCTCCTCTCTGGGCTCGAGGCGGCCAGCAGCAGCAGCAAAGACAAGCGCGGTGCCCTTCCTTCTTTCCCCCATCCCCTCTCCCTCTCTGGGACGCCAGGAGGCCGGCAGAAGCAGATAGAAAAGCCGTGCTCTTTCTTCTTTCCCCCTTCCCCTTTCTCCCTCTCTGGGTATCTAGGCGGCCAGCGGCAGCAGCAAAGACAAGCACGGTGCCCTTCCTTCTTTTTCCCCTCCCCTCTCTCCCTCCAGGCCTGTAGCCACAGGAGGGCCTGTGGGGGCACTGCCCCCTGACTTTTTTTCTTTTTTCTTTTGCATGGGTGGCAGCTGAAGCAGGGAGAGCTGAGTAGGACACAGTGCATGGAAGCAGCAAAAGCAGCAAGCAGAGAGGAGGGAGGCAGAGGAATCCATGTGGAATGGGCTGGGGGAGAGGGAAATGGAAGAAACCCCTCTGCTTGCATGCAAGGTGTAGGCCCTTCTTGACTCCAAAGTTTTAGGCTTGGCTGCCTTGACTTGGCCACTTTCAGAGCCTCCAGCTTTTGCCCATACCCTTGAAAGCTTCTGAGAAGTGGCAAGCCCCACACTGGATGAGAAAGGGCGTCCCCTGACTTTTAAAACCCTGGCTACCGCCCTCCCCCCCCCCCCCCCGGGGCTCCAGGCAGCCAGTGGCAGCGGAGACAAGCTTTCTTTTTCTTCATTCTTTTTCCTTTCCCCTCTCCCTCCCTCCCTGGGGCTTCAGCAGCGGCAGAGGTGAGCACGGTGTCCTTCCTTCCTTTCTTTCCCCCTCGCTTCTCTGGGGCTCCAGGCGGTTAGCAGCAGTAGCAGCAGCGACAGCAGCAGAAGAAGAAGAAGATATTGGATTTATATCCCGCCCTCCACTCCGAAGAGCAGGGGTCCTCAAACTACGGCCCGCGGGCCAGATGCGGCCCGCCAGGTTATGGCAAAATCAGACTGGAAGTGACGTTCAACCTAAACTCACATTAGCAACGCACACTTCCGGCACTGGGCTGAGGCGGCGGAGACAGAGTGTGAGGTGATACTGAGGTGAGGTGAGTTCCCAGGCCGGGGTGTGTGGTGTGGGGAAGGGAGAGAGATGCAGAAGACGGATAACTGACGGTCTGCGGCCTTGTACAGTAATGGCAGTCCGGCCCTCCAACAGTCTGAGGGACAGTGAACTGGCCCCCCATTTAAAAAGTTTGAGGACCCCTGCCGAAGAGTCTCAGAGCAGCTCACAATCTCCTTTACCTTCCTCCCCCACAACAGACACCCTGTGAGGTGGGTGGGGATGGGGAGGGCTCTCACAGCAGCTGCCCTTTCAAGGACAACCTCTGCCAGAGCTATGGCTGACCCAAGGCCATGCTAGCAGGTGCAAGTGGAGGAGTGGGGAATCAAACCCGGTTCTCCCAGATAAGAGTCCACACACTTAACCACTACACCAAACCGGCTCTCCTTCCTTTTCCCCTCCCTCTCTCTCTCTCTCCCACATACTTGCCAGAGCTGGTCCTGTTCAGCTTCTGACAAACTCAGGCTTGCCTGGGCTATCCAGTCAGGAAGCAATTTCAAGTTCAGCCTAGTCTGGACTATCAGAGTTGTTTATCAATGTACTTAATCTCCATTTAAAGCCATATAGGCTCATGGCCATTGTCACATCCAGTGGCAGTGGATTCAATAACAGAATTACTATTTGAGAAAAGAACAGCCTCCTTTTGCCTGTCCTGAACCTGCTGCCCATCAGCTTCATTGGATGCCCCTGAGTCCTAGTATAACGAACGAGGGAGAACGAACTTCTCAGGGCTCTTCAGACATTCCTCCCAGGAACAGCGCTCCAGCCCCAGCCCCTTGATCATCCTCTTTCTCTAGCTGTGAAACCTCCCTTTCGGTTCCAGATAGGAAACTTCATGAAGATTTGGGGGTGCAGCCAGGGTAGTTCAGGGTTTGCAGAGGGGAGGGACTTCTGCTGAGTACGAAGTCACAGAGCCTACCCTCCAAAGTAGCCATTTCCTCCAGGGGAACTGATCTCTGACATCCAGACTGGAGATCAGTCATAAGAACATAAGAGAAGCCATGCTGGATCAGGCCAATGGCCCACCCAACCAACACTCTGTGTCACACAGTGGCCAAAAACAACAACAGCAACCAGCTGCCATCAGGAGGTCCATCAGTGGGCCCAGGACAACAGAAGCGCTCCCATTGTTGCCCCTTCCAAGCACCAAGAATACAGAGCGTCACTGTCCCAGACAGAGAGTTCCATCAATATGCTGTGGTTAATACACTTGTAGCCTTGAAAACCATGCAAGATTGCCATCGAATTGGCTGCAGTCTGACAGCGCTTTCCACCACCAGACTAACACAGCTGCCCCCCTGCTTGGCGCATAAATGCATGCAAAGGATGCCCACGCTTGCACTCTCTTTCCCTTTGAGCGATGCTAAAGCATTACGTAAGCCTCATCCAGATCCATTATTTATTAACGATTATTTATTATCTATTATTTAGCTCGGTTATGTAACCTGGGGCTTGTATAATTCATACTTCCCCATTGTGGCTCTGCTCCTGTTGTCCCAAAGTCCTCCATCCGGCAGAGGGAGCCTTGAAACAGCTTCCTCTGACTTCAAGAATTCTTGGGTGCCCCCCTCCTCTACACCACAGAGCTCAGTATCTGTTCTCTCTGCACTGTGTGACTCATGACAATTTTGAAGTAAAATGAAAGGTAGATTTAAAATGTACAATGTAAAAACTGGCTTTCTTTGCCAGATAGGGATTTAGAATAGTCACACATTTAGTTGTTGTTTTTTTCCTAAAAGCCCCCTCAAAATTTGAACTTCATTCTGTTTTCAAAAGCTGGATTTTTCTACTTCTTGCAATGAGAGACATCATTTCCCACTACCCCCTTTTGCAGGCTTCTATTTGCTTTTTTTTCTTTCTTTTTTTAAAATAATCCTGTGGGGCTGAATGTCAACGTTTTTCTTATACTATAGCATGCACAACTAGCCAATTTTTTTTTAAAGGGACCCTAGCCAATTTTAAAAAGTGAGTGTTGTTCTTCTTCCCTCCCTTGCTATTTCCTCCTTCCTTTCCCTGGAAAGCCCCTATAGTCTCCCCCCCTTTTCCTGCTTCCTTCTCTCCTTCCCACCCACCAGCCTTCCTACTTTTATCTGCTCCCCTTCAGCTTTGCCTCCTCCCTGGCAGTACCATCTGTAGCCCTTACTAGGCAACCACAACAGTATTGCCATCCTTCAAGCCTTACTTTGTCAATAAAAGGTGAGGGAGGAAGCAAGGCTGTTTTGGCCTTTGAGGGAGGATGGAGGGGAGCCAGGCTACTGTTCAATAGCAGTCATCCCACAAAAGCCAGTGTTATAACTCGCGTAGTTGTTATAATTTCAGGATCTGGGAGCTGACTGAGGAGAGCTGTAATTGGGATCTTCCACAAATTTGTGGAAGGCTAAAAGCAGCCACATTGAGGGAGTTGATTCAGACTGTGGTTGAAGTGTTGACAGAGAATGAGGTTAATGCTTGTTTTTGTACCCCCTGGAGTTGCCCTTTGCCCCACTGGGGGGAACACATACAGCCATTATACGGGCACTTTATGGCTTTGCCAGTACAGGTGAGACAATTTGCATTTGGAAAATGGCCCACAGGAAAAAAGGTTAGGCTCTGAAGTCCCAATCCAAACCAGACTCCCCTGCAGCTGCTTTGAGCCATCCGGTGCCATATTATGGCTAGAGGAAAATCTGGATGACCCAGTCATGAATTCT
This sequence comes from Heteronotia binoei, assembly GCF_032191835.1. Taxonomy (NCBI): domain Eukaryota; kingdom Metazoa; phylum Chordata; class Lepidosauria; order Squamata; family Gekkonidae; genus Heteronotia; species Heteronotia binoei. Next base: position 260,250,979 of record NC_083223.1, read on the forward strand.
TACTTTGCCATGGAAGACTGCTGCTGGGTGACCTTGGGCTCTCTCCCTGACCTACATCTCAAGGTCACTGTGAGGTTAAAATGAAAGATGATGTGTTGGATGTATACCCCACCCTTCATTCAGAGTCTCAAAGGGGCTTACAATCTCCTTCCCTTTCTCCCTCACCCCCAACAGACACTCTGAGAGGTAGGTGGGGCTGAGAGGGCTCTTTCGAGATCTGCTCTTGAGAGAACAGCTGTGAGGAAAACTGTGACTGGCCCAAGCTCACCCAGCTGGCTGCATGTTGAAGAAGAGTGGGGAATCAAACCCGCTTCTCCAGATTAGAGTCTGCCACTTTTAACCACTACACCATTCTTAACCACTACACCAAAATGGGGGACAGGAGAGCTCTGTAAACTGCAATGGGTAGAAAGGTGGGTAGAAAGATGGGGTATAAATGAAGTAAGTAAATGAACAGAAGTTGTGGGAGATCCTAATCAAAGATCTCTCATCTAATGTGGGCATGGTGTTTTTGAGTTTTCATGTAAGAATCTTAATGCAGAATCTGAAGGGGTTTCTCCATCCACCCCCTCCCCCAGTCCAGAATATACACAGAACTGTATGTAATGAGGAGAGGAGCCATGGCTCAGTGGGGGAGCACCTCAGTTCGAGCCCAGACAGCTCCAGCCAAAAGGACCAGATAACAGGCAACACAAGAGACCTCAGCCTGAGACGGGGAGAGCAGCTGCCGGTCAGAGTTCACTACATGAACCTAGGGTTTGAATCAGTATATAAGAGAGCCTTATGTGTATATGGCAGCCAGTGTGGTGTAGTGGTTAAGAGTGTCAGATTAGTATCTTGGGAGGCCCAGGTTTGAATCCCAACTTTTGTCCTGGAAGCTCACTGGGTGACCTTGGGTCACACTCTCGCAGCCTATCTCATGGAGGCAAGGAATGATGTAAGCTGCTTTGGGTCCCCCTGTGGAGAAACACCCAGCCCTCAGAACTGGCAAGGGGGATTGGGAGTCCTGTTCCTCTCAGTCAGGAACCCCTAAATTGAGCAGGTGGTGGCAGTGTGCCCTAGTGGCGGGAAGATGATTAGCTCCCTTCAGGAGTTGGCAACTCAAAAGGGAGTTGACAGGATGGGGTGGGGTCTGAAGGCAGAATCGGGCCAATTCCGTCACACCCCCCTTGGGGGGAAAGGTGGGGGTATAAATAATAAATACATGTAGTTCTTGAGCGCACAGAATGCAAATAGTGATATTTTTAAAACTAGGTTTCTACACTCTAATGTTTCCGAAGATAAGTCTGGAAGTGTGGGTAGTGGTCACAGAAGACGGAGGAGGGGGCATGGGGGGGGGGGGACAGAAGCAAGACTTAGCAGGAGTTTCTTATGGTGGGAAAAGAGCCCCATGGCGCAGTGTTAAAGCTGCGGTACTGCAGTCCTAAGCTCTGCTCACGACCTGAGTTCGATTCCTGGCAGAAGCTGGGTTTTCAGGTAGCCAGCTCGAGGTTGACTCAGCCTTTCATCCTTCCGAGATCCGTAAAATGAGTACCCAGCTTGCTGTGGGGGGGGGAAGTGTAGATGACTGGGGAAGGCAATGGCAAATCACCCCGTAAAATGTCTGCCGTGAAAACGTTCTGAAAGCAACGTCACCCCAGTCGGAAACGACTGGTGCTTGCACAGGGGACCTTTCCTTTCCTTATGGTGGAGGGGAGCACGATGGAGGGGTGCTAAGCACAAAATACCCCAAACTCTACGCTCCCCTTTTGTGTTCCAACCAAACCTCTCCTTTGGCAGGCTGGCTCAGGCTAGAAGAAGCGGCATTGATCGTGCCCCAGATCTGCGCCGAGTCTGGGCGGCCGCTGGTTGTGCAGCCTCCGAGACTTAATTAATGCTTAAGAAAAGAGGCCGCAGCGTCAGCGGGCTGATTAGAGGCTGCCTGCGCCGCAGATGGGCCCCGCCATGAGCCGCCGCTGCCCTCCTTTTCCGCCCCCCCTCCCCGGGCAGCCCTTACCTAGAGACTGCGCCGCTAACTGCTTTTGCCGGCAGCCTCTGCGCGGCTATTAGCAGATACAAACTGGCGAGCTTCGCCAGGGACCGCCCGGCGCTGAACGCCCAGCCTTTGATCCTTAATTAGAGTTCTGCGGGGGCAAGGCAGCCCCACTCCTCGACTGCGCCTTGCTATTTTGGGCTCCGCAGGCACACAAAAGCGTTCCCCGTGGGGTTGCCAACTCTGGATTCGGAAATGCCTGGAGAGACTGGAGGGTGGACTCAGGTGGGGAGGAGCTTGGTAGGATAGAATGCCTCCCAGTTCACCTTCTGAAGCAGCCTTTTTCTCCTGGAAAAGTGCAATAATGTTTTGATAAAATAAAAAGAGAGATTTCCGTAGTCTAGAGATTGGTTGCAATTCTGGGAAGTCTCCAGTCCCTACCTGGAGGCTGGCAACATCAGAACTTCCACGTCTCTCGAAAAACACATGCCAAGGTGAAGATACCGTAATTGGCCCTTAAAGCTCCAGTGGGCTGATGGCCTGGGAGGGGGAGGTGTTACGCGCGTGCGCGCACACAGAAGGAGCCACCCCGAAGCAAGGCCTTAAGGAAGGTGGCCCCACGCAAGGTATAGAAGAGCCTCCATTTTGCCAGTTTGGGGTGGGGAAATACCTGGAGATTATGGAGGTGGAGCCTGGAAAGGGACCTCAGCAGAGTACAATACCGTACACACTCCAAGGCGGCCATTTTCTCCCGGGGAGCTGATCTCTGTCATCTGGAGAACAATTGTGAGGTCTTCAGTCCCAACCTGGAGGTTGGCAGCCCTAATGATGAGCCCTTAGCCCTTGCTCTGCAGGAGGTGGGTGGGCAGGAGCCATCTTCTCCATACCTGTTTTGGTCTCCCTGTCCACCCCTGCCTGGTCATTGTATTTTATTCGGTGGGGATTTCTTCCATGTATACTATAGGAGTTGCCAGTTCTGGCCTGAGAAATTCCTCAGAGTTTGGGGCAGTACCTGGAGAGGAGGATGTTTGAGGAGGGATTTGCCCTAGAATTAGTGGTATACCATGGAGTTTGCCCTCTGAAGCTGCTGTTTTCTCTAGACCAAGGGTGGCCAAACTGCGACTTGGGAGCCATATATTGTGTGACTCTCAAATCCCCCAGCGCCCCTTCAGCCAGTTTGGAGAAGGCATTTCTCTCTTTAAATCACTTACGAACATAAGAGAAGCCATGTTGGATCAGGCCAGCAGCCCATCCAGTCCAACACTCTGTGTCACACAGTGGCAAAAAATTTTATATATACACACACACTGCCGGCGGCTTGGAGAATGCATTTAAAGTTAAAATTGTTTTCTTTCCACCTCTCCTTTCTTCCTACCTACCTATACTTACGTCTGACGTTCATATCTTGTGGCTCATAAGAACATAAGAAAAGCCGTTGGATCAGGCCAGTGGCCCATCCAGTCCAATAATCTGTGTCACACAGTGGCCAAAATTTATATATATATATACACACACACACATATATATACACACACTGTGGCTAATAGCCACTGATAGCCTCTGCTCCATATTTTTATCTAACCCCCTCTTGAAGCTGGCTATGCTTGTAGCCGCCACCACCTCCTGTGGCAGTGAATTCCACATGTTAATCACCCTTTGGGTGAAGAAGTACTTCCTTTTATCCATTTTAACCTGTCTGCTTAGCAATTTCATTGAATGCCCAGGAGTTCTTGTATTGTGAGAAAGGGAGAAAAGTACCTCTTTCTCTACCTTCTCCATCCCATGCATAATCTTGTAAACCTCTATCATGTAACCCTGCAGCCGACGTTTCTCCAAGCTAAAGAGTCCCAAGCGTTTTAACCTTTTTTCATAGGGAAAGTGTTCCAAACCTTTAATCATTCTAGTTGCCCTTTTCTGCACTTTTTCCGATGCTATAATATCCTTTTTGAGGTGCGGTGACCAGAATTGCACACAGTATTCCAAATGAGACCGCACCATCGATTTATACAGGGGCATTATGATACTGGCTGATTTGTTTTCAGTTCCCTTCCTAATAATTCCCAGCATGGCGTTGGCCTTTTTATTGCTCTCAAAACATGTGATGTTTATTCTATGTGGCTCTTATGTTTAGTAGAAACAAGCCCATGGCACAGTGTTAAAGCTGCAGTACTGCAGTCCTAAGCTCTGCTCACGACCTGAGTTCGATCCCCGGTGGAAGCTGGGTTTTCAGGTAGCCGGCTCGAAATTGACTCAGCCTTCCATCCTTCAAGGTCGGTAAAATGAGTACCCAGCTTGCTGGGGGAAAGCGTAGTGACTGGGGAAGGCAATGGCAAACCACCCCGTAAAAAGTCTGCTGTGAAAACGTTGTGAAAGCAACGTTGTGAATCCCAGGAATACTCCAGGTCCCACCTTGAGGTTGGAAACCTTAGCATACATAGTTAGGCTAAAAGCCATTTTGGTAAGATGGCCAACTCTGGGAGGGGAAATATCTGGGGAGAGCATCCTTTGGGAAGGGACTTCAGCTGGGTTCAATGCCATAAAGTTCATCCTCCAAAGCAGCCATTTTTTTCAAGGGAACTGACTTCTGTTACCTGGAGATCAACTGTAATAGCATGAGGTCTTGTGGCCCTACTTGGAGGTTTGCATTTTTTTGTTGGGGGGGACCCTGTTTGCCAGGAGGAGTTCTGTGTTCTGGTCCTCTCTGGCAAATCGCTGACCCTGTTTGGGCCTTTTGAGGATGCCTTGTTGAAATTTTGAAGGTGAGCTGCTAGCATCACCGCTGTCCAGTTCCCTCCCCCGGGGTCTCTAGAAGTTAAATCTCCGAGTGCATCTTGTCTGTAGCGAGCATGCATGCAAATGCAAACACATGCGGCCCCCACTCTGCCGTTTCATACACACTGCAGCTGCTGAGGTATGGTTTCGAACTGCGGAGAACTGATTGTTGGACAATTATAGCCTCAATCACTTGTGCATTGTTAAGCACAGGATGGTTGAAATGCAACTGGAGGTCGTGCTGTTAGTTGGTTCAGGAACTGGGCATGAATGCATTTAGAACTGCCCCTTTTTAGGTTTCTTTGCTTCTGCACACCAATAGCAGAAGGGGCACGTGCCCGTGTGAATTTGGCCTGTGCTGTTTGGTATGTCTTTAATTGGCCCTTAAATTCAGGGAGGACAAAACACTGCAGAGCAAGTGGAGGCAGAGCATATTAAGAGAAGAACAATGTGGAGTATTCAGGAGAGAAGCACTTATGAAGGGATCCTTGGTATGAACTGGGGGTGTTATGAGCATATTTCTGTCCTCGTCTGTGGAATGCTAAGAGGCAAAGGAGGCACCAGGAACTATCACCCCAGACCCCATGGTAGGGTTGCCAGCCTCCAGGTGGGGTCTGGAGATCTCCCGCTTTTGCAACTGATCTCCAGCTGGCAGTTCCTTTGGAGAAAATGGCTGCTTTGAAGGTTGGCATTGTATCATGCTGAGGCCCCTCTATGGCATTGTATCGTGCTGAGGCCCCTCCCCTGGATCTGTCCCCAAAGTCTCCAGGTATTTTCCAGCAGAAACCTGGCAACCCTACCTCATGGCTCATTCTGTGCATCAGGAGAAGACCCCAAAATCCCAGTCACCATATAAGGCTTTAAAATAATAAAAAGAGATTGGATTTATACTCCACCCTTTGCTCGAGGTTCTCAAAGTGGCTTATGAGAGGTGGTGTCATCTTCAAGCATAGCCGGCTTCAAGAGGGGATTGGATAAACATGGAGCAGAGGTCCATTAGTGGCTCTTAGCCACAGCATATTGTTGAAATTCTCTGTCTGGGGCAAGTGATGCTCTGTATTCTTGATGCTTGGGAGGGGCAACAGCGTGAGGACTTCTACACCGATTTCCCACTCACCTTATGCCGCTCTCACATTCCTCTTCTCAGTGGGGCTTCCTTCCGATTTCACACTATCTGCCCTGGGGCTGCAAGTAAACAGACCACTAAAAACCAGTTTATGTTTGCCGCGCAAAAACGCCGACGTTACTTGCAGCCCTGGAGCAGATAGTGTGAAATCAGAAGGAAGCCCCACTGAGAAGAGGAACATGAGAGTGACGTAAGGTGAGTGGGAAATTGGCTCTAGTGTCCTGGCCCCACTGATGGACCTCGTGATGGCACCTGAGTTTTTTGGTTGCTGTGTGACACAGAGTGTTGGACTGGATTGGCCATTGGCTTGATACGACATGGCTTCTATTATGTTTTTATATCCCCAAACCAAAATCCAATACATTGCAAGTCTGCAGAAATTGTTCAGCTCTGTATTGCATAAGGTTGCTGACTCTGGGTTTGGGGATTCCTGGGGACTGGTTAGGTTTGCATCGTAAGAAAACCGTGCTTCCTGTGGCTGGAGCAAGGCTTGCCAGTGCTGGGTGGGAAAATACTTGGAGATTTTGGGGGCGGAGCCTGGGGAGGGCAGGGTTTGGGAAGGGGAGGGACCTCAGCAAGGTCTAATGTCATAGAGTCCACCCTCCAAAGCAGCCATGTTCTCCAGAAGAACTGATCTCAGTCAGGAGATCTCCAGGTGCCACCTGGAGGTTGGCAAACCTTGGCTGAAGATGATGGTTGACAGAAGACTGTGCTGTGTCATCTCAGAGGAGGGGTGCATCTCCTGGAAGTGTCTTTGGTTTAAGAAGTCCAAACCTCCCAATGCTGTTTTCCGAATTTGGGGCTTTTACACCAAGAGAAATGGAGAACTTGCCAGTTTTGCTGGAGAGAGACTCCTCCTCTTGTTGCAATAGCCAGCTGCCCCTTTGCTGTGCCCCCCCTTGAGCCCTGGCCCCCCTCCAGCTCAGAGCCCCAGCAGCAGGCAGGGAAAGAAGAAGGTAACTGACTCTGATGCGATCGGAGGGGATATTCTCAGCCCCGACAGATGGGCCTGGCAGGGCCCCCCTTTATGTAAGCAGATCTAGGCAAAAGTGGATTATGGACCTATCCCGTTGCGTTGCCCTTGAGAGGGGATTAGAGGCCTGCACACGGGGTTGGGGGGCAAAATGGGTTGCTTTCATAAGAGAGGCCATCGGGAATGCCAGGAATGGAAGGGGGGGGTCAGGAAAAGAGAAGGAGCTGATTTGGAGGAGGGGATTAGGGGCTAATGGGAACTTCTGGAGAGAACCTCTGAATGTACAAAGTTGCCTTTGACAGAGTCAGGCTTTTGGTAAGCCTAGCCCAGGGGCGGTCAAACTTGCTTACTGTAAGAGCCACATAGAATAAACATCAGATGTTTGAGAGCTGCAAGATGTGAACATCAGTTGTTTGAGAGCTGCAAGACAAGGAAGGCAGGCAGGCAAATAGATAGGTGGAAAGAAAGCAACTTTAATTTTAAATGCATTCTGTAAGCCATTGGATGGCTTGGCTTTGAGAAGTGATTTAGATGCCTTCTTCAAGCTGGCCAATTTTTTTTGGGGGGGGGGGGGCTTTGAGAGCCACACAATATGTGTGAAAGAACCACATGTGGCTCCCAAGCCACAGTTTGGCCAACCCTGGCCTAGCCCAAGGTTGGCTGATTGGACTGGCATCAGCCGCTTAGGCAGGAGTGTGGCCAGTTAGTTAGAAGAAGAGGCTGAGAGACAGCACTCTGGGTTATGCAGCCTGTTTGCAGCAGAAAGAGTCATAGGCAAGAATTCCTCCGGGCTTTTTATGTGAGTCGCGGCGTAAGGAGGTTGGGATCTGTTGTAGGGAATGCTGCTGGAGCCCGGACTCTTCAGTTCTTCTCCAGTTTAGCGAATTTTCTCTGGGTTAACATGGGATGTGGTGAATATAGAGGCAACAGCTCCGAAATATGTACTCACATGTAATTGGGTTAGGGTTGCCAGGTTTGTGTTGGAAAATACCTGGTGACGTTAGGGCGGGATCCAGGAGAGGATGGGGAGGGGCCTCAGCATGGTGCAATGCCCATGAGTCCACCCTTCAAAGCAGCCATTTTCTCCAGGGGAGCTGATCTCTGCCACCTGGAGATAAGTTGTAAAAGCGAAAGATCTCCGGGCCCCACCTGGAAGCTGGCAACCCTAATTTTGCCAGCCTCCAGATGGGAGATGGAGATTTCCAGGTATTATAACTGATCTCCAGGCCACAGAGATTAGTTCCTCTGGAGGAAATGGCTGCTTTAGAGGGCGGACTCTGTGACATTGGACTCTGCGGAGGTCCCTCCCCTCTCCAAACCCTGCCCTCCTCAGGCTCCACCCCCCAAAATCTCCAGCTGTTTCCAAGTTTGACGCTGGCAATCTTACATAAGAGAGCACATGGAATGTACAAGCTGTGATGGCCACAAGGATAAACAGCTTAAAACGGAGACTGGATAGACTAATGAAGGAGAGGACCGTCAGTGGCTACTAGCCATGGTGATTGAAGGGAACCTCCAGGTTTAGAAGCTCTAAGCCTCCGAATCTCAGAGCCAGGTGGCAACATCAGGGGAAGGCCTCTGGTTCTGTGCCCTGTTGATGACCATCCAGAGGAACTGGTTGGTGACTGCATGAGGCAGGATGCTGGGCTAGAAGGACCACTGGTCTGATCCAGCAAGGCTCTTCTTGTGTTCTTCTGGGAGATTTTTAAATAGGCTTTGTCCCAGTTCTGGGGCTGGTAACCATATTATAGGTTGGGAAAGAATCTAAACCAGGGGTGGCCAAACTTGTTTAACATAAGAGCCACATAGAAAAAAAATGACAGATGTTTGAGAGCTGCAAGACATGAATGTCAGGTGTTTGAGAGCTGCAAGGAAGGAAGGCAAATAGATGGGGGAGGGAGAGGTGGAAAGAAAGCAATTTTAACTTTAAATGCATTCTCCAAGCCACCAGCTGGTATGGCTTGAGAAGTGATTTAAAGACAGAAATGCCTTCTCCAAGCTGGCTGACAGAATGGTGGGGGCCACACAATATATGTGAAAGAGCCACATGTGGCTCCCGAGCTGCAGTTTAGCCACCACTGAGCTAAACCCTATCAGCAAGAGGTCTTGAGTCTCTGTCTCTCTCTTGATAAAGTTGCCACCTGGCAAGGTCCTTGTTCTCTGAAAGCTGCATGGCTCTCTGAAATCCAACAGATAAAGCTTGCCCTCTCCATCTGCCCAAGGTGAGCTTGCTGGATATTCAGTTATATTTGCTTACGTTTTTGACAAGGGAATGGGTGTGGGGCTGCTGGAGGGGTGGATGGGCAACAAAGAGAAAAGCTGCTCTCTCATCCCCTTTAAAATTCCAGAGGTCTCCCCGTATAATATGGCTTGGCCCTCGAAAATTTCAAGCATCTGGCACTGTTTGTTCTGTAAAGCCTCCCTTGCAGCACATCTGCTCTCTGAACTATGGATTGTATAAAGCTGATCTTTGGGGTAAAGGAAGGGGCGGGGGGAGCTAGACTCCTCTTGGGGTTTTTAAAGCATCTGCATCTCCCAACTGTATGGCTGGTTTCAGATGGGCAAGAATGAAGCTCTCCAGACTGCACTGTATATTGTCTGCAGTGGATGCCATTGCCAAGGGGTTGGGGGGGGGGGCTTGCCCCAACACAGGAAGGGGGGGGAGGGAAATAATGCTGATCCTGTTTCTGCCCACTTGCTGCTGTGCAGTGCCCCCTAGTGCTCTTTTGGGGCACTCCAGGGTACCACTGACTACAGAGCCGGAGAAGAAAAGGCAGTAGTTTATTTCAGAGATTGGAAGAGGCAATGATGGAGCACTCTCTTTGGCACGTGCCTGTTCAGATCTCCCTTTCTACACAGCCCCACTGCTTTTAAGCCATGTGTATCCCACCTATTCTTCCTGTGCGCAAGACACATAAAATAGCACCCTCTGAAGGTCTCAGAAGAGCCATGTGGCTTCCTAATCCATATTAGTGCTTTCTGTAATGTGGTGAGTTCTATGTAGTGTTGTATTCCTTCTGCTTGGCTTTTAATTGTAATCAACCTCGAGTCTTGGCGTATTAGCCAGTATGGTGTAGTGGTTAAGTGCGTTGACTCTTGTCTGGGAGAACTGGGTTTGATTCCCCAATCCTCCACATGCACCTGCTGATGTGACCTTGGGTCAGCCACAGGTTCTCTCAGAGCTGTTCTCTCAAGAGCAGTTTTTGTCAGAGCTCTCTCAGCCCCACCAACCTCACAGGGCATCTGTTGCGGGGAGGGGAAGGAAAAGGAGATTGTAAACTACTCTGAGACTCCTTTGGGTAGTGAAGGGCGGGGTGTAAATCCAATCTCTTCTTGGCCAGAAAGGCAAGACTGTACATGAAGTAAACAAAATAAAATCAATGTGAAGAGCCCTGCTGATCAGATCAGCAGCCCATCTAGTCCAGCATCATGTTTCCTAGGGTGGCCAGAGGAAGCCCGCAAATAAGCAAAGACTTCCCTTTCTCCGGGCAACTAATACGGTCCAATAGCATGCTAGCAGGGGAATCTTGAGTGTATATAAGTTGGCCCCTTTGGCCCGGTCTTTAGTCTTAGAGTGCAGCCCTATATTATGCTATGCTGAATAAAAAGAGCTATGATCACTACCACTTCACCTCTTCTTTGCATTGAACACACTATATTATACATACCATGTCCCATCGGGGAAGGGAGGAGCTGTGCTGGAAATTCTGAGCAGCCCAAGATGACTCTCTCTTTTCAAATTATTCTTTCTTCAAGGTGATCATTTGCAACGAAGAGCCCAGGAACATGGGATGGAGTCAGATCCTTGTCTCGTCTTTGATTCCACTCAAGGGGTCTTTTTCTATGGTAGTTAGATTGCCCGCACAATTATTGTTCAGCTTGTATAGAATTGTAGGCTCACAGGAAGGGTGTCATTTTCTCCTTAGAAGTTGGGTCAAAAGATTATAGCACCTGAAGCTGAGAGCCAGTTTGGTGTAGTGGTTAAGTGTGCAGACTTTTAACCTGGGAGAACCAGGTTTGATTCCCCACTCCTCCACTTGCAGCTGCTGGAATGGCCTTGGGTCAGCCATAGGTCTTGCAGAGTTGTCCTTGAAAGGGCAGCTTCTGGGAGAGCTCTCTCAGCCCCACCCACCTCACGGGGGGGGGTCTGTTGTTGGGGAAGAAGATAAAAGAGATTTTGAGCCGCTCTCTCTGATTCGGAGAGAAGGGTGGGTTATAAATCTACGGTCTTCTTCTTCTCTATGTAGAGTGCCTTATTATTCTTGAGTAGGGTTGCCAAGTCCCCTTTGACCTACCCCTTTGTTCAGGTATGTGGTGGGGGGGTAGGGCTGCCAGGTCCAAGTTGGGAAACTCCTGGAGATTTGGGGATGGAGCCTGGGAAGGACATGGACTTCAGTGGAGTACAATGCCATAGAATCCACCCTCCAAAGCAGGAGTGGCCAAACTGTGGCTCGAGAGCCACATGAGGCTCTTTCATACATATTGTGTGGCTCTTGAAGCCCCCACCACCCTGTTGGCCGGCTTGGAGAAGGCATTTCTCTCTTTACTCCACTTCTGCAAGCCAAGCCAGCTGGTGGCTCAGAGAATGCATATAAAGTTAAAGTTGCTTTCTTTCTACCTCTTCCTTCCTTCCTTCCTTCCTTCCTTCCTTCCTTCCTTCCTTCCTTCCTTCCTTCCTTCCTTCCTTCCTTCCTTCCTTCCTTCCTTCCTTCCTTCCTTCCTTCCTTCCCTTCCTTCCATCCTTCCATCCATCCGACTTTTGGCTCTCAAGCACCTGACATTCACGTCTTGTGACTCTGACATTTACTCTATATGGAGAGTCAGCTTGGTGTAGTGGTTAAGTGTGCGGACTCTTATCTGGGAGAATCAGGTTTGATTCCCTGCTCGTCCACTTGCACCTGCTAGCATGGCCTTGGGTCAGCCATAGCTCTCGGAGGAGTTATCCTTGAAAGGGCAGCTTCTGGGAGAGCCCTTTCCAGCCCCACCCACCTCACAGGGTGTCTGTTGTGGGGGAGGAAGGTAAAGGAGATTGTGAGCCGCTCTGAGACTCTTCAGTGGAGGGCGGGATATAAATCCAATATCATCATCATCATCTTCTTCTTCTTGCAACTCTGTGATTCGGTGATTCTAATGGGAATGCTGGGCTAGCTCTCCTGACGGAGATACCGTCCCCCCCCCCTGCCTGGAGGGCGGGATATAAATCCAATATCTTCTTCTTCTTCTGGCACCCCCATTCTTGAGCAGTCTTAAAGGATCTAAAGGCAAAATGCCTGTGAACTTGAGCAAAGTGCTTTTCCTTTCTGATGGGAAACTGCTCTGAAAGACAGAGGGCCACTGAGCATGTGCAGTGGGTATTTCCTGAAGTAGCCTAACTATACATTTAAAGACCATCTTTTTTAAAAGTAGACAAATAAGATTTTGACATTTTTGCAAGCTTTTACATCTTCCTATTTTAGCAAATGGCCCAGAAGAATGAATATAACCAGTGACACACCAGCCAGTTACTGGAAGCCCTGCTTAAGATTTTCTTGTGTAGGAAATCAGTTGTGTATAAAGGGTTGCCAACTCTGAGCCGAGAGATTCCTGGAGATTTGGGGGTGGTACCTAGGGAGGGAAGGGATCTCATCTATAATACTGTATAATCCACCTTCCAAAGCAGCCATTTTCTCAGAGGAACTGATCTCTGTAGTCTGGAGATCCAAATGTAATTCTGTGACATGTCCAGGCCCCACCTGGAAGTTATCATAAAGGATTGCCAGTCCCCTGGTCCAAATGGGGGATCCCCCACTTCCAGGGGGTTCTCCTCATCATGGGCCAGTGGTTGACAGGACCCCCCCCCCCAATAAAGAGGGATGTCGCTGCACAACATCCCCCGTGCAATATCACCCGGAAGTGATGTCGTTATATTGGGGAGGGGGGGTCCAGGTGAGTCTCAGCGGTTTTTTTGGAACAAAACGAAAAGATTTGAGGGTGAATTTGCCATAGAGTTTTGGTCGAAAACCAGAGCTTTGCCTCAGCATCACTGACAGCAGTGACATGCAGTGTTCCTGCTTGCCTCCACAGTGTCCCCCAAATCCCTCCACCAGAGCATTGAGGGGACCTGACAACTCTTAAGTTGCCAATGCTGAGTGGACTGTAGCAAATCAGCCCTTGGAACAAAGCCTCCCGTAAGCCATAGGAATGGTGGTTATGAGTTGTTCAAGGGGAGCAAAAGTGGGGGGATACCAGCACTGCAACTCTCTGGCTTCACCACTGTGTAGGCCTCAGGCTTTTGGCCTGTCACACAGCACCATAAAAAAAATAACATATCTGAAGAAGGGCAATGGGAGGGGAAGGTGGGGGGAAGGGAGGGGCCCCTTTAACCTTGGGTGCCATCTCCTTCCTGGTTGAGCAGAGCTGACAGGCACCTCCCTGGGGGTACCCTGCCTCACATACGCTGCTAGAAATAGTCCAGACACTAACCCCCCTCCAAACCACCACTGCCTTCCTCCCCGTTGTTGGGAACATCAGGACGGTTTACGTAAATACATCCTTGTCTCCTCTCACCCCACTGATTCCTGGGGCACAGAATTCCTGCGCTCGCCCCTAGTTTCTCTCCCCTCCCTGAGTTATGGGCTGTGCTCCGTGGACAAGGCGTATATCTACTTCTGGCTGGCTGGGGAGATACCAGCTCATTTGCTTTGATACAAGGGTCTAGTACATCTGATTGGATACTCTGAATTTTAATATTATTGGGGGGGGAGATGCTCTCAAACAGCATTATTTGCATAACAGGCAATGTTTTATTTATACGACAAGCCCCCTTGAGTTCCACGAGGGAGAAAGGTGGCTAATAAATAAATCAATCTGAAAAAAATGTAACAGCGGTGCTTCTCCTTAAATCCCTACACTGACTTCCTGTCTATCAATTTTTAACCCCCACTTCCTTCAAGAAGCTCAGGGTGGTATTTACTTATTTTATTTGTAGTCTGCCTTGCTGGCTGAGGCTCACCTGATTCTCCTTTCCTTCCTTTGAACCTTCCCACAACTCGGTGAGATAGTTAGATCTCAGTCCAGTCACACCTTAGAGACCAGAAAGGTTTCCAGGAAATGAGCTTTCCAAAGATGGAACTCCCTTCATCAGACAGAAGAAAGAATCCAAGGAAGGGAGCGTTGACTCTTGAAAGCTCATAACTCTCCCCGCCCCCCATTTTTTTGGGTTGGTCTCTTAAGGTCTCAGATCTACTGGACTCAAATCTTAAGTGTTCTACTGCAGCACAGCTACTATCTGTGAAATAGTAGGTTATCTACTTACCTTTGGGACTGGTTAGGCTGCAGAAGAGCTTTGTGGCTGAGCGGGAATTTGAACCTAGACCTCTTCAGTCCTAATCTGACACACTAATCACTAAATTCGAGAAACGATGACTGCGGGGTGACATGACAGAGGTTTACAAGATTATGCACGGGATAGAGAAGGTAGAGGAAAAAGTACTTTTCTCCCTTTCTCACAATACGAGAACTCGTGGACATTCAATGAAATTGCTGAGCAGTCAGGTTAGAACTGAAAAAAGGAAGTACTTCTTCATCCAAAGGGTGATTAACACATGGAATTCACTGCCACAGGAGGTGACAGCTACAAGTATAGCCCGCTTCAAGAGGGGATTGGATAAACTTCTGGAGCAGAGGTCCATCAGTGGCTATTAGCCACAGCGTATTGTTGGAACTCTCTGTCTGGGGCAGTGATGCTCTGTATTCTTGGTGCTTGGGGGGGGCACAGTGGGAGGGCTTCTAGCCCCACTGGTGGGCCTCCTGATGGCACTTGGGTTTTTTGGCCACTGTGTGACACAGAGTGTTGGACTGGATGGGCCATTGGCCTGATCCAACATGACTTTTGTTCTTATGTTATTAAATCCACGTACATTTGTAGGGAAGACACTGCTCTCTGTTTGCAAGTCCTGAGCAAGGCTGCTAACAATAGGATGTTTTGGTGGTCATTAATTCATAGGGTCAGGGAGCCCCATAGCGCAGAGCAGTAAGCTGCAATACTGCAGTCCAAGCTCTGCTCTCGACCTGAGTTCAATCCCAGAGGAAGCTGGGTTCAGGTAGACGGCTCAAGGTCGACACAGCCTTCCATCCTCCCGAGGTTGGTAATGGGAACCCAAAACAAAAATGGATGAATATGAAATTCAAACTTCTGCGAGCTTGTGTAACACAGTGGCTAAGGGTTTCAGATAAGAGCAGGAATTGAAAACTGGTTCGGATTTCACACACTTAATCCTCAGAGAAGGCGCTGCCAGGTCAAATTGCGATGTCCATTTAAGAATTTGTTGTTCACCCTTGCCTGCAACCTAAATTACTATCAGTCTCTGTTTTCTTCAGTCAATACACATTTGGGAATGGGGGTCACTTTCACTTGCGCACACACAAACCCTGAACCGGGTTAACGAGGTTGACTCAAGCGTGGTCCAAACATTACCCATCGCCTTTGTGGTTTCTATCGACTCCCCTCAGAGCACAGCAGATAAAATATTGTTTTATGGATTAGCAGATGGACTGAGAATGAGCTAATAATGGACCTTCTTGATCAATGCCGCTCTCTAATGGACTTCGGAGTGGACAGCAAATCACCCATCCCACGCTGGCCTGGGGCACTAGGCCACGCTCCCCTTCACCCCCCTTTCCAACTATATGAACCTAAAATTGCCTTTCTGGGTTGGATCAAAGGTCCATCTTCCCACAGTCTGTCTCCAGCAGCTGCTAGGCAGACGCCTCTGTGGAACCCACAAGGAGACTAAGAAGTTGATGGCTGCTCCCGCCATGTTGTTTGTTGTCAGCATCTCCTGAGGTCCAAACTAGATGTGATGGGAGTCTTTGTGACCGCTGTGAAGACACTGCCACCATTTTAAGTCATTTTGGGCCCACAGTGCGGCACTGTTTTGATTTCCCACGTCTTTCCAAGAGCCTAAACAGCCATCGAGTGGGGGGCAGCCATCGAGTTGAGGGTTGCCAGTTCTGAGTAGGGAAATATCTGGAGATTTGGGGGGGGCGGAGTCTGGGGAGGGTGGTGTTTAGAGAGGGGAGAAATCTCAGCAAGGTATAATGCCATAGAGCAGGGATGGCCAAACTGTGGCTCGGGAGCCACATGTGGCTCTTTCACAAATTGTGTGGCTCTTGAAGCCCCCACCACCCTGTCAGTCAGCTTGGAGAAGACATTCCTCTCCTTAAATCACTTTTCCAAGTCAAGCCAGCCAGCAGCTCGGTGAATGTATTTAATGTTAAAGTTGCTTTCTGACTTCAGCCGCCTCCTAAAGACTGAGACCGATGCATCTGTTCCCCTCACTCGTATACCTATTTTGCACACAGCTTACCACGTGGTCACGTTCCTGTTCTCTGCGCAGCGTCCATCAGATTTCCCACTATCTGCGCCGGAGTTACAGGAAGTGCCACGGCTTTTGCGTAGCAAACATAAACTGGGTTTTAGCAGTTTACGTTTGCTACATGAAAGCCGCAACACTTCCTGTAACTCCAGCGCAGATAGTGGGAAATCCGATGGACGCTGCGCAGAGAACAGGAATGTGACCACGTGGTAAGCTGTGTGCGAAATAGGTATACGAGTGAGGGGAACAGATGCATCTCACAGGGGAGGTGGTTCCATAATTGTGGAGCTGCCACTGAAAAGGCCCTCTCTCTTGTACCCACCAAAGGAGCTTCTTTAGTCAAGAGGGCCTCTCCGTGGGGTCTTATTTCCAGGGTAGGAATGAATAAAAGTTGTTCCTTCAGATATCCCAGTCCCAACAAACCATGTAAGGCTTTAAAGATGAAAAGCAACACCTTGAATTGGGAGTGGATGAGAAGCCAGTGTAGTTGCTGTAGAGTTTAGGGTTGCCAAGTCCCCTGCATTCTCTGGAAGTGATGTAATTGCGGTGGCGTGAATGGCTGCTGTAGGTGTTTCTGGGAAAACACTGTGGTTTTCCCAGACACTCTTGCAATTTGGGAGGGAAAACACTATGGTACTATAGGTACCATAGAGTTTTGCCCTCCAAAATTGCTAGAGCATCTGGGAAAACCATAGTTTTCCTGGAAATGCCTAGAGTGGCCATGCGTGACGTTGCCGGTGTGATGTCACCCGCAAGTGACGTCATTGCACCAGCAATTTCGGGGGAGGTTCCCCCCCGCTGGCCAGCAGGTTGGGAACCTCCAGGGCGGGAGAACCCCTGCCTGGTCCCGGGGCTTGGCAGCCCTAGTAGGGTTGGAGGTCACATGATCCTGGTAGCTGACCCCAACCAATAGCCTTCTGCCCAATTGCAGCCTCTCAACACTTTTCAAGGGTAGCCCAAGTGCAGCTCATTTAATAGTCCAATCTAGATGTAAGAAGATATTGGATTTATATCCCACCCTCCACTATGAATCTCAGCGTCTCAGAGTGGTCATAATCTCCTTTATCTCCCTCCCCCACAACAGACACCCTGTGAGATGGGTGGGGCTGAGAGGACTCTCACAGCAGCTGCCCTTTCAAGGACAACCTCTGCCAGAGCTATGGCTGACTCAAGGCCATTCCAGCAGCTGCAAGTGGAGGAGTGGGGAATCAAACCTGGTTTTCCCAGATAAGAGTCCGCACACTTAACCACTACACCAAACTGGTAACAGAGTTGGAGCATCTTCTCTACAAGAAAAGGCCAAAACGTTTAGGACCTTTCTGTTTAGAAGAAAGCAGATGAAGCGAGGGAGAGCTGTAATAGAAGTCTATGAATCATGTCCCTCTTCCTTAATACTAAGGGTCACCCAACACACTGCTGATGCAGAACAGAAGTAATGACGCACTCTTCGCACCTTATGCGATTAATTTCTGGGATTCAGTGCCATGGTAGCTTAGGCAGCTTTAAAGGAGTCAGCTGGAGGAGAGGTCTGTCTCCTCCAGAACTCAAGAAGAGCTCTGTTGGATGAGACCACTGATCCATCTAATCCTGCATCCTGTCTCACAGAGTGGCCCCAACCAGTTATGTGGAGAGCCATCAGCATGGCGTAGAAGTCAAGGCCTTCCCGTGGTGTTGCATCCTGGTACTGGAATTCAGAGGTTGGCTGCCTCTGAACGTGGAGGTTTCCTTTGTCACCATGGCTAGTAGCTACCAATAGTCCTATCCTCCACAAATCTCTGTAAAGCTGTCTAAGCCTGTGACCATCACTATGTCCTTTGGCAGAAAATCCCACTGTTTAAAGTGTTTCCTTTTTCTGTTCTGAATCTGCTGCCCATCAGCTTCATCGGGTGCCCTTGAGTTCGAACATTTTGGGAGAGGGAGAAAATGTACAGCTATCAGCCATAACGGCTAAACCAAACCCCTTATCTCTGAAGAGTGTATCTCTGAAGAGTAGTTGCTGAGGGGTAACACTAGGATAGGGCCAGTTTGTGGGCTAATGGAGCCAGTTTGGTGTAGTGGTTAAGTGTGTGGACTTTTATCTGGGAGAAACGGGTTTGATTCTCCACTCCTTCACTTGCAGCTGCTGGGATGGCCTTGGGTTAGCCATAACTCTCGCAAGAGTTGTCTTTGAAAGGGCAGTTTCTGTCAGAGCTCTCTCAGCCTCACTCACCTCACAGGGTGTCTGTTGTGGGGGGAGGGAAGGTAAAGGAGATTGTGAGCCGCTCTGAGACTCTGAGATTTGGAGTGGAGGGTGGAATATAAATCCAATGTAATTGTCTTCAACATCATCTGTTTGATTTCCAAGGAGAGGAAAGGATGTTGACTAGATAGGTTGGCCTGATCCAGTAGAGCAATTCTTATTTAACCTTTTTAAAATGTCATAACTCAGTCCTGGAGTATATGAGTGTTTGTGTGAAGTTATGTGAAGTGGCAGTAGACTGAATGCGATCCGATGGGTTTTCAAGGCAAACAAAATTAAGAGGTGGTTTGCCATTGTCTTCGTCTACATAGTAACCTGGGATTTCCTCAGTGGTCTCCCATCCATGTGCTAACCAGGGCCAACTCTGCTTAGCTTCCAAAATCTAACAAGATTGGGCTAGCCGGGTCCACTGAGGGCCAGGCAAGAAGGTATGAAGCCAAGGAAAATTTCCCACGGCTTATTATATCAGCTACAGCATCATATATATTTTCAAGCCCCAATTCTCTAGCTTCGCTGACCATGTGCTTTTGCTTGCTTTCACAGTGGACGGCTGCATTCATCGGGCTGCGGGACCTTTGCTGAAAGAGGAATGCCGGACCCTAAATGGATGCGAGACTAGCAAAGCCAAAATCAGCTGCGGGTACCGTCTTCCGGCCAAGTGTAAGTCACTGCAGGCGCGCTGAGCAGGTTATGAATCATCATCGGCTTTGCATCATTGGAAAGAGCTTGTGTGCTTTTAGCACCTGCGAAGTTGGCAGGAGTTCAAGAGGGGACGCTTTCCCCATTGCTGCATTTCCATTCCTAGAATTCCAGATCCCTGGCTGTTTGGATGCTTTTTCTGGGCGAATCTTGGTTTGATCTAGTATGCCTTTAATCTGGAACATAGCTGCCTCCTACTGAGTCAGGCATTTGGTCTGTTGAGGTCAATACTGTCTGCTCTGACCGTCATCAGCTGTCCAGGGTCTCAGGTAAGAGGTCTTTAGCATCACCTATTATCTATGATCCTTTTAACTGGAGATGCCGGGGATTGAACCTGGGACCTTCTGCATGCAAAAGCCATGACACCACCTCTCTTCCCTTCAAGCAACATATATGATCCTTTTTATCCTTACAACTACCCTGTGAGGTGGCAGAGAAAAAATGACTGGCCCAAGGTAACGGAATTAGCCTTGTAGTGGTTGAAATGTGGGACTCCCCCAGAGCCTAGTGAAAGAAGAAGGAGGTTTTTATACCCTTCTTTTCTCTACCTTAAGGAGTCTCAGAGTGGCTTACAGTAGCGTTCCCTTCCTCTCCCCACAACAGGCACCTTGGGAGCAGTGTTCCCTCTAAACTGAGTTAGTGTGAGCTAGCTCACAGTTTTTTAGCCTCCGGTTCACACATTTTTGTCTTAGCTCAGGAAGAATGGCCCCCCAGCAAACTAATGTATGCAGTAGCTCACAAAGAAGAATTTTTGCTCACAAGACTCCACAGCTTAGAGGGAGTATTGCTGGTGAGGCAGGTAGGGCTGAGAGAGTTCTGAGAGAACTGTGACTGACCCAGCAGGCTTTCTGTGGAAGAGAAGTGGGGAATCAAATTCTCCTGGTGAGAGTCTGTCGCTCTTAGCCACTACATTATGCTAGCTCCAACCCCAGTACACATACTGGTTCTCTGCATAAACTCCCTCACAAAGTTGTGCTGATACCAAAATGCCTTGTTGTGTTCTCCCAAATTAAGAAGTTCTTATTATGCCTAACTTTTTTTGCCTGAAAGAGATTCAGGATTACCTGCATTGTCCGGTCTCCCCAACATCGGATAAATAGGCATTCCTAACCCAGCAGTTGTTGTTTAGTCCTTACTGTTGAATAGAAGGTTGGAGCTATCCCTTATCCCCCCCCCCCTCCCCAGACCCGTAGCTACACTGGGGCCTGGGGGGGGGGGAAGGCCACTCCATTCAACCCCCCCTTCCATTGGTATGCCCCCCCACTGGAGGGCTTCCAATCTGCCCTTTGCTCACTGCCACTCGTTGCTGTTCTGCACAAACGCAGCATTGCTACTGTAGGGGCTTCAGATTTGCATGGGGGTGGGGGGAAGCCTACTTGCGGCTGGATCCTTCTGGAAGGTTTACTGAGTTAGACAAATGGGGGGGGGGGTTGTCACTTTACTTGAGAAGCAGAGAAAGTGTTTAAGGCCAAACCGGGTGGCCCCCTGACCCCCTAAACAAAAAATGCTGCTGTGGGACCTGCCAAACATGAAAACCTGGCTATGGCCTCCACCCGCCCACCTCCCCACCTCCCAGCTCTACCTTCTGCTCATTTTTTCCTTCTATGTGCCTCTCCAGGGCTTTTGTTGCAGCAGGAACTCCTTTGCAGATTAGGCCCCACCCCTATGATTTAGCCAATCCTTCAAGAGCTTACAGGGGTCTTATTACAGGGCCTACTGTAAGCTCTTGGAAGATTGACTACGTCACGGGTATGGAGCCTAATATGCAGAGGCGTTCCTGCTACAAAAAAAAGCCCTGTGCCTCTCCCTGCCTCCACTTTCCGAAATGTGCTTTTCTGATTGAGAGGGAGTGAGGTGCATTAATGAAAGCAGCCGTGGGAGATGCTAGCCTGAGCCCCCCACAATTGAACTGAGAGTTCAGCTGCACGGGTTTATTAAGAACCATCGTGTGGCGGGGGGGTTGAGGGCACCTTACTCTCCTTGACTGTGGGTACGAGCCTGCAAGAGTGGAAGGGACGCTGTGTTTTCCAGGGGACAAGCGTTCGGATTGGCAGCCCTAGGTACATTCAGGGTCCGTGTCACACAAGTGCAATGCAAACTGAGGGGGAGACTTACAGTATTTGTTTCGGTTGTACCCAGCTTTTCTCTCCAGCGGGGAACCAGAGCTGCTTACAATGTTTTCCTCTCCTCCATTGTATCCTCACAACAACCCTGTGAGGTAGGTCGTTCTGAGAGAGTGCAGCTGGCCCAAGGTCACCCAGCGAGCTTCCGCAGCACAAATGGGGATTTGAACCCTGGCCTCCCCAGATACTAATCCAAAACTCTTAACTACTACACCACACTGGCTCTCTGTCATGGGGAGGAAAGTATTGAACAGCTTAAACGCTTTGCCTTTCTTTTTTATCCTCCCCCCCTCCCCGAAAGCAAACGTCTAGCCCTGCAAAGTTAGATTTGAACGTGGACGGGTTTAAAGCAGTTGTGGTGTGTGTGTGTGTGTGTGTGTGTGTCTGAGCCAGTTGTAAGCCAAGACAGATTTTACATGTGCCACTTGAAGCACTTTGGAACATCTCTCCCACGCTTGCTGTGCATTTGCGGAAGACATCTGAACAGTTTCAGATGAGCTAGCTGACGGATGACGATGTGGGAAGATGAATATTACAATTGCGTTTGAACCTTCTTGGGGGTTTTTTCTTCATAATCTGTGAACAGTCGTGTTCTCCTTGGAGTACGTTTTAAGCCCTCCACCCCCAGTTCTATACAATCACACGCATGTCAGAATAGCTCCCCCCCACACACACACACATTTTAACCTCTCCTCCTTGTATAGAAGTGTGGCAGGGGGGAAAACCATGTCAGATGGCAGGTTTCTTTCACCATCCTCTTTGCTGTTTTGGGAAGCCTTGGGCCACATCTCATGGATCCAGTGCCTGTTTCTTCTTGTGTAAAGTGGCCCTGATCTGGGTAAGCCCAGGCTGGTCTGATCCCATTAGAGCCCAGAAATGAAGCAGGGTCCGCCCTGCTTAGTATCTGGATGGGAGACCACCAAGGAAGTCCAGGGTCGCTATGCAGAGACAGGGAATGGCAAACCACCTCTGAATGTCTCTTGCTTTGAAAACCCGTAAGGCAGGGGTCCCCAAACCCTGGGCCGCGGACCAGTATGAGTCCATAGCCTTTTAGCAACCAGGCCGCGGAGTGAGGCAAAGACCTTCACCTACTCCTCATTTAAAGACCCCCATAGGGGGCAGGATTGGGGTGTGGGTGTGAGAGCAGCCTGGGGCAGCAAAACCCCAAGCACCCCCACCAGTCCATAAGAAAATTATCTTCCACAAAACCAGTCCCTGGTGCCAGAAAGGTTGGTGTCACTACCATAAGGCATTAGCATAAGTCAGGAAAAAAGAGCCCATGCATTGGACAGACTTCTTAAAATGGAAGCTTTTTTTAAAAAAATAATAATAGTAGAATAGTATGCTCACCCTGAAGAGCTGCTAAAAAATCCCACCCCCACCAAGAAGTTTGGCTGGGGTCCCATCTAAGGGCACCAGCCTCCAGGTGGGACTTGGGGATCCCCCATAGTTACAGTTCATCTCCAGACATAAGAAACATAAGAACATAAGAGAAGCCATGTTGGATCAGGTCAATGGCCCATCCAGTACAACACTCTGTGTCACAATGTGGCCAAAAAACCCAGGTGCCATCAGGAGGTCCATCAGTGGGGCCAGGACACTAGAAGCCCTCCCACTGTTGCCCCTCCCAAGCACCAAGAATACAGAGCATCACTTGCCCCAGACAGAGAGTTCCAACAATGCACTATGGCTAATAGCCACTGATGGACTACGGAGATCAGTTTTCCTGGAGAAAATAGAGGCTTTGGGGGGAGTGGACTCTATGGCATTGTACCCCTTGGAGGTCCCTGTCCTCCCCAGGCTCTACCCCCTAATCTCCAGCAGTTTCCCAATCTGGAGCTGGCGACGCTACGACCTCCCACTCCTCGCTGGTGGCCGGGGGCGGGGGGGACCCTAGTTCTGTCTCAACTTCTTGCAATCCTGTGTCAGTCTCAGAGAACCGTAAGCGGTGGGAAGAAATTTTTCCCTCCCACCCCCTACCCCCTCCTTCCCGCCCTCTCCTTTAAAAAATGTGCAGGTGCCTTCCTCGCTGCTCAAAATCAGCCCTTCTTAATTAAAACCATAAGCGAATGTGGCAGCGGCGTATCAATCAGGAGACCATAAGTACAGCTCTTAGCTCACGGCTTGCTAAGTGAGCAAACCGAGAATGGGTTAGTGTGTTAGAGGAACAGCAGATGAGCATATAGAGATGGATGAGTGGCAGACAGGGGGAACTGGTTTCGCTTTTGTGTTTGCTTGCTCTCTGCATCAGTGAAATGCTGTTAAGGCCTAAGGAACAGCTTCTTATTGTCGCTTATGGTCTCTGCTTTCCTTGTTTGTCTCAGCTTTTCTGCTCATAATGCTTCGAGTAGACAGCTCTTATAGGGTAAGGTCGAAGGGTTAAATTTAACTTTTAAACCTGAGGAAGGGGCCGTGGCTCAGTGTCAGAGCTTCTGCTTGGCATGCAGAGGGTCTCTGGTTCAATCCCAGGCCTTTCCATAGAGTTGCCAATCCCCAGGTGGGGGCACGAGATCCCCTGGTTTGGAGGCCCTCCCCCCACTTCAGGGTCATCAGAAAGCGGGGGAGGAGGGAAATGTCTGCCGGGCACTCCAATATAATCTGTGGAGACCTATTCCCATAGAATATAATGGAGAATTGGTCTGTGAGTATCTGGGGCTCTGGGAGGCTGTTTTTTTTTTGAGGTAGAGGCACCAAATTTTCAGCATAGCATCTGGTGCCTCTCCTCAAAACACCCCCCCCCCCCCCAGTTTCAAAAAGATTGCACCAGGGGGTTCAATTCTATGAGCCACAAAAGAAGCTGAGGGATGGTGGCTCAGAGGTAGAGTGTCTGCTTGGTAAGCAGAAGGTCCCAGGTTCAGTCCCCGGCATCTCCAACTAAAAAGGGTCCAGGCAAGTAGGCATGAAAAACCTCAGCTTGAGACCCTGGAGAGCTGCTGCCAGTCTGAGTAGACAATACTGACTTTGATGGACCAAGGGTCTGATTCAGTAGAAGGCAGCTTCATATGTTTATATATGTTCATATGTGCCCCTATCCTTCATTATTCCAAATGGAGAGAAGGCATTTAAAAGGCATGTGGTCCCTTTAAATGTGATTGCCAGAACTCCTTTCAGAATTCAGTCGTGCTTGCCACACCCTCGCTTCCGGCTCCACCTCCAAAGTCTCCTAGCTCCACCCCCAAAGTCCCCGCATTTCCTGAGCTGGACTTGGCAACCCTGCATCTCCAGAATCAGGTAGTAGAGTATGTGAAAGACCTCTGCCTGAGACCCTGGAGAGCCTCTGCAAGTCTGTGTAGACAATACTGACTTAGGTGGACCAAGGCGCTCTGATCAGCAATGAAGATCCTGTGAATTTAGGGGGAGGTATTTGTGAGTTTCCTGCATTGTGCAGGGGGTTGCACTAGATGACCCTGGAGGTCCCTTCCAACTCTATGATTCTAAGTACTAGGCAGGTTCATGTGTGTTCAGTTAGACCGAACACTCGGAGTTCTTTGTTTTGGAACTCCAGAGCATTTTCTTCTTTGTAAATAGCCGTTGTGCAGGGATGTGATTTAGACTGGGATGACAGCATGAGATTCCACCCCCCCCCCTCATCCCCCCGCCCAAGCCCCTTGTCAGTTTTATACCCTGAAATGCCTTCCCAGAGCTCTTGCTTGGTGCAGAGCTGCGGGTGACCTAGACAGTGGCTGGGAATTTCCCTACTGAAATATCATCCCAGTCTTAAGCCAGCTAGGAAACCTCAGGACAACCTCCCCCCACACCCCAGTTGTCCTGTACACCAAGGAACACATGAAACTGCTGTCTACTGAGTCAGACCTTTGACCTATCCCAAGCACTGTTGTCTGCTCAGATTGGCGGCTAGCTGTCCTGCATCTCAGGCCATTGGTTTTTCACATCACCTCCTGCCCAGTCCTGTTAGCTGGAGAGGCTGGGGATTGAACTTGAGACCTTCTGCATATAGAGCCAGTGATCTGCCACTGAACCACAGCCCCTGCCCTGCCCTAGGTACCGCTTCTGCAATACAGGTGAATAATAATAGTGGCCTGCTTTACAGGGCGATTGTAAGGATTCGGGGGAGGGGGGGTTAGCAGGAATGTACAGGAACACAGTTCCAACTGGCTTGGTGTCAGGGAGGGTGGCCTAATATGCAAATGAGTTCCTGCTGGGCCTTTTCTACAAAAAAACACCCTATAAAGATTACAGAGGTTGGTGGGTAAGAAATCCAGTCCAACAAAAAAGCTGTTTTTATTTAATGTCCCAGCTTACTGCAATCTTGACGGTACATCTACAAAAGTTGCAACTAGCTCTCAAAGCTATTGTTAAGCTGCCAGCTATACATATTCCATCCGTTAGTCAATTATGCTACATCGATGGCTTATAATAAAAAAAAGGAAAGGGAAACGAGCCAAGTCCTCTGAGGTGCACACAGAATGTATAATTTGAGCTTCTGTGGAGCCAAACTTACCCCAGGCCCTTTAGGTCAGACGTACAATCTTGAAGTGAAGATAAGCTGATTCTACTATTTTCCAGCAAAAGCTGGCTATGCACAGCACTGGTTGGCTAGTGCCTGTCATGTCACGAAACCACCTGCTGATCATGCCCACCGCCTACACCCCGGCAGCTTGTTAAGTTTAACAAAACTGATTTTGTAAAAAAAGTTAGGTTCTAAACAAATGGTTGATGAGGTAAATATAAATAAAAATTAATGGGTAGGCAGTGTTCCTGAAGTGTGGGGGCAAAGAGAAAATCAGCCCTGGATCTGAGGAGCTTCAGAAGAGAGAGGAAAAATTCACCCTCCAACAGAACCACATTCAGTCTTGTTTATACGCATCACCTTGCACCCTGATGGATGGAAGCTCTTTTCCCAATAAGCGCTAGAGAATTGTTGAGGGTGGATGAGTGTCAGTTAAAGAAGTGGTTAGAATGTTGGACTAGGATCAGTGAGGCCCAGGTTCAAATTCCCAGTCTGCCATAGAGGCTCGCTAGGTGATCTTGGGCCGTCCACACTCTTTCAGCCTAACCTATCTCACAGGGTTGTTGTTGTGAGGATAAAATGGAGGAGAGGAGAACATTGTAAGCAACTTTGGGTCCCCATTGGATGCTAGGGCATAAATGAAGTAAATAAACAAGGAAACAAATGAATACATACTTTTAATTCATTTATATCCCCATTATTTTGCTAACGGGGACACAAAGGGACTTACAACTTTCACCATTTTCTCCCCATATCCATTTTCTCCTCAAAATCAACCTTGTGGGGTAGGTCAGGCTGATGGCTGTGACTAGCCCAAGGTTGTGGCAAAGTGGAGACTAGAACCAGTGTTTCCCAGATCTAATCCAGCTCTCTACACCAGGGGTGTCAAACTCTTTCATTATGAGGGCTGCATCTGACATAAATGAGACCGGGATGGGCCATATGTGTCATAAAATGTAATAACAAATAGTGGAGATATAAACTTTATAAAGGACACAGACAAACACAGTTAAATATATATATTTTTTTTAAAACTTAAAATAAAAGCAAGCTGTGACAGGAGGAAACAAGAGAGAGAGAAGCAGATGATAGCCAAAAGTTGCTCACGGGCCTGATAGGAACCCTCTGGGGGCCTGATTCGGCCCACGGGCCGCATGTTTGACACCCCTGTTCTACACCATCCTGGTGTAGAAGCAGGGGAGGGGGGAAGGAGACCAATGGCCTGCTTAGGGTCTCAAGAGATTATAGCCTCCTGGAAAGTAAAATTGGGGTTCAATCAGTTGTTCCAAATCATTTAAGCTAGGTGTCTCCATCCTTTTTGAACCTGTGGCCACCTTTGGAATTCTGATGTCAGGCGGTGGGTGCAATGAAAAAATGACTGCCACAGGAGGTGGAGCCAATCATAAAATGGCTGCCACAGGAGGTGGAGCCAATCATAAAATGGCTGCCACAGGTAGTGAAACCAACGATAAACTGGATGTGGAGCCAATCATAAATTGGCTGCCACAGGAAGTGAAGCCAACAATAAACGGCTAGGGAGCAAGATTATATATAACTAATGGTACCACTTCAGCAGTTTGGGGGAAAGCTCTGCTTAAGAGGATACCTTTTAATCTGCGCAGCCAATGAGTAGCCCTACAGGGCAAGACCCAACTAACCCCACCCACTCTCTAAAAGCATTTGACAGGTGCCAGGATAGGTGTTGACAGCTGGCACAGCACCTGCTGGCACCACATTGGAGACCCCTGATTTAAGCAACCTGCCCAGCAATATTTCATGCTCCCTAGATATTAAGTTTATGGAAAGCAAAGCAGCTGTTTTATCATATATGGTTTGCTGCCTTTCTAGATGTGATGCTTCTAGTTGTGATGCTCGAGTCCTTTGAATGTATGTTTTTTCCCCCCTGCCTGGGCTGTATTGATTGTAGAAAACTTAATACAAATGGCTTGTAGAAAAAAATCAATTACAATTGAAAGCATGCAAAGCCAGCCAGCCAGAAAATGAGCAATGAGGCCCAGCTGCATTCTGGAGCGAGGACTTCCCTGCTCACATCTCCTGCTCTTAACCACCATGCTGTACTGGTTTAAGAGAAGAAGATATTGGATTTAAGTAGATATTGGATTTATATCCTGCCCTATACTCCAAATCTCAGAGACTCAGAGCGGTCACAATCTCCTTTACCTTCATCCCCACACACACACCACAGACACCCTGTGGGGTAGGTGAGGCTGAGAGAGCTCTTACAGCAGCTATCCTTTCAAGGACAACTCTGGCAAGAGCTATGACCCAAGGCCATTCCAGCAGCTGCAAGCGGAGGAGTGGAGAATCAAAGCCAGTTCTCCCAGATAAGAGTCTGCACACTTAACCACTACACCAAACTGAGTCTCAGAGCACTGAGAACTGAACCAGAAAGGCTGCAGTCAGAAAGTTCTGCGTTTTCAATCGCTAATCAGTTATGTCCCTCTCTTGTCCTGACAAAGCTGAGCCATGAAGACCTGAAGGACAGAAGAGGCAGGTGAGCCTTCCTGTGATGAAGGCATCCCCCCCCAAAAAAACCCCCATCTCAATTCCCAGGTCCTGCATACAAAATGGGGAGTCACCCCCGCTTCTCAGAAGGGCATGAACCGAGCCCCACGAGTTCTCCCCGCCTCCCCAAACTAGGCCCACAGACTCCGTGCCGAGAATGCCGATATCCGGGACAGCGTGCCGGGCACACGTCCATCTCCCCTTCTCCGGCGTGTGGGTATTCAAGTCACATTCTAAGCAGGTGTTTAGCATTCAGTGCAGGGAGCAGCCGTTTCCTCCGACAATCGCTTCCAGAATCAACCGCTGTGGCCCGTGTAGATGAGAGGAACGGTGGCAGGCGGGGAGAGAGAGGGATCTCGTGGAATCACAAACATGTTTCTGGACTGGGAATCCAGTTCCACAGAGGACGCCTAAAATTGGGGGGGGGGGAGGGAGAAGAAGGAAGCAGTGGAGCTGAACAGAAATGGGATGTATGCATCTGACTGGACCAAGCTATTGCCTCTCGCTGTAACCTCTTGCTGGCCAAAGCAACATCCGTTATCTAGTCTGAAGAGGTGACATGACAGCAGTGGCTTAGTCTCCTGGCAGTTCCCAAACTGTGTGTGCTGGCAAACAGCTCGTACGCCGGGAGAGATTCATCAGATGACAAAATGCTCCTCTGAGCCCAAAGCAGCCAGTGGCAGAAGAGGCTGCCTGCTGCGTCTCTGCTTGATTTTTAAAGTTATTTATTTGCATTGTTTATAATCTGCCTTCTCACCTGGTGAATCGGTACAGTCCACAAAACGGGGTGCTCAGTAACCAACGCATTAGGGTTTCAGAAGCCTGGAACCACCAGAAAGAACTGAAGCATAGCATAAGTATTAACATGACACATTAAGTGGGTACAGAAATTATATACCGTACCAGAATCCTACTCACGGTAACAGCTACACGGCAATATAGACCACAGTCCCAATCGTTTAGAAGAAGAAGACTGTAGATTTATACCCCGCCCTTCTCTCTGAATCAGAGTCTCAGAGCAGCTCACAGTCTCCTTTATCTTCTTCCCCCACAACAGACACCCTGTGAGGTAGGTGGAGCTGAGAGAGCTCTTACAGCAGCTGCCCTTTCAAGGACAACTCCTGCAATAGCTATGGCTGACCCAAGGCCATTCCAGCGGCTGCAAGTGGAGGAGTGGGGAATCAAACCTGGTTCTCCCAGATAAGAGTCCACACGCTTAACCACTACACCAAGCTGGCTCTCCAAGTTTATCCAAGACCTTTTCCACACCTCAGAGTTGCTGCTGTTTCCTGGGGAGTTGAATCCCCAGCTGGTGCTCCAACTTTGTGGCAATCTGCAGAGTGGAGGGACTTCAATGGGGTACGGTGCCACAGAGCCTACCTTCTAGAGGGGCCCTTTTCTCCAGGGGGACTGATCTCTGTCACCTGGAGATCAGTTGGAATCCCAGGAAATCTCCAGCCACCACCTAGAGGATGAGAATGCAATCTGAGAGAGGTCACTATAATGGATAACACAACAAAAAATGCAAGCTAGCGACCAATTTTCTTGCGCAAGAAGCCACATACTGAGCTGTAGCCGATGTGAAATTGCTGCTGGAGACGCTCTGCGTCCCTCTTTTTTGAAAATTGTGTAAAGAATCTATATAATTGAATCAATATTGGTCCCAGGTCTGATGAAGACTGGAAAGAAACAAGTACTTAATCGATTGGCTTGTCACCACACTACTTTGGGACTTGAATATACATGTTTTGGACATTTGGACTGATTTCTATATACTTCTTAGTAAATTGGTCACTAGCTTGCATTTTTTGTTGTGTTAACCACCTGGAGGATGGCAACCCTACCACATGCTTTGGGGGCATAAGAGTGAGTCATGCCTTAATTATTGTTCGGGTGGGGAGGGGAGTACACTCAGCAGAAGTTTGAGAATTGCTGCTGTGCTCTTGTAATTTTATTAACAGATTCTCTACCATTATTGTGAGAGCCAGTTTGGCTGTAGTGGTTAAGTGTGAGGACTCTTATCTGGGAGAACCGGGTTTGATTCCCCACTCCTCCACTTGCACCTGCTGGAATGGCCTTGGGTCAGCCATAGCTCTTGTAGGAGTTGTCCATGAAAGGGCAGCTGATGTGAGAGCTCCCTCAGCCCCGCCTACCTCACAGGGTGTCTGTTGTGAGGAGGAAGATAAAGGAGATTGTGAGCTGCTCTAGTTTCAGAGTGGAGGGAGGGATATAAATCCAATATATTATTATTATTATTATTATTATTATTATTATTATTATTATTATTATTGCAATTTAACTCTTGTCTTTCTATGGGATTTGAGTTGTTTTTCTCCCCACCACCACCCCACAGTAGTAGCAGCATTAAGTTAGCAATCCGGGAATGTTCGAGGTGCCTCTCTTACATTCTCTCAGCAAGAAGCATAACCTTATTTCTGAGGGCTGCAGCCAGCCCACTATCAGCCTCCCACTGCTGTTGCGCTACAGGACAGGT
Organism: Heteronotia binoei; assembly: GCF_032191835.1. Taxonomy (NCBI): domain Eukaryota; kingdom Metazoa; phylum Chordata; class Lepidosauria; order Squamata; family Gekkonidae; genus Heteronotia; species Heteronotia binoei. The sequence goes on from NC_083223.1 coordinate 260,281,730, forward strand.
TTTACTTATATTTTATTTATTTTAAGGATTTATTCCCTGCCTTTTGCTTTGAAAAGAGTACGCACGGCAGCGAGCAGTAATAACAATGAAATAGCATATAAAACATCCAATAAAGCAACAGTAAATACTACAATATCAGCACATCAATCAAAACAATGTTGGCAAACGGCATTAAAACGTAACAGCACCCTGGGCCTCAGGATACCGAGTTAAGTAGTCAATTAATTTCAACGTTTTCCCCTCCCACACACTGAACTGCACCCCCCCCCCCCAAAAAAAATATGGCTTTCAGATTACAGAGCAAGATCTGTAAAGATGGTCCAGATAGATACCTCTAGGGGGAGGAAGTTATCTAGTTTATAGTAAAAAGATAAAGGTAGTCCTCTGTGCAAGCACCAAGTCATTACTGACCCACGAGGTGGCGTCACATCATGACGTTTTCTTGGCAGACTTTTTACGAGGTGGTTTGCCATTGCCTTCTCCAGTCATCTACACTTAGCCTCCAGCAAGCTGGGTGCTCATTTTACCGACCTCAGAAGGATGGAAGGCTGAGTCAACAATGAACCAGCAACCTGAACCCAGCTTCCACCAGGATCGAACTCAGGTTATGAGCAGAGCTTGGACTGCAGTACTGCAGCTTTACCACTCTATGCCACGGGGCTCCTAATCCAGTTTATGGACAGCAGCTTAAAAAGTTCACTTGAAGGTTCACATAGAGTTGCCAAGTCCAATTCAAGAAATACCTGGGGACTTTGGGGGTGGAGCCAGGAGACATCGGGGTGGAGCCAAGAGCAAAGGTGTGACAAACATAATTGAACTTCAAGGGAGTTCTGGCCATCCCATTTAAAGGGACTGCACATCTTTTTAAATGCCTTCCTTCCATAGGAAATAATGAAGGATAGGGGCACCTTCTTTTGGGGCTCATAGAATTGGACCCCCTGGTCCAATCTTTTTGAAACTTGGGGGGTATTTTGGGGAGAGGCACTAGATGCTATACTGAAAATTTGGTGCCTCTATCTCAAAAAACAGCCCCCCCCCAGAGCCCTCAATATCCGCAGATCAATTCCCTATCATTCCTTATGGGAATTGTTTATGGAGGTGCATGATGGCTGTGGGGGTGGGGCTTCCCCCGCTGGCCAGCTGGCTGGGGGAGGGGGGAAGCCTGTAAAACCGGGGGATCCCCCTCTGGGACCTGGGGATTGGGAAGCCTAGGTTCACATTACCTTACAGGAAAAAGGCCGTTCTCAAAGCAAGATTCCACTGTGCACTCTAGGAATCCAGGCAGATTCATATGGCTTCTGTTAGATCTACAAGACCAGGGTCCTGATGCTCCAGCAGAACCAATTTTCAATGTCATTCTCAGTGTTGTGGATATTGAAGCATCTACAGTAGTAAGAGTGTCCACATGGGTGGCTTTCTTGCGCACTTACCCCTGAAGTTTTCTGGGGGGTTTTAAAGGAATTCTAGAGCAGTGTTTATCAACCTATGCACTGGAACCCAGAAGTGGATTGCAGGCCTTCTTTTCCTGGGGGCCGCCCCTGCTCTTTCCATTGCTCTTTTTTGTTCCTTGGAAACCATGATCTAACCCTGGAACAACATCTTTCATGTCATACATTAGCTGGTATTTTTTCTTCACTGCCATTCACGTGTTGATCGTGTAAAACAGGGGTCCCCAATCCCCGGTCCATGGACCGGTACGACTGCTACTACTAGTAGCAGAAGAAGAAGATGACGACATTGGATTGATATCCTGCCCTCTACTCAAAATCTCAGAGTGGCTCACAATCTCCTTTACCTTCTTCCCCCACAACAGACACCCTGTGAGGTGGGTGACGCTGAGAGAGCTCGCCCCTGAAGCTGCCCTTTCAGGGACAACTCTGCAAGAGCTATGGCTAACCCAAGGCCATTCCAGCAGCTGCAAGTGGAGTAGTGGGAAATCAAACCTCCCAGATAAGAGTCGGCACACTTAACCACGTCACCAAAATTAAGTGCACAGTTGTATCATCCCGAAATCATCGTGCGCCCCCTCCCCAGTCCGTGGAAAAATTGTCTTTCACAAAACTGGTCCCCAGTGTCAAAAAGGTTGGGGACCGCTGATGTAAAACATGTCTCAGTGGTCACTAGAGTGAGTAAGAATCTTAGGGTGCCTACAAGGAGTAATGGAGAAGGAATGGGTGGCCAGAGCCTGAAATGTAACCTCCATTGCAAAGGCTGTGTATGTTGGAATGCTACTTGCTTGGGGTTCACAGTGGAGGGAGCTACAACCTTTATGAGATATTTGTTTGGGGAGGGACAGTGGCTCAGTGGTAGAGCATCTGCTTGGGAAGCAGAAGGTCCCAGGTTCAATCCCTGGCATCTCCAAAAAAGGGTCCAGGCAAATAGGTAGAAGAAGAAGAAGATATTGGATTTATATCCCGCCCTCCGCTCCGAAGAGTCTCAGAGCGGCTCACAATCTCCTTTACCTTCCTCCCCCACAACAGACACCCTGTGAGGTGGGTGGGGCTGAGAGGGCTCTCACAGCAGCTGCCCTTTCAAGGACAACCTCTGCCAGGGCTATGGCTGACCCAAGGCCATTCCAGCAGGTGCAAGTGGAGGAGTGGGTAATCAAACCCGGTTCTCCCAGATAAGAGTCTGCACACTTAACCACTACACCAAACTGGCTCTGAAAAACCTCAGCTTGAGACCCTGGAAAGCCTCTGCCAGTCTGAGAAGACAATACTGACTTTGATGGACCGAGGGTCTGATTCAGTATAAGGCAGCTTCATATGTTCATATGTTGGTTTCTCAAAAAAACCTTTTGATTCAGGTAGGTATAAGGTTGCCAGGTCTGTGTTGGAAAATACCTGGAGACTTTGGGGGTGTGTCCAGGAGGGGGTGGGGTTTGGGGAGGGGAGGGGAGGGGCCTCAGCATGGTACAGTGTCATAGAGTCCACCCTTCAAAGCAGCCATTTTCTCCAGGGGCAAAAAACAGGTTCCGATGCTATTCAATTTTAATTTTATCCAGTGGAGCTGATCTCTGCCAGCTGGGGAACAGTTGTAAAAGCTGGAGATCTCGAGGCACCACCTGGAGGTTGGCAACCCTAGGTAGGTAGCCGTGTTGGTCTGAAACAAGAGAACAAAGTTTGGGTCCAGTGACACCTTTAAGGCCAACGAAGTTTAATTCTGAGTATAAGTTTATCTGATGGTGATGTTATCGGATGAAGTGTACATGCACATGAAAGCTTATACCCGGAATTAAACTTTGTTGGTCTTAAAGGTGCCACTGGACTCAAAAATGTGCTCAAAATAGTCTGGTTAGCCACTGTAGAAAAATGGAAGGCTGAACAGTGAATTCTGAAATTTAATCACTCACTGAGTAAAGAAGTATTTCTTTTTGTATGTCAGTGAGCAAAGTAGCTTTGCATAGGATAGCACTGCATGTCCTATTAAAAGGTGCAGCGTCTACTGAAATGCGAGGTGGGTTTGTTTGGGGAAGGAATTCACAGGCTCGGTGCTGTGGCTGAGAAAGCAGAATCCTGCTTTGAGGCGGGGGGCAACGCTGGGAGGGCTTCTAGTGTCCTGTCCCTGCTAGCGGATCTCCTGATGGCACCTGGGGTTTTTTTGGCCACTGAATGAAACAGAGTGTTGGACTGGATGGGCCATTGGCCTGATCCAACATGGCTTCTCTTATGTTCTTATGCTTGTCAAGCACAACAGACCTGCTGATCAGGAGGCACATATAGGAGAGCCTCAGAGGCAGATCCAAGCGAGTGGGAAGATTTCTAGGGGAAAACGTGGTCCTTTATGTACCATTTAGGGGTTTTAGTAGGCAAACCCATGACTTTGCAATGGACTTGGAAACAAATCTGCACCCTATGAAGTTGCCGGAGAATTGAGGCAATGTGCTCTTTACTAGCCCCTTGGGCCGCTGTCGTCTCCACCCACCACGGCTTCCAGATGCTCTTCAAAGGCAGACCCATGTGACAGCAGTCAGTTCTCAGGTAGCTAAAGGATGAAGGGCAGTGCCAACATTCTTTTTTGAATGTTCTAAGCCACCTGGAGAACTACAGCTGGAAGGCAGGACATGAATATTTTAAATAAACACGATCAATAATTTAAATAATGCACACCGTTGTCTGGAGGAGCAAACATCATAAAAGGTGTGTGTGTGTTTATGAACAGTAGATATGTTCATAAATATTTGTATTTTCTGATCCCTGTTTAATCCCTATTTTTGCCCTTGGGGGATGAGTTCTTAAATTGGAGGGTTTCTCCGTTGTTCAGTTCCTTTCCCAATATCAATTAATTTCTGAGCAGGGATTGGATGGGCCAACCTTGTCTCTAACACGCATCCATGCCAATGCAAGCACATGAACAATAAGGTGCATTCAGAACGCAACCTGCCATTTTGCACACTGAAGCTGTAGAAGCATCCTTAAACATAAAGGTAAAAAGGTAAAGGTGGTCTCCTGTGCAAGCACCAGTCATTTCCGACTCTGGGGTGATGTTGTTCTCAAAGCATTTTCACAGCAGACTTTTTATGGGGTGGTTTACTTGGCCTTCCCCAGTCATCTACACTTTCCCCCCAGCAAGCTGGGTACTCATTTTACCGACCTCGGAAGGATGGAAGGCCGAGTCAACCTTGAGCTGGCTACCCGAACCCAGCTTCCGCTGGGATCGAACTCAGGTCGTGAGCACAGCTTAGGACTGCAGTATGGCAGCTCTAAGGGAAATCAACCCTAAGTCAGTCCTAAGGGAAATCAACCCAGACTGTTCCCTGGAAGATCAGATGCTGAAGCTCAAATACTTTGGCCACCAAATGAGAAGGGAGCACTCACTGGAGAAGATCCTGATGCTGGGAAAGACAAAAGGTAAAAAAGAAGGGGACGGCAAAAGATAAGATGGCTGGACAGCGTTACTGATGTAACTAACATGAATTTGAGCAGACTTCGGAGGATATTGGAAGACAGGAGGGCCTGGCGTGACTTTGTCCATGGGGTTGCAAAGAGTCAGACTCGATTGTGAGATTGAACAACAACACGGCAGCTCTACCACTCTGCGCCATGGGGCTCTTAAACATAGTATGGGACAATTGTCTTTTTCTAGTCATGTTCTTTTGTTAAAAATGATTACCCTCTTGGAGGAGAGACTAGTGCAAAGCAAATAAATTCAGCAGACAGCAGGCAGAGAAAACCCTTCGGCTATGGGTAATCATGTGTGTTTGGGGGGAGGGGGTGAGAAGCTCAGTCAGACGGAGTAAGCACATTCCTATTTCTGTCGGTGGAATGCTGGAAAGTCCATGTGCCCGTAGGAAACCTTGGCCAGTTGAGATGTCCCTTTGCATGTAGAACTTTAGAGAAGCCCTGCTGGATGAGACCTGTGGTCCATCTAGCCCAGCATCCTGTCTCACACAATGGCCAACCAGTTCCTTCAAGGAGGGCCAACAACAGGGCACGGGAGCAAAGATGTTCTCCTGATGTTGCTTCTTGGCAGTGGGATTCAGCGGTTTAGCACCTCTGAACATAGGTAGTCACCATTTAGTCACCACGGAGGATAGACTTATCCTCCATGAATCTATCTAATCCCTCTTTAAAGCTGTTTATTCCTGTGGCCATCTCTACATCCTCTGGCACTGTATCCCACATTTTAATTACTCACCGTATGAAGAAGTATTTCCTTTCATCTGGCCTGAATCTACTACCCATTAGCTTCATTCGATGCCCTCGTGTTCTACTATTTTGGGAGAGGGAGGAAAAAAATTCTCTTTGTCACCTCTCTCCACCTCATTCATAGTTTTATAAGTCTCTATCATGTTCCCCCTTAGTCGTCTCTTTTCTAAACTGAAAAGTCCCAGACTCTTCAGCCTTTCCTTCTAGGGAAGGTTCTCCAGCCCCCTAATCATCTTGGTTCTTCTTCACCCAAAGGGTGATTAACACATGGAATTCACTGCCACAGGAGGTGGTGGCGGCTACAAGCACAGACAGCTTCAAGAGGGGATTGGATAAACATATGGAGCAGAGGTCCATCAGTGGCTATTAGCCACAGGGTATAGATGGAACTCTCTGTCTGGGGCAGGTGATGCTCTGTATTGTTTGTGCTTGGGAGCGGCAACAGGGTGAGGGCTTCTGGTGTTCTGGCTCCACTGATGGACCTCCTGGTGGCACCTGTTGTTGGGTTTTTTGGCCACTCTGTGTGACACAGAGTGTTGAACTGGATGGGTCGTTGGCCTGATCCAACATAGCTTCTCTTATGTTCTTATGGTTGCCCTCCTTTGTACTTTTCCCAGCTCCGCCATGGCTTTTTTGAGTTAAAAACACATTTCTCTGTATGCATTTTGCAGAATTTGTGGCCCCAGATGCCAGCATGGGTATCACAGAAAGCCCATACCCTTTTCATAGAAAATGCATTGGAAACACTCCAGGGTTTGAGCAGAATTCTAGAGAGACACCGTATAAACTTCCTGAATCAATAAATGCATTTGCTTGTAAAACAGCAGGGAGTTGGAATCCCTAGCTTCTGTTGTTTTCTTCTTTCAATGCTACCCAGAGCTGAAAACTCAAGCGCAGCGTTGCCAGCAGAGACACACCTGAACATAAGCTGCCTTGGTGTAACCCTTGCCAAACCCTTGCTCCACCTACCTCAATATTGACTATATTATTGACTATATTAATTGGCACCTGTTGAGGTCCTTTAAACCCAGATGCCCAGGATTGACCCTAGGAATATCTGCACCAGCAGGAACTCATTTGCATTGTAGGCCACATCCCCTGACACAAAGCCAGCCGGAACTGTGTTCTGCTCAAAAAAAAGCTCTGAAGGAGCTCTGCCACAACGTTATCTTCAACTGAATGGGAACACAGATCCATCTAGGTCCAGTGAGGTCTCTTGTGACCAGTGTTCCTTCTAAGCTATCATGAGCTAGCTCACAGATTTTTAGCCTCCAGTTCACACATTTTTGTCTTAGCTCAGGAAGGATAACCTCTGAGCAGTGTTCCCTCTAAGCTGAGTTAGTGTGAGCTAGCTCACAGATATTTAGCCTCCAGTTCACACATTTTTGTCTTAGTTCAGGAAAAATGGCCCCAGAGCAAACTAATTTATAATATAGCTCACAACTTTTAATGCCAGTAGCTCACAAAGCAGAATTTTTGCTCACAAGACACTGCAGCTTAGAGGGAACATTGCCCCAGAGCACACTAATTTATGCAGTAGCTCACAACTTTAGTGCCAGTAGCTCACAACATAGAATTTTTACTCACAAGACTCTGCAGCTTAGAGGGAACATTGTGACCAGCAAGAATTCGTCCTCTCTGAAGAACTTTGTAATCAGAGATGCTGAGGACCTAACCATGAATCCTTCTGCATGCAAAGCGTGAAACTAGAAACCTCTTCCAGTAGCATGTGAAGCAATAGGTTTGCCAACTCTGTTTTTGTAAATTCCTGGAGATTGTGGATGGAGCCTGGGGACGACAAGGTTTAGGGAGGGGAAATGACCTCCATAAGCTATAATGCCTTAGAGCCCACCCTCAAAAGCAGCCATTTTCTCCAGGGAAACTGATCTCTGTCATCTGGAGATTAGTTTTCAGAGGGCAGCTGAATTTGCAGTAGAATAGATATATCTGAGTCCAATAGCAGCTTAGAGACCAATGGGATTTTATTACTTTATTTTAACTGCATTATATTCTCCCTCCCCATGAATGAGCTCAGGGCAGATTACAACATATAAATAATTAATTAAAACGTGTATATTAAAACAGTTAAAAATAAGATTTCAAAGATTAAACAGACAGCCGTCGGCCAAGAATACACAGAGTCAATGACCGGAGCTGCTGAGTACAACTTCTAAGAACTGGGCCCATGCAGAGAGGAGTGCAGTATGGGTAGGGAGGCCAACTCAAATTAGATGCCCGTAGCCTCAACTGAAGACTTGGCAGAACAGCTGTTTTGCAGGCCCTGTGGAATGGTAAAAGGTCCAGCAGGGCCTTGATCTCAAGGGGGAATATGTTCCACCAGGTCGGAACCAGGGCAGAAAATGCCCTAGCCCTGGCCAAGGATAATCGGACGTCTTTCCGGCATCGAAATGTAGTTATCCGAGATATGTCTATAGAAAGAGATCTCCATTGTGACTTGTATCTGGCTCTTGAAAGATTAACACCCTGAAAGTCTTGCTGCACCCTACTTGATGCTACTGGATTCAATCTAGACGGACATCAGGTGTAATTCTGGGAGAGCCCCAGCCTCACCTGGAGGCTGACAATCCTTATGAAGCCACTGTACCCACCTGTAACCCTTGGCCCAACTTGCTCAATCTTACCTGCTTTGGCTGGCAGAGGCTTTTGGACAGGAATGTAAAGGCTGAATCCACAACTTCCTGTGCTTTCCCACTCACTCAAGGTGTCAAACATGCGGCCTAGCAGCCAAATCAGGCCCCCGAGCAACTGGCTGTCATCTGCTTCCTTCTCCCTAACTCTTGCTTCCTTCTGCATAGCATCTTGCTCAATCGCACAGGAGCTACAGAGCAAAGTCTCTATTTTCTCCATTGGCTGAAGCTCCTCCCTTGGGGAGGAAGGGGGGGGAAGGGGAGCTTGCTTTGCCAGGGTCTCTCAATTGCGCAGAAGAGTTACTGAGCCAAGCTCCTCTTTCTTCTATTGGCTGAAGCTCTTCCCCCTCCTGGCCCCCTGAGGAAGGAAGGAAAGGGCCAGAGCTTCCTTTGCCCAGTTCCCTGGATCCCATGGAAGAGATACAAAGAAAGCACCTTTTTAAGACCAACAAGTGCTAACATTTTTAAAAAATATATTTAATTGTGCTTGTCTGTGTCCTTTATAAATTTCTATCTCTGCTACCTAATCTTAACTAGGTATACACATGACCCGGCCCAACCTGACATGGCCCAGCCCAACAAGGTCTCATTTATGTCAGATTCGGCCCACATAACAAATGAGTTCGACACCCCTGCACTAACTGATAGAGTCTCCTGAAGAGGACGCTGCCTTGCATAATTGGTAACCACATTACTGCCTCCCCTGGCTGGAAGTTTCTCTCTGGTGTTTTGAAAGAGTGGGCCTTTCCCTGCTTCCACTGGGCATGAATTTTCCGTACAGAGCTGGGCATGTGGCCATGAACGTGGGCAGGTGCCTTGTGCACAAAACTACAAAAAGAAGCACAGCGCTAGGTGCTTTATACCAAGTCACATCATTGGTCGATGCACTTTAAATGCTATCTACACCCCCTGGGAGTCCCTTTGCCAATACCAGCCACCCCTCAACAGGAAATCCCAGCTATTGACCAAGTAAATGCTTCCATGCTGTTCCAAGCAACAGATAGGATCTGGCTTGTGGAGTAGCCACAAAAAAATCACACTCCTCACGGAAAGTACAGGTAATAGTCTAACCGCAGCTTGGCCTTGCAAATATACATCCCAGCTACGTTCTCCCCACCCCAGTCTTTCGTAGTCTGGAATAGTTGAGCCAGACTTCCACAGAGTGGGTGTCACCTTTTAACAATTGACTCTGGGAAGCCGTGGGGAGAATTGTATTCAACTAACACCTTTTCTATGAAGTGATACTACTGTTAATTAGCAGCATCCTTTACGCTCTTTGGAACATAGTAGGGGGAGGCTGACTTTAAAAAAAAAAAAGTTTAAAGTTTTAAGATCCTGAGAATTGTACTATCATTGTCTTCCTTCAAAGAAACTCAGGTTCTACAATCAGAAGGTCCGAATTCTGCTATCAAGAAGAAGATTAGTTACACAGCTTTTCAGAATTTTAACTCCCGGCTGGTCTTAGGGTTTAAACTCATGGTGCTTTTGGGGAATCTGTCATGATCCTAAAATTAGGAAGCAGAGAAACTTATAGGTAAGGTTGCCGACTCTGGATTGGGAAATACCTAGAGATTTTGAGAGTCAGTTTGGTGTAGTGGCTAAGTGTGTGGACTCTTATCTGGGAGAACCGTGAGAACATAAGAGAAGCCATGTTGGATCAGGCCAATGGCCCATCCAGTCCAACACTCTGTGCCACACAGTGGCAAAAAAACCCAAGTGTCATCAAGAGGTCCACCAATGGGCTAGAAGCCCTTCCACTGTGCCTCCCCAAGCACAAGAATACAGATCATCACTGCCCCAGACAGAGAATTCCAACAATAAGCTGTGGCTAATAGCCACTGATGGACCTCTGCTCCTTATGCTTATCTATTCCACTCTTGAAGCTGGCTATGCTTGTACACAATACTCCAAATGAGGCCACACCAGGTTTGATTCCCCACTCCTGCACTTGCAGCTGCTGGAATGGCCTTGGGTCAGCCATAGCTCTCGCAGAACTGTCCTTGAAAGGGCAGCTTCTGTGAGAGCTCTCTCAGTCCCACCTGCCTCACACGGTGTCTGTTGTGAGGGAAGAAAATTAAGGAGATTGTGAGCCGCTCTGAGACTCAGATTCAGAGTGGAGGCTGGGGTATAAATTTAATATTTTCTTCTTTGTTTTCTTCTTGAGGTTGGAGCCTCAGGAGAGCATGGTTTGGGGAGGGGAGGGGAGGGACTTCAGTGGGGTATAATTGTTGGAACAGAAGGCCTTGATGAACATAAGAACATAAGAGAAGCCATGTTGGATCAGGCCAATGGCCCATCCAGTCCAACACACTGTGTCACACAATGGCCTAAAGAGCCTCAGATTCCAAAGAGGGAATGTTCTGATCATTTTATATTGATGTTATAATAAGTAATCATACTTAAGAAGTGAATTAAGGTTTGCCTTATATGAATAGGAACTGTTCATAGTAGTTCAGCGGTTTTCCTTTGTAGTACCACCTGGAAGTTGGCAACTGCACTTGTAGGCTTCAGAACAGCCTTTCTGTCACTTACTGGCCTCAGGTCTGGCTGCCATTTTCACTTCAAACCTACATTTCCCAGGCAGTCTCCAAGATCCAGGATTGGCAGGAGGGAAAATGGAAGGAAAAGCAGGGGCCAATCAGTGGTGAGAAGGTGGAGCTTGAAGAGGAAGTATATAAGGCCCTGAATGGAGCAGGAAGGTATTCACTCCCTGAAGCTGGGAACCAGAGAGGCTGTTTATGCCCCATCGTGGTTGAATGTGGCCTCCTGGAACCAAGTATTGTGAGGTAGAAACAGGCACCAAGGAAGGCCTTTGTGTCAGGGAGTTTGTGTTCAGATGACTACTTCTACGTGTGTTGTAGTAGTATTTTATTTCTGCCCCATTTTTGAAATTGTTCTCCTGTTTACTTAACTGCTATAGTATTTGTTTAATAAACTCTTTCTCATTGCCTGGGTCCTTCATGCCTTGCATTCGGTCATATGACAGGGTACACCCTGACTAAAAAGGGACAGGGAGGATCCTATAGGGCCCACTCTAGTAAAGCCCTAGAACTAGAATAGCAGCAGCCAGTTAAGGCTGTTGCCTGCTGTGGGGCTGAAGGGGTCAGGAGGAAAGACAATTTGTGCATGCAGAGGGAGAGATCTCTGGAAAGGATCTCTGTGGAAAAATTTGCCTGATTCTGTCGCAGATGCCAAAAAGACCATGGCCTGTAATCTGCAAAAAACTTTGTATTATAGGTTAATTTTTTAGTCAGTTAACAGCTTGACTGCTAGTCGAAAACCTTCAAAGTGCCGCAAGATTCCTGTTTATTTTCGCTGCAAAAGATTAATTGGCTCCCCCTCTGAAATTATTACCATGAAACGACCCTCTAGGGAAGACCTTCATTTTTGGGAAGGGGACTCTTCTACGATGGCCCTAGAGGGAAAGTTACTGGTGAGGAAGCCAGCCTGGAAGGTTTCAAACCCTGCCTTTGCTTCTCTCCTTTGTCACTTGGAACGAAAGCCGGGAATGATCCCCCAGGAGGTTTTCCTAGCAGCTGGTGTCGCTTTGTGGGAAGGGAAGCTGGCTGCAAAGCCAGCTGTTGCAAGTTGGAGCACCTTGGCGTTGTTTGTGCGGGCTTCTGGCTCTCCAAAACGACCCTCCGGGGCTTCTCGTCCAACACCTGCTGTAGCAGAAAAGCAGCCAGCAGGCTAAGCCACTGGTTGCATCCCAATGGGCGGTGCTGGCTGCTCCTTCCTTTTACCCAGAAAAGGCTGCTTGGAATTAAAAGACTAAAAAAATATATTCTGAGGCTCCCCAGAACCTTTAAAAAACAGCTGACTGGAATAGACGGGGAAGGGACGGTGGCTCAGTGGTAGAGCATCTGATTCAGTTTAAGGCAGTTTCATATGTCCATATGACTCAAGGGGAAAGGAGGCTGCTTGTAGGGCCAACAGTTATGAGGCTACGACCCTATTGGAGGCTCTGGGAAGAAGAAGAAGACCATAGCTCAAGGGTGTCGAACTCCTTTGTTATGAGGGCCGGATCTGACATAAATGAGACCTTGTCAGGCCGAGCCATGTCAGGCTGGGCCATGTGGGTATCTATTTAAGATTAGGTAACAGAGATATAAACTTTATAAACAACACAGATGAACACAAGTAAAGATTAAAAAAAAACATGCTTAAAACATTAGTGCTCATTGGTCTTCAAAGTGCTTTCTTTGTATTTTTCCCATGAGATCCAAGAAACTGGGCAAAGGAAGCTCTGGTTCTTTCCTTCCTTCTCTAGGGAACCAGGAGGGGGAGGAGCCTCAGCCAATAGAAGGAAGAGAGGCTTACCTCAGTAGCTCTGCAGCACGATTGAAAGAGCCTGGCAAAGCAAGCTATTCCCTCCCCCCTTCCTCCCCAAGGGAGGAGCCTCAGCCAATGGAGGAAATACAGCTTTGCTCTGTAGTTCCTGTGCAATTGAGCAAGCCTGGCAAAGCAAACTGTGATGCAGAACGAAGCAAGAGAGAGAGGGAGAAGGAAGCAGATGACAGCCAGTTGCTTGGGGGGCCTGATAGGAGCCCTCCCCACATGTTTGGCACCCTTGCCATAGAATTACACCTTGGCCTTCTCTCTGAATCAGAGTCTCAGAGCATCTCACAATCTCCTTTACCTTCCTCCCCAGCAACAGACACCCTGAGAGAGGCTGAGAGAGCGTTCACAGAAGGTGCCCTTTCAAGGACCACTCTGCAAGAGCTATGGTTGACCCAAGGTCATTCCAGCAGCTGCAAGTGGGCGGAGTAGGGAATCAAACCCAGTTCTCCCAGATAAGAGTCTCCACACTTAACCACTACACCAAAGGACCAGAGCATCTGACTACCTGGAATTGAGCCTGTAACCCCCCTAGATGCCAAATAAAACTTTATCTTTATCAGAATCAAAGAGAACTGCTAACTCCTATTGTGATGACACCTACCCTGAGCACCAGGCATCACCAAGGGACGGGTCTTGATCAGTCGTGTAAGGTAGAGGGGCTAGAGCAGGGGTGTCACTCATTTGTTATGAGAGCCGGATCCGACATAAATGAGACCTTGTCGGTCCAGGCCATGTCAAGCTGGGCCATGTGTGTACCTATTTAGGATTAGGTAGCAGAGATATAAACTTTATAAAGGAGACAGACAAACACAATTAAATATTTTAAAAAACTTAAAACATGCTTAAAACATTAGTACTCGTTGCCTTTAAAGGTGCTTTCTTTGTATTTCTACCATGGAGTCCAGCAAACTGGGCAAAGGAAGAGAGGCTTGGCTCAGTAACTTTGCTGTGCGATTGAGAGATCCTGACAAAGCAAACTCTGCCTTCCTCTCCAAGGGAGGAGCCTCAGTCAACGGAGGTTTTGCTCTGTAGCTTCTGTGTGATTGAGCAAGCCTTGCAAAGCAAGTTGTTATTGCAGAAGGAAGCAAGAGAGGGGGAGAAGGAAGTAGATGACAGCCAATTGCTCAGGGGCCTGATTCAGCTCCTGGATGGCATGTTTGACACCCCTGGGCTAGAGTGTTGGAGTCAAACAGGAGAGTCCCAGATTCAGATCTCTGCATGCCTTGAAACTTGCTGGGTGAAACCTACATTGCAAGGTTCTTTATGAGGATAAGAACATAAGAGAAGCCATGTTGGATCAGGCCAATGACCCTTCCAGTCCAACACTCTTGTGTCACACAGTGGCCAAAAAAAACAGGTTCACAAGTGGGGCTAGAAGCCCTTCCACTGTGCCCCGCAAGCACCAAGAATACAGAGCATCACTGCCCCAGACAGTTCCAATAATAGGGACCTCTGCTCCATATTTTTATCCAAACCCCTCTTGAAGCTGGCTATGCTTGTAGCTGCCACCATGTCCTATGGCAGTGACTTCCACATGTTAATTACCCTTTGGGTGAAGAAGTACTTCCTTTTATCCATTTTAACCCGACTGCTCAGCAATTTCATTGAATGCCCACAAGTTCTTTTATTGTGAGAAAGGGAGAAAAGTACTTCTTTCTCTACTTTCTCCATCCCATGCATAATCTTGTAAACCTCTATCATGTCACCCCACAGTCAACGTTTCTCCAAGCTAAAGAGCCCCAAGCGTTTTAACTTTTCTTCATAGGGAGAGTGTTCCAAACCTTTAATCATTTTAGTTGTCCTGTTCTGGACTTTTTCCAATGCTATAATATCCTTTTTGAGGTGCGGTGACCAGAATTGTACACAGTATTCCAAATGAGACCGCACCATCGATTTATACAGCGGCATTATGATACTGGCTGATTTGTTTTCAGTTCCCTTCCTAATAATTCCCAGCATGGCGTTGGCCTTTTTTATTGCAATTGCACACTGTCTTAACATTTTCAGTCAAGACAGTAGATTTCATCTACAGCGACCCCAAGATCTCTCTCTTGGTCAGTCTCTACCAGTTCACACCCCATCAACTTATATTTATAGTTGGGATTTTTGGCCCCAATGTGCATTACTTTGCACTTGGCCACATTGAACCTCATCTGCCACATTGACGCCCACTCACCCAGCCTCAACAGATCTCTTTGGAGTGCCTCACAATCCTTTCTGGTTCTCACTACCTTGAACAATTTAGTGTCATCTGCAAACTTAGCCACTTCACTGCTTACTCTCAACTCCAAATCATTCATGAACACGTTAAAGAGCATGGGACCCAGTACTGATAAAATGGAAGAGGGAGAAACCATGGGTGCCCTCCTGAGATCTGTGGAGGAAGGGCAGGATAGCAACAACCTATCAATTGAGCCTGTAAGTTCTCCCCAATGCGTATGGAGTGGGGGTTAGAACTCATGGCAAATAGCCTTGAAAGCCATCATTAGCCTGGCTAAGATCAGGGCTCTGCATGCTTGAACACTTAAGCATTGTTTCCCCAATGGATGAAAGAAAGTAAAGGATTTGAACTCACAACGGTTGCCTCTGCAGCCAGCCTCCTTTGCTTCCCCTCAGGATTATACCAGCTGTTAGCTGCGTGTTCTCAGGGGTCATTCTTGAGGCTTCAATTCCCAAGCTTTTTGTATGCTGCACATATAAAAAGCCATTCTTGGGGATTTGAACTCACAGCCGCTTGGGTGCCTGGATGGCAGGTTTTTTTTCCCCCCTAGGCTTCTGGCAGCTCTACTGAGAGCGATGTCCTGGGGGAATCCTTCCAGAGATTCTAATTCCAAGATGAGAGCTTAAGGCACCTAAGAGATGAAACCGCTGACCCCGTGGCCAACATACTTTCTACACTGTGGAGATCCTACTAGGAAACTACTTTAGACTTTATATTCCAAGCAGCGTTTCCAGGGCAAAACAGAGAAGATCTCCTGCAGACACATAAATGAGTATCTGCAGCCAGCCACTTTTTCACTACCGAATCCTTCCAGATGATGCGTAGCCTCCCCCAAGGTCGCTCTCCAATACAAAACAGTCTTTTGCAGGTTGGAAGAAGGAAAGGAATCTAAAGCAGGAGTTGAACGTGTCACTTGCTGAGCTGGTACATGCTCGGCTGTAGCTGCATTGGGGGGAGCCATCCTGGAGACTCTCAAGTTCCATGTGAAGAAGTGAGTGAAAATCTGGTAGGAAGCTTGAAGTTGACATTGCCCATTCTAGAGACAGGCATCACTGGCTTAAAGAAAGTCTTGGAGATGTGGTCAAGAAGACTGGTCCGTGGCCTGAACTGGTCAGACTGGAACATGGGTGGTCAGGCTGTGACTCGGGAGCCTCATGCGGCTGTTTGATACACATTGTGTGTGTGAGAGTCCTCTCAGCCTCATGCACCTCATAGGGTGTTCGTTGTGGGGGAGGAAGATAAAGGAGATTGTGAGCCACTCTGAGATTCAGTGGAGGGCGGGATATAAATCCAATATCATCTTCTTCTTCTCTCCTTCCTTGGTTTTTCCCAAACAGAGGCCAGATGGCCATCTGACAGCAATGCTGATTCTGTGAATTAGGCAGATCATGAGAAGGAGGGCAGGAAGGGTTGCATCAGTGCTTCGTTCTTGTGGCCCTTTCTTACACACCTTGGAAATGCTGATTGCCACTTTGGAATCAGTCAGCAGTTTTTCTCCAGGGCAGTTTGGCCAGGGATCCTGGAGGTTTTTGCCATCTTCTGGGCATGGAGCGGGGTCATTGAGGATGTATGTGTGTGGGAAAGGTATTTATGAATCTGTTGCATTGTGCAGGGGTTTGCACTAGATGACCCTTGGAGATACCTTCCAACTCTATGATTCTGTGAAAAGGTAGGTATGAAACACAGACATGGGTTGCTGATATGTAAGAATGGACCAGGCCTTTGGTGCGGGAAGAACCAGAACTCCCCATACCACTGAGGAAGGAAAGAGGGCAAGGGCTTCTTCTCTGGTGCCCCAGAGGGTAAGATGAGACCGAACAGGCATAAGTTACAGGAAGGTAGATTTCAGCTGGCTGTTAGGAAAAACTTCCTAAGGGGAAAAGCAGTTTGGAAGCTGGTGGGTTCTACTTCGCTGTAGTTTTTTTTTTTTTTTCTGGCACAGCTGCCTGTTGGGGATGCTCCATTTTTGGATTTGCTGCATTTAGCAGAAGTCAAACTCAGAGACCTATGAGGCCCCTTCAACTATAGGACTAATTTCTGGGATCCTTCTCAATGCAGGCATCACAGAGCTCTGCTGTAACTGTAACATGCTACAGCCACTCATTTGTATTCCCTTCTCCAGCTGCTGTGAGAGCCCTCTCAGCCTCACCCACCTCACAGGGTGTCTGTTGTGGGGGGAGAAGATACAGGAGATTGTATGCCACTCTGAGTTTGTTGCAGAGAGAAGGGTGGGGTATAAATCTGCAGTCTTCTTCTTCCTGTGTCCTGAGCCTCTGTCCCGGAAGAAGGATTACTAACTGGTACCACATGACTCTTTCAACAAGAAGACATTCCACCAAGCCATTCCTCTCAGGCTAGCCAAAGAGACGTGGGAGCAAATAAAAGATCTTTTCAACCAAATGCTCTCCAGATTCAAACTGGAGTTGACTGCCAACCCTGACTGGATTAGTAGCTCAGAATCACATGTCCCAGAGAAAATTGGCTCAGGAGTTACACCTTCTTGATAGTGTTACCAGCCTACAGGTGGGGCCTGCAGTTCTTCCAGGATTACACCTGATCTCCAGAGGATACAGATAAATTCCCCTGGAAAAAAATGTCTGCTTTGGAGTATGGACTCTATACTCTGTTGAGCTCCCTTGCTCCCAAAGCACCAGCCCCCAAATCTCCAGGAATTTCCCAAGCCAGAGTTGGTGACTGTTCCCTGGCCTTACACTGTTCTCCCCCACCTCCACTTTTGGTCTGATTTAAATTAGTACTACTGAAACAAATTCCAATAACGTTGGTGTAATCTAATATCACTCTTACCTGGGAGACCCTGGGGGAGTCAGATAATCTGTAACTGAAGGTACTTTTCATTAACATTGGCCTTTTCAGTTACTTTGACAAATGGGTGTATGCGGGGAGAGGCAGGTCAGCCTGTGTCATTTAAAAAATTCTGAGAAACTGCACCTTGAGATTGCATGGCCAACCCACCCATCACAAAGACTCATTCTGCAAGCAGAGGGACAAACTTCTGCAAGAGCCACTGATCTTGGGGTTCCCGCTGGCTTTTTGTTCACTGACACAGAGACTGATTCCCCACTAGCCTTACCTCGCTCTCGCTCTCCTCTTCTCTGCGGGGCTTTGGTTGGATTTCACACTATCTGCCCCCCGGGGCTGCAACTCGCTTCGCCTTTTTCGCGTGGAACTGGTTTTGAGAGGATCTTGTTTGCTGCGCGAAAGAGGCAGAGCGAGTTGCAGCCTCGGGGCAGATAGTGTGAAATCCAATCGAAGCCCCGTAGAGAAGAGGAGAGTGAGGTAAGGTTAGTGGGAAATCAGTCTTAGAAGCTGAGGATGTTGGCCTCTCCACAAACCTCCATGCACCTTCTCATCAGCAGCCTGGAGAAAAGAAAGAAGCGGTCAGCTGTCTTGGTCCAAAGGAAAAAAGGCAAAACCCCCAAATATAGCCCACAGTATACTTTTTATTTTACTTTTTTGTTGTCAAGTTTAAAAAGGTAAAGGTAGCCCCTGTGCAAGTATGAGCCGTTTCCGACTCTGGGGTGACGTTGCATCATGATGTTGTCATGGCAGACTTTTTACGGGGTGGTTTGCCATCGCCTTCCCCAGTCATCTACACTTTCCCCCCAGCAAGCTGAATACTCATTTTACCGACCTCGGAAGGATGGAAGGCTGAGTCAACCTTGAGCTGGCTACCTGAAAGCCAGCTTCTGCCAGGATCAAACTCAGGTCGAGAGCAGAGCATGGACTGCAGTGCTGCAGCTTTACCACTCTGCGTCACTTAACAGTGACCTTCTGGGGTTTTCAAGGCAAGAGACGTTCAGAGGTGGCTTGCCATTGCCTGCCTCCACATTGTGACCCTGGTCTCCCATCGAAGTACTAACCAGGGCACATCCTGCTTAAGCTTATGAGATTTGACAAGACGAGGCTAGCTTGGGTCATCCAGCTCTGGGCATCGTTTATGAGGACCAACCAAATGACAACAAATAGAGGGGGAGGTCTCAAGTTCTCCAGAACTCTTCTTAAGGCTGGATGTCACCCAACATTTAATTAATTTTTAAAAATAGGGAAAAGAAAATGTTTCAAGACATGGCATTCAGTCCTGGTCAAGTCTGTGTTAGATGCTAATCATCTTTCCGCTCTGTGTGTGTGTGGGGGGGGGGATTTCCTGGTTGCAGCCCCTTTCCCCCACTGCAATTGGTAAATCCATGGGGGCACTTCTAATTTCCCTTTCAAGTGTTTTATTAAAAAGAGTGCGGGAGAGGTTAACCCCTTCCCCACCACATTCCCAGTCAGAATCAGTTGCTAGTCATCAGTGAGAAAGGATCCAGTGTCAAGAGTGCCTCTTGCAATGATTATTGAAACCATGCAGGGGCCAGGCTTTGCCTTCTAATTACTTTGCTCATGAGTGCATTTTCCTGTTGGGTCTTTACCTTACCAAGTAACTGTTTCTGCCCTGAGAAAGTGCCTGGAATGGCACCAAGGTTACACAGCGTTATCTGACTCTGAGAGCCAGTTAAGTGTACGGACTCTTATCTGGGAGATCCAGGTTTGATTCCCCACTCCTTCACTTACAGCTGCTGGAATGGCCTTGGGTCAGCCATAGCTCTGACAGAGGTTGTCCTTGAAAGGGCAGCTTCTACCAGAGCTCTCTTAGCCCCACCCACCTCATAGGGTGCCTGTTGTGGGGGAGGGAGGTGAAGGAGATTGTGAGTCACTCTGAGATTCAGCGTGAAGGGCAGAGTATAAATCCAATATCTAAATCTAAAATACTTAAATTCCTTTCTCACAGCTAGGAATGCTCTAAGGGGGGAGAAGGGGGGCTTGCAGTTGGTAGATTTTGGTGCTTAGCCTTTTGAATGTATAATGGATGGACCCAAACCAATTTCTGAGGGAACTGAGGCCCAGTGCATTAGTTTCAGCAAGAGAAGTCTTGCCTACTGTACCTGCCTATAATCATGCAATAAAACTACTGTATTCACCTATGGAGTAGTAATTATTGGTGAAGTCTGTGCAGAACTTAACATCCAGAGATGCAGTCACTGATCTCTCAGACCTTTACTCAAGAGGAAGCCTCATTCTTGAGAGCCAATTTGGTGTAGTGGTTAAGTGTGCGGGGACTCTTATCTGGGAGAACCAGGTTTGATTCCCCACTTCTCCATTTGCAGCTGCTGGAATGGCCTTGGGTCAGCCATAGCTCTCAGAGAGGTTGTCCTTGAAAGGGCAGCTGCTGTAAGAGCTCTCTCAGCTCCACCCACCTCACAGGGTGTCTGTTGTGGGGGAGGAAGATAAAGGAAATTGTGAGCCGCTCTGAGACTCTGAAATTTGGAGTGGAGGGTGGGATATAAATCCAATATCATCATAATCATCATCATTGAACTGTGGGACTTTCTTCTGAGGAAGTATGCATGGAGTTGGGGCTGTAAGCGAGAGGCCCGGCTGGAGGAGATGGAAATACTCTTGGCTGTAAGATTGCCAGTTTCTTTCTTTTTTAACCAGCGTTGCTCCTGTGTCTTTAACAGCTGCTTGATCTGCGGGCATTAGCGAGTGATCAAATGGGGGAAAGTGAACCAGGTGGATTGATTGCCCTGAGCTTCTGTGGAAGAAGAACAGAATAACAATGCAGACAGACCAACCCTTTAGCTCCGTGCTGCGAGAAACTTCCAGTACTGATTTCTGCCGATCTACGGCAGCCAGGGTGTACGTCTCTTCAGGTCTGTTAGCGACTGTTCTTGTCCAGTCGCACTGTTGTGATGCCAAGGGGACTGTGGGGAGGGAGATGTGACACCCCCCCCCCTCTTAGCAGGATTTAAAAAAATTTATTTATTACTGCATTTCTAGTCTGTCTCTTGCATAAAGACTCAAGGCACAGATTGCAAAAATTAAAAGCCAGCGATAAATATAGTACAATAAAAGCCATTAACAAGCTTTCAGCAAATCCTTAAAAGCACAACAGTATCCTGTTCGTAACAATGTATGTGTGTTAAGTGCTGTCAGGTCACTTCTGATTTATAGTGACCCTGCGAATTAATAACCTTCATGTCCGATTGTTAACAGCCTTGCTCAGGTCTTGCCAACTGAGGGTCGTGGCTTCCTCGACTGAGCCAATCTATCTCGTTGGGTCTTCCTCTTTTCTTGCTGCCTTCCACTTTTCCTAGCATTGTTGTCTTTTCCAGTAACTCTTATCAAATCTTGTAATGTGACCAGAGTATGATAGCCTCACTTTTTAGCTTCTAGGGAGAGTTCAGGCTTGAGTTGATCGAATAGGGATATCAAACTCATTTGTTATGAGGGCCAGATCTGACGTAGAATCATAGAGTTGGAAGAGACCTCTAGGGTCATCTAGTCCAACCCCCTGCACAATGCAGGAAACTCACAAATACTTCCCCCTAAATGCACAGGATCTTCATTGCTGTCAGATGGCCATCGAGCCTCTGTTTAAAAACCTCCAAGGAAGGAGAGCCCACCACTTCCCGAGGAAGTCTGTTCCACTGAGGAATCGCTCTAACGGTCAGGAAGTTCTTCCTAATGTTGAGCCAGAAATTCTTTTGATTTAATTTCAACACATTGGTTCTGGTCCTACTTTGCAGGGCCACAGAAAACAATTCCACACCATCCTCTATATGACAGCCCTTCAAGTACTTGAAGATGGTGATCATATCACCTCTCAGCTGCCTCCTCTCCAGGCTAAACATCCCCAGCTCCTTCAACCTTTCCTCATAGGACTTGGTCTCCAGACCCCTCACCATCTTTGTCGTCCCCCGTCTGGACCCGTTCCAGCTTATCTATATCCTTCTTAAAATGTGGTGCCCAAAACTGAACACAATACTCCAGGGGAGGTCTTACCAGAGCAGAGTAAAGTGATACCATCACATCACGTAATCTGGACACTATACATCTGTTGATACAGCCCAAGATTGCATTTGCCTTTTTAGCCACCACATCACACTGTTGACTCATGTTCAACGTATGATCCACTAAGACCCCTAGATCCTTTTCGCACATACTACTGCTAAGACAAGTCTCCCCCATCCTATAACCATGCATTGAATTTTTCCTACCTAAATGCAGAACTTTACATTTATCCCTGTTAAAATTCATTTTATTGATTTTAGCCCAGTTTTCCAGCCTGTCAAGGTCATCCTGTATCCTGTTTCTGTCTTCTTCTGTGTTTGCAACCCCTCCCAATTTAGTATCATCGGCAAATTTAATAAGCATTCCCTCTATTCCTTCATCCAAATCATTGATAAAGATGTTGAACAAAACAGGTCCCAGGACAGATCCTTGAGGCACTCAACTTGTCACTCCTCTCCAAGAGGATGAGGAACCATTCACAAGCACTCTGGGTGCGATCTGTCAACGAGTTACAGTTCCACTAATGGTAACAGGATCCAAACCACATTTTACCAACTTGTCAACAAGGATAGTATGTGGAACCTTATCAAAAGCCTTACTGAAATCAAGATAAACAATGTCTAGAGCATTCCCCTGATCCAGCAAGGTAGTCACTTTCTCAAAAAAAGAGATCAGGTTAGTCTGACATGACTTGTTCTTGAGAAACCCATGCTGGCTCTTAGTAATCACATCCATTCTTTCTAAATGTTCCAGGACCGACTGTTTGATTTGTTCTAAAACTTTTCCAGGTATAGAGACGTCAAGCTGACGGGTCGGTAGTTACCCAGGTCATCTTTTTTCCCCTTCTTGAAGAAGGGGACAACATTCGCCCGCCTCCAATCTTCTGGCACCTGTCCTGTTCGCCAAGAATTCTCAAAAATAATAGCCAGAGGCTCAGAAATTACATCCGTAAGCTCTTTTAGAACCCTTGGATGCAATTCATCTGGCCCCAAGGACTTAGTTTCATTTAAAGAAGCTAGGTGTTTATGTACTACCCCTATGCTGATCTTAGGTTGGAACTTCATACCCTCCTTATATGTTCTGTTTTTGCCATGTTAAGCACCATTTCCCTCAGAAGAGAAGACTGAGGAAAAGTAGGAATTGAGCAGTACTGCCCTCTCTTCATTACCTGTTACAATTTCACTTTCTTGCCCTCGCAATGGACCTACTATGTCCTTGCTCTTTTTCTTATTCTGAACATAAGAAAAGAACCCTTTTTTGTTGTTTTTAGCATCTTCGGCCAGCCTAAGCTCATACTGAGCTTTAGCTTTCCTAACGTTTTCTCTACAAGCACTGGTGATTTGTTTATATTCATCCTTGGTTATAAGGCCATCCTTCCAATTCCTAAAGGAGTCTTTTTTAGTTCTCAAGTCTTTAGAGAGTTGTTTATGGAGCCACTTCGACTCCCACCCCTCCTGAACCCCCTTCCTCCTAAGTATTTCTGACCGTGGGATTTTACCCAGCATAGTTCTAAGTTTATCAAAGTTTGCCTTTCTGAAGTCCAGCCTATAAGTCTGACTACGTATAGCTTTTCCCTTCCCTAAGACTGTAAATTCCAAAATCACATGGTCACTACTGCCCAGGATGCCCACTATTTCCACTTCTTCAATCAATAAATGAGACCTTGTTGGGCCGGGCCATGTGTATCATAAAATGTAATGCCAGGTAGTGGAGATACAAACTTTTTAAAGGACACAGACAAACACAATTAAAGAATAATTAATTAAAGATTAGCACTCTTGAAATACTTTATTTAACAGTCTCTAATAACTGACTCCTCTTGCTCAGAATTACTGCATCAAAATCTGGAGACAGTGTCTGTGCTGTAGCAATCTCAAGTATGCTGTTTAGGTGTGTGTCTGTAAGTTGCAAACCAACTTTTGATTTATTGACATTCATTTTAGAAATCTCGTGGTCAATGCTTTGAGCCTAGGACCCAGAGGAAAACATGAAATGGCTGGACATTTTAAGCTTCTGTACATAAGTTGCTTCATGTGCCTGTAAGCCAGTGGAGAAAATAGAAGCTTTGCTCTGTAGCTCCTGTGTGACTGAGCAAGCCTGGCAAAACAAGCTGTGATGCAGAAGGAAGCAAGAGAGGGAGAAAGAGCAGATGATGATGAGTTGCTCATGGGCCTGATAGGAGCCCTCTGGAGGCCTGATCTAGCCCATGAGCCATATGTTTACACCTCTGATCTAGAACCCACTGATCTGTCTTTTTGGAAGTCCATTGTATCTGTAAACTGCCCTCCAACACCACATTCCAAATGAATAAACTTAGGAATGTCCTCCTTAAAATTACACAGTCTACAGTAAGACTCTGTGAGAGTCTTCCTATTTTTGTCAGGTTGGTTATTCCACCTGGTGAGGGCCCCTATAAAGTACACTAGGGTATGGGCAGGCACTGATCTCACTATTTTGCAACGTAGCACTTTCAAAAGGCCCTGCTGAATTGAGTGAAGTTTTTGCAGTGGAGGGGTAGACAGTGGAGGTAATGTTGGTCCTACATAAGGTTACTAGCCCAGCACTTGCACCCAGTGAAAGACCGTAGGGGGCAGAAGCTTGCTTGCTTGGCATCAAGCCAGTGCTGCAGAGTCCCTTCTGGCATGAACCAGACGTCATCATGTCAGCGCAGTGCTCTGGGATCCACCGACAACTCTGTGGTTAACCATAGAGTTTTTGGTGAATCCTAGAGTGTCACAATGTCATGACCCCCTCTGACCAGCTCAGTAAGTTGGGAGTCCTCAGAAGAGGAGCTAGAGGAGCCAAGGTTGGTGGCTGGCTCATGTCAGAAGTGATATTGCAGAGTTGGCAAGATGTTCAATTGTCCCCCCACCACCCTGTTGAATGGTGAATAGGTTTGGGAGTTCAGGGCGGGAACTTTCCTGCTATATCAGGAGACATAAACAAAAACAATGAAAAGACCATGCAATTTACAACAAACATATGTATAAGTATATTACAGTGTAGAATAATCAAACAAATTGGATGAAGTTAAAATCCATGAATGGTGAAAAACCTTTTCAGTCCAAAAACAAGTGTTCTGTAAAGAGTGCTTTCCTCCTTTCTTCCACTAGCCAATGGGACTTCTCTTAAACAAACGACAAGCTTCCAAATAGGAGAGAAGGATCCCTGAGCCCAACTTGCTATTTGAATATAAGCAGTGTCGTGTTTTCCTCAAGAGGAACAAACAGTCTAGGGATACTGGTGAAGCTTATGCTCTGTGTGACTGCTGGAGGCTCCTGTGTTCAATTTGTAAGAAACTTGTTTGAGACGCTAATTGAGAAAGGACGGAGCTCTTGAGGAAGACACAGAACTGCTTATATTGGAATAGCAAGTCCGGCTCAGGGATCCTTCTCTCCTATTTGGAGGCTTGTCTCTTGTTCCAGAGAAGTCCCATTGGCAAGTGGAAGAAAAGAAGAAAGCACTCTATATAGAACACCTGTTTTTGGACTGAAAAGGTTTTTCGCCATTCGTGGATTGTAACTTCATCCAATTTGTTTGATTATTCTACACTGCAATACTTATACACAGGCTTCGGATTCAGTGGGAGCTCACAGGAGCACAGCTCCTGAACCTTTCTGAGAGTTCCACCTCCTCCTTCTGAGAGTTGCACCTCCTTGTCCATTGACTAGTAGGTGCAACTGCATAACAATCCCTGGATGAGCTCCACCACCTGTTTTTCTACAAAATGTCCCCTGCTTATACATATGTTTATTTATTGTAAATTGCATGGTCTTTTAATTTTGTCTAGCTTGGAGACCATGTCCTTTTATGTCCGTTCGTGTCCGTTTGTCTAGCTTGGAGCCTACTCATGTTTTGTTAAATCCGGAGACATGGCAAGTTGGCAACGCTCGTGCCAGACCATGAAGGTGATGTCTAATGCCTCTGTTGGACCCAGGACATAGTTGGAAGCCCATGAAATGACTGCAAAGCGGGAATATTTGTTTTTCTTTCAATATAACTAATAACTAATGCCTTCACTGGACCCAGGGGCTAGTTGGGAGCCTGCGAAACGACTGCAAAACAGGAGCGATATTAATTTTCCTTTCAATATATAATATGACTATTGAGCTTAGTCTCCCAGACCTGGCATCAGCTTCTCAAATTGAGATTTGCAACCACACAAACGCTCAGGGGTGTGAAAAGGAACCCCAAAGCGTTCCCCGGGGAGCCAAAGGAGGAGGAGGGTGCCTCCGCCATCCCTGTGAGCTGATACAAAGGATGCTGCTGCCGCTGCTCCTAAAACCATCCTGACAGGGCAGCCTCGTACGCAGCAGCGAAGCCAGCCTGGGCCTTCAAGGGCCGCCGGCTATTTATCATGCTGATATTATAGACTCAGACGGCAAATGCAAAGGACTATTGATTGGGCTGTCACGGGAGAAGGACGGCATGGGGCAGGCGTCAATAAAAGCTGCTGGATGCCAGTCCCCCATCCTTCCGTAAATCACAGCCACAGGAGTCAATCTCCCCCTGCCTGGCTTTAATAGCAAAAAGCACCTCTTTAATGGCAAATGCCAGCGGTCTCTAAATCACCCCGGAGGAGGGCAAGGATGGAGGCGAGTCCACTATTGACAGAAATCGGACACGGAGTGGTGATAACGGGCTGGCCCGGAGACCATCCATCACCCTGGTGGAAAGCGGTTCAGCGGCTCAGCGCCACAAATGCAAAGGGATATATGATGAGCCCGAATCTCCCAATATGTCTCTGGGGCTCCCCTATTAGAGGGTGTGCATTCACAAGCCCAAGCGTGGAATTCTAGCAGGAGGTCCTTTGAATATTAGGCCGCACCCCCCTGATGTAGCCAATCCTCCAAGAGCTTACAAAAAAAAAGCCTTGTAAGCTCTTGGAGGATTGGCTACATCAGGGGTGTGTGGTCTAATATGCAAAGGAGCTCCTGCTAGAATTCCACCCCTGCACAAGCCCATGGCAAACATTCATCACAGTGCTCTCTTGCGCAGTGTTGTGGCTCAGACTGAACTATGGCTTGGGCGCTGTGACACTGGTTCGAATGTTACCTCTATTATAACCGCTAGTGGGAGGTATTTTAGAGGCTAGATGGCATAAGAACATAAGAGAAGCCATGTTGAATCAGGCCAATGGCCCAACACTCTATGATACACAGTGGCCAAAAAATCCAGGGGCCATCAGGAGGTCCATCAGTGGGGCCAGGACACTAGAAGTCCTCATACTGTTTCCTCCTCCCCCACAAGCACCAAGAATACAGAGCATCACTTGCCCCAGACGGAGAGTTCCAACAATATGCTGTGGCTAATAGCCACTGATGGACCTCTGCTCATAAGAACACAAGAGAAGCCAAAGAGATGGTCACCTGACATTTTAAACAGAGGCTAGATGGCATTTTTTTAAAAAACAGAGGCTAAATGGCCATCTGACAGCAACGCTGATCCTGTGAATTTAGGGGGAGGTATTTGTAAAGTTCCAGCATCGTGCATGGGGTTGAACTAGATGACCCTGGGGGGGTCCCTTCCAACTCTGTGATTCTGTACAGGAATCTGCACTCTCTCTGCCTCCTATCTGCATAATATCAGCCTATTTACGTGATTATTGTAAGGACTGCAACCATGTGTGTGGAACACTGACTGATACTGCATAATTCGAATCCAATAGCCCATGGACTCAAAATTTACCCTTCTGCTGAAGACCAACCCAGCTAATCACCTGATGCTGGGTATTATTATTACAGCTGAAGATAATGTTTTTATCCCCTTGGATGCAACTGGGCATTAGAAACCACCACAGCTAGAGAGATGAGAACATGCTGGAAAGCATGGAACTTCAGGCAGTGAAATTTCATCTTGGAAGATTTGTATATATGGAGCAAAGGTTCGTCAGTGGCTATTAGCCACAGGGTATAGATAGAACTCTCTGTCTAGGGCACTGATGCTCTGCATTCTTGGCAACAGTGGGAGGGCTTCTAGGTTCCTGGCCCCACTAGTGGACCTCCTGATGGCACCTGGGTTTTTGGGCCACTGTGTGATACAGAGTGTTGGACCGGGTGGGCCATTGGCCTGATCCAACATGGCTTCTCTTATGTTCTTATGGGCAGTAAATTTTGCTCAATTTCTGCATCTCACTATGTATGGGAGGAGGCAGGATCAGAAAAGGTTTGCCAGTCCTCCCATCTGGAGAGGGGGGACTTGTGTCAAAATGGTTAGCTTTCTTGAGCCCTCTTGATTGCTGGACTATCTAGGCTACCTACTCTGTACTACATATGTACCAGGTTTTGTACCAGTTTACCTGTCATGGCATCCTTCAGAATCCTGGGAATTGTAGTTTGATGTGAGTGCTAAGCATGCTGTGTTTGGAACTCTAAGGAACCTCCTGTCTCCCCCAAGCAGCAGTTCTGAAGGGAAACAGCAAAGCTGTAGATCTTTGAGAGTCCGCTTGGTGTAGTGGTTAGAAGTAGAGGACTCTAATCTGGGTTTTATTCCCCATTCCTCTTCCACATGCAGCTGCTGGACAACCTTGGGTCAGTCACAAGTTCCCTCAGAGCTGTTCTCTCAAGAGCAGTTCTCGAAAGAGCTTTCTCAGCCCCACCTGCCTCACAGGGGTGTCTGTTGTGGGGAGAGGAAGGGAAGGAGATTGTAAACTACTCTGAGTGAAGAGTGGGGTATAAATCCAATCTCTTCCTCCTCTTCTTCTTCTTCCTCCTTCATCTTTCTCACAAGTGGCTCTGCTTTCCCTCAGTACAACTAGCCTTATCTTCACACCAGCACAAGAGGAACGCTTCTTAGGGGAAAGCACCCTGAGTTGTGGAACAGATTCTTGGCTCCAACCCTACAAAACCAGTTTGTGTAGCAGATGTGTTCAGACATCATTTGCCTGGCAAGTGCTTTTTCTCTGCTGGAAACAAGGTTTAGGCTGAATTGGAGAGGGGAGAGACAAGGGTTTGTATTTGAATCACGCTGATACACTTTTAGGGACAAAACAGGCATCATGGAGGAGTGGCCTGAATAAATCTCCCACATTTTAAAATATCGTAATAGCAATCAGTGGAAGACAGCAAGTTGGATCGGGACAATGATGTACAGGGGAGGGGGTTCAACCTTTTCTCCTCATACCATTTTCCTAATGCAAACAGAGACTGATTTCCCACTCACCTTACACCACTCTCACATTCGTCTTCTCGGGGGGGCTTCCTTCCGATTTCACACTCTCTGCCCCAGGGCTGCAGCTAGCGTCGGCTTTTTCGCGCGGCAAACAAAAACTGTTTTTTAGAGGTTTCTGTTTTCTGCACGAAAAAGCTGACGTTAGCTGCAGCCCCGGGGCAGATAGTGTGAAATTGGAAGGAGGCGCCACTGAGAAGAGGAATGTGAGAGTGACGTAAGGTGAGTGGGAAATCAGCCAGTATCTTTAAAGCAATAGAAAAGTGCAAGAATCCAGTAGCATCTTAAAGACTAACAAAATTGGTGGCAGGGTAAGAGCTTTTGTGAGTCACTGCTCACTTCTTCGCCATTGTGCCACATTGGAAAACACAGCTAGCAATAACACACACGCACACCCCTCCTTGCCAGTGACCTGGGCTTGGAGCAGGGGGTCACTGGGGAGGCGGGGATGGCAGAGGTATCTGAGAATTTCCTGCATTGTGCAGGGAGTTGGACTAGATGACTCTGGAGGTCCCTTCCAACTCCATGATACTATGATCTAAATGTCAGATCCAGAGGGAAAGACAGTTTGCGTGGGGAAAATGGCATGAAGGGGAACTGGGATAATCCTAATGAAGGGAGAGAGGAAAGACTTCTTTTTTGTTGGCATGCCCTCAATAAACTTTTCGTGGCCCTCCTGCCTGGTTGCGTGTGTGTGAGTTTGTATGTCTGTATGGTTTTACTCTATTGTTAAACATTTATATATACATTATATGTGCTGTTTTAAATGGTTTAATGCCTTGATGTTCCCCACCTTGGGGACAGCGTTTGTGTGGAAAGATGATGTAATAAGGCTTAAAATAATACATTCCCTCAAGCCATGGCCCAGATCTGACATCCCCCCCCACCCCCCAAAAAAAGAACCAGCTCCTAAGAACATTTGTAAAAACCACAGCAGGTCCGTTCACAGCCAACTTAACTTCACTCCTCAATCCCTTATTTTGGCGTTATGATTCAACACTAAGGGTGAATGAGAATGTCACCTTCTCCAGCTGCTTCCCTTTGTAAAAAATGGGCTCTTCCCAATATGGTATGCAGTACTAATAACCATTGTATCCAGTGTTCTTGTGTAGTTCTGCTATTTGCGCTGTATGTCTTTGGAATGATACCATAAGTACTCTCTATACTTGGGTGTCGAACATGCAGTTCAGGGGCCGAATCAGGCCCCCAGAGAGCTCCTATCAGACCCCCGAGCAACTAGCTGTCATCTGCTTCCTTCTCCCTGTATCTTGTTTGTTTTGGCATAACAGCTTGCTTTGCAAGGCTTGCTCTATTGCACAGGAGCAAAACCTCTATTTTCTCCATTGGCTAAGGCTCCTCCCTTGGGGAGGAAGAGACGACAGCAGAACTTGTTGTTCCATGCTCTCTCAATCGCACAGCAGAGCTACTGAGCCAAGCCTCTCTTCCTTCTATTGGCTGAGGCTCCCCCCCCCACAAGTCCCCTGGAGACGGAAGGAAAGAGCCAGAGTTTCCTTTGCCCAGTTCCCTGGATCCCATTGGAGAAATACAAAGAAAGCAGCTTTAAGACCAATGCGTGCTAGCATTTTAAGGATGTTTAAAGGTTTTTTTAAAATATGTATTTAATTGTGTTTGTGTCCTTTATAAAGTTTCTATCTCTGCTACCTAATCTTAAATAGGTACACATGTGACCTGGCCCGACATGACTCGGCCCAACAAGGTCTCATTTATGTCAAATCTGGTCCTCATAACAAATGAGTCTGACACCTCTGCTCTATACCCTGACTACAGAAGGGCCTCTCAATAGGCTACGAGACATTCCTCAGCACAGCTGCAAAGGTCACCTGTAATCTGGCTAGCCAAAGACACTAACTTTCGATTCTTCTGCACACAGTCTTGAACTAGGGGAGAGGGGCACCTGTCTGGGAATACCTTTTGAATTTTCTTCCCACGTTAGCTTCACGCCTAGTTTGCTTATGTGATAAACAACTGGGGGAAGGTATAAATGTATGGCTTGAACCTGGTGGGTCAGTTCTAACAAAGAACATCTTGACAGTGAACATGATGCTCATTTAATAAAAGCCTTATTTGAATTATATCAAAGAGGCTGAGTTAATGAGAACTCCGCAGAACTTGACACCCTGTTGGTTGGTTGTGGCTGTTTCAGAATCAGAATGGTACCAGAGCCCTCCTGAACAAGACCAAAGGACTCACAAGTCCAACATCCTGTTTTCCACAGTACCCCCACAGGATGCCCCTGGAATGCCCCCAAGCAGGGCATGAAGGCCAAAAAGCCTGCTACTTCTCCCCACCCCCACCAACATCTGGTGCTCAGAACCACATTTCCTTTGCACGTGGAGGTTCCATTCAGCCATCCTAGCTAAACTATACTCTCCAGTTTTTAATTTGGGAACAAAGTGATATCAAGGGTTGCCAGAACGACTTGGGAGATACCTGGAGATTAGAGAGGGTGTTATGCAAGATTAGCAAGGATGTTATGTCACTTTTTCCATATTCTATGATGTCACTTCCAGGTCAAAGGTCAGCTGTTGGCATATCACAATATCATTTCTGGTTCACATTCTCAAACCTCACTCCTTCCTGCGAGGTTACATCCTCGTTTCAGAATTCAGATTTAAAATCCTCATCTTACATCACTTCCTGCCCTACCACCTTCCATTACTTGTAGGCTTCCTACTGGGGCAATTTGCAATCCAGCATCTTGCACTAGGTGGCTAATGGTGGGAGATTACCCACCACTTCTGGGAACATGGCAACCAACTCTAGACTTACAGGTCTGTGAGAGAACACCAGCCTCTGATGGGGAAGCCGTCTCCTAAATTTGCAGCGTATGAGGACTCGAGTTTGGTGTAGTGGTTAAATGTGCAGGCTGTTGTCTGGGAGAACTGGGTTTGATTCCCCACTCCTCCTCCATGTGAACCTGCTGATGTGACCTTGGGTCAGCCACAAGTTCTCTCAAGGCTGTTCTGCTCAAGATCAGTTCTGGGAGAGCTCTCTCAGCCCCACCTACCTTACAGGGTGTCAGTTGTGGGGAGGGGAAGGGAAAGAAGATTGTAAGCCGCTCTGAGACTCCTTTGGCTAGTGAGGGGTGGGGTATAAATCCGATCTCCTCCTCCTCCTCTTCTTCTTCTCTCTGTTAACTTTGTAGTGGGCGAAGTGCACTCTGTAGCTGCTCAGGGGCACTTCCAGCTAGCTTCGAATCACCATTTTCACACCTCAGCCAAGGAGCTGAGAGTCAATACTACAGCACGTATGAAGCCCTGATACTCTCTCCCCTCCCCACATTGCCTCTCGCTGCTTATTGTTTGAGGAAGTAGGTCTTCTTCTCTCGCTGCAGAGTCACGAGGGTTTTAACTCCTTGCTAGATCAATTCCCAAGCTGCACTTCTCCCTTCCTGGGGGCTCTTGCGTTTCCACCTACCTGCCTTGTAATTGAATTTCATGCCAGGCTGGGCGCCCGCCTCTGACTAACATTTTGGCTGCGAATTTCTTTTCTTTCTTTCTCCCTCACTGCAAGGCCGCGACGGGGAGAATTTTCTTTTTCCCCGTTCTGTGCTGCCTTCCATCTTCTCGGGCTCGCCGAAAGGCAGCGGCGCAGCGGCGATGGCAATCTACATGATTAAATCGATTCGTTCAAAAAACAGAAGATCAACGAGACTGCTTTTTCTCCCCTCTCCTTTTAAATTGGGATTATATGAAAAAAATGTAATTGCCGCTCTCAAAAAGCTGACGGCATCGTTCTGAGCGTTTCTCTCGATTCTGAGATGATGTGGAAGACGATTTGTCAGAAGAATTAATGGAATACAAGAGTTGGAAAGAACCCTTCCCCACCTCCGATGGGTACAGATGGCACAGCACAAGAAGGGTGTCTGTGGTGGACATGATGACCAGAGTACAGTAGCACAGATGGGAAGGGAAGAAGAATTGCAGATTTATACCCCGCCCTTCTCTCTGAATCAGAGACTCAGAGTGGCTTACAATCTCCTAAATTTTCTCCCCCCACAACAGACACCCTGTGAGGTGGGCGGGGCTGAGAGGGCTCTCCCAGAAGCTGGCCTTTCAAGGACAACCTCTGCCAGAGCTATGGCTGACCCAAGGCCATTCCAGCAGCTGCAAGTGGAGGAGTGGGGAATCAAACCCGGTTCTCCCAGATAAGAGTCCGCTCACTTAATCATTACACCAAACTGGTTTGGAAGGGGAGATAAGGTTACTAGGTCCCCCCTCAGGGTGGCCAATCCCCAGTTGGGGGCAGTGAATCCCCCGGTTTGGAGGCCCTCCCCCCCTTCAAGGTTATCAGATAGCAGCGGTGGGGAGGGAAATGTCTGCTGGGCATTCCATTATACCCTATGGAGATCGATTCCCATAGGATATAATGAAGAATTGATCTATGGGTATCGGAGGCTCCAGAGGGGCTGTTTTTTGAGGCAGAGGCACCACATTTTCAGCATAGCATCCAGTACCTCTCCTCAAAATACTTGCCAGGTCTCAAAAAGATTGAACAAGGGGGTCCGATCCTGTGAGCCCCCAAAGAAGGTGCCCCTATCCTCCATTATTTCCCATTTGAAGGAGCACAGTCCTTTTAAATAAGATGGCCAGAACTCGATCAATCGTGCTTGTCCCAACTTGCTCCTGGCTCCACCCCCAAAGTCTCTTGGCTCCACCCTCAAAAGTCCCCAGATATTTCTTGAGTCGGACTTGGCAACCCTGTGCCCTCTGGCCACCAGTGGGAGTGGCCAGTTACAGTCTGGGAAACTTCCAGAAATTTGAGGCTGGAACCTGGGGAGAACAGGGACCTCAGTGGGGTGCAATGCCACAGAGTCCACCCTCCAAAGCATCCACTTTCTCCAGGGGAATTGATCGCTGTTGTCTGGAGATAATCTGTACTTCTGGAGGATCCCCAGGCCCCACTTGGAGGCCTGCACCCCTAAAAGAGGGGCTTAATCACATCAGCTTTGGGGGGGAGTGTGACCAACTGCAGGAGAAGGAACAGCAAGGTTTCCATCCCTGTAGCGCATGGAAAGAAAAGGGAAGTTCTGCTGAAGGAGTTTCTCTCAACCACACATGTTGCAGCTATCGGCAGACGAATGTGGCTCTAGGCTAGAGCATCCCCTTTGTACAAAGGAGGCCCCAGGTTCTATCCCTGGCACCTCTTGTTAAAAGATCCAGAACCAGGGCTGACCTGGATACGGCTAACCAATCTTGTCAGCTCTTGGAAGCTAAGCAGGGTTGGCCCTAATCGGTATTCAGAAGGGAGACCACCAAGGAATACCACACCTGCAACCCATTATTCTGGGGAATCCAGAGTCATGTGTTTTGTTCCTCGATTCTTCAGTGGGGTCCCCACACCCTTTCCCCCATAATTTCACATAATTATTGCTTTCCCACAGTTTCTAGTTTTAACAGGGAAAATTAGCCCCGTGCTGCCTATTCGCATGCAATCTTCCTAGTTTAAAAGACCCACAATAATAAAAAGAATTAGGTGTCTCCATGACTTATTTCAAAGAGAGCCAGTTTGGTGTAGTGGTTAAGTGTGCGGGCTCTTATCTGGGAGAACCGGGTTTGATTCCCCACTCCTCCACTTGCAACTGCTGGAATGGCCTTGGGTTAGCCATAGCTATCGAACAGCTGGCCTTGAATAGGCAGCTTCTGGGAGAGCTCTCTCAGCCCCACCCACCTCACAGGGTGTCTGTTGTGGGGGAGGAAGATAAAGGAGATTGTGAGCTGCTCTGGGACTCTGAGTGGAGGGTGGAATATAAATCCAATGTCGTCTTCGTCTTCTTCGTCGTCGTCTTCTTCTCCTCAATGTGGGACTTCTGCTATGAGGACAATCACAGGGCCTCACCATTCAATCACATTGTCCCACCACCGTGGCTGCTGAGTCCTCCCTGTTCCATTTACCACCATTTTGTGATTCTGGACGCCCTCTTTGTGGTGGTTGCCTGGTTATCGCGGTTGCCTGTTCCATAGACCCCTGACAGTCCCCAGTAAAGAGCGATAGAACACCTCTCTCTGCCTTTGGTGCAGGAGTCCCCGTCTTGCGCCTTTCGACAAACAGTTTTTTTAAAAAAGAAAAAAGATAATGAGTCAGCTGCAAAGCCCCTTCGTCCCCCAAAGCCAAGGCCGTTTTCCACTTCCTTCTCTAAATATAGTATTTTGAATGTCTTAGTTTGTCCATTTGTACCCTGACTTTTTCCTAAAAGGGGACCCCAAAGTGGCTTCCATTGTTCACCTCTCTTCCATTCTGTCCTCACAACAACCCTTTGAGGTTGGTTAGGCTGAGTGGGTGTGAATGGCCCCAGGTTACCCAGAGAGTTTCTGGGGTAGAGTGGGGACTCGAACCCGAGTCTCCCAGTCCATAGTCCATACTTTAACTACTATGTGTTGGATAAACATATGGAGCAGAGGTCCATCAATGGCTATTAGCCACAGCATATTGTTGGAACTCTCTGTCTGAGGCAAGTGATGATCTATATTCTTGGTGCTTGGGGGGCCACCGTGTGAGGACTTCTAGCATTCTGGCCCCACTGATGGACCTCCTGATGGCACCTGGGTTTTTTGGCCACTGTGTGACACAGAGTGTTGAACTGGATGGGCCATTGGCCTGATCCAACATGGCTTCTCTGATGTTCTTACTCGCCACACTGGCTTTCGAGAACTTTCGAGAAGGTAGTTTTCTCTTGCTCTTTCTTCCATTATTGGAATGTAGTTGGTAAAAAGCACAGGCTCCAAATGCCAAAAGGACCAATTCCTCTTTTGCATCCCCGCTACAGAATCTTGCCCTGACCTGGATAGCCCCAGGTAGCC
This sequence comes from Heteronotia binoei, assembly GCF_032191835.1. NCBI lineage: Eukaryota > Metazoa > Chordata > Lepidosauria > Squamata > Gekkonidae > Heteronotia > Heteronotia binoei. Next base: position 260,317,428 of record NC_083223.1, read on the forward strand.
CAATCTCATCAAACCTCAGAAGCTAAGCAGGGTCAGTCTTGGTTGGTATATTTGGATGGGAGACCTCCAAGGAATATCAGGGCTGTGGTGGAGAGGCTGTGACTTGATGGCCCTTTCCTCCCTTAGTCCCGCTGAGGGACCCTCCAAAATTAATAGTCTTAAATGGTACCATCTCTGTAACTTGCTGGGGACAACAAGGGCCAAAGAGAGGTGTTTTTAGTGCCCCCTAGGGTTCCCACTCCCCCATTCTGTGAAAACCCCACCCCCAAACAGAGACATCATCAATGTGATGACATCACACAGAAGTCATGTCATCATGTTGGGGACATAGTGCCACAAGGTTCTGGTTCGAGGGCAAATCTCTGTGGTTTGAGGGCACTTTTACTTCTGCATGGCAATGTCACTGTTTGGGGGCAGAGCCCCACCCCACTCCTGGAGGTGTCTTGGCCCCACTGGTGGACTTCCTAATGGCACCTGATTTTTTTGGCCACTGTGAGAAACAGTGTTGGACTGGATGAGCCATTGGCCTGATCCAACATGGCTGCTCTTATGTTCCCTCCAACTTCCTGTGGGTGGATGGCAAGTACCTGGCAACCCTAGCGCCCCCCCCCCCATTACAGAGCTCCAGCCTGACATACATGCACTTACTAAAGTCTAGAAGAAGAGTTGTTTTTATACCCCACTTTCCTCTACTTGAAGGCGCCTCACAGCACCTCACAATCACCTTTCCCTTCCTCTCCCCACAACAGGCTCTCCCCTTGTGAGGCAGGCGAGGCTGAGAGAGTTCAGAGAACTGGGACTGGCCCAGGGTCACCCAGCAGGCTTCATGTGGAGGAAGAGAGGGGAATCAAACTTGGATCTCCACATTAGAGTCCACCGCTTGTAACCACTACACCACACTGGCTCTCAAGTTGTAAGCCCAAAGCACCTGTTCAAAGACCTACCTGCAGGAGCTGGCTTTTCACAGCTCATGACTGAGATGGGAAAAGAAGGGGAAATAGCAGTGAATCTGTGAAGCGCTTGTCTTCTGTTTTTCTGGGATTTGTTTGCCTGGTTGATCCTTGTTCATTATCATCCTTCCCTGAGCCTCTGGGATAAGGAAGGCTGTAAGGTCCAAAGCAATGAAGAGGTTTCACTTGCTGTTATGGGTAGCTGGGAAGCGAAACCGACAAGGTTCCAAGCTGATCTTTCCGCCCTCTCTGCCGCAGAGGTGGATTTGCAGAAGGATTTTGCAGAAATATTCGTTCATTTCAAAATGCACATATCCTGCTCTCCATTTCAGAAACTCCCGTGGTGGCTTACAAACCTTATAAATACAAATAGGAAAATATCTCTAAAAAGCGTTGGCAGCAAGAAAAACAAAACCTTTCTAGGGAGAGCCTGCAGAATTCTGCAGCGTCAGAACAAGACAATTATCCGCGAAGCAAGTCAGACGCTTGTCGGTCATGCTCAGCACAGTCTACTGTGACTGGCAGCGGCCTTCTGTTCTCTCCGTTTTTCCCAGCACCTGCCACCTGACCCTTTTAACTGGAAATGCCTGGAGCTGAATTTAGGGGCTGTCACCCTGAACTCTGGCCTGTCTCCTAAAAGCTAAAAACTCTAGAACAGGGATGGACAAACTTGCTTGACGTAAGAGCCACACAGAATAAGCATGAGATGTTTGAGAGCCACAAGACTTGAACGTCAGATGTTTGAGTTTGAGTTTATTAAATTTATACCCTGCCCTCCCTGCCGAGGCAGGCTCGGGGCAGGTTACGACAATAGTCATAATAACAATAAGAGGCTAACATGTTAGTGCATCATCATAATAAAAGCAATTAAAATTTACAACAGTTGGTGAATAACATTTTGACATTTCGAAGTTTGAGAGCTGCACATAGATGGCGAAAGGTGGAAAGAAAGCAACTTTAAATGCATCCTCCAAGCCACCGGCTGGCTTGGCTTTGAGAAGCGATTTAAAGAGACAAATACCTCCTCCAAGTTAGTCGGCAGGACGGTGGAGGCTTCGAGAGCCACACAATATGTGTGAAAGAGCCACACGTGGCTTCTGAGTCCTAGTTTGGCCACCCCTGCTCTAAAACAAGCCTCAAATGCTTCCTTTAAAAAAAAATTGCATCTACAGCACACTTTGATGGATCATTCAGGTGTGCCCTCCAAAAACCGGGAAGTTTAAGAGACTGGCTGGAGGAGCTCTGGTGTTAGGGTTGCCGTGAGTGCTGCCTCAAACGCTGGCGAGAGCCATAGCCTGGAGCACGGGTTCCAACTGCATTTGCAGCTCGAGAAGACTTCAGAGGAAACCCAGGGTGCATGTTGCCACGCTTTTCTATATGCAATTTACTGCTGCTGTCATGAAGAAGTGTTCCATACCACCTTGGTGGAAAATTTTGGACTTTCTGGCTCGCTGCCTGTTGTCTATACAAAAAAGACAGCCTGTCAGCTTCCTATAATAAGAGTCATTCGGCTGTGACCAAAGTGCATTTAATGTCTCTTTTAAAATAACAAGCAATCAAAGGACAGAGCTTTATGAAGGTTTCTTGGATATGAATGTATCCATGTACATGGAATATGTATGTAGCATAACAGAATCATAGAGTTGGAAGGGACCTCCAGGGTCATCTAGTCCAGCCCCCTGCACAATGCAGGAAACTCACAAACGCCTCCCCCTAAATTCACAGGATCCTCATTGCTATCAGATGGCCATCAAGCCTCTGTTTGGAAACCTCCAAGGAAGGAGAGCCCACCAGTTCCTGAGGAAGCCTGTTCCACTTGAGGAACCACTCTTAACAGTCAGGAAGTTCTTCCTAATGTTGAGCCAGAAACCCTTTTAATTTAATTTCAACCTATTGGTTCTGGTCCTACCTTGCAGGACCACGGAAAACAATTCCACCCTATCCTCTATAGGACAGACCTTCAAGTACTTGAAGATGGTGATCATATCACCTCTCCGCTGCCTCCTCTCCAGGCTAAACATGCCCAACTCCTTCAACCTTTTTTTCATAGGACTTGGTCTCCAGACCCCTCACCATCTTTGTCGTTTTCAATTTGTGATTGGATTGTTCTAGTAAGAGGGAATATTTGATTGTTAAAGCAAGAGTGAACATTATTTTGGAGTAAATATTTTGATATAATCAGATGTTGAATGTTTAAAATGCAGTGTTCTTCCTGTTTTGCTCAACTTTGACACTGTGGTTTCTTTGCGTTGCCAAGCCTCCAGGTGGGGCCTGGAGAGCTCCTAGAAATACAGCTGCTCTTCATACTACAGAGATCTGTTCCCCTGAGGAAACAGCTGCTTTAAAAGACGTTAGACCCTGCTGATGCCCCTCTTTTCCTCAAACCCCTTTCCCCAGGCTCCTCTCCCAAAAGCCACAAGAATTTCTCCACCTGGAATTAGCAAGCCTTCCAAGTGCTCAGCCCTGTTGAGGACTGAGTAAGCAGTGGGATTGTATGAAGGCACCCTGGTAGAGTTGCTAGCCTCCAGGAGGAGGGAGGAGGAGGAGAGTTGGATTTATACCCCGCCCTTCACTCGGAATCTCAGAGTGGCTTACAATCTCCTTCCCTTCCTCTCCCCACAACAGACACCCCTGTGAGGTAGGTGGAGCTGAGAGAGCTCTGACAGAGAACTGCTCTTGAGATAACTGTGACTGATTCAACGTCACCCAGCTGGCTGCATGTGGAGGAGTGTGGAATCAAACCTGGTTCTCCAGATTAAAGTTCCACTGCTCTTAACCGCTACACCAAACTGTTAGTGGCTGAAGGTCTTCTGGTGATCTCCAGGCAACAGAGATCACCTGGGGAAAGTGGCTGCTTTGGAAGGTGGATTCTATGACATTATACCCCACTGACGTCTCTCCTCTCCCCAAACCCCAGTTTCCTCAGGCTCCACCCCCAAATCTCCAGGTATTTCCCAACCTGGAGCTGGCAACCCTACACCCAGGCCTGCCCTGTCAACTCATCGGCTGAAAAGAGAGAATAAGGAAGAGTAAGGGGTGAGCTGGGGGAGGAGTCGGTGGTCCAAAGATATCTTAGAGCCCAAGGCAGGTAAGCCAAATGACGCTCCATCCCAGAGGGGTCGAATTCATTTGCTGTGAGGGCCAAATCTGACACAAATGTTACTTTGTCAGGCTGGGCCATGTATGCCATCAAATGTAACACAGGTGCCAAAAATATTTTACCACTGACAGGGACCCATAATCCTCCTCAGCCGAGCTCAGGGCCAAAGCAGCCCTCCTAGCCTCTTTGGGTTGCCAACTTGGGTTGGGCAATCCCTGGAGATATGGGGGAAGACCCTGGGGAAGGCCTTCTTGGGGAAGGGAGGGACCTCAGCAGGGGGTATAATACCCTCATATAGCCCCCTCCAGTCCACATTTGCTCTAGTTTCCCCCCAGTTGCTCACGGGCTGGATAAGAGCCCTGGCCGGGGCAGTTCTGGGCCCCGGGCCATAAGCTTGACATGTCTGCTTCACCCTCACCCATCCTTTACACCAGGGGCAGGGAACCTTTTTTCTGCCATGGGCCATATGGATATTTATAACATCATTCGCAGGCCATAAAAAAAATGATCAACTTAAAAAACAGTGCTCCGCTGAGGGCGAATGATTCAGGCCAGCAAAATTAAAGCAAATAATTGTTTTTCTATTTGAAGTCATGTGGGGAGAGCCTAATCTGACACACGCACACACGGCCCGCCGTCCTAGGCAAATGCATGGGTCCAGGGCTTTTTTGTAGAAAAAGCCCAGCAGGAACTCAGTAGCATATTAGACCATATCCCATATTAGCATACTAGGCCGCACCATCTGGGATAATCAAGTGCAAACTGAACTGTGACAGTAACTTTTCCAGGCCCTGCAGCAATTCTGGCCGGCCAGCCAGGCCCCAGGGAGGCTGCCACATGGCTCGGTTCAGTCCAGCAGTCCCTGAGGGCCGCACCAAGTGACCTCGAGGGCCACATACGGCCCTTGGGACAGAAGTTCCCCACCCTTGCTTTACACAAACACACACCCATCTATGAAGAAGAGGAGGAGGAGATTGGATTTATACCCCACCTTTTGCTAGCCAAAGGCATCTCAGAGTGGCTTACAAGTCTCCCTTCCCCTCCCCACAACAGACACCTTGTGAGGTAGGTGGGGCTGAGAGAGCTCTGACAGAAACTGCTCTTGAGCAGAACAGCCTTGAGAGAACTTGTGGCTGGCACAAGTCAGCAGGTGTATGTGGAGGAGTGGGGAATCAAACCTGTTTCTCCCAGATTAGAGTCTGCACACTTAACCACTACACCAAACTGACTCAAACAACAGTAATGATAATATAACAAATTATCAGTTGTTTGCTATTCCCTGCCTTGAAGGGAACTCTCAGACTAGCTGCTTGAGGCAAGCGGCCTGTTCCAGATCTAATGCTAAGGCTGGCCAAGTGAAGGGGAATGACAGCTTCCCCCCCACCCCCCGCCCCACAAAGCGGGGTCATGGGGCAATGAGGTTCCAGCCTGGCTGACAGCCCCCCAAGGGGGTGAGCCACAGCCTCCGTACAGGGTTACACAGTGGAAGTTGATTTATAGCAGGCAGCTCTTGTGGCGCAAGCGATTCGTCTTTATTATCAGGGGCATCGTCCGCGTGTCAGCTGGAGATTTGCATTTTGATTGCGTTTCCCTGGAGAAGGGTGCTGAACCTCTGGTGGCCGCACTGAAGCAAAGAGGAGGCCGGAGACGGAAGAAATGGAGGTCTTTTGTCTTTCAGCCAGCCGCTGTACCCTGCCATTCCACTAGGGGGTACTGGCGCCCCATGGAAGAGGTCTGCTGAAATGTTCCTTGTTAGCAGCAGCTGCTTCCTGGCATCCTGGATCCCAAAACGAAAGCTACCTTTTATTAGGGCTCACCAGAACAATGCAACACAGTAGGGTTGCCAATCCCCAATTGGGGGCAGAGGATCCTGCGGTTTGGAAGCCTTCAGGTTCATAAAAAAATGGGAGGGGGAAGGAAATGTCTGCTGGGCACTCCGTTATACCCTATGGAGACCGATTTCATAGGGTATAATGGAGAATTGATCTGTGGGTATCTGGGACTCCAGGGGCGTTTTTTTTGAGGTAGAGGTACCAAATTTTCAGCATAGCATCCGGTGCCTCTCCTTAAAACACCCCCCAAGTTTCAAAAAGATTGGGCCAGGGGGTTCATAAGGTTCAACTCTATGAACCCCAAAAGAAGGTGCCCCCTCCTCCATTATTTTCAATGAAGAGAAGGCATTTAGGAGGAGCGCAGTCCCATTAAATGCGGCCAGAACTCCCTTCAGAATTCAACCATGCTTGTCACAGCCTTGCTCCTGGCTCCACCCCCAAAGTCTTCTGGCTCCACCCCCAAAGTCCCCTGACATTTCTTGAGTCGGACCTGGCAACCTTGCAGCACAGTGTGTGAGTGCTGGTGTTCTCTTAGAGCAGGGATCTCCAATGTGGTGCCCACGGGTGCCTTCCAGCACCTTTCTTGGGTCCCTCCAAGTGTTTTTAGAAAGTGGGTGGGGCTTCTGCCCAGCAGGGATTCTGACTGGCCATTACAGATTTGATTGGCTATGCAGATTTTTTTTTTTAATGTATTGCTTTGGCAGCAGTGGCCTTCACAGCACAAGGATCTTCTCTGTGCAACTGAAGGTAAGCTGTGCAGCAGCCATTTTGTGATTGGCTGCACCTCCTGCGGCAGCCATTTTGTGATAGCTGTTTTGTTTAAACCAATTTATTGGTAGCATATGGTTACAAAACTTAACTATTTCTTAATTTTTTCCCCCGCATTAACCCATATGACATTTCTATCCCCCCTCCCTCCAATGTTGACTTCCCCGAGGTTATAAATTCAAAATCAATATTAAAGGCACTTCTAACTGCTCAAAGTTCAATGTATATATTCTTACTACTAAAAAATTGTCCAATGTTTCTTTACTTTCCAAGTTTTCTCCATATATCCTTTAAATTTTCTCCACTACCTTTTGAATATCTCTAAATCATAGTCTCTTAGTGTTCTAGTTAGTTTGTCCATTTCACACCACGATTAAACTTTCATGGTCCAGTCCCATTTCTCCGGTACTTTTTCTTGCTTCCAAAGCTGCGCGTATAATGTCCTAGCAGCTGATAGCAAGTACCAAATTAGAATCCTGTCTTCTTTTGGGAATTTTTCTAATTGTAATCCAAGTAAAAACGTCTCTGCAGTTTTCTTAAAGTCATAGCCCAAAATTTTGGAGATTTCTTGTTGTATCATCTTCCAGAATTCTTTCGCTTTTTCACATGTCCACCACATATGGAAGAAAGAATCTTCATGTTTTTTACATTTCCAACATCTATCCGACATTTCCTTACTTATCTTAGCCAGTTTTTTCAGAGTCATGTACCACCTATACATCATCTTAAAACAGTTCTCTTTAATACTTTGACAAGTTGATATCTTCATTGAGTTCTTCCAAAGGTGCTCCCATGCTTCCATTTGTATTTCTCTGTTCACATTGATTGCCCATTTGACCATTTGAGACTTTACTACTTCTTCTTCTGTAGACCATTTCAATAATAACTTATATACTTTTGATATCAATTTTTCCTTGTCACCTAGCAAGACCCTTTCCAGTTCTGTTTGTTCTCGTCTAATTCCCTCTGATTTTATGTCATTTTCCATCAAGCTTTTAATTTGTTGCATTTGAAACCAATCATAATTGTTATTTAGCTCTTCTGAGGTTTTTAATTCAATTTTGTCTCCTTGAATCTTAAGCAGTTGATTATATGACATTTCTCTTTTTTCTTCGGATTCAGCTGTTATTTTTATTACTTCTGCTGGCACATCCATACATGTACTATGGGAAGAATAAAATGGATGGTTTTTTCTCTCACCACTATGTCAGAAATACTTTACTAAGTACTTGGATAAAATACAGGAAATACGGGGTTGTGATAGCTGTTTTGTGACTTTACCTGCCATGCTGTCAGAATCCCAGAGGTGCCCACAGGCTCCAAACAGCTGGGGACTGTGCCCTGACCTGGATAGCCCCAGGCAGTCAGATCTCGTCACCCCAGAAGCTAAGCAGGGTTGACTGTGGTTAATATTTGGATGGTCGACTTCCTTGAAATACCAGCAGTCAGGAGGACACGGCAGGCTCTGTTCAGCCACCTCTCAGAATATCCTCCAGGCCCCCAGTAGGGGTCAGTCACCAGAAGCTGCCATAACTTCCAGGTGCACACACACAAATACAAAAATACCACCAAAAAGTTGGGGAATCTTGTCCTAAGGGCTGTGGCCAAAGAGGCCTTCCTAGCATAGCTTGATGCAAAGTCCTGCAGAACTTGAAAGCTTGCAAGCTGCGTTGTGTCATTCTGATTAGCCCAAGTAAAAAAAGGCTTTGGTTTTCAGGTTTCGCTTTGAACCAAAACAGCCTCTTTCTGCTTTCAGCATTTCAGATCTGTTTCTCCTGCAATGCCGAGTTCTCAGTTTTCTGTGACCGCTTTCACTCCATTTTGCTCAGAGCCCAGCATAACCTACCATTGCTTTTTCAGGCAATTAACACTGCTTTCGTAAGAGAGATTTGCTGCTTCTCATTGTGTCTGCGCCATTGTAGGGTGTATATATCAAGCGTCTGTCCCCAGCATATGGGGCTGTTTGCATTGAGCCTGACCGTTAACCCATCTGGCCCAGTGCTGATTGCTTTAAGAGGCAGCCTCTCTCCAAGGCTGCGATCACACACACACACACACAGTCGTGCACTTTCAATCCACTTTCAATGCACTTCCCAACTGGATTTTTGCTGTGTGTGACTGGGCAAAATCCAGTTGGAAATTGTGCTGAAAGGGCATTATTTAGTGTTTGTGATTGCAGTTTCTACACTTGACAGAAGATCGTCTCTCGGTGCACATTTAAAAGCGTTCCTCTACGTTGCATACTGCCGTCACTTCTGAGTTGCTTTGGATTTTCTTAAATCGTCTACACTCGTTTTCTTGAATTGGCACCGAAAGCGGTTTCACCCTGGAGTCGCTCCTCACTTTACAAGGCTGCAATCACACATACAAAATAATGCATTTTCAAGCCACGTTCAGTGCGCTTTCCAATTGGATTTTACTGTGTAAACTGGCATTGAAAGTATTGAAAGTGTGTTATTTAGTGTGTGTGATTGTAGCCCAAGAGTACTTTTGAACAAGAGTTTTCTGGAGGCGAATTCAATGCTCATGAAATCAGAATCAACCCTGAGTGAATCCAGACCCTTTTAAAGAAAGAGGTTGGGGCTCTTCTGTAAACAGTGTATGAGCTCTCTTTTAAAAAAGGTAAAGGTAGTCCCCTGTGCAAGCACCAGTCGTCACTTTCACATTTTCATAGCAGACTTTTTACAGGTTGAGCTCCCTACCCTGGAGCTATAGCCCATCCTGAGCAACAAGGGAACATTGGTGGGGGGAGTGGAGATCATGACAAAGAACCCCCACACACACTGATTCACTGGCAAAGGCTCCCCATCGACTGAGTGAAAAATTGCAGAGACTCCAGGTTGCCCCAACAGCTGGAGGAGAGGGCCTTCCTCCGAGGAATAGGGGGAGAAGAGGGGTGGGAGGGAAGCCAGTGAGCTGCCTGCAGGCGCAAAAAGAAAACCAAGCCCCTCCCTGGGGTCAATGAGTCACTGCCAGAAGTCAGGAGGCATCTGGCTGCCGAAAGACTGAAGATGCTATGACAGGTGGTGGGTGGCGGGGATAATTTAGAGTAGCCAAAGCTGGGCTCCTGATTCTTTTCCCCAGCTTGGGAGGAGAGTGCTATGGGTAACCTCACCATCTGTTTTCTAAAAATTTCTGGATTGATTGTACTGCAATAACGTAATACATACTTGCCATGAAGCTGACGACCCTGACAAGAGGCTTTCAAGGCGAGTGAGCGGCAGAGGTGGTCGGCCATGGCCTTCCTCTGCGGAGCAAACCTTGGTGGTCACTCTGCCAAGCACTGACCCTGCTGAGCTTCTGAGAGCTGATGAGATCTGGCTATATGAGGCTACCTTCCACCTTCCCTATGGAATAACTTGGGGGGAGGGTTAATTTTTAGAAATTTTCCTTGCTACCCCTCCAGAAGCCTCCTTGGATAAATGCAGCCCCCACCCAAAAGGAAAAGGAAAGGTCCCCTGTGCAAGCACCAGTCGTTTCCGACTCTGGGGTGACGTTGCTTTCACAACGTTTTCACGGCAGACTTTTTACAGGGTGGTTTGCCATTGTCTTCCCCAGTCCTCTACGCTTTCCCCCCAGCAAGCTGGGTACTCATTTTACCGACCTCAGAAGGATGGAACTGTTCTACTAATTACTTCTCAGGAGGATCAGAATCCTCCGCTCTTACGACTCGGCCATCAACATGCAGGGCTTTTTTTTTTTATAGCAGGAGCTCCTTTGCATATTAGGCCCCACCTCCCTGATGTAGCCAGTACTCCAAGAGCTTACAGTAGGCCCTGTACTAAGAGCCCTGTAAGCTCTTGGAGGATTGGTTACATCAGGGAGGTGTGGCCTAATATGCAAAGGAGTTCCTGCTACAAAAAAAAGCCCTGTCAACATGTATTTGTATTCAGGCCTGTAGCTACAGGGGGTCCTGTTGGGGTCCTGCCCCCGACTTCATGTCAGATGCCCCAGACATTTCCTTCCCCTGCCACTGCTGTGGGGGTGAAAGCTGAGAGGCTGGAAGCCACCCCTCCCTCTCCCCACAATTTAAATTGCGTAGGAGGGGAACTCCGGAGCAGCTGCTGCCCCTCCCATGGCATTTAAAGGGCTTGCAGATCAGTCAGGCATCCTGAGTCAGGTGCCCTGGGTCACGGTGGTGGCCAGGGGAGGGGAGCCGCTAAGTGCCCCCTGACTTTTTAACATGCCCCCCCACTTCTAAATCCTGGCTATGGGCCTGTGTACTCTGAGATTCAGAGTATAGGGTGGGATATAAATCCAATAAGAGCCCTGTGGCACAGAGTGGTAAAGCTGCGGTACTGCACTCGGAGCTCTCTGCTCACGACCTGAGTTCGATCGCAGCGGAAGCTGGTTCAGGTAGCCGGCTCCAGCTTGACTCATCCTTCCGAGGTCAGTAAAATGAGTACCCAGCTTGCTGGGGGTAAAGGGTAGATGACTGGGGGAGGCAATGGCAAACCACCCCGTAAAAAGTCTGCCGTGAAAACGTTGTGAAAGCAACATCACCCCAGAGTCAGAAATGACTGGTGCTTGCACAGGGGACTACCTTTACCTTTTATAAATCCAATATTTTCTTCTTCTTCTTCTTCTTCTTAGAACCCCACCTTTCTGTTATTGTGGGAGGTCTCTGTGGCTGCTAAGAGAGAGAGGGATATTTGGCAAGGTGCTTTCAAAGCCTTCCCCTCCAATATCTGATCCAGTCAGGGTTACCAACTTCAAGGCAGGTCCTAGAGTTCTCCCAGGATTACAACTGATCTCCAGACCTCAGAGATCAGATCCCCTGGAGAAAATGGCTGCTTTGGAGGGTGGTCGCTATGGTTTCACATCCCTGCTGAGCTCCAGGAATTTTCCTGTCAGTCAGAGTGGTTCCTCAGTGGAACAGGCTTCCTCAGGAGGTGGTATGCTGTCCTTTCTTGGAAGTTTTCAAGCAGAGTGAATGCTTCTTCATTTAGGAAATGGAAGGAGGGTCTTATAACCAAGGATAAATATAAACAAGAGTGAAAATGATCTGTGGATTAACGGACAGTACACTGAACATGAGTTAGCAGTGTGATGCGGTGGCTAAAAAGGCACATTCAGTTTTGTGCTGTATCTACAGAAGTATAGTGTCCAGATCACGTGGAGTGATGGTATCACTTTATTCTGCTCTGGCTAAACCTCACCTAGAGTATTGTGTTCAGTTTTGGGCACCCCATTTTGTGAAGAATATACACAAGCTGGAACAGGTCCAGAGGAGGGTAACGAAGATGGTGAGGGGTCTGGAGACCAAGTCCTGTGAGGAAAGGTTGAATAAGCTGGGCATGTTTAGCCTGGAGAGGAGGCAGCTGTCATATAATCACCATCTTCAAATACTTGAAGGGCTGTCATATAGAGGATGGTGCAGAATTGTTTTCTGTTGCCCCAGAAGAACCAACGGTTGGAAATTAAATCTTAAGAGTTTCCAGCTAAACATTAGGAAGAACTTTCTGTCCATTAGAAAGGTTGAAGGAGCTGGGCATGTTTAGCCTGGAGAGGAGGCAGCTGAGAGGTGATATGATCACCATCTTCAAGTACTTGAAGGGCTGTATCTAGAATTGTTTTCTGTGGCCCCAGAAGGTGGAACCAGAACCAATGGGTTGAAATTAAATCAAAAGAGTTTCCAGCTCAACATTAGGAAGAACTTCCTGACAGAGCAGTTCCTCAGTGGAACAGGCTTCCTCAGGAGGTGGTGGGCTCTCCTTTCTTGGAGGTTTTTAAACAGAGGCTAGATGGCCATCTGCCAGCAATGGGGATCCTGTGAATTTAGGCAGAGGTATTTGTGAGTTTCCTGCATTGTGCAGGGGGTTTGACTAGATCCTGGAGGTCCTTTCCAACTCTGTGATTCTATGATTCCTCAGTGGAACAGACTTCCTCGGGAGGTGGTGGGCTCTCCTTCTTTGGAGGTTTCTAAACAGACTAGATGGCGCTCAGTTAATTAGAAAATGTCAAACAAACTTGCATCGAAGGATAAATATGTTAATATATGGATACAGTATACATACAACATATATTAAATACACAATGTGTGCACACTAACAACAATATAATAGCTGTCTCAATGTCACAGAAATCCAGGGAGGCAGCTATTATATTGTTATTAGAGTGTGCACACTATTTTATAGGGAGGGAGGGAAGGCTGTGTTAGTGCTTAGTTTTAATGGCCTTGTCATAGATGCCCCGGGACATGCTGAGTGACACTTCCCAGTCAGGCACCAATTTTTCTCCAGGCCAGTTTGGCCAGGGATCTTCGAGGGATTTTTGTTGGAAAGCAAGCTATGCACATTTCAGACATTATAGAGTTAGCTGTTGTTGGTTAGGTGAAATACAGGACATGATGTGTTATAGCTTAGATCCAATTAGAAACTGCCTCTTCTAAGCCCGGGAAAATTGTAAGCACTGTATTGGTCAGCGAGCACTTGAGTGTAAGAAGCTTTGATCTTGTATGCAAGCTGAATGGCCTGTCTTCCTGTCCCAAATGCTCTCTGGGAACAAGAAGCCAGGAGACAAAGAGTCATAAACTAGCCATGTAGCAGTTAAGATGTAGAAGCATCTTGCAGAATGCAATGTTTATTTCTTTTTACTTCCAAGTACCTTTTCCTGAGATTTTATGCTAGTAAACTTTTATTTCTTTTGATAAGCGATGGTCTTTGGCTCCTTTCCGCAAACTCCTCACCTCTTAATTAAACAGATATCCCAACAAATGGTAGCAGATCTTCTGGGCATGGAGCAGGGGTCTTTGGGAATGGGGGGGGGAGGGGAGGCATTTGTGAATGTCTTGCATTGTGCAGGGGGTTGGACTAGATGACCCTGGAGGTCCCTTCCAACTCTGATTCTATTAAAGCAACGTTATTACTAATCAGTGCTTGGAACTGGGGTAGTGTGAGACCGGATTAACAATTAGGCAAAGTAGGCACTGGCCTATGGGTCCCACACCTTTAGGGGCCCTGGGCTGGCTCCCCCCCCCCCCAGTTTCCTCCCCTTGCAGCTCTCCCAGCCGGCACGCACAGCCAGCAACTGAGCCGCTCTTTGCCCGACTTGCCTGGTGTGGCTGCTGCTGGCGACAGTGCCAAGTTTGCCTCTCTCTGCCTCTCTCCTGCAGCTTTGTCAAAGAGGCTTTTGAGAAGGTGCCTGCAGGCTGCAGCGGGGGCCGTGGGTGGTGGGTTATCCGACTCGAGATCATTTGCAAGGGGGCCTCCGAGATTTTGACCGCCTAGGGGCCTCCACAGGGTGTCATCCGGCACTGGGGTAGTGCAGAACCAAAGGAGGTTTGAGCAGGGATTGAGCGGTGGCAGTCTTGGTTTTGTTTCATGAGATGTCGCATGCCCTTCATGTGTTCTGCCCAATCCAGGGCTGAGGACAGGTGCTAGCAATGGCCTTGCTGAAGCTTTGGCCACATTCAAATTTACGTGATGTAACAGTGGCAAAACACTGGCAAAGATAGCGGAGGCTCTTTCATCTTTCATGTGTGGTGATTGCTGGCTCAACAGCGACCCCTGCTGCCTAACATGGTCTGTTTCTGACTATGCAAGGGGAGTCAAATGAAAGTAAACACCACTGCTCTCTATTGAAAAACACACAGAAGGCAAACGGGATATATCTGGCCAGCCAGGAATCCATCCCAGCCCCAGTGGCTTCTGGTTATGTGGGAGCCCTGTTCCCTATCGAAGAAGATTATGCCTTTAGGAGGAGCAGTGGTTGAATGGCAGTGCATCTGCTTGGCATTCCGAAGGTCCCAAGTTCAATCCTCAGCATCTCCAGTTAAAAAAAAAAAAAGACCAGGTAGCAGGTGAAGTGAAAGACCTCTGCCTGAGACCCTGGAGAGCTGCTGCCAATCTGAGTAGCCAGAACTGACCTTGATGAACCCTGGGTCTGGTTCAGTATAAGGCGGCTTCATGTGTCCTGCCCATAATTCTGGGTTGGATACTGTAGTACAGGGGTGGCCAAACTTGCTTAATGTAAGAGCCACGCAGAATAAACAACATATGTTTGAGAGCTGCAAGACATGATCGTCAGATGTTTGAGGGAGGGAAGGAAGGGAGATGGGGAGGAGGGAGGGAGAGGTGGAAAGAAAGCAGCTTTAACTTGAAATGCATTCTGAGAAGTGATTTAAAGAGACAAATGCCTTTTCCAAGTTGGCTGACGGGGTGGTGGCATCAAGAGCCACACAATATGTGTAAAAGAGCCACATGTGGTTCCCGAGCCATAGTTTGGCTACCTCTGCTGTAGTATTTGAACATTTCTTCTTCCTCCTCCTCCTCTTCTTCTTCTTCTTAAAATAGGGTTCTGTGAAAAGCTCCTGACTTCATTTTGCCTCTTTATTTGAAATATGAATTCAGTTTCTATTTGCCAGGGGATGGTCCCAGTTTTCTGCTCTTGGTCAGTCCTTGCCATGGTGGAGGCCAGAGTGTCTCAATTGACATTTTGTGTGGGTGACTAGCTGGTATTGTCCTCCTTCAGGTTTTCGGCACCTTCTGCAAGGTCCCAAGAAATTAAAGCTGAGTATGTATGTTTGTAGGGTTGCTAACCGGGAAATACCTGGAGATTTGGGGGTGGAGCCTGAGCCTGTAGTGGGCAGGATTTGGGGAGCGGAAGGATCTCCACAGGATATAACGCCACAGAGTCGCTCTCCAAAAGTGGCCTTTTCTCCAGGTGAACAAAAATCTGTCATCTGGAGACCATTTGTAATTCCCAGAGATCTCCAGGCCTCACCTGGCAGTTGGCAACACTTTGTACATGTAGGGATGATGAAAAAGAAGACCATAGATTTATACCCCGCCTTTCTCTCTGAATCAGAGTCTTAGAGCAGCTTACAATCTCCTTTATCTTCTCCTCCCACAACAGACACCCTGTGAGGTAGGTGGGGCTGAGAGAGTTCTCACAGCAGCTGCCCTTTCAAGGACAGCTCTGTGAGAGCTATGGCTGACCCAAGGCCATTCCAGCAGCTGCAAGTGGAAGAGTGGGGAATCAAACTTGGTTCTTCCAGATAAGAGTCCGCGCACACTTAACCACTACACCAAAATGGCTCTCTGGATGGCTGTGCCTTGTGCCTAAAGTGCATGCGCACTGGTGCATACATATGAACACTAAGATGCCGCACAGTTTATTGGGAGGGGTCATGGCTCAGCAGCAGAGCATTTGCTTGGCATGCAAAAGGTCTCAGATTCAATCCCAGGCATCTCCAGTTAAAAGAACCAGGTTGTAGTTGATGGGAAAGGCCTCTGCCTGAGACTCTGGAGAGCTGCTGCCAGTCTGAGTAGACAGTATTGATGTTGGAACTGTGGCTCAGTGGTACAGTATATACTTTGCATGCAGAAGGTCCCAGGTTCAATCCCCAACATCTCCAGTTAAAAGGACCAGGCAGGAGGTGATGGGAAAGACCTCCACCTGAGGCCCTGAGGGGCACTGCCAGTCTGAGTAGACAGTATTGACCTGGCTGGACCAGTGGTCTGTTCATTATGAGGCCGCTTCACGCGTTCAATTCCCACCCTGTCATTTCTGACACACCGTAGCTGACCTGCACCTAGGAGTTGAATTCTAGCAGACGCTCCTTTGCATATTAGACCACACACCCTTGGTGTAGCCAGTCCTCCAAGAGCTTACAAAAAAGAGCCTCGTAAGCTCTTGGAGGATTGGCTACATCAGGGGTGTGTGGCCTAATATGCAAAGGAGCTCCTGCTAGAATTCCACCCCTGCCTGCACCGCTGATAATATAACATAGGACAATTAAAGTCCCTCCCCCCCTTTATATCTTTAACCAAAGAACCAACATTCGCTTGGCTTTTAAATGGGTGGACTCAGGAGTATTGCAGAAATGAGCATAGTGCCGAAGGAGAGAGATGACTGCAAGTAAGCAATACCAAGCCCTCGACATGAATCATTCCCAGCATTATACTGTTGCAGAAGTGTAGAACCTCGCTCGCTAATAAAGTAAGAACATTAAAAAATATATTGCTGCTTGATCAGAACATTGCTAAATGTATGTTTAATACAAAAAAGGAACCAAAAAAATCACTACATTACGCAAAAGGACTATTTAAGTCTGAATTACGTAGCTTGCAAAAGTACCTCGGAGCCCCGGTATAGCTGGAGGTCAGTCTATAAATTTAAAACAAATAAATCCAATAGGTAATCATCGTGTAATATTTATTAAAGTGCCCAAGGGCTAGCAAAAGTAATCTTTGCTCTGCTCTCTTGCTAAGGAATCGGCTTACACGGAAAGGCGGTGTTGTACAACAAGTACAGGAGCTCTTTGCAAGAAGCTCAGGTTGCGTCGAGCTGCTGAGTTCTTGCAAGCTGATTTATTTTCAACCCATTTCAACACACTGGTTCTTGCCCCAGAAGGTTGGACCAGAACCAGCAGGTTGAAATTAAATCAGAAGAGTTTCCGGCTCAACATTAGGAAGAACGTCCTGAAAGTCAGAGCGATTCCTCGGTGGAAGAGGCTTCCTCAGGAGGTGGTGGGCTCTCCTTCCTTGGAGGGTTTTAAACAGAGGCTAGATGGCCATCTGACAGCGATGCTGAACCTGTGAGCTTAGGGGGAGGTATTTGTGAAGTTTCTGTGTCTTGAATTTTTTAAATTAAAAATGTGTGGAATTGATTTTACTGTATGTTGTTTTTAATTCTATGCGGTTTTTAAATGTTGTTATCCGCCCTGAGCCCGTTAGGGGAGGGCGGGATATAAATTGGGTGGATGGATGGTTAGATGGATAGATGATAGATGGATGGCGGGTAGATAGACAGATAAACAGATAGAAAGAATATTGTGCAGGGGGTTGAACTAGATGACCATGGAGGGTGCTTCCAATTCTATGATTCCTCCTGCTGCAGGTGTGTGTGTGGGTGGGGGGGGTAGACATGGTCCATTTTGCTTCTAGGCTATGACTTCGTCTCTCCTTTCAGACATCATTCACACCGTAGGCCCAATCGCTCAAGGGGAACCCAGCGCTGCCCAAGAAGCCGAACTTAGCGGCTGTTACAAGAACAGCCTGAAGCTTGCAGTGGAGAACAAGCTACGGACAGTGGTAAGCAGGCCAGGACAAAGTATCGGGTATTTCATTATTAGGATGAATGGCCAGCCTCCAGGCGGTGACTGGAGATCTCCTGGGCTGTGTTCCCTCTAAGCTGAGTTAGTGTGAGCAAGCTCACGGGTTTTTAGCCTCCAGCTCCCATGTTTTTGTCTTAGCTCAGGAAGGATGGCCCCAGAGCATACTAATTCATGCAGTAGCTCACAGCTTTAATGCCAGTAGCTCACAAAGTAGAATTTTTGCTCACAAGACTCCACAGCTTAGAGCAGGAGTGGCCAAATTTGCTTAACACAAGAGCCACATAGAATAAACGTCAGATGTTTGAGAGCTGCAAGAGATGAACATCAGATGTTTGAAGAAAGGAAGGCAGGAAGGAAAATAGATGAGGGAGGGAGAGGTAGAGAGAAAGCGACTTTAATTCTAAATGTATTCAAGCTGCTGGCTGGTTTGGTTTGGTGAAGTGATTAAAGAGAAAAAATGCCTTCTCCAAGTCGGCCTACGGGATGGCGGGTCTTCAAGAGCCACATAATATGTGTGAAAAAGCCACAGTTTGGCCACCCCTGGCTTAGAGGGAACATTGCTCCTGGGATAACAGCTGCTCTCCAGGCAGCCGAGAACAGTTCCCCTGGAGCAAACAGCTGCTTTGGAAGGTGGACTCTATGGCATTATTTCCCACTGAAATCCCTCCCCTCCCTAAACCCCGGCCTCCTCAGGCTCCACCCCCGAATCTCCAGGGATTTCCCAATGTGGAGCTGGCAGCCCTGTATGATGATGGGAATGGGGATCAACATGGTCAAGGGTTCAGGCCGGAGACTGGCGAACTTGGGAATGAAGGGATATGGCTTTCATGGCTTGTAGGGCTGCCAGCTTCCAGAGGGGACCTGAAGATCTCCTGGAATTACGACGGATTTCCAGTCAACAGATCCATTCCCCCGGAAGAAACAGCTAGCTGCCTTGGGGAGTGGACTCCCAGGCACTATCCCCACATTCCCCAAACCCAGTCCTCCCCTAGTCACATCCACCAGTCTCCAGGAATCTCCCAGCCCAGAGCTGGGAACCCTAATTAGGTATGAGATTCTGGGGGCGACTGGCTAGCAAAGTCCAGAAAGCAGGTTGTAGAAAGTTCCATCAAGTCGCAGCCAACTTATAGCAACCTTGCAAGGCAAGAGAAGTTCAGAGGTATTCAGACCTTTCCTCGATCACCTGATCTGTAGAGTTGTGCTAGGATTCAGTAACTGAATCAAATACAACAGGGCTTTTTTGTAGCAGGAACTCCTTTGCATATTAGGCCACAGCCCCTGATGTAGCCAATCCTCCAAGAGCTTACAGGGCTCTAAGTGCAGAGCCTACTGTAAGCTCCAGGAGGATTGGCTACATCAGTGGTTAAGAGAGCCAGTTAGGTGTAGTGGTTAAGTGTGTGGACTCTTATCTGGGAGAACCGGGTTTGATTCCCCACTCCTCCACTTGCACCTGCTGGAATGGCCTTGGGTCAGCCATAGTTATTTATTATTTATTTATATATTTATTACTTTCAACTTTTATCCCGCCCTCTCCACAAGTGGACTCAGGGCAGCTAACAAAAAAATTCAAACAATACAATTGAAGTTTAAAACAATAAAATACAGTAAAATACAGTTTAAAACATTTGTGGTGCTGTTTACTTCAACAATAGGCAGGATCTTACTTTCCTCTGACAGTGATCCTATAGTGATTGAAGTGCCTCAGTGTAGGATGGCAGTCCTTCCCCGGTTAGGTGTTAAAGGCCTGTCAAAATAATTCGGTTTTACAGGCCCTGTGGAATTGAGAAAGGTCCTGCAGGGTCCTTATAACTATCGCAGGAGTTGTCCTTGAAAGGGCAGCTGCTGTGAGAGCCCTCTCAGCCCCACCCACCTCACAGGGGGGTCTGTTGTGGGGGGAGAAGATATAAGATGTAAGCCGCTCTGAGTCTCTGATCCAGAGAGAAGGGCGGGGTATAAATCTGCAGTCTTCTTCTTCTTCTATTATGCCATTGGCTGTCTCTGCGTCATGACTTTGGACTTCTTAGGTGGTCTCCCATGTCCCATCCAAATACCAACTGGGGCCGAGCCTACTTAGCTTCTGAGATCTGACAAGATTTGGGTAGCCTGGGCTCTCCAGGTCAGGGCCTTCTGTGTAGGTCCTGTTTTTGAAACAAGAATAAAAAGAGAATATTCCCCCCTATGCAGGTAACACTCCCCCCACCCCAAGAATCATTACTCTCTCGTGAAGGGGTGGCCAAACTTGCTTAATGTAAAAGCTACATAGAATACACGTCAGAGAGCCAGTTTGGTGTAGTGGTTAAGTGCACAAACTCTTATCTGGGAGAACCAGGTTTGATTCCCCACTCCTCTACCTGCAGCTGCTGGAATGGCTTTGGGTCAGCCATAGCTATCACAGAACTGTCCTTGAAAGGGCAGCCCCACCCACCTCAGAGGATGTCTGCTGTGGGGAAGGAGGTAAGGGAGATTGTAAGCTGCTCTGAGACTCTGAGATTCAGAGTGAAGGGCAGAGTATAAATCCAATATCTTCTTCAGATTTGAGAGCCACAAGACACGAATGTCAGCTATTTGAGAGCCACAGGACAGGAAAGAAAATAGATGGGAGGAGGGGTGGGAGAGGTGGAAAGAAAGCCACTTTAAATGCATTCTCCGAGCCACCGGCTGACTTGGCTTGGAGAAGTGAGTTAAAGAGACAAATGTCTTCTCCAAGCTGGCCGATGGGGTGGTGGGGACTTCAAGAGCCACACAATATGTGTGAAAGAGCCACATGTGGCTCCCAAGCCACAGTTTGGCCACCCCTGCTGGACAGGGTACTTGGAAGGCCCCTGAAGACTGTTACATTCACCTGCACAATTATTAATATTAGCCATTCCAAAAGAAAGTATAATTTCTCTTTCACACCACCATTTGGACGTGAATCTTGTTGACCCAGTCAATGTGTGTGTGGATTTCTCAGGAAGACACCCGTAAACAGGAAATGAAATCCCTGCTGCCTACAATTCCTTGCTCTTAAAATAATAATAATAATAAAACAAAAGAAACCTTGCTCCGCTGTACTGCCCGCCCCCACATTCCTGCACAGGAGTAGCGCAGCACTAGGAACAGCTTCTCAGAGGAATTAACGCAGCTTCCCAAGCATCACAGTGTTTCTTTTTAAAGCAAGTTTTGCTTTCGTATGGCTGCTGAATTGTATGTGTGGACGTCAGAGCTGCCGCTCTGGGGTGGGAAATACTTGGAGATTTCAGGGGCAAAGCCTGGGGAGGGCAGAGTTTGAGGAGAAAGGGACCTCAGCAGGGGTCCCATGCCATAGAGTCCACTCTCCAAAGCAGCCATTTTGTCCAGGGGAACTGATCTTGGTCCTTTAGGGATCAACTGTCATAGCAGATCTCCAGGTGCCACCTGGAGGTTGGCAACTCTAGAGGGCAGCACCCAGTACAGTTTTAGAAGGCAGGAGTGGCACTAAATGAGATGGAAGGGGGAGGGGCTTCCCAGTCCTTGAGTCCCCTCACAACCGGCAGAACCAAAATGCAGTTAGAATATATCCTGCCGAATGAGAGCTAGTCCTCCGGCCCCTCGATTCAGCTTCTGTTGGTACAGAATGAATCTCCAGCTTCTGCACAGGACAGGCAGTTCTGATACGGCTGTAGCTGAAACAGAACGGATGGAGTTTGGAAAGAGCGTTAGAGCAGGAGTGTCAAACCTCATTTGTCATGAGGGCCGGATCGGATCATAGAATCATAGAGTTGGAAGGGACCTCCAGGGTCATCTAGTCCAACCCCCTGCACAATGCAGGAAACTCACAAACACCTCCCCCTCAATTAACAGGATCTTTGTTGCTGTCAGATGGCCATCTAGGCTCTGTTTAAAAACTTCCGAGGAAGGAGAGCCCACCATCTCCCGAGGGAGTCTGTTAAAGGAGATTGTAGGCCACGCTGAGTCTCTGATTCAGAGAGAAGGGCGAAGTATAAATCTGCAGTCTACTTCTGCTTCTACTAACCAGGGATGACCCTGCGTAGCTTCTGCCATAAATGGATCTGGCATAAATGAGACCTTGTTGGGCCGGGCCATGTGTGTCATAAAATGTAATGCCAGGTAGGGGAGGTATAAACTTTATTATAAAGGACACAGACAAACACACGCACTCAGTCTAATCCACCTCATTGGCTTGTTGAGCCTCAGCCAACAGAAGGAAGAGAGTCTTGGCTCGGTAGCTCTGCTGTGCAATTGAGAGAGCCTGGCAAAGCTCGCTCTCCTTCCTCCACTTCCTCCCCAAGGGAGGAGCTTTGCTCTGTGTGATAGAACAAGCCTGGTAAATCAAGGTGTGATGCAGAAGGAAGCAAGAGAGGGAGAAGGAAGCAGATGACAATGAGTTGCTTGCAGGCCTGATAGGAGCCCTCCAGGGACCTGATTCAGTCCCCAGGCTGCATGTTTGACACCCCTGGGATGAAACGTCAGACTAGGATCTGACAGAGCCGGGTTCAAATCCCCCCTCTGCCATGGAAGTTTGCCGGGTGACTTTGAGCCAGTCACTCCCTCTCCGCATAACCTACTTCACAGGGTTATTGTTGTGAGGATAAAATGGAGGAGAGTGAAACGTCGGAGGTTGCTTTGGGTTCCTGCCTGGGAGAAAGGTAGGATACAAATGAAGCAAATGCATAATAAATAGTCCTGTAAGCAGTAAAAGCTTGAGTGGTGGTGGAGGGGCTTTGTCACCAGCTTTCTGGGGAAAAGATGGGCTCTTTTGCTCTTGCACCTTTAAACCAGCTCTTAGGCACAGAAATCAAGAAAGGGAATTGCTCACGGCCTGGCCAGAAACACAATGGCTTGCTGATATCTGCCTCTTTTTTTGTCTTTAAGTTGCTGCCAATTGATGGCGACCCCAGTAGGATTTTAAAGGCAAGAGACATTCAGAGGTGGCTGGCCACTGCCTACCTCTTTGTAGCAACCCTGGGCTTCCTTGGTGGTCTCCCACCAAATACTGGAGAGCCAGTTTGGTGTAGTGGTTAAGTGCAAAATCTTATCTGGGAGAACCGGGTTTAATCCCCCACTCCTCCACTCACAGCTGCTGGAATGGCCTTGGGTATAAATCTGCAGTCTACTTCTACTAACCAGGGGCGACCCTGTGTAGCTTCTGAGAGCTGACCAGATCAACTGTAATAATAATAAATCTGTCCCTCCTCCGTTTTCTCACAGCACTCCTGAGAGGTAGGCCAGGATGAAAGTTTGTGATGGGCCCAGGGACACCCAGCAGGCTTCCGTGGCAGAAGTGGGGTCATCCAAGCTCCTAATCTGCCCCTCTGTCCACTACACACTGGCTCTCTACATTAACTAAGCCTGTTGTGTTGCAGCTGGCCTAGGCGTGTGCCTCTGCCCATGTGCAGAACTCCTTTTCCACCACCACGCAGTAAAAAGGCGGTCAGCGCTTTTCTCTCGCTGCTCAACAAGACATTGGGGGAGGGGGGTTTTTGTAGTAGAACCTCCTTTGCATATTAGGCCACGCCCCCTGATGTAGCCAATCCTCCTGGAGCTTACAGTAGGCCCTGTAAGAAGAGCCCTGTAAGCTCTTGGAGGATTGGCTACATCAGGGGGTGTGGCCTAACGTAAAATACAGTCCTGCTACAAAAAAAGCCCTGCAATGGAGACTAAGAGGGCAGGGGGAGGACACGTTCTAAGAGGGTCAGGGCTTTGTTAAAGTGCTTTCAACTCAGAGACTATTGCTAACCCCCCTCCCTTCCTTTCTATCTCCCCAGGTCTTCCCCTGCATTTCCACCGGTGTGTTCGGTAAGTGGGAGGGCAGCGGTGCCCCAGCCTTCTTGAGGGGAAGGGGTAGACTGGAACCTCTTCCACAGCACCCTTCTACTCTCCCACAGGCTACCCCAACGAGGCCGCTGCTGAGGTCGTGCTGCACACGCTGCACAAGTGGCTGGAGGACAACAAGGAGAAGGTGAAGGGGGGACGGCACACCCTGTTGAGGCTGGGGAGGCACAGCAGGCTGGGCTGCTTGGAGGGGGGGTATCTCCGTCAGGAGAGCTAGCCCAGCATTCCCATTAGAATCATCGAATCACAGAGTTGCAAGAAGAAGATGATGATGATATTGGATTTATATCCCGCCCTCCACTCCGAAGAGTCTCAGAGCGGCTCACAATCTCCTTTACCTTCCTCCCCCACAACAGACATCCTGTGAGGTGGGTGGGGCTGAGAGGACTCTCCCAGCAGCTGCCCTTTCAAGGACAACCTCTGGGAGAGCTATGGCTGACCCAAGGCCATTCCAGCAGGTGCAAGTGGAGGAGTGGGGAATCAAACCCGGTTCTCCCAGATAAGAGTCCGCACACTTAACCACTACACCTAACTGGCTCTCAAGGGGCCAGACAGGCCATCTAGTCCGGCTCAGTGCAGGATCAGCCTAGAGCAGGGGTGGCCAGACTTGCTTAATATAAGAGCTACACTGAATAAACGCCACAAGACATGAACATCAGATGTTTGAGAACCACAAAGCAGGAAGGAATGCAAATAGATGGGGGGAGAGAGGTGGAAAGAAAGCAACTTTAGATGCCTTCTCCAAGCCACCAGCTGGCTTGGCTTGGGTAAATGATTTAAAGAGAAAAATGCCTTCTCCAAGCTGGCTGACGTGATGGTGAGGCCTGCAGTAAGTGTGCAAGAGTCACATGTGGCTCCCGAGCTAGTCCGGCCACCCCGGCCTACGGAATCCCCTGACAAGTGTTTGTCCAGCCGCTGCTTCAAGACTGTCAGAGAGGGGAGCTCCCCACCTCCCTGGGTAGTCCATTCCGCTGCTGAACAACTCTTGCTGTTGTTTTCATCACATCCTTTCCTAGTTTCAACCCATTCTTACGAGTCCTGTCCTCTGCCGCCAGCAGGAACAGCTCCCTGTCCTCTTCTAAATGACAGCTCTTCCAATACTTCAAGAGAGTCATCATGTCCCCCCTCCCGTTCTCCAGATGGAACATTCCTAAATCCCTCAGCCTCTCCTCACAGGGCTTGGGCTCCAGGCCCCTGATCAACCTCCTCACTGTCCTCTGCACCCGCTCCGTTCTGTCCACATCCTTCTTGAAGTGAGCCTCTCAGACCTCTTCCATGCCCACAGTGAGTGGGCGGGAGAAGCAACAGGGAAGCCATGAAAAGACATCTCTGTAGAGGATTTTTTTAAGGGCAAGATAGGTACAAATGGGCATAAAAAAACCCCAAACCCTTCATCTGAAGACAAACGAAGAAGCTGACGCATGCAAATTAAACAGAGGAGATTTATAAAAGCCCTGGCAAAAGGGTGTAGAATCTACAAGAAGGGTAGGAGAAAGCTTTTAAAGTGATGGACCTATGCTGTTATTGCTGTCAGTAAAGTGAGGACGTTACAGTGACAGTGGAAAGTGCTGTTAAGCGACAGCTGACTTACAGTGACACACACACACAATGGGGTTTTAAAGAGAAGAGATGAACAGAGGTCGTTTGCCGTTGCTTGCCTCCGCATAATGACTCTGGTCTTGGCTGGTGGTTTCCAGGGCTGCTTTTGTAGCAGGAACGCCTTTGCATATTAAGCCGCGCCCCCTGATGTAGCCAGTCCTCGGAGAGCTTACAGTAGGCCCTGTAAGAAGAGCCCCGCAAGCTCCTGGAGGATTGGCTGCATCAGGGGGCGTGGCCTAATATGCAAAGGAGTTCCGACTACAAAAAAAGCCCATCCAAGTCTCCCATCCAAGTCCTACCCAGGGAATGGCCCTGTTTAGCTTCCAAGATTTGACAAGATCGGGCTAGCCTGGTCGAGTACCCAGAAGTAAAAACACAGCTCAGAATACGGTACTATGCGTAGAACAAACACACCCCTCGCAAGCAGTGTAGAATTGAGCAAACTGCATAAATTGCCTCCGTTTGGACACTGCTGCTCCGTCTCTCCCCTGGTTAATACACGGCCTTCTGCTGTCCTCCTCGCAGGTCGACCGAATTATCCTCTGCGTCTTCTTAGAGATAGACGAGATGATCTACAAGGAGAAGCTGCCTCGGTTCTTCCCTGTCGGTGGGTCCCAAACATCCTCTCCCCCGGGGGCTTTTTCAAGGGGTGGGCGCTTCTGAGACCTTCACACGCCCAGAACTTGCCTTCTTTTGTGTGTAGGGTATCAGCTTGGTGAGAGGGGCAGGGGTGGAATTCTAGCAGGAGCTCCTTTGCATATTAGGCCACCCCCCCTGATGTAGCCAATCCTCCAAGAGCTTACAGGGCTCTTTTTTGTAAGCTCTTGGAAGATTGGCTACATCGGGGTGTGTGGCCTAATACGCAAAGGAGCTCCTGCTAGAATTCCACCCCTGGAATGGGGGAAGGGTTCTTGATAGGGATTCACTTCTTCTTCCTCTGTTTCCAGCCTGACCACGTTTCCCAGTCTCTGCGGGGGGTAAGAGCTTCCTGGCACCGGCTGCAGTTTGAAAGGCAGGGCGCTTGCTTGCCTGACACTTAACACCCTCACACACTGCTCACACTAATGCTCCCTGCCAGGACTCCTGGGTCTTCTCCACTGACCAATGACTGGGTTGCAGCTCCCTTTCTCAGACAGGATTATGGAGGGGTAAAGAAGGGATCGGATGGCTGCCTAGCTAAAAGGGCATGCAGTGCCTCAAGACCTGGGCGGTGGGGGCGGGGCTCTGGTCAGTGGCAGAGTACTGGCTTGATGTACAGATCCCAGGTTCAGTCCTTGGCGCTTCCAGTTAAAGGATCTGGCAGCATGTGATGCAAAAGACCTCTGCCTGAGATCCTGAACAGCTGCTGCTAGTCTGAATAGATGTATCAATGCTTCAGTATAAGGCAGCTTTGTGTGTTCGTGTGTGTATGTGTGTGTTAGAGGCTGTGACTCAGTGGTAGGACATCTGCTTGACATGCAGAAATTCCCAGGTTCGATCCCCAAGTAAAGGGACCACCAGGTAGCGGGTGATGTGGGGAGTCAAACCCGGTTCTCCAAGATGAGAGTCCACGCACTTAACCACTGCACCAAACTGCCTCTCTCAAAGAGGGCAAAGGTGGCTTATGGTGGGCAGCAAAACTGTAAGAAGCTGCCTTGAAGTGATTGCTGGTGCTTACGGCCTGTGCGGGAACCCCAAAAAAGGCAGGATGGAGAGCTCAGAAGAGTTCAAGTAAACTACAGGAGAGACTTGGAATTGGTCACTTCCATAGTAACAAGAGGCTTGTAGGGTGTTTCCATCCAGATATTTTTTTTGTGCTGGATAAAGTATGATCTTTTCACCTCCCCTTTTCACCTCTCCCTCCCCAGATCTCAGCCCCACCCTCCAAATGCTGTAACACTGACCTTATCAGCAGATCGGGGAGAAGGTGGAGACAGTCTGTAGTTTACGAAGGACCCTGGAATTGAACTGGAGGGTGGGGCTGCAAACAGTCCTTGACCTCCAGAGCTAACCTTTGCCTCTCTCCTCCCCCCCAGATGCATGTGGAGACCCGCACTCGCAGCTCTGAGCTTCCTTCGCTACCAGCCGTTGGCACAAGATCTCTCACGCTTGGGGGGAGGGGGGGAGAGACACAGACCGCGCAGCTGCTTTTGGAATAAATTCTGTACCTCCGGTCCTGTCGCACACCTTGTAAGATGGGGAGGGGAAGGGAAGGAAGGAAGACGTCGGAAGAGCCAGAGCCAAGCCTGGCAGAAAAATACGACCGCCGGGAAAACGTACCGGCCCACCTGCCAGCGAGAACCTTCTGTGCCAGAAGGCAGCTTTGGTCCTTGTCTGGGAACGAATTGGCAGGCGCATCCGGTGTGTTTTCCAACTACAAGGCTGGTCGGGATTTGTGGAAGGGGGGAGGGGGAGAGCGCACGGGAGGAGGCAAAGCCATGCTGGGAGAGCAGAATAGAAAGGCAGATGGGGGGGGGGGATCAGCAATGCTATAAATAAGCCCAGACCCTGGAAAACACATCAAAGGCCCCTCTTTAGCAGAAGGCTGTTTCCCAACCACCAAGAAACCCCTCTTTTTAAGAAGAACCAAAGTTGGAACATTCAGAATTCCGGAGATCAGCAAAACGCACAAGAGACTTGGTGGCTTCTAGGCCTCTGCCCGTCTCCCCCATAGGCCCTGACCCAAAGGGGGGGCAATAAAGGATGTGCATGCCTGGCCAGCAAGGAAAAGGCCAGTCACACCCACCCACCGAGCAGGGCGGTAGTAATTAATCTCTGTTATCTCTTCAGGGGAATCCAAACAGCAATCCCTTCTCTGTCTCTTTCTCTCTCACACACACATGCACACAGCTCCATAGAGATATCAGCAGCAGGAAGAGACTCAGGGTTGTAAGCCGCCCTGAGTCCGCTTGCGGAGAGGGCGGGATATAAATGGAAAGTAATAAATAAATAAAATATTAATCAGCCGAACAGCACAGAAGCTGTGTGGGGGGGGGGGGGGGAGGGAGAAGGGGAAACTGGAATGGCAGGAACAGTGCATGGAGCATGGGAGGGATGGTGGCTCAGTGGTAGAGCATCTGCTTGGTAAGCAGAGGGTCCCAGGTTCAGTCCCCAGCATCTCCAACTAAAAAGGGCCCAGGCAGAAAGGCATGAAAAACCTCAGCTTGAGACCCTGGAGAGCCGCTGCCAGTCTGAGTAGACAATACTGACTTTGATGGACCCAGGGTCTGATTCAGTAGAAGGCAGCTTCATATGTTCATTAGAGGCACTTGCCAAGCTGGTGTCACCCAAAGTGGTGGCCCAGTCCATTTTGGACTGGAAATGAGTTAGGAACAGACATAGGTAGGAGGAAAAGAATCTAAGCTAACGCCAAAGCCTAGTTTGGGGATTTGTAATGTACGGCAGTTCACTCCCAGCAGTGTCTTAGGGCCCACCTGAACTGCCGACAACAGCCCTGCTGGATCAGACCAGAAGTCCAGCTTCCAACAGTGACCTGTCAGGTGCTTCTGGGAAGTCAAAGGAGCCAGGCAAGAGAGCAGCAGCTCCCCACTGTCCCCTCACCCCCTTCCCAGTAGTCAAAGGTAACCTGCATCTGACATGGAAGTTCTGATTAGCCCTCGGGACCAACATAGAGCCTCCAAGAAGTCATCTAAGCTCATGGCCGTGAACACAGCATGTGGCAGTGAATAATGCATAACACAAGTTATGTTCTTCCTTTGGCGTGTTCTAGATCTGTATGGGGGGGGGGGGGGAAGAGACCCTACAGCTTGGATCTGCCTGAGGTTGCTCAATGGGCCACAAGCAAGAGTTCTTATGAATGCAAGGTTGCACTCGCATCTTGCCGAGGTGCATGTGTGGTGTCCACCTGTGCAGCCAGATCCCTTCATGGAGCAGCCCTGGGAAGCAACCAAGGAGCATCTTCTCCAGAGGGTGCGTGGACCACCTCCCTGACCCCACCTGCAATGAACTGCTTCCTCTTGGGAGAACCCTGAGTCAGCATTTCACGAGGTGGCCGTTCTCTGTGCCGAGGAAACCAAACTGTGCTTGAAACTCTTTCTCAAGTACATCACACTTTGCTCATTCATTCGGGGGTGGAAAGTGCCGCCAAGTTGCAGCCAACTTGTGGAAACCCCGGTGGGGGGTTTTCAAGGCAAGACATGAACAGAGGTGATTTGCCATGAACTGCCCCTGGATCTCCTCAGTGGCTTCCTATCTGTGGCCAACTCGGCTCAGTTTCCAAGATCTGATGAGGTCATGCTAGCCTGGGCCATCTAAGTCAGGATGCTGATCAGTTTGACACCCCAGAAAACCCCAGCATTCTGATGGAGGAGGCGGCATGAAACCACAGCTGAGTAAAAGGGAGACTGACCCTCTGAATCTCAGAGCCGTTTATAATCTCCTTTACCTTCTTCCCCTACAACAGACATCCTGTGAGGTGTGTGGGATTGAGAGAGCTCTCCCAGAAGCTGCTCTTTCAAGGACAGCTCTGCAAGAGATATGGTTGACCCAAAGCCATTCCAGCAGCTGCAAGTGGAAGAGTCTGAGGGACGGTGGCTCAGTGGTAGAGCATCTGCTTGGTAAGCAGAAGGTCCCAGGTTCAATTCCCGGCATCTCCAACTAAAAAGGGTCCAGGCAAAGAGGCGAGAAAAACCTCAGCTTGAGACCCTGGAGAGCCGCTGCCAGTCTGAGAAGACAAGACTGACTTTGATGGACTGAGGCGCTGATTCAGTAGAAGGCAGCTTCATGTGTTCATATATATTCACTGCGGAATCAAACCTGGTTCTTCCAGGTAAGACTCCATGCACTTAACCACTGCTGCAAAATGACTCCCTAGGAACTAGACTGCCCCAGCTGCCAGATTCCAAACGGATGTCCTGCACCTTACTTCCCATGAGACTTCAAAGGCGACCACCGCTTGGTCACTTGTTTAGAGATGGTGGCTTCGTACCTAAACAGACCACCTTCCATGAGGCCAGCTCGCGGGACAGGAAGAAGGGGGGGTGGGGTGGGGTGGATGGCGACCCACCCCCTTGAAGCACCGAACACATCCGCCAGGCAAGCATTTCACCGGCATCCCCTTTAATAAAACACAGACGTGTGTGTGTGAGTGTAACAACAAAAGGAGGGAAAAAAATATAATAATAAACCAAGTGAGCGAGATGGCAGCAAGAGCGATCACCATTTACAACCACAGACGACGCTGCCTAGCAGGTGGGCAGGGAGACATGGGCGAGGCGGAGGAAAAGAGGGGGCCTGGCTCACCGGCCAAGCAGCGCCCCCTCCCCCCCACGCCGCCTCTATTTATACAGGATGTCGTAGTGTCCCGGTCTGTACAGTAGATACACTTTCGGCTCCGAGCCCTCGGGGAAGACGTGAGGGTTGGTGGCGCCGCCCTCGCCCCGGTCCATGTATTCCACCAGGATGGAGACGTTGAGGGCCTGGGCCAAGGCGATGATGTGGATGTGGTCGCTTTCCTTGCACATCGGCTCCACCTCCTGGGATCGGGGAGAGAAAACCAAAGAGGGGAGAGGCGCGGTCAGTGTTGCCCTCCCTGGAAAGCAGGGATGGTCAAACTTCCTTAATGTAAGAGCCACACAGAATAAACATCAGATGTCTGAGAGCCACAAGAGATGGAAGGAAGGCAAGCAAATTTGGGGGGGGGGGAGGTTGAAAGAAAGCAACTTTAAATGGATTCTCCAAGTAGCCAGCTGGCTTGTCTTGGGAGAAGAAGAATGTAGATTTATACACCACCCTTCTCTCTGAATCAGAGTCTCAGAAAGGCTTACAATCTCCTTTACCTTGCCCCCTGCCCTCAACAGACACTCTGTGAGGTGGATGGGGCTGAGAAAGCTCTCACAGAAGCTGCCCTTAAAGGCTGACCCTTTCCAGCAGGTGCAAGTGGAGGAGTGGGGAATCAAACCCGGTTCTCCCAGACAAGAGTCTGCACACTTAACCACTGCACCAAACAAGTGATTTAAAGAGAGAAATTCCTTTTCCAAGCCAGCTGATGGGGCAGTGGGGACTTCAAGAGCCACACGATATGTGTGAAAGAGCCACATGTGGCTCCCGAGCCACAGTTTGGCCACCCCTGCTGGACAGGGGACTTGGAAGGCCCCTGAACACTGTTACGTGCACCTGCACAATTATTAATATTAGCCATTCCAAAAGAAAGTCTCCATAAAGAAATGCTGTGGGTTTTTTTTTTTAAAGAAACGCAATAAAGCAAGCAGGCTGGAAATAAAAACAGCAGGTAACGGGATGATAATCAAGCTCAGGGAAATGGTCCTCTTTCGGCCTTGCACCTGAAAGGTAGTCAAGGCAATGGCAGGCAAGCAGCTTCGAGGAGGGGGCTTGCCTACCACCACAGAAAAGGCCCTGTCCTCCACACCCATCAACCTAATTTCTGAAAAGGGGGGGGGGGTGTCATTTGGAGAAGGGCTTCTGAAGACCATCTCAAAAGGCTGGGCATGTGCAGATGGAAGCAGGCCATCCTTTTAGCCAGTTCCAAAATGCATCACGCTTTGCAGGTAAAAATCAGCACACTGAGTTCTGGCCAGAAATAGCCTCGAAGCCGGTGAATTGATTTTAACACTTGTGAGAGATCAGAAGCCCTGTTCCAGCTGGCCCCCGCGTCTGCTTTCTAAGCCTTTGTCTGTGACTGCTCACGCCGCCTCCAAGCTCCCCTCTCCAGTGGGGGCGGGATGAGGCTAGAACACTGCTTCCTTGAAGCACTGGGGAGGAAAACCAAAACAGAACCATGGAGCTTGCTGGGACATCCAACCGGACGTCAGATATTCAGTTCTATGCTTGGCACAGCGATCCTAAGAAGGTAAAGGTAGTCCCCTGTGCAAGCACCAGTTTCTGACTCTAGGGTGATGTTGCTTTCACAACATTTTCACAGCAGACTTTTTACGGGGTGGTTTGCCATTGCCTTCCCCAGTCATCTACACTTTGCCCCCAGCAAGCTGGGCACTCATTTTACTGACCTCGGAAGGATGGAAGGCTGAGTCAACCTTGGGCTGTCTACCTGATCCAGCTTCCGCTGGGATCCAACTCAGGTTGTGAGCAGAGGGCTCTGACTACAGTACTGCAGGGGCTCCTCATGATCCTACAAATACACAAATCTTGCACGGCTCTTGGTTTGACCTTCTCTCTGACATTTCTGTGCCAGATGGCACAGGACACTTGGAGGTCTCACGGTCCTCCTCTTGGCAAGGGCTCCTGAAGACATTCTGTGCTTTTTGCTCCTTTACACCCCCTGCCTATGCCGATCCTGTGCTGAGAATCTTCAGTAAATATTTAAGAGGTTTTGAGCAACTGGATCTATTGTCTTGTTTTGCTTCAAGT
The DNA here is from genome assembly GCF_032191835.1 of Heteronotia binoei. NCBI lineage: Eukaryota > Metazoa > Chordata > Lepidosauria > Squamata > Gekkonidae > Heteronotia > Heteronotia binoei. The sequence goes on from NC_083223.1 coordinate 260,349,876, forward strand.
GGCACCCTCTATGCTCAGTCTGATGTAGTCCACAACTCTCACAAAGTGGGAAGAGAAGGACAGCCGGGGCTTTTTTTGTAGCAGGAACTCCTTTGCATATTAGGCCGCACATCTCTGATGTAGCCAGGGGTGGAATTCTAGCAGGAGCTCCTTTGCATATTAGGCCCTCGCCCCTGATGTAGCCAGTGCTCCAAGAGCTTACAGGGCTCTTAATACAGGGCCTGCTGTAAGCTCCAAGAGGATTGGCTTGGCATCAGGGGGTGGGGCCTAATATGCAAAAGAGTTCCCGCTACAAAAAAAGCCCTGCAGCCACAACGGGGTGGGGCCCAACCTCCAGGATCAGCAGGAGGCCAGCCTCATTTCCTAGTCTCCCCCAGTTTAGCCTCACAGGTTTAAACATTTGTATTGGGGTTCACAAACAATATCCTAGCTTTAGAGAGGCAGGCGGTCAGGAAGCAGTTTAGGGCAGCATCCAGGAAGCAAGAAGGTCACAGGAGCAGAGGCTTTTACAGGCCGAAGAGAGAATGAGGAAAGCGATGGCTTGCCTCTGGCACAAAGTCCTAAAGCTCTTATTTTTCAGCAGACAGCACCTATAAAGGTCCTCTCTAAGCTGACTTTGTGTGAGCCAGCTCACAGTTTTTTCGCCTCTGGCTCACACACTTTTGTCTTAGCTCAGGAAAAAAATGACCCCAGAGCAAACTGATTTATGCAGCGGCTCACAGCTTTGATGCCAGCAGCTCAGGAAGTAGAATTTTGGCTCACAAGACTCCACAGCTTAGAGGGAACTCTGGTATCCATACATGTTTTGCTTGCTCCTTAAGGACTAGAAAACTCCAACAAAATAGAAAGCTGAAAACAATAAGGATCTCATATGGAAAGGGTGGCCAGGTAAACTTTCAGGAAGAATTGCTGGTCCAAAGCATCCCGGATTCTCTCCGGAAGCAAGAAAAGGACAGCTATCTAGAAGCCTCTTCCTCTCTGGCAGAATGATCCAGTCCTCGCAACAGATCTTCCTCCCCACCCCATCACCCAGCGGTCCTCACCTGCTGGCAGAACTCCTTTATGCTGCGCCCTCCCTCGATGAAGTGCTCAAAAAACTTGTTCTCGCGCTGCAGGTACCCGGAGGTGAGCAGTCGCAGGTACACCACCAGGTAATCTGAGGTGCTCTGGTCGTTGAAGGAGGCCAGCAGGTCCGAGACTGTGGTTTGTTTCTCCACTTGTTCTATCAGGTCCATGAACTGCAGGGGAAGAGACAAGGCTCAGGCCAAGCAAGAGGGGGCCTATCTGGTCACAGGGATAGCATTTGTGGGGGGGGGGGAGGAGAACCACTCACGCCTTTCTGGAGCAGTTCAAGGGAACAGGCCGGGGGGGGGGGTCACCAACATTTTTGGGCCTGCAGGCATCTCTGGAATTTGACATAGGGAAGCTGGCGCAACCTCAAAATGGCTGCTGCAAAAAGCGGGGCCAAACACAAAATGCCAGGGAGTGAGGTGATGCGTAACTCTTAACAGAAACTCTTCAATGTTTCAAGCAGGTCTCTTTAACAGGGTGCCTTTTGAAATGAACATACTGTTCAAAAGTATTTTCTTGCTTATGTACAGCTTATCTTCAGTTGAGCAGTGAAGACCTTGGTGCTGTTGTTGCAGCTGTTGCCAAATACATACATACATATATATTTATATTTTGCAACTGCACAGCCAATCAGATCAACGAGGGGGAATAAGAAGGCCCGCTGGGCAGAAGTCCCACCCACTTTCTAAAAACACTTGCCGGGTACCAAGAAAGATGCTGGCAGATACACGGGCACCGTGGTGGAGACGGCTGCACTAGACCCTTCTGCTTATTTCTGATGCAGGTGTGGAGAAAGGAAGTTGGGAGAGTGAATTTGTCACAGGCATGGAGCCCTTTGGTCTCTCTGTCACACACAGACATGCCCAGAGCTTTATTTGTAGAAAAAGCCCAGCAGGAACTCATTTGCATATTAGGTCACACCCCCTGGCATCACCACTGTTTTGCACAGGGCTTTCTGTGGGGAAAGCCCAGCAGGAACTTATTTACATATTAGGCCACACCCCGATGCCAAGCCAGCAGGAACAGATTAGAGTCCGCCTGTGTGTTCCTGCTCAAAAAAAGCCCTGGACATGCCTAAACTGCTCCCTCGAAGGAGCCTCAAAAGCAGCTCTATTCATTCTCACCAAGGCTACGCTAGGATATCAGAGTGTCCATGTCTGCAACAAACAGGATAAGGAAGGCAGATTGAGGTTCAGCATTGAAAGGAATTGGCAGAAGTTGGCCGAACTGATCAGCAGACCTCTCCCTTCTTTGGAGGAAAAGAGTTGGTTTTATACCCCACCTTTCACTACCCAGGAGAGTCTCAGAGTGGCTTTCCAATCTCCTTCCCTTCCTCTCCCCACAAAAGACACCCTGTGGGTTAGGTGGGGCTGAGAGAGCTGAGAACTGCTCTGAGAGAACTGTGACTGATCCAAGGTCACCCAGTAGCTGCATGTGAAGGAGTGGGGAATCAAACTCGCTTCTCCAGATTAGAGTCCGCCGCTCTTAACCACTATACCAAACTAGGTGTCCAGAGGCTACTTTCTGTCCAGCTGTCGTGCCTTAGCAGCTTGGGACTGGAGTGCAGCCCTGCCTGGCCAGACTATGGGCTACCTAATCCACCACCCTGCTCCCGAGACTAGCAACTCAGATATTTCCAAGAAGTTCCCAAGGAGAGCCCCCTCTGCTGTTCCTGCCAACCTGCTCTGTACTACCTCTCGACGTGGATGTTCCATTTCAGTACTGATACTAATACCAAGAGGAAACCCTGTCTCCCTCAACCAGGCAATGAGCCCACCAATGCATTCCCAATGATGGCATGCCAGCTCTTATCACGGAACCCACCAGCAGGACAAGACGGCAACAGAGCTGTCCCCCTGTTGCTTCTCCCCACAGCAAATGGGATTCAGAGGAAGAATGTCATCTCTGGACATGGAGGTTCCATTTAACAAGTACAGCCACACCTGCCTCCATGAATTTGTCTAACCCCATTACACCACCAGGTATCTGAGGTGCTCTGGTTGTTGAAGGAGGCCAGCAGGTCCGAGACTGTGGTTTGTTTCTCCACTTGCTCTATCAGCAAATTGCCTCAGTTGGCAGAGCATCTGCTTAAGAACATAACATAAGAACATAAGAGAAGCCATGTTGGATCAGGCCAATGGCCCATCCAGTCCAACACTCTGTGTTACATAGTGGCCAAAAACCCCCGCCAAAACCACAAGTGCCATCAGGAGGTTCACAAGTGGGTCTAGAAGCCCTTAACCTTTGCCCCTCCCCAAGCACCAAGAATACAGAGCATCACTGCCCCAGACAGTCCCAATAATATACTGTGGCTAATAGCCACTGATGGACCTCTGCTCCATATTTTTATCCAATCCCCTCTTGAAGCTGTCTATGCTTGTAGCTGCCACCACCTCCTGTGGCAGTGAATTCCACATGTTAATCACCCTTTGGGTGAAGAAGTACTTCCTTTTATCTGTTTTAACCCGAATGCTCAGCAATTTCATTGAATGCCCATGAGTTCTTGTATTGTGAGAAAGGGAGAAAAGTACTTCTTTCTCTACTTTCTCCATCCCATGCATAGTCTTGTAAACCTCTATCATGTCACCCCGCAGTCGACGTTTCTCCAAGCTGAAGAGCCCCAAGCGTTTTAACCTTTCTTCATAGGGAAAGTGTTCCAAACCTTTAATCATTCTAGTTGACCTTTTCTGCACTTTTTCCAATGCTATAATATCCTTTTTGAGGTGCAGTGACCAGAATTGTACACAGTATTCCAAATGAGACCGCACCATCGATTTATACATCGGCATTATGATACTGGCTGATTTGTTTTCAGTTCCCTTCCTAATAATTCCCAGCATGGTGTTTGCCTTTTTTATTGCAATCGCACACTGTCTTGACATTTTCAGTGAGTTATCTACCATGACCCCAAGATCTCTCTCTTGGTCAATCTCTGCCAGTTCACACCCCATCAGCTTGTATCTGTAGCTGGGATTTTTGGCCCCAATGTGCATTACTTTGCACTTGGCCACATTGAACCTCATCTGCCACGTTGGCGCCCATTCACCCAGCCTCAACAGATCCCTTTGGAGTGCCTCACAATCCTCTCTGGTTCTCACCACCCTGAACAATTTAGTGTCATCTGCAAACTTGGCCACTTCACTGCTCACTCCCAACTCCAAATCATTAATGAACAAGTTAAAGAGCATGGGACCCAGTACTGAGCCCTGCGGCACCCCACTGCTTACCATTCTCCACTGCGAAGACTGCCCATTTATACTCACTCTCTGCTTCCTATTAATTAGCCAGTTTTTGATTCCCAAGACGACCTGTCCTTTTACTCCATGACTCTCGAGCTTTCTAAAGAGCCTTTGATGAGGAACTTTATCAAAAGCTTTCTGGAAGTCAAGGTAAACAACATCTATTGGGTCCCCTTTGTCCACGTTTGTTCACCCCCTCAAAGAACTGTAACAGGTTAGTGAGGCAAGATCTTCCCTTACAGAACCCATGCTGAGTCTTCCTCAATAACTTGTGTTCATTTAAACACAATTTTATTTGGTAATATATGGTAATTATACCCAGTTCTAATAAAATATTAACACTTACTACCTTCCCCAAACATTATACTTTCCCCTCCTCCCCTCCCCCCAAATCTTGACTTCTGCCGGTGTCAGTTACCTAAACTTCTAATATCAAAAGGTATCTTTAACTTTAAAAGAAGCTTAATAATAATAAAAAGAAAATATATATATATTGTTTTGCAAAGAAATTAAAAAACACCATTTCTTATTCTTTATAAAGTCCCACCCAGTTGTTATAATTCATCTTCTTTCTTCTTCTGAAAACCTAAGTGGTATTCTCAAAAATCACCCAGTGTCCTTTTATTTTCCATTATTTTTCTATGTACTTTCTAAATTTATCCCAATCCCTTTTAAATCCCTCTAACTCATAGTCTCTCAAGATTCTTATCAGTTTGTCCATTTCACTCCATGACATAACTTTTACAATCCAGTCCCATTTTTCTGGTATTTTATCTTGCTTCCATAACTGCGCATATAATGCCCTAGCAGCTGAAAGCAAGTACCAAATAACAGTTCTATCTTCTTTTGGAAATTTCTCCATTTGTAATCCCAATAGGAAAGTCTCTGAGTTCTCTTAAATTCATATCCCAAGATTCTAGAAATTTCTTGTTGAATCATTTGCCAAAACTGTTTCGCTCTTTCACAAGTCCACCACATATGGTAGAAAGAACCTTCATGCTCTTTACATTTCCAACATCTATCTGGCATCTTATTGTTCATTTTTGCTAGCTTTTTAGGAGTCATATACTACCTGTACATCATTTTATAACAGTTTTCTTTGATACTATAACATGTCGAAATTTTCATAGAGTTCTTCCACAAATATTCCCATGTTTCCATCTGTATTTCTTTATTAACATTAATTTCCCATTTTATCATTTGAGATTTTACTACTTCATCTTCAGTAGACCATTTCAGTAATAGTTTATATAGTTTTGAAATCAACCTTTCATTGTCTCCAAGCAGAACTTTTTCCAATTCGATTTGCTCTCTTCTTATTCCTTCAATTTTAATGTCACTTTCCACCAAGTTCTTAATTTGTTGAATTTGAAACCAATCATATTTATTACTTAATTCTGCTGTCTTTAATTCGATTTTACCACCTTGGATTTTCAATATTTGACCATATGATAGCCACTTTCCTTCACATTCAGCATATATTTTTATTACTTCCATTGGCACTATCCACAACGGTTTTCTCTCATCTCCATATTTTTTATATTTTATCCATGTATTTAACAGATTTCTCCTTATATAGTGGTGTGAGAAGCCGTCCATTTTACTTATACCGTAATACATATATGCGTGCCACCCAAATTTGTTTCCATGTCCTTCTAATGCTAAAAGTTTTTTATTTAACAACATTATCCATTCTTTTATCCACACCAAGCACACCGCCTCATGATATAGTTTTAAATCTGGTAGTTGAAATCCACCTCTTTCTTTAGCATCTGTTAACACTTTCATTTTAATTCTTGGTTTCTTCCCAGCCCACACAAATTCCGAAATCTTCCTTTGCCATTTATTAAATTGTTTATTGTCCTTCACAATTGGAATAGTTTGAAACAAGTACATTATTCTCTGTAAAATATTCATTTTTATTGCGGCTATTCTTCCCAATAACGACAAATTGAGTCTATTCCATTTTAACATATCTTCTTCCACTTTGTGCCATAACTTTTCATAGTTATTTTTATACAAGTCAATATTTTTATGGTAATTTCCACACCTAGATATTTTACTTTAGACGTAACTTCACACTCCGTTGAGCTCTGTAATTCTTTCTGTTTTTCAATTCTCATATTTTTACACAAAATTTTTGATTTCTCTTTATTTATATAAAATCCAGCCAATTCTCCATATTCTTGTATTTTACTCAAGAGCAGTGGCGTTACTTTTAATGGGTTTTCATTTATGAACATAACATCATCAGCAAATGCTCTATATTTATAGGAAAATCCCTTCAATTTCAGTCCCTCTATCTCTTTATCTTCCTGTATTTGCATCAGCAAAATTTCTAAAGTCATTATAAACAACAACGGAGATAGAGGGCAACCTTGTCTTGTTCCTTTGCTGATCATCATATACTCCGTTAAATCTGTATTAATACAAAGTCTTGCCCATTGTTCAGTATATATTGCTCTCACCATTCTAATAAAATTCTCTCCCAATCTCAATTTTTCCATCTCTCTCTCTCTCTCTCTCGGCTTGGCTTCGCGAACGAAGATTTAAGAAGGGTGCAATAGTCCACGTTTGCTGCAGGCTCGCTGGTGGCTGACAAGACCAATGTGGGACAGGCAGGTCCGGCCACAGCGGCTGCAGGGAAAAGTCTGATTTAGGGTTGGTCCTGTAGCAGTGCGATTCTTCCTCAATCTCCTTTTGTCCTCAAGACCAGCTATGCGTGTGTTCTCAAAGGAAGAGACAGCCTGGTGGATGGTGTGCCTCCATGCTTTGCGATCTGAGGCTAGGTCAGACCACTGGTGATGGTTGATGTGACAGGTGCTAAGGGATTTCTTCAAGGAGTCCTTGTACCTCTTCTTTGGTGCCCCTCTATTTCGATGGCCGGTGGAGAGTTCGCCATACAGGGCAATCTTGGGAAGGCGGTGGTTTTCCATCCTAGAAATATGCCCTGCCCAGCGCAGCTGCGTCTTCAACAGCAGTGCCTCGATGCTGGTAACCTCTGCCCACTTGAGGACTTCAGTGTTGGTCACAAAGTCACTCCAGTGGATGTTGAGGATGGTGCGAAGGCAGCGCTGATGAAAGCGCTCAAGGAGTCGCAGGTGATGACGGTATAAAACCCACGATTCGGAGCCATAGATGAGGGTTGTCATCACAACCGCTTTGTAAACATTGATCTTTGTGCCTTTTTTCAGATGCTTGTTGCTCCACACTCTTTTGTGCAGTCGGCCAAATGCACGGTTTGCCTTTGCCAGCCTGTTGTCAATCTCCTTGTCGATCTTGGCATCTGAGGAGATGATGCACCCCAGGTAGCTGAACTGCTGGACTGTCTTCAGAACTGATTCACCCACAGTGATGCAGGGAGGGTGATAATCTTCCTGGGGTGCAGGCTGGTGGAGAACTTCTGTCTTCTTCAGACTAACTTCTAGGCCGAATAGCTTGGCAGCCTCTGCAAAGCAGGACGTCATATGCTGCAGAGCTGATACCGAGTGGGAGACGAGTGCAGCATCATCAGCAAACAGTAGCTCTCGGATGAGTTTTTCCATTGTCTTGGAGTGTGCCTTTAGTCGCCTCAGGTTGAACAGGCTGCCATCGGTGCGATAGCGGATGTAGACACCATCGTCCTCATCTAGATCTACTGCGGCTCTTTGAAGCATCATGCTAAAGAAGATCGTAAAGAGAGTTGGCGCGAGAACGCAGCCTTGCTTTACACCTGTGCCTATTGGGAAGGGCTCCGAGAGGTCGTTGCAGTGTCTGACTTGGCCTCGCTGGTCTTCATGTAGCTGGATGATCATGCTGAGGAACCTTGGGGGACATCCTAAACGTTCCAAGATTTGCCACAGGCCTTTCCTGCTAACGGTATCGAAAGCTTTGGTAAGGTCGACAAAAGTCACATACAGACCCTTGTTCTGTTCCCTGCATTTCTCTTGGAGCTGCCTGAGAACAAATACCATGTCGGTGGTGCTCCTGTTAGCTCTGAAGCCGCACTGGCTCTCTGGGAGGAGTTCTTCTGCAATGGTGGGCACCAGTCTGTTCAGGAGTATTCTGGCAAGGATTTTGCCTGCGATGGAGAGCAGGGTTATCCCCCGGTAGTTGGAGCAGTCTGACTTTTCCCCTTTGTTCTTGTATAGGGTGATGATGATTGCATCGCGAAAGTCCTGTGGTAATTTGCCTTGTTCCCAGCAGGTGACAAGTACTTTGTGAAGTGAGCTATGTAGTACTGTGCCCCCATGCTTCCAGATCTCTGGTGGAATTCCATCAACTCCTGCTGCCTTGCCACTTTTCAGTTGCTTGATGGCTTTAACAGTCTCTTCTAGGGTGGGGATCTCATCCAACTCTGTTTTCACCGGTTGAAGTGGGGTGAGGTGGATTGCTGAATCTTGAACTACGCGGTTGGCACTGAAGAGAACCTGAAAATACTCTGACCACCGGTTCAGTATGGATGCCTTGTCTGTGAGGAGCACTTGGCCGTCTGCACTATGCAAGGGACTCTGAGCCTGATATGATGGACCATATACTGCCTTCAGGGCTTCGTAGAACCCTCTTAAATCACCAGTGTCTGCACACAGCTGGGTTCTCTCTGCAAGCTTGGTCCACCACTCGTTCTGAATGTCTCGAAGCTTGCGCTGGAGGTTGCTACATGCAGCGCGAAAGGTTGCTTTTTTCCCAGGACAGGAGGGCTGAGCAAGATGTGCTTGGTAGGCAGATCTCTTTTTTGCCAGTAATTCTTGGATCTCTTGATTGTTCTCATCAAACCAGTCCTTGTTCTTCCTTGTGGAGAACCCGAGGACTTCTTCAGAGATCTGCAGGATGGTAGTTTTTAGGTGTTCCCAGAGTGCTTCTGGAGAAGGGTCTGTGGGGCAACTGAGGTCCTCAATTCTTGACTGGAGTTTTGCCTGGAAGGCAGCTTTAACTTCGGCTGACTGGAGGCTGCCAACCTGAAACTTCCTCCGAGGGATACCTCCTCTCCTGGGTGTGGGTTTAAAGTGAAGACGGAGATTGCAGCGTACAAGACGATGATCCGTATGACATTCTGCGCTGGGCATTACTCGGGTGTGTAAGACATCTCGAAGGTCTCTCTGGCGCACCAGAATGTAGTCGATAAGGTGCCAATGCTTGGACCGTGGGTGCATCCAGGTTGTCTTCAGACTGTTCTTCTGCTGGAAGATAGTGTTGGTGATGGTGAGCTGGTGCTCCATGCAGAATTCTAGCAGGAGGCGCCCGTTGTCATTGCAGTTTCCAATGCCGTGTTTGCCAAGTACTCCTTTCCAGGCTTCCGAGTCTTTACCTACTCTGGCATTGAAGTCGCCAAGGATGATCACCTTGTCCTCTGTAGGGGTTTTCCGTATGAGGTTGTGTAGATCAGCATAGAACTTGTTCTTTTCTGCAGGATCTGCTTGAAGGGTTGGGGCATACACACTGAAGAGTGTTGCATGCTGCTTGTTTTGAAGTGGGAGGCGCATGGACATGATGCGATCTGAGTGACCTGTTGGAAGGTTTTCGAGTTTGGAGGCAATGGAGTTCCTGACCATGAAGCCAACGCCAGAAAGGCGGCTCTCAGCCTTTGACTTACCCGACCAGTAGAGGGTATAGCCAGCACCGTGTTCTTGAAGACTACCTTCCTCAGGGAAACGGACCTCACTGAGAGCTGCTATGTCGATATTCAACCTGAGAAGTTCGTGGGCAACTAGAGCAGAGCGTCGTTCAGGGCGACCACTGCCTACTGTGTCAAGCATGGTTCTGATGTTCCAACACGCAAGCTTTAGTCTTTGCACACTTTGTGAGGCAGGTGCATGCCTTTTCTTTGTTGTTATTTTTCGACCGCAAGTAAGGATGCCCGTTGACCGCGGCTAGCCAACTGGGGTGGGGGAGACGAGCTTTGTTTAGGCCACCTTTTCTAGGCCCCTCTCCGTGTGGAGCAAGCAGTGCTGTCCCTAGATAAGGCTGCTTGGTCGTTCAGGGTGCTGCCGAAAGATGCTTTCGTCTCCGGGTTAGCATCAGGCGACCAATATCCTGAACCGCCTACATGCAGGATCGGGACTGCGGCTTCCAGTGGCACCTTCCACCTGCCGTTTCGCCCCTTGCCTATCGCTGCAGGACTTGATGCGTTGTGAGTTGTGTGTGTGGATATGCCCTTCAGGCCTGCGCAGAGGAATTTTTTAGGTGAAGCGCAGTGTGCGCGGTACTGGCTCCACCCTTTCACCTGGGGGTCATCTGCCATGGCCCAGTAAGCCGGGACGCCGGCAGTGAGTCCTCCAGGTGGTAGGTGTTACATTAACGAGCTCTATCTGCCCGGGTTTGATGTTAGAGTTTTCCTTCTCTTAGGCTGACGAGGTTGGTGGGCCCAGCCTGCCCATCCGGTTATACCGCCGGACACTTCGGTCGCACCATGACGTAGCAAACTCTGTGAAAACGGGGGGGACCAGCGAGAAGGTGTTGCTACGGATGCAGTAATGCAGGAGAGGCCATTGCAGTGACCATCTGCCAGGCATAGCCAGACAGTGACCACGCGGCGTTCACTACACCGGGAGAGGAGAGGCTATGTATTGCGCATGCACTTTCCCTGGGGGGGTAGGATTCCCAGAGGGAGCCCACCCCCCACCACCACCACCCTTTTTTTCCATTTTTCCATCACCGCAAACATAAAGTCCCAATTTAAATTATCAAAAGCTTTCTCTGCATCCGCAAAGAATAGCGCCACTTCTTTTTTAGGATGTCTTTCATAATATTCTACAATATTTATAACAGTTCTAATATTATCTCTTATTTGTCCCCTTGGAAGAAATCCTGCTTGCTCTTCTTTAATAAATTTCATCAAAAATTGTTTAAGTCTTTCTGCTAATATTCTCATATATATTTTATAATCCACATTTAACAATGAAATTGATCTATAATTTTTTACATCAGTGACATCTCTATCTTCCTTTGGAATCAAAGAAATTACCGCTTCTTTCCACGTATTAGGTACTTTCCCCTCCATTCTTATAATATTCAATTTATGCCGTTTGAGTGTTAACCCTTCTCTGAGGACTTTATAAAATTTTGTTGTAAATCCATCTGGACCAGGTGCTTTCCCCATTTTCATTACATTTATTGCTGCTTCAATTTCCATTTCTTCTATTGGATCATTTAAAACTTTTTCCACGTTTTCTGTCAGTGGAGTCACATTAATTCTTTGCAAATATACCTCCAACTTCTCTTTACTTATTCTCGATTTTTTAAACAATTTGGCATCTGGAGTCATGGAGAGTCTGCTTTGAATAACTTTCTCCTTCATCTGAATCCAGTCCATCCTCGTATCCAGTTCACCGTGGAGAAAGAAAACAATGGTCAACTTGCCTTTCTTGACGTCCTCATTACCAGGAAAGATGACGGAAAACTCGGCCACACTGTATTCAGGAAACCCACACACACCGATCGCTACCTAAATAAGAATTCCAATCATCATCCTCGCCAAAAACGTACAGTTGTAAAAACCCTCATTCACCATGCATCATGCATCTGTGAACCAAGCCAACTCCAACAGGAACTACACCACCTCAAACAGTCACTGCAGGCCAATGGATAATCCCAACAAGAAATTAGAAGAGCCCTCCATCCCAGGAGACCATCCACACCAAATCCCGAGCCACGTACAAATGTGGGTACAGCCTTCCTGCCTTACATAAAATCTGTCACCGACTGCATTGGCAAAATTGCCATAATATTGACACAGTCTTCAAGCCCACACAACAGATCCGCCACATGCTGCGCTTGGCCAAAGATATGAGAGATCCACTTTCAACCCCTGGAGTCTACAAAATACCCTGCTCCTGTGGTGCAGTCTACATTGGCACTACCCAACGCAGTATCAACACCCGTCTCACCGAACACAAGAGACAATGTCACTTGTTTCAGCCAGAAAAATCAGCTGTAGCTGAACATGCACTTCAAGAAGGAGACCACGTCATCCACTTTGAAAGAACTGAAGTCCTTTCTACGGTCTCACATTATCACACCCGCCTGAACAGAGAAGCTATTGAGATTTACAAACACCAGCACAATTTTAACAGAAAGGAAGAAGGCATTTTCATCCACCATTCTTGGTACCCAGCTCTGCAAAACACCCTACAGACTATAAATTGCAGAAAGTCTCAGAACAACCAGCAAATTCCACAGAACAATCAGCACAGTCAACAACCATCTTCCTTATCTTCAAACCCCTTCCAACCCTCCCAGCAATTAACACAGAACAATGGTCACATTCAACAGCCAGTTTCCTTATCACTACCCTTCCAGGAAGCCCCACCAAACAATGGGCACATCCACAAACCAATTGCCCTTTCATCACACCCCCTCCAGCCTAGAAATAGCAGCTCTCCAGCAGCCCTGGCCCCACTCAATGCACAGCAGCCAAGAAGGTCAGAGCGCCTGCTCCGGCTGCAACGCCACTGAGGATGTTCTCTGCAGCTGAGAACGAAACGTCTGGAAGGAAAACTTTCTCCAGTAGAACACGGCACTTGATCCCGAAAGATTCTACAAACCCTAATGATGTTACCAGCCGTGAAAACCTGAAATCTTTGATAATTCTTGTTTAATATAAAAAGTACACCTCTCTTTTTTTGTTTAGCCAATGAATGAAATTCCAAACCCAATTGCTTATTCCATAAAAATTTATAGTCCAATTGTTTAATGTGAACTTCTTGTAGACAAATTATGTTGCATTTTTGTTTTGTAATCCACTGAAATGTTGCTTTTCTTTTTTGAGGTGAATTTAGTCCATTTACATTCCAAGATAATAATTTGCAATTCATTATGTTTTCTTCTTTAAGCTGTGTTGCCAAATTCTTTATGTTCTTCCAAAAATCTTCTCAGTTCTTGTACACTTGTAATTGTAATCTTTCTGCCTTGGAGTTCAAAACTCAAACCTTCTGGTAAAATCCATCTATACCTTATATCATTGTCCCGTAGTTTTCCTGTTAATTTTTTATAAGTCTTTCTATCAGACAGTACTTTCTTTGGCAGCTCTCTCATAATCCTCACTACGCTGCCTTCCACCACAAAGTTGTTTTCAAAGTTTTTGGCTATAATTCTTCCCACCATGTCCTGTGTCACAAATTTACTACTACGTCTCTTGGAAATTTATTCTTCTTGGCATAAAGGGAATTGACTCTATACACATAGTCATATTGGTATTTTGATGTTTCTAAATCATCTTCCAAAAAATCCACAATAATTTTTATTATATAGTCCTTCAGATCATGTTCATTTTCAGGTACCCCTCTCAAGACGTACCAGGTTTTCCATCAATTTACAGTCCTGCAATACAGCTTTCTCTTGCACATTTTTTAAGGTGGAATCATATCCTTTTACTTTTTTCTCTACCTCATTCACTTTTTTTGATGTTACTACAGTTTCATTTTTAAGGTCTTCAAATTTTTTCTCTAGAGCTACTGTACTAGCTTCAATGTCCTTTTTAATTTCTTTCTTGAGCTCCTTCATTCCTTTCATCAGCATTGCTTCCATAGCTCCTGCATCTTTTCCATAGAGATGGCCCTCGTATGTATTGGCTTGTGATCTGACATTAAAAAAATGCTCGAAAATTTGATCTCAACAAATTGAAAACTATGTATCAGATTTAAAAGAGAAGGACTTGCTCTTTCCAATCAGCCTAAAATCGCTGCTCTAGGGGCCCTCCAAGCTGAGATATTAATATTTCAATTTTTAAAAAAAATCCAAAATAGCGGTCACGACTTTTCTTACTCTTTTTTCAAAAAAATTTCTTCCTTTTTAGGCCTCTATAATTGCTTTCAACAGTACTGTCCAGTAGGATTAACTTTATAATGTCCAAATATACCAGTTCCACCAATTTTTAAAGTCCCAAGCACTTAAAAAAAAAAATTATTTTGCCCTTCTTTTAATGGCCGCCAATGTTTTTCTATGGTTTTTCAGTCCTAGAGTAGGCTGGATGACTTGCAATTTGACCTTCTTCCAATGGTTACTTCCTGCTTTTCTTGCCTCCAAGTCCCGTTCTCGCTGGTAGTCAATCACGCGATGGTACAAAACGTCACTTCCTGTGGAATTCTACTGACCAACAATGTTGTGACGATGAGGGTGTTTTTCAGAAACCGCAAGTATTCAAAACAGAACTGTGTTCTTTAATATTAAATAGTTTCAAATTCACCTCTCCTCCTCTTCTTTATATAAGCATGCTATAGTCTTTTTGCCACCTTTTAATTATTTTTGTAAATCCTTATTTTAGTCCCGGAGTGAAAGATAAAAATCAATACCTTCTGCAGTGGTTATCCAAGTAGGCACCATCCTGATAGTAATCCAGATGTTATTTGTAGTATAGAGGTGCTGGATCCTGGTGAGTTTAAATCAATTTAATGACTCTGGAGACCCTCTGCAGACGATGTAGCGCACTCGTTGCCGGAGACTCTTCAAAGCTTCAAAGAAGCACCCTCCGGAGCTCCCTTTCCGCCAAAGTAAATCTCCTCCAAGTTTCCCAAGCGTGTCTTGGACTATTCTCTGAATGAAAAAAGTAGGTAGTAGGCATTAAGATTGCCTTTTCTACCCCCCACACAGAGGTTCCAGCTGCCTCCCTTATGAGAGGCAGTTCAGCTCTCCATTTTCCAGCCCCCGGAAGTCCCCTCAATAACTTGTGTTCATCAATGTGCCTACTCGTTCTGTCCTTGATAATGGTTTCTACCAACTTTCCCAGTATTGAAGTCAGACTGACTGGCCTGTAATTTCCCAGATATCCTCTGGAACCCTTTTTAAAGATGGAGGTGACATTTGCTACCTTCCAGTCCTCAGGAAGGGAAGCAGATTTCAATGAAAGATTACATATTTTTGTCAGGAGATCCATAAGTTCACTTTTGAGTTCTTTCAGAACTCTTGGATGTACGCCATCCGGACCTGGTGACATTAGTTTTTAATTCATCAATCAGTTGTAGGACCTCCTCTCTTGTCACCTCAATTTGACTCAGGTCTTTCAACACCCCTTCCAAAATTAGTGGTTCTGGAGCGGGCAAACACTTCTCATCTTCCACAGTGAAGACGGAGGCAAAAAATGCATTCAGCTTCTCAGCCATTTCCCTATCCTCCAGTAATCCTTTTACCCCTTGGTCATCCAAGGGCCCCACTGCCTCCCTGGCTTGGCATGCAGGAGATCAGAGGTTCAATCCCTGGCACCTCCAGTTGACAGAATTAGACGGTAGCTGATATGAAAGACCTGAGCCACTGGAGAACTGCCACCAATCTGCATAGATGGTACTGACCTTGAGAAACTAAGGGTTTGACTCAGTATAAAGAAGCTTTATGTGTTCATGTGTTTTCAGATCTCCCCCCTTCAGCATTTATAGGGTATCCCATAAGGGATAATAAGGGTTAAGCAACCCGGGATTCCCCTACAGGCTTGTGCATTCCTCCCCACATCTGTTTTCCCCTCAAGCACTGTGATTAACGTTACATCTGCACCAAGGTCATCATTATCAATAGCTAATTTTAAAAGCCTGCCTCTGTTGAAATCCGAGCTTGAACACTAGCCAATAATTAGCATTCAGCCTTCTAAAGATGTCAGCACTAGGAAAGCAAGGGAAGAGGGAACTGGACTAGTTTGGTGTAGAGAGCCAGTTTGGTTGTAGTGGTTAAGTGCGCGGACTCTTCTCTGGGAGAACCGGGTTTGATTCCCCACTCCTCCACTTGCACCTGCTGGAATGGTCTTGGGTCAGTCATAACTCAGTCAGAGGCTGTTCTGGAAAGAGCAGTTTTGTTTAAGAGCTCTCAGCCCTGCCTACCTCACAGGCAGTGTTCCCTCTAAGCTGAGTTATTGTGAGCTAGCTCATAGTTTTTTAACCTCTGGCTCACGCATTTTTGTCTTAGCTCAGGAAAATTGGCCCCAGAGCAAGCTAATTTATGCAGTAGCTAACAACATTAATGGCAGTAGCTCACAATGTAGAATTTTTGCTCACAAGGCTCCATAGCCTTGGAAGTATTGCTCACAGGGTATCTGTTGTAGGGAGGGGAAGGAGATTATAAACTGCTCTGAGACTCCTTCAGGCAGCAAAGGATGCGGTATACATCCAATCTCCTCTTCTTCTAGTCTGAAAGGACAAGAAATGGACAACAGATACCCCATATAGGCCCAAGTGGGAATGTCTAAGGGAAAGGAACCCATAATCATTTTGGATCCGCACTCCTTTCACCGTGAGAATAAGGGGGCTTCAAAAGTCTCTCCTGCGTTTGCCTGTCCCATCAATGCTTCTGCTCAGCTGAGAGGGGGTGGGGGGTTGATGGGGGGGTGGGGAGAAGCAGGCCTTACTGTGTTGTGGAAGTCCTCAATGGTGAATTCTGTGAAGCCTTGCGACACCAGCACGTCTTTGCTTTTGGCGGCCACTTCTTTGAAGCTGCATGCGACAAGAGGAACAGCAGAAACCCATCACGGCACGGAGTTGCCCGAGGCCCCGCCCTTCGCTCGAGACTGCCGGCTGTCTTTCAATCTGAGCCCCATATGTAGCCACCCTGCGATGGCCCTGGGGGAAACTCTCCGGCACACCTGACTGGAGTCACCTGCCCAATGGAAAAGACACCAGGTGGGAAGCGTCTTCCCAACACTGCTGGGCCTCTGATGTCCCAACACTATCTCCAGTCGCAGACAGTGGAAGCGACCAAACCTGGAAGGATCAAAGTAAAGGCAGTCCCAGGCTTCACTGGACAGGAGACCAGCAAAGATAGGGAAGGAAATCGATGTATAAATCGATGGTGCAGCCTCCTTTGGAGTACTGTGTACAATTCTGGTCACCACACCTCAAAGAAGGTATTATAGCATTGGGAAAAGTCCAGAAAAGGGCAACTAGAATGATTAAAGTGTTGGAACGCTGTCCCAATGAAGAAAGGTTAAAGCTCTTGGGGCTCTTTAGCTTGGAGAAATGGTGACTGAGGGGTGACAAGATTATGCAGGGGATAGAGAAGTAGAGAAAGAAGGAGTTTTCTCCCTTTCTCACAATACAAGAACTCGTGGACACTCAATGAAATTGCTGAACAGTCAGGATAGAATAGATAAAAGGAAGTACTTTTTCACTCAAAGGGTGATTAACACATGGAATCCACTCCCACAGGAGGTGGTGGCAGCTACAACCACAGACAGCCTCAAGAGGGGACTGGATCAACATATGGAGCAGAGGTCCATCAGTGGCTATTAGCCAGAGAGTATAGAACTCTCTGTCTGGGGCAGCAATGCTCTGTATTCTTGGTGCTTGGGAGGGGCAACAGTGGGAGGGCTTCTAGTGTCCTGGCCCCACTAGTGGACCTCCTGATGGCACCTGGGTTTTTTGGCCACTGTGTGACACAGAGTGTTGGACTGGATGGGCCACTGACCTGATCCAACATAGATTCTCTTATATTCTTAAGACAGTGGACGACCCTCTTTTTAGAGGGCCCCCCCCCCACCCAGTGGGTGGCCTTCCTGAGGGGTAGGACAGTTTCAGGACTCTGGAGACCCAGCACTGGTGATCCTACCTCACTTCTAGCCTGCCTTTAGTTACATCCTGCTGGATGTGCTGCAGAAACACTCCAGAGCCTACCACTGCCCAAGCCTGCAATGCTGCCACATGCTGAAGCCCAGCCTGACAGCTCACGCGAAGCCCCTCCCCTCCCCCGCCCGCTTCCCTCCCCAATTCAGGCCCTACCGCTGAAGTTCCTTGCTGTCCTCCAACAGAGCTTCGAGGTGGGAGAAGCCAAATGCCCGATAGAAGCAATTCCCATCCGGCCTTGTCTTCCGGATGAACGCATACTTTTTCAGCAAATCCTACGTGAGGAAACGGGGAGAATAACAGGCAACGTTATGGAGAACTCAGCAGTTCACATAGGGCAACATGAAGCTATGATCAGCGGATGGTTCCAATCTGCCCTAGGCAGTAGCATAAAGCAAAGGCTACCCGTTATTCATTTGAGATACTTATTTCAAGGTTTGACAGCGGCTTACAGCCAACAATGGGAATATCCTGCCACCACAAAAAAGACCCTGTCTCTGCTTGCCAACCTCACAACGCTGTCGCCCCTAAAAGTGGGGATACAACAACCCACTTCATAACTTGACAATCTTTGAAAAAGCAGTCAGCTCTTGCACCTCCAATCTATGGTGCTCGGACCCCCAAATCCATTCCCCACCAACATGCGAAGAAACCATCTTGAACTGCCTGACAGCGGTTCACAAGTTCCCCAAATTACAATGTGTCAAGGGGAGGGGGCAAGGTAGGCGCCCCAGGCAAAAGGGTTCCTCCATACCCCCCACTAAACACCAACCCTGTTCACAGCTTCAGCTGAAATAACCCATGCTCACACACAATTTTTCAGAAAAGTGGAATAATATTGGCCATAACTTTATCGGTAATATGCTTTGGCACAGTGTGGGCTACCAGGTCCTGTGGGAAAGGGCAAATCAAATGTTTAAAAGGTTAGGAGCCTGACCAAAGACAGAAGAGTCCAGGGCTCTTTCAGGTGGGAGGGAGCACGATTGAAAACTACAAAATCTCAGATGGAGTGTAGGTGGGGGGGGGGGGGTGTTTCTTCCCTGCACAAGGCATCGCCCGACTTATGGAATTTGGCATCGGACAGGATGCTGCCACCGGCTTAGACAGCTTTACGAGGGGATAAGACAAATCCAGGCAGGGCAGGACCTGGCCATGATAGCTACAGGGAACCAAAACATTCAGAGGCATTCTTATACCTCTGAGAAACAGATGACAGGGACAGGAAAAAGGGGAAGGATGCCACCCTGACATGCTCAGCTGGGGAGCTTCCCTGAGCCTTCTGTCTGGCCCTATTTGGAAACCAGACAGTGCAGTAGATTGACCTTCACTCCGATCCAGCAACGCTTTTCTTATATTCTTTCCCTCTTTAATTTCTTTCCAAAGGCCGTTTCTTTCAAAAGCCTCCCACGCACCATTCACATCCTCGGATTAAAGGGCTGGTCTTGCCACAGCAAAGCCCTGAGCGGGTCTGGGTGCACCTGTCAGAAGCATTTCCCAATCAGCTGCCTGCGCTGCTCTCCTGTGCCCCCCGGCAAGAACACACAGCTGGGCACACAAGCGGCCTGCCGTCATGCGTACCTTGATCTTCTGCTGATAGATATGGTCATCGTCGGCGTATTCTTTGTACAGGACCGACAGCTCCATCCTTTCTGAGACTAGAGGGTTCTGGACGGCGATCTGCAAAGCGTGACCCGCAAAAAAAAATGGGGAGATTCAGAAAAGGGGACAAAAGTCCTTGCTTTGCATGCAGAAGGTCTCAGGTTCAGTCCCTGGCATCTCCACCATCTCTGCTAGGAGTTGTGGGGAAAAGACCTTTTGCAGCCTAAGACCCTGGAGAGCCACTGCCAGTCAAAAGAGACAAAAGGCCCGATTTGGTCTGATTCAATAGAGGGAGGCATTGAAGAACAGTCTTTTCTGCCATTGCCCTTTTCTGACAGATTGCACCAGCCCACTCATGTTCACATGGAGCCATTCTATTTATGCAGAGAGCTACAGACACATGTCAAAGGTAACTGCAAGAAACCACCAGCCCCTTACAGCCAGTTCACACTGGCAGACTTGTCATCTGAGAACACCCCCCCACCAGTGTTCCCTCTGAGTTAGTGTGAGCTAGCTCACAGGTTTTTAGCCTCCAGCTCACACATTTTTGTCTTTGCTCAGGAAAAATGGCCCCAGAGCTAATTTTATGCAGTAGCTCACAACTTTAATGCCAGTAGCTCATGAAGAAGAATTTCTGCTCACAAGACTCCACAGCTTAGAGAGAATATTGCCCCTCACCACCACTTACTTCTAGGAAGTTCCAGCCCCTTTAGTCTTCACATAGGAGACCTTCACAGCCCTGCACGTCTTATCAAGACAGTTCAAAACAAAACTCTGAGCTACAGAACCGCTCCCATAAACATGTAGAAATTACACATGCCGTCACAGATGCAATGCCACAGAAAGAGGTATTGTAACTATCTCATGTACAATCCATTTCGGGGAAAAGTGTCAGTTCACATGGGTAACTGCTACACCACAGGCATCACAGTTCCCTGTGCACGTGTGAACCAGCCAAAAGGTGGTGTTAAACATTTCATGCAACCCCCATGCAATAAGGGCACAGTCCCTTCACGAAAGGTGAAGTTACAAAGGCACCCAGTGTGATATGGGTATACAGACACCCAGGGGTGGAATTCTTGCAGGAGCTCCTTTGCATATTAGACCACACCCACCTGATGTAGCCAATCCTCCATGAGCTTACAAAAAAGAGCCCTGTAGGCTCATGGAGGATTGGCTACATCAGGGGTGTGTGGCCTAATATCCAAACGAGCTCCTGCTACAATTCTACTCCTGCAGACACCACTGGGGAGTGGAACAAAAGCTGAGACATGGATGCACTTGGTTTGAACTTTCAGGCAAAGCTATGTGCAGGGCTTTTCTTGAGCAGGAACATGCAAGTGAGTTCCTGCTGGGCTTTTTCTACAAAAAAGCCCAGGCTATGTGCAAAATGAAAATATTTTTGTGGATATCCACTGATATTGAGGAACAGTTGACCAAGAGAATCCCTTAAGAGATTCTGAAAGAGACAGCCAGTGAAAGCCAACACCTCCCCCCCCCAAAAGGCACCTTAAAGCCTAGCAAAATTATTGCAGAAGCTTATGGGGGTGACTGGACACCTGGACACATCCTAGAAGTTTCAGCCACTGGCTCCTTGTCCATAAGCTGAAACGCAACGCATGCAAAAACCCACAAAACCGGACAGAGGCAGCAGACCGATCTTCCTTCTCCCAAGCGCTCACCTCCTGCTGAATTCGATCCTGCTGGGCCATTATGGCTTCATCGTAGGCCAAGCAATTCACCCCTGCGAAAGAGAACTGAGATTAATCCAGATGAGTCAAGGGGCCTTTCACACTGTCTCCGTCTCAGCAGGGTTACAAAAGGCCTCTGGGCTCTAAAGGTTAAGTGCAAGTTTGCTGATCTAAAGTTACAACCCAAACCAAAATGAAACTGAGGTCCCTGGTTCACAGGGGCAGCCAGCATATTTAAAACATTTTATCTCTCTGTTGTTGTTCTTTAAATGTACAAGATCTAGCCCAGCTAACTGTGCTACTGACACAAAATAAGCAGGATCTTTCTGCTCACAGACACAGTTCGCAACACTAAAGCCCCAAAACGCTGAACAAATCCCCCCCCCCCGCCTTGTTAGCATAACAAAATTAGATGCAATGGATCTGCCACAACAGGGGTGGGGGTTGTTTATTTAAAACATTTTGCATGCCTTTTCTTTTTCTTGGCCTGACAAGCCCAGGCTAGTTTGATCTCAACAGATCCAGGAAGTGAAGCAGGATCAGCCCTGGCTAGTACTTGGGGGGGGGGGGGGGAGACCACCAAGGAAGTCCAGGGTTCCCACGCAGGCAGGCAATAGCACCTCTGAGTGTGAAAACGCTATGGGGCACTCCAAATGTGAAAACCCTTTGGAAAGGAAAGGTCCCCTGCGCAAGCACCAGTCGTTTTCGACTCTGGGGTGATGTTGCTTTCACAACGTTTTCATGGCAGACTTTTTATGGGATGGTTTGCCACTGCCTTCCCCAGCCATCTACGCTTTCCCCCCCAGCAAGCTGGGTACTCATTTTACCGACCTCGGAAGGATGGAAGGCTGAGTCAACCTGGAGTCTGAAAACCCAGCTTCCGCCGGGAATTCAGGTCATAAGCAGAGCATAGGACTGCAGTACTGCAGCTTTAACACTCTGTGCCATGGGGCTCTTATGACCCTATGGGGCCACCATAAATCAGCTGTGACAACAGCAAAAAAAAACCCCTAAAAGCCTTTTTTATCCTAAAAAATGCATCTTTCAACACACACACAAAACTCTAGACTAGAAACCTGAAATGCATCTGTGATAATTCCAGAGGGGCAGCCATGTCAGTCTGTAGCGGGGGGGGGGGGGGGGGGAAGAGTCTAGTGCAGGAGTGGCCAAACTGTGGCTTGGGAGCCACATGTGGTTCTTCCACGCATACTGTGTGGCTCTTGAAGCCCCCATCACCCTATTGGCAGTCTTGGAGAAGGTACTTCTCTCTTTTAAATCACTTCTTCAAGCCGAGCCAGCCAGCAGCTTGGAGAATGCACTTAAAATTGGTTTCTTTCCACCTCTCCTCCTCCAATCTATTTGCCTGCCTGCCTTCCTCGCAGCTTGCAAACGTCTGATGTTCATGTCTCAAACATCTGACATTTATTCTATGCAGCTCTTATGTTAAGTAAGTTTGGGCATCTCTGGTCTAGTGACACTTTAAAGATGAATGCTTAAATAAATAAGGCTGAAATAAATTTTGTCTGTCTTTAAGGTATCACTGTGAGTGTTCCTGTTAAGTGCCATCCAGTTGCTTCTGGCTTACAGCAACCCCATGCATTAATGTCTTGTCTTCCAAAACATCCTATCCTTAACGACCTTGCTCAAGTCTTGCAAACTGAGGGCCAGGGCTCCTTTGATAGAGAGCATCCTATTGTCTTTCCCGGGACACTCGGCTTCTCATAATGGGACCAGTGTTCTCTCTAAGCTGAGTTAGCGTGAGCTGGCTCACAAATTGTTAGCCTCTAGCTCACACATTTTTGTCTTAGCTCAGGAAGGATATTTCCAGAGCATGCTAATTTATGCAGGCACTCACAACTTTAATGCCGGTAGCTCACAAAGTAGAAATTTTTGCTCACAAGACTCTGCAGCTTAGAGGGAACATCGAATGTGACCAAAGTGTGGTAGCCTCAGTTTGGTCATTTTAGTGTCCAGGGAGAGTTCAGGACTTGATTTGATCGGCTGCCACTAGACCTGTTTTATTTTGACAAATGTCACATTCTCTCTCACACACATCCCGTTCTTCCAAGGAACTCAGGAGGACATGTGTGGATCTCCCCCTCCACATCACCTTCCCCTTATGAACCTACCCACTGAGGGATGCTGAGGTTGAAGGCAGGCCCCATGGCTGCTCAATAAGTCCATAAGAAGAGCCCTGCTGCATCAGACCACTGGGCCATCTACTCCAGCACTGTTCCTTCCTTCCATTGTGAGAACTGCCCATCGATTCCTACTCTTTGCTTCCTGTCATTAAACGGTATTTGATCCATAAGAGATCCTGGTCCTCTTATCCCATGATAAGTACCTCATCAAAAGCCATTTGAAAGTCCAGGTATATAATATAAAGCTTGGTGTAGAGAAAGGATTCATACCCATCCCCCTAATCACAAAGCCCACACTGGCTTATTTCCAGCCCACTTTTGCTCAGCTGCTGTGTACCCCCCCCCCACATCACACACACACACACACACAAAGCCTGCATGGAATTCTTCTGCTCTGCAGCAATGCCAGGCACCAAATGCTCCCTCTCGCATTGTCTGCTCAAAGCAGCTGCCAACACTGCAGAAAACCGAGAAAACAGCCTGGGATCGTTCCACGCTGTACATCATTAACAGAGAGGCATCCCGACTCCTGGCCCGCTGGTACTGCAGAAAGGCAGGAGCAAATGCTTGTGACTCCCACCGCTGGACTAGAGACGGCAGGTCACCCTTCACTCCTCAGCAACATAAAAGCAGCGAAACTGGATGGCCTCCCCTCCGAGCGCGGACCTCATCCCAGATCCCACCACCAAGATATGCCAAAGGGCCCGCCAAAGGTCACAGGTGACACTGAGCCAAAGGAAAGCAAAACCTGCGTATTTGATAAAGCTGTTGATGCTAGTAGCCAGGATTGCCAGCTTCCACACAGGGCCTGGGGGGTCTCCAAGAATTACAGGTCATATCCAGACTACAGAGATCACTTCCCCTGGAGAAAAGGGATGCTTTGGAGCAGGGCAGGCCAAGCTGGCTTAACATAAGAGCCACGTAAAATAAACATCATATATTTGAGAACTGCATGTCAGATGTTTGAGAGGCATAAGATGGGAGGGAGGGAGGGAGGGAGGGAGGGAGGAAGGAAGGAAGGAAGGAAGGAAGGAAGGAAGGAAGGAAGGAAGGAAGGAAGGAAGGAAGGAAGGAAGGAATTGGAGAAGTGATTTAAAGAGAGAAATGCCTTCTCGAAGCCAGTCAACAGGGCAGTGGAGGCTTTGAGAGCCCAATATGTGTGAAAGAGCCACATGTGGCTCCTGAGCTGCAGTTTGGCTACCCCTGCTTTGGAGGGTGGACTCTATGGCATTGTACCCCACTGAGATCCCTGTCCTCACCAAGCTCTGCTCCCAAATCTGCAGGGTTTCCCAACCTGGAGCTGGCAATCTACTCCGCTCCCCCGCCCCCGGTAGCGGCCAAGGGGACCTGGAAATCATACTAGGGAGGGATATTTTTATTTTATTTATTTGAATGTATTTAACTGAATAATCCTGGAAAAGAGATTCCTATTACTCATGGGACACGAGGAACTGGGGGTTCGACTAGATGACCCTGGAAGTCTCTTCCAACTCTATGATTCTAGGATTCAGAGTCCTGAGAGGAAGAATCTGTGTTCAGGGCCTCCTCCAACTTCTTCCCCCACTAGCCAGAGCAAGGAAGACTCCAATTTCTACTTAAAAGCAATGAGGTACAGTGGAAAAACAGAAGCCCCACACTGGGTGCATCCAGGCTATAAACTTCTCAGATTTATTTCATGTTAACCAGTCTGGCTTCCCTCGAAGAACCCTGAGTATTGTAGTGTTAGCAAAGATGTGGGGGATTCTACTAAAGATTCTTAGCTGTCTCCTGGAGAAGTGCGGAGAAGGAAAGTCAGATGCATGATGCAAAAAAATATGCAGTTTACTAGCTCAATCCCAAGACCCTCACTTTACAGAGAAATATAAGGCTGCAAACAATTTTTTAAAAGAAAAATTAAAGGGGAGGGAAGGAGTCCTAACGGGGAAACCAACAAAAGCTTCTGTAAAAAGGAGCGGAAGGATCAAGACCAAAGTTGTCACTGAGAGGGAAAGAGCCCTAGCCTGGAGCCACCTTCGCAGCCAATGTCTGATGAAGCACCAACTTCAATACAACTGTCAGTCACCAGACAGCACCTACAGCAGGGGTCCTCAACGTGGTGCCCGTGGAAGCTACGGTGCCCACCAAAACCTTCAGTGTCCCCCCCCCCCCCCCCCCGCCGAGCGCTTTTAGAAAGAAGGTATGGCCAGGTGAGGCTTTTGGCCAGCAAGGCTTCGCACTGGCCAGTGGAGATTTGATTACCTGTACAGATTTTTAAATGTTGCTTTGGCAGCAGCTACCGCCGTGACACAAGGATCTTCACTGTGTGACTGAAGGTCAGCC
This sequence comes from Heteronotia binoei, assembly GCF_032191835.1. Taxonomy (NCBI): domain Eukaryota; kingdom Metazoa; phylum Chordata; class Lepidosauria; order Squamata; family Gekkonidae; genus Heteronotia; species Heteronotia binoei. Next base: position 260,375,450 of record NC_083223.1, read on the forward strand.
ACAACAGCCCTTCGGTGGCTGGCTCCAACCTCTTCAAGCAGCCATTTTGTGGCTGCGTCCACCACACTGTGTCAGAATTCCAAAGGGGCACCCAGGCTCAAAATGGTCACAGGTTTCTGATCTACAGGCAGCCAGTCAAGGGAGATTCCACCAGTGGGTCTCGCGTGCAGCCAAGGATCTGAGTCCTTGAAGCATTTCTAAAAAGACACTGGATTGCCTCAGGACAGAGGAGAACATGGGCAGATTCAAAGACCCATGAGGCTGCTATAGTTTGGGGCCACACAGATTCTACGTAACCTCCCTGACTCTTCATCAGGCATCTGTCTTTACCTTCTCCTAAGTGTCTATTGTTTCAAAACATTATTGCCCTGCATCCTTAACTAAAAGGTTATACCCAAGCTGGTTTGCAAAAGATTAAACCAGCATCAAAGAAACAAGCCAAAGAAAACAGTAAGAAAACCTTTGTTTAAAATCATAACTACAGACCACAACTCTGCATCTAAAACCCAGAGCAGGTGACCTAACAGCAGCAAATAATCAAAAGGGACAATGGGCAGCAATGTGAAATTGGAGTAGCAACATTATTAAAGGGGAAGTAGAGAGGACCAAAATACTGACAAGCAAAGGCAGATCTAAACAGACAAATCAAGCAAGCCTACAACCACCATCAGCCAATCATAAAATGCCTGTGAAAATAAACACTGGCAGGCAAGGGGACACAGGAAGGGCATAATAAGGCTGAGGTGCTGCCACAAAGAAGGCCCTGTCTCAGGGAGCCTACCTCATTTCTGAAGGTAAGGGCACGCAGAGAGGGCAGATCTTAGCTATTGGGCAGCTTCACATGGCGACATGCAGGCCTGACCTGCTTAAGACTTTAAGAATAAGCAGTCTAAATTGTGCCAAGATGCAAATTAGTAGCCAATCAAACTCTTGTTACCAGTGTGATACTATGAACTGTACCAGACAGTACTGTAGCTGCCATATTTCGAAGCAAATGGGCTTTCCAAAGTGTCTTAGAGCAGGCTGTGATAATCTAATCAGGATGTGATCAGAGCATAGATAATAAGATCCCCATTCTGCTGCTGGGTGCCTCGCAGGTTGACCTTGGCTACTCCTCTTTTATCCCCACTGGAGAAGTGGGGATTGGAGAAGTGAAAAGCACTTCTCCAATCCCCACTGGGGATAAAAGAGGAGGGGACAGCAATGTATATTGCCCTGAACTCCTTGGAAAGGTAGGATAAAACTGCAGGCAGCAGACAGATCTTGCAGCAACCAAAGTAGGTTAAAAACATTACGTGTATCTCTACCACATTGTACAGGAATGCAACATACACAAGTAGGACATGCCAAGACACAATATCTGTGTCTAGTGCAGAGGGACTGTGCATGCATAATACTACAACGTGGTGGGTATCAGACACTCTAGGCAACAGACATTCATGAGCCAGTGACAAGAGGGAAAATCCTTTTCCCCTAGAGAAATGGTAGGATAAAATATGCATATGCCGCCCCCCCCCCAAGACCTCTTTGGGACTTTGGAGTTGCAGAATTCCACGGGTGAGGCTTTTCCTGGCGTAAGAATATAAGAAGAGCCCTGCTGGATCAGACCAATGGTCCATCTGGTCCAGCATCCCATCTCACACAGTGGCCAACCAGTTCCTCTGGAGAGCCAACAACAAGGTATTGAGGTTGAGGCCTACCCCTGATGTTGCCTCCCGGCTCTGGGGCTTAGAGCCTTCGTGCCTCTGAGCGTGACAGCATTCCTCAGTCACCACGGCTAGAAGCCACTGAGAGACTTGTCCTCCATGAATCTATCTAATCCTCTTCTAAAGCTGTTTATTCCTGTGGCCATCAGCAGGGAGACAAAGCCTCTGTTCAGCCATGGTTTGGCATATGCTTGAATTAACAAATCATAGTTTGCAATAGACAGATGATGAGCACTGGAACCTCTGGTCTGAAGTGGGTTTACCAACCACAGCCTATGCCTGAATTAAACCAGAGTTATATCTGTTGCACCTACTTCACTAGGTGCCCGCTGTAGGGAAAAGAAGGGACTGTGATTGTAAGCCACTTTGAGACTCCATAAAGTAGAGGAAAACGGGGTATAAAAACCTACTCTGGAGGCGACTTGCCCTTGGAAACATGAACACTGAGCAGATGGGAAATGAAAGCAGACAGACTGTTCCAAACCAGTTTGCCTACTTCATATTGCAAACCTCAAACTGCAGTTTGGTGCAGTGTCTGAACAGACAAAACCACATCACTCCGCCTCCAGAAATCACGACAGCATGACGAGGGGAGTTAATGAAGCTGAGCAGAGAAAAGCGAAAGCGGACAAGCAGCTCTAAGCCATCATTTGCCAGCAGTATGTCTGAATTATGGCTTGGCCTGATGTTTGAACTGAGACAAAACATTGGGGGAAAAGAGAGTCACCTCTGACATAAGATGGGACACTACAGTTGCAACTACCATTTCATGCAGTGTTTTTTTTTAAGTGAAACAGATGAAGAATGTCCCAAGGTAAAAGAGGGCAGGACTCCTGTAATGTTTTAGAAGGAATATCAATGGGTACCATTTTTGACACCCCTTTTGGACAAGGTGTATCTTCCTGAATGCCATATTTTCACTTAAAAGTATAGGAGCCCTGTCCTCTTTTAGAGCCAGTTTGGTGTAGTGGTTAAGTGTGCGGACTCTTCTCTGAGAGAACCAGGTTTGATTCCCCTCTCCTCCACTTGCAGCTGCTGGAATGGCCTGGGGTTAGCCATAGCACTCGTAGGAGTTGTCCTTGAAATGGCAATTTCCAGGAGAGCTCTCTCAGCCCCACCCACCTCACAGGGTGTCTGTTGTAGGGGAAGGAGATAAAGGAGTTTGTAAGTTGCTCTGAGACTCTGATTCAGAGAGAAGGGCAGGATATAAATCTACAGACTTCTTCTTTTACTTGTAGTCAGTTAGAAACATAAAAGCAGAGACAGTTTTTCTTTTTTTAAAAAGCAATTAAAAGTAGATTGCATTTTGCAGCTTGCAGTTACGAAGCAGAGCTTCTTCCCCTGAACATATATAGGATGCTCCCTCTCATACAGCCCTTCTCAAAAATGTTCTTTCACAAGAAGCCTTTGGTTTAACCCCTTAATCCTCACCCTCAATAGTAACCAGGCCTACACATACCCACTCTTAAGGAGTGGTCATGGCTCTGTGATAGAGCACAAGTTTTGCTGGAAGAAAATCCTAGCTTCAGTCCTCAGCATCTCCAGTTAAAAAATCTCAGGTAGCAGAGACAGGAAGAAGAAGAAGACCGCATATTTATACCCTGCCCTTCTCTCTGAATCAGAGCAGCTTACAATCTCCTTTATTTTCTTCCCCCACAACAGACACACTGTGAGGTGGGTGGAAATGAGAGAGCTCTCCCAGAAGCTGCCCTTTCAAAGACAGCTCTGTGATAGCTAAGGCTGACCCAAGGCCATTCCAGTAGCTGCAAGTGGAGAAGTGTGGAATCAAACTTGGCTCTCCCAGATAAGAGTCCGCGCACGTAACCACTACACCAAACTGGAAAGACCTCTGCCTGCATCCCTGAATATCTGCTGCCCATCCAAATTGACAATGGTTTGCTGTATCTTCCTTTGCTCAACAGTACCTAAGGTTGCCAGCTCCAAGTTGGGAAATACCTGCTCCAAACTAGTCATTTTCTCTAGGAGAACTGACCTCTGTCTGGAGATCAATTGTAATTCCAGCCCCCACCTAGAAGGCAGAAACCCTATCTGTACCCCACTAACCTTGACACTTTGCCCTTACTCTACTGTTGTTCCCCCTGTTAAGTTTTAGACTGCAAGCTTCTCAGGAGCAGGGACCCCTTAGCAATAGACCTCTCAAAAAGGTTTTAGTTGCACTGTAAGACAAGCCAGAATGAACTATATCAAAAGAACAGGTTCTTGAGGACTGTCCCACTTGTCAGATACTGGAGTGGTACTGTTCTAAAATGACCACAGCTGTAGACAGGGTTGCCAGCTTTGGGAAATGCCTGGAGGTTTGTGGTGGCCCCTGGGAAGGGGAGGGACCCCAGTGGGGATGTGATGACACCAAGTCTGCCCTCCAAAGCTGCCATTTCCTCCAGAGGAACTGATTTCCGTCATTTGAAGATCAGCTGCAAATCCTGTGAGGACTCAAAGCCTCATCCTTCCTTGGAGGTTTTTAAACAGAGACTAGATGGCCATCTGACAGCAATGAAGATCCTGTGAATTTAGGGGGAGGTATTTGTGAGTTTCCAGCATTGTGCAGGGGGTTGGACTAGATGATCCTGGAGGTCCCTTCCAACTCTATGATTTGGACACTGGTAGCCCTAGCCACAGACATGAGTGGACCTGCCATCTTCCATCTTCTCAACATGAGGTCAGTGAGACCGAGAAAGAGAACAGCCCAAGGTCACCCAGGAAATGTTACAGCTGAGCAGAGAAGCGGGCCCAGGTCTTGCCCAATCCCATGCCAGATGCATCCCCCACTGAGGCTCTCTGCGATGATGAGTGCAATGGATTTGAAGGGATGCTCTCTCCCCAGGAACTCAAGGCTGAGACTTAAAACGAAACATACAAGAAAAAGGAATGGTCTTTTTTTCTTCAGGGAGTTTCCCTAGAGAGGGAAGAGGCGTTTCTATGGAAAACGGGCGGTGGGGGAGGCCTGGTGGGGCCTGGCCTATGGCGCCTGCGTCCTAAAGTGGGGGGGAGGGGGTTTGAAATGGAGGGAGGGGGCGCCGTTGCCATGGAGACAGGGGCCGCAGAACCCAGCTCCACTGAGGGGGCGGGGGGAAACCGTTGCCAAGGAGACCGTGAGGCCGAGCCAGAAGGGCACCAGGGGGTCTCCTTGCCTCGTAAGCGGGGACGGGGGTCGGTGGAATGTGAGGGGGGGGCCTTTCCAGAGGACACTGAGCTCCAGGACGGAAGTGGGTGTTGCCATGGAGACAGGACAAGAAGCCCCCCAATCATACGAACGACCCCCGAGCCTTCCCCCCCATCGTTACCATCGGTGTCCCCTCCGACGGGCTCCGGTTGCTGTTGAGGCTCTTCCGCCGCCATCTTCACGCTGCAACCCCGCTAGGAAGCGCTTCCTGGTCAAACCCAGGCGCCCCGGAAGCACCTTCGTCTTCTTCTCCCACCACCCTAGCAACCGGACCCTAGCAACCGCTCGTTCGCTTAGCAACGCCCCCTCCCACAGGCAGGCACGCGGAGCTATGATGATGAGGTAAAAAAGGGTGGGGAGACCTCAGATCCCGCCTTCTAAAGGGAATGCAAGCGTCATCACAGTGTCCCATGACGTCATCCTTAATGGGCATGACGTTATGAGTTATGACGTCACAGGTCGCTTGACTTTGCGAGCCGCTTAATGCCTCCGCAAAACTACCGCAGTCTGTTTTTGACAGGAGTAAGCTGGTCTGTAAGGGAAAAAAAATGCAATATACTTTATGAACACTCACTAGTATATTTAGCTGCCATGAACTGGATATTAGAGATTAGCTGGCTGGTAGTTAGATGGGAGAGTCCCTTGGACTGCAAGAAGATCAAATCAAATCAGTCCTAAGAGAAAGCAAACCCTGACTGTTCCCTGGAAGGTCAGATGCTGAAGCTCAAATACTTTGGCCACCAAACGAGAAGGGAGCACTCACTGGAGAAGACCCTGATGCTGGGAAAGACAGAAGGCAAAAGAAGGGGATGGCAAAAGATGAGATGGCTGGACAGCGTTACTGACAGGGGTTTTTATTTAGCAAGAATGCTCAGGAATGCAGTTCCGGCTGGCTTGGCATCAGGGGTGTGGCTCTTTCAGCCCATCAGAGTTTTGCTCCCAAGGAGGTCTTCTATTCACAAGGCAGCCTTTATTTCTAAGGAGACTTATACAGGCATTGGTGCCCAAGCCAGCCGTTTTGGTACCTTTAGAACTTGGTCTTGCCTTTCCTCCTCCTGCTAGCTATGGTGCAGCATCCCTTGAAGCTGTTCCCAGGCTTCCCTGGGATGCAATGGAAGGAGGAGGAGAAGAAGAAGAAGAAGAAATACCCCACTCTTCACTCACGTCTCAGAGTGGTTTACAATCTCCTTTCCCTCCCCCCCACCCCACAACAGACACCCTGTGAGGTACATGGGATTGAGGAAGCGCTTTCGAGAATTGCTCTTGAGAGAATTTGTGACTGACCCGAGGTCACCCAGCAGATGGATACGAAGGAGTGGGAAATCAATTCCTGTTCTCCCAGTAGTGGTTAAGTGTGAGGACTCCTATCTGGGAGAACCTGGTTTGATTCCTCAGTCCTCCATATTCATCTGCTAATGTGACCTTGGGTCAGCCACAAGTTCTCTCAGCGCTGTTCTGCTCAAGAGCAGTTATGAGACAGCCCTCTCAGCCCCACCTACCTCACAGGGTGCCTGTTGTGGGGAGGGGAAGGGAAAGGAGATTGTAAGCTGCTCTGAGACTCCTTTGGGTAGTGAAGGGCAGGGTATAAATCCAATCTACCTTCCTTCCTTCCTTCCAGCTCTCAGACATCTGGCATTTCTTCTATGTGGCTCTTACATTAAGCAAGTTTGGCCACCCCTCTACCAGAAGATCTTCAGGCCCCCTTGGAGGTTGCCAACCCTAAAGCACTACTGCTGCTCACCTTTTCACTGTGTCATAGCTGGAGCATGAAATCCAATCCGCCTAATGAGTTGGACTGCCAGCTCAGGGTTGGAAAGATGCTGGTAATCTGGAGGTAGTGCCGGCAGAGGGCAGGGTTTGGGGAGGAGTCTGCCCTTTGCGAAAGCCTCTCTTGGTGATCACCTAGTTGGGAAGGAGTTAAAGAGCCCTTTACCCTAGTCTCAGCTTGTGATAAAATAGCTGGAGAACATTATGGCATATATGGGCTAAGACTTTGAGATAAAAGCTGGGGGGGGGAGAGCAGATTAATGCTTTGGGGGTGCCTTCGGCCTCTTGTTGTTAACCCCTAACTCATTCTATAATTGAGCCTCCATCGTTAGACTTAGGATCTATTTTTAACCCCTACAACACTTAAGTTTGCTAGCCTGGAGATCTTCCGGCATTAGAGCTGATTTCCAGGCAACAGAGATCAGTTCCTCTGAAGGAAATGGCTGCTGTGGAGGGTAGACTCAAAAGGCATTAGGTTATCCCCTCCCCAAACTGCACCCTCCCCAGTGATAGCCAGTGGTTAAGTGTGCGGACTCTTATCTGGGAGAACCAGGTTTGATTCCCCGGTCCTCTACTCACAGCTGCTGGAATGGCCTTGGGTCAGCTTCTGTGAGAGCTCTCCCAGCCCCACCTACCCCACAGGGTGTCTGTTGTGGTGGGGGGGGGGTGGTAAAGGAGATTGTAGGCCACTCTGAGACTCTATCCTTGAAAGAGCAGCTTCTGTGAGAGCTCTCCCAGCCCCACCTACCTCACAGGGTGTCTGTTGGGGAGGAGGGGAGGTAAAGAAGATTGCAGGCCACTCTGAAACCCTGAGATTCAGAGAGAAGGGTGGGATAGAAATTCAATTTCTTTTTCTTTGACTTCTTCTTCCACCCCCCAAAATCTCCAGGTTTTTCCCCAGTCAAAGCATTCATTTCATGAAGTAAATGAGAAGACATCAGCACCTTCTTGAATTTATGAATGAACTTTATATTGGGACTTTAGATATTGGATTCAGAAACTGGACTTCACTACTGTCCAAAATAGATATTGAATTAATTTCTAATACTGTTGTTCGTTATTTGTTCACAGAGACCTTTTCCTCCTTGCCTCTGGCAGGTGTTATAGAGCTGGACATTCAACTCCTCTGTGCTCTCCAAGCTGCCGAAAGGGTGATCCCAGACCATCAAACAATCCAAGGCATTGATTTGGGGACTGTGGATCTTCCAAGTGTGAATCACAACCAGGGCAGGGCCTCTAAGGCTCTCTCCTGTCTCTAGGGCGTCAATTCCGACTTGGGAAATCCCTGAGGATTGGGGGGGAGGGGGGACCTCAGTGAAGTATAAGAGCATAGATGCCATCTTGCAAAGCAGCCTTACTTCTCCCCCTCAAAAAAAATAATCTGGCACTTGCCATTTCAGCTGCATTTGAAAATGTTCTTGAGTGTTGACTTATTTATATACTTCATTTTACAGCCCTCCTTTCTCCCCAGTTAGTACCCAAAAAAGTTTACAATCACACTCACAAACCCGGTTTGATTCCCCACCCCTCCACTTGCAGCTGCTGGAATGGCCTTGGGTTAGCCATAGGTCTTGCAGAGTTGTCCTTGAAAGGGCAGCTGCTGTGAGAGCCCTCTCAGCCCCACCCACCTCACAGGGTGTCTGTTGTGGGGGGAAAAGATATAGGAGATTGTAAGCCGCTCTGAGACTCTGATTCAGAGAGAAGGGCGGGGTATAAATCTGCAATTCTTCTTCTTCTTCTCCCTGTCCTCCATTTTATCTTCACAACAACCCTGTTCGGCGGGTTAGACTGAGACTGTGAGACTAGCCCAAGGATACCCAGCAAGCATTCAAGGTAGACTGGGGATTTGAATCTGGATCTCACAGATCCTAGTCCAGGGGTGGCCAAACTGCAGCATGGGAGCCACATGTGGCTCTTTCACACATATTGTGTGGCTCTCAAAGCCCCCACTGCCCCATCAGCTGGCTTGGAGAAGGCATTTGTCTCTTTAAACCACTTCTCCAACTCAAGCCAGCCAGCTGCTTGGAGAATGCATTTAAAGTTGCTTTTTTTCCAGCTCTCCTTCCCCCCCATCTGTTTGTCTTCCTGCCTGCCTCTTTCGCTTCCAGCTCTCAAATGTTTGACATTTTTTTCTGTGCTGCTCTTATGTTAAGCAAGTTTGGCCACCCTGTCCTAGTCCAATGTTCTAAGCACCGTCCCCCTGAGAAATGTCTCTGCTTTCAACAAGGGACTGATTTGGGACAGGGATGAACAATTTGTCCCAAATACCTGAGTCTCAGGAGAGGCTGAAACATCTGGTGCTGGGTGCTGAAAGAATAATGCTTGGTAAGCATAGTACACCTGCTTCATAACTTTCCCTTCTTTATTTAAAAAAAAAAAACAGAAAAAGTCATCCTCTTCCAATATTCTGCATCTGAAATACGAGAGCAATCAAACTGGCTCTTCTCAGCAGTAACCCCACTGGGGATTTGCAAAGGTTCTTCTGGCATTTCCAGCTCGCATAATGCAGCCATAAGCTCTGTCTTCCTTTCACCTTCACTCTGCCCTTCTGGTTTCCCTGACATGAACAGTACTGGAAACTGGCTCTATGCACATTCTCGTGCACCAATCTTCCAGCAGATTTAATGCTATATCTCACAATATATATCCAAACATAACAATATTCTGAACTGGTACTAACCTGTGCCAAGCGACTGTAGACAAGCCCCTTGCCCCAGCCAACGAAAACCATTCTGTTTAACCCAGGACAGCAAAACAAGAAGATGATGATGAAGATATTGGATTTATATCCTGCCCTATACTCTGAATCTCAGAGTCTCAGAACGGTCACAATCTCCTTTACCTTTCCCCCCGCCCTACACACAACAGACACCCTGCTAGGTAAGTGGGGCTGAGAGAGCTCAAGGACAACTCCTATGAAAGCTATGGCTGACCCAAGGCCATTCCAGCAGCTGCAAGTGGAGGAGTGGGGAATCAAACCCGGTTCTCCCAGTTAAGAGTCCATGCACTTAACTGCTACACCAAACTGACTCTCTCAGGGACCTGGTTGCAGCGTTATTGGAAATCAACTAAATTGGCCTAGCCCCATTCACACCTGAACTGACACTTTTAAAATGCTGTAATGTGATTTGTGGCTGAAAATATGGCAGTGACATTAGTGTAATACTCTAGGAATCCTCCCAACCTCTGGTAAACACCATAGAGATCAAAAGGATCCTAGACTGCTATGTGTAGGGTTGCCAGCTCTAGGCTGGGAAATATCTGGAGATTTGGGGGCTGGAACCTGGAGAGGGTAGGGTTTGGGGAGGGACCTCAGCATAGTACAATGTTATAGAGTTCACCCTCCAAAGCAGCCATTTCTCCAAGGGGACTGGTCTCTATAGTCTGGAGATAATCTGTAAAAACAGACAATCTCCAGACCAGGACCCACCTGGAGGCTGGCAACACCAGTTGTGCGGCACAGTGGTGTCACTTCCTGCTTTTTGGCTGGAAATGGCATTGTAAAATCACATGACATTGCAACACCACATGATGCCATTTATGCCTGTTGAGAGAGCCAGTTTGGTGTAGGGCTAAGAGCACAGACTCTTAATCTGGGAGAACTGGGTTTGATTCCTCACTCTTCCACACGCAGCTGCTGGGTGACTGTGGGTCAGTCTCTCAGAGCTGTTCTTGAAAGAGCTCTTTCAGCCCCACCTACCTCACAGGGTGTCTGTTGTTGGGAGAAAAAAGGGAAGCAGATTGTAAGCCACTCTTGAGTGAAGACCGGGGAATAAATCCAATCTCCTCCTCCTCTTCTCCTCCACTCTTCAGTGTTCCCACCAATCGCCAGCCTTCCTAAATTCTCCTTCTTTCTGCCCTCTGTTTTAAAACATAAAATAAAAACAGGACAACCAAACTTAGGTTGGCTCCAGAATCCAATGTTGGCTCCTAGTCTATTTGTTATATATTAAAAGTGTTTAGAACCAGTGAACCGGCCAGAATGACTGAAGAACATTCATAAATTGTCTGGAATACAATGGAATGGAAGGCAGCCTTCCTTAAAAGGCAGCCCTGGCCTGCGACACACAGATACAAGCTCTCTGAATGCCTGTATCTCTTGTTTGCAGTCAGTTGTTAATTACCGAGATCCAAGATATCCCAATTAATACCTGGCCCGTATGTCGCACTAGTGCTGGAGAAGAGCCCCTTGGACAGCAAGGAGATTAAATCAGTCAATCCTAAAGGCAATCAACCCTGGCTGTTCCCTGGAAGGTCAGTTACTGAAACTGAAGCTCAAATACTTTGGCCACCAAATGAGCACTCACTGGAGAAGATCCTGCTGCTGGGAAAGATTGAAGGTAAAAGAAGACGGGGACGGCAAAGGATGAGATGGTTAGACAGTGTTTATCGATTTGAGTGAACTTAGGAGGATGGTGGAAGATAGACAGGCCTGGCGTAGGACTGCCAAGCCCCCAGTCCGGGCTGAGGTTCTCCCGCCCGGGAGGTTCCCAACCCGCTGGCCCACACTGAGCTGGCAAGGGGAACCTCCCCTGATGTCGGCGAGTGACATCATCATGCTGGTAACATCGCACGCAGGCCATTCTAGGCATTTCCGGGAAACTCTATGGTTTCCCCAGATACGCTAGCAATTTGGGAGGGAAAACTCTATGCTGCAATAGGTACAATTTGGGAGGGGAAACTCTATTGTACAATTTGGGATAGAAAACTCTATGGCACAATAGGAACCATAGAGTTCTTCCCTCCCAAAATGCTAGAGCATCTGGGAAAACCATAGAGCCCAGAGCAGCTGGCACACAACGTCGCCATCGCCAACGCGATGACATCACTCCCGGGTGACGTCATCGCGCCCCGCGCACTTCATGCACACGAAACAAGTCCTCCACCAGAGGCTGGGAAGGGGTCTTGACAACCCTAGCCTGGCATGATGTGGTCCATGAGGTCGTCAAGAGTCAGACTGGACTGCGCAACTGGACAACAACAACATGTCACGTTGACTTCTGCCACAATTTTCTGTGCCAAATCAGTGGCTCATTGGGGTATTAATCACTCGAGGCTTGGCCTTTTTTATTTACTTGATGTTACTTCATTAAAAAACTGACAAAGTCAATTGGAAGTCAATCCCGTAGTTCACCCCTTTCAAAACTCTGGGGGTGGTGGTTTTGGGGGGGAGAACCCCATATATCAGCTCAATACCTTCCATTCAGCCAGATAAAAATACCACTTTGTTCCACGAAACCAGGAGAGGCACTTTCTTCAAACTCATCCTAACAACTGCCTGATTTGTGTTAATTGGTTTTGCAACAGATTGGCGCCATCATTAGCGCTCATTAATTTACTTATTCACAGCTCACGCAAAGCCCCGCGAAATGTTTCTTCCATATTAACTGAAGGTCAGAAGCGACTAATGCAAAGTTACCTGCAATTAGAAAACATATATTCAGATTGTCAAGCAAGTAGCTTTTCCCCTTGGAGACTCTGTTATTATTCTGTTTATAAATTGGTTGTTTGTCATTTGTTTTAAGCAACACTTGGATAAAAATGGGAAACATTAAAAAATGCATGAAAATATTTATGCACAATTGTTAGTGACCTGCAACGGATCATATTTTTTTTTCTTTTTTCCCCTTTTTGAATCCTGCCATTTCAGTTTTACCGCAAACTGTAACCAAGCATCATAATTAAGGTTAGGAAAGATGAGATCTTATTTAGAAGGGCAGTTAGAGATGTTGACATTTCAGACAGTGATCAATAAGGCAATTACCCAAAGGTGCCGAGCGATTGAAGTGGAGGGAAAAGTCAGGTACTGATTTTGATTTGGAGGAGCCAAGTGGTGGAACAGAAGGAAGGTCAAGATCATAAGCTTCACTGCTCCAACCTTCTAGAGATGACAGAAGAGACACCGTCAAAACATTCCAGTGCTCGTTAGCATGGATCATTTCAAGAGACCTCTACGCTTGATGCATGCCAAGGTTGTGGGTAGCCACATCGATTCAAAGCAAAATCCAAAAAAGAAGAGCACATGAAGCAACTTATACTGAATAAGACCCTCAGTGCATCAAAGGTGAGTATTGTCCAGGGGTGGCCAGACTTGCTTAACATAAGGAGTGTTCGCTCTAAGCTAAGTTAGCGTGAGCTAACTCACAGATTTTTAGCCTCCAGCTCACACATTTTTGTCTCAGCTCAGGAAGAATGACCCCAGACAGAGCACACTAATTTATGCAGAAGCTCACAACTTTAATGCCAGCAGCTTACAACTTTAATACCAGTAGCTCACAAAGTAGAATTTTTGCTTAAGACTCTGCAGCTTAGAGGGAACGCTGAACAGAAGCAGGGCTTTTTTTGAGCAGGAATGCACAAGAACGCAATTCTGGCTGGCTTGACTTCAAATGAGTTCCTGTATGAAACAATGGTGACATCGGGGGTTGTGGCCTAACATGCAAATGAGTTCCTCCTGGCCTTTTTCTACAATAAAAGCCCTGAACATAAGAGCCACATAGAATAAACATCAGATGTTTGAGAGCCACAAGACATGATCGTCAGATGTGGGAGGGAGGGAGGAAGGAAGGAAAATCGGAGGGAGGAGGGAGGGGTATAAAGCAAGCAACTCTAACTTTGAATGCATTCTTCAAACTGCCAGCTGGCTTGGCTTGGAGAAGTGATTTAAAGAGAAAAATGCCTTTTCCAAGCTGGCTGATGGAGTGGTGGGGCTTCAAGAACCCCACAATATATGTGGAAGAGCCACATGTAGCTCCCAAGTCAGTTTGGCCACCCCTGGTATTGTCTATTCAGACGGGCAGAGGCTCTCCAAGGTCTCAGACAGAAGTCTTCCACATCACCTACTGCCCGGTACTTTTAACTGGAGATGCTGGGGGCTGAACCTGGGACTTTCTGCATGCCAAGCATATGCTGTACCACTGAGCTACAACTGAAGTAGCCATCCTCCAGGTAGGACCTGGACATCTTCCAGAATTACAGCTGGTCTCCAGATGACAGAGGTCAGTTCTGAAGAAAATGGCTGCTTTGGAAAGTGGATTTCAAAGTCTTCTATCTGGCTGAACTCCTTCTTAGGGCAGAGTGAGGGTAAGAGTGTGAAAGACTTCAGGTGACAGGGTTTCTCTCTAGAGTAGCAGTAAGGTTGTCAGCTAGCAGGAGTATGGGAGAAACACATAAAGTGATAGTCATGCATCTCTAGGAATTGCTCCAAACAGCGACTCCTAGAGAGGCATGATGTCCCTTCTGGGTCCCTCCTGGAAGTGATGCAACATCTTTGCATAGATGGCTATTTTTTTTAATTTCGTTTTCACACTGCTAGCAGGCAATGGAAGCTGTCCTGCCCCCAGTGGGTACCTGGCAACCCTAGGTAGCTGAATTGGCCACTCTGTGGAATTGGTAGAGCGAAGCAGTTGCTCGATGGGATTGCTTCTTTGCTCTTACAAAAACCCATCAGTCATCCAGAGGTGGCTGCTCATGCCACCACCACCTGCAGCCAAACAGCTCTGCTCACTTGTCAGGGAAATGGGGAAACACCAAAGCTGAAAGGATCTCAAATAAAAATATTGGGAGAAATGTCTATCTGAGATTTCACAAGTTGTTATAGGTTGGAGATCCTCAAACTTGTTGAGCCTGCAGGCACTTTGGGAATTGGGGGGCAGTCAGTGGAGGAGGCATAGCCAAGCACAAAATGGCTGCCATGGGAAGCAGAGCCAAGCATAAAATGGCTGCCACAGGAGGTAAAACCAAGCACAAAATGGCTGCCATGGGAAGCAGAGCCAAGCATAAAATGTCTGCCACAGGAGGTAAAACCAAGCACAAAATGGCTGCCATGGGAGGTAGAGTCAAGCATACACATACACAAAAGGAGAGGAGGATCAGGAATATAAACACAGAGAGACAGGGGGGATAAACCAAGGGGGAATAGGTATCCCACTGCCTTACGCTTGATCTGCAGGTCCTCTTTACAGGCCCCTGGTTCCTTCTGCAGTGAGTGGCAGCAGGAGCCAAGTGAAAAGCCCTCTGGTTTACACAAAGGCTGCCAGTCAATGCTTCTGCCTTCACAACAGCTCCACCTACTTTCCAGAAGCACATGATGGGCACCCACAGAAGTGTCCACAGGGAACCCCTGCTATCGATAATAACAGGCCAGAGGAACCAAGAATCTGTTCAGCACAAGGCAGCTTTGGAGTGTTTGTTGAGCCACCCCAGCTCTTGCCATATGATCGCCAGCAGAGGAACAACTCTCTTTGTCTCTAGGAAGAAGCGTAGCAAGCCCTATGAGGAAAGCCTGAGGGACTTGGGAATGTTCAATCTGGAGAAGAGGAGGTTGAGGGGGGACATGATGGCTCTCTTGAAGTATCTGAAGGGCTGTCGCTTAGAGGAGGGTAGGGAGTTGTTCCTGTTGGCAGAAGAGGACTCTCAAGAATGGGTTTAAATTAAGGGCAGGAAGGTACCTGTGCACGTAACGGTTAAGTGTGCAGACTCATATGGGAGAACAGTTTGATTTCTCACTCCTCCGTATGCACTTGCTGATGTGACCTTGAGTCAGTCACAAGTTGTCCCAGAGCTGTTCCTCTCAAGAGCAGAGTCAGAGCTCTCTCAGCCCCCCCCCCACCTCACAGGGGAAGGGAAAGGAATCTGACACTCCTTCAGGTAGCGAAGGGTGGAGTATAAATCCAATCTCTTCTTCTTCTTACCAGCTGGGTATTAGGAAGAACTTTTTGACAGTAAGAGTTGTTCAACAGCTCTCCTTCCTTGGAGGTTTTTAAACAGAGGCTAGATGGCCATCTGACAGCAATGAAGATCCTGTGAATTTAAGGGGAGGTGTTTGTGAGTTTCCTGCATTGTGCAGGGGGTTGGACTAGATGACCCTGGAGGTCCCTTCCAACTCTATGATTCTATGAACAGTGGAATCAGCTACCGAGGGAGGTGGTGAGCTCCTCCTCACTGGCAGTCTTTAAGCAGCAGCTGGACAAACACTCATCAGGGATACTGTAGGCCAGGGTGGCCAAAACTGTGGCTCGGGAGCCACATGTGGCTCTTCCACACATATTGTGCGCCTCTCAAAGCTGCCACCATCCCATTGGCCAGCTAGTAGAAGGCATTTGTCTCTTTAACTCACTCCTTCAAGCCAAACCAGCCAGCAGCTGAACACAATACTCCAGGTGAGGTCTTACCAGAGCAGAGCAAAGCAATACCATCACTTGGAGAATGCATTTAAAATTAAAGTTGCTTCCCTTCCACCTCTCCCTCCTCACTCCCCCATGTTTCCCTCCCTCCCGGCTCTCAAACTCTGATGTTCATGTCTTGCTGCTCTTAAACATCTGGTGTTTAGTAATTCTATGTGGCTCTAAGTTAAGAAAGTTTGGCCACCCCTGCTGTAGGCTGATTCTGTATGGCCTCTTCCACGCTTCTATGAACTGAGAATACAGCTCTCCCCAATCCACACTTGAATAAGGGATAACTAGTTTACACAGATTATTTCTGCCATACAGTCACACTGAGGACATGTCACGGAAAGCCATCAAGTCTCAGAAGAGGGTCAGCCCTGGTTAGTGCTTGGATGGGAGACCACCAAGAAGGTCCAGGCAATGGCAAAACACCTGTTTGTTTCTTGCCTTGAAAACCTTATGCGTTTCCCACCACCAAAGAGTATATATCAAGCAATACACAAATACTGGGAACAGACCTCCTGTGTTCTCAAGAACATACCAGTGGGGAAGTTACCAACCAGGCAGAAAACTAATGTCCCTTAAACCAGACATGACACAAGGCAGGGCAACATCTCCCCCTGCTGGCAATTAGAAACATTACTCTTTCAAGCGGTGGAACTGATCCAAGTATTACTAAAGAATGACCTCAAGTGCACACAGGGGCTTTGCTCAAGGTGAGTCTTTTTCACCATCCTTCCATCTAAGATGCCTGAGGGACAGGAATGCCTAGAGTAAAACAAATTGAAGTTCTTCTTAGTTTCCTTTTCCTCCACCAGTGGCACATCATCTGCTTTGCATGTAGATGGTCCAGAGTTCAATCCTTGGCATCTTTAATTAGAAGGATCCGGCAATAGGTGATGTGGAAAACCTCTCTTTGCCTGAGAACCCAGAGAGCTGCTGCCAGTCTGAGTAGACAATACTGACCTTGATGGACACCAAGGCTATGATCTGTATACTAATATCACACTGTACACCAATAGACTTCTTAAAAAAAACCAAATTTCAGCACACTATTATACAATATACTATCAGAGAATCATACACACCATAATGCTACATCTAAGAATCCCAAGACAGAGGAGAGGGGTGGCCAAACTTGCTTAATATAAGAGCCATATAGAATATATGCCAGATGCCTAAGGGAGGGAGGCAAATAGATGGGGGGAGTGAGAAGGGAGAGAGAAGTGGGGGGGAAACTACTTTGACTTCAAATGCATTCTCCAGGTCACTGACTGGGGACGGGACAGTGGCTCAGTGGTAGAGCATCTGCTTGGTAAGCAGAAGGTCCCAGGTTCAATCCCCGGCATCTCCAAAAAAGGGTCCAGGCAAATAGGTGTGAAAAACCTCAGCTTGAGACCCTGGAGAGCTGCTGCCAGTCTGAGTAGACAATACTGACTTTGATGGACCGAGGGTCTGATTCAGTATAAGGCAGCTTCATATGTCCATATGACTGGCTTGGCGAAGTGATTTAAAGTGACAAACGCCTCCTCCAAGCCAGCTGGCAGGGCAGTGGGGGCTTCAAGAGCCACACAATGTGTGGAAAAGCGACGTGTGGCTCCCGAGTCGCAAAATCAAATGAAAATCAGTTTGCGTCTATATCTTGTACAAAATTACAAAATTCTACAGCACTACATTCAATGGTACAATCCAAACAGTAGGGTTTAAAAAGAGAATTTAAACATAAATTATGTAATTCAAAACGTCACCATGGAAAGGATCACAGTCCTGCATGCCAATGACTAGAGGAAGCTTTGTTTCATACTGTCTTCCTCAGATGATATAAAACAAGTCATTTACAAAGACAGTCACAATATCAGCTCAATATTGCCATGTCACATGTGACAAGAGCGATTCTCTGATAGCATATGGTATAATAGCATGTTGAAATTTAAGAGAAAACAATATACATTTTGAAAAAAACAGTCTTTATTAGCGTACAGCATGATATTGGTAGTTTTACCATTTTTGGGTTGCATCTCTTTGAACTGTGACCCCTGCCCCCTCCTCTGATTCAGTATAGTGCAGCTTCATGTCTGTTTTAGAGGCTGCAACCCAGTGATAGATGAAGAAGACTGCAGATTTATACCCCGCCCTTCTCTCTGAATCAGAGACTCCCAGAGTGGCTCACCATCTCCTATAGTTTCTCCCCCCACAATAGACACCCTGTGAGGTGGGTGGGGCTGAGAGCTCTCACAGCAGCTGCCCTTTCAAGGACAACCTCTGCCAGAGCTATGGCTGACCCAAGGCCATGCCAGCAGGTGCAAGTGGAGGAGTGGGGAATCAAACCCGGTTCTCCCAGATAACCACTACACCAAACTGGCTATGAATGCAGAAGGTCCCAGGTTCAGTCCCTAGCATTTTGAGTTAAAAAGGAACAGATATTAGGTGATGACAAAGACCTGTGGTCTGGAGAGCTGCCACTGGTCTGAATACACAATACTGCCCTTGATAGGCCAAATGTATACTGGCAGTTACCCGAGTGTGTTACTATTGATTTAATAATTCTTGTTTGCCAAGAGCGAACTAAAGACAGAGAAACCCACAGAAACACAGGACAGTATGAAAATTTATTGTAACAGACAATAAGACTGCCAAGAGCAGCTATCTTGAGCGACATCCTCTGTGGTCCAGGAAGCTGCACAGAATGTATTTCAGGACGTTGGTCCTCATGGAGGAAGGGCAGGGGAGATGCCAGCCTCTCCTTATGGAATGAGAGACCTCCTGGAGCAGAGGGATTGCACGTGCTTCAGGGCGCGAGCGCGGTTCTTCCCCCTCATTCTCTCTTCTTGTAGTTTTCCAGATTGACCAAGATATAGCCAGCTGGTCCCAGGCAAGCCAGGAAGAAAGCAGACAGGCCAATCATAGTCTCCTGCATAGGGCAAAACAGAGCAGGAACTCTCAGTTTTGAGACCAGAAGGCAACAGCCAGCAACCGAAGGCCCCTGGGCTTCATCTCTCCACCCCCACCGAGTGCTGAAGGGAAAAGGAATCAAGGAATGAAGCAGCAAGAGCGTGCACACAAGCCAACCCAAACTACCACTGCAGCTATGATGCTTTTTATACATTCCCCCGTTCCGTTGTGGATTGCCACCAAGAGTCAGTGTACAGTTGTGGCTGACAATGAAGAGCTAGTGGGGTTCGAGAGTCAGGCTAGAATCTCAGAGACCTGGGTTCAAATCTACACCCCGCCCCCAAAACTCGCTGGGCAACCTTGGGTCAAATGGAAACTCAGCCTGAACAACCTCACAGAGTTGTTGTGAGGATACAATGGGGAAGAAAGTACACTGTGTCTGGCTGTGAGCTCTATGGAATAAAAAAATAACACATAATGTGGTGAATATTATTGTCATGGGACATTGAACCTGTTATGATTATTGAAATGTGCAGGGTGAATAGGAGGCACTTTGTGGCTTAAAAACTGCTTTATATAAATGCCACTTCTCACACACATCCCATGGATGGAAAAGGAAAGGAAAGCTCCCCTGTGCAAGCACCACTCGTTTCCATCTCTGGGGTGACATTGCTTTCACAATGTTTTCACGGCAGACTTTTTACGGGGTGGTTTGCCATTGCCTTCCCCAGTCATCTACACTTTCCCCCCAGCAAGCTGGGTACTCATTTTACCGACCTCGGAAGGATGGAAGGCTGAGTCAACCTCGAGCCAGCTACCTGACAACCCAGCTTCCACCGGGGATTGAACTCAGGTCGTGAGCAGAGCTTAGGACTGCAGTACTGCAGCTTTAACACTCTGCGCCCCAGGGCTCTCTTCCTATGGATGAGCCCTCCACAAATTCACGATTTCCAAAGCATCCAACTGACACACAAAAACCGCGGCCCCCAGGTATTCTGGACACCTCTGTCTACCACAGCCCTCTCCCCACCTTCACATAGTTGCCACAAGCTAATATTTTCTGGTCCTGATCCATTAACCCTCCCACATACCACTGGATTCCCCTTTAGCAATCAACCAACCCTCAGCCTACACTGATCTACTTCTGTGGCCTTTTAGAATCATGGTGACTTCCACGCACCAATTTGGTTTCAGAGCAGTTCTGTAAGGCACAATAGAATAGGGGTGTCGAACGTATTTGTTACAAGGGCCGGATCTGACATAAATGGACTTTGTGGGGCCAGGTCATATATCATAAAATGTAGTGCAGATATAAACTTTATAGACACAGACAAACAAAAAGTTTGTTTAAAAAACTTAAAACATGCCTAAAACATTAGCACCCTTGTAATATTTTTGTTTATTGAACTGTCTCTGATAATTGACGACTCTTGGTCTAAGGAGCCTTGGGCAATAGAAGGAAGAGAGGCTTGGCTCAGTAGCTCTGCTGTGCAATTGAGAGAGCCTGGCAAAGCAAGCACTTCCCCCCCTTCCTCCCCAAGGAGAAAACAGAGGCTTTGCTCCACAGCTCCTCTGCATTGAGAAAGCCTGACAAAGCAAGCTGTGGTGCAGGAAATAAGAGAGAGGGAGAAGGAAGCAGATGACAGCCAGTTGTTCATGGGCCTGATAGGACCCCTCTGGGGGCCTGATCTGGCCCTAAGGCCACATGTTTGACGCCCCTGCAATAGAACAACTCTGAAGGCACTCGCTTGTTTCAGATTTTTTAACACACTCTGAAACATGCATTGAAGCATGGGTGGGCAAGCTGCGGCTTGGGAACCACATGTGGCTCTTTCACACATATTGTGTGACTTTCAAAGTCTCCACTGCCCTGTCAGCCAGTTTGGAGAATACATTTAAAGCTGCTTTCTTTCCACCTCTCCTTCCCTCCCCCCTGCCTATTTGCCTGCCTGCCTGCCTTGTAATATTGTACCCTTGTAATATTTTTGTTTATTGAACTGTCTCTGATAATTGATGACTCTTGGTCTAAGGAGCCTTGGGCAACAGAAGGAAGAGAGGCTTGGCTCAGTAGCTCTGCTGTGCAATTGAGAGAGCCTGGCAAAGCAAGCACTTCCCGCCCTTCCTCCTCTTGCGGCTCTCAAACATCTGACATTTATTCTATCTGGCTCTTATGTTAAGCAAGTTAGGCCACCCCTGCACTGGAGTAAACCGCAGTCCAGATTTTCTGCACCTTTCTCCTCTTCCAGCTCCCTTTCCCAGAACACAGACAATGGCCCCTGCAGTCTTAGAGCATTGTTTATTGTGTATCTTACCACCAGGCTTTCAGTTGAGGCGGTGGACAATTAATCATCTGGCCTCCCTGCTCAAATGGCTCCATTTTCTGCCCACAGGAGCATCTACTAAGAAGATCTGCCTCCATCTGATTCATCTTTATTCCAGCTGAGGGGCTGTATAAGGATAACACATTTTACACTCGCCATCTTGAATTTTTTTTTAACTTTGTTAATTTTAATTCTTATTTTGGTTAATTTATGTAATTTGTTCTCATAATGCTGCTCTGGTCGTTTTTAATTTTGGTTTTACCTGCCCTGAGCCTACCTGTAGGGAGGGGTAAATTAAAATCAAATAAATAATTATATCATGCCTGATTGAACTATTCCCTATATTCTGCAATCTAAGAACATAAGAGAAGCCATGTTGGATCAGGCCAATGGCCCATGCAGTCCAACACTCTGTGTCACACAGTGGCCAAAAAAACCCAGGTCTGCCATAAGTCTCAGTGAGAAAAGCAAGTTACAAAAGAAATAAAAATAAAATAAATACTGGCCCCAGCTCCTCTTTTACACCCACAAGTTGCCTGTTCCCTTAATACCTTATTTCCACCCCTTAACCCAGAGGTCCCCCAACATGGTGCCCACTGGCACCTTTTGTGCTAGCCACCAAGCACGCTTAGAAAGTGGCTGCAGCCAGGGGGTTGCTTTGGCAGCAGCTGGCACTGCAACACAGAAATATTCACTGTGCGACTGAAGGTAAATTGGGGGAAGCCATTTGGTAGCTGGGTTCCTCTCCTGTAGCAGCTATTTTGAGGCTGTGTCCACCATGCTGTATCAGAATTCCAGTGGTACCTGCAGGCTCAAAATGGGGAGCTCTGCCTTAGCCTTCACAACTGACTGAGGTAACCACTAGGTTATATTCTGCCACAGCCCCCTCCAAAGGCAAAGGTCAGCACCAACTTGAAACTTAACACATCTGCTGAAGCGCGATAATACAATGCATGGGTTTGTCTTTGAACTCAACTCTCAGAAGCAGAGAGGCCCATAGGTAGTCCCCACTCCATTCATAAAATCCTAGAACTGGAAGGGACCTCCAGGGTCATCTAGTCCAACCCCCTACACAATGCAGGAAACTCACAAATACACGCCCTCCCACACCCAGAGATACCTGTTCCATGGCCGGAAGATGGCAAAAAAAAAGATCTCTAGGATCCTTGGCAAAACTGGACTGGAGAAAAACTGCTTCCTGACCCCAAAGTGGTGAACAGCATTTCCCTGGGCGTGTAAGAAAGGGCTACGAGAACTAAGCACTGATGCAACCCTTCCCCCCACTCTCCTTCTCATGGTCCGCCTAGGTTCACAGAATCAGCATTGCTGTCAGATGGTCATCTAGCCTCTGTTTAAAAGCCTCCAAGGAAGGAGAGCCTATCACCTCCCAAGGAAGCCTGTTCCACTAACGCAGGGGTGCGGAACCTTCGTCCTGAGGTCCGTAGGTGGCCCTTGAGGTCACTTGGTGTGGCCCTCGGGGATTGCTGGGCCGAACCGAGCCATGTGGCAGCCTCTCTGGGGCCTGGCTGGCCAGTGAGGATCCAGAGGCCCAGCTGCGCTGTGCAGCAGCCTCCCCAGGGCCAGGCAGGGATCACAGGGCCCAGATGTACTGTGCGGCAGCCTCCCTGGGCCTGGCTGGCCGGCCAGAATTGCTGCAGGGCCTGGAAAAGTTACCGTCACAGTTCAGTTTGCACTTGATTATCCCAGATGGTGCGGCCTAGTATGCCAATGAGAGTGTGACCTAATATGCTAATATTATGGGGATGTGGTCTAATATGCTACTGAGTTCCTCCTGGGCTTTTTCTATAAAAAAAACCTGGACCCATGCATTTGCCTAGGGCAGTGGGTCGGTTGTGTGTGTGTGTGCGCCAGATTAGGCTCTCCCCACGACTTCAAATAGAAAAACAATTATTTGTATTAATTTTGCTGGTCTGAACCGTTCTCCCTTGGCGGAGCACTGGTTTTTTTTAGTTCCTCATTTTTTAATGGCCTGCGAATGATGTTATAAATATCCATATGGCCCTTGGCAGTGGGTTCCCCACCCCTACACTAAGGAACTGCTCTAACTGTCAGGAAGTTCTTCCTAATGTTGAGCCAAAAACTCTTTTGATATAATTTCAACCCATTGTTTCTGGTGCGGCCTTCTGGGGTCACAGAAAACAACACCGCACCATCCTATATAATACACCCCTTCAAATACTGGAAGATGGGTCACCAAACTATACCCCAAATAACCTGTACTTCACGTCGTTGTGAAGCTAGATCACAATGGGTAGTCTGTAGCAGTAGAAAAGAGCTACTGGACTCCTACTCCTTTTATCAGTACAGTTTTGTCCCACCCTCCTTGCAAGACGCTCAGAGAGGCATAAAGTCATGCCCCTCCTCCACCAACCACCCCTCGAGGCAGGCCAGCGGACGGCCCAAGGTCACCACCCAAAGAGATCCAAGGTGGGGAGGAGGGGATTTGAACTCAAGACCTTGCCAGTGCCCTAACCTACTACACCACGCCTTCTTTTGTCCTCCCCGACCACACAGCACGATGCCCGCCAGGCCTCTTCCTAGCTCTTAAGACACTCTCCCATCCCCTCCACTCTCCGGGCGGCGTCTCACCAGCGGCCCCATGGGGTCCTTGGGAGGGTTGGAGGCGACGCTCCTGACCGGGCGGGCGGCCAAGCTGGGCAGCCGCAGCCCCTTCCTCAGCAGCTGCAAGGACATGATGACGGCGACAGCGACTCCCCTTCTCCTTTCCCAGGCGGCAAGATGGCAATCCGGGAACGGAAGTACCGCAATGAAAAACTTACGGGGGGAAATGGGACTTCCGTTACAAAGCGGATTGGCCATTGGAAAAGCGCTCTAGGCCGTGGAATTACGATGGTATAAGTCGAACAAAATAGGAGTCAGGATGCACCTTTAAGACCAACTTCGTTTTATTTAGAACGTAAGCTTTCGTGAGCTCTCTAAGCACACTTCATCAGACGAGGAATCCGGTACAGTGAGCAATCCGTTTAAGTCCTACTGCGGGCGTGGGTGCTCTCTGTCCTTTTGGTGGCTTTTTCTGTGTCCGGGAAAAGCCATCAAAAGAGCCCCGTGGCGCAGAGGGTTAAAGCTGCAGTCCTAAGCTCCGCTCACGACCTGAGTTCGATCCCTGGTGGAAGCTGGGTTTTCAGGTAGCCGGCTCGAGGTTGACTCAGCTTTCCATCCTTCCGAGGTCGGTAAAATGAGGACCCAGCTTGCTGGGGGGGGGGGGGGGAGTGTAGAGGACTGGGGAAGGCAATGGCAAACCACCCCGTAAAAGGTCTGCGGCTGAAACGTTGTGAAAGCAACGTCACCCCAGAGTCGGAAACGACTGGTGCTTGCACAGGGGACCTTTGCTTTCCTCTGTGTCGGGATCCAGGTGGGGAGCCGCGTTGGTCCGAAGGCAGCAGGACGAAGTTTTGAGTCCACTCACTGACACCTTTAAGACCAGCAAAGTTTTATTCTCGGTATGTGTGCATGCACACTTCAGTGCACACGAAAGCTTATAATAAACTTATAATAAAACTTTGTTGGTCTTAAAGGTGCCACTGGACTCAAACTTTGTTCTATTCCTGTGTCTGTGATTATACATTTTCTTTCTCTCTTTAAGACTTCTTCGCACCACTGCTTTTCTTGTTCAGTGACTTGCTATGCCATTGCATACTTTTCCTGTGCCCTCCTTTTTCTTTTTAAAAATCTTTGTTAATGACTGTATATACTCCCTTTTTTCTCTTCTTATTTTAAAAATTTTAGTCTCTTTTTCCAGTGTTGTCATCTGTAATTTGGCTTTCCTCCGTATCCCTCTTCTTTATTTTTCTTTTTAAAGTGTCATTCCAGTTCAATAACTGATTTTATCTTTACTCCTTTTGTTTTTTTTTCTGTTTTCAAGCTTGCTTGCTTATTGTTTTTTCTGATTCTGAGAAATTTGCATTACTTTATTCTAACCTCCCTCTGCCCCCCTCCCATCCCCTTGTTGCTTTGGTATGTGTAGAAAAAAAACAGTTAATGTGACTCTGGACTGGAATTGTCGCCCTTCAGACAGACAGGAAAGGAAAGGCCCTAAGCAGCTTCAGGAGGCTGGCTGGGAAAGGTGATGCTGCTTTTGGAAAAGGAGTTCGACAAGGATGTATATTGTCACCCTGCTTATTTAATTTATATGCAGATTACATCATGCGGAATGCTGGCCTGGATAAAGCACAAGCCGGAATTAAGATTGCCGGGGGAAAACATCAGCAACCTCAGATATGCAGATGACAACACTCTAATGGCAAAAAGTGAGGAGGACCTAAAGAACCTCTTGTTGAGGGCGAAAGAGGAGAGCACAAAAGTAGGCTTGAAACTCAACATCAAAAAGCTAAGATCATGGCATCCAGCCCCATCACACCTTGGCAAATAGAAGGGGAAGACACGGAAGCAGTGGCAGACTTCACATTTCTGAGTCACTGCAGATGGTGACTGTAGCCATGAAATTAAAAGACATTTGCTCCTTGGGAAGACAGCTATGGCAAACCTGGGCAGTATAATAAAAAGTAGAGACATCACCCTGCCAACAAAAGTCCATATAGTCAAAGCGATGGTATTCCCAGTAGTAATGTATGGCTGTGAGAGCTGGACCATATGGAAGGCCGAGCGCAGAAGAATAGATGCTTTTGAGCTGTGGTGCTGGAGAAGAATCTTGAGAGTCCCTTGGACTGCAAGAAGATCAAATCAATCAGTCCAAAGGGAAATCAACCCAGACTGTTCCTTGGAAGGTCAGATGCTGAAGCTGAAGCTCAAATACTTTGGCCACCAAATGAGAAGGGAGCACTCACTGGAGAAGATCCTGATGCTGGGAAAGACAGAAGGCAAAAGAAGAAGGGGATGGCAAAAGATGAGATGGCTGGACAGCGTTACTGATGTAACAAACACGAATTTGAGCAGACTTCAAAGGATGGTGGAAGACAAGAGGGCCTGGCATGACTTTGTCCATGGGGTTGCAAAGAGTCGGACTCAACTGTGCAACTGAACCACAAAAATCAATGCCCTTAAGAGCCCCATTGCGCAAAGTGGTAAAGCTGAAGTACTGCAGTCCGAGCTATCTGCTCACAACCTGAGTTCGATCCTGGTGGAAGCTGAGTTCAGGTAGCCGGCTCAAGGCTGACTCAGCACTCCATCCTTCCGAGGTCGGTAAAATGAATACCCAGCTTGCTGGGGGGGGCAAAATGTAGATGACTGGGGAAGGCAATAGCAAACCACCCCGTAAAAAGTCTGCCGTGAAAACGTGACGTGATGTCACCCCAGAGTCGGAAATGACTGGTGCTTGGACAGGGGACTGTCTTTTTTTACCAATGCCCCTAGCATCAGGACAGAAAGGTGTTATGCCTTGGCTTAAAAACTCCTGTTTAAGTTTGCACTGTCCTTTTGCATCCCATAATTCACTGAGGCTCCATAACACATCTTCTGTCGGCTTAAAGTTGACTCTTTCTTTCATCTCCTTTTCAGCCACTGGACTGGAGATGCATCATAAGCCCCATCTGGCAAACTGAGCTGACATGGAGTTAGTTGGCTATAACAACCGGAGATCCAGGTTAGCTTGATCTTGTCACATTTAGGAAGCTAAGCAGGGTTGGCCCTGGTTAATACTCCGATTGGAAACCACCAAAGAAGTTCAAGGTTGCTATGCAGAGGCAGGCAAAGGCGAACCACCCCTGTTTGTTGCCTTGAAAACCCTTTCAAGTTACCATAAATTAGCTGCAACTTGACAGTAAAACAAACAACAACAAAAATAAGCAGAACCTGTTCTCACGCTAGCATCTAAATCCTTGGTCTCTAACACTGGGAGCTAATCCTTTGACCAAGGGTGGCCAACGGTAGCTCTCCAGATGTTTTTTGCTTACAACTCCCATCAGCCCTAGCCATTGGCCATGCTGGCTGGGGCTGATGGGAGTTGTAGGCAAAAAAACATCTAGAGAGCTACCGTTGGCTACCCCTGCCTTAGACTATAACAGGGGTGGCCAAACTTGCTTAATGTCAGAGCCACATAGAATAAACATTAGATGTTTGAGAGCCGCAAAACATGAACATCAGATATTTGAGAGCCACAAGACAGGAAGGAAGGAAGGAAGGTGGATGCAGGGAGGGAGGGAGGAAGGTGAAAAGAAAGCAATTTTAATTTTAAATGCATGCTCCCAGCCACCGGCTGGCTTGGCTTGGAGAAGTGATTTAAAGAGAGAAATGTCTTCTCCAAACTGGCCGATGGGGCAGTAGGGTCTTTGAGAGCCACACGATATATATGAAAGAGCCACATGTGGCTCCCAAGCCACAGTTTGGCCACCCCTGGACTATAATATCTGCCCTGTATGCTTTCATCCCACCCTTGATGCAAGGAGCTCAGAGCTGTGCATCTGCATTACAATCGTCAATAACCAACCCTTTGAGGTTGTGAGGTCATCCCACAAGCTTCTTGGCAGTGTAGCAATTTGAGGCACAGTTTCCCAGAATCTAGTCCACCACTCTAACCATTGCACCACACTGCATCACAATCAGATTATATAGGTATTACACTACGAAGTGCACTGCTATGTTGCCAGTAGGGTTGCCAACCTCCAACACTCAGGAACGCAAATCTATATAACGAATGAGATTATACCAACATCAGTAACAAGTCCTAAAGTCAAGAACTCATATGATTTTGGTATCCCATTCAGGGAAGGCTTGGGAGACTTAAAGCCCCGTCTAGCAAGCTGTTGACTCCTTGCTTGTTTCGCTTGGAATGTTATATCAAAGTTGGGACCCTCAATAATATAAAAATATTCTTCAAAAGACAGTCCTATAACACGATACTATATTCAGTCCCCTAGAATGAAAGGTCATGCTTACTAACAAAAGTCTATCCAGCAATAAAAAGGTAAAGGTACATCGAGTCGTTACCAACCCATGGGGTGATGTCACGAGTCACATCATGACATTTTCTTGGCAGACTTTTTTTTTTATGGGATGGTTTGCCATTGCCTTCCCCAGTCATCTACACTTTGCCCCCAGCAAGCTGGGTACTCATTTTACAGACCTCGGAAGGATTGAAGGCTGAGTCAACCTTGAGCCGGCTACCTGAACCCAGCTTCTGCCAGGATCGAACTCAGGTCGTGAGCAGAGCTTGGACTGAGGTAAGGTAGCTTACCACTCTGCGCCACGGGGCTCTCATACATCAATAGTTCTCAAACAATTCATTCAGGACAGATGGCATTCATTCATTATGGTCAGTTTCCAAACCAGAAGCATAAAGTCTTTTAAAACACTTAATTACTTGCAGGTGTCAAAGAATTAAAGGCGCATAGCCTAAATAGAACCAGATATTACTGACATATATTTCAACTTGCCATTTATACTATTAATTTATACAACGAAGTATCTTGACTTTAGGACTACCTTGAAAAGAAACAGCTGCACTGAAAGACTTTTTCATCTATAATCTTGGCATCAAAAGAGGTTTTTTTCCTCACCTTTTTTGGCATTCCGGCTTGAAGAAAATTGACTCATTTGTATTTCTATTTCTATGAGACTTTTGTATGAGACTTTTCTGATATATATTGGGTTGATATATATATCAGCAGGGCTTTTTTTGAGCAGGAATGCACAGGAACACAGCTCCAGTCGGCTTAGTGTTAGGGGTGTGGCCTGATATGCAAATAAGTTCCTGCTGGGCTTTTTCTACAAAAAAACCCCCTGCATATCAGTAACTATAACAGCATAATGCATGAAAGAAATGCAGCAGAGCTAGGTTTCATCAGAATAATGCTCTGAAAGTTATTCTGAATTAAATGAACACAGTCTACCCAATTACAACTGCATGAGCAATGTGCAAAACACACATGCAAGACATGTCACAGGTCTTACTGAAACACTTTTGGTTTTCCTTAAAAATAGTGTTACCAGCTTCAGGTTGAGAAAGACATCGAGATTTTGGAGGTGCAGGTGGTACCTGAGGAGGGCGAATTTGGGGAAGGGAGGGACCTCAGCAGGGTGTAATGCCATAGAATCTACCCTCCAAGCATCCATTTTCTCCAGGGGAGCTGATCTTAGTCATGTGGAGATCAATTGTAATAGCAGGGGCTCCCCAGGTATCCTCCGAAGGTTAACAGCCCTGCTTAAAAATACCCCAGAGCTTATGCCTAAGAAACTCATTGCCACAAGACAGGGCCATGATCACTAGCTCAGTGGAATTTAAACGGGAACTTGCCTGAATTCATGGATCTGTCAGTTGCTATTACCCATAACATAGTAACTCCTTTCTGGATCAGTTTATTGCTTGCTTTACATCCCACGCCTACATCCGTTTGTAAAAAACAGTCGACACATGTTCAGTTTGCAAATGAAATAGCTGGTACGTGCCCTGACCGCAAAATGGGAATTAATGCATGTATAAAGAAAAATCGAGTGCAGGGATTGTACATGCATCCCCTGTAACTTGTGAACAGGACAAATATACTTCTGAATACCGGCTGCTGAAGGCAAAAAGCATGGAATGGGGTCCCAGCACTCCCTTTTGAGGATTTACACAGAAACAGCTGGCCAGCCACAATGACAACAGGATGGACCCTTGGTCAAATCTCCCAAAACTCCCAGTCAGCTGCAGAGGAAAGAAGACAACCATCTAGAATTATGTGAGACCAGCCCTGAGAAAACCCGTGAATCTCTTTGCTTCTCTTTGACAAGCTTCCCCTGAGGCAGTACCCCGACCGGCAAGTGCTTCATGCTCAACTCAGGGCTCCTGACCCATGAGGACTTAAAGACTGAGTTTGTGCACAAAGCGCTGATCACCCAGGAATGGATGGAGATGTCGTCTTCATTTCATTCCCCCACCCTCCCCACACCCACACCCTGTTTCCCTCTCAACCTTAGAAGGGAAGCCAGGTGCAAACCAACTTCCTCCCTCTGTAAACTTCTCCACATAAGGACCGGGATCTCGCTGGGGGCCCTCAGCTATTCCTGGCTCAGCTGCTGCCAGCGGTTTCACAGGGATGACACCTTCTCGCCTGCAGACATGAGACATTTGCTCTCTGTCCATCTCCACCCTCCTTCGCCAAGCTGCTGCCACTCCTGAGGAGCGGTTAGCAAACCAATTTGCTATGCTCCTCTGCTCTCTGGCTCCTCTGCTCTCTGGCTGTAGCACACACGGAGACCTGAGCAGCCAGACACCCACGTCCTTTAGCGCAGGGTAACAGATGTAGGTTTTGGTATCAGTGCATGTTCACACGGCTTAGGGCTTGTGACTGCTCCCAGCCCCCTTTTCTCTCCCCCTTGGGCCTCCACTTTGGAAAAAAAAATGCCGCTGAGATAGAAACCAGTCCCAGCTAGCTGAGGGAGACCTCCACTGGTGAAAGGAGAAGGGTTATTGAGATCTTCAGAGACCCCCCCTCCCCCTCACCACACCTTTCCCCAGGGCAGGCCCTGGGTTGCCAGTCTCCAGGTGGGGCCTAGAGTTCTGTCTCCCACTATTATCTCCAGACAGCCACCATCAGTTCCTTGGGAAATGACTGCTTTGGAAGACAGAGTAGGGTTGCCAATCCCCAGCTGGGGGCAGGCGATCCACAGGTTTGGAGGCCCTCCCCCGCTTCAGGGTTATCAGAAAAGGATGGGGGAAATGTCTGCTGGGCACTTCATTAGACCCTGGAAGACCAGTCTCCATAGGGTATAATGCAGACCAGTCCCCTCCACATGGTAGTCCCACCACCCCCACAAACACATGTCACCATGAGGCTTCCTTTGATTTGTGTTTCTAAGTAGGTACAGAACTATTTTTTTGTAACAGGAACTCCTTTGCATATCAGGCCATGCCCCCAGGATGTAACCAATGCTCCAAGACCTTACAGGTCTCTTCATACAGGGTCTACTGTAAGCTCTTGGAGGATTGGCTACATCAGGGGGTGTGGCCTAATAGGCAAAGGAGTTCCTGCTACAAAAAAAGCCCTGGAACTGACATATCAACATACCTATACAATGTTTGTTTTATTTATTTTATCAGATTTATATCCCGCCCTCCCCTGACAGGCTCAGGGCGGCTAACAACAGTTTAAAAACATTAACAATCAACAAACATACCATATTAAAATAAAATATATATTAAAAGTCCAAGATGGCAAGTTTCCATACATATTAAAAGTCCAAGATGGCAAGTTTCCATACATATTAAAAGTCCAAGATGGCAAGTTTCTATTGGATTGTCAAGTCCAATTCAAGAAATATCTGGAGACTTTGGGGGTGAAGCCAGGAGACTTTGGGTGTGGAGCCAAGATCAAGGCTGTGTCAAGCACAATTGAACTCCAAAGGGAGTTCTGGCCCTCACATTTAAAGGGACCACACACCTTTTCAAAGTCTTCCCTCCATTGGAAATAATGAAGGATAGGGGGATCATCTTTGGGGGCTCATAGAATTGGACCCTGCAGTCCAAGTTTTTTTGAAACTTAGAGCATCTTTTGAGGAGAGGTATGGTATACTATGCTGCAAATTTGGTGCCTCCAACCTCAAGAAACAGCCTCCTCAGAGTCCCAGATAGCCGCATATCAATTCTTCATTATTTCCTGGGCCTATGGGAATCGGTCTCCATAGGGAATAATGAGTGCCAAGCAGATCTCCCCCCTCCCCCTGCTTTCTGATGACCCTGAAGCAGAGGGAGGGCCTCCAAACTGGGGGATCCCCTTCCCCACCTGGGGATTGGCAACCCTACTATACAATGGTCTACTGCAATGTTCAATTTCTAGCAGGGTTCCCAGGTCCCCCCGGATCCTGGTGGGGGTTGGAGGGATAGGATGCCAGATCAAGGCTGGAAAACTCCAGGAGATGGAGCCTGGGGAGGACAGGGAAATCAGTGGGGTACAATGCCATAGTATCCACCCTCCAAAAGCAGCCATTTGCTCCAGGGGAACTGATCTCTGTAAGTCTGGAGATGAGCTGTAACTCCAGAGGATCCCTAGATCCCACCTGGAGGCTGACATCCCTAAGATATCCCTCTGAAAACATCCATCATGGCAGAACTTCATAGTTGCCAACTTTGGGTGGGAAAACTACTGCAGGTTTGGAGGTGGAGCCTGTGAAGGGCGGAGTTTCAGGAGGGACCTTCACAAGGTATCCTGCCTGCCATCAAATCTACCTTCCAAAGCAGCCATTTCCTCCAGAGAAGCTGCTTCTAGAGTGAGGGCAAATGGGGTAAAGAGTGTCGCTGAGGTAATCAGGCAAGGATAGCCGCCTTGAGACTCCTTCCCTCAACACATACAGGATTCCCTGCTTTAGATCTCTTCCTAGAGCTCCCCTTAACTGTTTCATCCCCTCCACTTTAACCGGAACCAAAGTAGAAGTATCTACATTCCCTGATCTCCCTTTCTTGCTAGCTCTGCTCTCTCTGTCACCCTCTTCACATAGAGATTGTAAATTCTTTGGGGCTGGATGTCAGAGGGCTGTAATTTAATTGCTAAAATATTTATATCGATCCATATCTCCAGGACGGCAAAGACATATTTTAAAGTTTACATAACTCAATTGCAAGACAAAGCACAAATTAAAAGGTTTTTTTAATAAAAAAAATAAGCCAGTAAAATGAATGAATCCATAAAAGCCGTATGAATGCAGCAACACACAAGCCAGGGATGCCAACCTCCAGGTAGGACCTGGGGATCCCCCAGAATTACAGCTCATTTCTAGACTACAGAGATTCTATTTCTCCCAAAAACAGTGATTTGTAGTCTTGCCAACATCCAGGTGCCACCTGGAGATTGGCCGCTATTACTGTTGATTCCCCAGGTGGCAGATATCAATTCCCCTGGAGAAAATGGCTGCTTTGAAAGGTGGGCTCTGTGGCATAGAACCCTGCCGAGGCCCCTCCCTTCCTCAAGCCCCTCCCTTCCCAGGCTCCACCCTCCCTCCCCCCCAGTCTCCAAGTATTTCCTCACCCAGAGCTGGCAATCCTAATTATTTACATTAAGGGCACTGCTGCCTTGGGATCCTTATCTTGGGGGGGAAAGGCAACATAGAAATGTTTCAAATAAATAATTATTAAGAAAACATTGTTGTTTAGGTGCGATACCTGTCTTGCGGGCTTAAGAAGGGCTCTGTTGGATCAGGACAGTGGTTCTCCTAGAACTGGAAACCAGATGCCCTGGAAGGTTACAAGCCTCTTATGACTTTGCCCTTCAGCAAAGAGCAAGAGTCCAGCAGCATCTTAAAGACTAACAAAAT
Organism: Heteronotia binoei; assembly: GCF_032191835.1. Lineage (NCBI taxonomy): Eukaryota > Metazoa > Chordata > Lepidosauria > Squamata > Gekkonidae > Heteronotia > Heteronotia binoei. The sequence continues at coordinate 260,408,706 of NC_083223.1, forward strand.
TTGTGGCAGGTAGGAGCTTCCGTGAGTCATTGCTATCTGAAGAAGTGAGCAGTGATTTGCCACAAATGGTATTAGTCTTGAAGTTGCTCCTGGACTCTCACTCTTTTCTTCTGCTCCAGACAGACTAACATAGCTACCCATCTCGGGGTGCAGAGGCACAAATGGAGGTGCCATCGTGTGGCTGGGACTCAATGTAACAGCAGCTGCCTTGTATGCAGAGTGTCCCTTCACTCTCCAGTGAAAAGGAGCACTGGGAGATGATGTGAAAGATCTCCACCTGAGACCCTGGAGAGCTCCTGCTAGGCAAGGTAGAGTGAGTCCTAGGTTGCCAGTCTCCAGGGGGTAGCTGGAGATCTCCTGGAATTACAATTGGTCACCAGGTTACAGAGATCAGTTCTCTGGAGAAAATGCCTGCTTTGGAGGGAGAATTCTATGGCATTATACCACACTGAGGTCCCTCCCCTCCCCCAAACCTCACCCTGACTATTCCCCGGGCTTCAAGTCTCAAGTTAGCAAGTATTTCCAGACCCAGAACTGGCAATTCTATTAGACCAATTAGCTTACTTAGATTACCTTCAGTAGGTATCCAGCTCTGGGATCAGAAATATCTGGAGATTTTGGGGGTGTGGCCTGGGGAAGGTGGGGTTTGAGGAAGGGAGGGACCTCAGCATGCCATAATGCCATAGAGTCCACTCTCCAAAGCAGCCATTTTCTCCAAGGAAACTGACCTAGATTGTCTGGAGATCAATTGTAATAGCGGGAGATCTCCAGGTATTACCTGGAGGCTGGCAACCCAGAGTCTCAGTGAGGAAGGGATGCTATAAAGTCCACCCTCAAAGCTGCCATTTCTCCTAGGGGAACTGAAAGCTGTAATTTGGGGAGGGCTCTGGGCCCCACCTGGAAGTTGGCAACCTTAGAGGGAGAATTAAGCATGTGACCTTCTGCCCTGACCCATGTGAGTTGGTACAGCCGATTCTAACCTCTCAGAATTCTAACAGATCATTTTGCAGCAAAATGAAGCGACCAATTTCACACTAGACCTTTAATCCTGGTTTATCTCTGTCCCCAAGCTGACATTCTACACTAAAATCATAGAATCAAGTCATAAAGTTGCCCTATCTGATTCTATGATTCTAGTGCAGAATGCCAGTTTGGGGACAGGGCTAAACCAGTATTAAAGGTGAAATTGGTCTGATAGAATGGGTCGTACCACTTCAAATTGCCAGGGTAGGGGGGTTGTACTTTAATATTCTTCCTTTGCAAAACCAAAAAAAGCACCATAAGAAAATGTGTATCCTAGTCCTTCATCTGTTGTGTTAGATTTCCATTTACAGGGAATTATTCATGACACTTAGGTGAGAAGGGCGGGGTATAAATCTTAATATAATATAAATAAACTTTTCTCCTGGGATCAGAAGCAGTAAAGACCAATCTACCATGTCACCTTATTTTGCTTGGTTAGTATCTTTCAAGTAGACTTGCCAACCTCCAGGTACAGACTGGAGATCTCCCAGAATTACAGCGGATTTCCAGACTATAGAGATCAGTTTCCCTCTATAAAAAAATGGCAGCTCCAGACGGGGAACTCAATGGTATCATATCCATGTTGAGCCTTACCCCACTCCCCAGATAGGGTTGCCATCTCCAGGTTGGCAGGGCCAGATGAACAATTAGGCCAAGTAGGCACTGACCTATGGGCCCCCATGCCTTTAGGGGCCCTGGACCGGCTCTCCCCCCCATTTCCCCCCTGCTTGCAGCACTCCCAGCCTGAACGAGCAGCCAACAACTGAGCCACTCTTTGCCTGACTTGTCCGGTGTGGCTGCTGCTGGTGTCATCACCAAGTGTGCCTCTCTCTGCCTCTCCCCCACAGCTTTGTCAAAGCGGCTTTTGAGAAGGTGCCTGCAGGCTGCAGTGGGGGCTGTGGGTGGTGGGGCTGGTGCTCCGACTTTGAGATAATTTGCAAGGAACCCCCCAGGATTTTGACTGCTTAGGGGTCTCCACAGGGTTTAATCCAGCACTGCAAGTTGGGAAATGCCTGGACATTTCGACAGTGGAGTCTGAGGTATTAATCTGATAGTGGAGTCTGAGGAGGGTGGGGTGTGAGGGAAGGGAGGGACTTCAGTGAGGTGTAATGCCATCCAGTCTACCTCCCAAATCATCCATTTTCTCCAAGTGAACCTATCTCTGTCTCCTGGAGATCAGCTGCAGGACTTTTTTTGAGCAGGAACGCACAGGAATGCAGTTCCAGATGGCTTGGTGTCGCCTAGTATGCAAATAGTTCCTGCTGGGCTTTTTCTACAAAAAAGGCCCTATGTGAAACAATGGTGATGTCGGGGTGTTGTGACCTAATATGCAAATGAGTTCCTGTTGGGCTTTTTCTGCAAAAAAGCCTGGATCAGCTGTAATCCCAGATCTCCAGCCACCACCTGGAGGTTGGCAACCCTTGCCCCAATCCAAGCCCCACCCAGGCTCTGGCCCTGAATCTCCAGGAATTTCTCAGCCTGGAGTTGGCAACTCCATGCAACAAGCCGTCTGGCGGTTTGCAAATTCCTTTATTTTACGGTGTGTTGCTATTGCCTCCCGGAGTTTGCCACCGCAAGATGCAGCCAGAGACGTTCACCCTGGAGCCCCAGCCTCTGAGCTTGCATTCCTGCTAAAAAAACCTGAGCTCAGCTCCTTCTCTGCATCTCCAGGGTATCAGGACACCCACCACGGCTTCCTTGGATGCAGAGGAGTTCCCGGCCAAGGATGTCACTGCTGTATATGGCTAAGGAATGGTGTTTGCCATGGTTACTTCAAGCAGGGGTCTCCCCCCTTTTGTCCTTACATGGGCCTGCCAGGATAGGAAACGGGGTTCTGGCCTCTCCGGCAGCTCAGCCACAGATGTCCATGAAAGGCCCAAGTGACAGGTGGCCTGTGCCCTCTCCAAATATGGCATCCCTTGACTTCTGCAGGGGCACAGTGGGGGTGGGAGGGAGGAGCAGGGAGGTCAAGGGTATAAATTTCTGCAAGGCAGCCCAGGCACAACCGCCTTTTGCTCCCTTCCTCTTGCTCTGGGCTACATCAGGAGCTGGTGAGTACCCCCTGGGGGAGTTGGCTTTAACTGGAAGTTCTTTGGGGCAGAGACTGCATGTGATATTTGGGGGGAGGAGGAGTTACACATGCACAACATATGAACATATATGAACATACGAAGCTGCCTTATACTGAATCAGACCCCTGGTCCATCAAAGTCAGTATTGTCTACTCCGACTGGCAGTGGCTCTCCAGGGTCTCAAGCTGAGGTTTTTCATAACTATTTGCCTGGACCCTTTTTGGTTGGAGATGCCAGGGACTGAACCTGGGACCTTCTACTTACCAAGCAGATGCTCTACCCCAATAAACATCACAGCACTTCAGTCCATAAAATGGAATCTCTTGTGGAGTTATTGATCTAGAATACTAGTGATGACTGAGATTCTGAGCTCCTCTGAGAATATCCTTGCAGAATGTGTAAGCAGGGTGTATGCAGGAATGGGGGGAGGAATTTGAATTGCTGAACAACTAAAAATAGAATGGGCCCGTATATTTATTTGGATCATCAGTGAAATGAAATAAATACACTGTCCCATTTGTCGTTTACATTCTGCCCTCTTCTCTTTTTTATCTTCACAACAACCCTGTAGAGTAGGCTAGGTGCAGAGAGATAGACTGACCCAAGGTCAGCCTGCTGTCTTCCAGGACAGAATGAGGATTTGAACCTGAGACTCCCAGGAACTATTTTTGACTCTGCTATGCTACACTGGCAGTGTAATGCAATGGGCCAAATAAAAGTTGTGCGTTCAAATCCCTGTGTCTTTTTTAATGGGAGGGACTACAGGTCAATGGATCTGCATGTATTGATCTCCAGTTAAAAGGATCCCAGGGATCGATTGTGCGGTGATCTTGCTCATTAAGTGATCTTGCAGAGATGCCGCCTCTGCCAGGGACTCTGCAAAGTGAATACAAAGCAGAGAAACTCAATGGGGCCAGTTTGGAATGGTGTTGGACTTGAATCGAGGAGGCTCGGGTTCAAATCCTCCCTCAGCTATGGAGGTCACTCACAGGGCTAATTTGAAACTGTCGGCCTGCATCACAGGACTGTTCTAAGCATGCAATAGAGGAACCAAACACCACGCATGCAATTTCCTGGAGGAAGGTCAGGATAAAAATGTGAGAGGTGGAATTCTAGGGTAGATGATCTCTGACCCACTGGAAGGCAGCTCCATCTGTTCTCAGCCTATATCTAATTTCATAGGAGCTCAGCTTTCAAATGCGTTGTAGAGTAATAAAGAACACGTGCAGGGAGTTTCTCCTTTGCAATCCAATGGGCTTTGATTTTGGTAACCGCATAGTCGGAATGCAACAAAGTGGGGTTTTTACTGCTTATTTGTTTGTGTTTCCAGCCGAGCTCTATTGCTTGCACTTGGCAAAACGTCTTTTATTAGCTTCCTAAGGACTAGATGCCTGGGGGGTTTTTTAAAAATCAACTCCCGGGTTTTCAACATGCTCCGTTTTTATGGCTTTTTCTGTGATTGTATGGAATTACTGCATGTAGACTGAACTGGTGAAAGCTAGGCAAAAAGTCAGGATTGTGAACTCATGTAAATTTGGCAAGATCCCCCCCCCCCCACAGATGTTGCTCCAAATATTTTCCCTCATGTTGCCCCAAATAACTTTTTAGTCAGAATGAAAATATCTTTCCTTCAGGAGATAGGCAAAAATAAGACATCACCTCCCAATGCAAGCATTACCTGGGACTACTATTACCATTGAAGCCAATACATATTCTCCCCCCCACTATCATAAGGACTAGAAACTCTCCTTTGACAAAACCAGCACATGGTTCACCTGAAAGCCAAATTCTCCCATTGCCAAGAATGCCTTTGCATTCACAGTGGCATTCAGAGCAAAACAGGGAATCACCTTACATAGAATCACCCATAGTTTTCTCTGATGCACAGCAAACCTTCAGAGTTTCAGGCAGTGAAATTTCTGCTACTTGGAATCCTTCAACTGGAGATGTGGGGGATTGAAACTGGGACCATCTGCATACAAAACATGCAGTCTGTTGCTGAGCTACGGCCCTTGACTAACATAAAAATGGAATATTAAGGTGTATCAGAACAGAGACAGCTGCCGTGATGTGAAAAGACCTCTGCCCAAGACCCTGGAGAGCTACTACTGTCTGAGTAGACAAGATTGGCCTGGATGGACCAGGATTCAGTATAAGGCAGCTTCATGTGCCTTATAACCAATGCGCCCAGTGTTTCATCTAGTTCATCATTTCTTTGACTGGCAGCAGCTCTTCAAGGTCTTTCACAAGGAGAAGGTCTTTCCCAACATCTGATATGGGAGATCCTTTAACTGGAGACGCCAGGGATTGAAACTGTGCCATTCTGAGTACAAGGCAGGTGTTCTGCCACTGATCCACAGCCTCTACCTTCAAAATAACCCATGAAGCTGCTTTGTCAGCTCTTTTCAGATGTTACAATCACACATACTGAGAACCAGCTATACATAGATCCTCCTATTATGCGTATGCATACTCTGAACATGGTGCTTCAAGTAACCACACTCCATGAATCTATCAAGACCCCCTTTTTCGCCTATAAAAAAAAGGTAAAGGTAGTCCCCTGTGCAAGCACCAGTCGTTTCCGACTGTGGAGTGACGTTGCTTTTACAATGTTTTCACGGCAGACTTTTTGCAGGGTGGTTTGCCATTGCCTTCCCCAGTCATCTACACTTTCCCCCCAGCAAGCTGGGTACTCATTTTACCGACCTCGAGAGGATGGAAGGCTGAGTTAACCTCGAGCTGGCTACCTGAACCCAGCTTCCGCTGGGATTGAACTCAGGTTGTGAGCAGAGGTTAGAACTGCAGTACTGCAGCTTTACCACTCTGCGCCACAGGGCTTTTTTTTGTCTGTGACCATCACTAAATCCTCTGGCAGCAAAGTATACATTTTAATCACACTGTTGCATAAGGAAGTTATTTCCTTTGTTTAGCATTTGTGGTGGGGTGGAGGTTTTTTTTGTATTTTTAATATGTGCATGTATGTGTGTGTGTTGTGTGCACCTTGAAGTCATGGTGATCTCTGGTGACTGACCCCTACTAGGGGCCTGGAGGATATCCAGGGAGGTGGCTGAATAAAGCCTGCCTCAGCCTCCCGGTCCTAGTATTCCAAGGTCTTCCATCCAAGTACTTGCCAGAGTTGGCCCTGCTTAGCTTTCGAGATCTGATAAGATCGGGATTGCCTGGTCTATCCGGGTCAGGGCAAGAAGTTACTTCCTTTTGTGTGTCCTGCACCTACCACCTACAGGGATTAAATGGGAAATTCTTCTACCGCTCATGACTAGAGCATCCCCTTAACCGTGCACGATCTCTTTCCCCCAGTGAACCAACACCATGTGTGACGACGAGGAGGTCACCGCTTTGGTGTGTGACAATGGCTCTGGCCTGGTGAAGGCTGGCTTTGCCGGTGATGATGCCCCCCGTGCTGTCTTCCCCTCCATCGTTGGCCGCCCAAGGCACCAGGTAAGCAAGTTTAATTAGAGGGAGTGCTTTACAAACTCTGGAACATTTGGGTTCCTTCCAGGGGCCCACTGGAATGCATTCAATCAAGAGTGATTTTTTTGCTTACTGAGTGGTCTTTCGGGACCATTCCCAAATAGGACTGGCTATAGCAAAACTTTCAAAACTTACATTAGGAGCCAGAACTGAGACCTTGTTCACACATGGTGAGGTTAGAGTTGTCAGACTAGAAGAAGAAGAAGACTGCAGATTTATACCCCGTCCTTCTCTCTGAATCAGAGACTCAGAGCCGCTTGCAATTTCCTTTATCTCCTTCCCCCAACAACAGACACCCTGTGAGGTGGGTGGGGCTCAGAGGGCTCTCCCAGAAGCTGTCCATTCAAGGACAACTCCTGCGATAGCTATGGCTAACCCAAGGCCATTCCAGCAGGTGCAAGTGGAGGAGTGGGGAATCAAACCCGGTTCTCCCAGATAAGAGTCCGCACACTTAACAACTACACCAAACTGGATCTCAAACTAGGATCTGGGATGTTTTTTTTTTAAAAAAAGGTTGTCCCCTGTGCAAGCACCAGTTGTTTCCAACTCTGGGGTGACGTCGCATCATGACATTTTCACGGCAGACTTTTTATGGTGTGGTACTCATTTTACCGACCTCGGAAAGATGGAAGGCTGAGTCAACCTTGAGCCGGCTACCTGAACCCAGCTTCCGCTAGGATTGAACTCAGGTTGTGAGCAGAGAGCTTGGACTGCAGTACTGCAGCTTTACCACTCTGCACCACAGGGCTCCTAGGTTCAAATCCCTTTCTGCCACAGTTGGCAACTCTCCTTGGAGACTGGTAACCCTGATTCCCCAATACCGAGCTCTTTTGAGCTCCTGTGTTGAGGGTGGGGGAATCCGTATTGGAAACAGTCTGCAAGATCCAAAGCTACTGAAGTTCCTCCCAAGACAGTGACACCCATTTTCTACATGGCAGCAACAAATGTGCAATGGACACATATTTGCCCTCCTTTTTCGAGTCAGCTCTTCTGACCCAAAAGGGCTGGTGAGGCCATGGAAGAACACACTATCGTGGCCAGAGGCATCCCTGACAAATTCCAGCCTGGGTAATTAAGAGATAATTTGCCTCTTGCTGTTCCAAGAGGATAACGTTTCCCCCCCTGTGTGAAACTATGCTCTTGACCTATGGCCTAGCAACTGTTTTAAGAAGCAACCGTTTTGGAACTGGGGGAGGGCTGGAGTAAGAACTGGAAATGTGTGCCTGGATCGATCTCAGAGATCTCCAGTGCTCCGCTCCAAAGGTGGCTGTTACCTCAAGCGTGCAACTCCTGAAGAAACAGTTGCCCATCCTCAGAGGCAAGGCGAGAGCTCATTGATTCTAGGTAGGGTTGCCAAGCCCAATTCAAGAAATATCTGGGGACTTTGGGGGTGGAGCCAGGAGACTTTGGGGGCGGAGCCAGGAGCAAGGTTGTACAAGCATAACTGAATTGCAAAGGGAGTTCTGGTCATCATATTTAATGGACCACACACCTTTTAAATGCCTTCCCTCCATTAGAAAGAATGAAGAATAGGGGCGCCTTCTTTTGGGGCTCATAGAATTGGACTCCCTGGTCCAATCTTTTTGAAACATGGAGGGCATTTTGGGGAGAGGCACTGGATGCTATGCTGAAAATTTGGCGCCTGTCTCAAAAAACAGCTCCCCCAGAGCCCCAGATACCCACAGATCAATTCTCCATTATACCCTATGGCAGGAGTGGCCAACGGTAGCTCTCCAGATGCTTTTTGCCTACAACTCTCATCAGCCCCAGTCAGCATGGCCAATGGCTGGGGCTGATGGGAGTTGTAGGCAAAAAACATCTGGAGAGCTACCGTTGGCCACCCCTGCCCTATGGGAATTGGTCTCCATAGGGAATAATGGAGTTCGCAGCAGACACTTCTCTCCCCATCCCTGCTTTCTGATGACCCTGAAGCAGGGGGGGGGGTCTCCAAACCAACGGATCCTCTGCCCCCACCTGGGGATTGGCAACCCTAATTCTAGGGTAGTCAACATTCTGGTGGGGTTGAGAGCTGTCCCAGAATAACTGATCTCCAGATGACAGGGAAAACGGCAGCTTCAGAGAGGAGGCTCTATACTGGATTAAACCCTACTGAGGTCCCTCCTCCCCCCAAACCTCACCCTCCCCAGGCTCTGCCCCCCCGCAAGTCTCCAGGAATTTCCCACCCCAGAGCTGGCAACCGTAATCAATACTGTTCCACCCTCCCACATGTCTCCAAGCACTGAGAAATCCCAAAGGCAGTGCTTATCTGCACCGGTTCCCTTTGACTCCCGTTCACAATGCCAGGCTTCTATCAATGGAATATATGAAACAAGAGTTGACAGACATGCCCTCTGAGCATGTGCAGAGAGCTTTTCACTTACCACTGCTCAGTAACTTCCAAGAGCACCTCCACATATCAGAGATTATGAACAGCTCATCCGGCATTCATATTATACTTGCCACATGCCACATACCCATTATTTCTCGCTAGATTCAGGTGGGCAGCTGTGTTAGTCTGAAGCAACAGAACAAGGTCTGAGTCCAGTGGCACCTTTATGGCCGAACAAGTATAATTTGGGGTATAACCATTCGTGTGCATGCAGACTTCTTCAGATACATGGCAACAGAATGTATCTGAAGAAGTCTGCATGCACATGAAAGCTTATATCCAGAATTAAATTTTGTCGTTCATAAAGGTGCCGCCGGGCTCAGACCTTGTTCTATTGCTCCTTGTTGTAATATTAACAACCACCTTACAAGGCGGGGCAGTATTATCCCCCACTGATTGCAGATGGAAGGCTGAGTGTGAGAGAGACTGCAGCTTGCAACTGTGGCCTTATGTAAACAAAATTGAACCTTCATGTTCAGAGGTAGTATTCCTCTGGAAAAGCTGATGTGGGGTCAGGGGAGATCATTGAAGGCTTCCTGGATACTTCTCTAGGCAACCCTTGTGTAAAGTGGGTCGCTGAATTACAAGGACTTTCTCTCTGGTCCAGTAGAAAAAAATGGAGGGGGGGTCTTCTTATTGAGGAAAACCCCAGGGCTTTTTTTGTAGCAGGAACTCCTTTGCATATTAGGTCTCACCCCCTGATGTAGCCAATCCCCCTGGAACTTACAGTAGGCCCTGTACTAAGAAACCTGTAAACTCTTGGAGGATTGGCTGCATCAGGGAGATGTAGCCTAATATGCAAAGGAGTTCCTGCTACAAAAAAAGCCCAGGGAGAACCAATAGGTAAGTGGCAGAGGACATTTGGGGGGAAGAGCATCTCTTTAGTATCTGGGTCCCAGGTTCAGTCCCTGGCATCTCCAGATTTAAAAAAAAAAACAGGAAGTAGGTGATGCGAAAAAGTTTGACTTGAGATCCTGGAGAGCTGTTGCCAGTCAGAGCGGACAGTTCAGAGCTTGCTAGAACAAGGGTCTAACTCAGCAGGAAGCAGCTTCCTTTGTATTCAGATAATTTGTTTTTAGAAGGTCCCAGGTTTTATCACCCTTTAAAAGGCTTTCAGGTTTTGGGAAAGCACTTTCTCCAACTGAGACCTTGCAGAGAGTCTGCCAGAGTTTTTTGCAGCAGGAACTCTTTTGCATATGAGGCCACATACCCCTGATGTAGCCCTGTAAGAAGAGCCCTGTAAGCTCTTGGAGGATTGGCTACATCAGGGGTGTGTGGCCTAATATGCAAAGGAGCTCCTGCTAAAAAAAAAAAAGCCCTGGAGAGCAGGAACCAATGGCCTGACTTTGTATTTATTTCCCATCAGATCTTGCCTTCTCTTCATATATCTGTGTATTGTTCCTAGGGCGTCATGGTGGGCATGGGTCAGAAGGACTCCTACGTGGGAGACGAAGCTCAGAGCAAGAGAGGCATCCTGACCCTGAAGTACCCCATCGAGCACGGAATCATCACCAACTGGGACGACATGGAGAAGATCTGGCACCACACCTTCTACAATGAGCTGCGCGTGGCCCCTGAGGAGCACCCAACTTTGCTGACAGAGGCCCCCCTCAACCCCAAAGCCAACCGGGAAAAGATGACCCAGATCATGTTTGAGACCTTCAACGTGCCTGCCATGTATGTGGCCATCCAGGCAGTGCTGTCCCTCTACGCCTCTGGCCGTACCACCGGTAAGACAGAAATCTGCAAAACACTTTTGCCGCTGCATTCAAAACTCCATGCCAGGGTATCCTAACTTCTCTGGTGAGGAAAGCAGGGGAGGTTTTTTGCACCTGTATAAGTTGATTTCCCTTAATTTGCCCAGAATTTGGCCTGTTTGGGAGCCAGAATTTGGGAGCCACTTTGACGTAGTGGTTAAGAGTGAGTGGTGGACTTTAATCTGGAGGATTTAGGGCTGCCAAGGGATCTCCTCTCCCAAAAAGCCCCATTGCCGTGCGCTGTCCCCAGCGTGATGATGTCACCCAGGAGCGACATTATCATGCCAAGGACATTGCGCTGGGGTTGCTCTAGGACTCGCAGTTTTATCATGAATCCTAGAGCGTCCCAAGTGCGATGCTCTAGGACTTGCAGTAAAACTCTATGGTACTGTAGAGTTTTATCGCAAGTCCTAGAGAGTCCCTGGTGTGACATCCCCAGTGCTATGACGTCACTTCCGGGATTTGATTCCCCACTCCTCCATATGCAGCTAGCTACACCAGTTTGGTGTAGTGGTTAAGTGTGTGGACTCTTATCTGGGAGAACTGGGTTTGATTCCTCACTCCTCCACTTACAGCTGCTGCAATGGCCTTGGGTTAGCCATAGCTCTCATAGGAGTTGTCCCTGAAAGGGCAGCTGCTGTGAGAGCCCTCTCAGCCCCACCCACCTCACAGGGTGTCTGTTGTGGGGGGAGAAGATATAGGAGATTGTAAGCCGCTCTGAGTCTCTGATTCAGAGAGAAGGGCGGGGTATAAATCTGCAGTCTTCTTCTTCTGTAGGTGACCTTGAGTCAGTGTATTGTGAACGCACCCTGAGACTCCAGTCTCTTCTTCTTCTCTTTGTGCATCCCTCATTATCTTTCTGCTAATTAGAGGAAGAGCTGAGCTGTCTAAATGATGCTAAATAATGTGCTAAAGATCCCCTTTTTTCATCCCCTTCTAAGAATGTCATTGCTCACAGATTTTAACAAAGCACTCAGGAGGGCTAGAGGCCTGCTGTTCCAAAATGCCTTTGCAGAGATTCTCAGGATGCTGAATTCTGTACATGCCTAATAGCATTTCCCGCTTGTGTGCAAGAAGTCTTTGACCAGGGAGAAAGTCCTGACCTCAAACAGGATCAAATGTTAGGCCAGGCACTAATTGAGAAGCAATGAAAAAATATACTGTGGTGCCGATGGGTGCCATAGTGCCAGCCAAGTTTTTTCCCCAGAAAGTGGGTGGGGCCATTGTAAAGCAGGCCCTGTTATTGGCTCCCCTCATTAAATTGAAAGGGTTTGCTACTGGAAGAGGAGGAGGAGCCATAAATAGGTGAGGTGCTGTTGGCCTTCGTTGGAGGACCTAGTGGAATCATAGAGCTGGAAGGTACCTCCAGGGTCATCTAGTCCATCCCCCTGCACAATGCAGGACATTCACAAATACCTCCCCCTATTCACTCCCAGTAACCCCTGTTCCACACCCAGATGCCAAAATTGCTTCCTGACCCCAGAGTGGTGATCAGCATTTCCCTGAGCTTGTAAGAAAGAGCCACAAGAACTTGTAGAATCATAGAATAATAGAGTTGGAAGGGACCTCCAGGGTCATCTAGTCCAACCCCCTGCACAACGTAGGAAATTCACAAACACCTGCCCACAAACTCCTCTTTGCATTTCCAGCAGTCCTGGCACTGTTCTCTGCTAACTGAGGTTTATCCTTCTGCAGGCATTGTGTTGGATTCCGGGGATGGTGTCACTCACAACGTGCCCATTTATGAAGGCTATGCCTTGCCTCACGCCATCCAGCGCTTGGATCTGGCCGGCCGCGACCTGACAGACTACCTGATGAAGATCCTAACTGAACGTGGCTACTCCTTCGTCACCACTGGTGAGAAGATTCCCTTGGAGTGCCGCTTAAGCTCACGGCAGATGTTAGTTTGAGAGTGGGATCTGCCAAAGGATTAGTTGGGCTTAGCTGCTGGGCTGGAACCGGATGGCTCTTCTATTGCAGCTTTTTCTAGTAGGAGTTCAATCCCTTTCTCTTTCCTCAGCTGAGCGGGAGATTGTGCGTGACATCAAGGAGAAGCTGGGCTACGTGGCTCTGGACTTCGAGAACGAGATGGCCACAGCTGCTTCCTCCTCTTCTCTCGAGAAGAGCTATGAGCTGCCAGATGGTCAAGTCATCACCATTGGCAACGAGCGGTTCCGGTGCCCAGAGACTCTCTTCCAGCCTTCTTTCATCGGTGAGACATTGGGACTTAGAACCTTAAGGTGCTGGGAGGGCAGCGGGAAGAAGCAGAGTATGTAGACCAGGGGTGGCCAAACTTGCTTAATGTAAGAGCCGCATATAAGTGTCAGATGTCTGAGAGCCTCAAGACGTGAACATCAGATGTTTGAGAGCTGCAAGCAAAGGAGGAAGGAAAGCAAATAGATGTGTGTGGGGGGGTGGAGAGGTGGAAAGGAAGCAACTTTAACTTTAAATGTGTTCTCCAAGCTGCCACCTGGCTTGGCTTGGAGAACACATTTAAAGAGACAAATGGCTTCTCCAAGCTGGCCAACTGAACGGTGGGGGCTTTGAGAGCCACACGATATGTGTGAAAGAGACACAGTTTGGCCGCCCCTGCTGGAGACCAACCAGGGCCAGCCCTAGACGGTCTGGCAGCCTAGGCAAGGCTAACTCCTGGCACCCCCCACTGCACTGATAACATCACTGCATCACATGGGGGGGCACCCAATTTGTCACCCCCAGAAGGCCGGTGCCCTAGGCGATTGCCTAGTGGCAGGGTCAGCCCGGAGACCAACAGAAGCAGCGGCCCCCAACCTTTTTGGCACCAGGGACTGGTTTCGTGGAAGACAGTTTTTCCACAGACCAGGGGAGGATGGTTTTGAGATGATACAATCCTGCACTTTATCTCTATTATTACACTGTGATGTAATCATACAACTCATGGCCCGGTTGATAACAGGCCACGGACTGGTGCCAGTCCATTGGCCAGGGATTGGGGACCCCTGAACAGGAGGATGTCCCAAAAGAGTAGGAGATTGGATTGCCTTACAGAATAGCTATTTCTCTACCTTCATAGAGATCAAAACCCAGGCAAGCCACATCTGGCTTCCATCGCTGAAGCCATAGCTGGCGGTGGTCAGTGCAGCTACTTACAGCAATCCCATAGGGTTTCAAGGCAAGAGAGGTTCACAGGTGATTTGCCATTGCCTGTCTCTGTGTAGCAACTCTGGACTTCCTTGATGTTCTCCCATCTAACTAGGACTGACCCTGCTTAGCTTCCAAGAGATGAGGCTAGCCTGGGCCATCCAGGAAGTGCTCCCCCAAAGTCACAGCTACTGATTGGCTTTGGGGAGGAATTGACTCTGGAGATTGGCCTTTCATCCTCATACTGGCTGTCACAACATCCTGCATCAATGATTTCCTTAAGTTAAACACCAGGTGGAAATAATGCTTCTATTTGACCCTGACCTGGATGGCCCAGGCAAGCCCAGTCTCATCAGATCTTAGAAGCTAAGCAGGGTTGACTCTGGCAAATACCTGGATGGGAGACCTCCTTGGAATACCAGGACTGGAAGGCTGAGGCAGACTTTATTCAGCCACTTCTGTGAATATCCTGCCACCAGTAGGGGTCATTCACTAGCAGTGTTCCGTCTATGGTGTGGAGTCTTGTGAGCAAAAATTCTACTTCATTGAGCTACTGGTGCTAAAGTTGTGAGCAAGTGACTTGGCTTCTGCATAAATTAGCTTGCTCAGGAAGCCATCCTTCCTGAGCTGAGACAAAAATGTGTGAGTGGAAACTAAAAAACTGTGAGCTAGCTCACATTAACTCAGCTTAGAGGAAACACTGGTTACTAGAGGTTGACGTGAGAGGAGAGGTGATATGATCACCATCTGGAGAGGAGGCGACTGAGAGGTGATACATATGATCACCATCTTCAAGTACTTGAAGGGCTGTCATCTAGGATGGTGTGGAATTGTTTTCTGTGGCCCCAGAAGGTAGGACCAGAACCAATGGGTTGAAATTAAATCAAAAGAGTTTCCGGCTCAACATTAGGAAGAACTTCCTGACCCTTAGAGCGATCCCTCAGTGGAACAGGCTTCCTCGGGAGGTGGTGGGCTCTCCTTCCTTGGAGTTTTTTAAACAGAGGCTGGATGGCCATCTGACAGCAACGCTGATCCTGTCAATTTAGGGGGAGGTATTTGTGACTTTCCTGCATTCTGCAGGGGGTTGGACTAGATGACCCTGGAGACCCCTTCCAACTCTATGATTCTATGATTTCCATGTGCAGGTGCACAGAGAGAGAGAGAGAAAGAGAGAGAATCTTCTATTTTACCTTGCATTAAAATCTATTAATTTTAAGAGAGGAACCCTAAGAGGTTTTGGGGGGGCACTTTTGAAACAATGAATAACTGCCTGATTTCTTATTCATTCTTCTGCCTCCACTCATGATTTCATAAAGTTCTAGCCTCGCTCTCTTTCATCGATCTTGTCCCTTTATGCCCTGTCTCAGTGACGGCTTCTTTGCAAGTCAAGCCGTCATCTGGGGGAACTGTCAGGCGATGTCAGTTTGCAGTGCCATTAAGTGACGTTCAAGGGGTTCGGTATTTCAGCGGCCAGAAAGGTCACCTCGTCCCTTTCATGGCCACTAAAAATGTTGCGAGTAGTAAGGAACTGCGAAACCTCAACTGACACCCATCAGGAAGCGGAGTGGGTGTCTTAATGACACTAGCCCCCACCAAGGGGTATCAGGTAAATGTTCCATTTATGACCGGGCTCAAGGATTCGGCAGTGGGTGGAGATGACAGCTGATCTCTCAAGGCTCGACATCCTTGCTCTTTTTCCACCCAAAATAGGCAAGGAGGCTCTGGCGAATTCCATTTCCCCTCTATTTTGGAGAAGCCCTATCTCTTCTTGGCAGCTGCGGTAACCCGAGGCCGTCACAAAATCCTTTGACTTTTGCCCTTGCTGAAGGGTTCTCTTCCACTAGATCTCCTTCCTTGAAGAGATCTCATGTCCCCTGACCTCCCCGTGCTTCTTTCTTCAGACTTCTCCAAGCATTGGGGTTAGCCTTACATGGTCAACAAAGAGTCATGTGTAAATGCCACCCGGAGGAGTGTAAATGCGAGTGAAAAGGGGGGATGGAGCCTGGCCAAAGATTTCAGACCTTCTCAGATGGGAAGAGCAACGGAGTAGGACGTAATGTAAGAGGCAACAGGTGGAGGGTTATCTTCGCTTCCATTTTGCAAAGTCAAGACTTCTAGATTTCTAACATGGTGTCATGGAATTCTCGCCTTCTTTGCAAGGGAAGACAACCCTTGTACCAATACTTCATATCTAGATACAGAGCAGGGGTCCCCAACGGGACATGCAAACGCACCATGGTGCCCACCAACATATTTTCTGGTGCCCGTCAAGTGTCTTCATAAAGTAGATGGGACCATGTGGGGCTTTTGCAGAGACTGAATTGGCTGTGCAGGTTTTTAAGAATGTTGCTTTGGCAGTAGCTGTCACCGCAGCACAAGAATCTTGCGGTGGTTTGGTGTTGTGGTGAAAAGCAGCAGACTCTAATCTGGAGAACTGGATTTGATTCTGCACTCCTCCTCCACACGCAGTCTTGGGTCAGTCACAGTTCTTTCAGAGCGGTTTTCTCAAGAGCAGTTCTCAAAGAGCTCTCTCTCAGCTCCATCTACTACACAGAGTGTCTGTTGTGAGGAGAGGAAGGGAAGGAGATTTAAGCCACTCTGAGGCTCCGAATGAGGGGGGAGGGCTGCATAAATCCAATCTCCTCCTTCTCTTCCTCCATCTTCGTCGTCTTCTTCTTCTTGAAGGTAAGCTGTGGCAGCCATTTTGTGGTTGGCTCTGCCTCCTGCAGCAGCCATTTTGTGGTTATGCCCACCATGCTGTGTCAGGTGCCTGCCGGCTCAAAAAAGTTGGAGACCCCTGACACAGAGAAAGCTTTTTAGGAACAACAAAGGATGCAGGGAGATTCCTTGTGCACAGAGTGCTAGGATTCATGCTGCCAAATATAGTTGTTCAGCTATGACATTATTTGCTGCCAAGTATATGAAAAATGTTCATTGTGACTTTGCAAATCTTATCTTCTGCCCAGGCATGGAATCTGCTGGTATCCATGAGACCACCTACAACTCCATCATGAAATGCGACATTGACATCCGCAAGGACTTGTATGCCAACAATGTCCTCTCCGGGGGCACTACCATGTACCCTGGCATCGCTGATCGGATGCAAAAGGAAATCACAGCCTTGGCCCCCAGCACTATGAAGATTAAGGTGAGATGGCAAATGGGTGACTAAGCTATGGCTTCCAGTAACCCTCAGTAACCGATGTCAGGGCTTTTTTTGAGCAGGAATGCAGTTCTGGCTTGCTTGACATCAGGGGGTGTGGCCTAATATGCAAATGAAAAATAGAGACATTTAGGAGCAGTTATGGGGTGAGACTACCTTTCCAGATGTGGAAACATCCCTGTAGTAGGGACCGTGAATGGCCAGCTTGTCATGCTAAGGAGGAGACCCAAAGGAGAGACTTTAGGGGTGTAGTCTATGTAGGTGCCCTCAGAATGCACACCGGGGCGTTGTTTACTCTGTTTTTATAGGATTTTGAGGGGGGGGGTCACCCCTCCTGGAATGTAATGGTTTTAACAATCATTGATGGGCTTTCCAGAGCAAATTGAATAGATCCCCAAGTATAGACAAAAAGTGGGAATGAGTTCCTGATGGGTGTCAAGAAGGATCGTTAAGGGTTTAATGTTTGGATTAATTTGCTTTGATACTACGCCCTTCACTCTGAATCTCAGAGTGGCTCACAATCTCCTTTATCTTCCTCCCCCACAACAAATACCCTGTGAGGTAGGTGGGGCTGAGAGAACTCTCCCACAAGCTGCCCTTTTAAGGACAGCTCTGTGAGAGCTATGGCTGACTCAAGGCCATTCCAGCAGCTGGAAGCGGAGGAGTGGGGAATCAAACCCGGTTCTCCCAGATAAGAGTCTGCACACCTAACCACTACACCAAACAGGAAGTATAGGTTTTCTGTATAGTGGATACATTAACAAAGGTACCACACAAAGGGGATTGGGTGGGGTTCTGGTGACTGGAGATTAGCCAGGTGTTGCCATCTAGCTTTGAGAATGCAGATACGTTACCTGATGGATCTAACTGTCACTGTCATTCCATTGCTGGGTGGTGGTGGGGGAAGCAACTGGAAATCATCCTCGAGGATGCCTTTTGCAACCTTAGACAGAAATCTTTTTTGTGGAGTCTTGCCTGGCTCCTTGGCACAGGCTGAGTGTTCTCACTTGGCCAGTCTTTTTTGAATCGCTGGTTCAGGTCAATAGTGGGGACTCTGGCTTTTGGGGTGATCCCATGAGCTAGGCAGCACCTCTTGGCTACACCAAGCGGGGCTGGAAATAAGCGAGCGTTATCTGATTTGGAAGTGGTTGCTTGCTCTTCCTCTCAGAAGAACCTTGATAGCTGGATTTCGCTCTGCAACGGCCTACTCAGATTGCAAATCAGCATACTACCTGCTCCAAACTCTTTCCCTTTTTTCCTGCAAAGTGGCAGGCTTACTTTAGTGTATAGATCAGGGGTGGCCAAACTTGCTTAACGTAAGAGCCATATAGAATAAATGTCAGATGTCTGAGAGCTGCAAGACATGAACATCAGATGTTTGAGAGCCGTGAGACAGGAAAGGAGGGAGGGAGATGTAGAAAGAGAGCAACTTTAACTTTAAATGCATTCTCCAAGCTGCCTGCTGGCCTGGCTTGGAAAAGTGGTTTAAAGAGACAAATGCCTTCTCCAAGCTAGGCAGCATGGCAGTGGAGACGTTGAGAGCCACACGATATGTGTGAAAGAGCCACATGTGGCTCCCAAGCCACAGTTTGGCCACCCCTGGTATAGATGCAAACCATATCAAGGATTGCTGCATTTACCCATGTTTCTTGTTCTGTGGGAAATGATACTGAACTAGAAGGACCAGAGATTTGACAGACAATAATTTGCATGTTAGGCCACACACTCGATGTAGCCAATCCTCCAAGAGCTTGCAGGGCTCTTAGTACATGGCCTACTGTAAGCTCCAGAAGGATTGGTTACATCAGGAGAGTGTGGCCTAAAATGCAAAGTAGTTCCTGCTACAAAAAAAAGCCCTGAAGGTTGCCAGCATCCAGGTGCCACCTGGAGATCTGCCACTTTTACAGCTGACCAGATGACCGAGATCAGTTTCCCTGGATAAAATGGCTGCTTTAAAGGGCGGTCTCTGTGGCATTATACTCTGGCTGAGGCCCCTCCCCAGGCTCCACCCACCAAATTTCCAGGTATTCCCCAATCCAGAGCTTGGAACTCTAGCAGAGTTACCAAGAACAGAAACTAGAAAACCAGGCCAGTATGCAGCCTTCAGGTAACAAAAACACTCTTGCTGTTTCTTTCCTGTTTTAGATCATTGCTCCTCCAGAGCGGAAGTACTCTGTGTGGATCGGTGGTTCCATCTTGGCCTCTCTGTCCACCTTCCAGCAAATGTGGATCAGCAAGCAAGAATATGATGAAGCCGGGCCTTCCATTGTCCATAGGAAG